>NC_090926.1:610246451-612746451 GCF_040938575.1 Ambystoma mexicanum
GGGAGCCTCAAGTAGGAGACGCCCTTTGCCTAGTGGCCCTTAGCTGGGGCTGCCGGGCAGGGGGCTGCCCAGGGAGGGCCTTTTTGGTGGGAAGAGCCAATCAGGGAGGGGGGTGGGCATCCCGACAAGAAGGGAGGCGGCGGAACAACGGGGAAGGAGGAAACAACGCGAGAGCAAGAACAGGGGGCAGGGAGGCACCAGACAATGTAAAAAACTTAAAAACACAGGCCCAGGAGGGTCTTACCAAGCCGATCAGCCCAGCGGCAGCACCCGCTCACGCCGAGGTGGAAATGGTGCTTAATTAACTCCTTACTTGTAAAGGGTCCACACTAGGTTTTTTGTTTTCTTTGTCAAGCTTTTGATAAAGGTACTGCTCACACTCTCTCTAGTGTACAGTCTTGGCATACTAGCACCTTGTTAAATGGAGAATCGACTGCGTCCCGATAGTGTGGTTCTCGCACATGTAAAATAAATGCATTTGCTACATGAAGATCAATAGAGTACAGGTGTTAAAAGTCGACAATACTACTTTATCTCTTCTACGATCAAAACAGAAGAACGCCATTTTATAGGTTTGTCCCATTTTAAACGGAAGCCATTGCGGTCTGCAACAAAGGGGGATTTAGAATGATGCATATTGGTTCTACGGGATTGAAGTAACCAAAGAAAACCAGATTGGGAAAAATATTAAAACACAGGAACAAGAGTCTGCAGTGACTGTGCTGGACTTTAAGCCACACTGTTATCGCTAGTTCTAAAGGCAACCCATTTGTTATTATTCATTTCCATTTGAAGAGCCAATCGTGGCAACTGTCATTGCCTTTGTTAAAGGGCCATAGCACTGGTTGGTTTTGGAAAAGCTTTAAAGAAAAATAGAAGCTGGCCATTATTTGAATAGGTTGGGGAACACTGAGGGGAGAGGGTTGACTCTTTGGTTACTTCAATCCCGTAGGGCCAATATGCATCATTCTAAATCCCCCTGTGATCAGACCAGTTTGTGTGCATCTGGATTTAAAGTTGAATCTGCACCTGGAGCGTTTGCCCATGAATAAACCCTTTAATTTTGCCTGTGGTGGTTTCTGCTGATTGGGTGGCCAAGAAAATGTTTGAATGTATGCACCCCTTCGAATGATGGTTGGGTCAAAAAATCAAAAAGGACAGAAAACAAACCTTGCTCAAAGAGTCCATAACCTTCAAGCAGATTTTAAGAGTTTACCAAGTTCAGATGTTTGTTCTGTCATGTTGGTTAGACCCATGATCTAATGTAACCTCAACTACAGAAGTATGCATACTGTTTTAGTACGCTTATCTTGACGAGTGACAATATATTTTAATGTAAAGTAACTAGGCACTCTGTCATAAAAATATGTACTTTCTATTTTTCAGGACTAATCATTAAAAGTTTTGTAATAAGTGGTATTGTTGATTATTCTACAAGTTTTGAATAGGAGTGTGGGGACTTCTTTACCAAAGAAATTAGGTTCCCATATTTGGAAAGCATACATTCTCCCAAACTTGAGTATGCAGATGACTGCATCACTCCCTTATTTCCCCGATTCTGCTTTCAGAGAACTTCTGCTTCTTTCACACAATGCTAGCGGGATCTCATGGGAATAATAATAATAATCAACAGAAGGCCTCCCTTTACCAAACGCTCGCTTTTCAAGTTTCCAGGCAGCATCAGGTGAGCGCGCTCGACCCTGCTCTTGTAGTGGATTGTGTCTGCATTTCTTTTAGCATCCATTACACTCTCACTACCTTGTTGTTATATTTATAAGAGGAGCCATTTTGCAACCTCTGGAAATGGAGGTTGAAATAAGAGGCTGCAACTGTAATTCGTTGTATTGTACTCCTCATATGTTGAAATTAAACATTGCAAGTGCGTGACTTTCTAAACAGCTGGTTTTGAAATTACATTGGCTTCAGCTTGTTATTGGAGACACAGTAGCTGCAGTGCCAGTGCCTACTCTGAAACCAATGATTCCCAAAGGCTGCAGATCCGCTACTTCCTCTGGCTCCAATTACCCTTCTGTGGATAATCATTGCTGTCACAGTGTCTGCTCTAGGTCAGCACTCACCCTGCACTTGCCACCTGCTGGCTGCTATTTGTTTATTTATCTCCTCCATGTACTGCACTACCCGTTCTTTTATTCATCTTGTTTATTTATTATCCCCGCACTTCTTATCCATCTTCCCTGAACTTGCACGATCTGAATGACCTGGCCTAGTAAGATCGTTGTCCGTCTTCCCTCTGTTCCCCCTTCCTTGCCTCGTCGCGCCTTGAAACCCCTGTGTATAGGCGCGTTATAAATGCCATATCATATTCTTTGCCTGCTCTAAAACTGAGCCAAATGGCTTTTTCAGAGATGCCTTAATTGAGGAATAGCTAATGGTAAACCAGGCAAAAAGGTTACTTTCCTCCTCTGCTGCACAGAAATGTATGGCTAACTAGGTTATTCAATGCTCTGTGTCATTTGCTGCTGGATCTCAGACGCTACATTGTTTATTTTGGTGAACACCATCTGAGCACTTGTACTCAGTTATGTAATTCTTAGGGGGTGAGAGCACTTTGCCTCTGTGTGCTTCTTTGGTCTAATCAGAAGAGTCACTATTTGGGGGTACGAAATTGCCAGATTGGCTGGCTCTGTATACAGAATTATCTGTGCCACTAGAGGTAGATTCCATTCTAGCAGAAGCCCAACATCTGTGTGTCGTGTGGCACACTTGACACTTTCATGTTTCTGATCAAGCATCTCTGCTGGACCACAGCTGTCAGTCTGCCACTTCAAGCATCATGCCGCCCCCAGTTCCCAGAGCCCTTCACCTCTCAGATGTCGATGGCATTTTTGTGAAGGAAAGAAGACAGGCAGCACTCAGCAGAGGCCACCATCTGCGTACACATCCACTCCAATGGCTGGCATTAACGGTCTAAATGGGGTAGGCAAGGAATATTGCAGCTAGGACTGTAAAATGCACTCCTACAAATCAGAGGAGACTTGGGCTTTAGAGTGTGCAGTATAAGGCTACATGTCTGCAAACTTCATCCCTTTCAATATGGAATATTTGAGGAAGCCTAGATCAACCGGCGTGTCTAAAGTCTATTGAATTTATAGTGGGTGCTACAGAAAATATCCACTCAAAAGCTTTCACTAACACAGGACCTCCAAAATAGGTTTACGTTGTTGACACTTTAAAAAAAAAAACTGGATAGATTGCACCACCATAGATAATCTAGGTGTGCTTAGAAACATAGGTTTTGTGCAATTTACAGTTATTAAGGAACAATATCACATAATGCATTCATGTGAACTGTCTGTTGCCTTACCATTAAGCAACGTTTGTAAACACCAAGAAGTTGAAATCACTTAAAGAGTGAAGGATACATAGTTTACTTACTATATAGTCATTGTCCTCATCTTTAGGCCCCTGGCTGTAATATACTCTAAACGATTTGGAAACCTGGTCAATTTGCTCCGATGATCCAGTCAGTCCGATCAGTTTTGGAGAAAATTCTAAAATAAATACAATAAAGGCTCCAAATGAATACGCACAACAGAAATGGACACTATCTACATCAAGAACAAGAAGCTCAATTATGCGTCAGAGTTGTTTCTTTAAGAGTTTGCACCACAAAACATGCAATACACATCCTTGCTGCATGTATTGCTATTGTAGCCTTAGCAGCTAATATGCCAATATGCCCCATTCCTTTGAGGAGATGGCAGCCCAGCCCTAGTTTTAACTTAGCATTTTGGGACTTGAAGTCCTCGAGTTCCCCATTACACACCATAATACAGGAACAGCATCTCCCAAATGGAATTGGGCAAGTCAGCATGAATGTAGCATACTTGTTAACCGCATTTCATTTTACATCCATTTTCTTCTAGAGCTCACATTTTAGAATACAAATCAAGCAACCTTTATTTTGGCTGCTGACATTTGAAATGTTACAAGTTCGTTTTCGGCAGAGTTGTTCCTCAAGAAGGAGGTAAACCGCAATGTATTTATTCTTGGTTTTCATTCTTAGAAACACACATTGTTGTTAAGGATGGGAATGTATGGTTTGGTGGTAAAAAGTTGACCATTCAGAATATCAAACTATGAAAAGGAAACATACTCCCACAGTGTGTGGTAAATACATACCACGGAATCTTAAGCCTCAGATAAGGAGTTCAGCCATAGCGATACACATGGTACAGATAAAGAATGTTATATATGGCCGAAAACGAATTAATCATGAATAAACATGGGAGAGGCGATTTCCCTTTTGACATATTATTGTAAATGAATTCACCATAAGAGTCACTGCTGGGCAACATGCAGACTTATTTTGACAAAGAAACAGCTGTGGACTTCCTGTAACCTCTGCCTTCCTCATCCCTGTTCCTCTTAATGTCCCTTCCTTCCACGCAAAATTCTCACATGACAGTGTCCATTCCCTTACCCCATTATTTCTTTCCTAGGCCCACTGTGCCACTCCTTAGACGATGGGCTTTCCCCCACAGTGTCAAATGTCCATTACTTGCCCTGCTATGTGTAGCACCCGTATGTGCTTGCCACAACCTTCTTTAGGTAATTTCCCTTTCCAAACAGTATTGATTCTGCAAGTGGTCAAGAGAAAGTGTCGAACACAGTGGCAGATTTGGTTTTGGTTAAAGACTTATTTCTCAAAACAATAGAGGGTTGGGCAAAATCCCATCTCTCTCTACTTGAGGGGTTTGCCTGCTTCAACAAAACTAAGGAACGTCTGTCAGGATGCTAAATAAACAAAAGCGTCCTCTAGCCCAAACCCTAAACTGACCCTTACATTCTAAGCTTTATATAATGTGTATTCACGTAAGCTATCCTCGTAACTTTCTTTCCAAGTTCCAAACGATAAAAGGTTGCAGGGTGTGAAAACAAAGTTCCACCAGAACTTTCTAGTAATCAAAATGTTATTCAATCATAGTTCTGATCGATTCTCTCATACTCTGTATTTCCAAAAGGATTGCAATACATTATGCCTCTAGAAACTCCTGGTATACTTCGCTGCCAGGATGTTTATGTATTCTCATTGATCCTCCAAAAAGCGGTATGCTTTCTCCCTTCAACACGTTACTTACAATTTTATATTATCAAGCTTACTCTGCTTTCCACTCCTGGTGCGCTCACCTGCCAGGATATTGCTTTTTCACACAGTTCAAGTTTGCTTTCTTGCTCACCATTTTCAAGATCCCTTTCTCCTTCACTCCTGGTTTGCACTCCTGCCAGGATAACAAGGTTTCCTTCAAACTCTTTCTCACTCATGTATGTGCGAGTTCAACCGCACCATTAGCCTGGTTCACTATGCTGCCTGGGCTTTTATTCTCTCCAATTATTCTTTCTTTGATCCATGAGTTTAAACTCATCCATTATTGGGTTGCTAACCCCCTCTTGTCTTAGCTCGTAACACTCTGTTTTGGGATATTCTTTTCTTCATGTTGGGTTGCAAACCCTTTCTCAGCTTGAAAAAATATCCCTTGCTTTGCCTTCCTCCCGCTACATCTGTAACACGGCATTCACTTGCAGGGTCTCCAGTAACCCCTTCGGCTTACCGGACATCTTGAAGTGTCTCTCAAGTCTGTCTCTTTGCTTTCTCTGCTTCACTGACTTGGTGTGTGTTCTGTAAGCCGAGCAACCCTTGCGTTGCTCCCTTCTGTAGCGCAAGGGTCCTGCTGCCATGAGCAATCATGCCGTGGACTTCCTTTGCGCAGCTTTTCCCCACACACCTCATGTCATCCTCAATTGCTCTCTCCACTTCACTCGCATTCAGCGCTCTCTTCGGCAGAACCACCAGTCACCAACTCATTTAGCTTCTGCCTCTCTCGCCTCATCAGCTGTGGCAGATTTAAACTCCCCAGTCTTGCTGAACAGTTTCCAAAGACTAGAACGCTGAGATTGTTTATTGATCGTAGTGATCTTCAATGCTCCGTTTCGCTTTCTCATCCAGGTACTAAAAAGGGAGGGTGGTGGGCCGACACTGTTTGACTGGAAATACCTATATATTCTTCATCTATATCACAATAGGTCATGGAGGTATTTTGTATAGGTTCATGGTTGTCATTGAATGTGGTGGGTATTAGGTCATTTTGGTCAAGTATTGTCTTATCCCTTTGTAGCTGGTCTCCTCCCACATGGTGCTCCCACAGATAGACACCCCCAAAGTCCTAGCCAGGTAGCTTCTGCCTTTCCCTGGCCACACAAGAGAAGCTTAACTCCAGGGGTTTAGTGACGATGATGCTGGATTTGTCACACTTCCCAAATTGCCCTCCCTCTGATCCTCCCCATATTTTGTCAGCAGTATCGCAAAATTGGGATTCCGCTGACAAATTGCAAAGGATATTCGCGTCACACCACCTGTAGCTACCGCTACACTAATTTCCACAGAAAAAACACTGGTAGAAGGAAAAGTAGCATAAAATAAATAAATAAATAAATCACAGCCACCACGCTCATGTACTGAGGAGTATTCGCAAAAAGCAGATGCTCGTCCGATTAAGCTCACCACCTCATAATTTACAGTCCATGAAACAAACAGCCTTACCTTTGATGTACCTAGCAACAGCTTCCGTAGTGTCTCTTTCAGGGTCAATGGTGATGAAAAGTGGTGTCAAGTTCGGTAAACTTGGGATTTCATCTGCCATCAAAAACAAGAAAATATGAATGCTTATCAGTATGTACGATATGATAAACAGCATAGTCACGAGCCAAGTGACAGCGCACAAGCCTGGCAAAGATGTGCAATGAGCAGGATGGGCAGTTTTCAGAAGCAAAATGGTGGTATAGTGGATGGCCCAAAACTGTCTTTGTAACTAGACTCATCATAAAATGTAATATGTCGCACATCCACACATGTGGTAAATTCTTTTAATAAATTGCTTCACTCTCTATTAACGGGACTGGGAAAGTTAAACTTGAAGAGCAAGGGACTTCTATGCCCTTGGATCAGCCACATCCATGCTTCTGTTGAAGACTATAGTGTGCACCCTATTTCTATTTTGTTGGTCCTCTGGGCTTCAGACAGGCAGTTATCCACCTCTGGGCACCACGTGGGGCGACTAGGCATTTTATTTTTCTGTGGTGGGAGTAATTTGTTACTCCTGCATAACAACAAGAAAGCAATGTCTAACAGATCTATCGAAATATATAGTTCGAGACATCAAAATGCTTTCTTTAACATGAGTCAGTCTAATTGCAGAACATCCATTCCACTGGTGATGCCATGCACACAGTATTTTGAACATGGTGACCGTCAAGGTGGCCCTTTCGAAGCTTAAAAAGGCTCCACCTATATCCACGTTGCTCATAGATTGGAGGATTTGAAATGCAAACAAAAGTGTCTGCCAAAACGGACCTTATCCACTGTCAGTACAGATTCACAGATCACCTTCCAGTAGACTTGACCCTGCTACACATAGGCATGGGCCAAGGGGCAAAACCACAACACAGCTTTCACGGAACTCTCAACGGGCAACCAAGAACCATCAGTAAACCACCCATCTATATATTAAAAAAATAAATAAAAAAATAAATAAAAATTACAACATCCAATATTCACCACAAACAGCTAATTCCCACTTGAAGATACCCTAAAATTAACCGTACATTCAGCCCCTCATGCAACACCCAAAGGTCAGCCCACAATCATCAGATCACCTTCCAGCTATACAAGCATACTCAAACTAACACTATACTCAAGTATGAGGGTCAACTTTAAAACTCTTCTGGTGAAATTGTATGGAATTTCAAACAAAATCCAAAAGAGAATAGGCTGCCTAGGTAAAGTCATCTCTGGTAGACTTACTCCTATCCATACACTAGTGGTATGCACTAGCTGGGCTTTTTAGTGTGCAATCTCCCTCGAACACACACAAAAACAAACCCACAGCAATAGAGGTTGACGCACATGATTTCAATGGAATGCGTCACAATTGAAGTAGGGAGCCATTTTTCTTGAGTCTTTTCGCAGAGTCTGGATTTCCAGCTTGAACGTGTATGCGAAATGCATTCTGTCCATGTGAGAGCATTACAACTTAACTCAGTGGCCAAAGCCGAGGAAGTCAGCACCCATGTCATACTGCGAAAATAATATAGCCAAATAAAGATTATGGTTCAATGAACAACTAGCCTTTCATGTGGTTGTTCCACCTCATTAATTCATGCATCCCCTCTCTCAGCCCGTTTCTTTTTCCGACTTCCAATGCCTCTCCCTCCCTTTGTATGATAACGTCATCAGATCCTTCAAAGTAATGGTTGACTCCAACCTCACAATCAAATAGAGTACGAGTAGAATATGAGTAATGAAGAATATGCTCATCTCAAAGAGTATTCTGCGAATGCCTTCAAAGGCTTCTCTGAAATGTGTGGGGTGTTGTCACGGTAGAGTGATATCCTGGAGCAACCAAACTGCAGGCTGTTCGTGACACAAATATCTGCTCACCATGTTGCACTTTAAGAAAGCTTCAACATGTGAGGAGTCATGGGGTGAGTGAGAAGATTGTAGCAAAACAAATTCCTATAGCTCAAGTACTCATTCATGGGACCTTCCTTTTTGGGGCAGCTTAGCCAACAGGTAGAGCACCCGTATCATTTAAAATCATTAGGTTTCATTCCTTTAAGTGATTAAAGGATCGTTTTCACTTTCTGCAAGACATTTTAAAGGAGAGCCATTATGTTGTCCATCACAGATGCCTTTTAGAAAGAAAGTGCACAAAACAATTCAAGACCTGCTTCGTACTCTCCACTAGATTAGTGATTTCAACGTTGGACAAGCGTGCTTGGTTTCGGTTCATACTAGCCTCCAGTACTTCTCCAAGGGTTCAGCACTTCTGTCAGAGTGCTTGCATTTCATCCTTAAGTTTGGACTTGGCTGGCAAAGATTTCATTGTCTTGACTGCAAAGGTAATTTCTTGGGCTTTGTTTGAATATACATTTTAGAAAGCTCTTCATAGACTATTATACATGTGGGATGGTAGAGGATAAGATGTTTCAAGAGGGGTTTTCATCTCCCACCCCATATCTGCCACTTGGGATTTTTGCCCAGATCAGACGAAATGAAATGGGGTGGGTTCCAATTCAATCAATCTACACCAACATGACAATTTAGTTTGCCACAGCAGATTTGCGTGGGACAGATGCTACCATAAGTAATGTCAGATGCAAATATTCCATTACTCTCAAGAACAGGTTCCTCTCTAAAGAACAAACATGATGGGGATCATTAGCGCAACATGCTCCGTTTGTGGCAGGAAGTTAAAGTCTGATCGCTGTTGACTGACGACTCATTGAATCCATCATCAACCTCCCATGAAACGACATGGAGGCTAGAACAGGATGTGTATCTCAGACCCACTGCAGGGGGGGGGGGCCCATCGCCCGATTAGTGGCAGAGCTAGTGCCTAAGCAGTGGTAAAGTGGTAATAGACGGTAGCAACTGTGACAATCTTAGAACTCTAATTTCATTCAATGGGACAGCTTTCTTGGTCTGCAATCTAGCCAAGGCTCAGAGCTAACTCGGGGCGCTACAGAGTGGGAGTTGTGTTCCTTTCCAACTTGCTGTGCTAAGTAATATGCTTTCAGATGCTAAGGGGAGACACCCATCCCTACATTCTTCATTCAGCTCCAACAAAGCAAGGATAAACGCCACAAAGCTATGGGGCTTGGGCAATGTTTGCATTAAAGGCCCAAGGATTAATATGGGCCTAAAGCATATGAAGATTGAGGAACAAATAATAGAAGCCCCCCAAGAAGGAATTCTCCTTTGGAAACGCACTGGAAACAAGGCCTTGCACGACTATGTATGAGAGAGCTGGGTCCCTGCTGCAGAGGGGAAAACTGAAGCCGATCCAACAAGTTTCATACTGGACATGTGGTGCCCCGCTCACAAGCTGGAATGCCTGAGCGCACATACCAGGTCTGCACAAGACAGACATCCCAAGGAGGCGAGGCAAGTAGGGATGCAACGGTTACAGATTCCGTGAACAACTTAATTGAACAATAACCGTCACATTGTTGATACCGGTTTACCGTTAAGTGTGCTTTTCAATCTGATTTGGAAAGGCTGCAGTAAGCAAGTGTCTTGGTCAAGCACTGTGGGATGTGCCGTCTGTGGTGAAAGGGCTGGAGAAACCTGTTAGGCTGTGGCGAGTGGAGAGGAGAAGTGACTCTGATCCTGTGCATGCTGAAGAGGTGCGTGTGCCTTTAAGGAAATAAGACCTGCTACCCAGCTGTCCTTAAAAGGCCGCCTCTAGCGCCCTTGCGGCGTAAGCCCTGTGGTGAAAGGGCTGGAGGAAGTGGGTGAAGTGTAGAGATGCACACCATTAGATTTAAGGAATTTATGATTTTAAGTTCTAAAGTCAGTCTAATTTGTTGATTTTACTAAACACTTTAGGTGCTCCCAGAGAGTAAAGTGCTACCTTTACTAGGAAATACTGAAACTAGGAAGATTCACTGCAAAAGCACGGTGAATGAACTGAGGCACAGCAATAAGCAACAAATGTTGCAACGATTCAATTATATGTAAGGAAACATCAATGAGTATAATGTAATCAAAGTAATTCAAATAATAAACAATTGTGTGAAGTACACAATTCAGTGTTCCATTTTATATAAACAACATATACTGGTATTTCAACGTACACTAGTTCTTTAGTTGGTACAAATTCTAATAACAGTGAAGGAAACTGCTTCAAGTGCTTTGTATTTCAACAGCAATTTCATTAACATAGTAACTATCTCATGACAAAAATTCAAAAATACACAAAATATCAAAAAAATCAAATCAAGTCCCAATATATGAGTAGACTTCAATTGTGTGATGTTTATATTACAAATGTCTTCTCTTCTTAACTACGCGTTTCGGGCGGTAAACACCCTTCTTCAGGTTATATATATTGGGTGAAGGCTCTCTAAATCCCTCCTGCAAATAATTACAAAAAATATTTCAATAGGAGTTACCATTTTTAAGTATATAAGTAATAATACTGAATTCCTTAACGGCATAAAATGGCACTAACCTTGTTGGTGGACCTGGAGTTAAGTCCAAATATTTACATTCTGGTAGACTGTAAATTAACTGAAAAACATATGTGCATATGTGTTATTCAGAAATGGAAAAGAGTGAATTGTGGCTAAGGGGGAGCAAGCGCCATAATTATAGCGCTGGGTCCCCCTGTTGCCACACATGGTCAAATACAACATTGCAAATATACCCACTGAAAACAGTCTAAATCTTACCTAAAAGTTATATTTGACCAAAGTCAATCTGTTTAAGTCGGCAAAGGAAACTTGGTGGATTCTCGAAGTGCCGGATTAGATTCAAATACCGGACCTGTAACATATATTATATGCTAAATTACGAAATTCCCTAACATATTTCGATGTGTATGTAATTAAAGAGAGACAGCTTACCTGTCTCAAGAGCAGCATTCAGTGTACCATCTGTCCTGCTGCGAGTCACAACAAAATCACTCAATTCATTCGTGTATACGAGTTGAAGAAAAAAGTCTCTGCTGCAAAACCAAAACAAAGTATGCGATATGCGGATGCTGTATATATGGCCATAGCTTTAAATAATTGTTATCTGTCTCATAATTTGAAGATACCTTGAACATATAAGTCCACTCAGAATTCTTTTCTCTGCACGATCCAATGTCTGTTTACCTCCGCCGTCTCAATTGAAGAAACGCGGGTTCCATAGTAATGTTTCTACCTTAAATGTCCTTCTATTATTTCTATGACTACTCGAGTACGGGCGCCATCTTAGAATGGATCAGGATGCTGATTCCATAGTAATGTTTGTGCCTTAAATGTCCTTCTATTGTTTCTATAACTGCTCAAGCGCGAGCGCCATCTTAGAATGGATCGAGACGCAAGTAGATGTGTACGTCTAGTTTTCTGCCTGGTCTATTTATGCTCGTAAACGATACCAAATTTTTAAGGAAATATTATTATAATGTAAGTAGTTCAAAGTATAACTTTTATACTTTGAACTACTTACATTATAATAATATTGTAGCAGGACAGATGGTACACTGAATGCTGCTCTTGAGACAGGTAAGCTGTCTCTCTTTAATTACATACACATCGAAATATGTTAGGGAATTTCGTAATTTAGCATATAATATATGTTACAGGTCCGGTATTTGAATCTAATCCGGCACTTCGAGAATCCACCAAGTTTCCTTTGCCGACTTAAACAGATTGACTTTGGTCAAATATAACTTTTAGGTAAGATTTAGACTGTTTTCAGTGGGTATATTTGCAATGTTGTATTTGACCATGTGTGGCAACAGGGGGACCCAGCGCTATAATTATGGCGCTTGCTCCCCCTTAGCCACAATTCACTCTTTTCCATTTCTGAATAACACATATGCACATATGTTTTTCAGTTAATTTACAGTCTACCAGAATGTAAATATTTGGACTTAACTCCAGGTCCACCAACAAGGTTAGTGCCATTTTATGCCGTTAAGGAATTCAGTATTATTACTTATATACTTAAAAATGGTAACTCCTATTGAAATATTTTTTGTAATTATTTGCAGGAGGGATTTAGAGAGCCTTCACCCAATATATATAACCTGAAGAAGGGTGTTTACCGCCCGAAACGCGTAGTTAAGAAGAGAAGACATTTGTAATATAAACATCACACAATTGAAGTCTACTCATATATTGGGACTTGATTTGATTTTTTTGATATTTTGTGTATTTTTGAATTTTTGTCATGAGATAGTTACTATGTTAATGAAATTGCTGTTGAAATACAAAGCACTTGAAGCAGTTTCCTTCACTGTTATTAGAATTTGTACCAACTAAAGAACTAGTGTACGTTGAAATACCAGTATATGTTGTTTATATAAAATGGAACACTGAATTGTGTACTTCACACAATTGTTTATTATTTGAATTACTTTGATTACATTATACTCATTGATGTTTCCTTACATATAATTGAATCGTTGCAACATTTGTTGCTTATTGCTGTGCCTCAGTTCATTCACCGTGCTTTTGCAGTGAATCTTCCCAGTTTCAGTATTTCCTAGTAAAGGTAGCACTTTACTCTCTGGGAGCACCTAAAGTGTTTAGTAAAATCAACAAATTAGACTGACTTTAGAACTTAAAATCATAAATTCCTTAAATCTAATGGTGTATGGTATTATTATAATGTAAGTAGTTCAAAGTATAACTTTTATACTTTGAACTACTTACATTATAATAATATTTCCTTAAAAATTTGGTATCGTTTACGAGCATAAATAGACCAGGCAGAAAACTAGACGTACACATCTACTTGCGTCTCGATCCATTCTAAGATGGCGCTCGCGCTTGAGCAGTTATAGAAACAATAGAAGGACATTTAAGGCACAAACATTACTATGGAATCAGCATCCTGATCCATTCTAAGATGGCGCCCGTACTCGAGTAGTCATAGAAATAATAGAAGGACATTTAAGGTAGAAACATTACTATGGAACCCGCGTTTCTTCAATTGAGACGGCGGAGGTAAACAGACATTGGATCGTGCAGAGAAAAGAATTCTGAGTGGACTTATATGTTCAAGGTATCTTCAAATTATGAGACAGATAACAATTATTTAAAGCTATGGCCATATATACAGCATCCGCATATCGCATACTTTGTTTTGGTTTTGCAGCAGAGACTTTTTTCTTCAACTCGTATACACGAATGAATTGAGTGATTTTGTTGTGACTCGCAGCAGGACAGATGGTACACTGAATGCTGCTCTTGAGACAGGTAGGCTGTCTCTCTTTAATTACATACACATCGAAATATGTTAGGGAATTTCGTAATTTAGCATATAATATATGTTACAGGTCCGGTATTTGAATCTAATCCGGCACTTCGAGAATCCACCAAGTTTCCTTTGCCGACTTAAACAGATTGACTTTGGTCAAATATAACTTTTAGGTAAGATTTAGACTGTTTTCAGTGGGTATATTTGCAATGTTGTATTTGACCATGTGTGGCAACAGGGGGACCCAGCGCTATAATTATGGCGCTTGCTCCCCCTTAGCCACAATTCACTCTTTTCCATTTCTGAATAACACATATGCACATATGTTTTTCAGTTAATTTACAGTCTACCAGAATGTAAATATTTGGACTTAACTCCAGGTCCACCAACAAGGTTAGTGCCATTTTATGCCGTTAAGGAATTCAGTATTATTACTTATATACTTAAAAATGGTAACTCCTATTGAAATATTTTTTGTAATTATTTGCAGGAGGGATTTAGAGAGCCTTCACCCAATATATATAACCTGAAGAAGGGTGTTTACCGCCCGAAACGCGTAGTTAAGAAGAGAAGACATTTGTAATATAAACATCACACAATTGAAGTCTACTCATATATTGGGACTTGATTTGATTTTTTTGATATTTTGTGTATTTTTGAATTTTTGTCATGAGATAGTTACTATGTTAATGAAATTGCTGTTGAAATACAAAGCACTTGAAGCAGTTTCCTTCACTGTTATTAGAATTTGTACCAACTAAAGAACTAGTGTACGTTGAAATACCAGTATATGTTGTTTATATAAAATGGAACACTGAATTGTGTACTTCACACAATTGTTTATTATTTGAATTACTTTGATTACATTATACTCATTGATGTTTCCTTACATATAATTGAATCGTTGCAACATTTGTTGCTTATTGCTGTGCCTCAGTTCATTCACCGTGCTTTTGCAGTGAAAGGGCTGGAGGAACCTGCTGTTAGGCTGTTTGGCGAGTGACGGCAGCGCAGTCAACTAATGTCCACCCCTAAATCAAGAACTCCTGCACAGAGGAAACGTGGTAAGGAGGAAGTTGGGGCCAAGTGACAATGTAACTGTGCCTGGTGTAAGAAAAGTAAGTCGCTTCTTCACATGCACATCAACGATTGAGGAACCATACGAGGGCAAGAACAATGTTAATATCATTGACAAATCCGGTACTACCGGTATCACCACCTACACTGTAAGCGGGGCTTGTACAGATGCTTTGCATGATCAACAAAAAATGTTAAGCTTGGAAGAGAAGACCGTAATGGAAAATACTTCGAAGTATTCTCCTATCCTGTGCAAACCCAATTGCGACCAGTCCCTGTGCCATACCCCACGCCATACAGACTGCAGTATCGGTGATGGGGGGTGGGGGTGACGAGCAGGAGGGACCCCCGACAGATCTCTTTTCTTTCACTTTCTGATGGGTCTGAGCATAATACGAGAGTTCACCTACCCGATTTGTCGTCGGTCAACAATGGTGTGTGCACAGTGCTGAGTAGGCGGGGACCCACGCTGGAGGCGAGTGGAGGGGACCAGTGTGCGGTTCATTCGGGGTGCTTTGCTGGGTCTGTGGGAGAGGTGGAAGCCGGAGCGGGCAGCGCTGGCAGAGGGCTGCGAGTGGAGCCGCACACGAGGGACTGTGTTCGCGTGGACTGCGAGCCCTCTGATGATCACACGACTCATCTGTTCGACGAGGGAGGCGTGTCAACGGCTCGGGCGAGCGGGTTCTTCCGCCCGCGATAGGAATGAGCTTGGCTGGTGACGCCGACCGAGTTGGAGCATCACAGTGGGCAACTGTGAGGGGGGGTACGCCCCCGTGTGACGGACCAGCTGCAGGTCCTCTAGTAAGTAGTTCACAGCCAAGACCTGCGGCTCGCTACGCCGGCTTTGTCCTGGGGAAGCTTAACAAAGTATTTTGCTCCTCGACAGGACTGCCCAATGACTGCAACACACCGGACGGCCAGGAATATATATTAACAACAGAGGAGCTGGCGGATTCAAGAAATGACGAGCGACGTGACTCCATAGTTGAAGTAAACAACATATTGCACAATATGATCGCAATGAATAAAATATGTAATGAAAATTTTTTAAAAAAAAAAGTGGAATAATTTTCAGGATGGAACATCAAAAAAGCAAAAAATTGCCCAAAAACGGCGGAACACCCAAATTATGGAGCCAAACGAGGATATTTGGGCAAATGTTCAGTATAAACGTGTAAAACAGGCTTCATGTGTTCCCACTGAGAGAACAAGTGAGGCTGTGCTGCTCGACTCGTCACTTAATCAAATGAGCTCACAGAAGAGAGCTGTGATTGTGAAACGGATTGAACCAGAAGTAATACCACTGAATATGCAAAATTTACAGCTGAGTAGCTGTACAAACTCATCAATCAGCTGCGACTTATCCGATTCGTCCCTGATGGAAAGCCCTTTTCCCAAAATAAGGAGGCGAAGACTTTCTAAGCAAAGGAAAGTGAAGAAGCGGAACTCTAAGGCCAGGAACATTGAGGGCAATGAAGCTGGCCTAAAAGTAGACCTACAGGCCGTTCTAATATCTTCACTTGCAATTTCCATGACCCCTTTTATGAAGCTTTATGAAAATCTGAATGATTCAGTGAAGGATTTAACAACCCTGATGGCCCTATTGAATACTAAAGTTGCTCATTTGGACTTGATATGCAACCAATCCTCTGGTAACATCAAGGAAGGGTTAACAGGTGTAGACTCTTCACTTAAAGCTTTAAGTAACCAAAAGAGACATGACTCCTTGGATAAAAAACTCTTGGCCGAGGTTGCACGAGAAGCCCTGGCTCTATTTAAATACAAAGGATTAACTCAAACAGGATCTCATTGCGTTAATAATTCAACTAATAACACACGACAAAGAAGCCCAATACTACCTATAATGGTGTGCCCAGAGATAAAGCAAATAATCGCTGGAGCTAGTAGTCATATAATCTCAACTATAACAGAGAAGAATTCTTTGGAGTCGGAGGGCCGGGAGTTAGCCGTTTTGACACAGGTGATAGACCTCACTGATGGCAAAGACCCGGCTCTAATTAGGCAACCTGATTTGAATCCAGTTGATGCCGCGTTAAGTACACGAGGACAAGAACTAAATATTACACCGGAGGGTGAAAAAAAAAAATTGCGGATATCTCCTTCACCACTGCCTTCGAACAGGCAAGGTCCTGTGAGATGAAGTTGGGTTTTGTCAATCAAAGGCCAACAACTTCCAACACAGTGCCGCAAAGCAGTAAAGAAAAAGAACCACAAACTGCCAGCAAGGGTGCAGAGAAGTCAAATGTATTCTCGATTTTCGGAAGCATTCCTGCAAACTGTAAGATCCCAGGTGAACCTAAAACTAAATCCGCAAAGATGATCAAAAAATCAAAGAACCTAACAAGCAAAAGAACTAACAAAAACACAGGAGTAAGAAAATTCTTGAGAAATGTAAATTTCGTGCAAACAGAGACAAAAGATTCAACTGCAACTAAATTGAAAGAAAACTTACACACACCAGAACAGACTAAGGAAGTGGTCTCTTCTCACTCAGAGGAAATGGCGGTCAAATCAACGAACGAGATTACTGAAGAGCTCCTGAATATGTCCACGTTTGACGACACGGATGAAGTGGAGGTCCCAAAAGGACCTGAGAAAAGCCATCATAAAACGACAGTAGACAAACAAAAGAATTTAACTAATGTTCGTCCTTCAGAAATTGAGATGGGAAACTCTACAGGCCTAGGGCCGAGGATCCGGAATTTAGAACAAGCCGCTGCTCCACAGATAGTGTTTTCAAAGGGGGTTAAGAACGTGCCATCTTGTTAATGAACATGCAAACCCAGAAGTAGATCATAAAATTTTAGGAAGTCCACCGTTTGTGACTCTAAATGAAAAAAGGGCTATCCTATGTAATAGACTAAAAGACGCACAAACAAGAGAAAGTGAGAATTCACAAACCACTACGAAAAGCGAAGAGAATTTAAATATCAAAGACAATAAAAGATCAGGGGCAGATGGGGACAGAACCTCTATAGGAAAAACAAAGGATTTTTGAACTACCACTCAATTGACCCCACAAGCGGTCTCCCCTGGGAGACAGAGATATGACCAAAAGAGAAAACGATACGGAACAACGTCTTAAGGTGATGATCGAGAGGATCAACTCGAAGGATAGGCTGATTTTAAACCGTGCCAACATTACTAGATTATTCGATTTGATTCCCAGCTTACGTGCCATCACATCTAATGACCTAAAAATTGTTGAATTTCCGAACGAGGAACGAAACGACAAAGTCATTCTCCATGTTGTTTCTTCATTGATAGCAAATACAATAATCGATGCAAATGTCACGCTATTCTCATTAGGATTTCAAGTCTACATAGTGAACTCTTTCAGTCCAAAATATGATGCATCGATCCCACGAGACGATGGAGAAGCGTTAAGCTGCCTGCACCAGAGTACCGTGTTGCGCTCTTTGACTAAAAAAGAGCATTTACAAACTAAAATGACTGAAGGAAAGACGAAGGTTGGAGGCCAATGGCCGAATTTACCACGCGAGGGCAACAGAATAGAGGTGCCAAATTCGAACTCTAAGACGATGAAAGACACGTATGTATTGGAAGCACCCAAAACAGATCAGAATCACCATCAGCGGTAATCAAGGGCCTCAACTGCCTGTAGCTGAAATACATAACTGTATTAGTACAGGAAATGAGAATGATAATTGGGGTTGGCTGGCCGCCTCGCTTAACACAAAAAAACGGACAATAATGCCGGGAAGAGATAAGTTTAAATGAGTATCTAGTGGCCTCCTGGAACACGCAAGGTTTTACACATCTCTTCAATACAAACTGGTTGGAGGGTCTGACTGTCGCATGTTTGCAGGAGACATGGCTAACTGAAATGCCTTTAGTGATTAATTTTGAAACGGCCATGAATCCAGCAATAAAACTGGCAAAAGGGCGACCAATGGCGGGGTTGTTAACATTGGTAAGTAGGGCCTCGGGCTTTAGGATTGTTAAGTCCCACAACCATTCTCTGTTTATTCAGGAAACAACAATCTTAAAACGAAATATGGGGGGCGAGCCCGACGACGAGATAACACTTCTAAATGTCTACTGGAACCATCACAAAGTAGGCAAACGTGAATTTATGGAGAAAATCACTGAAATTCTGGATTCCGTCTTTGAAGGGAAGATGGGGACAAACATCTTGATATGCGGGGACCAACGTGGATCTCTTTAAATTAACAACCGAAGACAAAAAGGCGGTCGCTAATGACTGGCTTGAATAGATGGAAATTAGACAAATGCAAATGCTGAACGGAAATACGATTGGGGATATGCCACCTGCCCCGACGTGGCAGCGGGCCGATTCTGCATCAATAATCGATTATGTCTTCGCATCGACTGATCTGCACGCAGAATAAAATCTTTTGAGATTAAGACTCAAACTAACAGTGATCATAACATGTTAATAACAAAACTCCTTACTGCCTCGAAGGATGAATCCCGGAAATGGCAACACCCTATTGTAGCAGTGGCAAACAGGGTAAGACTGCGTCTTGAGGAACAAGGGGTCTCTCAGATATCAACAGCATATTGTCAAGTCAGTACTGAACTGGAATATGATCAGCTTTTGTTTCAATTCAAGATTAAGAACACTGAATTGAAAAAACAAAATTTGTTTCAAAAACATTGGTTCGATCCCGAAATTCAGAAACAGAAACGGAAGATGCAACTGGCAATTCGACCATTAGAAAGTTGAAAATCAAAACAGCTAAGCAGTCTTACAAGAACTGGCTGAAGGCCCATGTTCATAGGACTTTGCAAAATGATGCTGAGACAATGTTATTCATCCTCAAGAACAAAAACACAAGAGAGTTTGAGGATCACAAATAACATGCAGGCCCAGCAAAAGTCGTTGCAAACATGTTCAAGCTGTTTCTGTCACCGGACGGCCCACTTTGAGGAATTCTACAGGGAGACCACATCGGTGGGAGACGTGAAAAAACTAACATTCCCACCGAGAAGTCTTACATATTGCAAAGACGAGATTGTGGATATAATAAACAGGGCCAAGAACTCAAGAGCTCCCGGCCCAGACGGCCTAGCGAACTATACAATAAAACAACACCCTGAGATTTGGGCTGAGTTATGTATGGTTTTATTCAAAAGAATAAATAACTTCCGCAACTCTCCCAAATCATGGAAAACGGCGATCATTGTGCCCATTTTCAAAAAAGGGGACAGGTCTAATCCGAAAAACTATCGACCGGTGGCCTGGTTAGATGTCCTGGGTAAAGTTTATGCTACCACTCTTCAACAACAACTCGTCCGATGGGCATTAGAATCGGGTCATGTTGATGCTAGACAGGCAGGCTTTGTTAAACAAGTGGGCTGTTCTCTGAATTTACTTCTATTGAACCTGGCAAAGATGGAGGCCATAAAAACCAACACTGCTGTATATTTAGCGTTTATAGATTTTTCCAGCGCTTTCGACACTGTCGACCGTGCCCTCCTGTGGGCAAAACTGCGGCGATGGGGCTGCCCGGAAGATCTTGTATCTGCAATCCAAGAGCTACACACGGAAACATCGATTAAGATTCGTTTGGATCAAGCTGGAAGACTGTCAACGGCAGTAGTTACAGGTAATGGTGTAAATCAAGGTTGCCCGCTTGCTGCAGCAATTTTTAGCTTGTTCATATCGGACATTGGACTCTCGTTAGATGCAGTAAGTTCTTTTCCGCCGAAAATAAATGGATCACACAGAAGTTGATTACTTTATGCAGATGATCTCATTGTGATGGACTTAACGCCAATCGGCCTTCAAAGAAAACTAGATGCCGTTCAGTGCTATGTGGATAACAACCGGCTGTTGATCAACTCAAACAAAAGTGAAATTGTAATATTCAAGAATCTGCAAGGAGGCTCTTTGAAAACAGCGAAAAAGTTCAGAGGGTCTTTGGGTGGAATTCCACTTAAGACTTTGCAAAATGTGAAATATTTGGGAATGATACTAAGTTCTTGTATCAATGATGGTCCTTGGTTAGCTGACACTAAGAGGAAACGTGTTCAACTATCCAGTCAAGCTGTAATCATGAAAAAGAAATTTGGGAAGTTCTCTCTCGAACCATTACGATTGTTTTATCAACAGAAAGTCGTTCCAGTATTGACCTTTGGGGCCGAAAATGCGCTGGGCTGCACACACAAACTATGGTCCTCACTTGAGAATCAATTCTGGACGAAAGTTTTGGGACTCCCAAGAGGAACGAATAAGGCTTGCATCAGATATGAGCTTTCCCTCATTTCACTTCAGGCTAGAATTATCTGGAACCGGTTATCCTTATTTCGTAAGACTAGGGTACAAGAGAATATTCCGCAGTTTGAAATTCTCCATAGCGCAACAGAAAATGGCCAGAACCTAGTGGCCATGTGGATGCAGAGATGCAAAAGCTTGTTATCTGAATTTGACATTAAGATCCTCACCCTACACGAAAATCCGAACGCTGTAAAAACAAAAATATGGCGTATAGATTGGGAGAGAACATGTGCACAAAGAGGGGCAGCAAAATTGATGATAGACGTCCCAGCCGAGGCTCGCGCTTTTAGTAAGGCACAACAATACATCACTCTTTTCCCAGATCCTGAGGCACGTAGACGTTTCAGGTTATTTCGCATGAATTTATTCAAGACTAAAGAGCGCCTACAGAAGTTGAAAGGTAACAATAACATGAACCTTATGTGTAGATTTTGTATAAGCTAGCCAGAAACACTGAAGCATCTGGTTCTTTTTTGCACCAACCTCCGTAATGAAAGAACTTTACACCTGGGCCCTTGGAGTAACAGTCATCCCTCCTTGGATGCAGATGATTGGTGGGGTTACATGTTCAATGGAACGGACTTCAAATTGTTAATTCCGCTGACACCGTTTTTAAGAAAAATTGAAGAGTGTCCAAGTCTGGTTGATGTCGTTTAAGAAAAAAGAAACGGCTAAAAGGAGTATTGGGCAAACTGGACGATGGGAGGGGGGGAAGAGGAGGAAGGGAGGAATATGTAAATGCTATAAAATGACGCATGTTACATGTTGTCTTGTTAACGTGTCTAAAATATTTTAAAGGTTTGTATAAAACGTATAAAATAAAAGAAAGATACCCTAAAATTAACCGTACATTCAGCCTCTCATGCAACACCCAAAGGTCAGCCCACAATCATCAGATCACCTTCCAGCTATACAAGCATACTAAAACTAACACTATACTGAAGTATGAGGGTCAACTTTAAAACTCTTCTGGTGAAATTGTATGTAATTTCAAACAAAATCCTAAAGGGAATAGGCTACCTAGGTAAAGTCATCTCTGGTAGACTTACTCCTATCCATACACTAGTGTTATGCACTAGCTGGGCTTTTTAGTGTGCAATCTCTCTCACACACACACACACACAAAAACAAACCCACAGCAATAGAGGTTGACGCACATGATTTCAATGGAATGTGTCACAATTGAAGTAGGGAGCCATTTTTCTTGAGTCTTTTCGCAGAGTCTGGATTTCCAGCTTGAACGTGTATGCGAAATGCATTCTGTCCATGTGAGAGCATTACGACTTATCTCAGTGGCCAAAGCCAAGGAAGTCAGCACCCATGTCATACTGCGAAAATAATATAGCCAAATAAAGATTATGGTTCAATGAACAACTAGCCTTTCATGTGGTTGTTCCACCTCATTAATTCATGCATCCCCTCTCTCAGCCAGTTTCTTTTTCCGACTTCCAATGCCTCTCCCTCCCTTTGTATGATAACGTCATCAGATCCTTCAAAGTAATGGTTGACTCCAACCTCACAATCACATAGAGTACGAGTAGAATATGAGTAATGAAGATTATGCTCATCTCAAAGAGTATTCTGCGAGTGCCTTCAAAGAAATTTGTGGGGTGTTGTCAGGGTAGAGTGATATCCTGGAGCAACCAAACTGCAGGCTGTATGTGACACAAATATCTGCTCACCATGTTGCCCTTTAAGAAAGCTTCAACATGTGAGGAGTCATGGGGTGAGTGAGGAGATTGAAGCAAAACAAATTCCTATAGCTCAAGTACTCATTCATGGGACTTTCCTTTTTGGGGCAGCTTAGCCAAAATGTAGAGCACCCGTATCCTTTAAAATTATTAGGTTTCATTCCTTTAAGTGATTAAAGTTTCGTTTTCACGTTCTGCAAGACATTTTAAAGGAGAGCCATTATGTTGTCCATCACAGATGCCTTTTAGAAAGAAAGTGCACAAAACAATTCAAGACCTGCTTCGTACTCTCCACTAGATTAGTGATTTCAACGTTGGACAAGCGTGCTTGGTTTCGGTTCATTCTAGCCTCCAGTACTTCTCTAAGGGTTCAGCACTTCTGTCAGAGTGCTTGCATTTCATCCTTAAGTTTGGACTTGGCTGGCAAAGATTTCATTGTCTTGACTGCAAAGGTAATTTCTTGGGCTTTGTTTAAATATACATTTTAGAAAGCTCTTCATAGACTATTATACATGTGGGCTGGTAGAGGATAAGATGTTTCAAGAGGGGTTTTCATCTCCCACCCCATATCTGCCACTTGGGATTTTTGCCCAGATCAGACGAAATGAAATGGGGTGGGTTCCAATTCGATCAATCTACACCAACATGGCAATTTAGTTTGCCACAGCATATTTGCGTGGGACAGATGCTACCATAAGTAATGTCAGATGCAAATATTCCATTAATCTCAATAACAGGTTCCTCTCTAAAGAACAAACATGATGGGGATCATTAGTGCAACATGCTCCGTTTGTGGCAGGAAGTTAAAGTCTTTGATCGCTGTTCACTGGCGACTCCTTGAATCCATCATCAACCTCCCATGAAACGACATGGAGGCTAGAACAGGATGTGTATCTCAGTCCCACTGCAGAGGGGTGGCCATCGCCCGATTAGTGGCAGAGCTAGTGCCTAAGCAGTGGTAATTGACGGTAGCAACTGTGACAATCTTAGAACTCTAATTTCATTCAATGGGACAGCTTTCTTGGTCTGCAATCTAGCCAAGGCTCAGAGCTAACTCGGGGCGCTACAGAGTGGGAGCTGTGTTCCTTTCCAACTGGCTGTGCTAAGTAATATGCTTGCAGATGCTAAGGGGAGACACCCATCCCTACATTCTTCATTCAGATCCAACAAAGCAAGGATAAACACCACAAAGCTATGGGGCTTGGGCAATGTTTGCGTTAAAGGCCCAAGGATTAATATGTGCCTAAAGCATGTGAAGATTGAGGAACAAATAACAGAAGCCCCTAAGAAAGAATTCTCCTTTGGAAACGCACTGGAAACAGGGCCTCGCAGGACTATGCAAGAGAGAGCTGGGTCCCTGCTGCAGAGGGGAAAACTGAAGCTGATCCAACAAGTTTCATACTGGACATGTGGTGCCCCGCTCACAAGCTGGAATGCCTGAGTGCACAAACCAGGTCTGCACAAGACAGACATCCCAAGGAGGCGAGGCAAGTAGGGATGCAACGGTTACAGATACCGTGAACAACTTAATTGAACAATAATAACCGTCACATTGTTGATACCAGTATACCGTTAAGTGTGCTTTTCAATCTGATTTGGAAAGGCTGCAGTAAGCAAGTGTCTTGGTCAAGCACTGTGGGATGTGCCGTCTTCCAAGGGGGCCTTCTTTGGCAAAAATGAGCATAGGAAAAATGAGGCCACATTAGTAAACGCAGCTTTGTAGCTGTGACCGCTCTTTCTCTGTGATCAGTAGTGTCAGGTCAAATATCAGCCGACTTTGCGCAAATTGTGTTTAAAGCTGCCCAATGCCTGAACGTTTGAGTTGCCCATGCAAAGCTGGTAATGATGAGCTGACTGACTGGCTCTCTAAGCATACCTGAGACTCCAGTTCATAGACTCTGCCAGACCTGGATTTCATGGGCAAACTAGAACAAAGTTATTTTGTTTCAGGCATCATTTATTTGAAAGGCAGCATACAGATTTTAAATTTCGTACAGTCATGCTGCTTGGCGCTACAGGTCAGATCTTCTATGGTGATTGTCCCGATTTTCACATCATCACGAGGGTGAGCTGAGGGCCTGAACTAAAAGTGAACATTTTAGGTTTCCTTTTGTTCATAAGTAGTCAACAAATGTAATAACACTTTCAGCGACTTGCAAAACAGTGTCGATTCAGCCCGGCCCGGCATCATTTGCCATTAGTTCAGTAAGTTAAGGTCCTAGTGCACTGAGCAAACACACTTGGAACAGCTCTTGCTGTGCAAATTGTATAAAATAAATAAATAAAAAGGCCAGCCAGTGAAGTCATGCATATCGAATTACTCTCCCAGTTTTAGATTCAAGGAACTTAAGTTCCTCATGGTCATGGATCAGATAGCAATCCAGTTCCGTCTTAGCTAAGAATTCTGGGGTTTGTATTTTTCCCACCAATTTGAAAGATGGGGAACAACATCCCATAATCCAAAGGGGGGAATGAACTGGATGACCTTCTGATGCATGTCCACAAACAATTTAGCCCTGTAGACAAGGGATGGACTTGCCTTTAAAGCAATAGGCCCATGACCGAACCAAAAACGCAAAATGCTTGTTTGCACCAGTTTTTTGGGTCGAAGTGGGGTACTTTTTTGGCCATAATGGGCCAGTTTGATGAGCGACTTCAGTATGCGGCTAATAATTTTGACCACTGTTGATGAATAAATATTCTTTAAAATGTACAATTTGCATCACATTTGATCAAATATCTCCCCCCTTGGGTACTATTCAAACTGTGTTCCAAAAGGAATTAATACCCATTTGCAATGGTGGGCCACTTTTTTGTCGGTGCCCGAGACAATTTTATGCCCCAGTCCGACCCTGCTGTAGACTGCCCCACCATGTCCTCTGTGTAAATTTGCACATTGGCAATAAAGTTGTTGCTTTGCTTGATCCTTCACCTACCTGCCTTCTGCATATGGCACTGGACTCAAGCAGGCAGGACAGATTCTACCTTCAATTTGAAGTATACAGAGCAAGGGGGGTGAAATATTTCTTAAGTCTATTCTCAATTTTTGACACCACCCATGAACGCATTCCTCCCTCTCAACTCGCATCACAAGGGTCCGAATGCACTCAGACCTGGGGAAAACGATAATGATGGGGCTGTGGTGAGGTGGTGGTCTAGGCCATATTTGTGCCGATATGTGTTTTAACTTTGTCATTTTTAACGTTTTTTTGCCACTATCTTTAAGAAGGTAAATGACCATGAATTGCAAGAATCAAGAAAGAAATCTACAGCGCCCACTGAACGCTGTCCCTTTAGGATTACATGGTCCATAGTGACTCCGACATCAGACCTTCATAATACACCAGGCAGATGGTAAACAAGCTATAGTGATGACATTTTGACAAAAGAAACACAATGACATGGGCTTTCAGACCTCACATGAGTGACTTTTCTCCCTTTAATGGGATAAAGAGTTATCAAAACAAACTTCGTCGCAGCGAAAGGTCATGATGCCCATGCCATGTGGTTCCCAAAAAAAAAAATCTAAGTCGTGGCTGATTTTCAAAGCGATGACCTGTGACTGAGCAGCAAGCTCATTACTCAAAATGTGCATTTAACACTTCCACTAGTCACTCTTTCATTTAAGGCGATCAACGAGCGAGCGCCATGAAAGACCAATTCGGCAGCCGCGGATCAGCTAAATATGTGCAGAGACATGTTTCAAAATGCTACCTTGCTACAGTTGGAAAATCCAGCCGGCGTATTCGTAAGTTAACTAAAGAGCATCGACTTAATGGTATAGTTAAAGAACTTCAAATGCAAAAAGGCAATGTAAAAAAATAAAGTTATTTTGTTTGGTACAAGTAGTTTCAGTTGGAGCAGTTTTTAATGCCATTCCATAAACCACACATGCCTGGCACAAAATCAATATGTTAGCAATAGGAAGAATACATACAGTGTCAAGAAGAAAAGGGATTTACTTTGGGTTGGCGGCTTTGGGGTTTATTTGCAATGGATGTTTTCTAAACGTATGACAATGGGGGAATTCCCTGGTTCTATCATTGAATTTACAAAAAGTCGCACTGCGAAATTCACTCATCTCTGCGGGTATTCCCTGCTGCCATACCAAAGGGTAACATGTCCATGATTACTGAACACCTTTTGGCCGGAGAGAGAGAGAGAGAAAGAGAGAAAGAGAAAGAGAGAGAAAGAGAAAGAGAGAGAAAGAGAGAGAATTTAAGATTAGATGACTCCACCTGCTATACCGCGATAACCACTATATACCATCATTTGACAAGAAGGTTATCGTACCGTCATAAAACGAATACTGTGACATCCCTAGAGGCAAGCAGGTAAAAAAAAAAAAATATGGCGAAAACAGAAAGGTTTTGGTAGCAGGACAGCAAGAGAGGCCAGGACTTCTACCGACAATAACCTGAAGCTTTTATCATCCTAGAGAGCCACAGAGTCTGAGGGAGGGGGGCGACAGAAACAAGCAGCCAGCTAGGCCAATTTGAGAACCACTCAAATGATAGAATTGCAATGGTCCAAATAGAAACAGATATAGAATGGACAGTCAAAATGAAGGCCTATATCGGGGCAGAGAAGCAAGGATGGATGTGATTTCTTCAGAAAATATATTTCACATACTGGAGATTTCACTGAATCCATTTCACCAAAAAAATGAAAAAAAAATGAACTTTTTACTTTTTCTGCTTTTTTATAAATAATGCGGGGGTGACCCCCTGCATTCCTTCCTCACCCCTCCCTACCCTCATTTATACCCTTACCCCCCACCCAACCTATTATGGATTACATATATACCATTTCACCTACCATTTTCGATGAAATAAATTCAGTGAAATCTCATTTGGTGAAATGGTATTCGATGAAATATATGATAAAAGGGCATGGAACTATATCCCTTAAGCGTGGGATGGGCTCTATAGCCCTTTAGGAGAACTGAAACTGGATCAGGAAGAAGTGGCCGCGGCACAATCCTCCTGGCATGAATTACAAATAGCGAGCTGGGTACTATATGCCTGTGAAGAGAACCAGTGGCCAAGGAGCAGATGTGACTACATGGAGAATAGAAGAATATCCCTGCTACCGTGGTCCACGGACGAGCTGTGGAAGATCGGAAAGATCCGATGCTATTATTTATCCGATCTTGACACTTAATATACACCAGTCAAGAAGAGGGAATCCTCATTCTGCTGGAAATGAACCACAAGACCATATAGCAATGTATCCCAACTCGGTTCCCTGGAAGGGTGCAGAGTGTTAAGAACCTGGCGGGGAGACCAGTATCTCCACGAGAAGAACCCTAAACACTATTATTTGTGCAAGCCTGACACAGCTTATTTAGGCCAGTCCCAAGGAGAGTTTTGTTGTAGATAATTCTTAGCCTCAATAGGCATTTGTCACTTCCCATTTATAATTAACTAAATTTAACCTTTACTACTCGAGTTGTGTTTTGGTGGCCTGCCACACGACAGCTTTTAAAAAGTGTCAGAAAACAGGGAAGGATGATTAGAGACTGAGCGGACTTCAGATAACGGGCCAAGAACAGTGAATGATGCATGCAACAAGGTAAGGAGAAGAGCCCACTGGAAGGTGCAGGATCTAAGGCTCAGAGCAGAGAAGCACCAGGCAGAGAACAGCTAACACTAGGAGCTGTGGAGTAGAAGCAAAGGTAAGGCGCACATTACACAGAAGTCAAGAGATGGGCTCTGGATCCAACAAGAAGAGCATTTTAAAAGAAGTCTTGGATGGAATAAGTAATGCACATGTGGGCAATGCTAGCAGTGGTTCCCGGAGCCTGCATGTATAGCGGTCTATGCGCAGCTCCATTGTTGCCCCCTCTATACGGACGCCGATTATGCACTCAGACTATCCATGTCCAGAACACATGCCGCAAAAGCCAGGGGCAAAATGGTTTTCAAAACTGTGAGCATCAGCACTATGTGCCGCCACTGACAAGAGGATGAGCCAACAACCCTGTGTGGTGTGCCAATCATTAAGTCTATAGTACGGAGCAACACCGAAGCTGAAATAAAACAGAGTGGATTATGAATGATCTAGGCAAAGCAGCAGATTTGCAGGGATAGGTTGCCTGAAGCTCTGGGACATGCTGCCAAGAGGTGGAGCAGCATGGCTGCATTTTGCAAGCAGGGGATCCTCCAGTACGGTGTTAGGGCCGTCTTCACATCAATTCTGCCACCAGGTCATGCAGGGTAACCGTTTGAAACTAGACCACATCACATCTCAGCTAGCCACCGACACACAATGAGCCGTTCAGAGACCCTTAATACTGCCCTTAGCTTTGCACATCATATGTGCAGCAGAACCACGTCCCAGATCCGGGAAGGGGAATCCTCTGGCTCAAGTCAATCGATATCACAACGCAGCACAAATGGCTGGATTCCATTAAGATGTACAGTATTGATGACCTGGATGAGAAAGCTAGAAAGAAATAAATATGTCACAACATCCCCGGGTCAAGTGGATGCAATGCCCACACAGCAGGACAATCCCATATTAGAAAAAAGAAAAGCTACTCACCTGCACCAACTCTGGTTCCATGCTACCACTATGCAATACTTGCAGTAAACTACACACTGTGCGCGACTAATAAATGAAGGAGGTGACGCCAGGAGATGCAAACGACATCCCCATTACTTGCCTGTAAACCCTCACACTCCCTAAATCAGAAATGCTGGGAATGATTTCTTAGCAAACGTAAATACAATAGGATTACAAGGAAGTTACATTTGCTTACTATTACTTCCAAAATATTACTGTTCCCTACTCTCTGGGATCTGTCACACGTCCAACTTGATTTTATTTTTAAACAATAAGAATCATTGCATTTGTTAGAGGAGTGTTTTCCACAAGACATAACCAGGAAATGTAGGACTTCTAGGGTAATAAGTAATAGTTTACTAACCCAGGAATATGCATCGTCTAGTATTCGTATTGCACCCTTTGGGCTTTGCATTACACCTAGGCCATCCATGGAATGTTAGGCCATTTTATGTGTTTGTATGTGTAGGGGCCGCCTATCTGCTTGACACCTCTCCTGTACATTGCCTTTAGAATGCTTTGCCTCACGAATCCTGTATATGGAAGTTGAAGGAAGCATTGGTTCTATAGCTAGGTTTTTTTATTATGTGGTTATCTTATGCTCAAATACAATAAATGTCCTCGCACCTCATTAATTATAGATTCTTATTCCGTTCCACTACTTTGCATGGTTGTTTATGGACGATATATATTGATGTCCCTGCTCCTCAGTTCAATAAAACACATTTTAAATAAAAGTCCTATCAATAAGCAGCCACGTCTCTGAATGATGTCCCCATATATCCAATAATATGTCAAATCACGCAAGTACCCATTTGGCCACTAGAGGACGGAAAATGCTACCACAAATACTCCAACAATTATAAAGCACATTAAAAATACATCTTTCGTGCAAACAGAAAAAACAATCTTTAACCTCGTGAGCCTCTTCCCCAGTACAGGAACCTTGCGCCATCAGTTTAAAGATTAGTTAAAACATTGTTACTTCACAATTAGCAATGCAACTTTAATCAGAAAGACGTGATTACCAATTTCCTCTACTACAAGGATCATTTTCTCTATTTCATCTGGGCAGATGTCGGGGCAATGTGTAAAGCCAAAGTAAATGAGCACAAACTGGCCAAGGAAGTCTTTGTTGGTTTTTGGCTGCCCCTGGTGGTCAATCAATGAGAATGGGCCTCCCAGTAAAGGTTTTCCAAGGGAACGCTGTCGCTCTCTCTCAAGCTCTGAAAAAAGAAGAAATACTACTCATTAGTTTATACATCTACAAAAAAAAAAAAGTGTCAAATATTAAACATTAGTGAACAGGTGTTGCAAAGTTAACCCACAAGATACTAAGGCATGGGTCTGCAACCTTGGGCTCTTCAAATGTTTTGGACGTGAGCTCGCATCAGCCTTAGCCATCCTTGTTAGTTGAGGGTGGTGGCGGGACACAGGGGATGTAGTCCAAAACATCTGTAGAGCTACAGGCTGCTTGTCCCTATACTTGCACTAAGGTAATGATCCAGTAGGCGACTGTCCAGCAACGGACGAAAGTAAAAAGATTGCCAGCAGCTAAACACCATTTAAATACCTTACCAATTAATAACGTGCCAAGAAGGTTTTAATGTGAGGAGCATGAATGGCCATCAAGCCTCATCTTTATCCAGTACAGTTATTTTTGCAAACATTTTCCATGCTGACTAATGCAGTTCAATTTGTGGACTTAAAAATCCCAGCATGCAAGGTGCTGTTGGCTAAAATGGCAGACTGGATAAAGGCGAGTATGGTGGCATCGGGCCAAATGGCAACTAACAATGGCACTGGATGAGTGGATGGCGGGGGGAGTAAAGTGTTCCTCCACTGGCCATTTTCCTGTATATCCTAATAGAAAGTCTGAAAGAGAAAGGCTATTATTAAAACTAGCAAATGTATAAATGCTACTCCGCGATAGAATAAGAAACAATATCAGAGAATCTTTAGGGCACAAGTGCACAACGATTCTCAGTGGTGCGTTTATCTGGTTGGGGAGGCTATGTGCAAGGCATGTGGGGGGGGGGAGGCAGACCTCGAAATTGTTGAGAGTCATTTAGCTCCTAGATAGGGCCTAGAAGACCCTGGATTACTTTGGACTCCCCAATCCAAATGGTTGTAAAAACAATACTCTTAAAGTTACCCGAGTACAACTCTTAAAGACATGACAGAATGTTCATACATCCTGGACACAAAGTTATACTTGCTTCTCATTTAGAAGGTACATTTGTTGCATGCTATATATTAGTGCCTCATTCTGCAGCAGAAGCCGAGAGAAAGAAATGGGGGAGGTCACACCACAGAAAAAGGTGGTGTCAGCAGAGACTAATAAAAAGGGGGCAGTAAAGAGAAGGACAGTGATAAAGATTAATAAGATGTAGTGGCAGAGTTATGAAGTAGCAGCAAAAATGTATAAAGACTAAATGAGACGTAGCAGCAAAACTGACAAAGAAATATAAAAGAAAAAAGGGAAACCAACTGAAAGACAATGTCAGTGAAGACCAGAGACTAACAGAAAAAGTGAATAGCGTACAAGACAGACCAACAGACATAGAAAGAGGGGTTACAAGATGTGCGGTTTTGGGCGTATGATACAGATCGGAATAAAGCAAGTTCTGCCACCTTTCAGGAACTCCATTTGGGAGACTGGAATTAATAGCTCCTGGGTCACGATGAGTAGATCCTGTTCAGAGGGAAACCCCGACTCCCAAGAGCTACATCCTGCTCCTGAATGCCAATTTCGACCCGTGTAAAGAGGCGGTTTGTCTTGCGGATCGGCACAGACAATGCATGGGTGCATACCTTTAGGATCAGGTGGTTTGCATGCGTTTTGCAGTATGATCAGTTAATGCAGGCCCATGATGTTAATTTTCACATACGTCACAGATTGATCCTGGAGGTTAGAACTAGTGCACCAAATAAGGGACCACTTGCTGGCTGGTGCACCATGCATTAGACTATCAGTATCCCTCTCAGATCCCTAGACCCCACCATTCCCCTGTAGAAACGCAGACTTGAGAGACAACACATTAAAAATTTGGATCGGCGAGATAAACTCAATATATGCAGTGGAACCTTGCTGATACAAAGCCCTGCCCCTTTCAGTGAGCTAATAAAAAGTTGGTGCACGTGCCATAGTGGAAGTGTCCTGGTGAAGTGCCCCCTTACCTCTGTGGAACGCTCATGCATTTGGATCGGCGTGGACAAACTCACTATATGCAGTGGAACCTTGCGGATATGGTGTGTGAAAGGGGCATGGGACATTACCTCCGTGTAAATTGCACTTAGTTGATATTTAGAACACTAAATACGCTCCATTTCTTATTCTTTATTAGAAGCCACGCCCCTTTTACTCAGCCGATAAAAGGTCTGGGGCAAGTGGAAGTGCCCTGTCGAAGTGCCCTGTTACCCCGGTTAGGCCTGGGGCAGGGGGCTATTGCACTATTTTCTATACAAACCTAATTTTATTCTTTTTGTCTATTTTTGTTGGACTACGAAGCAGAATTATTTCTACGCTTCGATTCATGTCGCAATGAAGGGCAAGCATAGGTACAGTGCCTTCAAAATGAATTCAGGGGGGGTCCTTATACCCACATTTCAAAGCAACAAGGGGCGCAGATGTATGACATACTATCCGTGCCCCTGGTATTCACCCGGTGAAGAATACGATAAGGATGGCCCTCGCCATGCCTCTCCCCCAGTCTCCCCCCAACCTGACCGATTCAGCCTTGCTTGAGTCGGAGGCGAGCGATTCAGCCTTGCTTGAGTCGGAGGAGGCGGGCCACTCTTCAACTATTCTCAATTAAGGTCTCTTAGTGTTCGACCATGTCATAGATCTGTCCAGCAGGGAGACCCTTTTGTGTAACTTTGGAACAATCCTTTATGGATACTTCTCCTGACTTTGCCTGAAGACGCAGAGCACCCTTATGACCCGAGTGCTCTCAGACGTGCAGGTGCAATCAGCTCAGGTCTGGGGGGGGGTGTTGGGGGGCTTTGTGTCCAACACATATGGATATTATGGATCCGGTGTTAGTGGAATTAGATCATCATACCACCTGCTTTAGAGACATAACGATCCTTTTAGAACGAATTCTGGTGATAGTTAAACCAATACCAGTACCAGTAGTGAACAGCAATATGCATGGACCTGCCCTAAAAGTCCCGGACGAATTGGCCTTGAAAGAGGCGGGTTGTGTTGGGGTGAGAGCGGGGCACAGGCCCAGTAAAAAATCTTCAGAGGTCAGAATTAGAACAACCCGAAATTGTGGAGGAACGCCCAATATTCAATTGTGATGTAAAACAGAAAAAAAAATACAATCCAATAGTTCTTTTAGCAATTTGACAGACGAATTCATGGCGTAATTTCATAAAGGAGGATTTGGAGCTAGTAGCTGGGTCCTGGCCTTGACTCCGAGGCAGAAGGGGATCCGTGATAGATATGGGGGAAGGCACCCCTGAGGCGAATACACTTTCAGGCGAGATGCCCCATAAGGGAAAGACAAAAATGCAAAAATAAAAATCAATCTAAATCTTCTAAACATTTGAAACGTAATAGGGGATCTGTGGCTTTGCCTCTGGTTACCCTTCCACAACCTCAGATAGTCAACAGCATGAATGATAGAGGTGTATACCGGCTGTTCATGGAAAAACACTAACCAGGCTATATCTCCTAAACTGCCCGTTCCAATCCCAGTAGCGGGGCCTGCCAATGTCAGGGCTTTGTCACATACAATGGAGGCCCCTAATGTAGTTAAAACCTCCGAAATTTGTATCAACCCTCCCAGAGACTCCCTCCGCCAACCACTAGGACACATATCACTGCTATTTGGAAACAAGCACACGTGTTTGTGGGATGGGGAAACAAAATAACTGTGGCACAACCTCTATGGCATAACTGCAACCTCAAAGAGCTGGAGAAAAATGTACCGTGGCCACATTGGGAGAGGGCGGGGATCACGAAGGTGGGTGATGTCTTAGTGGACGGGAAATTAGGCCCATTCGCGGACTTGCAACTCAAATTCCACCATCCAGTTACTGAACACTTCCATTACATGCAAATGTCCCACGCCTTGAGAACCCACTTATCGGCAGGGGATAATATTCCGGACTATACTCCGATAGAACGTAATATATTACCAGAGTTCATTCCCTCCAAATGCACCTCCATCCTCTATAACACTATTACCTCCTTCGCTACCCCTGAACTAACCAGCCTGAAAGCTAAATGGGAAGGAGATGTAGGCGATATTGACCCTGAGGATTGGATCCAGGCACTGATGCACCCGCGCGAGGTGGCCATCTCTCCTAGGCTTACGCTGGTGCAGCTTAAAATATTGCACCGAGTGTATTACCCTAGGACTGCATTGTATGGCTGGAGTAGAGCGACCAACCCAAACTGTCTCTGGTGTGGGGGAGGAGGAGGGCACCTTCTGCCATATACTGTGGTTGTGCCCCCGCATCCGTGTCTTCTGGGATGCCTGATGCCGGCCGAAGTACTCTCCATCACGATAGAACGGGACCCCAAGGTCCTAATCCTAGGAATACCGGGTGAGATCGAGCTTAATAAGTGGGGAAAATTGTTATTACACACAGCAGCAGCCCTGATGAAGTGTAACATTGCACAAAAATGGGGAGTGTCAGAGTCCCCGACACCGGAACAATGGGCTCTGGATAATGACATATGTGCAATGGTTGAACACCGGGTTTACAACGCAAGAGGTTGCCCCACTAAGGCTTCTAAAATATGGGAGGCGTGGGAGGAGGGAGGGCCCCGATGTGCACGATCATTGGTGCGATACCTCTGGACATGATCGCTCACGGTTGGGCAGTAATGCAAATGGTGATATAAGTACTAATGTTACTCTGAGTAGTCAATGTGGACTTGATGCTGCTATTGCCTCTTTCTATTGTTTTGTTTCTTGCTGTTGGCGGTTTTGCCTTTGTTATAAAACACAATAAAAATTTCTCATCAAAAAAAAAACACCTCAGAAATACCTGGGACCCCAGCACCTGGGTACACAACGGACCTCTGACAGCCACTGTTCTCCAGGTTCCCCCCTACCTATACTCCATATAGCAGCCCCATAATTGGTGGGCAGTGCTGCCATTAATGACCCGCACATATCCCTGCCCCCAATGTTAAAACTGGCTCGCTGGGGGCGCTGTTGCGCAGCTGTCCGATATGGCTGCTGCCTGCTGCCTGAGAGGCTCCGGATGAGGCCTCTATATCCTGTCTGAAATCCTCCTCTTCTTGGACCGGTCTTCCCCTGGCTGTTCGTTGAATGCGGGCTGAAGTTGTTCGGCACCTCTTGAACTCGTTCTCCCCTCTTGTGGGCGAGTGGCGGGAGAGCTGAGAGATTGGAAGAATGCTGGTGGCAGCCTCGCTGGGGCTGCGTGGCTGGCCCATTGTACCCCTTACCATCTTCGGCGGAGGGAGCTGGAGCTGCTTTGTTCTGCTGGTGTCGGCGGTCTGGGGTGCTTTTCAGATGTCCTGTGCCCGCTCGGCCCGCGCTGCGACCGCCAGGGCCCCTCGCCTGATGAGAGTTCACTGCCATGAACTGCTGCCTCAGGGGGCCCAGTCATCCGTTTCATCTCCCCGACCTGGCTCCCGGTCCACGGAGGGGCCCTACCTGTGGGCAGGGCGAGGTGTGGTGCTGGGAGCACCCGAGGATCCTTGGCTTCCGGCTGGTGTGGCGAGAGGAGCTCCTGGCTGTTCCCCTTGGGCCCCCTACGTGCACCTTGTGGCGACGGAGGACGGGTTTGGGTGGGGCCCACTGGGGCAGATTCATCCTTGCCCAACTCTGGGCTGGCGGTGAGGACTGCTCGGTGTTGCCTGGACTTTGGGGCTGGACGCGGCTAAGGTGAGGCACCCTGTATTCTTCCCCACTGGCTGGTGGCTCACCTTCCGCTGCTGCATGGTTTTCTGTCTGGCCCTACTGCTTTTCCATTTGTGCACTGAGGTCGCCTGGCTCCGTCTTCCTGGGATTGCATTGGTCTGTGGGCGCCCAGACTGGGAGCGGAGTGCCATTTTGGGCCGATACATGTACATGTCATTCACCCCTCCTGCCTTGCCCCCTGGAGAGGGACCCGGGCCCTGTGATGGAATAATTGCTGCAGTGAATCGCCTGTGCCCTCGATCATCAACTCATATGCCACCTGCAACTGGGCCCACCCCCCTATTTATCGTTCTTATTTCATCCCAGTGGATTGGTCTCACTTGGCCCCAGGTTACCATTGCTGAGGGTCTGAGCATTGGTCTCTGGCCTGCGAGATTTGGGAGATCACGGTGTGACCACCCTTCAACTGGCACCCAATAACATTGAGGAGTAGGTTGGGTAATATAGTTGCTTTGGCGCTGCAGGGGCTCATGTTTGCATCCTGTGGTCTCAACTGCCCCTGGTTGTCCTTTAGGGGGTATCATTGACGCCTGCGGCTACAACACTGACCGGGGTGTGAGAAAGGGTGTATTCTCTGGCTGCCCACTGTCCTCGACGTCGATAGCGCCTGTTCCACCCAGTGTTGGGTCTTTATCCCTCAGGGGTTTCCCCCCCTTTTGACGGTCCTGCGCTCAATCCTCTGGCTTACCACCGGCTTCTCTGGGTTCCTCTGCGCGGGGAACACGGAGTGGGACTTTTGCATCCTAACCCACGCCTTAGATCGACAAGAGTTACTGATCCTCGGGACGCGGAGGGTTAAACCTTCCTTGGGTACATGTACTGTCTGCAGAATAGCAGCCTTCCCCCTGCGTCCTCGTGCTGCTGGCTGCGCTGTACTTCTCGACACCCACTCCGGCTGCTATGGGAAATCACAAGAAGCAGGCCAAAGTCGACCAATTTGCCCGCGCTGATCAACCCTCTAGGCCACCATCTCCTTCCTCGAGTCAATCTTGATGTTGCTGCATTGAACCAAACCTTGCTTGCTTTAAAGAGCAGTACTGATAATTTAGGCACCAACATTGATTCCTTAACCTATAAGGTGGACATCTCGGCTATACAGATTGATAAATTGTGTGGTCGCATGACAGAAGCGGAGCAGCGCATAGGAGAGGGTGAGGATAAAGTCTCCACACTGCAGCCCGATGTAGCGGAGCTGCAGCAGGCAGTCAAGAAAATCTCGGGCAAGAATGAGGATCTGGAAGGCCGCTCAAGACGGAATATACGAATAGGGGGGGGGGGGGGGGGGGGGGGTGCCGGAATCCACACCTATTGATAATATGGAAAGATTCACGGAAACACTCACTGCTGACAGTTTGGATAATCAACTGTTCTTCCAGTTTAACGTCGGCTCAGTCCCTGACCAGGGATAATCTGGCATGCGTTTAACATCTACTTGCATGGATGTTGTATCTCTAGAGAGGGCGGGGTCCTTAAGGCCATTAGGAGAGCTATGCGTGCCCTTGAGGATAGAATTAGAGAGAGGGAGAATCGGCAGGGGGAGGCGGACACTCGTGAGCTCCGTTGTGAACCTTCGTCCCTCAGGGAGGAACTTTTACGCTTGGCCATCAGTGAGGAGAGATATTTGGAGGACCCTATCCTTGCGATGAGATACGGAGAAGGGGACCGCCCGAGTAAAACACTAGCTTGGGCCATTTGGAAAGAGCGGTAATCTACTGTCGTTACCGAGCTTGTGGGGCAGGATGGGACCCTAGTTAAAGATTCGCAAAGGGATAAACAACAAATTCCGCGAGTACTTTGATCAACTATATACGTCGCGGCCCCTACCGGGCCACAATGCTCTGATTCGGTATCTTAATGAGGTTGCCCAGGGCTGGTTGGAACCAGAACAAGGTAGCTTCCTCAATGACCCTATCACAGAGGAGGAAATTCGCGAAGCCATAAAATCCCTCCCTAGCGGGAAGGCTCCTGGGCCGGATATGATAACGGCTGAATTTTATAAAGCATATGTAGACCTACTGCTTTCCCATCTGCTGAATATGTATGACAACGCTTTTTCTCCTGGCTCCCTCCCAGAATCTACTATATCTGCCTTAGGGACGGTGCTATTAAAGCCCGGGCGTGACCCCCGTCAATTGTCCTCATACTGCCCCTTGTCACTTATCAATACCGACGATAAGATCCTTGCAAAAATTCTTACGAACCGTATCCTTCCTCACCTGCCAGCTCTGGTTCTTCCGGATCAAGCCGGGTTTATCCTGGGCAGCTCTACCCAGTATAATCTGAGGCAATTCACTTTAATGCACAACATCAACCCGGAGGTCCCAATAGCCATAGCGGCACTGGACGCGGAGAAAGCCTTCGATTTCATCGAATGGCCCTTCCTTTAAGGTACTTTGCCGTTCTGGGTTTGGGTTAACATACATAAAGTGGATTAAAATACTATATACAGCCCCTAGGGCGGCAATATGCACTAATGGTATAATTTCAGAGTATATTCACCCCACACGTGGTACCCGCCAGGGGTTCCCCTTCTCACCGGTCCTCTTTGCTCTCGCCATCGAGCCCTTGGCGTGTCACATTCAGGAATTACATGCACACAGGGGCGTATTGCTGCACACACATCGTTCTGTGGTTTCCCTATACGCTGATGACATTCTTTTGTTTGTTAAGCATCCACGACTGAATTTAAATCCACTGACTCAAGAAGTGGTCCGGTTTGGGGAACTATCCGGTCTTCGAATCAACTGGTCCAAGTCGGAGGTTTTTCCACTGACTCCCACTGTACAACAAGTCGATGTGGGAGATGGTTTTTGTTGGTGCCCGCAGGATATATGCTATCTGGGGGCGAGGGTCTCCACCGAGCCAGATGCTCTGTATAGGGACAACTACATACAAGCCCTGGAGGAGCTGGAGCAGAGGGTTGAGGCAGGGGTTCTGCTCCCTTTGTCCCAGGCAGCCCGCATTGCGCCGTCTAAGATGGTTATACTCCCCAAACTGTTAAATATATTTTTATTAATGTCCCACTGTGGCCCCTGATGCTCTTTTGGTATTGTGTCAGGAAAATTATGACCAAGCTCGTTTGGGCAGGTAAACAGACTAGGGTGTCATACAAAATCCTCGCTAGACCATACAAACAGGGCGGTCTGGAGTATCCCGATATGTTTTTATATTATCTTGCAGCACAGGCACAATATATTGCCAGATGGCCCTCCCCTAGCCTTGACACTCCTCACAATCATCTTGCGGCAGCAGTCGCCTCTCCAAGCGCACTCCTGGGGTTATGGGGCTACAGGGAATCCACTCCGAAGGGGGAGGTTCAGCCACTAGCAGTGTCATGTAGGGCCTGGGATAGGTTGTGTTAATTGCTTGTGACTTTCCCCCGTTATCAGGCCACCCTCCCGATCTACGACATAGTGGGGGTCCCACTTACGCATGAAAAATCCTTTAAGGAGCTCTTCTCGAGGCTGGGGGTCCAAACTCTTTCTGACATAGTCCATAACGATCAGATCGTGTCCTGGGAGGAACTTAAAACCAGAGGAGGGCGCAATGCGGTGACTCTGCTCCTTTACTACAGGCTGTGAGGTGCACTTAAAGCCATATGGCCGGAATTTCCTCGAGCCCCCTCCCCTCGCCCTGTTCTAAAAAAATGTTATTCTGCCGCAGTCATCTGGTAAAGTTGTGTCATCTATTTATAAAACTGGCAAAATCTGGGAATCACAGATATAAACACCCCTGAGCGAGCTTCAATGGAGGACAATCGGCATGCAGACCCGGCGCATATCCTTAAATTGCTGATACAGACTGATTCAGTTTAAGTTTATACATCAAGCCTATTACCCTCCTGCCTCCCTTTGCAGGTTCTTCCCTGGGAGATCTTCGGCATGTAAGAGGTGTGGTGGTGCAGATGCTGACTTTTACCACATTGCTTGGTCTTGCCCCCGCTCCCTGCTCAGGATTCTCAAATTTTAGGTGGCCTCTCTCTGGTTCCACTCTGAGCACTGTGAGATCTTACCCTGAGAGTCCGCACTACTGGTTTGCCGCTCGCTATCCGGTCAGCTTGCTCTAGTCTGTCTTCCCCTCCTCCTCGCCTCCTATTCTATGGTGCTCTCTATCTCGCCTATCTTCTCTAACTGCTTCTCCATTGACTATCCGGCTCTCCTCACTAAATCTGGAAGGAAAAAGTTTAAAAAGGACATCCTGGTCTCCAACCCAGACCTCCCCATCGCTGACACCTACACCAGTGCCTCCTCCAAGGAAACTCTCACCGACATCCCCTTTTTCGTGCCTTAGCCAGACCTATGGTCCCATCATATGGTCTCTGTGCTCTCTCCTTTCTCCTCTTCTCCCATTAATGGTGGCACCCGTTGGGATGTCCTCTTGGCCTCCTTCCACTCCTCTAAGGCCATCATTAACGTCTACTCTAATGGGACTGTCTTGGTCCAAGGCCCTCAGGCCAACCTTCACCTTTTTGATAGACGCTTCCCGCGCCTCATCAACTTCCTTTCCTCTCCTGCTGTACCCCCTCCTCTGTCCGCGGCTACCTTGCCTCCCACCCCCCCCCATCGCCCCTTGAGCTCCCGCTCCACCTCCGCAGGGCGTACCTCTAATCTGTACCCCTCCCCGGAAGTCTTTCAAGGATGGCAACCTTCTCCACATTGCCACTCTAAACTCTCGCTCTGCTGTCAAACATTCCTCAACATCTGTCGCCTTCTAGAGGAACTGGACCTTGATGTCCTCGGTCTCACGGAGACATGGTTCACGGCCAGCTCTGTCACCAGCTTTGACGCACTCCTACCTGACAGCTACAAGAGCCTCTCTGTGCCCACTGTGCTGGGGGGGGAGGGGCGGGTGTTGCGCTTATCTTCCCTGAGTGGATTCCTACCACTGTCACTCCTACGCAGACCTACTCCTCTTTTGGATGCCTTGTCTGCCGACTCTCTCCCTCTCCCAGCTATTCCCTTACTGTGGCTACTATCTATCGGCCACCCGGTCAAATTTCCTCCTTCCTCTCTGAGTGGGCGGACCTCTCCTCCTCACTCCTGTCCTCAACCACTCATCTCCTCTTTCTTGGAGACTTCAACATCCACCTGGATGCCTCCTGTCCCCCCCTCTGGACACTTTCGCGACCTATGCGACTCTCTCTCACTCTCTATTCTCCCGTCTGGCCCGACTCCTTCTGCAGGGCACATTCTTGATGCTCTGATCTCTTCTGACCTTCCCCTCTGTCGCTCTCTCCACTCCTCTCTCCTGGAGTGATCACTTTCTCCTATCCTCCCATCTCATCCTCCCTACCCCTCAGGCAAAGCCACCTTCATCACTGCCATCCTCCTTCTCGGTCATCCGACCCATGAAGCGCGTGTCAGTTGAGGCTTTCGTTGCCACCTTCTCAACTCCTCCTCCCCCTTCAGCTGACTCCCTCCCTGACACAGTCCTCTCCACTCTGCTATATCTGATACTCTTGATATCCTTGTCCCTGTCATGAGAATCCGTCTGAAGCCTAAAGCCAAATGTAACTCCTGGTATGACTCGGATCTCGTCAACCTAAAACGCAAGTGCATGGTGGCAGAGAGGAAATGGCGTGCTTCATGTTCATCCTCTGACAAACTGGCCTGCCGCCTGCTACAAAGGCAATACCGGCTCTCCGTTCTTACCAAGAAGAGAGCCCTTATCCAAGCCTGCATCTCTGCGGCATCTAACAACTCGGCTGAACTCTTTAAAATCTGCAAGGAGCTGGCCTTCCCTGCTGCAGTCTCTACCTCTCCTGTCCCCTCCCAGGCCCTCTGCACGGCACTGGCCTCTCACTTCATCTCAAAAACTCAGGACATCCTGTCCTCACTCTCCGCCTATCACCTCCCTACCTCTATTCCCTGCTCTTCCTCTGGCCCTTCTGCAGCCACCCCTCCTCCCTCCTTCCTTCTCTGCCTTTCCCCTTTTCTCTGCTGACAAGGTTTCCAGACAAGTCCGATCTATGAAAGTCTCGTCAAAACAGGTCCACCCCTGTTCCTCCAAAACTATCAAGGACCACATCGACTCCCTGGCTCCTGCCCTGGCTGACTTCTGCAATCACTCCTTCGCCTCTGGAGTCTTCCAATCCCCCCTTAAGCACTCCCTTGTGCACCCTCTTCTTAAGAAACCCTCTTCCGACCCCTCCTGCCCGGCTATCGCCCAATCTCCATCACTCCCTTCCTGGGCAGGTTCCTGGAGAAACTGGCCATCTACCAGCTTAATCTCCATGCTGAATCTATTGGTAGTCTTCATGAACATCAGTCTGGCTTCAAAGCTGCCAGAAGCACGGAAACTGCTCTCCTGAACATCCGTGAGGACCTGCTCGCGCTCTCCTGAACATCCGTGAGGACCTGCTCTCGAACCTTGACTCCAACACTCTGTGTTCTCATTTTGCTCGATCTCTCTTCTGCCTTTGACACTGTCAACCATGCCATCCTGCTCAACCGTCTCCGTGATAACGTGGGTATCACTGGTCAGGCTCTGGCGTGGCGGACCCCTTTCCTTTCCAATCGACCCTCCCAGGTCCAACTGGGGTCCTTCCTCTCCGACATCTTTTTCTCTACCTGTGGCGTCCCCCAGGGATCTAACCTCCCTCCCTGGCTGTTCAACCAATATCTGGCACTCCTTGCCCATGCATCGCCGCTCTCTGCCCCAACTTCCAGTGCTATGCAGATGATACCCAGCTCATTTTCAGGCTACCCTCGGCCTCCTCCTCTCCTTCCCTCATCTCTGACTGTATGTCTGCTATCCAGGAATGGTGTGCCGCCAATGACCTCTGCCTTAATGCCAGTAAGACTGAGATTCTACTCATCGGCACACCCACTCCCTCCATCCCTGCAGCTCTCCAGCCGGCCTCTTGGCCCTCTTCCTGCAAGGCAAAAAACCTCGGGGTCATCTTCGACTCCACACTCTCCTTCTCTCCTCACATATCTGACGTCTCTAAGAAGTCACACTACCAGCTGCACCTCCTCAGAGGTATTCTTCCTTTCCTCTCCTTCCCCCAGAAGTTCACTGTCTCCCGAGCCCTGGTTCTCTCGAAGCTGGACTACTGTAACAGCCTCTATCTAAATCTTCCTGCCTCTACTCTCCGCCCTCTGCAACTCATCCAGAACAGGACTGCAAGACTTGTCCTTGGCCTCAAGCCCAGGGACCGTATCTCTCCAGGACTGAAATCTCTACATTGGCTCCCAGTGGCTGCGAGAATTAAGTTCAAAACCCTCTGCATTGTTCACAAGGCCTTCTGGGGCCTAAATACCTTCAACTCTCTCTTCCTAAATATCTTCCTTCTCGAGCTCTTCGCTCATCCGTCTCCTCAGGGTCAGCCGCTTCTCCAAACAACGAGTTGGGGGTAGATCTCTCTATCCGCGGCAGGGGCCTCCCTCTGGAACAGCTTTCCCGCCTCCCTAAAACTTGAGGAGAACCATCTCTGGTTTCCGGAAGCACCTCAAATCCTTCCTCTTTGCTTCTGCTTTCTCTCCCCTGCTAAATTCCTGACTGAAACTGCACTTAATCTGCAACTGGGCCACTCTCACTGATCTCGGTCCCTGGCCCAGCCACTCTCCCCTTGCACTGCCTCCCTGGCAACCCCTGCACTGCGGGACTGTCTCTGTATCCCTACAGCCCCCCTTCCCAGCACCTGTCTGCACTTACCTTGCACTTGCCACCAGCTGGCCCTTTATTATTTAAATTGTTATTCTACTAACCCTGTACTGCACTTTCCCCCCTCTCTTTTCCCCCTCGCACTTTTCCCTTCCCCTCTACCCTTGCACTTGCATGATCTGAATGACACCTGGCCTAGTAGGATCGTTGTCGGTCTTCCCTTTGTTCCCCCATCCCTGCCTCGTCGCGCCTTGAAACACTTGTGTATAGGCGCGTTACAAATGCCATATCATAAGGCCCTTTTGGTCCAGCATAGAGGCGGTAATGAGCGTGGTGCTACCGTCCCCATGCACTTGTACACTAGAGCTTTGGCTGCTGGCTCTGATTGATGGCGACAGCTGGTCAGAAAAGAAACTATTAAGCATGGCCTCTGTGCTGGCGAGGTATCTTGTAGCTAGAAACTGGGTGAGACCCAAACTGCCTGTTTTTTCTAAATGGCTGGGGCTTATGAACACTGCTGATCGAAGGGAGACTGGATATGCATCCACGCTCCCTGTCTCTTGTCCCCCCTCGACTATTGGCCACCACTGAGGCAATACATGTCTGAAGCACACTCAACTGCGCAATCTCCTGCGCCCGCTCAGAGTTGGGAGTGCTAGCACATTCTCGTGATGGTCCTGTCTTTCACATCGCAGCTTGGGGGCTGTACATGATGTACTTTTTCCTTCCTTTGTTGTACACAGATGTTTGTTTTTATAGAGTTGTATGGGAATGGTTGGTTATAATGCTCTGGTTTGGGGGTGTGGGGGGGTAGGGAGGGTTTCAGAAGGGCCAGTAGTCTGAAGGTAATAGTTGTTTGGTTGCTGTTTTAAATTCAAGAAAGTTAAAAAAAAATTTTAAAAAAAAACTGGCCGTCCTCTTATTGGAAAACTACTCTCGGGAAGTTTTTATTAGAGCTGCAGTGGAAAAATTGCTTGACTCTAAACGTAATCCCTCTGTTGTAACAGCTAAGAGTGGACCATGTAAGAGTGGCAAACAAAACGGGGATAATATTCACTTTCCGTCACCCCATATGGGCAAATTGTCCTTCCTGTTATATACAGTACATAGTATCACACAAAACAAAGGACAGGTTCAGGGTCAATTTTTTCTTCATTTAGTACCAACTGTTATTGTGTTCCCTATGGCTTACTTTGGTCAGACGAACACTCTGATGTTCTCACCCTGGGTTCCGCTGGCGCGACGCCTATCTAAGAGGGATAGGAAGAACAGCAATTCTTGTCCTGGGGCTATATGGGTTATAAGAAAATTCATAAAAACAGTCTGGGATGGTTTATTCCCAGTATTTTATCATGGAATGGTCAAACAGTTTACGTGGGACTATTTGCAGAACCCAATGATGAGCCCAACACCATCTGGAGCACAAATGCACCGAGCGGCCATTCCCCATGTGGAACATGTGTCATGTGCACACAGACAGTAAGGAGCAAACGTGTAGACATAGGATGGAAGACAACCTTGGAACAAAGGAGGTTTAGTAACTAACTGCAAGGGGGGCGTGGCTTGATGGCTATGTGAGAGGACGTTCCTTGGAGGAGCTCCCGATGATCCGATCCTGGGAAAAAAGTGATGGTTTTTGTCGGACTTTCGAGCCGACGGTGCATCTAAAGGCGTATGAAAGTGGGGGGCATACGGTGCGTGCCCTCCCCAACGGCGAGACTGCATATTCACGGAACTAGACCCCGAAGAAGTTGGCGGTAGCACAAAGGAAGGGGAGCACCCAAGATGGCCGCCTGTGGACAAAGGGCCATAAAAGGTCCGACGAGCTGAGGAAGACAAGGTTGGTCGGAACGTGGGCGAGCCCAACCAAATAGATGGGTCGCATGCGCCTCGGGCTGAAAGCAAGAACATAAGGGCGAGCCCCCACTGCAGAGGCCATGGGTTGTGGCGGGCTAGCAGAGTGAACCCAGGTTCAGCTAAACCTCGCTGAGAAGGGGCCAGCGAGCGAACCCCGCGAGGATACAGCTGGGCGCGTGGGCCCAATCGACGCAACAGCATGTCTTCCAAGGTGGTGCGACCCCGGATCAAGCAGCCTACGATGGAGACCTATGCTAGGTCGCCCTCGGGCGCGGAAGGGGGCAAGAGCAAAGAAACCCCTGCGGCGGCGACGGGCCCACCGGGTACCATCCAGGAGGTGCTGGCAGCAATTGCTGACCTGAAGGTGGCCTGGGAGACGAAGCTGGGCCTGGCCATGAAAGAGTTGCAAGAGGGCCTAAACCTCAAGATAGGAGCGGTCCGAGAAGAAGTGAACCTGTTGCGCCAGGATGTGCGAACGATCACGGAGCGCACTGGGGAACTGGAGCAGGAGTTGGCCCAGACCGTGGAGGCGTGCAATACACACGCCAAGGAACTTCATGCCCTCGTGCAGCGAGTGGGCAATTTGGAGGACAGAGCAGAGCAGGCGAAGGGGCGCGCCAGGCGCAATAACATTCGCATAGTGGGGGTACCGGAGGGAATGGAAGGATCGAACCCCACGGATTTCGTTGAAACCATGCTTTTGCAGGAGATTACAGGCGGAGAGCTGACCCAGGGGTTCGCGGTTGAAAGGGCGCACAGGGCCCTGACCAGTAGACTGGCCCCAGGAGCCCCCCCGCGGCCGTTGATTGCAAAGATCTTGAACTATCGTGACCGCGAGAAGATTCTCAAATTTTTCCGGAAAGGGGGCACGATAGAAAGGGGGTCAGCGAATATAACAGCGTATCCGGATTACACACTGCTTGTACAACGGAGTCGAATGAACTTTGGTACGGTGAAGAGGAGGCTCAGAGAGGCAGGCCACCGCTACATGTTGCTTTACCCCGCTAGGTTAAAGGTGATCCATAAGAACAGATCCCTCTTCTTTGAGACGCCGAGCGACGCGATGGAATGGCTGGATATGCAAGGTCGACCACAGGAATCGGAAGCCCAGGCAGAAGCGGATGGAGATAAGTTGCACGCTGCAGAGGCACCCATGAGGACATAGTTATGACATTGGGACTAGAATATACCTTGATATTGTGCTTGTGTGGGGGGAAGTCACGGCATCTGCCGGCGGGTCCCGTTGAATTCACTTCTCCTAAATAGATGACTGGGAGCTCCTGGGGAGCAACCTGTGCACCCGATAGTAGTACACTTAGTTAGGTCACTGTTAGATTGGTGACAACCCGCGGGGTCCTTGTTCTTGGTCACGAGAAGGGTCCAGACGTGGGTAGGCCTGAGATCCAGGGATGGAGCTGGGCTATTGTTGGGGGTGGGGGGGTATGGGGGAGTTGTGTGCAGTGGTGTGAGATTGGGGAAGGGGGAGGGGGGCACGGTTCGTTAACAGAAGGGAAGGAGCCAGGAAACAACCCTACCTGGGGAACATTATGGGGAGGGATGGGACGGAGATAGACCGACTAGATGGCATTGGGTAATCTCAGAATTGTGACCTGGAATGTACGGGGCCTCAACAGCTACCTTAAACGCAACAAAGTGATGATGTATTTAAAGAGGATGCGCGTAGACATAGCCCTGCTGCAAGAGACCCACCTCACTAGGGAAAGGCTGGAGGTAGTTGGGAGGAAATGGAAGGGCACCATTGTGGGGGCGGCGTACTCAGCGTATTCCAGAGGGGTCGTCACTTGGGTGGCGCCCCACGTGCCTTTAGAGTGCTTGATTCTACGGTGGACCCGGAGGGTAGAATGGTGGTGGTAACGGGTCTCTTGGAAAACAGAGAAATACACATCATAAATTTGTACGCCCCCAATAACGATACAGCGGCTTACTTTAGGACCCTCTACAGTAAACTTGGCCCCCTGGCGGGGGTTACGGTAGTGTGGGGGGGGGGGGGGACTTTAACTGTACCGTAGACCCCAGTATGGATAGGTCCAAGGATAGAGCAGGAAAAACGGCACTGGCGGCTAAAGCGCCGAGTACCCTACTGAAAGACCTAGGCCTAGAGGATGCGTGGAGGAGGCTACATCCCACGGATAGGCAGTACTCACACTACACAGCGCCACATGATTTGTACACAAGGTTAGACTACATGTTTGTAACAGCCGGGATAGTGAGAGAAATAGAAGGAGCAGAATACAAGGCCAGAGTGCTGTCGGACCACTCGCCCTTGGTGATAGACTGGAGACACCAGCCCCCACGCCCGCAGATCCCTACATGGAGACTTAGGACCGAGGCTCTGCAGGATGAGGGGTTTCGGGAGGGCCTGAGGGACGCCATTGAAGAATATTTAGATACAAACATGGGAAGCGTAAGCTCTGTGGGCACACTGTGGGAAGCGTTTAAGGTGGTGGTGCGTGGGGTAGCTATTTCCCAAGTTAAAGGGCTACAGGGGAGGGGTCGAAAGGGAGCTCCGGGAGGCGGAAAGGGAGCTAGAGGAGCTGACGCGTTGCGTGAGCACCGCTCATGATAACAGAACCAAAGTAGAGGAGCTACAGTTGTCCTGCAGTGCACTCTGGGATAGACTGTGCAGACTCAGCTACAGGAAATATACGGAGTGGATACACGCAGGGGGGGGCGATAAGCCGGGCAGATTGCTGGCTTGGCTGTACAAGAGTGAGACCCCCCGCTCGGTGATTAGTGAGATTCAGGGCGAAGGAGGTAGCATATGCAACACCCAGAAAGAGGTAAATGAGGAATTCCTTAAGTTTTACAGACACTTGTATGAGGACACGGGGGAGGATATGGGCCAAGACATACTAGACACATTGGGGGACATTGAGCTGCCCACCTTAGATGATCTAGAACGCTCCGAGTTGGACGCACCCGTCACCTCGGATGAGCTGGAGGTAGTGATTCGGAACTTGCCCACTTGCAGGGCGCCGGGTTCGGATGGGCTGCCCAGCGAGTTCTACAAAACATACCAGCAAGAGTTGCTCCAGCCACTGCTTGCCACTTTCAACGAGGCTTATGAGAAGGGAGAACTCCCGTTGTCCCTCCGTGAGGCTGTAATCATCCCACTCTTGAAACTAGGCAAGCCGGCCGTGGAGCGCGGGTCTTACAGACCGTTGTCCATGCTCAACCAGGACAGCAAAATACTCACGGCGGTGCTGGCTAATAGACTGAAGAGGGTGATTAAGAAACTGATACACCCAGATCAGACGTGATATGTTCCGGGCAGGAACATCACCGATAACCACCGGAGGCTACACCATGTCATAGACCAAACTGAGGAGGACACGGGCGAGCTGGCAATAGTGTCGTTAGACGCGGTCAAGGCCTTCGACTCGGTACGATGGCCCTGGCTGAAAGCGGTCCTGAAGGGATATGGAGTGGGACCCGGATACCTCAGATGGTTACAGTTGTTTTACAGCACCCCGATGGCAAGGGTCAAGACAGGGTCCACGGTCCAAGATTCTTGGCAACTGGGCAGGGGGACCAGACAGGGATGTCCCTGGTCACCTATGTTATATATACTGGCATTGGAGCCGCTGGCAATATGCCTGCGTCAACAATATGGGGAGGTGGGCATAAACACGGCCAGTGGAGAGCATTTGATATCATATGCAGATGATATGCTCCTTTATTTACGCTACCCAGAAGAAAACCTACAGTACGTCCTAGAGGTGATAGAACGGTACGCCATCCTCTCCGTTCTATCGGTGAACCCTGGAAAGTCCAGCCTGTTCCCTTTGGGTAGATATAGGAATGTCCCGGTGCAGAGGCTGCCTGTTCTGCCAATACCATGGCAGCCCGTAACATTTAGGTATCTGGGAATAAACATTTACCACAAGATCGAGACAGAACACAAGCACAACACGGAAAAGGCGATAGAGGGGATTAAGAACAGTATGGTATTTTGGTCCAGACTGCCCCGGACCATGATGGGGAGGGCGGCCTTGCTCAAGATGGTGGTCCTGCCTAGACACTTGCACTTTTTTTACAAACGTCCCGTTTCTGATACCCAGAAGACTATTCGCGAAACTTCACAGCGTGTGTAGGGGTTTTGTGTGGGGCAGCTCTAGGAATAGGGTGGCTCTGTGGAAGCTCCAGAACCCGTGCGACAGAGGGGGGGGATAGGCCTGCCTAACTTCGAACTCTATTACCTGGCAGGGCAGCTGCAGTACGTGGCCAGGTGGCTCTAGACTGAAGATTCGGCAGAAGCCAGGCTCCTGCGTGAAGATACAGCCCCATACTTTCTGATGGAAGTGGTGTGGTTGGGCAGAGATAAACTGGTGGGCAAGGGGCGGTTACTGAGGTTGGGCTGGGAGATCTGGCACAGGACATAGAAGATTGGGGGGGGGGGGCTCGGAACCATACTCCCAGCAGGCCCCTTTGGCGGCTCTGTGTGGGAGCGACTCCCAACTACTTGAATCGGTCCGCAGATACTGGGAACAGGTAGGCCTAGCCACCCTCGGGGACATATGGCAGGTAGGGGAGGCGGTGGACTTTCAGCGGTTGCAGGAAGAGACAGGAGTACATGGTGGCCAATATATAACCTACACTAGGCTGGTGAAAAGGACTAGAGAAAGATGGCCGGAGACAGTGCTCGCGGAGGATCCAGATGCCTCCCTGGAAACCATGTATGATGTATCGGAGGGCGGGCACGAAATATCGAGGATATATGAGCTCCTACGGACAAGGGCAGGGAAGGAGTTGCTCCAATTGAGACAAGATTGGGAGGAGGAGGTGGGAGGAGGAGCTGGGAGGACCCATGACGGATGGGCAGTGGGAACGGGCCCAGAGGTACCATAAAAAGGTGTCCCGTAACGCGAGATTCCAACAGCTTCAATTGTATGTTACCAACAGGGCTTATTTAACCCCCGGGAAGATTGCCAAGTTTGGGGGGGGGGGGGGGGATCAGCTATACAGCAATGCCCCAGGTGTAGGGAGGTGAACGCGGGACTGCTACACATGTTTTGGGCTTGCCCGGAGGTGCATAGATTTTGGAACGAGGTCAAGACGAAACTGGCTGGCGGGGGGGTGGTGCTGGATGTGGAATCAGCCTGGTCATGCTTGCTTGGACTATTCCCTAGACCCCGGCATTTGAAACACATAAGCAAGATGAAGGACCTGGCCTATGTCTTGGCCAAACTTAGGATCGCCATGGGCTGGAAGGCGGCCCATAGACCTAGGGTGGAGTTGTGGTGGACAGACCTCTTGAGATGGGCGGAAGCTGAATCCGTAGTCTTGTTTGAAGCGGTCACCAGGGGGGGCGAAGAAGAAGTAGGGCCCTTGCTGGCCTGGCGGCAATTGGTGGCCTCGTTGGCAAACCCTCATCAGGGTGACAACGAAACAGAGGACCCGGTTGATGGCAGTCTAGGTAGTGTGCCACCCAGTGATGTTCCCGTAAATGATATGTGAGAACTGGCTCTAGTTTAAAGGGGGAGGGGGGAGTTGGGGAGTTTGAAAATGTGTTGAAATATGATGCTTTCTATGTTTTGAAACAGTTGTAGTGTGTTTGTTTGACCTTAAAAAATAAAATAAAAATATATTTAAAAAAAAAAAAAACTAACAGCAAGGGGGTCATTTACTTAACATGCCCATGCAATCTAAAGCACGTCGGCATGACCTGCAGACCTGTGAAAAAAAGACTCATTGAACATAAGTCCTGTATTATGAAACAAAAGTTCACAGCTCCCTTGGCAGCACATTTTAAATTGCTCCACCACACTGCAGAAGACTTCAGGTGGACGGTCCTAGAGATGATGACCACAACCAGTAATGACAAAAAGAGCACTGTGATTTGGTGTATATCCCGTGTCTGTGGGAGGGGGGCCTAAAACGAATGTCTTTGAACACTATGATATTAAGACCATCAAAATGTAAAAATTAAGTAATAAGTTCCACAATGGAATAGGTAACCCGGTCTATAAGAAGTCACCTTTGACTTCAACTTTGTCCTGTAGATCAAGCTGGGTGTCCCACCAAACTAGACGGGTAGATTGACCGATTGCGTAAACATCCAAGAAATCAGTCCTGAAGAAGATGACGCAAGAAAGAAGTCATTGAAACCGGTCGACCAGAGACTTAGCCGATGGCTCGAACTAAGCGAGACACATGCATACAAAATAACCATTACTACTGACCAGTGCCTATATTACAGGACAGAAGGTCGTATTCGCATTAATTATGCCAAGTAAACCAGAGCCTGAAAAATACAATAAGGAATATTGCTACTATTGTCCTCCACTATTTATTGTATTTTTGTTTGAGTTCTTATTTGATTTGGCACATTCTTTTAATGTTACTGCTGCCTATCATAGGATCCAAAAAGTCGCGGTTCACTTGCAAGGCATAAGCTACCGCAAACCCATATGCAACCAAACATACATAAATCCATCAAAAGAAATATCAGTTACTTGGCACATTAGAAATGTTCAAGAATTCAAGAGAGTCTTTGTGCCTGAACATCACATCAATCCCTTAGAATCGAAACACTTTTATTTGCATATTTAAAATTGTACTCCTTATCTTGACCTTTTTAATCATTAGGTCAGCCAAAGCCAGTAGAAAGTGCATCCATCCTGCAACCCATCCTCATGTATATGATAATCTCATACGGTTGACAAAAAAGGCATTGAACAGAGATCTGAGAAGACTTCGTAATCTGGGACTCTCGTGAACTCCAAAAAGTGGGCTCCCAAGAAATTAAACAATGTGCCTTGTAGCACAAGCTGACAATGATTCAATGTTGAACGCCCTGAAAGACGGTTCCTCACGCCAATTTTGACAAATAAACGCAAATGAGAAGACCCAGGCAGTTATACAATAAAATTTCATTTCTGAAGAGGTTTGGGCAGGTCACTTTGGCTCATTGTACGTTACTAGAGCGCCCCCCTTTGCACTTACAGACTCGATTCGAAAGCTCCTTGGAACTTTACATTTTCAATCTCTGAGATTATGACACAAATCAGAAAGTCAAGCCCGTCTCGAGCAGCGGTGCCCAATGGATTGGCAAATACTGTACTGAAGGCCAACCCTGAAATTTGGGCCAAGTCGCTCCGTCTCTTATTCTCCGATATTCTGAACACCAAGCATATCCTCAGTTCTTGGAATCTATCGTATATAGTCGCAATTCACAAAAAAGGAGACCGATGCAAAATCAAACATTTTTTGCGGGTCTGATATTGCATCAACTGGAAGAATGGTCAACTTCAAATTCCATATTATCAAACCTGCAATTTGGCTTTAGAAAAGGTTGGACCGAGGTAGTTGGTCTGGTACTAACCCTACTCCAAGAATTGGCCTGGCAAAAAAATGCTACCCCTATACATATTGCAGCAATGGATCTGACTTTCTGGCGTTCGATCTTGTGGACAGGCTAATATTTTGGTCAAAATTACTATCCCTGGGATTGCCTGTGGTAATTCTGTCCATCTTAATACACCTACACGAAGCCTCAAAAGGTGCAGATTCGTCTAAATAGCAAAGGCCTTTTAGCCTTTCCGATAAAGACCTCAAATGGTTTGCGGCAGGGATTCATCTTTGCACCAGTATTATACAACTTCTATATGTCCGATGTGGGAACATATCGGAAATTAAAGCATAATTTATCTCGCCAAAGATTGAGGCGATGACAGTAAGCTGGTGCGCTTTTTATTAGTGGATTAAACCCCATTGGGTCTTCAAAATTTGATCACAGCCTTCGCAAATTACATTAACTCTAATGGTTTAGTAATACAAGTCCACAAATCATGAGATTCAGTACCCGCCAAAAGGCCACTCTTTATAGGTGGTTTTTGTATGAAATAAAACTGGAAGTGAATAATTCCATGATACATCATCTGGGATTTCCTTTGTTCGAGCGCCCAAACATAGGCCAGTTGAAAAACCACCTTGTACAAAAGTCCACAATATTAATCGCCCAAATGAGGGTTGTAGAACGCACATTTTGTACATGGTCCTGGCTGGTTGCCCTTGATCTGCTTTTATACGAAAGCTATGTTATGGCCCTGAATTATTTCTGATCACTGGCAATCTTGATCTTGCCAAAATAAGAGTCCAGAATATGGAGAGCGTTAATGACCTGCCTACCAAAATGCACAACGCTACCTACTTTAAGGTCTAAGCTAGGTTTGCAATCCATCGTAAGTGTAGTAGAATGGAGATCTCTTTCCATTTATAGAAAGTTAATAATGAATGTGGGTAAAAACGTATATCACAACTTGGGATCTCCCTTGAGGCAAGGCTTCTCTCAGTCTACCTTTATTCTAAAACTATCAGGGCTGTCCCAATCTCTTCCGGAGAAAGAGATGTGTGACAAGGAAACTCTTGTGGTGAATCCACTACGAGTTAAACAGTGATTGCAATACATGGACTGGGCAAATACTATGCAGGATGTCTCCGAATCAACTGTATTACCATCTGGTCTCCCATTATAAAAACTTGGGCATTCCAGAGACCTACTTGGCACGTTTCTCCCCCCCCCCCCCTCCCCGAGTAAAAAGTAGCGAAATTCATACATGAGATTCCGATTTAAAAGATTCGGGGCTGCTTGCCAAGAGCCTCGATTCTCTGTAGACATTGTAAAAACATAACTGCTATGGAAAACTTGGAATGTCCTATATTAACTCGTAATAGAATTTACTATTTTGGCATAACCATGAGCGAGTTGATTTGGATGCACTGTGGGAGAACATGCTGCATGGAAGAGTTTTTTTTATCAGAAGTCTTTGGTTTAATAGTCTAGTGTTATCTTTTGTATCCATCTTTGGTTAAGGCGATGGTCAGTAACACAGGAATTACATCAACAGACCATGTGTAATAAGCTGGAGGTTAGCAATTTGTACTTAATATATCCGTTCCTTAATCAATTAATGAGGTTCTACAAAAGTTGTAATGTGAACAGTTTCAGCTCCAATTTATGGAATAAGGGTGTTATATGCCTAATTTTATGTGTTCCCTTTAATGCCTTACCCTGCTTGTAATCAGATTGTAATGGGTAAAATTTGTGATATTTGTCATATGGCAACCGGATGCAACGTTTAGTTTTTCAGGAGGGACTTATCAAGTGAACTTTTGTTTAGGCGATTGTGGTTTCTTGCATTGCTTCTTATTTTTTTTTTATTTTAATGTCTGTATTGAGATTTTATCTATAGTGTAAATTATGTGAATTATGGATGTATGTTCTTTTGTAAAGGTTTTATGTTGTAAAACCAAAACAAATAAATAATAATTCAAAGTATAGCAGAACCCGGTCGTGTCTCAAAACCTCAAGTGTACGCTTCCTCATAATCAACAGATTACTTCGAGAAGGAAGTGCGATTAAACCTAGAGAGTCCAGTAACTATAACCCACCATCCTACAATATCAAATTTGCTTTCACAGAAAAAGGTTCTCAAACAGGTGGTCTATCTTCAAGTGCTGATGCATATTAAACAACTCTTGCATATCAAGCTTTCATTGAAACATTGCATCAACAATTGGAGGTGAGGCAGGGACTCCTAATAACATTGGTAGAAGGCAAGCAGGCACTCATTGTGCCAATTCATTTGTTGGTTTGTTCAGTTTTGTTGGACCCACAACTTAAGCATCCACAACAAGGGAGTGGTTCAGACTCAATGACTGGCTTTGCTGGCTTCAATCCTTGCAAAAAGAATGGAGCAGGTAAGAGTGGGCCTTTTCAATTCACAGACCTCCCAAAACCCAATGTTCTGTGGAGAACCAAATCAAGGTAGTTTTACTTGCTGCGATCATCCTTGTTGTCAAGGATATCAGGTTTACATGAAGGGTATGCAGTTCAATCAGATCAGTACAGGTCCGGATTAGGATGAACTGATATCCTTAGCTAGAACAACCAAGATGCCTTACTAATTTGTCATTTAGACATTAACAAACATATAGGTGAACAGCATCTTGCTCTTTCTGGCTCCTAGATGGTGGAACACCAGTAAACCTTCAGGGCACTCCATTTGACAAATGGGAACACATTTACATTTTATTTTTACAGCCATGCTAAATCACCAACCACACAATGATCTGCAAGCAAGCCTACCAAGTATCGCAATTGGTAGCTGTGGAAAACATAATTTTACTTAGCTCAAGTCCTTTAAGTGATGTGAGTGAAAATCATGCGTTTCTGTACTGCATTGGAGAGGACAAGTTGTGGTTGTTTTACGAAGAGTTCTGGTGGTTGCTTTAGAAACCATAATTGGCAAATATTTTGGTTATTGCTTTGTGCTGTAATCGTAATGTGCACTTTGCAAAGGTTTATAAATGAATTTCAATTTTAAGGGAAGTTAGCCATAGTTTCCATGTATCCAAAGTTTTTTCAATTAATTTGAATGGTCTAATATACACCACATCTACAGCATTCACCCGGTCTGCACTGCAGTCCTGCCCGGGGGGGCTCTTGTTACTTTCTCCCGTACTGCCGCCCACCAACATGGCCACCTACCTGTATGGAGGCTGTACTCTCATTGGCCTCGTCGTTCTGGACCGTGCAGCACCTAGCGCAATGAACATGGGGACAGAGAGCATGGTACAGGGAATGCAGCGGCTCCTCGTCCAGCAGTTGCCACCATGTTTGAGGCAGTGCGCACTTGCAGAGGACAAGCATCACGCTTCCAAGCGTGTGCATTGTGGGCGGCGTTCTCCGTTACCATACCTATTCCAATAGGAGAGATCCTTCACCTGCACATGATCATAAACACTTTGTGTTTTAACGCGTTAAGTGCTCTCAGTGTTGCTGCGCTCCTGTACCTTGCTTGCCTTAGCCCTTGTTGCCTTGCCTCCTGGGTTCTGCCCTTCTCAGACTATTCCTGTCCATCCGTTCTTGTTGGCTTCCTTCCAAGTGCCCCTTCAGTCTGGTCCTTCTCCTGTGTCTCCCATTGCCCCTCTGCCTCTCTGTTCTCTGGGGGATTTTACCTCCGAAGTATTTATCTCGGGCTTCCTCCCTTCACTCTGGTTATTGGCACTGTGCTCCCTTGTGCCAGTCTCATGTCTACGGCGCCAGCGGATTTTATCTTTACTGGAAGGAAACTGCTACTACTACGCTAACGACTCGGCTCCCCAGTCCAGCACTTGTGCTGTTCTTGCACTACGATAATCTGGGGAAGCTGGCCCGTGGTGCAAGGAGACCGTTCTTGGGGACCCCTGCATGTAACATCATGGGGGACGCTTTGAGCCTGCCTCTGGTGTAGTGCAAACGCTCCCACCTGCACCCTCGAATAAAGGAGATCATCCCCAAAGTAACCACTTCCAGGTAACAGCCAGAGAACAGGTACGCACTGTGGCCATGCCCAGTGGCCACTCTGACAAGGGGTGGGCCTTGAGCCATACCCTGGGCATCACTAGCTATCCAATGGGCTAACTGAACATGGCCACCAGCAAAGACCATTGGACACTATAGAAAGAGAAAAGCCTTTGTTACCGACATGGTCCCCCCCCCCTCCCATGCCACTGTATGGCCTCACTGGGACTGGCTTGCAGTTGCGATGACTGCAGCCACTTTGAGGGCATTTGGCCAGGCCACAGACATTGGCCACTAGTCTAGTCTGTGGCAGGCACAGTGCCACTTTTAATCTATTGGTGGTCCACTAACGATGGCCATGGTCTGAAACTCATATGAAGCCTTGTGACCTGGATGGTGGCCTATGGCCACAAGTGAGCCACACACTTCTTTCGGTATCCCTCAGACCAATTGGTGCAAACTGCAGTTTATGTGCATTTTTAGTAGCATGTGGCACTCCTCTGAGGCCCACCTTGCAACCCCAAGAGTGGGAGCCCCCTCAAAAAGGGATGCAAAACTCTATTTTGTAACCTTTTTTGCAGCGTGAGGTACAGCCGGATGCCACTATGAGTGAGCCACAATGTCATCCCCCTAAAAAGCGGCAACCATCCTAAATGTCTCCCCTTCATGAGCCAAAGTAATTGCTCCCTTGAATGCACGCTTAATGGGCCCAGAAATAGACATGCAAATCCAGAGAGCCAATGAAATTGCTAAAAAGTGGCAGTCAGTTCACAGATTGTTCAGCGTGGACCCAGGTAGCACAAATTGCTTTTTGGTAGATATATAAAGAACTACTGGACATGCATTACAATTTCAAAAGTGCACTTTCAAGAAAGCGCTCACCTTTCTCAGCTCTTCATTCTCAAAGGAATTGTTCCTTCACTTTTTTTTTAGTTAGCGGATTTTAATCAACTTTTAAAAACAATCATACGTTTACATTTTGTTCACAAATTGATATTTTACAAGGATTGAGAACATTCATACAAAATATTAAAAGACAAAACTATATATTTAACAAAGAAATTTCAAGTTTTAAATTAAAAGTTGTAAACCAAGTACAATTAATAAAATGTTTATGATCATATGATGAAAGCTAAAAATAAATCCAAAATTAAATGATAAAGTGATAAAAAGTATTGTAACATTGGTCAAGATCAAACATCATATTCATCCATTTGTTTGTCAAGTAGCTTAAGCTCAGAAAGAAACTCAATTACATTAATTCTTAATGAAGTATTAAGTATTATTGCCTTCTAAGATTAACTGCCATAATAGATCGGTAGAAATTTCCCTAGAATTCATTAGAGAGGGTCTCAAAAGTTGGATGCGCTTTTGACTAAGGATATCACATTCAGTAAGTAAGTGATATAGAGTTCCAGACTGTTGCTGTTTCAGACTAGGTTTTCAGTAGTTGGCTATAGATTGAATAATCTTACGCCTTGCCAAGATCTCCCGGGTGGGGCACATGTTGAATCTCAGTCTTCGAAATTCTAGTCTGTGGGCCACTGATGGTGACCAAATCAAGAATGGTTCAACTGTGCCACACTGTTTATGTTCCTTTTCTCACTTGCCGCCAGAGGTTCAAGGTTACCCGAGCCCCAGTTTGCTCTAGGCTTGACTATTGCAGTAGCCTCCTCCTGAATCTACCTTCTTCCACTCTGTGGCCCCTCTGCTTAATCCAAAATAGGGCAGCGAGACCGATCCTTGGCCTTAAGCCCAGGGACAGCATCTATCCTGCCCTAAAAAGTCTACTGGCTCTGGATTGCTGCACAGATTAAATTCAAATCCGTCTGTATAATCCACAAGGCTGTCTGGGCCAGGGACCACACTAACTTCAACTTTATCTCACTAAATACTCAACTTCTAGGCCTACATTCCTCTGGTACCAACTCTATCGCTAAACAAAGTAGGTGGTTGATGACTCTCCTCTGCTGGCTCCCTCCTATGGAACAGGCTCATCCCTCAGTCTGCGCCTTGAGCAGGACTTCCTTAAAATTCAGGAAGCTCCGCTAAGCCTTCCGCTTTACCTCCTCATTCCCTTCATCTCTACCCTCCGCTAATTTGCACAGCTACTGCGATTTGTGCCCTGGGCCCTCATGCATCTTTGGGCCCCTGCCCTCCCACAACCAATCGTCCCAGCTCCAGTCTACCCTCAGCACTTGCACTCCCTCTGCCTTGGAGGCTCACACTTACCCATCACGACCCCAGGCCGTGCAGCACTCAGTGGCGCACCCACAAGCACGGACACTTTAGCACTTCTGCCTTCCTTGCTGCACTTGCACATTCTGAATACTCAAAAGGCATAGTATGTTCACCCCCCCCCCCACAGTTTTAACTTTGTGTGTTGACTAAAATGTTTATTTATAATGCGCACCAGACCCGAAGGTATCAGGGCGCAGAAAGCTACAAGAAGATTTTCAGCTTGGTTACAGTGCTGTACCGAAACCTCCGAGTTCATAAGAATAAGAGTTTGACTAAAGATCTACAGTATGTACAAGAATATACAGATTCAGCATGGTTACAGTGCTGTGCAAGTATGTTTAAGTTCGAAGCAAGATACAAAACATACATAAGTCAGTCTACAAAACCTACAGTATGTACAAGAGGGGAAGGTGGTTTACTGATCATTTTCTTTGATCCATTTAGTGATGTTAAGTCTGAAATGTAGGTAAAAATTGTCATTTCTTAGGGCCGGTGGTAAAGAGTTCGAAAGCTGGGCAGCCTTGATAGGGAAGCTGCAACCTCCAGTCTTGGAACGTTTAAATCTAGGTATTGTAAGCAGGTTGGAATTGTTGGGCGGTTAGATGATTGTCTCTGGAATCTGTCTATGAGGTAGCGTGGGGCAGCATTGTTGAGGCATTTGTGTACGAGTGAGGCAGATTTTAGGGGGATTTTGTCGTTAGTGGTGAGCCAATTGTTGGATCTCCTTATCTCTGAAATTTGTTATTTTTATTTTTAATCTATACCCAACGCTGCTCTCAGGGCATTATTTTGTAGGAAGGATTTGGATTTAGTTAGTAATTTGCTTGTTGGCTCCAAATATAAGGCGTTACAATAGTCCAGTTTTGAGAGAATTAGTGCTCTGGCTAGGGTGATGCAGCAGTGTGTGGAGAGGAAGGGTTTCACAGCTCCAATTAGTTTACAGGTGTAAACCGTAGCTGAGGCCATGGCGTTCACTTTTTTGTTGAAGGAGTGTGGGGCATCTATGTAGATACTTAGAGTTATCACTCCCTGTTCCATCCGTTTGCCCTGTGGGCGCTTTGAAACGGTAGCTACTTGCTGTATAGGCACCTAACAAGTGAATATTATCCATCCCTGGACAAAGCCTCCCAAAACCTTCAAAAAAAGCATAAGTCAGGTCCATATTTTCTTAGGACATTTTTGTTAGGATTCGAAAGAAAGGCGCTAATTTTATGAGCCCTATAATTTTTGCTTTTATTTGTACATTTGATCAACATGCTCCTAGTACAATACATGAGAAGGATGAAACAGAAGGACAAAAAGTCTGAAAAAGAAAAATAAAAGTAGCTCATCCACACTTTAAAATGTTTCCTCATTTCATTCCACATTTTGATTAGCCAAAATATAATTGATCACCCTCCTCATTAATGAGCGCCATCATTTGCTTCCATTATGAAATATTTGATGGTTTCCACAAAACCCTTGTGTTACATACTCTACATATGTGCTTCTCTTGTGGTATATGCAGCCAAGCCTGCCCCCTCCACCCCCTCAAAGTTCAAATGTGGGCAGAATTCCAACTGAAGATAATTGCGCCTTATGTTCAGGCAAGGACATTCCACCACATTTGTGAATCCTCCCCAATTGGGGGCAAATGGTAAGCAACTCTGGGAATTCGGTCCAGTAATTAGGATTGTTCATAATTGTACTTATATTTTAGTCTTCAGTAAACCTTTGATGGACACAAAGGAGTAGTCATGGATATTTAACAGATGCAATAACAGGAGTTTATTGTTTAAGGTGCAGTAAGTATCCAACATAGGAGAGAATGTTTGGCAATACATTGATGTGAATAAGTCATTAACATAGTACTTCAATGAGTCATTGTGCACCAACATATATCATATAGGAAGAACGGATTTGCAGCACTCTAACTCGTCGATCTCAGTCCTAATTCGGCTCTTATGGAAGTCAAGCAATCTTTTAAAGCATTTTCCCCTATTTAAAGCCTCCATGTCTTAGAAGGCCAAATCGCACAGCCATGCAGTATGTGACTGCGGTTAATTTAACATTGTAGATTTCCTTTAAAGGTTGCAAACTTAAACCACCATATTACCAAAGTAGGTTAACAATTACTAATGGCATACATTTATTTTATTAAAGTGTTGTTTGCAGGTTAAAGAATTATCAATAATGGTCCAAAGATATGGATACTGAGTAAAGGGTTCTATTTTGGTGGAGTGAATACAGAGTAAAAGCAAGGATGTTTCCTTATTTAATGCCATGATCGTTGCTTTGGCTAAATTTACTGTTAATCCATGCTGTTTGGAATATTCATGGAAGGTACTCTGTATCAATTGTAAAGCAGACAGGGTGCATTCTAGCAGAACCATGTCCTCTGTATACTCCAAACAGTGTACTTTCAATTGTAGCGCAAGCATAGAGCATATTAAGAATTGCTTGTGTGTCTGCCAGATATACATTAAATAATAGCCGTATAAGGACGCAACCCTGTTCGAATCTATTATAAACGTGTATTGGGTGGAAAAGGTGCCCTTTAGTATCAAGTCGGTCAGCAACAGAAGAATTGTCTAATTGCTACAATCGTCTTCAGCAGCCCCGTTAGGATACCGCACTTATACAGCTTTTTCCAAAGAGGTTGACGATACACAGTGTCAAAAGCTGCTGTAAAGTCAAGAAGACTGCATATACTTGCCAATTGTATGTGTGTTTCGATTGCTCCATTATTATGGTCAAAGCCGTAAGATTGATGTAGTGGAATTAACTTTTCTGTAATTGTAATTGGTTATTTATAACACGCTTAATACCCAGAGGTTTCTAAGCGTGGACCCGGGGATCGAACCTGTGCTGCTACGTGTAGGCTTGCTTCAAAGGCAAGCACATTGCACCAAGCTATCCTCCCAGCCACGGGAATCAAGTTTGATTAATGGACATTTGTTGTCGTCGATTCACTAAGATCAGTTAGCAGTACACGGGCAAATAGCTTAGCAGGAACGTACAGCATTGCAAACAAAGTTTTTCGGGTCTGATCGTTCCCCACACTTCTGGGACTAAGATAGTATGAGTCAATGTGCTGAGAATTACCCCAGCATGACTAAATTGCAGTAACTAGTGCAGGTATAACTTTAGCCAATGTATGTAGTCCTAATTTATGTAAAGAACTGCATATGACAGCTGGCCAAGTGGCCCTTCATGAATTAAGATTTCGAATGTAATCCGCAATGGCCTCCTCATTAGTGGCAGTATATAGCCACAATACATTCCAAAACATTTCCTTTAAGCTATACTGATTTGTCTCCATGCCGTACACCTTCGCAATATGCTGTGCACAGGTGGATTCAGTTACATTTGTGAAGATGTCCTGGGAGGTCACCTCTACACAAATTCCTACAGATGTTATGCATCTCTGCGCAATTCAATTACAACTTAGATATTTTTGTCCTTCCTTAGCCAATATTTATAATCAGTTTTCCTAACAGGATAAGCCGTAATGATTTTTCTCACCTCATTATAATGGCAAAGTATCATTCTAAATCGCTTTGTAGATATTTTTATTTTGCCTTCTTAATTTCCCAGCCTGGTTTGCTTGGTACAGACCACTCTTAGGCAAGGAAAAACATTGCAATTTGTGCTTTTTAGATGATTCTTTTCACTGCAATCTCATAATGGGTGATTGAGGCCAAGAGAAAGGGAACAGTACTAGACTGAAATATACCAGAATACTCTAGGGTAATATTGAAGACTCACTTAATACGACTTGTGTATTTATATTACTGGTAGGATCTGTGAGGAAACCAGAGAAGTAGTCACTTCTCTCCAAGGAGTACACCATTCCCACGAGAACAAGGTGGTGAGCCCACTACCCGACAGACCCTCTCATGGGGAAGAGACTCCCCTCTGGGATCAGGGAGAATGTAGAATTGGAGATCGCCATCTAACTCCTTCACACCCCCTTGTCCCATGCCACACACCTCAATGTGGCACTCTCCCGTGTATGTCTGCGAGGTTGATGAGACAGCAGTCACTGAGACTAGGAAGAGTAGCAATGACTTGACTATGACCTCAGCAAGAGGTACTGAGACGAGGAAGAGGTGCAGAGCCATCACAAATCCCCATTGGAACCTGAATGAGCAGTCCAGGCTCCATCGCCCACTCCAAATAAAGACAGAAGAAGGACTTCCATTGTCGCAAGACTCTGCCGGGAAGAACCGCAAGCTGGGAGGCGCCCAGCGCAGAAACAAGGAGAGGGTGCGATCCAGGACAAAGAAGAGGAACAGAGGCGTTCCTACCCAGTCCACCGTGAACAGGCTGGATGAAGAGCTGCGGAAACGGGAATCCCGATGCAGGAAGCAGCCGGACAGCGTGCTTCTGGAAAGACGCGCAGCGCACCCAAAAAGAGAAACTGCAAATCTGCTGCAAGTGCCTCGGAAGCAGCGGGAGAGTGAGACAAGCGAATGAGGACTTCAGAAATGCCGAGACTGCTGAATGAGGAACGACAGAGACCCAGAAGATACATGGTCTGTTGGGGTCAGAAAAGGGGACAAGAGAATCCTCAAATCAAGGGACTGGGACCCATATATAAATAAAGAGGATTACTCTAAACAATAGTACCTGGCAGGAGAGTAAACCAGGTCAATCAGGAGTAAAATTAAGAGAAGAGAGCAGTGTCTGGGACCCATAACTTGAGAAGGAGAGCATCACTCGTCGTCATCTTCGTGTCAGTACCTGGCAGTGAACAAGGTCTCTCAAAACAAATCATTAAAAGGAACTGAGATACAGGTCTGGGACCCATATCAGCCAAAGTATATAAGGGTGCTGTGCCTGTGAAACTAAAGACAAGAAAGGCCTGTGGAACCTGGGCTCCTTGGAAGAGAAGAACTTGGTTGACGCCTTGTCCTCATCGAGAGAGGCAGCATATTCGTGTGATTGCGTTTGATACAGCACACGGTCATACACAGGACATACTATAGCTGGGATTGCACGATGGGCAGGGTGGCAGACCCCGGTGTCTGAAATGTGGGGTGGGAGTAGGCCTGTTCTTCCAGGTGACCTGGGAATGTTCCAAAGTGCAATCTTTTTGGGGGAAGGTCAGGGACAAAACGGCTAGGGTAATCAACACCCCAATTCCGGTCTGTCCTACTGAGACGAGTATACAAGTGGGGGGGCTGGGGGGATGCGAAGTTCAATAACAGAGAAAAGACCTCATCGGGACAGCCATGATGGTGGGCAGGAAAGTCTCGTCAATGGACTGGGGGGGACTCGGTGCTAACAAATATACACAGATGTGCGGAGGGAATGAACCATTGTGCAGAGCTGGAAAGAAGGGTGTACAGGCAGAGGGGGTGTCCCCCAATGGTTTGAGAAGATATGGACCCGATGGACAGAAATGGGCTGAGCAGTGAATTGGAAAGATCCATGGGGAGGGTGGAAGGAGTATGACCCAACGGGAATTAAGGGGTTGAGAGGTAATGAGGAGCGAAGGGGGGGCAGTGGATTATTGATTTACACAGACATCCTGACCAAAATCTTAGTTGAGGGAGGGAATCCCTTCCGAGTTGAGGAAAGTTAGGTTTATTTTCATTACTAATCAAAGTTTATGTCAAAAACCATGCCACCTCTCTGTAAGTCTTCTCCTTGTGCACCCTTACAGATCATATAAATTGAAGCACATTTGTAGAATCCTCCACTCAACCAGGAGAGATGATTATGGCAATCATCTAGTCAATAAGGTCATTAGCAGCAACAAAATAAAGCATGGAATATGGACTGGGGGGACTCGGTTCTAGCAAATTTACACAGATGTGCGGAGGAAATGGACCATTGTGCAGAGCTGGAAAGAAGGGTGTACAGGCAGAGGGGGTGTCCCCCAATGGTTTGAGAAGATATGGACCCGATGGACAGAAAAGGGCTGAGCAGCGAATTGGAAAGATCCATGGGGAGGGTGGAAGGAGTATGATCCAACGGGAATTAAGGGGTTGAGAGGTAATGAGGAGCGAAGGGGGGGAGGGGACAAGGGGTGGAAGGAAAACTCAAAAATGGAGAGGGCTGGGGAGGAGGGTTATTTTAAGGTGTGTTGTACTGGAAGATTGTTATTCATTGTTTTATGTGGTTGTGAAGGATCATAAAAAAAAACACAAAAATAGAATTAAAAAAACTAATAATAAATAAAAGCCTGTGGAAGAGAGTCATCCCCCCTGGTGCTGTGTACTGTGAAAGTAAAAGCCAAGACAGTGGGAGAACAAAGCCAAGGAAGGCCAGGAGAGCGTAATTGCTGTGGCGTGTGAAATCGTGAAACCAAGTGAAAAAGTCAAGGGGAAGGCTGTCATTCCCACAGGCTTTGTGTGGGGGAAAACAGTGCCAGACAGCAGAAGGGAGTCATTCTCCTGGTAATTGAGTTGACAAGGAGGATCAAACAAGTGATCCAGGGCAACGGAGTGATTCCTGTAGGATAATGAAATGGTGAACTTTCAAAAGCAGAGGGTTGGAGGATCAGCAATCCTTTTTCTTTTATGAAGTACTGCAATCAGGGGAAGGGAGGCATTCCCCCTGGTATTGTGGAACTATGCAAACCCATAAAAGGAAAAGCTAGGGGAAAGAGTCAATCCCCCTGGCCCCCAGTGTTGCGACACTGTGCTGTTGGAATTCCAGAAGAAAAGAGGCATAGAGCAGGGGAAGGGAGTCGCCCCCTCTGGTTGTGGAAAACCAAAGAACAAGATACCTGGAGAAGGGAGGCATTCTCCAGTACCCCATAGTGATGGTGCAACTATGGGCAATAAGGAATGCTGATATTTGAACTGGAACTTTACCTTTTTAGTTTGAATTAAGATCTTTACTGCTTTTTGGTATTACAACCTGGATCTTTGTTTAGTGCTTTGGCAAGAAATTGAGACCTGGCGAAGGGACTAATTCCTTCAGGTTAAGATCCCACCTAAGAACTGGAACTGTAATCCTCGGTCCAGAAGAAGGGAGCCATTCTTCTGAACCATGAAGATCCACTACCTCTTTAGTTATAAGTGTGAGGGACAGAAGTAGGGTTTTGACACAGGACAGTGGATTATTTAGACAGACATCCTGACCAAAATCTTAGTTGAGGGAGGGAATCCCTTCCGAGGTGAGGAAAGTTAGGTTTATTTTCATTACTAATCAAAGTTCATGTCAAAAACCATGCCACCTCTCTATAAGTCTTCTCCTTGTGCACCCTTACAGATCATACAAATTGAAGCACATTTGTAGAATCCTCCACTCAACCAGGAGAGATGATTATGGCAATCATCTAGTCAATAAGGTCATTAGCAGCAACAAAATAAAGCATGGAATATGGTCAAAGTGTTGCTGGTTGGATCTGTGGCAGTTTGTCTGCTACCTCTCTTGACTCACCTGACTGGAGTTATTAATCTACTCAAAAGCTGCATAGTGCACAAAGAGTGCATTTGAAGCAGGTGAAGCCCAGTGGATGCGTCCTCACTGAGTACATACTCCCTGTTATAAGGGGTAGGTAATGACAGAACAGGTCATCATAATTTGCCTCTGAGAAACTTGCATTGTTTGCTGATAAGGGAAGACTGTGGGCACATGGATTATGTGTTACGGTATTGTTAAATCCATTGGCTTTGCCATTGCATCTCAATAAGGTCAGCAAAAAAGAACAAATCACAGCCTTGATGCGAGAACACCACCACTAATTCCAAGATGCAAACTCATGTCGTCAGGACGACATTCACCATGTCTGAGAGTTCAGGAATGCTCATGGATTTGGGCCCAAATATATAATCACTGTGCCAAAAATGGGTTGTAAAATCACATCTTATTTCCGCATAGCCCAACCTATTCCTTCCAAATGCTTTGGATGTCTAAAACTTCACGCAGGTAACAACTCCCAGCTAAATCTGTTTTTCTCTGCAAAATGAAGAAAATATAGCAGCAAATTAAAGGTTTACCTGTGCTGATAATAGAGTAACAGACAAAGTGGTTTAGACCAACCAAGTGGGTGTGGTTAATTTAAATATTAGCCTCACAGCGACACCAAAGCTCTTTAATGAGCGGGTAGATGTGTCCAGCTCAGTGTCTACTACTAATGCATTGCTCACAGCATCTAGTATTGAAACACTCGTTTGCTTTTAGAATCATGATCAAAACGAGGATGTAACGGAGCACACAAACGACAGCAGAAAATAGAGGCACTCATAGCAATCTTCCACTAGGTTCTCATCATTCAACACACACAAGCACAGAGGTAAAAGACGTTTACTCAGAGTAAGAGCATGGAAAAGGTAACAACGGCAAGCTATACACAGAACAAGGCGGAAGTACTTGCTAAAAATACTTTGGAATCTAGCAAAGTCAATGTAGGTTTACTGGAAGCCTCAATGGAGATGGATTATGATCAGCATGATAACATATCTTACATGAAAGGAGTGCTCAAGGCAAAACAAAAATAAAAAACAGTAAATATCCCAAAATCCGTCAAAGGAGACTCAAAATGCAAACTAAAAGAATCTGCGGATATTAATCCCTCTAAACCAGAGGAGCTGGAATGGCTGGACAGCGCAAAAAGCAACATGAGGAACGCCAGTCCCACTGCATGCACAAATCAGCTTCAAGTCTTGCTGCATCATCTATAAAGCAGTCGCCCTCAAGTCACCCACCTACCTCACGGGGGAACTCCGCATCTCCAGCAGACAGCACACCGCCAGAAGCCAGGACACGTGCAGACTTGAAATCTGCTGCTGCAAAAAGGAAAGGACCTGAAAACAAGCATTCTTTGCTTATGCCCCAAGACCATGGAACTTCCTCCCAGTCAGCATCAGACTTGTCCCTCCACGCTCCTGCAATTCAGAAAGGATCTCAAGACCCACCTCTTCAAGGAGTCTCTCCTCCTCAACACCTAGGCCATCACGTCGCCCCTCGCGCCACCTGACTCGCTAGATGCTGCCTGCCCCTCTTCTCCTCACCACCTGGGTACCCCTCACCATCTCCTGTACCCCTCCTCTGAATTCTACCCCCGTCCCCTGCTGTTTATCTGATCTGTTACCACTGTAAAGCACCCAGTTATTTATCTGTAGTGGTGTATACCTCTGTAAAGCGCTCCATTGCTTCTCAATGCTAGATCCATGCTCAATAAATATAAAAATAATTAGTTTGGAGACGCAGCAAGGACCCAGTCAGTCTAAAATTACCCCATAAGCAAGCTCTCTTTTCTGATGACTGTATAGAAACCAATTTCCAACCGGAGCTGGTCATCCCTCCCTCAATGGCTTCTTTCTCAAGTATGAATGAGGATACATCATGAAGATGGGTTCAGTTCTTCCACTCCTTGCAGAAAAATATTCTTCCTCCAACAATAGCTCATTCATTCTGTGTGCATGCCATTTTATATATTTCCCTCCTCAGAGCTTCTGATGCAACTTCCTCTGTCCCATGACCTAATGGCTATTTTATTTTTGTGATCTCATTTTTCTTATTTGAATTTGCCCGATTAATGAAATTTACATCATGAGATGCTGTAGATCAGTGGGCATGATCATGTGCAGAAAATCGTGGTTCGCTAAATATTTCAAGAGAAGTGTTTTTTCAATTTCTGTCCCAATGTTCCCATGACCATGTGCACAGTTTATATGGGGTGAAATCTACAAGATGTAATTTGTCTGATGTTTCTAACAGCTTCCATCAGAGATTGATTTTCAAAGGATTAAATATTTGATTAAAAATGCCATCAATTAGTTTTCCTATTCAGCTTGGACATGAGGAAATGCCGCCTTTGCCCTGCAGCGGTCACTGTTGATACATCCCCATCAGCGCAGCGTATTCTCCTTCCCGGTTTTTTTTGGGCTTTTGTACGGAGATCAGATAATAGCCTGCTGACTAACTTAAATTGATTTTATGAGGGGCCTACTTGATGGATGTAACAGGTCTTTCTGAAGTGTATCCATTAATCCAGCTATCTCGCAGTGTTTATAAATAGGTTTCAACACGATAGATCAGAGCTTGTGTAGCCTCATGTATTTAACGCGAACTGCTGAGATTGGGTTGGGTTTTTAGGGAGGTACATTTTCGGTCAGTTTAAAGTAAACTCAGGTTATGTTCGAGCAGGTTTAATTTTAAATTAAATCACAGTCATATTCAAAGTGAAGTGAAAACCTGGCAAAAGACTATGAATGAGACTTGGTTCTACCTTGTGTTAGGCAGAATTATATGCAGTACCCTTTGGGAAAACCACACACAATTAAGACTACAAGTGACCATACAAATTCACCTTTGGTACACGCCTGTACTACACAGTAAAGTGGTAGCGATGGCTGAGCAGCCAGACTCATCTCAAGAGCAAGTGAGCAGTATCAACAGAGCATATTGGTAATTTCAGATTGACGCGGCGCGGCGGGACGGAGACCCTCGGGGAGAGGGCCCCTTTGCGACAAAAGCTTGGCTCAGAGCAGTATTACCAGTTACACAAAAGACAGCAATTACAATGATTCAAACACACACTGACTCAAGGTTTCTGAGCAAAAGAATATACATTTATTTACACATAAGTTGTATAACATCTCACTAAAGTAAAGCAGTTGAAAAATCACTCTTAATACACCACACCACTCCCAATAGATTCTGGACAAGTTAAGCTCAAAAAATGAAGTGTGAGCAAAACGGCACTCCAACAATTTTAAAAAGGGAGGGAAAGAAAGTCTGATACAAATTGAGCAGCACCAACAGGTAAGTAAGAAGGGCAATCTAGAAAGAGGAACTACAATGATTGGATCAAATCAGAAAGGCTTAGGGCCAAAGTCAATAGGACAAAAGTCTTTTGCTGAAGATCACACAGTTCAGGGTAGTTCGCGGTTAGAGTTCCGGACGAAGATGGTCGGCAGAAAAGTTAGTTTAAAGAGTAGAGAAGGACAAGCCCTCGGATTGGCGCAAGGTTTCACACACCTGCACTGCGGCTGGACGAAACAAACAACCAGTACCTTTAAATGGAGAAGAAGCTGTAGCTGCGGCGGATGTTCCTGGCAGGTCCTGCATGCTAACGGTTCCTAAAGCAACTGTCGGACTGACATGAAGTAGGAAGACTGGAGGGTACTGCACCGCCCAGGGAAGAAACCAGCAGGGACCGACCTTCCTGGCTATCCGGTTCACTGTAGCTCTGTACAGCAAATTCGACCAGAGGACGGAGTCCTGGCTTGCAGTTTGGGCGAACTGGTTGGTTCCCACCAGCTCTGGGGAAGAAGATTCCTGGAAGATCATCTCTGTCGTTGAGTCTGAAGATTCGGACCTGCAGCATGGCTTCACCGGGCGGTTCAGTCGTTGTAGGGGTCCTCTTCTGTCAGCTCCTCGTCAGTTCTTTCGTTCCAGTGGCGACTCTGCCTTTCCAATCCCAGAGACCTGCTTTTTAATGCAGTTTTCCCCCCATTCACACAGCCTGGCTGGCAATCACACAGCAGGGTGTCTGTCCTGGCGGGACAGTCACCTAAGCCAATCAAACAGGAGTGCGACTTGGGTTACCAAGGGAACTCATGGCAGGGGTCCTAAAACCCCTCCCTCAAATCCTGCCTACCCAGACTTTCAGGCGCCTAAGGAGGGCTTCTGCGGAGAAGCCCGCAAGAAGACGGTGAACAAAGGAACCAAACCTGGATTGGCGCGCAGAGTAAAACACGAGAAAGACATTTTCAAAAAGAAATGGCGAATAAACCCGCTGGACCATATACATTTTTATACGGTTCCGGCTGGGTTTAAGTTCGAGGCTACCAAGCTAGCCTAAAACAATACCAAGGTTATTTAAGATAACCGTGGTAGGAAAAATAGGGTAGTTGCCACTGCCACCAGCCAAGTCTTGATGAAAAGGAAGCAAAACAATGGTCCAAGAGAAACAGACAAAAAGGGGCAAATATTAACCCTTTCCAGTACTTTATGGAAGATAGTTTGCACTGGTCTGTGGATTTTAAAGAGACTCAAAGTCAATGCCAACTTTACATGTTCTGGGAGACAGTAATCAGTCCCAGAAAATGGAGTCTGACTTGGGAACTCTAAAAGACAACCCTGTGTCACTGCAGTGAAGGGGCTGTGTAACAGTAAAATGATGATGCCTATGGAGTAGGTGAGGCTCCACAGTCTATGAACACAAGAATGTTACACACACAGCAAAACACATGTAAGTGGGAAAGAAAGGCTCAAACTCTTACCAGGTGAAAAAGAAAAGAAATCCTAGAAATCCAGCAATGCTGCTGAGGAACTCAGTGGGTAAGGGAAATTAGCCATTCTGGAGAATTCTCCCCAACACCTTGCATTTCATATTATTTGAGTGTAACAGAAACATATGCAAAATATGATCATTTAAAAGAAATTACAGGTTTGTAATGCACAAGTGGAATTGTCTTCTAATCTGGGATCCAGGAACATAGCACTTGTGATGAAATCCTCAAATTGTTCCTGGAGGTTTTAAAACTCTGAATATATGTCCTTGGGCCTGCTAAATTCTCTGGGATGTGGTAAAAAGACCAACGGCCTGGGATTTGTCTTTTTCATCGAGCACCGTCCCAACTTCTCCATTTGTCCTTGAATATGTAAGGGTGCAGGAGGGCTCCGAAACAGAGGGGACAGGATTTCTGTCAAAAACATGTATTAAGTAAACTGAGGGTTGCAAACAATACCTCCCTGTCCCTAAATGCTAAGAGTAGTTTCCCTGCCTCAAATAAAACAAGTTAAACTGTCAGGATGTCAAATAAAATGTTAGTCGTGTCCAGAAACCCCAATTCCGACCCCAACACTAATAAAAGTGCAAGGATGTGCTCTTCTCAAAAAGTGATGATGAAACTCCTTCAAAAAGGAAAGTTTCAAATTGCATTGGTTGTATTAATAAAAAAGGAAATGTCTGTCCAATATCCAAGGAATTACTCCTTTCCCCTGGATTATTTTCTTGTTTCCTGGGAAAAAATATGTATGCCACCAAGGTACTTGCCTCCCTTTCCATGGCTTTTCCACTCTTTCATAAATAGTCGGCTTCCTATCAAAACCTGGTTTATTCCCTTGGTAGGTCTGGTTTACACTCCTGCCAAATACGATCCTGGAGAATACGACAGTCTCCAAGAGTGTCTTCCCGTTGGGTCGCAGACCCTGTAGTATAAATAAAGCTCACTTTATTCTTGGGCACTAATATGGGTGCAGTGTCCAGACTATTAGGCAGAGTTTGAATGCAGTATCCTCTTGGACCACGGCAAGCAAGTAGGACTACAGGTGTAAGCAAACCAACCTTTGGTAGAGGTCTGTACTACAAGGTTTTGGTAGCGGAGCTGAGGAGCCAGGCCTATCTCAAGAGGGGAAATGTGAGCAGTAATGATTTTACACAGAGGTCTACAATCACATGTGTCAAATAAACTTACACTCAAGGTTTCTTGGTTAAATGCTTATTAATTTATTAACCATTCAATTATAAAAAATTCAATAGAAAGAGGCAATCATATAATCACACACAAACATACTAATAGTATACACTCTAGGTTTCTGAATCAGGTAAGACCCTTTTGGGATGGCCTACAGACACAACCTACAATCGGAGTTAACTTTAGTAACAAGGGTGCTGGGGAAATACATATCTTACTGTTGGCATTCAGAATACTTTTTCAAGAGGAGTAAAAGGCACAGTTTATTAGAACATAAAAAGGTTACAATTATTCTTAGACAGTGTAGATATTTTGAGTTCACCAGAAGAGTCAGTTGAATTCAATAGGCTAGGCCAAAGTCAATGGACTAAAGTCTTAGATAGAACAAAGCAGTTCTGTTAAGTAGATGGAAAAGTCTCTGCACAAGTTCTTAGGAGTAGTTTGTAGCAAGAAGAATCATATATTGGGTCACAAGCCGATTAGGCCTGTGAGTTGTAAAAGTTTCAAACACTTTCACCGCGAGAGGCAAGTACTCTGTCTTATTTTTATAGTACCTTACAAATGAAGAAAAAGAGGCAGCCGATTACTTCTGTTCCTGGTATTTCCTGCAGATCTCGCTGTTCCTGGGCCTCAGTCGTGGGGACAGAGGGAGGATGTCGGGGGACTCCTGCACTGCACTTGAACAGTCAAAAGCTCGCAACTGGCAAACTTCAATTCCGTGGCTGTAAATAAAGCACACAAACTGGTGTCCCTCTCCCTGGTTATACGGTTTCCTGCAGCACTCTGAGGAAAGTGCAACCAGCTCTGAGATAGGTATCCAGGTGGCTTATTGTTGAGTTGACTGGTCCCACCAACTCAAAGGAAGAAGTCGCCCTTGCAAGGGCTTCTCTGCAGCAGGGCTTCACCGGGCAAACCAACGTTCCTGGAGTTGCAGCAGCCGTCCTCTTCAAGCTCGTCTTCGGTTCTTTCGTTGCAGTGGTCGACTCTGCCTTCCAAGCCAATAGACTCGCCTTTTATTCAGTTGTCTCCCATTCATTCCAGCCTAGCTGTCACTCACCGAGCAGGGTGGCTGTCCTTGTCGGACAGTCAGCCAGCCAATCACCACAGAGTGCATTTGGGTCTCCTAGGAGACAAAGCACAGGGAGTTCGGGCACCACCCTCCCTTCCTGCCTCTCGCAGTCACTAGGGGGCCAGAAGCAGTCTTCACTCCTGAAGCCCGCCAAAGGTGAATGAACAAAGAGCAAACTAGGTTTGGCACACAGAGGTAAACTCTAGCAGGACCTTTCCACAAAGAAATGACGAAACAAAAAGACCGGGACCTATTTATGACAAAAGGGGGCTCAGACACAATCTTAAAAACATGGCTTCCTCGATTTAACGTTGGGAAAAATCATGGTAGTTCATTGTAAAACAACTGCCACCAGTCATTCTGAGAGGAAAGGGTGGAATTTGACTGCTACATGAGTATCTAGACACAGGAGATGCTAAGTAACCCCTCCAGCACTCTATTGTAAGATAGGGTCTGCAGGGTCTAGGAATTTAAAAGACTAGTAAAGTCAATTTCACTTTACCTACTCTGGGAAACAGTAGTTTATCCCAGAGAAGGTATATACAGCTTGGGAAAGCCTGAAAGGCTTCCCTGTGCCACTGCACTGAGGGTGCTGCATGACACATGAAAAAGATATGCCCATGCATAACCAAAGAAAACACAAACAGAAAACACATTGATTTGAAAAGTTCAAAGACCCAAAGTTTAGCAAAAGTGCTGGAGGGCTCCAAGGTGGGAGGAATTGGCACTTTTGAGAATTGTCCCTAATAACAGACTCACTATGCTGTTTGCAACCAGCTTGGCTTACTCTACTGCCAAGCATGGATTTCTTGTATATTTTTCTCTTTCCCATTCAGGGTCCAAGACCCCTTTATTCTCGGTTTCAAATACGGGTGTGGGTAGCTGACTCGTAGTACAGTTCCTTGATAGCTCAGTTCAACCTCCTGTCAAGCTAGGCCCTCTCCCTTCAAGGGTTCCCTTGTTAGAGTACCAGATCCTCTTATTATCAGTTTCTTACTCCGAGTGCGAGCCAGTCTTATTCTCTGGCTTTTAGGCTCCCCGACCCTCTCAATCTGTGCTCTCTCAGCTTCTCCCAGCTTCCCCGGACCTCCTGCCCCTTCCAATCTGCCCACATATCATTCCAATCCGTTCACGTCTTTCGGGGAGCAGGACCTCCTCACAAGACTCGGTAGAGTTCGGGCTCTTCCAGGCGTCGGTTGCTGCTCTTTGGACCTCCACATCGCTCTGAGTTTGCAGGCTGAATACAGTTCTTTGCTGCAGACACTACCTGCTCAGCTATTTTACTGAAGGTTTGGAACTTACTTGGATCTCTGCAACAGCTATATTAATCCACTTATTTCCCCAATAGCGACTGCAGAAAATATTATTCCAGTTGAATGGTGTTGAACTATAAAATACAGGCGAGACGTAGGGGAGACTAGCGATACATAAAACATATTAACGGTTTTGCTTCAGCTCACCCCTCCAAAGCAAACCATCAGATGAAAGTCTGTCTGACCAGCACATGAAAGGCAGGGGACTTGGTTTACACTTTCACACCTCTGCCCTGCCTGCACTCAATCAAAAAAGAGAGCATTTGTTTTAAGATCCTTTTAAAGGATAAACATGACATGCAAGAATGATTCCAGGCACACAGTCAAAGCAGTACTTCATGTATTTTGTAGGGGAAACTATACGGCTTCAAGTGAAAACATTTTCAGCTGGAATTCATCAGAATACTTAGTCGAAGACAAATTTCCATACACCCCTACTGTGGACGCACCACCCTTGCCCCGTCGAAAAGGTCAGGACAACATCCAAAGTTTCTTCACAACACTAATTAGGCAACAGTTGAAGAAATGTACAATTTAGATGCGTTTCTTTAAAGCATAAATCGGGCCTTTTTGTATACATATTGCAGTTTGGTTCTCGGCCTGTACTTAGCATTGAAAAGTGTGACGATCCTTCCGATAGTGTCACTTCTCCACAGGGGAGAACTCCTTCCCTTGAGGCTAAGGAGGGGAGGTCGCTAACCAATAGTCCCGCTACGTCTGGTAACACGCAGGAGGATATCATGAAGAGGGATTCCTCTCCTGGCGATAAGGATGCGATTGGGAGGCACGGCCCCTTTAATCCCCAACCCTGCAGGCTGAGGTTAATGATGCCCCACTCTCCCACACATAAAGCTCACATCTGAAACTATGTTATTGTGAAATATCAAACCATCCTGGTGTCATAGGCACAGGAACGAAGAAGAGTTTTAGAGCTCTACAGTTGAGCAGGGCGAAGGCTCGATCAGTTGCTGTATTTAAACTTAACAGTAAAGGAGGACTGTTCTTAGTCATCCTCTGACCCATACAACGATGGCCAATGGAGGCTCTGGAATGCTGAAAGCTTTGATACAACCAGAAGGAGAACCGGCGACCAAAGGAGCTGCAGAGAAGCAAGCCCATTAGACTGGACTTGGATTTCGGGAGACTGTAGCGAGGCAAGTCTACAAAGCTTTAGAGAGAAGTGGCGGGATGCCCTAAAACATCTTGAGGATGGGTGGGGAACTCGCATATTTAAGCTGGAGAGAGGTGAACCATTTTGCAACTTAATTCTCTGGGCAGTTCCAGATCAGTGTGGTGCTGGAGAGTTTAGATGAACTCAGGAGCATCTTCATCATCCCAGTGGGGACAGAATAAAGAACATAAAGAAAGTCAAGTCAGTGAAACCACTGCAAGGGAATTACAAGTATTGCTGAGAACTGTGAGACATTGGGGATCCAGCTAGAGAAGGTAGTCATTCTCCTAGCCCGACGAGGATCCTGTAGAACGGTTTTATTTGATTTTCAGAAGTGGGAACTTTAAAGGAATTTTAGTTTTGAAGAACCAGAGAATGTTTGGGACACATTACATCCAGGAGAAGGTAGACCTTCTCCTGGGTTACAGCACGAACAGAACTTTTTAATTGTACATTTATACAGCGCTTATACACAGGTAGAGTGCTACAAAACGCTTGAAGCGCTTAGGTTTATACGATTGTAGTGAATGGGATAGAGTAGTAGCCTTTTGACTGGAATGGTGCCATTGATTTGGATTTACACTGACTTCCTGACAAGCACTTGAGTTTCTTTAGGTAGGGAAACCTCATTAGAGTTAAAGTTTATTTTTTTGTTAAATAAAAGTCTATAGCAACCATCATGGCACCACTTGGTCAGTCTCGTCATTCCTTGTCGCCACACAAGCAAATCTCGAAAATCCTTAGGAATGGTCACAGCTGATAAGGTTCACTTTTACTCGCTGACAAACATGCTTGTGTGAGCATGCACTTGTTCACATTTTTCAGGGGCATGCTTTTCCGTCGTGGCAGCAAGCAAGATGAGGCATATTTTTGTGAATGGCGCTTCTCTGGCTTTTTCAGAAAGGCTTTACAATTGTTCACTTTGAGAAAATGTTCTCAGACAGTTTTCAATCCTTGAGTTCATTACTACCTTCCTTCCTCCTTTGCGACAAGTGGTAATAGCCAATGGATGACACGTGAATTTATAACAAGGTTGCTTGCTCCAGGATAACAAGTCTGTTTCAAGGTCAAGGATTCTGGATTACTTAAAGCTTCTGTAACCATCATAGGTTAGATCAGCTACAGATACGTGAATATCTAATTTAAGGTAAATTAAAAAAAAATTAAAAAATGATGAATAAAGTTAGGCTGAATACAGCAAAATTGAAATTAATTTACATGGTGGTTTTTCCTAAAAACTTAGAATATGAGCTTGTAATCAAAATATTGTATATACCATATTACATGGCCTGGACACAAGAGTTTTATAATATTCAAGTGGTTACATAGACTAGAAGACGGTATGTGGAAGTACCTCCTTGGTTTGGTTTGTCCCATGCTTGCCAGTTCATGGAATTCGAAGGGAAATAGGATTTTCAAAAACAAATACTCTTATTAGACATTGTAAATCAGACCATAAAAAAGATGTACTGCTGGTACTGTCCTACAGGAAAAACTGACATTACGGTTCGAGGCTCTGGGAAAACTATGCTGAACTGGGACTGAAGGAACTTTAAAAATAAACAAATAAACAAATGAAATACTGGGGTGGGGTGCCAATTTTCAATTTTATCCATCAAAAAAAAAAAAATCTTCCCTATTGGGAGAATGTGTTAAGATACTGCTCATATTCTAAACGATACAGCCATATGTAATGCATTTTCCATATAGAAAGGCTTGAAGTTTTTGTCAAAGTTTCAGATTTAATTTCTTGTAGACTTAAGAATTATAGGTGCCCGTATTTGCAATTTTTATTACCAAAACAATACTGTGGAAGTCAATCTTCATCTTGTCATACTCGACTGACATCTGCTTGTGGAATCTAGTACACCAAATTGTGGGGTGCGGGGGGAGGGAGGGGAGAATTCTCACTGAAGTGGTTGCAGCGTACTGAAACAACTAGCAGTGTGGGAGTCATGTATACCTGGGAGGACAACAATAAGCCCACACCCCAGGAGATTCATAGCGCATATTACAAGTAGTAAATTGGAGTAATGTTAGATCGCAACCAGACACCCAATGTATGAATATCTGAAAAAGCAAATTAGCAGCTGAAAGATAGTTGAACAGGAGGGAGACATTTACGAACAAAACGCTCAATATAAAAATGCAGCTAGGGATTTGACACCTGGCCGTGCGTAGGTCAAGAAGGGAATGAGCTACAAGACAGCCACCTGCAATTTACTAGGGAAGATGGGTTTTATATAAAGAAAACTGCACCTGCTTCACATCACCCAACGTTAAAGAAGAAATATTTTTTAGTCTCAGTCTACAGCCTTCTCAAAATGGTCTATGGCTGGTAAATGCTAGAAAGACATCTCAGTCCTAGAATATGTGGGCAAAGGACTGGATAGTGGAACCAGAAACCCCAACACCCTTCTCATGGGTGGTGTTAAACAGTTGCAATGTTTTCACATGTTACATGACTAGTAACTCATAAGACCCAGCACAACCTGGTTGAAACTGGTGCCGAAACAGTGATAACATTGCACAAAGCACTTTCTATGCAGGTCCACAAAATATGACAGACACATTTCAGCAACAATTCTGGCGCCTAACAGTGTAATACCCAAGAAAAAGCATTTTCAAAGCAGTTCATTTACAAACACGCGTTCCTATTGAATGTTGTCTGCATTATATTTACTCTTGATACCTGAAAATTTACATTTTGATTATTGAATGTTGTTTTATGGCCTGATGTCCAAAATACACATTATTTGAGATGGGTTGACAGAATGGCTTTCTGTATGTGATTGCATTAATTCCTTTTAACTGCTGGAAAAGTTTCTTGTAGACCATCTAGATAAGATTTGACTTTTCCAAAATGCATGCTTATTTATCCCTCATTTAGCTCCTGAATCTTGATCAATTTGATTATGTGTGCTATTAGGGGTTCTATATGCATCAATCAGGGTTCTCCTATGTGACTGTTGCTTTTTGGTGAGTCTCGGTTAAATAAATAATGCCTCAATGGCCCTTTGATAAAACAGCATCCCTATAAACCTGACTCAATGTTCATTGTCCTAACAAGACAGTTTCCCACTATTCATTATTTTTACACTTAATTCTCTTAACGGCCTTGGCTAAATTAGAAACAGCTTTAAATGTTCAGGTCTCTGTGTGCGCTCTGTGAGTAGATTATTCTGAGACTGGTTCCCAGCATTAATCAGTTTTCCCATTAGCTTGAGTATTACACTTAATTGGCAAGCATTTAAGAACTTTCTAAGTCCTTTAAGACTGTCTCTTAATAACGCTTTGGCTTTGCAATACAAGGCAGAGCAATCCCTTCTGTTTCGCAATTATGGTAGTACTCAATCTGCTGTGCTTGCGATGGAGGCAACTCCTCCCCTGACCTTTGCATTCTCCACTCCTACTTCACTTTCTCAGCAGGTCCTTTAACCATTCACTCTTTCCAACTACTCTCCTCAACAGCAGCTTCTTCCTCACAGCTCTCACCTCTGTTCCTCCTTGATGGTTCTCCCAATGCGAACTCTCCTCTCAATTAGCATCAGATACCTTCCTCAAATCGGGCTACTCTGATTCTCCAAATCAAGGCCCTTCTCATTTGATCTTCCATGCGATTACAAGGAGCTCGGATCAAGCGTACAGGCTATGGAGTCTGGTCAGTGAAATACATCCTATCCTGCAGCAGCTTCTGACAGCAACAGTCCGTGCCACAGCTCTAGTTACAGTACTCAGTCATTGGAACAGTTTACACACACACACACAAAAAATAAAAGAAATAAGAGATTTTGGAAAGAGAGCGGAGGCACATTTGTGTGGGTTGCCATGAAAGACTGACTTCTAATTTTGCCTCACCACAGCCTGCAACATATTTGGTTTCCAATTGGATTGTCACAAGAAAGGGCAAGATGGTGCAAAGCTGTTTCACAAGTGATAAGCGAGTAGCAGTCCCCAGGTAATACGCAAGATGGCAGACATTTTGGGACATGAACGATGGTAAACCTCATTGCTCCTTATGTGATAGGTTTCAAAGCCAAAAATAAATGAGAATCAAATGTACATTAAGATAATGTAAACATTAATTTTCTTGTCTCAAGCCCAATATTTTCTGCAACAATGTGGCCCTGCAGAATTTGTTATCGTAGCAAAGGAATGGCGAAACTAAAATACATTGGCCCTCATTACGACCCTGGCGGAAATCAACCGACCGGACCGCCATAGCGTAAATAGCGTTTCCGCCATTGCACGATGGAGCAAAGTGCGGCTCATTCCGACCCATTGGGCACGAGCACCACGCCATGGCGGAAGTGCAAAGTCCGCAATGGCGGAAATGACCCCAAAACAGCCCACACCGCCGCCGTACGGCGCCCTAGGTGCAATACCGCCACCCATCTCAGCGGACACCGCAGTGAGCGCCAACCGGAAAGTACGGTGACCGTAAATATACGGAAACGGAAGTAAAAGCATGGTCCCGGAACGGGAAACATCCCGCCGTACACCTATAAAACCACAAATTCCAGACAACCATTAAAAATACTACCCTGAGACACATCCCAACCCGTCATCCACCCTAGTGAAACCAAGAAAAATGGGAAAAGTAGCGAAGAAAGCGTGCGACCGCAAGCGGCAGGTCCACTTCTCCCGTGAGGAACTCACCGTGCTCACGGAGACCCTCCAGGAGAATGCTGCCGCCGTCTTCTCCACGCAAATGACCAGGACGGCACTTGCGAACAAGAAGGCCATATGGGCCCTGGTGGCACAGCGGGTAAGTGCGGTGGGGACCGCACCCCGCAACCCACAGCAATGCAGAAAGCGATGGGACGACCTGCGGATACGCGTCCGTAGCATACTTTCTGCCAACCGCAACATTGCCACAGCTACCGGGGGAGGATCGGAATCACCCATCAAGTTGACCCCCTGGGAAGAAATCTGTGCCTCCACCATTGGAATGGAGAGCATAGAGGGAGTCGGAGGGATGGAGAAAGGAGTGCAGACATCCGAAGATTCAGGTAGGTGTCCCAAATAAAACAATGCCAAAACCACAACGTCCAATCATGTGAAGTACCACGTGCCCACATAGTGCAACAGGAACACATGTCCAGGAGAACGTCCACATACATAGGCCTGATAGCACACTTTAAAACTCACATCAAATACATAAATAATTAAAAATCCTAAAAACACCCTCTACACGTGCAGCAGGCACACCCTAACTGCAGGCTGCCAAACAACTGCACCCACACTCCACACACAAATGAAACCACCTCCAAGGCCCCGACCCAAATCACCCTCAGGTACCACCCCAATGCATGTGATACATTGCCATTCCAATTCCCACAGACCCATTAATAACGCTCGCCCTCCTTTACTCCACCACAGGGTCCGATCCAAACGACGAGCTCCAGGACACCCCTACCAGCACACCTGCAAAGAGGGCCAAGACCAACGGCCAAAGACCCTCCACCTCAGCTGCACGCATCAAGACACGGAAGCAGCACAAATCAAGTGACAGCACACAGGAGGGAACTCCAACAGGCACCCCAGCAGCCAGCATGCCCACAACACCACCACCACAGGTCCCCCCAATGGATGCCACAGTAGGCACTGCTTCTGGTGGCAGCAGCACCATAGGTGATACTGCATTAATGGCAGCATGCTCCGACACAGAAAACGGGGATGTCGAAGTTAGATCCATCCATGACCTGTCTCAATCCCCCTGTCTGTTCCATCCCGTACACCATGAGGATACCACGCAGGGGCACCCACAAGACGACGACTGGCCATCCCCCACAAGCCCTGTGGCAAGGCAACATGAGGTGATCAGCCCCTCTGTGACACCACCGCAAATGGCCATGGCCCAGCAGAGGCAACAGTCCCTCGACCAGGTAATCGTGCAACAGCAGCAACTGGCCACGCTCCTCAAGGACCATGCCGATGAATGTGGGGGCACTAAGGCAGACATAGAAACATCAACTGAGACACTTAGGGCACAAATGGAGAGTAGCACCGAGAGCCTGAGAGTACAAATGGAGAGAAGCACCGAGAGCCTGAGAGTACAAATGGAGAGAAGCACCGAGAGCCTGAGGGGGGAACTGCATGCGACGTCCAAAGACATATGTGCCGAACTTGCCGCAGTGCGCCGTGTGCTCACTGAGCTCTCACAAACCCTTAGGGACATGCATGGACGTGAGCAGGCAGAGACATCATCCGTTGCAAGTTCCGTCCAGGGCAGCCCCCAACGTAGATCTGGGAGGAACCTGCGCTCCACAGGCAGGGGTGCCCCTGATACCCGCAGAGGGGGCTTGCAATAGCGACAGCCCACTGACAATGAGCATCTTTGGACACTGGTGTTCGGGGGGGAGGTAGGAGGGTGGAGGGGGTGTGTTGGGCTCACTTGGGTGGCGGGTCGATAGGGTGTTTAACATGATATCACATATGCCATAAACAATGCACGATCATGCAATGAGATGTGTGGACATTGATCTCTGTGTACGAGGCCATTATAGGCGTACAGTCCATATTGTGCATGTTCCAGACACACACAGTGCCACGAGTCCCGTGTCCATGTATCAGCCACCAGGCGTGAGTGCTAGAAGCATGCATCTGTGAGATGCTGACGAATGTCACGGCCCTCCTGTGCCTCGCAGACTCCTTGAGGTGCTGCCACATCCCCACCCTCATCATGACCATCATCAGGTGCTTGCAGTTCTGCGTCAGGGGGCATGGGCACATTTCTACGTACGCACATGTTGTGGAGCATGACACATGCCATGACCATCTTTGCAACCTTCACATGGCGGTACAGGAGTGCCCCGCCAGACCTGCTGAGGCAGCGGAAACGAGTCTTCAGTAGGCCGAATGCCTGTTCTATGACTACACGGGTACGTGAGTGGGCATGGTTGTAGTCCTCCTCATGCTGGTCCCGTGGGTTCCGGACTGGTGTGAGGAGCCATCTCTTCAGTGGATACCCGGCATCACCTGTATGTGGACAAGTAAGGAATTTTGAGGAATGCCATTGCTACGTACGCACCCCCCCCCTTCCTGCCAGGTCATTGCCGCATCACATACCCCACATCATCATGCATGAAATGAGACTCACCGAGTAGCCAGGATCTGTTCCCTGCGTGTCGCTCCATGTAGCGTGGTATAGTAGAGTTCCTCAAGACCATAGAATCATGGGTTGATCCAGGAAATCGGGCACAACAATGTGTAATGATCCTGTTGGAGTCACACACCATTTGTACATTCAGAGAATGAAATTGTTTTCGGTTGCGGTACTGGGCCTCCATGGAATGTGGGACGACCAATTCCACATGGGTGCAGTCGATGGCACCAATGCAACCCGGTATGCCGGCAAGTGCATGGAATCCCACTTTAGTGTTGGTAATTTCCTGCTCCGAGCGTGGTATAGAGATGTAGTCGTCTGCGTGCTTCAGGAGGGCATCGAGCACTTGCAATAGTGTCCGTGAGAACAGTGGCTGTGATATGCCATGCAACTGTCCGACTGTGTGCTGGTAGGTGCCTGTGGCCAGGAAGTGGAGTACAGACACCACCTTCAGTAGGGGTGGGATGGCGGTTGGGCTATCTATCATGCTGACAAGGTCAGCCTGTGTCATGTCCACAATGGCGGTTATGGTGTCCCGGTCCAAACGGTAGAGGGTGTGGATCTGCTCATCAGTGAGGTTGAACGGATGTGCTCGGAGGCGTGGGATTGCGGGCTGCCTGCGTGGTGGTAGTAGTGGCTGTGCTGGCGGCCCTTGCTGGCCCTGCCTTGCCCTCCTCCTGCGTCTCCGCCGTGCGGCCGGTTGTAGTTGGTGTTCGTCTTCTTCTTGAAGTTGGAGTACTTGCAGTGCTATCAGGTCCCCCAGGGCCAACATAGCTAGTCCTGCCGGTAGCATTTCGGAGTGGGTGTGGTTGTGGGAGGAGACTGGGTGTGCAATTTATGTGTTTTCAGGCTGTATGGCCTCCACCTGTGGTGATTCATTCCACCTGTGCAAGCTGCACTCCCCTTTGGGCGAGCACGTCCCGCACACAACGCTGCAATTCGACGAATGGCATCTTGCTATTGCAATCATGTATTTGTACCCGATGGCAGTGTAACATTGGTTGATATGTTCATTCGGCTATGGTCCCATTGTTTCACATACTATCTTTGCAGTCGCGAACAGACTTGTGAAGGGTCAGTGGAACGTAGTACTCGAGTAACGGTGGACCCTCATGCAACACTGTACCGAGCTTCACCGACGGGCGGGGCGTCCCATTTGTGAGTGAAGGCAGTTGCCATTTTCACACACAGCCGCACTAGATGGATTAATTTGTGATTTCAAGCGGCCACAGATGCCTTTTCGACGTGATGTTGCAAATGAGGAATTCGAAGGGCGGCGCTTTCGGTTTTCAGCTAGCGGCGAGGAGATGCCCACAGGTCTGACTGCAAATATAACGTTCTATTGTTCAATGTCCTTGGGACAGGGGCCATGGCGAGGATGCAATGATTGATATGAATAGTTTGGGATGCGCAATAGCGACGTGGGCGATGAGGCCGGACGTTCCCAAATACATGTTACTTCACAACACTGGAATTACGGGCTGGGGCACAGTGGATTTTGCAGGCTGCATAACGCACAGACTCAATGGAAATTTCACATGTTATGTGAGTATGGAAACAGGCGTTTTCATTACGGGATGAGGGAATGATGTATGGATGCATGGACAGATGATTTGATACAGAGTTTGCCATGTACAGGGCTTCTTGGAATCTATCCGCCTCCCCTGCGCTATGTGATGCAGGGCTGCCATAGTGGGACCATCGTCTATCTGGCCTTGTTGAGCCCTCCCTGTCTCGACGCGCCTTCAGACACTTGTGTCTATGCACGTTACCAATCCCATCAGATGGATTCTGTTTTAACAGACGCATGCACAGGTACACTTGTTTGTGATAGTGTTTTCACCTCGATATAGATAGTTATGATTCGCAAGTGGTTTTTGGGTGGTGATGATCCTTTGGAGTGGGCTAGCATGCATATGGCTGTGGATTTGGTGTGATCATTGAAGTGAGTAATTCAAATGTAGTTCTGATGGCCATACTATTCTTTTTCATTTCATTTGGTTGACAGGTATCTCCTCCCCTTTTGCCACTGCCATCTGTATGCCACTCCTGCAGATGGATTTTACTCCCGACACCTGCTGCTTCGTGTTAATCAGTGGAGCATCATTACGATCTTATGGGACGATCGCCAATGGGCCACATGCCCTTACGCAGTACTAGTGGCTAGGAGCAACATTTCGGCCTTTCAGCTGGACTAGTGCCTCCCTATTGGGACGGCCCTGCGGTTCTAGGCGCTTCCATGTTGCCTTTTCGTACGAGAATGTAGCCCCTGTGTACCATGAAGGAACAGGGCGTCACACAAGAAGTAGCTGGTCATTTATTGCGGATGCAGCCCACAATAATGAAATATATTTTGGAGTTCATGGCCTAATGGCTGTATGGGCTTGGAGAATTTGTTGTGCATTACATTTCTATTCTGATATGAACCGTGTAGCGTTCTTCTTTGCAAGTGATGTGGCATATTACTATTTGGGGAGCGATGTATTGTGAGGAGATCTGCATTGGGTTCCAGCTTCGGGGTATAGTTGCGTGGTACTGTGCTGGGCGCGTTTGCCTACGAAGCCCAGTGAGGTCAGGGATGAGGGCTGCCATTATGACTGTTTTGATGATGTCATGCTCAGGGGCGGGGGATTAGCTTTTGTGTAACAGATGCCGGTCAGCCAGTTGGATAGGTGGAATGATGTGATTATCGGAATATTGCTGGTCACAGGTGCCTGTGTTTGCGTGCGTTTCTTTGTGGGAGACTGAGGTCATGTCCATTTGTATGGCTTCTGTATTCGTGCCATCTGTGCCCTGCAGCTCCCATTGGGCCCTCTTGAGATTCATTTGTTCGTTGGCAGGCATGGATGACTAGTACATTTCACTGGTTGCATTGTGTGACTTCATTGCACCTACGGGGGGTTGTACAATGTGGCCAGGGAGCGGTGTACAAGCACTCAGTAGGGCCGTTTACGGTTGGTTCGCGATGCCGTACTTCTCACCATGGCGGAATGGTACTTTCCGCCGTGCTTGATGGCGTTAGGTGCATGTCCGCTAGGGTCGGAATTCGCGTACCGTTGCGCCATGGTGCTAATTACGGTTTGGCATGGCGCGCGCGCGCGTACTTGGTGCAGTTAGCGTTGGCGTTCACTACGGTGTCGCTAATGGCATCGTACTTTGCGGTGACGGGTCATGATCGCACCGAGCGCTATTCGATGGCGGTATTGCATTTCCGCCATCGTTTTTTGATTTCCGCCAGGGTCGTAATGAGGCCCATTGTGTTCTTGCATGCGAAATATAGCCAGGAATGGACAACTTGCATATTGTGAAGAACTAGCTTCAGGTAGCATAGCAAGCACCAATAGACTATCAATGTTACTGAAAGTTGACTTTACTCATGTCATTTCAACATTAATATTTGGAAGGCCTTTTCCTGCGATATGCATATGATAATTCTAGGATGCCTCGTTTTAAAAAAAACATCAGAAGGTCATGGCTTTCATCACAAAAACGTAGCCCGACATAAAATCAGTCTCCTCGACTCGCATACTCTTCCCAACAACCTCACCCATCCATAAACCAGCTCGACATTTGTTGCTAGGAGGGACTCGTTAAATACAGAAAATTGACCTGATAGGGAAGTGACTTCTAAAAGGAGCCAAGTTCCTTGTGCTTACTCTGTCGAGTGCTCTACAGTAAACAAATCTTCTTGCTAGTTAAAATCAATGGTCTAGGTAAAGTGTAATCATGAAAAAAAGAACCACATCTTGAGACGTGTTGGTATTGGTCAACTTGCAAAAATTGAATCTGCATTTTATTCTCGCATGGTTGATACCTGTATTCATAAAATTAAGACATACAAAAATGTATTGCTCTCCATGCAAAACAGAATTGTTAAAGCAATATAAAGAGTAAGTTCTCACAAACATACATGAAACCAGAAAGAGTCATATATAATATAATAAGCATTAACATCCCACAGTTGAATGTTAGAAATCACAGGGGAGAGTCCTGTGCATAAGCCTAATCACCAAAACCTGGTTAGGTTCACAAATGTCTAGACAGACGCAGAAAATATATCACTTAAAAAGCTGCCACAAGGGCCAAGTCATGGGCTCAGGGTTCCGCCCCTCCCCAACTTCGAATTGGTGAATTGGCTAAAATGCACACATGCATACTAAAGCACTCTGACAAACCTCCCATGCCATGAACTTCAGTCTCTCAAGGGCATTCCCCTACAGTGCTTTGAGGCCATACCAATGGGAATAGACGCTATATGCCATATTACATAATCATCAATAATCTGTGATCCCTATTGCAATAGGCAATTCAGGCTGGATGAGGCAATATTAATTCACTTTCCCCCAGCTTTAGTACCAAATGGAGTTGCCGATTCAGTAACAAATATTCCTAAAAAGGACACGATATAATCAAACCAGTAAAATAGTCATACATACTTTCCTCCTTTTCCTTCTTCATGTATTTCATGCCACCCATCAGGGCACCTCCAAGAGCAACTGTGAACGCCAGAGATTTCCATGAAACAGGCTACTAGGAAAGAATAAAGAAAGCTTAATGTCAACGAAGATCCTTTCATGAACTTCATTTGTAGGTCCTCGAATCCATATATATATTCCAAGCTAAAAATACCAAACCCAATTTATGAATTTTCTCACCATGAACTTTAAACAGCAGCATTGGTTCATAAAGGGAAATCAAATCTTTACTATGTTTTTTCTAAAATAAAAATACTGAACCGAGCTGTCTCCCGCACAACAGCTGGACTGTTGGTTTTTATCATCTGCCTCACTGAGGTTTTATAAACAGTTACAACATGCTTGACTCCTGCTGTGAACACATCCATTGGCACTCCTACTATGCTACAAAAGCTACTGAACTTTGCAGGGTCACTCCCAGAAAGAAGACACACACACTCCTTTCATCACCTCACCAAGTCACTATAATTTTAAAATATATAATTTACCTTCTAACCGGTTTAGTCAACGTCAGACTACACCAAGATGCTCTTGCTTCGGTTGTCCTCCTTCCCCTCCTCCCCCCCCTGCTCCCCATTTTCCTCAGACATTGATAATGTGGCGGATTGCCATTGGCAACGGTGTGAAAGCACTTGCCATTTTGATTTTTGTTAAATAATACAAGGTAATTGCATCTCTGAAAGAGTAATCTGTTAATCCAATTCCCTTTCATAAACTCCACGCCGAAAGCATGAGGTCTATCTGGGTCCTGCTGAATCAGTATCCTCATTTGCAGCTCAATAAAAATTAGAGGGAAATCAGGTAAAGCTAAAGGTTCCGAGGGAGCAAACCTGACATATCTTGAAGAAGAACAAAAACAACAAGGCTCCCACACCTGTAATCGGTTTGCGCAAGTGATTCTCTGGATAATGTTAGGGTTATCACAGTTGCAAGAACAGTTCAAACAGTAGCAACTCGAGGTTCAAGGAAAATACAACCTGACTTCAAAAATTATGCTGTTAAAATGGGTAAATTTTAATAGACAATGTAAGCTTTAAAAACAAATACATAAAAACTGACATATAAAAACTAATAAAGTGACTAGTGCTCAAGAAAGTGCTAAGTGTTAGTCAGCAACAATGGCAAATGTGCAAAATGTGCTGTAAATCTGTATCTCTCTCGCTTATAGATACTTTGTTTACATCAAAATAGCTCGAAGTCAAATAGACACATAGGCCCTCATTACGACCCTGGCGGAAATCGAAAAACGATGGCGGAAATGCAATACCGCCATCGAATAGCGCTCGGTGCGACTATGACCCGTCACCGCAAAGTACGAAGCCATTAGCGACACCGTAGTGAACGCCAACGCTAACTGCACCAAGCACGCGCGCGCGCGCCATGCCAAACCGCAAACACCACCATGGTGCAACGGTACGCCAATTCCGACCCTAGCGGACATGTACCTAACGCCATCAGGCATGGCGGAATGTACCATTCCGCCATGGCGAGAAGTACGGCATCGCGAATCAACCGTAAACGGCCCCACTGAGTGCCTGTACACCGCTCCCTGCCCACAAAGTACAACTCCCCGTAGGTGCAATGAAGCCACAATGCAACCATTGAAATGTACAAGTCACCCATGCATGCCAACGAACAAAAGAAACACAAGAGGGGCCAATGGGAGCTGCAGGGCACAGATGGCACGAATACAGAAGCCATCCCAATGGACATGACCACAGTCCCCCACCAAGAAACGCACGCAAACACAGGCACCTGTGACCAGCAATATTCCGAAAACCACATCATTCAACCAGTCCACCTGGCTGACCGGCATCTGTTACACAAAACCCAATCCCCCGCCCCTGAGCATGACAACATTCAAACTGGCATATTGGCAGCCCCCATCCCTGACCTCACTGGGCTTCGTAGGCAAACGCGCACAGCACAGTACCACGCAACTAAACCCCGAAGCTGGAACCCAATGCAGATCTCCTCACAATACATCGCCCCCCAAATAGGCATATGCCACATCACTTGCAAAGAAAAACGCTACACGGGCCAAATCAGAATAGAAATTTTATGCACATCAAAATCACAAAGCACATACAGCCATCAGGCCATGAACTCCAAAACACTAATCACCATTGTGGGCTGCTTCCGCAAGAAATGACCAGCCACTACCTGTGTGTCGCCCTGTTCCCCCATGGTACACAGAGCCACATTCACGTACGAAAAGGCAACATGGAAGCGCACAGAACCGCAGGGCTGTCCCAATGGGGAGGCACTAGTCCAGCTGAAAGGCCGAAATGTTGCTCCGAGCCACCAGTACTGCGTAAGGGCATGTGGCCCATTGGCGATCGTCCCATAAGATCGTAATGCTGCTCCACTGATTAACACGAAGCAGCAGGTGTCGGGAGTAAAATCCATCTGCAGGAGTGGCATACAGATGGCAGTGGCAAAAGGGGAGGAGATACCTGTCAACCAAAAGAAAAGAAAAAGAACAGAATGGCCATCAGAACTACATACCAACAACTCACTTCAATGATCACACGAAATCCACAGCCATATGCATGCTAGCCCACTCCAAAGGAACATCACCACCCCAAAACCACTTGCGACTCATAACCATCTATATCGAGGTGCAAACACCATCACAAACGAGTGTCTGAGGGCGCCTCGAGACAGGGAGGGCTCAACAAGGCCAGATGGACGATGGTCCCACTATGGCAGCCCTGCATCACATAGCGTAGGGGAGGCGGATAGATCCCAAGAAGCCCTGTACATGGCAAACTCTGTATCAAATCACCTGCCCATGCATCCATCCATCATTCCCTCATCCCGGGATCAAAATGCCTGAATAATTACTCACATAACATTAGAAACATCCATTGAGTCTGTGCGTTATGCAGCCTGCTAAATCCACAGTGCCCCAGCCCGTAATTCCAGTGTTGTGAAGTAACATGTATTTGGGAACGGACGGCCTCATCGCCCACGTAGCTATTGCGCATCCCAAACTATTCATATCAATCATTGCTCCCTCGCCATGGGCCCTGTCTCAAGGACATAGAACAATAGAACGTTACATTTGCAGTCAGACCTGTGGGCATCTCCTCGCCGCTAGCTGGAAACCGAAAGCGCCGCCCTTCGAATTCCTCATTTGCAACATCACGTCGAAAAGGCATCTGTGGCCGTTTGAAATCACTAATTATTCCATCGAGTGCGGCTGTGTGTGAAAATGGCAACTGCCTTCACCCACGAATGGGACGCCCCGCCCGTCGTTGCAACTCGGTACAGTGATGCATGAGGGCCCACCGTTACTCGAGTACTACGTCCCACTGACCCCTCACAAGTCTGTTCGCGACTGCACAGATAGTATGTGAAACAATGGGACCACAGCAGAATGAACATATCAACCAATCTTACACGGCCATCGGGTACAAATACATGATTGCAATAGCAAGATACAATTCCCCGAATTGCAGCGTTGTGCGCGGGACGTGCTCGGCCAAAGGGGAGAGCAGTTTGCACAGGTGGAATCAATCACCACAGGTGGAGGCCATACAGCCTGAAAACACATAAATTGCACACCCAGTCTCCTCCCACAACCACACCGAAATGCTACCGGCAGGACTCGCGATGTTGGCCCTGGGGGACCTGATAGCACTGCAAGTGCTCCGACTCCAAGAAGAAGACGAACACCAACTACAACCAGCCGCACGGAGGAGACGCAGGAGGAGGAGGAGGCCAAGGCAGGGCCAGCAAGGCCCACCAGCACAGCCACTACCACCACGCAGGCAGCCCGCAATTCAACGCCTCCGAGCACATCCGTTCAACCTCACTGATGAGCAGATCCACACCCTCTACCGTCTGGACCGGGACACCATAGCCGCCATTGTGGACATGACACAGGCTGACCTTGTCAGCATGATAGATAGCCCAACCGCCATCCCACCCCTACTGAAGGTGGTGTCTGCACTCCACTTCCTGGCCACAGGCACCTACCAGCACACAGTCGGACAGTTGCATGGCATTTCTCAGCCACTGTTCTCACGGACACTATTTCAAGTGCTCGATGCCCTCCTGCAGCACGCAGACGACTACATCTCTCTACCACGCTCGGAGCAGGAAATAACCAACACAAAAGTGGGATTCCATGCACTTGCCGGCATACCGGGTTGCATTGGTGCCATCGACTGCACCCATGTTGAATTGGTCGTCCCACATGCCATGGAGGCCCAGTACCGCAACCGAAAACAATTTCATTCCCTGAATGTACAGATGGTGTGTGACTCCAACAGGATCATTACACATTGTTGTGCCCGATTCCCTGGATCAACCCATGATTCTATGGTCTTGAGGAACTCTACAATACCACGCTACATGGAGCGACACGCAGGGAACAGATCCTGGCTACTCGGTGAGTCTCATTACATGCATGATGATGTGGGGTATGTGAATTGTCAATGACCTGCCAGGAAGGGGGGGGGGGGGGGTGTGCGTACGTATCAATGGCATTCCACATCATACGTTTCTCGTCCACATACAGGTGATGCTGGATATCCACTGAAGAGATGGCTCCTCACACCAGTCCGGAACCCACGGGACCAGCATGAGGAGGACTACAACCATGCCCACTCACGTACCCGTGTAGTCATTGAACAGGCATTCGGCCTACTGAAGACCCGTTTCCGCTGCCTCAGCAGGTCTGGCGGGGCACTCCTGTACCGCCATGAGAAGGTTGCAAAGATGGTGATGGCATGTGTCATGCTCCACAACATGTGCGTACGTAGAAATGTGCCCATGCCCCCTGACGCAGAACTGCAAGCACCTGATGATGGTCATGATGAGGGTGGGGATGTGGCAGCACCTCATGGAGTCTGCGAGGCACCGGAGGCCCGTGACATTCGTCAGCATCTCATTGATGTATGCTTCTAGCACTCACGCCTGGTGGCTGATACATGGACACGGGACTCGTGGCACTGCGTGTGTCTGGGACATGCACAATATGGACTGTACGCCTATGATGGCCTAGTACACAAAGATCAATGTCCACACTTCTCATTGGTTGATCGTGCACTTTTTATGGCATATGTGATATCATGTTGAACACCCTATCGACCCGCCACCCAAGTGAGCCCAACACACCCCCTCCACCCTCCTACCTCCCCCCCGAACACCAGTGTCCAAAGATGCTCATTGTCAGTGGGCTGTCGCTATTGCATGCCCCCTCTGCGGGTATCAGGGGCACCCCTGCCTGTGGAGCGCAGGTTCCTTCCAGATCTACGTTGGGGGCTGCCCTGGACGGAACTTGCAACGGATGATGTGTCTGCCTGCTCACGTCCATGCATGTCCCTAAGGGTTTGCGAGAGCTCAGTGAGCACACGGCGCACTGCGGCAAGTTCGGCACATACGTCTTTGGACGTCGCATGCAGTTCCCCCCTCAGGCTCTCGGTGCTACTCTCCATTTGGACTCTCAGGCTCTCGGTGCTACTCTCAATTTGTGCCCTTAGCGTCTCTGTACCTCTCTCCATTTCTGCCCTAAGTGTCTCTGTTGATGTTTCTATGTCTGCCTTGGTGCCCCCACATTCATCGGCATGGCCCTTGAGGAGTGTGGCCATTTGCTGCTGTTGGACGATTAACTTGTCGAGGGACTGTTGCCTCTGCTGGGCCATGGCCATTTGCGGTGGTGTCACAGAGGGGCTGTTGTCCTCATGTTGCCTTGCCACAGGGCTTGTGGGGGATGGCCAGTCGTCGTCTTGTGGCTGCACCTGCGTGGTATCCTCATGTTGTACGGGAGGGGACAGACAGGGGGATTGGGACAGGTCATGGATGGATCTGACCTCGACATCCCCGTCTTCTGTGTCCGAGCATGCTGCCATCAATGGGGTGTCACCTATGGTGCTGCTGCCACCAGAGGCAGTGCCTTCTGTGGCATCCATTGGGGGGACCTGTGGTGGTGGTGTTGTGGCCATGCTGGCTGCTGGGGTGCCTGTTGATGTTCCCTCCTCTGTGCTGCCACCTGATTTGTGCTGCTGCCGTGTCTTGATGCGTGCAGCTGAGGTGGAGGGTCTCTGGCCGTTGGTCTTGGCCCTCTTTGCAGGTGTGCTGGTAGGGGTGTCCTGTAGCTCGTCGTTTGGATCGGACCCTGTGGTGGAGTAAAGGAGGGCGAGGGTTATTGATGGGTCAGTGGGAATTGGAATGGCATTGTATCACATGCATTGGGGTGGTACCTGAGGGTGATTTGGGTCGGGGTCTTGGAGGTGCTTTGATTTGTGTGTGGAGTGAGGGTGCAGTTGTTTGGCAGCCTGCAGTTAGGGTGTGCCTGCTGCACGTGTAGTGCGTGTATTAGGGGTTTTTAATTATTTATGTATTTATTGTGGGTTTTGACGTGCGCTTTCAGTCCGATGTGTGTGGACGTTCTCCTGGACATGTGTTTCTGTTGCACTATGTGGACGCATGGTACTTCACATGGATGGACTGTGTGGATTTGGCATTGTTTTATCTGGCCCACCTACCTGAATCTTCGGATGTCTGCACTCCTTTCTCCATCCCTCCGACTCCCTCTATGCTCTCCATTCCGATGGTGGAGGCACAGATTTCTTCCCAGGGGGTCAACTTGATGGGTGAATCAGGACCTCCCCCGGTGGCTGTGGCAATGTTGCGATTGGCAGATAGTATGCTGCGGACGCGTATCCGCAGGTCGTCCCATCGCTTGCGGCATTGCTGTGGGGTGCGGGGTGCGGTCCCCACCGCACTTACCCGCTGTGCCACCAGAGCCCATATGGCCTTCTTGTTTGCAAGTGCCGTCCTGGTCATTTGCGTGGAGAAGACGACGGCAGCATTCTCCTGGAGGGTCTCTGTTAGCACGGTGAGTTCCTCACGGGAGAAGTGGACCTGCCGCTTGCGGTCGCACGCTTTCTTCGCTACTTTTCCCATTTTTCTTGGTTTCGCTAGGGTGGTTGACGGGTTGGGGTGTGTTTCAGGGTAGTGATTTTAGTGGTTGTGTGGTTTTGGTGTTTTTATAGGTGTACGCCGGGATGTTTCCCGTTCCGGGCCCATGTTTTGACTTCCGTTTCCGTATATTTCCGGGCACCGTACTTTCCGGTAGGCGCACACTGCGGTGACCGCTAAGAGGGGTGGCGGTATTGCACCTAGGGCGCCGTACGGCGGCGGTGTGGGCCGTTTTGGGGTCATTTCCGCCATCGCGGACTTTGCACTTCCGCCGTGGCGTGGTGCTCGTGCCCGATGGGTCGGAATGGGCCGCACTTTGCTCCTTCGTACAATGGCGGAAACGCTATTTACGCTGTGGCGCTCCGGTCAGTCGCTTTCCGCAAGGGTCGTAATGAGGGCCATAGTCTTCTCCGTCTCACTTAGATGTAATATAGAGTACTGGAGATCAGGATTTTAAGTATAGTCCTGCAAGGTAAATAAAGAAAGAAAGGCATCTCAGCGGGTGGGCATAGATGGAGTAAATGCAGAGCAAGTAGCCACCGTTAGGGTGCTCATTACTAAAAAGATGTTTGGAGTGGCAAAACATGTCTCCTAAAGCTGACATCCTAATGTATAAAGCGGATAGAACTGGGCAAAAACGGGCACTTTGTCTAGCAGCCGTGTGGCCTTGCTACAAATACATTTAGTCCTCAGGCGTTCAGGTTGCACACACAGGTATTAGAAGTAAAATACTAGAGGGTACATGTGAAGCAGTAACATTATGTTAAAATACGTTGGGGGGAAAGGCCCAGTAATTAGGGAATACAAGTTCATATTTAAACGCTAACCGCGTAGTAGCAGTTGCGGATAGCACGCGACACGATTTGAAGTACCTACTGGGCCATATTGTAATGTCGGAGGTGTAAGAGCGTTCGGTCGTAAACAGGCTCGCGTTTAATACGGGCTTAAAATTCAGATGTACCTTTTGGTTCGGTAATTAATAATGTGCTGCTCGTGCCAACCGAGGCACACATTGCATCGGGTGTAGGAGACTCCTAAAGCATGAGTTAAAGTGTTGCACGTACCTGCAGAGTAGCAGACGGGTAGAACACCGTCTGTGTGCGGCTTCGACCACGGTCTGTAGCATCGAGTGCTATGAAACCGTTGCTATGGTTACACAAAACGCTAAATTAAGTACGTTGGGTTAACGGCGCATGCCTATGAGCAGGAACACTAATTAAGGACCCGAAGGTCGAGCCTGCTTCAAAGGAGTGCAAAATATCCGGCGCTCTAATAGTTACGGTCCTCAAAGTGGGTGGAGGTAGTGGGGAGCAAGTTTGTATGTCAAATGTCTGTGTGTTGTGTGTATGTACAGCAATTGATAATGTACACCGATAGTTTTTAAGGCAATCTATAGGCATCGTTCTGATACAATGTAGTACATCATATTGCTAATAGAAGACAATCTAAAAGTCAATATATGTCCTGAGATACCGGTGCAATTGTTGCGCATCCAACATCCTTGTCTATATACCCAACCTTGAAATGGCAAGGACTTTCTCTAATTAAACATTGTAACATTACACAGGATATCTCTCTGGCACAAAATGCATCTGCATGTTCAAATCAAGTCAGTGTTAATACATTACACTCATATAGTACGTGCTAGTTAATAAAAACACTCCAGTCAATATTGTCGTTCAACCCCAAAGGGTAGCTTTTGGTAAAAAAAAAAAAAACATTTTCTGTTCTTGTATACTTAGTGTTCGTTTGTCTTGATTGAGGTCCTGGGTCAGTCCAATTTTCATGACAACTGTCCATCTCAGTTCTTCAGGTTTGTGTCCAAGGCTTGTAAAATGGCCCACTAAAGGTGCATTAATGGTGTTGTTTCTTATACAGCTTTTATGTTCTCCTATCCTCACTTTGTACATTGGAAAAACTGAAAGGAAAGTCAGTCTATCACAAGGGCACCAAATGGTACACACTACCATTGAGGAGTTACAATTAGTCAACACTCTTGGTTCCCATTTTTTGTTTAAACCCAGATCTATATCTCTGTTTCTGCTAGTTTGTGCACAACAGTTGCAGTAGCCATATGGGCTATGACCTTTGGTTTTAGGGAGACCCCAGCTTTCTGTTAATGTGGATTGGATAGGGAGTCTCAGAAGCACCTCATTACTAGTGGTCAGCTCTTTCAGTGCACATTTGCATCACCTGCTCTACCAATGGCAACGAGCTGTTCCAGAGGACACAGTTGTCCGATATGCCACCTTGTACCACAACTATGAGGATCATAAGTATCCCATGATGGTGGCAGGTTAAACTCTAAACTAAAGCTATGCCCGAGTGAAGGCATGGTTCATGGCACTACTTCTACTCATTGCAGCTACATTCAATTTGATAACACTGTCAGCGTCTGTGAGCCAGTTCAAGTTATGGAAGGTGCTATGTATTCAGGCCAGACAAGCATAGCCTGCCAAATGATAGGACAGGAACCTGAATGGACATGCCTCTGAGCTTTTTGAGGGGAAGCAACACCCTCGGCCAGAGCGACCGCCCACCAGGTAGCTCCCCTGGTCCCAGGCATCAAAGGAGCGCACCCATTTAAAGAGGATAGCCTCACACCAGGGTACTGCATTTCTAAAGGCCTCAGATACTAGCGAGAAAGGAAGAGGCAGCGTTCAAGTAGTCAGGAGGATGCTGAGCTGTGGAGAAAGGCTTCCACCGTTTTTTTTTCTACATCTCACACTCCCCTCTCTCCCTCCAACTGGAGCAAAGCACTTGGGTGCGATATCAGAAGGGCAAATTCCACTTCTTTCATGGAATTGAACCACAAAAAAGGTAAGCTAGCTTTAGGCCAATCACCTGTGGATTTTTACCTTTAAAAGAAGGGGGCTCCCACCACTTCTTTGATTCACTTTGGAACAACGCCCGAGAATAATTCACTGGACCTCCTTTGGGAGAGTACTTGAGTACTTGGGGATGAAACAGTTGAAGGCAGAGGAAAGCTCTGCCCTTTACCCACTGCCAGGGTGCAATGTGGGAAGACTTTTGCTTTGGAATAGAACCTGCCAATTCTGCACCAGAATCTCCCAATGCTGGAAGAGCAGACACTAAAAGGACTTACCCTGTCCTAGAGTGGGTCTCACAGCATCTGGCGGACCAGATCAGCTGAGGCTCCCTGTTCTGCTGCACCAAACAGGTCAAATTGTTGTCAAACCATGTTTTCCTCTCACCGAATCAGAGGCATTCTGCCAGTACTGTCTTTGGCATGCCTCTGACTATTCTAAACTGCATTGCCGGCATCTCGAACCAGATCAACGCTGCATCATGTCCTTGCTAAGCCTGTCACTTACATGACTTTAATCAACTGCTTGTCACCAGGACACGCCTCGAAACGCGGGAGTCACTTGGTGAGTAGAACCATGGGTTACACCAGTACTTGACGGCCTTTGCACTGTTGCTTTGCCGAACTGCACACCGACGCAACCAGATCACTGATTCAAGTCATCACCGTCTATGGACTCGAACCGCTGGAATGTCACTAGTCAACCCTCCCCCAGCGGTTAGAACCCAACTTGACCTGGCTATACTTCGAACAGATCATGGTGAGCTCCACGATCTGCTTTGCCAAAAATAACATCCAAAATGTACAGAGCTATTAACCTGCTTGACACCCGCTTGCTGCTTCCGCACACACCATCCAACATACCTGAATGGAGCTCAATCCGCTCGCATCACTGCTCGAAGCCAGGTTCCGCCCCGTCAAACCACCAAGCACTTCAAAAAAAAGGTACTATTGACCAGCCACTGCCCCCTTTGTCCAGTTCTGGGCCCTAGACGCTGGTTAGGTTACAAATTCCCTTTTTGCAGCCAAGAAACATCCTTGCACGCCCTTTTGCATTGCTCGGAGTGTTGTATTGTGCTTTGCTTATTTTCTGTTAGTTACTCAGGGTTGTTTTTTGTGTAGTGTTTTTCCATTTACTTATTTTGCAGATGGCATGTCTTATTAAAGTATATAAGTTATAGAACCTTGATTGGACATTCCCTTTATTTTGGACTGTTATGCTTTGCTGTTGGGCCGCTACTGAATTCACATTCTTCTTGAGTGTAGCACCTTCCCTTGGCCCACGTTACCACAAAAGGCGAAGGAGGTATATCTCTTGGCTGTGCCAGTTTTACCTTGAAGGTTGTGTTGGCTCTTGGTATGTAGCAGTGTGAGGGCTGAGTGAGCATTTTAGCCTCATACTTCTGCAGGGCAGAATACAATTTGTCAGAGATAAGTACAGGAGTGCATAGTGCTCAGCAAGCTGTTTTCTTGGGGAAGGTTAAGGATAGGGCCTGGGTGCGGGAAAAGGGCCCAGGTGACAAGCCAGGCAGGTTAATAAAATGCCAACAAGCATTGCTAGACTTTATAGCATCATGCTATGTTGTGTCAGGTCATGACCTCTATAGCAGGATGAAAAATGCAGGCCATTAGCCAGCCACAAAATCACTTGCCATACCAGTTCAACACATTTTCTTACTCGGCAAGAGTGAATTACCACGAGCCAATAGGTATCTGCGAGTGCACTTTTTGCACCCTGTTCTATGTTACACTTTGCTGTTGTAAATTGTTAAGCCATGCTACACGTTAATAGTGCATTAGAACAGGCATTAGAACAGGCTAGATTACTATCTAATGCTGTGGTAGAACATGTTAACAGTAGGGGTTATGCTAGCATTACTTGGCACTTTTACTCTCTTCTGCAACTCTAAACCCAAGCAGATTATAAATCAAAACCTACCATCGCCATCTTTTATTGCCATAGTCTCACATTCCGCCCCCCCCCCCATCACCCTACATCTTCTAGTCGTACCACGTTCTCTCCAGTCAATAAACCTCCCATTCCTGCTTACCATCCCAGAACCTCAGACACCTATTCGACTTCTTCTATTAACACCACTATCATACTACACGCAACCTACATCCACCAACTCTTCCCCCCCTTTACCCTTTGCTTGGGGATTGCCGAATGTCGGGATAATTGCACATTTACCCTGGAGATGAACGCTCACTTTGCGATACTGGTGTGACTCGCACTCAGTCCAGATGATGCTGCCACGCTGATGCAGGCAGAACATTTAAATTGGGTTTGTGAAGCCATTTTGCTTCACTCCCCTTTTTATACCCATATTCTGTAATCAATTGAAGGGACCCAGATACAGATTCCCACTGAAACCAATTACGTGCCCGACCAGAGTGCCATGTAGCCTCCCAAAGGATCACAATACAATTTAGCCATATATGTATGCACAATAAATATTTGATTTAACTAACCAGATCCCATGCTGCAGCCATGCACAGCACAACACCAGCATTATTTTACTGGTACTTTTTGGTCGTGGTTAATTCACTGTAATGGTGATGTTTATCTGTATAGCGCCTATACACAGGCAAGTGTTTCAAAGCGCTCAAGGACGGTGGGAACACAGGGTCAGGGGTGGGGGGGGGGAGAACAGTGGCTCAGAGCCCGATAACGATCTGCACAGGCAGATTAAGTGAATAGGATACATTTAACAGTTTAGATACAGCAAACAGGCCTGACGATAATTCTGCTTTTTTTTTTTCTAAGTGCACATTAAGGGGTGACGACAAGGGAGAACAGACAGAATGATCTTCAGGCAGGACTGTATACAGATCATGCAAGTGTGGGAAGGGCAACGGAGGGGCATGGGGCCAAGTGCAACCAGTCCGTAGATACTGGTGAAGTGCTGAGAGAAAGCGCTCAAGGTTTTATTACAAATGCAGTGGGTGGTGGAGGGCCTTGGAGCAAGTGCAGGAGGACTGGTGTGGATGCCTGGGACCTGTGAGACTCTGAGGTACACCAGGCGGCCAGTCAGTAAGTTGTGTGGGACGGAGGGAGAGAAGGAAGAGCAGAGAACTAGGGCACCAGATATGAATTTGAGATTAGTCTTTTGCACCCCATTTTGGGAAGTTGGAAGTAAAAGGATTTCTTTTAGTGAATAAAAACATAACTCCCAACTGTATTTTTAGGCAATTAACAATAGATTCAAATTTGAACAAAAGAGACTTGTAAACTAGCAAACAAAGAAAACGAAAATAAACTTCCACTAGAGTTATTCAGCATTGGTCCCTTTTATAGATTAAAATAACTATTCTCTGTTATCAGGTTGCAAGTCCTCAGTGTAGGTATAACATAGCAGTTAAAAGATAAGCTGGATCAACAAACACAGCTAATCCACCTCTTTTTGGGTAATCTCTGCAACCCAAGGAAGAACGTAAATGCCCATAAGGGAGATACAACCGCCAGCATTGCAGTAACCTCTTCGCCAATGCCCTAGTAGAGTATGCTCTAACACGGCCCCCAATAGGTCCGTTTGCTTCCTTGTCAGAGAAAGCAAGCCACCATCTAGACTTGACCTGCTTGGAGATGGCCTGACCTCAAGATGGATGCTGAAATGATGAACCGAGATGTCTTCCTGATATTTTCAGGTCTTGTCCTGTTCAATTAGTAATGAAGGGTCTTCTCAAGGTCCAGTGTCTGCAACCAACAGATGGAATAAAATGTGGGTAGGATGCCCAACTCATTGAGGTGCAAAATCAGATGGCACTCTAAGCAACAATTTCAGGTTCGTTCCAAGTCAAACCACAGCTTGATAGCACTTTGGATGTTTGTTACTAGGAAAGTAATTTTCCAAGAAAAATACTCAGTGTCCACTACAAGCATAGGCTCAAAAGGGCTTCCCACTAGCTTTGCTATGTTTATTCAACTCCCAAGATGATCTCACTGGTGGGAACGTATGGAACAGCCCTTTCACAAGGCTCTTAATGCTTCTTTGTAAATCTAGTGATGGCAGACCATATCCTTGCAAACCAGGACATTTGGTACATGGTAAACAGGTACCAAATTAGCCAACTGCAACCGGTATGGAAGAAGCTGTGCTGCAATATTTTGAACAAGTACTTTTTTCCATGCACCAATCACACAATCACTTTAACTTCTACTTTTAGGTCTTAACAGTTAAGCAGACCTTTGTCGCCATCCTCGATGGTGCCCAAACTCTGAACTCGGAGCCATAATTGTAATCTCATATATGTCAGATGGTGTTGAACTTCCACTCATATCATTAAGCTTGTCCCTCACTCTACCCGCCACCATCAGGTTACGAGAAAGAGAAAAAAAAAATAAAAGATTGTAATGAAGGCAATTTAGGAGACTGACAGATTTATATAGTGGGATGGACTTATCAAAAGCGCCCAGAGAAAGGTAAGGGAACAAGAGAGTCAAGGGGTGAAGATAGAACAAACTATGGGAGGAGAAGGGACAGCTTTGGATCAAGAAGAATGGAAAAGGGAAATCTAAAAACAGCACAAGAGGAAAGATAACTGTTGAGGGATATGTAAAAATAGAAGAATGGGAAGTGGAAGAACACTCGCAAGGGATTTGAGGAACTCAAGCAATAGAGTCCAGCAGAACGCCTGACGCTTCAGAAAGCAGCTGAAGATGCAGTACAGCTCTGGGACTCTGGAGAACAATCCTTTCAATCCAGAGAGCTCAGTGAACATACATTTCTAGGACACTACTGGCACAGTAGTACCAGGTCACGATGTTCCAATATTTAAAATTAATACAAGAGGTTTCCGTACCGAGAGAAAGATAATACCAGGCGATTTAAAGCACTACCTATGAACAAAAACATTGATGGGAATGTCAAGCTGCTGGCCAAGTTAGGTGGGCAGCACAACTTTAGCATGATTACACACATTAATTCTCCTGTCGGAACTCCCCAGAATAGTGCCGCTAATATTATACGCGCACCTGCAATATAACAAAAGCAATAACAATGATTACGTGTAACTGATGCTCGCTATTGATCGCTTGACTCATAAAAGATGAAATTAAGCTCCCATACACCCACCTGCATTAAGGCAGCCTTTCATGTTTGGATCAGAACTTCTTTGGGTGTGCCTTCTCACCAATCTTTGCGCATGAATCCTGTCTCAAACCGTTCAGACAATGAGCCGAATAAACTAAATAGCAATTTGTCCTCCAAGGACAGCACAGCCAGACCATGTGTTTTCCATTGTGAATCTCCATCCCTCTACTCAAGACCTGTGAGGTGTGTTTTGTTTTCTGCCAACTATAGGAACACTCCCACCCAAAGTACAGAAATATTCTTCAGAAAGCCATCTCCCGTGAAAAACGAACAGACAGCTAACTGGAAGAGGAGGCAAGGGATGTGTGGAAAAGGGGGAGCAAGGGATGTGTGGAAAAGGGGGAGATCACAGTGTATGGCTTGGCCATGTGCTATGGCTAAAGTGTGTGCAATGCATGCTAGGGAGGCAAGGCATGCTTCAGAAGGTATGCATCACACTGCTTGGACAGAAGTACATAGCGCACAGGTTCAGGTGGGTGTGAGCAACCAACAAACGGAATAGGGAAGTGTATGTATAGCAAACCTCCTCCCACCCCAGTGCAGACAGTTTCTTTTCACAGCTTTCTCCTCAAAGGCATAGGCATGAGTGAGGATATCCAATATGTGGGCTAGTGGATGGGTTTGGAAAGTGTGGACAAGCATACACTGCTGGGGTGTCTGCACTTTGCTTGTGGCCGAGTAGAACAGAGTACAGATGCTGTGCTAGTGCACAGACACTGCAGTATTGCACAGTGTGCCGAGGGGTAGTGCACAGCTGGGGGGGTGCCCATCCAGTGGTGAGGGGAGCAGCCAACAGCTGGGGGTGGGTGGAAGAGTAGCGCATAGCACAGTCATGAGGGACACCGCACAACCATTGCGGGGGGGGGGGGGGAGCGCACAGCACATTGCTTCAGGCGGGGAGCAGTGCACAGCTGCCCAAGGCATTGTGCTGCATGTATATGGTGGCTGGATGTGTACAGTGTACAGCTTGGGTGGATGGAAAGCACGATTAGGGAGAGAGAGGGGATGTGCAACACACTCCGAGAGACGTACAGCTGGAGGAGGGGTGTGCAGCACACATCTGTGGGTGGGACATGTACAATGCACAGTGATGTGCTGGCAATCTATAGCAATACCTTCCTCACACCCACAGTGCAGAAGGTTTATTTCCACAGTCAGCCACATCCGTCAGAAAAACACACTGGTGAGGGTGCACAATGTATTGGCTAGCCGAAGTTTGCAAAGCATAGGCAGGCGATACGCACAGCTGCACTGGACATGGTTGAGTGAGGAGTTAGACAGCATACAGCTTTGGGTGTAGTGCACAATTGCAAGGGATAGCGCACAGCTGTGGTGGTAGTGCAGAGAGAATGGGTTCAGGTGGTAGCACACGGCTGTAGGGAATATCATGTAGCACAAGACACTGGTGTCGGCACCAGACTGGGTACAGGTGGGGACTACGAGGGGGAGTGCAACTTGACTGTTTCATCGAGTATTGGGCGAAAATAAAAAAACAGCAGCAAGCGCAGTACTAATTATTTAGTATTGCAACATTGGAAGCAAATAAAGGTCAACAGGTGCTTTTAAACATATTGGTACCCTGTGGCCTACCAAAAGAAAATAAACGTAGTCTAACACTGCCTTGTGTAGTATCAAAGGATAAAAACTAGCTACTCAACTCTATAAAAGGCTACAACATTTATTCTTTCTTGACTCAAAGTGCTTCTGGCCAGTCTTTAATGACTTCTGCTTTGCAGGAGTGCAAGGAGGATTTTCTCAGCCCTCCCACTTCAACAAAGCAAGTGATCCCCATCAAAGGTAAAACAGGCACAGCCAAGGGATATACTGGATATACTTCCTTCACCTTTTTATGGTTATGTGGGCTGTGGGAGGGCTATGCTCTCAGACAGGGTGTAAATGTGATCCAGTAGCAATCCAGAAAAGCAAAGTAAAACAGTCCAAAATAAAGGAATGTCCAATCAAAGTTCTTTAAAAATATATGCACATTCAACAACACTAATATACAAATAACTATTTAAAATCCTACAAAAAAAAATCCCACCCCTTTAGAGAGAACACAGAATATGCAAAGGATAGAACGATGCAGCACTCTGGTTAATGAACCAGGGTTGAAAAGGCAATCAGCAACCACAATTAATTTAAAAAGATAGGCCTTTCCGTGGAAAAAGTCGCAAAAGAGACTTAGCCATTCGTTAGGGGCCCAAAGGGTGGGCCAGGAGGACCAGGTCAGTTCAAAGTACATTAATCCAATGTTTGTGATTGTCAAAGCAGGCTTCTCGCTGTTGGGCTTGCGGGTCAAACTGGGTTCGTAGGTCACATTGATCCCAGGTGGCAGGTGCTCTGTGCGATTCGAGGCGTCAAGCGATGCAGGTTAAATGGGCCACCAGGAAAGGTTCAGAAATCGAGTGTGGTTTGAGACAGCGAGTACTGCTGGTTCGTGTTAATGAGTGACGTGTGTCAAGCTGCGATGAGAGGTACTGGTGACCCGATGCTTGATTCAATGTGGCAGTTCAAAGGAGTTTGCACAGGGTGCTGCTGCTCAAGCCAGACGTGACAACTCTGCTGGGGAGATGTACAATAAATCCGGTTTGATGAGGCGAGCTCCATGTTTCGAAGAGCAGTCGAGTGCCAAAGGCGGCAGTGATGGATTCTCCAGGTACGAATATGGTAAACATGGCTTGAATGTAGCTCCCGTCCTCAGGATTCTGTGCGGCGCACAGGAGGTGATCTAGGACAGAGGCTGGGGGGGGGGGGGGGAGGGAGGAGGGTTCTTTCAGTTTCTGCTCTCCCAACCTAGAGAGATTTGGTGCACAGTCAGTGATATGTGCTGATCCCCAGCAAGAGTGACCTGAAACATGCACTGGGAGCGGGTAGGGAGAAGACCTGGACTCTACCTTGGAATCCTCCTTCGCCTGAATACCAGAGGACTTAATAAAGAATTAATTTGCTCCTGACCTTTCTAAAGTCCTGGATGGTCCAAAAGTGAATGAAAGGAGAAGTGGGATACCCCTCAGGCAAAGTCCCCAGGTGACTGGACAAAAGCAAGCCTGCTTTAAGTAGTCCAATCCCTGTTCCTGTGGCATGTAGGCTTTTACTGCTTGCATCATAACCAAAGGGCTTTGTACTCAAGGACATGGAGATCGGAAGGAAAAAGATGTACATGGAGGATTATGATAGTGTAACCCTTCCCCGGTTGTGCTGAGCTCCTGACTGCACTAGCCCTACCCCCCTTCTCAGACGTCTGGCAAAAAAAGGACTTTTGGTATGAACAGACTGATGTGAGACTAGATATTTTGTGCCAGATTTGCCCTTTGATTCCGATTTCCTAGGACAGAGCCTGCTTGGGGGCTGGCTTGCTGGAGAGAGGTGCTACCTGACCTCACAAAGGATCAAAGAGAGGTAACCCCCATGGCTGCAGTAGTTCTGCTAGGTGCAGCAGGGACAGTCAGACTAGGAGTGGACGGTAATACACATAGCCTGTGGAAAGCTGGCATGTGTTCACAGTGTTGACATATGTACGATACAGATTCAGGTGTGGCTTTAATAATGATATGCAATACCAATACACCATACCACAAACTCGGGTACGGCGTATGTTTGAAGATAATTATAACTGTAGTTTTGGGCCAGGGTTGCATTTGACTTGGCTGCCACTGCATCGGTCAAGAGTGCAAATGCAATACTGATGCAACAGGGCACAGGATGACACTATTGGCATGGAGTTTGCAAAAAGGTGGTTCTGGTTAGCTGGCCACCCTATCTGAGACTGAATTACCTGCATCATATTGTTAATTTAAAAAAAGACCAGGTCTTCAACACCCTTCGCAGGGATCGAAATAAAGATTTGATTACCATGGGCTAAAAGCAGTTGCTGGGTATCTTACATCATCAGGAAGCAGGAGCTACCTCTGGGGAACCAGGAGCCATTATATAGCATGCTGCGAATGTAACTCCCGTATGAGATGTAAACTGCAATGGTTTGAGCATCACAGATGACCTTTTGTGCTTTAAAGGTCTTCTAGATGTGTCCTAATGCTCATACCCAAACACAGTGTTATTGTCACATAGATATGTATATCTGACACCAGTTGGCCTAGGAGGCACTTTTAGCTCCTGGTAGCTGTTGGCGTCAAGCCAAAGAGGCTCTCCTAGGCCATAACCAGGAGCTAAACTGTTCCCGGCAATTTTGAGCACTGCCTTGTCGGATAGCGATCCTTCAAATCCAGGATCAGGAATCTGCCTCCTATGTACTGTGAATGGTTGCAAAAATGTGTTACGACTTCCCTCTTACCCACTGTGTCGTTATGCACTTGTGCAGAATATGTACCTTAATCATGCTCATCTTTTTTTCCCTGCATTACCATCTTCCACCTTTGCGTCAAATTGGCTATCACATTACAAAACCCAAATTTAAAAAACTTTTTTTTATGGGTACAGGGGGAAGAGTAGAATATAGCCACATGTTGGCCAGGTAGCAACCACAAAATAGGCACATAGATGAATGCTGCAATTCTTTGTTGGGCAGAACGTAGCCCAACTTAGTTTTCTTCAAAATGCAATTAATAGAGTAGAAGTTACAGGGACCACTTCCTTACCCCTGGTTTTGAAGTACTATTTTTGGATTTCTGTCCAGGAAGTGGCGGCGGCAAAGAAGAAAATGGACGTAGCAATGGGGTTTGTAGACTTCTCCACCGGGACTTAGAATGAACACTGGATAGAAACTGTAAATTAAAAAATAAAAGAAAAATCACAAAATAGTGAGTCAGTTTGGAGTATCTGAGCAAACTGGCATCTATGAAATAAGTAACTATCTGCAAGAGAAATTCTGAGAATTTTGCGAGGCTGTGGGGTTAATATTCATAGTTCTATGCATTACAAGGTTAACTCGGCAAGAGCTAGGAAATGTTATGTGTTTATTTATTCTTTTTTTTTAATCGTCTCAAAATTACTCCAGGATTCTGGTTAAATACAAATCCAATACAATACTGAAAGGAAAAGAGTAATTAAAAAAGGAAAAGTGCTCATCAAGGCACAGCCCAGGTAATTTGCTAAAATCAATAAAGGAGGATATATTAGGCAAGTAACACTTCAGTATATACACAAAGTTTATTTTCCAGAAGGATGTGCCACCACATAAGGAAGTGAACATTACCATACAATTTAAAACCTACGGAGATAAAAGTCATGATACAATTCACTGCCGTTGTTTATGTTGTTAATGTTTAAGCAATGCGTTACAATTTAAGAAACCCACTAATACAACTTCCCAATCCATCACGTATGAGAATTCGCCTTTGCTCCACCTCATCTGAGATGGCAGCAAGATACAGGTTTATTGAGTTTGTGGTGTGCCCTTCACAAATTAATAAAGTTACTCAATTGGGTGCGATTTCCTTTGAAAATGAAGATGAAAGGAATCAATGCCTGGGTATTATCCAAAGAAACAACACATACCTCTCTTCAGCTCGTCGGTTCTTTTGCGTTGCATAGACAAATAAAGCATGTTCTATTCCATCAAGGTAAACAGAAAGGGCGAATGCTCCAAGGAAAGCTTTGCAAGTTCCTGGCATTGTAAAGCGTATGGACTTGGTAAATGAATATGCGAGAGGAAAGGGAACCATGGTATAGTCACTGACAAACCCGGTCAGCTTTTGTACTCCCAAGCAGAAAGCCTGTGGTCATTTACCTACTCATTTGCAGGAGAACACCCAATCTGGAGTATGGTTCAGAAAAGCATAGGTGGATTGGGGCATGTGTACAAATACAAACACCCCCAGGGAAAGAGGGAAATGACAAAAATCCCTTTTAGAAAGATGCCAGATGATTGTGAGCAAACTCAAATATATTATGTGGTAAAATGCAATAGGCAGGATAGTAAGAAAGACGTTTGTAAATGCTGGGGAAATACCAGACATTAACATAGGGTGAAAGTAGACCAGATGGGTCTGATCTTTTTCTGAAGACATTTTGCATGAATAAATGAATGCAACTAACCTATAGTAGCTTTCTAGTTATAATCGAGCACTCTAGTTTCTACTTCACCAATGGTATCTCTGAAGTCTCCCTCCAAGCTAGCATACGTTTAACTGTTCCCCAGTAATCTCCCCCTGAGCCCCCCTCAAGCTCTTACAAAGCTCTTTGTTCAATGTGCTCCTCTACTTCCCAAGTGATACTCCTGGTTTCTTCTGGTACCCTTCTGCTGCGTCCCCATTTCTCTTACTTCCAGGTGGTACCTACCCCCCTTGTTCGCCTCACCCAGCTGGTACCCTGCTCTTCTTGGGACTCTTGCTCTATACAACCTGATCTCTAAACTCTTATTACGCTTCTCCAAACTTACCCCTCACTGTGGCTTACTCAGTGCAGTACTTTGCCGTTGCACTCTCGAGTGGAGCCTCTATCGTCCAGGCCTCCCAGGTGTCTATTGCTTTCCAATGGCCAGCTCTCCACGGGATGCTGTTCCTACCCTATCCAGGTCTCTGTGCTTGGGATCACCCAGGATCTGCCTTCTGTTGAGAAGGAAATTGTCCTATCCATCCTCCCTCCCCCGACCCCTAGTGTCAGGTAACAGGAGTAAACTATCGAAACCAGGGGGAGAAAAAACCCTGCCTCCACTGTACGTGTAAAAAGCCATATAACATACACCCCCATGTCTCAGCACGAAGACTCCATTTGTAATAGACCTAGACACCATTTCTTACTAGGCCCAGAAACCGCCATTCTGTGAGGCTGCAGCACTCGCATTTCCAGTCTCTCACACAGATGGACCAAGCCATCAACACATCAGGCAAGCTCCGCAAAGTCCATCCTTTATCATTTCTCAAGAAAGTGCTCTGCGAGGAGCGCGAGACTGTACCACGCCCCAGCATTGTGTTCATCCATCTCCACTAAACTGGCAGGGCACCCCTGACCCCTACCACCGCCAGGCCAGAGCCCACCACAACTCTGTCCCGACCCTTCGACCACTTCCATGCCAATAAACATCCAAACCCCCTCGTCTTGACCATTTCAGATTACCCACCGCAGATCTAAGCCTGTGCAGCAGTATTTCTTCCCAATAGCAACACACGTCTGCTCGTATCATGGGGCACCAGGGAAGGTAGACGATAGATCAAATCCCTGAGGGAGAAACTTGGGTGCGGGAACTGCAGTATCAACAAAGCCCTGAATGTGGGGGTCATTATGTCTATATATTATTCTCTCTTCTCAAAGAGATACCCCTTTTGTATGATGTTCAGATGCCTGCTATTGCTCATGAATGACCGATTCTTATTTAGCTTAGAGTAGATGGGATGTTTCACCTGCATGACCCGACCTTCACCGGAAGATGAGCCCAGCTGACCCACGTGTGCCAAGATCGACAGGGAAGCAACAGCCAATTAGCAACTGGCATCCCTCCTCCCCCCCCCCCCCCCAAGGAGCGGGCTCTGCTGCATGTTCACACCAAGCAGCAACATGACATTGCTTTATACACCGTCGTCATTGATGATGCGTTTGCTCTTATTTTTTTTAACTTAATTTTATTAGCATTTATAAGAAGCACATACACCCCACATTACAAAATGCCTAGATCTTCCACCCCATCTTCCCCCAACCCCATGTTGAAAGCTTTTATTCAAGGGTCTGTGTCTCCGTCTTTGTCTCAGATTCGAGGGCACTCATATTGTCTGTATGTGTCTCATTTCAGCTCCTCTCCGAGGCTCCGCTCCCCTTTCCACACTCTCGCCTTCCACGCCAAACATACTGCAGATTACTCTACAGGCCGCCCTCCTCCAGCCCACCAATAGCGCAGACCACTCAATATGGAATCTCTTCATTTTATCGTTCACCACCGCAGTGAGTTTTTCCATGGCCATCATGATTTGAACCTTCCCTTCCCACATCTCATGCGGAGCGCCTCGTTTTTCCAACATTGGCCATTGGCAAATCTCCCCGCCCTCAACATGGCTTCCCACATCCTTGGAAGTCTACGCTCTTCCCCATCTTTGTGTGGGAGCCCTAGCAGCAGGTCTAGGTCCAGCCCTATCCCTGCTACCTCTTCAACCAGCTCAGTACCTCTTTCCAGAACAGTTTTACCTTGGGCCATCGCCACCACATGTGGGCTAGGGTCGCACGGTTCCCACACCCCCTGGGACACAGCAGAGAAATTCCCGGAAACATCTTTGACAGTCACACCGGATTCCTGTGCCAGCCTATTAGTATTTTAAAGTTATGTTCTATTGTGGAGGTGAACAAGCCTCCCTGGAAGACCACCTTATATATGCAGGCCCATTCCTTCTCCGGAATTTCTTCGCCTACTAACTCCACCCAATATCTCTAGAAGGTTTGCCTCCCTTCTAGGCATGTTTCGTTCATTGCTTTATATAGTTTGGACAATACGTCCTTCCTTGTCGCATATTGATCCAGGACTTTCTCCACTGGTGTTAGTTCTCTTGCCGCCCCCAACTTTGGATCCATCAGGATACCCATAATACGAAGAAATTCGAATATAGATTGAGTCCCCTCCCAGTATATCCTGCACCTTCTCCCAGTCATGGAAGTTCCCATTCTCAAAGAATTGTCCCACTCTCTCCAGCCCCACGTCCGACCACCTTTGCAAATTCGTAAATCCCTTGCGCCTGCGGTCGAACGGCGGTCCCCATATTAAAGACATGGGAGAGGGCCATGAAGTATAGCTCTGTGAATCCCCAGAGTCCCACCAAACCAACCAAAAAACTAGTGTGGGGTGGGACCGCAAGTATTCCGGTATTGCTCTGGCCGGGCACCAGAAGTAGTCCCTGAGGGGTGCCCTATAAGATCTTCCCAGTAAGTCCAATAAGTCCTCAGATCGTCCCTCATGCGCTCCAGCATTCCCCTGATTTGCGCCACCTTATAATACAGGTGGATATCCGGAAAACCAAGCCCCCCACCCCCAATCTCTTGGTAGGGTAAGGGTTTTCATCTTCACCCTTGGGATCTTGTTTCCCCATATGAATCTACACAGCTCTCCTGTGACTTCTAAAAAAACATTTCCGGGAGCTGGCTCGGGATGGATGCAAACAGGTATAGCAGCTGGGGAAGGACATTCATTTTTATGGAGGTCATCCTCCCTTACCCGGTAGGTATTAACGGGAGCCACCTCTTAGATCAGCTTTGAGTTGAGCACGAAAGGGATTATAGCTAACTGCCACCATCTCTTCCAAATTCCTTGTAACCAGTATGCCCAGGTATCGAATGCCACTCCGATTAACCTTCATACCCATATAGCTTTTAGTGCCTAGGAGGGGGGTGGGGGGGCTCTGTGCCAGCAGCGGCAGGATTGCCACCTTTTCCCATGTTATTTTTGAGTCCAGAGAGGCGGCCATACTAGTCTATCTGTGCCATGAGCACTGGGGAGACTTGTACATTTGTGAGGTAAGCCAATATGTCATCGGTAAACAGTGAAATTTTACATTCAAGCTCCTCCCCTCCCCACTATATCCTTAATTCGTTCACCAACTCTGATTGCAATCGCCAGCGACTCCATTGCGAGGGCATACAGAGCGGGGAAAGGGACATCCCTGCCTGGTCCCTCTCGAGAGTTCGAAAGCCTCGGCAACCCTCCTCCCCCCCACACCCCCCATTTTTCTGGACGTTTGCATTTGGCCTATTGTATAATGCGGACACCCACCACTGAAAGTTAGCTCCCAGCCCCATCCTCGGCAGCACCTTCATCATGAACGGCCACTCGACCCCATCAAAGGCCTTTTCCGAGTCCAATGTCACTAGACATGCGTCCAGCCCTCCCATTTGCGCCCCATGGATCAGGTTGATAGTCTTCCTAATGTTATCAAACCTTGGCTTTCCCCTAATAAACCCCACCTGGTCCCCATGCTCTAGTAGTCTAGTAGCAGCATACCTCCTTCCAGTCTTGTTCCTAGGACTGTTGCCAATATCTTCACATAACTATTAAGGAGGTAAATAGGCATTTAGGAGGAGCATCTAGTCGGGTCATTCCCTTTCTTCGGGATCAGAACAATAGTTGCTGCCATCATCGGGGGGGGGGGGGGCAGTGGGGAGGGGTTCACCCGCAATGGCACACGTTGAATACCTTCAGCAAGTGCAGGTCTAACAGCGATTTCAACAATTTGTAGAATTGTATCGCAAACCCGTCCTCCCCCAGGGCGGTCCTGGATTTCATTCCCCCTGATGGCCCACGCAACCTCATCCACTGTTATGGGCTTCTCTAGGGTTTCCGATATATCGTCCGGGTGTCCCGGGACCGGTAGCTTACCCAAGAATTCATCAATTGGGGAGTCATCTCCTGCCCATTCTGAAGAGTAGAGGGACCTATAGTACAAATTTGTTCCCTATACCCCGAGTGTCACATAGGCACCTATCATCGTCCGTCCTAATCACCCCGATGTTCTTCCTCTCCTTCTCCTCTTTCACTTTAGATGTCAGAAGTATGCACACAGTCTCCACGCTCATGATATTTCTGTTTCAGGAACAGGAGTTTCTTTTCCGTGTTCTGCGTCAGTATAGCTTTCAATTGTGTCCTGTACCGCCGGAGCTCTATCGCTTTGGCAGGCGAAGGTTATTGCCTGTGTGTACCCCCACGCCCCTGCCCCAGTTGTATCCCTTCTATTTTCCTGTGGAGCTTAACCTTCTCCTCCCTCTCTCTCTTTCTTTCCAGGAGCCTATTTTCACAAGGGTACCACATATGGTTGCCTTAAAGCCATACCCAACCAATTGGATCCCGACCTCCCCTGTATCATTAAAGAAGAAATACTCCTTTACTCCCCTAAGCAGTTCCTGTTGCACCTCTATCTCTTAGAAGGAAGTCGTACATTTCCAGTTTCCCGGGTGGCCTATCCGCCCTCCCTGGTCAATCCGTATTGTTACGATCTCGTGGTCTGACCACGGGAATCAGAAATACTCGGGACTGTAGGATCTGATGTTTTAAGGACACGTCGACTAGGATGCGGGAGAAGGAGTCATGGACTGCGGAATAGTAAGTGAATGGCATGTCACCCTCTGGGGATGGAATGAGGGAGTCACATATACCTAGAACCTCATTCACCCCTTTAAACCTCTCGGAATCACCCAGGTTAACTCCCATTTGCTCCTCCCCCAGCCTCTTAAAATCTAGTGTGTCTAATACCATATTGAAGTCCACACTCACCACCAATTGACCTTCCACAAATTGGATCAGTTTATCTCTTACCTTCTCCCAGAATTCACATTGTTGCACATTTGGGGGTATATTGAGCCGATGGTTAGCTTAGCCCACTGTAACTGACCCTTTGCAAACACATACCTCCCACTGGGGTCGGCTGGCACCGCTTCAATCATGAAGCTCATCCGGATTGAGATCAAGGTGGCCACCCCACGTCTTTTTTTTTTATTTTCTTCTTCTTCTTCTTCTTCCTCCTCTTCCACATCAGACGCCACAACCACTCGTCCCAGGATCGTAGCCTGGGTTCCACCCCTTTCTTCCAATGTGTTTCCTGTAGGCACAGCCAGTCGGGATTGGACCTCTTGAACTCACGTAGCACCATCGATCTTCTGGAAGGAGAGTTCAGGCCCCAGCCATTTAGGGAACCTATCGTCATTTCACCCTGGCCCAAAGGAGCACTTTACTTCCCACTCCTCCAAGACATTCCATGATCGGGACACTTAACCGGATCCCTACACCACACCATGATTTAACATTTGCATACCCTGAACATAGGTCACCTTCCCCCTCTGCCCCCATTCCCTCCACCCTCACTTCCCCCCCCTTTTTCCCCCAGTGACACCGAACCCAGCTCATTTGCCTTTTCAAGTATTTTTGTCTGTCTTGGTAGTTGTGGTAACGCACAAACACCGAAAGCTGGCGATCGCGGTAGCCCCAGCCCTATAGATCCTCTCAAGTTTGGGTTTGTCCATATTCTCATCGCTGAAAAGAGTCTTCACCACCTCATGGATGGTTCCCCAAAGGTCTGCTTCCATTTCACCTTCCTTCTCCGGGATTCCAAAGAATCTCAAGTTATTTCTCTTCTTCCAATTTTAGAAATCATCCATCTTTCCAGCTCCACCAGCCTCATGTCCATCTGCGTTTCCAATGTTTTGAGGGAGGTCTGGTTGTGCTCCACTGCCTGTAGCCTCTCGTCCATGCGGTCAATCCAAACCTTTATCCAGTCCACTTTGCTGCCGATGTCCGCCCTCATCCCACAAATCGATTCCAGAAGGGAGGAGATAGCTCTCTTAGTGGACATGGTGTCGCTCCCCTCTTCCGACATGTTGGAATTGGACATTGCACTTCCCAGCCATGGTGTCTTGTATTCAAATCGTCCCAAGTTTCGAATTCCAGTCCATGGGTGGGGTGCAGCACGGTTATATTCAGTCGGAACGTGTCTCAAACTCAGCTCCCCCTCCGTTTGCCTCCCTATTGACGAGTCTCCCCACCAAGGTGGGCACATGCCCCAGGCAAGTGTCATGGGGGCCCCTCACCTCGACCAAGCTTACTTTGGGCTGCTGTGGGCCCCCGGAGGGTTTGGGTCGTCGTCCGATTTCCTCTTTACGGCGTGCTCCCTTTTCCCCCGTATGATGTGCGCCCTCAGTTAACAGGGGCTGTGGGGGCGGGTCCTCCGCAAGGCAGGCACATGCCCCAGGGATGGCTCCGGGGGGCCTACACCGTTGCTGAATCTCCCCTAGTGGTGCTGGGCCCTCAAAGTCTCTGCACTCCTTGTCCAGGCTCACTCCGGGCTGGTTATCTCTTCCCTTGCACTTGCTGTCAGGCCCTCCCCTTCCCCTTCCGGGTCTTCCTCAGCTCCAACTGCAGGTGGGATGGGGTCTCCAAGGGCTTCCGCTGGTCAAACCTCACGGTATCACCTGTGGGGCCCTACACGTTGGGGCCGTAAATCGGGGTCTCTCCTGCAGCTACTTATTAGGGTTCTCCCCCTATGCTCAGGGGGATTTCCTCCAACTCCGTTGTGTGGCATCGTTGGGTGTGGTGGCCCCCACTGTAGATCTGGGGGGCACCTCCTTTCCATGTGCCCAGGTATTCTTCTGGTGGTCCTCTTAAGTGACCTTCCGTCTCCCCACACTCTCCCCTGTCAACTTTGTTGGTGGAAACAGCCCCAATCAAAATGGGAGCACACCTGGCAGGAAGGATAGATGAATTGTGGGTGGCCTCCTTTGCTTGGCACCCTACGTGGGTGAGTGTTCCCAGCGTTCACGAAGGCCTCATAGTGCCTCACGTACCGCCAGCTAGCCTGGTCACTCCACATGTCTCGTGTGGGTGGCTTCCTCACACTCCCCCCGCAGCCAACCTATAAAGTCCTGCAGGACAGTGGGCGGAGCACTGCTGTCTGCTCCGACAATGAGGGTGCCTCCCCACCCCCAGGTGACCCGGCTCCTCAGCCCAGGTCAGTCGCCTGGCTGTCGGATGGGGGCCAGGGAGCCGCACTCCCACTACTGGACTGTCCGCCGTTGTATCAGGGAGGCGACATCTTACCTCCTCGCCTGGCCTTCAGTCTCCCACTCTGATCCTGTGACACGAGGGCCGATGTAGATCGATGCCTTCGGTGTCGGACAAAACGAAAAGCACTTCCGTTTGCCACAAATTCCGGGGCGATTTTGCCCGTTCTTGCTCCCTGGGATGCCACCGGGGTTCCCCTCTCTCGTACAGTGCCAGCAGAAAAGCGGGGGCTCAATCCTCTTTTGCCAGTCCCTCACGAGTCGCGTTGGAGCAGGTCTTATCCGCACGCCCCATGGTGGCCTCCGCGTTTGCCCTTTTTAATGTGCTGCCTGTATAATTTTTGGCAGAGCGCTCTCGGGCAGTTCTTTGCTGGCATATAATATTCTATAAACTTTGTTATCCTTGTAAAATATCTCTTGGTCTTATTCCCTGACGGGGTGCATGATTATTAGGGACAGGTGTTCAGAGGTCGTTCATTTGGTGACTCCTTTGATGCGATTTCCTTAGCCCCCATACCTGCAGCGAGATCCAGGGCCTCTCCGGAAAGGCTGTGCCCACCTACATCTGACCAGTCCCCCAAAACGGGTATGCAGCAGAAGCAATTCTTGTGGGTTCCGGCTTTGCAAACACCCCGCTGCTAGTTGGAGCTGGGAGCGAACCCAGGGAGAGGCCCAGACTTGTGGATTAACTGCGAACTGAGGCTTTTGGAAGAACATGGGCACAGGAGTATAAAAATTGCAAGGAGAAACAAACAGTGGGGTTTTTGTGGATAAAGCAAGGGAACAAGCAGTAGTTGAACGTGAATGAACGAGGTGGTTGGTTGAAGTGGAGAATTTTTTATGCCCATTTATTATCGTTTTTTAAAGTTAAGTAATAAGGAGATTATAAAAGAAGATACAGGAACCTACCCCCGAAAGGTGGCAGCTACATTGCACTGTCTCGACCAGTGCAAAGAATATACACAGAGATAAAGTAGAAGCCCTGTATAATTAGAGGGCTCAGGAACAAGTAGTGGTTATTATTTTAACCTATTTTAGCTTGTTATTTTCAGTGTCTTTTTTATATGTGGGGAGGATGCCCAGGAGGGGCAGGAAATGATATGAGTGAGGTGTGAGTGGACATGAGAAGGAATAGGGGTTGTTCAATGTATGTTTTGGTTTTTGTGTTTTTCGATTTTTGGTAAAATATGTTTTATGCCTATGTATATTTGACCAGTTGATGAACTGGATTGAGATGTGTGACATTTATTCATTGACTGACGAGAGTAGGCCCCAAGGGTACAGACGGGATGAGAGTTAGAAGAAAGAAAAGGAAAAGGTCCATATGACTTTCCATTGGAACCTACACCCGAGACCAAAGTGAGTAGCCATGGGGATATATACCCTACTATCCCACATATGTAAACACCTACCCCTGTATAGTGACAAAAAGTATCATGGACAGTGGGTAACAGAGACAAAGAGGGGAGGGACTGCCCCACGCTTGGCCAGAGAATGGGTCTTTTGATAAGGGAGACAATCTGTCCACATATCTGAGCCAAATATAAGGGGAAACAGTGACAAAACAGGAAGGAGATCTTAGATTTGTGGCAGATGTTTGAAGAAACCCCCACCACGTAGAAAAGGGAGACAGCACCAGAAACGCTAAACTTAACGGAGAGCAGCTTGGGAGAAATCGGAAAAGGGGAGGGGGAACCGAAGAAAATCTAGCCGCTTCCCACACGACCAGCAGATAGGGAGGGGGAACCGAAGAAAATCTAGCCACTGCCCACACGACCAGCAGAGGGGTACTCAAATCCATCTTGTGTGTCAGGGGGGAAATGGTCAAGAAACAGTACAGCTCCGCCATACGACCCAGTGACCACCACGTCCATCCACACAGGGGTGAGTGCCATGGATATTGAGGTAGCATTAACTTCCACCCATCCGGAATTAGCTCGATTCCGAGCAGCATGTGAGGCGGCGAGAGCACCAGAAAGTGTGCCCCAACCCCCGAATGCCACCCCGCCCTCACCGGAAGATGAATGGAAATAAGGAGATTTTCTCTTCAGGATTGACAGCGCGCCAATAGGGCCGTGAGGGTAGAGTGGGAATGAGAAACTGATAGCTGTGGGATATGAGAATTTGGGGGGTGGCGGAGGAGGGGGAGTCGGTAGGGGACAAAGAGTATTGCATTAGGAGGGCGCGGTAAGAGGAGTACAACAGGTACAGTGGACAACCCCTAGAGTGGAGGATACATGCGAAGGGAGGTTGAGAAACAGGCTTGGGAGGATGGCCCTCGCAATAAAGAAAGGAAAAGGAGTAAAAGGTGGGAAGATGTAAACGGAACTACAGATGCCCCTCATCCACAAGGGAGCTGGGCCCCCCACTACGTCCCGTAGGCACAAATGGATAAGAGGAAGTGGGGTGTCTCCGTCGCAACACGGGCAAGGATGGCTGAAGCACGGGCAGACAACGGGCAAGAACAGTGGGGAGGAGATCAACAGTACATGGGACCACACTGGCAAGGAAGACCGGTGAGAGGAATGAGGTGGGACCCCAGGACAGAGGGGAGGAGGATACAAGCCCCTAGAGGGGGAAGCTAAAGGCAGTGTTGGTCCACTAATGCCGAAAAACCAACCCTATTATAACCAACACTACGGGAACTCCCACTGTGGAAGCCTGCACGGGCCAGCTCAGGGAGCATATGAGATACCATTGACCTACCCCAAATTACCGGCCCAAATGCCCGGTCGAGTACTTACTGCCAACCCCCCCCATATGATGCAGGCACCCCAGAATCGGCCCAACCAACAGGCGATGAGTAACAGTAACCCTTCGCCACTGCACCGAACAGTGCCATACCGAGGGGCCTGTATGCTGGGAGGAGACACTTTCTTACCCAGGGACGGACACCTATCCCGACTAGGACAGCCCACAGCGAGCACTTGCATGTCCAGTACTATATGACCTTAAGAGGAACCACTAGCGGGGGCGGGAATAGGAAACAAACAGTTCATCTGTATGGTGGAATCGGGGGCGGGGCGGAAACGTCATGTGTATGCAAAAGGTGATTTTCCATTATCTGGCCACATTCTCGATACGCAAGGATTCTCTGGGGCTGTGGTCACGGTTCCTTACACAGAAGATTTGGATGTTAAGGTAGGGGGAAAGTAGTGCGAGCATCCTTACTTTATCACAAAAGTTTCCACGTCATTTTACTGGGAAGAGACTTGCTCAGCAAGCTGAACATGACCATATCATTCACAGAAAGTGATGGTCTGCTCCACCCCCGGCATGTGCCCTCTTAGAGCAATGTTATATTATGTAATTTAGCATTTATATAGCGCTTTATCATTGGTATGACCTCAAAGCACTGGTAGGTTGAATGCCCTCAGGAACCATAGTTCTGGTCAGTAGAGAGATAGTGTCGTAGGGTGCAGGAGTGCACCAGGTAAGTGTGCAGCTGGTGTAATTTCCGGTTGGTAGCTGCGTCCTAGTGTTTAGGTGTGGTGCTGGAGATGTCAGTTGGATGTGTGCAGTCTGGTGGGTGGACATCCAGACTGGGTTCTGGCTGCGTTAGGCCTGAAGGACGCATATGTGAGCAACTATGCCGGAATGTGCTCGGCTATCTGTGTTTTATTAGGGTGATGAGGTGTTGATGAGGTTGCATTCGTATGTGGACAGCTAGGCCAAATTACTCAGGGGTATAGCTGTGTTCTAGTTGAGTGATTATGTATAGTAGAGAGTAAGATTAGTGATGTGATATGGTGGTTATCTTTAGAGCGCCCGAGACCAGGCACGAGAACAGGAAGGTGGGAACATAGCGACAGACACTTGGAGACAAAGGGCAATACGGGTATATAGGGGGATACAGATATGTATGGGGGATAAAGATAAATGGCAACAGCATGGGGGAACAGGGTGCACAGTGATACAACATGTCGGCTCTATCCATTCATTCCACTTCATTGACTTTATCCATTCCATCCAATCTATATCATCCACTCCACAAATTCCATCCACTGTACCCAATCTATCCATTCCATCCAATTCGTCCACTCCATCCACCCTATCCAGTCCAAGTCATCCACCCTATCCACATCCAGTCCAAGTCATCCACCCTATCCATATCCAATCCAAGTCATCCACCCCATCCATATCCAATCCAAGTCATCCACTCTGTCCAATCCAAGTCATCCACTCTGTCCAATCCAAGTCATCCACTCTGTCCAATCCAAGTCATCCACTCTGTCCAATCCAATCCATCAACCCCATCTATTCCACCTGTTCTGTATATTGCATCCGCTCCAACCATTTCGTCCACCCCACTCCATCCTGTGGGTAGGACTGGAGGTCTTTGAACACCAGGTAGACAAGTCTCATTTTGTGTTTTGTCATTTAGATTGATAGGGGTGGGGAGGGGGCTTTCAGACATATCTTTAGGGTGGTCATTTGTGTTATGGGAAGAGCCATGTTTTTAGTCATTTGCGGAATGACAAAATAGTCTTGGGTGTGTCGGATGTTAGGTGGAAGCAAGTTCCACAAAGTAGGGGCCAGGGCTGAGAAGGAGGATCCTCCGATCCTGACGGAGTTGGTGGTTGGGATCAATAAAAGGAGGGCAGAGCTTTATCTCAGGGTGCGGGGTGGGAGGTAAGGTTTTAGCTTGTCTTGCAGGTATAGAGGGCCGGTCTTGTGCACTGCATTGTGAGCGATTCACAGAGTCTTGAAAGTGTCCCTTCATCCAACTGGTAGCCAGTGGAGGGTTGTGAGAGCTGGAGAGGTGTGGCCTCTTGGACCCAGCGCTAGTATGCTGGGACTCCAAGGTAAAAGGAGTTAGCATAGTCCAGTGTCAAGATTACAATGGACAGGACAGCGGCAAGTCTGTTCGGGAAGGAGAGGTAGGGAAAAATGCGCCTAAGAATTTTGAAATGGTAATGACAGGACTTAGATACGTTGTTGATTTGATGAGAGTTAGGTCAGAGTCCATAGTGCATCCAAGGTTTTTTACTGTGGCGGAGGGGATGGCCGGTTGGCCCATGGATGGGGGCCACGGCAGTTGACGGGGGAGAGGTTCAGTGTTGCCGCACACCAGGATTTCAGTTTTAGTGGGGTTTAAGAGGAGGTTGTTTGTAGTCATCCAACGGTCGATATCAGGGAGGCAGGCTGCGAGGTCGGGCTGAGAGCTGGAGTCTGAGGATGACTTGTGTATCATCAGTGTAGTTGTAGCACAGGGGTATTGTGCGGGCGGATGATTCTAGGGAGGGTGGACATATAGAGGTTGAATAGGAAATGTGCCTTGCGGTACTCCAGTATTAACTGGGCGAGCGGTCGAGGGAAAAGCAGAGAGGAGGGTTATTTGTTTCTGGTTGTTGAGGAAGGAGGCGATCCATTTGAGAGCTGTTCCACAGATTCCCAGGGAGTGGAGGCGGTCAAGAAGGCTTGAGTGGTTAATTGTGTCGAAAGCGGCAGAGAGGTCTAGGAGAATTAGTGCAACGCAGCCTGCAGATTCAGCGTTGATCTTAAGATCGGCCCAGATTGAGGCCAGAGTGGTTTTGGTTCCGTGTCGCAGTCTGACGCCCGATTGGTGCGGGAGGTTGTTGGAGTCAACAAAGGCGTTAAGTTGGGAGTATGCAGTTTGGTCGATGAGTTTTGCAAGAAATCTGGTGTTTGAGATGGGGGGTTTGAGGGCGGAGTAATTTTTGGGGGTCAAGGGATTTTTTTTTTAAGAAGAGGCTGGACATGTGCAATTTTGAAGGCATCGGGGAAGATTCCAGATCTGAGGGAGTCATTTAGGATGGTTCTTGCATACTCTCCCGCACAGGTGGATGAGAATATTTCTTTGAGGACTAAGGAGGGGCAGGGGGGCAAAGAGGGGGGGGGGGTTTTCGAGCAGAGAGGAAGGTCGAGAAATTAGTCTCTGGAGATTGGTTTGAAGGAGTCAAAAGGTGGGTAAGGTCGGTGTTGTGACAGCGGGTGGGGGGGTGGTCGGATTATGGGGCGGGGAGAGGCTGGCTAGTTTTTTGTTAAGGAAGTTGTTCTGTCAAGTGCAGTGGTGTAGAAGTGGAGCGAAAGAGAGTCGCAGAGTGATTGTGATGGGGTAGATTGGCCAGAGGTACAGGTGGGTTTGACGAAGGTGGATAGGATTCTGTGGAGTTCCTAGCTGCGGTTTCCACAGTTGAGAATTCGATTGTCAATGGCTTTTCCAATTTCTGCTTTATAGTAGCGATGGTGCAAGGAGAAAGTTGGTCCACTGGGATTGGTTTTTCCTTTCCTCCATTTGCATTCCAGTGATTTTTATTTAGTTGTTTGGCATTCCTCAGTTCAGGAGTAAACCATTTGGGAAAAGGTCCAAGGCGTGAACAGGAGCGGCAAGAGGGGGGTGAGCGAATTACTGAATCATTGAGCCATGAGTCGAAGGTAAGAGATCCATCCGGGGGGTCTGTGAAGCAGGGCTTCTGCTAGGTCAGGGGGATCTTTAGTTTGTTCCAGCATTTGCGGCGAAGGGAGGCGGCTGGTTCAGGGGTGGTGGCGGAGGCAGGGGAGAGGATGGAGAAAGTGATCTGACCAGATGAGCGGTAAGGGGGTGCTAGATGTATCAGCATCTAGGGTGTATCCTTTAGAATGAGTTGGGCCATTCATGTGAAGGGAAAGGTTAAGCGCATCAATGCTGTCGACCAGTGGATGGGTCCTGGGGCGGTCTAACCAGATATTGAATCTCCTAGTAGAGTCAGAGAGGGGTGGTTTACTTGGATGGTGGCTATAGAGTCGCAGAGGTTGGTTGTGAAATGTCTGAGATTAGGAAGCTGCGGGAGAACGTCAGAGGCAGTGAAAGTTTAACAAGAAGGTATTCGCATGATGGGGTGCATGTCTGGGAGTCGACGATTGAGACGGAGAATTGAGATTCGAAACAGATTGCAACACCGCCTCCTCTAGAGGGTCTCTTGAGCAGGATAAGGGAGTAGTCGGGGGGGGGGGGTCAAAGTCATCGGAGAACCAGGTTTCCGTGATAAAGTCTAGGTCAGGCTTGGCAGAGGAAAGGAGGTCAAAGATGCTGTGTCTGTTTTTCGCTACAGGGGGGAGCATTAAAAAGGATGCATCTGACTTCGGAGTGAGGAGTTGTCCTGGAGGTTGTAGGGGTGTGGGTGTAACAGGAGTGGCGGGGGAGGGCAGGGCATTCGAGGTCGGTGGGGCGGGAAGAGGAAGGTGGGCTGTCAGCAGGTTCTGGTTGATGAATGGTGGGGGTCAGGTTGACCGAGGATGGGAAGAGTAGGACGGCGGAGGAGGATGTGAGAGGGTGGAAGGTAGAGTTGGGAAGGCGGGTGCAGGTGGGCAGTTTGTCAAAGGACAGGGGGAGATATGGGACCAGAGATTCTTGTGTGAATCTCAAGGGGCTGGGGATGTCAGGTGTGCGGGGGGAGAAGTCGAGGGAGAGGGGTTGGAATCAGGGTGGGGGGGAAATGTGGTGGTGGTGGGGGTAAGAGATTGTGGGGTTGGGTCGAGGTAGGAGAGGTGAGGAGTAGATAGTCATTGAAGGGGACCAGGCTCTCTACTTTTCAGGGTTTTCTGGGCAGTCGGTGTGAGAGAGGGTGGTGGGGGGGTTCGGAGGGTGATGGAGATGAGGCCACTGTTCTTGATAGGGCGAGACGTGCAGTTTTTAGGGGAAGGGATATGGCAGGGGGGGGGCTGTAGGCTGGTGTCGATGGGAGGATGGGACAATGTTGATAATCCATGCTGCAGCAAATGAAATACAAGTGATAGGGATACCAGTGAATCCTGACATGTTCGTGTATGGGATTAGAGTGCTAGCAAGAGCAGTACCTGAACTTACCAGGAAGGAATGGAGAGTGCCCTCAGATTTTGTCTTCTGTCCCATAGACACCACTGAAATGGTTACTGGTACCATCCTGTCCCTAAATCTGGAAGAGGTGGAAGTGTCTACTAAAAGAATTGTAATTGGTACTGACATTCATGGATTCGAGTGGCGCACAGTGCTGTGCATTGACCCCAATATACCATTACGTGAGTTAACTGATGAATAGTTGTTCGCTGACAATGACGGGGAGTTGTGCTAGAAATCAGTATCCTGTGTGATATTATGGTACAGTACAGCAAGGTGCCAAGTCCCCTCATGACTGTCGTCAGCGGACCACCACCCTTTTATGAGACAGACATGCAACAGGTCCCGCCCGATGTATGGACCACAAACCCCCATGATGTGGAATTGCTAAGCTAAGTGACCCCTGTAAAGATAACACAAACCAGGAGCTTTACTGCCCAGAGTGAAGCAATACCCTGTCTAGAGAGTCTGAGGAAGGGATCCAAGAGACATTACGAGCGCTCCTAGAGCAAGGAATAATTGTCTGCTCTACTTCCCCATGCATCATGGCTGTGTACCCCATTAAGAAAGCGACGGGGGGTGGGAGTTGGCGTATGATCCAGGACCTTCGCCCCCTTAATGATATTGTCCAGAAGGACTTTCCTCTAGCTCCTAATCCTGCCTCCATCTTGTGTAGCATGCCAGAACTAACAACGCACTTCACCATAGTGGATTTGAAAAACGCTTTTTGCTCAGTGCCCCTCAACCCTGAGTCACAGTATCTCACAGCATTTACTCTAGGGGGGAAGACGATATCAACACTGTCGCCTCCACCAAGGGTACTGCAAAAGCCCCAGCATATTGAATAGAATATTGCACGAAGATATTGGCAATATTCAGGTTCTGTGAACCGTCATTCAGTATGTGTCATGATCTCTGCTTCCAAAAGATCAGGACTTGCCCGACTCCCTTGGAAGCAGACCCATAACCCCGGTTCCGAGTGCCAGCCAGTCCCAATTGGGACCTTTTGGACCCTGTCCTGGCGCCAGTGGCACCAGGCTCATAAAGATGCCCAGTCCCAGCGCTGGAAGCGCCGGGCTCATAATGCTTGGGTGGACTTACCTGCAGCAGACCATGCTGCTTACTTACCTGCCAGTTGAACCCCTGATCCTCTTCTGTTTGGGACTACTTTTCCTGTTGGGTGGGGCAGGAGCCACTCCCTAGGTTCAGAACACTGGAACTCTTCTGGAAAGCAGGAACTCTTTTCTTACCTAGGCGTGGCTGTGGAAGGAGACACCTAAGCACTACAGGAGGCTATTTAAACCACACCCGATGGATGAATCTTGCTTTGTGTTATTCTGCATTCTCTGCAGCAGAACGCTCATCGTGTCTTCTGCTTCTGATCCTGGGCCTAAGGGAACAAAGGCTTACCATCCTGGAATCCAGTCTTCAGCAGCACCTGTAAAGACAAAGAAAGAACAGGTTAGCACTACGGTCTTCAGTGGCAGCGCATCTCTTACCTGGTCCATCGGCTGTCACCAACGCCTCGCGCTGCATTCCGGCATCTGAAAGACAAAAGCTTACCAGCTCTTCGCACGCTCCGGAGGCCTTCGGCGCTGCATCCCGCATCTGAAAGACAAAAGAAGGTGCGTTTAAAGACATTGGGCAACTTTATTACTCACGTGCCATTACTCCTTCCCACGCCGAATCCAGTTGGTATTCCAGCACCCTTCAGCTTCTCTAAAGCTCCGAACTTGTACCTGCAAGATAAAAGGGACAGTTAGTGCGCATCGTGAAGCAGGCTACAAGCGCTTACTTACGTGCTTCCAGGCGCTTCTATTCCTCACGCGGGTTTGATCCTCAACTCTCATCAGCCCGCCATCGCCGGAACCCTGCAAAACAAGAGATATCATTACAAAAGACTTTTAAGACATTTGAAGTGCCCAGAACTTACCGTTCGTGCAGTTAACGACGGACAGCAGTCCTCTGAGGTCAAGAGGCCTGCACCCTTATCCAGTGAAGAAACTGGTTACGGCACCCTGCCCCGAGGCAGATGGAGAGCTCGGCGTTCACTTACCTAAGGTGAGGGCGTTAACCTTTGGGGTTCTACAGGAGAAGAGAAAGGGAAGAGGAGAGAGGCACCCAATAACCCCAGTTCATTAATCCCATATTTTCTATCTGCAGACATCTTACTCTTCGAGTCAGACATACAGTGCACAGAGGTCCAGCCCAAAGAGCCAACCGTGTGTTACACATCACCTTTGAAGATACGGCATTCACCCAGTCAAGACCGGCGCCTCTGCGGGAATCAGGTGAGCGTTACAGTATGTAGATGACTTATTGGTCTGCAGTAAAAGCGAAGAAAGTTGCCAAAGAGATTCTATTGCCCTCCTTCAGCTCCTAACCCAAAAGGGGTACAAGGTAGACAAGATAAAATGACAGTGCGGTTTGGCAGAGGTCCTGTACTTAGGCCAATGTATTTCGAAAGATGGCAAAAAGAATCAATTCCTGACCGTGCGGCTACAGTACGAGCCACTGCCAAACCAATACAGTAAAAAAAAATGCAAAAGTTTCTAGGGCCTGGATCCTGGATTATGCAGCCTACACAAGGCCTTGTTTGCAAGACTTGAAGGAAGCCCAGAAAGAAAAGACATGTCTTACATGAACAGAAATGATAACAGCATTCAATGACCTCAGCCCCCTATCTCTTTTCACACACCCTCATGACAGCTGTATTGACACAGAAAAGTTCAATGGGGCACAAGCCACTTGCCTATTATAGTAGCACACTCGATTCAGTGATAAAAGGTCAATCGCGTGCGAACAGGCACTTGCAGTGGACGCCTTCACCATTGAGAAAAGCTCAACTATTGTCACGGGGTGCTCCATCACTTTCTATGTCGAACACGCACTGTTTGCAATATTGGAACAACCAAAATCCACCCTCACTACACAAATAGAATCAGCATACGAAATTATTCTGTCCAACCCGAATATCCATGTGGTAAGGTCTAAGACGGTAAACCCTTCCACGTTCCTTACAGAACCATGCACCTTTCAAGAGATGCAAGAGCATGACTGTGCAACATAGGAGGGAGAGGGGGGGTGATATTCGAAAGACCAGAGAATACGCCCTAGAGGAGGGGGTGTTCTTAGTCGATGGGTCAGCATCCATTCAGCAAGAAACAGGCAAAAAACAAACATGCAGGGGCCCAGTAGTGCGAATGGAAGGAGAATATGAAATACTGATTCAAAAATGCCTGCCCATGCACTACTCTGCGCAAGCAGCAGAACTCATAGCCCCGATTGAAGCACTTCATGCAGCGAAAGGATGCTCCGTGACAATGTATTCTGATTCAGCGTATGTAACCACAACGGTACACGCTGGACTATCAAGATGGAGAAGGAGAATGATTTAGGAGAACTGATGGGTCCCCATGTCCAACATGCAAAATTACTAAATAAATTGAGACCATTGCAGAACCCTCTGTAGTGGCAATAGCAAAATGCCAAGCACACACACAACACAGACGAAATATCTTTGGGAAACGCAGACGCAAAAGAAACAGCGCCTCTCCCAGTACCATGAGCACCGAATGCATCATAACAAGCAAAGGAGAAACACCCAAAGCAGACACTTGATGCCCTACCCATAGCGCAAGTGATAACACAGAGCGCCAACAGTGGAACAAGACCTATGGCTTAAACGCGGTTGTCCCCAATCACCCACTGATCTGCTACGGAGACAAAAATTCTACGGTGAAAGTGGTCATGCCTGTTGAATCATTATATATTGCATTCGAACAGCTACACTTTTCAGCTCACAGTTCGAGACAACACACAGCTGCCGATTTCCAGTAAGATTGGTTCACTCCGGGGCGCTGTTGAGCAGCCGTCAAGATGGCTGCCTAGCTTGTTAGCTCCGTGTGTTGCCGCTGCATATCGGTCTGCTGCCTCCTTGCGCCTGGATTCCTGATTCCCTGTACCCTCTACAACTGGGGCTGCGTGCCACTGCAATTTGGGCACGAATTGGACCCCTGGAGCAGGAGTTCGGCGTGTGCGGCGCCATCGGGGCTGCGGTGGCGCGCCACCGCCCGCCGTGACATTCTCCCTGGCCCGGCTGTCTCGCTGCTGCCGAAACCAGCCACCCGCCCACCAGATCCGCCGGCTGGGCCCTTGGGCTCGCGGGTTTGGGCCCTGTGGGACGCCTGCTTCGCACCGCTCGTGACCCGCACTGAAGACGCCGTGGGTCGGGCGGCGTTCCCGCTGGCCTGGCACTTGTGGCCTGGGCTGGGCCCTTCACTGCTCCGTTCTGGCCTGCCTGTATCATACCCGAGACCGCCTTGCTGCGCCGCACACGGACCCTCCGGCGGGTGCGCCCAGGGTGGCCCTCAGCACCATACTTGGACCTGCCTTGCTCGACTGTGGGCCTGCCGGAGAACTGCAGATTCACTTCTTCACTGACCGGGCTGCAGGTGAGGGGCTGCTTCGGTTGCTGCGTGCCGCATACGACATTATCCCCTCGCACAACCGCCATCTGCCACCCCCGGCTGGAGCAGTTCTCCATGCTGGTCACCCCGGGGCCGGCCCCGTGGAGAGCCAACTCCACTGTTGCCCTGCACCCCGGCGGGCCCCCGTTGGCACAGGACTACGTGTGCCCCTCCTCAAGAGGGCCTTGATCCACGCTTGGCCTCTCCCTGCGCTGCACTGCCTGCCGACTAGCCATAACTGTTCTGGTTTGGCCTTGGTTGGGCCCTGCAATTTCACTGGACATTGCCTCTACTTCCCTGCACACCAGTGCCCACGTACTCGCTACCTGCCCCTCTTACTGCGCCTACTCGGATGCTGGCTCAGATACTGGCCTTCCATCAAGGTGACAGGATCGCGCGGTTATTGCGGCTGCTCCGCACCTTCCTGAAGTTGCGGACCCCGCGGGGCTTGCCCTGGTCCCCATTTTGAGCACTCAACGTCCTAATATCATCCGCTACGATGTCCAACAGATCTAGGAACACTAATAAAGCCGGGGCCATGGACAAATTCGCCAAACCCACCCCAAGGTCCGACTCGGCCCACACGTCAGACGACCAGGTGATCGCTATGCTCCCTGCTGAGGCACCCACCACAGACCTCACCTCAATCATGGAATCCATGGCTAGAAACTTCGCTGCCTTTCATGAAAAGCTCGATGACATCAATGCCAACGTAGCATCGCTCAGAGCCAAATTGGACCAGCAGGGGACGAGAATCATTGAGGCGGAGAACAGGTGTCATGCATGCTGGACGCTACGCTCGTAGAACAGCTAGACCGTTCTACTCCAAATGGAGGCTATTCGATACGTTACCGGGAAAACGACGTTTGCACTTTTCACGTCGCTAACTTCACGTGACTTTTGCTTCGTCACGTGAACTACGGTATTACGTATTTAAGCAGCGTAGAAACTTCACTCGCTGCTTCTGATCGTCTCTATTGGCGTTGTGTAGCTGAACCTCTGATCTGCATCCTGGCATATTTCTACAGCTACTTTTGGGCCTTCGATAGCGTGTGTTCCGCCACACGCTGATTCCTGGAGCTATCCCTTCGCGTGATAATTCACACGCGTTCTCTGTCTTCAAGCGTGGCTGGTCCGGACTGCGGGAATCCTGCCCGCGTGTAATTCCACACGCTCACGCTGTCTCTAAACGCGGCTGTTCCGGACTGCGGGAACACCGCCCGCGTGTTATTCCACACGCGCTCTCTGTCTTCAAGCGCGCCTGCCTAATTCTGCGTAAATCCTGCCCGCGTGTAAAATCCACACGCGCTATTTGTCTTCAAGTGTGGCTGGCCAAGGCTGCGTGAATCCTGCCCGCGTGTAAAATCCACACGCGCTCTTTGTCTTCAAGTGCGGCTGGCCAAGGCTGCATGAATCCTGCCCGCGTGTAAAATCCACACGCGCTCTTTGTCTTCAAGTGCGGCTGGCCAAGGCTGCGTGAATCCTTCCCGCGTGTAAAATCCACACGCGCTCTTTGTCTTCAAGTGCGGCTGGCCAAGGCTGCGTGAATCCTGCCCGCGTGTAAATCCACACGCGCTCTTTGTCTTCAAGTGCGGCTGGCCAAGGCTGCGTGAATCCTGCCCGCGTGTAAAATCCACACGCGCTCTTTGTCTTCAAGTGTGGCTGGCCAAGGCTGCGTAAATCCTGCCCGCGTGTAAATCCACACGCGCACGTTGTCTTCACACGCGGCTGGCCCAGGCTGCGCGAATCCTGCCCGCGTGTAAAATCCACACGCGCACGTTGTCTTCAAACGTTATTTTCTTCGCGGCTGTTTATAACCGCGTGTACTTCTAACTCCTGCATCTGTGGAATTAACAGAAGGATTGATCCCTATAGTGGGAAGGAAGCCTTTCAAGGATTATTGGAAGTGACTTTGAACTGAACTTTGGACGCTATCCTGTGGTGAATTCAACCCGTATCTAGCGTGAACCTCGTTCCGTTCGGGATAAGTCTCCCTTACTAATTTTCCCTTCCCTGTCGTTTGTTCTTCATTCAAATCCATCAAGAGACTTCTGGATTATTCTACCCAAATATAAAGGTCAGTGTGATCATTCCTGTCATTATCTAATTCATCATACTCAGGTTGGAGCAGTTATTCATGATACTTTAATTTGTCCTAGGCTGGATTACTATACCTTACCCACGCCCTTTCCAGTGATCCATCGCTCTGCCTGTTTTATCAGCCAGAGGGTTGTATCATTTGGAAGGTCTTTTATTGACTTCACGACTATCAAATCGTGTGAACAGGGATCCGGAAGACCCTACCTCCTGTATCCTTTTGAGTATTGTATCCTTTTCAGTTAATACTTTGGTACATTCTGACAACAGGATTGGAACCAACGAAGACAACATAGCAACGCTTCAGAGCACTGTGTCCACCCTGGTTGCGGACATGAAGGCGGTCAGGGCCAAATTTGATGACCTCGAATCCAGGTCGCGCAGAAATAATATACGTATCATTGGTGTCCCGGAGACTGCGCTGAAGGGCAGACTTGAACTGGCAGTCGAAAATCTTCTGAAGGAACTACTGGGCAATCCAGACATGTCGCCCTTCTTTACCATTGAAAGGGCACACAGGGCGCTCTCACCGCGGCCCAAGCCTGGCGACTTCCCGAGGCCCATCATTGCGAATGTTCTGAGCTTCAAGGACCACGACCTAATTCTCCGCCTCGCTCGGGAAAAGGGCGAGCTACGTATGGACTCGCAGGTGATCAGAATTTTCCCCGACTTTTCAACCGGAGTCCAGCAGGAGCGCCGCCAGTTCCTTGGAGTGAAGAAACTCCTTAGAGAAAGAAACGTTCCCTATGCCATACTTTTCCCGGCACGCTTGAAGTTCACGTTCAATAACAAGTTATATTTCTTCACTGTGCCATCCGAAGCGGTAAAATTAATTGAGGCACATGTTCCCCTGCAACCTCCTGGGGATGGCTCTATGAACAATGACTGAACTCCGTGTTGATCTGTGCTGTTTCTCCGCTATGACTATATACTGTCTGATCTATACCACTGTTTGCTCGCATCCATGGTCGGTTGCGCTTTGTATCCACTCCGGTATAACGCTCCTCTATGCATGTTTAATTTTTGCCTCGCTCACAATCTTGCCATGGCCCAAATGCTTTTCGGGCTGCCTAATTGATTGCATTCACTCTGGCTGCCTTCTGAACCTTCTAACGGTCACACCTGGTTGCCAGGCTGGTGAACCACTATGCTCCTTCTGTTGACACCCGCACTCGACTGAGCAAAACAGGTACATTTACAATAGGACCGCTAACACTGTTTGCTTTGTAACGGAACCAGCTGGTTCCTAGCGTGCTACCACACGGCAATAGCGCACCCCATTGCGATTGCACTACTCTTGGTTATGCCCTTGCTGTGGGCCAGCCCCGGTTGGGCTTCTGGACAGACTGGGCCATGTTGAGGTTGGCCCAGCTCTGCACTGTTGAGGGTGGGTTTTGTTCACACTGCTGAGTTTGGGTTGGTGGTGAGGGTGGAGGGTGGGAATGGGGTGTTAGATAAAAAAGGCAATCGAGGTCCCTCGGCACGCACAGAGGCAAACCACGTGTGCACTCCCGTCTTCGACTTTGGGAACACACACCACTGCTGGACCTGGGATGTTCACTGACATGTGCATTGTGAGCTTATGTATCTGCTATTGAAATGTCCACCGTCATAATGTCTTGGAATGTCCGCGGATTGAGCAATCACACTAAGGCTCGTAAGATCATGGCCTTCGCAAGCAGGCATAGCTGCAAGGTACTACTCCTACAGGAGACACACTCCAACACCCATATCCCGGGCACCATGGCTCCGTCTTGGGGCCCCGCTAGATTCTTCACTTCTTATTCCTCCCAATCCAGGGGCGTCCTCACGATGGTACATAAATCGATCAAATTTATACTGCATAAGAGCTACATAGACCCTGAGGGTCGCTACGTCATACTTCACTGCACCCTGGTGAACAAAGAATACTTACTTGTCAATACATATTGCCCCAATGTCGACTCTCCTGAGTTCTTTGATGTGGTGACCAATATACTGCTGGGCTATGTAGGAATCCAGATTATATGGGGGGGAGGGGGGGAGACATGAACCTCATTCTGGACACTGTCCTGGACAGAACCAGCACGGCCTCCCGCGCCCTATCCAGTGCTGCACGTAGGCTCCACGGCCACATGCGGACAGTTAATATTTGCGATGTTTGGAGGACACACCACCCTCAGGGCCGGGAGTACACTTATTATTCGTCTGTACACGACAGCTCGTCCAGGACAGACCTGTTCTTCGTGTCCAGGGGTCCCAGATCCTCCCCCGCACATTATCAGACCACGCTCCAGTCACTCTCTCGGTGAAGCTAGGCATGCCCGTCCCAACACTTAGCACCTGGCGATTCAAATCTGAGGCCCTCAGGGATATTGTGTTCAGAGCCGAAATTCTGGCTGACATCGAATCCTTCTTTGAGCGCAACTCTCTTCAGGGCACTTCGGCTGCGGTTTGGTGGGATGCCTTTAAGGTGTATATCAGGGGAACGTCCATCTCACGGGAGGCTGGGTTACTAAAAAGAATTTGCACGGCCCTCGGTCGCTCCGAAGCCAAATTGAAGCAACTGGAGCAGCAATGCTCCACAGGGGCTGACCCCGCCATACTGGCCCAAATCAGCGAGGAATTGCAAGCATTTAACGCACTCGCCACCTGTGAAATCCAATACTTCAGCCGGCCACAGGCCGCCAGGAAATACGGCGAGGGGGATATGCCGGGGAAAACACTGGCAGCGTTGGTGAGGGGGGAATTCGGCCGAACTCAGATCACCTCCATCAAGGATCGTTTCGACAATGTACAATGGGCGGATCAACAGATCTTGGCTGTATTTACCGAGTTCTATAGGTCCCTGTACTCCCAACCTGCCGAACACACCGAACACCACATACGAGAGTTGCTTGCCCAGATTCCCACTACTGAAATATCCTCTGCCACCCGCGACCAGTTGGATTCCCCGATCATACTTGACGAGATAGTGATGGCTATCTCAAATCTGGCCAAGGGCAAGGCGCCGCGGCCCGACGGCCTCAGTGCCGAGTTCTATCAAGAGCACGTGGCCATATTGGCCCCCAGACTACTCGAGGTCTGGGACGAAGCACTCCGGGTCTCCATCCTTCCTCCTTCCATGCGTGAAGCTGTCATCACGGTCCTGCTCAAGTCTGGCAAACCGGAAGACGAGTGCAGATCCTATAGACCTCTTTCCCTTATGAACCTCGACACCAAAATCTTTGCAAAGATCATAGCGATCCGTTTTCTGCCTATCATGCCATACTTAGTCCATGAGGATCAGGCAGGCTTTGTCCCCGGCAGGTCCACCTCCCATAACATCAGGAGACTGTTCAATGTTTTGTCCCGTATAGATCAAAATGCCCAGGCTGTGGCGGTCACCTTGGATGCTCAGAAGGCCTTTGACACGGTCTTGTGGAGCTACATGTGGTTGGTGCTGGAGACAATGGGCGTTGGCCCAAACATGATCGGGTTTATCAAATTACTATACGCCTCCCCTGTAGCACGAGTAAGGGCCAATTCTTTGACATCTGACCCTTTCACGCTTTTTAGAGGCACCCGACAGGGTTGCCCCTTCTCCCCGATTCTCTTTGCGCTCGCAATAGAGCCAATGGAGGGAATAAGGCTGAAAGATGACCCCGAAATAATTTCCTTATATGCGGATGACGTGCTATTGTACATCAGAGAGCCCACAACCCACATGGATCCCATACTAAGGGATATCACGCGCATCGGCACGTACTCTGGTTTCACGATCAATTATTCAAAGTCTGAGATCTTCCCCCTTACCAAGTCTACCTACCAACCCACCACCGAGTACCCCCTCCGCTGGTCCCCGAACGGCATCAGATATCTAGGTGTGCAGATATCCTTGACAAAACCTACCCTACTGGCTGACAATTATGTGGCCGTAGCACAGTCGGCTGAAGCCAAAATGTTGAGGTGGCGCTCTCTCCCATTGTCCATGGCGGGTCGACTCTATCAAAATGATTTTGCCCCCAAGCTTCTTTACACTTTCGGTAACGTTCCTATATTGCCTGGGAAGGGATACTTCACCAAACTACACACACTATGCGCGCAATTCCTATGGCACTCCGGCGCAGTACGCAAGAAGTGGACGGACATGGCGCTCCCATATAAGCAGGGGGGTCTCACGGCTCCAGACTTGATTCTCTACTGGACCGCGGCCCAGGCCCAACATGCCACCCACTGGTACCCTGGCTCCCCGACACGGCTGCATAAGTTGGAGCGACTCGCGGCTATCGACATCAACTTGATGTCCCTCATACTACATCGTCATTACACACCTGACTCTCCTACCGACCCTGTCGGTGCGACCATTAGGGCCTGGAAACGTCTGCTGTACCCAACATCCGAATCCTCTCCTTACTATAAATGGCTCCTGGTGTGGGATTTCTCCGGCCTAGAACCCACACGTGACACTGCATTAGCCCAACACTGGGGGGCCTTGGGATACCAGGCACTGTCCGACTTTTACCCCGAAGGTAGATTTATGGACCCCCAAACATGGAAACATGGCCACACTAGATCTGCATTAGAGACTCTCCAATACTATAGACTACGGGCAGCGTTCCGCACCGCATGGCCCTCATTCCCAGATGAGCCCCCGATAACCCGGCAATTGCTTACATTGCCAACTCTGGCGGCGCCTGCGGCGTCGTCTCCTCATTATATAAGATCCTACAGGAGAATGCCTCTATCCCAGTTCTTCGAGCGCGGGACGATTGGGCAGACGAACTGGGCCTAGAGATATACGATGCTGCCTGGGGTGAAATGTGTCTACACACCAAAAAGGTCTCCCTCAACTTCCGCTTCCGCGCCATGCAGTACAAACTCCTCAACAGGCTTTACTACACCCCACGTAGGACCACGAGGTTCATCCGCACCGCGGCTGCCTTGTGCCCCCGGTGTGGTGCGGAGGAAGCTGACCATTTGCATATGTTTTGGGCCTGCAGAGAGCTGTCTGGGTTTTGGGATAGCATATTGAAAACGCTTTCCGGAATAACTGACACCGTGGTTGACCCTGACCCCCTGGCGGTTCTGTTCGGGGCCTGGAAAACAGATGGCTCCAGACGTCTGGCCAAATTTCTAAACATAAGTTGTATGATCGCCAAAAAGAGTATACTCCAGAGTTGGAAATGCCCTTCTCCCCCGACCTATCATAAGTGGCTCCGCTTACTCACCTGGGCACGGAATTGTGAGGAGGATTACCTGACTACGCTCCCCACCCAATCTCGCCCCAAGAATATCTGGGGTGAATTTAACACCTACCGTAACAACCTAAGCGAGGACACCCCCGTGTCCGGTCTGTCCCCTGCCCCGCCGGGCTCTGACCCCACTGGATGAAGCCCCACTTTGCTCCTCCTCAGGTATTGCTATGTTGTACATACTGTGATTGCTGTATCGTAATTGTTGTGCTGCTCTGCGATGTAACTGCTGGATACATTTGTTGCCCTTTGTGTGCGCCTTTTGTACCTCTGCCGCCAAAGATAAAAACTTTTAAAAAAATAAAAAAAAGATTGGTTCACTTCAGACTTGCAGGAGTACCTCAACAAACTGGTGGTCCAGTGTACCACATGTCAAGTGTTCAGCACAGGGATGACTAAGAACGCTACAGGGCACTTTTCCCCACCCTGTGAGCCCCTTTTGTGAGTTGCATATTGACTACGCAGACATGGGGGAAAAGATGGAACAAAGCCAGATATTTGATTGTGGTGGTGTGTCCCTTCTCGTGATGGGTGGAAGCAGGGACCTGTGCCCACCCTGATGCGAAGTGTGTGGCCAGGTTCTTACTGAAATAAGTCTTTGCCCGGTGGGGGGGGGGGTATGTGAGGTCATACGATCAGATAACAGAAGACATTTATTTATTTAATGAGCCATTCAAGGAGGTCACATCAATGTTGGGAATAAAACACAAAATGTGCTAGATTTACCACCTGCAAGCAAATGAAGTAGTCAAGAAAATAAATGGCCTGCTCAAAAGCAGGTTATCAAAACTGTACCTCCCTGAAGAAAAATTGGGTGTACTGCCTGCCCCTGGCACTGTTCCAATTGCACACACAGCCTAGTAAGGACCACCACCTGTCCCCCCACGAAATAGAAAGTAGTACATGCATGCAAACACCATGGTCGCCAGCGAGAATGGCCTCCGATGCTACAGTGCTCAGGGGAAGAGTTAAAGCAATACCTCACACAAGCCATGAGATGCATATCGAAACAAATTCCTCCCTCCTTTCCCCCGTTCACAGCAGGCAGTGAGACAGCCACAGGGGCACCTGTACAAAATAGCCACAAAACCTTTACTGCCTGGAGAATTGGTGCATGTCCGAAGCTTCGTCCGGAAATGGAACACCCCAAGGTTCCATGGTTCGTATGAAGTAAAATGCTGCACTCTGCTAGCAGTAAAAGTAAAGGGTCTGCGGTATTGGATCCATCTTTCAGATGTCAGGAAAGCACAGAGTGACGTAGCCCCAAACATTCAGGGTGATAGCGAAACAAACTGCCACTGTCCCTTAAGAAATGACAATGAGTGATACATTCACTACTTCCAAAAATGTGGTTTTTGAGAGAAATAAGCACTATGAAATATCTCCCTCTCTACCCCCACCCCCTCTCTTTAGGTCCCATCTAAATTTCTATGAATGCCCACCCCGTTTTATTCCTTTCTTTAGGTGCAACAATGCTGGAGTTGAACCCGCGCAATCACACTGTTCAGTCAGATAGCAGTAGGAATAAAACAAGTATGACCCGAGCATAGAACTACCGCTGTGGGTTACACCTCAGTGCTATACTTTTTACGACACTAATGTTTATTTTGGGGATTTATTGGGGAGCATATTTTATCTGGGGGTCCCACATAAAAGAAGGGGGGGTACAAATGGATGTGGAATAGCAATATGTCAATGAATGTAACAGTTTTACATAAAAATGCAACAAAAATAACCACAGATGTTTGTATACTTGGTAACAATGCGACGGAAAGTATATCTGATGCACCAAATGTCACGGTACGACCCCACAATCTTTATAACTAACCAAGTTACCTCACAACATAATATGATGACTACCTCAATATCTAATGGATTGTCTACCACGGCCCCTCATACGGAAATAGGATCCTTTTTCCGGACGATGGTGTATGAACAAGCGAATGTAAATACTAAATGTTTCTCCAATGTACATTCAACAACCTATAATGTCTGCCATCACTAATACCACATATAGCGACTCCCAATCCACACTGTGCAGTAGCCTAATGGTCCAGCTATTACCACCATATAACAATAACAGATTATGTAGACGCTTGGCAGGAAAGTGGCAATCTCTCTTGCATAACAGTAGAAGGAAAAAGCAGGCACGACAGTATAAATATGATACTTACCATGGCTTAGGATTAGATAAAGTGGAGGACCTTCGCCATCCTGGGCAATTTAACAGTTGATACTTTGACATGAGTGCAAAGGATCTCATTTACCCTGTCAGCCTACACCTCGAATTCCAAGGTCAAGCAAATTGCACCACCACTCCCTTCGAGGAATGAAAGGAGCATTACCGCAGTTAAGTTTATTCCACTCATCTTGTCCACTCTCAACCTTCTACCGAACTCAACTAGTCCAGATAACTTAGTATATGCCTATAACATTACCATGACAAAAGCTCTAGACGCTATTGCTCCATTTAAGATGAAGAAAAGCAAACCTAAAGCTCATCTGAACTCATGGTTTACGGGAAACAAAGCCAATCTAATCAACCTAGCTGCCCTCTACAAAAAGGAAACAATACGCATCAAACAAGAATCCTATAATGAGAGGATTAACAAGGCCAGCTCAAGTACAAAAGGAACGGTTTACCATCCTAAGGGAAATGGACTCCCATTCCTCAAACAGACAAGTGTCTGAAGGACAAACTCTGGTGCACAAATATACAGAATGCCTTTCAGAATAAAAATGTCCCTCCTCCAAAGCAAGATTGCTAACAAAAAAGCCAACCTATCTAACATAGGTAAGCCTAGTACAGCCTCAGCTTCTTCGAACAAACCTACACAGCAGTTCAGCTTCTCTCAGGTTTCTACTCTTGAGGTCGAATAAAATCATCTCCTCCCTAAAACCATCAAGGTGTCAAGTAGATAGCTGCCCGCCACAGATAATTAAGACGCTTCTAGAGAACTGGTGCCATTTATAACTAAACTAATCAACTCCTCATTCACATCCGGCTCTGTCCCCAGTAACTTAAAGGAGTCCTGGGTCTGCCCCTCCTGAAAAAACTGTCACTGGACCCCTCAATTCTGACCAATTACAGGTCAATCACTACTGTACCATTCTTACTCACGATCCTTGACGAAGTGGCCTACATCCAAACACAGGACACCTCCTTGAAACCCGCCATTCTGGCTTTAGACCACGTCACAGCACTGAGACAGCTCTAATAGATTTAAAAACACAGATCGATGAGCTGAAGGATAAAGGAAAAACAGCCTTGCTGTTGATCCTTGATCTTTCAGCTGCCTTTCGACCTGGTGGATCACCAAGTATTATGTAAACATCTGGCTTCGGCGGTGCACTTTTCACAAGATGCCATCACTTGGATTAAATCCTTTTTGAACAACAGGACTATGAGAATCTTCTCTCCTCTAGCAGCTGCTGACCCGATCCCAATAACCTGTGGTCTCCCCTACAATGTATAATATATTCACAAAGCCACTGTTCGATGACCTAGACCATCTGGGTGTCACCGACACCAACTATGCAGATGACACCCAGATCCTCAGGAGACTATTACAGGGACCTGGCTTTGGTGAATAAAATATACCTGATCATCCAGGCTTCGATGGTAGCACACAGCCTATGCCTGAATGATAAGACAGAGCTTCTAATACTCCGCACCATAACCAACCACAACAACAAATTGAGTTTGAATTATACCTCCTTCCATATCGATGGCAACAATATTAATGTATAGGTTTTTACCTCAACTCTGCCTTCACATTCAACAAACAAATCAAAGCCATGGCATTCTCTACAGCTTCCACTTGCAAACCATTTCTGTCCAAAGAAAGTTGCACGATTCTAGCTAGAGCAGGTTTCCTCTCCAAGCTGGATTATTGTAATGCTCTGTACTTGGGGGCAACCAAAAACATCACCAATAAAATCCAAATACTACAAAACAATGCTCTTAGAGCAGCTCATGGCATTCCAAGGAGAGAACAGAGAGAACACATCTCGCACCTGAGGAGGCAGAACAAATGGCTCTCTACCAAAGACAAATTGTGCTCAAAACTATCACTAACGCATAAATGCCTTAACCAAGCAGCCCCCAGCTACCTATCTGAGAGAATCACTAAAAAATCTACTACAAGTCCACAAGGACAGCCAACTCAGCATGTCTGGTCGTGCCTACATTCAGATTTTAAAAAGCAAGAGCAAGTAGTTTCCCTGTTTTGGCAGCGCAAGCATGGAACTCCTTACCTCCCTCACTGAGAGCTAACCAACCTTTCTTCATGTTCAGGCATAACGCCATAAAGTGGCTTGTTACAAACGGTTATTTCTAGTCCTGCACTTTCTAGGATATCTGACTTCCCCGATTCTGCCAATATCTTATTACCAACTACCAATTTATTTTCTTCTGTGCCTGTACTTTGTGTATCTTCCCTACTCAGTCCATATAATTCACTGCATCTATTGTATCTACTTAACTAGGCTGAAAGTATGCTTGTAACCCCTTGTGTAAAAGTCACCCAGATAACTCTGGGTTAGGTGCGCCATACAAATAAATAAACAAACAATGGGAACGCTAACGACCAATGGGAGTTGATACGTGTGCTCCTTTAATCCTGCATGCATCTGGGGCGCCCAAGTTCTAGTACCTCAATGAGGTAACCCTAGCAGAATCACAATGTCTCATCCACCTTACACTATGTAGAATAAAGGGCACCTTTCAGGCAAGCACAGTCAAACTAGAACTCCTCCCACCAAAGGACAGGAAATGCAAAGTGGGATCAAAAGACACTAAATGTTTCAAAGAACCGTTCCTGGCACAAGTTGCAGAAAACATGTGGCAAGAATCGAACTTCATGTGCAAGCAGAGGGACTCCGTGGCCTGTCGGATGAAAAATTGGACTTTGTAGAAAAAACATGTGCACAAATATGGACCGAGCATATCACAAAGCTAACTTGGGTCACCGCCCTGCAAAAACTAGTGAAGGTGCAGCAAGAAGCGTTACGAACTGTGCTTCTATGGTGAGGGAAAAGTGCCTATGGGCTCTAACAAACACTGCAACAGAACAATCATTATCACAGATCTTCAAAACAGAACATCCGCGCTAATGGACTACTACTGGGTCTGCGGCAAAAAGGGGTATTTGCACCTCCCATCATCATGGAGCGGCTATTGGGCGCTTGCAACACTACATTCAGCACTGTTGGTCATACCCGAGGAGCACATAAAGGGGGGGGGGAGCTGTGCCTAGACGGCCAAACAGCACTAAAACCAACAGAGACCACGCCCAGGGCACTCCCCCCAGTCCATCCACCCCATCTCTCGAATACTCTCAGAAGAATAGCGGCATGATCTCCTGCCCCGGAGAAAACGAGCCTCTAACTAAGAATCATCTGACCTACTTGCCTAGATACTGAACAATTATAATCTTTTATTAAACTCAGCAGAGACAATTTCGCTTCCCTTGTGCCCAACATCCAAACAAGAGCTAATGCCAAGTTGCTCCAGATTGTCAAGTGGGAACTGATCCAGTTGGCAAATGACACAGAAGAAGGGTTCTACGTCATCAAGGTGGAACTAAGAGCACCGACTCAGGACGATGCAAAACCATTACATGCTCGACCTCTTCACGGCTATGGAGGGCAGAGTTTGCAAAAAGATTGGGAGTTCATGTTGCACGTTTGTACCTTCTACAGACACTGAAAAAATGGGACAATATCACACGTGATAGCAGCTTTACATTAGCTGGGCGTCAAAATTAAAAAGGAAGCTGGAATACAGGAAGATGACTGGTCAACATGGTGATCGGCTGGGTGCCCTCATGGCTTGGGACAACTATGAAGATAAAAAAGGAACTCTGCCCTCATTGAGCCCCCAGCCCCGCATTGCACCCTCTCCTCCCATGCAACGCCCACTTCCCTATGCAGTCCCCTCCCGTCTCCCAGCCTGCCCTCGTCTTAACCGACCTCCCCAGGTCCCTCTGCCCATGCAGCGCCTGCGGCTAAGGGCCCCTAGGGAAAGGGCGGCTACCACAAAGGCGGCTCCCTATCGTGTCTTCAGGTATGAGCAGGGGAAGCCAGTGCCCAGCCGTCAACCAGCACCAGCTAAGTCAGGTAGGAGGGGCGTGTTTCTCCTGTATTTAAATTACATTGTGAAAGCTAGGCCTTTCCCCACTATACAGGACTCTTTAGGTGCGTTTTCTCCGGTATTTAGTAGCGTCCTGTGGCTTTTGCCTCCTAGCAAAGCATTCATCTAGCAAACTTTCTACCCTTATCTAAGCTTCTGTCGTCTTGTCCAACTGTCTACTTGTCTCATCTCGCTCGTCTGCTTGTACCGCACCCCGTGTCCTTCCCTAGTTCTCCCAACCCTTATCCTATTCTCTCCTGTCCTTACCTACTCTATGGTGCTCGCTGTCTCGCCTATCTTTTCTAACTGCTTCTCTATCGACTATCCTGCTCTCCTCACTAAATCTGGTAGGAAGAAGTTTAAAAAGGACATCCTGGTCTCCAACTCCGGCCTCTCTATCACTGACACCTACACACCAGTGCCTCCTCCAGGCAAACCCTCACCGACAACCTCTTTGATAGGATATATGATTGGGTATTTATAACACGCTTGATACCCAGAGGTTTCCAAGTGCCGACCCATGGATCGAACATGTATTGCTCCGTGTCGTCTTGCTTCCAAGGCGAGCACGTTGCCCCTGAGCTATCCTCCCTTTGTCGTCCCCTCGCCAGACCGAGGGACTCTTCATATGGTCTCTGTGCTCTCTCATCTTCTCCCATGTATGGTGGCACCCAGTGGGAGGCCCTCCTGGCCTCCTTCCACTCCTCTAAGGTCATCATTAATGTTTACTTGAATGGCACCGTCTTGGTCCAAGGACCTCAAGCCAACCTTCTCCTCTTTGATAGACGCTTCCCGCACCTCATCAATCTCCTTTCTTTTCCTGCTGTCCCCTGTCTTCCCTCCAAGGCTTCCTTGCCTCCCCCTACTGTCTCCTCCTTGGCTACCTTGCCCTCTCCTCCCTCCTCTTCTGCCCCTCCCCCAGGCTTCTTCTGCACTTCCGCAGGGCGTACCTCTGATTTGTACCCCTCCCCAGAAGTTTTTTAAGGACGGTAACTTTCTCCATCTTGCCACTAAACTGTCGCTCAGCTGTCAAACACTCCTCTGACATCTGCTGCCTCCTGGAGGAACTCAACCTCGATGTCCTCAGTCTCACCGAGACATGGTTCACGGCTAGCTCTGTCACAAGCTTTGACACACTCCTCCCTGATGGCTACAAGATCTCTGCGCCCAGATCCAACCGTTCCGGCGGGGGTTGTAGCCCTGATCTTCCCCGAGTGGATTCCCACCTCTGTCATTCCTACGCAGGCCTACTCAACTTTTGAATGCCTCGTCTGCAGGCTCCCTCTCTCTCCTGACCATTCCCTTACTGTAGCTACCATTTATCGGCCACTTAGTCAGGTCTCCTCCTTCTCTGAGCGGGCAGACCTCTCGACCACTCAACTCCTCCTTCATGGAGACTGAGGCTATCGCCGCCACTTTCTCAACCCCGTTCCTCCCATTTGCTGACTCACAGCCCTTTCCATGCTCCACTCTGCTATATCTGATACTCTTGATGTTCTTGCCCCTGCCAGGAGGATCCACTTGAAGCCCAAAGCCAAGTACAACTCTTGGTACGACTCAGACCTTGTCACCCTTAAACGCAAGTGCATGGTGGTTGAGAGGAAATGGCATGCTTCAGGTACATCCTCTGACAAACTGGCCTGCCGCCTGCTCCAAAGGCAATACTGGCTCTCTGTGCACACAAAGAAGAGCCCACATCCAAACCTGTGTCTCTGAAGCATCCAACAACTCGGCTGAACTCTTTAAAATCTGCAAGGAGCTGGCCAATCCTGCTATGGTCTCTAAATCTCCTGTCCCCTCCCGCGCCCGCTGCACGGCCCTGGCTTCTGATTTCAGCTCTTATTGGAGATTGATAAAGGACAACTTTGCTCCTCAACATGCTCTCCAGGCAAACCTGGTCTCTGAGTCTGAGTGGGTATCCTTTTATACCAACCTCTTTTGTAACAATAATGAGGTCGCTGATTGGAGCCCACCAGCGCTGCCATTTTGGGACTTGGCCTTTGATTATGAGGAAATATTGAGAGTCATTAGGAATCTACACAACTCTAGAGCCCCCGGTCCTGATGGCTTAACAAACTTTACGCTCAAGCTCCAACCTGAACTATGGACTACCTTTTGTGAGCTACTGTTCAAAAGAATCGTCAACAACCGCAAGACCCCTTTGTCTTGGAAATCAGCAGTGATCATACCTATCTTTAAAAAAGGCGATCGTTGGAATCCTAAGAACTACAGACCCATTGCACTTCTTGACGTACTGGGCAAGGTCTATGCCACTCTCCTTCAACAAAAACTGACTGAGTGGTCAACAAAATGCAATCAGATGGACCCTAGACAAACGGGATTCGTCAAAGGCTTGGGCTGCGGCATTAACCTCTTAATACTAAACCTACTGAAAATGGAGGCCTTGCGTTCCAATTCCAAGATCTATCTCGCCTTGGTAGACTTGTCTCAGGCGTTCGACAGTATTAACAGAGATTTACTCTGGTCTAAACTGACCAAATGGAATTGCCCTGCAAGTCTGCTGGCCGCTATTCATGAACTCCATACGAACACGACCATCAGAGTCCGCCTAGATCAAAAAGGCAATCTATCTGTACCCATCAACACCTCTCGAGGTGTCAAACAAGGTTGCTCGCTTGCAGCAACCATATTTAATTTGTTCATATCCGACATCAAGGACGTATTTAGTGGCCTACGCACGTTCCCGCCAAAACTCCATGGCTCCCATGTGGACTATTTAGTCTATGCAGATGATATCATTTTGATAGACTCAACCCCCATAGGTTTACAGCGCAAACTAAATGCCGTGGAAAAATACCTAACAGATAACGGGTTAGTTATCAATAGAGGGAAATGCGAAATAATGGTCCTTGAAAGACTGCAAGGATCCAATTTAAACCGGCATAAACTCAACTGGTACGTGAAGAAAGAACCCATCGGACGCGTTCTTAACACCAGATACTTAGGAATGCAACTCAGTGCCAGCAGAAATGACGCTCCCTGGGTGGACTCAGTAAAGAACAAATGCCGTCAATTGGCGTGCCAAGCAGCCATAATCAACAAAAAATTTGGGAAATTTACCTTAAGACCGACGTTAACCTTCTTTCAGCAGAAGGTGGTACCTTCTCTAATTTATGCTGGCGAAAATGCCTTTGGGTGTGGGTTTGAAATGTGGAATTCCCTAGAAAACATTTTCTGGACCAGGGTTCTCCATCTACCCAAAGGCACCTCCACTGTTTGCATTAGATATGAACTTGGCTATATATCGATGCAAGCGAGGGTCGCCTGGAATCTTCTAAGCATCTTCAGGAAAGTAAACCTTAACACCGTTTTGCCTCAGATGAAGATTCTCCACAGCCTACAGTTCGCCAAAGCACCCACAATTGCATTCCAATGGAATAAGATATGTTACGATGTACTCAGTTTCTATGACATTTCGATGCAATTGCTGCTCGAAAATCCGGATGCCGCAAAACTGAAACTTTGGCGAAATGACTGGATCCAGACTTGCGACAAAAGAGCTAAATCTAAATCGATGCGTGAAGTACCGGCCGAGGCAAGAGCTTACGGAAACGTAGCTCCATATCTAGCTTGCTTCCCGGACCAGTGGGCCCGGGCCGCCTACCTTCAGTTTAGGCTGAACGCTATGTCAACTAAAGAACGTCTTTGCTATTGGTCTCAATCTTCGGACTCGGACCTTGTGTGTCGATTCTGTTCTAACACAAAGGAATCACTTAAACACCTTATCATAACGTGCTCCGAGTTTGAGTCTGAGAGAAGTAACATCTTCAACCCATTAATAATGAACTCTCAGTGCCTCACTCGTGATGACTGGTGGAAAGCTATGTTTGATGGATCAAACAGAGCGTTGTTATATGCTTTGACTTCCTTCCTTCGTGCTATAAAGGAACGTTTACACGATAGCCCGGTGGTCCCGCTCGTTGTGAGATCATGAGATCCGCATCTAGTACAAGTTATGGGAACCAGATGATGGGAGGAGGACTTGTATTGATTTGAGATGAATGTAGAATGCATAGCTTGGTTTTGTCTTCTTTCCTTTTCTTCTTACTTTTTAAAGGTTTGTAATATAACCAATAAAAAAAAAAAAGATTTCAGCTCTTAAACTCAGGACACCTGTCCCCTCTTTCTTCCCCCCCCCCTCCTCCCTCTACTCCCTGCTCTTCCCCTGGCCCATCTCTCCTCCCTCCTTCTCTGCCTTTCCCCTTTTCTCCCCAGACGAGGTTTCTAGACAAGTCCAATCTATGAAAGTCTCGCCAAAACAGGTTCACCCCGTTTCCTCCAAAACCATCAAGGACCACATTGACACCGTGGCTCCTACTCTGGCTGACTTCTGCAACCACTCCTTCGCCACTGGAGTCATCCCCCCTCCCCTTGTGCACCCTCTTAAGAAACCCTCGGCCGACCCTTCCTAATTTTTTCTTGTGGCTCTATGTGTACTAGAAGTGGGAACATAGCCATGGAGACGTGTGGGGTTGAGGGCAGGAACCAGGGAGAATGGTTTCTGTGTGTCGGATTCCTATTTTTATTGGAAGTACGTTTACTCCTGGTCATTCTTTTTGGGAATATCTCCCTATTTTCAGGGAGTAAAAGTGGCTGATACACTCCTTATCAGTAGGACTTGGGAGGGGGTAGCACAATATGGTTTAGTAGAGATTTGCATGAAATCAAATAGCATTTTGGTAACATAATAATGACCACAGAATTTAATATTTAAAATAGTTATGTGCTACTGATTCAAGCATGAAACACGTGTAAGCACATAATGCACATGCAGCTCATTTCATTTGTCACAACACTCACCCAACAGTAAAATGTTTGCAAACCAAAACATAGTAATATTGACAGTTTGGATTGGTTACAAACTGCTTAATTGCCAACAGCAGAGCCAGGCAGTTCTTCCTGCATCGGATGTAGGTTCACGTTGCCAAGGTCATGAAGCTCCAGACTGGTCAGGAAGCAATAATCACAGCGCCTCCTAGGACGTGAAAGCACAGGTGTGCATTTTCATGCTATGGAATTGGCACAAACATTGTTAAACAAGTCCTAGTTAATGGATATGGTGTAAGAGAACAAGAAATAACAATCAGTGAGGTAGCTTTTACTAAGACTAACATGGAGAGGCCAAGCGTAGAAGATCATTAATAACACTGGCTTTTCGCTAAAGTTATTACTTGAGAATCCAGATAAAGCCAAGGTGCGCTTATGGGAATATGATTGGATACAGACAAGGAGTGATTGTTCCAAATATCAGAAATGTATGAACAACCCGTTTGCACTTAACGGTATGGTGTAGTGGAAGGTTACCTAACCAGATTACCCAACTCACGCCAGAGGGACGATTATCTACGTTTTCATTTGAATCTGTGGCCCACACATGAAGTTTTATACATACGCAAGCTCATTACAGCAAGTGATTTGCAATGTCGATTATGTAAAATGGTCCCTGAAACACTGAAGCATTTGTGCACAGAATGTGTTATGTTGTTATCTCTGCGAATTATGTATTTTAAACCTCTGTTTGAGGACTAATGTGATCTATGGCCCGGCTTTGGGAGCTACTGTATCTTTCCATCAGAAAAAAGGTCACATATGCAATCCTCAATTTTTTATATGGACTAGGACTGTGTTGTAGTTATAGCAGCCATAATATATGGAAACAATCTGTGTAGAATCATGGTGTATATTAATTTGAGCAGCTAGTTTTCTTTTATAGCTCTGGCTTACTAAGTGTGGCAATTTAGTGAATGTAAATATCAAGAGATGATAATTTGTGTTAGTAGGTGTCTGTCTGTTTCATGAATAATATAATCTTGTTTTATCTATGTATTAGATTAAACAATCTTTGTTTTACTTATGTTGAAAAGTCAAGATTTATCTTGATTAAAACAACAATAAAAAAAGTTAAATAAATAAATTAAGACAGCATGTGGGAGGAAGCAATGGACAGGGCTCACAGCCTGACAGCCCACGCTCCGAGCTCCCCGTTTGGCCAGTGCCACAGCCCAGGGTGCTGATGATGTTTCATGAAAGTGAACCCAATATCTCAGAACAGTTTTGCCCAAAATTGATTAAAAGTACAATGGGGAGGCCACCAGAGGGTGCACAGGCAATGGCTGCCCGAGTACCGTGCTCCCGCCGAAGCCAGGCTGATACAGGGGATTGAGCGTGCCCCCCCCCAACCCGATACTCCCCAGGCGGACCCAATTAGCCGGATCAGAGTGGTGACGCCCCCTGGGCCTCGGCTGCTCGAAAGAGAGACGTTCGGGGACCCCAGAGGGACAGAGAACGGGACCTGCGGCCTCCGGAGGAAAAGCGGTGTGAGGTCTCAACGGCTGCAGCGCCAGGGGAGGAAACGCGGCTCACCGGAGTCGGGAAGCCTCGCCGTAGAGGCCGGCCCCTCTCCTCGACCTTCTCCCTGCACTCGCTGGAGGAGTGCACGGACGGAAGACAGCAGCCCCAATAGAGCGTGAGAGCGTCCCCGGAGCGAGACGCGGGCTCCCGCCACACCCCGTGCTGGAGTGAATCGCGGCAGAGGCTCAGGCCGATGGACAGAGGGGAGCCAGCATCCGGGAGTGTGGAACAGAGGCGCCGGGGCCCAACGCCCCCTGGAGCGGTGAGGCTGCATCAGGGCGTTCTCGGGCGCGGAGGCCCCCCCGCGATACACCTTGGCGCAGACCGAGGGGGGCCACACCCCCGACCCCTGCGGCCTCGGTCCTGCTCCCCGAGCGCACCCAACAAACGACACACAAACTGGCGGGAGGCCCCCGCAGCGCAGCCGAGCCCATGACACATCATCCCCTGGGGAAGGAGCACGGCCCCTCTCCCCCGGGGGGCCTTGAAGAGCACAGGGGCTGCAAACACAAGGAGGACAGGCGGAGGGGCAGAGACCCGTTGCACGGGGTACAAGCAGGTGGTGGCCCCCGGACCCACTCCCAGGGCGTGTGCCCACCTGCCATCACCCAGAAGGGAACAGGAGGCATCAGGCAGGGGCGGTGGGTCAGCGCCGCTGGCCCCCCCGCCCTGAGCGAGTGACCCTGCAGGCTTGTTCATACGGTCTCCGCTGAATACTCCATCCTCCCCCAGGGGCACAAAGAAGATGATATCAGTCTCAGGGAGAGGTCCAGGTGTGAGGCCCCCACCTGGTGTCGGTGGGGCGTGTGCCTGCCTGGAAGCTACCCACCAGCAGAGGGGGCGTTCCCCCCCCCTCAGGGTCCCCCTGTTTGGAGCCTGTCGGACGGGGCCTGGAGAAGACACCCGCCCCCGACTCCCCTGGACCGCGGATGGCCCCTCAGCGGGCCCACCGGATGAAATGGCAGGAAGCCCTGCAGGAATACCGCTATAAGAAGACAGGGAGCAATAACAGCGGCTCATCCCTCGCTGGGGGCATGGCCCAGCCGGAGGCCTTGATGCAGTCCACAACGGCGATGGAAAGGGGCTTCGCCTCTATCCCACAAGAAATCAGGGAAATGCGATCGGACATTGCTCAGAAATTTGAAAAAATGGACCAAAGGGTGGATAAGGTCGAGGACAGGCTATTACAGGTGGAAACCAACCAATCGACTTCAGCGCCCCAGGAGGTACAAATAGGCATGAGGCTAGCGGCCCTAGAGAAGAGGGACGAGGAAAGGGCCAGGCAGATGGACGACTTTGAAAACAGGGAAAGGAGGAACAACCTCAGATTTTTTGGGGTCCCTGAAACAGAGAGAGAAACTGAGAGGGACTTATCCCGAGTGGTGAGAGACATTATTGCCCTCCTGTTTGCGTAAGAGAGGACTACAGAACTCACGATCGACCGGGTGCACAGGGCGGTGGGCCCCTGGTCGGTTCTGGTCCGGTTCCACTACTATACGGAATAGGCGAAGGTGCTGGAGGAAGCTAGGAAAGCGGGAGAGATCTCCTACAACAACGCTGAGACTTCAATTTTCCAAGATCTCTCCGCGTATACTCTGGCCAAACGCAGAATGTGCCGCCTCCTAACGCAGCTACTAAAGGAGAAGGGTGTGCGCTACAGATGGGGGTACCCCTTCTCTCTGGCTTTCGAATATATGGGTCAACGGACGACGCTGATCACGGAGGAGGACATAAGGGGAGCCATCCAGGACTATGTGACGGAACCGACCTCCCGGAGGGGTCCCATCGGGCCGGCGGTGCAGGCGTTTCTGGCCAGATGGGGGCCAGGAGAAGGAAAACTAGCTCAAGGAAATTTAAAGAAACACCCCGCCGCCTGCAATGGAAGGAGAGCGTCATGACTCGGAGGGTTGAAGATCGGGGCGGCCCGACCAGCGGCGGGACGGGAGTGGACGTTCTTGAGGTTCCACCGCAAGAAGAGTCCCCTTGAACAGCAAGTATAAAGGGGCTACTGTGGGGACGGAGCAATGAGGGGACCGGGGGGGCTCAAAGAGTCAAGAACTTCACTGATTGCCTGGCCGAGGTGGGCAGGCTGGTGGTCCGGCCAAATGCCAGCAATGGCGGAACTAACTGGCTGGTCGCCGGGAAGGGGGGACAAGTGAAAGTTGGGGTTGTTCATTTAGGGGTTGGGAACGGGGGGCAGTTGGGGAAAAGTTTAAGGCCCACCGCAGGGGAAGTGAGCAAAATGGAAGACAATGGGAGCGGGAAGGGAGCAACGATGTGATGATGTTGACCGAGAGGGAAACCTAGATAATGGCCGATAGTCTGCTGGCCCTGGGAGTGGGTACCCTTAATGTGCGGGATCTGAACACCCCCAACAAGAGGTCTCTGGTCTGTAGAGAATTCAGGAGGGCGAAACTACACCCACTATTCTTGCAAGAGACACACTGGGCTTGGGGGAAAGGAACCCAAAATGCAGGGGGGGGGGAATTGGAGAGGTTCTTTGCGCAACACACAAGACAAAGAAAAGGAGCGTGGCCATTTAGGGACGTAGGCTTTGAAAAGGAGGCCACTCTGAAGGACCCCGAGGGCTGTTACTTGTTGGTAAGAGGCTCCTTACAGGGCGCCCCTCTAACTCTCGCTGTAGTATACGGCCCGAATGAAGGCCAAGCTCAGTTCTGGGAAGAGGTGAGGGACAGGCTCAAGCTATTTGTGCGGGGCATGGTCGTAGGGGGAGGGGGGGACTTCAACATGGTTCTGGACCCAACTACTGATAGGAAACGTGTAGGTCCTCAAATCATTAGGTCTACAGACGAAATCATGGCACAAAACTTCCAGAAGGTTAACACGGAGCTGGTGGACACAATCCCGACCCCCAGGACGGGCGATCCCTCATTCACATACTACTCTGCCATCCATACTTCATATTCTAGAATAGACTACATTCCAGTGGACGAGATCCTCCGCCCATATGTCACTGGCCATAGGGTTGACCCTGTCCCCTGGTCGGATCATGACATGGTCCGCGTCACCATAGCGGAGGGATGGCAAAAGGACCGTAGAGGACGTTGGAAATGTAACGACGCCCTGTTAAAGGACGAGGTCCAAGCTCAGGAGGTGCTGGATGCTAGAACGGAATTCTTTGAACTAAATGAAAACGGGGAGGTAGGCACACACACATTGTGGGATGCCTTTAAGGATACCTTACGAGGAGTCCTCATTAAAATAGGAGCCCAGAAAAAAAAGGGAAAGAGATGCCCAGGAGAGGATCCTGAGAGAAAAAATAGCCCAACTCCAGCCGGGGGGTCCTCGGATCATCCCCTGGAGCGCGATCGGGTGGTCACCCTGGAGGACTATAGGCTCCAGCTAAAAGACTGCTTCTTACACAAAACAGAGAGGAGTCTCCAGCTGGTCAAGCAAAAATATTATGATAAAGGGGACAAAGCGGACAGGATCTTAGCCTGGAAGCTGAGGGAGGTTCAGAGTAGCAGAATGGTTAAGGCGGTGAGAAATGTCCACGGGTCAATAGGTAATACTCCCGACATAGGAGAGGCCTTCCGTCAATATTATGAAAAATAATTGGTCAGAATATGACGGGGGTGATGCCCAGATTGAAGACTTCCTGAATTCCATCCAAATTCCGGCCCTGACAAAGGAGATGGCGGAAGGGTTGGAAGGCCCGGTGACTGAGGAGGAGGTAGATCGTGTGATTAGCGGGATGAAGGTGGGAACGTCCCCTGGGGAGGACGGCTTCACAGTGTACTTCAACAAAAGGTTTCACTCCACCCTAGCCTCCCACCTGGTGAGGGTGTTCAACACTGTGTTGGAGGGGGGCATTCTCCCAGAATCTATGATGGGTGCCATAATAGCAGTGCTGCCCAAGAGGGTAAGGACCCTGCGGAATGTTCCTCCTATCGCCCAATATCGTTGCTAAATATAGACGTAAAGATCCTGGCCAAGGTGGTGGGGAGGCGGATGGAAGGGATAATGCCAAAGCTGGTTCATGGGGATCAGGTGGGATTCATAAGGGCAAGATAGGGCTCGGACAACATACGCAAAACATTAGATCTGTTCCATTATGCCCAGGAATCAGAGCTCGAAGCAAGTGTCCTCTCCTTACACTTGGAGAAAGCCTTTGACAGGGTCGAATGGAGATACATGGAACTCCTCCTCCAAAAAATGGGCTTCGGGGCACACATTAGGAACTGGGTATCCGCACTCTACAGAGCCCCCACAGCAAGGGTACAAGTGAATGGGAAGTTGTCAGAATCATTCCCCCTTTCACGGGGGACAAGGCAGGGCTGCTCACTCTCCCCCTTGATATACGTCCTTACGATTGAACCCCTAGCCAAAGCGGTCAGAGCACATACGGATATCAAGGGGATTAGGAGAGGTGAAGTAGAATTTAAGCTTTCCCTGTTTGCGGATGACATCCTAGCCTACCTGGTGGAACCCGACTCCTCGCTCCCCCCGCCCCTATTGTCCTTGGTGACCACGTTTGGGCGCTTTTCGGTGCTAAAAATGAATACAACGGAATCAGTATTGCTCCCAATGAGAGTTTGGGACCTGAGGCTAGACCCCCTGGATAGGTTCAATGGGATCGCAGTAATGAAGGACTCTATCCGATACCTGGGTGTCCTCCTCACCAGGGATCTGTCGATAGTTGCCCCTACCAACTATGAACCCATAATGGCAGGGATCACACCAGATTTGAGGAGATGGGGCACGATGATTCTGTCCTGGTATGGCCGTATGACGGCAGTAAAGATGAATGTACTGCCACGGCTACTGTACCTCTTTACAGCGCTCCCTACCAGCGTCCCCGACCAAACCTTCAGGGATATACAGAATGCAGTACGCGACTTCATATGGCAAGGGAAAACCCTGAGGACCGGGAGGGCCATCCTAACCCTACTGAGGGAAGAGGGAGGATTTGGGTTACCCGATTTTCGTCTTTTTTTTCCGCAGCGCCCAGCTGCGCGTCCTCCTGGAACATATGAAAGAGGGTATGGGGGACCTACTGGTCCTATTTAGAAGATTTGGATGCCCACCCTCTAAAGGTTCATGATCTCCTGTGGGCTCCAAGCAAGTCGATCCCGAAAAACTGAAAACTCATCCGACCTTGGGAGTTCTCTGGGCAATTTGGAAAGAGGGCCCTCAGACTGCTTACCTCACCTCATGGCCATCCCCAATGACCTCACTCTGGGGCCATCTTCTCAAACTGGGTAGTAGGGGGTTCCGGAACGCCCAGGCCTGGTCAGATGGGGGATTGGAATGGGCGGGGAGAGGGTGAATGTTCTAGTGTATGAGGAACTGAGGGATGCTCTCGGGCGGGGGTCTCTCTCCATTTTTGAATACCTCCCCTGAAGGGCATCCTCTGCGACCAGTCATGGGGTCAAAACTTGATGAGACAGTTGACCCCCTTTGAAAAACTTCTAGACACAGCGATTTCAAGGAAGGGGGCAGTGTTCAAGATGTACAACATTTTGAATACCAACAACCTAGCGGAAAGGAGGAGTTTCCGTTTGTTCTGGAACGACTTGGCAGGGGAGGATATCTCTGAGGACGCTTGGTCAAGGATATTTTAAATAGCATTCCATGGGAACTTATTCACTTCGGATATGGAACATAATTTCAAGATTCTGCAGGGGTGGCATAGAGACCCAGTGAAACTGTCGAAGATGTCCCCTGGGGTATCACCTAGGTGTCCAAGGGGATGTGGTCAGGTGGGTACCAGGGGCCACATGTGGTGGCACTGCCCAAAGGTCCAAGATTTCTGGGGGGAAGGTGAGGGACTGGATTGCGGAGGTATCTGATGAACTACTCCCACTAAATCCTCTGACGATGTTGCTGGAACCCCCCCCCCCAGAGGAAACAAATACATAGGTACCCAAGAATGTGGGAAACAATGTTGAGGGCGGGCAGGGTGGCCCTGGCGCAGAAATTGAAGAGCCCGGAGACCCCCTCCAAGGAAGACTGGTTGAGAAAAGTGAAGAACATGTTTCTGATGGGCAAACTGACTGCCATGGTGAATAATGATTCTGGCTCATTCATAGCGAATTGGTATGGGGTGCAGCAGTCCTGGGGATGGGATGTTCACTGACACTAAGGTGAGGCCTGGGCAGAGGGGGAAGTACAGGGATAGGGAAGTTCTGAAAGTAATCCTGGCACTCACAGCCCGGGGGACAGCGGCCTCAACTCAGCCATCATTGTTGTCAACAATCACATCAACCCTTAAGCACAGGATACAAAGACGACACATGGAGTCTCCCAAGAGCAAAGTTCTTGTTCGGGCACAGGGTCTGTGTTGGGGTGGGGGGAAAAGGGCGAGGGTTTAATGGGCCAGTTGATCGTATAATTTTCGAATCTGCATTCGAGCCTGTTTGTAACATTAAGAAAATGCGAATAAAACCAAAGTTTAAAAAAAAAGTACATTGGGGTACAGAGCGATGAAATGCTCACCTGTCAAATTTATTATAAATCACCGTCAACTAACGAACTGTCACCCCTATTGTCAAAAATACACTTAACTATTACCAAAAAGAAGGCAATTTAAAGTTAACTGTGCTTGTGTCCGATTCTACGGCAACTGCTCTCACTTAAAGTAGTGGGTTGACAACGAACGTGTCCTATTAGGATTTAGCCAAATATGCACTTCTCTGGAGACGGACTATGGGATTCTCGGCAATGCCTAAGTGCCCCGAGTTCTCTTCGAAGTTGTCATGTATGGGCGCACGCTTCCGATAGACTAACCCGGTGCGATTTAAAGTGCAAGTCCTTCAAATTACAGCAAAATACACGATGGACGCAGCTCTAGGATCGTTGGGCGTCAATAAACAAAGTCCGAGGTTCAATAAAAGCAGCATTTCACTATAGCGATTGGCGTAACGTGAAAGTGTCATCGGGTCCAAAACAGGGACCACATTGCAGTCGATTGCACGGAGTCTGCCCCCAGCGGTAGACCAATGTACATACGGCGCCTACTTACCTCTCGCTTCGGGGTTGACAGCTGCGGGCGTGATAACCAGGCTGACATGAAGTAATACCTGGAACGGAGAGCCATGGAAGGCGCCACAGACCACCGTGTCAAACATCCCAGAAAACACTGTGAACAAACACCTTGTAAAGGTACAATATTCCTTACTACAGCTACCCCCGCCATTCCGACTTTACAATGACAGGGCAGCGAGGGACACAGAAGAAGGACTAAATATGAGAACTATCCGGACATCACATACATAGCTGCCATATTGGAACGGGAATGCAGTGTATTTCGACCAGACACTTTTGAGGGCAAAAAACGGTGAACAGATAGATACTTGTGCCGTCCATCTTCGTACAGGAAATGGTTACATGAATTGGCGACATCGGAAAGGAAGGAATACGGGAAGTAAAACAAGGTCTGTAGAATAAACATGCGTACATAAACATTGACGATTCTGAAAGTGGTAGCTACGGATATGGAAAACAGACGTGAGCTCGTTGTCAAAAGCAACACAGACTGAATCTTTATTAAGGATATTAATTGAAGTTTAGTATGTTTTGCTTTCCGTTTTGTTTCCCATTTACCCCACACACGATTTCCACTTAAGGTCATCTACTAGTAGTTAGACATTACCTCCACGTCGTACTTTAGTGGTATACGAAATCGAGGGACGCGCCGGGAAGGGGCGTGGCCAATTGGTGTTGGCGTGTCTGAAGGAGGGGCAGGTTGGGCAAGACACAAAGGTCACCTCAAAGAAGAAAACCGTCGTGGGCTCTAGTGGCTTGTTTGTTTATTTATTTATTTCTACATTTATAAAGCGCTCAAGGCAAACCTGGGCATCTTGGCGCTGTTACAGTAGAGCTTAGTTACAGTAATGACAGTGTTTGCATGTAGTCTGATGCATACTGTAAATGGAACTCCCTCTAGTTCAGTTTCTAAATGAGCTGTGTAAATACGCTGTTTTCTGACTGGGGGAATAATTCAACTAGTGGGTTAATCCCCTTAATTTTGTCAATAAATGACTCAGGTGCTGTGTGCTTAATAGCTCTTTGTAGAGCTTATGGGTGGAATGTTGCACTCGAGCTGGTCTCGCGCACTCTCTGGATTGGATGTGGAGAGAGCCGCGTGACCAACGAGTGACGGTTGAATTGAGATTGAAAGAGAGAGCACTGTGTAGAGACTCTGGGGAGCTCCGTAAATTAAAGTTTGAACCTACCTGCCGTTTCCTCATATTCTTTCATATGGCGACGAGGAACGGAGCTCGCCACGGAGCCAGCGGGGTGTCCCTGTGAAGTGAGCAGAGTGTGGGAGTATCCAGCGTGCTGACCCCTACGACTGCAGAGGGCCGAGTGGCAGGAAAGAGGTGTGGGGGCCGCAGGGGGACCGTCCAGGCAGCAGAGTTTCAGAGCTGCAGGGGGACGGACTCCGCGGCGGCCGCAGGGGGACTGTCTCAGCAGCTGAGTTTCGGAGCTGCAGGGAGACGGTCTCCGCGGCGGAGGAGGAGTGTGGAGCAGGAGCTCTTCGCTCTCCCCACCTCACCAGAAAAGCCAGTTGGTGCTGCACACCCAGACCCCTCAGGACATAGAGGTGAGGAGGAAGAACAAAGAGGGAGAGGGGACTGGGGATAAGGATTTGAGCACAATAAGAGGGGGAGGAGGCACATGCGAACACAGTGCCATCTAGAGGAAATTATTGAACAAGAGAATAACCATAAGGGAAGGCACATTCAAGAGGAAAAGTAATTTATAAGGTGCCATCTACAGGATCCCTAAGGAATTATTTAGGAAGGTGAAGTGCCACCCTAAGGATAGAACCTGCTTAAAGATTGGTATTAAGTGACTGTGATTCCTACGGGAAGCTATTTTGAAGATTTGGACAGAGAATAGGGAGGAGTCATAGGGCCAGAATAAGAGGAAGACTGGCAGAGATTATAAGAAGGCTGATAAGAACACATTAGGGTAATAAGTAAATGCACCTAGTGTGCAACGGTGCATAAGAGCATATTGGTCGAATAAATTTGGCTTGTACTACGCAAATATGGCTGCGGCGAGTATGTCACCACCACCTCCGTTCCTGTCCGAACCTGGTACTCCGCCAATAAGATGGGACAGGTGGAAAAAGTTGTTTGATACTTACCTGATTGCAATAGGGGGTGATAAGTTTGCATCTGCAAGAAAAGAAGCAATCCTACTCCATAACTTAGGAACTGAGGGCAGAAGTGTTTATGATGGATTGCCTGATCTCGTGCAGCAAGGCCAAGGGGAAATCGACCAGTATTCAATGGCAGAAAGGAAATTGGAGATCCATTTTGAGGCTACGAAAAATCTAACGTTTGAGAGGCATAAATTCTTCCAAAGGGTACAAGATCCACAGGAACCAGTGGAGAACTTTATTGCGGCACTACGGTCATTGAGCTATACATGTGAATTTGGGCTGCTCACAGACTCTCTTATAAGAGACCAATTGGTCAGATGCACGAATAATGTGAAAATACAGGAAAGACTATTATCAAAGGATGCATCACTTGAATCGGCCATTGATACAGCAAGGAGTATGGAACAAACACATAAATATATGTCTACTATGAAGGGAGACAAGCGAGAAGGAGAAGTGGCTGCAGTGAAGGGTTTCCGCAAGAGTGTCCCGAACAAAGAAATAAGATGTTACAAGTGTGGGAGCAACCGCCACATTTCCACAAGTATGTTTTGTCCCGCCAAGAATATCTCGTGTTTGAAATGCAAAAAGAAGGGCCATTTCGCGAGGGTGTGTCGGGAATCAGGTGTGGTGCAGAACATCGAAACAGGAGGAAGAGTACCAGAACAAGTAGAGGATCAAGTAATGGAACTGTGCAGCCAGACAAAGCATGTGCTGGAGATTTCGGAGGTGTCAAGTAAAGGAGGTGCACCCACAGACGTATTCATGATCAACGGGAGAGTAGTGACCATGAAGGTGGAAAGTTGTTCACCGTGGACCTTAATGTCGAAGGCAACATTCCTGAGTTGCATGCAGGGAGACGTGAAAATGTTGAAAGAACACAATATTGAGCCCTATGCATATGGGAACGTGAAAATTGATGTAGTAGGGATGTTCCAGGCCTCCATAAAATATAAAGGAAGAAGCTGTGAATCGGAAATATATGTGACACAAGAAGGGTCATCACTTCTGGGATGGGTTGAACAATGGAAATTAGGGATCAGAATCCAAGCGAATGCAGAGAGACCTATTGATGTGGCAGAATTGAAGGACAAGTGGGAGAAAGAGTATCCCATGGTATTCAAAGATGAATTGGGAATGTTGAAAGGATTTGAGCACCAAATTCAGCTAAAAGCAGGCGCAAGCCCAAAAGTGCATAAGGTGAGGCCAGTGCCTCATGAATTGAGCGAGAAACTGAAGGTGGAGGTAGAGGCATTGCTTCAAAAGGGAATAATAGAAAAGAGTGAAAGCTCAGAATGGTTGTCGCCGGTGGTGGTAGCTGCAAAGGCGAGTGGAGACATTAGACTTTGTGTAGACCTGCGGGATCTGAACAGAAACATCCTGGTTGATAGACATCCCCTGCCGATAATTGGTGATAAATTATCTGTACTAAACAACGCCAAAGTATTTTCAGTCATTGACCTTTCTCAGGCGTACTATCAGATTCCATTGAAGGAAGAGTGTCAACACTTGACAGCATTTATTACAATATTTGGAACATTTAAGTATTGCAGGATGCCATTTGGACTCGCCTCGGCGGCGGCTGTATTCCAAAGGGTGATGGAGACAGTACTGGATGGAGTAAAAAACATTATTGTGTTCCAAGATGATGTTCTAATATATGCTAGTTCCACTAAGGAGCATGATGAAGTGTTGAAACAGGTGTTGGAAAGATTGGGTGAAGGCAGGACTAACGGTTAAAAGGAGCAAATGCAAGATTGCGGTGAGCAGAGTAGAGTATTTGGGACATGAAATTGATGAGCAAGGTGTGAGACCTAAGAGGAATTTAGTAGAAGCATTGAAGGATGCACTGGTACCAAAGGATAAGGAACAAGTCAAATCATTTTTAGGGTTGGCTGAATATTATCACAGATTTGTGAAGGATTTTGCCAAAGTGTCAACTCCTCTCAGAATGCTACTCAAGAAGGGTGCGAGGTTTGAATGGTCAACGGAATGTGAGGTGGCTTTTGAGTGCATTAAACAAGCGTTGAGTGCAGCACCGTCCATAGGAAGATTTGATTCTAAAGATAGAAGTGTGTTAGTAGTTGATGCGAGCATGTTGGGGTTGGGAGCAACGTTGGTGCAGTATGACAGGGACAATGCAGAGAGAGTTATTGCATTTGCGTCTAGGACGCTAAGAGGTGCAGAATGTAAATATTCCGTCATCGAAAGAGAAACATTAGCCATGTTCTGGGCTGTAAATCATTTTAAGTATTTCTTGTGGGGGAGAAGATTTGTGGTCAGGTCAGACCACAAACCCATGGTGCAGCTCTTTGAAAGTGGAAGGTGGGCTTTGGGTTCTCCAAGAATAAGCAGGTGGGATTTAGGACTTCAAAATTTTAACTTTGATGTGAGCTACTTGCCGGGAAAGAGAAATGTGGTGGCGGACTGCCTGTCCAGACTGCCAATGAAAGGTAATGGGGTAGAAGAAAGAGAAGTAGAAGAGGAGTCAGTGGTGGCGGAAAAACAGTGTGCTGTTAGTAGAGAAGAGTGGACATTAGAGGAAGATTCTGACAAGGTTCTCAAACTTGTGAAGGGTTGGGCAGTGGAAGGGTGGCCAGCTAAAAAGGATTTGGATAATACATTTAATACCTGGTGGGAGATAAGAGATGAATTGAATTTGTGTGAAGGCAGATTGAGGAGGGGTAGGTGTTTGGTTCCCCCTCAGACAATTAGGTTGGTCTTGGTGAGATTGGCACATCAGGGACATCCAGGGGAAGCTGCCATGAAAAGGAAGTTGAGGCAGAACTATTGGTGGCCGGGAATTGACAAAAGTGCTGAAAGGTATGTTAAAGATTGCTGGAGTTGTCAAACAAGTGACAAATGCAGAGTGGTAAGAGAGGCCCCATTAATACCTAATGTGATACCGGATCAACCTTGGAACAAGTTGGCAGTGGATATTATGGGCCCTGTGGCCGGCCTAGGAGAAGGACTTAAATTTCTATTTGTGGTAGTAGACTTCCATTCTAAATGGTTCGAATGGGAAGCGGTGAAAGAAGTAACGACTAAGGAGTTGATTGGTTTCTTGGAAAAGGTTTTCCTTAAGGAGGGTGTTCCTGAGGAAATTGTGTCTGATAATGGAGTACAATTTGTGTCCATGGCAATGAGAAGATTTCTTGCAGGCTACAGCATAAAACACACGAGGACTGCACTGTATAATCCCAAAGCGAATGGTCTGGTTGAAAGAATAAACAGGTATATAAAAGGGGGCCTACAGTTGGCTATGAAGTCGGGACAACCATGTAGGGAGGTGTTGAGGATGTTAACATGGAGTTATGTCACTACACCACACTCTGTAACTGGGGTATCTCCATTTGTGTCGATGAAAGGCAGGGAACCTGGTACAAGGCTTTGTCCAGGATGGCTAGGTATGGCCAAGGTGGTCAGTGTGGATCGTGATCACATAATGAGACTAATTAAGTTGAATCAGGAAAGAAACAAAGAACTGTTTGATGACAGGATGAGGGTGAAAGAACAGGAATGGAAGGTTGGGGAGATGGTGTATGTTAAAAATCCCAGGTTGGTGAACAAATGTGTTGAAAGTAAGTTCCTAGGACCAAAAAAGATAAGTGCGGTTAAGAGCAATGTTGTTGTCTTGGAGGGAGGGGAAGTCTGGTCAAAAGGAAGGTTGGCAAGAGCGGGAGATGAGAAAGAGGATACATTGGAGGAAAAATTGAAGGAAAAAAGAGTGAGTGTGGACAATAATAAGAAAGAGGAGGATGAGGTGAAAGAAAGAGTTGTTGATGAGGAAGTGAAAGGAGGAATGGTAGGTTCACATAGGCATAAGTCAAAACCTGTGTGGATGAGAGATTATGAAACCGAAACTTAACATTCAAATGTTAGGCAAGTCCAAAATTTTAATTGTTCAAAAGTAAGATTTAATTTTGTCTGCTTAGCATAGTTCTATATTAGGATTGTTTTGGCTAAGTGAGGAAGGTAATAGAAATCATTTTAAGTTTTCTTATTATTATAAGTCTTCTTAGTTATTTTCTGCATAAGGGGAAAGATGTGTAGAGTTTATGGGTGGAATGTTGCACTCGAGCTGGTCTCGCGCACTCTCTGGATTGGATGTAGAGAGCCGCGTGACCAACGAGTGACGGTTGGATTGAGATTGAAAGAGAGAGCACTGTGTGGAGACTCTAGGGAGCTCCGTAAATTAAAGTTTGAACCTACCTGCCGTTTCCTCATATTCTTTCACTCTTCTTAGGTGCCTGTTTAGGGTTTCAACTCCCACGCTGTCTGCCTGCTCGTGATAATCACAGGATGTTAACCCCTGCAAGGAAGGGATGCTAGTATCAGACCCGTTCACTGGGGTGGGCAAAGCGGGTAGATGCCTGGGGTGATATGATTTGATATGGCATTTATAACGCGCCTTTAAACTAGTATTTCAAGGCGGGACGAGGCAAGGGAGGTGGAACAGAAGGAATACAGAGACAACGATCCTACTAGGGTTGATACTAGTTCCCATCCGAGAAACGGACCATCGGTTGTTAGGGCCATTTCTCAGATGGGAAATAGCTGCCTCAGTGTGAGTGAGCTAGTTCCCATTAGATAAATGACCCTTGTTTGCCCCCTAGTGGCTAAGTCCTGCATAATAATGGGAACTAGCCCACTCACACAGAGAAGGCTAGTTCCCATTAGAGAAATGGCCCTTTTTGCTCCCCTAGTGGCCAAGTCCTGCATAATAATGGGAACTAGCCCACTCACACAGAGAAGGCTAGTTCCCATTAGAGAAATGGCCCTTTTTCTCCTAGTGGCCAAGTCCTGCATAATAATGGGAACTAGCCTACTCAAACTGAGAAGGCTAGTTCTCATTAGAGAAATGGCCCTTTTTGCTCCCCTAGTGGCCAAGTCCTGCATAATAAGGCGAACTAGCCTACTCACACTGAGAAGGCTAGTTCCCATTAGAGAAATGGCCCTTTTTGCCCCTAGTGGCCAAGTCCTGCATAATAATGGGAACTAGCCCACTCACACAGAGAAGGCTAGTTCCCATTAGAGAAATGGCCCTTTTTGGCCCTAGTGGCCAAGTCCTGCTATTTCCCATTAGAGAAGTGGCCCTTTTTGGCCCTAGTGGCCAAGTCCTGCATAATAATGGGAACTAGCCCACTCACACAAAGAAGGCTAGTTCCCATTAGAGAAATGGCCCTTTTTGCTCCCCTAGTGGCCAAGTCCTGCATAATAATGGGAACTAGCCTACTCACACTGAGAAGGCTAGTTCCCATTAGAAAAATGGCCCTTTTTGCCCCTAGTGGCCAAGTCCTGCATAATAGTGGGAACTAGCCCACTCACACTGAAGCAGCTATTTCCCATTAGAGAAAGGGCCCTCCGACCTGGAAAGGCAGAAAGGTCCTCTCGGCTAATGGGAACTAGCCCATTCACACTGAAGCAGCTATTTCCGATTAGAGAAGCGGCCCTCCGACCTGCAGAGGCAGAAAGGTCCTCTCGTCTAATGGGAACTAGCCCACTCACACTCAAGCAGCTATTTCCCATTAGAGTAACGGCCCTCCGACCTGGAAAGGCAAAAAGGTCCTCTCGTCTAATGGGAACTAGCCCATTCACACTGAAGCAGCTATTTCCCATTAGAGAAGCGGCCCTCCGACCTGCAGAGGCAGAAAGGTCCTCTCGTCTAATGGGAACTAGCCCCTCAGACTGAAGCAGCTATTTCCCATTAGAGAAAGGGCCCTCCGACCTGGAAAGGCAGAAAGGTCCTCTCGGCTAATGTGAAATAGCCCACTCACACTGAAGCAGCTATTTCCCATTAGAGAAACGGCCCTCCGACCTGGAAAGGCAAAAAGGTCCTCTCGTCTAATGGGAACTAGCCCATTCACACTGAAGCAGCTATTTCCCATTAGAGAAACGGCCCTCCGACCTGGAAAGACAAAAAGGTCCTCTCGTCTAATGGGAACTAGCCCATTCACACTGAAGCAGCTATTTCCCATAAGAGAAGCGGCCCAACGACCTGCAGAGGCAGAAAGGTCCTCTCGTCTAATGGGAACTAGGCCACTCACACTGAAGCAGCTATTTCCCATTAGAGAAACGGCCCTCCGACCTGGAAAGGCAAAAAGGTCCTCTTGTCTAATGGGAACTAGCCCACTCACACTGAAGCAGCTATTTCCCATTAGAGAAGCGGCCCTCCGACCTGCAGAGGCAGAAAAGTCCTCTCGGCTAATGGGAACTAGCCCACTCACACTGAAGCAGCTATTTCCCATTAGAGAAACGGCCCTCCGACCTGGAAAGGCAGAAAGGTCCTCTCGGCTAATGGGAACTAGCCCACTCACACTGAAGCAGCTATTTCCCATTAGAGAAACGGCCCTCCGACCTGGAAAGGCAGAAAGGTCCTCTCGTCTAATGGGAACTAGCCCACTCACACTGAAGCAGCTATTTCCCATTAGAGAAGCGGCCCTCCGACCTGCAGAGGCAGAAAGGTCCTCTCGTCTAATGGGAACTAGCCCACTCAGACTGAAGCAGCTATTTTCCATTAGAGAAACGGCCCTCCGACCTGGAAAGGCAAAAAGGTCCTCTCGTCTAATGGGAACTAGCCCACTCACACTGAAGCAGCTATTTCCCATTAGAGAAACGGCCCTCCGATCTGGAAAGGCAAAAAGGTCCTCTCGTCTAATGGGAACTAGCCCATTCACACTGAAGCGGCTATTTCCCATTAGAGAAGCGGCCCTCTGACCTGCAGAGGCAGAAAGGTCCTCTCGTCTAATGGGAACTAGCCCACTCAGACTGAAGCAGCTATTTCCCATTAGAGAAACGGCCCTCCGACCTGGAAAGGCAGAAAGGTCCTCTTGGCTAATGGGAACTAGCCCACTCACACTGAAGCAGCTATTTCCCATTAGAGAAACGGCCCTCCGACCTGGAAAGGCAGAAAGGTCCTCTCGGCTAATGGGAACTAGCCCACTCACACTGAAGCAGCTATTTCCCATTAGAGAAACGGCCCTCCGACCTGGAAAGGCAGAAAGGTCCTCTCGGCTAATGGGAACTAGTCCACTCACACTGAAGCAGCTATTTCCCATTAGAGAAACGGCCCTCCGACCTGGAAAGGCAGAAAGGTCCTCTCGTCTAATGGGAACTAGCCCATTCACACTGAAGCAGCTATTTCCCATTAGAGAAGCGGCCCTCCGACCTGCAGAGGCAGAAAGGTCCTCTCGTCTAATGGGAACTAGCCCACTCAGACTGAAGCAGCTATTTTCCATTAGAGAAACGGCCCTCCGACCTGGAAGGCAAAAAGGTCCTCTCGTCTAATGGGCACTAGCCCATTCACACTGAAGCAGCTATTTCCGATTAGAGAAGCGGCCCTCCGACCTGCAGAGGCAGAAAGGTCCTCTCGTCTAATGGGAACTACCCCACTCACACTGAAGCAGCTATTTTCCATTAGAGAAACGGCCCTCCGACCTGGAAAGGCAAAAAGGTCCTCTCGTCTAATGGGAACTAGCCCATTCACGCTGAATCAGCTATTTCCCATTAGAGAAGCGGCCCAACGACCTGCAGAGGCAGAAAGGTCCTCTCGTCTAATGGGAACTAGGCCACTCACACTGAAGCAGCTATTTCCCATTAGAGAAACGGCCCTCCGACCTGGAAAGGCAAAAAGGTCCTCTCGTCTAATGGGAACTAGCCCATTCACACTGAAGCAGCTATTTCCCATTAGAGAAGCGGCCCAACGACCTGCAGAGGCAGAAAGGTCCTCTTGTCTAATGGGAACTAGGCCACTCACACTGAAGCAGCTATTTCCCATTAGAGAAACGGCCCTCCGACCTGGAAAGGCAAAAAGGTCCTCTCGTCTAATGGGAACTAGCCCACTCACACTGAAGCAGCTATTTCCCATTAGAGAAACAGCCCTCCGACCTGGAAAGGCAGAAAGGTCCTCTCGGCTAATGGGAACTAGCCCACTCACACTGAAGCAGCTATTTCCCATTAGAGAAACGGCCCTCCGACCTGGAAAGGCAGAAAGGTCCTCTCGGCTAATGGGAACTAGCCCACTCACACTGAAGCAGCTATTTCCCATTAGAGAAACGGCCCTCCGACCTGGAAGGCAAAAAGGTCCTCTCGTCTAATGGGAACTAGCCCATTCACACTGAAGCAGCTATTTCCCATTAGAGAAGCAGCCCTCCGACCTGCAGATGCAGAAAGGTCCTCTCGTCTAATGGGAACTAGCCCACTCACACTGAAGCAGCTATTTCCCATTAGAGAAACGGCCCTCTGACCTGGAAAGGCAGAAAGGTCCTCTCGTCTAATGAAAACTAGCCCATTCACACTGAAGCAGCTATTTCCCATTAGAGAAGCGGCCCTCCGACCTACAGAGGCAGACAGGTCCTCTCGTCTAATGGGAACTAGCCCACTCAGACTGAAGCAGCTTTTTCCCATTAGAGAAGCGGCCCTCCGACCTGCAGAGGCAGAAAGGTCCTCTCGGCTAATGGGAACTAGCCCACTCACACTGAAGCAGCTATTTTCCATTAGAGAAACAGCCGTCCGACCTGGAAAGGCAAAAAGGTCCTCTCGTCTAATGGGAACTAGCCCATTCACACTGAAGCAGCTATTTCCCATTAGAGAAGCGGCCCAACGACCTGCAGAGGCAGAAAGGTCCTCTCGTCTAATGGGAACTAGGCCACTCACACTGAAGCAGCTATTTCCCATTAGAGAAACGGCCCTCCGACCTGGAAAGGCAAAAAGGTCCTCTCGTCTAATGGGAACTAGCCCATTCACACTGAAGCAGCTATTTCCCATTAGAGAAGCGGCCCAAAGACCTGCAGAGGCAAAAAGGTCCTCTCGTCTAATGGGCACTAGCCCATTCACACTGAAGCAGCTATTTCCGATTAGAGAAGCGGCCCTCCGACCTGCAGAGGCAGAAAGGTCCTCTCGTCTAATGGGAACTACCCCACTCACACTGAAGCAGCTATTTTCCATTAGAGAAACGGCCCTCCGACCTGGAAAGGCAAAAAGGTCCTCTCGTCTAATGGGAACTAGCCCATTCACGCTGAATCAGCTATTTCCCATTAGAGAAGCGGCCCAACGACCTGCAGAGGCAGAAAGGTCCTCTCGTCTAATGGGAACTAGGCCACTCACACTGAAGCAGCTATTTCCCATTAGAGAAACGGCCCTCCGACCTGGAAAGGCAAAAAGGTCCTCTCGTCTAATGGGAACTAGCCCATTCACACTGAAGCAGCTATTTCCCATTAGAGAAGCGGCCCAACGACCTGCAGAGGCAGAAAGGTCCTCTTGTCTAATGGGAACTAGGCCACTCACACTGAAGCAGCTATTTCCCATTAGAGAAACGGCCCTCCGACCTGGAAAGGCAAAAAGGTCCTCTCGTCTAATGGGAACTAGCCCACTCACACTGAAGCAGCTATTTCCCATTAGAGAAACAGCCCTCCGACCTGGAAAGGCAGAAAGGTCCTCTCGGCTAATGGGAACTAGCCCACTCACACTGAAGCAGCTATTTCCCATTAGAGAAACGGCCCTCCGACCTGGAAAGGCAGAAAGGTCCTCTCGGCTAATGGGAACTAGCCCACTCACACTGAAGCAGCTATTTCCCATTAGAGAAACGGCCCTCCGACCTGGAAGGCAAAAAGGTCCTCTCGTCTAATGGGAACTAGCCCATTCACACTGAAGCAGCTATTTCCCATTAGAGAAGCAGCCCTCCGACCTGCAGATGCAGAAAGGTCCTCTCGTCTAATGGGAACTAGCCCACTCACACTGAAGCAGCTATTTCCCATTAGAGAAACGGCCCTCTGACCTGGAAAGGCAGAAAGGTCCTCTCGTCTAATGAAAACTAGCCCATTCACACTGAAGCAGCTATTTCCCATTAGAGAAGCGGCCCTCCGACCTACAGAGGCAGACAGGTCCTCTCGTCTAATGGGAACTAGCCCACTCAGACTGAAGCAGCTTTTTCCCATTAGAGAAGCGGCCCTCCGACCTGCAGAGGCAGAAAGGTCCTCTCGGCTAATGGGAACTAGCCCACTCACACTGAAGCAGCTATTTTCCATTAGAGAAACAGCCGTCCGACCTGGAAAGGCAAAAAGGTCCTCTCGTCTAATGGGAACTAGCCCATTCACACTGAAGCAGCTATTTCCCATTAGAGAAGCGGCCCAACGACCTGCAGAGGCAGAAAGGTCCTCTCGTCTAATGGGAACTAGGCCACTCACACTGAAGCAGCTATTTCCCATTAGAGAAACGGCCCTCCGACCTGGAAAGGCAAAAAGGTCCTCTCGTCTAATGGGAACTAGCCCATTCACACTGAAGCAGCTATTTCCCATTAGAGAAGCGGCCCAAAGACCTGCAGAGGCAGAAAGGTCCTCTTGTCTAATGGGAACTAGGCCACTCACACTGAAGCAGATATTTCCCATTAGAGAAACGGCCCTCCGACCTGGAAAGGCAAAAAGGTCCTCTCGTCTAATGGGAACTAGCCCACTCACACTGAAGCAGCTATTTCCCATTAGAGAAACGGCCCTCCGACCTGGAAAGGCAGAAAGGTCCTCTCGGCTAATGGGAACTAGCCCACTCACACTGAAGCAGCTATTTCCCATTAGAGAAACGGCCCTCCGACCTGGAAAGGCAGATAGGTCCTCTCGGCTAATGGGAACTAGCCCACTCACACTGAAGCAGCTATTTCCCATTAGAGAAACGGCCCTCCGACCTGGAAAGGCAAAAAGGTCCTCTCGTCTAATGGGAACTAGCCCACTCACACTGAAGCAGCTATTTCCCATTAGAGAAACGGCCCTCCGACCTGGAAAGGCAGAAAGGTCCTCTCGGCTAATGGGAACTAGCCCACTCACACTGAAGCAGCTATTTCCCATTAGAGAAACGGCCCTCCGACCTGGAAAGGCAGAAAGGTCCTCTCGGCTAATGGGAACTAGTCCACTCACACTGAAGCAGCTATTTCCCATTAGAGAAACGGCCCTCCGACCTGGAAAGGCAGAAAGGTCCTCTCGTCTAATGGGAACTAGCCCATTCACACTGAAGCAGCTATTTCCCATTAGAGAAGCGGCCCTCCGACCTGCAGAGGCAGAAAGGTCCTCTCGTCTAATGGGAACTAGCCCACTCAGACTGAAGCAGCTATTTTCCATTAGAGAAACGGCCCTCCGACCTGGAAGGCAAAAAGGTCCTCTCGTCTAATGGGAACTAGCCCATTCACACTGAAGCAGCTATTTCCGATTAGAGAAGCGGCCCTCCGACCTGCAGAGGCAGAAAGGTCCTCTCGTCTAATGGGAACTAGCCCACTCACACTGAAGCAGCTATTTTCCATTAGAGAAACGGCCCTCCGACCTGGAAAGGCAAAAAGGTCCTCTCGTCTAATGGGAACTAGCCCATTCACGCTGAATCAGCTATTTCCCATTAGAGAAGCGGCCCAACGACCTGCAGAGGCAGAAAGGTCCTCTCGTCTAATGGGAACTAGGCCACTCACACTGAAGCAGCTATTTCCCATTAGAGAAACGGCCCTCCGACCTGGAAAGGCAAAAAGGTCCTCTCGTCTAATGGGAACTAGCCCATTCACACTGAAGCAGCTATTTCCCATTAGAGAAGCGGCCCAACGACCTGCAGAGGCAGAAAGGTCCTCTTGTCTAATGGGAACTAGGCCACTCACACTGAAGCAGCTATTTCCCATTAGAGAAACGGCCCTCCGACCTGAAAAGGCAAAAAGGTCCTCTCGTCTAATGGGAACTAGCCCACTCACACTGAAGCAGCTATTTCCCATTAGAGAAACAGCCCTCCGACCTGGAAAGGCAGAAAGGTCCTCTCGGCTAATGGGAACTAGCCCACTCACACTGAAGCAGCTATTTCCCATTAGAGAAACGGCCCTCCGACCTGGATGGCAAAAAGGTCCTCTCGTCTAATGGGAACTAGCCCACTCAGACTGAAGCAGCTATTTCCCATTAGAGAAGCGGCCCTCCGACCTGCAGAGGCAGAAAGGTCCTCTCGTCTAATGGGAACTAGCCCACTCACACTGAAGCAGCTATTTCCCATTAGAGAAACGGCCCTCTGACCTGGAAAGGCAGAAAGGTCCTCTCGTCTAATGAAAACTAGCCCATTCACACTGAAGCAGCTATTTCCCATTAGAGAAGCGGCCCTCCGACCTACAGAGGCAGACAGGTCCTCTCGTCTAATGGGAACTAGCCCACTCAGACTGAAGCAGCTTTTTCCCATTAGAGAAGCGGCCCTCCGACCTGCAGAGGCAGAAAGGTCCTCTCGGCTAATGGGAACTAGCCCACTCACACTGAAGCAGCTATTTTCCATTAGAGAAACAGCCGTCCGACCTGGAAAGGCAAAAAGGTCCTCTCGTCTAATGGGAACTAGCCCATTCACACTGAAGCAGCTATTTCCCATTAGAGAAGCGGCCCAACGACCTGCAGAGGCAGAAAGGTCCTCTCGTCTAATGGGAACTAGGCCACTCACACTGAAGCAGCTATTTCCCATTAGAGAAACGGCCCTCCGACCTGGAAAGGCAAAAAGGTCCTCTCGTCTAATGGGAACTAGCCCATTCACACTGAAGCAGCTATTTCCCATTAGAGAAGCGGCCCAAAGACCTGCAGAGGCAGAAAGGTCCTCTTGTCTAATGGGAACTAGGCCACTCACACTGAAGCAGATATTTCCCATTAGAGAAACGGCCCTCCGACCTGGAAAGGCAAAAAGGTCCTCTCGTCTAATGGGAACTAGCCCACTCACACTGAAGCAGCTATTTCCCATTAGAGAAACGGCCCTCCGACCTGGAAAGGCAGAAAGGTCCTCTCGGCTAATGGGAACTAGCCCACTCACACTGAAGCAGCTATTTCCCATTAGAGAAACGGCCCTCCGACCTGGAAAGGCAGATAGGTCCTCTCGGCTAATGGGAACTAGCCCACTCACACTGAAGCAGCTATTTCCCATTAGAGAAACGGCCCTCCGACCTGGAAAGGCAGAAAGGTCCTCTCGGCTAATGGGAACTAGCCCACTCACACTGAAGCAGCTATTTCCCATTAGAGAAACGGCTCTCCGACCTGGAAAGGCAGAAGGGTCCTCTCGGCTAATGGGAACTAGCCCACTCACACTGAAGCAGCTATTTCCCATTATAGAAACGGCCCTCCGACCTGGAAAGGCAGAAAGGTCCTCTCGTCTAATGGGAACTAGCCCATTCACACTGAAGCAGCTATTTCCCATTAGAGAAGCGGCCCTCCGACCTGCAGAGGCAGAAAGGTCCTCTCGTCTAATGGGAACTAGCCCACTCAGACTGAAGCAGCTATTTTCCATTAGAGAAACGGCCCTCCGACCTGGAAGGCAAAAAGGTCCTCTCGTCTAATGGGAACTAGCCCATTCACACTGAAGCAGCCATTTCCCATTAGAGAAGCGGCCCTCCGACCTGCAGAGGCAGAAAGGTCCTCTCGTCTAATGGGAACTAGCCCACTCACACTGAAGCAGCTATTTCCCATTAGAGAAACGGCCCTCCGACCTGGAAAGGCAGAAAGGTCCTCTCGTCTAATGGGAACTAGCCCATTCACACTGAAGCAGCTATTTCCAATTAGAGAAGCGGCCCTGCGGCCTGCAGAGGCAGACAGGTCCTCTCGTCTAATGGGAACTAGCCCACTCAGACTGAAGCAGCTATTTCCCATTAGAGAAACGGCCCTCCGACCTGGAAAGGCAGAAAGGTCCTCTCGGCTAATGGGAACTAGCCCACTCACACTGAAGCAGCTGTTTCCCATTAGAGAAACGGCCCTCCGACCTGGAAAGGCAGAAAGGTCCTCTCGTCTAATGGGAACTAGCCCATTCACACTGAAGCAGCTATTTCCCATTAGAGAAGTGGCCCTCCGACCTGCAGAGGCAGAAAGGTCCTCTCGTCTAATGGGAACTAGCCCACTCACACTGAAGCAGCTATTTCCCATTAGAGAAACGGCCCTCTGACCTGGAAAGGCAGAAAGATCCTCTCGTCTAATGGGAACTAGCCCATTCACACTGAAGCGGCTATTTCCCATTAGAGAAACGGCCCTCCGACCTGGAAAGGCAGAAAGGTCCTCTCGTCTAATGGGAACTAGCCCATTCACACTGAAGCAGCTATTTCCAATTAGAGAAGCGGCCCTGCGGCCTGCAGAGGCAGACAGGTCCTCTCGTCTAATGGGAACTAGCCCACTCAGACTGAAGCAGCTATTTCCCATTAGAGAAACGGCCCTCCGATCTGGAAAGGCAAAAAGGTCCTCTCGTCTAATGGGAACTAGCCCATTCACACTGAAGCGGCTATTTCCCATTAGAGAAGCGGCCCTCTGACCTGCAGAGGCAGAAAGGTCCTCTCGTCTAATGGGAACTAGCCCATTCACACTGAAGCAGCTATTTCCCATTAGAGAAGCGGCCCTCCGACCTGCAGAGGCAGAAAGGTCCTCTCGTCTAATGGGAACTAGCCCACTCAGACTGAAGCAGCTATTTTCCATTAGAGAAACGGCCCTCCGACCTGGAAGGCAAAAAGGTCCTCTCGTCTAATGGGAACTAGCCCATTCACACTGAAGCAGCTATTTCCGATTAGAGAAGCGGCCCTCCGACCTGCAGAGGCAGAAAGGTCCTCTCGTCTAATGGGAACTAGCCCACTCACACTGAAGCAGCTATTTTCCATTAGAGAAACGGCCCTCCGACCTGGAAACGCAAAAAGGTCCTCTCGTCTAATGGGAACTAGCCCATTCACACTGAAGCAGCTATTTCCCATTAGAGAAGCGGCCCAACGACCTGCAGAGGCAGAAAGGTCCTCTCGTCTAATGGGAACTAGGCCACTCACACTGAAGCAGCTATTTCCCATTAGAGAAACGGCCCTCCGACCTGGAAAGGCAAAAAGGTCCTCTCGTCTAATGGGAACTAGCCCATTCACACTGAAGCAGCTATTTCCCATTAGAGAAGCGGCCCAACGACCTGCAGAGGCAGAAAGGTCCTCTTGTCTAATGGGAACTAGGCCACTCATACTGAAGCAGCTATTTCCCATTAGAGAAACGGCCCTCCGACCTGGAAAGGCAAAAAGGTCCTCTCGTCTAATGGGAACTAGCCCACTCACACTGAAGCAGCTAGTTCCCATTAGAGAAACAGCCCTCCGACCTGGAAAGGCAGAAAGGTCCTCTCGGCTAATGGGAACTAGCCCACTCACACTGAAGCAGCTATTTCCCATTAGAGAAACGGCCCTCCGACCTGGAAAGGCAGAAAGGTCCTCTCGGCTAATGGGAACTAGCCCACTCAGACTGAAGCAGCTATTTCCCATTAGAGAAACGGCCCTCCGACCTGGAAGGCAAAAAGGTCCTCTCGTCTAATGGGAACTAGCCCATTCACACTGAAGCAGCTATTTCCCATTAGAGAAGCGGCCCTCCGACCTGCAGAGGCAGAAAGGTCCTCTCGTCTATTGGGAACTAGCCCACTCACACTGAAGCAGCTATTTCCCATTAGAGAAACGGCCCTCTGACCTGGAAAGGCAGAAAGGTCCTCTCGTCTAATGAAAACTAGCCCATTCACACTGAAGCAGCTATTTCCCATTAGAGAAGCGGCCCTCCGACCTGCAGAGGCAGACAGGTCCTCTCGTCTAATGGGAACTAGCCCACTCAGACTGAAGCAGCTTTTTCCCATTAGAGAAGCGGCCCTCCGACCTGCAGAGGCAGAAAGGTCCTCTCGGCTAATGGGAACTAGCCCACTCACACTGAAGCAGCTATTTTCCATTAGAGAAACAGCCCTCCGACCTGGAAAGGCAAAGAGGTCCTCTCGTCTAATGGGAACTAGCCCATTCACACTGAAGCAGCTATTTCCCATTAGAGAAGCGGCCCAACGACCTGCAGAGGCAGAAAGGTCCTCTCGTCTAATGGGAACTAGGCCACTCACACTGAAGCAGCTATTTCCCATTAGAGAAACGGCCCTCCGACCTGGAAAGGCAAAAAGGTCCTCTCGTCTAATGGGAACTAGCCCATTCACACTGAAGCAGCTATTTCCCATTAGAGAAGCGGCCCAAAGACCTGCAGAGGCAGAAAGGTCCTCTTGTCTAATGGGAACTAGGCCACTCACACTGAAGCAGATATTTCCCATTAGAGAAACGGCCCTCCGACCTGGAAAGGCAAAAAGGTCCTCTCGTCTAATGGGAACTAGCCCACTCACACTGAAGCAGCTATTTCCCATTAGAGAAACGGCCCTCCGACCTGGAAAGGCAGAAAGGTCCTCTCGGCTAATGGGAACTAGCCCACTCACACTGAAGCAGCTATTTCCCATTAGAGAAACGGCCCTCCGACCTGGAAAGGCAGATAGGTCCTCTCGGCTAATGGGAACTAGCCCACTCACACTGAAGCAGCTATTTCCCATTAGAGAAACGGCCCTCCGACCTGGAAAGGCAGAAAGGTCCTCTCGGCTAATGGGAACTAGCCCACTCACACTGAAGCAGCTATTTCCCATTAGAGAAACGGCCCTCCGACCTGGAAAGGCAGAAAGGTCCTCTCGGCTAATGGGAACTAGCCCACTCACACTGAAGCAGCTATTTCCCATTAGAGAAACGGCCCTCCGACCTGGAAAGGCAGAAGGGTCCTCTCGGCTAATGGGAACTAGCCCACTCACACTGAAGCAGCTATTTCCCATTATAGAAACGGCCCTCCGACCTGGAAAGGCAGAATGGTCCTCTCGTCTAATGGGAACTAGCCCATTCACACTGAAGCAGCTATTTCCCATTAGAGAAGCGGCCCTCCGACCTGCAGAGGCAGAAAGGTCCTCTCGTCTAATGGGAACTAGCCCACTCAGACTGAAGCAGCTATTTTCCATTAGAGAAACGGCCCTCCGACCTGGAAGGCAAAAAGGTCCTCTCGTCTAATGGGAACTAGCCCATTCACACTGAAGCAGCCATTTCCCATTAGAGAAGCGGCCCTCCGACCTGCAGAGGCAGAAAGGTCCTCTCATCTAATGGGAACTAGCCCACTCACACTGAAGCAGCTATTTCCCATTAGAGAAACGGCCCTCCGACCTGGAAAGGCAGAAAGGTCCTCTCGTCTAATGGGAACTAGCCCATTCACACTGAAGCAGCTATTTCCAATTAGAGAAGCGGCCCTGCGGCCTGCAGAGGCAGACAGGTCCTCTCGTCTAATGGGAACTAGCCCACTCAGACTGAAGCAGCTATTTCCCATTAGAGAAACGGCCCTCCGACCTGGAAAGGCAGAAAGGTCCTCTCGGCTAATGGGAACTAGCCCACTCACACTGAAGCAGCTATTTCCCATTAGAGAAACGGCCCTCCGACCTGGAAAGGCAGAAAGGTCCTCTCGTCTAATGGGAACTAGCCCATTCACACTGAAGCAGCTATTTCCCATTAGAGAAGTGGCCCTCCGACCTGCAGAGGCAGAAAGGTCCTCTCGTCTAATGGGAACTAGCCCACTCACACTGAAGCAGCTATTTCCCATTAGAGAAACGGCCCTCTGACCTGGAAAGGCAGAAAGGTCCTCTCGTCTAATGGGAACTAGCCCATTCACACTGAAGCAGCTATTTCCCATTAGAGAAGCGGCCCTCCGACCTGCAGAGGCAGACAGGTCCTCTCGTCTAATGGGAACTAGCCCACTCAGACTGAAGCAGATATTTCCCATTAGAGAAACGGCCCTCTGACCTGGAAAGGCAGAAAGGTCCTCTCGGCTAATGGGAACTAGCCCACTCACACTGAAGCAGCTATTTCCCATTAGAGAAACGGCCCTCTGACCTGGAAAGGCAGAAAGGTCCTCTCGTCTAATGGGAACTAGCCCATTCACACTGAAGCAGCTATTTCCCATTAGAGAAGCGGCCCTCTGACCTGCAGAGGCAGAAAGGTCCTCTCGTCTAATGGGAACTAGCCCACTCAGACTGAAGCAGCTATTTTCCATTAGAGAAACGGCCCTCCGACCTGGAAGGCAAAAAGGTCCTCTCGTCTAATGGGAACTAGCCCATTCACACTGAAGCAGCTATTTCCCATTAGAGAAGCGGCCCTCCGACCTGCAGAGGCAGAAAGGTCCTCTCGTCTAATGGGAACTAGCCCACTCACACTGAAGCAGCTATTTCCCATTAGAGAAACGGCCCTCTGACCTGGAAAAGCAGACAGGTCCTCTCGTCTAATGGGAACTAGCCCACTCAGACTGAAGCAGCTATTTCCCATTAGAGAAACGGCCCTCCGACCTGGAAAGGCAGAAAGGTCCTCTCGGCTAATGGGAACTAGCCCACTCACACTGAAGCAGCTATTTCCCATTAGAGAAACGGCCCTCCGACCTGGAAAGCAGAAAGGTCCTCTCGGCTAATGGGAACTAGACCACTCACACTGAAGCAGCTATTTCCCATTAGAGAAACGGCCCTCCGACCTGGAAAGGCAGAAAGGTCCTCTCGGCTAATGGGAACTAGCCCACTCACACTGAAGCAGCTATTTCCCATTAGAGAAGCGGCCCTCCGACCTGCAGAGGCAGAAAGGTCCTCTCGTCTAATGGGAACTAGCCCACTCAGACTGAAGCAGCTATTTTCCATTAGAGAAACGGCCCTCCGACCTGGAAAGGCAAAAAGGTCCTCTCGTCTAATGGGAACTAGCCCATTCACACTGAAGCAGCTACTTTCCATTCGAGAAACGGCCCTCCCACCTGGAAAGGCAAAAAGGTCCTCTCGTCTAATGGGAACTAGCCCATTCACACTGAAGCAGCTATTTCCCATTAGAGAAGCGGCCCAACGACCTGCAGAGGCAGAAAGGTCCTCTCGTCTAATGGGAATTAGGCCACTCACACTGAAGCAGCTATTTCCCATTAGAGAAACGGCCCTCCGACCTGGAAAGGCAAAAAGGTCCTCTCGTCTAATGGGAACTAGCCCACTCACACTGAAGCAGCTATTTCCCATTATAGAAACGGCCCTCCGACCTGGAAACGCAAAAAGGTCCTCTCGTCTAATGGGAACTAGCCCACTCAGACTGAAGCAGCTATTTCCCATTAGAGAAAGGGCCCTCCGACCTGGAAAGGCAGAAAGGTCCTCTCGGCTAATGGGAACTAGCCCACTCAGACTGAAGCAGCTATTTCCCATTAGAGAAACGGCCCTCCGACCTGGAAAGGCAGAAAGGTCCTCTCGGCTAATGGGAACTAGCCCACTCACACTGAAGCAGCTATTTCCCATTAGAGAAACGGCCCTCCGACCTGGAAAGGCAGAAAGGTCCTCTCGGCTAATGGGAACTAGCCCACTCACACTGAAGCAGCTATTTCCCATTAGAGAAACGGCCCTCCGACCTGGAAAGGCAGAAAGGTCCTCTCGGCTAATGGGAACTAGCCCACTCACACTGAAGCAGCTATTTCCCATTAGAGAAACTGCCCTCCGACCTGGAAAGGCAGAAAGGTCCTCTCATCTAATGGGAACTAGCCCATTCACACTGAAGCAGCTATTTCCCATTAAAGAAACGGCCCTCCGACCTGGACCTGGAAAGGCAAAAAGGTCCTCTTGTCTAATGGGAACTAGCCCACTCACACTGAAGCAGCTATTTCCCATTAGAGAAACGGCCCTCCGACCTGGAAAGGCAAAAAGGTCCTCTCGTCTAATGGGAACTAGCCCATTCACACTGAAGCAGCTATTTCCCATTAGAGAAGCGGCCCACCGACCTGCAGAGGCAGAAAGGTCCTCTCGTCTAATGGGAACTAGCCCACTCAGACTGAAGCAGCTATTTCCCATTAGAGAAAGGGCCCTCCGACCTGGAAAGGCAGAAAGGTCCTCTCGGCTAATGGGAACTAGCCCACTCAGACTGAAGCAGCTATTTCCCATTAGAGAAACGGGCCTCCGACCTGGAAAGGCAGAAAGGTCCTCTCGGCTAATGGGAACTTACACTGAAGCAGCTATTTCCCATTAGAGAAACGGCCATCTGACCTGGAAAGGCAGAAAGGTCCTCTCGTCTAATGGGAACTAGCCCATTCACACTGAAGCAGCTATTTCCCATTAGAGAAGCGGCCCTCCGACCTGCAGAGGCAGAAAGGTCCTCTCGTCTAATGGGAACTAGCCCACTCAGACTGAAGCAGCTATTTTCCATTAGAGAAACGGCCCTCCGACCTGGAAAGGCAAAAAGGTCCTCTCGTCTAATGGGAACTAGCCCATTCACACTGAAGCAGCTACTTTCCATTCGAGAAACGGCCCTCCCACCTGGAAAGGCAAAAAGGTCCTCTCGTCTAATGGGAACTAGCCCATTCACACTGAAGCAGCTATTTCCCATTAGAGAAGCGGCCCAACGACCTGCAGAGGCAGAAAGGTCCTCTCGTCTAATGGGAACTAGGCCACTCACTTGGAAGCAGCAATTTCCCATTAGAGAAACGGCCCTCCGACCTGGAAAGGCAAAAAGGTCCTCTCGTCTAATGGGAACTAGCCCACTCACACTGAAGCAGCTATTTCCCATTATAGAAACGGCCCTCCGACCTGGAAAGGCAAAAAGGTCCTCTCGTCTAATGGGAACTAGCCCACTCAGACTGAAGCAGCTATTTCCCATTAGAGAAAGGGCCCTCCGACCTGGAAAGGCAGAAAGGTCCTCTCGGCTAATGGGAACTAGCCCACTCACACTGAAGCAGCTATTTCCCATTAGAGAAACGGCCCTCCGACCTGGAAAGGCAGAAAGGTCCTCTCGGCTAATGGGAACTAGCCCACTCACACTGAAGCAGCTATTTCCCATTAGAGAAACGGCCCTCCGACCTGGAAAGGCAGAAAGGTCCTCTCGGCTAATGGGAACTAGCCCACTCACACTGAAGCAGCTATTTCCCATTAGAGAAACGGCCCTCCGACCTGGAAAGGCAGAAAGGTCCTCTCGTCTAATGGGAACTAGCCCATTCACACTGAAGCAGCTATTTCCCATTAGAGAAGCGGCCCTCCGACCTGCAGAGGCAGAAAGGTCCTCTTGTCTTATGGGAACTAGCCCACTCAGACTGAAGCAGCTATTTCCCATTTGAGAAACGGCCCACCGACCTGGAAAGGCAGAAAGGTCCTCTCGGCTAATGGGAACTAACCCACTCACACTGAAGCAGCTATTTCCCATTAGAGAAACGGCCCTCCGACCTGGAAAGGCAGAAAGGTCCTCTCGTCTAATGGGAACTAGCCCACTCACACTGAAGCAGCTATTTCCCATTAGAGAAGCGGCCCTCCGACCTGCAGAGGCAGAAAGGTCCTTTCGTCTAATGGGAACTAGCCCACTCAGACTGAAGCAGCTATTTCCCATTAGAGAAGCGGCCCTCCGACCTGCAGAGGCAGAAAGGTCCTCTCGTCTGATGGGAACTAGCCCACTCAGACTGAAGCAGCTATTTTCCATTAGAGAAACGGCCCTCCGACCTGGAAAGGCAAAAAGGTCCTCTCGTCTAATGGGAACTAGCCCACTCACACTGAAGCAGCTATTTCCCATTAGAGAAGCGGCCTTCCGACCTGCAAAGGCAGAAAGGTCCTCTCGTCTAATGGGAACTAGCCCACTCAGACTGAAGCAGCTATTTTCCATTAGAGAAACGGCCCTCCGACCTGGAAAGGCAAAAAGGTCCTCTCGTCTAATGGGAACTAGCCCATTCACACTGAAGCAGCTATTTCCCATTAGAGAAGCGGCCCAACGACCTGCAGAGGCAGAAAGGTCCTCTCGTCTAATGGGAACTAGGCCACTCACACTGAAGCAGCTATTTCCCATTAGAGAAACGGCCCTCCGACCTGGAAAGGCAGAAAGGTCCTCTCGGCTAATGGGAACTAGCCCACTCAGACTGAAGCAGCTATTTCCCATTAGAGAAACGGGCCTCCGACCTGGAAAGGCAGAAAGGTCCTCTCGGCTAATGGGAACTCACACTGAAGCAGCTATTTCCCATTAGAGAAACGGCCCTCTGACCTGGAAAGGCAGAAAGGTCCTCTCGTCTAATGGGAACTAGCCCATTCACACTGAAGCAGCTATTTCCCATTAGAGAAGCGGCCCTCCGACCTGCAGAGGCAGAAAGGTCCTCTCGTCTAATGGGAACTAGCCCACTCAGACTGAAGCAGCTATTTTCCATTAGAGAAACGGCCCTCCGACCTGGAAAGGCAAAAAGGTCCTCTCGTCTAATGGGAACTAGCCCATTCACACTGAAGCAGCTACTTTCCATTCGAGAAACGGCCCTCCCACCTGGAAAGGCAAAAAGGTCCTCTCGTCTAATGGGAACTAGCCCATTCACACTGAAGCAGCTATTTCCCAATAGAGAAGCGGCCCAACGACCTGCAGAGGCAGAAAGGTCCTCTCGTCTAATGGGAACTAGGCCACTCACACTGAAGCAGCTATTTCCCATTAGAGAAAGGGCCCTCCGACCTGGAAAGGCAGAAAGGTCCTCTCGGCTAATGGGAACTAGCCCACTCAGACTGAAGCAGCTATTTCCCATTAGAGAAACGGCCCTCCGACCTGGAAAGGCAGAAAGGTCCTCTCGGCTAATGGGAACTAGCCCACTCACACTGAAGCAGCTATTTCCCATTAGAGAAACGGCCCTCCGACCTGGAAAGGCAGAAAGGTCCTCTCGGCTAATGGGAACTAGCCCACTCACACTGAAGCAGCTATTTCCCATTAGAGAAACGGCCCTCCGACCTGGAAAGGCAGAAAGGTCCTCTCGGCTAATGGGAACTAGCCCACTCACACTGAAGCAGCTATTTCCCATTAGAGAAACTGCCCTCCGACCTGGAAAGGCAGAAAGGTCCTCTCATCTAATGGGAACTAGCCCATTCACACTGAAGCAGCTATTTCCCATTAGAGAAACGGCCCTCCGACCGGGACCTGGAAAGGCAAAAAGGTCCTCTTGTCTAATGGGAACTAGCCCACTCACACTGAAGCAGCTATTTCCCATTAGAGAAATGGCCCTCCGACCTGGAAAGGCAAAAAGGTCCTCTCGTCTAATGGGAACTAGCCCATTCACACTGAAGCAGCTATTTCCCATTAGAGAAGCGGCCCTCCGACCTGCAGAGGCAGAAAGGTCCTCTCGTCTAATGGGAACTAGCCCACTCAGACTGAAGCAGCTATTTCCCATTAGAGAAAGGGCCCTCCGACCTGGAAAGGCAGAAAGGTCCTCTCGGCTAATGGGAACTAGCCCACTCAGACTGAAGCAGCTATTTCCCATTAGAGAAACGGGCCTCCGACCTGGAAAGGCAGAAAGGTCCTCTCGGCTAATGGGAACTCACACTGAAGCAGCTATTTCCCATTAGAGAAACGGCCCTCTGACCTGGAAAGGCAGAAAGGTCCTCTCGTCTAATGGGAACTAGCCCATTCATACTGAAGCAGCTATTTCCCATTAGAGAAGCGGCCCTCCGACCTGCAGAGGCAGAAAGGTCCTCTCGGCTAATGGGAACTAGCCCACTCACACTGAAGCAGCTATTTCCCATTAGAGAAACGGCCCTCCGACCTGGAAAGGCAGAAAGGTCCTCTCGGCTAATGGGAACTAGCCCACTCACACTGAAGCAGCTATTTCCCATTAGAGAAACGGCCCTCCGACCTGGAAAGGCAGAAAGGTCCTCTCGTCTAATGGGAACTAGCCCATTCACACTGAAGCAGCTATTTCCCATTAGAGAAACTGCCCTCCGACCTGGAAAGGCAGAACGGTCCTCTCGGCTAATGGGAACTAGCCCACTCACACTGAAGCAGCTATTTCCCATTAGAGAAACGGCCCTCCGACCTGGAACGGCAGAATGGTCCTCTCGGCTAATGGGAACTAGCCCACTCACACTGAAGCAGCTATTTCCCATTAGAAAAACGCCCCTCCGACCTGGAAAGGCAGAAAGGTCCTCTCGGCTAATGGGAACTAGCCCACTCACACTGAAGCAGCTATTTCCCATTAGAGAAACGGCCCTCTGACCTGGAAAGGCAGACAGGTCCTCTCGTCTAATGGGAACTAGCCCATTCACACTGAAGCAGCTATTTCCCATTAGAGAAGCGGCCCTCCGACCTGCAGAGGCAGAAAGGTCCTCTTGTCTTATGGGAACTAGCCCACTCAGACTGAAGCAGCTATTTCCCATTTGAGAAACGGCCCACCGACCTGGAAAGGCAGAAAGGTCCTCTCGGCTAATGGGAACTAGCCCACTCACACTGAAGCAGCTATTTCCCATTAGAGAAACGGCCCTCCGACCTGGAAAGGCAGAAAGGTCCTCTCGTCTAATGGGAACTAGCCCACTCACACTGAAGCAGCTATTTCCCATTAGAGAAGCGGCCCTCCGACCTGCAGAGGCAGAAAGGTCCTTTCGTCTAATGGGAACTAGCCCACTCAGACTGAAGCAGCTATTTTCCATTAGAGAAACGGCCCTCCGACCTGGAAAGGCAAAAAGGTCCTCTCGTCTAATGGGAACTAGCCCACTCACACTGAAGCAGCTATTTCCCATTAGAGAAGCGGCCCTCCGACCTGCAAAGGCAGAAAGGTCCTCTCGTCTAATGGGAACTAGCCCACTCAGACTGAAGCAGCTATTTTCCATTAGAGAAACGGCCCTCCGACCTGGAAAGGCAAAAAGGTCCTCTCGTCTAATGGGAACTAGCCCATTCACACTGAAGCAGCTATTTCCCATTAGAGAAGCGGCCCAACGACCTGCAGAGGCAGAAAGGTCCTCTCGTCTAATGGGAACTAGGCCACTCACACTGAAGCAGCTATTTCCCATTAGAGAAACGGCCCTCCGACCTGGAAAGGCAGAAAGGTCCTCTCGGCTAATGGGAACTAGCCCACTCACACTGAAGCAGCTATTTCCCATTAGAGAAACGGCCCTCCGACCTGGAAAGGCAGAAAGGTCCTCTCGTCTAATGGGAACTAGCCCACTCACACTGAAGCAGCTATTTCCCATTAGAGAAACGGCCCTCCGACCTGGAAAGGCAGAACGGTCCTCTCGGCTAATGGGAACTAGCCCACTCACACTGAAGCAGCTATTTCCCATTAGAGAAGCGGCCCTCCGACCTGCAGAGGCAGAAAGGCCCTCTCGTCTAATGGGAACTAGCCCACTCAGACTGAAGCAGCTATTTCCCATTAGAGAAACGGCCCTCTGACCTGGAAAGGCAGGAAGGTCCTCTCGTCTAATGGGAACTAGCCCATTCACACTGAAGCAGCTATTTCCCATTAGAGAAGCGGCCCTCCGACCTGCAGAGGCAGACAGGTCCTCTCGTCTAATGGGAACTAGCCCACTCAGACTGAAGCAGCTATTTCCCATTAGAGAAACAGCCCTCCGACCTGGAAAGGCAGAAAGGTCCTCTCGGCTAATCAGAACTAGCCCACTCACACTGAAGCAGCTATTTCCCATTAGAGAAACGGCCCTCCGACCTGTAAAGGCAGAAAGGTCCTCTCGTCTAATGGGAACTAGCCCATTCACACTGAAGCAGCTATTTCCCATTAGAGAAGCGGCCCTCCGACCTGCAGAGGCAGAAAGGTCTTCTCTTCTAATGGGAACTAGCCCACTCACACTGAAGCAGCTATTTCCCATTAGAGAAACGGCCCTCCGACCTGGAAAGGCAGAAAGGTCCTCTCGTCTAATGGGAACTAGCCCACTCAGACTGAAGCAGCTATTTTCCATTAGAGAAACGGCCCTCCGACTTTTCTGCCTCTCCAGGTCAGAGGGCCGTTTCTCTAATGGGAAATAGCTACTTCAGTGTGAGTGGGCTAGTTCCCATTAGACGAGGGGACCAATTGATCTCCTGTTGATCATCAACTTGTCCCGAATGTCCTCTTTCTGATAATGTTCAAAACAACACTTTATAGCCAACCCTCACAGTGCTGTAACAAACTCCTCAATGGTCTCACAACATTTCTGTTGTCTGATGGAAAATTGATAACAAGCCAAAATGTTATTCCCCTTCACCTCGTAATGCTTGTCCATCTTGGCTATGCATACATCAAGCTGGTTGCCCATCTTGATGCATTCAGCTAGTTTTAAGAAATTGTTGTCCAGCCCGACCTCGACAAAGAAACAGTGCCTCTTTCTTTTTACTCAAATAATTAGGACCATATACTGCTAACATATGCTTCTGGAATCTTTCTTTCGATTTAATAACCTAGGAATAACCCAGTGCCTGGTATATTTCCCATAATCTTTGAATTCATTTCTGTTGCTTCCCTATTTCTGTGCTCTTGGTATTTGTCACCTTGTTCACAGGGATAAATGTCTGTAATCTCCCTTTTAAAGTGCAATGAAAAAACACCTCTCAGAGTAACAGCCAATTGTGCTACGGCATGCTCCCTTCTTTATGTGTGCAAGTGTTTCTTTCGGTCGCTACAGTGCACGTGAGACAGGCACAGCACAGAGCGCAGTGTCCGCAGTGAAGGCCTTCAGCTTGTTACATAGCTAAGCAACAGACATGTCAACTCCTTATCATGTCTAAAATTGCCAGGTAACAACTTGCAACACCGGACAATGCGTCCTTGGATCACGTGTTCTGTCGTCTGCATGCACGGCTATGCTGCTAGGGTGCTTCCTGTGTCCTCATAGGCTCACGCACAGCCCAGATAATCCCCAATACATGCCTGGAGAGTCCCACTGAGCTACCATGTTGACTGTGCAACTAACCCTGTACCTGTTCAGCCAGGGCAACCACACTGAATGGCAAGTGCAGGCTCTTTGTCATTGCCGCAACTCATCACCAGTTAAGGAAGTGAACCAGAACACAGCCAGTATGTGTGACTTAATTTCTTTTAAGTTCATTTTTATGCTGTAACAACTCTCTCTGTCCACCCCCTTATACCAACCACCATACAACTTGCCTTGCATTCTCTTCTAGTGTTCTCTGTTCACATTCCACACCCATAAGATTCCGTCTGCTGACATTCCTAACACTGTAAGGAGTCCCCCTTTCTTCTAGAGGACTTTAATCCCATGGCCACTTTCCGTATTCTAATATTACTCAACTAGAGTTGTATTGCCAAGTGGGAATGCTTCAGTTAGTCCCCCTCTAGTGCTCTATATGAGCATGGGTTGATCCTCCTCGGATTGACGACGCATTGGCCCTATTGGGCATGAAGATTTGTTTGCTCTCCTGGCCAGAAAGACCATTTGTTTGTCCCGGGCTTGAAGATGCGCTGGCACTCCTGGGCTTGAAGACAAAGATAGGCCCTTCCAGGGGCCAGAAACTGATGATGTGATGCATCGGCAGGGCCAGAAACCGAAGACAGGCCCACTCAGCTTGGTGTTGAGAACCACGGTCAAGTTGGTTTACCCAGGGTACTGCACTCCTCCTCATCTTTCCAATACCCCTCTCTACTTTTGATGGGCTAGGTATTAGGTTAAGATGTACAACCAGGCACCAGCTAGCATAATACTTAATGGACACAGGCTTTCGTCCACAGCATTTACCTTATTTTCAGGGTCCACCTTCTGCACTTCTTCCTTCCTCCACCTTCCTTTTCTTCCTCAGTACCTTTCCAAAAATGTTCCTCCATCGGTGGCCCTCTTCCTACACCGATTTTGTCTGTACCTTTTAAACTGTTCTCCAAGTAATTTCTTCCTTTCTCTTGTGTCTCACCTTCCATCTCTGCTTTTCCCCCATTGCTAGTTTTCCCCTTTTTACGCTGCTCTCCACTTTCCCTTCTTTTGTCCCATCTTCACCTTCCTCTCCCATCCACCTCAAGTCTTACTCTCCTTCAACTCCCTTCGCCTTCCTTCTTCCTCTTTTACTCCGCTCTTTACTGCAACGCTTGTTTCTAAACTCCCATACTAGGCCTTCTACCAAAGCCTCCCTGTATAGTCCTGCCCCTTTTTATACTGGAAAAAGGAAAGGTGTTAATTAATGTGCCCAACTCCTTGTGTGTACGTGACAAAGTGATTGGCTCTTCTGAGTAAATCGCCATCTTCAGATCTAGTGATTCTTATCAGTTATAAATTGTCAGCTGCCAACTTGAAGTCAAGCAGCGCTGTCATGGTAGCTGCCTGACCCCACCATGGTGCCTCCTGCAGGCAGCTGCGCAATAACTCTGCCAACCTTGAACCTCCTCATATGCCAACTTCATTGCATACCCAAGCTCAAGTAGGTCATTTCCACAGTCCATCCTGCAGACTGTGTATTCAAATGTACTTTTAGTGGGATCAAAGACGATAACAACAAAACTTTTGACCTTCTAATGCAGAGTTGTTCATTCTTCAAAACTCTACCAGGTCTTGAATTACAGACTGGTACCTGGCAAAGGATAAAGTGTATAGGGTATACGCCTTGGGAATACCTTATATACTGGCTATTATCTTTCTGAAAGTACAGGCCCCTCCAGGGTCTCGTAGCTCCATTCCCATATGTCCACCTAGAAACATGGTCACAGTTCTCTCCTTTTTTATGCTGTCACTCAGTTCATTGTTGTACTTAATATGTAATTCTTTTCATTGACAGTTTCATATTTTAAGTCGTTTATATTCCATGAAAGTATTTATATTGTTAAAGTAGGCCTTATTTTCATTTATTTTATTACTCGAGTTATCATTTCATGGTTCTTACATATTTATCATATTCAAGATTTATTATAACCATTTAATTGGACCAAAGTGTGAAATATCTTAGCCATTGGCATAATTATGGATCTATGTGTTTAAATTGAACCTGAAGTAGTTGCATTTTTTCCAAATGTTTTGTACCCATTTTTTTAAATATCAGATTTTGGGGTAGGTCGCTCTCACTGCACCTGAGGATGGTGGACTCACATGGGAGACAGATGCCGAAGGCCGGGGACATCACCTCCAGCCGTCCTTGAGTTTTGGCTGGGCTACATTACAGCTTTTCCCTTCGTGGAGGTTTTGGCACACTGCCGGGGCTCCCTGGTGGGGGAAAGCTGTAACATAGGCCAGCCAGAGCTCCAAGATGGTTGCAGGTAAAGTGCCCGGCCTTGGGCGGCTGTCTCCCATGTGGGTTGACCATCCCGCAGCCCAGCAGCGGTTCCAGGAAGCACCAGAAGGGTGCCACTCCCTCAGGGTAGGTGACCCTGTCAGTGCTCCCTGGGACAGCCGCTGCACTTGGAGATGGTCACTCCATATGGGAGACAGCTGCCCAAGGCCAGGAACAAACTATCCTGGAGTTCTGGCTGGCCTGTGTTACAGCTTCTCCCTCTGGGAAAGGTCGGGGAACCTGCCGGGGCTCCCTGGGAGTCCTGCTGCACTTGGGGATGGTGGACCCACATGGTAGAGTCATCCAAGGCCGGTGACATCACCGCAGACCATCCTGGAGCTCTGGGTAGGCAGCATTACAGAATTTCCCCTCAGGGAACGGATGGAGACCCTGCTGGTGCTCCTTGGGAGTGCCGTTGGACTTGGGGATGGTTAACACTTTTTCACCCAGGTAGGTACACCCACACAAGGTACTGTTTTCATCCAGACACCTTTGGGAAGGTAGGCCATGTGTTGGCGGAATGTTTCAGTAGTTTCCAGGTTGGAAATGTCTGAAAATTGTGTTTATTTTCCCTAAATTTCAGACTTTGCCAGGCTTTTGGGTAATAAATTCTAGGGCAATTGGCACAAGTCAGACCTCTGTGGGTTCCTACGGGAGTCTGCGCTCCTGAAACGCTTGGGTTACCAGTGGTTTAGCCCTTTCCATTTGCACCCAGGTAGTTGCACCGACAGATGAGGTACAGTTTTCGTCAGGACATGTGTGGGTATGAAGGATAGTAGGACATTTGTTGTTTTCTCTTGGTTTAACATTTTCATACATTTGCTATTGCACTTTGTTACACAACCCTTTAATTTCCCAAATGTGAACTACATGTAGTTGCCGATTTAAGCACTGTATGCTTTTGTAACATGCTCAAGTCACCTACCCTTCAAAAGGGCTGCCTGTGCTCTTTCAAAAATGGTATGCTTGCCATTCCTCACATTTATTTTCCTTATTTACACATGCTAAGTATGTCTGTTTAGGCAGTCAGCATAAAATTCCTACTATGGCTCCGTTTTTGGCTTATGGTACATGCGATTTCCTAACTGGAAAAGTCAGGGGAATGTAGCAGGGCACTGCTTTTCTAAATATTCATAGAAGCCATTACCTTACAGGTCCAACCATGTCCAGCACATACCTTTTTTAACTGTAATTTTTCAAATCTTTCCCCAAACTATGGCCATTTTCCCTACATAGATGTTGCCTCACCTGCACAAATCACCCTTTCCTAAACTTGGAATTTTGTCTACTTTTCAGAAATGTATGCCTTGGTCTTCCCTTTCAGCTTTCCTACCCTCCTCTTCCATTCCGTCCCCGCATGGACTATGGGGGGGGGGGGTAAACCTGCATAGCTCTCACAAAATTGATGGTAACCTTATTTTTTTGGTTTTCACTCCACCTGTTCTTGAAAGCCTGGAAAATGGCAAATTCAGCACAGCAAATCATTTGTTCCTAGCTCTTACAAGGAAACACCCACAGGCTTCTTTGTACATAATTTTATTGGCATTGTCTGAAAAAACACGAAATGTGCTCCGTTTTCCGTTATTTTCTCTCACCCCCATACAGCAAACTAGGATTCCTAGGTGGCATTATGATCACCTACATGTGGGAAGAAAGGGGGCCAAATTTGAGGGAGATATCACATGTAAATAAAGCATTACAAGGGATTGAATGGCGACATACCGAAACCACCAAAAAAGGGCTTGGCGCGCGGGGGGGTGGGAGGCATTGGCAGTTAAGGGGTTAAAAACAAATAACACATTAGCTTAAAGAAATAGACAATTGGGTAACTGAAGTGTTTTTATTATGATAAGAGCTTACACTGTAAAGCAACAAATAATACATATACATGTGTAAACCAAAGATCAAATTGGTGGAGCCATATGGAGTGAACCTGCTTTACCTGGGGGATTGGAAGGAAAAAGAAGCCGAATAGTGAAACATTTATGGAAAAACAGTTCTCATAACTGCACATGAGTCGCTGCAAGAATTGGATAAAAGAAAAAGTAAACTTTATTATTGCAAATGTTCACAATCTTTTGTCACAATATTTCCTGTAAGGGCTCAACAGATATTACGACTTCACACCTTCAGCAGGGGAATGATGATACACAGTGCCGGAGGTTTGTGACGCAATTATCGATCTATAAATTATTTGCTTTTCATAATGGTGCTGTAGTGTGAATAAGTACAGGTAAACTATAGACAACTAAAGGTCTCAGAATATTTGCAAGTAAAAAATGTAACTCAAAATATGGATTTATAGGACAGTGGGCCTCATTACAAGGTGGGCAGAATGGGTTTAACAGCGCCGGTAAACCCAATCCACCCTATTACGAGGTTCCCTTGCGGCACCCCCCTCGGAACGTCTGGTCAGACCAGACGTCCTTTGCGGGTCCCGCAAAGGGACCATTCCCATTGAGCCCTGTGGGGGCTCAAATGGGGATGGGTTTTTTGAATGAGGAATTACCGGATCCTCCAAGGTTGGAATGGCCTGGTAATCCTCATTCAAGGAACCCGGACCAGAGTTTGGAGGCAGCCATGGCGCTAATAGCACCATGGCTACCTCTAAACTCGTAATGCGGCCCAGTGAGTTAAAATAACATGAAAAGCAACTCACACTGCCTAAAATTAAAAATGCGATTAGAGTGGAAGGAACTCAGAAACACTTGACACGTTTCTCAAGCGCACCTGCCACTTTTTGAATCCGTTATACTCTTGGCACTTTAGTCAGGCATTTGCAATAGTTACGATTTGCCTTGAAGTAATATGGTTCTGCTTTGACTTTGACGCATTTGCACACAGCACTTTTATATGGATGTATAATGGATTTATATGTACAAGGCAGTTTGTCAGTATTTAATATCAGGCATTCCAAGCGGAGTGGCCGAGCACGAATGTACAAACAGAATTTAGCCTGTAGACATTCTGCCCCAGTTCCATAAAAGGCATGATGTACTAGACATTAGCCCTTGACCTGAATGGGCTTGGCAATGGGTAGCCAATGAAGATGGTGCACACATGGAGTAATGTGAGCACAACTAGGTGTGTAAGTGGCTACTCTGGCTGCAGAGTTCACCAGGACCTGAAGGTGCCATAAGAAGTAGCCAGTTTGTGCCAGAAATGGGGCGTTGCAGTGTTCCATGGAGGACATAACAAGTAAGGACACCACAGGGGCACGTAACTGAGAAAGGAGTAAACAAAGAACCTTACTATGGGGTTTTCAGTTGAAGATGGCCCCTTTGACATACTAGACTTAGCTTTTCTGTCTGCGGAATCTCAGACATATTTACCCCTAAAGATGGCCAAAAAGAGGGGGTCCAAAAGGCAGTAGAGGAAGGAGGGCCCACCACCAACACCTCATTTTTTCCCCTTGAAGCAGCTATTACACATCCATGCACCCACAGCATCGAGACGGGACCTAAATCTGGTCGCTGTCTCAACAAGAGAGAGATCTAAACGGACCAGGATCTGTGTGATCTGTTAAGAATAACAGTGGAAGCCGTGAGAGCAGATAAGCTTGGTAAGAGGTTACATGTACATGTTAAAACAAAACCTGGAAGATGGAGGAAACCTGAGGGAATCCACATCTCAAGGCAGACGGTACAGAGTGAAAAGGGGGGGGGGTGTAAATTGACTGTTCGGTTAGAGGAAAGCAAAGAAAACCAGGAAAGTACGGCACCAGAAAGGCCGGCCCAGACGAGCAAGGCGGCATGGTGAACGGTATCAAAGGCGGCAGATAAGTCTAGTAATAAGCACCGACGCTGCCAGAGTTGTGCATCCAAGCCGCATCATCAGCGTTGGAGACCAGCACCCCCTCTGTGCCACATCCTGGACGAAAAATGTATTGAGGAGTGTGGAAGAAAGATTACTCAAGAAAGGGCAGACGAAGGTTCAAAAAGCTTCATAAGAAGATTCCAAAAGGGCCCCCGCGACCACCCCACCGTGAGGAGTGCGCTCCTCCCCGGCCATCCGAAAAAGGAGCAATAAGCGGCGTTACAAGACCCCAGGGCAGCAAAAGCAAAGGGGACGACCCGTGAAGCGAGCGGTCCCCAAGAAAACTTCAACTGCAGCGTTTGGGGGCAGAGTTAGTGGACCTGAGACCGCCAGCAGCGATGCGTGTGTGGGGACTGTCAGTCAAGCCGGAGGAGATCAGAGAACCCACGCGGGTGGTGCAGAAGACGCAGGGTGCCCATTCAGCCAAGGCAACATAGGCGAGACTGGGGAGTGTGAGCGGACCACCGCGGATCCACTGGCAATACAGCAGCCCGGACACCCAGCTACAAATGAGACAGAGCGGGTAGTATTCCCCTGAAATCCAGCGCCTGCCTCTGCCCCATACAGCAAGCCCGGCTCCACGCAGCGCAGGGCCTCCACGAACCACGCGGCACAGGGCCCCCATGAGCTGTGATGCGCCCCAGCTGGCGCAGGGTAAGTAGGCATAATTAAGGGAGTTGGCAGCCATGAAGCAGGCGCACGCAAGGCGCTCCTCTCCCAAACAACGGACATGGAGGTTTATGAAAGCATCTGCCCCAGCGCACCATAACCTACACTTGGAAGGAGACCCCCGCCTATGGCTGGAGACCCGCAGCATACCCGGACCCCAGCAAAGGCCCATGTCCATACCATTCAGCAACATCAGAGGCAAACTGCAGTAATAGAAGGGTGACATCACTAAGTCTCCTGCAGCATCCCCCCCGCTAACGGCCAGGGAAGGAACCCGGGGCGAGGGGTGGGGACGGCACATGCCCCCAACCCTCAGCATTTGACTCTGCAGGAGAGCGCTGCTTCGCTCCACCACCCACCCTTATGAAAACTAACCCTGCCATGCAAGATTAACCGAGAAGGAACCTCCATGGGTTCAAGAGCATACTTAGAGGCTCAGGAGTGGTGGGAGCACGGGGGCCCCCCGGGAAGAAATTCAAGAAGCTCCTGGGCTCCAGGCCAGTGTGACACTGTGACCATAACCACTTTCACCTTTGAGCGTATTAGCCCCACAGCCCCCAGGGGGCAACCAACCCAGGCTCTAAAGGGGAGCTAGACCCCCGCTGCGCACAGGAGGGAGAGAAAAGCATCCCCTTCCGACAGAACAACTGGCCAATACCCCGGGGTCAAGAGGAACCTTAGAGGCCTGGGAAGAAGCCCCCTATAGTAAGGTGCAGGCAGGCACTCGCCATCAGCAGGCAATGTTGCGCAACAAGGCCAAGGAGGCCAAAAAAGGCCTCTCAAGGACCAAGATCTCAAGAAAACAGAAGGGACCCTCCAAAAGCTATGTAGAAATGAGGGAGAAGCCCAGGAGGAAGAAGATCCATGGGTGACAGAGAGGCAGCAGTTGGAGGAGCCCCCGACGCTACCACAGGGTCAAGAGGTCACGAGCAAGGGGCTGCAACAGTGCTTTAAGGCATTCAGTGACCAAATGACTGCTACCCTTCAGACACAATTAAGCCTAAAACGCACAGAACTTGCACAATCCCTGCAGGAAATCAAAGGCAACAGTTGAATTGATACAAATGAAACGCAATTCAAGAATTCACTTAAAACACCCGGAAGATAGATGTATTAGCGAAGCTGCAGGCGGTAGCGACACAACCTGGAGCTCCAAGCCAAGGACTTGGAGAACCGCTCGGGAAGGTCCAACATCAGGGTGAAGGGGCTGCCAGAAAGTGTGAGCGATGCCGACCTCAGGGAAACAATGCAGCATGTGTTCAAAGATTTGCTGGGCATGGCTGGGGGAGAAATTCTCAGATAGAAGGTCCGCAGCGAGAAGAACCCGGGGCCAGGCCAAGAGAAGTGGCGATGGCTTTACAGCGATACGACCGAAACAAATGGATCCTCCAAGCGGCAAGGAAAGCAACCCTGATAAAAGTGAACAGCGCCGTCAGAACTTTTCCAGGACCTGGCCAAATCCATACTATCAATGAGGAGGCAAATGGGCCCGGTGACCAAAGCCCTTACCAAAGCCCAGATAAGATCCAGGTGGACATTCCCCTTTGGAATGGTCTTCAAGTGGGAAGGGTGCCAACACCACATCACTACGTTGGATGAGGGACCCAAGATCCTGAATATTGAAGAAGAAGGGGATGCAGGGGGAGGACCTAATAGGAGGCCAGAACATGAAAGCCACCAAGAGAAGCCATGGGAGTGGAGAAGAGTAGAGAGGTCAGAGCCGAGACACAAACAATTGCTGGGTCCGGGGGGGGGGGATAGCAACCGAAGCCCCAGGCTGAATAGGCTGTCCACTTAACAGCAGCAGGGGGGGGGGAAATCACGAGACAAGGGTTAAGACCCGGTGGGGTTACACAGGGAAAGTCAGCCTAAGGGTCGGCTCCGGGAGACGGGGGGTTAGGGGGTGACGGATCTTGGAAACAGGGGAGAGCAGAGGAATGGCTCTCCCCGCACAGTTATTCTCTGGGATGTGAACGAGATCAAGCAACCTAGGACGACAATACGGCTTGGGGAAGTTGAGCCGAGTCCAGCCGGAGGGGGATCGTTTCGACATGGTTACTCTCAGAACGTAACGGGGTATGGGTAGGGATCCAAATACTAAAACTCAATGTTAGAGGACTAAACACACTGACTAAAGAGACAGAAACTGGAGAACCTCCTCCAGGATACCAAGCCCGACATTGTTACGCTCCAGGGGACCGATATCCGTAAGCAAGACAGATACAGAATGAAGTTGAGGATAACCCCAGGTTCTGCAGGCCAACGACAAGAGCAAAGCTTGAGGGGTCCTCATAGCATTTAGACACCTACCTGACATCGAAATAATAGGCACAAAAGTCGACAAGGAAGGTAGATTCCTCTTCGTCCAGCTACAATGGGGGGTGGCCTCTCACAATCGCCACAGTGTACGCCCTCAACTCAGGGCAGGAAGAATACTTGCAGGGGGTTTTGGAGAAGCTAAACCAGTTAACAACGAGCCAGCTAATACTGACGGGATTTTAACTTGGCGTGGCGCCCATCCACGGATAGAAGCGCAGACAGGACACCCACATCTGAAGACCCATCTAGTAAACTACAGGCTAGCATAACAGAATAGCATTAGCAGATACATGGCATGAACTAAAAGGGGACTCCAAGGGGTATACTAGTCACATGTGCACCGAACATTCTCAAGAATTGATTACATATTGATTTCGGAGACACTGCTCTGCCAAGTACGGATCATAGAAAGGGGAACCATAGCCCTGCTCGACCACACTCCCCTGCAGCTAGAAATCCAATGGGAGGGGGGGGCCTCTGGAAGTGGCGGTTCCCCCGACATCTGCTGATGCAGTAATTTGCGACGAGATACACAAGTCCATCCGCAACTTATTTGGGGAAAATAAGACCCCGGAGGTGCAGGAACATGTAGTATGGGATGCCTTTAAGGCAACCATGCGGGGGGTGCTCATAGCAAAGCAGGCATCTCGAGCCAAACAGGAGAAGGCCCTCCAGGTGGACCTAGAACAGGGGTTAACGGAGACAGATAGGGGAGTAATGATCAGGAGGGAGTATAGGCATATCAAAGGGCAAATCAATATCCTTCTAGCTAAACAAGCAGTAAAATCGCTCCGATTCTTTAGGCAGAAGTATTACCTCCAGCAAACAAGACAGGCCGGCTCTTAGCCAGGTAGGTTAAGCAGAAGGAGGCGGCAGGTACAATATGCCACATTCAGATGGTGGAGGGACAGGAAACCACACGTACAGAAGAGATCCTTCAGGCGTTCACAGAGTTCTATACAAGCCTCTACTCTGCGGAGGCACCGGAGAGTGACCTCCAAAAGGCCTTCTTAAAATCTTGCTGGCTAAAAAGATTAGAACAGAGCCAGCGTGACGCTTTAGAATGGACGATTACCTAAGACGAGGTGCGTGCAGCGATCCAATCGCTACAACCAAATAAAGCCCTAGGCCCGGACGGGTACCCCGCCACATTCTATAAAGCATTCCATACCACATTAGTCCCGTTAATGGCATCCCTGTTCAACTCCTTCTCCGATACGGGCCGCATCTCCCAGACAATGGAGGAGGCCAAGGTAATCCTCTTCCCTAAGCGAAACAAGAAACAAACCCTCTGTAGCCTACCGCCCTACTGCCCTAATAAACCTTGATGCCAAAATCTTTACAAAAAATTCTAACATCTAGAATGGATAAAGTAATCACTGACCTGATCCACCCGGATCAAGCAGGCTTTGTCAAGGGGCGACAAACGTTTGTCAACATTAGGCGAATATCCCACCTGATAGAGAAGTCAAACAGGGCAGTCCTGAGGGCAGGGAGTGTTAGCACTAGATGCAGAGAAGGCATTTGGCCGAGTCAAATGGTCATTCTTGTTTGCTACGATGATGGTTATGGGGTTTGGCCCGGGACTTGTCCACCTGGTCAAAGTCAACTATGGAGCACCACTTATCAGGCTGGCTATCAATAGGCATGTCTCCCAGGCGATAAGGATCACTAGGGGTACTAAGCAGGGCTGCCCATGTCACCATTCCTGTACGCAAACTTTCTCGAACCCTTCCTAGCTAGAATTAGACAGGAGAGGGGAATAAAAGAGATTACATTCGGTGGGGAAGACCATAAGGCAATGGCCTTTGCCGACGACCTCCTAGTCGTGCTAACAGACATGAACACTTCCCTCGGGAAGTTAACAGCACTCCTAGGGGAATTTGGCAGAGTGGAAGACCTGAAGACCAACAACCAAAAACAACAGTAGATTAATGAAAACATTATTGGCTAATGCTTTCACTTTGGTTCCTCTTGCGCTGGTCCAAGAATGTTACTTCTAGCGGCACGAATGCCCCCGGCCGTCCCTCTTAATCACGGCCCCAGTTCCGAAAAACAACAAAATAGAACCAGTGTCCTATTACATTATTCCTAGCTTAAGTATTCAGGTGACCAGCCTGCTTTGAACACTGTACTTTTTTCAAAGTAAACGCTTCAGACCCCCAGGACGCTCAGGCAGGGGCTGGGACAGGCAGTGGTAGCTCGCCTCACGGCGGACCGCCAGCTCAATCCCAAAATCCAACTACAAGCTTTTTAACTGCAGCAACTTTAATATATGCTATTGGAGCTGGATTTACCGTGGCTGCTGGCACCAGACTTGCCCTCCAATGGGTACTCGTTAAAGGATTTAAACATTGTACTCATTCCAATTACAGTGCCTCGAAAGAGTCCTGTACTGTTATTTTTCATCACTAACTCCCGGAGTCGGTATTGGGTAATTTCGGCGCCTGCTGCATTCCTTGATGTGGTAGCCGTTTCTCAGGCTCCCTCTCCAGAATCAAACCCCGATTCCCCATTGCCCGTGGTCACCAAAGTACCATCGAAAGTTGATCTGAATGCATCGTCACGGTCACATGGATGTGCGATCGGCCTGAGGTTATTTAGAGTCACCAAAGCGGCCGGGCGAGCCCGGATTGGTCTTGGTCTGATAAATGCATGCATCCCGGGAGGTCCGCGCTCGTCGGCATGTATTAGCTCTAGAATTACCAGTTATCCAAGTAACAGATGGCACGATCAATGGAACCATAACTGATTTAATGAGCCATTTGCAGTTTCACTGTACCAGTCGTTTGTACTTACACGTGCATGGCTTAATCTTTCAGACACGCATATGCTACTGGCAGGATCAATGAGGTAGCCACACCTGATGGATGGATGGAGGGTGGCAACGGGGGGAGCCGCGCAACTGCCTCAGAGCCAACCTGCGCGCCCTCTTGGGCTGTCTGCAGGACTCGAGCGCCAAAGAGCATCCCTAGACGTGTGCGTGTCGGGTGGACAGGTTGGTCACGCAGGCGCCGGCGGCCGGGCCTGCTCAGCCATGCCACAGGGTGGGTGTGAGGGAGCGGCCAGGCACAACTTGAACCGGTAGTGGGGTTTGCCAGCACGCTGCCACTGGTATGGCGACAGAGGGAGTCAGCAGCCAACGTGTGTTCCGAACTGCTGGAGAAACGTGCTTGGTGAAGGAGGGGCCGCGTCGTGGCTTGCGAGGGGAACCCGTCTGATCTGACCACTGGGGAGCTGCCGGGCTGCTTAGCCTTCGCTCTAGAGCTGCCCAAACGAGGGGGCCCTCCCCGAGGGAAGCAAACCCTTTACACGGTCCCAAGGCGGGTGGAAGCAAATTGCTTGAAACAGCCGAGGATGGCCAAGCAGTCCAACCCTAGACAGACCAAGTGCACCAAATTCGATCCCATGGAGTGCTCGGAAGAGCACCCCCAGCAGGCCAGTCTCTGCTGGGGCATTGCGTGGGGCAACGAGAACCAAGAGGAGCGCAGACAGGTCCCTCTCACCCAGTCTATAGTAATCCGGAGGAAGGAGACTAAGTTTCGTCATCTGTGTACCCAGAGTGACAGAGCGGGATCTCTCGGCAAAAGCCTCGGGCTCCTTAGAGACCCAACTGGAGAAACATTTTAAACTGACGCCCATCAGAACTTCCAGAGCAGCCAAGCCGCCTGGTCCTTGCAGACATTCCTCTGGCCAATAACCAGAGTGGCCGGGCTCGGAGAGCGGCCATCTGGTAGGTCAAAGCATTCCAATGGGCCTGGATGGGAAGGGCCTTTGGCCCCCCCACCTGACAAAGGACAGGGCACCGGCAGGTGCCCAAAGGCATGGGCCAGCACCAATCGTCATCCTCGAGCTCTGGCAAGGCCACCTTAGAGTTTTTCTCACCCCCCCCCCTCCACATAAGAGGTTTTTGATCCACCCTGGAGCTTATCCCTCTGGGAAGGGACAGTCGCCCCACATGTGAGACAGGTACCCAAGGCTGGGTGCTTGGGGGGGACCAGCACCCCCCCAGCCATCCTGGAGCTTTAGCAGGGCCCATTTAGAGCTTCCCCTTCCAGGGCTCCCCGCAACTACCGCAAGGCTTGGGGACTCCACCCACATGCACAAGGCTGTCACCCAAGGCCAGTGGGGGCAGCAGCCCCAGCCACCGTGGAGCTCTTGCCCGGGCCGCCTTAGAGCTTCGCCTGCCACATTAGAGCTTTACCCTCCAGAGAGGGACAGGGCTCCCCACGATCACCACCAGGCTTGCGGACAGTCAACCCAGACGTGAGACAGGCACCCAAGGCCAGGACACCCCCGCCGCCAGCCACCCTGGAGCTTTAGCAGGGCCCCTTTAGAGCTTTTCCCTGTGGGGAGCGATGCGACTACCACTGGGTCCGGGGGCTTTCACCCTGGAGCTCTGGCCTGAGCTGCTCCCACAACATTAGAGCCTTTCCCTCCAGGACTAACCCACAAACACTGTGGAACTCAGGGCCGGCCACTGCGAGAGCATTTACCCCCATGCGGAGGACAGGGACCCGCTCAGGGCGCCCCTTGACACACGCACCTCGTCTTGGACCTGACCACAACTGGTTGATACTTGCCAGAGGACCGGGATCAACCCACGAACGCCATTGAACTAAAGCCGGTAATTGCGCCACGGCCGCCCTGAAGGCCGCAAGGTGGCACTTCCATGCCAACCGTAGACAAATGCAGGAGTCAGCCGTGGCAACCACAACTCGGGCCATCTGGGCCTACTCCCCGGGCCATATGGCCCAGCGGCCGTACCTGCCCCCACCGCCCAGGGGCACAGGCTTAAGGTACCACCCCGCGTGCTCTGGGGTGGGTGCTTAAGCTGCTGCCTCTCTTCCCCACCCTGGGTTTAAGGCACCAACTCAGCGCTCTCTGGCCGGGGAGACACTTCCACGCCGACTATTAAGCTTACGGAACCCGACCGGAGACAAATGCAGGAGTCAGCCGCAACTCGGGCATCTGGTCCACCAGCCACAACTTGGGCCATCTGGGCCTACTACCAGGCCAGGTGGTCCAGTGGCCAGCCGGGCCTGCCCCAACCCCACTTTCCAGGGGCACAGGCTTTAGCTACAACCCCACGCCCTGGGGTGGCTGCACCCTCTCTTCCCCTGCCCTGTTCGGGGGCTTAAGGCACCACCTCGAAGGCCCGGGCCCAAGGCCATCTGGTCTGCCAGGCTGACCAGGAAAGGTGAGAATAGTGCTCCCCGCCCAGCCCGCACACCCCCGCAGGTGTGCCCCTATGGTGGGTGGTATTTTCCTGTGCACCCCGCATGCCCCAGGAGGAAGGATGGAGAACCTTGGCAGTGCTGCCGCCTTGCAACAAAAGCTTGGCTCAGAGGATGACTTCCAATAGATCGCAGCGACGTAGCTGCTCTGCTACTTACGAAACCCTGAACCAGAATCAGGTTGTCGATGAATGATTTAGCACCAGATTCCCACAAACATGCGGTGCACTATGGGTGAGAGAGGTGGCCCCCATTCTGTCCACACTCAAGTCCTGAGGCAAGCGGCTCTACACACCGGCCCCAAGGCCGGCTGTCCTAAGCTAACTGATGCTCGACAGCGCTGCAGTATCACAGTCTGGGGTGGAGGGGGGGATTTTGGACGTAGAGGCGTTCAGTCATAATCCCACAGATGGTAGCTTCACCCCATTGGCTCCTCGGCCAAGCATGCACACCAAATGTCTGAACCTGTGGTTCCTCTCGTACTGAACAGGATTACTATTGCAACAACACATCATCAGTAGGGTAAAACTAACCTGTCTCACAACGGTCTAAATCCACCTCACGTTCCCTATTAGTGGGTAAACAATCTGATGCTTGGTGAAATCTGTTTCACAATGATAGGAAGAGTCGACATCGAAGGATCAAAAAGCGACGTCGCTATAAAGGCTTGGCCGCCACAAGCCAGTTATCCCTGTGGTAACTTTTCTGATACCTCCTGTTTGAAACCCAAAAAGTCAGCAGGATCGTGAAGCCCTGCTTTCACGGTCTATATTCATACTGAAAAATCGAGATCAAGCTAGCTTTTGCCCGTCTGCTCCGTGGGAGGTTTCTGTCCTCCTTGAGTTCGCCTTAGGACACCTGCGTTATCCTTTGACAGGGTGTACCACCCCAGTCAAACTCCCCACCTGCCACTGTCCCCGGAGCGGGTCGTGCCCGGCAGGTGCCGGGTGCTTGGAGCCAGAAGCGAGAGCCCCATGGGGCTCGCCCCCCGCCTCACCGGGTAAGTGGGAAAACAATAAGAGTAGTGGTATTTCACCAGCGGCCCGAGGGCCTCCCACTTATCCTACCTCATGTCTCTTCACAGTGCCAGACTAGAGTCAAACTCAACCGGGTCTTCTTTCCCCGACGATTCTGCCAAGCTTGTTCCCTTGGCTGTGGTTTCGCTAGATAGTAGATAGGGACAGTGGGAATCTCATTCATCCATTCATGCACATCACTAATTAGATGACGAGGCATGTGGCTTCCTTAAAGGTCATAGTTACCCCATCCGTTTACCCACGCTTCATTGAATTTCTTCACTTTGACATTAGGAGCACTTGGCAGAAATCACATTGCGTCAACACCCTCCACAGGCCTTCGCAATGCTTTGTTTTAATTAAACAGTCGGATTCCCCTGGTCCGCACCAGTTCCAAGTCAGCTGCTAGGTGTCGGCCGAGGCAGAATGCCGGCCCTGAACCCCCAGAGGAAGAACAAGATTGGCGAACACTGCAGCTGGGGTGATCCCCAGGAAGGGACCGGCTCGCATCCAGAGGCTGACTTCCCGTACCTACATTGTTCTGACATGCCAGAGGTTGTCCGCCTTGGAGACATGCTGCGGATATGGGTACGGCCTGGCGCGAGATTTACAAAATCTCACCCAGATTTTTAAGGACCAGCGGGAGCTCACCGGACGCCGCCGGAACAGCGACTCTTTGCAAAGCTCGGGCCCCTTTCTCGGGGCAAACCCATTCCAGGGTGGCCTGCCCCTCAAAAAGAAAAGAACTCTCTGTGCGGCTGGGGGCGTGGCTACAGAGCCATGTAGGAGGACGTGTTTCCAAGGAGGCTCCTGGTGATCCTGAAATCATCCGAGAAAATGTGACACATTGAAACCATCCTGGTCTGAATACATCGTTTGCCCGAGTTCATGAACTAACACTGCCCAACTGGAGCTGGAGATGGTGAGGGTCAGCGCTGTGATGCGAGCGAAATCAGCCGGAAGAATTTTATGGCGGTGCGCTTGTGAGGAATCTAAAATGGCGATCCGCCAACAACAAAGAGATGTGGAGGACAGCTGACTCACGAGCAGCCCGTTATAGGAGAGAGAGCTGCGCTCAGATCGGGTCTGCCAGAAGGGGCCGCGAGTAGAGCGGAGCTGTGAAGACCCCCTGTGGCCACAGCGCGGGACCCGGGGGAGAAGCCTGACGTCGGAGTAAAACGGCAAACGAACAGTGCCGTGATTGAAAAGCGCATGCCCAGTGCGCGACAAAACGGGACTGGAAACCCAAGCAGTCCGCGTGTATGCGTGATAGACTACAAGGCTGCTCACCCATGAATAAGTGACAGTACAATATACACTGCAATACTCGGCAGTGTATGCGCAACACATACGAGGCACCGGCGTGCCCACAAGCAGCTGTAGCGAAGTGACGGCATGTGAGCCGTCCAAGCATTATGGGCGGTTTCGCTTGCAGCCGCAGTGGAGACTTGGTCATTAGACAGGCCTATGACAGGGCAGCTTTTCGGGTCGCGCATGGTGTCCACGGCTGCAGGCTCCGTGTTGCGGCCATCCGGACCAAAGGTAACGCAATAACACGGATGTACAGGGCCAGCTTAGTATACGGAGTGCCACACAGGAAGACCCTGAAACGGATGCAATCAAATTTCACTGATAATAAAGCCAAGCACAGCCTAAGGGTTGCCTGAGACCTGACGGAGGCACACAGGGGGACCCTGATTAGATGTGATAGCAGCTCCTAGCAAAACAGATGCCAGCTTAATCATATTACCCTTTGCAACGTGTATAAGTTCACGCATCCACCGGGGACAAGGGAGTTGATCTTGCAATTGCAGCACAGGGCAAGGTCATGCAGAGCGCTGACCCTGCAAACATGGAACTATTGCATGGTGGAATGTGGAACCAGTAACTAGAATGAACCGGCGGCGACCAGAGCACTACTGACTTATATTGAACTAACTATCACGTTGCCAAGCAATTCTTTGAATGGGCTGCGATGCGGAGCTTGGATAGCGCATTCAAAATGGCGCCAATGCGTGCGTGTATATAGACGCAGGGAGCTGCCCGGTACGCTGTGCACCAAGCGGATCGATCAGAGGGAGGCGACGCTGGGAGCGTCCGTCTCCTTTAACGAGGTGATGGGAGGAGAGAAAAGAGCACCGTTGCTGCTCACAGACAGCTGATAAGCTGAAATGCCCATGACACAATAAACCCAGCGCCGCACCGTGAGACGAAGAGGCGCAGGCACACATCGGCAACCCAACCTGCAACAAACTCCACTAAACCATCCTGTTGAGGCTAGTAAACACAATAGCACAACGAAGAACAAGACATGCCTATGATTGATTTACGAATGCTGATCCAGCCACCCGAGCGGCACAGACAGGCTTAGACAGAAACACAGAGACTTGCAGCCGCCTGAAGTGGGAACAAAGAGACACAGACAACGTGCCCGAGGTGGCCGCAAGAGGTAACTGCAGATGAAGGTGTACGGGGTTGCCCCATGAAAGTGGGGACCATCAAGAGTGGCCACCGGAGCCCACAGAGCCACACCAGCACCAGGCAGACAGCCCGGGGAGCTAGATCGACTGGGGCAGGGTCCTTAGTCCTGTGAAGGCTGAATGAACCCACATGGGTACATGGGAGGACACAGTCCATTCTAGAAATAGGGGAGGTCGCTGGAGGACACCCCTGAAACGATCAGGCCGGGCCTAGACATTTTGGGCAACTTAGCACGTTCTAAAAGAGGACAGCACGTTTTGGGGCCGACTCACTTTACCCTGATGCAACAAGATGTCCAACAAACCCATCAGACAGAAAGGCAAGCAGCCCACACTGGACGATTTTGCCAAAACACCACCAGGTGCAGAAGGGGCCAGGAAGAAAGACAGGACCCCCGCTGGGGGCCCAGACATTATGGGCAACCAGGAGGTACTTGCGGCGATTGCGGACCTGAAAGTGGCCTTGGAGACCAAACTGGGCCTGGCAATCAGTGAATTGAAAGCTGTACTTGAGCTCAAAGTTGGAGCGGTGCAGGAGGACGTAAATCTTCTCCGGCAAGACGTACGATTGGTGGCTGAGCGCACGGAGGACCTGGAAAAAGAGGTGGCCCCGAACACAGCAGCCTGTGCTGCCCATAAATCTGAACTTCACGCCTTGGTACAACGTGTGGGCAATCTGGAGAGCAGGTCGGAAGAGGCAGAGGGACGCGCCCGAAGGAACAATATTCCCATTGTCGGAAGGAGCTGAGGGAACTAACCCTACGAATACATCGAGTCTATGCTATTACAGGAGATAACCGGGGGAGCTATGTCCTAGGGGTTCGCTGTAGAGAGGGCACACAGGGCCCTGATGAGGAAGCCACCGCCGGGGAACCCTAAACCCCCCCCCCCCAGGCCGGTGATAGCGAAGATCCTAAACTACCGGGAAAAAAATCCTTGAACACTTTCGGAAGGGCGGCACGATACAAAGAGGTGCTGCGAACATAACGGCATACCCGGATTATACCTTGCAAGTACAGCACAGCCGCATTAACTTTGGGTCCGTGAAAAGAAGATTGCGGGATGCAGGCCATAGGTACATGCTGCTTTTTCCAGCTAAACTGAAGGTTTTCTACAAGAGCAGAACCTTGTTTTTTGACACCCCAGAGAACGCCATGGGATGGTTAGATGCGCAGAGCTGTCCCCAGGAACCGGACATCCAGGGAGCAGAAGGTGGAGATAAGTAACATGCGTCGGAAAAGCGCCCTAGGTGCTGCAGCTCATGGCAATGGGACTTGAATATAGCATTGCATATACCGGCAGAGGAGTGTGTTCAGAGCTACAATTATAAATATGAGACAGTGGCACTGGAAACCTTGATATAGATATAGGAGCTATACGGAGCATGACCTCACACCCCCATAGCAAATAGTTTAGTTAGGTCACTGGTAGTTCGGTGACACCCTGCTGGGGTCTGGGCTGGGGCCTTTTAGGGCAGAACCAAACGCAGGGGGGCCCGAGATCCAGGGATGGAGCTGGGCACTTGTTGGGGTTGGGGTAGACGAAGGGGGGGAGGTGGGAGGGTGAGAGGGGTGTGCAATGGTTTGAAGTTGGGGGATGGGGAGTTGGGAAGGGGGTTGGAGGGAAGTTTGATGGGAGGGAAAGGGTATTGAGCCAAAATGTGACCCTTAAGAGGCGGGATATCATGGTGATGGCGCCAGGGTGCCTTACAGTGGTTACCTGGAATGTCAGGGGCCTCAACAGCTATCTGAAACGTAACAAGGTGATGTATCTGAAAAGGATGAGGACCGACATAGCATTATTGCAAGAGACCCACCTCACTAGGGAGAAATTGGAGGTGGTTAAGAAGAAGTGGAGGGGGTGCCTGGTGGGATCCACATACTCGGCCTACGCTAGAGGAGTTATCATCTGGGTTGCGCCGCAGGTGCCATTTCAGCTGCTTCAGGTCACGGGTGACCCAGATGGCAGATTGACTGTTGTGAAGGGTATATTGGAAAACCGAGAAGTGTGTATTGTAAATTTATATGCCCCTAACCAGGACACAGCGGCTTACTTTAGGACCCTGTACGGTAGAGTCGGCCCTCTGCTGGGTGGTGGGATTATTTGGGGAGGTGTTTTTAACTGTGTACTTAACCGTAATGTTGTCACGATGCCCGCTCCCGGGGAGCCGGCTCAGGCCCTGCGTCCCCGAAAGCAGACATTAAGTCCCCGGGGAAGGTCCCAGCAACCCCTTATAGGGGCCCTTTGGACAGCGTCCTGGCGCCTATGGCGCCAGGCTCATAGAAAACGTCAGTCCTGGCGCCATAGGCGCCAGGCTCATTATGAAAGTGTTTGGGTGCACTTACCTGATGCAGACCATGCTGCAGAACCCCGGCCTCCTTGAGGCCTGAAAGGAACTACTTTACCTGTGGTACTCATTAACCACCCGGGCGTGGTCGGGGAAGGATACATACCTGATTGGAGGAAGGACAAATTCTAGGAACTTCTTCCAAGGCTATTTAAACCACACCCGATCAGCCACACGTGCTTCGCGTTGTTCTGCATCTAGCAGCTTGACGCTCACCGTGTCTGCTCCTGCATCTTGACTTCTGCCACACCTGCCAGCATCCTGAATCACCTGCAAAGGAAGGGAACAAGAGAACAGAAGAAGGAAAAGGCCTCACCTGCTAAATCTGCATCCCAGAGACATTTCGCCGACAATCCTGAAAAGGAAGACATTTATTTTTAAAAGCACATCGCATCGATCGCTGCAGCGCCGCATTCTACTCACCTTTACAGGGCGCCTCCATGTTCAGCAGCGACCATCCGGATTCGCAGTCGCGCCCCCGCGCCTAGGGAGAAAAAGACAAGAACAAAGGTGAGAGAAAGAAGGGAAAAGGGAAGCTAAAACTCCATGTCAAGACTTACCTGTTGGGTCATTCCCTTTTCATTTCGGGTCCGCGCCGCATCCAGGCATTTTCGGACCCCGGCCCCTAAGGGGAAAAAGACATCAGCGTTAATGAGTGAATGAAAAGACATTACCAAAACACTCATTAAAGACTTACCTGATTTCCGCAAGGATTTCACCGCTCACCTCGGGTCGGTGCCTGTTCCCCGGCATTCCGTACCCCGGCCCCTATGGGGAAAAAGACACTAGCATTAGAACATTAATGCATGGACACAAGGGGAACCACTTATAGAAAAACTTACCTGGAAGCCAAGCAAGTTTGGTTCTCACCCATCCGAAAATCCAGTGACGTAACTGGATACCAACGCGCCCCTGCATCAGAAGCAGGATGGAGAGCTCGTCCTTCCAGACCCTAAGGTGAGACGCTACGGGGAAGCACAGAAGGGTTTTGAGGAGGGTGAGAGGGGTAAGTGGGAGGCCGATTGCATTACCCCGCAGACAGTTAACCCCCTATTCTCACCTACAGAAGGAAACTTCTGCGAGTCAGACAAGCCAGATCTGGGGCCCGGTCCAGTCCGTCTTCCGAACCCTGCGCATCACCTTAGACGAGGTCACAGCAGCGCGAACCAGGCCAGCGCCCCCGTGGGAGTCAGGTGAGCGTTACAGAACGCGAAGCCTTCCTACAAATTCCCACCCAGGCGCTATGGAAACTTCTGAGACTGATCAGTTGGCCCAATTACTGGGGGAATTACGGGGTGAAGTACATGCCGCTCGTCAAGAGACTAATGCCCTCAAGAGGGAATTAATAATATCAAAGGAAAGAACTGATGACCTGGCCAGACAGCTTTTGCAAGGTCAAGCTGGACAAACTCCTCTACCCTGTTCCGGAGGGAACCCCGCTCCAGTGGTTCCCAGTAACCCTGTGCAGATTAATCTACCTGGAAACATGCCGCTGGCCCCACCTGAACGCTTTGCTGGGGACCCCAAACGATTCCCCGTATTCATGAATCAGTGTCGTTTGCACTTCCTATGCAGACCTGGGGCCTTCCCTAATGATCAGACCAAAGTAGCCTTTGTATTGTCATATCTCAGCGGCTGCGCTGCCGATTGGTCAGTTCCACTGGTTACTCAAGATGACCCGATTCTCCGTGATTTTCAAGGATTTCAAGCAAGCATGGAAAGGTTATTTGCTCGACACTCTCAGGGGGAGGCTCTGGATGACGAACTTCTATCCCTGCGACAGGGCAATCAGGACCTCCTATCCTATATTGCAACCTTTAATAGACTAATTGTGGAAACGGGATGGCCAGAGGATAAAAGAGTCACGTTATTTTATCGAGGTCTACGCGGAGAACTTAAAGATGTCTTGGCCCAAGCTGTAAATCCGCCCCAAGAATGCACAGAATATATAGACTTAGTGGTCCAATTGGATCACAGACTTCAAAACAGAAAAACAGATCGGTCCAGGTTTGAGACCCGGGTGTTGGTCAAGACCCACGCTAACCCCAAGGGAGTTGATGTCTCTGAGCCTATGCAAATTGGAGGGGTTAAAGAACCCTTAACTCAAAAGGAACGTGAAAGGAGGCGGCAGTTAAAATTATGTCTTTATTGTGGGAACTCTGGACACTTTCTACGAGATTGCCCGGCAAAACCGCCCCGAAAAGCGGTAGGAGCCGCTGATAAAAACCATGAAGACTCTGTTTCGGGAAACGACTCAGCCCGACAAGCGTAGGGGTCCGCTTGCCGAGCTTGAAAACTAACTCTCAGACCTCGCATTTCATTGTGCCAATGGTTCTCGTAGATCCAGAAAAGCCTAAGCGGCTGCATGCAATAAAGGCATACATCGATAGTGGGGCTATTGGAAACTATGTGGATCGTGAATTGGTCTCTAGGATTAACCTCCCTCTCCGTCCTAAAACCAGCAAAGATGTCATCACCACAGTCGATGGAACTGAAATTGCCTCTGGACCGGTAACACATTCCACTACTGAGGTGACTCTTATTGGTCCTGACGGCCATCGGGAGGCAGTTGTGTTTGATGTAATCAAGGCTCCACAGTTTCAGGTTATTCTTGGAATTCCTTGGTTAGAGACACATAATCCTCGAATTGAGTGGCGAGCTAAGAGAATAACCTTCCCGGTTTGTGCACAAACCTGCTACCCAGAAAACCTGAAGATTAATCTAGCATCTGTAACCTCTGCCTCCATGCAATTACCTCTGGAATACCAGGACTTTCAGGACGTCTTCCAAAAGGAACAGGCCAACACGTTACCTCCTCACCGATTGTACGATTGCCAAATCGATCTGGTGCCCGGTGCACAACCCCCTTGTAGCAGGATTTATGCCCTTACCGAACCTGCATTTGAGACCATATTTGGATCAATACCTCGCCAATGGTTTTATTCGCCCGTCAAAGTCCCCGGCATCCTCGGCTTTGTTCTTCGTGCCTAAAAAAGAAGGCGACCTTAGAACTTGTATCGATTACCGCGCATTGAACCAGATAACGGTTAAAAACCGTTATCCTCTGCCTCTGATTCCTGAACTCCTTGACCAGGTGAAGGACGCTTGCATATACACCAAGTTAGATCTCCGGGGGGCATATCATCTGGTGCGAGTAAAAGAAGGCGACGAATGGAAAACAGCCATCCGTACAAAATATGGATTATTCGAATACCAGGTAATGCCTTTCGGGTTGTGCAATGCGCCTGCTGCCTTCCAATACTTCATGAATGATGTCCTTCGGGAACTCATCGATGTTTGTGTTGTCGTATATATCGATGACATTCTGGTGTACTCCTCTTCGGAATCTGATCACAGAAAACACGTTAGGGCAGTTCTGGAAAAACTGCGCCAACACAAACTATTTGCTAAACTGGAGAAATGTGTTTTCCATACCACAGAAGTTGAGTTTCTCGGTTTCATCCTGACACCCAAAGGAGTCCGAATGGACTCAAGAAAAGTGGATGCCATCCTCAAATGGCCATCACCTAGCTCTGTAAAAGGGGTTCAAAGCAATCTCGGCTTTGCCAATTTCTATCGCAGGTTTATCCCGGAATTTTCACGCGTGGTACAACCCATTACTGCACTCTTGAGGAAAAATAAACGTTTTGAATGGTCTGAAGAAGCCGAGCAGGCCTTTCAGGATTTAAAAGCTAAGTTTACCTCTGCACCTATATTGAAACACCTGCGTCCAGATCTCCCTTATGTCGTCGAGACTGACGCATCCAGCCTAGCCATGGGAGCAGTTCTGTCGCAAAGAGATCCTGAAACCAACCAACTGCATCCCGTAGCATTTTGGTCCAGAAAATTCTCGGCACCAGAGATTAATTACGCAATCACTGACAAAGAACTGTTAGCCATAAAGTCCGCTTTTAAAGCCTGGCGGCATTACCTGCTTGGCGCTCGACATACCATCACGGTGATCACTGATCACCGGAATTTACAGTATTTGAAAACCGCCAAGGCTCAGTCATCATGGCAGCTCCGATGGGCTTTGTTTTTCGCTGAATTTGATTTTGTGATTACCTATCGACCTGGCTGCAAGAACGGCAAAGCAGACGCCTTATCCCGAATTGGAATGGGAGAATCAGATACAAACTCAGAACCAGTACCAATAATTCCCGAACAGAGAATTCTAGGCATGACTTCGTTACAGACACTTGAAGACATTCAAGCCAGAGTGAAACAACTCCTGGACCCTACAACCTTACAGGATTGGATACAAAAGGGATCCGACTTTACCATAGATAATGGTTTACCTTATTTCCAAGGACGCTTATTCCTGCCACATAAGGAATTTCACGAACTAGTTATTTCCGGTTATCATGATGCATTAATAGAGGGACACCCCGGTATTGCCAAGACAGAGGAAAAGGTGAAACGACAATTTTGGTGGCCCTCTTGGCGAAAAGACGTTAAATCTTTTGTGATGTCCTGTGGTGTTTGCGCCCAAAATAAAAGTCAAAAGAAAAGACCAGCCGGTCTCCTTCAACCTCTAGACATACCGCCAGCACCCTGGCACACCCTATCAATGGATTTTATTACGGACCTGCCTCCTTGTTCGGGGTACAATACTATTCTGGTAATTGTGGATTTGTTTTCCAAAATGGCCCACTTTATTCCTTTAAAAGGTTTACCTTCAGCTTCTGTCCTAGCCAAAGAATTCCTCGAAAATATTGTTCGGCTACATGGATTCCCATCTATACTAATCTCTGACCGGGGAAGCCAATTCATTTCCCACTTCTGGCGCAAATGTTGTCAAATGGCGCAGATCGACGTAAGATTATCGACCAGTCACCACCCTCAGACCGATGGTCAGACCGAGAGGACAAATCAGACCCTCGAGCAATACTTACGGTGTATGTTACAGCAATCTGAAAGCAACTGGAAAGACATTCTTTGGATAGCCGAATACGCATATAATAATTCGGTACACTCTGGAACTGGCCATAGTCCTTTTTATACCTTGTTTGGACATCACCCTCGAACCTCAAACCTCGACTCACCTCAGAACCTCGGAGTGCCCGCAGTAGAACATCTGCATTCTACCATTACCCGAGCCTTCAAAGAGGCAACCACGCATTTACAACAAGCCAAGAGAAAATACAAAGAGAATGCTGACCTACATCGGAGTGAAGCACCTCCGTATCAGATTGGGGATCAAGTGTGGTTAGCTACCAGACATTTACCGCTCAAAGGGCCTCGAACTTTTAACCCAAAATATCTGGGACCTTATTCTATTACAGCAATAATTAACCCAGTGGCTGTTAAACTTGATTTACCAGCTAGTATGCGAATTCACCCTGTTTTTCATGTGTCACTTCTGAAACCAATGGTACCCGGAACCCGACTACTCAAACCTCCAGAACCCATTCTAATAGATGGGGAGCCCGAATTCGAAGTGAAGAACATTTTAGACTCAAAAATGTTTAGGTCAAAACTGTTCTACCTAATTGATTGGAAGGGGTACGGACCTCAGGAGAGGTCGTGGGAACCCAGCGACCATGTGCATGCACCTCGATTAGTCAGGAAATTCCACCGACTCTTCCCAGACAAACCAAAACCCCCGGAGGGAACAACCTTGGGAGGGGCCTTGGGGGGGAGTGCTGTCATGATGCCCGCTCCCGGGGAGCCGGTTCAAGCCCTGCGTCCCCGAAAGCGGACATCCAGTCCCCAAGGAAGGACCCAGCAACCCCATATAGGGGCCCTTTGGACAGTGCCCTGGCGCCTATGGCGCCAGGCTCATAAAAGACATCAGTCCTGGCGCCATAGGCGCCAGGCTCATTATGGAAGTGCTTGGGTGCACTTACCTGATGCAGACCATGCTGCAGGATCCCAGCCTCCTTGAGGCCTGAAAGGAACTACTTTACCCGTGGGACTAATTTACCATCCGGGCGTGGTCGAGGAAGGATACATACCCGATTGGAGGAAGGATACATACCTGGAACTTCTTCCAAGGCTATTTAAACCCCACCCGAACAGCCACACGTGCTTCGCGTTGTTCTGCATCTAGCAGCTGGACGCTCACCGTGTCTGCTCCTGCATCCTGACTTCTGCCACGCCTGCCAGCATCCTGGATCACCTGCAAAGGAAGAGAAGAAGAGAACAGAAGAAGGAAAAGTCCTTACCTGCTAAATCCGCATCCCAGAGACATCTCGCCGACAATCCTGAAAAGGAAGACTTTTATTTAAAAGCTCATTGCGTCGATCGCTGCAGCGCCGCATTCCACTCACCTTTACAGGGCGCCTCCATGTTCAGCAGCGATCATCCGGATTCGCAGTCACGCCCCAGCGCCTAGGGAGAAAAAGACCAGAACAAAAGGTGAGAGAGAGAAGGGAATAAGGAAAGCTAAATCTCCATGTTAAGACTTACCTGTTGATTCATTCCCTCTTCATTTCGGGTCCACGCCGCATCCTGGCATTTCCGGACCCCGGCCCCTAAGGGGAAAAAGAGACATCAGCGTTAATGAGCGAATGAAAAGACATTACCAAAAAACGCTCATTAAAGACTTACCTGATTTCTACAAGGATTTCACCTCTCATCTCGGGTCGGTGCCTGTTCCCCGGCATTCCGTACCCCGGCCCCTATGGGGAAAAAGACACTAGCATTAGTACATTAATGCATGGACACAAGGGGAACCTCTTATAAAAAAAAACTTACCTGGAAGCCAAGCAAGTTTGGTTCTCACCAATCCGAAAATCCAGTGAAGTAACTGGATACCAACGTGCCCCTGCATCAGAAGCAGGATGGAGAGCTCGTCCTTCCAGACCCTAAGGTGAGAAGCTACGAGGAATCACAGAAGGGTTTCGAGGAGGGTGAGAGGGGAAAGTGGGAGGCTGATTGCATTACCCCGCAGTCAGTTAATCCCCTATTTTCGCCTACAGAAGGATACTTCTGCGACCCAGACAAGCCAGATTTGGGGGCCCGGTCCAGTCCGTCTTCCGAACCCTGCGCATCACCTTAGAAGAGGTCACAGCAGCGCGAACCAGGCCAGCGCCTCCGTGGGAGTCAGGTGAGCGTTACAAATTTTGGCCCCAAGACCTCTAATCATTCGCTTTGCTAGATAAAACTGGGGTTTCCGTGCGCCAGCTATCTTGAGTGAAACTTCGGAGAGAACCAGCTACTATATCATTCGATTAGTCTTTTGCCCCTATACCCAGGTCGGATGACCGATTTACACATCAGGACCGCTACGGACCTCCACCAGGCCGAGTCCACCATCTTTCGGGTCCTATCACACACGCTCATGCATCATCTCTGACACAGCGGGGGAGATGGGTCGGTGGAGAGCCCACCGCGACAGGATGCCACTGCAATCGCCGGGCACCGGCCCTCAACATCATTACATCACAGGGTTTCATTCATCCCTCCGACTCGGGCAGGCATTATATTCTTAGTCAGTGTTTCCAGACAGGTCGGGTGGTTAACCGACCCCTGGCGCCCTTTGTGGGCCTCCACGCCCGGCAGCACTGCGTGGTTGGGGTTTATTGAGGGCAGTCCACCACAGTCACATCGGGAGCCCCGTCTCCCGTGGCCACTCTAGCAACCCCCAAGAGGGGCCAGGACAGTTGCCGGATAAGGGCCCGGTGGTGGTCTATCTCCCTCAGCCCCGTGGACACAGCAAAACTGCTGTCAGGGGGCTGTAACACTCTCTGCTGGAGCAGAGAGCCACCTGCCCCCTGGGGCCTTCCCAAATGCACCCTGCTGGGGCTGGATGTGCCCGGGCCGCAGACCCGCAAGGGCCTCCACCGTTCCAGGTGACCAACCTGCCTGCCGTGTTGAATCCTGTGGGTGAACTGCACAGACCCCACCAGTTTACCGCTCAACCGTTTCACACCCTCTTGAACTCTCTTCAACTTTCCCTTACGGTACTTGTTGGTCACCAGTCTCGCGCCCGTATTTAGCCTTAGACAGAGTTTATTTACCACACGCTTTGGGCTGCATTCCCAAGTAACCTGACGCCAAGAAGACCTGATCCCGGTGTGCAAGAGGCCGCTATCGGCCTAACACCATCCGCGTGGGGAGACTCGATCAGAAGGACTTGAGCCCCCTGAGTGATGCCGGGGAGTCGGTCTTCTGTACGCCACATTTCCCACGCCTGCTGCTGAATGGGGATTTGGCGCTGGGCTCTTCCCTTTTCACTGGCTGCTACTGAGGGAATCTTGGTTAGTTCCTTTTCCTCTGCTTAGTAATATGCTTAAATTCAGCAGGTCACCATGTCTGATCTGAGGCCGTGGTCGGGGAGCACAAAGCTCAGGGCAGCTGGCCTCGGGCCCGTATGGGGGGTTGCCCCAGCCCTTTGCGCAGGCGAGTGTATTCTGTCCCAATCTGTGACCGAAGCCCACATGGTCACAAGGTCCGTGCTCCATGGTCATCCTTCGCCGGCAGCCGTGGGACACCAAAGACAGCCACACACAGCACGGCCAGGTGTCCCGGGGTAGGGTGAAGGTGCGCCAGGCTTTTTTAAAGCCTGCTGCCGCCACCACATCCGGGGCTCGTCGGCCACCCGGCCCTCCCGAAACCAGCATGAGGTGGGGAAACTGGGGAAACCAGGACGCGTCCGCAATGAGCTTGCGCGCCAGATCCAAGGATCCAGCGACAGTGCTGATCGGGGTCTGACCTTAGGGGGATGAATGGAATGGGGTCCCTGCGACAACCCCAGCCACGCCCGTGGGAGTGAATGTCGGGGCGATTGATGTACAAGCGACCCTCAGACAGGCGTAGTCCCGGGAAAAACCCAGGGCCACATGGTGCGTTCGAAGTGTTGATCAATGTGTCCTGCAATTCACACTAATTCTCGCAGCTAGCTGCGTTCTTCATCGATGCACGAGTCGAGTGATCCACCGCCAAGAGCCAAAGGCAACCTTTTTTGTCCTAGACGTCGGCCTGACCCTGCCGGTGCAGGAGAGGTTGGGGGAGGCAGCGCTGGCTGTGGCAGGACAGCCCAGCTCCCTGTCTAGCTCGGCCGAAACCATTGTGGTTTCAAAAAAATAAAAAATAATAATCCAGGTGCTCGGCCTGACCGCCAGCTGCAGCAGCACAGCGCTTCCCAGGGGGATGGAGGTAGGCTGCTCCGCCACCTGCCCACAAGGCCCGATCCACTCATCCTTCCCCGACCCCTTCCGCTTCCCTTTTGGGAGGGGGGGCTGGGAGATGGACAACGAGGCAGGCCAGAGACAGCACAGACAGGGGGTCGGGTGGGACCACTAGAGTCTTCAAACCCCAGCCCGGCCGCATAGGACCCAGCTCCAGGTACCTGGGCAAGAGGGAAGGTCACCCACTGTGCCAGCGGGCCTGGCCATTGCTCACACACAGATGTGGGCGGCTGGAACCTTGGCGCCCACCGTCAAGTGAGCAGCTGCACCATGGCTCATGCCTGGCTTGCCCGGGTGCCTGTCTGCCTGGGGAGGCATCCCTCGAGAGCAGTCAGGTTTCCCTCGGCTCCCGGCTGCCCCCAGTCAGGGCTTTCCTGGTGACCGGGGTGTGCCCACCAATGCCCAGCCGCTGGCAGGTCAGAGAGAGGAGTGTGCGCCCCCCGGCAAGCGCAGATGCGGGCTCAGTGAGGAGAGGGGGCTGGTTGACCACGCGCACTGGACCGTTCTGCGCGAGGTGCCCCGGGCTGTGGCTGTGCACGTCTGGGATGCAACTGAGGTCGGGCCCACGGCTCACCCTCCCGCTGCTCCGCTGTTAATGATCCTTTATGCCCCCACCCACAAGCAGAAACCATTCACACTCAAATGCCCCATTTCTCCTTCCAAACACGTTCCAGATTCAAATGCCACCTCCCTCCTGACCTACATGCCACCATCCCTCCATCCGAACCCACACAAAGACACCAACATCTGTCCCTCCATACCTACACCAAGATGCTCCACCCCTCAGAGCCACACCCATATGCTTCATCTCTACCTCCACACTCAGATGGCGCCATTCGCCCTCTCTCTATACCCTCACCCAATTACCCCATCCCTTCGACACACACATGCTCTCACCACTCCAATAAACCAACATGCTTCTCTCCAGACAAACATACCCCATCCCTCCATTCACACCCAGATGCCCCCTTCCTTCCCACCAGAGCGCTCCAGCCCTGACCCACATGCTCCACCATTCCCTGACATGCCCCCATCATATGCCCATTCCATATCAACAATGCCCCCTCCGATCCAGACTCCACGATGCACAATCCCTTCCTCAAGACCCATACCATGATGGCCCATGCTCCCTCCACACAGAAAGATGCCCCTATCTGTCCTCCGACCAATGAGCCCCAATCCTTCCCTCCAGACCCACACCAATGTGCCCCATCCCTCCTTCCAGATGCACATCAATGTGTCCTGTGCCTCCCTTCATACCCAAAGCAATGTCCCCATCCCTCCCTACAGACCCACACCCATGTGCACCATCCCTTCCTCTCAGAACCACACCAAGATGCCCCATCCCTCCCTCTAGACCAATACCATAATGCACCATCCTCCCTCCACATAGCAAGATGCCCCTTGCATCAGATGCCCATGTGCCGATCCTGAATCACATGCAGATAGCCCCAGTCAACCCCCTCTAAAACCACCCATCCTAGTATGCCCCATCCGCCCAGACCCACACCAATGTGCCCCGTCCCCTCCTTCCAGACCCACACCAATATGCGGTCATCCCTCCCCAGACCAATGTCCCCATCCCTCCCATCAAACCCACACCAATGTGCCCCCAACACCTCCCTACAGAGCCACACCAAGATGCCCAGCCCAACTTCCCAACCCACACCTAGATGACCCATGCCACCCCCCAGACGCACTGTGCCCCATCTCTCCCTCCAGAAAAACGCCCATGTGCCCCATCCACCTCCCTCCAGAGCCATACCAATGTGCCCCACCACCTCCCTCCAGAAACACACCAATGTGCCCCCACCACCTCCCTCCAGAGCCACACCAATGGGACCCGACCACCTCCCTCCAGAGCCACACCAAGATGCCCCATCCCACTTCCCAACACACACCTAGATGACCCATGCCACCCTCCAGACCCACTGTGCCCCATCTCTCCCTCCAGAAACACGCATGTGCACCATCCCTCCGCCCAGATCCACGCAAATGTGCCCCCACCATCTCCACCCAGAGCCACACCAAGATGCCCCATCCAACTTCGCAACCCACACCTAGATGACCCATGCCACCCTCCAGACCCGCTGTGCCCCATCTCTCCCTCCAGAAACACACCCATGTGCCCCCACCACCTCCCTCCAGAGCCCACACTAAGATGCCCTGTCCAACCTCCCAACCCACACCTATATGACCCATGCCACCCTCCAGACCCACTGTGCCCCATTTCTCCCTCCAGAAACATGCCCATGTGCCCCATCCACCTCCCCCCAGAGCCACACCAATGTGCCCCACCACCTCCCTCCAGAGCCACACCAAGATGCCCCGTCCAACTTCCTAACCCACACCTAGATGACCCATGCTACCCACCAGACCCGCTGAGCCCCATCTCTCCCTCCAGAAACACACCCATGTGCAACATCCCTCCGCCAAGATCCACACCAATGTGCCCCCACCACCTCCCGCCAGAGCCACACCAACGTGCCCCCACCACCTCCCTCCAGAGCCACACCAAAATGCCCCGTCCCACTTCCCAACCCACACCTAGATGACCCATGCCATCCTCCAGACACACTGTGCCCCATCTCTCACTCCAGAAACACACCCATGTCCTCCATCCCTCCCCAGACCCACGTACCCCAACCCACACCACTGTCCCTATCCCTCACCCAGACCCACACCACTATGTCCTATCCATCCCTCCAGACCCACACCAATGTGCCCCCTTTCTCCAGAGCCACGCAAAAGTGGCTCATCCCACCAGACCTACACCAGCATGCCCCTATCCAACCATTCAGACCCCAGCAAGATGCCCAATCCCTCCCTCTAGTCCAATAACATAATGCCTGATCCTTCTTCCAAATAGCAAGATGCCCCTTCCCCCTTGCAACAGATGCCTGTGTGCCATCCCGAATCACACGCAGATAGCCCCAGCCAACCCCTCTAAAACCACGCATCCTAATAATCACACCCTCATAAAACATTAAATCACTCTATTAACCCCCGTTGTTCAGTTAAACACAAGCATACACTGTCTCCCTGTTCCTTTTCTTAGCCCTCCATACCTTTCATGTTGAATAGCTGAGCATGATTTTTAAAGTAAATGTAATTTCCTGCTCCCCCGTCTAAATCGGGTGTCTTGCAGGAACGTTCACGGTATCCGGAAGAAAATTCCAATTTACAGCCAGCCAAAAGCACACGGGTTGCTGCTGTTCCTGCAGCCTGGCAGCCAGAGCCTTGTCGCTCAGGACGCTCCAGGGCCTCCTAGAAATGTTCCCGGTGTTGAAATGCCAACCCCAAACGCTGCTAGCCAAAGGCTGGCAGGGTCCGGTTGCACTTGCACCGGCGGCAGCCAGAGCGTTCAAAATTCCCGCTCAGCCCCAGCCCGCTTACTGAACGTGCTCCGGAACCGCTTCTCTGCTCCGGAATACACACGAATGACATCAGAGGTCACGTGACAACGAGGGGGCGGGCCGTTGCTATGGTCCTTTTCTCGGATGGGAACTAGTCGCTACCATCCTACTAGGCCAGGTGACCTTGAGATCGCGTAAGTGCAGCAAGTGCAGGGGAGGGAGGAAGAGGAAAAAGTGCAATACATAGGGTAACAGTAAAATAAATAAAGACAATACATAAAAGTGTGGCCAGCTGGTGGCAATTGCAATGGTAAGTGCAGACATCAAGTGTCAAGTGCTAGTAGGGACTGTTGAGATACAGAAACAATCCCCGGGTGCAAGGATTGCCAGGGAGGCAGTACAGGTGTGCAACTGGCGGGGAGGGGACCTGGGATCGAGATCAGAGGGTAGCCAGGTAACCAGTGCAGTTTCAGATTTAGCCAGGAGATCAGCAGGGGAGAGGCGTTCTTTCTGGCAGCACCCAAGCTTTGGAACCAGCTACCGTCAACTTTGCGAAGCCAACCCACATTGACAGCTTTTAAGAAAGCGCTAAAAACCTTGCTTTGCTCTTAATCTTAGACCCCCCCTCAGACTCCCGATTCTATCTGCCATGATGATCTTAGTGGGTAGCTGATCCGCCTTTCTTTTTTTGTTGCTTCTTTGTGTTTATGTGATCTTGTCCGTGCCCTAATGCCCTAGGGTCCAAGGTGCGCATTACATTAAAGTAAAGTAAAGGAGGAGAGAAAGCAGAAGCAAAGAACCATCTCCGGTTCAGGAAGCACCTCAACACCTTCAGGTCTTGAGGTGCTTCCGGAACCGGAGATGGTTCTCCTCAAGTTTCAGAAAGGCAGGGAGGCTGTTCCAGAGGGAGGCCCCAGCAGAAGAAAGAGATCTCCACCAACTCGCTGCTTGGAGAAGTGACTGACCCTGAGGGAGTTGGAAGCGGATGAGCGAAGAGCTTGAGAAGGAAGGTATTTAGGAAGAGAGAGTTGAAGGTATTGAGACCCCATGCAATTGGAGATACTAATAGAAAGCATCATTTAAAGCTTAAGAATCTCAGATAGATGCACTTTAGGCACTAACTGACCCAGGCATCTAGACAAGAGGCACTGATAATTAAGAACTCTGCGTTATCTGCTGTAATATCGAGTGGTTCTACATCACTGGAACGATTGAAACATGGATAACTGATAACAGTTCATGTATTAACTTGTACAATTGTTCTGAGATCTCTCAAGGAGAGATATTGTTTAATTGTATATTTTGCACAATCGAAGCACATTCTACACATGGGAATTGTTGTGAAAATAAGCATTCAGCACTTTATAGCACTTGTCACTTTATTTAGTTTTATGTACTGGTTTTAATATCTCTATTTATTAAAAACTGTTGATTTTATTTTTATTATGTTTGTTGAAGTCAGGTTGTATTTTCCTTGAACTTCTATTCTGTTAATGGTTGAGTTGTCGAACACCAGTGTGTATTCCCTTAGATTAACCAGTGAATTCCATGCTTTAAAACCCCATTGAAGTGCAGGAGCCTTTTGTTGTTCATATTGTATACAGGTCAGGTTTGCTCCCCCACAATTTATTGTTTTACCTGATTTTCCCCCCAGTGTAATAGAGATTGAGACCCCATGCCCCATAAAGCCTTATGGGCAAAGCAGAGGGTTGCCTGAGTGGGCTAAGGGGTGTCTGAGTGGTGCAGAGCTAAGGAGCTGGGGTGGGGGCAGCGCTGGAAGGGGCCCACCCAGACAGCCGCCTCTGAGCTCGGCGCTAGAGAAAAAGTTAAGCATTCCTTTGTGTCAAACAAAGGAATGCATATTTTGCACACAGCCTCTGAGGTGCCCCTCCCCATCCCTAGCTTATCTCTCTTTGTGTTGACAGAGATTTTAAAGTGGGGCAATGTATAACTGATGGCATGTACATTTGTACCGGGCACTATCACCACCGGAGTGGTCCCCTGGCGCTCTGGCGGCTCTGAAAGAGGAAGGGAGGGGGGTTAGTGGGAGCAAGCTGGAAAAGTGCAAGAGATCAGTGATGTGCTGTTGGCGGCCTCAGCCCAGTAGGTCTGTTGGCTGGGCCTGAGGTGTTTGCGGCCCGTAGTCATCGTGTACTTTTGTGCGAGTCTGTGTGTTTATGTTTTTTTGTTGTAATGTAGTGAAGTTTGTGCGGTTTGTTGTGTGGTAGGTTTGTGGTTGTGTTTGGTTTGTAGTTTGAGAGATGTATGCGGAGGGGGGAATTGTTAGTGCAACTTGGTTAGTTGGTATCTCTATCCTGACTTGAGGCGGTGGGCTTCAGCATCTGTAATCTCCCCAGTCTGTCTGGCCTTTATTGTCCCTTTTCACATCTGGACCCCACCTCCCCCCGCCTTCCTTGCAGCCCTACCTGTCTTCCCCTCCCCCTCATACCGCCAGTGCACCTGCCCATGTACACAGCTCAGTTATTGTGGTGTTTGATAATATGCCGGAAATTGCACAACATTGTCGTAACTGGTGGCAGCTAAGGGGCGAGTGAGAGTGTTGTGTGGAATTAGGTTGGGGTTGTTAACTCCGTCTCAATGGGTGTCGCCTGAGTTCCACTCTATACTCGGCGTCACTTGTTAGGGTGCTGTGGGAGCTTCTTAGTCGGTTCTGGGAGTTGTCCGGGTCCACTCTAGTTTAGTCATCACTTTCCTTTCTGTTTCGGTTTCGGTTTTCAGTTTGAGTCTCTGGTGTATGTGCTTAACATTTCAGTGTTAAGAACTGAACATGGGTTTTCAGTTTGAGTCTCTGGTGTATGTGCTTAACATTTCAGTGTTAAGAACTGAACATGGGGTATTTTTATTCTGAAGACCAGCACAAAGCATCACTTAGCTGACCAAATTTACACATTCACACAGAAAAAGGTTTAAACTATCGGGCTCATTATAACTTTGCCTGTGCGGAATTAATGTGCTGTAGTACCGTATACAGTCATGTTTCTGCATCGGCAAATTGCAAGTGTCCTGGTCGGGTGCCAGGAATTACCTCCAGCTAAGAGCTGAAAGACATTCTGGTACCCTACTGGCAAAAATTGCTGGTATTACCGGCACCGGTATTAACGGCAAATCCCCCCATGGAGTCTTATTGGACTCCATGAAATGGAGAGTTACCACCGTTACGGCATTCAGCATATGGTGGACATTCCACCAGATCAAGTGCCAGTAACAGTGTTACAGCCAAGATACCGACAAACTTATAATGAGGGCATATGCTCTTTATTTGTATGTCTTTTTATTTGACCCACCAAAACATTTTTTTTGTATGTTACTTTTTAGTTGCATATGGTGCATTCATGGGAAAGTTAACTGTCATTTGTTTAGTGGCTGCTTTGGGACATGGACTAAATGCATCCGCTCAGCATCAAAGATCTTTTCATTTTCTTAACAAGCCAACCCCTGCCTATCACATATCAGATGGTTCCTCAATGTGACTTGACAGGGTTCATTGTGTGTGACCATGCAGACAGTAGTCCATAGCAAATCAATGCAGTGATTATTGCAAATATATACAATTATTCATGATGTTTATAAAAAATCAAGTAAAAAACATTGTTTTTACACATAACACGTCATCAATATCAAAATTCATTCATATCAAAATAAACATGACATATAAAAAACTTTTTGTGTCTTGGGGTCAGTATATTATGTGATTAAATTCTTTATAACGTTATGTTTACAGATCCGCCTGAGCGCCTGGAGATCAACTCCGTTGGTGACGGTGCGCTATATAAATACCTTTTAACATTAACATCCATTTCTTGAATACTTATCTTCTTTTATTCCTATTTTCACATATTTAATTTAGGTGAAAAATATATAGAAGAAAACAATGTGTCTGCGTTTTTTTACATCGGACACCCAAATGGACCAGAAACGCAACTTGTCGTTCAAGCTGTCTTGTTGTCTACACTTGTTATGGTTATTATTATTATTATTATTATTATTATTACTTGTTTCAGCCCTTATATCTGAATACATTTGTCCCAACGTTTCTGACAGGAGTTGAATGGGATTTCTTCAGGACAGTGCTTTTTATATATATACAAAGGGATTGATAAACTCTACTGTTTTCACAATGACACACTACAATTCAAAGAGTGAATAAAACTTTGTAAGACTTCAAGAAAAACGGGAGTAGACATCGGAGCAAAAGCTTTTGTGAAGTTTCTATCTAGAGTGCACACCACTGACCTTATTCTTGATAGGGATAAGAGATGGGCAGGTTAGATGAATTTCTTCTGTCTGTCAATTACTCAGTGAGATTCACCTAAGTAAAAAGACAGGTAGCCTACATTTAATGCATTAAATGCACTATGTTCTGTTAGGGCAAATGTATAGAGATTAACAGGGTAATTCATAGAATTTCGCAGAAAAGTGTCGCAAGCGGCTGGCGCAGAGTGTCCGCGTGCGATTGTCTGCGCCAGGCACGTGCGCTAAAACCGATTTCCGCGCACAGCGTATTCATGGATTTTAGGCTCCCAAACCAGCCGTGGCGCAGAGTATCGCAGCGACCCTGCAGCAGCGCCAGTAACGCCCCCAAGAACGCCCTCGCGCAAGGAAAAGCCATCAAAATCTCTAAATCATCGCAAAGGGCAGCGCTAACCCTGGACCAGTCCACAGGGCTGCCAAACAAGGAACGCAAAGCGGGTAACGTGCATATCAGGGGTACGCGTGAAGTTATACACGCGATTAGCCAGGGTACGTGTATTACAGGGGTACGCGTGAAGTTTTACACGCGATTTGGCTGGGTACGTGTATTACAGGGGTGCGCGGGAATTATCACACGCGATTTGGCTGGGTACATGTCTTCCAGGGGTGCGCGGGAATTATCACACGCGTTTTGGCTGGGTAGGTGTATTACAGGGGTACACGGGAAGTTCTACACGCGATTCGGCTGGGTACGTGTATTACAGGGGTGCGCGGGAATTCTCACATGCGATTTGGCCAGGTACGTGTATTACAGGGGTGCGCGGGAATTATCAGGCGCGATTTGGCTTGGTACGTGTATTACAGGGGTGCGTGGGAAGTTCTACACGCGATTGGCCAGGGTACGTGTATTACAGGGGTACGTGGGAATTATCACACGCGATTTGGCTGGGTACGTGTATTACAGGGGTACACGGGAAGTTCTACACGCGATTCGGCTGGGTACGTGTATTACAGGGGTGCGCGGGAATTCTCACATGCGATTTGGCCAGGTACGTGTATTACAGGGGTGTGCGGGAATTATCACACGCAATTAGGCTGGGTGGGTCCTCACAGGTGTTCCCTGTACACCCTCCACGGCCCCTGCAGGCAGCCCACAAAACAGGGGACTACCCTGCACACCTGCTCATGTCCCCCTGCACCCCCACCCCCCAGCAGTGCAGGGGCAGCCTCCACCAGGCCCCCACCCATGTCTCCCACCACCCCCACCCCCCAGCAGTGCAGGGGCACCCTCCACCAGGCCCCCACTCATGTCCCCTATCACCCCCACCCCCCCGCCACCAGGGGCACCCTCCACCAGGCCCCCATCCATGTCTCCCACCACCCCCACCCCCCAGCAGTGCAGGGGCAGCCTCCACCAGGCCCCCACTCATGTCCCCTATCACCCCCACCCCCCCGCCACCAGGGGCACCCTCCACCAGGCCCCCACTCATGTCTCCCACCACCCCCACCCCCCAGCAGTGCAGGGGCACCCTCCACCAGGCCCCATCCATGTCTCCCACCACCCCCACCCCCCAGCAGTGCAGGGGCACCCTCCACCAGGCACCCACCCATGTCTCCCACCACCCCCAACCCCCAGCAGTGCAGGGTCACCCTCCACAAGGCCACCACCCATGTCTCCCACCACCCCCAACCCCCAGCAGTGCAGGGGCAGCCTCCACCAGGCCCCCGCTCATGTCTCCCACCACCCCCACCCCCCTGCCACCATGGGCAGCCCCCACCAGGCCCCCACTCATGTCTCCCACCACCCCCACCCCCCAGCAGTGCAGGGGCACCCGACACCAGGCACCCACCCATGTCTCCCACCACCCCCACCCCCCAGCAGTGCAGGGGCACCCTCCACCAGGCCCCCACCCATGTCTCCCACCACCCCCAACCCCCAGCAGTGCAGGGGCAGCCTCCACCAGCCCCCCACTCATGTCTCTTACCACCCCCACCCCCCTGCCACCATGGGCAGTCCCCACCAGGCCCCCACTCATGTCTCCCACCACCCCCACCCCCCAGCAGTGCAGGGTCAACCTCCACCAGGCCCCCACTCATGTCCCCCTGCACCCCCACCCCCCGGCAGTGCAGGGGCAGCCTCCACCAGGCCCCCACTCATGTCTCCCACCACCCCCACCCCCCTGCCACCATGGGCAGCCCCCACCAGGCCCCCACTCATGTCTCCCACCACCCCCACCCCCCAGCAGTGCAGGGTCAACCTCCACCAGGCCCCCACTCATGTCCCCCTGCACCCCCACCCCCCGGCAGTGCAGGGGCAGCCTCCACCAGGCCCCCACTCATGTCTCCCACCACCCCCACCCCCCTGCCACCATGGGCAGCCCCCACCAGGCCCCCACTCATGTCTCCCACCACCCCCACCCCCCAACAGTGCAGGGGCACCCTCCACCAGGCCCCCACCCATGTCTCCCACCACCCCCACCCCCCAGCAGTGCAGGGGCACCCTTCACCAGGCCCCCACCCATGTCTCCCACCACCCCCAACCCCCAGCAGTGCAGGGGCAGCCTCCACCAGGCCCCCACTCATGTCTCTTACCACCCCCACCCCCCTGCCACCATGGGCAGCCCCCACCAGGCCCCCACTCATGTCTCCCACCACCCCCACCCCCCTGCCACCATGGGCAGCCCCCACCAGGCCCCCACTCATGTCTCTTACCACCCCCACCCCCCTGCCACCATGGGCAGCCCCCACCAGGCCCCCACTCATGTCTCCCACCACCCCCACCCCCCAGCAGTGCAGGGTCAACCTCCACCAGGCCCCCACTCATGTCCCCCTGCACCCCCACCCCCCGGCAGTGCAGGGGCAGCCTCCACCAGGCCCCCACTCATGTCACCCACCACCCCCACCCCCCTGCCACCATGGGCAGCCCCCACCAGGCCCCCACTCATGTCTCCCACCACCCCCACCCCCCAGCAGTGCAGGGTCAACCTCCACCAGGCCCCCACTCATGTCTCCCACCACCCCCACCCCCCTGCCACCATGGGCAGCCCCCACCAGGCCCCCACTCATGTCTCCCACCACCCCCACCCCCCTGCCACCATGGGCAGCCCCCACCAGGCCCCCACTCATGTCTCCCACCACCCCCACCCCCCAGCAGTGCAGGGTCAACCTCCACCAGGCCCCCACTCATGTCCCCCTGCACCCCCACCCCCCGGCAGTGCAGGGGCAGCCTCCACCAGGCCCCCACTCATGTCTCCCACCACCCCCACCCCCCTGCCACCATGGGCAGCCCCCACCAGGCCCCCACTCATGTCTCCCACCACCCCCACCCCCCTGCCACCATGGGCAGCCCCCACCAGGCCCCCACTCATGTCTCCCACCACCCCTACCCCCAGCAGTGCAGGGGCAGCCTCCACCAGGCCCCCACTCATGTCTCCCACCACCCCCACCCCCCTGCCACCATGGGCAGCCCCCACCAGGCCCCCACTCATGTCTCCCACCACCCCCACCCCCCAGCAGTGCAGGGGCAGCCTCCACCAGGCCCCCACTCATGTCTCCCACCACCCCCACCCCCCTGCCACCATGGGCAGCCCCCACCAGGCCCCCACTCATGTCTCCCACCACCCCCACCCCCCAGCAGTGCAGGGTCACCCTCCACCAGGCCCCCACTCATGTCTCCCACCACCCCCACCCCCCTGCCACCATGTGCAGCCCCCACCAGGTCCTCACAATCCCCAATCATGTGCGTAATGGTCAGCCTCCACAGCCAAAAAGCCCTACCAAGTAACCCATTCACCCACATGGAAATGAAAACACATGTTACACCCCCAATGTTCATGAAGCAAATGAACCCATGTCCGTCACACACATATTTTCCAATTGAATGGGAAAACACACAACATGACATGCATGAAACCAATGAGATGAAACCACACAGTGAACAATGGAAAAAAAAATGTATTGGACAAAAATACGAATGCTAAAGAAAGAAAACTAACTACAATGTAAATGTGAAAAAATAAGCTGCATGTCCGCATAAAAACACAAAAGTAGAAAATCAAATCCAAAAAATGTTGTCCAAAGTGAAATGTAAAAACTCTCCATGCAACAAAGAACTATGTACAAAAATAACAAGGGTCCATCATCACAACTGAACTAAGGAAATCTCCTAAAAAACCTACCTAAATATCAACTATATACAAAAAGTGGAGCAGTGTCCGTCGACTCCAAAAACAAAGGAAACCTAAAACTAAAGAACTATATACAAAGGCGGCGGGCAAGTCCAGCGGCTCACTCCGTGGTGTTCCGGGCCAGGGCATCATCGAACTCCTGTTCGATGTCCCGGAGGCGGTCCAGTTCCATGGCCCCGAGGGTCCGCAGGGACGACGCCGTGTCCTCCTCCAACCCCCTGCGGATTGCCTCGAGGCACTCGGCCCGCCTCAGGGCCCTCCGCATGGAGTTCTCCGCCCTGACCATTGTGAGCCGCGCCTCTTCCGCCCGCCGCCGCTCCGCACCTATGGCGTGGCCCAACCGCTGCCACACGGAAGACACTCTCTGTCCTGGGTCCTCCTGCCCTCCGGCCGATGCCTGCCCCTCCGATGTCGAAGGCCCCAAGCCTTCATGGCTCCCACCATGTTGCTGCTGCTGCTCTGCCTCTGCCCGTGCACTGCCTCCTGCTGCCTGCACATCCTCCGCCGCTGGGGTGCAGTTGTTGATGTGGCCACCCCTGCTGGACGTCCGACTCCCGACTGTGGCAGGGATGCCTCCTCCACCAGCCTGGCCGCACTGTCAGAGGCAGCTCCACAGGGCACCCAGGTGACTGATGGGTGGGAAGATGGCACAGAGGACGACTGGCGCGTAGGGGGTCCAGTTGAGGAGGGGGTCGGAACAAGCCCCATCAGACGGAGGAATCCGGTCTGGGTGACCTGTCCCAGCAGGCTGACGTGGTCAACGAGCCATTCGAGATGACGTGCAGTCTCTCCATGAAAAGACTGCAGGTCACCTCGCATGGCCCGTTGACGCAACGCCACACCAGCCAGGACAGGCTCAACCCGGACCTGGATAGCCACGTCCGCAGGCAGAGGAAGGCCAGTTGACGTCAGCTCATCCCCTGCCTGGAAACGGGTCTGGACGTAGGCATCCCTGCTGGTGCAAGATGATGCAGGGACAGGATCGGGGACAGGATTGCACACAGGCACCTCCGCGGCGGCCTGTGCTGCCTCCTGTCCCTGGTCCTGGACTGCACCACTAGCACCAGTGGGATCCCCACCTCCAGACCCCGTCTCTGGTGCTTGCACGGCCTCCTCCTCCACCAGACCCCCCACCAACCTGGATGACTCCGTGCCATCTTCCCCTGTTGGGCCCTGTGGGGTCCCAGCTGCCCCTTCTGCTGCCGAGGAGTCCAACTCCAACCTCCGCCTCTTGGACCTCCCCCCGGCAGCTGCGGCCTGCTACGCGGCACCGGACTCCTCACTCCCCGACGAGATGACAACACGGGAGGGGAGCCGGGCCTTGCGTCTCCGGCTGGCGGTCAGATCCCCGCCGCTGTGCTCCACAGCACCTTCTCCGCCCTCTTCATCAGTTGACGCTGCAGACAGGGAGAAACAAAACACAGGCATCAGGGCACTGTACAATGGACACATACACACATGACAGTTGCACATGAGTGGCATTGGCAAACCTCAGACATGTCATCACAATCCCCAACACACATGTCATTGCAACTCGCACACATGAGCCATACCACAGCCATATCGCAACTGCCACCACCATCCATACACATACAACAGCATGAGCAGCCAAAGGTGACCCAGACATCACATGCAACACAGGAAGTGCACCACACATGTACACACACCACCACACTTGCATGCATGTGTACACCTCTGCCAAGTGTCGCACTGTTCAGACGGGCATCCATGTCACATCTGCCAATCAGGCTTACACATACCGCAGTCACATGCATCCATGTTGCATCACTGTTGCACCCTTGTCAAATACACACACATGCACATGTACACAGTGCTCATACATGCAGCCCAAAACAACATACATGCGTGGCATCACGGACATGTCTACTTACATACACATACATACAAACATGTGTGCACGCACAACTGCATTTGCCATGCAAGCCTACCCACACAAGCACCATCCATGTCTCACACATTACAGCCCTCGCATGTGTCAGCCCCACGGCCATGTACACCCCCACCCATACTTAACCCCATACAAACAGATGTGCAACCTGCACAATACCGAATAATCACCACACGCACTGCTCACAATCAGGATGCATGTACACTCACCGCTCGACTCCAGACGGGTCTGCTTCTCCAGGACCTGGACGTGGAGCGCTGGGGATATGCGTTCCAGGACCCCCATCTGTTCTTCCGACAAGTGGCCCCGGCGCCCCTTGGCATCCGCTGCCTTCAAGAGGCGCTGGGCCTTGTTCAGGGTCTTGGACCTGAAGTCCTCCCAGCGCTTCCTGACATGTTGTAAGTCCCGGACTGCCACCCCCTCCGCGTTGATGGCAGTCACGATGTCAGTCCAGATCCGAGTCCGTCCTTCCTTGTCGGCGCGGGAACTTCCGAAGAGGGCATCATACTGCCCCAGGACTTGCTCCACCAGGACACCAACTTCGGTGGCACTGAAGCTGGTGCCCCTCTGCCTCTCTGGCCGGGGGTTGTCAGTGGTCACAGATGGTGTTTGCCCCGACATGACAACCCCAGAGGCAGGAGTGGGTGGGCAACTGGGTCCTGGGGCTGGGCTGTGGAGCGATGGAATTCCAGTCGGGAGTCTTCGGTTCCAGCAGGGGTGGTCACAGCAACAGCACCCCTGGCTGATGTGCAGGCAGCAAATGGCAGTGCACGTGAGCAGCAGGCAGTCAGGCAGCAGCAGATGGTAGGTGGGAGCGTGCTCGGGGCTCTGGCGGGCAGTAGTTCGGCCTTCTGGGCAGGAGCGTGGTCTTCCGTGTGCTTACGCGTGGCCAGCTTGGTACGGAGTGATTTGGCACGTGAAAATCCTGCACATCAGCGTGAAAATCGAGGAAAGGCCCTTAGCGCGTCAGCACGCATACGCGATTCTATTGGACCAAAGGCCCTCAGCGCGTAAGCGCGTCTGTGACATGACCCGCACGGGTGTTTCCCACACAGCACGTGATGACAGAGCACACGTGGAAAGACTGCACGTCAGAGTCTCATCGCGTGTGATTGGTGGAAATGGCCCTACATGCAGAAGTGACAAAGCGTGTAATTGGTGGAAATGGCCCTACACGCAGAAGTGACAAAGCGTGTAATTGGTGGAAATGGCCCTACACGCAGAAGTGACAAAGCGTGTAATTGGTGGAAATGGCCCTACACGCAGAAGTGACAAAGCGTGTAATTGGTGGAAATGGCCCTAGTGCGTACACGCCGCGTAAGTGACGCTGGACGTGTGGCCCTGTATAAAAGGTATGTGTAGAACACGTTTTCCTTGTACGTGCTTTTCGTGGAGAGCGAGTGGGTGAATTCTGTACTTCTTGTCGTTTCACACGCGATTTACTTCACAGCGTTTCAAGTTCGTATTCCCTGTTACCTCTGACAGCTTTTTCTCTTTTTTCGCTTTTACTGGTTTACCTGGGCCTGTTCCCTCAAACAGTGTTCCCTTCTACTGTTGTCCTGTCTCCTCAGACAGCGTACAAATCTTCTTTTGGCGGGGGTGTTGCCAACCAAACGTGCTCCTTTTACACGCTCGTTTACCAGGCAGACGGTGAGTCACGCACGTATCTAATATCTGTGCTTGCCCCGTGTGTAGCCTACCCCTTCAGAGGTCATTCTAGGCTGCGTGTGACACGCATACGTTCATTCTTGTGTTACTGGGTGCCACAGCGTAGTGCAGGTTTTTCTTTCTGCACACGTGGTCTAGGAGGGGTTGCGTGCACGTCATCTCCCTTTTTTGGGGCTCCTGTGCGTAGCGTGACCCGTCATCTTTCCCCAGGGGTTACAATCAGCCTTGCAAGAGCACTAGGGTACAATTACCATCTGGTACCCAACCCCTTTGACCCCCTATTGCCCAGGACAATAGTTTCCAGCCACTCCCATACGCACATTTACATCAGTGCCATGGCTGGGAGGCGAGGATTCCGTAAGGGTGGCAAAGGTGGAAGAGCCACAAGTGGTGGCCGTGGTGGATCTGGTAGGGGACGTGGTCGTTACTTGCAGGGTGAGCCTGTCCCCCCATGTGTGGAGGACCAGTCAAGGGCACCCATAATCCCCCCCCCCTCCCGTTGAGTCTGATGTGGCTGACACCATCCATGCTCAGCCCTTGTTGGACCAGCCCATTGTGGCACCAGATCTGGCTGACTCCATGGCTGACTTCCAGGTCAGCAGGCCTATGACACGTGCGCTGGTGCACGTTGATGTCACCATGCCACGTGCATCTGGGCCAGCAAGGTCATCTGCTGCACCAAGGAGGCAGGGCGGAGAGGCTGAAGGGGCAGCTGCGGCTCCATCCACCCCAGCCCTCACACACCCAGCCAGGACAGTGTCGGTCCTAGTCCATGCTGCTGACATTCCCCCTGACACCATCACACTAGAGCCAATGCCTGCACCAACTCCCATGCTGAGTGTGCAATCCCACACTCCTGATACAGAGTCCACCAGGGCTCCTGCCCCTAGTGTCCAGAGCGGCGCAGGACACTCAGGATCACCACCACCTTCCAAGCGGAAGAGGAAGAGTGCTCGTCCGGCACTGGCTGATGCCCCAGACACGGCTACACAGTCCGGCCCATCCAGGAAGCCCAGCTTCACGGATGACGAACTGAATGCACTTGTCGAGTATGTGTCCGGACATGACAACGAGATGGTCATTGTTGCAGGATCCAAGACCACACCTGCACAACGCCAGGCACACTGGCAGACCGTTGCGGACATCGTAAGTGCCCTTGGAATCGTGAGGCGCACAGCCAATGATTGCTATAAGCGCTGGAATGACCTAAAGCGCAGGGCAAAGAGTAAGCTGGCCTCAAGTCATGCCGCAACTCTAGTGACTGGAGGTGGGTCTCCAGTAGTAGACATGGAACTCACTCCACATGAGTCAGTCGCTGGGACCTACGTCACGGAGGAACAGATCCAAGGCGTGGGAGATCTGGCTGATTACGAGGCATTGTCCGGTGAGTGCACATGCATGTGTGTGTCATCCATGTGCATGGTGTGTGTGTGAGGGCTTCTGTTTGTGTGCCAGGTGAGAGTGTGTGCGCCTGAGTCGTATGGGTCAGCCATGTGCTTCATGCAATACTTCCTGCGCAGCTGCATTTGGCCATAGCAGTATCCCTTCTGCCAACAGTAGACATCTAGCCCAACTGCACGCCAGTTGCCCTTGAAGTGTCACCTTGCCACAACATAGTTGCTTATTTTTCACTGTTCATTCAGTCAGTTTGTTTGCATTCCACCACTTTCACTAGGCATGTCGCTGTCCACTAGTCACATGTCTGACATGGCTATGATAAAGTGGAGTGACTTTGTTACCTGGATATCATTTGTACACACATGTCCCTGTGCAATTGGACCATTTCAGACTGGCAGCTCCAGGTGAAAAATCTGACCTGTTAGAATTAGAAAAGCGATTACATGCGGGAACTGGACTGAATGAATAGGTGCTGCCCTCCTCTCCATCTTCACTCAATAGCAATGGTACATGCCATCTGTGTGATGGCATGTGTGTTTCACCTGGCAATCACAGGCCAATGTGTGATGCCACTGCCAGGCAGCATGCAGAAAATGTGTTCATCTTCCATCTTGGTGTCATCAGTGTGTGCCATTTGCCTGCACTTCATACGCAGTGAGGGTGCATGCATGGGAGGGTTTTAGTCATGTGGGACATGTGTCAATCAAGTACTGGTTCTCTTGCTTCTCAGCCCTCATTGTGTGCCATGGTGCTAATGCCTGTTTCCATTTCTTTGTTTTCATGTCTTTGCAGGGGAAGACGCACCTGATACTGCTGGGGTTGTGGAGATGGTGCAGACCCAGGAGGGGTCCGAGGGCCGACCAACCACCAGTGAGGGACGTGGTGTGGTGGTGGGGGAGAACCCACAAGTGCTGCAGGTCGTGCTCTCAAGGGGTGTCTCTGGCTGCACCTCCCCCGAGCTGTACTCAGGTGTTGATTCGGATGAGACCTACGTGCCGTCGCAGGTGAGTGTTCCAGGGAGGGATTCTGTTCTGTCTCACCCACCTGCACCAGGGTCAGAACCCTCCATGGGGATGTCAGTGTTGGCAGCTACGCCTTCGGTGGTTACGGATGCAGGGTCACACTCCGCGACATCTGATCCTGTTCCTGGGCCAGCAGATCAGAGGGGGAATGCAGTCCTGCAGCCTCAGGCAGTGCCGGCACAGCAAGGCGCAGTTCGCCTTGCCCCAGACAGGTGTGGTGCCCGCCGACGTGGTGGCCGTACGCCACCCGGCAATACCGCATGGGAGCAATCCATTTACGGTATGGCAACCCAACAGGCTGCATCATCCGAGATGATGGCTCAGGCCATGGATAGGGTGGCCACTTCCATTGTCCCCCCAGAAAGGCTGATGGAGCGACTAGAGCAGGCAACCGACTCCATCTGCCAGTCACACAGGGAGGACATGTTGGGGTCAACAGGGACAGGCGGGCGGCAATGGCGACTCTGCAGGAGGCCATCTCCATTGAGTCCCAGGGCCACAGGGAAGCCCTGAGGCAGGAGCTCCTTCACCTCAGGACGACTCTTGTTGAGCTTGAGGCTTCAACACACCAAAGGACAGAACAGCAGCTGGAGCGTCTCACCCGTACGCTCTCAGCTGAGATGCAGTCAACGAGGGCGGAGGTCCGGGCATCCCGTGAGTTGTTGCATGGGGACCTCCGCACACTCATCCTCCAGAACCAGACCTACCACACCCGCATGCTTACAGCCATGGAGGAGCAGACTAGGGCCTTGCGTGGGCTGCCTCCCATAGTGCAACCACCTCCGGATGCAGCTGCACAGGGTGATAATAGCGACAGCAGTGATACTCCCACAATAGGGTAGCCGTGTGGGCCATGAGCCCATGGAGGTGTTTTATCTTCCCAGGATCCACGCAGGTGGGTTCTGGTGTGCATCCTGTCCTCGGACCTCCTGGGTGGCCTCCCCAACCCCCCCGGGCCCATCAATGGCCATTTTTGATTGTTTCTTATTTTTATTTTTATTTTCATTTCTTTTATTCCCAATTCTTTTGGGACGATTTGTTGGCTTCCGTGGTTCCTGTGGGCATACGCTGCATTGTGGCTGGGCACATGCAGGCTTGTAATGTATTTGGTTCAGATGCTTGGGTTTGAGTCACACACACCCCTCCTGCTTCCCGTTTCCATGGGCTTGCAAAGGGTGTGCCCAAGTGACAGTGAATTACACAGTGACGTTGGACTCCCATGAGCTGTGTGGGCAGTCTGTAGTCAATACTGTGTATACATTCCTAGTGCATATTGCTGTTGTGTTGTACACTGCATGTTGCATTGATGTGTAACTCTTCTTCTGTGTCTACCTCCCAATTTGCAGGTCCCTTCCTCATGTCTACACAAGGACCTCTAGTCTGGAGATGGGGTCCATGTTGGCAGCAGTGCACCTACTACAACTCTACATGGCGCCAACACTGCACAGTTGGTAGTGGTGGGAGTGCAGGCATTTCCAGGTGGTGAGACTACTAATATGTAACATTTGTGATGTCATGTTAATGGTAGTACGTGCTCAAGTATGTTGTTGGTCCGGCATTGCTGTGAGCATTTCAGGTGTTGCAGGTTTCTAATAGGGACACTGTACATAGTGAGACTGATGTCATGTTGTGGGGATTACTTTGTTTACCTGCAATTAGCATGACATGGCACGGTGTGTCGTGTGGCGGTGCTGGGGTTGGGTTGGCTGACATGGCACTGTCCTCTTGTTGCATTTTGCAAGTGGGTATTCATTTTAGCTGCTTCAATGTGTAACTTCACAAAACTGCATTGGTGGTGTCTGTGTGGGTAGGGATGCACACATTGTGACACTTCCAGGTGAACAATCTCAGGCTGATATGGTATTCACGGTTCATTCTCCAGACATTCAGGATCAGTGTCAGGTTGAGTCATCATTGATTGTCAGATGGAATGTGCCAGGGCAGTGTGCACTCCACAGGGGTGTGATTTCTATGTGAAGTAATTAGCCACTAGCTGTGTACGGGCTGCCTCCCCCGTGCCCTTTCCCCTCCCATGCGCAGCGGCTGTGCATGTGGTTGGGGATGTGGGGCCACCACCATGTCCACGGCCAGGCCCCGGCGTGTTGCAACGTTGTGCAGGACACATGCTGCCACTATGATCCTGCACACTACTGGGGGAGCGTATAACAGCTGCCCGCCAGAACGGTCAAGGGAGCGAAAGCGTGACTTTAGCACTCCGAATGTGCGCTCCACTATGCCCCTGGTTGTAATGTGGGCTGTGTTATATCTTACCTCGGGTGGCGTGGTGGGGTTCCGAAATTGGCGTCATCATGTGGGGGCTGAGAGGGTAGGCACTGTCCCCTGTGGAGGTGGTGATTGGTATCATTGGTGGGGTTGTGACCTTGCTCAGTATCCAACATGCATGCATGTGCAGTGGCATACATACTCACCAAGCAGCCATGTATCGCCATGCCGCCCAGCTTCTAGGTCCCGGCTTAGGGTGGACATTCGGTAAATGAAGCTGTCGTGGGTGGAGCCGGGATAGTTGGCATATACTGAGGTGATGATTCCCTTGGCATTACATGCTACCTGCACGTTGATGGAATGCCAGTGCTTGCGGTTCCTATAGATGTGCTCAGATGCCCTGGGGGGACGTAGAGCCACATGGGTGCAGTCGATGGCACCTAGCACTTTGGGGAATCGTGCCACAGCGTAAAAATCCAGGGCGGCAGCATGCCTTTCTGCAGGTGTTCTGGGCAGGTATATGTGCCTGCGGACTGATGGGCGTGCAGTGATGATGTTCAAGACCTGGTGTAGGCAGCGTGACTGGGTGGCCTGTGACACACCACCCACAATGGCACTTGTCCGCTGAAATGATCCAGTGGCTAAGAAGTGCAGTACATTGAGGACCTTCTCCAGGGGGCTGAGTGCTTGGGAGCACAGGGTGGGTGATGTGAGGTCGTCCTCCCACTCACTCACCAGGTCCAGTATTATGTGTGGTGGAAACCTGTACCTCCCATGCACCTGGTCATCAGGCATCCCGAAAAGGCTGGTTCTGGGTGTGAATATTCTGGCCCTGACTATCCTCCTCCTCCTCCTTTGGTAGCCCACTGCCACTGCTGCTAGGAACGGTATGTTCATCCTGGCGTCTGAGCTTGTTATTGTTAAAGTCCGCAAATGTATGCTTTGCGCGTGTTCTAGGCGAGCGTGTGACCCGCGCACCCCTGGAATCCAGTTCCCAGTCCAATAGCGTGTGGAAATTCACACGCACCACGGGATACAGGTTCGCTGACGTACTTGCGTGTGTAAGTGCCCGCGCACCCATGAAATACACGTACATAGGCCAATCGCGTGTACGCGCACTTTTGTCCAATTACACGCGATGACACTCTGACGTGCAGTATTTCCACGTGTGCTCCGTCATCACGTGCTGAGTGGGGAACACCCGTGCGGGTCACGTCACAGACGCGCTTACGCGCTGAGGGACTCTGGTCCAATAGAATCGCGTATGCGTGCTGACGCGCTAACGCGCTAAGGGCCTTTCCTCGGATTTCACGCTGACGTGCAGGATTTTCACGTGCCAAATCACTCCGTATCAAGCTGGCCACGCGAAAACACACGGAAGACCACGCTCCTGCCCAGAAGGCCGAGTTACTGCCCCCCAGTGCCCCGAGCAGCCTCCCACGTGCCATCTGCTGCTGCCTGCCTGCCTGCCTGCTGCCACCGTGCCCTTCCATTTGGTGCCTGCACATCAGCCATCTGCAGGGGTCCAGTTGCTGTGTCCACCCCTGCTGGAACTGAAGACTCCCGACTGGGATTACATCGCTCCACAGCCCAGCCCCAGGACCCAGTTGCCCACCCACACCTGCCTCTGGGGTTGCCATGTCGGGCACTTCCACATCTGGCACCAGTGGCAACCCCAGGCCAGAGGGGCAGAGGGGCACCAGCTTCACTGACAACGAAGTTGGTGTCCTGGTGGAGCATGTCCTGGGGCAGTATGATGCCCTCTTTGGATCGTCCCGCGCCAGCAAGGAAGGACGGGAGAGGATCTGGGCCGACTGTGTGGTTGCCATCAACGCGGAGGGGGTGGCAACCCGCAACGTCCTGAAGATCAAGAAGCGCTGTGAGGACTTGAGGTCCAGGACCCTTGTGAAGGGCCGTCGCCTCGTGGAGGGGGGCCGGGGCCGCATGAGTTCCATCCAGATGAGGGTCCTGGAACGCGTACGCCCAGCGCTCCACGCCCAGATCCTTGAGAGGGAGGCCCGTCTGGAGTTGAGCGGTAAGTGTCCAAGCATTACTGTGTGAGACAGGGCATGTTGCGGTGTGCTGGTTCTATGATACTTGCCTGTATGTGTGCCATAGGCCATGTATGCATGTATGTGTGCAGGGACATCATGGTAATGCATGTGCGACCAGTGATGTGTGACCCACATGGTTGTTGCATGTGTTCAAATGCCGCATGGGGAGCCCTATGCAGATTTTGAACATGAGAGCATGCCAGTCTCTGTACCTGGACATGGGTGGGGGTGAGGGATGGGTGCTGATGCCAGGTACATATATGGTAGCCATGTCTGTGTGCCTGACCTGCGTGTCTGTGACTTGTGCATGCCATGGATGCATGACACATGTGTGTGACAATGCACAGATTCAGTGAAGCAGCCAAATTACCCTTGTATCCGCTGTGTTTGGTGTGTTTGGGGCCAGATGGATGTGACTGAGGTGAAGTGTGTGCATGTGATAGGCATGAGCCATGATGCATGTGAGTTACATATCATTGAATGTTTCAAGAGTCCATTGGACATGCATGGAAATGTCCATGGCATGCACCATGCCTGTTACTGTGTGTGTTTTGCCTGGACTGACCCATGTGTTGTGGAGGGACATGATGGAAGTGTACTTTGACAGTGGTGCTCATCTGCTATTGCTTCCTGTCTAGGGGACCATTGTACAGTGCCCTAATGCTTGTGTTCTTTGTCTCCCTCTACGCAGCGGCTAGTGAAGAAGAGGGCGGAGACGGCGCTGTGGAGCAAGGCGGCGGGGATGCCCCCACGGCTGCAGCGGAAGGGGTGGGTGAGCCCCCACAGGGGCCTGCTACGGTGGGAGACGGTGAGGAGCCATCCAGGTTGGTGGTTTGCACAGAGGAGGAGGAGGCCGCCACTGGGGCACACATGGGGCCTGGTGGGGGCATCCCTGCTGGTGCAAGTGGTGCAGTCCAGGGCCAGGGGCAGGAGGCAGCACAGGTCACCGTGGAGGGGCCTGTGCATGTCGCTGTCCCTGACCCTGTGAGTGCACCACCATGCACCAGCAGGGATGCCCCGTCCCAGGCCCGTCCGCAGGTAGAGGGGATGTCCATGTCACCTGACTCCACTCCACCTGCGGACGTGGGAACCCCTGGCCGTGTGGAGAAGGTCCTGATTGGGGTCGCGATGCGCACGGCTGTGATTCGTGATGCCGTGCGTGCTTCCCGGGAGGAGGACGCACGTCATCACGAAGTGCACCGTGCCGACGTGGCCCAATTGGGATCGGCCATGTTCGGGGGTTTCCTGCATGTGTTGTCCAATCTGGCGGCCCTCTCCTCCTCTGTGCAGGCTATACACCAGTCGTTCTCCTTGCCGTCTTCCGGCCCAGATGCCACCAGGGCCCCCTGTGGACCTGCCCCGACCAATGCATCCAGCTCGGTGGGGATCCCATCCCTGCCACAGTTGGGAGTCGGAGGTCCAGCAGGGGTGGACAACACAGCAACTGGACCCCAGCAGATGGAAGATGTGACAGCATCATCGGGCAGGGCACGTGCACGACGGCGTCGGTGGTTTCCATCAGCCTGGATGCCGTCGTGCTGGCAGAGGCAGTGGCGTCGGAGGCAGCAGCAGGCTCGACGTGGGAGGCATCATGGCTCGGGGCCTTCAAGATCAGAGGGGCAGGCATCGGCCGGAGGGCAGGGCAACCCTGGGATGGTGGTGTCTTCCGTGTGGGAGCAGTTGGTCCAGCGGATAGGTGCGGAGCGGCAGCGGGCGGAAGAGGAGCGGCTCACCATGGTCAGGGCGGAGTTCTCCATGCGTCGGGCGTTGAGGCGGGCTGAGTGCCTCGAGGAAGCTCGCAGGGAGTTTGAGCTGGACATGGGGTTATCCCTGCGAGACCTCGGGGCCAGGACAGAGTCCCGCCTCCAGGACATCGACATGGAGTTCGATGATGCCCTGGCCAGCAACATCACCGAGTGAGCCGCAGGACTTGCCCGCTGCCTTTGTATATAGTTATTTAGTTAGTTAGTGTTAGGTTTCCTTTATTAATTTTTGTATTTTTGGACCGCTCGGACAATGGCCACTTTTTTGTATATATTATTTTCATTAGGTAGTAGTAGGTTTCATTTATGGTGTTGGGCTCATGGACCCTGGAATTTTCGTGTATATAGTTTGCTTTTTGAAGAAACATTTTTTTTATTAATTATTGTGTTCACCATCAGGAAATGGTTTTTCATTATTTTACTTCCACATGATTTTGCTTTGGACAACATTTGTTTTTGGATTACTTTGTTTTTTTTATTTTTACATTTGTTCTCGGACATGGACCATTTATTTTGTTATCCCCATTGTTGTATGTTTGATTTTTTTACTTATTTTTCATCTTTAATACATGTTTTTTTAACTTTCACTTGTGGTATTTTCTCATTGGTTTCATACATGTCATGATATGGGTTTTGACATTCACTTGCACCCATTGTGTATGTGTGTGTGACGGACATGTGTTCATTTACAGACTTGCCATTGGGGTTGTATCATGTAATTGCATTCACTATGTGGGTGGATGCAATCCTTGCCTGGGTGTTTGTGCTGGGTATGCTGGCCATTACTGCCATGATTGAGTATCGTCAGACCTGGGGGCAGGGGGACATGTGTGGGTGCCTGGTGGAGGGTGCCCCTGCACTGCTGCGGTGTGGGGGGTGGTGGGAGACATGAGTGGGGGCCTGGTGGAGGGTGACCCTGGTGGCTGGGGGGTGGGGGTGGTGGGAGACATGGGTGGGGGCCTGGTGGAGGGTGACCCTGGTGGCTGGGGGGTGGGGGTGGTGGGTGACATGAGTGGGGGCCTGGTGGAGGGTGACCCTGGTGGCTGGGGGGTGGGGGTGGTGGGTGACATGAGTGGGGGCCTGGTGGAGGGTGCCCCTGCACTGCTGGGGTGTGGGGGGTGGTGGGAGACATGGGTGGGGGCCTGGTGGAGGGTGACCCTGGTGGCTGGGGGGTGGGGGTGGTGGGTGACATGAGTGGGGGCCTGGTGGAGGGTGACCCTGGTGGCTGGGGGGTGGGGGTGGTGGGTGACATGAGTGGGGGCCTGGTGGAGGCTGCCCCTGCACTGCTGGGGTGTGGGGGTGGTGGGAGACATGAGTGGGGGCCTGGTGGAGGCTGCCCCTGCACTGCTGGGGTGTGGGGGTGGTGGGAGACATGAATGGGGGCCTGGTGGAGGGTGCCCCTGCACTGCTGGGGTGTGGGGGTGGTGGGAGACATGAGTGGGGGCCTGGTGGAGGGTGACCCTGGTGGCGTGGGGGTGGTGGGTGACATGAGTGGGGGCCTGGTGGAGGGTGACCCTGGTGGCTGGGGGGTGGGGGTGGTGGGAGACATGGGTGGGGGCCTGGTGGAGGGTGACCCTGGTGGCTGGGGGGTGGGGGTGGTGGGTGACATGAGTGGGGGCCTGGTGGAGGGTGACCCTGGTGGCTGGGGGGTGGGGGTGGTGGGTGACATGAGTGGGGGTCTGGTGGAGGGTGCCCCTGCACTGCTGGGGTGTGGGGGGTGGTGGGAGACATGAGTGGGGGCCTGGTGGAGGGTGCCCCTGCACTGCTGGGGTGTGGGGGTGGTGGGAGACATGAGTGGGGGCCTGGTGGAGGGTGACCCTGGTGGCTGGGGGGTGGGGGTGGTGGGTGACATGAGTGGGGGCCTGGTGGAGGGTGACCCTGGTGGCTGGGGGGTGGGGGTGGTGGGTGACATGAGTGGGGGCCTGGTGGAGGGTGACCCTGGTGGCTGGCGGGTGGGGGTGGTGGGTGACATGAGTGGGGGCCTGGTGGAGGGTGACCCTGGTGGCTGGGGGGTGGGGGTGGTGGGAGACATGGGTGGGGGCCTGGTGGAGGGTGACCCTGGTGGCTGGGGGGTGGGGGTGGTGGGTGACATGAGTGGGGGCCTGGTGGAGGGTGACCCTGGTAGCTGGGGGGTGGGGGTGGTGGGAGACATGGGTGGGGGCCTGGTGGAGGGTGACCCTGGTGGCTGGGGGGTGGGGGTGGTGGGTGACATGAGTGGGGGCCTGGTGGAGGGTGACCCTGGTGGCTGGGGGGTGGGGGTGGTGGGTGACATGAGTGGGGGCCTGGTGGAGGCTGCCCCTGCACTGCTGGGGTGTGGGGGTGGTGGGAGACATGAGTGGGGGCCTGGTGGAGGCTGCCCCTGCACTGCTGGGGTGTGGGGGTGGTGGGAGACATGAGTGGGGGCCTGGTGGAGGGTGACCCTGGTGGCTGGGGGGTGGGGGTGGTGGGAGACATGGGTGGGGGCCTGGTGGAGGGTGACCCTGGTGGCTGGGGGGTGGGGGTGGTGGGTGACATGAGTGGGGGCCTGGTGGAGGGTGACCCTGGTGGCTGGGGGGTGGGGGTGGTGGGTGACATGAGTGGGGGCCTGGTGGAGGCTGCCCCTGCACTGCTGGGGTGTGGGGGTGGTGGGAGACATGAGTGGGGGCCTGGTGGAGGCTGCCCCTGCACTGCTGGGGTGTGGGGGTGGTGGGAGACATGAGTGGGGGCCTGGTGGAGGGTGCCCCTGCACTGCTGGGGTGTGGGGGTGGTGGGAGACATGAGTGGGGGCCTGGTGGAGGGTGACCCTGGTGGCTGGGGGGTGGGGGTGGTGGGTGACATGAGTGGGGGCCTGGTGGAGGGTGACCCTGGTGGCTGGGGGGTGGGGGTGGTAAGTGACATGAGTGGGGGCCTGGTGAAGGCTGCCCCTGCACTGCTGGGGTGTGGGGGGTGGTGGGAGACATGAGTGGGGGCCTGGTGGAGGGTGCCCCTGCACTGCTGGTGTGTGGGGGGTGGTGGGAGACATGAGTGGGGGCCTGGTGGAGGGTGCCCCTGCACTGCTGGTGTGTGGGGGTGGTGGGAGACATGAGTGGGGGCCTGGTGGAGGGTGACCCTGGTGGCTGGGGGGTGGGGGTGGTGGGAGACATGGGTGGGGGCCTGGTGGAGGGTGACCCTGGTGGCTGGGGGGTGGGGGTGGTGGGAGACATGAGTTGGACATGGGTGGGGGCCTGCTGGCAGGTGCCCCACAGTGCTGGGGGGTGGGGGTGGTGGGGGACATGAGTTGGACATGGGTGGGGGCCTGCTGGCAGGTGCCCCACAGTGCTGGGGGTGCAAGGGGACATGAGTTGGTGTTCATTAGTTCAAGGAGACATGTGCCTTTGCTGGGGGGCATGCCCATGTTGGGTGGGCTGCCTGCGGGACATGACCAGGGATGCAGGGTAGTCCCCTGTGGTGTGGGCTGCCTGCAGGGGCCGTGGAGGGTGTACAGGGTACACCTGGGAGGACCCACACTGTCAAATCACATGTGGGACTCCCCGGCACCCCTGAAATACACGTACCGTGCAGAAATCGCGTGTAAAACTTCCCGCGCACCCCTGAAATACACGCGCACAGGCTATTCGCGTGTGGAACTTCCCGCGCACCCCTGAAATACACACGCCCAGGCTATTCGCGTGTAAAACTTCCCACGCACCCCTGAAATACACGCGCACAGGCTATTCGCGTGTGGAACTTCCCGCGCACCCCTGAAATACACGTAGCCCGCTCCCCCAGGCCCGATCGCGTGTGAAACTTCACGCGAACCCCTGAAATACACGTAGCACGCTCACCCAGGCCCGATCGCGTGAGAAACTTCACGCGAACCCCTGAAATACACGTAGCCCGCTCCCCCAGGCCCGATCGCGTGAATGACTTCACGCGCACCCCTGAAATACACGCGCCCAGGCTATTCGCGTGTGGAACTTCCCGCGCACCCCTCAAATACACGCGCCCAGGCTATTTGCGTGTGGAACTTCCCGCGCACCCCTCAAATACAGGCGCCCAGGCTATTCGCGTGTGGAACTTCCCGCGCACCCCTGAAATACACGCGCCCAGGCTATTTGCGTGTGGAACTTCCCGCGCACCCCTCTAATACAGGCGCCCAGGCTATTCGCGTGTGGAACTTCCCGCGCACCCCTGAAATACACGCGCCCAGGCTATTTGCGTGTGGAACTTCCCGCGCACCCCTCAAATACAGGCGCCCAGGCTATTTGCGTGTGGAACTTCCCGCGCACACCTCAGATACAGGCGCCCAGGCTATTCGCGTGTGGAACTTCCCGCGCACCCCTGAAATACACGCGCCCAGGCTATTCGCGTGTGGAACTTCTCACGCACCCCTGGAATACACGTAGCCCGCTCCCCCAGGCCCGATCGCGTGAGGAACTTCACGCGAACCCCTGTAATACACGTAGCCCGCTCCCCCAGGCCCGATCGCGTGTGAAACTTCACGCGAACCCCTGAAATACACGTAGCACGCGCCCCCAGGCCCGATCGCGTGAGAAACTTCACGCAAACCCCTGAAATACACGTAGCCCGCTCCCCCAGGCCCGATCGCGTGAATGACTTCACGCGAACCCCTGTGATGCACGTACCCTGCTGAAATCGCGTGTGAGACTTCCCGCGCACCCCGGTATACACGCACACGTATTTTTTGTCAGCGGGTGTCCGTGTTTGTGGGTACCCCTTTGCACGTCATTTTTCCTGGAGGGCCACAGTATGGGACATTCATCATGGCAGTATATAGGTGCTATTTGTTGGCGCACCTTTTGGCGCACATTTCTTACAGCCGCAGAGACGCTACCGCCTGCTTTCTTGTGGCGGTCGTGTTTGTGCCTGTGCGCTGGTTTGAGCGTGCGCTTTTTTCCCCTATTCTATTCCATGAATACGTGTTGTAGGCGAGCGTGTGGGCGTTCCGCGCACTTGTGCCCTGTACTTCCCCCGTGACGCCCACGTTTTGGCAAGTTGTTCCCCATTCCGAGTGTTACGCCCGTGTTCCGCCTACTTTTGTTGCGTGCGCCGCGCTATGTGCGAATTTCGCTGTGGCCTGTGCGATTTTCGCTGTGACCTGGCGCACGCTGTTAGATGGCCTGTGCGCCAACGTGCGCCGCGCACTTTTTTATCGCACATCCGCTGGTTTTCTCGCGCACGGCCTTCCATGAATCGACGTGCGCTGCTTTTCGTGCGATTTTCGCACTTGCACTGCGATTTTCGCTATTCCACTGCGAATCGCACGTTTTTGCCCACTTGCGCCGCGCTAATTATTCCATGAATCGGCCTGTAAGTGTGTTGCACTGACCTCATTATGGACAGCACTTTCTTATTGGACTGCTCACCAAATCTTGTTTGGTAATATTGTATTGTTGCAAAAGACTTATGTCTTGCTGTCATTCTCATGTAAGACAGAGAAGGAATACAAAAACTGCACAAAACATGTGCCAAAGAGAATTATTTCTATTAACAATTTTCAGCTAACGAGTATTCCTTCACGTTTATGCCTACTCGTTTTTGTCAACTACATTTAAACCAAACAGTGAGCTAAAGACTTGGTTGAGACTCTCCCAGGGGCCATCCACCCAAGAACAAGTCAATGGGCTGTGTTCGTGCTGGTAGAGAGTTTCCCAGACCCCCCTCTGTTTTGCATACATTTAAACCAAAGTTCGAAATTACAACATCTATGGTAGCGTTGCTAGATCTATACTTAACACTGTATGCATGACACTCGAGGTCCCGTCTTTATTCAGAACTATTGTCGTCGGTGTTTGATGCATTTTTGGAAAAAAGAAGAGAACATTTCCTACCTTACGAGGGAGATAAAAAGTGCCGCTTTTAAAATTGAACATTTTATGTACCCTCTTGCACATTACTGAATTATAATATTGAGGAAATACCGCAAACTGCCATTTTTAAGCAAATGTTTCTTGCTTGTGCGAGGCAAGGTTTTAGACTTTACTGCGCATGTCTTTGCGATGGAGGCTGTTCGCTTAGTGTGTAGGTATGCTCACTTTCACATCCCCTTTTGGCAGATTATATTGTATTATTATTAAATAATATTATATTATTGTTTTTTTATACCGCGCTTAATACGAAGATGTTTCTAAGCGAGCGTGAACCCGGGATTCAAACGTGTGTTGCTCTGCATCGTCTTGCTTCCAAGACAAGCACATTGCCACTGAGCTATACTACCCTTGCCGTAAGGGTTCTCGCCTGCCTCAGAGTGTCTGTGAATCCTTGAGGAGTATATTCACCTTCACTAAAGGTATCATGCTATGCTATCCTCCCTGATAACACTGGCTAACAAGTAAAAATGCAGCTGGTATCAAAGACTTGTATAGTGGGGCTTTGTTCCCTGCTTGCAACATTGTTTCAGTATGATTCCTTGCTCTGCCTGGACCGCACCCTTGCACTAAAATGCATGGGTTCCTAAGGGTATAAGAGAACAGTGCTCAGAGGGAGGGGAGTTCTCACTTGCACCACAGCTGTTTGCGTTTTACTAATAAATTGTTCACCAATCCAACAGAATCATCAGTAGTAATTTTTCCACAACATGTGTGGTGCAGTGATTCGAATTCCCGGTGCTCTGCGGCCCGGTCCAATGGCAGCCGGGCACACTTCCCGGTGATCCTTGTGGGCTTAGGAGGGACGATTTCATCAGAGGGGAATGTTGGCTGGAGTGCCTGGGGAATCGGGGAAGGTGAACAGAGCAGGTGCCGAAGAAAGAGCCGACTGAACTGTTTATCTGAATAAGAAAAAGTAAAAACATTTATTCACAGCAGTTTACAAACAGCGCATCCATGCTCCCTAATGACTCAGGAGAACATGAGACTGCTTCACTGGTCAGAGTAGTGTAGTATCTATTGAAGATTAGGAAGAATGTGTTCTGCATGAGTGTGAAGAAAATATTTGGATAAGAGCCCTATGGTTGTCTTGTCGAAACCCATACCTCGATACTTGAAACCCTAAATGTGCAACTCAGTTGCGACCCTGCTATATATTTCATACTCTCCTCTATCCTAGCACAGGAGATGTAAGAGGTCTTGCTTCTACAAATTATGTGTTGTGACGAATCCTTGGATGTCGTTCGTTCTTCGTTATGGGTAGCCCCTTCTCATGAGGCCAAGGAGCTGAGGCTGCTACAGGATAGTCCCCCTCAGGGTGGTACTCAGCAGCGGGATCTCATAGGGAGGGGCTCTCCCTATGGGACTAGGGATGTCTATCAGAGGAGACAGCAGTATCCCCTCAACTCACCTGACCTTAGCCTACCTTACGACACCCTAACATCAACCCCCTACCCTAACGTATTGTCACCCTACCATCTTTGGGAATGCTGGGAAAAAGAAGATTGTAGGCTCTGTAACGGAAGAAACACCTGTAGAGGAGGTCCCAAGCACGATCTGCACTCAAAGCACCCATTCTGAAGTACCAGGAACATTCACGCCGAGATACGTGACGTACAATGAGCAAATAAACAAGTAGAGAGCCGCAGTAGGGCTCTGCCCGGTACCGATCAGACCGGCAGCACCCATTGAAGTACCAACACCAAGGAAAACATGGACAGTAAAGTACCCATTGAGGAAACCGTATCAACAAATAAAACAGAATGAAGATCATCTGGGTACAGTCCCTGAAGAGACCAAGAAAGTCCTAAAAGAAGACAAATGGTGACGTCACAAGAACTCAGACTGACTCGCAGATACAGAAAACGACGACCTGTGAATAACAAAAGAGACGAAACACCATGGATAAGCGGCATCCTGAGTTGGCGTAAAAGGAAGATGTCAAGTATAAGAAGCATATGCCATAAGAGCGATGCAGATATGCAACCAGTTTACACGTGTACATATGCTTGAAAACGCAAGAAGGCTGAGGAAATTGTGCGGCTTGCTATGCTTAGTAGGAAATTAGATGCGGCAAGCGCCACATATACATATCTACCTCAAAAGGAGCACTTTATATAACATATATGTCCACTTTGCAAAAGGGCAGAACCAACCACAAGTTACCAGAGGCCCCAGGAGCGAAGTCCCTCAAACACAGGAATCGAATGCCAAGGACAGAAACGAAACTCAGAGGCATGAGGCCCGTGCAAAGAAACCAAGGTCATCTTAAGCTGACACAGGCTAATACTATTTATGACACCAAGAGCGGAGTATCCTGTTCAAAGGAGTCGACATAAGCAGCAGAAGGCATTTGGTGGACAGAAAGCTAAAATCAAATACACAAATTGCATGGAGACGGAGATGATTTCACAGTGCCTAAGACACGTGACCTGCCAAGCAAGAAGAGTTGGGGCCTTCACACCTACGCGCAGCCTTGAGCCATGCACATATATCTGAGTTCTCCCAGACAGAGAGGCAGCATCGAGGCCTACTAATTAGAAACTAATTGACACATGGCCCGTGGGTCAGTGATGGATGGTGGTACTGGTTGGAGGGAGGCTAGGGGAACTGACGGGCTTTCTGCACCTGGCCGACCATTCTGCATGCTGCTAGGCAAAGTGGAAAAGTACAAGGTGACGTGGTATCAACCCAATCACGATGCACCAAGTAATCTAGGATACTATAGTCCATAGAACCAATGCAACATACTTTTTGTGACATTTACAGTAGTCATTCTGAAGGAAGGGCTTAGATACCCCACCTGACGCTAGTTATCCAATCCCCTCTCCCCGTTACCATATACAGATATAGTATCTATAGTAAAGTTACCTTCCTATAAACAATAGAATTGCAAGCAACATTTTTAGTTTTTCACATCAGCGATGATGAGATTTTAGTATAAAGGATATGATTTTTGTGAAATTCATCGGAGTTGAAGCCAGAAGGAAGATCGCGTGACTGCTGATATTTATAACTCCCCGTTTTTGTACTTGTCATTAAACGGACTCCCTTTGCCAAACCATTGAGTTGTCATTATTGATTTGATGCTCGAGTACGAATCTGCATTCCCATCCATCTCACGTGTGCTGTTATTCCATCTTAAAGTGCTGTTAGGGAATACCCCAGTCCTATGGGCCAGCTGGGGTCCCTCCTGCACGCTTGGTAGAAGAGGATGGTTATCAATTATCGATTAGATAAGACACCCGTTGACCGTCGACATAAAGTAACTCTAGGTCCTCGGCAATATCACGAGTCCTTTGCTAAGTAGACCGTGAAGCTCCCCGTAGATAGTGGTTAGAGTACAGAGCAAAACCTGCAGGTGTAGGCCTGAAGGGACCTGTACTTTCCCCTACAAACCCCTTCCCACTTCTACGGGCAGGTGAGCGGGCGAACGGCAGGAGAGGCAGTGACGAAGGCGGTGATCCCGAGCATCCAGAGAGGAAACATGCGAACAGTGAGTGAAAAAGACTACTTTGGCAAAAGTGCATGCCTTAGAACAAGTAAGGGAAGGTAACGGAGGGAGGCGGAAAAAACAAAATTATAGTTAGAAGTAGAGTAGAATGTATATATAGGAAAAGAAATAGAGACTCGAGGGGTGACCAAGTAGTGGATAAGAATACCGGGGAGGACACCTGAGAAGAGGGGGATACCAGAAGGATACCTGAGAAAAGAGGGGAATACCGGGGAGGACACCTGAGAACTGAGAAGAGGGGGATACCAGGAGGATACCTGAGAGAAAAGAGGGGAATACCGGGGAGGACACCCGAGAAGAGAAAGGATACGCCCAAATTCCTGCGCTTAACATAGCGGTTAGAAGAAGCCTGCATCCATAATCCTGGATAAAACGGGAATAAATAGGAGACCCCAGCAGTTTAAGACGCTGTGAAAGGGATGGTTTTACACACCATGTCGATGTAAGATTAGGGGCAGAATTCTGTGTAGCCAGTTGGAGTTTGTTTAGTCCGTTCACGTCTGTTTTATGTGTTTTGTGTTGTGACGTCATAGGATGACATTTTTCCTTAAAGGAACAAGCATAAAAAATTATTCGATTAAGTAACTGAGATATTGTGGAATACGAATTGATATTTGTTGGTTGAAAAAAGAAGCATAATTTGTGTGGAAAAAACGGGATTGGAGCTTGCGACGATTGGCACTTGTTCATATTGTTGGAGTTGTTTAAGGAAACAGAAGGAGGATATGACTCCATTAGTACACCTGTGCAAACAGTTGCCAAAACATGCACCCAAGCTAAAAAAGTACAGTGCGGAATGGGTTAAAGGAACCGCAAACAAGATGTTTATGCCGTGGCCCCAGGGTGGATCGCTGTCTAAAGCGGTCCTACAGCACATGACGACATATTTGCACGCCACATATAAAGGTAAAAAGTTAGATAAACCCCTAACTAGTTTAGAGCTTTGGAAAATGTATCAAGAAGATAAAGAGGGGGAGCCACCGTTAGATTGGATACTTAACGTATGTACAGAGGGGGGTGAGATGCCTTCGCGCCACCTGCCCCGTCCGAACCAAAAATTGAAGTCAGTAAGGATGAAGGATTATACCCGCTAAGAGAGCTTAAAGCAGCCACCAGGTATAGCAACCCGGAATATGAGTCACCTATGCAAAGTAGTGACGAAAGCCCAGACAAAAACTGAGGAAGAGATATCACCTCCAAGGATCCAATGGACAAGGAGGGACACGAAAATGAGAGGAAAGACCAGGTACAAACAAGTACATCTCCCGATACAGAGAGAGAAGGCAAGAGATGGAAGGGAAATGAGGATAGAACTGATGAGATAGCATTCACACAAAACTGGATGGGACGTCATATTCTATTGAAACTTGATGGTAAAAGCATAGATGATGTGAATCAAAAAGAGAGGTTAGACGATGTACAGAGAAGGAACAGGAAAAAGGATTGAGAGATGAAAAACGTAGGAAAAAAGATAGGCAGAGACGAGAGCAGTTATATTGTGAAGAGCAAGAAAGACAACGAGATCATAAACAGAGAGCATCTAATGATCGAGAGAGGCATGAACGAAGGCGAACAGAAAATGAGCAAAAGATACGGGAGGTAAGAATAAAGAGACGAAGGGATGAGGAAATACTAAGAGCAAATGAACGTAGAAATGCAAAGAAAGAGGAAGAGGATAGAGTTAGAGAAGAAGCGAGGAAGCGCATAGAATTCAGCAACAACATAGAACGTAAGCGAAGACAGAGAGCACGCAATCTCCAATATCTGGAAAGAGAGTTTCAAAAACCTGATCCAGTAGTAGACTGGGAAGACATTGAAGAATTTTTTCCTGAGTACGATTCAGTACCAGGCACGTCTAGGGCAGATATCGAGGATGACTTTGACACCATAAGCATCGGAGAGACGATCAATAGAATATATGATGAGATGGGGCTAGAACAAATACCCCAAGGGGGAGGGAAGGACGAGCGCCTGGAGAGCACTCAGCTTTATGATGCTGAGGACATCTCCCTAAATAGTAAGAATAGAGAGTTATCCCTAGATAGGTTGGAAATCAGTAAGAAAAAGGAAGATGCGAGAAGTTGCACAAGTTGGGCACAGATAATGTCAGACGCAGAAAGAGACGAATATGAGGAAAAGGAAGACGAGAGAAGACGCGAAAGACGCTTCTCAGGGGGAAAGGAAATAAGATGGTCGGATTCTAGTGTGTCTGCACCAATGGCATCAGAATCAGCCACACAGTCAGGCCGACGCGAAGAAATATTGTACGATCAGAGGGGGGTGTCTCCACCACCCTATGTGAGCCGATTGAGGACATTACCAGGTAGGCGGCAATGGAAGAATATCACTCCTGCAGTAGCTAGAAAAACAATGAGAGAAGAGAGAGAGGACTATGCATCTCAATTTCCGTTGCTTGAGAAAGGAGGAGCGAGACCACAATATATTCCATGGCCACGCATGGATCGGGAAAACCTGAAAAACAAGCTTCCAATGCTGACTTCGGGAGCTGAAAAATGGATACATGAGTTAGGGAAAATAACGGGAGGGAACACGTTGGCTACTGGGGATATTAAGGGTCTTTTAATCGCCATACTTGGTGATCGAGCTGACGATGTGTGGACACGTGCAGGTTACCCTGACGTGACTACAGTCAATACTGCGCATGAAGGAGCACCATTTAACAATTGTAGAGCCGCAGTATGGAGAGCATTACGATCGCTCTATCCGGATACTTCCGACATGGGAGCTATAATGTCACGGAAAATGAAGGAGTCAGAAGACCCTTTGCTTTACATTCAGAATTTCCAAGATGTGTGGGTACTTGAAACGCAGGAATCTTGGGAGAAATCTATACCCGTGTTCTACCATATATTATGCCAAGGGCTGCCAAATCAGATACAGAAGCATCTCAAGAAATTAGTAGGAATCCAGGCCAAACCGTGGTATGAAATACAGTTGACCATAGCTCACTATTGCAGGCTGCTGCAAGAGAAGAATCGCAAAAAAGAAGCTACACGAAAAGGTGAAGAGGCGAAATTAGTGCAGAAGAAATTGTCAAAGTATGCCATGGAAGGGGCAATGATAACTAACACAGACGGATCAAACATGCAGCAGGCCAATAATCAACAGCAGGGGAATCAGGGCAATAATGGGTTTTACCCCAGACGGAGAGGCTTTTGAGGAAGAAGATGGCAGAGTAATCAGGGAGGTTTCCAAAACATGCAACATGCAAGTCAGGATATGTCAAATGAGGAAATGATCAGACAACCGCTAATATGTTGGGTGTGTGGGATGACGGGGCACCTAGCACGCACATGCAGAAGTCAAGGCATGGTGCAAAACGACCAAGGAACCAGAGCAGGTATGGTGAATCCAACCGTGTTATTACAACAGGGAGGAAATGTAGTTGCGTAGAACCACACAGAGCAACCTCAAACGACAGGAGCACAGCAAAACTCGCAACCTCAGAATTTGATAAGTTGTCTACAGGGACAGTCCCAACAGTCACCGATGCAAATGTCACAAACAACAAGTATAGGTCAGGCTGTGAACGATGGAATGAGAGTTAACACTGGGGATGGGGGAAGACCATTCACGCAAAATGGGACAAGATTGTATATGGACTAGGACAGCTCACTGGGAGACCTGATGTGTTCTATCCTATCAGTGACATCTGACCCTCACCAGGAACCAAGGGTGGATGTCGTTATAGCGGGTAAAGAATATTCCTTAGTTGACATGGGTGCGACACGCTCATGTAAACGTGAAGGCAAGTTTTCCTTGTCCGGCGATGCTATAAACACTGAGGGCTTCACAGGAGCAACAAGTCATGTTCCTTTTACAGACACACTTCCAGTCTCTACAGGGGAATGTGACATGAATGTGCCACTGTTATATTCAAGGCAAACCCCAGTAAATATATTGGAACAAGACTTAATGACAAAGTTAAACATGACAGTCTCGTTGCCAGAGGAGGGCATAGTATGCTCGACTCCAGGAATGCACTATTTAAACATATGCGAGATAATTAGAGCGTACGCAGGACACATAGCCATGAGCTATCCCATTGGAGCCAGAAATATTTACATACAGAGTACGGGTGTTGATGGCATGGCTACCAGGCCTTGCAGACAAAACCATGAGGACCCCAGATGAGTTTTTATGTAGACCAAGAATACCTATGCATGAGGAGAAGGGACGAGTATTTCCCTTGATGAAGCACACAGCCATAGTGAGAGGGAAAATGGATTTGATCAATGGTTGTGATGATGAAGGCTGACAATGGTGCACAGTGATCACCATTGAAGAAAGGTACAGGCTGACTGACGTCACGGATGACGATTTGTTCGACGAACGAACAGACGCTGAGGAAATGACAGCTGAAGTGAATCTCACTTTTTGGGCAAAGATGATCAAAAGACAAGTGTCCCAGAGAATGATGTTGGCACAGAACCATCCTGAATATTTTGAGGTCGATATGGCCCAGGTGCCTGTCTCAGTATGGACCACAGGCCCCTATGACGTAGGCTTATTGAAAGGAGGAGAAGTCAAAATTAAAGTAAAACCAGGAGCCATTTTACCAATGGTACGACAGTATCCCATGTCTCTGGAGGCAGATGAGGGAATTTTCAAGACAATTTCAGCTATGATGGACCAGGGCATCTTAGTGACGTCAGAGTCGTCACGCAATACCGCAGTTTACCCTGTCAAGAAATTAAAAGGAGGGTCTTGGAGGCTAATTCAAGATTTACACCCAATAAACAATATTGTAGAAGCCGAGTTTCCTTTAGTCCCGAACCCGGCCACAATCCTATGTAATATACATGTTGAGGCAAAATATTTCACAATGATTGACTTGAAAAATGCGTTTTTTTTCTCAATCCCATTGCATCGAGACTCACAAGATCTGACATAACTTACCTTCAGACAGATGCGTCTGAAAAGCACGAGGTTACCCCAGTGGTACTGTGAGTCTCCCTCAATTTGCAATAGAGTCCTACAGATGGGCTTAAGCAATATCGCATTAGAGAGCGTTGTCATGCAATATGTAGCTGACATCTTAATTTGCAGCACCACAGAGAAAAGTGCAGACACGATTCCATTCAGCTATTGACTATATTGGCTGAGAAAGGATATAAAGTTGACAAAGAAAAGTTACAATATTGTCAGCAAGAAGTGCTGTATATAGACCAATTGATCTCACATGAGGGGAAAAGAGTTACCCCGGAAAGGGCTGAAGCCATACTGAACACAGCTAAACCACACACAATAAAACAGATGCAGAGCTTTTTAGGTCTTTGCAATTATATCAGAGCATGGTTCTTTGACTACAGCTCATATACCAAGCCCTTGTTACAGGCCCTAAAGAAGGCACAGGTGACAAAAGAAAAAATTGTGTGTTCCAAGACGCTGGAGGCAGGGTTTACTGAGCTCAAGAAAGCCATTTGCACGGCACCAGTTTTAGGGATTCCCAACTATGCAGAGGACTTCTACCTGTTCTCACACACGAATGACAGCGTCATGACAGCAGTACTCACACAGAGAACTACATTGGGGTACAAGCCCCTGGTATACTACAGTGGGAATTTGGACCCAGTGATGAGAGGCCACTTCCCATGCGAACAAAGTTTAGCTGCCACAGCGTTCGCCATAGATAAAGCAACAACCATTGTGATGGGATGCTCAATGACGTTGTATGTCAAGCACGCGCTGGTTGCCATTCTAGAGAAGCCAAAGGGCACGTTGACATCTCAGAGAGCTTTTGCATATGAAGTAATCATATCAAATCCGTCGATTAAGATCGTTCGATGCAAGATAGTGAACCCAGCTCTGTTTATAGCAGAACCAGTCACTGAAGGAGAGCCAATACATGACTGCATGAAATATGAAGAATTTTATGATGAGATTCCCAGAATGAAAGAAAAGGCATTGGCAGGAGGAGAAATTGTCTTCGTTGACGGTTCCTCCTGGATCGATCAAACCGATGGGCAAAGATATACAGGAGCCGCTGTGATGAAGCACACGGCAAATGGAGAGTTTCGAGTGCTCCTTAGTGCACGATTACCAGCTCACTATTCAGCACAGGCTGCAGAACTATTGGCGTTGATACTCGCGATTGATAATCACGCAGACCAGGAAGTGACGGTGTACAGTAATTCCGCCTATGTGACATCAACAGTGCACGCATGCCTAGTGCGCTGGAAGAGGAGGGGCTACCTCCGAGCGGACGTCATGCTAGTGCAGCATGCAGCCCTATTGGACAGGCTGATTAAGGTACTACAGCTCCCAGTGGGCATAGCGGCCATGAAATGCGCTGCCCACACAAAGCGGACAGATTTTATCTCACGAGGAAATCAAGCAGCAGACACAGAGGCCAAGCGTATGGCGTCCAAGGGTGAACCCATAATGGATGTAGAAGTAACTGATGTAAATGAGAAGATGATTGTTGCACAAAGTGAACCTGAGAGCTATAATAATATGGGGCTGACCTAGTTAATGTAACTCCAAAGGGAGGCACCAGCACTGGAGCAGTTACACTATCCAGCACATATGACAAAAGAGAATCTTACGACAACGCTTGCTGAAGACTGGTTTATACCGAACTTAGCAGAGCATGTTGCATTCTTTTATGATGAACTGTATGATCTGCCAGCAGATCACGGCTAAGCACACACTAAAAGTAATTACAGGAGTCATCCCAAGGCCCAATGGACCTTTTCAACACTTGCATGTCGATATGATTCAAGTATGTAACGGGTACAAGTATCTAATTGTTGTGGTGTGTCCATTCTCTAGATGGATAGAAGCAGGTTCATGTACACACCCAGACTCTACCTGTGCGGCCAAATTTCTAGTGAGAGAGGTATTTCCCAGGTGGGGAGTATGAGAAGTCATGAGGTCAGATAATGGGGCTCACTTTAGCTTGTTGCTTGGTATAAAGCACAAGTTCTCATCGGCGTATCATCCAAAAGGTAATGGGGTCTGTGAGAAGCTCAACAGCTTGGTAAAGGAAAGGATAGCCAAGTTGAAGCTTACTCTAAGGAAAGGATGGCTGCACTGCCTCCCACTGGCACTTTATGCACTCAGAAACCAACCTGGTTCCGACCACCACCTTACGCCGCACGAAATAGCAACAGGAAGAAGGATGCGCACTCCTCTGACACCCCAAAGCAGAGCTAGGTGTGATTCTCAGCCGACAAGTGAAATCTTAGGGTCTGAAATGCAAAAGTACTTGAACTGTATGACATCTTGTCTTACTGTAATTGCAGGCCAGCTGCAGCAACGACAAAAAGGGTGCAGGGCAGCACGCAGCACAGAGCACAGAAGGAGATGCTACTGCAGACACAACTCCGAATCTTTGTGTTCCTTCAATCTTCCCTGGAGACACCGTCCTGGTGAGGAATTGCACAAGGAAAAAGTGGGACAAGTCAAGGTTCAACCGACCGTTCACAGTTGAAGACGTTACTCCATCTGCAGTCAAGCTACAAGGAAGACGAGCTTGGATCTTCCTGGCCGATATCAAGATATATGTCGGAGAAATCCCCCTGCCTGCACCCCACCGCAAAGAGACTACAGACAACGGGGAAGAACCGCAGCACATTCAGACGTGATCCATGACGAGGAAGAAGGACGCATGACCAGCAGCAAAGCAGAGACAAGGAAGTTTTGTGCAAATTTGTGGCTTGAAAATGGACGTCTGAGTAAAAAGAGAAGAGGATAAGGACATTAAAAAAAATATGGACACTCTGTGCATACTAATTACAGGGTGAAGGAGAGAAGTGCATATGCAAGCCACAACATAGGTATTGACTTTGAACTTTAGACTGAGTCACACTGAAGCCCTGATAAGAAAAGAATATGTCAAATTTCAATCGCAAACACACGAGTTGGAAGAAAATACAGTATCCAGACTCATTCAAGACAGGAACACTGTTTGGACTCACAAATGGCGTCCCACTGTCGCACCATCACTAAAGACGTTTTGAACTACATTCACCTAGTCTTGAGGTCACACCCATCAATAGTGGGAAGGCTCACCAGCATCCCCAAATTTCTGCAAGATCCTGAAAACAGTAAGATAATAAGAAGGCTGCTCACCGTGATCGTCCAGCAGTTCTTCCGACTTCCAGAATACAGAGAGGAAAAAACAAATGTCCCAAGCGGAAGAAGAAGTGAATACACTCATCAACGTGATATTTTTTCGTCTAATTGAAGAGCACCCAAACTTTGTCGGAAGACACACTGATATAGTAACATTTCTTCGAGATCCGGAAAACACAGAACGCTTGAGCATAATCTTGAACGGCATCATCATCCAGTTCACTCTCCACGTCAACCTAGATCATAGAAGCTATTCACAGTGAGTACTGAACTGTTCCAGAATTCATCAAGAGAAAAACAGATGTCCCTGTCACCAGAAGATAGCAGATTGGTGAACAATGTCGTCTTTCGCTTAATTGAGGAATTTCCAGAACTTGTAGGGAGACCTGGCGGTGTTGACGTCCTCAGCAAAATTCACCCAGTTAAGCATGCTCCTGCATGGTATTGTAGTACAAATCAAGCTCTCCAATCTCCACCAGAGTTTCTGGAAGAAACCTTGAAGCTTCCCGCTGAGGGACAGATCGAGAAAGCGTTGCCAGAGACCTCACTCTTATTACATCGATAAAGACGCAACATGTTGTCTGGGATGAAGCAAATAAGAGGCATCAACTGGGAACTCGTATACTTTGAACATGCACAGTAAATAAACGTGTTGACCGCATTACCTGCTTTTGACATTTCCTCAGACGTAAAAAGGAAGAACTGTATCCAGAGATAACAGACAATCCAGCAACCAGGCAAGAGTGACAATTGTTTCCGTAAATGCAACCCGCAAGAGGAACCAGCTGTATCCAGAAATAATATTGCCTAATATTGTATTAGAGCACTAGCCTTTTTCCTTAAAATGTTCAAGATGAGAAATCAAAATAGCAACCATGTTCTCCCCCAGGAGGAGAGACACCCTTGTTTCCAGAAGTAAGTGTTGCAGGCTAACCTATAAGGGTATCATGTACTTATGCATTATATTCATCATTGTTTTATTGTCGCTGATGATTAGAACTGCATTTTTTATTGGTAGACAAAGTGCTCAGAGTCCAGTGTACCCACCTAACGATGCAAACATGAAGCCCACGAAGGCACCCAGACCCTATGTAGTCATTCCACTCCCTAGAAGATCTGGCAGTGGAGTGAGTGAACTTGAGATGGATGTGAGTAGCAATGACACACACATAGCTGCAGTAACGAGCATGTTAACAAGCCTGAGACAGGGTCGGCAAAATGTGAGTGAAAACACATTTCTTACAACCACACATATGCAAATGACGAGTGCACATACACCAGATCTAATTTCAATAGCTGCAGAACCACAGGCCAAAGAAGGGGAGAAATTAGGGCAACCAACTGTGAGAAGCTACCCCACAAGTGAAGAGAAAAGACAAAGGGAAAAGCTGAGCCTTTGAAAAGACAAAAGGAGCTGAAAAATGAACCAACAATGACAGCATTGACAAACACACCTGATCCAATAAAGAGAACAAGAATGAGTCCTGCAAAACTATCACGCGCAGAGATAGTTGTAGAATCAATCTGGCCATTCATAACCTGAGCCAAGGAAAGACAGGAGATGAGGGAAAGAATTGCAAGACTTTCGCCTACCTCATTGGTGCAGATTAAGAGGCCTGAACCATGGATGGAAGTGCCTGTGAATCCCACAGTGAGAAGAAGCTACATGGATGTTATTAAAGATGTGATGATATCAAACTACATGGAAACCTTGAGAATCAGTAGAAGCGTACCAGGAGATGACAGTGAACTAAACGATTACCTGGACAGCACAGCACATTTGGGAAACAACATATGGTACCAACATATGAAAGAAGTTGGAAGACGGAGCTCAGAGGGGGAATGCTTTGTTTGTGCACTCCTACCCTACAGCATGGGGAAATTAAAGATCTTTGTAGCCGTAGAAATTGATGTCCAGATAGCACACTGTCTATCACACGTAGCAATATGCAAGACAAGAGGTCAATTCATGCAAAGTGATGCTTCCCTTAAATGGCCGACTGAAAAGACAGATCCAGACGAAGATGAATACATACAAGATATAAAGACAAGAATCAGAGCCCATACAAGAATTCATGTGATCAGATATGAGAAGCCAGGAGTGAAAGGAGATGGCTTTAGATGGGAAGTGAATATCTTCCAGAAAATGGAAGAACAGAGGCCAAATGCAAATATGGGGAACAGTGCTTTCACCAGATGGATGGGAGAAAGGAGTAGTGATCTGCATAGCATGGATGGTCACCGGAGCCTGCAAAGAAGCAATTGAAAATGCACAGAAGATATGCAAGCCACTATGGCCAAAACTTGCAAAACTATTGAGATGGGTCGAAGACAGAGGAGGACCGCTGCAGGTAGTGCCATTGGAGAATCCGAAACACGGCTTCAGAAACAATGGTACAAGAAAAATGGGAGAAAATCAGAGCTGTGGATGAATCTTTGACACTCCAGGAATGGTACACGGTACCGCAGTGACCATGGGTCATTATTGGGCATGTGGATCCAAAGCATAGATCAGACTGCCGAAAAACTGGGGAGGTATATGCACATTAGTAAATGTCCATGTTCCAGCGCTGGTGATTCCAAAAGGTGATTTGAATATTAACAGTTTTCCGAAAGCACATGCTCACCTGAGGAAGAAGAAATCTGTGAAAGTAAAAAGCAGAATGAAAAGAGAAAATTATTTCTCTGCCAAATCAATAGAAGCCTTTGACGCGATTCCATATGAACACAGGCTGTTCAGTCAGACCTCATCAGTGTTCACGACAATCTTCATGCCGAGAGTCCAAGTTGGAGCAAATACTAAATGGTTACAAATAACCAGATGGGAGTTACTGCAGACAATCAATACAACCATAAATGGATTCAACGCAATCAAGGAAGAATTAAGGGCGATTCAACTAATGACTCTCCAGAACCGATACGTCCATGACATGATCACAGCTATGGATGGAGGTGTTTGTGCACAAATCGGAGAATCATGTTGCACATTTATACCTTCTCATGATGAAGAAAGCGGAACTCTAACAGAAGCCATAGGTATGCTGACAAAACTACAGAATCAAATAATTGATGAAACCGACGAAGTGGACGATGACGGTTTAGATCACTGTTCTCATCGGTTCCACAGTAGATGGCAGACGCATTCAAATTCCTAGGAGCCCTAATAGTGGTGATAATGCTCGGATTTTGTGTTCCCAAGATAATAATCTCTCAATGCCAGAAAACTGCGAAAAGAGCCATAGGGATGAAGATCATGATTGATGTTGAGAACGTAAACCCAAAGACCTGACTGATGAAGAAATAAGAGATTTTGTAAAAGCTAGCAGTCACGCTCCAGAAGGAACAACGTTTCGCTATCCAAGGAGACATAGAATTCATGTGGGGAAATTGATTTATTGCAGCCCAAATGGACAATGTCAATTTATGACATGGAACAAAGATGAACACGTGAGAACAACAGGTAGCTTGAAGGAAGTGATAAAGATATGGACCCCAAAAAGACATTTCTTCAGACCATCACGTACAGACCCAGACGATGAAGTGAAATTGAATGCAGAAAATGTGGGAAAAGGGGGTACCAAGGGAAAAGTGAAAGTGTTAGATGAATCCCAAGCACGACCCACACTCAAAACGCCCATTTTGAAGTACCAGGAATGTTCACGCCGAGATACGTGACGTACGATGAGCAAATGAACCAGCAGAGAGCCCCAGTAGGGCTCTGCCTGGTACCGATCAGACCAACAGCACCCATTGAAGTACCAACACCAAGGAAAACATGGACAGTAAAGTACCCATTGAGGAAACCATATCAACAAATAAAACGGAATGAAGATCGTCTGAGTACAGTCCCTGAAGAGGCCAAGAAAGTCCTAAAAGAAGACGAATGGTGACGTCACAAGAACTCGGACTGACTCGCAGATAAAGAAAACGACGACCTGTGAATAACAAAAAAAGAGACAAAACACCATGGATAAGTGACATCGTGAGTTGGCGTAAAAGGAAGATGTCAAGTATAAGAAGCATATGCATAAGAGCGATGCAAATATGCAACCAGTTTACACGTGTACATATGCGTGGAAACGCAAGAAGGCTGAGGAAATCGTGCGGCTTGCTATGCTTAGTAGGAAATTAGATGCGGCAAGCACCACATATACATATCTACCTCAAAAGGAGCACTTTATATAACATACATGTCCACCTTGCAAAAGGGCAGAACCAACCGCAAGTCACCAGAGGACCTAGGTGCGAAGGCCCTCAAACACAGGAATCGAAAGCCAAGGACAGAAACTAAACTCAGAGGCATGAGGCCCGTGCAAAGAAACCAAGGTTATCTTAAACGGACACAGGCTAATACAATTTATGACACCAAGAGCAGAGTATCCTGTTGAAAGGAGTCGAGATAAGCAGTAGAAGGCATTTTGTGGACAGAAAGCTAAAATCAAATACACGAATTACATGGAGACAGAGACGATTTCACGTGCCTAAGACACATGACCTGCCAAGCAAGAAGAGTTGGGGCCTTCACACCTACGCGCAGCCTTGAGCCATACACAGATATCTGAGTTCTCCCAGAAAGAGAGGCAGCATTGAGGCCTACAAATTGGAAACTAATTGACACATGGCCAGTGGGTCAGTTATGGATGGTGGTACTGGTTGGTGGGAGGCTAGGGGAACTGACGGGCACTCTGCACCTGGCCGACCATTCTGCATGCTGCTAGGCAAAGTGGAAAAGTACAAGGTGACGTGGTATCAACTCAAACACAATGCACAATGCACCAAGTAATCTAGTAATCTAGGATCCTGTAGACCATAGAACCAATGAGACGTTGAGCATTTTGTGACGTTTACAGTAGTCATTCTGAAGGAAGGGCTTAGATGTCCCACCTGATGCTAGTTATCCAATCCCCTCTCCCCGTTACCATATACAGATGTAGTACCTATGGTAAAGTTACCTTCCTATAACCAATAGAATTGCATGCAACATTTTTAGTTTTTCACATCAGCGATGACGAGTTTTTAGTATAAAGCAGAGGTCGCCAAACAGTCGATCTCGGGCGACTAGTAGCTCGCCTGAGCCTTTTCAGTCGCCCGCGCTGAAGATACCGAAAAATAAACATTTATCCTAAGTTATATTTTTAATGGTGCGTTTTGCAGCTATTTTACATGTTCAGGATCCGAACCCTGGTCGCCCCAATTGCGGGCGGGGAGCTTGGCTGCTGTGCTACATGGAGCTGCTTGTGAATCCACTGACAAATGTCAGTATCACGTTATGCTTCTGCAGGCCGCCTGTAGTACCACAGTTGGCCTTGTGCGCCCCCACGACAGTCTTGCTTAAGCAAGCTGCTCTTGTTTGCCAGAGATGTTGGAGGGGCTGGGGCAGGATCATTGTGACCACGCAATGAAAATATCACAGTAGCCGCTCGCCTAGAAATGTTCAAAATAATATTTAGAAAATGGTACAATTTCTTTTATGTGGCTTCTTTCCAAATTCCACATTGTACATTTCCACTTTAAATCACTTCCATGACACAGGTACACCCATTTTTAGTACATTAAGCGATCCATAGACACGCTGTACAGTAGAAGCCTACCAGGGTAGCTCAGCAGGTTGACAGACCGATGCTGAGATGTTATATATTCAAAAGTACAGGTTGTTAATTGTATGACTTTTTGCAATGCCTTATAAAAAAAAGTGCTATACAATGTGTTTGGCCAGGGTATGGGTTGGGCTGGTGCTTGCTTACATTCAGGGCTGAGGTGGGGATATTTCTGCCCCTGTAGTGAAAATCAAAAGTTGGCACCCATGAACCCACAGTTTAATTTTCTAAAAACTGCTATCAGCATAACAGAAGCATTTATTTGTGATTAACCAGTTTGACGAGCATTTAAAATCTTTATAAATATAACTTGTACTAAAACACAGAGGGGCACCCAAATAATGATAATGATGTGTTATTTATATAGCGCCTTAATCCAAAGCGCTTTACAGAGCACATATTTACATGCAATATCACCCAACTGAAATTGGTACTCATTTATCGACCTCAGAAGGATGAAAGGATGTGTTGGCCTTGCCGGGACTTTAACCTGCGACCTGCAGATCACGCTCAGATCGCAGCAGCGAGCGCTCAACCCGCTGAGCTATTGTACCGGCAAATAACGGAGTATGTGTGGTGTCTGACAAAAAAAACATTTCAAAGAAAACTTGTGAATGCAAGCAGCATTTTTCAATTTGGAAATTACTTTTTTTTATGGAAGTGTGAAATGCACATTTGGAAAACAATAGTGTGCCTAGCATGTAGAAAGCCTGCATAAAACGCAAAGGAAGGGGCACAAAAATTGCAGGATATTTGTGTGGAAGTCCAACAAATATCTGTCTTTTTGAGACAGCTACTAATAAATAATAATGCAATAAAGAGGTTTTTGAAGTTCTTAATATATTTGTGAAGGCATATGCTATTCCGTCTGTTTAAAGAGGGGAAATAATGGAGCCAAAAAAAATTTGGTGAAAATTCTGAGGTTTCTAAATATCCCCACCCCGATATCGCCCGCTAGTAGCTCTCCACTGTTGGCCTCCACTACAAGTAGCTCTAGCTAACGTAAAGGTTGGAGACCCCTGGTATAAAGGATATGATTTTTGTGAAATTCATCAGAGTTGAAGCGAGAAGTAAGATCGCGCCACTGCTGATATTCGTAACTCCTAGTTTTTTGTACGTGTCATTAAACGGACTCCCTTTGCCAAACCATTGAGTTGTCATTATTGATTTGATTCTTCAATACGAATCTGCATCCCCATCTATCTCACGGGTGCTGCTATTCCATCTTACGGTGCTGTTAGGGAAAACCCCAGTCCTATGGGCCGGCTGGGGTCCCTCCTGCACACACCCATTTCCCTAGAAAGTACTGGGACTAGGAAGAACAGGAACTACCTAAGTGGAGACTCCTTGTCCAGTGCTATAATGAGGAAGAGGATGTTTGTGATTATTTAGTTTACGAAAATGTCAAATTTGAAAATCACGAATTCGACATGACCGTATAGAAATAATCACGTACATGACCCCCCCGCTATCCCTCCACCCCACTACCCTTAAAAATGTACCTCCAGCTCCTTACTTACTCTGCACGGCCACGGCTCCATCCCTGCGATGCGAGTTCCGCCTCACGATTGAGAGGCAGAACTTTCGCTGCAGGGTCTGCTTTTTAAAACACATTTTTAAAATCTTTCTTTGTCCCCTGCCCTTGTAATGGAAGCAGGGGACACCCCACAACCCCAAATTCCCTTAATGTCAAAGAAGGGGAGCAGGAGACACCCCGCGCAACCACCGGTCCCCTTCTTCGACATTTTGAGTCTTCGTTTTTTTTTTCACTGCCGTATTCGGCATTTTGTTTCATGCTGTTTTCTTTAATGAGCTTTTCCCACGATGCAGTGGAAGAGACCAACTGACTCATTAAGAGTCCTCAAGATCAGTACTGAGTCGATGAAAAGACCAACTGCCTCACTTGGAGTCCTCAAGATCAGTACTGAGACAAAGAGGAAGTGCAGGGACATGAAAATCACCTCTGTGAACCACTTTGAACAGTCTAGTGGTTACAGACTTCCTATTGGTCAACCTTAGTTGAAATAGAAGAGGGAAATCAGGAAGTGTTGTGAAACGCTTCCACAACTAGCAGGGAAACTGTGCTCTGCTGAGAAGGACTAGGGGCTGTGGACTGGTTTGCCTACCAGAGTGACAGGGAACCTTTGAGAGACGGCGAAGTGCAGAGAACTGGGGGAAGCTGAAGAATTCCTCACTGGAGGAACCAAGAGAAACCTTCCCTGAAGGAACTAAGAGTTCTGCCCTGAAGGCACCGCGAGGAGAGCATAGCCAAACCTGTGCAGAAGGAAAGGACCGCTGTTGGGGACGAGAACCAGGAGTTTCGGGTGTCCACACTGGGTCAGCTGTGGGGGAAGCCAGTTGAACCCCACAAAGGAAGAAGGAGCAGCAGGGAGACGCCAGCCATATACGCCTACGAGGAGCGGGCATGCCAGACTCGCTGGTGAGAACACTGCAGGCCGCAGCGCATGCAGGAGAGTAACAGGCAGCGACCAGGAAACTGCCGAGCACCTCCGTAAACGGGAAAGGCCCGGGTGAAGAAGCTGTGAATACACCAAGATGGTACCAGGGTCTTTGAGGGTGCCAAGAGACATTGTCATTAAAGGGATCTGGGACCTTAAGAAGCAGCATAATTGCCTAGCCAATTACCAAAGCTGGTAAGCCACGGTAAACCCTAAAAACCAGTGAAGAAGGAAACTGGGTCAGAGATCCCAATTGAAGTACAAAACAAAACTCCTCCATGGGCCTTCCTACTCATGTCACTATCGGGCAGACTAGTGAACCCGGTCTGAAATTTGCGAGAAAAGAGAAGCCTGAGAAAAGGCTGGAGAAGGGCGACACTCCCCCAACGACTGTCAAGTTGTTTTGTGAAGCCTGAGAAAGGCCTGGGGAAGGGAGACATTCCCCCACCAATTGTCACGTTGTTTGAGAAGCATGAAAAAGGCCCCGGAAGGGAGAATTCCCCCCCCCAAACAATTGTCACGTTGTTTGAGAAACCTGAGAAAGGTCATGGGGAGAGAGTCCTCCCCTAACACTGTGAAGATACAAGACTTATTTATTTATTTATTTATTGAGCGTTTGTTAGGTGCCTATACAACCAAATGGTGTTTCCAGGCACCACAAGAAAAAAGTGACAAGGGAACAGGGGAGTACATTAAACAATTGAAAAAAGCAGTAAATAATCAGACAATCATGGTCCTACTAGGCCTTGTGACATTCAGACGGGCAAGTGCAGTGACAAGAAGTACAGGGGCGAGGGAAGGGAGGGGGAGGAGGTATGGGCAAGTGCTAGTGTGAGCCCAGGAGAGGACGTGCCAGAAGGTTCGAGGGGGTAAGGCCACTGGCTAAGTGCGAGGGTGGAGAGTCCCAAGGGGGGAGTACAGGCGCCCAGCTGGGGGCCCAGAGGGAAGTGCTGAGGGGGGAGGGTGCTGGTGTTGTGTGGGCAGAGGGCCTGGTAAACTCTTAAGACCAATAAAGGACCAGGCCGCCAGTCTCAGCAGCAGTGGGAAAATATGCAGGGGGCGGTGAGAGGAAAAGAGGTAGAGAAAAGAGTTTTGAGAAGTTTCCTGAACTTGAGGTCCGGCTCAAGTCTGAGAGGGGCAAGGAGGCTTGTACAAACAGAGGCACCAGCCGAAGAGAGAGACCTACCTCCCACTCATGGCTTGGAAAAGCGTTTGATCAGCAGAGAGTTTGAGCTAGAAGAACGGCGGGCTTGAGCAGGAAGGTATTTAGGGAGAGGGAGTCGGAAATAGAGGGGTCCCAGGCCCCAGAAAGCCTTGTCCATGATGCAGAAGGATTTGGATTTGATCCTTGCAGCCACTGGGAGCCAGTGGAGAGATTTTAGGGCTGGAGAGATGTGGTTCCTGGGATTGAGGCCAAGGATGAGTCTTGCAGCTCTATTCTGGATTAGTTGAAGGGGGCGGAGGGAGGAAAGGGGCAGATTGATGAAGAGGCTGTTGCAGTAGTCCAGCCTGGAGAGGAGCAGCGCTCTGAAGACATTGAGCTTCTGGGGAAAGGTGAGGATAGGGAGAATGCCTCTAAGGAGATGAAGCAGAAAGTGGGCATTTTTGGTAAGGTCCAAGATGTGAGGTGTGAACGAGAGAGAGGAGTCGAAGATTACTTGAGATTTTCCGGCCTCACTGGATGTAAGGGTAGAGGGCCCAAGGAGGGCGGCCAGAGGGCAAGAGGGAAACAGGGTGCAGGTGTCCCCTTAAGAAAGATCTCAGTTTTACTTGCATTAAGACAGATATTATTAGACACACATCATGACTGAATAGCAGTCAGACAATCTGGAATGAGAGAGGAAGAAGAGGAGGTAGTAGAGGGAAGTTTGAAGGAAAGCTGTGTGTCATCAGCATAACACTGGAAATGAGGAGAGAAGGAGTTGATACGAGGGGCGAGGTAGATATTGATGAGCCACAGCGATAGGATATAGCCCTGGGGAATGCCACAGGTAGGGAATGAGGTGGTGGAGAAGAAAGGTCCCAGTTCACCTGTGAAGGGTGGTTAGTTAGGAAGGAGGTTTACAGAATTCCGCTTCCGGAATTAACGGGTCACTGGGTTTGTAATGCCCCGGTGATTCCAGCAATCACGGAGGCGGAATGGTATTACCGGTCTGGCGGCAGCCTGCCGGTTTTTCCGGCACGGCTACCGCCGAACTCGTAATGAGGCCCATTGTCCTTAATAGTTTTGGAAAGCAGGGGAGTACTTGTTTGGATGAGACCTTCATAGAGGTCAACTTTAGAGACCTGATCAGGTGCTATGGGCAAGAAAAAGGAGAGTGCGGGGAAGGGAGAGGGTTCAAGGGAGGCAAGAGAGCAGAGAAGGGGGTGGGGATGGTGGAGAGTGAGGACAGAATGCTGTGTTATAGTTGTGAAATGGGAGGACAGTGTGGTGCAGAGAGCCTGGGAAGGAAGGATAGAGGTAGAGACTGCAGTTGTATTGGCGAGTTCCTTGCAGATTTTGAAAAATGTAGCCGTGTTGTTAGTAGCTCCAGAGATGCGGGCTTGAATGTGGGCCCTCTTCTTGGAGCGGATGGAGAAAGGATATTGCCTTTGGAGCAGGCAACTGGCCAGTTTGTCAGCAAATGTACCCGAGGTCTACCACTGCTGTTCAGAAACTCTACACTTGCGTTTCAGCTAAGGTAGATCGGAGTCATACAAGCCATTACGCTCGGAGGCAGGCTTCAGGCAGATCTTCATGACGGGGGCAAGGTTATCAAGGGTATTAGAGATGGAGAGGTGAAGGTTAGCAAGGACAGAGTCAGTGGCAGAGTCAGAAGCAGGGGTGGGAGGAGGATGAAAGAGGATGAAAGTGGAAGCAAAAGCAGCGACTGACATTCGCTTCATCAGTCGAATGACGACGAAGGAGGCTGGCAGTGCAGGACGCGGCTCGGAAAGAGGGCCGAGGGGTCCCAGGTGTGAGGAGAGGAGAGGAGAGAATGGTCAGACTAGTAGAGGAGGGTAGTGAGCCGGTTAGATATAGGGATGTCTGCAGAGATGAAGGCATCCAGTGACTTAATTGCCCCTGTAGGGTGTGAGTTCTGCCCCCCCACCCAAGGTAGGGCTGTGTGAAGTGGGCATGGAATCAAAAGTCATATTTTATGATAAGGGGTGTCCCAGGATTTCGGTCTAGCTGTTGGACAGTCTCCCTGAGTGTTCGCACCCCTTGACAAAATGCAGCCAGGAAATGTTGTGATGTTCTTTTGGACTCAGAGAGACATAATTCTGAAGCATTACTCAGAAATATGAAACTGACACTTGAAGGTAAAGTTAATATATTTAATTTCACATCTAGTTAATACTAGCTCTAATTCTCATTGCACCTGCTATGGAAGCAGCAATTATAACATAGCATATTGCCATACATATGAAGAGCGTTCTTACATAAGCTAAGAGCATGATTTACATTTAACAAAGACCAAGTACAATTAATCATTTTAAGATACCAGCTTGAGCAACATGGAGTTTATGTTATGTTGGTCTATACTAAGCTATGGGATGATCAGGGAGTGGTATAACATACCAATGCCTACAGTCTCACAAAATGCATACAGTTTGTCTTCCACATTTAAACTCACGCTTTAGGGCTTGCTGGGATGCATGCAAATTGACCACGGCTTCCTGTCAATCGGGCCTGCTTGCGTCTCTGCTCGGGGACCTGCGATGGATGTACCTTCCCAGCCCCCCGGGTTTGAGTTTTGCTGCTGTGCTGTGTGTCTCCACCTCATCAGCCTGTGCTTTTTATATTAAGACAGGACTTGGTCTGCCTATAATGTGTGCGTCATTTCCGCCACCTCTAAAGTTAAACTCTAGAGCTTAACACTGTTCCTGTGCTTTGCTTTACTAAGAACACATGATATACATATGTGCACACTGAAGAAAAAGGAGCTGCCTTTGACCCTTGGTTGTTTCCCTTAGAGTGGATGGGCTTCTGCTCGGGGGAAGAGTGAAACATGTAATTTGCTCCTAGACAACTTCAACCTCCATTATAGTAACTGAGCTTTTGAAGAGATAAAGAGCAACATTTTGCTTTCACACACTTAACAGTGTGCATGCATTGTCTATTGGTGCTTCCTGTCTTATCACATATAGCTGGTGCAAAAAAAGAAAGGAATCTCTTGAACTCGCTATTTGCCGTTTGAGATAGGAAGCTGCCTTTTGTGGTTAAGGTTTATTCTGCTGGAAAGAGGAAGCTAGTTCATCGTCTTTTGCTTAAATCAAGCAACAAGCTATTCATGTGTTTTGCTAAACCCACGTGCGTTAATCATTCAGGGCATTATATTTTTCTACAGCATGTGTCTACATCTGTCTCTTGCCACTAGCCCTTGCCTTATGTGGAACCGTGTACATTGTATTCAACGCACATTAGTGGTCTCTTGCTGTTGCCATTACTGAAGTCGTCTGATCTGGGACTAACTGTTTTAGCTCGTTCGTTCCTCATTCATAATTCATAACACCAGAGTGTGTCCGGCTGAGTGGGTCAGACTGGAAGGAAGAATGGTAAGGGAGAGGGAATCACAGAGGTCGCAGAACAGTGAAGTAGCATAATCAGCAGAGTCAAGGTTGAAATTGAAGTCTCCAAGCAGGAGGAGTTTAGGGGTACAGGTCAAGAGAGAAGAGGTGAGGTCAGCCCATTCACAGAGGAAAAGAGAGATAGGGCTAGGGGGCCTGTAGATGGTACCGAGGATAAGTGAGATAGTAAGAGAGACACTGAGCCTACAGACGAGGCATTCAAAACAGCAGTAGGATTGAGTAGGTATGATAGAAGCAGGGACCCACTCAGGGAAAATCGGGGCCACTCCACATCCAGACCGGTTGTGCCTGGGCTTGGAAAGGAGCATGTAGCCCTCAGGAGGAAGGAGAGTGTCAAGAGCAGTGACAGAGCTGCCGTTGAACCAAGTCTCAGTAAGGGTGAGGACGTCAAGGTCATAGTCTTCAAGAAGGACACAAGTGTTAGAGGAGTTTTTAACAGCAGAACAAGCATTTAGAGTAGCTAAGTGAAGCTGGCTACCACCTTTGAAAGTTTTCCGAGGGGGGGTACAGAGGCGTGGTACACCCATTGGTGGTGGTGAAGAGGTTAGAGGGGAGTAGGAAGGAGGGGTAGCAGGAGAAGGGAGGAAGTTAATGAGAGACGACAGGTGCTTGTCCAGAAGGAGAAGATTAGGTTGAGAACCCTGGGCCATGACAGTGCCATTGTGATAAACATTAATGATGCACCTGGGGGATGAGAAGTGTGCCAAGAGTACATCCCATCTAGTACCACCATTAATGGGTGAAGAGGAAAAAGGAGAGAGGGTTGAGACCAAATAGGGAGTCCATAAGTCCGGGGAGGGGACAGTAAAGAGGATGTCGGTAATAGTCTGCCTGGAGGAAGCATTGGTGTAGGTGTCAGAAATAGGTAGATTGGGATTAGAGGCCAGGAGCGATTTTTAAAACTTTTTTCTAGCAGGCTTTGTGAGTGAGATAGGATAGGTGATAGAGTAGCAGTTAGAATAGATAGGGGAGATGGAGAGCACCATGGTAGTAAGAGGTCAGGGGGGGCGAACGAGACAGAGGAACTGCACAGGCACGAATGAACTCACAAGGCGGCCTATCAGCCAATAGACAGGCGGATGGAAGTCCAGAACAAGCTCTTCTGGGCCAAGCGGCCTGTCAGCTCCTCATTAGCAGGAGAGATGAAACGTGGGTGTAGCAGGTGAGGCCGCGGGATAGAGTCAAAGGAAGAAGAAAAAAGGAGGATCTTCATCGGTGAGGGTCCTCAAGGAGGAGGCAGGTCTTTCCAGGAGCCATCACACATGTTGCAGTGGGCATGCAAGGCAGCGGAGGCGCAGGCAGGTATGCAGCGCCAGGGATTGAAGAGGTGCAAGTTAACTAGGCGGCCTAGCAGCTGATGAAAAGTCAAAGTCTTCAGCAATCCCTGATACCATCACTATAGAAAATCAGGGGGATCGCCTAGTGCCCTCTCCTTTGCCAACTCGTGACAAGATGTGTTACTCCTGTGGAGAGTATGGCAACCACGCAAGACATTGTCTCTTGAATATCGTACCTCCTGTAGACTCAATATTAAATGAAAAATCTGTAACAGCTTTATTGAATGTAATTTTTCTTCCCACAACTTTAACTACAGTAAAATGCAAAGGCCATAATCCCTCACAGTGAGCACCTGGCTCCTAATGAATTTCTCCTTTGTATTGCAGTTCCATGGTCACCAAATGCTTCCCTTTCCAGTCTAAAAATCCTCCAGGATCAAGCCCCAGAAGCCAAAAAAGGTGACCTGGACTCAACGTTACTGCAAGTTGGGAGTAGACACCCTGTGGTGTTCCTGAGATGGCCGTCTGTTGGCACCAAAGGTCCTTCTCCCCTACCTCGTCTATAAATCTCATGGCTTAGCTCATTCTAGTTAGAATGCTATAATCGCTTTATTTCTTCAACATTGGATGGCGCCTGGTTTAGCCTCTAGGTCTCAGAGTTATTGTGAAAATTGGGTCCTATGCTTAACATATAATGTTCGGGGTGCCCACGAGGATGTCTGCATGTCCTGGAAGGTCCATCCTTGCACGTGCAGGCCGACTTGATACAGCTCTCATCCCGCATGAACTATGTCTACTGTTTAGTCCTTATTGACATATTTTCTGAGTGGGTGGAGGCATACCCATGTAGAAAAGCAGACGCTGTCACATTGGCTAAAAAGTTGCTAGCAGGGTTTATACCACGGTTTGGACTGCCCTTTAGTATAGACAGTGACCGAGGTATACCCCATTGTACTGGTCTAGTTATTAGAGAAGTGCATAAAGCTTTAGGAGTAAGTCAACAGTTCCATTGCACTTATCACCTGCACTCTAGCGTGCATGCAGAAGCCGGAATGGGGACCTTAAATTGAGGCTGTCTAAAGTGTATAAATAGAGAGGGTTGAAATGGCCCCAAGCGGTGCTTCTGGTTCCTCAGTAACCTCCAGCATAAACACATACTGGCTTCCAAAGAAATCCTCACAGGTCACCCTATGAGAATGGTGGGGGCTACATTGACCCACTGAACAGAATTTTGCCAAAACCAAACTGCCTTTGCGCAGAAACAGTAAAATGGTTGCACTGGCTCCTGTGAGCACCATGGCATTAAAACTGCGTTTTGCAGCAATAAAAAGATGTCCGCACCGTCTTGCCAAGCATACATTGGGCAGGATGGCACAAGGGGACACACTGAGGGAGCGTGCCAGTGTGTTCTGACATATACAAATGGAATAAAGTGAAAAGGCAGCGTTGCCTTGCTGCAAGCCCAAAATCTCCTTAAACCACTGTGAGTAATAAGGCCCTGCCATGCCCAGTATATCTCATTGTGCTTCAGCAAAACCAGGCATGAATTTTGAATGACAGGCCCTGTCAAACCAACTCTGAGAAAAATCAACAAGGAACTCCACTTTTACCCGCACGGGACAACGCATTCATTTTCTTCACAAGTATCAAAGTGTCACGTCTCCACATGCACACCCTGCTGGGCGTCCTACTTTCACGCTGTCTAACCCACACTCACCTGGCAGAGCAGCCATCGCCCACACACAGAGGCGGCAACATCCTACCAAACAATGGACCAGCTGGCAGTCCGGGAGTGTTCCGACCTTCCATTCGATGGCAATTGCCATGGAAACTCCCGCATGGCAGGCGCTGCCTTCGGTGTCCAAGGACATCCATGCGTCACGTAAGGAGGCTGTCACAACGGCCTCGGTCATCCATTATCACGTGACATTCCTCTCGCCTCACGCTTCCGTGATCCGAATCACGTGACTGCCTCGAGCAGTTAAATGCAACAAACGATACGGAAGCGGTGCTTCACAGCTGACCTCACGAGGACTGTTTGGCGTTTTGTGTTTTCCTTCAAATTATTGAATACTACGACCACGGATTGTTTAACGGATTGATTCTGCTGATTCCCTTCATTTGCTTGTTTAGCTTGGACCTTGCTCACGCTCATCTTCGGCTCTTGACCATGGAACTGCACATTGGATAATCCTTTGCTCAGGAACTTTGCTTCAGAACTTTGAATCTTGGAACTCTGAATCCACCGTTCTTGACCACATTTCGTCTTCTGGACTACAGTACATTGCTGTTGGTGCTCTTCCGACCCAGGTGTTTCATTCCCCAAGCCACACAGGACGTCTGCCTTGCTACCCTCCCTTTGTTCTCACCACACTAAGGCTAGCGTTACAGCATTCGGGTAAGCCTTACTCCTATTCCTTGTTACATTGCACGTTGTCCTTATTACACCTTTCTCAATAACCACTCATTGCTTTACAGTGGTCAGGGGGTCCTTCCGGCGTTCCTGGTTCCTGATTGACGGCTCACAAATCCTGTGGCCTCAAAGATTGCACAGGCAGTTATTGGCTATCTGCCTGTGTGGTACTTGGGGACGGAGGTCATTATTAATCTGCACGACCATCAAGATCAGAACGGACTGTGAAGCCTTCCTGGTCGTTCAGATTATGAATCCCTCCACCGGGGACCCTGTGACTGCTCTAATTCAGGCAGTGGCAGCCCTTAGGACCGACATGGCTGCAGCCACGACGGCAATACACCACCGACTCGATGCTTTGCAAAGTTCACGTCACCCTTTACCCCCCGATGCCAAGTTTGGTGATACCAGCCCTCAAGTCCAACCACCACCAGCGCCCTCCATGGTCACTACCCCCTTGGTCCTTCCAACTTCATTCCCCCTTGCTGCCCCAGAACGTTTCCAGGGCGATCCCCGAAAATATTGTACGTTCTTGAACCAATGTATGGTTCACTTCCTATGTAGACCCCAGGCTTTTCCCGACTCCGTTACCAAGGCCGCTTTTCTTCTTTCCCATCTATTCGGTGTGGCAGCCATTTGGGCAAACCCACTGCTGGAAAATGACCACCCTGCATTGTATGATTTCGACCTGTTAGTAACGGAGATGGCAAAGGTATTTGACACCAGGTATAAAGCTCAATCTAGAGACGTGGAACTACTAGACCTCACGCAAGGCAAACAATCACTTATTGAATACATAACCCGTTTCAACCAGCTGGCCGCAGAGACCTCTTGGCCTGAAGAAAAAAAGGCTATCGTGTTCTACCGAGGTCTTTGTAATGCCATGAAAGATGCCCTTTCCATGGTCCCTTCTCTTCCCTCTGTTTTTTCCGAGTTAGTGGATTTAGCCCTGCAGGTGGATGCTCGCAGATCCGAGCGTAAGGCAGAAATGGGTTTTTCCAGTCAATCAACACCAGTTTTGTCATCCACCAGCCCGGAACCCATGCAAGTTGGTGGGATCCGAAGTCCCATCTCTCAGGCAGAACGGGAACGCAGGAGAGCGGATAATGCTTGTTTCTACTGTGGTACAAACGGTCACTTTGTAAAGGAATGTCCACGTCGCCCAAGAAATAAGACTCCGGGTTTTCGGAAGGCTCGCCCTTAAGATCGGGGGCACAGGCGGGCCCTTTTGTGACCCCCACTGAACCTGTATTCGGTCCTGTTAGACCTATTACAGTCCAGGCAGTGTTGAAACCCACCGAGATATCACACACCCTGTACACATCGTGATCGATTCTGGGGCCACTGGCTGTTTCATCAACATTGCAATGGCACATGAACTCAATTTACCCTTGGTTAAGAAAGAACACCCAGAACCAGTGCAAGCAGTGGATGGCTCCTCCCTTGCTTCTGGTCCAAAAAAGCACCAAACTGCCCCTCTGGAAGTGGTAATCCAGGACACCCATAAGGAAACCATGTCGTTTGATCTCATCACCACTCCGCAGTTTGGCATCATTCTGGGCATCCCCTGGTTAAGGCAACACAATCCATTAATCAATTGGGGAACCGGACAGGTTGTTTTTGAATCTGATATTTGCCAACATTTCTGTTTAACTGAACCCGATGCACTTTCCTCTCCCGCCACCATACTAAGGGCTATGGCGTCTTCCCGTATAGATGACGCAGTTCCATCCGTTACCCTATCACCCACCGTGGGGGCTGTTATGGCGGGGATCCCTACAGAATATCATGAATTCCTTTCAGTCTTCGACAAGGCCACGGCGGAAGGATTACCCCCGCATAGACCCTTTGATTGCCCGATTGATCTAGTCCCCAACGCAGTGATACCAAAGAGCAGGATATAATTCTCTGTCTCAAGCAGAGGAACGGGCCCTGAAGGAGTACATTCATCAAGCCCTAAGGTTGGGTCACATACGACCCTCCTGTTCTCCCGCTGCTAGCCCGATCTTTTTTGTGCCGAAGAAGGAGGGGGACTTACGTCCTTGTGTCGATTACAAACGACTGAATGCTATTACCATAAAAGACCGCTATCCCATTCCTCTCATCTCCACGCTACTGGACAGATTGACCCGTGCTTCCATATTCACCAAGTTGGACCTTCGGGGGGCATACAATTTGGTCCGTATGCGTCACAGAGATGAGTGGAAAACGGCATTCTGTACCCGACAAGGCCTATTCGAATATACGGTAATGCCTTTTGGTCACTGCAACGCGCCTGCCACCTTCCAGCGCTTTATCAATGATGTGTTCAATGATATCCTTGACGTATTCGTCGTTGTCTACTTGGATGACATCTTGATTTTCGCGCCCACCTTGGAGGAACACATACTCCATGTTAAAGAGGTCCTGTCTCGACTTAAGAAAAACGCCCTATTTGCTAAACCAGAGAAATGCTTGCTTCATACAAGGGAGGTGGACTTCTTAGGTTTTCATATAACACCTGGAGGTTTGTCCATGAACCAGACAAAATGAAAAGCTGAAATCCAGATTCATTACCGCCCCGGTGCTTCAAACCCTCACCCGGAACTACCATTTGTCCTGGAAGCAGATGCTTCCTCCTATGCATTAGGCGCGGTGCTCTCACAACCCTGTCAAACTACGGGCCATTTGCACCCTATAGCCTACCATTCTAGGAAATGTACATCTTCAGATGTCCCATTACACTATTACCGAAAAGGAGCTATTGGCCATTAAGGATGCTCTACAGACATGGCGCCATCACCTTATCGGAGCTAAGTATCGGACCGTGGTGTACACGGATCATAAAAATCTACAGGACTTAGCCTCCCTCAAGTGCGTAAACAGCAGACAAGTGCGCTGGCATTTGTTTTTTGCAGCATACGATTTTGTGGTGAAGCACAGGCCGGGGGTTTCTCACGGTAAGGCCGATGCTCTTTCCCGTTCACCTGGAGGAGACTCCTTGCCCTTATATCCCGACACTCTACTAGGTACAGGTCATGTCATCTGTATGCGTACCCCATCACCTCCCATGTTATCCCTCATCCGACAGTGGGTTATACAACATCCACACTCATTAGCAGAATGGGATTTGGTACTTCAGGAAGGGTTACCGTTTATTCAAGATAAATTGTTTTTCCCCACGAGCGATGTACGTAACCAAGCACTTGCTTGGTCCCACGACGCCGCCATCAACGGACACCCTGGACAGCGTTGCACCTTAGAATTGTTGAAACAATGGTGCTGGTTGCCTTTGATGGGGCGCGACGTGGAACATTATGTCAACATCTGTTCCATATGTGCACAGTGCAAATCACGTAGGGGTCGTCCACTGGTCCTTCTCCAACCTTTACCTATTCCCCCAGACCTTGGCATACAGTTTCCATGGATCTCGTCACGGATCTACACCCCAGACAGGGTTACGACACTATATGGGTAGCGGTTGATTCTTACACTAAAATGGCCCGTTTCATACCCTGCACAGGTATACCTTCTGCTCCCATACTTGCTCGCTTGTTTTTCAAGTCCGTGTTCTGTCTTTTTGGTCTCCCTCAAGTCATTGTATCAGACCGCGGCTCGCAGTTTATGTCCCATTTTTGGCAAGCCCTCACTAAGCTTCTTGGTATCGATGCCCGCTTCTCTTCAGCGTACCACCCTGAGAGCGATGGGCAGACTGAGAGAGTGAACCAGACCCTGGAGCAATACTTACGTTGTTTGACCCTCCAGTTTCAGGACTCCTGGTTAAACTTACTTCATCTCGCCGAGTTTGCTTATAACAATTCCTGGCATTCATCTATGGGTTTTTCTCCTTTCTATTATCTATACGGACAACATCTCCGGGCTCTCCCTCTCTCGGACCTTGTTTCCACCGCTACTCCTGCTGCAGATGCCTGCGCCCGTGATCTGGTCTCATTCCATGCTCAGACGCTTGTCCATTTGCGGGAAGCCCAGGCTACCATGAAGACTAAAGCAGACAAGAAAGAGGTAGCGGCCCCTGACTATCATGTGGGTGATCGCGTTTGGTTGTCGACCCGTCATTTGCATATCCCTAGTTGCCGCAAGTTGCTACCTCGGTTTGTGGGTCCCTACAAGATAGTCAAGGTCCTGAACCCGGTGGCATTCCGACTCCCGATTCCCTCCACATAGCACATTCACCCAGTTTTCCATGCCTCCCTACTCAAGCCCTGTCCTGTGCCTACTCGTCTCGTCCAGTCTCCTGCCCCTGTCTCTATGTCTTCCCCTGATGTCTTTGAGGTTAGTGCCATTTTGGGTTCCCATCTCTGCAGGGGTCGCCTCCAGTATCTTGTGGACTGGTTGGGTTACGGTCCTGAAGATCGTTCTTAGGTCCCTTCCCGGGACTTCAATGCCCCTCGTCTGGTTGCCTGTTTTCATCGGGATAACCCTTCCTGCACACAGGGACGTGGGCCTTTGGGGGGGGCTCTGTCACGTCTCCACATGCACACCCTGCTGGGCGTCCTACTTTCACGCTGTCTAACCCACAGTCACCTGGCAGAGCAGCCATCGCCCACACACAGAGGCGGCAACATCCTACCAAACAATGGAAAGTACCGGCTGGCAGTCCGGGAGTGTGCCGACCTTCCATTCGATGGCAATTACCATGGAAACTCCCGCATGGCAGGCGCTGCCTTCGGTATCCAAGGACATCCACGCGTCACGTAAGGAGGCTGTCACAGCGGCCTTGTTCATCCATTATCACATGACATTCCTCTCGCCTCACGCTTCCGTGATCCGAATCACGTGACTTCCTCGAGCAGTTAAATGCAACAAACGATACGGAAGCGGTGCTTCACAGCTGACCTCGCAAGGACTGTTTGGCGTTTTGTGTTTTCCTTCGAATATTGTATACTACGACCACGGATTGTTTAACAGATTGATTCTGCTGATTCCCTTCATTTGCTTGTTTACCTTGGACCTTGCTCACGCTTATCTTCGGCTCTTGACCCTGGAACTGTTTTGCTGGACTGCACATTGGATAATCCTTTGCTCAGGAACTTTGCTTTGGAACATTGAATCTTGGAACTCTGAATCCACCGATCTTGACCACATTTCGTCTTCTGGACTACAGCACATTGCTGTTGGTGCTCTTCCGACCCAGGTGTTGTTTCATTCCCCAAGCCACACAGGACATCTGCCTTGCTACCCTCCCTTTGTTCTCACCACACTAAGGCTAGTGTTACAGCATTCGGGTAAGCCTTACTCCTATTCCTTGTTACATTGCACGTTGTCCTTATTACACCTTTGTCAATAACCACTCATTGCTTTACAATGGTCAGGGGGTCCTTCCGGCGTTCCTGGTTCCTGATTGACGGCTCACAAATCCTGTGGCCTCAAAGATAGCCAATAACTGCACAGGCAGTTATTGGCTATCTGCCTGTGTGGTACTTGGGGACGGAGGTTATTATTAATCTGCACGACCATCAAGATCAGAACACAAAGCTCAGTAGTTTAAAGAAACTCCAGCTATCTGAGCCATGTCAATTTCAATGCATCTATGCTTCAAACAAAACTCCTGCAGACAAGAAAATAACTAGAGCTGCAAGACCGTGTGGGAATCCAGAGGGAGACGCAAAACCGAATTTAAAAAGAAATGCCAGCTTTTTCCCACACATGTAAAATGGGCTTGGGAAACTCAAGGAGAAAAATGGCCGTTTTAAAAGTAAACTGTTGAATGACAGCCTGCCATTATCTAGCAATGTGAAGGGGTTTGTTGCTGGGGAAAATACACACATGGGTTATTTTATTCAACTGACTTGTTTAATTCAGGACCAAATATAAGAAAGTAAAACTGTTAAACCATATTGGCTGGATTTTGCAAGTTCCAAAAGAAAAATAGGTTTCTGCTTGGAGGGGGGGATTCTACTAACAGGAGGGCCTCTCTCAGCAAACACCCCAGTGATAATTATTAGGTTGGACAGAATCTAGTCTAGGCTGAACCCACTGACAATGGAATTTCCAGGACAAGGAAGTGTGAAGTGGGGAAGGGGCATAAAGGTGGGAAACACCCACCTTGCTTTGGAGGAAATTACAGTTGGTGGCAGCTGAAGAAAGAAAAGAATGGTCCAGTGACAGACAAAGGACTGCCATTTGCTTCCGAAGACTATTTATGAATAAAAATGTAAAGACTTCTATCTCTGCAGCAAGACTTCGTAAAAATGTAAAAACTTTGTAGTTGAAAAGTGATTTTATGGGCTTTCATTTAAGACATGGTAGAATTCACGGACCCCTTGAGGAGAGAAATGGCAAATAATCAGAGATTACAAGGAAAGTATCCATGATTCCAATGCAAATTACCAAAAAGTATTAGTAGGGTGAAACAATGTCTCACGGATTGCCGAGTTGGAGTGCTATGCTCTACACAAAATATGTAACCTCTGTATATAATTTGCTAAGAGATTTCCACTGTATAAATGTACTGTTTGTGGCAAAATCGGATTTTGGCTAAAATAACTGTGGGAGGTTTTTGAACATTGTAAACTCACATCACAAATCTGTCCTCCTGCTTTGAAATCCAACCAGTTGAGAGTGAGGCGGAGACTAGCACCCCGGACCAATCCCGTCAGTTAGAGGTGTGCTTAGCTAAGCCTGCCCAGCCATATACTTGGATGATGACAAGACTCTAGACACACACTCTTCCTGATTTTCCTGCGCTGGGGTTCCTGTTCCATTCATCCTACTGAGTCCAGATTCCAACTACAAGGCCAAAGCATTGCTGACCCTACTCCAGGTCCCACTGCAAAACGCAAGCAGTGCTTATCCAATTTCCAGCAAGGCCATTGATCCAGAATCAACCCACTAATCTCCCATTAAAAAGGGGAAAGCTGTGGTACCTTTTGCATCCTGAACCAGCCTGGCTTGCTGCCCACTAACTGCATCCAGAGGTGCCTGTGCCATCCAGTGTCCAGAATTACCATCCAGCTGTCTTTTGCTCCGCTGTCCTTGGCCAGGCGCGCTGCTGTGTAGTGACCAGAACCATTGACGGTCCCAAATCCCAAAGCTAAAAGTGGACTGTAAGTATAATCCCAACACCATAGAAATCCATAGCCTATCTTTCCTTGCATCTGTCCTTATCCCACTCTCTAAACCATCTTATCCTGATCCTGTTAACTTGTTCAAACTGTCAGAATTCTCTGTGTTCTTGCCCTTGATCTCCAAGCGTTAGCGCCACTTTTCTCTTCATTTCTGTCTTGCATAGATCATAAGTCATTAGCAATATTGTGTTTAAATAAATTAATTATCCCTAAAGAAAAGGGGTACACTGTGTGAAGGGTTACAACTGCAGCGTAACTTTTATATTCACGGGTGGCTTTCCACTTTTCTTAGCTATTAAATCTAGTTTAAGTAAAATTTGCCTTTCACTTTTAAAACCGATTTTCTCTTTTTCACTGCTATATTTTCTAAAAACGAACCTCACTCTACCTTACAAATCTTTCTCAGTTCACCAGCTACCCCCCATTCTTTCACTTCTGTAATATCCCTGTATTGTACCTCTGTTCCTCAGACTAAAAACCACATCACGATTTGCAATATTTCACCCGTTTTTTAAAGAAACTGTTTGAGTAAATTTATACTTTTACACGTGCAATTTTGCTGCAATCCGTTTTAAACTTTCCACTGAGTTTTCAATTGTATGCTCTTGGTAATCCATTGCTGGTGATTGTTAGTGTCTGTGCATTGTTGCTTTAGTGAGAAATTGTATTTACCTTAAAGTTTTAACCGCACATTAATGAATTATTTATTTGTCCATTTCCGAGTGTCATTTCATAACATTGCAAGGGGTTTTAAATCCGTTTTCCACTCTTATTTGGTGAGGGAAGGTCGGATTTTGATTCCGTTTTCTGCTTGTCGGTTGAGGGAACATTGCAGGGGGAAATCTAAATCGGATGCTATCTTTCCTAAATCAAAAAGTGCTCCTATTCCCTGGTGTTTTGAATAGGATCCACTAGAAGGTTAAACCAAGTGTATTGTTTATATCCTCATTGTAATTATCACCCCATTGGTGATTGCTACCCCATATTAAAAATGGTATGATTTCTTTTGAATTATAAAATAAATAAATAAATAAATATTGCATTTTACCAACCAGCCTGGTTCATGGTCCATTGTGACCCAGGGTATTTGAAAAGGGGGTGTGATACGAGTTGTCTACCATCTCAAATTGAATCTGCATAAAATAAGGAGAAAAGCATCCCCGTTGTGCACTACATATTAAGCCGAGACCAATGTGTGTGTCGCCTGATTGAAATCCTTAACACATTTGGGGGCTCGAGTCCGGGATTGGTAAGTACTACCATGGGAAACTTCCCTCCTAACTTCCCCAGGAGGGCAGTAATTCCCCAAATGCTGGGTTAAGTTTCTTCCCCCGGTACTCGCAAAACCCCAACCTGCAGGACAACCCTCCTTTCTTTTCCCGCTTTCAGGAAACCAGATAACCCAATCCGGGAGAGGGGAGGCCAGGGGTTTAGGGTTACCAAAATCCACAATATCCAGGGTACTACGGGAGAAGGGATAGTTACCCTTCCCGTGATCTACCTAGAGTTGACCAGAGACCCCCGTACCAGCCGGAACGAGTGTCCCAACTGGAGTGCCAGGTCCAGAACCTAAAACAGAATCTGGGTCGCATGTTGAGAGCTCAACAGAACCCTCAGATGGACATGGCAGCTCAGAACCCCACAAACCAAGGGTTTGGTACCCCAGAACAATGACGGGGCGAGAACCCTGACAACTCACCGGTTCCAGAGGAGGAGGCGCGGGGGAAGGGAGGTGTAAAACCCTAGAGGAAGTTTCCTTCCTTACTCGTGAAAAGCCCCTGGACACCCAGGAACCGGAACAAAAATCTCCTGCCCCCGAAAATCTGCAACCCAAGGAACAGAAGGTGGGTAGGAGAAATAAAGAACTCAAAAAGGCCCCTTTTGTGTAGGAAGTAAGTGTCCTCCAATTTGAAGGGAAGAATCCTTAGAGTATTCTGGGGAAATTATCTTCTCCTTCAGGGACGGGGGACTCCTCCCAAAGGAAAATGGGTCCCAAGAGATCTAAATGAAGACTGGGTGGGTGTGGGGACTGAGTCAGAATCGCCCATCCTTGAACCCCAGAATGAGCATCCAGGAAACCCAATAGTAACAGAGGGATCCAAAACCTCACAAACCAATTCTGATGAGTGCCTCCAAAAAGGGAGGGGCAGCCCAGAATCAGAAAAAGGGGAGCCCGAAACTCCCCAAATATCAGAATGTAAAATCTTTCTTTCAGATCCCCAAACTCCAACACAGAATTATGCCCAAACTACCCCTCTGTCGGAGTCAAAAATAAGGAAACTGACCACCCAGCTTGCCCAAAATGAACATTACCTTTGCCCATTGGAGGAGAAAGAGGGTAGATTTTATGCCCCGGTCCAAGTGCAAGGGCAATATACATTTTCGACGCTGATGGACACCGTATCCCAAACCACTCTTCTGTCAAAAAGGGCCTTTGAGTAGCTAAATTCAGGAAGTGGGGGTGAGATACCAGATCCCTCTCACCCCTCTTCCTGGACAACCCCAGCACTTTGATGGGAATGAAATTCCTAACGAGAGGACTGCAGATTTGGAAATAAAAATTGGGCGACACAAAGTGAAACACCCGGTCATAGTCGTGACTCCAGAGGGCACACCCTGTCTACTAGGGAATGACATCCTGCGGAGGTTGTCCCCCCTAATAGACTGTGTGAACAAGGTCCTCTGGACTCAGACTAAAAGGCCAATAAAATTGAAACAGAGTGTCAACCATGTTAGTTTAAATGGCACATGCCACATAGTTGAACAAAAACCTGATCATATTGAGTTTAATTTCCAGAACAATCAAATACCTGACGTGACAGAACCTTTATGTCTCCTCGGAAGTCAGTATCAATAACACCTGCTAGGACATCTAGACCGAACCTCTCGGCCAGGCTAGATTTTGTGAGCCAATCTTATATAACAGCCAGGAGGGGATATCAAGATTAAGTCTGTGGGAATCATTCCTCTTTTCCCTGGAGGGATATCAAAGCCTATGGATTCTTTTGTGCTGCTAGTAGGATCTGAGGCTCTATGACTAAGCTTCTGGAATTTAAGGGTTCCCTAATTTGTCTCAATTGAATCACATCCCACCTCTAACACCACATGTAAGGAAGGCATGGTATCAACAGTAAGACAGACTCGAGTGACCACAGTTCAAAGGTGTTTATTGAACTTCTAATCCTAAATATAAAGACGGGAGCAAGTTACGACCATCAAATAATAATAACGCCATCCTAGTGGTGTCTTCTCAAAATAAGAGGGCTTATACTAATAAACCTATTGCCAATCCTTACCTCTAAATACAAATAGTGTGGTATTGTTATGCAAAAGAAAGGTGTTCAAGAAATGATATGTCAGGATATTCAAGCCGTTGGCTTCCCTTCCCCATGTTTTCAGCACGGGACAAGGCGGCACACTCAAGCTTAGTACAGTCTCTGTCTTCTCTAGCACTAGGGTGCAGTTCAGAACTTCTACATCATGGCCTTCTGTGCCAAAGTTTCTTTGCCATTCAAAGTCTCTTTTCCAGAGGGCCTGATGCAATACAACAAACAACAAAGTTCCTTTCTCCTTAGGGTTTCACATATACACAATTTTCTTAGGTGATTTACTATTCACCCCAGATCACTGGTGCTGCTTTGTTGTTGGAGCCAAGGACAGTACCACAGCAGCTGGTGATTCTCCCCACCTTGATTATCGACGCGGGAGGGCCCCAGGTACCTCTGACACACAAGGCAGGATTCTTCAGCCTGGTTTCCTGGTCTCACACTTTCTATTCTCGAGGCTTCCTGAAAGTAACGGTTCCTTGGGGAAAAGGACAAGAGAACTTCCCTCCTTGCAATCCCCTTGTATTTCGCTGTCATTCTCCTTGTGTTAAACTGGCATCTTGGAACTGCTGTTTCCTTGTGTGCTTTGCCTCGCTCAAAGTGTGTTTTCGTGCTTCGCATTTTATCCTTGTGGGGAAGTGTAATGGAAGTCAAGTGTGTGATGGTCAGTAATTGCCTGACCTTACCTAACCATTGTATTGGAACACGTCAGGTACATGGCTCTGGTGTTAGTCCTTTTTCTGTGGTAGCGAGCAGTCTGTGAGAAAGTGTTTGTGTTGTTAAATGGGGGGTGAGTTTCTAAATATATCCTACCTGGTAGGATGGGGTAAAGGTGTTACAAGGAAGGGGATACCGCGTCTCACCATCCTGTGTCCAACTCCCACTCCCCGAAGACCCCTCACTCAGGTGATCCTCCCTCACTGATCCACCCCCAGGAGCTGGATACAAAAGTGATGGCCGTGTCCTGGCCACCTGGATGACAGATCCCCGGGGACTGGTGTGTGAGACACCTTCTCATTTCTCACAGTAGGCATCAGTAAATTAAGCAGGCTTCTCGGACATCCCTGATCATACATTTATTTCCATAGAATATTTCTACAGATGCAATCAAAAGCCTTAGAGATGTCCAAGAAGGCCACATACAGTGGCCTATTTATATCTTTAACCTCCTTAAAACGTAGCCGCAGGATAAGGGAATTAGAGGCAGTGTTGACACCTATTTTAAAACCAGATTGAAAAGGATCAATGATGTACACACTGTTTGCCCAAGTCTAGAGTTCTTTCAATCAAAAGCCACAAAAAATCTGATAAGAATTGTCTAGAAGTGAAATCGGCCTATAATTGTTCGGATCTAACCGATTTCCTTTTTTTAAAATAAGGACAACTATAGCTTCCTTCCATGTCGTCGGAATAAAGTGCAAGTGCATCACCTTTAAAAACAAACCATATAAAATATTTGCCCATGGATCCGGATCTGACTTAAAAGTAGCATTAGACAAACCATCCGGCCCAGGAGCTCACGACGATTTAGCAGAGCATATAGCAATCCTAATTGATAAGCGATCAGTAGACATGCCGTCCCATCATATGAAGTAATCCTCGCAGAACACACACTGGAAACTTTCATATAGTTAGAATTCGATGACTACAAGGTAGTAAATGCTCTTTCCACATTTGTGTAGGAATAGGCTGAAGCTGCAAGGAGGTCTGAATGAAAGAATTCTTCATTAATGACCAACAAGCGGTTACAGATCTACATACCATAATACCAACCATTTTCTCAGCATCACTATGCAATTTAATTATTCTATGCGCCTTACACCAATTTCTATATTGTTGCTTGAGTTTCCTAATAATAGGCATACTTTGTGCACCATCCTTTTTAATAGCTTTTCGCAAAACCTTCTTCTTATTCTGAGTCTAGCTATCAAACGTGTGGGTATAAGGCTTACTCAGAGTATGACCTTTGTTGATGAAGAGTGTTGAAAACCCCTTCAAAATGATTTGCCAAAAGACAGCATAGTCATCAGGATGCAGGGAAATAAACCCATTTCAAATATGTTTGTTTTCCATCTCATTATTAAATCTAATTGCTAAAGATGGCTCCCAGAGAAAAGCATGATTCCGTTCCACCACCACCACATGAAGAGGAGGGGTGGACAAGATCTAACAGACCTAAATCCCAATCCATGGTCAAAATAAGGGGTCTGTGGTCACTACCCTTAAGGGACTCATCAACCTGCATTGAAACACAATGAGTAAAAAGATCTTGGGAAATAAATATATGATCAAAAGTTGAAAAGTAACACCATTAGACCATGTTGGGGTTGGCGCAAGGTCACCCAGTATGTTACCGTTGACCAACGTAAGACTCCAGTCACTCAAAGCCTCCCTAAACCTGAAGCTCCTAGACTTAGCTTCAGATAGGTGCTTGCTCCTACTATTGAAGCTTTCTATATTAGAATTAAGACATTCACTGTTAAAATCACCCATAATAATAACATGCAAATCGTCAGACATGATATTTACAAGTAGCAAGCATAGATCATAGATCATATAACTTTGATATGTATGGTCCCTCCACTTGAGTTTCACCAACAAAATAAATTCGAATTGTCATCTAACAAGGTATCAAGAATTACATCTTTGTGGATCTTAATTTCACATAGTAGGCCCCCCGCTGGGCAACCCTTTTGCCCCTTAATCGTAGGGAAGTGGTAAACCTCAAAACCATCAAGCAAAGGTTTGTCGATGATCCTCATTTCATGGGGACAAATTACATCAAATATTGACCATAGGTCATTTTTACTTAGCAAGTGCTGAAAACCTTGGGTGTTTGATGAAAAAACCTTTAAGGGTCTAGCAGTATCATTTCAGTATTGTACCAAGTTGTTTTTATTTTGCAAGGTACCTACCACAGAGGTCCAGTCATATGATACCACCCTTTGGGTTGCTCCAGCGCACTTACCCATCAAAGCCCCTTGGTGGTCCTGGGACTTTATACCATCGACTCTTATCATTTAGGGTTCCCTAATAATTCAGGGTGTGTTTAAGGAAATACTACTGGGTCCAGTCTCTCTCTGCCACACCTCCGCAGCCTCTTGCAAGTCATACCCCAGTATCTTGAATAGTAAGATCTCGTTTAACACAATATTATATATCAAGCTAGAAGAAAACCCACTTTTGACCCCATCAATACTTCCATTATGCACAAGCTCAATATATAAATTATCATAGTATGTGATCAATGAGAGGTTAGGTAATTCTTTGAAGAGAGCTAGGATATATTGTTGGTTTAAAGGAAAAAAGCCTTGCAGACAAAATGTACGCTCCTAATTTAGACCCGGGACATTATTTCCCGGGTCCAACTTGGTATTTACTTGGGGTGATGGCTTGATTGACTCATTGATGCTATCCGTCAGTTTGGGCAGCACAAAAGGCACCCTTTCTCTGCCTGTGTTTGTTTGCTAGGCAGGTTTTGACTCACTAACATTTTTGGTAGTTATTTTATTAAGCATCTGGCATTTTTCTTCCAAAGTTTGAAAAATTGGAAAAATGCCCATGTTTCGGGATATCTCCACGGGGCTCTTCGAGGCCACCGTTCAACTAACCAAGTCGAAGGGCACCGCCATTGGGGATTGACAAGATGTCATGTCACCTTCGAAGACCCTCGCAGTAACACCCTTGCACTTATTGTTACAATTTAACTGGTGGCTTTTACCTTTGCCATTCCTTACCTTGCAAATGGTGGTTTCCAACTCAGTATTCACTACACTGTCGTCTTTATCAGAGGTAGAGTGTGTTTTTCAGGAGCTTTCAGGTCGTGCTTTGAGTTTCGATAAATAATAGGTTATACTACCTTGGTTGTTTACCAACATCTGACATTTGCCACTAGTTTTTTGTTTATTATTTGTACCCGTCTTCAGAGGATTACTATTCAGACCAGGAACCTGAGTTCCAACTCTGATTTGCTCATCTTCAAGTGCGACGTTATCCAATTTTGGGCCCAATCGCACTTTCGTTGGCCAGTCTATCACGCTTGTTTTCCAACAAGGAAGTATCAAGGGAATGCTGTTTTGCTATACGTAAACATTTATATGAGCCCTTAGAGTAGTACTGAATTGAGTTCTTTTATTTCTTGGTATCTTTTTCGTTTTGAAGTCTTCGCTTCATGAAAGAATTTAACTGGAAAATTCATACCCGAGCCAGAAGGACCCGGTAACCCGGTTAGACCTGCCTCCGAAATTCAAACCTTCTCAATCTCCTTACCAATATTAAAGGAAGCGGCTTGGGTTTTGTTAATCTTGCCTTCACCCATCCCGTCCATCTTAGAATCACATTCAAGCACATGGATACCTTCCGGCGAAGTTGGCAACCCTATTAGGAGATACCACTTAGTTCGTAAGTCTACCAGGTGCTGGCGCATTTATAGGCCTTGCAGTTGGAGAAAAAGAGGGGCACGTGGCTATTCCCTGATCTCTCCAGGTAATGCTTAATGTGTAAAGACAAATACACAAGAACAAGTTAATGGTACTTATAACATAAACCTTGGACAGTATATTTCATACAAAACAATGATTGCCACAGGTAAGTGTACCCTACCCATTCCCAACATAAAACATACATAAACACGTTTCTAATCACAATAACAATGAGTACATCTTCGGAATGTCTAATGACTCAAAACATACATCCCCTCAATTTTTGAGGGGAGACTGAAATTTGTACCAAATTAAACATCAAACAATAGTAATATATGGTGTCCCTCACACATACCGGACACTTACTATTGTTTGATGTACTAATTGTTATTGTGATTAGAAACGTGTTTATGTATGTTATATGTTGGGAATGGGTCGGGTACACTTACCCATGGCAATCATTGTTTTGTATGAAATATAATGTACAAGGTTTATGTTATAAGTACCATTACATTGTTCTTGTGTCTTTTTGTGGAACCGGGCCGCCTTGATAATTTGTCTTGACACTTTAGGCCTTGCAGTTGCCATAATAAAGCCTTCTATAAAGGACATTTTTCCCAACAGTTCTTTCAATACCATGCTTCCCGCATTGCATAATGCAACATATCATGTCCCTTGTCCATATAGTCTAACAGCCTAGATAGAACTGGGAAAGAGAAAATATCAATGGACTTGTTGGTGAAAACCATTTGGGTTAAAAGTTACTGGAGAATGATTCAAAGTTTTGTAAGTCACCGGCTTTGTGTTCTCTGACGTCTTAAAAGAACCCCCGAACGGAACCCGCTTAGGAGATGATTCGTTTACCATTGTCTTTGGAATGGGGAACAAACAAACACTTTCCCTCTGGTCATTAGCTAGGAGGCAGAAATCTGCTGAGTCTAAAGAGAGCTGCACACGTTTTGCCAGTTCACAAGAAACAGCCGGAGCCAAAATTGAAGTGTCAGATATTAAGTCCTTGGGCCTCATTTTGCATCCGGCGGTAACCGTGCCGGTGTAACCGGGAGGTTGCCGCCGGACCCGTAATGATTTACCGGCACCTGAATTCCCGGTAATACTGGGGGATTACAACCAAGCGGTCCTGAAAGTCAGGCACCAGCAAATTGTAAGTCCCCATTCCCACAGAGTCTGGGCTCTATGGGAATGGGGACCACAGAAGCACTGGCACTGTTGTTAATGGTGCTTCTGTGACGGCTTGCCTACCGTGGCCACTGTGCCCGGCAAGGTTTAGACCTGTCGGGCACGGTGGCATCGGCAGGCAGACCTGTAATATGCCAGTCCGAAAACAACAGTGCCGGTAAGCTTACCGGCACCCTTGTTTCGAGACAGGTAGGGTCCGAAGGAGGCCCATAGTAGCCAACATTTGTTTCTCTAACAATTGGCTACAGCTTGGCATCCCCGAACACAATGTATATGCCATCTTACAGGAGGGAGCGAGGTATGTCTGAATAAAAGTGGCTCTGAATCAACTGTCAACTCAAAGGCACTCTGCCCACAGTTGTAGACCGTCGCACAGTGGAGGAAAAAAAAAAAGACCATGCAAGTTCCACCTATGCTGGTCCCTCTAAATATTCAAGCAGTCCAATTGGCCACCAACCCATGCAGTTAAAACTCAAAGCCATTACCTTAGTATTCTCGTTGCCACTTCTCCTGGAATGCTCCAGGTAACGGTGACACCGTTACCTCCGCCACACAGCCAGCACAGACTGCAAGACTGCTACATGTCGCTACTCTGCTTCGCACTGCGGGCAATGGGTATTTTCAATGCGAAAAGCTCCTCCACACAATGGCCAGCAAAGACAGACTTGTAGGTAGGGCTGACTGCAAGACTGCTACTCGTCGCTACTCCGCTGGTAATGGGTATTTTCGATGCAATGCTTGGATGTTGTACTGTAGAGAATTGGCCGTTTGTCTGCATTGCTTTGGTGGGTGCATGTTGCATTGTGGTACCTGTAGTCATGTTGGTGTATTTGTTTCATACTGTATGTGTACTGCTGCTTCTATGTGCAGGTAATTCCGACATGTGCATGCTCCCTGGTCTGTACTGTGACTTTGGTGTGGAAGGTGGTAAAGTGCGGATTTCGCATTCGCTTGTCATGCCATCCTTTGTGTGTTAATTTGCATTCCCCCTCCCCACCTGGGCCACCAGCGCACCATGGGTACAGTGCAGGGAAGTGATCACATTTGGCATTTGGGTAATGGCATAGAACTGTGGCATTGACCTGGTCTGGGGTGGTAGGCAGTGAGATGTGGCGTTGCACTTGCCACATGAAGGCTTCAAGCACCTTGGCCAGCATTGCACAGAATGTGGGCTATGCCATGTCGTGCATCATAGCCACGTAGTGAGTGCTGAAATGTGCCAGTTCCCAGAAATTGTAGGATGGACAGTGGTTTCAGCAGTGGGGGTGAAAAGGGAAGGTCGAAATCCGGCTCTGTTCCCCACCTGCAAAATACTCGAACCGGAAAAAAAAACAAAGAAAATATGACTGCCGATCGTACGTGCTCGCAACAATACCCACTGCGCCTACGATGGACAAATACAGTGAAAGATACCCTCTCAGTCAACCTTTCAACCCAAGAGCAGTACGAACATTACCTAAGGTGGACGAAGACCCACAGGATGGAACCAAAGACCACTCCATTGACAGTCTCGACTAAAAGCGCCAAGAAGCCATGCATCCAGGCGTTAGAGACAACACGACATAGCAGCGTTAGACATGAAGCACACGTGCCATCCGCACATCGGGACACAATCGCACACCCAAACACACGAAGAACACATGCATACAGTTCTATAAGTTAGAGGACAGTAACATGTACATACTGCCTACACGTTTATTATTCTGTCATTAGCTTGTCGCAGCAACACAGAAACCGCAAGAAGATCTAGTGTAAATGCTTGCAGATGCTCACATGCAAATTACCCTACAAGAATACAGGAACACTCGAAGGACCCAGCAGAGCCGGAACCTGCTAACCTATGGACACTATGGAAAAGCACAATCCGTAGAAACCAGACTATGGCTCTGGAAATCACAGTAGGCCACAATGATCTCAAAAAGCTGAAGCTAAGCTGAATGCAGCGTGAACCAGAGAGCTGCCATGTGTGGAAGAGGACCACTGTCAAGGTCACATTGTTTCATGTGACATTCTTTCCCCAGAACTGAAGAAACACCAGCGCGGCAGACACAAATGATTCTCCTTAAATTGAGACTAATTCAGAGCTCCAGGAGCTTACAAACACAGTCTCTGAACAACTGGTCCAGCAGAGCTGAAGATGAACCAGGAACCGACGGCTGGGAAGAGCCGAGGTCTCACGAGCCAGACAGTGTCTGGCAACAATGTTGTTCCAGCAAGAGATGAAGTTATACGATTGAAAAGGAGCACTCTCCTAATTATGGTGGTTCATATGCGGGTATAATGCAGACACATAGTTGCACATGTCGCCTTGAACAGGTAAACTCCGAGCTGGGAACCAACTTGAGTCCCAGGCCTGGTGGCTAGCAGCTCGGCCAATCACAATTTATGGCCCTAGGGGTGGGTAGCTGGGGCTACCAACCAATCATTGGGTCTGCAAACTGTAGCATTTAGAAGTAGCATTTTTCAGGATGGTCCAGGCCTGACACCTGAAATGGGAGGACCAGTGAACTAACCTCTATAGTAACCGCTATAAGGGAACTACCACTCAACACCCAATCACAAAAGGTGACAGGTTTCTGGAGAAGGGCCCAGACTATGACGTTGTTGTGACAAAACTTGCATGCTAGCCAGTGTTCACCGAGCTGTGCCTGGATTTCTCTCCATGTACTTATCCCTGATGGTTTGTTGGATGTAATAAACCACAGTTGAACTTGCTACCTGTCTGGACTTAGGTTCCTTTTGGGAAAGGGAAGAAGTTAGGTCTTCAATGAGTTCGGAGTTCACGAACTCCTAGCAACCACCCTGCTTGCTTGGGATTTCTCCCCTTGATGGGGGCACAGCTGTCCAGATGTTGATCATGCCCCCTATGTCATCCTGTATTGTGGTGAGCAGCTCTGTTATGGTTTTCATGTTGCGGTGGTACAGGGTGACCAAATGGCTGTCAGTGACGGTCTGACCCTGGGAATTGCGGCATGCCTTGCTTGGGCACTCCTCCTGCCAACCCCCTGCCCCGTACTCCCTGTGCTGTGACCTAGTTGTTCAGGCTCTCGACTTCCAAGCGCAGCATGAACAGCTGCCTGTCCCAGCTCACAGTGGCAGCATGGTGTTGGAAACAGTGTTTGGGATAGGGGTGTGCCTTATATAGCGCTCTGGGGTGGATTGGGATCACATGTGGCTTTATTTCAGGCACCTTTGTTGATTTACTTCCAGCTGGAGGTAACTGCGCCGTGTTTCCGGCGGTATTAGTGCTGGATTTATTTCGGCGCTAATACCACCGTACATGGGCTTGTGATGCGGCTGTGTTTGTGCCTCGTGTGGCCAGCTGTAATAGCGCTGACTGTGATTGCGCCGGCTGTAATTGCGCCGGCTCATGATCTGGCGGAGCGGTATTGGCGCTGCTTATTCCGTTGCTGCCACTTTTAAGGGCTACCGCTGGACTTGTGATTTATTTATTTATTTAAAGTTTGCCTGTTAGGCGCTTATACACACCCATAGTCTGCTAGAACTGCACAACAATAAAAGTACTGATCAACTGAGTTTAATAACAAATAGTTAGGAAAGAAGATTTATGTAATTTTAATCCAAGGACATAAAACTTGTTGCTGGACAGGCTCTAACGGAATATATTGAACATACATGAATTGTTTGGTAGATAAGCTTTGTGACAAAATTATTGTACACCTTTTCTTTTAAAAGGCCATGTAGGTGGAGTTTTTGTGACAACAGGTATTGACTTGGTTCGGGATCTAGTGAATCTTCAGCCCCACCAGCAGTCATCTCGACCATTTGTTGCTGGCTTTGCCCTGCAAGCTTTTCCTTGTCTGTGTATTCCGGTTCATACATGAACCCCTGAATACCGACCATAGTAGGTGATGAGTGAAACCAGCAAAAAAGAACTGTTGAATAAAATAAAAAAATTAAAAATATGTTCATAATCAAAGTTAATTCAGGGGGGCGTGACAGCTAAGCAGCCATGCAGTGTGGACGGCTAAGCACAGCTCCTGCTTGACCCGACACGATCCGTGCCAATGAAGCCTCCTTCATTGATGGGCAGGGCAGCGTTACTGAAGATGGTGGTCCTCCCAAGACTCCTTCATTACTTCACTAATGTCCCGTACGATATCCCACCAAAACTGTCTTTGTATTAAATGGAGAGTGTTGGTAATGCCAAGATGTCCTGAATGAAGGGTATCATGACAGAGGCTTGTAATCCTTTGTCGCAGTCTCTGTGTGGGAATGACCAGGCCATTGTCCTTGAACAAATACCCGTCCTTGGTTTTAAGATTCCATCGATTCTTCCCAGTAAATTCCTTCCAGATCTCTCAGAGGACTGGGTTTGAATCCAAATGTCTTCCAGGAGAGTGATTGCTTGGGCTACGAAAATTGTATGGGGAAACATCTTTGGGAAGGATCGATCTTCAGGAGTTTCGTAGTCGGGACGTCGGGATAAGGCGTCAGCAATTATGTTGTGTGTTCCAGGAACATGATGGATTTGGAACTGGTACTGGGCAAAGAAGAAGGCCCAACGGGCTTAATGACTATTCCTACATTCCAGGGATTGTAGAACCTGGAGATTCCGATGATCCGTATGGACCTGAACAGGATGTTTAGCTACCAGGTGTCAGAATGCACCAAAGTATCAACCGAAAAGGACACAATATTCAAAAGGATACAGGAGGTAGGGTCTTCCGGATCCCTGTTCACCCGACTTGATAGTCGTGAAGTCAACAAAGACCTTCCAAATGATACAACCCTCTGACTGATAAAACAGGCAGAGCGATGGATCACTGGAAAGGGCGTGGGTAAGGTATAGTAATCCAGCCTAGGACAAATTAAAGTATCATGAATAACTGCTCCAACCTGAGTATGATGAGTTAGATAATGACAGGAATGATCACACTGACCTGTATCTCTGGGTAGAACAATCCAGAAGTCTCTTGATGGATTTGAAATGAAGAACAAAACGACAGGGAAGGGAAAATTAGTAAGGGAGACTTATCCCGGACGGAACGAGGCTCACGCTAGATACGGGTTGAATTCACCACAGGATAGCGTCCAAAGTTCAGTTCAAAGTCACTTCCAATAATCCTTGAAAGGCTTCCTTCCCACTTAGGGATCAATCCTTCTGTTAATTCCACAGATGCAGGAGTTAGAAGAAAAATAGTGTTTGAAGACAACGTGAGCGTGTGGATTTACACGCGGGCAGGAATCGCGCAGCCTGGGCCAGCCGCGTGTGAAGACAACGTGCGCGTGTGGATTTACACGCGGGCAGGGTTCGCGCAGCCTTGGCCAGCCGCACTTGAAGACGAAGAGCGCGTGTGGATTTTACACGCGGGCAGGATTCACGCAGCCTGGGCCGGCCGCACTTGAAGACGAAGAGCGCGTGTGGATGTTACACGCGGGCAGGATTTACGCAGCCTTGGCCAGCCGCGTAAGAAGACAAAGAGCGCGTGTGGACTTTACACGCGGGCAGGATTCACGCAGCCTGGGCCGGCCGCACTTGAAGACGAAGAGCGCGTGTGGCTGTTACACGCGGGCAGGTTTTACGCAGCCTTGGCCAGCCGCGTATGAAGACAAAGAGCGTGTGTGGACTTTACACGCGGGCAGGATTCACGCAGCCTGGGCCGGCCGCACTTGAAGACGAAGAGCGCGTGTGGATGTTACACGCGGGCAGGTTTTACGCAGCCTTGGCCAGCCGCGTATGAAGACAAAGAGCGCGTGTGGATTTTACACGCGGGCAGGATTCACGCAGCCTGGGCCGGCCGCACTTGCAGACGAAGAGCGCGTGTGGAAAAGCACGCGAAGGGATAGCTCCAGGAATCAGCGTGTGGCGGAACACACGCTATCGAAGACCCAAAAGTAGCTGTAGGAATATACCAGGATGTAGATCAGAGGTTCAGCTACACGACGCCAATAGAGACGATCAGAAGCAGCGAGTGAAGTTTCTACGCTGCTTAAATACGTGATACCGTAGTTCACGTGACGAAGCAAAAGTCACGTGAAGTTAGCGACGTGAAAAGTGTAAACGTCGTTTTCCCGGTAACGTATCGAATAGCCTCCATTTGGAGTAGAACGGTCTAGCTGTTCTACGAGCGTAGCGTCCAGCATGCATGACAGTGCCATCCCCCAAAGGGACAACCTCTCCCCTTCTTGTGTGGAAGCGCTTCAATAAAGCAGGAGCATGAATGTTGGAAAGAGGTTCCCAGGACCTATCTTCGGGTCCATAGCCCTTCCAGTCCACCAGATAAAATGGTCTACCAGAACGGAGTTTCATATCCAGTATGTCTTGTACCTCGTATTCATCAGACCCCCGCACAGAAATAGCAACAGGCCGTACCGGCAGTCTAGTAGTGTCAGAGAAAGGCTTGATGAGCGAGACGTGGAATACAGGATGCACCCGCCATCGTTGTGGCAAAGCCAGACGTACAGCAGCAGGATTAAGAACATGGAGCACAACATACGGACCGATGAATCTAGGCAACAATTTCTTTTTGCCCGGAATTCTTAAGTTCTTAGTGGATAGCCAGACTTTCATCCCAGCCTTATAGACAGGTGCGGACACCCTATGAGCATCGGCATAGAACTTGTCACGTCGTTTGGCCAGCTCCAAATGCTGCTTCACCTTTCTTTGTAATCTCTTCAGATCACGAAGCGTACGGCCTGCGGCAGGCGTGTCCAGGGATAGACCGGAGTCTAGAGGTATTGATCGGGGGTGTTGTCCATAGAGAGCATAGAACGGTGAAGTGCCTATGGCACTATGATAAGAGTTGTTATAGGCGAATTCAGCCGCCGGCAGTACCGTGAGCCAATCCGATTGGTATTGCAAACACAGACACCGCAGATATTGTTCCATAGTACAATTGACCCTTTCGGTCTGTCCGTCGGTTTGAGGATGATAAGCGCTGGACATTCTATCATCAATTAGTAATGCAGATGTTAAGGCTCTCCAAAAGCGTGACGCAAACTGCGAGCCCCTGTCAGTAATGATTACTGATGGTAGACCAAAGAAACGGAATATATGTTGGATGAATAGATCAGCCAGAACAGTAGCAGTTGGTAAACCAATACAAGGAATAAATAGGGCCAATTTAGTGAAATAATCCACTACGACCCATAGGGTATCGTATCCTTGATTTGGGGGGAGTTCCACCACAAAGTCCATAGATATCATGTCCCATGGTTTGGTAGGGACAGGCAGGGATTGGAGTAAGCCCACTGGTTTACCAGGAGTATTTTTACATTGGATACATACAGAACAAGAAGATACGTAGTTTATAACGTCTTTTGCCATGGATGGCCACCAGCACCACCTTTTGAGCAGGTCCAGTGTTTTCTTCTGTCCAGGATGGGCTGCAATCAAGGAATCATGATTCCATTTGAGGGCTTTATCCCGCATTGAAGGAGTTGATAGATAAAGCACCCCCTGTGTGAATGGTAAAACGTTATGCACGTCTAGATTCATATCCTGGACTACTTGTGGATTATTTTTTACCCACTCTTGTATTTCGGTTTTTAAGGATGGTTGAACCGAACAACCACAAAACACATGATCTGCCAACAGCTGGATCTGTACTTGTTTTTCTTCCTGCGCCTCTTTACTCATACGGGACAAAGCGTCCGACTTAACATGTTCTCGGGCAGGACGATAGGTGACCTGGAAATCGTATTGGGCAAAAAAGACATGCCATCTGGCCTGACGGGCCGTAAGGCATTTCATGGATTTGAATGCTTGGAGATTTCTATGGTCAGAGTACACCAACACCTGTTGTTTGGCCCCAAGAAGATGATGACGCCATTCTCGGAAGGCATCTTTGATAGCCAGTAGTTCCCGTTCAGTAACGGTGTAGTTCCGTTCATATGAGGTGAGTTTACGAGAGAAGAAAGCCACTGGGTGTTCCTCCTTGGTTTCTGTGCAGACTTGTGAGAGCACTGCGCCAATAGCGACACTGGATGCATCCGCTTCAACGACAAACTGGCGATCAGGATCCGGATGTTGAAGCACGGGTGCAGTGGTAAATGCTTCCTTCAGTTTTTCGAATGCTGCTTGGGCATGTTGGTTCCAACAGAAAGGTACTTTGGAACTAGTTAAAGCCGTCAAAGGAGCTACTGTTTTGGAAAAGGAATGGATGAATCTGCGATAGAAATTCCCAAAGCCCAAGAAAGACTGTAGCGATTTGACGTTATGTGGAACTGGCCAATTCAAGACGGCCTTTACCTTGGAACGACTCATTCGAGCACCTAGATTGGTAATGTCGTAACCAAGGAATTCCACTTCCTGCGAATGAAAGACACATTTTTCGGCTTTCACATAGAGGTGGTTCTCCCTAAGTCTTTGTAGGACTGTAGAAACATGTCTGACGTGTTCCGATAGAGATGAGGAGTAAATCAAAATGTCGTCCAGATAGACAACCACAAATCGGTCCATGATGTCTCTGAATATATCATTCATGAAGAATTGAAATGTGGCGGGAGCATTGCACAGACCAAAAGGCATCACCAAATATTCGTAAAGACCATACCGTGTCTTAAAAGCGGTCTTCCATTCGTCGCCTTCACGAATGCGAACCAAATTGTATGCACCTCGCAAGTCCAGTTTGGTGAAGTAGCTGGAAGTGCCTAACTGATCCAACAGCACGTTTATTAGCGGTAAGGGGTATTGGTTTTTGATGGTGATATCATTAAGTGCCCTGTAATCAATGCAGGGTCTGAGGTCTCCCTCTTTCTTAGGAACAAAGAATAGAGGAGATGCAGCAGGAGATTGCGAGGGTCGTATAAAGCCCATGGCTAGCGCCTTGTCAATGTATTCCTTTAACACGACATCTTCTTTAGGTGTTAAAGAATAAACACGGCCTGTAGGAATTTTGGCACCCGGAATCAGTTCGATAGGACAGTCGTACTGTCGATGAGGAGGTAATTGTTCTGCCTGGCCTTTATCAAAGACATCAGCATAATCAGCGTATTCGCATGGTATGATATTGTCGCATTGATGTACAACGCTGATAGCAGAATCCTCCACCACAGAGGCCAATATGTGTTGTTTATTTGACACCTCCTGACTGGTAAAGCAATGTTCGTTGCAATGAGTCGAAGGATATTGGAGCGATCCCGAAACCCAGTCAACAGTAGGATTGTGAAGGGTTAACCATGCAAGACCAAGTATGATCTCGTACTGCGGAGCAGCAATAACATCGAAGACGATTTCTTCTGAATGGTTATTTGATAACGTCATCCGAACAGGTACCGTCTCCTGGGTTACCATACCAGAAGTTAACACAGATCCGTCCACGGTATTCACCGTTTCAGGTTTTTTTTTGTTTACTAGGGGTAAGGAACGGTTCTTGGCATAGGTGATGTCTATATAATTGCTGGTGGCGCCAGAATCAACCATGGCCTTGGAAACCACTTCTCGCTCATCACAATGTAACGTCACCTGTACTATTACAGGTGCATGTTTAGGAATGGTACTGGAGTCCGATGAAACACTCGACATAGGGACTCCTGCTAATGTCGAGTTTTGGCGTTTCCCGCACGCTTGACGGGTTTTTTAGGACATGTTGCCAATAAATGCTCGGAAGAACCACAATACATACATAAGTGGTTTTTTCTTCGGTTCTCCCGTTCTGTATTGGACAATCGGCCTCTCACGGCGCCTATTTGCATGGGTTCAGGGTCGTTAGAGATGACTGCTGGTGTCTCTGACCGCCCCGAGACTGGCATGAAGGGCTTTTTCTCTCCCTTTCGAGCATTCCTTCGGGCGTCGATTTGTAGAACCAAATCAAGCAGCTCTGGGAAACCCGTAGGAACCACAGGAACAGTAGATAAGGCGTCTTTCAGTTCTTCAGAAAGACCCTTGTAAAAAACAGCCGTTTTCTTGCTGTCAGGCCATTGGGTTTCCGCCGTCAGTTGATTAAACCGGGCGACGTAAGACATAAGGGGTTGGCTGCCTTGTTGTAGGTTAAGCAACTCCAAATCTGTGGCTTGAGTAGAGTAACGCATGTCAAAGACTTTACTCATAGCAGTCAAGAGATCGTCACAATCGTACAACAAAGGGCTATTAGTTTCCAACAAAGGGTTAGCCCAAGCAGCAGCCGTGCCCCCTAAATGGGAAAGCACGAAGGCTGCTTTTGTGGTTAGGTCAGGAAAAGACGTAGGACGGCAAAGGAAATGGAGTCGGCACTGGTTTACAAAGGTTCTGTAGGTTTTGGGATCACCCGTGAACCTTTCTGGAGGGGCCAAGGGAAACTGAGTGGGCATAACCACGTTAATAGTCTCCTGTGGGGGTGCCGTAGTCCCAGATCCGGATGCGGTAGCCATCGGCGCTTGTGTTCCCTGAGGACTACCATGTAGGGCGTCTTGCATAACGTCCATACGGTGCCGTAACATGTCCTGTGCAGTAACCATTTCGTTTCTCAAATCGTGGATCAACTGTGTCAAAACAGTTAAAGGATCCGTACCCTCCATGGCTTCTGATTCTGTCAGAATGCACCAAAGTATCAACCGAAAAGGATACAATATTCAAAAGGATACAGGAGGTAGGGTCTTCCGGATCCCTGTTCACCCGACTTGATAGTCGTGAAGTCAACAAAGACCTTCCAAATGATACAACCCTCTGACTGATAAAACAGGCAGAGCGATGGATCACTGGAAAGGGCGTGGGTAAGGTATAGTAATCCAGCCTAGGACAAATTAAAGTATCATGAATAACTGCTCCAACCTGAGTATGATGAGTTAGATAATGACAGGAATGATCACACTGACCTGTATCTCTGGGTAGAACAATCCAGAAGTCTCTTGATGGATTTGAAATGAAGAACAAAACGACAGGGAAGGGAAAATTAGTAAGGGAGACTTATCCCGGACGGAACGAGGCTCACGCTAGATACGGGTTGAATTCACCACAGGATAGCGTCCAAAGTTCAGTTCAAAGTCACTTCCAATAATCCTTGAAAGGCTTCCTTCCCACTTAGGGATCAATCCTTCTGTTAATTCCACAGATGCAGGAGTTAGAAGAAAAATAGTGTTTGAAGACAACGTGAGCGTGTGGATTTACACGCGGGCAGGAATCGCGCAGCCTGGGCCAGCCGCGTGTGAAGACAACGTGCGCGTGTGGATTTACACGCGGGCAGGGTTCGCGCAGCCTTGGCCAGCCGCACTTGAAGACGAAGAGCGCGTGTGGATTTTACACGCGGGCAGGATTCACGCAGCCTGGGCCGGCCGCACTTGAAGACGAAGAGCGCGTGTGGATGTTACACGCGGGCAGGATTTACGCAGCCTTGGCCAGCCGCGTAAGAAGACAAAGAGCGCGTGTGGACTTTACACGCGGGCAGGATTCACGCAGCCTGGGCCGGCCGCACTTGAAGACGAAGAGCGCGTGTGGCTGTTACACGCGGGCAGGTTTTACGCAGCCTTGGCCAGCCGCGTATGAAGACAAAGAGCGCGTGTGGACTTTACACGCGGGCAGGATTCACGCAGCCTGGGCCGGCCGCACTTGAAGACGAAGAGCGCGTGTGGATGTTACACGCGGGCAGGTTTTACGCAGCCTTGGCCAGCCGCGTATGAAGACAAAGAGCGCGTGTGGATTTTACACGCGGGCAGGATTCACGCAGCCTGGGCCGGCCGCACTTGCAGACGAAGAGCGCGTGTGGAAAAGCACGCGAAGGGATAGCTCCAGGAATCAGCGTGTGGCGGAACACACGCTATCGAAGACCCAAAAGTAGCTGTAGGAATATACCAGGATGTAGATCAGAGGTTCAGCTACACGACGCCAATAGAGACGATCAGAAGCAGCGAGTGAAGTTTCTACGCTGCTTAAATACGTGATACCGTAGTTCACGTGACGAAGCAAAAGTCACGTGAAGTTAGCGACGTGAAAAGTGTAAACGTCGTTTTCCCGGTAACGTATCGAATAGCCTCCATTTGGAGTAGAACGGTCTAGCTGTTCTACGAGCGTAGCGTCCAGCATGCATGACACCAGGATTAGATGACGCCACTCTGTGAAGGCATGACGGATGGCCATAATTCCTTTTCCAGAACAGAATAATGGGTCTCGCTGAGAGTTAGGGTTCGCGAGAGATAAGCGATGGGGTGTTCTAACTTGTCCTAGAATTCCTGCTTTCAGACTGCTCCGATGGCGTAGGTGGAGGCATCAGTCTCCACTAGGAAAGGTCGATCAATGTCAGGTTGAGCCAAGATGGGGGCTTGTGTAAATTCCGACTTCAAACGTTGGAACGCCTCGTCTTGGGCTGCGGTCCAGAGGAAGGGAGTATCCTTCTTCAACAATGTAATGATCGCTTGAACTATCTCCGAAAAGGAAAGTATGAATTTCTGGTAGAAGTTGGCAAGCCTCAGGAAGGATTGAATCTGTTTCACAGTAATTGAAACAGGCCAGGATAGTATGGAATTTACTTTTGAGTGTTCCATTCCAATTCCTTCTGGACTAAGGACAAATCCGAGATAGTGAACAGTAGAGACATGAAAAAGGCATTTCTCAGGTTTAGCCAGGAGTTTATGTTCACGTAGCCGTTGTAGGACTGCCTTGACATGCTCTTCATGCTTAGGATGGTCCTTGGAGTATATCAGTATGTAGTCCAGGTAAACTATGACGAAGAGGAACAGCATATCGGAGAACACCCGGTCCATAAAACGTTGAAAGACCGCTTGCTTGGCGAGTCCGAAGGGCATAACCAAGTATTCAAAGTGACCAAAGGGTGTTCTAAAGGCTGTTTTCCATTTGTCACCTTTCTTTACACGGATCAGATGGTAGGCACCTCTGAGATCTAATTTCGTGAAGATTACGGCTCCTCTCACCGCTTCTAGGATATCCGAGATTAAGGGCAATGGGTAGCGGTCCTTGAGGGTGCATTGATTAAGACCACGATAATCAAGACAAGGCCTAAGCTCCTTAGTATCTTTCTTGGGAACAAAAAAAAAATGAAGCTCCCGCCGGGGATTTGGATGGTCGTATGGTGCCATTTTCTAGGTTGGTATCCAAGTATTCTCGGAGGGCCCTTTTTTCTGGTTCTGATAGGATGAACATCCTTCCAAAGGGAATCACTGCTGAGGGTTCAGTATCAATAGCGCAGTCTTCAGGTCTGTGAGGGGGTAGGGCTTGAACTATGGCAGTTGAAAACACATCAGTGTAATCCTTATAGGCCCTGTGGACCTGGATAATATTTGAGACCGTGAGTGGGCCTTGCTGGTCTGTCAGCGTACCATCAGAGGATCTTGACAAGGAATCCAGGGATAGGCAGTGAGACATGCAATGTTCGGAGCCAAGAAACAAGGATCCTGCTGCCCAGTTGATGTATGGGTTGTGCTTCTGTAACCAGGGCATACCCAGTACCATTGGATAATGGGCAGACTTTATGATGTCAAACTTGATAAACCATCATCAAGAAATGATCAAGAGCTGGATCTCTTTGGTTTGCAGGGTTATTGGTCCTGAAGAGAGAGGTCGTCCATCGATGGCCTCTACAGGATCATGATGTCTCGAGTTTCATATGGAATGTGGTGGGTAGTAACCCAATCCTGATCTATATAAATCCCCATGGCTCCACAATCCACTAATGCCAGAATGGGGTAAGTTTCTTTCTTGGACGGCGATAGAAATGCCTGCAAGATCACAAGGTTTTTTTGTCCAGACGAGTTCAAGGATGGAATAGATGTGGAGCAAACATCTCTCTCCCGAAGCTGTGCTCCATCTAGGATCGGGAGCTGGCTTTTCCCGAACGCCGTGGAGGGGGCCAAAGGACATTCTCTCACAAGATGTTTATCTGAGGCACAGTACATAGACAGCCCGGTGTGAATCCGTCGCAATCTTTCTTGCGGGGATATGGGTCCGCGGAAGGCCCCAGTTGCATGGGTTCTGGGTCTGTGGTCGGGGTAGGAGTGGGCTCGGGTTTCAAGGGAGATTCTATAGAGGTCTTTTGGTAAGGCATCTTTGTTTTCTTCTTTTCCGCCTTCCTTTCCTGGATTTGAAAGTCTATTTGTAAAGAGAGGTCCATAAGGGCGTGGAAGGAACCTTGGCGAGCTACCCTGGCTAGCTCGTCTTTTAACTCTTTGTTTAGTCCTCTCCAGAATAGGGTAAAGCAGGCCTCCGAGGACCAATCTGCTTCCTTGGCCAGTTGCTTAAAGCGTGTTACATAGGTAAGCATACTCTGGGACCCTTGTTGGAAATCCAGTAGATGTTCTTGGGCAGTGTAAACCTGTTCTGGGCGGTCAAACATGGTCTTTAGAGCCCGTACGAACCCATCATAATCATCCAAGAGGGCATCTCCAGAATTAACTAAGAGCATAGCCCAGGTTAATGCATTCCCGGAGAGATGCGAAATCATAAAGCCCACCTTTGCCCTGGGGGTGGAAATGTAGTAGGGCTTAAAGGTAAAGTGCACTAAACACGAATGAAGGAAGCCACAAAGGTTCTTTGAGGAGCCATCATATTTATCCACTACTCCGCCCAGCAATACTCTTTCCTTTGTCGCGGAATCACGTGACAGGACTAGTTGTTTTAATGCGGCATTCTCGGCTTTGAGATTTGGAACTTCTGTGGTTAACTCTTGCATGCCGCGCATGAGGTCTTGAACTGCAGTCTCCATGTCCGTATCTGTATCAGTTTGTTGGCGTCTTAATCTGTCACAGGTTTCCTCCCTTCTCACCTGTCTTTGTTGTTTGTTGGAGTTCTTCGATGGAGTCTTCTTTTGCACAGTTCGGGTCTTGTATAACCCTGTGTGTAGGTCCTGGGGTTCCAGCGTGCGTTCAGCGTTCCGACTCCTGGGAACGTTCAGATGTCCGGGGAAGTCCGAGGAAATCCAGGAAAACAGCGAAGAGTGCACATGGAAGACTAGTGCACGGAGATCCGGGATGCAATAGAGGACAAAAAGAGGGGGGATGAAGGAGGAGGAATTTAGGGGAACTGGGAACCAGGAATCAAAGGATAAGCACAAGCGAACTACGGCAGACCACGTCTAGCCACGGCAAGCGGTAGCGTTGAGACGTGCAGGGCCGCAGAGGCGTGTCCGCTTTATAGAACGTAATGCGTATGATGGGGAAACTGGTAAACAGTGTTCCGCGTTTGGCGGCCATGTTGGGAGTACTGCTGAGTGCAAGCCCCTATGGGTCAGGGACCAGGAAGTCCAGAAAGGACGTGTCCGATGGTTCATGACAACAGATGGATGATTCAAGCCCATCATCCTCATCAGAAAGGTAATCATGGTCGTGGACACCTGGTATAGACAAAAAGTGCATAGTGCATAGCTGCAAAAACGAAAGACAAAGGCCGACGGGTGGGTTGGAGGAGTTGGGAGGGAGGGGAAACGAGGGATGCAGACACATTTGCTCATTGTTAAAAAGATATAGAAATGTCTGTAAAGTTATACAAATGTTTTATAAAAATCTTTTTTTTTTAAATCAAAGTTAATTAATCAATGTGTTTTAAAAAAATACAGTGAAGGTAATCAAGTAACTATTTTTTTATAAAAGGAGATACAGTCCATCATTTATTTAAAAAAATACATACATTTCCAAAAGTTTACATAGAGTCCACAGTACCAATAAGACATCCACATGCACAGAATTATGTCATAAACCATCGCGACCGCGTAGTTAGTAATAGGGTACCACAAAGTACGTGCTTTGATAGCTAGAAATAAATTGAATAAACACCAAGAGAGGAAAAGCAATAACAGTTGCATAGAGGAAGGGTTTATTGATATTTATTCAATGCAGAGCAGAGGTGTTTGGCAGATTTCCATGGAGACACGTGAATGTATTGCGTACAGAGAACGTTTTTTTCTGTTATGCACTAATGTCATGACAAAGGGCATTACATAGCATTTCACGGCTGCTGATGTCACATAGAGGGGCATGTGTTATGATTTATTGTTGTCAGGCCGCTTAACCTTAGGGCAATCATGCAGAGTATTAGACTATCACAAGGTGCGGGTTGGGGACCTTGCGGTTTGCAGATATTAATTTCACAAAATGTAAGTTAAGGACCACCGAAAGATAAATGTAGTACATCGATATATGATGCGCTGAGGATGTAATTGCGATTGGTTAATTTAAACACACGTTGGACCCCTCCTTTAAATAATAGCTTGATGATTTTTTCAAATGACACTATACATAAATTGCGTTCCCCAGCATTATCTCAACGCAAACACAACTCAGCCCATATGAGCCAGGAAGACCAAACGGCCATGTGGGATGCTCCTGGGTCTCCCGCAGGGATGCCACGTGATTTTGCCAACAGTTATTACTTCAAGGTAATTTACTTCAAACTAATTCCTTCAAAAAATCACTTCAATTTTGTATTTTTTTTATTTGGGGGGTCCCGTCAACCTTCTCCTTCCCCTACACTAGTACCTCTACCCCAAGCCCCTCCCAACTCCTTTTAACCCCTTAAACCACAACCCCCATATAACTTGAAGTGCTTTCAAAGTAATTTCTGTTGGAAAAAACATGCAATACCCCCGCTGGGCATGGGGACCCGATTGAGCCAATGATGGACCCAGGCACTGAGTCTTCCATGGGGAATGGGACCTGATAATGCTTATACTTGCCCGAGCCGTAAGGAGATGAGGGACAGGGTGTGTGGCTTGCATTGGTCTGGGTCACCGGTATTGGCGGGACGCCAAATTGTGTATTTGAGCATGGGAGTGACTCTCACATATAAGGAAGCCACAGTGACCTGATGGTTGCTTGGTTACTGGGTTGTCACGTCCTCAATCCTCGAGCTGTGTACAGACCGCAGGTACACGCGGAGCAATGTCCCAGCGGGGAAACTGCTCCTTCAGGAGACATTCTGCAGTGTTTCTTCCTTTGGCACTCCAAAATTGTCAAAACGAAGAAGAGGAGGCATGTGGAGGACTCTTCCTCTGGGTCCTCTAGTCCAGACAGAAGAAGTCATAAGAGAAAAGGGGTGCCTAAAAAAAAAGAAATTGGAACTGAAGTACTCATTATCTCAGAAAGAAATCAATGATATGAGATAAGCCATTAAGGAGCATGAGGGTAGAAGAAAGAGAAAATCACCTGCTTCTTCCCTGACATCCTCCTCATCCTCAGAGGGCTCATTCTCCTCCTTCTCGTCAATTTCTGCATGCTCATAAAATGAAGAATCTAAGGGAAAATATTTAGACGGAGAAGAAGTTTAAGCAGTGCTGGCTCTGGTGTAGTTCAGCACGGGATTATCCGATCCTGTGGCACCAGGGGCATCAGCGGACTCGACAAACAATACAAGCCTACACCAAAGATGGGGCTCCCCCACTTTTCAGTTATCAAGGACAACGTTTGTACCAAATGCAAAGACCCTGAGCACATCACGATGCCATGATTTTTCTTGACATTTATTTTTTTACATTTTTTTATACAATCAACCACCAACCATACAGTTAGCTATAAACCAAAAGAAAGCAAAAATACGAATATGCCTGTAACCACCAATGCCAGCACGATTATCCCATTATGATGCTTCATAATTCGCCCATTCGTCCAATATCACATTTACCAACTGTATCATTATAACATTCCCCAACCTAAAAACTTCCCTTCCCTCCCCCACCCAATTCCCAACTGGCCTTTATATAATGTCTTGTCCCTCCCGCCTGTAACTCTTTTGTCTATGTACTCTACCCTTTTATACATCTTGTCTCCCTCCCTCAGCATAGTGGCACCTTTCTCCAGTGTTTCCTGGTTTAAATAAAGTTGTGAGTTTGTGTGAGTTCGATCCACCGCGGTATGTCGTCACCAGTCCTGCTGGTGCATGCTGATTACCTGCTTCCATACCACCATCTCTGCTAATGTCAATTTTTGCAATTCTTTCCACCCCATCTCAACTAGCGGGCTTGATGCAGATTTCCAGTTCATGGCTATGTGGCACTTGGCCAACACGCAGACCAGGGCTTTCAATTTACCCACAGTCTTCCCAGTCTTACTCCGTGGGTAGAGTCCCAACATGCAGGCAGCCGGGGATTGAACATTTAGTTGTACCTCAACTTCTGCCATTTTTTTGGGCAATATCCTCCCAGAACCTCCTTATAGTTGGGCAATCCCAAAACATGTGAAGCATTCCGGCATTTACAGCACCACATTTGGAGAAAACTTGTCTCTCTGCGCCTTTAAATTCCACTATTGTTTCCGGTGTTAAATAATCTCTATGCGTTGGATACAGTTGCAAAAGCTGCAGTCTCGCATTTCTGGACTCCCGCTTATTATATTGTAGCACCTTAAGCCTTTCAGTATCTGTAAATGATTTGGCCAAGATTGATTCCCATTTCAGCTGAGTTCTCAGTCCAACTCTGAGTGATTTTCTAGAAGCACATCATATAATCTCGATATGGCATGCCCTCCCTCAGATATTTTTATTATCATTTCTACAGCCTCATACCTGATCGTATCCCCTCCAACTGTTGGCCACCTACCTTTTAATGTATTCATAATAGTTTGGTGCAGAAGGTATTGTCCCTCAAGTATTCCCAAAGTCTCCTTGAAAGCTCCATAGGGTGTTATTCGACATTAGATCGCCAATTGTGGCAATCTCGCACGATTCCCAGTGGAGTCGTACACTAGCTCTCAGGCCTCTGCCATCTGTCATTACCGCTGTCAGGGGTATGTGTGGCGATACTGGGTTTTTCATTTTCAGTTTCTTACAAGCTCTAGGCCACATTCGCATGCCCAGCTTCACTAAATGTGGGTATTCCTTCGGCACTGGGGGGGTACCCATAATAGGTCTTTCAAGTATAAGTGTTTTATTTTCGGCTGTAGATGAGCGTATCTATTGTTGGATCATCCACTAGCCAACCTATCACATACTGAAGTTGACATGCAAGGTAGCACCACCATCTAAATGCGGCATTCTTAGCCCTCCTCTCTTTTGTAGGTCCTCTGGAGTGTACTTAACGCTACTCTGTGCCGACCATTTGGCCACAGAAAACTTCTACACTCTTTATCATGTTATAAGGGATGTTCCCAAAGCAATGCAGCAGTCTGGGGAGCACCACCATTTTTAAGAGTGCTGCTCTCCCCATTACAGATAATGGCAGCCTACCCCAGAATTTCATTGAGTTTACAATGCCCTCCAATGCCTTTTGTGTGTTGTGCATGTGCTCTTGCCATGGTGTATGATAAAGGTCTAACCCCAGATACCGGAATGTGTCTTTGTTCCACGTGAGCGCCAGGGCAGGTCGTTCCCTATCCGTGCAAGCCCAAGCTCGGCCAGCAGAAATAGGCAGGATTTCTCTTTGCTAATCGTGATCCCTGACAGCATGCTAAAGTTATCCGGCACATTGATTATATGCTGCAGATTTACCTCTGGGTTTTGTATGTATAACAGCATGTCATCAGCATACATGGACACTACGTAACATATACCATCTATTCTGATTCTCGCTTCTTGGTATTCACTTCTTAGGAATGCAGCCATTGGCTCCATGGCTAGAATAAAGAGCATCAGGGATAAATGGCAACCTTGTCTAGTGCCCTTCTATAGTTCCTATTTGTCAGAGAAGGTTCTGTCCATTCTTACCCTAGCCAGGGTTAGTGTATATTAGATTCACCCATTTAATGTACTTTGGTCCAAGCCGAACTTCCCCAGTGTAACATAAAGCCAGTCCCAATGAATGGAATCAAATGCCTTCACTGTATCAAGCGAGTCTACTGCAACATGATGGTCCCATGCCTTAGTGCTGTCAATGACATGATGCAGTCTTCTCAGATTCCAAGTGATGTTTCTACCGGGCACATTTTGCATTTGGTCAGGGTGTATCAATTCAGTTATTACTCTCCTAAGCCTGTTCGCTAGTAATGCTGTAAGAATTTTACTATCCTGATTCTTTAGAGACAAGGGCCTATAGGAGCCACAGTCTGTTCCTGTTATGCACGATAGGTCAGTCACACACCCACACAACACCCTGCATGACACTCCGGTACAAAATACTGTCAGGCTCCCCGGTTCACCGCCCAACCCTCCTCATGTCCCATCACCTAGGGTGCAGGGGAGTCGCCATCACCGATGGTTGCGGTTCACACGAAGAGGACGGTGTGGTCTGTTTCCTCGTCTCCAATGGCAACTGCCATGGAGATTGCGATCGGGCTGGAACAGCCGATCGCGATCGCTTCCTGGTTGCACATCAACTTCCCGATCACGTGCACGGAGCCCCACTCACGTGATCGGGAGGCGGCTCGCATAAAAGCCGGGAGCTTTGAAACACTCGCCGCTTCACAGCTGTTCTGCAACACTGTTCGGCGTTCTTGACTCTCGTTTTTGACCTCATCGGATTTCGACCTCAGGCTTACTCTCACGGATTTGATTAACTCTTGCTCCTTGGATACGGTTGCCGATACTCTGCACGAATACTGGTACTTTGGACCCTTTTACGCTTAACGGACTGCTTTGGACTTTCCCTGTCTGTTCACTTGCTACAACCTGGATTTCGACCCTTGGAAGGTTCAAGACCTTCCTTCTGTGCAGTCTTGGAAACCATTACGGATTACTGGTGGTCAGCTCGTACCCACCTCCAGGTACTTGCCGGTTTGAATCATCGGCGCTCCCTTGCACCAATTCCTCAGGCTCCCTTCCATTGAACATAGGTAAGAAAGTATCCTTTCTTTCCTCTTTACTAAAGCACTGTTTTTGCCTGTATTAACCCCGACTTCCTTCCAACAGCCTCTGGAGTCCTCGGCGCCACCTGATTCTACAACCAACAAACCACCTGTGGCCTCAAAGCTCGCACAGGGAGTGTTTATCTCTCTCTCCCTGTGGGTGATTTGTGGACAGAGGCTCAATACACTTCACTACGCGGCAAGTCTCGACAGTTCCCTTTTCATGGGGCTTAGGAAGGGGTATTATCACTGCTTATCTTAAGCTTCCAGGGAGCGATTCTATTTCATATGCTTCCAATGACATTTCAAGCATGGCCGGGGCGAGGCTGTCTGCAAATTTCTTGTAGAATTCGCCCAGTAGTCCGGTGTTTCTTGAGAGCAATGTTTTGATTGTGGCTAGAACCTCAACTACTATAGGTTGATCTAACAACTCAACTGCCTCTGCGGCTAGTTGTGGAAATTGTATAAGGTCAATGCCTCCTGCAGCTCTGTGTGCCGCACAGTGCTGGCATCCTCATATATTCATAGAATGCACCATTCACCTGTGTATTACAAGGGAGACCGTCCCTATTCTGTAAAGAGTGTATTGATGATTTCCTGCTGTCGCTCTTGTATAGCAATGCTAAGAATCTGCTTGGTTTATCCGCTTCTGCATGTAATTTCACAACGTGTTTCGTGTAATTAAATTTACCCATTCTACCCCATTGCAATAGGCAATTTTGTCTCAGCTCTACTTCTTTCTGTAGGTTATCCTCTGCAGCGCTATTTCTTTTCTCAACTTCTGACAGCTCTTCTTACATTTTGTTTAACTCTGACATAATTACTTTCTGTATGCCTCCTGATTTGGCTATCGACACGCCCCTTATCACCACTTGTAATGTTTCCCATAGAGTGCCTGCTCAATTCACACTCCCCTTATTTAGCGTGAAGAATTATTTTGTGTGTTTGCGTATATGTTCTTTAAACACTTCTTAGTGTCCAGGTTGGTATTTCCGGTTTAGGTGCAGCTATTTTCCACTTTTGCCGGCAGGGTTGGTCTCCTGAACTTGTACTCAGATCTGTCTACCATAGGGTTCAGCGTACAGTTAAAATCTCCTCCCCATAACAGGACCCCGTTTCTGTAAGGACGTATTCTTGTGTATAAAGACCTACAGCATGGTTTTGGTGCATAAGTGTTGACAATACAAATCTCTCTATTTTCCAGGATATCATAGATTAGTACCATTCTGCCTTCATCATCTGTTTTGGTTTGAAGAATTTTCAGCGGGACTGACGGGGCCATCCATATAAGAACCCCTTTAGCATATGTCGAGTATGTGGATCCTACTACCTGGCTGCCTCATTTCTGCGCCAGCGTGTCTTGCCGTGTCTTAGTGAAATGCGTCTCTTGTAACAGAGCAATGCCTATCTTGTTCCTACGCAGATATGTCATTATTCTATGCCTTTTTACATAATAGTTAAGACCTTGGATGTTCCAGGTCATCACCCCAATACTGTTAGCCATGATGTGAGTGTAGTACTGGAGGATTCTGTTTTATCACTGCTTGTCTTTTGTCTCTCAGGGTTGAGTATCTACAGTTAACAGGACGTATTATTATTATTGTAACATTTCATTACACCAATTGCATTTAGGATAGTCCCTCCATAACCTCTCCTCAACTTTCCCTTCCCCAACAACAACCGCTCAGCTGTGCTACGTATGCTCAGACATGCCCGTTTTCGCTCCCTCCCCTCCTAGCCAGATGACCAGGAGTTTGGTGTCCAACGGGTGGGTACTTGGTAATTAGTACCCGAAACAAGAAGGGGGAAATCAAGGTGTTAGTGTCTCGTACCACCCCTCCTCTGAAGACTGTGTCTTTACAGCCTACACTCCTGCTCAGTAGACCACTGTTTTGAGAAAAAAACATTGTTCGGGGTCCCGTATTCAGTCCAGCAGTCGGCTCGAAACAACAAACCCCAAAACAAAGCCCCCCTTAATCTGAGGTCATGGCATTGTTATTGGGATCACAAACCCAGCTTCCAACGCCTCTAGATAATATTTCAGAGAGAGCTCGGGTTACATCTGTATCCTGTGTGCATTTCAGTTTGTCTCCGGTGCTGTCAGCCGCACACTGTCCATCCAGTCTTGTGCTTCCTCTGGGCTGTCAAAGAACAACACCCGGCCGTTATGTAATAACTTCAGTCAAGCAGGGTAGATTAGCATGTATTTCAGGACGCCTTTCGCAATCTCTCTTTCGCGGGGGCAAATTGGGCCCTGTGTTTCTGTACTTGAAAGGTGTAGTCTTGGTAGATTGCCAGTTTAGCTGATGTTCTTTGTATTGTTCCTTCAGTTCTTGAGAATGCCAATATCTTCTCAGTGTCCTTGTAGTTCAGTATTTAGCAATGATTGGTCTCGGAGGAACCCCCTGTGGTGGCTTTCTGGTCAGGGATCGATGTGCTTGCTCTACTGTAAAACCTTGTGTGAGGTTACCTGGGCCAATTGCTTGCAGGAGCACATTTTCAATGTATTTTGTGGGGTCTGCTCCCTCCATTCGTTCCGGCAAACCCAGGATCCTGAAATTATTTCTGCGGGCCTGGCCTTTCGCATTATCCGCACTGTCTTCCAGTAAATTAACCTTCTGCTGCAATGCTCTTAACATCCACAGTTGCTTTGGTCACAACCTTGGTCTTGTCCTTTACTTGTTCTTCAATTTGTCCCGTACTTTCTGCTAATGAGCACACATCTTACCTCAACAATCCTACATCTATCATCACTGCATCTATCTTGGCTTCTAACAACGTCTTTAATGCTGCTATAACACCCAGTATCTGTAGTTCTCTGCTGTCCTGGGCGCTCACTGTGCCCTCCGCAGACTCTACCGCTGGTTCTCCCTTTGGGCTATCTTGGCCTTTAGTATACGTCGCCATGGTGGTCTGCTTACTTTTCCCTTTGTTGTTCTTGGTCGCCATCTGGGGTGAAGAACCGCTGTTCCTTTCAGCAACCTGCCTTGCTCAGTGTTATTTCCTGTTCTGCCCCACATCGTCCTTGCTTCATGCTGTTGGGGCGGCTTTAGTTTGTTTGCCATCAGCCCAATGTGTATTATTTATTATGCGCCCAGCCCACACCACCTCTGTCCCGGGAGGATAGCTCAGCGGCAGCGTGCGCGTCTTGGAAGCAAGACGACATGAAGCAACAACAGGTTCGATCCCCGGGTCCGCGCTTAGAAACCTCTGGGTGTTTAAGCGCGTTATAAAGACGTAACTAAGACAAAAAAAAAACCCAACTAAGAAAAACAAACAATTCCTGTAACAGCGCCTCGATGCCTGCGGGCTGTGTGAGCGCTTTATAAATGTAAAAAAAAATAGGTGCGGCACCTAAGTCCCCGCTGAATTATGGACTTATCCCCAGGCCTTGTCTCTCTTATTTATGCAATTAAGCTCTCTTGTCTACACAGTTCTCGTTCCAGAATCTTCTGTGCCTTCCAGCCTGGTGACGTTGTTATTTCGGATTCATGGCACCCTGTTGTCCAATTGTATTGTAATGGCAATGTGCAGTGCTCTCAGGCCAGAGGCTGCACCGTTGCCCTTTGCTTCAATCGCCTGTTTATTATTACCCCATGCTCCCCAGGTGTTGTACCAATTCTGCCTTCTGCATATTATCTGCCCCAAGAGTCATTTAGTCCGGCTTTCCAATTAACTCTGTATCCAAAGGCTTTCAAGGAGCCTCCACCATATGTTGCTCCTATTAAGTATTTCTTGTGTTGCCTTATTAGAAACAAATTGCTCTCGTTTGTGTGTTGGTGTACATGATTCCCATATGTCCGCTTATGTCTGTTTGCTTGTTCCCAGCATTATTCCCTTATCAGTAGTGCACACTGTAATTAAACTTTCAAGCAGATGACTTACTTGCCCATGATGCCATGATTTATGGTTAAATTATAGCCACTAAAAGGAACAGAGTTCTTCTTGCCAAAGAATGTTGAAGTAGATGATATCTTAGCCAGCCTCGTTGGGTGATCATCCATGGCAGCAGAAGAAGTGGCAGCAAGGAATCCAGTGGTGAAGAAATCTAATGTTGCACTGAAGAAAGGTGTCACATCCAGATTCCGCCAGCAGTCATTTTTGTATCAATGGAGAAGAGTGTGTTTTCTATTTCCTGGGTCTCCCAACATGGCTGCCAATATGCCATGCAGCGGTCTAGTGTTCCAGGTGGAAGTGTATCAGTCCAAGGTTGCCACAGCTACGGCATTGTACCACAGTCAGAGAAGAACTCAAGTACAGGGGAATCCAGAGCCATGGTGCGTTGCTACTTCTAAGCTAAACACTTGTAATTTTATTTCCCTTTCTTCTGGTGTACCGTTGCAATCTCCTCTTACTATCTCCTCAATCTATTCTATGTGTTTCATCCTCTTTCTCCTGCTCGTAGATCTCTTTCCTGCTGTTTCTTGCAGTTGTGACGTGCCACAATCTCGTACCCTAAGCCTCCTCCTCCTAGATCTTGGTAAAATCCTCCCTATTCAGAGAAACCTTATCGATTGAGTATTACTGTACGTAGATTTCAATCCGCTCTTGTTCTTTATAGCAGCGCACTACCCTACCTGTCTCTAAGTCAGCAGCCCAAACAGCAACGTGCAAATTAGATGCTTCACAGAAAACAACTCGAACAAACCCAGAAGCAAGCCTTCATCTACACTCAGGGATAACAGTTTTTTTTCCCCTTGAGGGTGTCCCTGCAATCTCTGAGACCCTGTTATATCTATCGTCAGAGAGTTGTCAGAGGTAGTTGGGAGATTCTTATTTACTCCTGGAGAGGTTGCATCTGAATCCAGACAGTCCATTGGAAGTTTATGTACTTGGTGGAAAGTTGATTTCTGACAAAAGGTCATCTGGCTGTCAGGGCAAATGTCTGGATCCTATAAAGCAGAAGAAGCTCTGGAAGGCAATCGAAAATGTTACTTACTCTGCTTCAGTCCTGGCAATCTTGCAGAAGCAGTTCAAAATCCTGTCTGACCATGGCTAAATTGGGCGGGTATTTCCGCCAGGAGACATACATGAGACTGAAAGTCGGCAGGCTCACAGAAAACTATCGCTCAAAAGAATCCTTTTGAGGGTAACAAGTTGTTCTGTGACTCCCTGGAGGAAAAGGCTCATAAGGTGTTTTGCATCCATAAACATAAACGAGAACTACGCATCAGGCAACAAGAACTAGCCCTTTCACAGGATAGCTAGATTTCAGTGTATACTGGGGAAAGGAAAAGTCTCCAGTTAAAATGCAGTGGACCTGACAACTACAGGAGGGTGGTGGGTGAAAGACTCTGGCTTTTTCAGGACTTGGGAACGGTGGCCTGTGGGTGCTTGGGCAAATCAGACGGTTCAATGGGGATACCAGATAAACTTTACAGCCCAGCGGGTGCAGTCAACCATGATCATGACTCTTATGCCAAGAAACAGATGGAAATGGGAGGTATTGTCTCATGCTATTTGGGAAACTTTACAAAAGAGGGCTATTGTGAGGGTTCCTTTGGCTCAGCATGGTCAGGGGTTGTATTTGTATTTAATTTTATTGTATTTTATACAGCGCCTTAATCCAAAGCACTGCACATTTTAAAAACAGGGCACGGTACAAAATAATGATAGATAATACATATCAGTCATCAATCAATTCTGGTAGCAAGCAATCAGGGGCAATGAATAAGATGAGTTTTCAGAGAGGGACGAAAGAGAGAGTAAACCGTAATAGAACGGAGAGAGAGTGGGAGAGCATTCCAATCTAAGGGAGCAAGAAGCGGAAAAGATCGGAAATGGGACTGGGCGCATGGAGGGTGTGTAACGTTCATTCTAAAGAGAGGAGAAGAGCGGAGCGAACGGGAGGGAGTATAGAAATATAATAGTACAGCAAGATAGTCAGGTGAGAGCCCGTACAGAGATTTAAAGACTAAGGAAAGAAAATAAAATTTGAGTTGGGAGTAAAAGGGCAACCAGCCAAGTGAGGTAAGCGAAGAGGAACTAGAGTCACGGTAAGAAAGAAGACAAAGTTGACGAACAGAAGAATTATAGATTGATTTTAAGGGAGCAAGATGAGAGCTTGGGAGACCAAAAAGAGTGGTAGAGCAGTAGAAAAATCAAGAGGAAGATTAGGGAAGAGCAGGGTTCTGCTCAATTGTCTTAATGGTCCCCAAAACCATGAAGAAAAATAGGTTAATCAGGGATCTGAAGCTCAGAATATATTTGTGAGAGGTTCAAGGTGGACACCCTTCACAAATAATTCCATGGTATCAAAGGGGGCTTACTTGTCCCCCCAGACCTGCAGGATGTCTACTACAATATAGCCATAAAATCATCACAGCATACATTTCTCAGGTTTGCTGTGGCTGGAAGGCATTACCAATTCCCTTTGGGTTGAAAACAGCCCCCAGTGTCTTTACCAAACTAGCAGCCTCCATGATGGCTCATCTCCATCTACAGGGTATCCACACATTCCCCTATCTGAATGATTGGCTGTTCAAGGCAGCCCAAAGGGGGACAGTACAGGCCCACCTAGAGATGGCATGTGAAACCTTGGAGAAATGGGGGTTTCTGATAAATTGGCAGAGGTCTCAGCTACTTTCCTCCCAATATCTGATCTTTAAAGGGGAATAGATGTGCATGAGGCAGGGGAAGGTGTTGCTCCTAAAAAAGTGAGCTCTATGCCTCCAAGTTGCTCTGCTCAAAGTTCTAAGAAAGGAATGGGCTCCGGCATGGGAACTCCTGGTGATACAGGATCACATAGCCTTCTGTGTGTTTCGGGTTCCCTGGACTCAGCTTCCTCTCAGGCCGGGCCTCTAGTCTCCCATTGCCTTAATCGTTGACTTCCGGCCTCCCAATCCTATGAGTCTTGGATACCTGTGACGCAGGAGTTGAGGGAAGCACTGGGCTGGTGGTTACATCTGGGACATCTCCAGAAGGGGATAAGTCTAGAATCCTCTCCCAAGATCATTCTTACGAGAGATGCCAGCAGCCTGGGTTGGTGGGGGGGAGGCCACCCTTCGATTGAGAGCAATACAGGGGAGTTGGAAGCAGGTGGAGATTGTTGGGATGGAAATGGGCCTACCCCAACCGCCATAGGCGCTTCCAAATAAGGCGAACCCCATATGAGGCAATGTAACTTACAAGGGGGAACGGTCTGCACCACCTGGTACCATATAGAGACCTCGTAGCACATAGAAATTGATGTTTAGCACTAGAAATGCCTGCACTTTGTGATGCCATTTTGTAATAGGCCCCAAACTAGACCAGCCACAGACCCATGCTGCTCGTGTTCATAGATCACAGACCCCAATTTCTACACAGTATTCTGGCTCTGCCTGAGCTTTGTTCCCACAGAAGTTCATTTCAATCTTGTCCCTTCAGTGTTGCGAATACTCAGTATCGCCTTCAGGAATGTGCCCGACACAAAGCGTGACACAGTACCAGGCCCCAGGATGTGTCTATTCATATCCACTAAACTGCCATCGAGCCTCTGACCCCCATCCAGCCAGTCTAGTGCTGGCCGTACATCACTAACCCGACCCCTTCTCCCTCGGCTCTCTGATAAGCACCCGACCCGCAGGTCCTAACCTCCATAAAGCGCCCACCAAAGAAGCCCACATGATTGTTTTTTCTTTAGCAGCAACACACGTCTTCAGTAACATGAGATACCGGGAAGGGTAAGTCAAAGATCAACCCTCAGAGGGGAGACATTAGGTGCAGGGACTACGGTATCAATGGAGCCCTGAATGTATGGATCAGCAGGACTGTATCCTATCCTCCCCTCTCCCTGGCGCCCCTTCCTGTGCCGCCCAGGTGCCTGCCATAATGAATGAATAGTCCGTCTTAGTAGTTTAGTTTAGTTTAGTTTAGTTAGGAAACCTTGTGTTTTATGCCTGCCCTGACCTTCACTGCGAGGATGAGCATAGCTGACCCACGTCGAGCCAGATCGACGGAGAAGAACCAGCCAATTACTGCTTAGCATCCCCTATGGAGAAAGCCCATGTGTAGGGTGCCACCAATCAGGAGCACCAAAATGTCCTGTATATTGATGACGCTTTTCGTGTTTATAAACCCATGTTTAATGATGCAAGACCATATCTCTCTCGAGCAGCAGAGTTCTTTGCTGACATTTTTATTTTGTACAAGTAAACCTTGTTATCCTTGCAAAGCTTTCTCTTGGCCTATTTCCCTACCGGGTTGTATTTACTCTGGAGTGTGTGTATAGAGGGACTTGCCTTGGTGATCCCAATGTGATTCCTCAGCCCCCGTATTGCGCTGACTGTGACCGTGCAGTGATATCAAGGTGACCTCTTCGGAAGGGCTGTGCCCACCTACAGTGACCATTCGCCCAAAACGCGTATTCAGCAGAAGTGATCCTTGTGAGTGCTGTCTTTGCAAAACTCCTGTCTGCTCGTTGGAGCGAGGTGAGGCCCAGACCTGTTGTGGATTCCTTGCGAATGGAAGCTGTCGGAAGAACGTGGACACGTGAGTATAGATTGCAAGGAATAACAATGTCTAGGTTGGAGTATGGAGCAGTATGACAGAGGGGAACACGCGATGAATGAAAGTGGATGCATAATGTGGATTTTTGATTGTTGAGGTTTTTTATGGCCATTTCTTATTCATTCTAAGTTTTTAAGTTATATGAAGAATATAAAAGAGGAAGGAAAGGGAGCCGCTCCGTCTGAGGAGAGAAGGTGGCAGCCACAGTGCACTGTCCCGACCAGTGCAGGAAAATACAAATAAGGAGAAAGGGGGTGTGGCCAGCAGCCATGTGAGGTAGACGTGCTCACTAGAGGCTCTTGTGGATCTGATAATTCATAAACACAGCACAGCACAGTTTTCAACTAAAAATGGCATAGCGGCAGTTGAGGAATGCCTGCCTGTGATGCTTGTGAGCAGGCCAGGAGTTCCATGAGGTGGCAGAAAGTGAGATACATCGTGAGCAAGCTGCGCTGAGAAATACTAACAGAAAATGGCAGCAGAAGGAGAGTGACGAGAGCCGAGTCAGAATACAACGACACGACGAGGAAAGTGGAGACACCCACAGAAACGAGGGTATCCAGCACATTATGCAACGCTGGTGCGGCGTAGCTGCGTGCGACTCAAAATTATCTTAGGAGCCACGACTGAAGCAGGTGAGAAGTGCGACAGAGAACTCCAGACCCGAAAAAAAAGAAGGCAGGGGTAGCATAGCGCTGCTGGATTGCTGGTGAGAAAAATCAGCAGGAACCACTGGGTACTGGCCGCGGAATAGGAGGTGCCTGGCAGCAATATTCTGCAATCCAGAGTGTGTACCCCGAGGCGGCTGGAAGATGGATCACGGCCACTACGAGCATACAGCTAGACAAGCATTTGCTGAAGCGGCTGCTAAACAGAGGTCATTGGCAAAGATTGGAGGATCAGGAGTTGTAAAGTGAGCAGAGTGAAACGAGAGAGGCAGTATTCTAAACACGGCGGTAAGGAGCGTGGGAGGCGGTGGGTGCCCTAGGGACACGCCACTACATTAGAGCAGCCCCATAAAGTTCAGCCTCCCACTTCCCCCAGAGCTTGTACGTGAAGTAGCGAGTGAGCGCTACAACAGTAAAGACCCGATACCTCCTAAGAAGTCCAAGCCCTCCCTAATGAGTCTCGTATGGGGGCGCAAGGAGAGTAACTGAGCCCGCAGGCTCCGGCACGGGCCACTAAAGCCCAAACAAAGCACAGCAATAACGCTCCCAATTCAAAGCTACCCCTGGGCAAAGAAGGCCTGTGCTAGAGGCCAAGATCAGTGCGCATGCTGAGACAAAGGTGCCAGCATAAGGTTGGACCTAATGTAAGAATGCTGGCACTGAGCAACTTCGGTATACACAAATAACGAAAAAGTTTGCCACACGTAACAGATTGCACGGTGCACATGGAGGCGAGGCAATACATATACAAGATATGCAATAGAGGCAGAAGTACATGCCTGGAGAAGAATAGTGGCCCAGAAGAAGGACAAACATACAACCATAAGGGGGGTCTTTACGAGAGGTGGGGGCAAGTCAGAGAAGCGCATACCAGCACACCAGTGCATTCTATCAAATTTGGCCCTCTAATTTCCCCCCCTGAATCTGTGCATGACGGTTGCGAGGGAGGACTATAACAGTGCAGGCCTAGTTGGGGCACCTCCTGGAAGCCTTAGGCCCCCCCTTCAAATGAACCCAGCTGGTGGACGCTTGTTGAGTGACTGAGCCCTTGGGCTCCAACGTAAGCCAAGAGGGACCACACATAATGCAGCAACAACGCTGATAGCCCAGCACTACCTCAGAGTAGAGCAGTTCTGAATTGGTGACCAAGCAAGGAGCACATACAAAGGCGAAATCATAATGTGTAACTCTTGTTTGTAAAGAGAAAGAGTCTACCACGCGCAGCACAACGCGTGAGGCACCTGGAGCCAACTATACAAGAACTCAGGATTGCGATAGGGGCCGACGCTCACACCTAGGGCTGAATAGTGACATCAGAGAGACTTAAGCATACAATCAAAGGGAAGGTCGTTATGAGACGTGGGTAGAAACAAGGGAGGGCGCACAAATAACACTGCTCCAGAAGTAATCTAAAGAGCAGAGAGCAACGGACCACAAAGCCGGGCCATAGCAAAGTTAGCTGAGAGCGAAAGTACATTGGATCCCAATGTATAGCAGATAACATCAAGTACTACGCCTAGGTGCCCCAAGTATGGCACATTAGTAAGAAGGAAACTAAACTCTGACAAGAAGAAGTCAAGACCTGCACCAAAGGTGGTCCTAAACTACATAAAGGCGAGAGAGTACCTATCCCTGCATAAGGCAAGCGAACCCGGACGAGGGGCACAAGGAAGTAAAATCCTTTCTGGTGAACAGACACGGGGAGATAAAGTATGGGAGATGGCGGAAAGATGGCAACCAAAGGAAACAAATCGAGAAATAGACCACTATGGAGACATTTACAAAGAGCCAAGAACACCTACACAATGTGGACAGTGGAGATAAAGAGGGGGAACTGGTGTTGCCCCCGGAGGCGACAACAGATTTAGGGAATCAACAGATCCTGAAAGCAATTACAGCACTACAGCCGACACTGGAAGTTAAAATTGATGCAGTGGGAATTGATGTTGGACTATTGCGGCAAGATGTCAGAGCCATAGTGGAACGCACGGGCACATTGGAAGAACAAGTCAGATAAAACCCTGCTGTCAGAGTGCAAACTTCTAGAATCTTTGATGTCTTGCTGCAGAAAGTCAAACTGCTGGAAGACAGAGCCGAGGATGCAGAGGTACGTGCACATCGAAATAATATCAGGATAGTGGGACTACCCGAGGGAACAGAAGAATCAGACCCCACCACATATGTTGAAAATGTGCTACAGCAGAAAATAGGTGCAGGAGAACTAACACAGGGGTTCACGATAGAGCGGGCGCACCATTCCCTTACCAGGAGACCACCATCAAGCGCTCCGCCCAGAACCATAATCGCTAAAGTTCTAAATTACAAGGATAGGGAAAGAATTCTCACCTTCTCCAGGACTGGTGGAACAATACAAAGAGCCTCGGCGAAGATATCAATGTTCCCGGATTACACCTTCCAGGTGCAGAAGGGAAGGGCTCAATACATTACAACAAAGGCTAGACTTAAGAAGGCGGGTCTAAAGTACATGTTGATATACCCGGCGAATTTGAAGGTAATACATAATGGAAAAGTACTCTTCTTCGAGACACCGACAGAGGCGCGCAATTGGATGGATAGCATGATGATCCCAGAGAGTGCAGTCCAAGGTCAAAGAAAGTCGACATAAATAGGATAACCGGAAGCACATTCTGTAAATGATATTGTACACAAGAACGGTGGCAAGATTTCAACTGGAACTAGGATGGTCGCAACTACGGCTAACAGAAGCTGCTGTGTGGACTAAAGAAGTAGCAGTAGCATAACAGTGAAGGCACAGAAGCCCAGTTGAGGAAACGCAACATGCAGTCCCACTACTCCCACAATAGTTCATTTCAGGGGTACGGAATAGTGCCCACCCGTTGGGCACCAGGAGACTAATCTACAGGCTAGGTCGAATGGAGCAGAAGCAGTAAAGTCTTAGAGTGCTTAGCATGTCTGGACAGTTTAATTTAAAGCATGTTTTGTTGTTTAATGGGGAGAGAGGGAGCGAGGGAGGAAGGGAGGGAGGCAGGGAGCGTGGCTAGTTAATGGAGGGAAGCCTGGTGTCACGCTCACCTGGTCTCCACAGGGGTGTAGCATGTAGCCGCACAAATGATGTCTGCACTGGCGTTGCACAGCTTGGGTGATGCTGCCTGCCCACGTCTTCTCCCTCGTTATCACCCCAGGAGGCGTTTTCCTGCAATGTTGAAACAAGATATTAGCTAACTGAGTGGAGCCGGATTGGTTCCACTTCTTTTAACATTCTGATGCCCTTCTCCTCTTCTGTCTCACGTTGGAGTTCTTAATGGTAGGCTCTCCGTCTTGCAATCTCTAGCAGGGGTGCGGTATGCACAGTCTTTCCCAGGACCAAGTTACTTTACTGATCCTGCGGGGCTGTTGCAGAGTTTTGACTAGCTGGATTAAGCAGGTAAGTCTCTATGCCAATGGATGCTTGGTATAGGTGCTTAATGTCGTTATTGCCCAAGTTTTAATCTGTGTTTCTCTTTTCCTTTAGGCGCGGTCTTGAGAGGTTTTCAGATGAAGATTTGACTCTTCCTAAGATGCTGAGCAGATTTCCTGCAGTTGAGTATTAGCGCAGGTGAGTAGCGCTGAATGTCTGTATAGCTGTTTCTTTTCTGTACGTGATTGACCTGCTGTTTTCTTTTCCTTTTCTGCAGGCGCGGTGCAGCTCCAGGATGGCGATGGGAAGAACCGCTTCAACGAAATTCCTGAAGTATGCAGACACCGAGTGAGTATTGGGTGTCCGTGCAGATACCTTCTTCTCTGCAGGTGCGGCGGCCCGGAGAGCAGCTGAAGGCGCGGCCGATTGGATGGAATACTGCAGGTAAGGCCTTAGTTGCTGTACTAACTCCTTTTCTTTTCTTTTCCTTCTCTCAGGTGCCGCTGGATCGGGATCTCAGGACGGGCGTGGCTGTAGAAGTTCGAGTACTGAGCAGACACGGTGAGCGTTACACTGCAGGAGTGCAGAATAACGCAAAGCTTGTTCTGCCTGTAGGGTGTGGCTTAAATAGCCTTGTAAGTAGTTCCAGGTAAAATAGTCCCTCAGCCACACCCTGCAATCTCAGGTAAAGTAGTCACTCAGCCACACTTAGGGTATACAGAAAGGCTCAGCCCTATTAGGCTGTAAATGTAGTCCCATGCAATTAGCACATGTTATGAGCCTGGCACCAACGGCACCAGGACTGAGTCCAGGAAATCCTAGGACAAACCTTTGGGGCTTGATAAGCCCCTAAGGGTGCCAGTGAGTGGGGTAGGCCCATAAGCTCCAGAGGTTTGGGACTTCGTACCATGACATCACTCCCCCCCAGAACCTCCCTAACGGTGGATTCTCCCATTGGTCCTGGTTTGCTCGGACGATTACGCTGGAATCTTTTTAACAACCGAGGAGCATGAATGTGATCACTAGGTTCCCACGATCTTTCTTGCGGTCCATATCCTTTCCAGTCTATTAAGTAAAATAGTTTTGATTTGATGGATTTTGAGTCTAGAATATCCTTAACTTCAAATTCAGGTTCTCCTTCAACCAGGATTGGTTTTGGTGGTTTCAATACTCGGGTTCCTGGTTGCACTGGTTTCAAAAGTGGGACGTGAAACACAGGGTGAATCCGCATGTGTGGAGGCAAGTCCAATTTCACAGCTACCGGATTAATGATGGCCTTGATGGTGTACGGACCTAAATATCTGGGCTTGAAGGTACGGGTTCCCTTTACTGGTATATATTTTGAGGCAAGCCAGACTTCATCCCCAACTTGGTAGTTTGGGGCTTCACTGCTATGAACGTCTGCCGATTTCTTGTATCTTTCTTTAGCTTGTCTCAGATGGTCTGTCGCCTGTTTAAAGGCTTGAGTGATGGTAGTGTGCAAATTCCTTACAGCTGGCATTTCTAGAAGTTGAGGTGGGTCAAGATTGGAGGTTCGTGGGTGCATCCCGTATATTGTATAGAAAGGACTTTGCCCTGTGCTGGAATGTAAAGAATTGTTATAGGCATACTCGGTTATCCACAAAACATCTTTCCAGCTGCTTTCTGTTTGGTGTAACATGCATCTTAGGTCCAAAGTTTGGTTGGCCCTCTCGGTCTGACCATCGGTTTGGGGATGGTGGCTGGTGGAAAGTCTTACATCGATTTGAGCAAACTCACAACACTTTTTCCAGAAGTGTGAGATGAATTGACTGCCATGGTCTGAAATCAGGATGGAAGGAAATCCGTTTATTCGGACTATCTGTTCTAGGAATTCCTTAGCCAGGATTGAAGCTGAGGGTAAGCCTTTCAATGGAACAAAATAGGCATTTTGGAAAATAAGTCCACCACCACTAAAATGGTGTTGAATCCATTACAAGGAGGAAGATCAGTAATACAATCAAGAGATAATGTATGCCAAGGTGTAGGCGGAATCTCCAGTGGTTGCAGTAGACCTGGTGCTCTCTTCTTATGGGCTTTGTTTTGTGCACAGACTCCACAAGATAGTACGAACTGCTTGATGTCTTTCCGCCATGTTGGCCACCAAAAGTGCCACTTGATCTTGGCTTTGGTTTTAGCGATTCTGGGATGTCCTTCTACCAATGATTCGTGGTAATTTGAGATGACCTTTTCCTGAAGTTCTTTGCTAGGCAGATAGAGACGTCCGTGAAAATAAGGTAGATGGTTTGAAACTGAGTGGTGAATACTTTTGGTTGGCCAATCCTGCAGAATGTTATTATCAACGAGATGTGCGATTTCCTCATGGATGTCACCTAGTGTTAGAGATGTTGTTATTCCTAGGATTCTTCCTCCAGGAATGATGGGCACTGGGTCGGGGTTTGTGCGTTCATCATCTACCCCTATACGGGACAGGGCATCCGCCTTACCATTTCGACAACCAGGTCGGTAAGTAATTACAAAGTCAAATTCAGCAAAAAATAACGCCCATCAGAGTTGGCAAGATGATTGAGCCTTTGCCACCTTCAGGTACTGTAGATTCCGGTGATCTGCGATTACCGTGATCGTGTGCCTTGCTCCTAAGAAATAATGCCGCCAAGCTTTGAAGGCCGCCTTGATGGACAAATGTTTCTTGTCCGTAATGGCGTAATTCAGTTCTGGTCCCGTGAATTTCCATGACCAAAAGTCCACCGGGTGAAGTTGACCTGTTTCGGGATCTTTTCTGCGAGAGGACCGCTCCCATTGCCAAGCTGGAAGCATCGGTCTCAACCACGTAAGAGAGATCTGGACGAGGGTGTTTCAGGTTCGGAGCTGAGATGAATTTTTGTTTTAAGTCCTGGAAGGCTTTCTCTGCCTCCTCTGACCATTGAAAACGTTTGTTCTTTCACAGTAGAGAGGTGATGGGATGCACTAGTTGCGAAAAGCCTGGAATGAAGCGACGATAGAAGTTCGCGAATCCGGGCATACTCTGAACCCCTTTAATTGAGGTTGGAGAAGGCCAGTTGAGGATGGCATCAACCTTTCACAAATCCATGCGTACACCATGAGGGGTTAGGACAAATCCAAGGAACTCAACCTCAGTAACATGGAAGAAGCATTTTTCTAGTTTTGCAAATAATCTGTGTTGTCGAAGTTTGTCCAGAACAGCACGGACGTGTTTCACATGTTCTTGTTCAGAAGGGAAGTATACCAGAATGTCGTCAATGTATACTACGACACACACATCAATCAACTCTCGCAGGACGTCATTCATGAAATATTGGAACGCCGCTGGGGCGTTACAAAGGCCAAAGGGCATCACTTGGTATTCAAATAGCCCATATTTGGTGCGTAAGGCGGTCTTCCATTCGTCTCCTTTCTTAATTCGTACAAGGTGGTATGCTCCTCGGAGGTCTAACTTGGTGTAGATTCGGGCATCTTTAACTTGATCCAATAGTTCAGGAATCAAAGGCAAGGTGTAACGGTTTGTAACAGTGACTTGGTTCAATGCGCGGTAGTCGATGCAAGTCCTAAGGTCTCCTTCCTTCTTAGGCACGAAGAATAAGGGTGAGGCCGCCGGGGACTTGGACGGGCGGATAAAACCGTTAGTCAAGTACTGGTCTAGATACTTTTTTAAATGCAGATTTTCAGGTTCAGTGAGCGTATAGATTCGACCGCATGGAATCTGTGCGCCTGGTATAGGGTCGATCTGACAGTGGTAAGGTCTATGGGGGGGGAGAGTGTTGGCTTGATCCGTCTGGAAAACATCCTGATAGTCTTGGTATACCTGAGGTAGCGGATTAGTTAGACTCATGATCGTTGTCACTTCTTTGACCAAAGGTTCTTTTGCTTGATAACAAGTATGAGCACATTCGACTGAGAACGTCACCCTCTTAGCACGCCAGTCGATGCAAGGATTGTGTGATTCTAGCCATGGCATTCCCAGAATTATTTGGAATAGTGGAGCCTTGATTATATCGAAAACAATGGCTTCCCGATGTCCGTCTTGGCACAAAAGTGTCATCTCTGTCGTTGAGTGCGTTACCGGACCCGAAGCGATCTCAGTTCTGTCGACAGTGGTGACTAAGTCTGTTGTTGCCTTTTCGCAAAGAGGAAGATTCATCCTTGTTGTGTATGGCTTGGCTTTGCAGAAGGAATGTTGTGATGTCATGTGGTGTGTTTATGCCTGAGTGATGGAATGCATGGGTGAATGTTCTAACCTGGTCAGTTGTTCAGCCAGAGGCCTGGGTGATGGGCTGCCAGTGTTTTATTGTCCTATATGTAACTTATTGATTGACTGCTTGTAATGATAATAATAAACCTAGCAAGTCAACCTAAGAAGGCTGGGAGTCACTTCACTACAATGGCGACGAGTTGGTCTTTTAAAAGAAGAATCTACGCGTGAAACAGATGTAAAGCTGGTGCCCTGCTGCGGGGGTGTGCAGGAAGGAAGAAGAGGACAACACTGCCCCCAAATGAAGTAAGGCCCATCGCCCAGGGTGGCAAGGTACTGCAGGGCTGAAAAGGGGAAGCCAACTCTTAAGTTGAAGAAAGGGGAGTTGTTTCCGTCAGCAGGAGAGAGAGGCAGAGCTGGGTCCCATAAGCAGGAGAGGGAACAACGGATTGGTTATTAGCCGGATTAATATGATCCAGTGACATTTTTATGGATTCATCTTCCCAGTTTTGGGGTGCCAATTAATGGAAGATGCATAGCACTTGGATGCTGGGCATGAATTGCATGGCAGGTGAAGCGAGTCTCATGTGCAGGAGAGAGGAGTCTGATGGTCTGGAGAATAATTGCTGTGGTTATGTGCACTGAAGTCTAACATCATAGCTGGGCTTATGTGCATGTCATTACTGCACTTACAACTACGGGAAACTGTCCCATCTTTGCATTTGAGAGTTCGAGCTGGGTCCCATAAGTGAAGATAGCGGTACATAGATGGTATGGTGGTGAAAGGATTGGAGTGGTTGGACAAACCTGCAATGAGTACTAATGCAGGGGATCGGAATACGTAATGGAATACTGCGCAGTGTCCACACCGCTTTGGATTACTTCTTAAGTTTACTTCACGTTCTTTAGTTACAGTTACATGACACTGAGACATCAGGTATAAGACAGATATCACCAGCACCCATCACCCAGGGAGGGAGGGACCAACTGAACTGTTACAGAACACTCAACACAGCATTCTCACACTCATACATCAACATTCCACTTGACACTGGCATGACATCACTAAGCACATGACCAGCTTCAGTCGGGGTTTTCCTGAATCTTTAGTTTTTTACTTCTTTGAGAATTTTCAGCATTTACGTTGTCCCATGACAACATGGACTTTTATTTGACAACATGGACTTTTAGGATTGGATTTGGGTCGGGTTCTTGACATCTAATGATTTAGAGACTAGATGTAACTTTTTGAGGATTTTCAGCATTTAGGTCGCTAAATAGCGACATGGACTTTTAGGAATGGATATGGTTTGGGCTTCATGACATATATAGGGCCTCATTATGACCCAGGTGCTAAGTGTTTAACGGCGCCGTAAAAGGCTGCGGCACCGTTAAACACTTAGCGCCTAATTACGAGGTCCCTTTGCGGGACCCGACCTTAACGGCTGGTTTTACCAGCCGTTAAAGTAGGGTGCCGGAGAGGGACCTTGGTGCTAAGTACAGTGCCGCAATTTGCGGCACCGTACTTAGCACCTTCCCCATTCCCATTGAGCCCTATGGGGCAAAAATGGGAATGGGGAAGGGCCCATGGTGAATGGGGAATTACCACCCCGCCAACCTTGGAATGGGGTGGTAATTCCGCCATTCACCATGGCGGACCCCGGCATGGACCATGGTGCTAATAGCGACATGGTTTAGCGCCGGGGTCGTAATGAGGCCCACAGTGTCTTTTAAGAAATGCATCGAAACTAATGCTGAAAATATTGCAATGTGAACTACATATTGTGTAATATGTGATGTATGGAGTAGGGTATGGAAGATCTGTATGGATCCGGGCAGTTTAGTCATTTTGGGGGTAGCGCCTTCAAGTATCCCTTGTATGGGTGTTGATATGGTTGTCTGGTGATTGAGGGGGTAGCGCCTCCCATGTTTTTGGTTTTGGGTGAAGCTTCTATGAAATTTATAAGTATGGTTGCTGATGGTGTGAGTGCCAGGTCAGCTCGTCTTACCTCTCAATGTGGTTGCTGGGGGTAGCGCCTTCAGCCTAACATTCAGTATGGATGTGGATGGGTATGCCACAAGGGTATTTGAGAGGTAGTGCCACATGGTATGGTATCTGGGGGTAGCGCCTCCAGTTTGGTGTGGGCGTGATTGTGATGAGTCGCGCATGGTTAAACAGTGTATGTGTGTTTCTGGTGGTAGCGCCACCAGTTCCGTTGGGGCGTGACTATAATAGGTTATGCATGGTTATTCCACGTATGGCTGTGTGAGGTGGTAGCGCCACCAATTGTCGGGGTGTGACTGAAGTTAGTCATGCAAGGTGATTGGTTTGGTATCTGGGTGGTAGCACCCCCAGTAGGTGTAGGGGTATGTGTGTACGGGTGGTAGCGCCCCCGACTTTGGTATGGGCATGTCTGTGGTATTAGGCATTGCATAGTCAAACACTACACCAACTTTGTGGTTTATTTATCACAAATAATTTGATTTTATTCTCTGTGCAATTGCGGTGCGGCTGGGTTTAGCTGTACTGTGTGCACTTCTATGACTCTTTCCACCCTCATCAGGGTCCGAAGTGTGACAGTGATATTGGTTGTTGGTCCTGGAGTGCCTGGCCAGTGCATCAGGTATGAGGTGAGTGGTAGAGTGTCAGAGCACGTGTTGTGTGCTAGCCCTGATGATGCAAGTCTGTGTGAATGGCTTATGTTGGTGTGTGTGGAGATGTGTTGTGTAATGTCTTGCGCTGTTGTCGGAAGAGGGGAGATGTGTTGTGTAACGCTTTGCTGTGTGTGATGTGCAATGTAAAGGGAGGAGATGTGTTGTGTATGGCTTGGCTTTGCAGAAGGAATGTTGTGATGTCATGTGGTGTGTTTATGCCTGAGTGATGGAATGCATGGGTGAATGTTCTAACCTGGTCAGTTGTTCAGCCAGAGGCCTGGGTGATGGGCTGCCAGTGTTTTATTGTCCTATATGTAACTTATTGATTGACTGCTTGTAATGATAATAATAAACCTAGCAAGTCAACCTAAGAAGGCTGGGAGTCACTTCACTACAATCCTTGTAGCCAATTCTTCATCCATATAATTATCGATGGCTCAGCTGTCGATATATGCTCTGACTGCATGCATTCGAGACGGCTGTTGGTGACTTATGAGGATCATTGGCAGGGTAGGTGCTGTAAGCGATATTCAATCAACACTACAGCTAAGTCAATGCCTAGTCTGGGATGCTGAGGAAAACCCTTATTGATGGATTTTTAGGTCCAGTTCAGTACTCTGGATGACAACCCTTGTATAACACCCCCCTCTTAGAATCCCCCTGACCCCACTGAGCCAAGAAGTAGGTTTGTTTTGCAAATTTAAAAGGTTTATTTGGACAATTCAACAATATATATCTATCACACTTTATAAATAAATTGATAACTGATATCACACTTCAGAATATGACCGTCATCAACAATGGATAATGTTACAGGGGTACACTGATTTGGTTACTTAGGAGTAGTGTAGAGGATGAGGTAGCTGAAAATGCTTGATGGTTTCAAGGAAATGCAAGGTGGAATAAAATGCAGTACAGAAATAACTTGTTATGATTTTAGCAAAAGGTAATATGATCACTTTTTCTTTTGACAATTCACTCCCCCCCCCTATGCAATACAAGAAATGGAAGGAGAGCACACAGTCTTCAAGAATCCCAACAAATCACACTTTATAATGCAATACACAGTTCCAGTTCCCCCAGCAAGTTTAGAGAAAACAGGTATGAGTTTTAAACACAGGCACATTATATTGATGTGGTTTGCAAGGAAGTGAAAAGGTGCTAAAATTGCTTTTAATTCCCTCCAGAGGTTCAGGGTAGGTGATGGCTACTTTATATTAGTTCAGGCCCACTTTAACAATACTCTATGAATGATTAGCAGATTGCAAACGAATTTTAGCAAAGAGAAGCAAAAAGCTGCTGATTTTTACAGATGCAGAAAGGCACTATGAAGAGTAGCAAGTCCATAGGAAAGCCTAGAATCCCAGCTTTAAAATGAAAGTTAAATTTCGTTCCTAGCCCAAACGGGTCAAGAGATACGGACGATTTAATAAAGGTAGATTTTCGGATTTAAAGTAAAACTCAAAATGACAGGTGACAGCTTGCAGCTTCAGAATGACAGATGACACGATTTCTAAGAGGCAGTTCTACTTAGGTTAAAATATTTTGAATTAGATTATTTTAACTAAGAGATTGGGTTCTGCACAGTTCTGGCGGATACTCACTCCTAATTTTGAAATGAATGGGCCTCGTCACGGATCTGGTCAACTGGACTGGACTTGGGGCGGTTCTGCTCACAGCGTCTGGGTCAGCTCTGCTCTGCTGGTCTAGCCTCTCTGGATACAGCACGGCTCCTGGTTCTGGATGTTTCTGTCACAGGGTTCTAGGCCAGAATCAAACAGCTCAGCCCGGCTATTTGAAGAGTTCAGTTGCAAAAGATTTTGAGGCCTGCTAACAAATACTTTTGCTTGCAGTGGGCCTTCTTGGTTCAAAGTTCTGTAGTCTCTGTTTAGCTTGGAAGTCTAAGTGTTGGATCTCTGGATGTGAAGTCGTCGGTCAGCATGCTCCGCAGCAAATGGAATTGAATGTCTCTACCTGTCCCAGCAGTCTCTTTTTATGTGTTTTAAAAAGTGGGTGGAGAGGCTAGCATCACTAAGCCTGCCCCTCTCTTGATTTGATAGGGCAATAGATTCTCTGGTCCCTGATTTGTGAAGGGATAGTGTGTCAGAGTGATGTCATTTTTATGACCTGCAGAAATTACACTCCCCTGGTCAATGTGCACACAAATCTATTCCTGATCCAAATACATATTTCCCAGGTACACAGTTGTTTGACATCACATACACACATCATATATTACTAAAGATAGTCCCTGTCCCGACTCTGGCGTTTCTAGGAGCTTGCATTCAAAAATGGCAACTTATTTTCGATTTTACTGGGTTTTGCAACATTGGTTTTTCATCAAAAATTATACAAAGGTACATTTCCCTTCCACATATATCCCAGTAACTTTCCATGTCTCTAGCTTAAATACAGTGTCTACAATATTCATAATTAGCGGGGTTTTGCCCCAGAACATGGTACAAATCGGAGTTTGGACTCAAATCGTGAGGGCATTTTCCATACTAGGACTCTCAAAGTTGTACATTCCTGTCATTTGGTTACAATAAGTTATCACTGTTTCTATAAAATATATATTTGTTGCAATTCAACTCCCCAAAGTGTTTGGGTCCGCCTCCTGAAGTCTGGGTGGGTCAGTGATCACATGTCTCTCCTTGCTGGCAGAGGGCTGTTGACAGGAAACACTCAAAATTAACATACCCCATTCAACTGAAAGGGGCTATTGTCTCTCTCCTCCAGGCTGAAGTGGAAACCCCCTCCCTCTCACTCAGAAGGGGCATGTGATATCCTGCTTCCTGCTGTGAGTCTCTGGGGTGTTAAGAGTTCTCAGCCTCTTGGCCTCTGGGAACAGCAGGTGGCTAAGATTTTCAATTAACCAACAAGCTTTGAAGTCCCTGCCCCTCTTGCAACTCCTAAATACAGTTTCCCTGTCAGAGTTTAGACCGCTAGCGCCGCCTTGGGGAATTTGTCGGTACTGCATCCATTTTTGAGTTGTCTTGAATTACTGCATTTCAATAGAGTGGTCTTTTGCTTGATAGTATAGGACCCTTGCTTAACATTGTTTTGATGGCATCCTTACAGTAGAGTGGTGATGTGAAACCCCCCACAAGAAGGTTGTATCTTTGGAGTGTTCTTGTGCCAACTGCGCAGTTCTCCTGGATTCTGGAGTGAATCTGGGCGGCGACAGCTCATCCCCACATCCACCCAGTCTATTGATTTAGTTTGTTCTGGGATAGAATAATGGGCGGCGACAGCTCATCCCCACATCTACCCAGTCTAAGGATTCAACATGGGTCAAAACCCTTGACAGTGCGAGGTCTGGGAGTCCTTCTTTTCACTCGACAAGTGGACCTCTACACTTGTCGGGCGGGGAAGTTTTCCGGCTCTGGCTCTGCCTCAACTTTGCCAGCAACCCCTACTGCTTTCTTTGGTGGTTTCGCTGGGCACTCTCGGAGGAAATGGCCGGCTGACCCGCAATACAAACACAACTGTTGTTGTCTTCTCCTATCTCTTTCAGCCTTGGACAATGGCCTTCGCACTCCTCCAATCGGCATGGGTTCGGCCATGTCGGTGGTCTTGGAAGCATTTTCCTTTGGGCGCACAAATACCCGAGTGTCCATTCTAGCTCGATCTGCCTTACGGTTCTGCAGTCTATGATCAAGCTGGACCACCAAATCTATGTTTTCAGCACAGTCTCTGGGTGGGTTGGCCACTTGAGCTAAAACATCTTTTAACTCCCTTCTCAAACCACGGTAAAACAGCATTGTTCTTTTGTCGTTCGGCCAATCGGTTTCCAATACCAGTCTATTAAAGGTTGCGATGTACGTTAACAGATCTTGGTTGCCTTGACACAGAGACAAGAGTTCATTATACAATGCTTGACCTTGGTAGTGGCGGTCAAACAACTTCTCCATGTCCAGTTGGAACCTCTGGAAGTCTCGCAAGATGGGATCGTCCCGATTGACTAGCGGTACCGACCAGTCTGCAGCACTGCCATGGAGATACGAAAGCACAAAGGCCTCCTTAGATTGGTCATTTGGAAAAGTTCCTGGCCTGCATAGGAAATGTAGACAGCACTGATTTATAAAAACTGCATACCTTTTTGGGTCTCAAAGGTACGGCTCCTGCAAGGACCACCTGAACTGGATTGCTTGGTGTAGTCGGAACCGTTGACCCCAATCCTGGTAACAGTGTTTGCCCCGCCTGTGATTGGAGCAGCTGTCTGGCGAGATCGTCGGTGCGATCCTTGGCTACGATCAGTTCTCTCCTCAAGGCATTTGTTTCCTGCCGAGCTCAATGCACCTCGGCCCTGACTTCCCCCAAAAGCTAGGCCAGCTGGTCGGTCTCAGAGGTTTCCATGACGCCCAGGTAGGGAATTTGTGTAAGGCTTGCCATTCTGTCACGCTCACCTGGTCTCCACGGGGGCGTAGCACGTAGCCGCATGAATGATGTCTGCACTGGCGTTGCACAGCTTGGGTGATGCTGCCTGCCCGCATCTTCTCCCTCGTTATCACCCCAGGAGGTGTTTGCCTGCAATGTCGAAACAAGATATTAGCTAACTGAGTGGAACTGGATTGGTTCCACTTCCTTTAACCTTCTGATGCCGTTCTCCTCTTCTGTCTCACCTTGGAGTTCTTAATGGTAGGCTCTCCGTCCTGCAATCTCTAGCAGGGGCACGGTATGCACAGTCTTTCCCAGGACCAAGTTACTTCAGATATCCTGCGGGGCTGTTGCAGAGTTTTGAATAGCTGGATTAAGCAGGTAAATCTCTATGCCAATGGATGCTTGCTGTAGGTGCTTAATGTCCTTATTGCCCAAATTTTAACCTGTGTTTCTCTTTTCCTCTAGACGCGGTCTTGAGCGGTTTTCGGATGAAGATTTGACTCTTCCTAAAATGCTGAGTGGATTTCCTGCAGGTATTCGCGCAGATGAGTAGCGCTGAATGTCTGTATAGCTGTTTCTTTTCCGTGCGCGACTAACCTGCTGTTTCCTTTTCCTTTTCTGCTGGCGCGGCTCCAGGACAGCGATGGGAAGAACCGCTTCAACGAAATTCCTGAAGAATGCAGACCCGGGTGAGTATTGGGTGTCCGTGCAGATACCTTCTTCTCTGCAGGTGCGGCAGCCCGGAGAGCAGCTGAAGGCGCGGCTGATTGGATGGAATACTGCAGGTAAGGCCTTCGTTGCTGTACTAACTCCTGTTCTCTTCTTTTCCTTCTCTCAGGTGCTGCTGGATCGGGATCTCAGAACGGGCGTGGCTGTAGAAGTTCGAGTACTGAGCAGACACGGTGAGCGTTGCGCTGCAGGAGTGCAGAATAACGCGAAGCGTGTTCTGCCTGTAGGGTGTGGCTTAAATAGCCTTGTAAGTAGTTACAAGTAAAATAGTCCCTCAGCCACACCCTGCAATCTCAGGTAAAGTAGTCCCTCAGCCACACCCAGGGTATACAGAAAGGCTCAGCCCTATTAGGCTGTACATTTTGTCCCATTCAATTAGCACATGCTATGAGCCTGGCGACAACGGCGCCAGGACTGAGTACAGGAACTCCTAGGACAAACTTTTGGGGCTTGATAAGCCCCTAAGGGTGCCAGTGACTGGGGTCGGCCCATAAACTCCATTGGTTTGTGAGTTCGTACCATGACACCTGGCTTAGTTGAAAACACACCGTACATGTTCCTAGCTAAAGCTCGTAGCAGACTTAAGGCCTTAATTGAACCCTTGGTATGGAGAAACAATGGCTAAGGAGAAGCGTGCCGGGGTACGGCACTAGAGAAATGATTACCCCTCACTACTACGATCCTAGAGAGAGTTTGAAATGCCTAAGGTCACATACGTAACATTTTACACAACATCGGTGGAAGAGGCTACTAAACAAAAACTAGAAATTGAAACTCTCGAAAATAAGATGAAAGGTGATAATCTAGAAACTCACAAAAATGGAAGAAGAAATAGTAAAATTCAAAAAGTTTACTCTAGATAAGAAAATCTGGAAGCACAAAAAAGATACTGAAAACTATAAGGAAAATACTACCTATCCTTACCTTGTAGCCTCTTTCTACGATGATCAAAATAGACAATCACAAAGCAGAAATAAAAATACAGGGAAAACAAATTTGTCAGCTTCTCCAATACGTCAAACACCACGACTAGTAGTGACTCAGACAATGCTTCATCCTCTAATGGGCCTAATACTAACAATCAACCCCCTTTTTTCGAGGACGAGGGAGAAGACCACGTCAGTGGCAACAAGGGCCACCGCGGATGCAAACCCGCAATTGGAGGGGCCCTCCACAAAATTGGTGATTCCCATTTTTAATTTGTCTAATCACCTCCTCACCGATCCTGAAATCAAAGTCCTTGAAAATGGATTAAGCTTTGTCCCCACCACTAAAGCTAAAGATTTTGACACCCAAGTGGAATTACATAAATTCTTCTGGCTAATCCGCCTTAAATACTTCTTTAAAGATGGTCACATTTCTACCAAAGAACCGAGCACTACAGGACTTAGAACACCCTCTAACTTCACCCCATCCAACTCCATGGTCAGCCCCGCTATCCTAGCTTTTGAAAATAAGATTCTAGAAAAAACAAAACATCTTCTTAAAGATAAGAATAATCACAAAGACAATCTTAGCAACCTTGAACGCATTGCTTTGACCACCTTACAAAACAACCCGTCTTTTCTTATAAAACCGGCCGATAAAGGCGGAGGAATCGTCCTCTGGGATACCACATTTTACAAAACAGAAGCTATGCTCCAATTAGAAAAAAAAAAAAAAAAAAAAAAAAAACAACCCTTTGTTCTATCGTGAACTAAACCATGATCCCACAGACTCCATCCGAGAAGAAATTAAAAGCCTGATGGACCATGCCCTACAACAGGAATGGATTGACCAAGATGAACATCAATTTTTGATAAAAACGTCACCTACCACTCCCGCGTTTTATCTCCTTCCGAAGGTCCACAAAGATGCGCTCCATCCTCCAGGTAGACCTTTCGTGTCGGCCATTAACTCTATTTTAGAGCCCCTTTCCATCTACGCTGACTGGTTTCTCAGACCTTTTGTGACCAATATGAATTCTTATGTGAAGGACACCACAAGTATGATCAATCTGGTGGATTCCCTCCATCTTAAACCCACCGATCTTTTGGTGACCTTAGACGTTACGTCACTTTATACAAGCATCCCACAGGGAGAATGCTTACTTATCATGGAAACATACCTCAATAAACGGACCGACACCCTTGTGAAAGTACCCACAGCATTCATCATGGAGTGCATTAAAATCGCCCTTACGGAAAACTTCTTCTTGTACGACGGAACTTACTATAAACAAATCCATGACACAAGTATGGGGGCCACCTTTGCCCCGGACTTGGCCAATTTGTTTATGGACAATTTTGAATATACATCTATCTATGACCCTTCCAATCCATTTAAAAACAAAATCGTCAAATGGCTTCGTTATAAAGACGATGTCTTTATGGACTGAAAAGGGGACTCTACTCTCCTCCATTCTTTCCTAGAGTGGTTGAACAATCGTAATCAATACATCAAATTCACTATGACGTATGATTTAAGCACCATTTCTTTCCTTGATCTATCTATCTTTAAAACTGAGGAGGGTTTTTTGAAAACCAAGCTTTACCGTGAACCCACGGACAAAAATACACTGCTCAGATATAATATCTTTCATCCCCTCAGTTTACGAGAAAACCTTCCTATTGGTCAATTCTTAAGGCTTAGAAGAAACTGTTCAGAACTTGGAGACTTTATCCATGAAGGTAAAGAATTGAAACAACGTTTTACCACACGTGGTTATCCAAAGAAATGCATCAACCGAGCCTATAGAAGAGCAAAACATGCCAACAGAACCAGATGCCTTTACCCAGAGCCTAAAACAATAGAAGAAAGGATTACTTGCGTGAGCACCTTCAGTCCTATTAGTAATGCCTTACGGAGAACCATCAAACAACAATGGCATATTTTGTCCACTGAAGACTTCTGTCCGGCTCAACCCAGGTTTGCCTTTAAATGCCAGAAAAACGTCAGAGACATCCTAGTTCACACCTATCCAAAAACACCTAGCCCAAGGACACAAACCACCCTTTGGAACCTTCCACCGGTTTCGGCCCACTGTAAATGTGGCCATTGCTCAGTCTGTGCCCTAACTTCCAACTGCAAATCAGTAGAACTAAATGGCAAAACTTGACACCTGCGCTCTTTTTCTAACTGCGCCTCAGATTGGCTGGTCTATGGCATAAGATGCCCATGCAACTTATTATATGTTGGAAAAACCTGTCGAGCCATACGTTTAAGAATATGTGAGCACAGATCTTGTTTGAAAAACAAAACTGAGAACAAACCTCTTGTGGCCCACTATATAGCCGCCAATCATAAATACAGAGAGTTGCACTGGTTTGTTATTCAAAAAATTTCACCATCTCCCAGAGGAGGTAATAGAGAATTATCCCTTAGTTTGGCTGAACAAAGGTGGATCTACAATCTGAATACAGTAAGTCACGGGTTGAACTCTTCCGTTGAGTGGAATAGCCTGATCACATGACGCTGTACTTCTTGCGACATGTGCTGCCATTGACAGCCTGATGCGCCCTTTGGTTGTTCCTCCCCTTCTGATTGGCCCCTTCCAGATCGGCTACTCCATACCACTCGAGTTTGCCAATCCTGCTGCTCTTTTATGCAAACACTGATCTGAGCTTATACCAGCTTTGCACCTGTCTCCAGCTGAGGCATCTATTTCTGCTATTGGTGCCCTTCCTTTCTTGAACGTGTGCACGATTCTGTTGTGAATTGGTACACTATTCCTTTAAGACTAGCACGGTCTTGTGTTACCTGCACTTGACTTTAAAACATGATCCACGTCTTCACGTATTTAAAACCCCCTGCCCAGGTGCCTCTTTCCCAGCCATGGAGTAACACCGGGTTCGTACATCCACGATGCGACTGGGCACTATCATACGCTGAGGTAAGCCTCCCTACTTTGCTCCGTGATTTTTTAATAAGCTTGTGTTCACGTATAGCTACGGCCTCTGCAGCCCGGCGCACGTCGCTATGACATGCTGCGCCTGACTAGATTTGTTTCTGTCCCTCTTTGATAGTCCTCTGCGATACGGCTGCTCTAGACAACAACTGCCGTTCTGTTCACCATACAGCGTAGCATCCACGCTCCTGTAGTCGGACTCCGGCAACCTTTGGCGTCCAGGCATCACGTTTGGTTCACTGCATCTTTTGAACGTTTCAAGGTATTCTACATTTTGCGGGTGTTACTGCTTAATTACTGATACCCATCTTTCTATACATGAAAGACGGGTTTTACAAAATGTGCACTTTTTTGATCTAGGGAGAACTTAATCACCAGAGCCTTCTGGGCGGGCCCAGTCCGACTTTTCTACCCGGCGTCGCAGTGTTTTGAATTACATTATCACTGCCCTTGTTTAACAACTAGTACGCTCATTATGCAAGTAAGTCATGAAGGTTCATGGTTTATTCCTCCCCCCCTTTGGCTTAATACTTATGATTTTGAGGAGTTTCCTATTTTGAGGAGTTTCCTACTTGGACTTCACCTCTGGTTAAGCTTGGTTCTATACATTCAATACTAGACTTATCTAGTGTCAATTAAGATGAACTACCATGGCAATTAGCACCAATGTAGTAGGAATCTTACAATTTCTTTGTAGATCTACTCCGGTATTTACCTGGATGAACACATTAAGATGTTTCTCTGCCACAGATTCGGTATCTAAGGACCCACTGTTTGCAATCTCTACAAGCCATTGATTGACTTTTTATTGATCACACTCGACCCTGTGATAATAAGTAAGAGTTTGTATTCCTTTTATGTGTCACATTATATTATGTTAGTTATATGTCTTATTTTCTTGAAAAAATCTGTTACACAGAAGTGATGTATTAACATTGCCCTCGATAAAATACTGTGTGTCTGTTTAATAGCAGAACAGACCGCCAGAATGAGAAGTTTTTAATGTCAAATGTGCCGGATAAATCACAGCTAGCCATGCATTTTTACCGCTTGTGGTAATTATATGCATATACATTTTTTTAGATCCATGATGTCAACATTAAAGCACCTATAAGGCCTACAGTGAAGAAATGACCTGTCCTGAAGATGGCCACTACACTCATTTTTGTATGGACACCTGAGAAAATGTCCAATTCTACCACTGGCCGAAACATGTCGACACCCCATATCGCAATAAACGTCTAATAGCTAGGCGTTTCTGCAATCACTTTATAGGATGATAGGGTGTATTCATTTGCCCTTACTGTGTTTTGTCTTTGTTGCTTTTTTGTAGCCTTGTTTTATGTGCTTGATACAAGTATTACAATGTTGTCCTTGTATCTCCCCTTTTTTTATCTTATAAATGCATAAAATGGCCCTTTTAACCATTTCTACTAAATATTAAAAAAATTGATCTCATGTACATTGATACGACTGGCATTTTACATTTGCTGATTTCTTATGTAAATGTTGTGTAAAATTTTACGTATGTGACCTTAGGCATTTCAAACTCTCTCTAGGATCGTAGTAGTGAGGGGTAATCATTTCTCTAGTGCCGTACCCCGGCACGCTTCTCCTTACACGTTCACCGTCCCTTTTTGAGAAATGTTCCCCCGATAACAAAAATCCTGGGATTTGGCCTCTCTTTTATAATACGAAACAATGGCTAATACAATAACAATTGTAACATGGAATATCCGGGGGCTAAATAACTATGTCAAATTCCAAATGGTGATCACGTATATAAGGAGAAACAAAGTGGGAATTGTGTTATTGCAAGAACGCACTTGGATGCACAGAAACAAAATAGGCTTGCTAGCGCATTGGGAGGAGGGCTTGTGGGTTACACATATTCAAAATACGCAAGAAGGGTCCTTATTTGGGTAGACCCAGCGGCACCACTGAACGTACTGACCACAAAAACTGATGACGAGGGCAGAATGGCAATGATACACGGCATGCTAGAGAATCAGTAAATATGCATAGTGAACACCTACGCACCCAACCACGATGCCACTGTCTTATTCAGGTTGCTGTATTCGAGACTAAGTCCTTACAGAGATGGAATAGTGATATGGGGCGGAGATTTTAATTGCACCCTAAATCCTGCAATAGATAGGTCTGACTCAAAACACAAAAGGCCATCCCCCCAGCTAAGTCCTAAGTATGCTTCTGAAGCATTTCCAGCTGAAAGACATTTGGAGGACACAGCATGGGGACAGCAGAATATATTCCCATTACTCAGCCCCAAACAAAGTTTACACAAGACTCGATTATTTGTTCACAGGGGAAGAGCATGTGTTGGAATTTACTGAGACAGATTACCTAGCCAGGGTCCCGTCAGAACACTCACCCCTCTTAACAAAATGGAGTATATCTGCCCTCCCATACCTACCTGGAGATTGAGAAGTGAATCATTATTAGATAAAGCATTCAATGAGCATATTAGGAAGAGCACTGTTGATTTCATAGAAGTAAATGAGGGAAGTGTACAACAGGTGAGCACGGTTTGGGAAACATACAAGGTAGTCATCAGAGGAGAGATGAAAACAGCATCAGGGGGAGTTCAGAAAACTATAACAAATGACCTTAAAGGTATAGAAGAGAAATTATTGGAACTGGAGAGGAGAGCGGGTGTGGATGAAGAGCAGGTGAAGGAAGAAATCAGACTGAGGCAGGCATGTCCAAGGCAAAGGGGTAGGCTTGGAGAATCTAACCATGCAAAATACCTACAAAGACGTAATGCACAGGGAGATAAACCAGGCCGAATGGTCGCCTGGCTGTATAAAAACAAGAACAAGAGATCCCCAATATGCTCCATCAGCAGCATTGAACAGGAAGAGGTAAATACGCAAGCGGGCATCAACAAGGTTTTTTCAGAGTATTATAAAACACTATACAGTGACCCCCAGACAGATAGAGAGAAAGACAAGATGCTCTAGATCTCATTACCCTTCCACATCTAGAGGAACAACAATCAAATATACTAGAAGAAGCCATAACCCCAGAAGTGTTAGCTACTATAAGAACATTACCCTCGGGGAAGGCACCAGGCACAGACAGGCTTACGGGGGAATTTCATAAGGCTTATGCAGGCACGTTGGTGCCTCTCCTGGCCAAGGTGTATAACGAAGTGTATGCTGTAGGAATCCTCCCAGATAGTATGAGGGAAGCTATGATTTAGCTTCGTTGGACACGACTAAGGCATTTGATTCCGTTCATTGGGATTGGTTGTATGCCACTATGGTCAGAATGGGAATAGTGCCGCAATATATGAAGTGGGTGAAACTAATATAAACTAAACCAATGGCTAGAGTCATGACAGATACCACGTATTCAGACAAATGGAAACTGCATAAAGGGACTAGACAAGGGTGCCCTCTGTCACCTATGTTATACATACTTGCAGCGGAGCCCACAGCAGCCTTCCTGAGGCAGGAATATGGTGATGCTGGAATAGAAATAGATGGGGTAAGGCATATAGTATCAATGTACGCAGACGATATGTTATTGTACCTAAGTAATCCAGCGGTAAACCTACAATATGTGCTAGAGGTACTGGACAATTTCAGTATACTGACAGGGATCAGAATAAACAAAAGCAAGTCATGCGGTATTGCCAGCTCTTCCCCTGCCATGGAGCAGGAAACCCTTCAGATACTTGGGGTTGAACATATATCACAATCCCAAACTAGAACACAAATTCAACACAATACATGCTAAAGAAGGGTTAGTAAAATCGATGGAGTTCTGGGGCAAGCTACCCCTGTCAATGGCAGGAAGGGCTGCATTGCTAAAAATGATGGCATTACCAAGTTTTATGCATTGTTTCGAAATGTCCTGTATAACATCCCTAAAACATTATTACTGGAACTAGACAAAATATATAGGGGCTTCCTATGGCAAGGAGGGTGACATAGAGTGGCACTGAATGTATTGCAAAGGCCATATGTGCAAGGGGGTGGGGAATACAAAATGAGTTATACTATCTGGCATGCCAGTTACAATACATAGTAAAATGGATGGCAGATGATCCCACGAGAAAGACTACTCTCCTACTACTGCCAATAGAAAGACTATACCTGTCATGCCCGCGCCGCTGGCGCACGCTTTGGCAACCATTATGGACTACTTGGTACTCATTGATCCTTCTAATACTCTTTGAACAACTCCTATTCACGCCTGGGTCTTTTATTTCCATTTGCTCAACTTTGGTTCTTTCTTATTTTATTCAATCAACTACATTTACGATAATGCACCTGGCTACAGTCCTCAATTCCTGGCTATTCTCAATCATCGTTATTGGGACCACAATCCCCAGAAGCCCTAGCGGCCAGTGCTGTTTCCACCTGCTCAGGACCAGAGAGGGGGAGGCAGATTGTCTTCAGGTGTGCTGCTCCAGGTGCTGTCAATTAGCCTGCCTCAGAACAGGGCAGGGCTGTATATAAGCAGCTGCCTGCAGGAGCACAGGGTCTTGCAGCTTGAGATCTCCCCGCTCCTGTTTGCCTTGACCCTCTACTTTGTGTGATGTTCCTGTTGCTGCAATATCCTGTTTTGATCCAGTGCCCTTTGCGGGCACCCTGCCTTGCAGCCGATCACACTCCGCTGCCTTCTACCTACAGCCCTTGTCCTCTGGGCTTCCTGCCTTGCAGCCTACTACAGTCCTCTGCAGCCCTCTACAGTCAGCGGCCCTGCTCTTCTGGGCTCACTCCCTGCTGCCCTGCTCTTCTGGGCTCCCTGCCTTGCAGCCGATCACGGTCCGCTGCCTTCTACCTACAGCCCTTGTCCTCTGGGCTTCCTGCCTTGCAGCCTATTACAGTCCTCTGCAGCCCTCTACAGTCAGCGGCCCTGCTCCTCTGGGCTCATTCCCTGCTGCCCTGCTCTTCTGGGCTCCTTGCCTTGCAGCCTGCCTCACTCTGGCTGCCTACAGTCCTTGTCCTCTGGGCTCCCTACCTTGCAGCCTGCACCTCTTCGCTGCCTACAGCCCTTGTCCTCTGGGCTCCTTCCTTGCAGCCTGCTCCCTCCGCTGCCTACAGCCCTTGTCCTCTGGGCTCCCTGCCTTGCAGCTTGCTACACTCCTCTGCCTTACAGCCTGTTTTACACTTAGCTGCCTACAGCCCTGCTCCTCTGGGCTCCCTACCTCGCGGCCTATTCTTTTGGGCTCTCTGTCTGTCGCCTACTACTAATCTCTCTCTGTCCTGTTCTTCTGGACTCCCTGCCTTGCAGCCTACTACAGTCCTCCGCAGTCCACTACATTTTGCCTCCACCTAGTGCCACTCTTGACTGCAGACCTGCTTCCTACTTTGCAGCCCTTCTGTTTTTCTGACTGCTGCTCCCTTGTTCTCTTCCTTGAGTACTCTGTACTCCACCTTAGGTTATCTACTTCAGTCTAACTGCCTTTCCTTCATTTCATTCTGCTAGATTGCTCATTGACTTCCTTTTCGCTGGATATATCTGTTCTTGTCTTCTCATGTGTCTTATGTAATCCCTTTGTACAGAGCTTGCCTGTTGGTTTCCGGCAGGCAACCTCTGCCCCTTCCCTTGTCGCGTTTTCAGTGTTACAGACACCCGCTGCTGTTGTTCCCAGCCATGAGCATACAGCGTGGGCCTCTGTTATAGCAATCTGTGCAGAAGGCTGGAGTTTCCTAAGGTTCGTGGAACACTCTTTCCCATTTCAGCATACACCCCAAGAGGGAATCCAGTTTGTTTGTACCTTTGTATCTTTTGCCCCTTTTGGCTAACAGCTACAGTTTCCTACTCTTCTTTCTTGTTGAACTTCCTGCTGTGTGTGCTTATCTGCTACCTTACTTCAGCACAGCCACCCAAAACCTACCTGGGTACCCTGTGTCACTCTTGACAGAGTGCCATTCCTGACAGAATGCAAGACCAAAAAGATTCTTGTTCCATAGGCAGGAAAGGCACACACAGACCAAAGATGCTTTCTTTTCGGTTCAAGAAACCTCTACAAAAATCTAAAGTTTTCCTAAGGACAGCAAACAAAAGCCCTAGTTTAAAAGACAGACTCGCCCTAGTAAACAAAGGTTTATAAGCACAGAACTACACTCAATGGCTCTCTGACCCTTCTATGTATAACTACTATGACATTTGCAACTATGATCCACAGTCTCTATCTGTAGAAGAACTACAGCAAGATAACGAATTCTTGCAGATTTTGTTAGCCCAACCAGTGGATAACACTCATGCGCTTTCTGGCATTACTTTTGACACTGCTTCAACCAAAGATGTTGCACTCATTGTGGCAAACTCTCAAACCAGAGTATGTTATTGCCAAAGTGACATCCTCAAGATCAGCTTGGCAAGCTACACAACCTCCCCAGACTACCGATACCACTCATTTAACAGGACAAGACATTCAGTATCAAGAAGTTAGAGCAGCTGGTCCTGGGTACGAAGAACCTATACTGAGCATCAGTTGTCTTAATGCTTCCCCTGTAACTACTAACCACGATAACTCCAAGGTCAGTCTTCAGATTGTAACATCTGGCTTTTCTGCTACACCAGATTCCGAAGTTGTAGAACTGGCTAATGGAACATACCAGTTCCAAGAACAGCTCTTGCGCCTTAAAAGACAAACCCAAGACCTCTATGATGAATTTGTCTATCTGCATTATAAGAATCTAGCAAAGGGACACAATTTACCAGACCATCTGACACTATGTCCAACACCAGACATTCTGTCTTTAGAGTTTAACAGATTAAGGCCCGTACTGGTAACACAGAAGAGGATACAGACTTATACAGAGCAGTTGGAAGACCTGAACTTGGTATATACATACCAGTTAAAGCTTGACACCGCTCATTCACTTACTAGCCACAGTAACACAGGCTGTCGATCAGATAGTGAAGAATGGACTCCGCAGTGGGCCAGATCGCTCACACGGCCATTACACCAAAGATCAAGTGTAATCCTCTGACTGGAGATTCCGCTGAGTCAAAAGATTGTTCCATTCTTGCCCTTGATGTCGGTCCTTTACTCCCACTTACTGTTATGTTTACTGCAAATTGCTTAAAGCGGTAGTTAGCCTCAGTAAATATCAAAGGTTTAAACCCGCTCACCTTGACAATTCGGAGATCGAATATGGAAGAGACAAATGCAGCAGTGAAAGTTCCCCTGAGACAGTCCTGGCCCCTCCAACCCGGAAAGAGAAGAAACCGGGGGAGAGGATAGGATCGCCAGGGAAACCCTCTAATGGGAAGAAAACCCTGGTCGAGTCTGGAATCTCGTCGATCGGGAAGTAGTTGTAGCAGAAGAATCCTTGAGAGGTGGTTTCAAACGGAAGTTGCACAGGATATCTCTTCTGAGTAAACAAAAGGAATAAGATAGTATCAGAGAGATGGAAAAGGTAAGACAGCCAAAATAGAAGGCGGAAGGGAAAAGCTCTCACCCTTGGAGGGAAGGATTGGGACTGAAACTTCGGAACTGGACTTCGGAAGAACAAAGGAAGAGAGGCAGGTCGTCTGCAAGAACAGACAGGTAAGTGATCCTAATCGGGGCTAGAAGGGAAGACTCAGGGAATAAGGAACTTACCCAGACAGGTTTCAAAGCGGAAGGTAATGCCGTGGAGGAGGTTCTATAGACGGCTAAGTTAAGCAGGATTTGCCGGGTTGGACTGAACACGAAGGGAGCAGTGATTGGATAGCGTGAATGAAGATAATCTCTGAGAGGTAGGTAAAGACAAGATTAGGACAGTTAAAGGACAATCAAGAACTAATAGACAAGTAAGTACAGGATTCAATATCGAACTCACGGAGCGTCGGTAGCAGAAGCGACGCGATGAATCCTTGGCTTGGAGTCTTGATATAGTATCACGTGAGCAGTCTGTGGCGTCTCGGAGAGACGTGAAAAGACTAGACCGTAGCTGTCGGCTGGAGGAACCCGACGGGCATCCATCTTGGAACTGCACTTCCGCACGATACCGCACAAGCGGGTACGGGACCACAGAGTCCATCTACCACAATGTGTAACATTTACAGCCTCTACTGAAGTGACCAGATCTGAGATGTACTCTGCTTCTATGAATATTGGTACTCCTGACCATGAGTCAAGTCCTGAAACATACCCAGTACCTGTCTAGAATCCAACTTTGCCTACTGTCAATACCCCAGATCCATGTATCAACTTGGGCACACACGACTTTGCAGGACAGCCTTCGGAAAGCTTACCCTTTCCTGGTCCTACATCCACCATGCTACTTGTTACAAAATCTGCAAGCCCAATCTCTGCTGCTCCCCCTGCTAGTACTCCCGAATCTGCTACTGATGCCGCATCTCAAATCACTCCTACTGCCTTCGAAGCACCCCCTTCCTCTCTGCCTGCAAGGACAGTACCTGTTGCAAAGCCAGTTAAAAGTTCCCCTATTAAGGCTACAGCTCCGGTTGATCCTGTTGGTGCCATTGCTGCACCTAAACTACCAGTCACGATGCCATCAGACTCAGTTGCGTCCCTGTCCGCTGGTGCTCCTGTGACACCTATACTTCCAGCTGTTACATCATCTGAACTTCCTACTGCCATTCCTGATCTCTCTGCAACTTATGGAGTTCCTGCAACACTTGTTACTCCTGAAGTCTCTGTCGCAAATCTTCATGTTGCCATTGCTGCTTCTGAATTTTTGGACGACCGTACTAGAGCAACCAATTCAGCTGAATCTCTGGTTCCACCTTTCAGCACTGTTGTGTAAAATTTTATGTATGTGACCTTAGGCATTTCAAACTCTCTCTAGGATCGTAGTAGTGAGAGGTAATCATTTCTCTAGTGCCGTACCCCGGCACGCTTCTCCTTACACGTTCACCGTCCCTTTTTGAGAAATGTTCCCCCGATAACAAAAAATCCTGGGATTTGGCCTCTCTTTTATAATACGAAACAATGGCTAATACAATAACAATTGTAACATGGAATATCCGGGGGCTAAATAACTATGTCAAATGCCAAAGGGTGATCACGTATATAAGGAGAAACAAAGTGGGAATTGTGTTATTGCAAGAACGCACTTGGATGCACATAAACAAAATAGGCTTGCTAGCGCATTGGGAGGAGTGCTTGTGGGTTACACATATTCAAAATACGCAAGAAGGGTCCTTATTTGGGTAGACCCAGCGGCACCACTGAAAGTACTGACCACAAAAACTGATGACGAGGGCAGAATGGCAATGATACACGGCATGCTAGAGAATCAGTAAATATGCATAGTGAACACCTACGCACCCAACCACGATGCCACTGTCTTATTCAGGTTGCTGTATTCGAGACTAAGTCCTTACAGAGATGGAATAGTGATATGGGGCGGAGATTTTAATTGCACCCTAAATCCTGCAATAGATAGGTCTGACTCAAAACACAAAAGGCCATCCCCCCAGCTAAGTCCTAAGTATGCTTCTGAAGCATTTCCAGCTGAAAGACATTTGGAGGACACAGCATGGGGACAGCAGAATATATTCCCATTACTCAGCCCCAAACAAAGTTTACACAAGACTCGATTATTTGTTCACAGGGGAAGAGCATGTGTTGGAATTTACTGAGACAGATTACCTAGCCAGGGTCCCGTCAGAACACTCACCCCTCTTAACAAAATGGAGTATATCTGCCCTGAGTCCACCCATACCTACCTGGAGATTGAGAAGTGAATCATTATTAGATAAAGCATTCAATGAGAATATTAGGAAGAGCACTGTTGATTTCATAGAAGTAAATGAGGGAAGTGTACAACAGGTGAGCACGGTTTGGGAAACATACAAGGTAGTCATCAGAGGAGAGATGAAAACAGCATCAGGGGGAGTTCAGAAAACTATAACAAATGACCTTAAAGGTATAGAAGAGAAATTATTGGAACTGGAGAGGAGAGCGGGTGTGGATGAAGAGCAGGTGAAGGAAGAAATCAGACTGAGGCAGGCATGTCCAAGGCAGAGGGGTAGGCTTGGAAAATCTAACCATGCAAAATACCTACAAAGACGTAATGCACAGGGAGATAAACCAGGCCGAATGGTCGCCTGGCTGTATAAAAACAAGAACAAGAGATCCCCAATATGCTCCATCAGCAGCATTGAACAGGAAGAGGTAAATACGCAAGCGGGCATCAACAAGGTTTTTTCAGAGTATTATAAAACACTATACACTGACCCCCAGACAGATAGAGAGAAAGACAAGATGCTCTAGATCTCATTACCCTTCCACATCTAGAGGAACAACAATCAAACATACTAGAAGAAGCCATAACCCCAGGAGAAGTGTTAGCTACTATAAGAACATTGCCCTCGGGGAAGTCACCAGGCACAGACAGGCTTACGGGGGAATTTCATAAGGCTTATGCAGGCACGTTGGTGCCTCTCCTGGCCAAGGTGTATAACGAAGTGTATGCTGTAGGAATCCTCCCAGATAGTATGAGGGAAGCTATGATTTAGCTTCGTTGGACACGACTAAGGCATTTGATACCGTTCATTGGGATTGGTTGTATGCCACTAAGGTCAGAATGGGAATAGTGCCGCAATATATGAAGTGGGTGAAACTAATATAAACTAAACCAATGGCTAGAGTCATGACAGATACCACGTATTCAGACAAATGGCAACTGCATAAAGGGACTAGACAAGGGTGCCCTCTGTCACCTATGTTATACATACTTGCAGCGGAGCCCACAGCAGCCTTCCTGAGGCAGGAATATGGTGATGCTGGAATACAAATAGATGGGGTAAGGCATATAGTATCAATGTACGCAGAAGATATGTTATTGTACCTAAGTAATCCAGCGGTAAACCTACAATATGTGCTAGAGGTACTGGACAATTTCAGTATACTGACAGGGATCAGAATAAACAAAAGCAAGTCATGCGGTATTGCCAGCTCTTCCCCTGCCATGGAGCAGGAAACCCTTCAGATACTTGGGGTTGAACATATATCACAATCCCAAACTAGAACACAAATTCAACACAATACATGCTAAAGAAGGGTTAGTAAAATCGATGGAGTTCTGGGGCAAGCTACCCCTGTCAATGGCAGGAAGGGCTGCATTGCTAAAAATGATGGCATTACCAAGTTTTATGCATTGTTTCGAAATGTCCTGTATAACATCCCTAAAACATTATTACTGGAACTAGACAAAATATATAGGGGCTTCCTATGGCAAGGAGGGTGACATAGAGTGGCACTGAATGTATTGCAAAGGCCATATGTGCAAAGGGGGTGGGGAATACAAAATGAGTTATACTATCTGGCATGCCAGTTACAATACATAGTAAAATGGATGGCAGATGCTCCCACGAGAAAGACTACTCTCCTACTACTGCCAATAGAAAGACTACACCTGTCATGCCCGCGCCGCTGGCGCACACATTGGCAACCATTATGGACTACTTGGTACTCATTGATCCTTCTAATACTCTTTGAACAACTCCTATTCACGCCTGGGTCTTTTATTTCCATTTGCTCAACTTTGGTTCTTTCTTATTTTATTCAATCAACTACATTTACGATAATGCACCTGGCTACAGTCCTCAATTCCTGGCTATTCTCAATCATCGTTATTGGGACCACAATCCCCAGAAGCCCTAGCAGCCAGTGCTGTTTCCACCTGCTCAGGACCAGAGAGGGAGGAGGCAGATTGTCTTCAGGTGTGCTGCTCCAGGTACTGTCAATTAGCCTGCCTCAGAACAGGGCAGGGCTGTATATAAGCAGCTGCCTGCAGGAGCACAGGGTCTTGCAGCTTGAGATCTCCCTGCTCCTGTTTGCCTTGACCCTCTACTTTGTGTGCTGTTCCTGTTGCTGCAATATCCTGATTTGATCCAGTGCCCTTTGCGGGCACCCTGCCTTGCAGCCGATCACGCTCCACTGCCTTCTACCTACAGCCCTTGTCCTCTGGGCTTCCTGCCTTGCAGCCTACTACAGTCCTCTGCAGCCCTCTACAGTCAGCGGCCCTGCTCTTCTGGGCTCACTCCCTGCTGCCCTGCTCTTCTGGGCTCCCTGCCTTGCAGCCGATCACGGTCCACTGCCTTCTACCTACAGCCCTTGTCCTCTGGGCTTCCTGCCTTGCAGCCTACTACAGTCCTCTGCAGCCCTCTACAGTCAGCGGCCCTGCTCCTCTGGGCTCATTCCCTGCTGCCCTGCTCTTCTGGGCTCCCTGCCCTGCAGCCTGCCTCACTCCGGCTGCCTACAGCCCTTGTCCTCTGGGTTCCCTACCTCGCAGCTTGCAACCCTCTGCTGTCTCCAAGCCCTTGTCCTCTGGGCTCCCTACCTTGCAGCCTGCACCTCTTCGCTGCCTACAGCCCTTGTCCTCTGGGCTCCTTCCTTGCAGCCTGCTCCCTCCGCTGCCTACAGCCCTTGTCCTCTGGGCTCCCTGCCTTGCAGCTTGCTACACTCCTCTGCCTTACAGCCTGTTTTACACTTAGCTGCCTACAGCCCTGCTCCTCTGGGCTCCCTACCTCGCGGCCTATTCTTTTGGGCTCTCTGTCTGTCGCCTACTACTAATCTCTCTCTGTCCTGTTCTTCTGGACTCCCTGCCTTGCAGCCTACTACAGTCCTCCGCAGTCCACTACATTTTGCCTGCACCTAGTGCCACTCTTGACTGCAGACCTGCTTCCTACTTTGCAGCCCTTCTGTTTTTCTGACTGCTGCTCCCTTGTTCTCTTCCTTGAGTCCTCTGTACTCCACCTTAGGTTATCTACTTCAGTCTAACTGCCTTTCCTTCATTTTATATCTGTTCTTGTCTTCTCATGGGTCTTATGTAATCCCTTTGTACAGAGCTTGCCTGTTGGTTTCCGGCAGGCAACCTCTGCCCCTTCCCTTGTCGCGTTTTCAGTGTTACAGACACCCACTGCTGTTGTTCCCAGCCATGAGCATACAGCGTGGGCCTCTGTTATAGCAATCTGTGCAGAAGGCTGGAGTTTCCTAAGGTTCGTGGAACACTCTTTCCCATTTCAGCATACACCCCAAGAGGGAATCCAGTTTGTTTGTACCTTTGTATCTTTTGCCCCTTTTGGCTAACAGCTACAGTTTCCTACTCTTCTTTCTTGTTGAACTTCCTGCTGTGTGTGCTTATCTGCTACCTTACTTCAGCACAGCCACCCAAAACCTACGTGGGTACCCTGTGTCACTCTTGACAGAGTGCCATTCCTAACAATACCTCAGGGATTTGGTTTGGACTCCCACTAAAGGACAGCATAGTCACCCTTACTTAGTGAAGTTGGGTATCCAGACCCCTATAGCGGTGGTAATGGAAGATATGCATGGCTATAGGGCAGGTGTGCAAGCACAATGAGAATCCTGTGGCATAGCTAAGATAGGATACCTCAAGAAGGAAAAGGGACTCTTGGAATTCGCAGAACTGCAAGATGGTATGGGAATACACAAGGGTCAATTCCTGTTAAATAGAACTGTGATAGGAGTAATAAATAGGGTAGGTGGACAGCCGTCACGGAAGAGTCAATAGGGAGTGAAGAGGTAGAGACATTGCTAAATGTATCAGAGGGAGGGCACGCCATTTATAGAATATACGAGGTATGATAGATCGTAACTCAGGGATTGAATTGAAGTGTACGGGGAGATGGGAAAATGAACTGGGGAAAACGTTTAAAGACAAAGAATGGCGCGCTATAGTCCTTTATCACAAAAAGGTCTCTAGAAATGCTAGACTACAATTAATTCAGCTCTATATTAAATAAAGGGCATACCTTACGCCAGCTGCAATAGCAAAATTTAAGGGGGCGGCCAGGCAGGAATGTACCAGATGCAAGGAGGAGAACGCCGACTTGATAAATATGTTTGGGGGGGATGCCCTGTGGTACAGGTATTTTGGAGCGGGGTGGCAAATAAAGTGGCCCAAGGAGGTATTAATCTTGATATACAGTCCCCGGGAGCATGCATGTTAGGCCTCTTCACGACAAGTGTGAAGAACAAATCGTTGAACAAGATCAAAGACCTAATGTATAGCCATGAGGTGGAAAGACACTAAGGAGCCGAGTATTGACAGATGGTGGGAAGACCTGAAAAAATGGGCAACAGCAGAACCAGGAGTATGGGAAAAGGCTCTGATGGAACAAAGACAAGAAACTGGAACAGACATCCGACAATGGATTGCCCTTACGGTGACACTGTTTAATCATGGGCGAAGACACTATGCAAAACACACGAGAAAGAGCAGGGGAAAATGTATTTTAATACAGAAATAAAGCAGACTATACACAGGCAGTTAAGGGGGGGAGTTGTGAAGTTTTAAGGGGAAATACTAGAAAGGGATACCGAAATATGATCATGTACATTACTGTTTTGTTATTGTTATAATGTAAAAACGAATAAAGATTTTTTTAAAAAAGAATAGGGAGAAACGTAGGAGCCCTGTATAAGTAGAGGCCTCGGGAAAAAGTAGTGGTTGTTGTTTTAGCTTATTTTAGTTATTTTCAGTGTATTTGTTCATATTTATGGAGGAGACTCAGGGGGGGCGTGGATGGTGTGAATGGGAAGTGAGTAGAGAAAGTGTGTAGGGAGTGCATGGGGATGCTCTAAAAGGGGAGAAAATAGTCTAAAGTATATGTTTTTCGATATAAAAATAATTGTGACAACATTAGTTGACAGTACAGAGATAACAGTAACGTGCATGTAATAAGGAGTATTGACCGATAATACATGACTTGAAGGTGTGGGCTGGCAGGGAGAACACTGCAAACAAATTGGTGACATGCACGCTAGACAGACGACAACCATGGGGACAGACACGCCCCTAACCCACATATGTAAGGCCCTACCCCCTCTACAGTGACAAAATCAAGAAATATAACAGTCAATGGGTGATGGAAACTACAGGGGAAGGAATGCCCACTCCTGGCCAGAGGGGGGATCCTTCGATAAATGTCCATTAGACCATATGTCAACATACTTGACTGCCAAATATAAGGGGAGGCCATTACAGAACCGATGAGAGGTATTGGACTTGTGGAGGGTGTTTGAGGAAACAGGGGACCCAGAGATGGGAGGCGTGATGCCAGACAAGGAGACAGTGACTGACACGGGGGAGGGCGAGAAGGGGGTAGAACAACCGAAGAAACTTTATCCATTACTGACTAAACCGGCGTAGGGATACACAAACCCGGCCTATGTCTCTGGGGGAATGATTTTAGCAGATGCCGGTGCAGCCCCACCCCCTCCATATGCTGCAACCCTGCAGTATCCACTAACACAGGGGTGAGGCGCTAGAGACCTCGAAGTGGCGTTATCCACTACACGCACAGAATTAGTTAGATTACACGCAGCATGCGAAACAGCAAGGGCAGCAGAAGTCCCCATGCTGCCCCCAGGTACCCATGCCATAACTCCTGGGGAAAGGTGGAAATCTGGGGACTTTTTGTTTAGGATTGACAGCGCACCTATAAGAGCTGTACATGTAGAGAGAGAAGGGAAGACATATAGCCTGGGGTACGAGAATGTAGGGTCGGCAAGGGGGATGAGGAAAATTGGAGCGATTTTGATGACAGAGGAAGGGGAAGTGGGAGGGGCTGAGGGAGCACCCCCACCACACCAAGAGTAGAAAGCCTGTGGGAAGGAAGGTTGAGGGAACGGTTTTGGAGAATAGCGTTAGCAAAAAAGAAAGGAAGTGGCCTGAAAACAGGGAAAAGCAAACCGAAATTGCAAATATGAGTGCGTTGGGAAGGCGAACGACTAATGGGAGTTGCTCTGTTTGTTCTCTAATACCACATGCATCTGGGGCACCCAAAATCCTAATACCACAAGAGGTACCATTAAATAAAACAAAATGTCTGATTCATCTTGCACTATGTAGGATAAAAGGCACTTTTCAGGCACACAGTGTTCACTTACAACTCCTCGAGCCAGATACTCAAAAATGCAAAACCAGCTCCACCAACCCCAACTGTTTCAAGGAAGCATTCCTTGCTATACAAAGTACAAAGTATATGGACAATAAGTGGCAAGAAGCAACTTTCATGTGCAAAGCAGAAGGAGTTGTCGGTTACTCAGAAGAAACACTAGCCCTCGTTGAGCAAGCATGTGCACAAATATGGACAGAACATGTTGCAACACTGTCATGGGTCACTCTTAGAATTCGAAGAACTGTGTGTTGGTCAATACCCCGAATCACCACCTCCTCCTCCTCCTCGCCTGAATCTGGTCCTTCTGATGAACTTTCCTGTCTGATCAGACCTGAAGATAAGGGGGTGCCGTCCACACCTTCTACAGGAATTGGAAGCGTGTTTTTCCTTCTCGGTACAGCATGGTCTTTGGCCCATTGATTGTTCATGACATTCCCGGCTGCTCCACAATCTAGCATGGCAAGACATTCAACTGTGATATCCTTCTTCCACTCTAGGACCACCAAAAAAAACATTAACTGGTGAGATGGATCAGGAAACTTGGGTGAGTTAGTGATAGAGGTACTGGCCATTGGAACCCCTTCCGTGTCCCTGATCAGGGTCGGGGTCTTTCGTTTCCCGACCTCCTAGGAGGCACTTCGGGACAATCTTGCAGAAGATGTTTCTCAGAGCCACAGTACATACATAGGCTCAAGTCCTTATGTCGTTTTCTTTCAACTGCAGTCAGGGGACCCCTGGCCGTACCTATTTGCATAGGCTCTTCTGTCGTCGGTAATGGCCTTTCTGCCGGGCTTGGTGTGTAGGATGGTGAGACAGGTGTAATACCAGGCTTGTACTTCCTTTGTTCTGTCCGCCGTTCAGAAATGCTGTATTCAATCTGAAGGGCTAAGGTAACCAGTTCCTGAAAAGAAGCTGGTCTGGCCACCCTAGAGAGTTCATCTTTTATTTCATCATGTAATCCTCTTCTGAAGAGTGTTTGTTTGGCTGAGTCCGGCCATCCGGTCTCCATCGCTATCCTTTGAAAGTTAGATACGTATGTCTGCACGTCTGCAGCACCCTGCTTGGTGTGCAAAAGGTTCTCGTATGATGTATACAGCACTTCGGGTCTTTCAAACCTAGTCCGGAACTGTTGAACGAAGGTTCCATAATCATTCAATACAGGATCGGAGTCTGTCACAAGCGGGGTAGCCCAGGCCAAAGCATTTCCCCCTAGATTGGAGATGAGAAATCCGACCTTTGCCATGTCTGATCCAAACATCTTTGGGCGAAAAGTAAAGTAAACTTGACAAGCGTCAAGAAATTCTTTTATCCTTTTAGGATTGCCTTCGTATTTGCCACAGGGTAGAAGCATTGGCGGAAGGTCGTCACGAACATTTTCCCTTTGAGTGATTTGTTGTCTCAAAGCAGCATTAACCGCCTTCAGAGCATTATTCTCTGCTTTCATGGACTGTAGTTTGGCCGTGATTCCTTGAATGGCATTGACCAATTCCTGATATTGCTCTAAACTGGCCATCCCTGGGCGTTGCAAACTCTCAGAATTCGAAGGAACTGTGTGTTGGTCAATACCCCGAATCACCACCTCCTCCTCCTCCTCACCTGAATCTGGTCCTTCTGATGAACTCTCCGTGGAAATCGTTCTTCTGTCTCTCCAGGCGGTGTTTTGCTTTTTTGTGCAGAGTTTAGGACGGACTCTTCTGGAGACCACCTTGCCAGTAAGCTATCTGCTTGGCAGTGAGACCCCCAGGGAGTCCGCTCCCAATCCCAGGGAAAAGCGTAGCTAAAAAACCCTGGTATGATGTTTCGCCCGCACAGCAGATGCCAAAGCAGGTGAGTACTACAAATCCCAGAAGGCTCTTCTGGTGGCTCGGAGTATGCAGGCTCCAAAGGATTCGAGTAGAGCAAGAATCCAAAACAATCCAGAGCGGGAAGGTAGCGTCAGAGAGGAGGAAGCGGCTTGTAGTCCACAATCAGGTAAGCAAGGGCGGAGCCAAACAAATTAAGTAAGGTACACAGAGACGCAAGGCAGGAAGAAACTGGAGAATACGCCAAGCGGGAGACAGGAGCAACGTACATACCCAGAGGGGTCGAAGGAGTAAACAGGAGGGAGCAACAGGACAGAAGGGTGGAGGGAAACAGAAGCGGAATATTCACTAGGCAGCGCGAAGGAAAGAAACTCAGCGTCTTCACCCAAAGCGGAGGCAAGGGTTGCAACGCATCGGCGTTTCTGCCGGGTGTGTACTTGTAGGCGTCACACTTGCTGGAGGTGTGGTGAGCGTGTCGAAAACTAGACTGCTGCAGGCTGTTAACATTCTAACCCTTTTTCCATCGCTTCCACATTCTCCACGGCGCGCGCGCCATGACAGTCACAGCGATTGAAAAACCGGTGAAAGTACACCAAGAAGAAAGATATGAACTTCGTTTTTACAGCGAAGGAACTGTCTCAATAGGATCAAACAAATGATGCAATCGAACCTTGCTCATTCTAGATCTCAGAAAAGGCCTGCAGCGCTGATGGACTACTACTGGGTATGTGTCCAGAAAGCATACTTGCACCTCCCGTTGAACCCTTTTGGTCCTTTTAATTAAGGTAACACATCATAACATGGATCATATGGAGAATAACTCTCACACCAAACATGAAGACTGACTCAGGAAGTTGGCAAAACGTTCTGTTTTAATACCAATTATCTAAAACAGCGAGTACAACGGACATCAATGGACGTCTTGCAGCACGATCTCAACACATTTCATAAAAAATAACACTTTTATAGCAAAAACTCATCATACGTGACGTCCTACTATGTGGCAAACTACAAAAACCAATGAGGGATTGTGGTTGGTTCAAGGGGAACATCTAAGTGTACTTTCTATATAGGATAGGATTGTGATTGGGTCTCTATAGTCAGGTGGGCAACTTATGCCCTCCCTTAGTGCAAGTCATTCTTGACAGTGAATAGAAACACAACACCTCATTGGCTCTCAAACTATAAGGTCCTTTGTTATATGGCCTTCTGCAATTGGTTGGCATGCTTGTACCCTCCTGGAACATTCGATTCTCTAGCAGCACATAAGCTAGTACCCCAGGTGCTGGTGGGTGAACATGACCATACCACCCCACCCAATTAGCCCATCATCTCTCATCACTCATACCGTCTGCCATTCAGATTGTCTTTGAACTTGGCCTTGTAGTAGCTTCTCGTCTCTGGGAATATAAGGGAGTGTGAGCACGTTCTTATCAAGGTTCAGGCTTGCATGCCTACGTCTATTCTCATCTTGGACTCACGTGATCAGAGACCGTTAATCGGCCCTTTTAGTAGCATTTAATTGTCTTAAATGAAGAACTTGGCTCTCAGGGTGTTTTCTCTTTGTAACTTAACAAGGGATGCCTCGGCTTCTCACGCTTACTTTTTCTTCGAGGACTGATAATCAGTTTTGGCTGCTCTTAGTCTGTGACACCAAGCCAAACAGTTTTCCTTTGGTCCATCTTCGGTCCTCGAGTTGAGCTTAATAAAATTGTGGCATTGAATTTCTGGATTCTATATACATATATATATATATTGACAGCACCGCCTGCAGTCTATTCACTACGTATAGCCAGCCTTATGATTACTTAGTCTACTTGCGTTACGGCATCTGTACAGTTATAAAATGACTTGCATTTTCTGCAATGCTTCTTCACGCATGCAATTTTCATTCCGCACATGAAGGTCTTCTCATTTCTTTACTTCGCCATCAAATTCTATATCGTTTATGCATTCTCTTCTCTGGTCATCCTTCTTAGAGCGTCACACTAATTTCTCATGAATTTCCAGCTTCTTCTTTTCATGTTTTCACACTTCCTCTGCCATCTCTCCTGGGGACCATCATCCTTTTGGGTATACATCACGTAGGGTTTTCTCAGTGGATACATTGTCTCAAAGGATTCTCGTGATATAGGTACTCTTACTGGTATTGCACATGTCGCAATTTCCGGTTTCCAACATATAGGAAGAATAGGGGTGGGACTTCCTGCAGGGGCATTCGGCTGCTCCTCTACACCGTCATCATGGAGGGGCTACTGTTCACTTGCAACGCTGCATTCGGCCCTGCTTGTAGTACCCGAAGAACACCTAAAGGGGGACCCTTTCCAGACAAAGAACAAGCAGTGCCTGAAACCACAATAATAGCACCCACCCTGTTGCCTCCAGACTTCTGCATCCTCCCAGAAAAGGAACGCCATGACCGACTGTGGAGAAAGAAGCAATCCTCTAACTACTTGTCTCAAGAATCATCTCATCTACTTGCACAAATGCTCAACGAATATAGACTGTACAATTCTGCAGAGACATTTTTTGCATCCCTCGTGCCCAGCATCCAGACTATTGCTAACGCCAAATGGCTCCAGATAGTTAGATGGGAATGGATCCAGCTGGCAAATGATACTGAAGAAGGGTTCAACATCAACAAGGTGGAGCTGAGAGCCCTCAGACTAATGACAATGCAGAACTGCTACGTCCTCGACGTCCTGACGGCCATGGAGGGCAGGGTTTGCAAATAAATCAGGAGTTCATGTTGCACATTCGTACCTTCGACTGACGCTGAAAATAGGACACTATTACATGTCATTGCAGCAGTACATGAACTTGGGGTAAAAATGAAGAAGGAAGCAGGGATCCAGGAGGACGATTGGGTGAACATGACATTCGGCTGTGTACCATCCTGGCTTGTAACAATGGTAAAGATGTTGGTCCCTATCATCGTGTTTATTTTGGTGATTTTCTGCATGTGACAATTGGGGCTGCATTGTTGTGCCATAGCAGTACCTAATAGTGCATTGATGATCGTGACAGTTGGGAAAACTCATAATTAAACACCTCGTGATACACAGGAAGTAGAAATCCAGACAGAACATAACAATGACCCTAAATACCGTATGATTGCTGTCTATCAAGGGCACGGAGATGAGGTGGACACTCTATACCACACAACCATTGCACTCCCACCAGACCCCGAAAATGACAAGGAAGGTTTGGGTGAATTTAGCAGGGGATGGGGGATGCATATACATGACCTGCACGCCTGCAAAATACGCTCAGAGTGAAGAGAGCCTAAGACATGTTTGTAGAGCATGGATGCCCATAAAAGGGACACCTGCATGGGAAGAAGCAGAAAGACGGGCGAATGAATGGAAATATGTGGGGGAGGGTGAATTTGTTACTGTAGAAGTAACGAGAGGGGGGAATGTTGGGATGGAAATGAGCCAATCCAACTGCCCTAGGCGCTTCCAAATAAGGCAAACCCCATATGAGGTAATGTAACTTACATGGGGGAATAGTCTGCACCACCTGGTACCATGTAGAGACCTTGTAGCGCATAGAAATTGATGTTTAGCACTAGAAATGCCTGCATTCCACGATGCCATTTTATAATAGGCCCCAAACTGGACAAGCCGCAGACCCATGCGGCTCGTGTTCACCGGTCACAGAGTCTAATTTCTACAGAGTATGCTGGCTCTGCTTGAACCTTGTTCCCACGGAAGTCCATTTCCAGCTTGTCCCTGCAGTATTGCTAATACTCAGTATCGCCTTCAGGAATGTGCCCGACACACAGCGTGAGACAGTTCCAGGCCCCAGGATGTGTCTATTCATCTCCACTAAACTGCCATTGAGCCGCTGACCCCCACCCAGCCTGTCCAGTGCTGACCGCACATCACTAATCCTACCCCCACTCCCTCGGCTCTCTGATAAGCACCCGACCCCCAGGCCCTAACCTCCATAAAGCGCCCACCGAAGATCTAAAGCCCACATGACTGTATTTTTCCCTAGCAGCAACACACGTCTCCAGTAACATGAGATACGCGGAAGGGTAAATCAAAGATCAATCCCCAGAGGGGAGACATTAGGTGTGGGGACTACGGTATCAATGGAGCCCTGAATGTATGGGCCAGCAGGACTGTTTTATCCTCCCCTCTCCCTGTCATCCCTTTCCTGTGCCGCCCAGGTGCCTGCCATAATGAATGAATAGTCCATGTTAGTTTTTTATTTTAGTTAGGAAAGGTGTTTTATGCCTGCCCTGACCTTCACCGCGAGGATGAGCCCAGCTGACCCACGTGGAGCCAGATCGACGGAGAAGAACCAGCAGATTACTGCTTGGCCTCCCCTATGGAGCAAGCCCATGTGTAAGGTGCCTCCAACCAGGAGCACCAAAATTTCCTGTATATTGATGATGCTTTTCGTGTTTATAACCCCATGTTTAATGATGCAAGACCAGAGCGCTCTTGAGCAGCAGAGTTCTTTGCTGGCATTTGTATTTTGTACAAGTAAACCTTGTTATCCTTGCAAAGCTATCTCTTGGCCTATTTCCCTAGTGGGTTGTATTTACTCTGGATTGTGCCTATAGAGGGACTTGCCTTCAAGATCCTCAGGTCCTGGAATTGGAGAGCATTATCTGCAATTGGCAGGCCCTGTGGGAATTTGCCGGAGTTGTGAAAGATCAGCCAGTATTGGTCAGGACGGACACTTCCACAGCCTTAACCTACATCATCCGACGGGGGGGGAGTCGTGGTCTGTCTCCCTGAACTCCCTGGTGTGGGAAATAGTGTCCAATGCAGAGACTCACCTATGGTTCCTAGTGGCGCACCACATCAGGGGGATAGAGAGTGTAGTGGCAGACCGGCTGAGCAGGGTTTTCATGTCCTCGCAAGAACTGCCCCTTTTGGGCAGAACCTTCTTGGCCATCTGCCAGAGGTTCGGGACCCCCAGGATCGACTACTTTGCCTCCCCAGCATCAGCAAATCTCACATTGTTTTGCTCTCGATTTCAGGAAGTAGGAACCTAGGCAGTGGATGCTATGAACTTAGTTTCGCCCAAGGAACTTTTTTTATACCTTTCCTCCAATATCACTGATTCCCAGAGTAGTTAGGAAAATCAGAGAAAGCAGATCTCAGGTGATTGTAGTGGTTCCCCTACTGCCCAAGGAGGAGTTGGGTTTCCATGTTTTTGGAACTCCAGACCCAAGAGGGGTGGAGAATTCCGAAATGGCTGTGTCCGTTGTGGCGCTGCCCCTTTAAGGGCGGGCGCACGCGACAGAGTGACGTGCTGGGCATTCCCGGCCACCGCAGAGCGAACCGGGGAGCCGGAACCAACAACACTGTGTCCATGTGTGTCTGTGAAAAGGTGGGGGGCTCACGGGCCACATGGATAGTGGCAACGAGTCGGGATTGTAACCCAGGAACGGCAGTGACTTTCGACAGTGATTTCTTTGTTGTGCTTACATGAATCTCACCGTTCTAAACATGCCGCGGAGAGGGATACAAACCATGCGGTCGGCGGCCATTTTAGAATCCGGGCTTAGGAAGGTTGCAGCTTCTTTATGAAGACACAGTGAGCCATCCAGGCCCAATTATTGTAACTTATTGTGGCAGACAGCCATATCTTGCACATGATGTGCTTTTTGAGGTGAATTCTGAACATCTCCACTCATTTTCATCGAGTGTTGGGTGTGGAGCCAGGAGAAGCCTGCTGTTGTGCATGTTCCCTGGGCCCACCCTACTCAATTTTTGGGGCCTTTAGCCTGAACTGTGTCTGCAGCATCTGCTCCCCATTGGTTTGGGGCATTGTGCCTGTTGGGGCTTATACATCCATGGATGCCCATTTGAAGAGTTGGTGACTGTGAAACATCTTTAGCCTGCCAGTGTCCAGTGGAAGGGGAACTAAAGGAGGTCCACGCTGCAAGGTGATGTGGTGCGAGTTGTGGCCCTATTCAATCCATCTGGGGTGCCTGTGCATTCGTCACCATGAATGTCGACCAAGCTGCGGCCCAGCAACAAGCCCCTGCAGCGGCAGTCCAACAGCCACCACCAGCACTGCCACCAAGACCACTACTGAGACCACCGGGGGCCCTGCAGCCAATGCCTGAATTTGATATTTCAGGTGCACCTTCCAGTCTGGGGCCCAGGTGGAAATTGTGGATGGACAGGTTAGAAATGTACTTCAGGGCCACCATGGAAACCAACAACGACAGCAAGGTGGCTAACCTTTTGTACTGCGCTGGGCCTGCAGTGCATGAGGTGTTTCTGTCCCTCTAGCCTCAGGATGGCTCGTATGCTGCGGCAAAGGACGCCCTCCATAACTATTTTCTTCCCATGGAAAATGCAGACTATGAACATTTTCTTATGCGTACGGCCCGCCAGAAAGACAATGAGACGTTGGACACATGCTATGGGAGGCTGCGCAGGTTCGCAGTGCCCTGTGCATGGAATGACACCGACACAATGATCAGGAACCAGCTGATTCAGGGGTGTGTCTCTGGAAAGCTGCGCCGACAGATCTTGAGAGAACCTGGCATCACCCTCCCTCGCATCTTAGAACTGGGAAGGTGTCATGAAGTGTCTGAGCTACGGGCGTCCCGCGCGGAGGCAGGAGTACGTCCCAACAAGGTGGAGGACATCTGTGCTGTAGGCAGAGGCAGAGGATTCAGATGATCGGCGGGCGGTCAGCATGACAGAGGGTCGGCGCCGGTCAACTCGTGCATGAAGTGCGGGTTTGGGGTTTGACCTTGCACATTGTGTGGAATGCCCAGCCATCGGAAAGTCTTGTGGCCGCTACGGTGCCTCTGACCACTATGCCCGCATGTGCAAGGCCCAAAGTCCTATGGTTATTCCAAGAGGTCCCGTCCGGGCTGGCTTCTTCCGCCAGCAGTGCTCATCGAATGTGGCCCAGGTAGACCAAGGGGACGACGGCAATGGCCCAGAAGGTGAGGAAAAGGAGGAAGAAGAAGAAAATGTGTTCTTTGTATCGAGCGTGGGTGTCTGGCGCTCAAAGTCCAGGCGGCAACCCCAATGCCACGTACTAGTCAATGAAGACTCTGTTCCGCTGCTTGTGGACACTGGCGCCTCTGTAAACGTAATGGCCAGAGAACATTATGATGCTATGCAATCCCCACCAAGACTCTCCACGCCCAAGGCTTGCATCTTTACCTTCGGGGGCGGCACAACCAATACCGCTTGATGGTGCGTTCGTCGCAGATGTGAAGCATGAAGGGCAAAGATTTTTGCAAGTTTTTATGTCACTTCGGTGAGCAGCAACACGCTACTGAGCTGCCTGGCGGCAGAGGCCCTGGGCATAGTGACTTTCGCATACTCGGTGACTTATAGGATATCCAGATGCTGCTGGACAAACATTCATCTCTGTTCGAAGGCATTGGGCGGATGACGGGAGACCCTGTTCGGCTACACATCGATGATTCCATTCAACCTATGGCATCGAAACATCGGCGGGTGCCATTCCACCTGAGGGACCTTGTGGATCAGGAGTTAGACAATCTAGTCGGACTGGACATAATTGAGAAGGTGGAGGGCCCCACTCCCTGGGTCTCTCCGATCGTGATCCCCCGAAAGCCGAAGCAGCCTGACTCGGTCAGGATATGTGTGGACATGCGCATACCTAACAACCATCGATGACATTATCACCGAGCTACAGGGTGCACGATTTTTCTCTAAACTCGACCTGCGAGCTTGGTACCATCAAGTGGTGCTCCATCCAGATTCCAGATACAACACCACATTTACCACCCATCAGGGCCTATACAGGTACAATAGACTCAGTTTTGGGGTGTCTTCGGCTGCAGAGGTCTTCCAAAATATCATCAGAGGGGCCCTCGCAGACCTGGAAGGAGTGCTCAACATCAGCAATGATATTCTGGTGTTTGCCAAGTCCGAGGCAGAGCATCTATCCAGGCTAGCAAAGACATTTGAGCGCCTCCGGTCCCTGGATCTAACCCTGCATCGTGACAAGTACGAATTTCTCAAGACAGCCATTGAGTTCTTCGGCTTTGCCTTCAAGAAGGGTGGGGTGTCGCCCGGTCTGCTGAAAGTGAGGGACATCCAGGAAGCCCGACCGCCTGAAAACGTGACTGAAGTTAGGAGCTTCCTGGGCATGGTCACATACTGTGGCTGATTCATCAGGAACCTTTCCTCGCGGTCAGAGCCACTGCAGAAACTCACAAAAAAAGAAGTCACCTGACAGTGGGGGCCGTTGGAACAAGCAGCCTTTGATGACATTAAGGGTGCTCTCACCGCTGAGGACACCGTGGCCTTCTTTGATCCGGCCCTACAGACGGAGATTGTGGGCGATGCAAGCCCCTATGGTCTCGGGCAGTGCTTACCCAGGTAGATGCCAATCTGGAAGTCCGGCCGATAGCATATGCCAGCAAGGCAGTGTCGGACACTGAACAGCGGTACTCACAGATCGAGCGAAAGGCGCTGGCGGTCTTGTGGGGCTGTAGGCACATCAGACTGTACGTGCTGGGGAGGCCGTTGACGGTGGTCACGGACCACAAGCCTCTGCTCCCCATCCTAGCAGGTTTTTCCTCTAAACCACCTGTGAGGATAGAACGCTGGATGATGGTGCTCCTGGAGTACGGCGTGTCACTGGTATATTGACTGGGCAGCAACAATGCCGCAGACTACCTCTCCAGGCACCCGAGGGGGGATGACCAGCAGTCCAGGTGTACGGAGGAAGCGGACGAACATATCCGGCTGGTGGTCCAAGCAGCAACGCCCAACTCGGTGCCGGTGGAAGAACCGGAGCGGTCCTCGGTGGATGATGAGTGCTTCGACATTCTGAAAACAGCCATGGAGCACAGCGCATGGAGGACTGTGATGGAGTCACTGGCCCGAAGATCGCAAGATTCCAAGGTAACCCTGGAGCAGCTGTGGAGGGTGTGCGAGGAGCTGGCGTTCTCGGAGACTGGCCTGCTTCTTCGAGGGGACTGCATAGTGGTGCCACAAGCTAAGGTGCAGCAAATCATCGAGCTGGCACACCAGGGGAACCAGGGTGTGCCAAAGACAAATGCCTGCCTCCGACAGAAAGTCTGGTTCCCGGAGCTGGAAAGGGGAGTGGAGGAGCTTGTGGCTTCATGTGTCTGGTGCCAAGCGGCGTCACCTGCGCTAAGGGAGCCGACCATTGAAACCATGCCCAGAGGGACAAGATCATGGGAGGTAGTGTACACAGACTTCGGATCCACGACCAGGGGCACACACTTCCTGGTGGTGGTTGACGAGTGGTCTCGATACCCGGAGGTGTTATTCGTAGAGTCTGTTGCATTTGAAAAAGTGGTGGTGGCGCTGGAGAAGATCTTTGCCACCCACAGACTCAGGGCGAGAGTTTTACAGACCTGATAAGAGGATATGGAATACACCACAGGAAAGTCACCCCGCTGTGGCCCAGAGCTAATGGAGGCGGAGCGCATGATGAGAACGCTGAACAAGGTGTTTCCGCATTGCTCAGGGCAAAGGCGAGTGTCTGCAGAGGGCGCTGTATGCTTTTCTGCGAGGATACCGGACCACCCCACACACGTCCACGGGGGTGGCGCCTGCGGAGGCTATGTTTCAGCGCTTTCCGAGGGACATTCTGCCAGAGGTGGGACAGCGTGAGCCCGTGGTCATTGATAATGAGCAAGTGGAAGAGGAGAGAAGAACACGAACAGATCTGGAGAATGCCCGAAGGGGTCTAAGGCCCCCGAGACTTGTCCCGGGGGATGAGGTACTGGTGAGAAACCACCACCCTCAAGGAAAGCTCTCCCTCACCTACGAGCCGGCGCCGCTAGATGTGGTGGCAGTAAAGGGGTTGATGGTCATGGTGTCAGATGGAATGGCCTAAGTCACCCGCAATGCTAGCTTCTTTAAAAAACTGGGCAAGTCCAAGGCAGAGAAAATGGTAGGCACGGACATTGAGGAGGTGCCTGATGAAGGTGGTGGCCCCTCGTTTCTACCGGGGTCTCTGACCCACGAAGAGCATGGCAATGGAACACCGACCCGAGAGACTGGCAGGAGGTACCCCCTGAGGACAGGGCAAGGGAAACCTGCCAGTCTTACGGACTATGTCATGGACTAGATAAACTTTTGTTATGTCCCAGATACTACAGGGGCCGACGCTCAATTGGGAACCAGGGTGGATATCATTAAATGGGTCTCCGGGGACATGTTGGTACAGTGTGCTGTGATGTGTGGTAACTAGTGCTTCCTTTTCATATGTTTTGTTGTTATGGAAAAGGAGGAGTGTGGCGCTGCCCCCTTAAGGGCACGCTCACGCGACAGAGTGACGTGCCACTCCGTTGCGTGCAATATAAATAAACGGGGCGTTCCCAGCTGCCGCAGAGCGACCGGAGAGCCCGAACCAACAACACTGTCCGTGTGTGTCTGTGAAGAGGTGGTAGGTTAACGCCCCACATGTAGAGTGGCAACATCCACTACAAGTAAATCTGGGAGGGGAGCCACAGCATACAATGGTCAGCTTGGAGGTTGAGAGGGATAGATTACTGGCCCAGCAGGTGGCTGAAACATTAAAAGCACCCTGCCACTATAAGTGCATATGACAAGTATTGTGTGAACCTTTTGAAGTGATGTGCAAAGGCTGAGATTGACCCTCTGGAGTGCGACATAGCCGCCACTCTCCAGTTCCTGCAGGATGTGTTTCAGAAAGGGCTGGTGACTTGCATCCTTCAAGCTGAGTGGGCTGCTCTGAAGGCCCTTTGGTTCGGGTCGGAGGGCAAACTGGAAGGAGAAGGATTGGTGGGCAGGTTTCTGCAAAGTCTCTCCCACAAAGGGGTGCACCTTCCTGGGATCTGTGCCTGGTGCTGCAGTTTCTTCAGAACCTCCATTGGAACCCAAGTTCTTGACCCTTAAAACTGCCTTTCTCATTGCAATCATCTCAGCACACTGCCTAGAGGAAATAGGAGCACTATTATGTATATCCTTACCATGAGGCTCTTGAAATGTGATCCCAAGTTTCTTCCAAAGGATGTGTGAAAATCCCATACCTCACAGAATGTGGTTCTTCCTGCCTTCTTCCAGGATCCCAAGAATGCTGGGGAGGAGGGTTGGCATACTATTGATTCTGGAGTACCTTGACATAATGGAGGCTGTCAGGAAATCAGGCAGTCTATTGGTAACTTTTGGAACTACCAGTTCTGGCACAAAGTCCTCGTTTGTGACAATTAGCAGATAGATTCGGACTGTGATCTAGATAGCAAATGAAGAGGCTGGAATTCCCACACCATCATGGGCTGTTGATGCTCAGGGTGTCTACATGCACGAGATTTGTAGAGCCGTCACCAGGGCAGACCCAAATACATTCATAAAACACTACAGGTGAATGTTGACAACCCCAGGAATCGCTCCTTTGGGGGGAGGTTGCACTCCTGGCTGAAATGGGGTGATTACGCCTAATCCTTTTACTGACTTCCCTCCTCACCCGCCCTCGGTGTGGAAGGTTGTTCCATGATCCGGCTTGGTAAAACTAATATGAAATGTTGGTTAAAAAAAAGGTGATATACTGACGGCAACATTTTATTTCCTGCGGAGAAGGCAGGGCCTCACAACGTAGGTACTGTGACGAGGAAGAGTAGGGCCAGATTAATGAAGATTACCGGTGAATAATCGGGACATTAGCATATCAGGGGCAGGCATTGATGAATCGTGGCCACCTTAGATTTATACTTCCTGTTCTGTGATAAGATGTTCCTTGTGTTCCTCTGAGTCATTGTGCGCGTCTACCTCATTAAAATATTAGACTGCCTTGCCCAATAAGTCATGTAAATTCCACAAACGACAGTAATAACAAAAGTACGTCCTTGCTCTCTATGGTCACCATGGAAATATTCAAATAGCTCACTCGAGTTCATGTCTATCATCATGTTTGGTTTCGTCTTAGCGTGAGGAGTATCGAGTCCAGACACACCCACTTGCGCTGTCTGCGCTGCTGTATAGTTCACGTTTCAAATTGCGGGTATGTTCTATTCTTTTGGGCAGGGAGTTCGATATCTGTGTCCGTGTTCGTGATGATATGGCTGGATTTATATGTAATGATAGCAAGGTAATGTAACGGTTTTGATTAACTTTGGGGCTCTCATTATTATTATGATTATTATTATGTGTATCATTACACAGTGTCTACAACCCCTTCTGTAACTGTACTTACCATTAAAATAACGTGGTACATAAGGGCTGTTTCATTTCAATATTTCGTTTATTTTTCGACATAAACAGTTTCATGCCATGTTTGGGCGTGGCCGTGTTCTTTTGTGATTTGCTATAGTGATCCCCGCATCTATCACTCAGAGACGATCAGTCGCGGACCGGGCATGGGGGCTTGGGGGCTTGGAGGCTTGGGGGGGTGGGAGGGCAGGGGTCGGGGGAGGGGAACGAATTAAGTAGTCTCTTTAGAAATGTGAATGGGATGGAGTGATTAGAAGTAAAAAGGGTGCATAACGTTGCATGCTTTACTCAATAATGACTATGGCTTTAAAACCCAAGGGGGATTTGTTAGGCTCACATTTATCTGCATAATGCAATTATGACTTTGCATGCAGGATGGGGAGAATAAAACTAAAGCCATAGTCTTATTGCTCAATATATTTCTATGATAATGTGTAGATATAATTAGTTTACTGTGAAAGGCTACTTTATTATGTAATGTGGTATGCCTCCAAGGCACTGCTATACATGAAGTATTATATAAGCATATGAAATGCAAAGCAAAACCTTATTAAACGTCTATATCAACTAAACTTGGGAAGATGTGCTTAGTTGCTTAAATTGTCCATATCCTAGTTTCACCATTTAACCAAAGTGTGTGATCCTGTGCAAATCATTTTAATCACACTTTGTCTTATCTGCAGCTCTGTAAGTGATTCGGATTCACTTCATAGCTTATGTTAATAAGACTTGACCATATATAATGAAAGCGCAATTTAGGTATTTTGTACCACAAAGTTATTTGCCACTTGACTTACTCATGGCAACTTAATCTAAAGTTACTTCCATGGTGCCTTCAAGTATCAAAGACTGATGTTCCTTTCAAGGTCCTTTTCTGTGAAGTCACTTCTGATGGTGCAATCCATATTAAATTAGGAGGTTTTCATGTATTTTGCTCCAGAGCGCTTGGGCAGAGTTCTAATAGGCGAGTTTCCTGCATCTATAATGATCCTGCAATTTTATTTTGTTGTTATGTGTTAAAAAGCCATCTGCCAGTAAAGTTACCAAAAAAGTAGATTGGGGCAGGGATGGGCGGTGTGGGGGCGCGAATGAGACCATATGGAATTGCGCGCACTGCATTTGGGGGGAAAAGTAGCAGGACTTTTTTTGTGGTTCGCCCCCACACTCTTGCAATGCTCGATACTTCCATGGAGACAATGGCAGATTTCATGCAAAACAACCTTGCCCAAACTTCAGCAAAAATTCTGATTTTCCATACATACGTTAAAGAAAGTCATAATTCTATTAAAGACACTGAGACGAAGGACTATGTTTTCTCACATCTTTACTGTTGGAGGAGCATCATCAAAACACAATAACAATGACTCATAAAGCGAAAAAACTACCAGTCCCATCAGTTTATAGACTTTTGTAGTTCATCTGTTATTGGACTTCAAACATGTGACTTTTAACTACCAATCACCATAGTCCATCCCTATAAATCCAGTCCAACATTTTGATTCCTTCTCTTTCTTTGTTTGGTCTCTTGTAAACTGTAGCTTCCCAACTGGTTGACGCTGTAAACTTGTCCCTTAACATGACATCATGATCCTGTTGTTTTTATCCGCCATAGAACTTGAAACACAAATCATATTTCAGACATCTCTCCCAAGGGTGGGTAATCGACATGTGCAAAACCATTCCATATTCATTTTGACAACATATCATTGTAACATTATTATCATCACAGAAGACATCTCATTAACACTTTATGACATTGATTACTGGATGTGATAATCCTTTGCCTCTGTGTCTTTATTAGAATTATGACTTTCTGTAACGTATGTATGGAAAATTCAGATTTTCCACACATTCGTTACAGAAAGTCATAATTCTATTAAAGACACAGAGGCAAAGGATTATGCTTCTCAATCTTTACTCAAACTCGAGCAGCATAAATCAAACAAACTTATGATCAAAAAATAAACACATCCAAAACTACATTTCACACAGTGTCTTTTGTGTGAAAGTTTCATTCTTTTGATGTCCATGAATAACAAGTTACGTGATTCCTTCCACCAATCATCACACACCATGTCCTTTATCCTGTTTAACACTCCCAAATCCTTACTCTTTCTTTGTCTGTACAATTTTAAAATAACATTGCATCCCAACGGGTAAACGCTGTAAACCACGACCTTTTATTCCTCCTGCTTCCAATAAACCATGACCTCATGAACCATTCGTTTGTTCTCCACCGTAGCACCTGAAACACAAACCATATTTTAGTCTAATGACCCAGGGTGGGTAATCTACATGAAAAAACCTTCCATATATCTTTTTGACAACAATATCATCTTTTATAACATTTTCATCACAGAATGCAGTACATTCACATTTACAACAGCGATTATTGGGTGGGTTAATCCTTCGCCTCCGTGTCTTCAATAGAATTATGACTTTCTGTAACAAATGTGTGGAAAATCTGAATTCTATGTCAAGACATGGAGGCTCGTATTATGCTTGTTTGAAGCTTACTTACCACCAACGTAGCTATTTTTTCCACTGGCTTAAAATAAAAGGTCTTAAATGTCGATTCATTCAACCAGTCCGCTGCCTTAATGATGTCATCTATTCTTGCTCCTGATAGGAATGCCTTAGAAGCCATTGCTCCTCTCACTGAGTGAGCCTCATATGCATCTGTGTCTACTCTAGCCTGTGACATCACCCATCTAATCCATCTTGCTAGCGTGGCCGTCGCTACTGCCCCAAACGGTTTCCTTATGGCTATTAGCAACTGATTTACCCCTGGGGGTCTCCTTCCCCTAGTCATGGACTCAACCATGCTTTAGTTCTCTTCACTATATTAAAGGTTATGTCCTGAGGAGATAATAACTTCCTATTAATCTCGAAAGCTTTTATATCTGAGACTGTCTTGCATGACAGTAAGCATAATGACATAGTCAACTTGGCTGATAAAGCCTTCCTAGATAGTTCATCATTGTCTGGCCATTATAAGAACATCTTTAAGACTTTGTCTGCATCCCATACCTGATCATATTTATACTTTGGAGGTCTAATTATTCTAACCCCTTTCAGCAGTTTGCAAACTAAAGGATGTTCTAACCCTTCAATTCTTAGGTGTCCCGCAGAAATAGCTGATCGGGCTGTATTAATTGTTCTATAAGCCTTACCCTGGGCTGCTAACTGAGCCAAATAATTCACTACATGTACTACATATGTTCTAGAGGGATGTATGTCCTTTGCCACACACCAACTGTGCCAACCTGACCAGGCTGTTCTATATGCCTTCTTGGTCCCAGGTGCCCAAGCCGCGGTGATAATCTGTTCAGTTTATTCCGATAATCCTGGCCTAGACCAGGCTCCCCTGAAATTGCCCATGCAATGTAGCTGAGACTGCCTGACTTCACTAGAGGGTGACCTTCCCCTGCGGGATCTCTCGCTATGTGATCTAATCTCGGCAATGCTATCGGATTGTCGTAAGTCATCTCTAGCAGGTCCGGGAACCATGCTTGACCCCTCCAATCCGGTGTAATCAGTATCATGGATACCCGCTGCCTCCTCACCTGTGCTAGCATCCTCGCAATCATCGCAAAGGGAGGGAAGGCGTATTCTTTGCTGGGACCCCACTGTTGTAGAAAAGCATCTATCGCTTCCGCCTCCGGGTCCGGTCTCCAACTGAAAAACTGGGCAAGTTGCTTGTTCAACCTCGACGCAAAGAAGTCTGTCCTGCATGGACCCCATCTCTGCATCAGTGCCCGGAACACACTCTCGTCCAGCTTCCAGTCGCTGGCCTCCCTGAGGAATCTGGAGTTCCAGTCTGCTACCTCGTTCTGACGGCCAGGCAGATATTCTGCTATCACTGATATCCCTATCTGTAGGCACAGGTGCCAAAATTATTTCGCTAGCATCGCTAGCATTCTTGACATTGTGCCTCCCAGTCTGTTTATATTACGAACTGCTGACACATTGTCCATTTTGAGGAGTATGCAACATCGTGCCCTCTCCTGAGTCCAACATTTCACTACAAAGAATCCTGCTAGAAGCTCTAGGTAATTTATGTGGAGATTTAATTCTTCTCCCAACCATCTGCCCCCTGTTGACAGATCTCTGCATCTGGCTCCCCATCCCCACCTGCTGGCATCCGATTCTATCACTATGTCCAGGGATGAGCCAAATATTGCCCTTCCATTCCAGGCATCCATGTTCTGTAACCACCATTGCAGTTCCTCTTTCGCCTCCATAGACAGGTATATCCTTTGTTCGTAGGATGCTCCCTTCCGGAGGTGTTGTATTTCCAGTCTCTGAAGGGCTCTGTGATGTAGGGGTCCCGAGAATATCGCTTGTATTGACAAAGCTAGGCGTCCCACTATTCTCGCAAACTCTCTCAGGGATATCGTCTCTGAAGTTAGCCTGATCCGTATCTCTTTCTTTATGTTGTTCACCTTGCCCAGAGGGAGGTTTAATGTTCCCTGCACTGTGTCTAATCTGAAACCCAGGAATTCCATGTTCCTGTCTGCCTGTAGGTTCGACTTCTCCCAGTTTATTAGGAATCCCAGTTGTTGTAACAGATCTATCGTAATTATTATATGTTCCTTGATTGATTCCTTGTCCTGGCACATTATACAAATGTCGTCCAGGTAAATGATAAGTCTGATCCCTCTCCCTGAGGAAAGTCACAACCGGTTTCATCACCTCTGTGAAGCACCAACGGGCCGATGTTAGTCTGAATGGTAGTCAGGCAAATTCCCACACTTGCACTCGCCAGAAAACCTCAGAAACCTCAGTTGTTCAGCTGCCATAGGTATGGTCAGATAAGCATCTTTGAGATCTATTCTCGCAAGCCAATCCCCTTGTTGCAAAATGGCTCTCAGCAAGTTTATGCCCTCCATTTTGAAATGTCTGTAGACTATGAACGTGTTTAGTTCCCTTAAGTTTATTATCGGCCTTGTCTTGTGACGCCCTCTCACTATAAACATGTTGCTTATGAAGCCATCTCCTATGTTTGCTACCTGTTTTATAGTATCTTTCTGCGCTAACTCTCTTATTTCTGTATCTAGTAACTCTTCGTCTGCTGTGCTGAGCCTTAGCAACTTCGGCCATTTCTCGTGTTTTGGTAAACTTATCCAATCTATGTGGAAACCCTGTATGGTGTCTAGAACCCAAGCATCTGAAGAGATTAATCTCCAATTCTCTACACATTACACTACTCTCCACACTACTGGGGGAATTTGTGATTGTGTCTCTTGCACCTGCACAATTCTTCTCACCTGTGTTATGCTGGTGTTGTTTTCCGGGCTGTCTCCATCCTCGCCCTCTTCCTCTTAACGTGAAGAATGGGTTAGGTTTTCTTTCGTCCTGTTTCCAGTGATACCTGTCACTTTGGACCCTGTTCCTGTAGGAGCGACCCCTGCCTCTTCCAGCCCTGTCGAAAACCTGTCTGCCGAATACCCTCTTCAGGGAGGCTTGAGCTTTGTCCATCGCCACATAAGAGTTGACGAATTTTGTTAGCTCTTTAATAAATGTGTCTCCAAAGAGCTTCCCCTTCGCTGTAGCTGCTGCCTCAGATGTGGCCAAGTCACTCAATTTGGGGTCAATCTTAACTAGAATTGACCTTCGCCTTTCCGCCATGATTGCACTGTTGGCGTTGCCCAGTAGGCATATAGCCCTCTATGCCCGGCCTGATAAAATGGTTGAGTCGATAGGTTCACTCTTATCTTTCCCCTCTTCTGCCATCTCCATTATCTTAGCAAGTGGTCCAACCACATCCAACATTCTGTCCTGACATGATCGCCAGGATCTGTCTAATCCTTTCTTTATATCCTTTGCGTATCCCCCATGAAATTGACCATGCGGTCATCGATGTCAGGGGTTTCTGCATTCCCTTCTGTGAGGTGTGGCTTTGGGCACTCGGCCCTCAATTTGTTCCTGGCTTCTCTTGCCAGCTGTGTTCTTAACCTCTTTTTTATATACGCTGCAATCTTGGACGGCAGTTCCATTCTGAGGAACTCGGGTGAATGAGTGTGTCCAGATCAAATTAGTCTGTGTCTGCCTCTTTGTCCTCTGTTCTCTTTTTCTTAGGAGCTCTCTGTTTTTTTTCTTCCGAAGATATCACTTCCACCTCCTCTGATGATGGGCTAACCCAATCATCTTCTTCATACCCCTCTGAGGTATCAGAAGTGTCATCACGCCATTTCTGTTCTTTTCTTTTTCAGCTTGTAGCCTTGCTCTTGCCCTTACTCTTTCGTGGCAAGCCTGGGGGGGTCTTGCCTTTCTCGGCCTTGCAGGCTTTTTTCCTTCCCCTTTATCCTTTCCTGTACCCCTTATCCCCTTCAGCTCCTCCATACCTCTGGAGAATTTGAGCCAGTTCTCCATGACTGCCAGATGTTGGGAACTGTGCCCCATGGATTGACTCGGTGCTTGGCGTAGCATCTCTCCCATGCCAGGCTGCAGTCTTTTCTGGCTCACTTGAGCCCTGCTTTCCTCACTTGAGCTAGACATGACCAGGATAGGGGACAGTAATGCCACTGTATGTAATTCCAGGAGTCTTGGGCCTGTAGCCATCTTAATATGCTTTTAGGGCAGATAATATATCTTATTTGCGTGATGCAAAGCTCATTTTCTGCCTCAAAAGGCTGTTTTGCCTTATTTGGCCATCAGGTGGCATAGTGTACCGTTAATACGCTTTTTGTCCAGGTCTGACAAAACCTACTTATCTCTATGCACGCTCCGATAGATTTGCTTTGAAATCCTCCTTTGATCCATTTCGCTCCGTGAGACCTATTCGCTTTCTCCTGTTCAAACTATTTGGGCTAACTGTCACTCATAAGGAAGTAACTGACAAGGAGCACCTGAACCCTGAAGAGTCACCGTCATGCTCATCGAACTTCTGTGACAGCAGTGCCCTCTATCCCTCACATGTTCGCCGGAACGTTCGTCCCGTCGCTTCCGTGTACGAATTCCTTTTTTATTACCCTCTTGTGGATATGCTCTGCCAAGCCTGTCAAAATGCTGGCGCACGGTCATATTTCAATTCTCATAATAAGTTATCTTAAACATTACACACATAAGCCACTGAAATATCCTTTGAGTTATTATAACGCTAGGTACTTAACTGGCTGCCCGAGCAGCAAAGAAAGAGGAAGGACCTGAGAGTGTTAAAGAGGATAAAGGACATTGTGTGTGATGATTGGTGGAAGGAATCACGTGACTTGTTATTTATGGACATGAAAAGAATGAAACTTTCACACAAAAGACATTGTGGGAAATGTAGTTTTGGATGGGTTTATTTTTTGATAAGGTTGTTTGATTTATGCTCTTCGAGTTTGAGTAAAGATTGAGAAGCATAATACGAGCCTCCGTGTCTTGACATAGAATCTGAATTCTATGTCAAGACACGGAGGCTCGTATTATGCTTGTTCAAAGCTCACCACCAACGTTGACACTTTTTCCACTGGCTTGAAATAAAATGTTTTAAATGTTGATTCTTTTGACCAGTCTGCTGCTTTTATGATGTCTTCCAGTCTGGCCCCTGCCTGATCCATCTAGCTAGCGTGGCTGACCCTACTGCCCCAAAAGGTTTCCTTATAGCTATAAATACCTGTGTCACCCCCGGGGGTCTAATTTCCCTAGTCATGGACTCATAGGTTAAAATGCATCTCACTGGACATAGTTTATGTTGATCTGAAATGCTTGTTAAGATATTGATCTCAACCAAGTTGTTGTCCTTTTCACAATATCAAATGTTTTTCCCTCTGATGTCTGATACCCTCTTGCACGACAATAGAAATAAAAGCATAACTAACTCGGCTGATAACGCCTTCCTTGTGAGTTCGTCGTTATCTGTCTATGATATAAACATTATCAGGACTTTATCTACATCCCATACCTGATCGTATTTTTGTCTTAGGGGTCTGATTATTCTAACCCCTTCCAAAAGTCTGCAAATTAGAGGATGTTCCCCCACTGTTATTCCTTCTATTCTCGGATGTCCTGCAGAAATAGCTGAGCGGGCTGTGTTGATCGTCCTTTATGCTTTGCCTTGTGCTGCTAACTGCGCCAGAAAATTTCCTATGTGAACTACATCTGTTCCAGTGGGATGTATGTTCCTTTGTATTGCTGCAAACCCGCAGACGAGGTGCTCGAACAGACGTGTAAGAAAGAGAGAAGTCTTTACATACGCGTAACGATTCAAGGCGAGGAAGAGTAATGTTCGTATAAGCTCAGCCCTGATGATGGTGCTAGGCACCGAAATGCATTGGCATTAGCTTATACTAAAAGGAAGAGGTATTATTTTTTCGCCTTTGACATACTGTGTGATTAAAACACAAGCTTTTTATTTATAAAGCATTCAGAGAAGTTATTTTGAAATATATTCTAATCTTTGGAAATCTTTTAGTGAATGCAGAAATAAAAGAACAATTGAATTAAATTGCAAGATAACCTAAACACTTTGGGATCTAATATAAAGTAGTGAATTTAGCTCCTGCTTCAAGAAGTTGTGTCTGTTTCTTTATTGACTTAAGTGTGAGACAATGCAAAACCTAGAACCACCACCTATGTTTTTGGATACCCCGGGTGAACCACAGGTTCCGTGGGAAGACTGGAAGAATTTATTCAAATTTTATTTTGTTGTTTCTGTTGGCGAGAATTTCTGATCAATGCACATTTTCAACCCTTACGTGTTGTTTGGGGGTGGAAGCTGTAAGGATAGAACAAAAGTTACCAGATGTACTGGATGAAGAAGGGAGCAGAGGAGGTGGCGATGGTTTGTATGGAAAAGCTAAGAAAAAATTGTAGGTGCAGTTTGGCAAACAGATTATTGTGGGTTTGGAGAGATATAAATTCTTTTCAAGGAAACAAAGGGTTGGCAAATCAGTAGATTCATGTGTTGCTGATTTGTGGGGTCTTTCTGGCATCGTGTGAATTTACAGGGAAGGAAGAGGAATATATTTGAGTTTATGATGCACACGTCCAACCCAAAATTCACGTTTGTTGCAAGCTAAAAATCCATCTTTGCAGGAAGCATTGTCCATTGCCAAGGGTATGGAGTTAACGAGCAATTGCTTAAAGGAAGTAAATACTAGAAATAGCAAGGGAAGTATACAAGTGGTAAAATATATTGAGAGTGACAAAGAGTCAGGGGGAAGAAAATGAAGTGTGTGTGTGATCAAGAAAACCATGACATGGGGGTGGCTGTAGGAGGCAATCAAATTTTGCAACAAGATTTGCACAGAGAGCAGTGTCCAAGGTGCGGTATTGAATAGCATGCAATGAAATCCCAATGAGTGTCTTGCAATGAGGGACAAGTATAGGAAATGTGGGGCGATGGGGCATTTTGACAGATTATGTAAGTCAAACAAAGTATCAGATATGTCGGGGAAGAGGAGGTAGAGTGCTCGAATAAGATAGTCCACATTGTTGGTGAGGGATTATGAGGATTGTGAATATGTTCCCCCTGAAGAGGAGATTGTGGTGGTGGGTTGTACTGTTAGGGGGGCGTTAGCAGATTCTAAGTCCCCCTCCGCTACGATGCCAGAGGTGAAGTATAAGGAGATTTGAGGTGACAGAAATCATACTTTGCACAAGAGTGACATCCAACCCAAAAGCATATGGCTGTGGTACGATTTGATATCTTGGGTTTTGCATGGAGTAATATTGCATACAGTGCAAAACAGGTTCATGCTAAGGTGTATGTAATGGCTAAAGGGGATTGTCTACTGGGGCAGAAACACCAGGGCAAGCTAGGTTTGGAGTTACATCCAGGGAAGGATTTGCAAGCAAGGATGGTCGGTAAGGATAGGTCACAGAAGTTTGCATCAGAGATTGGAAAAAGATTCCTGAGTGTTTTCCAGATAGGTATTGGGAAGTTACAGTGTTATTGCCATAAGATCCAGTTGGTTACCAATGCTGTGCCTTGTGTGCATAAGGTTAGGACCGTTCCATTGGCTGTGAGGGAGAACGTGAGGATGGAGTTGTGTGGGTTATGTGATCAGGGTATTATAGAACCCATTGAGAGGAGTGAGTAGTTATCTCCTAGTGTGATGACTTCACATCTGGATTGCTGACTCAGATTATGTGTGGCTTTAAGGGATATGAATCATAACTTCTGGGTCAATAGGCACCCCCTGCCCAAAGTTAATGAAATGTTAATCACCATGGAGGAGGCAGAGTCGTACAGCATGCTCGATCTCTCGTCTGCTTACCAACAGGCAGAATTGCATCACATGTCTAGAGTGTTGACAGCGTTCATTACACCAATGGGGGGCATACCAGTTTAAAAGGATGCCATTTGGGTTGGCGTTGGCGTCTGCCGTATTTCGGATGCTAATGGAAGTTCTGTTGGGGGATGTTCCTGGGTGTTAGGCAGAAACCTGTGCAGTTCCCTTAGGGAACACTGCAAAAGATTTAAGACTACAGGTGTTGGCAGTAAACCCACTTGTTAGCAGTCTGTACCACCCAGATTTACCTGGTAGCTGTGACTGAGCAGTCAGACTTCCCTCAAGAAGAGTTAGACAGTATGCAAAGTATACACAATAGGCACTCAGATACAATAATATAAGCAAACACTGACCAGAGCTTTGGTATCAAAGTATATAATTATTTATTTAAAAACACACGGTTTGAAACACTCCAGCACTCTTGTAAAATATTCTAAATACAGTTACTATTGTAATATGTACACCCCTTTTGTCCTTATCAGATAGTCACAGTAAACACCACTTATTTTCATACAGAGGTGAGCGCTTAACTAGATGGCACTCCAATAAGTTTGTGAGAAAGGGAGGGAAAAAGACAGAATATGGAAAGGTACACCACTCTAAGATTCAGGAACACTGTTATCAAGGCAGAAGAGCAAAAGGCACTGGTGAGCCAAAGTCCAAAGGCTGGGCCCACTCTTAGAGAGAGCAGAGCACAAACGCGCCCAAGATCACACAGTTACTCTAGGCTTAGAAAGTCTTGCAGAGAGTTCAAAAAGAGTTTAGAGAGGGTTAGGAAAGTTTAGCCAGGGTGTTCCAGGCTAACCCAGGTTCGAAAGCCGGGGGCTAAATCTACCCCGTACAGTCGGTAGCAAGGGAAGCCAGGCAGGACACGGTACCTTAAGTGGGAAGGATCCTCCAGCGGTGGCAGTTGTTTCTGGCAGTGGGTGCAAGTTGCGTCGTCGTCAGGGGAAGAGATCTCGACTTGGAGGAAAGATGAAGGTCGTTGCACTACCAGGGAAGAAACCAGCCCCAGAGTTTTCCGGTTAAAGGTGGTACCTTTGTTTCGCGGTCGTGGTAAAACGTGGTATCCCAGTTGCCGGGGTGCTTGGCACAGGCAAGGCAGCCACGAGGTATGTCGGGAAGGCGAAAAGACGGTGAAACTGGTTATCCCCACCAGTCAAAGGAAGAAGACTCTCCGGCGGGAGATCTCCTCTGTCGTTTGAAAAGTGGTGAGGCGGTCCAGCAGGGCTCCACCGGTGGTGGTGTCGTGGCAGGTCGGCTCAGCTTCTCCCTCGTCGGATTCGTAGGTCCTGTGGCGACTTCTGAAGTTCCAGTCCCCAAAGCCCTGCTTTTATGCAGAAAACCCCCATTCACTCAGCCTAGCTGTCACTCAAACATGCTAAGTGGTGAGCCGGCCGGCTCACCACTTGGGCCAATCAGGACGGAGTGCGACTTGAGTTGCCTAGGCAACTCAGTCCAGGGTGCCTAAATCCCCCTCCACCCCTCCTAAGTACCCCAGACAGAGTGGCACCACTTTGGATGGCTTCTGTGGAGAAGCCCGCCAAAAAGTGGAACAAAGGGCTCGACTTGGGTTGGAGTCACAGAAGAGAACACAAACGCCATTTTAGAATCAAGTTTTGGCAAAAAATACCAACCGGAGAATTAATATTAATTAAATAAACCGGCGGTATGATCGAGGCTACCGTAAATAATTAAATAAAGACAGTAGCCTAAAACAATGGGAAATCCCATAGGAAAATATTCGCGGTTGAATATAAAAAGTAGTATCCACTGCCACCAGCCAAAACTCGATCAGGGGGGACGGAGACATGCCCCCTCGACTAACCGACCCTGGGGCAATTGAATTGCCCCAGCCAGTACGTCCACAATATAATGGTTTGTACTGGTTCTGTTCAGAATTTAAGACTAGTAATGTCAATGGTGACTTTACATGCCCTGGGAGACAGTAGTCAGTCCCAGGGTATGGAGTCTATACTGGGGGGTCACTATGACACCCCTGTGTCACTGCACTGAGGGTGCTGTGTAACACACATCACAAGAACACATGAACCCCTATGGAGTAAAAGACCCCATAGCCCATTAAACACATCTAGATTCAAAGAAACACACTCAAATCATGCCCAAGAGTGAGGGTAAAAGAGTCTCACTCTTGGCAGGAGAAAAAAATAAACCCCAAAAATCCAGCAAAGCTGCTGGGGGACTCACTAGGTTAGGAAATTTAGCCTAAACAGAGAATTCTCCCTAACACTGGGGTAAGATGCTTCCAGGATGACATTTCGATTGGTGCATTAAGAAAGTCAGAGCATGATGCAAGGGTGTATGAGGAGCCTGGAAAGAGCAGGGTTGACGGTTAGAAAGGAGAAATGTCAATTTAAGGTACAGCAAGTGCCATATTTGGGACATAATCAGACTGGCAAAGGGCTTTAAATGTGGCCGGAGATGGTAGATGCTATTTTAAAGGTATAATCTCCACCAAACAAAGATGAGTTGAGATTATTCTTGGGTTTGATAGAATTCTGTGCTAAGTTTCTGGAGAATTCTTCACAGAAAGGTGCTGGTTTACGAGACCTATTCAAAGTGAGGAAAGATTTTGTGTGGGGGTGTGTCACGAGCCCAGTGAGGAAGCGATCACGTGACCCAAGCACCAGCTCAAAAGTACACTGAAGCCAAGCTTCCGCGCTTCTCAGCTGTTTTCAGCATTGCGAGTGGCGTTGTGTTTTTCCTGGATCTTGACCTTCCGGCTTTTGAACCCTGGTTTGTGGTGATTTTGGACTGTCTTGCCTGCTCCTTGGATTTGGTTGCCCGGACTTTGCCTTGTGGATTTTTGACTTTCTGGCTTGCATCATTGGACCTGCTTCTTACGGATTTCGGACTTGGCTTTCGGAACTTTCGAGTTTTGCCTTCCTCGGATCTTGGACACTTTGGCTTTGGACATTTTGGAACTGCTTCAGTCACTGAGCCATTGCTCAAGGTTGTTTTGGACTTCAGCTCAACACCACGTCAAGCCCCAAGTGAGGGGGTTCTGACCCCCAGCACCCCCGGCTGTCTCCCCATCCTGGTTCTTCTCCCATGCTAGGTAGGTCCCACTCCATTTTCTTGATTACTGGTCATTCCCAGGTTACTGCCTTATACTCACACTCACCTGCTTTTCCCTTGCAGCACCTGGTACCCGTGTTCCTGACCCTTTACACCTGTGCCCTCAATAACTGGCGAGGGAGTATATTATTCTCTCCTTCACTGGTGCTTGGGAACAGAGGTACCCATAGACATCGCAGAGGTTTCGTTGTGACAGGGTGTGAGGAAGAGAAGACATTCAGGAGGATGAAGGAAGAGGTGGCCAATGTTCCAGTGTTGCATGGATTTGATCCTGCGGCTGAAACGATTATAACAGTGGATGTGTTTGCGCGTGGTTTGGAAGTGGTTCTCCACTTATCACATAATGGGGTTAGACCAATAAAGTGCACCACTAGGGCCAAGAACACAACACCCACCCCGGGGAAGGCTGGACTGCACTACTGTGCTGTTGGCATAAGCATGGAGAGAGGTCAGGTAGCTTCCAAGATGGCCATTGTGTACTGCACCCAACTCGAGATCCAACATGGCCACCGGGTTGCCCTCAGGCTGTTCTGCAAGCCAAGCACTCTAGTCTTGCAGGGAGTGACACAGGCTATAAAAACCACGACCTTGGTCCACTCCCTGCTTCATGTTCATTCTGTTTTCCAAACCAGCAGCTTAAAGCTTACTGTGTCAACAAGCCCTCATCCCTCAATTCTAAACCAGGCTCCGCTTCAGCGGAATACTTACCCGGCTCTGCCGCATTCTTGCCGCTCGTCTTGCAATGCGCATCCTGGAATCCTCCGACACACATCCTGGAACCCGTCACCTGCAGAAGAAGAAGGAAGATGAGGGAAGAAAATGGCAATGTGTGGATTGCCCAGGTGGAAGATACTGTGAACAATGTGTTTTCTAAAGTTGTCTGGTGGAGAGTGTTGAGGTAGATGTGGAAATGAAGGAGGTGATCAGAATTGAACGTGGTTGGCCGGCAGAGGAGGCGGTCAGTACATCATATTATAAGGTGAGAGAAGAGTTGAACAGTTCGGTGGGGATTTGGCAAGAGGGGAGAGATTGATTCTGCTATCTTCATTACGGAGTGAGTGGACTAAGCGTGCCCACAGGGGGCATTTGGGAAAGAGTTTGGCAAAGCAGAGGTTGAGGGCCACGTTTTGGTGCCCAGGGATGGATGCAGAAGTTGATGAAGAGGTAGGAGTGTGTATTCAATGTAGTCAAGTTGTTAAAGACTCAGAAGGTGGAGCTGGTGTGAGTGGATATCACTGAGCAAGCATGGGAGAAGGTGATGATTGATTTTATGGGACCTATGAGTGTGTTGGAGCAGGACAATAGGTTTGCCATTGTTGTGGTGGATTATGCGTCTAGGTGGTTTGAGGTAGAGTTTGTGGAGAGTATTACAACTAAATGTGTGATTGATTATCAAGAGAAGCTTTTTTTACAAGGGAAGGGTATCATTTTGGATAATGGTGTCCAGCTAGTGTCACAGGAAATGCATACATTTCCAGACTCTATTGGAATTGATAATCACTGTACGCTTAGTATAATCCTAATGCCAATGGTCTCGTAGAATGCACTAATGGCATAATTAAGGAGACTATTCAGCTAGCTCACACCAATAGCTTTGATTGGAGGGTGTGTGTGTATGAGATGATGAGGGCATTCAGGGATACTCCACATGTACTGACGGGTGTTACTCCATTTGTAAAAATGAGGGGCAGGGGTATGCAATCCGAGTTATATTTGCTTTGGTTGGTGGATGCCTGAAATCAGGAGTTGGATGAATGCGTGGTTGAAGAGAGTAGTGTGGGAGAGGGTGATGTGATGAGGGCGACAAAACCTTTCAGTGTACTGTAATGAATCTGAAGTGATTCCCACCCAGAGTCTTGGCCGGGAACCCTTTTGATGTGCCCAGGGAAAGGCAGACACATCCTGATCCTGACCATGTGGTGTTCTGCGGGAGGATCACATGGTGATGAGGAAGGAGAAACCCCATTGTTTAATTTTCCCCAAAACCCCAATCTCTTAATGGCTTATTGCAAAATAGAAAAGGTTAAGAAAACGAACTTTTTTGGTTGGGACTTCAAGACACATAATTCCCTCAGTACTGAGACAAGGAAGAGGGATGCAGAAGAATACTGCTGTAGGAGCGGTCCGCTAATTAGTGTAAATTACCTACACCTGAGGGAGACTTAGAGGTTTAAAATGGCCCCTCAGGTGCAGGCACTAAAACAGCTGAAGCAGAAGCAGCAAAAGCATCAGAAGCGGCAGGAGAGGAGAAAGCAGTACGGGCCATGTATGCAGAGGAATGTGAAGCTGGAGGCGAAAGAAGACGCCGGGCCCATTGTGAAGCATAACGCAGTGGCATGTCCTGAGAAGGTCTTTGGCTCAAGTTATCCCTGTTGCAGATGTCGCGCAGCGGGAAGCATAAGAAAAGGATGCCTGCCCATTGAAGACTCATTGTGCAGAGGTGGCGCAGCAGGAAGCAGAAGTAGCGAGGGAAGTGTACCCTCTTAGGCATCAGGTGGCTGAATTGTACATGAGCCTCTACAGAGCAGAGGAATCTCCAATTCCGGGTGGCGTGGGCAGAGTTGGACCAGAGGAGGCTGTTTGCCAGACTAAGATGCGCCACAACAACAGAAGACCTGCGAACACCAAGAAGAGCGTGATCGAGCGACTAACCTGGTGAGTTCACAGCTTGTGATTGACTCCAGAGTGCTCCGACACTGTCTGCGTGTTCATGGCAGGCAGTTTCACTGGCGTGTGAGTGAAAGAAGCAGTAGTGACGCTTTTGAATACCAAACTGTTAAATAACAACAAAAGTTGTATCTGTTGAACCAAAGTGACTGTGCGAGCATGCGTGTGATTTGGTGGAAGGCACAAAAATCCTGTGAGGAAGCTTTAGTACAAACAAAAGCTTACACGCAATACCCAAACCATGAGTGTTAAACAACCGAGCAATACCATCATAACAAACATTGCTCAAGGCGAGAGGGGAATATTGGGAACCCCAAGAGTTGTAAGACTTGCTGTCCATGTGGTATTGAATACAGATCAGCAGAGGATATAAACATACATCGTCAAAACCAAGACAGAGCCAGAGTAAGACTATATCGTGGTGACTATTTGGTTGTTGAGTAGTGGGGAAAGAAAGGTGGCAACCAGGCTGCCCTTCTGGAGAAGAGTATCCAGCGGGAGAGGGGAATAGTTGCAGAAGAGTCCTAAAGAGCACTAATGTGATTCCTTATTTCCCCTAAAGTGGTCTAAGGTTTGATGCCAATGAAACCGTGTGAAATTGTTGTTGTTCTAAGTTGGAAGTTACCAGTGAAGCACGCTTTATTCATTTGTGGAGTATTGAACAGGCAGGCGAGTAAACCCGTATGGCAAGATGCTGATGTAGAAGGCCTGGAATGAGTGTACATAAGTTAGTGGTTGATTAATGTGCTGAACTGGGGGTCCAACAAAGACAATGCATTACACCTGCTGTGGAGAAATTACTATTTCTTTTTTAAGTCAAAGTTGTTGCAAATCACCCTGACAAAGGCAATTGTTGTTGCAAATTTGAAGAAACCAGATGTGAAACCTGTTTCTACTCCAGGAGGAGTTGGAAAATATTATTTCTTTTGGTACATTGTTGAGACAACTAAACCTTTGCTATCAGGTTTAAATTCTCAGTATCTGTATTGGAACTTTGTGGCAAACCAGGATTTCCTGATTTATTTTGAACTGTTGAGCGAAACCTTGCTCAGACATGGGGAACGGGAATTCACTCAGGTTATGAGAAGAGACATTGATTACATTGTGAATTCAGTCATGTACTATATATATTTGTTGAATTGAACTGCCATACATTTCCTTATTGTTTTATTGAATGTACAAGTGTGAGGGATAGATAAAGTGTTTACTTTAGTTTATTTTAGGGAGGGAAATCCTCATCAGGGTAGGGATAGTGAGGTGTCTATCCAACCTTTTTATTTAATAAAATGGCTTTATCCCACTATCTAGGAATCTCAGATCTCAGTGTTTTTCTCTAAATTGACTGCCATTTTGTGAAACCTAGGCATTTACTCCCACTAAATAGAAATCTCAAATCTAAGTGTGTTCCCCCATTGCCTGCCATCCTAGTACCCCCTTCATGCAGGAACACCCAGCAACAACTGAAAGCAAGTAATGATAGCCAGGTCACTGCTCAAGTTAACTAGGAACCCCTCAGCCTCCTCCCAACCACACTCCCCTCTTCCTAGGCATAGTAAACCACCAGAGCCCTGCTTAGACAGGCCATCCATAGATAGAGGAACATCAGAACCTAACCCACTAATTGGACAACCACCCATAGAGGGCATTCTGCTATTGAGTCGCAAGCGGATAAGAGCTTCTAACCCAAACATCACCAACCCAGAGCGGGGTACACGCCCGCATCAGCCAGGTAGACAGAGCACTAGAGTAACACAAGAATACTGCACCTACTCAATATGCCTGCCAACTAGGAGGACAAACTACAATATTACAAATTACAATACCAAACACAGAGGGTAAGCGAAGATGTTTGAGCACAGAAACGCAAAGACAAAGAGGTAAGAAAAACCTGCTAACCCAACTCTAAAACCTCCACATACACCTCCCATACAGAAACTCACACAACCACCTCTCTGCACAGCAATCCGCACGTACTTCACCAACAGACTAACAACACGTAACCCGGCACAACAGCACACCGAAGGCGCACCGGCACAAAAACAGCACTTAAACTCAGCGAACGGTGCAAACCGAACTGAAGCTGCCAACAGGACATCAAAACTCTCGCCTTCCTGTTCCCACTACACCATACTTACAGAGACACGTTGTTACCAGTGATGGGAGATGTTGGAGGTTGGACCGAGTGACTGTTGTGAGGACCCCCGAAATAAGGAAACATGTTTCTGGAGAGAGACATGAAGGTGTGGTGGGTGGTGGTGAATGGTTTATGGAAGGGTGTGTAGGTACTGGTAGGGAGCCTATGGGTGTGGAAAGTACTTCCCATGGTGATCTGGTTGGTGGCGATGCAGGTGGTGTGCAGGATGGTAGTATTGGTCTCAAGATCATGATAATGAGGGGAACTGTTGGTGGTGGAAAAGGTGTATTGAGGTGCGACAGGACAGTTGTGAAGGAGGCCTGCTAAGCTGGATGATTATGTGGTTTATGGTTAGGCTTAAGTTGTATATCTGTGTATTCAATATTCACTTATCGTTTTGCTTATGTTGTATATTTATTATTCAATACGCACATATCACTTTATGAGCTTGCTATTTGTAATTTCCATATTGATCAGTATGCAATAACTTGTTTAGTACTTGTACAGTTTCATCTTCTTTTATTTTCACAACTATCACCTCAGTCAATTTTCTTATGTATTTACATGCCTAAAGAGTATTCTGTGCAAAAGGTTATAAGGTTATTATTGCCAGTCATGTTTTGTTGGAGGAGGAACATATGTTGAAATGGTTAGTGAGCGTGCAATGGCATCTCACCGTTCTCTTTTGGGATGCCATTGCACGCAGCCTTTGAGAACCTGGCAGTTGGCCCCATACTTCTATGCTTGTAGGTTGGACTCGTGTTGGGGTCTTGTATGTTGGATTTATGTTTTGATAAATCACACTTACCTTACCCGAACCTGTATGTGATACTACACTTAACATCAAACTTTGCACTAACCTGCCAGTGTTTTTTCAAAGCACTCTTCTGAGGGTTATAGACTTAATTGAAGTTGTAAACCTGCTACTGGTGTAATAAAAATGTCTTAACCAGGTCTGCTTTCAGCCACTTGATTTATTTATTTATTTTTTTATTTTTTATTTGACTTGACAGCTTACCAGAGAAAAGAGGGCGCCACACGGCACCGGCATTGAAAAAACAAGCAACCCACATATTAAGCAGTACATACTGAGTAGACTGAAGCGTATTGAAAAAAGGCAATATACAGCGTATTAACAATTGAACAAGAGGGGACAAACATCTACGGGGAGCCTCCCGGGGAGGAAGGGGGGGAAGTTGATGGTGAGGCCATGGCAGATATATAGTCTCGAAATCTCAGCCAGATGTCCCTCGGCCTTGAATGCGGATGCTGTATTGCATTCCAGGACTGCTCCATGTCATAAGCCCATGTGACTGACCTGAGCCACTGTGTATAGGTAGCCACCCTAGGGCGGAGCCAACATAGTAATATGCAGCGGACTGCCAACAGCATGCATAGTCCTGCTAGCTTCTTAGAGTCGCGGGACAACTGAGGAAGGTCATGGAACAAGCAGTGCAGTGGAGTGGGGACAATAGTGTGTTCCAGAATGTCAGACAGTGTGGAGCAAATGTCCACCCAAAATTGGGTTAGGCGGGGGCAGTACCATAGCATATGGACATAGGAAGCTTGATCCATGCCACACCTGGGGCAAGTGGGAGGGACGGAACAGAACATGCGATGAAGTCTCGTTGGTGTATGGTGGTACCTGTGTAAGATCTTGAACTGGATAAGTTTAAATTTGGTGTTGTAGGACACATCGTGGGTGCGAGCACACATTCGGGACCATCTCTCATCGGTGATCTCAACCCCTAGATCCTCCTCCCACCTGTGCCTCAGCTTGGTGAAGGGGGGGAAGCTCTTGTCTGCAACAGGGAATAAAGCCTCGACACCTTACCCCTGAAGGAGAGAAAGGAGCAAAGTTCTGCCACTATAGGCTCATCGGGCGGTAGGGCGGGGAAATCAGGGTATCTGGACTGAAGATTCGCCCGGAGTGAAGAGTATTGTATCCAGACCGAGGGCCGGCGTCTAAGTGGGAGATGGAGATCGGGCCACTCGATAAAGTTTCCATGCTCGAAAACGTCACAGAGTGTCAGAAAGCCGGCATCGGCCCAGTGAGAAACAACTGAATGCGGAATGTGTGGGACATCAGGGAAGAAGTTCCATAATGGGAGATCACTGTGAAATGGGTGGAGTGCATCGACGATTGTCCAGAGGTTGGTCAATGCCAAGGATGTACTGGCTACAGGGTCTGCAGAATTTGAGTCGGGGCGGGGGGCATTGGCTTGAGGATCAGAGATCCAATCACTTGGTCACAGACAGTTAGTTTCTCAAGGCGAACATGCGGGGGGGGGGGGGGGAATCGATGGTATTGAACCAATACGCAGCAAACTGAGATTGAGCCACCACCCAGTATCTGATGAAATCTGGCGCGCTGAATCCGCCCAATGCCTTGGAGGCGGTCAGCGTGGACAATTTGAGGCGAACTGCCCCTGAGTGCCAGAGGAAGGTGTTAGTTATGCCGCACAGTGTTTGGAAAAACGCATCTCCGGGCCACAGAGGTAGATTGGTGAATCGGTAAAGTAGTTGGGGTAATACCATCATTTTAAGTATTCCAATTCTGCCTGCTAGTCAGAGGGGGAGTTTAGTCCAGCTGGAGGTTTTTGCCGCCAGGTTGGTTAGGTAGCTCTGGTAATTGTCGTCCTGCAGCTGTGCCGTGTGTCGGGAGACCACCACCCCCAGGTAAGTGAAGCTAGATGGAGACCAATTGAACCCATGCAAGTCGGGGGGGGTTGTGTTGAGTCTGTGAGTGGGAATAAGGTAGACTTGGAGCAGTTTACTTTCAAGCTGGATATGTCGCCAAATCGGGCCACATCCGCCAGTATAGGGGCAAGGTTGGTTTCAGGGGAGTGGACATAAAGGAGGACATCGTCTGCATAGAGGAAGACTATGTCGGATTGGCCAGCAGTGCACAATCCCCTGTGGAAGTGTGATTGCCGAACCATGTCAGCGAAGGGCTCCATAGCTATGGCAAAGATGAGTGGGGAGAAGGGGCATCCTTGACGTGTGCCTCTGGATATCTGGAAGGGGGCAGGGCATCTGTCTTCCGTGCGGACTCTGGCCGATGGAGCGGTGTAGAGCAGCTTTATCCAGGTTCGGAAATTGGGACAGAATTTGCATTTCTCGAGAACTCGCCATAGGTATTTCCACGAGACTGAGTCAAATGCCTTCTGCATATCTAACGTAGCTGCAACCGCCTGTGTTGTCGGGCTGATCCTGCTGATCACATTGAAGAGCCTCCTTAAATTTAGGGAAGTAGACCGGCCAGGGACAAAACCGGCCTGGTCGGGGTGGATGATGTGGGGCATGTACGGGGCTAAGTGGTTGGCTAGAAGTTTAGCGAATATTTTGATATCGCTGTTGATCAACGAGAGTGGTTGGTATGAGCCGCACTGAGTAGGGGGCTTACCAGGTTTGAGGAGCACTGTAATCAGTGCCTCCCAGAGAGATGGGGGAAGTATTCCCCTGTCGCATGATTCCTCCCATAGTGCCAGCAAGTGTGGCACCAGTTGAGATTTGTATTGTTTGTAAAAGTCCATCGGGAGCCCATCCGAGCCAGGGGCCTTCCCGGATGCCAACGACTCGATGGTCTCGACAAGTTCCTCAAGGGTGAAGGGCCTCTCAAGGAAGCCGCTTGCATCGGCTGACAGGACTGATAGGGGAAGATTCTCTGAGTAGGAGTCGATTTCGGGAACCTGGGGTCCGCCAGTGTCCGATGAAATGGAGGTGTAGAACGAGAGGAGCTCAGAGTTGATATCTTGGGGGGAGGTGGCGAGTGAGCCATCAGGTCTAGTTATGGCCGGGATATTGGGGGCGCCGAGTTCACGGCGCAGCAGTCTAGCTAGCATCCAACCGGGTCGCTCTCCCTCACCGTATTTCCTCACTGACTGAGGGGAGTCCAAGAACTTAACCTCACGCTCGGCAAGGCCCCGGAACCTGTCCAGCTCAAAGGCTAGCGCCGCTGGGGTGGCCGGGGAGTGATCTTCAGCATATTGGGATTCGTGGACGGCCAGGGCCGATTCGCTAGCAGCAATTTCGGCACGGATGCCTCTCAGGATGCATCTTGTGTGCGCTTTGAAGGATTCCCAGCGTACAGCTTGTGTAGAAACAGAATTTGTGTTGATCTCAAAGTATTCCTCGATGGAGGATTCGATTTCGGATGCGAAAACCTGATCAAGAAGCGAATGAGGACTCATCCTCCACTGTCTGGTTTTATTGACATCCGGTCCCCGGTGATAAGTACCGGTGAGTGGTCTGATAGTGTCCTGGGGAGGATAGCCAGGTGAGATAGGCATCTAATCAGCATGTCTGTGATAAGCCATCTGTCTATTCTAGAGTGGGAATCGTGTACTGAGGAGTAAAAGGAGTATGTACGGGATTCAGGGTTAATCAAACGCCAGGCATCTACCAGTGCCAACCGGGGAAGCGTGGTAAGGATAGTATATGCTGCTTTAGACAGTTGGCGAGGCCTAGATCCCGATCTATCAAGGGTGATATCCAGTAATGTATTAAAATCCCCACCCCATAAAATAGGAATCAGGGGGTAGCCCTCAAGTAGTGTGGCCAGGTGAAGGTAGAAGTCGGTGTCATCGACATTGGGACCATATACATTCAGGATAACCACCTCCTGATGTTGTAGTGTACCAGTGATTAATACATATCTTCCAAGTGGATCTATGTGGGAGTGGTGACATGTGAATTTTAGGCTCTTGTGTATTACGGTGAGGCTGCCACGGCTCTGAGTGGAGTAGTTGGTATAGTACCTTTGGGGAACCCATTGCCTGGCGAACCGTTCACATTGCTCCGAGCGGGCATGGGTTTCCTGTAAGCATAGGATTTTAACCCTGTGGCGTTCAGCATGATGCTGAATCTGTTGCATCTTTTTGTGATTGCCTAATCCCCTGATGTTCTAGCTCATAAAGGTCAGGTCAGTGTTAGCCATACCTCAGGGGGTAATAATTGTATAACTGTGAGAGGGTACACAGTAAATGAAAGATGTACGATCTGGATGTATGTGGCTGCATATCTACATATATGAGGTGTTCTGGTGTGGCGCTCGCGGCACCTCCGGCGGCTGTCAAGACTTTTTTTAACCATAACGTCTCCTCCCCCCACCACCACCCACATCCCTCCCCCAATCAGGGGGACGAAACCCAAACAGAACCAAAACAACCACGAGCTTTTAGGCATCAACGCCTGCGGGTCTGTTAGCAGCCAGGTGATGGCGCGCCGGACAGGGGAGAGTGTGAGGAGAGTTATGCTATGCAATAGGATTAACCAAAGCATTTAGCGTAGGTGCGGGGTGCGACAGGGCCTAGGTCTTTGGAACAGAGGATCAAAGAGAGCCTGGGGGTGTAGCCATAGGCCCCGACACTCAGTCAAGGGCAGAGTGTAGTCCTAGCATGGGGAAATTAGGGTCCTGCGGTATAACCACCGGGGGGGACCGACCGTAACGGCAGGGTAGTCACCAAGCTGAAAGCCCAACAGGAAGCGGAAATTACCGTACAACAATGCAATGCAACACTTACGCAAAGGAGTAATGGAGCAACATAAACAACATAAGCAACCAATGAACTACGATTAATGAGTGGCCATCATGTAGGGGCATCACCATGGCGGTCCCACATGTGGCCTAAGTGCAGCAATAACCATTGACAACATGAATCTTGAATTAACAATGCATAGGTCAACCAGGAATGTGTTCATCTATAAATTTCGAGGCCTCTTCTGGGATGGTGAAAAAGAATGTTTGGTTGGAGTGTTCGATCCTCAGTTTAGCGGGGAAGAGCATGGAGTACTTAACTCCTAAGTCTCAAAGTCTCTTTTTGACCGCAAGGAAGTTCTTACGCTCCTGCTGCACAGCCATAGAGAAATCCGGGTACAAGTGTATCCTCGCCGCCCCAAGACGTAGCTCACCCTTGGCCCTGGCCGCTCGGAGGAGGGCATCGCGATCACAGAAATTTAGGATTCTGGCTATGATGGAGCGAGGCGGTGAGCTCTTTCCACCGCAAACTGAGCCGAAAGCTTAGGGTTATCAAGCCGTGTTAGAAGGGTGCGTTCCACGTAATCCTCCATGGGTTCTTTGATGTTGTCCTCTGGTACGCCGATGATGCAGAGGTTATTCCGCCTAGAGCGGGATTCTAGGTCGTCAATTTCCTTTTCGACCGCCGAGACCCGGTTGGTGAGAGTGGTCACCGCAGCGCGTAGGGAGCTCAAGTCGTCCTCCGCAGTGCCAACCCTTGTTTCGATTTCGGCAACTCTACCGTCCGTTCTTTCCATATGGGCCATTATAGATGAGATGGTCCCATTCATATCGTCCAGTTTAGTATGTAGCGTGGTGAAGCCTTTGCGCATACACTCCAGCATTTTCTGCGAGTCATTGGGGGTTGAGGATGCCGTGGCAGTCGATGATTCCTCTGGGGGGGGGGGTCAGTCGGCGGCTTGGAGGGTGTTTTTGTGAACATATTTAATGAGGATTGCTTCCTGCCAGCACCAGCTCCCTTGGTCATGGTGATGAGCCGCGTCTGGCGCCCAGGGTGACAGAGGGAAAACGGCGACCAGGAGCACCAGCTGCCACCCTGTTGGGTGTTCCAGGGGGGGGTAACGCAAGAACAGCAGTTAGGCACGTCAGGGGCAGTGTTGGGAAGACTCCACCAAGAACCGTCGGGTGGGGGGGGTGTGCCCCCAGTAGCTGAAGGAGAGATTAGATGTGATGGTGCCACAGGATTGCTGGTTTGGTGGAGTACTGCAGGAAGATATGGCTCGGGTTGATGGTAGCAGGGGGCCGAGCGGATCAGTTCGGTGGAGCACAAGGTAATGCGATTCAGCTCCTATGGGGGGAGCTGTGCGTGGGGCAACCCGGGTGCCAACACGGCCCCCACCCCTAGACCGTGGGGCGTGGGGTGCCTGCACTGTTAGCGCAGGCGGAGGGCAGCGAGTGGGCCCACGAATGTAGTTGGTTTCAGTGAGGGGGTGCAGGAGCCCACTGATCCAGCCCAGCAATCGTGATGATCAGGAAATAAGTTAATGAGGCCCCTCAGGTAAGTCCATTCATGTGGCTGCACCGCTGCAGGGAGGAGGCGGGCCAAAGCTCATGAGGCAGGGGGATAATTGTTGGTGGGCCGCACGGAGCAGGCCCGAGATCGCTGGGATGCCGGTTATGTGCAGGGGAGCAGAGAGAGAAGAGCAGCAGCGCTGCGCGTCACATGCAGCAATTAGGAGGGGGCACCCGAGGTCCACGGATGGGGGGCCGCCCCACCCCAGCTCCACAAGAGGGGGCACCGTGTTGGCCCGTGCCACCAAGGTCCAGTAAATGCACCCCCGGTGCAGAAACGCGGCAGGCGGCCGGCACGGACAGAGCCAGCAGCCGGGGCCGACCGCCAGGACCAGCGGAGCCCGCCACACCTGTCCCCCCCCAGGCCCCCTACCTTGTAGCTGTCCGTATGTTTCCCGGAGTGGGGGTGACGGGGGGAGGAGGCCGGCGATGTGCAGCGGGACCGCCGCGTAATACAGAAGGCGGCACAGGAGATCCAACGCTTGGAGGAACACCGGTGGTGGTGAGGAAGGCAGCGGCCCCTTACAGCCGGGGGGACGGGGGGCCAAGACTGGATGCAGCAGGGAGAACACAGTGTGTGGCGGGCGGCCCCGCCGGCCACGGCAGCCCGGCACGCCTCAGGGCACAGCGCTCCTCCCCCACAGGAGGCTGCCACGCCGCGCCCCCAGGTGGCGAAGCGGGCCGGAATCTCTGGAGCCTCGGGGCGGGGGAGAGCAAGCAGTGGAAGCCCGGGCCAGAGCGGGAGGCGTAGCACGGTGCCCGGGGGAACCTCCGGGTCCGGGATCTCACAGGGGTGTCCCAGAGAGGCTTCAGAGGAGGCAGTGAGGTTGTCGTGAAGCTTGGGAAAGGTTGATGGCAAAAAAATGAGGATCGTTTTCTCTCCCCGTCCGGAGCTCCACTTGCATGTCCTTCCCCGAAATCCTGTTAAAAATATGCATTGGCAAAGCTAACAATTTTGGCTTCTGTACGTGTATTAGGCATTGGCCAGGGACTGCTATTAGGTGCCCAGGTACTCGCACTATTTTGCACCTACTACCTTTATTGGCCAGTTAATACCAAACGGCTATGCCTGGCAAGTGCCTTCCCTGGTGCACTACTTTATTGCACCAGGACAAAGTTTGCCCTAGTGCTAATACGTAATGGTATTAGCACTAGGGCAAACTTTGCCCTGAAACAAAAATGCATCAAAAATGTATCTTTTTTACACCAGGGCAATTTTTGCCCTGGTACTTTTAATATGTCTAACTGCCCTTGTCATGGTGCAATCGTTTTCTAGTGTGTGCCACTGATTTAAAAAATAGGGCAAACTTTGCCCTAGGGCTAATACCGTGCAACTTTGCACTTGCACCGGTGCAAAGTTTCTGTAATCTGGCCCCAGGTTGTTAATTTATCAAAAGTGCCATTGTCAGAGTTTCAGTTGCAATCTCTGGGAAAGGGACTATCATTTGTGGTGACTATTGATTCCAATTTCCTTAAAGAATAGATTAATCTACATAGGTTTTTATAAGATGCAGTTGAAGATTTTCTTCTCCGACATCGAATCTTCTTCCTCAATTGAGGATGATATGGATGAGTTTAAAGAATTAAAACCAAAAAGTACCCTTTCCTATTGTGAAAAATAAAGCGGTTTTAGTTTTTTAACAGTCTGTGCTGAAGGATTTTAGTCATGTTAAATATTTTCGACCTACTGGTCTTTGTAATTTGAGCAAGAATCAACATAAGGTGCTTAAAGATTTAGCTAACTATGTAGATTTGACTTTTAAACCAGCAGATAAGGGTGGTGTTCTAGTGGTTATGAACTCTAACGACTATGTCAAAGAAAGTCCACGTCTCTTTGGGGATACAGACACATATATGCCTTTACAAGGTGATCTGACTTTGCATCTGAGTTTATTGATGAAGGAAGTACTTGACATAGCTAAACAGGATGATATTAGTATATCTGCCAAAACCAGAGGTTTTTTGACTAATACCCATCCTATGACCCCCATTTTCTACATTCTCACAGTAGTCATAAATCTTTAATCAATCCCTCGGGTTGCCCCATTGTGGCTGGGACAAACAGCTTACTGGCTGTCAAGCCTCCTTCCTGCCACACCATTGCCAGACAGCCTTCCAAACTCACATCTGCCACCCCTAACCCTGCACGCTTCATCCGGCGTGTTCCCCATGACTCTCACCGCACTCAGCAACTGAATTACCAGGGACGGCTACGACCTTTCCTGCATTGGAATCTGCCATGGCGCTTCTCTCTGGGACGGCGCCTGTCCACGGGCGCCCGGTGACTATGATCCAGCGCACGGAGTGCTTCCAATCAGGTGCCCAAATGCCGGCAACAGGCGGCCAATCGCCGGCAGACTCCCAGTGCAGCGTCGAGGGTCACGTGACGCGGCTCTGCGTTTCCCTCGTGACTGCATCACATGCTCAATTCAACGCAGTCAAAAGGACAGGGGAAACGCGGAACAAACACTTCACAGCTGCTTTTCGGAGTGCTGCACGGCGTTTTTGGATCTCGCTAAGGATTCTGATTTCTTCGGCTACGGAACGTTGTACGGATTGCTTTTAGTTTCTTCCTACAGCTCAGGCGAACTTTGATCTCCAGGCATCACGACCTTTGGCTTTGCACAAACTTTTTGAACTTTGGATATTGGACCTTGGCAATTGTTTTCTTGGCTTTCGACCCTGCACTGTTAACGGATTGTTTACGGATCATCCACTGGCTACCTGACCTACAGGTGTTCTCCATCAAGAGTGCCCACAAGGACCCTTCTGTTTTCCCCTACCCTTTTGAGGCATCCTGACCAGCACATTTGGGTAAGCCCTTTAGCTTCTTCCATCATATTGTATTGTGATCATTGTGACTGTCTGCCCTAATCATTCATTGCCTTACAGTGGTCAGGGGGTCCTTCCGGTGTTCCTGGTTCCAGCTTGACGGCACTCCACACCTGTGGCCTCAAGGATTGCATTGGTAGTGATATTATTCTTACCAGTGTGGTACTTGGGGACGGAGGTATCTTCATCTACATGACCATCAAGATCACAAGACTGGCGCCATAGGCGCAATATGTCGATTCAATTGTACAATCATTTATGATGCAGACTCTGACATATTTGAAGGATACAGGGGATTTCCTTTGTAAGTTAGAAACGTTATTTATTAATGACCCTACTGTTATTTTATTTACTTGCAACGTGGTGAGTCTTTATATGTCCATTCCCCATGAAGAACGGCTTACTGCTATGAAGTGGTTTTTACTCTAGCAAGATAATCTAGGTGCTGACAAAACTATTATCTCCACAAAATAAAGGTTCACAAAGTAATCAAAATCTGACATTCAAGAGGATACTTCTTCCCCCTTGTATTGCAATTCACTCCACAGGAAAGCACTCACTTTCCCAGGATTCCACATTCAATACAGTTCAACTCTTAAGGGCATGCATCTTCCCTAGAATTCTACTTGTCATAGAAACATACTCTTGGTGCGAGTCCCAGAATCTTTGGCCACCTGATGTACTCCCCTCCCAGGTTCTATTTTACTACTTCTTATTGGGTGCGAATCACAAATCCACTCTAAACCTGGTTTACTCTCCTGCAAGGACGTCATAGCACAATCTCTCTTATTCAGTAGAAGGGGATATGGATATGGGTCTTCCCCCAAGTTAGTTTGATAATTCTGTATAGGTGTGAATCCCAGATGCACTCTTCACCTGGTATACTCTCCTGCCAGGACTTTATAATGCAATATCTCTCGCTCACTCACCAAAGGGGATATGGGTCCATACTGTGGCCAAGTACTGGGACGATAAAGATGACACTGATCAATGAGGATTATGTGTCCCCCCCAACTTTGGAAACTAATTCTGTCTTTCAGGGTCTCTTTGGGGTTCCCTTCTTCCCTTTGGGTTTTTTGACAACTTCTGCACTTTTTCTAAAGATTCACACTTGTTTGTGTACTTTTTTCGATGTCTGTGGTTGTCAAATGGCTTTCCCCTGTTGTTGGTACGATGTATCCTCGCGCCTGGTGCTGGAATGAAGCCGGCCCTGGTTTGTGTTCTTGCCATAACTTCTCTCTCTCTTGGGGGCTTCTCAAGTTGACCGGCACTGCTGTAGTGACCAGTCTGCACGTCTTCTCCCGATGTTGACAGCGTTCGGAAGCCATGGCTCTCGGTTATACCTGCTCTTTGGTTTATCCGGCTGGCGCACAGTGCTGAGGTTGGCTCCCTTTCTTTCCACCTCTAATCGACTGCCCTCAGGGTCCGCCTCCAGGTCGGGATACTGTCTGCTCTGTCCTGTGCGCGCCGTCTCCTGTCCGCTCCCAAGCCCATGCCTGGAAAAGGAAGTTTCGTCCATTTTCCTACAGCAGCTGATTTAAACTCCTGTCTCCGAACTGGGAGGTGTGCTGGACCAATCACATTCTTCCAAACACTGGACTGCATGTCGTGGTTCATACTGTTGTTTGTTGCATTCCTCTTCCTCGTCTCAGTACATGTTGTTATAAAAGATGAAAAATATTCATGAGTACTATTATCAACTTTGGCAGGTTATTGAAGGAACTTATCACAATATGCCATTAAGGCACAGGGAATGGAAGGGGTATCCCTGAAAGTAAAAGGGGAAGATAACATGTCTTGTCTGATGATGTCTGAGTCCCCCCTGAGGGTCGCCTCCCCTCATGTGATCCTCCCTCGTATAGCCACCCCCAGGGTCAAGATCATGAAGCGGCTGCCATCCCCAGACCACATTTGGAGAGGCTACCTCAGGGAAAGGAGTGATGACATCAGATGCATGACACTACCATCCTAGTATCTCTTCTTCTGCTTCATAAGATAACCTGAGTATCACTGATCAGGTCCTGGCTTGCCTGGCTTATTTCCTCTCCAATCGACCCTCCCAGGTCCAACTTGGGTCCTTCCTCTCCTCTATCTCTACCTGTGGTGTTCCCCAGGGGTCTAACCTCTCTCCCTGGCTGTTCAACCGATACCTGGCACTTCTTGCCCACCGCATTGCCACTCTCTGCCCCAACTTTCAGTGCTCTGCGGATGACACTAAGCTAATTTTCAGGCTCCCTTCAGCCACCTCTTCTACTTCTCTCATCTCCGACTGTCTGTCTGCTATCCAGGAGTGGTGTGCTGCCAATGATCTCTGCCTTAATGCCAGTAAGACTGAGATTCTCCTCATCGGCACACCCGCTCCCTCCTTTCCTGTCTCTCTCTGGCCGGCCTCTCTTGGCCCTCTTCCTGCTCCCACCTGTGAGGCTAAAAACCTCAGGGTCATCTTCGACTCCACACTCTCCTTCTCTCCCCACATCTCCTGACGTCTCTGAGAAGTGATACTACCAACTGCACCTCCTCAGAGGTATTCTTCCTTTCCTCTCCTCCCTCCAGAAGCTCACTGTATCCAGAGCTCTGGTACTCTCTAGGCTGGACTACTGCAACAGCCTCTTTCTAAATCTGCCTGCCTCTACTCTTCGCCCTCTGCATCTCATCCAGAACAGGACTGCAAGACTTCTCCTTGACCTCAAGCCCAGGGATTGTATCTCTCCAGGAGTGAAATCCCTGCACTGGCTCCCAGTGGCTGCAAGGATTAAGTTCAAATCTCTCTGCATTGTCCACAAGGCCTTCTGGGGCCTGGGGCATCAATGCCTTAAACTCTCTCTTCCTAAATATCTTCCTTCTCGATTGTTGTCTCTTTCTTCCCTCTATTCCCCTCCCTTGCCTCGTCACGCCCTGAAACACTTGTGTATAGGCAGGTTATAAATGCCATATCAAATCATCACATATCTGACAACTCAAAGGGGTATCCCCACAAAATATCCCCAGCAAAAATGTTGCCATACATATGGTTGTTTGTCTCGCCATACGCAATATTTTTGGGCAGGATATTTTGTGGGAGCGCACATTTTAAAATAATGCGGGGGTCACAACTCCCGCTCCCACAAAATATCCTCCCCAAAAATATCACCTATGGCGAGACAACCGGCCATATGTATGACGATATTTTTGGTGGGTCCCCCGCAGGGTCCATGGATCAATATCGTCGCAAAAATATGGCGATCTTTTTGTATCGCAATATTTTTGCGGGGATATTAACACATGGAACCCTCAAAGGCCTTATGAACATTTCTCAGCTACGTCACTCTTCAAGTTCATCCATGAATAAGCCTCCTCCCACATAGAAGCTTTTCATTTTGAAAGGTTCCCATCAGCATATCCCCCACATACTCACTCGGTTCGCAGTGGATAACACATCAAAAAGAACGCAACCACTCCGGAGACCACTGGTATGTCTTAGCACCAGTTTGGAAGATAGCTAGGCGGCAACGTGCTCGCCTTGGAAGCAAGACGACACGTAGTAACACAGTTCGATCCCCGGGTCCGTGCTTAGGAACCTCTGAGTATTAAGCGCGTTATAAATATAGTATCATACGATCAGTGTGAAGAGATTATTATTGTATCAATATTCCAGCGAGGAAAATGTGGTGGTAGGTCTACATCACAGGGGCCGTGATATAGATATATAGTGAGGGGTATTAATAAGTCAGAAGGAAGCCAATAATACAGGTGCTTATGATGGTTACTTCTCCCCCGCCAATTCCCACCAACCCCCACTTCTCAGTGGAGAACACGCCAAGGAGAACCTGATTGGTGCTAAGACCATTGGTATGGGTTTGTCTTGACATCAGTCTAAAGTTATCCGTGCTGCATTTTCTGTTTTATTCTGTCCACAATGCGAGGGAATCGTCCCAGTACTTGCATACGAATACCTTTTTTTTCCTCACCTTTTTTTCTATACACCTTTCCTTTCTTTAACTTTTTATTCCTTGTTCCCTTAATAAACAAAAACAAAATTATGCTTCTGCCCTGCTGCCTTAATACCAATCCTCAAACATATAAATGTCTTTGGACCGATGTAAAGACATGTCACCCTTAAAGACAAACATTAAGATGAAAGGTCTGGCAAACTGAGAATACTACGTAATGGTTGTTTCCACAAGATAAATGACGGAAGCAGAAAACGTTTGCCAGATGTGTTACGTACAACCTGTCCCCATATTATTTATGGCTCTAGTAAAATTAAATCACTGAATGTAGGATTGAAAATCTGTTGCTACGATGGGCCAAATAAGTACAGTTCCATTGCTTGGTGCTAAGGACTCGACTCATGCCATAGCTGTAGATTGGCCTTGGTTACCTTCAGTACTTTCATTAAAAGACGATACGTTTGTTGGTGAAAGGATCAGTCTTTAATGATAATGAATCGTTAACAATTGTGTTTGGAATGCAAGGGGCCTTTCAGTACCTGTACTTGGGCTCATTTGTGGAGGCTTGGAAAGTCTCTTCTTTGTGGGCTCAGGCTTCCCGCGTTTCTTAGAGGTGCGTGTCTCGTGGAGGTAAGGACGGGTTTCCTCCAACGCCACTCTGTCCAGTAGTCGGCCCCGGGTGAAGCAATAACTCAGGAAGCACTAATTCCCAGGGTAGCTCTGAGTGACTGCAGTTGAACAATCCAGGGAGAAGACAGGATTCCCAGGGAGGATAGGAGCGGTCTGGAGGCAACCGCTATAAGTTCAAAGGATTCCGAAACCCAGGAAGGAGTGAGAGCAGTCCGAAGGCAACCACGGCAGGACTGCAAGGAATCGGCGGAGGCGAACACTCCAGGAAGGGTGGAGAGAAGGATGGAACCGCAGGACAGTGGTTCCAAAGGTAAGCGAACAGGAACACAGGGAATAGGAGCGTCCGAAGAACTCAGAAACTACGGAGCATTGAGAGGTGCTGTACCGCAGGGGCGGGGTGCTTATCAAGCTATTGAGGAAGTCCGAGGCGCTAGAGCGCAGATCTGATATGGCATCTGCCATGTTGGAGGGCTTGGAAGGCCACCGTGGTACGGTGCCGTAGAGACCAGGAAGACCAGAGGGGACAGTACCGAGGTTTCATGACAGGGCCACTATAATATCTTAACCAACTCTTAATGATGCGCTGATCTAAGGAGCCATTCTGTTATCTTTTTACAGGATGTATGGTTGGTGGCTCCCTTCTGTTTTAATGACTGCCAAATAACACAACAGTGTACACATAGTAATGGAGGTAAGTCCATCTGGTGGTCTCAAAACATTCAGACAAATATGGAGGCCTTTTGGCGGCAAGAATTAAGATACAAGATGGTTCTCATATAAAAAACATTCTTTTAATGAATGTAAATTGGCAACCCTCACATTCCGCACCTAATGTCTACCTTCCAGTTGCTTCTTTCACATTGGAGATTTTACCTCCCGCTTCTCTTCTTTTTCTAATAGTATTGTTTGTTTGTTAAAAAACCTACTAAAAAGAATAATAAAAAAAAATCTATCGTTATAATCTATTGAAAAAAGAGGGGGTAGCTATACTTGAAGTTATTATTTTAAAGCAGAGCATGAACTTATGGGCCCCGTAAGGAACTCATAGTGGCAATATTAAAGACAGATACAAGTGATCACAGGGTGTTTATTAAACTGTAAATACTGTAAATGCAGGATAGAAATATGCCTATTTTAACCCTAAATCTAAAGTGTCGACCATCAAATGAAAAAATAAGGCAGTCCTTGTGGTATTGTATAAAAAATAAAAAGGCCTATACTAAGAAAAACCTATTGCCAATTCCTTACAACTAATTACAAAGAGAGTGTGAGATAAGGGTTCAATAAAGAAAAGTGTTCACAAATAATAAATCAGGATGTGATTGCCTGGGGTTTTCTTTCGTCACGTTATTTACACGAGACAAGATGGGACCTTGGAGCACAGCAAATGCTCGAGCTTTCTCAGCACGAGCCGACAGTTCGGTTCCAGCCATTCCAGCTATCGGGTTCTTCGATGGTTGCCTCTTTTCAAATAAACGCCTCTTGCCTTCCAGGGCCTGATGCATTCAACAAACAAACAAAAAGTTCTTTTCCATACATATATATCCTTTGGGTGACGGCTTCACCCTTAGGTGCCCCTCTTCCAGGAGGGCGCAGACCCCTCACCAATCATTTTTTTTAACAAACCACCTAAACAGTTCCTTTTCCAATGAACTCTTGGTGATGACTGTTTACCCTTGCATCGCCCTTGGTCGGGCTCGGACCCAACTAACAATGGGGACTATTCACTTCCCCTGGTCTTGCATTCACGTTCTCATTAGCTTACCTCCGCCGGGTTCACTTTTGCTAACTTTACACCATGGTATTCAAGTACTACTTTTCACCATGCGGGATTCATTCCCCTTAGCTTTCATAATCATGTCGTTCAAAGACTTTCAACGGGACAGAGGATTTTACAAGACCCCTGTATGACCACTTGACCTCTCTTCCCCTCTTCCCAAGGCCTTTTGGTTACGGTAGTTTCTTATCATCGGGTAATCACCCTGAGTTTCCTGCATGAGTACCCACATGGTGCCGGATGCCTCTGTTGCAGGTTTTCCCCCTCTTTCTCAATATTTCCTTTCAATCTCTCAAAGTTAAAATTTTGCTGCGTGCTACTTTTCGTCCAACACAGTTCGGCTTCTTATCGACTCTGCCCTCGACTCACCGGCTGTGATGAAACTGCTTGACTTTCTTTTCTTTCAAGTCAAGGTTGGTACCACAGAGACCAGCGTCACTCCCCGGCTTGGTTATAAGCGGAAGAGGGTCTCGTGTACCGTAGACATTTGTTGCAATACACACTGGCTATTGTTCTCTCTTGGCTGCCGAGAGGCATATCTTCACTTCCTTTTTCGTGCATGGCCTTGAGTCCTGGGTAGCTAAACAGAGAGAATTACAAAATTTCAGATGGGCTTAAGGAAGGGGGCTGGTACAACGCTTAATGGATTTATTATAGATCGCCTCCAACAAATCGCACAGGCTGCTTTATGCATAGGTCTTCCCTTGGCCTTTGACACAGTCAATCAATCTTGTCTCTGGCACAAGTTGTAGAAACAGGAGATAGCGGAGGGATTACTTAAAATTTTAATCCACCTTTACTCCAATACTAAATTACAAGTCAAAGTCTAATAAAGGATATGGTTTTAGCTGGAAAATTGGCCCAAATAAACAAAATCGTTAATTTCAAATACCTGGGATTTCATATGTTAGCAAAACCTAATAAGGATTTATTAATGTCATGGTTAAAGAATAAAACGCAACAGCTGAACACGCAAATGAAACACATTAACACAAAGTTTGGGAGGGTTTCCATTATAACTATAAAAAAAAGTATTACTATCTTTCATGTATGGGTTGGAAATCGACCACCAAGCAGGTTTTATAGATTTATGAAAAATTGAAGGGATTATATGGCGAAAAGCCTTTTCTCTTTCTAATTGTATACCAGTTGCAGTTGTTCGTTATAAGCTAGGCCTTACTTCTATGAATGCCTGGCATTTGTTGAAAATGTAAAAATTCTACAAACTCTTTCTTGAACTGCCTAATAATTCTTTATTCTTGGACTTCCAAACTAAAGGCAGGAAATCTTATGAATAAATGCTAAACTATATGATAACTTACAAACAATACCCAAATATCTGGAAGTTAAAAGAAACATATGAGATGGGATTGATGGACCATGTGTGAAACAATCACGCAATACAAGTTATTTTACAATTTGGCATAAGAACTTAAGAAATTGGGCGCCATTTCACCCCTACCTGGAAAGATTATCTAATGCATATTGAATATCACCATTTTTAAGGTTCATAATAAATCTCTTACCAACACGAGAAATACTACACATTTGGAGCACAAACTTGTTGGTGTCAAATATTTGTATATATTACAAAACCACCTCTGAAATAGAAATTTTAAATCATTTATTGAAGAAATGCCTTATTTTATCCAATGTAAGTACTACTGTTTTTTTCCCAAAAAAATGTGTACATAATCAAGATTCCAATAATAATGCGCACATTTATAAAAATGCAAACCGGACAACATGATCTTCCTATCTTTGTCCTAACTCTCATGGGTGTCTATAAAGGATACTCCAGTGTTGGAATGCAGTTCCCTAATGTTTTTCAAATACTGGATAAACCTAGGGAGTTCTTCAGCGTCATCAATACGGGCCACCACACCAATATATGAAAAACGTCAGGGAACTGCACAAAAATAGTCCGGTTTGGATTTTTATCAGTTTGCACATTATTGTGCGTCTGTCATGATGCCTACCTCTAAGGAGCCAGGCCGGGCCCAGCAACCCCAGAGGCAGACATCATTTTCCCCAGGGAAGTCTCAGCGGGCCCAAGTCGGGGCTCTTTGGACTCAGTCCTGGCGCCTTAGGCGCCAGGCTCATAGCGGACCCAAGTCCTGGCGCCTTAGGCGCCAGGCTCATAGAAGAGGATATGTGTTTAAGTGCTTGGGTGCACACTTACCTGATGCAGACCTTGCTGCTTCATCCAGGCCCTCTTGAGGCCTGAATGGGACTACTTAACCTGTAGGACTACTTCACCACCCGGGTGTGGTCGGGGAAGGATACATACCTGATTGGTGGAAGGATACATACCAGGAACTTCTTCCAAGGCTATTTAAACCCCACCCGAACAGCCACACATGCTTCGCGTTGTTCTGCACCTAGCAGCTGGACGCTCACCATGTCAGCTCCTGCATCCTGACTTCAGCCACGCCTGCCAGCACCCTGGAACACCTGCAAGGGGAGAAAGGAAGAGAATAGGAGAAGAAAAGCCCTTACCTGCTAAATCTGCATCCCGGAGTCATTTCTCCAACGGCCCTGAAAAGAAGACATCATTTTAAAGGCATTTCGTTTCGATCGCTGCAGCGCTGCATTTTACTCACCTTTGCAAGGCGCTTCCATCTTCAGCAGCGATCTTCCGGATTCAGCTACGCCCCGGCGCCTAGAGGAAAAAAGACAAGAACAAAGGTGAGAGGGAGAAAAGGAATAAGGAAAGCTCAGTTTCCTTTTAAGTCTTACCTGTTGGATTATTCCCATTGCATTTCGGGTCCTGCCGCTTCCTGGCATCTCCGGACCCCGGCCCCTATGGGGAAAAAAGACAAAGACATTGAATGAGCGAATGCAAAGACATTACCTGAGCGCTCATCCAGAACTGTTTCACTTCGGGTCGGCGCCATATCTCCGGCACTCCGAACCCCGGCCCCTAAGGGGAAAAAGACATAAGCATTAGCGCTTGCTGCAATTAGACAACAAACATTATTATTAAGCTTGAACTTTTGAACAGAACTTTTACAGCGCCTTACCTGAACAGTCAAGCTTACCTGAACTCCCATCAATCCTCAATCCAGTGAAGTAACTGGGTTTCAACGCGCCCCTGCATCAGAAGCAGGATGGAGAGCTCATCCTTCCAAACCCTAAGGTGAGGCTTCACGGGGAATCGTGGAGGAGGTATCGTGGAGGGTTGGAAGGGAGTGGGAGGCTTGAGCATTGTTCCACAGTTGGTAATACTCCCTTTTCACGCACAGGAGGGTATCCAACGAGCCAGGGAAGCCAGAATAGAGGGGCCCTTCCTGTCCATCTTCAGAGTTCTGCGCCTTCGACGCCGCGCCTCCATGGGAACCAGGTGAGCGTTACAGAACGTGAAGCCTTACCACAATTTCCCACCTGGGCGCTATGGAGACTTCCGAGACAGATCAGCTGGCCCATCTTTTAGGGGAATTACGGGCAGAAGTGCACTCAGCCCGCCAGGAGACTAATGCTCTCAGAAGGGAAATAATCCTATCCAAGGAAAGAACTGATGATCTGGCCAAAAGGTTATTGCAGGGCCAGGCAGAGCACACTCCTTTACCTGTTTCCGGAGATATTTCTACAACAATGGGTTCGAATAACCCAGTACAAATCAATCTACCTGGACACATGCCTTTGGCCCCGCCGGAACGTTTTGCGGGGGATCCCAAGAAATATGCCGTTTTTATGAACCAATGCCGTTTACACTTTTTATGCAGGCCCGGGGCCTTCCCCAACGACCAGACCAAAGTAGCCTTTGTACTATCTTACCTCAGTGGCTGTGCTGCTGATTGGTCTATTCCATTGGTAAATCAGGATGATCCCATTCTCCGGGATTTCCAGGGCTTCCAGGCCAGCATGGAAAGATTGTTCGCTCGACACTCGCAGGGACAGGCCCTTGACAACGAACTGCTATCCTTACGACAAGGTAATCAGGATCTTTTGTCCTATATCGCCACCTTTAATAGACTAGTTGTGGAAACCGGATGGCCTGAAAATAAAAGGATCACATTGTTTCATTCAGGCCTGCGCGGAGAGCTTAAAGATGTTATAGCTCAGATAGTAGATCCACCCCAGGCCTGCGCAGACTACATAGACTTAGTGGTTCAACTTGATCACAGACTTCAAAATAGAAAAGCAGATCGGCTCAAGTATGAAACCAGAGTACCTATCAAGACCCACGTTAACTCCAAGAGTACTGACGTTTCCGAACCTATGCAAATTGGCAGTGTTAAAGGACCATTAACGCAGAAGGAACGAGAGAGAAGGCGACAAATGCAACTTTGTCTGTATTGCGGAACTTCCGGTCACTTTCTTCAAAGTTGTCCAGTTAAACCACCCAAGAAGGTGGTTGGAGCCACTGATAACGAGTTATTGACACCTGGTTCGGGAAACGACCTAGCCCGACAAGCGTAGGGGTCCGCTTGCCGAGCTTGAAAACAAACTCTGACCTCGCATTTTGTCATGCCAATGGTGCTTGTGAACCCAAAACAGCCTCAGCAGTTGCATGCTATAAAAGCATACATAGACAGTGGAGCTATTGGAAATTACATAGACCGTGAATTGGCTTCCAGGATTAAGCTTCCTCTCCGCCCGAAAGTAACCCAAGATGTAATTACTACAGTTGATGGAACCGAAATAGCCTCAGGGCCTGTAACGCATTCCACAGTTGAAATCACTCTGGTGGGTCAGGACGGACATCGGGAAGCAATCGTGTTTGATGTGATCAAGGCCCCACAATTTCAAGTACTTCTTGGAATCCCTTGGTTAGAAACACATAATCCGAGAATAGACTGGCGAGCAAAGAAGATAACTTTTCCTGATTGTGAACCAACCTGTTACCCAAGGAATCCAGCTATGGGTCTAGCCTCTGTAACTTCCACCCCTGTACAGCTACCATCTGAATACCAAGAATTCCAAGACGTTTTTCAGAAAGAGCAGGCTAACACCTTACCTCCCCATCGATCTTACGATTGCCAAATCGACTTGGTACCCAATGCACAACTACCTTGTAGTAGGATTTATGCTCTTACTGAACCTGAGAACCTGCATTTGCGCCAGTATTTGGATCAATACCTGGCCAATGGTTTCATTCGCCCATCAAAGTCACCAGTCTCTTCCCCTTTGTTCTTCGTACCTAAAAAGGAAGGAGACCTTAGGGCCTGTATTGACTACCGCGCCCTAAATCAGATAACGATTAAGAATCGTTACCCTTTGCCCCTGATACCTGAGCTTATCGACCAAGTAAAAGATGCTCGTGTGTACACCAAGCTGGATCTCCGAGGAGCTTACCACCTGGTACGTATAAAAGAGGGCGACGAGTGGAAGACTGCATTCCGCACCAAATTTGGGCTCTTTGAATATCAAGTAATGCCCTTCGGTTTGTGCAACGCACCTGCCGCCTTTCAGTACTTCATGAATGATGTTCTTCGGGAACTTATCGATGTTTGCGTCATCGTTTATATTGACGACATCCTGGTGTATTCCTCCTCAGAATCTGATCACAGAAACTATGTTAGGGCAGTTCTTGAGAAATTGCGCCAGCACAAATTATTTGCCAAGCTCGAAAAATGCGTTTTTCATACCACAGAAGTGGAGTTTCTCGGATTCTCCCTGACACCTCAAGGAATCCGAATGGACTCGCGGAAAGTGGACGCCATTCTCAAATGGCCATCTCCTAGCTCTGTGAAGGGAGTGCAAAGCATGCTTGGCTTTGCCAATTTCTATCGAAGGTTCATCCCGGAATTTTCTCGAACTGTTCAACCCATCACAGCTCTCCTAAAGAAAAACAAACGCTTTGAATGGACTCTTGAGGCTGAACAAGCCTTTCAGGACCTGAAAACCAAATTCACCTCTGCACCTGTATGGAAGCACCCGCGCCCAGATCTCCCTTACATCGTGGAAACCGATGCATACAGTTCGGCCATGGGAGCTGTCCTGTCACAAAGAGACCCAGAAACTAACCAACACCCTGTAGCCTTTTGGTCCAGAAAATTCTCTCCACCTGAACTCAATAACGCAATTACCGACAAAGAACTACTGGCTATTAAATCAGCTTTCAAGGCTTGGCGTCACTATCTTCTCGGTGCAAGACACACCATCACCGTAATTACGGACCACAGAAATTTGCAGTATTTAAAGACGGCCAAAGCTCAATCTTCGCGACAACTCCGATGGGCTTTATTCTTTGCGGAATTTGATTTTGTAATTACCTATCGCCCTGGCTGCAAGAATGGTAAGGCAGATGCCTTATCCCGGATAGGCATGGAAGAACCCAATTCGAGTTTAGAACCTGTGCCAATCATACCGGAACAAAGAATTCTGGGCTTGACTTCATTGCAAACCATTGAGGACATCCAAGCTCAAGTAAAACAGCTTTTTGACTCTTCTGCCTTACTGGAATGGAGTCAAAAGGGTCCTCACTACACCGTTAAGGATGATTTACCCTACTTCCAAGAGCGGTTATTTCTGCCAAGTAAAGAATTGCAGGAACTTGTCATTACCCGTCATCATGAATCATTAATGGAAGGACACCCCGGTATCGCGAAAACAGAAGAAAAGATCAAACGCCACTTCTGGTGGCCTTCTTGGAGAAAAGACATAAAGTCATTTGTGTTGTCTTGCGGAATCTGTGCCCAAAATAAGAGTCAAAAGAAAAGGCCAGCCGGCCTACTTCAATCTTTGGACATTCCACCAGCACCTTGGCACACCTTGTCAATGGACTTTATAACGGACCTGCCTCCTTGTGGTGGTTACAACACGATTCTCGTAATAGTGGATCTATTCTCCAAAATGGCCCATTTTATCCCTTTAAAAGGATTGCCGTCAGCTTCCACCTTGGCCAAGGAATTTATGGAAAATATAGTGCGGTTACATGGTTTCCCTTCCATATTAGTCTCAGACCGTGGAAGTCAATTTATCTCCCACTTTTGGAAGAAATGTTGCCAACTAGCACAAATAGACGTGCGGTTATCCACCAGCCACCACCCCCAGACCGACGGACAAACCGAGAGAACCAATCAGACTCTCGATCAATATTTGCGGTGCATGTTACACCAATCCGAGTTGAATTGGAAGGACATCCTTTGGATTGCAGAATATGCATACAACAATTCAGTGCATTCTGGAACCGGACAGACTCCTTTTTATACCCTGTATGGTCACCATCCTCGGACCTCTGACCTCTGACCTAGATCCACCTCTGACCCTGGAGATGCCTGCAGTAAATCACCTACATTCCACAATAACCCAAGCCTTCAAAGAAGCTACAACCCACTTACAGCAAGCCAAGAAAAAGTATAAAGAAAACGCTGATTTGCACCGAAGTAAAACTCCTCCTTACCAAGTAGGAGATCAGGTATGGCTAGCAACTAAACATCTACCCCTCAAGGGTCAGCGAACTTTTAATCCCAGATTCATTGGGCCTTACCCCATCAAAGCTATTATCAACCCAGTGGCCTTTAAACTCTATTTACCATCCAACATGCGGATTCATCCCGTTTTTCACGCATCTCTTCTAAAACCAGTACAACCTGGAACCAGACTGTCTGAGCCCCCAGGCCCTGTCCAAATTGATGGAGAATTAGAATTCGAAGTGAAAGACATTTTAGATTCCAAGATAGTTAAGTCGAAACTCTTCTATCTTGTTGATTGGAAAGGATATGGACCTCAGGAAAGATCTTGGGAACCCAGTAACTATGTTCACGCACCACGATTAATTCAAAGATTCCATCGAAGATTCCCGCACAAACCAAAACCCCCGGAGGAAAAGACCTTGGGAGGGGCCTTGAGGGGGGGGTACTGTCATGATGCCTACCTCTAAGGAGCCAGGCCGGGCCCAGCAATCCCAGAGGCAGACATCATTTTCCCCAGGGAAGTCTCAGCGGGCCCAAGTCGGGGCCCTTTGGACTCAGTCCTGGCGCCTTAGGCGCCAGGCTCATAGCGGACCCCAGTCCTGGCGCCTTAGGCGCCAGGCTCATAGAAGAGGATATGTGTTTAAGTGCTTGGGTGAACACTTACCTGATGCAGACCCTGCTGCTTCATCCAGGCCCTCTTGAGGCCTGAATGGGACTACTTAACCTGTAGGACTACTTCACCACCCGGGTGTGGTCGGGGAAGGATACATACCTGATTGGTGGAAGGATACATACCAGGAACTTCTTCCAAGGCTATTTAAACCCCACCCGAACAGCCACACATGCTTCGCGTTGTTCTGCACCTAGCAGCTGGACGCTCACCATGTCAGCTCCTGCATCCTGACTTCAGCCACGCCTGCCAGCACCCTGGAACACCTGCAAGGGGAGAAAGGAAGAGAATAGGAGAAGAAAAGCCCTTACCTGCTAAATCTGCATCCCGGAGTCATTTCTCCAACGGCCCTGAAAAGGAAGACATCATTTTAAAGGCATTTCGTTTCGATCGCTGCAGCGCTGCATTTTACTCACCTTTGCAAGGCGCTTCCATTTTCAGCAGCGATCTTCCGGATTCAGCTACGCCCCGGCGCCTAGAGGAAAAAAGACAAGAACAAAGGTGAGAGGGAGAAAAGGAATAAGGAAAGCTCAGTTTCCTTTTAAGTCTTACCTGTTGGATTATTCCCATTGCATTTCGGGTCCTGCCGCTTCCTGGCATCTCCGGACCCCGGCCCCTATGGGGAAAAAAGACAAAGACATTGAATGAGCGAATGCAAAGACATTACCTGAGCGCTCATCCAGAACTGTTTCACTTCGGGTCGGCGCCATATCTCCGGCACTCCGAACCCCGGCCCCTAAGGGGAAAAAGACATAAGCATTAGCGCTTGCTGCAATTAGACAACAAACATTATTATTAAGCTTGAACTTTTGAACAGAACTTTTACAGCGCCTTACCTGAACAGTCAAGCTTACCTGAACTCCCATCAATCCTCAATCCAGTGAAGTAACTGGGTTTCAACGCGCCCCTGCATCAGAAGCAGGATGGAGAGCTCATCCTTCCAAACCCTAAGGTGAGGCTTCACGGGGAATCGTGGAGGAGGTATCGTGGAGGGTTGGAAGGGAGTGGGAGGCTTGAGCATTGTTCCACAGTTGGTAATACTCCCTTTTCACGCACAGGAGGGTATCCAACGAGCCAGGGAAGCCAGAATAGAGGGGCCCTTCCTGTCCATCTTCAGAGTTCTGCGCCTTCGACGCCGCGCCTCCATGGGAACCAGGTGAGCGTTACAGAACGTGAAGCCTTACCACAATTTCCCACCTGGGCGCTATGGAGACTTCCGAGACAGATCAGCTGGCCCATCTTTTAGGGGAATTACGGGCAGAAGTGCACTCAGCCCGCCAGGAGACTAATGCTCTCAGAAGGGAAATAATCCTATCCAAGGAAAGAACTGATGATCTGGCCAAAAGGTTATTGCAGGGCCAGGCAGAGCACACTCCTTTACCTGTTTCCGGAGATATTTCTACAACAATGGGTTCGAATAACCCAGTACAAATCAATCTACCTGGACACATGCCTTTGGCCCCGCCGGAACGTTTTGCGGGGGATCCCAAGAAATATGCCGTTTTTATGAACCAATGCCGTTTACACTTTTTATGCAGGCCCGGGGCCTTCCCCAACGACCAGACCAAAGTAGCCTTTGTACTATCTTACCTCAGTGGCTGTGCTGCCGATTGGTCTATTCCATTGGTAAATCAGGATGATCCCATTCTCCGGGATTTCCAGGGCTTCCAGGCCAGCATGGAAAGATTGTTCGCTCGACACTCGCAGGGACAGGCCCTTGACAACGAACTGCTATCCTTACGACAAGGTAATCAGGATCTTTTGTCCTATATCGCCACCTTTAATAGACTAGTTGTGGAAACCGGATGGCCTGAAAATAAAAGGATCACATTGTTTCATTCAGGCCTGCGCGGAGAGCTTAAAGATGTTATAGCTCAGATAGTAGATCCACCCCAGGCCTGCGCAGACTACATAGACTTAGTGGTTCAACTTGATCACAGACTTCAAAATAGAAAAGCAGATCGGCTCAAGTATGAAACCAGAGTACCTATCAAGACCCACGTTAACTCCAAGAGTACTGACGTTTCCGAACCTATGCAAATTGGCAGTGTTAAAGGACCATTAACGCAGAAGGAACGAGAGAGAAGGCGACAAATGCAACTTTGTCTGTATTGCGGAACTTCCGGTCACTTTCTTCAAAGTTGTCCAGTTAAACCACCCAAGAAGGTGGTTGGAGCCACTGATAACGAGTTATTGACACCTGGTTCGGGAAACGACCTAGCCCGACAAGCGTAGGGGTCCGCTTGCCGAGCTTGAAAACAAACTCTGACCTCGCATTTTGTCATGCCAATGGTGCTTGTGAACCCAAAACAGCCTCAGCAGTTGCATGCTATAAAAGCATACATAGACAGTGGAGCTATTGGAAATTACATAGACCGTGAATTGGCTTCCAGGATTAAGCTTCCTCTCCGCCCGAAAGTAACCCAAGATGTAATTACTACAGTTGATGGAACCGAAATAGCCTCAGGGCCTGTAACGCATTCCACAGTTGAAATCACTCTGGTGGGTCAGGACGGACATCGGGAAGCAATCGTGTTTGATGTGATCAAGGCCCCACAATTTCAAGTACTTCTTGGAATCCCTTGGTTAGAAACACATAATCCGAGAATAGACTGGCGAGCAAAGAAGATAACTTTTCCTGATTGTGAACCAACCTGTTACCCAAGGAATCCAGCTATGGGTCTAGCCTCTGTAACTTCCACCCCTGTACAGCTACCATCTGAATACCAAGAATTCCAAGACGTTTTTCAGAAAGAGCAGGCTAACACCTTACCTCCCCATCGATCTTACGATTGCCAAATCGATTTGGTACCCAATGCACAACTACCTTGTAGTAGGATTTATGCTCTTACTGAACCTGAGAACCTGCATTTGCGCCAGTATTTGGATCAATACCTGGCCAATGGTTTCATTCGCCCATCAAAGTCACCAGTCTCTTCCCCTTTGTTCTTCGTACCTAAAAAGGAAGGAGACCTTAGGGCCTGTATTGACTACCGCGCCCTAAATCAGATAACGATTAAGAATCGTTACCCTTTGCCCCTGATACCTGAGCTTATCGACCAAGTAAAAGATGCTCGTGTGTACACCAAGCTGGATCTCCGAGGAGCTTACCACCTGGTACGTATAAAAGAGGGCGACGAGTGGAAGACTGCATTCCGCACCAAATTTGGGCTCTTTGAATATCAAGTAATGCCCTTCGGTTTGTGCAACGCACCTGCCGCCTTTCAGTACTTCATGAATGATGTTCTTCGGGAACTTATCGATGTTTGCGTCATCGTTTATATTGACGACATCCTGGTGTATTCCTCCTCAGAATCTGATCACAGAAACTATGTTAGGGCAGTTCTTGAGAAATTGCGCCAGCACAAATTATTTGCCAAGCTCGAAAAATGCGTTTTTCATACCACAGAAGTGGAGTTTCTCGGATTCACCCTGACACCTCAAGGAATCCGAATGGACTCGCGGAAAGTGGACGCCATTCTCAAATGGCCATCTCCTAGCTCTGTGAAGGGAGTGCAAAGCATGCTTGGCTTTGCCAATTTCTATCGAAGGTTCATCCCGGAATTTTCTCGAACTGTTCAACCCATCACAGCTCTCCTAAAGAAAAACAAACGCTTTGAATGGACTCTTGAGGCTGAACAAGCCTTTCAGGACCTGAAAACCAAATTCACCTCTGCACCTGTATGGAAGCACCCGCGCCCAGATCTCCCTTACATCGTGGAAACCGATGCATACAGTTCGGCCATGGGAGCTGTCCTGTCACAAAGAGACCCAGAAACTAACCAACACCCTGTAGCCTTTTGGTCCAGAAAATTCTCTCCACCTGAACTCAATAACGCAATTACCGACAAAGAACTACTGGCTATTAAATCAGCTTTCAAGGCTTGGCGTCACTATCTTCTCGGTGCAAGACACACCATCACCGTAATTACGGACCACAGAAATTTGCAGTATTTAAAGACGGCCAAAGCTCAATCTTCGCGACAACTCCGATGGGCTTTATTCTTTGCGGAATTTGATTTTGTAATTACCTATCGCCCTGGCTGCAAGAATGGTAAGGCAGATGCCTTATCCCGGATAGGCATGGAAGAACCCAATTCGAGTTTAGAACCTGTGCCAATCATACCGGAACAAAGAATTCTGGGCTTGACTTCATTGCAAACCATTGAGGACATCCAAGCTCAAGTAAAACAGCTTTTTGACTCTTCTGCCTTACTGGAATGGAGTCAAAAGGGTCCTCACTACACCGTTAAGGATGATTTACCCTACTTCCAAGAGCGGTTATTTCTGCCAAGTAAAGAATTGCAGGAACTTGTCATTACCCGTCATCATGAATCATTAATGGAAGGACACCCCGGTATCGCGAAAACAGAAGAAAAGATCAAACGCCACTTCTGGTGGCCTTCTTGGAGAAAAGACATAAAGTCATTTGTGTTGTCTTGCGGAATCTGTGCCCAAAATAAGAGTCAAAAGAAAAGGCCAGCCGGCCTACTTCAATCTTTGGACATTCCACCAGCACCTTGGCACACCTTGTCAATGGACTTTATAACGGACCTGCCTCCTTGTGGTGGTTACAACACGATTCTCGTAATAGTGGATCTATTCTCCAAAATGGCCCATTTTATCCCTTTAAAAGGATTGCCGTCAGCTTCCACCTTGGCCAAGGAATTTATGGAAAATATAGTGCGGTTACATGGTTTCCCTTCCATATTAGTCTCAGACCGTGGAAGTCAATTTATCTCCCACTTTTGGAAGAAATGTTGCCAACTAGCACAAATAGACGTGCGGTTAACCACCAGCCACCACCCCCAGACCGACGGACAAACCGAGAGAACCAATCAGACTCTCGATCAATATTTGCGGTGCATGTTACACCAATCCGAGTTGAATTGGAAGGACATCCTTTGGATTGCAGAATATGCATACAACAATTCAGTGCATTCTGGAACCGGACAGACTCCTTTTTATACCCTGTATGGTCACCATCCTCGGACCTCTGACCTCTGACCTAGATCCACCTCTGACCCTGGAGATGCCTGCAGTAAATCACCTACATTCCACAATAACCCAAGCCTTCAAAGAAGCTACAACCCACTTACAGCAAGCCAAGAAAAAGTATAAAGAAAACGCTGATTTGCACCGAAGTAAAACTCCTCCTTACCAAGTAGGAGATCAGGTATGGCTAGCAACTAAACATCTACCCCTCAAGGGTCAGCGAACTTTTAATCCCAGATTCATTGGGCCTTACCCCATCAAAGCTATTATCAACCCAGTGGCCTTTAAACTCTATTTACCATCCAACATGCGGATTCATCCCGTTTTTCACGCATCTCTTCTAAAACCAGTACAACCTGGAACCAGACTGTCTGAGCCCCCAGGCCCTGTCCAAATTGATGGAGAATTAGAATTCGAAGTGAAAGACATTTTAGATTCCAAGATAGTTAAGTCGAAACTCTTCTATCTTGTTGATTGGAAAGGATATGGACCTCAGGAAAGATCTTGGGAACCCAGTAACTATGTTCACGCACCACGATTAATTCAAAGATTCCATCGAAGATTCCCACACAAACCAAAACCCCCGGAGGAAAAGACCTTGGGAGGGGCCTTGAGGGGGGGGTACTGTCATGATGCCTACCTCTAAGGAGCCAGGCCGGGCCCAGCAATCCCAGAGGCAGACATCATTTTCCCCAGGGAAGTCTCAGCGGGCCCAAGTCGGGGCCCTTTGGACTCAGTCCTGGCGCCTTAGGCGCCAGGCTCATAGCGGACCCCAGTCCTGGCGCCTTAGGCGCCAGGCTCATAGAAGAGGATATGTGTTTAAGTGCTTGGGTGAACACTTACCTGATGCAGACCCTGCTGCTTCATCCAGGCCCTCTTGAGGCCTGAATGGGACTACTTAACCTGTAGGACTACTTCACCACCCGGGTGTGGTCGGGGAAGGATACATACCTGATTGGTGGAAGGATACATACCAGGAACTTCTTCCAAGGCTATTTAAACCCCACCCGAACAGCCACACATGCTTCGCGTTGTTCTGCACCTAGCAGCTGGACGCTCACCATGTCAGCTCCTGCATCCTGACTTCAGCCACGCCTGCCAGCACCCTGGAACACCTGCAAGGGGAGAAAGGAAGAGAATAGGAGAAGAAAAGCCCTTACCTGCTAAATCTGCATCCCGGAGTCATTTCTCCAACGGCCCTGAAAAGGAAGACATCATTTTAAAGGCATTTCGTTTCGATCGCTGCAGCGCTGCATTTTACTCACCTTTGCAAGGTGCTTCCATTTTCAGCAGCGATCTTCCGGATTCAGCTACGCCCCGGCGCCTAGAGGAAAAAAGACAAGAACAAAGGTGAGAGGGAGAAAAGGAATAAGGAAAGCTCAGTTTCCTTTTAAGTCTTACCTGTTGGATTATTCCCACTGCATTTCGGGTCCTGCCGCTTCCTGGCATCTCCGGACCCCGGCCCCTATGGGGAAAAAAGACAAAGACATTGAATGAGCGAATGCAAAGACATTACCTGAGCGCTCATCCAGAACTGTTTCACTTCGGGTCGGCGCCATATCTCCGGCACTCCGAACCCCGGCCCCTAAGGGGAAAAAGACATAAGCATTAGCGCTTGCTGCAATTAGACAACAAACATTATTATTAAGCTTGAACTTTTGAACAGAACTTTTACAGCGCCTTACCTGAACAGTCAAGCTTACCTGAACTCCCATCAATCCTCAATCCAGTGAAGTAACTAGGTTTCAACGCGCCCCTGCATCAGAAGCAGGATGGAGAGCTCATCCTTCCAAACCCTAAGGTGAGGCTTCACGGGGAATCGTGGAGGAGGTATCGTGGAGGGTTGGAAGGGAGTGGGAGGCTTGAGCATTGTTCCACAGTTGGTAATACTCCCTTTTCACGCACAGGAGGGTATCCAACGAGCCAGGGAAGCCAGAATAGAGGGGCCCTTCCTGTCCATCTTCAGAGTTCTGCGCCTTCGACGCCGCGCCTCCGTGGGAACCAGGTCAGCGTTACAATACCCTGTATGGTCACCATCCTCGGACCTCTGACCTAGATCCACCTCTGACCCTGGAGATGCCTGCAGTAAATCACCTACATTCCACAATAACCCAAGCCTTCAAAGAAGCTACAACCCACTTACAGCAAGCCAAGAAAAAGTATAAAGAAAACGCTGATTTGCACCGAAGTAAAACTCCTCCTTACCAAGTAGGAGATCAGGTATGGCTAGCAACTAAACATCTACCCCTCAAGGGTCAGCAAACTTTTAATCCCAGATTCATTGGGCCTTACCCCATCAAAGCTATTATCAACCCAGTGGCCTTTAAACTCGATTTACCATCCAACATGCGGATTCATCCAGTTTTTCACACATCTCTTCTAAAACCAGTACAACCTGGAACCAGACTGTCTGAGCCCCCAGGCCCTGTCCAAATTGATGGAGAATTAGAATTCGAAGTGAAAGACATTTTAGATTCCATGATAGTTAAGTCGAAACTCTTCTATCTTGTTGATTGGAAAGGATATGGACCTCAGGAAAGATCTTGGGAACCCAGTAACTATGTTCACGCACCACGATTAATTCAAAGATTCCATCGAAGATTCCCGCACAAACCAAAACCCCCGGAGGAAAAGACCTTGGGAGGGGCCTTGAGGGGGGGTACTGTCATGATGCCTACCTCTAAGGAGCCAGGCCGGGCCCAGCAACCCCAGAGGCAGACATCATTTTCCCCAGGGAAGTCTCAGCGGGCCCAAGTAGGGGCCCTTTGGACTCAGTCCTGGCGCCTTAGGAGCTAGGCTCATAGCGGGCGCCAGGCTCATAGAAGAGGATATGTGTTTAAGTGCTTGGGTGCACACTTACCTGATGCAGACCTTGCTGCTTCATCCAGGCCCTCTTGAGGCCTGAATGGGACTACTTTACCTGTAGGACTACTTCACCACCCGGGTGTGGTCGGGGAAGGATACATACCTGGGTGGAAGGATACATACCAGGAACTTCTTCCAAGGCTATTTAAACCCCACCCGAACAGCCACACATGCTTCGCGTTGTTCTGCACCTAGCAGCTGGACGCTCACCATGTCAGCTCCTGCATCCTGACTTCAGCCACGCCTGCCAGCACCCTGGAACACCTGCAAGGGGAGAAAGGAAGAGAATAGGAGAAGAAAAGCCCTTACCTGCTAAATCTGCATCCCGGAGTCATTTCTCCAACGGCCCTGAAAAGGAAGACATCATTTTAAAGGCATTTCGTTTCGATCGCTGCAGCGCTGCATTTTACTCACCTTTGCAAGGCGCTTCCATCTTCAGCAGCGATCTTCCGGATTCAGCTACGTCCCGGCGCCTAGAGGAAAAAAGACAAGAACAAAGGTGAGAGGGAGAAAAGGAATAAGGAAAGCTCAGTTTCCTTTTAAGTCTTACCTGTTGGATTATTCCCACTGCATTTCGGGTCCTGCCGCTTCCTGGCATCTCCGGACCCCGGCCCCTATGGGGAAAAAAGACAAAGACATTGAATGAGCGAATGCAAAGACATTACCTGAGCGCTCATCCAGAACTGTTTCACTTCGGGTCGGCGCCATATCTCCGGCACTCCGAACCCCGGCCCCTAAGGGGAAAAAGACATAAGCATTAGCGCTTGCTGCAATTAGACAACGAACATTATTATTAAGCTTGAACTTTTGAACAGAACTTTTACAGCGCCTTACCTGAACAGTCAAGCTTACCTGAACTCCCATCAATCCTCAATCCAGTGAAGTAACTAGGTTTCAACGCGCCCCTGCATCAGAAGCAGGATGGAGAGCTCATCCTTCCAAACCCTAAGGTGAGGCTTCACGGGGAATCGTGGAGGAGGTATCGTGGAGGGTTGGAAGGGAGTGGGAGGCTTGAGCATTGTTCCACAGTTGGTAATACTCCCTTTTCACGCACAGGAGGGTATCCAACGAGCCAGGGAAGCCAGAATAGAGGGGCCCTTCCTGTCCATCTTCAGAGTTCTGCGCCTTCGACGCCGCGCCTCAGTGGGAACCAGGTGAGCGTTACAGCGTCCAGAATTGGATTTGGTGTCACCCATACCGGTACTGATTAGTTAGAGACTTCTGCGTCATTTCAAGGATTGAACGTGTATACAACCGGAAGTTGTCCAGTTGTTTGAATATTAGAACACTGGATTAGAGGAGATTGAAAGAGTGTCATGGAGATCTTTAGTGTTAACCCCTGAGGAATGCCCGACATTTATAGTGTGTAGGACAGAAACATGTAGGGTTTATTTCCAATATTATGTGGGGTTTTGGGTTACAAATGTTTGATTCTTCATATTATGTATTTGATTTATTCAGATGTGCTTTTGTCACCAATTGTACATTTACAAGCAATCTCTTCATCTCCTAGCTTCGTGTTCACAACTTTTTGGGTTTTAATTGTGTGTATTCCATTTATATTTGTTTTTTGTTTTGTATTCTTTGATTTGTGGTTTACATTTGAAGAAAATAGATGTTTGTAATCGTTGGAAGGTTTTTGGGGACAAGTTTGGGTATTTTGATTTTCCTTTTTTTGTCAGAATTTAGATATCGCCCAATAAGTAGGTTTCTCAGCCATTCCTCCTGCAGAGTATTGGGTGTTTGTGCATCGGTAATATTCGTAATAATCTTGAACCTGTGATCTGTTCAGGGCCATATGTCTTGTGATGTCATTTATCATGATGCCATCAGGTCAAAGTTCATATGCTGTAATTTCCTGGGATGTCGTCTCCTATGATATTATTAGGTCAAGTACATGTGAAGTCATTTCCGGGGAGGTCATTGTTCTGATCATTTCTATGCCACTGGAAACAGTCTGTGCGTTTTAACTGACGCCTTACCTAGGATTACCTTGCGCTAGGAAATGTTGGATCAGGGGATTCGCATTCTATTATTATTCTTCGGGTTCTCTTAGGTCAGTCAGGTGTTAAGTTGTGCTGAGTGTCATTTATGTTCGTGGGCAGAGGGATGTTCCTCTCTAGGTATCCCATGGCCTCTTCCGGTGTCTCGAAGAAATGTGCTGTCCCTGAGTGATGTATACAGAGCTTTGCAGGAAACAACATGGCGTATGGTACGGCTCTCATTTGGAGTGCCTTTTTGACCTGATCAAATGTGCTGCGAGCCGCCTCAACCCCTTTGGAGAAGTCGGGGTATATATGAATCCGTGCTGAATCATATGTTGGCGTTCCTTTTTCACGTGAAAGATGGAGTATTAGATCCCTATCTCGGTAGTTGAGTAGGTGTGTGATTATCGTTCTCCGCGGCACTCCTGGTTTAGGCGGGGGGCAAGGGATCTAGAACTGTTGGGAGAACTGGGCTTCCGGGAGCATAGAGCGTATACAAATAGATCTTCATCGGTATGCTCAAGGGTTTCTCCACCATACCCACTACTCTTATGTTGTTCCGGCGAGATCTTTATTCTAAATCATCACATTTAGCTTGGACCAGTTTCAGGCTCTTCTTGATGTCTTCAATGTCCTTTTTTTGTGTCATTGATGAGTCCTCAAGCACCCCTACTCTTTTCTCGGTCTCAGTGACCCTTGCGTTTCCTTTTTGTAGATCTGATTTTGAGGTTATATTGCTTCCAATGTCATCCAGCCTGTTATTAACCGAAGCAAATCCGTCCTCTAGTGCCACCATGTAGGGGTCTGTGTCACTCTCCACCAGTGTTGGGTTAGCTGAGGGGCGCAGTTGTGGGGCCCCCGCATCCCCATCTCCCGCTGTTGCACTTGTATATGCATCCATGGGGCCTCTTCTGTTCCCTTTATTGCCCCTTGTCGTGACCTGGTCCGACAATGGGACTCTTCCCGTTGTTTAGGTGCTGGAACTACCTGGATGCAGGTCCAATTCCTTCGTAGAGATCTGGTGCTGTGCTCCGGGTGTACTTCTATGGGCTGTGCGGTCAGTAGGTGAGGCACCCCTTCCGAGTCTTTTATTCGTTTATGTGGACTTTTGGTCAGCCCCTATGTATTGATCTTATGTCCCTTCTTCGTCAAGGGGCCCTTGAGGAAACGTGCACCGCCTCAGCGAGAATGTTGTTCAATGTTCTTTGTGACTCGGGCCCGTTCTGGGTATCGTGGGCTCTGGGGTATATGGCCCTGAGTTCCTGTTGGTCGGGCATCGTTCTGTGTGTAATTCGGGCCTTGCTTCTCATTTGCTTATTATTAGCTTGACAGGCCCAGCAAGTGGGAAGAGCGCAGAGGATCAGATACAGATGTTCCGGTATTGGCTAGTTATTGGGCACGTCAGTTTTTGTATCCTATGTGCGTGTTCCACAGAGATCCCCTGAGCGTCGTTTCCTGAACATTCACTATTCGAACTCGGGTCTTCCTGCATCAGTACATGTTTACTGCTGCCACAGATAAATTGACTGCCCACCATAGCTTGAGGAATGCGTTCTCGGGTTCCTTATATTTACGCGCCTTCTGGGTGAAAGTTCGGTCACGGTCTGCCTTTTCAAACTGTAGTATCAACTCTGTAGGCCCCTTAGATCCAGCCAGGCCTCCACCAGCCCCCGATGCCTACTACAGTATGCAATGCACACACGCGCTGCCTTCCCGCATAGGGTTATATGATTCCTGGACTTCCCTGACCCAGTTTGCGGGTTAGTGTTTTCCGGTAGTATCCCGGGCTCTCTTGGAGATTCCTTCGGGACTGCTGGGTAGCTTTTATTACAAGACTCGGATTAGTTTGCCACCTTTATGTGCTTTAGGAGGTGGGCTTCTATTCACACCTCTGCAGGGTGTTAGATCGTCTCAGGCTATCGCGTATTTCCAGGCGTCCCAGTTAGCAGTCGGCCATTAATATATCCTGACTTGGGGAAGAAAGGGAAAGCAGACCGGGGCGCTGCACAGGAGACCCGGTGGCTTCAATATGGACCCGGGATATTACAGTCGCAGGCTGCTGCTGTTCTACGTGCCTGGGGGCCTTTTCTGATCGCTGCATGCTCACGTACCTTCTTCGGAGCGGGTTTTCCACTCCACCAACACCCTCAGGCACCCCACATTAGCGTCCGGCAGGAGTCCAGGACGTGCTCCGAGGAGCGGGATGGTTTTGGCACACTAAGCACTCCCCGGGTATTCGGCCGCCCGCTGCTACTCGGATTTGCCGTAAGATTTCGGAGACAAGGTTTTCTGATCGGCGATCACAATGTATGGTCAATCAGATATTGCTTTCCTCGTACCAGAGTTGCCGCTAGGGGCATTTTTCCAAGTTCACACATTCTTCCTCCTGGTAGTAGATCTCTCCAACCTCCCGATTCTCCTTCCGCACATGGGCTGACCAGCCCACCAAGGTGAGGGCTTGTTGTGCGATTCCGCAACTTCACTCCGCCAACCGAGGAGGCTCCCACCGACACAATGTTCACCGCCACAGTTAGTCTATAGGTAGGTTGTCCGCTGGGTAGGCTCTAGAATTCCCGGGTTTCACTCCGCGTGGCTATATCGAGCTCCGGATATATCCCTTTGCCACGTACTCGGCTGGAGCGCCCAGATCTATCGGGCACAATCCACGAGGCGAGGGTCTTGTTGGCTGACACTGGTCAGGCCTGCGAGTGAGGGCAGGGCGACCGTTTCTCCCGCTTCCCGCCTCACACCACTGTGGCACGTATGTTTTTCAAGCCTGTTTTCTCTGCCTGGACCAGGTGCTAATTAGATTCACAAATGCCCCAGACCTTCAGACATGGGAATCTGTTTAGATATTCTGCCCGAGTCTCACCGATCCGCAGGATATTTTATTCAGGGTTTATGGGCTAGCACAGCTCTGCGCTTAAGCAGCCATCTTAGTTGGCGTCCAACAGCGAAGGATGTGAATGTTGACCCACTGTTCTCTAGTAGAGGGAAAGAGTCCAGTACTTGAAGGATGGTGATTTGTAGACTACTGTCAGAGACCAAATTCAAAATGAGAAGCCCTGAAAGACTGTACTCTGAATGGCGTATATTCTAGTTCCAGAAAGAAAGCATTTGGATTGTTGGATTCTGGGGAAATAGTTCTGACCCAAAACATAGCCAAACCAAAGAATGACAAAGATATTTTCAGAATGTTTGATTTTTTTTAGTTAATTCCCAGAAATTTACCAGAACCTGCGAAGAAAACCAGTTAGGTTTCTGCAGTACGGGAAACCAAGTGAAAAACCAGATAAAGTAGTGAGTGATGGGGAGGAAATTCAAAGAGAGCTAATGGATGGTGTGTCAACGAAGGAGAATTGCAAAGCATGGCCAGGATAGATGCTGTTGTGTTGTATAAGGTAAGGCAAGGAACCCTCTTTTTTTATAAGGGGGCTTGACTCCAGAGGGTAAGGTGAATGTTTTGAGAAAAGAGTGGAGTCAACAGCTACCCTGGTCATTGACGCTTTGGTAGGATTCTTTTTTGAGAAGCAGTGGAGCTAAATTAGCACATATCTATTAGCTCTTAACATGAACACAAAGAAGTTAGATTCTTTTTCAAACATAAAAGGTTGAGATTTATTAAATTTTCAAGAGTAGATATTTTTAAGAACGAAATATGCCATCCTTGGCACAGAAAAACATTTTTTACACAAGGTTATGCAATGATTGTGCATATGGGTGGGTTAGTATATCAATAGTGACTGTAATTACATGTATTGCTAGTATTGCGGCAGTACGTAAAAATTGTCAGGATAGATACTGGAAAAAAGTATAAAAGAGTCAGAAGAGCGAAAGTAAAGTGTCCCAAAACTAGATAGCGACTTTTAAGAGCACTGCCTCAATCTTGACAAGTTTTTTTTTTTAATAGAACTTTGATCTATAATTAGAGCTTCCCTGAGTTCCTTGGGACAATCGTCACAATATATTTAATGTATGTGTCTTTAGACCTCACTTGTGGCTACTAGTATGAGCAAATCGCCATTCCATATCTAAGAGTTAAAAAGGAGTTGGCAAATCAGCTAATAGCGGCTGATTACGAGTGCGCGAGCACTCGCGAACCCCCATCCCAGTAATGGCTGCACCGCCATGCCGGAAAAGGCCCTCCAACCCCCCCGATAGCACCATCACAGGACCTGCTGATACCGCCTCCGCCAAGGAGCAACCCCTTAATAACGACCCAGTAATAACATCATGCTAATCATGATTACAGCTGTGGCAATGCTGCTAGTATGGTTAGGTACAGAGTAGTTTTCCTGATTTTGTTTTGACTTGTTTACAGGTTGCCAACTCGGAACGCTTACCCGAATGCACCTGCTTAAGCCCGCTACACGTAGCCTGCCTGTTGCCAACTCGGAACGCTTACCGGACTGCACCAGCTTAAGCCCGCTACATGTAGCCTGCCTGTTGCCGACTCGAAAAGCTTACTGACTGCACTCGCTTAAGCCCGCTACGCTTATCCTGCCTGTTGCCAACTCGGAATATTTACTGGCCTGCACCCGCTAAAGCCCTCTACAACTCGCCTACCTGCTGCCAACTGGGAACGCTTATTGGACTGCATACGTTTACTGGATCATCACTAATCTGGAACTTTCAATGGGTCTTCACATCTTCGTTTCTTCTCCTGTCTGAAGACTTTAAAGAACTCAGGGGTCATTAGCGCAACGGCGCAAGGATCAAAATACTGTGTTTAGGCGTCCTCGTGCCGGCGGGAATAGTCAACAAGACTTTTGTGCTCCTGGGATTACACCTCTATTGCTGCAATCCTCTCTTCAGAAACACTCCAAGATACCTCACATCCTTCTATCGGTAAGCTAAATACTGTTTCTTTTTGCTCTTCCCTACCTTGTTTGCCCCCAGTAATTGCTACCTCTATTTTTCCCAGGGTACTCATCATCCTAGCTTGGAAAACCTTAGTCATATCTCTCATTCTTCACTTGTGAGTAACAGCTATTAATCTCGCCTAGTTCCGCCACTGCCTTGAACTGTCCATTAATCCTTGTTTTTTTCTTTTGCAGTCAGCTGTGTGGGTACCAGGGTGTACCAAATATTTTCGGGCAATACTCACCTCAACCTGTCCTTTTGTACTCTTGAGGGGTATATTGTCAGAAAGACTCAATTGCTTCACGACATGTCAAGCCACCACTTCTGAGTTTAGCCCTTGGGCCTAACAGGAATGATGTCTTGCCACCCATTATTGCAGTGTATGCTACTCTGTACCTAACCATACTAGCAGCATTGCCACAGCTGTAAACATGATTAGTCATGCATCGCTTGACATACCCATGGTGGCCTGCTTGTGCGTCTGGCATGTTGTCATTGATGTGCGGCATTGATCTTATGTATGGCATTGATGTGTCATGTTGAGGTTGGGATGGTCAGGACAACAGTGTTTAGCTCTGAGTGCATTGTCCACTCACCGCCCAATCCCACCCAGGTGGAGTATGCATCCCCCCCCCAATCCCACCCAGGTGGAGTATGGATTCCCCCCCACCTCACAACCCCAATGCACTGCCATGGCCCAGTCAGGCAACTTACCGAGCAGCCAGGAACGTCGTCCAGCATTTCGCTCCATGTAGCGGGGTAGCATGGAGTTACGCAGCACCATGGCATCATGTGTAGATCCGGGATATCGGGTGCATCAATGTGTGATGATCTTGTTGGAGTCACATATTATATGATATGATATGACATGGCATTTATAACGTGTCTATACACAAGTGTTTCAAGGCGCGACGAGGTAAGGGGGGGGCAGACAACGATCCTACTAGGCCAGGTGTCATTCAGATCGCGCAAGTGCATGGGAAGGGGGAAAAGGAAAAGTGCACGGGGAGAAGGGAAACGGGAAAGTGCAGTACATGGGAAAGTGGAATAAATAAGATAAAATAAGACAAATAAAACAGCCAGTTAGTGGCAAGTGCAGACGTAAGTGCTGGTAGGGGGACTGAAGGGATACAGAAAAACGGTCCTCAAGTGCAGGGGTTGCCAGGAAGGCAGTGCAGGTGGGCAATTGACGGGGCCTGGGCCAGAGATTAGAAAAGGGTGGCCAGGTAACCAGTGCAATTTCATTCAGGAATTCAGCAAGGGAGGGGAGGAGAGAAAGCAGAAGCAAAGAGGAAGGTTTTGAGGTGTTTCCAGAAACTGGAGATGGTTCTCCTCGAGTTTCAGGGAGGTAGGAAGGCTGATCCAGAGGGAGGCCCCTGCCAAAGAGAGTGATCTGCCACCAACTCATTGCTTGGAGAAGCGACTGACCCTGAGGGAGTTGGAGGCAGATGAGCGAAGATCTTGATAAGGAAGATATTTACGAAGAGAGAGTTGAAGGTATTGCGGCCCCAGATCCCAGAAGGCCTTGTGTACAATGCAGAGGGTTTTTAACTTAATCCTCGCAGCCACTGGGAGCCAGTGCAGAGATTTGAGTCCTGGAGAGATATGATCCCTGGGCTTGAGGCCAAGAACAAGTCTTGCAGTCCTGTTCTGGATAAGTTGCAGAGGGCGGAGAGTGGAGGCAGGCAGATTTAGATAGAGGCTGTTACAGTAGTCCAGCTTAGAGAGGACCAGGGCTCTGGAGACAGTGAACTTCTGGGGGAAGGAGAGGAAAGGAAGAATACCTCTAAGGAGGTGCAGCTGGTAGTGTGACTTCTTAGAGACATCAGAGATGTGAGGGGAGAAGGAGAGTGCAGAGTCGAAGATGACCCCGAGGTTTTTAGCCTTGCAGGTGGGTGTGGGAGGAGGGCCAAGAGAGGCTGGCCAGAGAGCTGCTAGGAAGGAGGGAGTGGGTGTGCCGATGAGTAGAATCTCAGTGTTATTGGCATAAGGCAGAGGTCGTTGGCGGCACACCATTCCTGGATGGCAGACAGACAGTCAGAGATGAGGGAAGGAGAGTAGGAGGAGGCCGAGGGTAGCCTAAAAATGAGCTGAGTATCATCCGCATAGCACTGAAAGTTGGGACAGAGAGTGGCGATGCGGTGGGCAAGGAGTACCAGGTATTGGTTGAACAGCCAGGGAGAGAGGTTAGATCCCTGGGGGACACCACACGTAGAGAAAAAGATGTCGGAGAGGAAGGACCCAAGTTGGACCTGGGAGGGTCGGTCGGAGAGGAAAGAAGTCGGCCACGCCAGAGCCTGACCAGTGATACCCAGGTTATCACGGAGACGGTTGAGCAGGATGGCATGGTTGACAGTGTCAAAGGCAGAAAAGAGATCGAGCAAGATAAGAACGCAAGGGGTGTTAGAGTCGAGGTTGGTGAGCAGGTCTTCACGGATGTTCAGGAGAGCAGTTTCCGTGCTTCTGGCAGCTCTGAAGCCAGACTGATGGTCATGAAGACAACCAACAGTTTCAGTGTGGAGATTGAGCTGGGAGATGGCCAGTTTCTCCAGGAATTTGCCCAGGAAGGGAGTGATGGAGATTGGGCGATAGTTAGCCGGGCAGGAGGGGTCAGCAGAGGGTTTCTTAAGAAGAGGGTGCACAAGGGAGTGCTTCAAGGGGGAAGGGAAGACTCCGGTGGTGAAGGAGTGATTGCAGAAATCCGCCAGGGCAGAAGCCAGGGAGTCGATGTGATCCTTGATAGTTTTGGAGGAACAGGGGTGAACCTGTTTCGACAAGACTTTCATAGATCGGACTTCTCTAGAAACCTTGTCTGGAGAGAAAAGGGGAAAGGCAGAGAAGGAGGGAGGAGGGGTGGCTGCAGAAGGGCCAGAGGAAGAGCAGGGTATAACGGGAGGGGGATGAGCGGAGGAGAGTGAGGACAGGATTTCCTGAGTTTTTGAAATGAAGTGAGAAGCCAGTGCCGTGCAGAGGGCCTGGGAAGGGACAGGAGAGGTAGAGACTGCAGCAGGATTGGCCAGTTCCTTGCAGATTTTAAAGAGTTCAGCCGAGTTGTTAGATGCCGCAGAGACGCGGGCTTGGATATGAGCTCTCTTCTTGGTGAGGACGGAGAGCCGGTATTGCCTCTGCAGGAGGCGGCAGGCCAGTTTGTCAGAGGATGAACTTGAAGCACGCCATTTCCTCTCGGCAACCCTACACTTGCGTTTTAGGGTGACAAGGTCTGAGTCATACCAGGAGTTACACTTGGCTTTGGGCTTCAGGCGGATTCTCATGACAGGGGCAAGGATATCCAGAGTATCAGATATAGAAGAGTGGAGCATGGAGAGGGCTGTGTCAGGGTGAGAGTCAGCCGGGGGGGAGAAGGGGTGAGAAGGTGGCGGCGAAAGCCTCAACTGACACACGCTTCATGGGTTGAGTGACTGAGAAGGTGGGTGGCAGTGACGGAGGTGGCTTGACCTGCGGGGGTAGGGAGGGTGAGGTGGGAGGATAGGAGAAAGTGGTCACTCCAGGAGAGGGAAGGGGAGTGGAGAGAGGGATAGAGAGGGGAAGGTCTGAAGAGATCAGAAAATTGAGAGTGTGCCCTGCAGAATGAGTCGGGCCAGAGGGGTGAATGGTAAGTGAGAGAGAGTCGCAGAGGTCGGGAAAGAGTTCAGAGGGGGGACAGGAGGCATCCAGGTGGATGTTGAAGTCTCCAAGAAGTTGAAGTTGAGTGGTTGAGGCCCGGAGTGAGGAGGAGAGGTCCGCCCACTCAGAGAGGAAGGAAGAAACCTGACCAGGTGGCCGATAGATAGTAGCCACAGTAAGGGAATGGCTAGGCGAGAGAGAGAGCCTGCAGACAAGGCCTTCAAAAGAGGAGTAGGCAGGCCTGCGTAGGAATGACAGAGGCAGGAATCCACTCAGGGAAAATGAGGGCTACGCCCCCACCCGACCGGTTGGGCCTGGGCACGGAGAGGATCTTGTAGCCATCAGGTAGGAGCGTGTCAAAGCTGGTGACAGAGCTGGCCGTAAACCATGTCTCAGTGAGACCGAGGACATCGAGGTCAAGTTCTTCAAGAAGGCGGCAGATATCAGAGGAGTGTTTGACAGCAGAGCGGGGGTTAAGAGTGGCAATGTGGAGAAGGTTGCCCTCCTTGAAGGACTTCCGGGGAGGGGTACAGATCAGAGGTACGCCCTGCGGAAGTGTAGAAAGCACCCGAGAGGGGGCAGAGAGGGAGGGGGAAGGCAAGGTAGCCAAGGAAAGGTGGGAGTGGACAGCAGGAGAAGGAAGGAAGTTGATGAGGCGCGGAAAGCGTCTATCAAAGAGATGAAGGTTGGCCTGAGGGCCTTGGACCAAGACAGTCCCATTAGAGTAGACATTAATGATGACCTTAGAGGATAGGAAGGAGGCCAGGAGGGCGTTCCAACGGGTACCACCATTAATGGGAGAAGAGGAGAAAGGGGAGGGAACAGAGACCATATGAGGGGTCCATAGATCTGGTGAAGGAACGACAAAGAGGATGTCGGTGAGAGTTTCCTTGGAGGAGGCACTGATGTAGGTGTCAGCGATAGGGAGGCCTGGGTTGGAGACCAGGATGTCCTTTTTAAACTTTTTTCTACCCGACTTAGTGAGGAGAGCAGGATAGTCAATATAGAAACAGTTTGAAAAGAGTTTGAAAAGAGAGGGGAGACAGAGAGCACCATAGAGTAGGTGTAGGTGGGAGAGGAGGGAGGTCCCACCTACTCTATGGTGCTCTGCATCTGCACATTGACTGAGTGGTATTGCTTGCAATTGCGGTACACCTCCTCTATGCCACGGGGTAACCATTGGAGAAAAGGTGTACATGAAGCTGGGGAACAGAGCTGGGTTCTTGTTAAAAGAAGTTGTTTTAAATCTGCTTGGCTGACACTGTTTGAATGGAGGAGAAATAGTCTGGAAGCTACTGGCAGATTTTATGGTAGCTGCAATTTCGAAGGACAGGCAAAGAGGCTGCCCTTTCTTGCCAGACAAGAGACAAGAGTGCCTTGCCAACCGGTAGAGGTCGAAGACGTCTTTCTGAAGTTGCCTACATTTGAAGTTGCATTAGCAGCAGTGAGTTTTCCTAACATTGGAAGTGGTAGTAGCAGCATTAGAACTGTGGTCGTCAACATTATTTTGTCAGAACTGTATCCATTGAAGTAGTAGAAACAGCAGAAGTCAACTGTGGAGCAAGGGAGCCTGCTTGCACAGTATGAGTAATAGAAAGGAGTTGCTGGAGAGAGAGCAAACCTTAATCAGAAGCATCCTGACAAACAGTATGTAAAGGACGCAACAGAAGTTGAAAGCAGAGGTGTTGATGTAAACAGAAGTAGTACTTTTATCTTTACCTTTACCCATTCTTTCCTGGAAGGAAGCTATCCAGGAACCCCATTGGTGCTGTTGCTTTCTTTGTGGAACTTGGAAAGGGGATCTTTTCATCAAGTGAAGCAAGGATTGTTACCAGTATTTTAATTTGTGTGAACATTTGTTTCTTTGGAACTTTTCAAGACTTTGTTCAAGACATTCTTTTTCCTTGGAAGAAATTGACTTTGGGACATTCCTGGGGAGCAAGATCTGCCCAGGACGAGCAGAGGTCATCCAAGACACTGGTTGTTGGTACCCTTTTATTTATGTTGTTTTCATGTTGCTTTGAATGTTTATGTTGTTTAGTGTAAAGGTTAGTTTTGTGCATGCTAGGCTGTTATCCCGTAGATCCTAGACTAGGTAGGAAATCCCCTAGTAGAGTAGGTTTAGTTAGGGTTTATGTTATAATTTTGCTTAAAATAAAATGCTGAACATTGAAAAGACGAAATGCAGTCATGAGTCTCACATTACTGATCGCTCACACCCCACCAACATGCCTGCTTAAAATGGGCGACTAGCAGGGACCTGGCCACCCCTACCTACATTCGCACAATTGTTCCATATTTTGACTTTTGTCCCAAAGGGAGTTCGACCTATAGCGCAGTGAGATCATACCAATGGTGAAAGGTGCTATACCAATGGCATTGAGTGGTTGTTTTACTTTTACCTTTCCATTTTGATTAAAGATTTTCAATGTGCATGATTCTTTCTTTTTTGTGCACCCACTTCCTTGTTTTTCTCACTAATGCTGATGCCTAGTTTCTCCTGACCCCTTGTTTTGTTTCACATTACTTGTTTAAAAAGGATGATAAAGAACATGCTTAGGGTATATTTAGAGCATATTAGATAATGTGAAATGGACACAAAGTTAGAGTTTGCATCTTGTGCAAAGTTAGATTTACTGCACAGTCTGTACCAGCTCCTGGTTCCCCAGAGGTAGCTCCTGCCTAGCTGATTATGCCGGATAACCAGGAGCTGCTTTTGCTCCTCGCCACCAAATCCCAATTTCGATCCCTGCAGGGATTGGCTTTCTTTTTACATTTTGCACAACATATTACTGAGGGCTTTGTTCTCCTTCAAACTGAAGATATGTATCAGGTCACAATAAAATTGAATAGCTCTAAATCTTACATATGTCAAAGATTAGTTCTTTAATTTACTAAACAATTTTACGTCTTAAAGCTTTTGTCCATTGCCTTACTATAGGATTCGATTTGAAAGCAGATTTTAAAAGTTGTCAAGATCAACCTTTCCCTACTTGTATATAAACGAAAAGCCCAAGACTCTGTGGTGTTGTACAGCATCATGTTTCATAGGTAAGAAAATCTGTCCTTTTGATATCCATATTTAATCTCACAACTGGATTCTTTTTCAGAGCTTGCAAAGTTAAGCACAGAAATTCCAAATAAGCGTGAAAGGAGATGTAAACATTTTTGTTAATAGCCTACTGCCGCCAACTTCAAATTGGATAATGTGAAATGGACACAAAGTTGGACTTTGCATCTTGTGCAAAGTTAAATTTACTGCACAGACTGTACCAGCTCCTGGTTCCCCAGAGGTAGCTCCTGTCTAGCTGGTTATGCCTGATAACCAGGAGCTTTTTCAGAGCTTGCAAAGTTAAGGGAGATGTATACATTTTTGTTAATAGCCTACAGCCACCAACTTCAAAGAGTGATGCTTAACGTTTGAAGCACAATTTGCAGGAAGATTACAACTCTGCACGAATCTGGACTCATCACCAGTGCTTTAAGTGGGATGCAAATTCAAGGAGGGGTGCTAATAAGGGTGTGGGGCCAGGCCTAAAGAGTGCTGGGTATAGCCTAAAGATGTTGCAGCATACCTGAAACAATACATAATGAGACACTTCAAACATGTATTTTGGTCACTCAGCATGGTCACAGGTGGTGGTGTTTGCATTTACTTTAAATATTGTAAGTACATCTCTCGGCTCGATTTGTAAATAAATGCTGTCTGTAAATAATCATTCTCGCGCTGTAGATAAACAATTCTATCAATAAGTAAATGAACCTCATTTTGTAAATAAATCACCTTTGAGAAAGGAGAGGTGAACAAATAGCACCAATATGGTTCCTGGCTCCTTTGCATACAACCAAAGAGCATTTTGGGAATGTCAACAGATTTTTATATTTGACAAATATGGTTTTGATCGTTTTTCAAGCATGCAACTCCTCTGGGGAGATAATGCACAGTACACTGGACTTGATGCTCATTTCATTTGTCAAAATACTGATCCTAGCTGTAAAATGTTCACACAACACAAGCTGTTTATAGTTGGACAGCCTCATTTCACAGAGGCCAAGGTTTCAACTGCTCAGTTTGACCGGACTACATCTAATTATGATCCAATTTTTCACTGTTGTAAATCATCACTCCTCTGTGATTCTCAATTGCTGCAAGCACGGACATAGGAGAAATCATGTAAGCTTCCTTCCTTGACACCCTTAAAATAGGTGCTGGACAACCAGTGTAGAACTTGAGGCAATGATACACATTACTATTGACTTATGGTTCAAAAACACCTTATTAAATTTACATTTTCAGGGTTATGGTTAGATAAAAAAACTAAAGAGTACTAGGGGAAGGTCTACAGCTCCAGATATACTTCAAGTTAAAACTGTCTCAAAATGGGTTGAACTGAATAGTGATCCTTATTCCCCACATGATCAAACATAAGATGTAAAGCCTATTCTAACAAGTCCTGGCCCCTCCAGGGACACCCTAATCTACAAAGAAATGTCCAAATGAGGTGGCCAACAGAAGTCTTAATTCTAAACTTAATGGGTTTTCCGCCTCTGAGATCCCTATGCTTATAACACAAATGTCACATGGATTTGGCAATAACAACAGTTCATAAACGTACCCTTCTAAGTCAATCCCTATTCTAATTTAAAAAAAAAACATGTTTCTCAGGTCATTCCAGTTTTACAAAAGGCCCCTCCATGGCCTTGTATTTCAAAATTCCTGTCAGGCCCCTCCTGAACCTTGGCTTCAGTATTCACTATGGGTCTCTACTGGTCCTTCTGTTATCTGTCTCCTCAGGGTTCTTTCTCCCACTATCTTCTTTGTATAATTCACAGTAGGCCTCTCTCATAGGCCCTTGTATAAAGGATTCAAGGGAGGCCCCCTCCTAGTTCCTGTGTTAGTAACTTTCACAACAGACCTCTCTCCTAGACTGTGGGTTGCCACATTCTGAACATGTTTCTCTCCTTGGCCTCAGGTTGCAACATTCACAACTGGCTTCTGTCCTAAGCCTTGGGTTACAGAACTCTCCCCTTGTATCTGAGTTCTTTCTTCTTCTGTCTCCTCCGTATTAAGAGTACAGAATTCACTGTAGGCCTCTCTCATATGGCTTTGAGTTCAGCATTCACAGTAGGCCTCTTTCCTAGATCTTGGGCTACAGGACATCATGCTCAGTAGGCCTCTTTTATTTACGCCTTGGGTTCCGCATTCACAGCAGGCTTCTCTCAAAGACTTGAGTCTCTGTTGATAGGACCCGAAACCTCTTCTGGTTTATGTGTGTGTGACACAATGAATGAGACAGCCCTGCCTGAAACTGACATGATTTTGGTGTGGTGTGCTTAAAGGCTGGCTGCTTGCCCCAATCCACAATTCCTTATTGTGCGTATCTGGTGGAAGTGAATAACCTGAATGCCTGTGAGCCTGATTGGCTGCCTGCCTGCATGAATGCCCTTCTGCGTGATTGGCTGACTGAGGCGGGCTCAGCCAGTGTGAATGAGAGACAGATGTGTATATCTGGGGACCTCTCACTTATCAATTTATTCAGAAGCTGAAGTTGAAACTTGAAGCTCATCCTTGAAGCCTGTAAGGAACTCATGGTGGCAAGGGTGTTTATTAAACTGAGTTTGCAGGTTAGAAAAATGCATAATCTAAACCTAAAGCTAAGATGGGAGCCAGCTACAACCATCAGATGAAAAATAAGGCAGTCCTAGTGGCGTCTTGTCAAATAAAAGGGCCTATACAAAAGAAACCTATTGCCAGACCTTACTACTAAATACAAAAGACTGTGGGATAGGATTCACAAGAAAGATAAGAAGTGTTCACAGATGATAAGTCAGGATGGGGTAACCAGAGGTCTCCCTTCCCCACATTTTGAACATGGGACAAGGTGGGACTCCTGAGCACAGTACACTCTCGAGTTTTCCCAGCATGAGACGATAGTTCAGTTCTCAGCTATCAGAACGGTCAATGGTCAAGTCTCTTTTCTCTTAAAAGTCTCTTGCCTTCGAGGACCTGATGTATTCAAAAATAACAAATCAAAGTTTCTTTTTTAAATGGGCATTGATGACAGGAATGATGTCTTGCCACCCATTATTGCAGTGTATGCTACTCTGTACCTAACCATACTAGCAGCATTGCCACAGCTGTAAACATGATTAGTCATGCATCGCTTGACATACCCATGGTGGCCTGCTTGTGCGTCTGGCATGTTGTCATTGATGTGCGGCATTGATCTTATGTATGGCATTGATGTGTCATGTTGAGGTTGGGATGGTCAGGACAACAGTGTTTAGCTCTGAGTGCATTGTCCACTCACCGCCCAATCCCACCCAGGTGGAGTATGCATCCCCCCCCCAATCCCACCCAGGTGGAGTATGGATTCCCCCCCACCTCACAACCCCAATGCACTGCCATGGCCCAGTCAGGCAACTTACCGAGCAGCCAGGAACGTCGTCCAGCATTTCGCTCCATGTAGCGGGGTAGCGTGGAGTTACGCAGCACCATGGCATCATGTGTAGATCCGGGATATCGGGTGCATCAATGTGTGATGATCTTGTTGGAGCCACATATTATATGATATGATATGACATGGCATTTATAACGTGTCTATACACAAGTGTTTCAAGGCGCGACGAGGTAAGGGGGGGGCAGACAACGATCCTACTAGGCCAGGTGTCATTCAGATCGCGCAAGTGCATGGGAAGGGGGAAAAGGAAAAGTGCACGGGGAGAAGGGAAACGGGAAAGTGCAGTACATGGGAAAGTGGAATAAATAAGATAAAATAAGACAAATAAAACAGCCAGTTAGTGGCAAGTGCAGACGTAAGTGCTGGTAGGGGGACTGAAGGGATACAGAAAAACGGTCCTCAAGTGCAGGGGTTGCCAGGAAGGCAGTGCAGGTGGGCAATTGACGGGGCCTGGGCCAGAGATTAGAAAAGGGTGGCCAGGTAACCAGTGCAATTTCATTCAGGAATTCAGCAAGGGAGGGGATGAGAGAAAGCAGAAGCAAAGAGGAAGGTTTTGAGGTGTTTCCAGAAACTGGAGATGGTTCTCCTCGAGTTTCAGGGAGGTAGGAAGGCTGATCCAGAGGGAGGCCCCTGCCAAAGAGAGTGATCTGCCACCAACTCATTGCTTGGAGAAGCGACTGACCCTGAGGGAGTTGGAGGCAGATGAGCGAAGATCTTGATAAGGAAGATATTTAGGAAGAGAGAGTTGAAGGTATTGCGGCCCCAGATCCCAGAAGGCCTTGTGTACAATGCAGAGGGTTTTTAACTTAATCCTCGCAGCCACTGGGAGCCAGTGCAGAGATTTGAGTCCTGGAGAGATATGATCCCTGGGCTTGAGGCCAAGAACAAGTCTTGCAGTCCTGTTCTGGATAAGTTGCAGAGGGCGGAGAGTGGAGGCAGGCAGATTTAGATAGAGGCTGTTACAGTAGTCCAGCTTAGAGAGGACCAGGGCTCTGGAGACAGTGAACTTCTGGGGGAAGGAGAGGAAAGGAAGAATACCTCTAAGGAGGTGCAGCTGGTAGTGTGACTTCTTAGAGACATCAGAGATGTGAGGGGAGAAGGAGAGTGCAGAGTCGAAGATGACCCCGAGGTTTTTAGCCTTGCAGGTGGGTGTGGGAGGAGGGCCAAGAGAGGCCGGCCAGAGAGCTGCTAGGAAGGAGGGAGTGGGTGTGCCGATGAGTAGAATCTCAGTGTTATTGGCATAAGGCAGAGGTCGTTGGCGGCACACCATTCCTGGATGGCAGACAGACAGTCAGAGATGAGGGAAGGAGAGTAGGAGGAGGCCGAGGGTAGCCTAAAAATGAGCTGAGTATCATCCGCATAGCACTGAAAGTTGGGACAGAGAGTGGCGATGCGGTGGGCAAGGAGTACCAGGTATTGGTTGAACAGCCAGGGAGAGAGGTTAGATCCCTGGGGGACACCACACGTAGAGAAAAAGATGTCGGAGAGGAAGGACCCAAGTTGGACCTGGGAGGGTCGGTCGGAGAGGAAAGAAGTCAGCCACGCCAGAGCCTGACCAGTGATACCCAGGTTATCACGGAGACGGTTGAGCAGGATGGCATGGTTGACAGTGTCAAAGGCAGAAAAGAGATCGAGCAAGATAAGAACGCAAGGGGTGTTAGAGTCGAGGTTGGTGAGCAGGTCTTCACGGATGTTCAGGAGAGCAGTTTCCGTGCTTCTGGCAGCTCTGAAGCCAGACTGATGGTCATGAAGACAACCAACAGTTTCAGTGTGGAGATTGAGCTGGGAGATGGCCAGTTTCTCCAGGAATTTGCCCAGGAAGGGAGTGATGGAGATTGGGCGATAGTTAGCCGGGCAGGAGGGGTCAGCAGAGGGTTTCTTAAGAAGAGGGTGCACAAGGGAGTGCTTCAAGGGGGAAGGGAAGACTCCGGTGGTGAAGGAGTGATTGCAGAAATCCGCCAGGGCAGAAGCCAGGGAGTCGATGTGATCCTTGATAGTTTTGGAGGAACAGGGGTGAACCTGTTTCGACAAGACTTTCATAGATCGGACTTCTCTAGAAACCTTGTCTGGAGAGAAAAGGGGAAAGGCAGAGAAGGAGGGAGGAGGGGTGGCTGCAGAAGGGCCAGAGGAAGAGCAGGGTATAACGGGAGGGGGATGAGCGGAGGAGAGTGAGGACAGGATTTCCTGAGTTTTTGAAATGAAGTGAGAAGCCAGTGCCGTGCAGAGGGCCTGGGAAGGGACAGGAGAGGTAGAGACTGCAGCAGGATTGGCCAGTTCCTTGCAGATTTTAAAGAGTTCAGCCGAGTTGTTAGATGCCGCAGAGACGCGGGCTTGGATATGAGCTCTCTTCTTGGTGAGGACGGAGAGCCGGTATTGCCTCTGCAGGAGGCGGCAGGCCAGTTTGTCAGAGGATGAACTTGAAGCACGCCATTTCCTCTCGGCAACCCTACACTTGCGTTTTAGGGTGACAAGGTCTGAGTCATACCAGGAGTTACACTTGGCTTTGGGCTTCAGGCGGATTCTCATGACAGGGGCAAGGATATCCAGAGTATCAGATATAGAAGAGTGGAGCATGGAGAGGGCTGTGTCAGGGTGAGAGTCAGCCGGGGGGGAGAAGGGGTGAGAAGGTGGCGGCGAAAGCCTCAACTGACACACGCTTCATGGGTTGAGTGACTGAGAAGGTGGGTGGCAGTGACGGAGGTGGCTTGACCTGCGGGGGTAGGGAGGGTGAGGTGGGAGGATAGGAGAAAGTGGTCACTCCAGGAGAGGGAAGGGGAGTGGAGAGAGGGATAGAGAGGGGAAGGTCTGAAGAGATCAGAAAATTGAGAGTGTGCCCTGCAGAATGAGTCGGGCCAGAGGGGTGAATGGTAAGTGAAAGAGAGTCGCAGAGGTCGGGAAAGAGTTCAGAGGGGGGACAGGAGGCATCCAGGTGGATGTTGAAGTCTCCAAGAAGTTGAAGTTGAGTGGTTGAGGCCCGGAGTGAGGAGGAGAGGTCCGCCCACTCAGAGAGGAAGGAAGAAACCTGACCAGGTGGCCGATAGATAGTAGCCACAGTAAGGGAATGGCTAGGCGAGAGAGAGAGCCTGCAGACAAGGCCTTCAAAAGAGGAGTAGGCAGGCCTGCGTAGGAATGACAGAGGCAGGAATCCACTCAGGGAAAATGAGGGCTACGCCCCCACCCGACCGGTTGGGCCTGGGCACGGAGAGGATCTTGTAGCCATCAGGTAGGAGCGTGTCAAAGCTGGTGACAGAGCTGGCCGTAATCCATGTCTCAGTGAGACCGAGGACATCGAGGTCAAGTTCTTCAAGAAGGCGGCAGATATCAGAGGAGTGTTTGACAGCAGAGCGGGGGTTAAGAGTGGCAATGTGGAGAAGGTTGCCCTCCTTGAAGGACTTCCGGGGAGGGGTACAGATCAGAGGTACGCCCTGCGGAAGTGTAGAAAGCACCCGAGAGGGGGCAGAGAGGGAGGGGGAAGGCAAGGTAGCCAAGGAAAGGTGGGAGTGGACAGCAGGAGAAGGAAGGAAGTTGATGAGGCGCGGAAAGCGTCTATCAAAGAGATGAAGGTTGGCCTGAGGGCCTTGGACCAAGACAGTCCCATTAGAGTAGACATTAATGATGACCTTAGAGGATAGGAAGGAGGCCAGGAGGGCGTTCCAACGGGTACCACCATTAATGGGAGAAGAGGAGAAAGGGGAGGGAACAGAGACCATATGAGGGGTCCATAGATCTGGTGAAGGAACGACAAAGAGGATGTCAGTGAGAGTTTCCTTGGAGGAGGCACTGATGTAGGTGTCAGCGATAGGGAGGCCTGGGTTGGAGACCAGGATGTCCTTTTTAAACTTTTTTCTACCCGACTTAGTGAGGAGAGCAGGATAGTCAATATAGAAACAGTTTGAAAAGAGTTTGAAAAGAGAGGGGAGACAGAGAGCACCATAGAGTAGGTGTAGGTGGGAGAGGAGGGAGGTCCCACCTACTCTATGGTGCTCTGCATCTGCACATTGACTGAGTGGTATTGCTTGCAATTGCGGTACACCTCCTCTATGCCACGGGGTAACCATTGGAGAAAAGGTGTACATGAAGCTGGGGAACAGAGCTGGGTTCTTGTTAAAAGAAGTTGTTTTAAATCTGCTTGGCTGACACTGTTTGAATGGAGGAGAAATAGTCTGGAAGCTACTGGCAGATTTTATGGTAGCTGCAATTTCGAAGGACAGGCAAAGAGGCTGCCCTTTCTTGCCAGACAAGAGACAAGAGTGCCTTGCCAACCGGTAGAGGTCGAAGACGTCTTTCTGAAGTTGCCTACATTTGAAGTTGCATTAGCAGCAGTGAGTTTTCCTAACATTGGAAGTGGTAGTAGCAGCATTAGAACTGTGGTCGTCAACATTATTTTGTCAGAACTGTATCCATTGAAGTAGTAGAAACAGCAGAAGTCAACTGTGGAGCAAGGGAGCCTGCTTGCACAGTATGAGTAATAGAAAGGAGTTGCTGGAGAGAGAGCAAACCTTAATCAGAAGCATCCTGACAAACAGTATGTAAAGGACGCAACAGAAGTTGAAAGCAGAGGTGTTGATGTAAACAGAAGTAGTACTTTTATCTTTACCTTTACCCATTCTTTCCTGGAAGGAAGCTATCCAGGAACCCCATTGGTGCTGTTGCTTTCTTTGTGGAACTTGGAAAGGGGATCTTTTCATCAAGTGAAGCAAGGATTGTTACCAGTATTTTAATTTGTGTGAACATTTGTTTCTTTGGAACTTTTCAAGACTTTGTTCAAGACATTCTTTTTCCTTGGAAGAAATTGACTTTGGGACATTCCTGGGGAGCAAGATCTGCCCAGGACGAGCAGAGGTCATCCAAGACACTGGTTGTTGGTACCCTTTTATTTATGTTGTTTTCATGTTGCTTTGAATGTTTATGTTGTTTAGTGTAAAGGTTAGTTTTGTGCATGCTAGGCTGTTATCCCGTAGATCCTAGACTAGGTAGGAAATCCCCTAGTAGAGTAGGTTTAGTTAGGGTTTATGTTATAATTTTGCTTAAAATAAAATGCTGAACATTGAAAAGACGAAATGCAGTCATGAGTCTCACATTACTGATCGCTCACACCCCACCAACATGCCTGCTTAAAATGGGCGACTAGCAGGGACCTGGCCACCCCTACCTACATTCGCACAATTGTTCCATATTTTGACTTTTGTCCCAAAGGGAGTTCGACCTATAGCGCAGTGATATCATACCAATGGTGAAAGGTGCTATACCAATGGCATTGAGTGGTTGTTTTACTTTTACCTTTCCATTTTGATTAAAGATTTTCAATGTGCATGATTCTTTCTTTTTTGTGCACCCACTTCCTTGTTTTTCTCACTAATGCTGATGCCTAGTTTCTCCTGACCCCTTGTTTTGTTTCACATTACTTGTTTATAAAGGATGATAAAGAACATGCTTAGGGTATATTTAGAGCATATTAGATAATGTGAAATGGACACAAAGTTAGAGTTTGCATCTTGTGCAAAGTTAGATTTACTGCACAGTCTGTACCAGCTCCTGGTTCCCCAGAGGTAGCTCCTGCCTAGCTGATTATGCCGGATAACCAGGAGCTGCTTTTGCTCCTCGCCACCAAATCCCAATTTCGATCCCTGCAGGGATTGGCTTTCTTTTTACATTTTGCACAACATATTACTGAGGGCTTTGTTCTCCTTCAAACTGAAGATATGTATCAGGTCACAATAAAATTGAATAGCTCTAAATCTTACATATGTCAAAGATTAGTTCTTTAATTTACTAAACAATTTTACGTCTTAAAGCTTTTGTCCATTGCCTTACTATAGGATTCGATTTGAAAGCAGATTTTAAAAGTTGTCAAGATCAACCTTTCCCTACTTGTATATAAACGAAAAGCCCAAGACTCTGTGGTGTTGTACAGCATCATGTTTCATAGGTAAGAAAATCTGTCCTTTTGATATCCATATTTAATCTCACAACTGGATTCTTTTTCAGAGCTTGCAAAGTTAAGCACAGAAATTCCAAATAAGCGTGAAAGGAGATGTAAACATTTTTGTTAATAGCCTACTGCCGCCAACTTCAAATTGGATAATGTGAAATGGACACAAAGTTGGACTTTGCATCTTGTGCAAAGTTAAATTTACTGCACAGACTGTACCAGCTCCTGGTTCCCCAGAGGTAGCTCCTGTCTAGCTGGTTATGCCTGATAACCAGGAGCTTTTTCAGAGCTTGCAAAGTTAAGGGAGATGTATACATTTTTGTTAATAGCCTACAGCCACCAACTTCAAAGAGTGATGCTTAACGTTTGAAGCACAATTTGCAGGAAGATTACAACTCTGCACGAATCTGGACTCATCACCAGTGCTTTAAGTGGGATGCAAATTCAAGGAGGGGTGCTAATAAGTGTGTGGGGCCAGGCCTAAAGAGTGCTGGGTATAGCCTAAAGATGTTGCAGCATACCTGAAACAATACATAATGAGACACTTCAAACATGTATTTTGGTCACTCAGCATGGTCACAGGTGGTGGTGTTTGCATTTACTTTAAATATTGTAAGTACATCTCTCGGCTCGATTTGTAAATAAATGCTGTCTGTAAATAATCATTCTCGCGCTGTAGATAAACAATTCTATCAATAAGTAAATGAACCTCATTTTGTAAATAAATCACCTTTGAGAAAGGAGAGGTGAACAAATAGCACCAATATGGTTCCTGGCTCCTTTGCATACAACCAAAGAGCATTTTGGGAATGTCAACAGATTTTTATATTTGACAAATATGGTTTTGATCGTTTTTCAAGCATGCAACTCCTCTGGGGAGATAATGCACAGTACACTGGACTTGATGCTCATTTCATTTGTCAAAATACTGATCCTAGCTGTAAAATGTTCACACAACACAAGCTGTTTATAGTTGGACAGCCTCATTTCACAGAGGCCAAGGTTTCAACTGCTCAGTTTGACCGGACTACATCTAATTACGATCCAATTTTTCACTGTTGTAAATCATCACTCCTCTGTGATTCTCAATTGCTGCAAGCACGGACATAGGAGAAATCATGTAAGCTTCCTTCCTTGACACCCTTAAAATAGGTGCTGGACAACCAGTGTAGAACTTGAGGCAATGATACACATTACTATTGACTTATGGTTCAAAAACACCTTATTAAATTTACATTTTCAGGGTTATGGTTAGATAAAAAAACTAAAGAGTACTAGGGGAAGGTCTACAGCTCCAGATATACTTCAAGTTAAAACTGTCTCAAAATGGGTTGAACTGAATAGTGATCCTTATTCCCCACATGATCAAACATAAGATGTAAAGCCTATTCTAACAAGTCCTGGCCCCTCCAGGGACACCCTAATCTACAAAGAAATGTCCAAATGAGGTGGCCAACAGAAGTCTTAATTCTAAACTTAATGGGTTTTCCGCCTCTGAGATCCCTATGCTTATAACACAAATGTCACATGGATTTGGCAATAACAACAGTTCATAAACGTACCCTTCTAAGTCAATCCCTATTCTAATTTAAAAAAAAAACATGTTTCTCAGGTCATTCCAGTTTTACAAAAGGCCCCTCCATGACCTTGTATTTCAAAATTCCTGTCAGGCCCCTCCTGAACCTTGGCTTCAGTATTCACTATGGGTCTCTACTGGTCCTTCTGTTATCTGTCTCCTCAGGGTTCTTTCTCCCACTATCTTCTTTGTATAATTCACAGTAGGCCTCTCTCATAGGCCCTTGTATAAAGGATTCAAGGGAGGCCCCCTCCTAGTTCCTGTGTTAGTAACTTTCACAACAGACCTCTCTCCTAGACTGTGGGTTGCCACATTCTGAACATGTTTCTCTCCTTGGCCTCAGGTTGCAACATTCACAACTGGCTTCTGTCCTAAGCCTTGGGTTACAGAACTCTCCCCTTGTATCTGAGTTCTTTCTTCTTCTGTCTCCTCCGTATTAAGAGTACAGAATTCACTGTAGGCCTCTCTCATATGGCTTTGAGTTCAGCATTCACAGTAGGCCTCTTTCCTAGATCTTGGGCTACAGGACATCATGCTCAGTAGGCCTCTTTTATTTACGCCTTGGGTTCCGCATTCACAGCAGGCTTCTCTCAAAGACTTGAGTCTCTGTTGATAGGACCCGAAACCTCTTCTGGTTTATGTGTGTGTGACACAATGAATGAGACAGCCCTGCCTGAAACTGACATGATTTTGGTGTGGTGTGCTTAAAGGCTGGCTGCTTGCCCCAATCCACAATTCCTTATTGTGCGTATCTGGTGGAAGTGAATAACCTGAATGCCTGTGAGCCTGATTGGCTGCCTGCCTGCATGAATGCCCTTCTGCGTGATTGGCTGACTGAGGCGGGCTCAGCCAGTGTGAATGAGAGACAGATGTGTATATCTGGGGACCTCTCACTTATCAATTTATTCAGAAGCTGAAGTTGAAACTTGAAGCTCATCCTTGAAGCCTGTAAGGAACTCATGGTGGCAAGGGTGTTTATTAAACTGAGTTTGCAGGTTAGAAAAATGCATAATCTAAACCTAAAGCTAAGATGGGAGCCAGCTACAACCATCAGATGAAAAATAAGGCAGTCCTAGTGGCGTCTTGTCAAATAAAAGGGCCTATACAAAAGAAACCTATTGCCAGACCTTACTACTAAATACAAAAGACTGTGGGATAGGATTCACAAGAAAGATAAGAAGTGTTCACAGATGATAAGTCAGGATGGGGTAACCAGAGGTCTCCCTTCCCCACATTTTGAACATGGGACAAGGTGGGACTCCTGAGCACAGTACACTCTCGAGTTTTCCCAGCATGAGACGATAGTTCAGTTCTCAGCTATCAGAACCGTCAATGGTCAAGTCTCTTTTCTCTTAAAAGTCTCTTGCCTTCGAGGACCTGATGTATTCAAAAATAACAAATCAAAGTTTCTTTTTTAAATGGGCATTGGGTGATGACTTCTCACCCCTGCATCTCTCTCTTCCGGGCTCAGACCCCTCTTGAACATCAGCCTCCCTTCGTCAGGTTCACTATGGCTTTCCTTGTATTCACGAGTCTTAATGTTTTTTTAAACAGTTCACTGTGGATATCCCTCTGTCGGGTTCACCTTTGTCAACACACTGTTCATCAGGACTTCAGGCTTTGTCCCTTTCCCATAGGCATCCCTCCATCGGGTTCACTCTTGCCAACTTTTATGAATCATACAATTTCTTCTACTTTCTTATGATACAGGATTCACTTCCCTTAGCTTTACAATTTCTGCTGGTCAAAGAGTTTGGACGGTACAGAGGATTTTGCTAGACCACTGTATGACCATTTTGACCCCTTTCTCATCCTGCTCCCAAAGCCTTCTGGTAACGGTAGTCTGAACAATAGGGTAATCGCCCAGAGTTTCTCGAGTGAGCACCCCTGTGGTGGCGGACTCCTCTGCAGCTGGTTTTCCCCTCTCGTATTAACAGTTATGTGTACTTTCTTGTACTTTCTTCAAGTAGCCGTTTGCTACTTTTGTTCAACACAGTTCGGTTTCTTATCGGATCTCCCCTCGACTCACCGGCTGCTTGGCTTTTCTTGTCTCTGGAGTGATGGCCGGTACCACGGTGCCAAGCGTCTCTCCCCGGCTTGGTTATCAGCAGAGGAGGGCCTTGTGTACCGTTGACATTGACTGCAACACATGCTGGCTGTTTGCGGTCTTATGATTCCTTCCCTGGAGGCTTCGAGTGCTTGGGTCGGAAATGGCAAGGTCACTTCTCTCCTTATCACCCTTTTGGTTCTCGCCACCTTGCTCCTGCTCTTGAACTGCCATACTTAAATAGCTGAGTCGTTGTGCGGTCTGCCTTGCTTGTACTGTGCTCTCGTTCTCCACCTTTTATCCCTGTGGGCAAGAGAAAGGGCCGTCAGGTATGTGTTATTCTGGTCAGTTGCCTGACTTTGCCTGATCCTTGAATTGGGACATGTCAGGTAAACTGCTCTTGTGTTAGTCCGTTGTCTTTCGTGGTGTGCGAAAGTGTTTGTGTGGAAAAGGGGGGGGGGCAGTGTTTTTGAATATCCTATGTGGTAGGATGGGGAAAAGCTGTTGGAAGAAGCGGGATATCGCGTCTCACCCATCAGTGTCCCCTTCCACTCCCCGGGGACCCCCCATACAGGTGATCCTCCCTCACTGGTCCACTCCCAGGAACGGGATCCAATAGAGATGGCTGTGTCCTGACTACTTGGATGACAGTTCCCGGGGACTAGGTAGGGAGACAACTTCAAGTTTCTTACAAGCCCAGCTGGAAGAAGAATTATTGCTGCTGCATTTCCTTCGATTAAATGTAAAAGCTGTCGAGTCTGTCGAGGACTGATCCGAGAGAGGACCTGGCTAGGAGACCTCTACCCGAGCTATGAGGGACCATCGTGCAAAACCTGCTACTCTTCATCAAGGTATTCTGGAAGCCAGTCCCGAAAGGCTATCGACCGGAGAAGGGGTCTTCCGAGAATCCTGAAGAGAAGCGCCGGGACATCAAGGCCAGTGAAGTCCGTCGACCAGGGTTCAGAAGTTCTGTGACCAGTGGCAGCCAGTCGAATCGTGTCATCTAGAAGCGGGGACACCTTGATGCCGTGATGCTCGACGACCGGAGCCGCAAAGCTCCACCTTGCCTAAGAACATTTGAACCATGGTTCCCTTGCCATCACCGTCGACCGCTTTGTCCCACCAGAGAAAGTTGAGGTCACTGGCTGCCGATTAAAGTCCTCCGGTGGCTATCCCGCAACCCGAAGCTGACAAAGTCATCCCGAGGACACTGACGCAGTGAAGATCTGAGGTCCAGCCCGTGGTCGAGTCCCGATTGCCAAATGCTAACCAGAGGTATGTGTTGCGGTTGCAGCACCGACAGGCCAGAGGACCGCCATGGCAACTCCTGATGCAAGCTTCCGGGCCTACATCCATCACTTAGTCATATTTGCGGCACCAACTGCTTTGCATCGAGGTTTACCGCACGCATCATCTTCCCAGGACTTCCACGAACGATCGTCGTAAAGCACTGCAAAGGTCGAAGCTGCTGTATCAACGCCAGTGTCCTACTTTTCCTCGAGGTTCTCAACGCCCAGTGGCTCCCGCTTTAAAGGTAGTCCACCCTCGAGGGATCCATCGACGAACCGTTGAAGAAACTCTTCCATCTCAGGTATGTTGGGGGTTGAGCGTTTTTAGCAAGGAAGCCAGACCTATTAAGCATTTATGGACTGGGCTTGCTAGTACTTTTATTACAGGTTGCCCAGGTGGGTGGGGGGTCCTCACTCAGAATTGTATCTCTGTATCTAAAGAAAGCTTTCTGCCATTGCCTAACCTTAACCTGCTTTCCTTCCTTAATATCTATGTTGATACACCTTGCTGTATGATTTGTATGCTCCATTATCACTGCCAGCAGTTGATGCATTTTAAAGGAATCTAAAGCTCAAGTGTGGTACCACATATAAACTGTATATATCTGTCATTGTACAATTACCAAAGTACAAAGTGTGTTATTGAATTGTGTATATATCTCTGAACCTTATTATTATATAAAGAACTGTGTTAGCACATAACATAGTGTGTTGACATTCCTTTGTGGGTGCTTGGTGACTCACTGTACTTAAGAACCAGCCAGCATCACCTCCTAGGAGCTTAAGCCTTGTTTGCGCGTCCATAGCTACCATATAGAGAACGTTGGCTGGGGTGCTCTGTGCTTCTACTCTGCCATATAGAGGGTAGCCATGTACAGATACCCCCCTTCAGTCTTTACATATTCCACCCATGGAAAATCAGCCAGAACTACAATGCATGCCAAGGCTTAAAATAAGCAGTATCACATAGCAATTTGCGATACAATACCACTAATTTGCTTTTTAGTTACATAATAATGTTGCACTAACTGCACCATCATTTTTAGAGCAAATGCTAAGCTGCAGTACAAAAGTACTGCATTTTAGCATTAGCTTTAAAAATTATTAGAACATTTTGAAGATGTTGCTCAGAGAGCATGGTGTGTGGAACGTGCAGGTGAGGCAGAGGCCCCTGGGCTACGATGAAAGAATTTATCAATACCTGAGCCCAGCTCAGGTGCCCCATGCTGCCAGTGGATACATGTGTAAAGGAGTGAATGGGATGAGCAGACAGTGCACCTGCTGCTGCTGCTGCTCTCTGACATGAATGTGGTAAGTAAGAGGCAAATGCTTCGCTAGAGGGGCCTGGGGATGCTATAGACCCGGGTGTTTTGGTTGAAGCTTAGGGGCTACAACCAAAAGGCTTGCTAGCCCAGAGTCCCGACAGTTCTGACATTATTGTAGCCCTGGATCTTTTCCAGACCTAGCAACACCCCTTGAAAGAGGGCACAAGACTGGTAGGCGAATTCCTTCCATGGGCAATGTCCTCATTATCCAGCTGCAGATGCGATGGTCATATCTCATGCTGGGTGGGACTGACTGGGAGTAATGCCGGAAGCGACTCTTTTGCTAATAGAACTGGTGTTGATTGTTCACATGATGCCCTTTTATTAACTAAAAAAATGGGGGTTTGACAAACGCCTCACTATCCCTAACCTAAAGAGGATTTCCCTGCCTATTGAATTGAACTAAAGGAAAACACTCTGATAAAAGGAATCTGTCCCCTCACACTTATGCATACATCAAACTCATAAAGGTAATATATGGCATTTCAAATGTAACAGAAATAACAGTTATATTCAATGTATAATTGTTCTTTTATACGCGCTTAATACCGGGGACCAGTTTCTAAGCGCAAGCCCGGGATTCACTCCTCTGTTGCTATGCGTTGTTTTGTTTCCAAGACAAATGCACTGCGCCTGAACTATCCTCCCGGCCCTGTGTTACACAATAACTGTGTATCTTTGCAACCTTGGTTAGATCCCCTTGCCCAGATTTAAAACAGGATTTTCAAAAAAAGGTTCCAAATGAGAAAGATCTTTTATGCTGCCAATTTAGATCATAAAGGTCCTCTTACTCCGAAAGTCTTTCACTTGTCCTTTTAACAAAAGCTCACCCAGAGTCTTTGGGCCTCATTCCGAGATTGGAGGCTGCCATGGTGCTATTAGCACCATGGCTGCCTCCAATACCGGGTCCGTGTCCGGTCTGGTTGAATGGGGATTTACCGGGACATTCCGACCTGTGCGGACCCAGTAAGTACCAATTCAACCAACCATTCCCCATTCCCATTTGAGCTCCCATAGGGCTCAATGGGAATGGGGAAGGCGCTAATTACGGGCCCACGAATAGCAGGCCCGTAATTAGCGCCCTGGTCCCTTAGCGCAACCTGTAAAGGACGTGTGGTCAGACCACACGTTCTTTGCGGTTCCCGCTAAGGGACCTCGGAATTTGGCAGTAAGGGTTTACCGGCACTGGTCTCCTTACCGGTGCCCGGTAACCCTTCCCGCCCAACTCAGAATGACCCCCTTTGTCTCTCCAAGTATAGACAAAAGTTCCATTTATCTTCTTCGTAAGAAAACAAAATATGCTCACAGTATCAGTAACATGGTTTTGTCAGGATGATTCCACCAGAACGTATCAAACACTTTAGTGGCTTTGCCACTTCTTCTCCACACTTTTTGTTTTTCAAAATTTCTTTTTATTGGTTTTGTACAAACAAGCTTACCACATGGCATTTTGTAGCAAGGTCATTATTCACAGCTTGGTTGTGTGGAAACAGAAGAGTTTAAATAACAGAAACAATTAACTTTAATAGTCTTAATGAGGACGGGGGGAGGGGATGTGTGGCCATAGGAAGGGGGAAGGCCAATGAGGGTGACATTTTCAGTTCATCTGTGGATTGGGGGAGGTGTTGTGTCTCAGCAACCGTGGTCCTTCGTTTGCCTGTTCTTGGCTCTTTCAGGAGGGAGGGGGGTGGCCGATTGTCCAGAACATTCTTCTTTTATGATTTTCTTAAGGCTTAACTGGCTTTAGCTTATGCCTTGTCCCTCCGGAGTGGTCTCTAGTCTTGCTTCTCCATCCATCGGAGGGTGGGAAGTTGTCTAGCCAGCCATGGGTATTGTTGCGTGTAGTCCAGGAAGGGGGCCCAGGTTTGGTAGAATTTGTCTCTGTTCCCAAACCGTAGGGCTGTGATTTTCTCCGCCTCTATTATGTCCCATCATTTGGACCACCACATCTGGATTGCCAGACCTTCTGGGTTTTTCCAGAGCCTGTCTATTCAAATTTTTGCTGCTGTCAGTAAATGTGAGCATAGGTCTGCTCTTCGGCCGGTCAGGGGAAATTGGCCCTCACCTCTAGCTCCCAGCAGGACAATTCCTGGGTCCCATGGGATTGTGAGGCCGGTGATCACTTTGATCTGTTCTACGATAGTTTTCCAAAATTGGGTGGCTTTGTGGCATGTCCAAAGTAGGTGGTACAGCGTGCCTTTGTCTGGACATCCCCTCCAGCAGAGTGGGGGAATAGCGGGATTGCATTTGTTAAGAGTCTCTGGGATCCGGTACCACCTGTAGCATACCTGGAATGCCCCTTTTTTGTTGGTTATGCATTTGGAGCTTCTGTATGCTCTGGCCCAGATGTGGCCCCAATCCTATTGTTCAATATCTCTCCCTATGTCTTTTTCCGATTTTAACATGTAGGACTCTTTGTTGTTTGGGTCTGTTCTGTCAAGCAGCTTGTATAGAGTGGATATTTCCCCTTTGGGGGGGTTCATTGTGAGAGTGTGCTCTAGGGCTGTGAGTTTTCTGCTTCCGTGATTCTTCATTGCTTTGCTTGAGAGCCAGTGCTTAAGCTGCGCGTATCTAAACCTCTCCATCTCTGGAATTTTGAATTTCGCTTTGCAGGCTTCAGAGTTCAATGGATTTCCGTTCTCAAAGAAGTCTTTGACCTTCTCCGGTCGTCCTCCTTTCCATCTGTGAAAATTATTTGGGGTCACACCCAGAGTAAAGTCCGCATTATCCCAGATGGGGGTGAGTGGGCCTATAGTGCTTCTGCACTTCAATTGGCAAGCCGCTCTGCTCCAATTCGCTACTGTGTTTTCCGTTGCCGGCAAGGGTTTTGTGGTTAGGGGTTCACTGGGCCTCTTCCTGTGTGGAAGTGAATCTATTGAGCTCGGGCTCCAGGCTTTCTTCAGCTCCAGCCATCAGGGTTTGTGAGTTGTGGTGTTCCAAGCGAAAGCCTGCGAGAGTTGTGACGCTAGGATATATCTCGATACGTCTGGGACCCCTGAGGCTGCCCACCGCCAGTCCCCGAAGCATGACCCGCCTCAGTATTCGTGGCCTCTTTCCTTCCCAGACATATTTCATGATGTTCTTTTACAGATCATGTTCAGCTCTTTTCCGGATAGTTACTGGTAAGGCTAAACAGTGGTAGAGCAGTCTAGGGATTAAGTTAATTTTAGAGCTATAATCCTTCCGAACCATGACATTTCTTGTTTCTGCCAGCGTTTCTAATCGCTTCTGAATTCTTTGAATAGTGGGGGGAAGTTTGTTCTGTATATTATTTCTGGTTTGTTTAGTAGCTGGATCCGAAGGTAGCTCAATTTGATTTCGCCCACAGAATCGGATAGTTGATTTCTAGTGCTCTTGTGAGTATTTTCGGTAGGTTGACACGCATAGCTGTTGACTTGGAGAGATTTACCTGGAATCCTGATGCCTCCCCAAATGTTTTCAGTTCTAACCATAATGCTTTCATGGAATCTTCCGGTCGGGTAATTGTTAATAGGACGTTGTTGGCGTATAAGGCTGCTTTGTAAGATTGTTCTTTAATTTCTAAGCCGTGTATTGCTGGGTTATGGCGGATTCTGCTGTCAAATGGCTCTATCGAGAGTACAAATATAAAAGGGGATAGGGGACATCCTTGTCTGGTGCATTTCATTATATTGATTTTGTCTGATCTAGCCCCGTTCATTCTGAGCCCGGCGGAGGGATGTTGGTAATTGGCTAGTGTCCATTTTATAAAATTCGGGCCAAATCCATAATGCTGTAGTGTTTCTTGGATATAGCCCCAATCTAGCATATCAAAGGCTTTGTGTGCGTCAAGTGGTTCTTTTGATGTTGTCTTGGGTGCCACGACCTGGGATGAATCCGGTTTGGTCCTGGTGGATTATATCTGGGAGTAGGCGCACCAATCTACTCGCTAGTATTTTCGCAAACACTTTGGCATTGTTGTTTAATAAAGTGATAGGTCTGTAAGAAGCACATTGATTGCAATCTCTCCCGGGCTTCAGTATGAGGACAGTTAAAGATTCCGCCATGGAAGGAGTCGTGGATCCCGTTGAGAGGAACGAGTTGAACAGGTTCACCAACTGGGGTGCAAGGATGTAGGCAAATCTTTTGTTGAATTGAGCCATAAACCCATCCGGGCCTGGGGTTGTTCTTTTTATGGTTAGGATGGTGTTGCTCAACTCTTCTGCAGAGATTGGGTCTTCTAGGGATTCCAGCTGAGGATGCGGAGGTCCATTGCGGGCCCCTGCTAGCTATTGGAGCTGTGCGGATTTGACGGTTTGCTGCCCTGTGATGATTCTCTTGTGGTATGTTGTCATGGTCTCCAATTTCTCTGCGTTTGTGTAACGTCGGGTGCCAAGGTTGTCTGTCAGGCATTGGATGTTGTTTTCCGAGTGCAACTTCTTAAGTTTGTAGACCAGTAGGCGATTTGCTTTGTTTCTATTTATGTAGTAGAATTGTTCGGTGTAGGCTAAAGCCCTGGCTGATCTGTCCGCTAGGTGCATTTTCAATATTACTTTTGCTTTTTTGAGTTCGCTGCTTGCTTTCTTAGTTTGGCACCCTTTGAGGTTTCTCTCCGCTTCTATAACTCTCGCCTCAAGTTTGCCCTGCTGCAGTTTGTTTAGTCGCCTGAGTCTCGCTGTGCAGTCATTTGCGACTCCTCGGATGGCTGCTTTCATCGCATCCCAAATGATCGCCTTCGGGGTGTCGGCGGTTGTATTCTCATTGAAGTAATTCTTGAGGGCTTCTGCCATTTCCGTTCTGATGGATAGGTCTGTCAAGATCTAGTCCAGCATCTTCCAGTATCGTTGCGGGGGCTCTGGCAAGCCCTGTACTATTCGGCTCATAGTAACATGGGCATGGTCTGATAACGCTCTGTGTCCTATTTGGATGTTTTCCACACAGGGGATGAGTGCATTGGTAAGTAGCAGTAGCTCAATCCTTGAGTGCCCTAAGTGGGCGTGTGAGAAGAATGTATAATCCTTCATTCCCATGTTGGATAGTCTCCAGACATTGATGGTTTCAGTTTCCCTGAGAAATTCAGCCATGGCTAGTGCTTTGCTGAAGTCTTCCTTCGTTGGAGACAGCGTTTTGTCCAGATTCGGGTCCGGTGTTAGTTTGAAATCGCCTCCAATTACTGGGTGGCCCTGGCGAAGGCTGTAATGATAGGTAGAAGATTGAGGAGGAAGGGACATTGCGCGCTGTTCAGTCAGTAGATTGCTGCTAGGGTGATGGGCAGCTCAACTAGAAGGCCTTTCAATAGAATATAGCGCCCCTCTGGGTCTCTTTTAACTGTGATTTGTGTTATTGGCAGGTCTCGGCTTAGTAGTAAGGCCACCCCTCTTTTCTTCTGTTCTGCGGAGGCAAAGTAACGTCTTGGGTAACGTTTCATCTGCCGCTAGGAGGCGAATTTCTTGTAAGCAGACGATGTCCGTAGCCAGCTGGGAGAGCCTGTGTTCCATGGATTTCCTTTTGCGTGGGGCATTTAGTCCTTGTACGTTCCAGGTCATAATAGTGAGTTTGTTGTCCGGCAGGGTCATTTGTATTCTGGTTAGTTGTTGTGCTTGGTATGCCCCTGGTTCTTTGTAGGTCATTTGGCGCCCCTTCTATGCTTGGAAGGTTTCCTCCTGCAGAGATTGTTTTGCTTTGTGTTTCCTCTCCCCGTAGGTTGTTCCTCTTGCTAGATGCATCCCAGCCCCTCTGTGTTGTACCCCCCCAACCCTCTCCACATCCCTCAAACAATGAAAGAAAAGAAAAGGAAAAAGAACAGGTATTCCGGTCCAGCTTTCTACCAACAGGGAACCGGCTGGGCCAATGCCACCAATTCGCTTAGAGGCAATTGTGCCTCTAACATTGCTGCTTTGTTGACCTGTGTTTCGCTAGTTCCTTTGGCGATGTGTGTTGTTGCAAGTGTTCTAACCCCCTGGCCCTTTGAAGTCCGCTTTTAGAGTTGGGACGATTGCCTCTAGAAGGAGGTCGCTTGGCTTTTGTTTTGACTCCAGGGGGCTCGGTTGTGTATGATTCCAAGACAACTCAGGCCGACAGGTGTAGCATGTTTTAAGAATATGGCTTTTCGGGGGAGGCTCTTTTTCAAAGGTTATTATGCTTTTTGCTCCTAGAAGGGGTGCCGCGCACTCTGCGTTGGCCCTCCACCCGGGACCAGGACCGCATGGGTTCACGCTCTGCCATCTCTGTGTTGGGCTTTAAATTGTCAGGTTCCCCCTCTTCTGCCTCTGGGCTCATAAAGATTTCTGCTTCTTTTGGAGAGATTATCTGTCGAGGTTGTCCCTCCCATGTGAAAGTGGGGGCAGTGGGGAAATACCATCAATGTATGACTTTCCTCTCACTGAGCCATTTGGTCATAGGCCTGAGAGCCTTTCTTTTTGCCAGTGTGGATGCAGCCGAATCTTGGTACAAGGAGATCGTGGCATCTCGAAAGTGGATGTGGTCTGTAGTTCTAGCTTCCCGCATTATGTCTTTTTTGAGCCTATAGAAGTGAACTCTCACTAGCACATCTGCTGTTGAGGATGAGTTTTGTGTAGATCTTGTCCTGTGCACTCGATCGAGTTCTAGTGGGAAATCGTCTGGGAGAGTTATGATAAAGCGGAACAGGTCATTTACGTAGGCTCCAAGTTCTCCGTCTGATAGACCGGCATCGGGATTCCCCGCAGGCGGATGTAGTTGCGCCTGGATCAGTTTTCTGCATCTTCCTGTTTGGCTTCTAATGCCTCACATCTGGCTTCGAGTGCGATGAGCCTGTCTGCCCCCTCTCCGATCTTAAAGTTCTGTTTGTACAATGTGGTCTCGATTTCTTCCGTTCGAGCTTCAGTTTTCCCCACTCACTTGTCTAGCACTGAGATCTTGCTCTTCACCTCTTCGGTCCCTTTTTGAAATTCCTTGGTGAGGGCTGATAAAAGCTCTTGTAAATCTGATTTCGTGACTGATTGGGCTGTCATGTCCGAGCCAGAATCCGGCGGGTTACTCGTTCCATTTTCATTGCGCTCGCCCCTTTTAGCTTTTTCTGCTATAGGTGTTGTTAATAATGTTGTAATGTCTGTTTGCTTGGTTGACTTTAGGGTTTTAGTAATTGTGTGGCGAAGTGCTCTCCCTCATTTCAGAGAAGCTGGAGACGTATAGTTGGTACCCCTACCTTGGTTTAATTGGTCTGGTGTTTAGGATCCACTTGGAGAGGGGGATCCTGTGCGATTCAGGGGTTGTTGATCCGCTGGTACTTAGTGACAGTAATTAGCTCAGCTAGTTTCAGTCATCCTGTTTACCCCAGAGTTGGGGCCACTGAGTGTCGTGTGACCTTTGACGAGGAGCCCGCTTGTTTGGGTCCTTTCTCGGCTTCTATGATATAGGCCCTCATTACAACCCTGGCGCTAAACCATGGCGCTATTAGCACCATGGTTGGTGCCGGTGTTGTAACGAGTCTGCCATGGTGGAATGGGGAAATACTGCCCCATTCCCATTTTCGCCCCATAGGGCTCAATGGGACTGGGGAAGGCGCTAAGTACGGTACCGCAAATTGCGGTACCGTAATTAGCACCGAGGTCCCTTTGCGGCACCCTACTTTAACGGCTGGTAAAACCACAAAGGGACCTCGTAATCAGGCGTTAAGGGTTTAACGGCGCCAATACCTTTTACGGCGCCGTTAAACCCTTAACACCAGGGTCGTAATGACCCCTGTAGTCTGTTGAGTTTAAAGCCTTTGTCAGTGATTATGGGGGGGGGGGACAGAGCAGGTTTTGTTTTAGTGTCCCCTAGAAGCCCCTCAGATTCTCCCCAAGGCCACTGTCTTGGCCGTGGGATCGAGGTGGAGGTGCGCTGGTGCTCTAAGTAGTTCTGTACCCGTCTCGGAGCGGCAGCCGCACCCCAGGTAGTTGGTTGTCTAATATTGCGTGGGACCCAAGTCAATGGTGGAGTGCACCTTGTAGCTCTATGTTCCTCGGGCTCCGTGACTGCTTGAACTCAAGCGTACTCAGGGCCTCGATTTTCTAGAGTTTCCAGGGCCTCAGGGGGCAAGGGGAGAGAAGACTTGAGGAGTGCTGTCTACCCAGGGGAGATTCACTGCGAGGTGCGGCAGGTTCTGCCTTACCTTCAGCTGGGTATTAATGTGTGCTTTGAGCTGGCCTCCGCTGAGTGGGGATCAGGAGAGTGGACCGGGCTGAGGAGTTGCACCTGGTCTTACCAAGGCCAGTTAGAAGGGGGACAGCTGAGGACTGCTCGTTGGTGGGGACCGCTCGTTGGTGTAGTTGACTTTGCGGCACTTGGAGCAGTCCTAGGTGAGGGGTCGTCTCGCCGCAGTTGGGTTGATCTCCGAGTGGTGGGGAGGTTGATGAGGGCACTCTTGGGTCCGGCACGTGGATGAACGCAATTCTTGGGCTTAGAGTCAGCCCGGGTGCTATCAGAGTCCTTATGTCGGTCCGACTCGCCTGTGGGACCGTGTGTTAAGGTGGTTGGGTCCAGGAAATCTTGTTGATTTGTTGCTACGTGGGATGGCTCCCGGGCCACAGGGAGCGGAGGAGGAGATAGCACGAGGGACGCCTGGAGGGGGAGGCCCAGCGCTTGGTGTGGCCGGGGCCGCTTCACCGATAGCCGGAGTCCATCTAGTTCCTAGAGCTGGCCGTTACCAGATGGGGGGATCACAAGAGACCAATCCGGGTGACTGTGCAGTACTGCACTGGCCAGAGTCCGATGGGGAAATAGTCACCTTGGTGTTGTTGACCCCCCCCGCTGCCGGATGGTACGATGGTGCAGAGATTGGTGAAGGGGCACCAGGTCCGCTTAGGAGCCCTTGGGTGCGGTGGAAAGGCTGCCGGAGTTCTTGGGCCAAATGACAGATCAGTATTTGCCCAGATTTTGAGCTTGGCCTGCAGAAGTTGTTTTGGGTCCGGAGCCCCGCCGTCTCTCCGCTACTTGGTCGGCTCGTTGGATTTAGAACAGAGAGTGAGTTGGGCGCTGTTCTGCAGGGGGAAGGGGCTTGTTCGCGCCACTGGTTGCACTGCTGAGTCCTGGGGTTCACCGCTCCGGGCTACAAGAGGCCTCCTACTGTTGGTGGGCTTCGTGGCGCTGCTGACCTCTGTGTGCATCTTGCCGGTGCAGGTGTCCTCAGTTTGCCGATCAGGGCTGCCAGGGGCCTCCTACTGTGGGTTGGTGTGCTTCGTGGCGCTGCTGACCTCTGTGCGTATCTTGCCAGTGCAGGTGTCGTCAGTTTGCCGCGGCGGGCACCCAGGATTGCGGACGAGGCAAACTCCAAGCTCCAGACCCGTTAATTACCAGGTCCCCCCTCCATTGCAGAGAAGGAAATGTTTGGGCGCTTTAGATGAGGGTGGCGGGGGCGATCTTTCTGTCACGTTACTCCCCTGAGGCCAGACTCTACTTGAGGAGACATCTCTGTTGGTGGTTCTGGAACACCGAGGGATCCGCCATTTTGTAGTTGGGTCCTGCGCCGCGGGAAACCTAGCGTAGGGACCCACGTCTCGTCGCTTCAGAGGTTGTAGCTGAGAATTTCTCAGAACATGCTGCTGTTCTTTAGGTCCAAAACATGCCGTCTATAAGTGTTGAGCTGCAGTTTCACCGGGGCATAACGGTTGGCAGCGTAGCGCCAGCCGGGAGCTCTCACAGAGCCTTTCTGATCGCCATGGCTCCAAGCCACGCTTCTCCACACGTTTTAACCACAAAGCAGTACTTCAATGATTTCTTCCTGGTCCACTAGCCTGCCAGGACTACCACTAAAAGATCCCTAACCTGGTATAGTGGCTTGCCAGGACAAAAGCTCCTAACACTACTACAAGTACTTCTGTGGTAAGGTTTACTTCAAATGGAAGATCTTTAACTTTCAGCAACATCAAAATATACTACTTCTTCTGGGAAGACATGATACACATTGGTGCTGTTTGTTCCACTCTTTTGTTTGCCACAGGCAATGCATGTTATGCTCCTCTCCTTCTTGATGCTTTATACCTGGAGGGCCTCTCTCATGCCACTTCTATATCAATTGACTGCTGACTATGTTTCTTTATGACACTTGCCCCTCTTTGGCTTGGGCAATGCTTGTTGATGTCTTGCTTAAATATTGTCTCTTCCTTACTCTGGCAACAATTATCAACAATGTTCTCTTAGTATTTACCCAAAATGGATTATGTGCTCTGTGAAATATTGCCCCCTCTTTACTTTGGCAATGATGGTTATGGTTAGCTTGCTTCAGTATTGCACCTTCTTTACTTTGCCAGGGGTTTTGGCTTTCTTTCCTAGCAATGATTGTAATCTTTCTCTTCTTGCCTCTTTATAAAGTTCTTCTTTCTCCAATGTAACTTCTTTATATCAATTCAGTATTTAAAATTGCTGTCTGTTGTCAGCGGTCGCTTACAGAGTGTACCGGGATTACCCACCAATGGTACACTCACCGCTTTCTGCTTATGCGTCCGTGCGATCCGATAACACTGCTTGTTCTTCCTTCTCTGACACCATCTGTACGGCAGACTGCTTCTATTCTCCCGTGGCCTGCACCATTCGGGAAAGGAGCTTCTCTCGCTCCCAGTGCACACCGGAGCTCTCCAGTGCGTGCTCACAATCAGGAGAGCCTTTCTCTGGAGGGGGAAATCTTGACACAATTCCGCTTCCCGCTGCGCAGTCTCTGCAATTAAGGTCATCAAAGTTGGAGACTATCCGAGGACCGTCATCCGATCCAAAGCTATCGGCGGCTACGGCCTCTCTGTTTCCCTTCTCCTGCTGCAAATGTAACTTGGAGTCTGCAACTAAACCACCTCCTACGTCTGGTGCTAATGGCCTGCACCTGAGGGGGCCTTATATATTCAGAAGTCCTGCTCAGGCGTGGTAATTTGAACCACTAGACTGCATACTGCAGTTTAGTGCCTTCATGTCCCTCTTCCTCTTCCCAGTACTCAGGGCATTTGGGAGTGGGAGTTAAAGTCCCTAGTGTTCTGATGACCTTTTCTTTCATCAATACATACTTCAACTTTATTCTGATTATTGAATAGCTCTCTAGCTAAGGTCTTTAGAGGGGTTAATGGTTAGTTCATAGGAATAGGACAGAATAACCAAAAATAAATTACCAACCCTGCCAAAAGACCTAAAACACATACCACAAAATGTTTGAACTACCAAAAGTTTGAACTTTTTGTGGTATGTGTTTTGGTGTGGGGTCGGTGAAGCTGTGTGGTTGAATCTGTGTTGCATACATTTCCCATGCGGACATTTCCGTCGCGGACCATTCCGCAACGGTAAAATCACACAGATTCAGTTCATATCTAAGGGAGACTTAGATTCTGAGAACGACAAATACTGTATCCCTCCCAACAGAAACCTCTTGTTCCCTCGGGTGCCTTCTCCTCCCAGCTGATCCACTTGGCTAATACCATCCCCGAGGGTTAGGATCAGGTAGTGGCTGCCTTCCCCTTGCCACCTGGGAGGAGACATTAGGCTGGGATTTTGTGAGGATTCCGCAGGATTCATCGCAAATGGGGAGGATAGCTGATGCGTTATGAGGCGCACAGAAATTGAAAAAAATACCATAGAATTTAAATGTAGCTCTGAACATGTTGCTTCTTAGCAATAGTCACTTAGCCTGCCGATCCGTCTTTTCATATTTGTACTCCAGCAATAGTGACATTCCACATGGTCTCACTTTGCGTGTAAAGTCACCATAAACGAAACTTCTCTGCATTGGGTGAGGGGGCAAAGTGAGGATCTCTGCTACACTAATTGAGCTTTACCCATCCGCCAACTCTGATATTCTTTGGCGGCGCCTGCTCACCCTCACTGCCCCCATGAACAGTACAACCCTCAGAGGAAAAATAGCGTGTCCTCGCAATTTCTTTTATCAGCTGGGACGTTCTTATGTATGACTGGTTAGGCAACTTGCACTGCGATGGGACATTTTTAACAGAAAGTCACTCCCACATTGCCTGTTGCCTACCTAATCTGTTGTTTTCCAGACAAAACACCCTGTGAAAAAGTATTTATTATCCAAGGTTTGCTAGATTGACATACAGAAAGTGTGTGTTTTAATTTTAATACTGTGTAGAATGGTTTAAAAAAAGATTTTTCAGGATTTAATTCTTTTGTGTTCTTGATTTGTGGTTTCCCATTTTCCATTCAGGATGTAGAAAGTAAAGCTGCAGCTTTATTCTTTTGGCTTAACATGTTTCTATACAGGTTTAATACTGTGAGGTTGCTTTGACCTGCAATACTCTGCACCTATAGGGACAGCCTTAGCTCATACTAAGCAAGACATCAAGCGTAGACAATAGCTATGTACATATGCGAGTGCAGCAAAAAGAAATGATTTCCAAACACAATGCATGCTGCTTTAACAAGTATTTTCATTGATTTATTTATTTATTTATTGAGCGCCTTACACTAAGGCGCTGTACAATGGAACAACAAATACAGAGAAATAATAACAATTAACATTGTGAGCAAGATTACAACTTGAATCATTCTACAAAACAGTGCAAAGAGCAATTAACTGGGAGGGGGCGAAGGTTTGGGAATAGGAGTGTTGAGGGGGGCAGGAGAAGGATAGAATAAGTGTAGGAGGAAGGGAGAAAGAATGTAATGGGAGAGGGGAGAGGGGAATTAAAAGAGGGGAGAAACGGGGGGAGTAGAGAGGGTAGGGGGCTTCAAGGTGGGGAATGGAGAAGGAGGGATTTAAGGGAACTGCGAAATGAAGTGAGGGTAGCGGAAGAGCAGATTGGGAGGGGGAGAGAGTTCCAGTGCAGAGGAGCAAGAAGGTGGAAGGAGCGGAACCGGGAGGAAGCGCAGGGGGAAGGAGGTACAGTTAGAAGGAAGTGGTCAGCGGAACGAAGGGAGCGAGAGGGGGAGTAGAAGGAGAGAAGGGAAGAGAGAGCAGGAGGAGCAAGACCATGGAGGGATTTGAAAACAAGGCAGAGAAAGTGGAATTTTAGTTGTAGGTGGAAAGGTAGCCAGCCAAGGTGAGAGAGCGAAGAGGAGATGGAGCCACGGGAGGTAAGGAGACAAAGGGTACGAATGGCAGAGTGGTATATGGATTTAAGAGGGGCAAGCTGAGAAGAGGGAAGACTGAAGATTAGAGAGGAGCAGTAGAAGAGGCGGGAAAAAATGAGCGAGGAGATAAGTAGTTTGGTAGCGCGGAATGTGAGAGAGGGGGGAATTTTGCGAATATTGTAGAGGTGGTATCGGCAGGTGCGGGAGGTGAGTGAAATGTGTTACGAGAAGAAGAGAGTGGAGTCAAATAGAATGCCTAGATTGCGAGCATGGGTGGAGATATGGAGATCGGAGGGAGGAAAGTGGATAAAGGGGGAGTAGAGGGCGGGGGGAAGAGTATTAGAGGGAAAGAAAAGGACTTCGGTTTTATCGGTGTTGAGGGAAAGAAAGCGGGAGGACATCCAGTTCTTGATGGCTGTGAGACAAGAGGAGAGTTTAAGATGGAGGTCAGGTGTGAAGGAGGAGAAAGAAAGAGTTGAGTATCATCAGCATAGAAATGATGGGAGATGCCAAAGGAGGAGATAACGGGCGATGAGGGAGGTGTAGAGAGAGAAGAGGAAAGGACCAAGTACAGAGCCTTGAGGGACACCGTAATTTAGAGGGAAGGAAGGAGAGGTCTGGCCTCCCCATGAAACAGTATATATATGTGTATATATATATATATATATATATATATATATGATACATTACTCACCGTAATCGTATTTCTGATGCTTGTATCTGCTTAGATTCACATGCTGTGCATAGGCCGACATCTAGTGGAAGCTGCAGAGTATTACAGTTTGTTTTTCGAAACTCGAAAATGGGCGTCGACACAGGCGTGCCAGTAATACTATCCCTAGTGTGACGTCCACTGTACCCAAGATCCCTCACGCGTCTAGGATCCTCAGATTGTATTTTTTCTCTGACATGAGGAAGCATGAGGAGTAGCGTGAGTACAGATAATCCAAGCAGATAGACAGAAAGGTAAGACTACAAGCAATCATGCGCCTTCTCTCGGAGAGGAGGAAGGGTGGGTCGCATGTGAATCTAAGCAGATACAAGCATCAGAAATACGATTACGGTGAGTAATGTATCCCTTCTGAGGCTTGTGGAATCTGCTTAGATCACATGCTGTGCATAGATTAGCGAGCAGTACCAGAAGAAGGAGGTGGGATGTGAAAAGGGTCATGAGCAAACAGGTGTCTTAAAACCGCTTGTCCCACTTGTGTATCTGTCTTGGAATGAGTGTCAATGCAGTAATGCTGAGTAAAAGTGTGAATAGAGCTCCAAGTAGCTGCTTTGCAAATGGTGTCGAGGGGAACATTTGCAATGAAACCCAGAGTGGCCCCAATGGCTCTAGTAGAGTGGGCTCTTGGCGTAAAAGGCAGAGTTTTTTCAGAAAGAGAGTAACACAGCTGTATACAGTTGATAATCCACTTCGAGATAGCGCCTTTAGAGACGCGATCTCCCTCTCTGCCTGTAGCTACGGAGACAAACAGTTGATCTGTTTTCCTTAGCGGTCTGGTTTTATTTACATAGTAGAGGGCCGCCCTACGCACATCTAGGGTGTGTAGTTTCACCTCAGCCGAGCTTTGCGGGTTCTGGAAGAAAGCCGGAAGCTCGATGGACTGGTTTACATGGAACTTTGATATAAATTTAGGTGAGAACCTAGGGTGTGTGCGTAAAACCAGTTTGTCTTTGTGGATAGTAAAGAAAGAATCCTGCACTGACAGAGCCTGAATTTCACTGACCCTTCTTATAGAGGTAATGGCTACTAAGAAGGCCGTTTTATAAGTCAGGTGTTTGAGACTACTCTTATGCATGGGTTTGAAAGGGGGGCCCATGAGCTTAGCTAGCACCACATTAAGGTCCCATCCTGGCGGTGGGTTCGAAATAGGAGGGTGAAGTCTCTTTACTCCTTCCATGAAGGCTTTAACTACTGGTACTTTCCACCACAACACCTTGTTATGGGATGTGGTGTAAGCCGAGAGGGCTGCCAGGTGTACTTTAAGAGAGTTAAAAACCAATCCTGCATCCAGCAGGTGGAGCATGTATGTCACAATGTTGAAAGGAGTGCAATCAACAGGGTTGATTTGTTTATTCTGGCACCAAATAACGAATCTCTTCCACTTGTCAAAGTAACAGTGCCTTGTGTTTGGTTTCCTGGATTCTTTTAGGATGTCCATACACCTCTGTGGTAAATTGAGATGTCCAAACTCTATGACCTCAGGAGCCAGGCTGCCAGGTTCATTGAGTTGGGTTGCTGGTGCACTGTTTGACCTTGTTGCTGGGACAGTAGGTTGTACCAGGCTGGAAGTTTGATGGGCTCGCACACCGCCATCCTGCGTAGGTGTGGAAACCATGGTTGTCTCGCCCACATGGGAGCAACTAGGATGAGCGTCATCGATTCCTTGTTCATCTTGTACACCACCTTCCTGATGAGAGGAGTTGGTGGAAAAGCGTACGCAAACATCCCTGACCAGTTCATCCACAGGGCGTTCCCTTGGGAGTCTGGCTGGGGGAACCTGGATGCAAATCCTGGGCATTGTTTGTTTTCGCTTGTGGCGAATAAGTCTATAGTGGGGAAACCCCACTGAGAGAAGAGATCTTCTACGATCTCTCTGTGAAGGACCCATTCGTGTTCTTCTGGGATGGAGTTTCTGCTTAGAGCATCCACTAGGGAATTGAGCTCCCCTGGAACATGTTGCGATGACAGGAAGATGTTCCGTCTGAGTGCCCATATCCAGATTTTCTGGGCAAGCTTGGACAGATTTGGCGAACGAGTCCCTCCTTGCTTGTTCAGATAGAACATGGCTGTCGTGCTGTCCGTCCGGATCTGCACCGACAAGTTTAGTAGATGGGGCTGGAACGCCCGAAGCGCTCTGAATACTGCCAGAAGCTCTAGCAGGTTGATGTGGTTCTTGCCTACTGAGTGAGACCAGAGACCCTGAGCTGTGTGGTGGAGATGGTGAGCTCCCCACCCAGTCAGGCATGCATCTGTAGTCACCACTGCCTGTACTTCGGGATCGTAAAAGGGTTTTCCCCTTGCGAGATTCTCTCTTGTCCACCAGTGTAGGCTCTGTACAAGTGTTGGCGAAACGACCACTAGATCGTCCCACTGACCACTTGCCTGAGACCACTGTTTCGCCAACCATTCCTGCATGGGACGCATGCGCAGTCGCGCGTGGGGGACCAGGTAAATGCATGACGCCATCATGCCCAGTAACCGCATTGCTTTGCGTACCGTTATTTGTTGACCGGACTGATAATGTGGAATTTGCAGTAGTATATTCCGAATTCTCTCTTCCGAAGGGAAGGTCAACCCTTTCTGAGTATCTAGGATTGCTCCTAGGAACTGTTTTGAGGCTTGACTTCTTCTCGTTGATTGAGAAGCCTAATTCGTGGAGGAGGTCGATAGTCCTTTGAATGTTTGTCCTGCAAATTCCTGGGGTTTCCCCTGTTATGAGCCAGTCGTCCAGATAAGGGTACACTGGGATTGCCTCCCTGCGTAGGTGTGCAGCTGCCACCGCCAGTACCTTGGTGAATACCCTTGGTGCTGAAGCTATCCCGAAGGGCAGTACCTTGAATTGGTAGTGGCGACTGTCCACCTTGAAGCGCAAGTACTTTCTGTGCGCCGGGAGCATGGAAATATGAAAATAAGCATCTTTCATATCCAAGGTTGCCATGTAATCCCCCTTTTTTAGGAGGGGGATTACCTCTTGTAGCGTGGTCATACGGAATTTTTGGGGCTTGACATACTTGTTGGCAGGCCGTAAGTCCAATACTGGGCGCATTGTCAAATCTTTCTTTGGCACAAGGAAGTAAGTTGAATAGATATCCTTGTTTACCTGGTGTCCTGGGACGAGTTCTATCGCATCCTTTTCTAGCAGAATGGCGATCTCCTCGAGAAGGATCTTCTGATGTTCTAAGGAGTGTACTCTTTGTCGTGGAGGATGGTTCCGGGGACGCAGCAGTAATTCTATACAATATCCTGTGAACACTGTTGACAGCACCCATCTGTCTGAGGTGATCCCTTCCCAAGCCTGGGTGAAGTTGGAAATGCGTCCCCCTACTGGGGTTGCGTGAGAAGGGACCCTGAACTGAGCGTCACTGCTTTGGTGGAGGCGTGCCACCTCCCTTGTTGGGGCTGCCTCTGCCTCTTCCACGACCTATTTTGTTACCCCTGCCGTAACTTTGGGTAGACTGCTGGCTGTTGTTCCACTGTGTACCCTGTCCCTGGGCATAGTTGCCTCTTTGTGAATTTTGGCCGCGTGGGCGACGAAAATTACTGTTCCCCCTCTGGTTAGGGGGTTTGTTGGTTAGTTGGCCAAGGGATTTCAGTGTTTCGTATTCGTCCTTGGCATTTTTCAGTGCGTCTTCGACCGCTTTCCCAAACAATAGATCGGGTTCCACCGGCTTGTCTATTAATGAAGCCTGAGTTTCTGTTTTGAACCCCAACTGCCGTAAACACGCATGTCTTTTGATAACAGTACCTTCTGCTATCAATCTCCCTGCGTTGTCCGCGGCGTCGAAAGTTGCTTTCAATATGCAACCAGACACGGCTCTCCCTTCTGCCGAGATCCGAGCCAATTGGCCCTTTAACGGTTCAGGAGCAGAGGCTATGAGTACCGCGACCTCTTCCCATTGATGGCAGTTGTAGCTGGCCAACAGGGTGGTGGAGTTAGCAATCCTTGCTTGGTAGGCGGACGTTGAGGCTACCTTCCTGCCAAACCTGTAAAGTTTCTTGCTCTCCTTGTCGGGAGGAGCTTCTGACGAAGATAAGGGTGTTCCAGCCCTCTTCCGAGTGTTGGTAACAACTAGGGAGTCTGGTTTAAGATGTCCTCTTATATAGAGAGGGTCAGACTGGGCTGCCCGGAAAAGTTTTTCGACCCTGCGGATGACTGCTCTGGTGAGGTTTGGGTTCACCAGGGACGGATCTATTCTTCGTTGGATGGATTTAAGGATAGGGATGGTCTGAGAGGGCTCTAGAGAGCCGTCCAGGATGACGGCCTCCCTTTGAGCTCCGCAGAGCTCCCTAAAAGATCCTGAAGAATCGCGTGTTCCGTGGCTTCTACACAGTTTACAATCCTTAGATATCGACAGCTGTGGCGTTTCTACTTCAGCTCCTGCCTTTATTTCCTCTGACCGCCGCAGTTTCGCCCGTGGGCGACGGATTGCGGGGCCTCCTCCCCCCCCGCCCTTCAGCTGCCAGGCGGACGTGGCCTCGCTGGGGCCGCAGCGTACGAATACGCTCCGGAAACTTGATCCGCCCACGATCACACGAGCTGCGGCACGGGCCTTGTCGGAACCCCTATCGCGGGGTGGAGCGGAGGATCGTGCCCCCGCGGTGCCCGTCGCGGACGGCCAAATCACCCATCACAGTAGATCGGAGAGAACCGGCGAGAGAGCGGCCGCGGCAGACGGGTATCCGGAGACCCGGCGGCGGGCCCGACGCTTCGGAGGGAGCGGAGAAGATTCAGGTACGAGCGCCTTGCGCCCCCGCTGCACCCGCGTGGGTCTGCGACTGGCCTGTCTTGCATTCGGAGCACCCAAGCCCATTGGTACGTGATTTCTAGCGACCCTGAAGCGGAGGGGATCCGCGACGCTACATTTATAAAGCGGGGTGCCTGCAATTAGTCATCGTACCAGGCCCAAGAGATCTATGACCACGCGCCTAATATTGAAAGTCCAAATCAGACATTCGGCACAATCGCACCCCCAGCACAGGACCGCAGCCTAGCCCAGAACTGAGCCCAGAGGCCCAGAACAGAGCTCTATCCAAGGACGGCCTAAGCAGAATCTAATCGACACAGCTACTCAGAATTCACGGGCCCTCCCAGCCTTCCAGCGGCCAACATACTCGGCGTGCCTACAGCGGAACCATCCCGCCATCCGTAGTCATCTCAAGGATGGGGAAAAATGATAGATCGCAGAGGAAATTAAACTTTGAAGGCTGTGTCTCTGCCAAAGCAACCGCCTCAACCAGCAGACCACAATCATCCGAGCAGGACCAGCTCCACGAAGACGGAGAGCCACAAGAGCTTGACATTAGGGAAATCCTGCTAGATCTCAAGGCTGGAATAGGAGGCCTGGGGAGCAAACTAGACTCCCTTTCCTCCAAAGTCGACCAACTTCAACATAGACTGGACAAGCACGCCGACAGACTAGATACCGTTGAACAGAGAGTCTCCGACCTTGATGACGGTACATCGACCTTAACCGCCAGAGTATCCCTGTTGAAGGCGCAAGTGAAGGCGGTGAGCGCCAAGAACGAAGATCTAGAGGGACGCTCCCGGCGAAATAATCTAAGGATTGTTGGCATTAGGGAACATCAGCCCCCTCAGAGAATGGAAGAATACATAGAGAAGATCTGCATGGACCTGTTCGGGACAGAGATCCTATTGAAACTCTTCGTGGTTGAACGGGCCCATAGAGTCCCCAACACAAGACCCGTCCCAGGAGCAAACCCTCGACCCATCATTGCAAAACTGCTCAATTACAGGGATCGTGATGCCATTTTGAGAGCCGCCAGGGACAAGGGGGACCTTCAACACGATGGAGACAAGATCAAATTCTTCCCGGATTTCTCCCAAGCAGTCCAGGCGCAAAGGCGTTCATACACTGCAGTGAAACGTAGATTGCAAGAGAATCAGATCCAATACTCCATGCTTTTTCCTGCGAAACTCTGTATACAATACAAAGGCAAAACTCAGTTCTTCAATACGCCTGAGGAGATCAATGAATACTTAGACCGCAATGGCTGTAGATCCGCTCCGAGCGATGCAAACCTCCAAAGAGGAAACAGACCTAGAAGGGAGCCGCCATAAAGATCCACCCCGCAGCTGTCACAGATTGAAAATTTCCTAGTGCCATAGAGGCAACAACGTCACCACCATGGAACAAACTCTCTATGCGACTGGGAGCCAGCCTCCTCTTGGAGGGCCACTAGCACCCCTAGCACAGCAATGCTTACTGTTGGGTTTACCGAGGACTGTTCATCACGGGCCAGTTGGGAGTTGCCCGTGCACGGGAGGGTGGGTACACCGTGGGCCTGTTGGGGGTTGCCCGCACGAGGGAAAGAGCCAAGAGTTACCATATTGTTTTTGTCCGATCAATTACGTTCAAGCACACAACAACCACAGATCACTGACCCGGAGCCTGCAATCGGCGAGAGGAACCTCTGCACCTTCAAGCACTTCCAGATCCGCATGACAGAGGTGGCGTTGACCCCCTCCTTTTTGCCGTCACAAGATGGGGTCAATTAAAACCGCCACCTGGAACATCAGAGGTGGCAACCAATCTTCCAAACTCAGGAAAGTCCTCCAGTACTTACGGAGACACAAGATCGCTATCGCTATGCTGCAGGAGACACACCTTACACCATCGGCAGAACAGCACTGGGGCCGCTCATGGGGCTGCCATAGATACTTTTCTTCATACTCCTCGTATGCGAGAGGCGTAGCGATACTGATCGACAGGAAGGCCGGTTTCAGTTTGATCGGTTCTAAGAAGGACGAAGAAGGCAGGTTCCTACTGGTGAGGGGCCTGCTTGCGGGGAAGGAAATAGTTTTGGTGAACACCTACGCTCCCAATGTCGACGGGCCGAGTAACTTCAACTGGATCATGTCAAACCTGGAAACATACACCTCAGCAACTATCATTTGGGGAGCAGATCTCAACACCCCCCTAAAGCCCCATATCGACAAATCGCACGGTCCGAGCAACAGAATCTCCAAGGCCAGTCGCCAAGTTACAGAGATCTGCCAGGCCTTTGAGCTATCCGACATCTGGAGACACTCCCATCCAAACTCCCACGACTACACCTTTCACTCAGCAGTCCATAACACCAGCTCCCGCATTGACCATCTACTGGTGTCATCCCGGAGTCCGTTCAGATGGGGGCCCTGCCAAATTCTGCCACGATCCCTATCCGACCACTCTATGGTCACACTCGAGTTTACGCTATCCGGGATGCCGAAAACCCCCCTGAACTGGAGATTCAAATCGGGTGCGCTCCTAGACCCTACGTTTGCAGATGAACTCCGGCAGGACATTACCACCTTCCTCGAGACGAACCAAGGCTCAGTCGACTCACCCGGCACGCTATGGGAAACATTGAAATGCTACGTGAGAGGCGTATGCATGACTAAAGAAAGTGGCATCCTGAAACTGATCAGGCAAGAGTTAGCAGACAGTGAACGACGTTTGAAAGACCTGGAAAACAAACAAGCGACATCCCCAGACGCGCAGACCCGGGCCGACCTAAAGATGGAATTAGTAAAATTCCACACAGCAGCTGAACGCGAAATGAAATTCCTGGGCCGCCGACATAAGATCAGGCAATACGGCGAAGGGCAGAAACCCGGGGCGCTCCTGGCCCGCCTCTTGAGACTTGACCAGACACCCCCCCAGGTGGAATGCATCCGCGACATGAACGGGAACCTAACCTACTCCAAAGAAGACATTGTGAATACATTTCATAAATTCTACCAGGACCTGTACAGCTCCCGATTCACTAGTAACCCCGAAGAGATCCAGAACTACCTTAATGACACTGAACTTTACTGGGTGATCCATGAACTCCGTGAACCCCTGAATGCGCCCATCACACAGGGAGAAATCACTGAGGCAATAAAAGCACTCCCAAACACTAAAGCACCTGGCCCCGACGGTCTCACCGGCGAATTTTATAAGGCACACGCACCCACGCTAGCCCCACTGCTCCTTCAAGTATATGAAGAGGCCCTAGAACAAGGGATTCTTCCACCCACCCTCCGCGAAGCCAATGTCACTCTCATTCACAAACCAGGCAAACCCCGAGACGATTGTGCCTCCTATAGGCCGATCTCACTGATCAACCTCGACAACAAGATTCTAGCCAAGATCCTAGCAAATCGTCTCCTCCCCCTCATGCCCGCACTGGTTCTGGGTGACCAAGCCGGCTTTATTCCCGGACGCAGTACGACATATGGCATTCGCCGACTGTTCGGAGTCATCGCTGCACTCGACCCATCACAGCAGGCCATTGCAGTATTACTAGATGCCGAAAAGGCTTTCGACTCTGTCGAATGGCCATACCTCTTCGCAACACTCACACAAATGGGTCTAGGGAAAACCTTTATCAGGATGGTCTCACTATTATACAATGACCCCCGCTCCTACCTTACCCTCGGCTCTACCAAATCTCCCGGTGTTAAACTGGAAAGGGGAACCAGGCAGGGATGCCTCTGTCGGCCCTCATATTTGCCTTAATTATGGAACCACTCGCCTCCAGGCTAAGGATGCACCGAATCGAGAGAGGCCTCACCCTAGGCCCACACAGACTGATCGTCTCCCTCTACGCGGACGACGTAATGCTGTTGATCAAAGATCCCCAAACAAATCTCAACCCAATCATGCGCGAGGTGATCAGATTTAGTGGCTTCTCTGGTCTCAGAATAAATCACTCTAAATCAGTAATATTCCCGCTAACAACAACCACCCATCAGTTCCGAGACGACCATGGATTTAGTTGGGAAAACACAGGGGTTCGCTACCTCGCCATTCTCATGTCACTTAATCATGATGAGATATTCAAAGATAACTATGGCCAAGCACTCCAATCCCTCCGTGAGCGTATCCAGAGATGGAAGGCGCTTCCCCTAACACTATGGGGGAGGGTTTCACTGACTAAAATGATGATTCTCCCCAGACTTCTCTATTTGTTTACGAATATACCCCTATTACTCCCACGCTCATTCCTGCAGAAAATTAGAAGCCTCATTTTGGAACTAATCTGGGCGGGTAAACCGGCGAGAGTCGCCTACACAACTCTGACGTTACTGGTGTCACACGGCGGCCTTGCACTTCCGGACATTGATAAATACTACTGGGCCGCTCAGGCTCAATTTCTCAGCCATTGGTATGCTTCTGAGTATGTCCGCCCACATGTGCAGGTTGAACGCGCCCTGGCCTCCCCAGACTTCTTAACAGCTGTGATCTTCAGCAATCTCTCGGTGCCATATGGCACGCTCAACACAGTCCTATCCTCATACGCCATCTGGAGGAGAATCGCCCGTAATCACGGTATACAGATAAGATACTCCCCGCTACTACCCGCCAAGTTTATCCCCGGTATTCCCCTAACCAACGAAAAAGTTTTTCTGATCTGGCTGAATAAAACCAACATACATTCCATGGGTGACCTGTTCCCAGACGGCGGCATCACCCCACAACGGCTCAGGGAGAGGGGCGGCACCACCTCACTTGACATTTTCCTTTACTTCAGATTGCGTCATACCCTGCAGGCCCGCTTCCCAACATTCCCCAAACAACCACCAACGTGGACCCTGTTGCACAATGCGATCCAGGCCAAGGGAGAGGGAAGATTAGTGTCCATAATTTATAAATCATTGCTTGCTGACTCAACTGTGACCGCCGCTAAGGCAAGACGCAGATGGGAAACGGCCCTTCACACCACAATACCCGAAGACGATTGGACCTACATCCTTCGGCAAACTCAAAAAGTAGCGCTAAACACTCGCTATAAACAGACCCACTTTAACTTTGTGCATCAAACATACTATACTCCCCAAAAGAAACGACATCACCACCCCGAGGCCTCTGACCATTGCGAAAGATGTGGCACCCCCTCCGCCGACTTCGTCCACCTCGCATGGCACTGTCCGGGCATAGCCCGATTCTGGTCCTCAGTTCTACAGCATACGAGCGACATATTGGGTGAGGTGCTAGCCACTGATCCAGTAGTCGCGCTCTTGGGTATGACAAGACACCTGCAAACCCCGGTCCGGAAATTGGCCTCCCTGCTCTTAGTGCTCGCCCGTAGAAGGATAGCCCTGGCATGGGGACGTGGCCCTCTTCCCTTGCTTACCGCATGGAAGAAAGATATCCTTTATTGTCAGGACATGGACACTGAGTTCACGCGAACCCTTCCCCTACATGCGCGACCACCCGACATTTGGGGTCCCTATATTCAATATCTACTCACTACCACCGAGGCTACACATTCCCAATCTCAGACTCAGCAATCATAACCCAGATAAAGTTCCAGGTCCCACTATTCATGCGAACACCCGTAGAGCGGATTATTTGACAGAGCAGTTTGTCCGATGAACATGTGATTTGCACTAGCCGATATGTTTTGTATGTGCTATGAACGTAACGTTTGGCTTTTTCTTTTTTCTCTCTTATGTTTAGTTAACCTGTTATTACAGATGGTTCGTTGTATGTTTATGTTAAAATCTAAAATAAAGTTCTAAAAAAAAAAAAAAAAGGATAGGGATGGTCTAAGCCACCGGCCTCCTCTCTCCCACCAACTCTTCTGCGAAGTCCCTTTCCTCCTGTACACCGTGGGTGTCGATGTGAAAATGTTCTGCGGCGCGAGCGAGAACCTCATTAAGGAGGGGCTTGTTATCGACTGGCGAGTCGGTAACTGGGGCTTCGTTCTCTACCGGGGAATCTACTCTGTAAATTTCCTGCTCATTTTCTCCCTCCTCCTGGCCCTCATTATCCGCATAGTATTCCGTCCCGGTTTGTTCCTCCATAATTTCAAACTCCTGGTCCCCCTCAGGGAAAGGCTCTCCTTGGTATCTGGGGTGTGGAGTAGAGTATGGAGTAGAGTAAGGCTGCACCTCGAAGGGTTCAGGTCTTTCGAACCGGGCCTTTTTACTTAGGGGGATAGGATCAGTGGAACCTGAGGGTGTGGCCCCCTGAGGGTCATACGAGAGGAAATGCTCTGGATTCTTGTCGTAAAAATCTGCCAAGGAAGACATCCTTGACATGACCCTGTCTATGTCTTCACTGGACCATTCTTTGGAACAGGGGATGACTTTAGTAGGCAATTTAGGGGACTTATCAAGGGTACCCTTGCTGGATGTTGATCTCTCAGTAGACTTGTATTTGTCTGTCTGCTTAGGGGGGAAGGATGGTCTTACAGGAGTGGAAGAATGTGCTTTCCGCTGTTTCCCACCCTCCCCGTGCGTGGAAAAATGTTTTCCCTGTCCCTTGGAGGCCCCGGAGACTTTCGACGCCTGGCGTCGAGGATCGGAAGAGGTATCTGTGTTTTTCGAGCGTGGGACCTCGCTGGTGTTAACTGCGGGCTCCGTCTCTTGGAGCGCGGCCTGGGGGTGGAAGTCGTCTTCGTCCTCCGACGATCGAACTTCCGTTAGTTTAGGGAGCGAGACACTCTTGGCAAGAGTGGATGATTGCCTTGCGTCATGAGGCGATCTCGATCGAGAGCGCCCAGAGGACACTGAGTCGGACCGTTCTATCTGTGCCTCTTTCCGAAAAGTCGACGTCGTCGAGGTTCGGTTGGACTTAGTGTGCTTAGTGTGTGTAGGGTGTGTAGCGCTTGCGTCGCCGGGGGTCTTCCCCATAGCCGCCCTGCCGGATGACCTTCCGAGGTCGGGGACCTGCGCTCGGCTGTCTTTCGACGCCGTAATGCCCTCGCCGTCCGAAAGTACGGCGTCGCTGCCATCGCTGAAGGCGCCCTCTGCTGCCATGGCCGCCTGCCTGGCGTGGTGGGCCCAACGCTTTGTCGAACGGTCCTTAAGTGTCTTAGGTTTAAACCTACTACACGCTCTGCAGTTCGCTTCGGGGTGGTCCCTCGGCAAGCAGAGATTGCACGTGGCGTGCCTGTCGACCCAAGGGTATTTGCGGTTGCACTTGGGGCAGAATTGGAAAGGGGTACCCTCCATACGCACCTTGAGGCAGCGGGCTGGTAAGTGTAGGAAATATATAAGGTGTACCTATATACCAAGAGTGAAGAGTATGTACCACCCCCCACTCTCCCTACTTGCAGGGCCGAGGCCAGCGGCCTACCAGGCCCGGGCCGAGGCCAGCGGCCTTCCGAGGCCCAGATCCGTCGTGCAGCAGCCGACGGTCGATGTCTTCTCCAGCCGTCGTCGAGTGTCGAGGGTCGACGTTGGGGTGGGGAAGGATGTCAATAAAGAATTATAAATTTCAATTATTAGCAAAAGTATGGCTAAGGCCAGGGGACTCCGCAAGATGCTTCCGACCAGTATGGCGGAAAAAAACTATCTGAGGATCCTAGACGTGTGAGGGATCTTGGGTACAGTGGACGTCACACTAGGGATAGTATTAGTGGCACGCCTGTGTCGACGCCCATTTTCGAGTTTCGAAAAACAAACTGTAATACTCTGCAGCTTCCACTAGATGTCGGCATATGCACAGCATGTGATCTAAGCAGATTCCACAAGCCTCAGAAATATATATATATATATATATATATATATAGTTACCATTTACGACTTCATTTAATGTTTAGTAGCTGGCTGGGAACTCAAGATATGTCAAAGAATGCATTTTATTTATTTATTTTTACATTTGTAAAGCGCCTAAACCCTGATGAACCAGGGATCTGTTGCGGACCATTTACATGCTACAACAAGCTTCTTCCTCCACTCGTTCAGGTGTGTAAATACCACCTCGCTGGATGAGACAGCACTGAATCCTTCAGACAAATAATGCAAATGCATAAGATCTGGGTCATAAAAGAGGCCAACTAGAAAGAGCATAATTTCTGGGATCACGAAAACAAAATATAGCAACATCAACCCCATAAACATGTTGAACCTCTCAACGCACAGGCACCAAGCGGAAGAGCTGCAGCTGCTCTGGCAGGTGAAAACTAGCAGTCCCAAAGGGAATGCTGGCAACATATCCCCATCGATCCAAAGTCATGACCTCCAGTAGATGCTCATGTTTCAATAGATCCGTAGCACTGACAAACACAGAATCCAGAACGTTTCAAAAAATTATGCCAGCAGTCAAAGTCTTGCAGAATCATAAAATAGTTGTGCATCTGATAAGTAGTTTGTGTCGTGTCCATTGCTTAGGCAGTGCTAGAAATAGAAATACTTTACTGTGGGATCCCACCTAAGACATGGGAAGGGGAAAGTGCGAGAGGGAGGCGGTTGTTCTCACCCCGCTCTCAATCATTTTTGCCTGAATCATGAATGTCTGCAAAATAACCCAGGAGAGCAGTGTTTCCTATAACGTTGCTGGCAAAGTATAAAAGGTGCACACCTTTTAAACCAAAGAAACTGTATTTAAATCTTTCTTGCACAGAGCAATCTCAATGAGCAATTTCACAGCCATCGTGATCAGACCTTCAAGCGATTTTGTTGGTGTCTCACCCCTGGTCCTAAGGAGATGGGTTTGAATCCTAGCTTTGGAAATGTTAAAATAGTTCGAAAAAAAAAGTAAAGGGTGCAATGGCTTTCGGTTTTTCCAGATTCTAGATCCGAGGAGACTTTCTTTTGGGTCAGGAAAATACAGCCCAATTATGGATCAGCTACATTGCTTGCCTCTGTGTTTTAACATCTGAGGTCTGCTACTACAGTAATGACCAAAATATAAGAACAAAAAGGGCATTTCTGTCTTAGCAAAGACGTTGCTAGGGGGGACTGAGGGGGCTATAGCCCCAGGTCTTTTGGTTGTAGCCCCGGATAGAAGCTCAGGAGCGTCAACCAAATGGCTAGCTATCCCCGAGCCCTGACAGTTCGACATTAGCGTAGCTCTGGCTCTTTTCCAGACCTAGCAACACCCCTGCGTCTGAGAGAGTGTACTGATTAACTACAGAGCATGCAGTGTTCCTTTTATTTATCAACATTTTGGTGCCCCCTTTGTGGAAACCGCAATATTAAATAGCAGGTTTTGACAACAGAAGATTGGGTCCTTCATGCTAAGGCACACGTCACAGTAATGTTTTTTGCACATGTTATACATACACACACACAACTTGACCTTTCTCGCCTTACAAATTATCCCATCTTGCTACCTCCACACAAGTGCTGTCATCTGTAACTGTTTATACTTAGTCACTGGCCTGTCATTTGTAACTGTCCTTCTTATTTATTTGCCTAGGGCATTTTAGAAAACTGTCCTTACAACATAGCATTTATTACCAGGAAACCTTAAGGTAACATGGAATGTATTTGCTCCAGTGTCTGCAAAAGACAGGAACAAACAACTCCCCACCCCATTGTGAATTTTGATGAAAAAATGCTAATCAGCTAAGTTAGATTGCTAATCAAATTTTATTTATCAATTTCCACTAAACAATTTTGCAAAACTAATTTATGCCTTGCATGTTGATGTATCCCTTATGGACATGTGACCACATGCAGTTCACTACATGCCTTTGCCAGACACTTATATTATTATTACACCATGACAGAGTGCACAGTTGACAGTTGGGGTCCGTTTGGAGGGTGTTTATGCATATTGTTAGAGAGGCAACAGATGTAACAGTTTTGAAAACATTTATTAAAATATCAGCATGGTGCAATGCCTAACATGCCCTATAGCTATGGTGGGAATAGTTCTACCTAAAGAAAGTATTAAAAAGTCTAAATCTGTAACTTCAACTCAAAAGTCTGTCTGTGCCTCTCATCTAATATAGAAATGTAGTGTGGGGATATTCTAACTTAAATAGTGTTCAACATAAAATCTGGAGCAGTCTGTAGCCCCCTTCACAATTTCAGGATACAGTTCCACCCACAAAGTTCAAAAAGGTGCTTAGAGTTCCCTTCCCCAAGCTTAAGCACTGTTTTACCAAAACAACAATATTCCAAAGGAGCTCAGGGGTTCCTTTTCCCAAGCTTCCAGCAGTCATTTAAAAAACAACAATGTTCAAAAGGAGCTTAGTGTTTCCCTTCCCCAAGCCTCAAATCCTGATTCTCAAAACGCCACTGTTCAGCTTTATCGCCTTTCAGCGTTGCTTTCACTCAAATACTGATTCTCAAAACAACAATGTTCAGCTTTATCGTATTTCAAAGTTGCTTTCACACTTCTCCTTGTTGGGGCGTCCTGGTCTAGGTGCAATTAACAGGCCGCACGGCCCACCCATTACAGGTCACGCAACCAGTTGCTCATACTCAGCTTTCTACCACTTTGACAAATTACTGGGCTTCACCAGTTCTTAAGATTCAGAGTTTGTCTTTCTTGATACTTCTTTGGTTCTCCTTTCTATAATGTACACGCTGGACTTTCATTAACAGCTTTGTTTTGCCCGATCAGCATTTTGCTCATGCGTCACTGGCTCCTCTTGGGTTGCTTGTTCATCGCTTTCACTCTCTTATTCATTGTATTCTTATTTCATAATGCTTTCACAATGTCCTTGGTTAGTTTGAGACTTTTGACACTTATCGCTTAACCATGACCACTCTGACACAATGTTTCTGCAAAATCCAATTTGTTTTTTCCGCAAACGTGTTTTCTTCGAGAACTCAGCGCGCCTCGTCCGATCTCTTCGAGAATATGTCTTCATTATCTACCCCTCCGACTCCGCGGTCTGGCTTTAATACTTGCGGGGGCTGTAATGTCGATTACGGACCCGCACTGCATCTGCTCATGGTGTCTGGGCGAAAGTCATGATACCGACGACTGCTCGAAGTGCCAGTCGTTGACTGATAAGGCCTTGCGGGAGCATAAGGGTAAGTTACAGGTAGGTCAGGTTTCTAAACCTAGTAAGTCCCGAAAAGCTGCAGGTATTTCCACCAACGATTCGAGCGGTGACTATCCTCGTTGGAAGGAGTCCCGGGGATCTCGATCCCAGAGTGGGTTCCACCACTGGTCCTCTTCGTCTCAGCACACCCGGGAGCGGCGTCACCGGTCGCCTTCCCTGTCCTCGTCAGATGATGGCGCTGTGAGGAAAGTGGCTTGTCCCACTAAATCCTCGACTCCTGAGGAATGGGAGGCCTTCAGGTATCAAATGCTGGGGATTTTTAAATCACAGGGCACAGTTCTGTCCGCCCCTTTGGCAGAAACCGGCAGGGAACGGTCTCGGTCTGATGCTCGCGCGCCTTCGGGCCCGGGTCCTCGGTGCGATAAACATCGGGAATCGTCAAGGTCCTGTTCGGACAAGGCTCTAGTTGATCGCCAGAGACGTGCCAGATCCAGGTCTCGGTCTTCGGCCCTGGCGAAACCGCAGATGCCTGGTAAGTGCTCGAGGTCGGCATCGACTCTGTCAGCGCTGCGTCCGTCGAGTGTGGCTGTCAGTGCTTTGCCTTTGCTCCAGCCCTCAGAGCCAACGACGCCGAAGCTGTCAGCGCCCTCGATGCCTTTGGGGCCATTTGGCCGGAATTTGCCGGTGGAGGTCCCTGGTACTGTGGATCCTCAGAGAAAGGCTAAATCCAAGACAGTGAAGCCTGTTGTAGACTCCAGGCACACTCCTGTCCCTAGGCAGGAATTCTTTCATTCTCTGTATGATATCTATGAGGATAAGGAGAGGTCAGATTTGGAGTTTGAGCCTGTTGAGTCTAATGAGGCTCCTGTCTTTTCCAAAGACAGTCAATTGGAGGAGTTTTGTCAGTCATTGCATGATGCCAGTAGCCTCGACACATCTCCGGAGGTGGAGTTTGGCAGGCCCGAGCCTGGGGCTCATGCTGAATCCTCCTGTAGGAGGTTGATATCTAGGGTGACTGAATATCTCGGTTGGTCCAGTACTCCGGTTGCATTTGGTCAGGAGGACCTAACTGATATTTTGGATCAGAGTCCGTCCACTGACCCAGTGTTGCCTTTTCATTTGGCTTTGCAGGAAAGGGTGGCGGCTACTTGGCAGGCCCCGGAGACTCTTCCGGCGGTTAACAAGTCCTTAACTAAAATATACTGCCCTTCCAGTAGCGACCCCAGCTACCTATCCACCCACCCCACTTCCGGTTTGGTGGTTCAGGCAGCTGCAGCCACCTCGCGGCAGGCCGACGAGCGCTTCGATGGTTGGGCACGCAAGTTGTTTTCTGCAGGGATTATGGTGTTGAAGTCAGCCAACTCCACCTGTGCCTTGGCAAGATTCTCACACACTCTGTGGAATTGTGTCTCTCTAGTGTCTGGGCATATTCCCGAGGGGGAAGAAAGGGATGGGTTCCTTGCTGTTGTGCAGGATGGCAAGGATGCCATGTGTGAATCCCTTCAGTCTGGGTTGGGCACGGCCGACAGTATTAGCCGCTCCACGCCTGCGAGCACCGTTATACGCAGGTTTGCGTGGTTGCGGAATTCGTGTTTTGCTTCAGATGTACAGGCCTGTCTTCTGAACATGCCCTTTGATGGCTCTCATTTGTTTGGCAGCAAGGCTGACGAGAGCCTTGAGAGGTTGCAGACCTCCAAAGCTGCTGCTAAATCTTTGGGTGCCGCTGTGCGTCAACCTCCACCTTTTCATCCTAGGGGACAACAGTAGAGGGGATGTTCCTTTAGTTACTATTCCTCTTTTGGTAGAACGAGAGGAGTCGGCAATCAAAGGGGTCAACGTAAAAGTACCCATGGTGGTCGGGGAACTAGAGGTGCCAAAGCCGCTCAAGCAGCTGCCTCTTTGCCTTCAGGCGTTGCTGCAGCCGCTCCAAAGCAGCTATGAGGCCATGTTCCATTGTTTGCCGGTTGGGGTCAGGCTATCTCAGCACCTCAAAGAATGGCAAGCTATTACTTCGGATGCGTGGGTTCTGGATACAATAGCCCACGGCTACTGCCTTCCCTTCCTAAATCAGCCTCACGACAATCCACCGGGGACTCTCTTTGAAGTTTCCGGATCCGCTCCTTGTGCAGGAAATCTTGACCCTGCTGGAGTAAGGCGCTATAGAACTGGTGCCTGTAGTGGAGAGGAACAAGGAATGGTATTCCCCATATTTTTTTATTCCAAAGAAAGACGGGGGACTGAGACCCATCTTGGACTTGCGTTGGTTGAACAAACTCCACAGGAAGGACAAGTTCAAGATGGCCACTCTTTCTCAGGTCCTTCACGCCCTTCAACTTCAGGATTGGTTGGTGTCTCTGGACCTACAGGATGCTTATTTTCATGTGCTGATTCATCCAAAGCACAGAAAGTACCTGAGGTTTGCGGCTGGCAACTCGCACTTTCAGTTTCGGGTCCTGCCGTTCGGATTGACCTCTGCCCCAAGGGTCTTCACCAAGCGAATGGTGGTGGTGGCAGCGTATCTCAGGCGAGTGGAGATTCACGTCTACATGACTGGCTGATCCGAGCGTGTTCTGCCGAACAAGCTCAGGATCATCTCAGCCTCACCTGCCGCTCCCTTCAGAAGCTGGGCTTCTCCATCAATTTCAAGAATTTGCATCTGACACCTTCCTAACAGCTCCAGTACATCGGGGCTGTGTTGGACACGTCCTTGGGTCAATGCTCGCCTCCCAAGGTGAGGGCTCATCACATTGTACAGATGGTGAACAAATTTCAACATGCCCAGTGTCTTGCGGCTTTCGAATTCTTAAGGTTGCTCGGCCTCATGGCATCCTGCATTTTTCTGGTGCCAGGGGCCAGACTGAGATCCCTTCAATGGGTTCTCAAAAAGCAGTGGTCACAGTTTCTCAGGCAAGATGTCGGAGCCCGTTCAGATTCCACTCTCGGTCTCGCAGGATCTTCTGTGGTGGGCCAGCGAAGGGAATCTGATGAAGGGGGAGCCGTTTTGGCAACCATGGCCGGAGGTGACAGTAGTGATGGACGCTTCCCTCACAGGATGGGGGGCTCATGCCGACGATCTGACCACCAGCGGTCGTTGGTCTCCGTCGGAGTCCAAACTCCACATCAACCTGTTTGAGCTGAGGGCCATGAGGCTGGCCCTGAAGGCTTTTCTGCCGTCTGTGCGAGGGAAGGGTGTCCTGATCATGACGGCAACACAGTGCCATGCATTACCTCAACAAAAAAGGGGGGTAGGGTCACTCCCGTTGTGCAGAGAGGTGATGCAGCTCTGGTTCTGGACAATCCAGCAAGGAATATCACTCTCGGCAGTCCATCTGGACGGAGAGGAGAATGCAGCGGTGGACGCTCTGAGCAGGCAGAGCATTGTCTCTCACGAGTGGGAGTTGGCTCAGGAAGTCCTTCTGGAGATCTTCGCCCTTTGGGGAACCCCACAAGTGGATCTGTTCGCGACCGGTGCCAACCGGAAATGCGAGAGATTTTTCTCAAGGGAATTTCGTCAGAGAGGAGCCTTATGAGACGCATTAGTCGTGGATTGGTTATTCCCACTTCTGTACGCGTTTCCTCCGGTCCCCGTCATTCCTCAGGTGCTTAGTGAGGAGCTCCGTGCTGGGAGAATCCTAGTTACTGATTCCGCCTACGTGGTACTGCGTTTCTGCTTGGCAAACCACTGATGCACGCCCGTAGATCCACTGAAGGTGCTGCCCAACTGTTACACCTTGGAGGAGAGCCGTTGCAGAGTAAACTTGACTTTTCTGGCTGCCGGCTTACCCCACGGCAACCCGCACTGCACTTCCACACTGAGTGGTCTCCAGGTTACGCGTGCGACGGGGCTCGCGGGCCCTGCCGGGGAAGGGGCGGTCGCTACGAGTTGCCACACGGCTTAGCCTGGAGCTATCCCACACCTCTTCGGCTCCACTCAGGGTCACCCTAACCCCCCCGGGGACACGTGTATCTTGGGGATTTCAGGAGAGCCTTGCCCGGCCCCGATCACCATGCTGACCCAGCCGCCAGCCTGCTGCCTGGTAACACAACTCCTGGAGCCCGCCAACAGCTCATCGGTCGCCCCCACTCTATGCTGGAGATCATTGGGAGACCCTGGACCCGAGAGCTTCCCCCCACCTTCGCTGGCAATATGGATACCCTGTACCTCACAGCGCTGGTCTAGATACGACACAATGAGAAAATACGAAGTTAGACTGCTTCATCCCCACGTTTGTACACAAGGTACGGAGCTCCCCTGTCCTTACCACTGCATTCTGTGCTACGCTCCAGGCAATATACCAATGTTGCGGCCCTATTTCTATACGTGGGTATGATTCCGGCTTGTGTGCGATTTGGATTGTGCAGTTTGGTCTCCTGACCAACACCCCAGACGCCCCTGCTCTGATTCTCACCAATAAGTGGCCTCTTGGTGCGGTGCATCCCCTGAAGATTCCGGGCCGTCGCTGAGGCAGACCTGTGACAGTCGGTGGGTACCTGCGGCGCCCACTGCCAACCATGTGCAGCTGATACGGCCATCACCTTCTTCTTCCTCCTCACTTCACTCCATGTGGGAGATCACAATACACATGACCACGGACTGGGTAAACTCTTACTGTTATCTCTGTTTACGCTGTTTGCCCTGCAACCTTGCACGACTCCGGAGCTTGGCCCTTGCTTACACTTGGTCTCTCCGCTGGCGTCTGACACAGCAGACTGAGCACTGTTGCTATGAGTTTGTGGAAGAGAATTAAACATACCCTGAGTAATTAATAGACGTGGGAGGCTACAACCCATTCTATAACACAGTGTACGCAATATAGTGACAACTGGTATCCTCCTAACTCTGCTATCGCTTCCTGCACCGGAGATTCGATCTTCCTCGCTCCTCCCCCTGCTAGACGTGGACCCACTCAGCAGTGTCCCTGACCTAACTACCGATAATTGCCCTCAATGCATTTTGAAACTCTATTGAAGCACTGACTGGCAACAACATACTTAGGCGGCATGGCTGGAAGAAACAACAGGAAACAAAGTACAATTAATATGTTCACGAAGACCTCACAGAAGTCAGCGGAGTCAAGGCCAGAATCCGAGATGGCTACAACATCGGCCCGGGCAACCAAGATTCAACTAAAATGTTTGAATACATGCAGGAGGGGTTCACTGCTCTCCACTCTTAAGTTAGACGACATGAGTGGGACGATCTGCTCGATCAAGACAGATGTGCTCTGTGACCCGGCCATCTGTGTGAAAAGACAGATGGCCGGGTCACAGAGGTCGAGAACAAGCACTACCAAGGACGACATTGCCTCCCTCCGGGCTGAGGTGAGCACCCTGTCCGATAGAGTCCAGGAGAACAGCAGAAAGAACGATGACCTCGAATCGCGCTTTAGGCGCAACAATGGGCCTCATTACGAGTGCAGCGGTAAGGGGTTAACAGCACCAGTAAGGATGCCGGTGCCGTTAACCCCCTACCGCCGCATTCCGAGGTCCCTTAGCGTGTCCCACTAAGGCCAGCTGGTTTTACCAGCCGCCCTTAGCGGGAGCCGCTAAGGGACCAGGGAGCTAATAACGGGCCCACTATTTGCTGGCCCGTTATTAGCTCCTTTCCCATTTACATTGTGCCCTCTGTGCTGTTCAAAATCCGTTTTAATTAATGTCAAAAATTGCTAAAATCATGGGCACGAAACCACCAAACAAAAAATGCAACTTCTGGTTGGGTGTTCTACATTACTCTACTGCAGAATCCACATCAATACAATGTTAGCAAGGATCATATGCTATCAAGTAAAATCCCCTTTTTGAAATGTATTAATTCAAGACAGCTGCCAAAAATGGGTGCAGTACCGGTGCTTGACACTGACCGGCGCTAGCGATCTAAACTCTGACAGGAGACCTGTATTTCTGAAGCTAGAGTTAGCTGAGACTTCAAAAGGCTGGCTGTCCCCGGGAAGTCTTTACACCTAGTCTTCTCAGCAAGAAGGCAGGAAATCACATGTTTCTGTTAATCAAATAGAGAGTGGCACCCTGGACTGATGCCCTGCTAGCAGGAAAAACCAGACAAAGGATTCCTTCAGATGAATAGGGTATGCTGATTTTGGGTGTGAACTGTCAACACTGTTCTGGGGGAAGGCAAGACATCTGATCTCTAGGTCAAGCCAAGTTTCTATGGGCGGAGACAAACGACTGTGGATTCAGAGACTCAAGCAAATATATGTTTTGTGAGAATACTGATAACGAATTATACCAAGCGGACAAAAATGTACAATTTGGGGATTCTTAAAATGACAATTTCACTCACAATTTGAGACTAAGCTGGACGTTGTGTGATGCTCTGAGACCAAACCCCGCGATTTATTGATATTGCAGACACTGTGTTTATATCAGAAAAATGAAAACTTACTGTAATGTGCCCAGAGAGGGTGGGTACATCCGTGCAAGATTTGATGCAAAACCAATATTGCGAAACCCACGAAAATTGTGAGTAAGTGGTCATTTCTGAACCCAAGCTCTTAGAAAGATCAGGGTTGAACAGAGAACTGTCTTAAATTAATTTGGGATGTGCACATGTATTCTCAACAACTTGTGTACCTTGGAAACATGTTTGATTATGAAAAATTGGGTTCTAAGTAAAAGCAAAGGGGCGTTTCTTCAATAGATTGTAAAATGGTAGCATCACTCTGACTCACTACCCTTTCTCCAGTCAGGGCACAGAAAATCCTTTAACCTATCATATCCTTAGTGGGTTGGGCATAGAAAGACAGCCTTCCCACCCACTTTCAAAAGACCTAAAAAGAGCCACTGAGACCCAGATAGACACATTTTCCACTCTTTAATCGATTTCTGCACAGCACGCTGCCCGACCATATCCAGAACTTAGACTCCAGATAGACTCCAGAACTTGAAGCTTAGAGGCCTGAACCAAAAGCTGAATCCTTATCAGCAGGTCTCAGAATCCAGCAACCTAACCAAACTATTCAACAGCTGGGCGAGCTGTTTGATTCTGGCTAGAACCCTGTGCCAGACCCAGACCTGGAAAGCAGAGCTGTATCCAGAACCTGTCAAACCCAGACCAGACCGCTGTGCCATGCCGATAGCAGACCAAAGGCCACGCTGTGAGCATAACCAGTGCCAGAGACCGTCCGGTGGCGGGAGTGCAGTCCCAGGCCCATTCCAGTCCAAAACTAGGAGTGAGTATCCAGCCAAGAACTGTGCTTAGTCATCTCTTAGTCTAAAGTAATCTCATCCAATCCATTTCAACCTATTTAGAACTGCATAGAAATCGTAGTGTCCATTCTGTGATTTCAAAGCTGCAAAAGTGTCATCTGTCATTCTGAAATCTTGACTTCATTTCTGAAAATCTACCTCCATAAAAACGTCCGCATCTTTGGAACCGTATGTCCTAGAAGTGAGATTTAACTGTCATTTTAAAGCACCTAAGCTTTCCAACAAAACGACCTTCCAACTCCTTATAGTTTTTCTGTAATCGCGATCGACACACTCGGAAAAAGTGCCGCGAATTGCAATTTGACTCAATTTCACCACTTGTAAAAATAGCTGCTTCTTGCTTCCCACTGCTGAAATTCGTTTTCACTCTTATAATCATTCCTGAATCATTGCTAGTGTTGACCTGAACTAATTCAAAGTACCTATCACCTACCCTGAATCTCCTATAGGGAATTAAAATCATTTTTAGCATATTTTTCACTTCATTGCAACCACATTTAAAAGTATTTGGCCTGTGTTTTAAAATCATCCCTGTTTCTCTAAGCTTGCTGGGGGGAACGGGAACTGAACTGCTTCTGATTGTATTCCTGAAAACCTGTGTGCCCTAATTTCCATCTCTTCGTATTGCATAAGGGGGGGAGTGAATTGTCACAAAAGGAAAAAGTAATCAGATTATCTCTTGTTGAAACCAAATCCAGTTTATTTCTGTGCTGCATTCTTTCCATCATTGCTTTTCCTTGAAACCATACAAAGTATTCTCTGGTACCTTATCCTTTCTATACCAACTCCTAAGTAATTAAAGAATTGTGCTACTGTAATATTATCCACTGTTGATCACTGTCATATTCATAAGCGTGCTATCAAATATTAATTTATTCATAAAAGTGTGATCTATATATATTATTTTAATTTTTCCAATAAACCTTTTAATTTGCAAAACAACCTACTTCTTGGCTCAGTGAGGTCAGGGGGATTTAAAGAGAGGGGCGTTATATAAGGGTTCATCACCCAGATTTAAGAACTTGACATAAAAATATATAAATAAGGTCTTCCATTGGGCATTCCAGACTAGGAATTGATTTAGTGGGATTGCTAGATTGAAGCCACTTACAGAGTGGGGGCTCGTAACGGGACGTCTGGAATAGATCTATCACTTGTGCAGCTTAATACAGTGTGCTAACTGACAGGATACATAAATCCTGTTGGATCACCACGCTGTTTTACACTGTAAAAGCACTCCTCAAAGGAACGCTCTAAGGAAATGGTCTGTTTTGCAAAATAAAATACTAACTTCTGTAAGTCAGGAAGGAAATCAATTTCCAGAATGACGACACTAGTAGACATCAAAATAGCGAGAGCACCTCTTACATAAGCTATTTGTGAGAGGTGAGTGGACTCAGCAGGACCAGATGGTGTGGTTGCAGGCAATCGCACCCCAGATCACTGAAACAGGGTCAGATACATGGAGAGATCAGGGTCCCTTACATGTGGCCCTGAGTGAACTATATATGTCCCCTAAAGCCAAAGATGAGCATGACAAGATTGCCAGGATAGCGGCATATTTATATTTATATATGGGAGCCATACAGGACAAATGTGCCGAAGGTCAAGATCTGGGCAAATAGGCAACTGATGGCATTAGAGAAGGCCCAATCTGACCTGGACTCTTCTGAGCAGAGGCTGCACAGGAGCCAGGAGTCCAAAAATGATAGTAGACAGTATCTCATTAAAATAAAAGAGGATATGGGTATCCTGCAACAGGAAAAGGCAGACCAGGATACCAGATTTCTGGCCTTGCAGAAGGAGTACCAAGAAGGTTTGGACTCCCTACTGCAGAGCCAGAAAAAGCTGGAGCAACAACTGAACTTCAACACGGCATGCGCAGAGCAGGTAGTCACCCTGCAAAGCCACTTAGATAGGGAAAAGGCAGAGAGCAATAAACTGATTTTGAAAGACCTGGATACCCAGGCAGAGTTTGATGAGGAGCGCCAGAGAGCGGGTGCCCTTCAAAGGCAGAGGGACGACCTGGCGGCACAGAGACAGGCTCTTACACAGGAAAGGGATACCTTAGGCCAGGAAGTCTGCCAATTAAAAGGGAAGCTGGTGGAAAATCACCTGGCCCGCCAGGGACTGGGTGAACTCCAAAAAGAGCACCAGAACTTGTTGGAGCACACCAGGAGGGTGGCAGGTGCTCTGGCAAGAAAGGAGCAGGCCAGTAGGGATGGTACCCACAAGGTAACCCTCCTGCAGCAAAGACTGGCCCAGTACTCCAAGACTAACCAAGAAGCACAGAGAGAGAGAATGAGGCTCTCTGCCAGCACAATGATAGGCTCCTGTCATGATCTCTGCTTCCAAAAGGTCAGGGTTTTCCCAACTCCCTTGGAAGCAGATCCATAACCCAGGTTCCGAGTGCCAACCAGTCCCAATTGGGACCTTTTGGACCCAGTCCTGGCGCCAGTGGCACCAGGCTCATAAATATGCCCAGTCCCAGCGCTGGAAGCGCCGGGCTCATAATGCTTGGGTGGACTTACCTGCAGCAGACCATGCTGCTTACTTGCCTGCAAGTTGAGCCTCTGATCCTCTTCTGTTTGGAACTACTTTTCCTGTTGGGTGGGGCAGGAGCCACTCCCTAGATTCAGAACACTGGAACTCTTCTGGAAAGCAGGAACTCTTTTCTTACCTAGGCGTGGCATTGGAAGGAGACACCTAAGCACTACAGGAGGCTATTTAAACCACACCCGACGGATGAATCTTGCTTTGCGTTATTCTGCATCCTCTGCAGCAGAACGCTCATCGTGTCTTCTGCATCTGATCCTGGGCCTAAGGAAAAAGGCTTACCATCCTGAATCCAGTCTTCAGCAACACCTATAAAGACAAGAAAGAACAGGTTAGCATTACGGTCTTCAGTGACTGCTCTTCACTTACCTGGTCCATCGGCTGTCACCAACGCCTCGCGCTGCATTCCGGCATCTGAAAGACAAAGGCTTACCTACTCTTCGTGCGCTCCGGAGGTTTTCACACTGCATTCCGGCATCTGAAAGACAAAAGCTTACCAACTCTTCGCACGCTCCGGAGGCCTTCGGCGCTGCATCCCGCATCTGAAAGACAAAACAAGGTGCGTTTAAAGACATTGGGGAACTTTAATACTCACGTGCCATTACTCCTTTCTACATCTAACCCAGTGGGTATTCCGGCACCCTGCAGCCGCTCCGAACTTGTACCTGCAAAATAAAAAGACAGTTAGAGCGCATCGTGAAGCAGGCAACAAGCGCTTACTTACGTGCTTCCAGGCGCTTCTATTCATCACACGGGCTCCATCTTCAACTCACTTCAGCCCGTCATCCGCCATCGCCGGAACCCTGCAAAACAAGAAACATCATTACTAAAGACTTTAAAGACATAAGAATTACTCGAAACCTACCGTTCGTGCAGTAAACGACGGACAGCAGTCCTCTGAAGTCAAGAGGCCTGCTCCCCTTATCCAGTGAAGAAACTGGTTACAGCACCCTGCCCCGAGGCAGATGGAGAGAACGGCGTTCACTTACCTAAGACATCTTACCCTTCGAGTCAGACATACAGTGCACAGAGGTCCAGCCCAAAGAGCCAGCCGTGTGTTACACATCACCTTTGAAGATACGGTATACGCCCAGTCAAGACCGGCGCCTCTACGGGAATCAGGTGGGCGTTACAGCTCCAGCAACAGGTAGCCATGCAAGAGAGACTGATAGAGTCTAGTAAGGCCTTGATTGAGGAACTGAAAGCGCAGGCTCTGGCGTGGCAACAGGGAGCAGGGGCTGACAGAGATGAGGTTCACTGGGAAAGGGAAACACCTGAGCATAACCTCAGGAGCCCTAGTACCAGAGGCCTTCATCTCTCCCAGTCCTTGGACTCTGCCACCCCCATGTCCCATGGCGCACATGAGCCCAGGGCCACGGGGATGGCAGATTATTATCCAGCCAAAAGTATGGGGCTCATAGGCCAGTACCTCCCAGGAATGGATGGGCGGGCATCCGGTTATGGGCACCCAAGTACAGCGCAATTTAGTGGGGAACCCCGGGAGAGTAGGCCCTCTAAGGGCATTCTGAAAACCTCTGCCCAGTTAGGTCAGTGGGGGCGGGGGGTAGCCCATCAAATCCGGGCAGCAAGGATGACTCTGAAGACTCCTCTGCGTGTCCCAGGACACAAGAGACTAGGTCCCCACATTCTGCCGGCCATTCCCAGGCTCGCAGAATTCGGGAAAACCTGGAAGATCAGACGGGCGCTTCTGGGAGCAGTGCTTCTGAGTCAGAGGATGAATGGACCAGGGTTACCCAAACCAAGAAGGCCAATAAGGCAAAAAGGGCCTTGCTTAAGGACCCCTTAAAACAAATTAAGGCAATAAGGAGTGTCATCACGCTTTATCACAAGAACGCCAAGAATTCTGTGTGGGAACACTTGGAGTTCTTTGAGCAAATGATGGAGACTTTCCATTTGAAAGACAGCAGTAGCTGCATGCAGTACGTCAAATGGACATTCTCCCCAGAATACTCTAGTTTCTTTGCGGGGCTGGAGGACCAAAACCATTCAAGATGGTCCACATATAGGGCGGCCATCTTGAAACATTTTTCTGTTCACCGGAACCCCCAAGATGCTCGCAAGGCACCTACAATTTGCAATGTGGGGAGGATCAGGCCCCATAAGAATTTGTGCAGGAGTTGAAGCGTGCCTTTGTGCAGACTACCAAAAGGGTGCGCACGGACAGCAAAGAATTTGTTAACACTTTTTTCCATGCCTTGCCTAAATACATCATGACCCGGCTAGTGAGAGATTTTCATGAGAAAAGGTCACTAGACTGGGTCATTGAACAGGCCACCCGAATCTATGAGGTGCAGAAGCCCATAGAAAATAAAAGTAATGCGCAGAAAAGCCCCAAACCGACCAGCACCCCTGCTGCTGCCAAGGTGGCAGAGGTAAAGGTTGCCGCCGTTTTAGATTTGGAGATGGGGGGGCCTAAAAACCTGCCTGCACAGAATAATTCCAAGCCAAGAAGACCCTCGGGCCAGTCACAGACAGGGAGTCAAGGAGGTAGTCCCACAAATGGGATCCCTCACTCCCCTGATTATGTAAGTCCCTGCTACATGGGAAACCGACCCATCCTGAGTTATGTGTGGACTCCTCCAGCCCAAGGGGAGGGATCCAGCCAAGCACCTAACCGAGGGAACCTCCCTCCTAACTTCCCACAGGAGGGCAGAAATTCCCCAAATCCTGGGCAGAACTTTTTCCCCAGGTATCCACCCAACTTCCAGCCCCAAAATCATCCATCCTTCTTTCCCCACTTCCCTGAGCCCAGACCACCTAATCCAGGAGAGGGGAGGCCAAGGGTGGAGGGGTACCCAAATCTTCCCAACCCGGGGTACTACCAGAGAAGGGATAGCTACCCTTCCCGGGATCAGCCCAGGGGAGAAAACAGAACCCCGTATCAGCCTGAGCGGGTTTCACAGTTAGAGCGTCAGGTCCAAAATATGGCACAGGAGCTGGGTCGCGTGCTGAGGGCTCAGCAGAACCCCCAGATGAGCATGCCGGTGCAGAATGCCCCAAACTCTGGGCCTGGTGCTCCAGAACAATGACGGGGGCAGCACCCCGATAACCCACCGGTTCCCAGGGAGGAGGCACAAGGAGAAGGGTGGTGTAAAGCCTTGGAGGAAGCATCCTTCCCCACTTGTAAACAGCCCCTGGAAACCCAGGAACCGGAAACAAAATCTCCTACCCCTGAAAGTTTGCCACCCAAGGAGCAGATAGGAGGTAGGAGAAACAAAGGACCCAAACAGACTCACTTTGAGGAGGTGTACAGATCTTCCAATTTGAGGGAGAAGGATCCTCAGAGGATCCTGGGAAAAGGATCTTCTCCTTCAAAGACGGGGGAACTCCTCCCAAGGAAAAATGGGTCCCAAGGGATTCACAGACAGACTGGGTAGATGTGGGGACTGAGCTAGCGCCCCCCATCATCTCATCCCAGAACCAACAGCATCAAAATCCCCTGGTTCAAACCCATCCTGGTGACTGGCTTCAAAAAGGGGGGCGGCCCAGAACCGGAACCAGGGGAACTCAAAATGTCTCCTATCTCCAGTTGCCAACTTTTTCTTTCAGATTCCCAAGACTCTTCACAGAATTCTGCCCAAATCTCTTCTCTTTCCTTGTCGAAAACCAGAAAATTAGCCCACCAGTTGTCCAAAAATGTGCATTATCTGTGCCCCCTTGAGGAGAAAGAGCGAAGATACTATGCCCCGGTACAAGTACAGGGGCAGGGTACAATTTTGGCACTGATGGACACTGGATCCCAAGCTACCCTTCTGTCCAGAAGGGCCTTTGACAAACTAAATGCAGGAAGGGGGGAGAATTACCGTATTCCTCTTTCCTCTCTTCCTGGACAATTTCAGAACTTTGACGGGAAGGAAATTCCCGTCGAGGGGACGGTGGATTTGGACATTAAAATTGGGCGACACAAGGTGAGACACCCGGTCATAGTAGTGACTCCAGAGGGCACCCCTTGTTTACTAGGGAATGACCTCCTGAGAAGGTTGTCACCCCTAATAGATTGCGTAAACAAGGTCCTCTGGACCCAGACTAGCCGACCAATAAAATGAAAACAGTGTGTCAACAATGTTAGTTTAAACGGCACATGCCACATGGTTGAACAAAAATCTGACCAAGTAGAGTTTCACTTCCAGAACAACCAAATTCCAGACGTAACAGTAATAGCAGTAGGACAACAGACTGGTGATGGAGGGGTCCTCTCTATTTCTGAAAATCAACCTTCCTTCCAGTTTAAGGTGGTATTCCACACTGGAAGGAAACACTCTGAAATTCTTTACCAATTCACAATCAGACATTCCCACTCCTATAGTCCAGAAAGATGTGAAATCAGCTCAGAACCTGGCTGATATTCAACAAATTGGGGAGCAGTTGTCCATCCCTGTTCAGTTAAATGATGGGAAGGGCTCTGTTCTCGCCCGAGTGTGTGTGAACAACGGTAAGAGCTTCATCAGTGAAGCCATGTTCCGCCAACTCCCAAAAGATCCAGCCATTCCCACATTCAAACTGATAGACAAATGGGAAATGTATCTGGAAACACCCAATTCCAAACATCTCCTTCCAAGCAAGTGTATGCTCAAAATCTCCATTGGCAACAAGAGCATAGTCCATAATTGTTGGGTCGTGCGAGACGTCACTGCCGCCTTTTACTTAGGGAGTGACATTCTCAATCGCTTTGCTATTAGTTTGGACCTAATAAACTTCAAAGCTTGGTCCCGGTTAGCGGATAATCCCATGGGCTTTGATGATCCAGAAAAAGTATTTAGGTCAGCTCAATTGCTACCTTATGCAGTTGAAATTCAGATTAAAGAGGAAGTCAGCATCCCAGAAAGGACCCGACAATTCTCCCTGGAAGTGAAAGTTAAAAGAGGACAAAAATTGAAAAACCCGGATGCTTATATTCATCTAAATGCTTCTCTCCAACAGCAAGGGTTGAGGGTAAACCCAGCACCATTAGTCAATCTAGAACATGACACCATTCCAATAGAGGTGGATAACAGCAACTTAAAGTGTCAGGAATAGGGTCTGGGGCAAGCCTAGACGACAATATTGTAGGAAATAGGGAAAAAAACCTACGATTCCCAGCATGCTTAGAGGAGCAATGTAGTCCCGGATTCGCGCTAAGAGACAGCTGGAGTTCATTACTGGTGTATTTAGCCATTAACCGCCCTTGCACAGGTGCTGATAATTAATGTTGTGCAGCACGGGCGGCCACGACGGCGTGTGTGAGGAACGCAGGAGGAAGAGCGAGTGATTTATGTCCATGAAGGCGGACGAAGGCTTTCGGCAGTAAAGGAGAGCTTCTGGTCCGAGCATGGTTAACCTTGCTGGTTAACTTGGGAGGCAACGCGAGCATTTGCGCAGCTCTCCCCATATCTCCCATGCCGCAGTGGTGAACAATTCCTCCCTCTCAAACCGCTGCCTTCGCTTCTATACGCGGCAGCTGCTCCACGGGGCGGCAGCGTTTTCACGGCGTCACATCAGATCGTCCGGGTGTACTTGTGAGTCACCCGGACTCGAAGATAAGTATCCTGATACGTGTTTCTTTATATTGGCAAGAATTAGGTTTACTTGATACGTTAAAAGACTCAATTAAGTTTGGCAAGCCCACGGGTTGTATGTAACATTACCTCTAGGAAAAATATGAGGCAATACTTACCGCAGGAACATTTCTCCTGAGAGATAAAGGGCAAGACTGTTCATTCCGATTATGTTACTGCTTCTGTTTGCTCATGTTCAATGTCAGCCCTTGGGGCCATGTGAATGTTGACTTCATGTAAGGGAGTTTCCCTTGTATGTGCCATGTAGTCCGTATCGCTCTTGTCCGCTATGTGTTAGCTGCATGTTATACTACACGGTCATAAGTATGGTCATGGTATAGGGTAATTAAGAACCCTAAGCGCTTAGGAGGCTAGTAAGACGGGTAGTATCAAGTAGGAAGTAGTAGGCCTTATTTTTGGTTCAGGATTAAGTATTGTATTGCAAACGCATGTTGTCTGTTCCCTACCTTTCCTTTGTCATTCCACCCCCTTTCCCTAACTCCGTCTTCCCCCCATTGGTTGCCACGTGGTTATCTGTGTATTTCCATTCAGAGGCCCGTGCCAACCACGGTTGGAGGATCGATCTATTCAGCTTCTGTGGTTCGGGAGAGGGGGTTGAAACCCTATCTCCTTATTAAACTTGACATAAAGAGTATTACTCTAGCCGCAGGCACCATTATTGGAATGACGGTTGATGACCGACATTTTTCCATTGATTTAGGAAATGAACTGTTAGGACCAATCCCCAAGGACTGTTTTGACAGTGACAGTGATGACAACACAACACCAGACAGGATCTTTACCCTGCATGGGGGGAACTTCCTTGTGTACACTTCCTGCCCTTATGGTAAGGAAGATGTGACTTGTGACTTCAGAGGGGATGAGGTGATTTTCCAGGTCCATGAGGGCTGCCTTTCCCACCTGAAGCCTCCAGTCCAAAACAGCACTCTGACCAGGGACTTCTCCACCCAGCTGGAGGAGGCCGCTGAGATAGCGAAACCAGAAGTCTTTCCAGGCTTCAGGCAGATGGTTGAAGAGAGAGTCAACCTAGCTGATGCCTGTGTGACTCTGGAGCAGAAGCAAAAGTTGAAACAAGTTTTCTTGGATTTTCAAGTTCTCTTTGCGGTGGACTCATATGACTGTGGTCGCACCGACATCCACACAACAATTCCAATGACCCTGGCATGACTCCAGTGTTTGTGAAGCAATATCGCTTGCCTCTCGCATCCATGGAGTCCCTTACTGAAATAATTAAGAACCTTGAGCACCTTCAATAATCCGGTGCTGGGAATATTGAAGCCAAACGGCCAGTGGAGACTCTGCGCCGACCTTAGGGAGCTCAACAAATGGGTCCATACTTCCCGATGGCCTCTGCCCTACATTGACCAAGGGCTGGCCCAGATCCAGGGGTCACAGGTATTCACTGCAATAGACCTGACCAATGGATACTGGACTGTGCCTGTCAGTAGGTAGGACCAATACAAACTGGCTTTTACCTTTGGGGGCCAGCAGTACACAGGGATCCGGACTCCCTTCGGATATCTCAACTCCGGCAATGAATTCAACATTTTCCTCCACAAGGCCATGCCCGACCTGGGTGCAAGGGGTAACCTGGCTTATGTAGATGATGTCCTCATCAAAAGTTCATCTGTGGAGGAACACATAGCGGAGATCCGTTATGTTCTGACACAGTTGAGGGCCACCAGAGCAAAACTTTCCTTTCAGAAAGCACAGTGGTGTAGAACCTGTGTCAATTTCTTGGGGCATGAGATTACTCCTCAGGGTCTCCGTCCCCAGGAAAAGTGGAAGCACTTCAGAAATTAAAGAACCCCACAACTCTGCGGGAACTAAGGAGCCTCCTTGGACTGACTAATTACAGCAGAAAGTTCATTGAGGTCTACGCAGAGATCACTAGACCCCTGATTCATCTCTTGAAGGGGGGGGTCAAAGTGGGAATGGGGTCCTGAACAATCCGAAGCAGTAAGACAGCTCAAAAGAAGCCTCACAAGCGCCCTGCCAACTTACCCTGTCAGAAACAAGGAGTTTTTCTTGGAGACAGGGTTTTCTAATACATGCTTGACTGCAGTATTATATCAAAAGCATGACAAGGTCAATAAAGTAATCTCCTATGCGAGCAAAACTTTATCCTCTGTGGAGGAAAAATTCAACGATTGAGAGAAGGCACTCCTGGCAACGGTGTGGGCATTGAAGAATTACCGCCCGTTTATCCAGGGGGAACACATCATAGTGGAGACTCCACACCAGCCTCTGCAATATCTCCAAAGTGACAGAATCCGGGCTGGAAATGTGAGTAATTCCCAAATTACTTCCTGGATTCTGTCAATGCAAGGCTTTCCTGTGGAGGTCAGATATGGCCAAAACAAGAAGAGTCCCCTCGCGCAAGGTCTGGCTGACTTGCATGATTGTGCCAGAGAAAACTGTCTCGAGGACGAAAGTCTACAAATCAAGGACAACATGGAGGCATACCTTAATTCCCCACACAAAGTATTTGAAGAAGACAAGTGTGAGGTAATGCCCACTGTTTATGTGGATGGATGCTCTTAACATGTTGACAACAACGGGGAGAAAGAACTTGTGGCCGGCATAGGGAATGCATGGGTGAATGAGTCCCCAGAACCCTCCGCTGGGTACAAGATTGGTCCCCGAAGTAGTCAGGTGGCAGAGTTGATGGCTGTGCATCCAGCCATCCTCACTGCTGTCCAACATCAACTCCATAAACTGGTCATAATCACAGATTCAGATAATGTACGGAACGGGTTCGTGGAGCACCTGGTTAATTGGAAAACCAGAGGCATGTTATGTGCTAATAACAAACCCTTGAAACATGGGAAGTTAATCCAAAATATTGATGATCTGGTCACCTCGAATGGGATGGCCATCTACTGGAAAAAGATCAAGGGTCATTCCAAAGTGGAGGGACTAGACAAAACTGGAAATTACTTAGCTGATCAGCGGGCCAAAACCGGGGCCATCCAAGGGAACCTAATAGAGATTGAGTCCCTGTTGGGGAAATCCAGGTCACTGCTATCACTAGGTCCCAGACAAATGCTCACAATGATCTTTCAACTGCACAATGGAGTAAGGAGACCCCAGATGCTGATTTGATTACGGCTCAGAAAGGGGGATCCAATAATTGATACGTTTTACCAACACATTGAGGACCCTGAGAACTTTCCCCCGACGGATACCGATTACATTGGGAAAGAGGACCTTAGAGTGTTGATGAAATGTCCAAAAATGTTCCGAATCCAAGACGGTTTGTTGGTAAGGAAATCCCAAGCTGGTCATGATCAGTGGGTGCTTCCTACCTCATTCCGAAGCCTGATGTTAAGTCACGCCCATGATGTGGCCACAGCCGGTCATAGGGGGTTTCAGACAACACTTGAGATCTTAAGAGAGGTTGCATACTGGACACACATGGGGCAGGAACTCGACCAATACTTGAAGGGGTGTCTTGTGTGTGCACAATTTCATCCAACATCCCTCACACACCGTGCACCTCTCCAAAAGAGGGGGATGACACTGCCTTGGTCAGATTTGCAAGTCGACTACATAGGGCCAGTGATTTGCTCCTCGAGGGGAAGTAAGTACATGTTGACAGTGACATGCTTATTTACTAAATGGGTGGAATGTCTCCCAGCCCCATACTGCAAGGCAGAAACAGCAGCTGCCCTGATGATCAACCACATCTTTTCGCGTTTTGGACTACCCCAAAGGATTGTGTCAGACAGAGGTAGCCATTTTACCAGCGAAGTAATGACTAAGATGTGGGAGATACTGGGGGTTAAAAGGAAGTTACACATTGCTTACCGACCAACTTCTTCTGGTGCAGTAGAACGTTACAACAAAACCATTGTGAGCATATTAAAAAGGTTTGTGGCAGATTCTGGGCCAAGTTGGGATATTCGATTACCTCCTGTCCTAATGGCCATAAGATCTACCCCTTCATCTGCAACTAAAATGTCACCGTTTGAGTTGATGACTGGACGCAGGATGGTTCTTCCCCAGCATTTGCTCTACAGGACCCAAGAGCAGACATTGATCAATGCCTCCACAACTCATGAGTATGTTGAAAATTTAAGGAAACGCCTTCAACATGCTTTTGCCTATGCTCAGCGAAACCTAGAAAGATCAGCCGATAGCATGAAGACCCACTATGATTTGAAGATTACTAGGAAAGAATACAATGTGGGAGACCGGGTCTATCTATAAAATTTCCAAAGGAACCAGGCCAAACAGCAGAAATTTCTGCCTACATGGAAGGGACCTTTTGAAATTGTAGACAAGATCTCACCGGTCGCCTACAAAATCTGCATCCCCAATGGCAGTTTGGCAGAAGGGGAAGACAAGTGGGTCCATATTAATCAGCTAAAGTGTTGCCATCCCAGGCACGCTCTGCAGCAACTGGAGGAGTCCTCTGCAATCCCAGAGGGGGCCGCTCCAGATGAATACATTTCCAACCCTAAAATATCCCACATATAGTCTCTAAAATACAATGATAAGAATGCAAATGCCTCCTGATTGATAAAATGTATATGTTCACCCCACCACATTAATAGTGGTGGGGAAATGTCCATGAATATGTTTCTTCCGATTTTGCTTTGTCATCCTAGGTGAGAAGAGAGAGAGATAAACCATGGAGACTGCCCAAGGAGGATGACCTAGGGTCCGGGAGCAAAGATCCGAGGGGCCCGGGGTACCGCCCAATACTCCCATCAGGACCGGCGAGGAGAACGATCGATCCACCCTGATGGAGGAAAAGATGCTGAACTTTGCCATCTGCGGAATCAGAAGAAGATGAGGCGAACATCCCAGTCTTGCGAGTTCCATTGATGGAAAATCAACGCCATCGCAAGAGGGGGGCTTGTGGGATATTTCACCCACGCATCCAAGCCCTACAACATCATTGTGCATTACTGGCAGCGGAAACATCATAATGGCCGCCGGAAAGCATGCTCGAAAATGATTCTTGCCAGAAATCATCCAAAAATGCACAGTGAAAACCTGACAGATAGGCCACCATCTTCTTTTGCCTATGTCAGTGTTAATACAGGAGACCATTGCCAGACCCTATCCTTTGGCTGCACACAGAGCGAAATCAGTGCAAAGGAATATGGTGCTGTTCAAAATCCGTTTTAATTAATGTCAAAAATTGCTAAAATCATGGGCACGAAACTACCAAACAAAAAAATCCAACTTGGGTGTTCTACATTACTTTACTGCAGAATCCACAGCAATACAATGTTAGCAAGGATCATATGCTATCAAGTAAAATCCCCTTTTTGAAATGTATTAATTCAAGACAGCTGCCAAAAATGGGTGCAGTACCGGTGCTTGACACTGACCGGCGCTAGCGATCTAAACTCTGACAGGAGACCTGTATTTCTGAAGCTAGAGTTAGCTGAGACTTCAAAAGGCTGGTTGTCCGCGGGAAGTCTTTACACCTAGTCATCTCAACAAGAAGGCAGGAAATCACATGTTTCTCTTAATCAAATAGAGAGTGGCACCCTGGACTGATGCCCTGCTAGCAGGAAAAACCAGACAAAGGATTCCTTCAGCTGAATAGGGTATGCTGATTTTGGCTGTGAACTGTCAACACTGCTCTGGGGGAAGGCAAGACATCTGATCTCCAAGTCAAGCCTAGTTTCTAGGGGTGGAGACAAACGACTGTGGATTCAGAGAGTCCAGCAAATATATGTTTTGTGAGAATTCTGATAACTAATTATACCAAGTGGACAAAAATGTACAATTTGGAGATTCTTAAAATGACAATTTCACTCACAATTTGAGACTAAGCTGGACGTTGTGTGATGCTCTGAGACCAAACCCTGCGATTTATTAATATTGCAGACACTGTGTTTATATCAGAAAAATGAAAACTTACTGTAATGTGCCCAGAGAGGGTGGGTACATCCGTGTAAGATTTGATGCAAAACCAATATTGCGAAACCCACGAAAATCATAAGTGGTCATTTCTGGACCCAAGCTCTTAGAAAGATCAGGGTTGAATAGAGAACTGTCTTAAATTAATGTGGGATGTGTACATGTATTCTCAACAACTTGTGTACCTTGGAAACATGTTTGATTATGAAAAATTGGGTTCTAAGTAAAAGCAAAGGGGCGTTTCTTCAATAGATTGTAAAATGGTAGCATCACTCTGACTCACTACCCTTTCTCCAGTCAGGGCACAGAACATCCTTTAACCTATCAAATCCTTAGTGGGTTGGGCATAGAAAGTCAGTCTTCCCACCCACTTTCAAGAGACATAAAAAGAGCCACTGAGACCCAGGTAGACACATTCATTGTCCACTCTTTAATAGATTTCTGCGCAGCACGCTGCCCGACCATATCCAGAACTTGAAGCAGAGAGGCCTGAACCAAAAGCTGAATCCTTCTCAGCAGGCCTCAGAATCCAGCAACCTTACCAAACTATTCAACAGCTGGGCGAGCTGTTTGAGTCTGGCTAGAACCTTGTGCCAGACCCAGACCCGGAAAGCAGAGCTGTATCCAGAACCCGTCAGACCCAGACCAGACCGCTGTGCCGTGCCGATAGCAGACCAGAGGCCACGCTGTGAGCAGAACCAGTGCCAGAGACCGTCCGGTGGTGGGAGTGCAGTCCCAGGCCCAAATCCAGTCCAAAACTAGGAGTGAGTATCCAGCCAAGAACTGTGCATAGCCATCTCTTAGTCTAAAGTAATCTCATCCCATCCATTTCAACCTATTTAGAACTGCATAGAAATCGTGTGTCCATTCTGTGATTTCAAAGCTGCAAAAGTGTCATCTGTCATTCTGAAATCTTGACTTCATTTCTGAAAATCTACCTCCACAGAAATGTCCGTATCTTTTGAACCGTATGTCCTAGAAGTGAGATTTAACTGTCATTTTAAAGCTAAGAACCTAAGCTTTCCCACAAACCCAAACGACCTTCCAACTCCTTATAGTTTTTATAGACTCAATTTCACCACTTGTAAAAATAGCTGCTTCTTGCTTCCCACTGCTGAAATTCGTTTTCACTCTGATAATCATTCCTGAATCATTGCTAGTGTTGACCTGAACTAATTCAAAGTAGCTATCAGCTATCAGGGGGATTCAAAGAGAGGGGCGTTATATAAGGGTTCGTCATCCAGATTTCAGAACTTGACATAAAAATATATAAATAAGGGCTTCCATTGGGCATTCCAGACTAGGCATTGACTTAGTGGGATTGCTTGATTGAAGTCACTTACACCCTCCACACCCAATTATCGCGAGGGTGCTGAATTACTGCGACAGGGATGCACTGGTGCGCGCCGCGAGAGCCAATGGCTAGCTGCTCTTGGGATCCTCTAGAATTCTACCGCTGTCCAACAAGTATGCAAACCCTTTTTTTTTTTTTTCATTGTTGTTTTGGTCAAGAAATTAATATGACCTTTCAACACGTAGAAAGAAAAGAAATGACATTAACGTTATAAAAGGAATAGAAAATACAATTACGGAACATAAATTAACATAAATCATTTACATGATACATATTCAATTATGTAACATTTTCTATATGATCTCAATTACATATAGTCCAGATAAAAAATGCTTATTTCATATTAAAACAATTTTTTAGTCATTAAAACTCATTTTGACCAGATGGTTTAAGCAACAGATGATTAAGATATTTTACAACAACATATCTTATGCATTTGGAACTTCCTACAAATAGCCTTGTCCATAAATCCTCGAGATACAATGCATAGTTGATATCAAATAAGTGTTTGAAATATGAAATTTGTAAAGGCAGTAAGAGCTCACACTCTACTAATAGATGTTTCAAGGTTTCATTGACTTTCGAGCAGAAGCGACATTGATAATTTGCCTTCGAGGTTCTACCCCATTTAATCATTATTTCTTTTGTAGGCCATAGATTTAGTCTGAATTTCAGAAAGTCTGAACGTTGAGATGGATTAGGAGATTGAATCAAATATTTCTCAGTTTCTCCAAGGAGTTTGTGACCAAATGGATTTTGACTGAACTTTTGCATTGCCATACATGCTGCTCTTGTTTTAATCCAATCATGTTTCCATAGTTTAGTTTTTGCTTTGGTTGGATTTTCAATTAATAGCTCTTGCGTTATGTTAGCACCGCTCAGAATTCTATGAGCAAAATTACGCCATGTTTTAGCAAATTTATCATTGGAATTAAGCAGGTAGCTAGATAACATGCATAACAAACCATTGTTGTTTTCCTTCATAATACATTTTCTAAACAATTGACAAATTTTCCATTTGTATATTGCATAGATTGAGAGAAGTCCCAGTTCATATCTAATAACACACATGGATTCTGACAAAGGTAACATTAATGATTTTTTCCAATACAAACTTTCAAATTTCAACCAGTAGGAGTAAGTTTGACATTTTCTTGTCTCTGAACCATAAAGTATGGTAGGTATGTATTTCTGTTTGAAATACACAATTAAAGGGATGATGGAAAATGTGCAATACTTTTTTCGAATCAGGCTCATTTGAGACAAGGCTGTTTTCTGTTTTATCAAAAGATGTTCTTCATAGGGTTTATCAGTGATATCATCATTTACACAGATACCCAAATATATGTAGGTGTGCACTACCTTTAGAGGGACATCTTGCAGACACCATTTCTTCATTTTTTTGTCTGTTCTTCCCCAAATTGGATGACGAGTCTTTGTAAGATTAATGCTGATACCATTTTTACTGGCATAATTGTCTAGTATGTCCAGCATGTTACGCAGACCAATCGGTGTTTGAGAGATGAGAACCATGTCATCGGCGTAAAGAAGCCAGTTAATTCTCGACCCTTGTAGCTTGACAGGATCAGTGATTACATTAGAGAACCCATTGCTAATATCCTAAATGAAAAAATTAAACAATGCGGATGCCAAAAGGCAGCCCTGTTTTAGGCCTCGCGCAGTTTGTATCGGTGCGGACAGTAAACCAAGACTGTTTAACCTGATCTGAATGGATGTATTAGAATGAAATGCAACAATCCATTTTATTATAAACCAGGGACATTTTTTAATCTAATAGCTTCTTAAAGAGTAATTCCCTCGGAACAAGTTCAAAGGCTGACTTAAAGTCAACAAAAGCAGCATATGTTGGTTTCTTCTGCTCTTTCCCTTGCATAATGATGCCATTCAAGACCGTTAGATTGATGGCCGTGCCTAGCCCAGGAATAAAGCCCGTCTGACAGGGGTTTCGATAGTTTAAGCTGTCCAGCCATGTATTAAATTATTTTAAAATGAATCGGGCAAAACATTTTCCGGGGCAATCTAACAAAGCAATTGGTCGCTATGATGATGGTTTTGTTCAATCGCCTTTTTTAAATATGGGCAGAATCACTGATGTCTGCCAAGATGGAGGCAATTTTCCCGATCTCATGATCTCATTGAAGACGAGTTGTAATATGTCCGCCCATATTTCCTTATCCTGTTTAATTTGTGAATTATGAAGGCCATCTGGCCCAGCTGCTCTGGAGGTACTCAATTTAGCTATACAGTGTAAAATATCATCTTGGTCAAATTGTATTTCATGATCACAAGCAATTTTATCCCACTGTAAACCAATTTTGGGCAACAGGGACTTATAGATGGTAGAAAAATACAATTCCCAAGTACTTTCAGAGATTGAGTTGACTTGCACTATAGCTTGATGTTGTTGACATGCTGAGCTCAAGAGTGCCCAAATGCCCCCTGAAGATTTCGAGATAATTTGTTTCAGCATATCTTCGCCATCGCGGTGATATTGTAGCACGCGACGACTAGTTAGCCATCTTTTGTACAACAGTTTTAATCTTTTTATTTTTTCTCTGTTAATTGCTAAAATTCTTCCGAGACTCTTTGCAGAATTTTCACATGCTTTCTTAATTCATTCTTTTTATGTTTTACCTCGATTTCAAAGGTATGTAAATGTCTTGGACGAGAACCTGAAGCACCTGGGGTTTTAGTTGAAAAGAGTTGCATGGCATGAATATAACAGGGGCTGTCTTCCACCGTGGAAGCACTATAAGCGATATGCAAGTTTCGCTTAAGACAAAGCAGTTTGGATTTTGACCATTTTATGCGATTTCCCGAGTTGTTAACTTGTAAATTCGCAAAATTTGAGTTATGAGTTCTAGATGTCAGGGTGGGTCATCTGCAAGTTACCACTAATTCACTATGATCACTCCGTTTTGTATGTCTTATTTCCAAAGAAGTGATGTTATTAAAGAGGTGATCATTAACATATATGTAATCCAGGGTGGAATGACTGCCCTCATTGCGCCAGGTAAAGCCTGGAGGAACATCACCTGGGACATTACCATTCAACATCATATAGTTTCTATTGTCCATTAACATTTGCCAGTAATATTCATCGATTGTGCGAGAAGAAGTAGTTATTGAATCGACTAATAAATGCATGTTCGAATCACCCATTATGAAAACGTCCAATATAGTTTTATCTTGGGCAAGTTGGTCTAAGATATTATTGAAATGGTTAAAAAATTCATCTGAAGATAGATGTTTCTTACCCCAGTAGATGTTAACAATTGCACAGGTTATTGAACTCTGTTTAAATTTTGTTATCTGAAATCATGGTGAAGGGGATTGAGCGAAATGACTATAAAATCGCAATCTTTTCGAAATGCAATCATGAGACCTACCATGGGTCTACCAATATGGGTGACGATGGCAGGCACCAAGTATGTTTCATATAAATCCCATGTGGGAAGAAAACTTAACCACGTTTCCTGGAGAACAATGATGTCATATTTTAAGAGGTCCTAATTATTGATAAGATGTTTGAAACCCCTAGTATTATTCTGAATTTGCCTGTGGTTTAATTTTTTCACCATATATCTTAGAATGAGATGAAATAGAACTGTCTGTTATCTGTCCTTTCATGGAAGCATCTTGACTAAGAATGAAGCCTAGGTTGTAGAACGCCGTTCGAGCTAGCCATAGAGTGTTAAGTATTACACCTGACCTCATATACAAACGAGCCTCATAGAGGTCTGGAGGGTTAGTGAATTCAACAAGATCAATATCGGCAGAGGTAAGACCTTCTAGGGCTGTAATCTCTGCGCAGATGTTTAAGATACTTGCGCGATTCAAATCATACTTAGTAAAGGGATGTCCTCGACATTTGATTAGTAGGCGATGATGTTTTTTAAATTGTACTTGATGCTTAGCTACGGTTAGAGCGGGTCTTGGATCAATATACTGTACTAAATTAGGTCCCACTTCTAATGATTTCCATGGAGTCATAGATGCAGGTTCATGATCGCCATGTGGCACTGTTGGGCCCTTCAAAAGAGGCTTGATATTTGGATGTATATTTTGTGTCATATGTACGGTATCATTGATTACACCAGGATGTGATTGCAGCATAAGCTGCATGATGTTTTCATTTTCTCTCTTATAATTCGCAAATTATGTTCGTATTTCATTGCGAAGCTCTTGTAAAGAGCATTGTGTGTCGTGTATTATAACATCTTGTGATGGTCGATTGTCACTAGTCATATTGACTCCTTGACATTGAGTAATGTTGGAAATATCGAATGAAAAGGGCATCTCTCTAGGACCCAAAACTTGAGATGTATTCAGCATTTGTTTGGATAACACAATGGTTTTCGGTAGTGAGTTAGCAATGGGATTACTATCTTTCGCCGACACCATTGAGGCTGAAACTGCTAAAAGATCATCCAAAGGCTTATATACTGCAGGCTCTTTTATTCACTGCTCAGCATCTTGTTTAAACTGTAAGCGTCTTTTTTTTTTGCTGCTGTAATTAATCTTGCAACCTTTTTATGTTTAATATTAGGAGGCAACCTATTAAGAGGTTGAACTAATTTCAGTGTAGAAATTTTGTTTGAATTGTTTGAAGCAACATGTTTAGAATTAAGAAACATTGGTGCTAGGGTGGATGTCAATTTGGGCTCGAACTGAAAATTGTAGACACTGAGTTGCCGTCCTTCTTTGAAAATTGAGTTTTTTGAAGACCATTAACAACGACGATTTCAGGTACAGGAGCAAGTAAGAGTTTTTACGGGTTCATCGACAATCATAATATCAGAATGAATGATTGACGTCACAGGCACAGATGACGCATGGGGCTTTGGATGATCTTCCACAGTGCAAAAAGTTTGAGTACATTGATAGGTGTTATTGGGTGGACACTTAATATCCACTTATGCCTTCAAACCTATCTCTCGTATAAGATATTCATGGGATTGTAATAAGCGATCATTTTGAGGTTGTATTTTATCATCTAGAGTTTCATATAATTTGGCCAATGAGGCAGTGTTCATAGCAGTTAAAGTGTTATTGAGGGCTGGGGTCTCCGGGAACGAGAACCTCTTATGGCGGTTCAGGGTTTGAGGATCTTGAATGAAATATGGATGGCCGCCCACTGTTTCTTGAAACTGGGAGCGTCTAGGGGTAGGAGCTACAAAAGATGAAGACCGATTGGATGCACTAGAAGATTTTTCAAACATAACAGGGGATTTATATAGTTCTTGTTTGTCACTATCTTCCGGCTTGCTTACAGGAGCACAATTGGACAAAACACTTGGAGGATTCGATCTACAAGATCTTTCATTTAATTGTATCAAATCACCAGTGTTTGAACAAATATATTGCACATCAGGGTTAGCAGGATCAACAGGAGAAGAGGAAATGAAAAACTCAAAAGCCTCAACATCTGTTTCACCCACTAGGATACATTTCTCATATTCCTTTCTCAATAAGTGTTGGGCTTGAACCGTACATAATATTGGCTTTGTTGATGGTGGTTCACCCACTGTCTGGGGTGAGGCAACATGAGTTTCAGGTATTTGAGTGACACATATCTCACCAGATTTACAGGCTAGCGCTATAGAGGCATCAGCTATTTCCTTCCTATGCTCACTTTCAGGAATCATATTAGTGTCACTCAGCATTATAGGATCACTCTGTGTTGATTCAAGAGTCAAGGGACATGCTGTTTTTAACCTTGATACAGTATCTGCAGTGAGAGGCAAAGTTTTTTGAACATGTGTACAATCAGGTGAACAAAAGGAGTGAATGTCAACAGTTAAAGAGATTGACCTTTTTTTCCTTTTCTTGATTCTCTTTGAATCTTTTTGCTAAGAATGCTTTTCGAGTTTCCAGGGGAAGAATGTCATATGGACCATTGCCAATTTTCGGCATTCCTGATTTTAGAGAGATAGTTTGTTTGGTCCTATCACATACAGAAACCATGGTGTCAAAATCAGATGGCACGTACCTGAAGCCTGAATAATATGACGCTTGATACTGAAGAATGAAATAAAAAAATAATAAAGCAGAAAATTAACGTAGCAATTCGAATACTCCGGGTTGGCGTCTCCTGGAAGCTAACAAGCACTCAAACCATGTCTCCACAATGGGTTTGATTTAAATTATAATGAAAACCAAAGAAATAATAATTAGAGAGCAAGTAAGCCGGGACCGCACACGTCGCGCCGCGCACCGCAAACAGCAAACAGTACTTAGCTGTACTTGGTGTGCGACGCGGGTGCGCCCGGACATTTGTTTTTAAAAACGAGCGTTGCTCGTCACAGAGGCTAGGGGGGAGGAGCCTTGTTGCAGGAAATGCCTTTAAATAAAAAAGAGAGATTGAGTTTTAGATATTTGTGCTTGTGAATAACACAAAAATAGATTGAGGAACCAAAGAGTTCAGAAAATACAAGGCGGGCCCAAAGAGTTCAGAGCATACAAGGCGGGGACGTATTCACCTTCTTTTCCTGTTCGTAATAGGTCAGGCACGTAGAGTGTTGCAGAAAAGGACGTCCTCCTGGGCAAATCACTCTGTGTTTTCAACGCGAGATGGAAATATCACAAAGTAGCCAGAGAAGCGTCCAAATAGACTGAGATCAAGGGATTCCAGCACCTACAGCAAACAGTACTTAGCTGTACTTGGTGCGCAAACCCTTTCTATCAGTGAAGAAGAGACTGCGCAACCTGGGTGTGAAATACTCCATGTTATACCCAGCCAAGCTTAGGGTTGAACACACTAATCGGATCCTCTTTTTTACTATCCCTGAAGAAGCGACCAGATTTATAGTGGAACACTTCCATGGCTGATTTTGTCATAATGGATACCTAGGCGTACATATCTTCCTGAGCTCTCTGGGCTCCTGCCCTCTGCTTCAAACTTAGCCATGCACTGTTCCCTTCACACATTCATCCTTGGTGCAGAGCCCCAAAACTGATATGCTTTCCTCAGTAACCGCCCTTTTCGGCTACCTACTGTTTCGGTGGCTCTCCCTCCAGGAACCTAGCTTTGGAAAGACCTGCGCCATGTATCCTTTACTGAACTGGTACTTTTGGGCAGCGACCAAATTCCTTCGATTCATGCCTAGCTTCTGAAACAATGTATTGTCTCAGTGTTCATATGCCACAGTGACCTAGTCATTACCCCAGCACGAGTGTGCTCATGTCTGACGGGCGCTAAGGCCCCCAGGCGAAGTTGCCATAGGTTATGTGTTGGTTTAATATAGGGATGGGGCTCATTCTTCCAATTAGGGGAGGGATGTGGATGGGGGTGGGTGAGGTTGACACTATCCCTCTGTTTGGGAGAGGGATGTATTTGGGGATGGGATTGTTGGGGTGTTACGCGAGAAAATGCTTGACTTCTGCAGTGGAGGGGAGGCGTGGGTCTATATCGTCGAGGACATTTTTGTTGGATAGACTCATCTTGCATCACTTAGAATGGGCGCGTAATATGTGGCTTTGTCGCTCCATGACATTTTCCTTTTTCAATATATACAATGGCTGACAGTGATTTGACCGTTATGAGCTAAAATGTGAGAGGACTAGGAAACTATTTAAAAAAATGAGGAATGTGCAACTGTATGTAGAGCAACATGGTGCCAAGATCCTTTTCCTACAGGAGACACATGCCAAATCGCAGGATTGCTTAAAATTCACAAAGTCATGGGGCACACAAAGATGCTACACTGACTACTCCACCCAGAACAGGGATGTCATGATTCTACTTCATAAAAGTGTTAAGTTCCACCTCATTTCCTCCCGCATAGATCCTCTAGGGTGTTACATCTTGCTTCATGGCTGCCTTAATAGTAAAGGGATTGTACTTCTCAATATGTATGGGCCCAACATAGATGACCCTGAATTCTACTCTTATCTTACCACACTACTAGCTGGGTTTCCCTTGGTTCCCATTCTTTGGGACGGCGACCTCAACACAATCCTCGATGTTGACTGGGACAGGTCGGGTACCAGGCCCCGCCAACTCTCCATGGCTTCCAAAGTTATCCTAGAATCCTAACTACAGTTGGAGCTCTCTGATGCATGGAGTATGTACACCCTGACTCCCGAATGTACTCTTTCTATTCCTCTCTCCATGATTCTCACTCCAGGATAGACAGGTGGCTAATTTCCGATATACTACTTAGGAATGTTACACAAATGTTGATCCTTCCCAGAACTCACTCTGATCACTCCACTGTGACATTCTCCCTGGCCTTGGGCGTAGCTCAATGCGAGTCCCGCTCCTGGAAAGTCAAACCTCAGTCATTATTAGACATAACCTTCAAAACTGATCTAGAATCGGCAATAGATGATTACTTCACATTGAATGCCGGATCTGTTCCCACACAAGTCACCCACTGGGAGTCATTTAAGACCTACATCAGAGGAATAGCTATCTCCAAAGAGACGGGGATTCTCAAGACTATCCGTAGAGACATTTCATCAAGTGAATCTACACTCTCCTCTCTGGAGGACCAATATGCCCTACACCATTCCCCAACTACCCTTGCCAGCATCAACGCTGAATTGGACAATTTCCGTGCCCATGCTGAAAGGGAGAGGGAATTCATAGACACCCCCGGACTGGCGAGACGTTATGATGAGGGTGAGCGACCTGGCCGCACACTTGCCAGACTCCTTTGTCGGGAGACGGGATCACCACACATCCCCACCATAGAAAAACTTGATGGCTCTCTGGCCCTCCTGTCACAAGACATTAATTAAGAGTTCCGGTCGTTCTACTCCTCCCTATACACAAACACTGACACTGTCCCGTAGTCAGACATAGATACATAATTGGAAGCTCTCCCTCTCCCCATACTCTCCGATGGCACTAGCACTGCCTTGGACTTACCTATCGCTGCCGAGGAAATATCTGAAGCCATCGATTCACTGAAGCTGAAGATGCAGGGGATTTGGACGGGCGAATGAAGCCATTAGCAAGGTACTGGTCTAGGTACTGGCGCAAATGAAGATTTTCGGGTTCCGTAAGGGCATAGATTCTGCTGCAAGGTGGTTGTGCTCCAGGTACAAGATCTATTTGACAATCAAACGATCTGTGAGGACGTAAGGTGTTTGCCTATTCCTTTTGGAAGACATCCTGAAAGTCTTGGTATTCAACAGGTAATTGCATGGCTACTGGAATTACTGGGGCCAGGACTGACTTTTGAGTTTTCCTTGGGTAGCAGGTGTGAGCACATTCTGGGAAGGTTAGTCTCTTCTCTCGCCAATCAATACAGGGATTATGTTTTTCCAACCAAGGTATCCCCAGTATCAGTTGAAACTGTGGGGCCTTGATTAAGTCAAACATCATAGCCTCTCGATGCCCATCTTGACTCAGCAATGTCATCTCTGCAGTGGAATGAGTTCCGGGTCCAGAGGCGATTTCCGTTCCATCTACAGTGGTGACAACATCGGCCGTGGTCTTGCGGGTGAGAGATAGATTCATCCTGGTAGCCAATTCCCAGTCCAAGTAATTTCCTATGGCTCCACTGTCTACGTACGCCTTTACCGCGTGCATGCGTGATGGCTGCTCTGGATCTACAAGGACCATGGGTATGGTGAAATGCGAGGTCAGAGTGTCCTTCTTTAGGCTCGGCAAGCGGACCTCTACGCTTGCCGGGCGTAGTCGTTTCCCGAGTCAGATTTCACATGGTTTTCATCTGCTGCTCTTATAGCTTTCTTGGGTGGTTTTACAGGGCAGTTCCGAAGAAAATGACCAGCAGTTCCGCAATATAAACATAATTGCAGTTGCCGTCTTCTATCTTTCTCCTTTTGGGTTAGGAGTCCTTTAACCCCCCCGATTTGCATTGGTTCTGAGACATCTACTCCCTTGGAGCTTACGTGGGTTTTAACCAACACCCTGTTCTCAAACTTGGTTCGGTCAGCCTTCCTGGTTTGAAGTCTGTGATCGAGCTGGACCACTAGATCTATATATTCAGCACAGTCTTGAGGCGGGTTCACGATTTGGGCCAAAACATCTTTGAGTTCTCCTCGAAGTCCTCGATGGAATAATGTGATTCGCTTGGCTTCAGGCCATTCGGTTTCCACTACTAATCTATTGAAAGTTGCAATGTAAGATAAAAGATTCTGGTTACCTTTACGTAGGGATAAAAGTTTGTTGTCCAAAGCCTGTCCTCGGGAGTGTTGGGCGAATTGTCTTTCCATGCTTGTTCGAAAACCCTGGAAATCTCGAAGAATCGGGTCATCCTGGTTAACTAGTGGAATGGACCAATTCGCCGCACTGCCGCTGAGATATGACAGTACAAAGGCTACCTTGGCCTGATCGTTTGGGAAAGCTCCAGGTCTACATAAAAAGTGCAAGCGGCATTGATTCATGAATGTTGCAAACCCTTTTGGGTCTCCGGCAAAGCGTTCAGGCGGAGCCAAAGGAACGGCTCCAGGTAAATTTATCTGCACCGGGTTACTCGATGGTACAGGAGCTGGACTTGCCCCAAGTCCTGGTAGAGGTGTTTGTCCAGCCTGGCTCTGTAATAGTTGTCTGGCCAACTCATCAGTTTGTTCTTTTGACACTATCAGTTCCCTCCTGACGGCATTGGTTTCTTGGCGAGCGGAATGCACTTCGGCTCTTAATTCCCCTAATAATTGGGCCAACTGATCAGTTTCCGAGGTCTCCATGACGCCCAGGTGGGTATTTGTGGGTAGACTTCGCGTTGTTATGCTCACCTGGTTCCCACGGGGGCGTCGACCGGAACTGGGCCGCTGTTACTTCCACCAGCGTGACGTGTAGCGCCGAGATGACTGACTGGACTGGCCCGCTCAGCCTAGTTTGTCTGGCTCGCAAGAATATTCTTCTGCAAAGGAGAAGAGGAATTAACCACCCGTGGAATTGAGTGTCAACCCACCTTCCCCACTCCCGTTGTCTTCCCACTGATCACTCTTGATGTCCCCTCCTTAGTCTCACCTGATGGTTTGGAAGGATGAGCTCTCCATCCTGCGTCGACCGCAGGGGCGCGTTGATGACCAGTTACTTGACTGGCGTAGAGGAATTGGTGAGTTCCAGTATTGACTCTAAAGTCCAATTGTTCATAAGAGTTCAAATGTCTGCTCTTCACTCTGTCCGATTCCTTGCAAGTTGCCGATTAATCCACTCGAAGATTTCCAAATGGCACTCGGTAAGATTCAGGTAAGTCTATTGTGTTTTTCCCCTTAGGGGCCGGGGTACGGTGATGAAGCAGAGTTGACTGTGCCGACCCGAGATGAGGTGAGACCCCCGTGGTAAATCAGGTAAGTTTTGTGGGGGGTAACTGGTATTGTCCTTGCTTTCTCCCCTTAGGGGCCGGGGTACGGCGTTGAAATAGAGTTGACTGCGCCGACCCGAAATGAGGCGAGTACCTCCTGTGGTAAATCAGGTAAGTCCTTGGGGGTAGCTTGTATGGCCTTAGAGAGTCCCCTTGCTCACCTTGCTGTCTTTGTCTCCTTAGGTGTCGGAGGGCGGCGGCGAGATGGAGAGAGCGTGATGGAATGCTGAAGTACCGCCAAGCAGGTGAGTTCAGCGCGGCGCCGTAGGAATACTTCTGTCTTTCAGTTCCGTGGCGAAATGGATCAGGATCCAGGTAAGGATTAAAGTTAAAACTCCTGTTCTAATCTTTATCCTTTTTGTCTTCTTCTTTTGTCCCAGGACTGAAGCGGGCGTGGCAGAAGACTGGAGCTGCTGAAAACACGGTGAGCGTTACGCTGCAGCAAGCAGAATAACGCAAAGCACGTGTGGCTGTCCTGGCGTGGTTTAAATAGCCTTGGAAGAAGATCCAGGTAAGTATTCTTCCACAGCCCCACCCAAGTAACAAAATAGTCCCTTCAGTAAAATAGTCCCTCCTAAGCCTCATTTGGCTTGAGTCTTCAAGCAGCATGGTCTGCCTCAGGTGAGTATGCAGCATGGTCTGCTTCAGGTAAGTTATCAATAATGAGCTGGACTGACTATCTTTATGAGCCTGGCGCCATAGGCGCCAGGACTGTACCCAAACAGCCCCTAACTGGGGCTTTTGGGCATGCTCCAAGTGGCATGATGCCTGCTTCCGGGGCTGCTGGGCCTGGTCTGGTCTTCCGGGGGCAGGCATCATGACACCCCCCCGGTCGCTTTCTCCCCCCCCATGGTGGAAGGATCTCCCCCCCCCGTCTACACCCTCGCCCGATCCAAGCCTGTCCCCATGCCCCCTCCCCCGGTCAACACACACAAAGGCGATCTCCTCCCCCTCCGCCCTTCTTGTGGTTCCCCTGAGGCATGTCACCATTGGTCTAGTCTTAAATTCAGTTTTTCCTGTATTTCAAGCAAGTACCTTGCTCCTTTAATATGACTGACTAATATCTTCTTTGTAGATCAGCCTGGCTTGCTGCCCCATGTATTCAAAAGTCGATGAGAAAGGGTAGCCCCACTGATAACGTATCCCCTTTTTTCCATTGCGTCAGCGGGGCACACATGAATGCTTGTATATCTATATATACTCACATAATGGAATAGTTGAACTAAAACAGTGTACTATGCTTTAGGCTAGTACACAAATATTATGAACACATCTTGAAAATATCACGAAACAAAACGCTCCCTGTCCTGAAGATGTATCACTTGAATCCAAAACGCATCGGCATGATGTGATTTTAGAGAAGCTTGTTGGATTACCCACTTTAAAACTATACGGGTTTACACGACGACTACAACATGAAATATGATTGTTGATGATGTGGATTTACCTTTGATTTATGTTGAATGAATCTTTTCATTGTATTTTTGACATTATCAATTGAACACAGATGGTCATGCTATTCATGAACATAAACCTTAAGATTTTTTTCACTGAATCCTTGTCCTTATTCTATTCTTTACTTTTGCTGTTAAAACGAACATGATCTCTACACATGGAAATGTACTTTGATACTGATGTTTGCTAAATAGAGATGAACTGGATACCGTGAACTATTTACCACTGGGTCTATTGAGAGAAGCCCTGCATAGGTATTTTCTTGTTACTTTAGACCATAAATCACCTTGGGATATTGTGTCCCTAAAGAAGTCCATCATAGGGTTACCGATTGGCAGCAACCGGTTGTGTTTTGTGCAGTTTTTCCCTCCTGATCTTTGCCAGAACTCTGGCTAACATCCTGAAGGGTAGAAAGGTGTGTTTTCAGAAAAGCGTTTGCCCATTGCGCCTATGGGTCCAGTCTCCAGCTGAAATATGTTGGTAATTGTTGGTTCAGTCTGTGTCCAGAGGGCCCCACAGGGCTTTTATCTGGGCAAATGCACCCCTGTGCAACATCCAATTGCTGGAATTGTGCCAGTAACAGGAGTTCCAGTCCGCTACCACGTTCTGCACATCCGGGAGATACTCCGCTGTCATGAGTTCCATCAGCATCCGTGATCTCGTGCCCCCGAGGTGCTTTATGTATCAGACTGCTAAAATGTTGTCCATCCTGACCAGGATGCAACTTTCCGCCTTCCCTTAGATGAAGGTCTTCATTGAAAAAGAGCCTGCTAGCAGTTCTAAGCAAGTGATTTGAAGAGATAGCTCTTCCTGAAAGCACCTGCCACATGTTTCCAGGCGCCCGCACAGGGCTCCCCAGCCCGCTCTGCTGGCGTCTGACTCTATGACGAACTCTGGAACGTCGCTGAAAATCGCGCGCCTGTTCCAGGCTTCCATGTTCTGAAGACAACACTCCAGTCCCAACTTCCCTTCCTTCCCCAGGGGCACTCTTTGGTGATACCCCAGCCCTTTTTGTAGGTGTCGATTGTTGAGTCTCTGGAGGGCTCTGTAATGTAGAGGACCCGGGAAGATGGTCAGTATGGATGCCGCTAACAAACCGACAATCCCAGCCAGTGACCATAGAGATATCATGGGCTTCGCCAGTGCTGCCCGCAGCACTTTCTTTATCGCCCTCATTTTCGGAGCTGGCAGTTCTAACGTTCCCTTCATTGTGTCCACCACGAACCCTAGAAATTCCAGGCGCTGTGTAAGAACTAGCTTGGATTTCTCCAGGTTTACTAGGAATCCCTGGGATGTTAGTAGCTGGAACGACCATTGCATCTGGGTCGATAAGTGCGCGCTTGTCATCAGCTAGTAAGAGGATGTCACCTAGGTAAATAATCATGCGAACCCCCCCTCTCTATCATGGCTGCTGTCACCGGTCTCATGACCTTCGTGAAGGCCCAAGGCGCCGAGGCTAGGTCGAATGGGAGACATTTGAACTGCCATATCTGTTTGCCCCATCGGAAGCAGGGATGCTTGCGGTGCTCCTCGGCAATCAAAATCATCAGATAGGCGTCTTCAAGATCCATCCTCACCAGCCAATCCCCCTTTCGGAGAATGTCTGAGGAGGTAAACCCCTTCCATTTTGAAGTGTTTGTATACCAGCCACCCATTGAGCTCTTTCAGGTTGATCACTGGCCTCATTTTCTCTTTCCTGTGTACTAAGAACATGTTGCTCACACTACTCTCACTGATATGACTCTGCTTTCTTTTGCGCACTTGCTCGCAAGCTGCTGCAGCTCTCTTTGTAGTAGATCTCACTCTTGGCGCCCTGTGGTAAAGCTCTCCGGCCTTATTAGCTAAACTGGCTCTTATGCTAATTCTAGGTGAAACCCTGCTACTGCCTGCATTCGCCAATTTCGCAAGCATGTCCTGCCCCCTGTCCACTATGCCCCGGGTTTCCACGGCCTTGCGTTGGGAAAAAAAAGCATCTTGTTGTTGGGCTTCCCAGTAATGGGCTCTATGGTTCTGAGGCCTTCTTTGCGATTCAAAACGACTGGGCACAGGGCCTCTGCTGCGACCGGTCCTGGCAACAAATCTAGAATGGAAAATGTTCTTGATGGACGATTGAACTTTTTCTAGGGCTGTGTACGTGCCCAGAAATCTCCCCATCTCCTTTTGCGAAAGCTTTGCCAAATAGTAGACATGAGCGGTCTCACCTGCCTTGTAGGAAGTCAAATCACCCAGCTTTGAGTCTAACTTTAGCATTCGACTTCTCCTACTCTCAGACGAAAGGGCACAGTTTGTGGTCCCAAGGCAGCACAAAGCTCTCACCTCCTTCTATATGGACATGTGGAGCCTCTGTGTCATATATGTGGCCACTCTAGCTGAGGGTAACCATTTATTTGATCGTGGATGAACAATCGACTCATATCATATCTGTTTCTTCCTCTGTGTGGTCCTCCAAATGCTTTGTTTTACTTTGACCTTTTCAGTAAACTTGCGAGGAGCTTGAGTCTGAAGCTACTGTCTCTGTTGAGGAGTTGCCGTCCCTTATGTTTTGCGCCGCTGGGGAAGGGGGCAGGAGGCTCAGCACAGTCGACCGCATCATGAAGGCATCTTTTAGCTTTTCGAATGCATCGACGGCCTCAGGAGGCTTTCTGTCTCCCTTCTTGATAGCACCCGGGGAGTCGGAGAATGCTTTCTCTTACGGGTCTTTTCTCTCCCCATCCTGGCTGTCATAGGGACAGGTTGCTCTGAGGACGTGCTGGCATCGGCCTTGGGCTCTTTTTTCTTAAGGCGATCCCCAATGAGATTCTCCAGGGCCTTCAGCCTCTTCTGGAGCGGGCTCACCCCTTGTGATACTGCAGCCTCACTCAAGGCTCTTTTGAAACCAAGTGTGAGCTTGGAGTCATCCTCGGACAATACCTGGTCTTGGCTCCCGTGCTCTCTTTATCTGGCATCATGTAAAGGAGTTGGTCCACTAGTGCCTCAGTGTCTGAAACAAGCAGACTGAATGGCAGGCCCTCTGTCAGGGGTGGGGTTAACTGCCTAATGGGGATATGTGTTTCACTTTACAAAATTCTGCTGATTGTGTATACCATATATCTTTTTCATCCTATTGGTATAGAGCGGGTCTAGTCAGTTGCTTCACTGCTGCTGCTCAAGTTGTAGGTTGTGGAGGGCTCTGTTCTGACGTGGCCTGCAGGCAAATCTCCTGCTTCTCGCATCCACTGTATCTGAGAAATTACTTCACTGGATTATTTGTAATGGGACTCTCGTTCGCTGGAGTCCATGCTGCACACTCATGCTGGAAAGTGCGGTGATAAATACGAGCCTGCGCTTGTGCTCGCGTTGCTGAGGGTTATCGCTGAGAAAAAGTGAAAACAGAATGATGTCCGTGACTTGGGATGCCACGTTCAAAGTAGCCTGCAGCTCTCGCTTGAGCGTGAGGAAAGCACCTCACGGCGCCAGTGTGCGTATTTTGCCTGCCCCCCCGGTGCCCCTGGTCGGCGCGTGGGACCGCTCGCTCAGTGCAGCCGGGGGCCCTGTCGAGAGCTAGATGCTCGCTGGTACTGCTGCGCTCGGCGTACAATGAAAAACGTCACTGCACTGATGACCTACGCCGTGCAGGCACGCAGACAAAATTAGTTGTGGTCAGCGTTAAGAGCAAATCAAGAGAAACGTTTTGTATCTATACAATAAAAACCTACGGTGTAGTCATTTATCTCATATCAAACATGTCACTACTTGTTATTCTCGATACCACGCTATACGCATTGCTAATACAGTATAATAGGTAGATCTAAAGAATCTGTAACTTATCTCTAGGAAGAGCAGAAAAAGAAGAGGAAAGAACATGGGCAGGAAGTGAGGTAAGGAGCCCAGGGACAGGAAATGGACATGGGACTAGCAGAGACACTGGTGCTCATGGAATGTGAAGTTTTAAAAAGTGTATCTGTGTTATAGTTAAATAAATAATATATATATTATATATATGTGTATCTATGGTTGTTTAAAATACTGATATTTTAATCAACTGGGAAGGGTAGATTAAAGGAAGTTAAGCATAATGCTCGCCTCCGGTCTTGACCATACAATGATTTGGCAGTAGTGTGGGTTGCAAAACCTCTGTTTGATCTTGTGGGGTTCACCCTACATTGTAGGAACTGATTGTAAGTCAGTTGTTCATGTACTTCCTACTTAAGGTATGAGTTTGGCACCATTAGAAACATCTGAACGATTACCAATTTATTGGTTAATAATTGTATAATTGAATATGTGCCTGAAGGTCTTGATATTGTAGTGGATTGTCTTTTTCCTGCTACTGTGACAGAGTGCTGGGTATGTGCTGACGGTTGGCAATAGTGTTATAGTACCATGGTATCTACAGTTCATCTGGTTCTGGGTGAAAAGTAGTGGTTCAAAACGAGACCACCTGATGAAGAAGCTAGATTGATGTTGAAGCGTTTATCAACCAATTGGAAGGAAGTACAGAAACCATTTTAGAAGTACACTTTTTTGTGTGCCAAAGATGAGCTGTCAGAGGCAGCATTTGATAGTCATGGAGGCAGTAACGGTACCAGTTAAGATGGTCATGTTTGCTCTTAAAAGGCATCTTGTGACATGCATCATGACCAAATGTTTTTCGAAAAAGCTTTTGGTGGCCAGGTATGGACGTGGCAGGAGAGCATGTGGTCATGGATTGTGAAGTGGGGTGTTGAAGTAGTGACAACAGTAATGTGGCAGGGGTCTTGAGAATGTTTTTGGAGGTGAAACGCATGTCAGAGGGTGCCTTGTACTTATATAACACAGTGTGTCCCATTAGTCAAATTCAATCAATCTTAAATTCATGTGTCATTCAAAAACCCTAAACATGGTATTCAATATTTATTTCCCTTCATTTTTAGTTATTCAATAATTCAATAACTGACTCTTTTTCTGTGAAACAACATCTTTCATGAGGGTGTCTTATAGCCATTATCCACATTCTAATACATATGAAATAAGTAGGTTTTAACTTGAATGTGGTGGTGCAAGCCCTATCTTTTCTTTGATGTATTGCAGAGGATGGCAACTATTTTGGTAGGAATCCTTGGGACACTGCATCTGATGGGGTAGTGCATAAAGTGAGTGGACAAGGTGGGAGGTGATAGCTGAAGGCATAATTTGTGAGTTCCAAACATCTGCAAGAACATAAATTGACTTCAGTTTCTAAGGTTTCATTGTGGATGGTGGGATTTTCTTTTTCTATCATTGTGCAAATTCTGTTGGTTATGTTTTCGTTTAGTCTATTTAATTATTCTGTTTCCTTAAGAATGGAGATGTGTTGTACTGTGGAATGCCAGGGTGGGCTATGTTTGCTAGTGAGGTTGGTTGGAATTGGTAGATATTCTAGAGTCTCCTGAATGGTGATTCTGGGTATTTGCTGTTGCTTTTACATTTTTGGTAATGCCCAGACTTGCATGGCGCTGCTCTGGATTAAACCCACCATTCCAAATTACTGGTGTACTCCATTGTTATTTTATTCTTTGGAGCCAATTGCTGCATACAGGTTTTTACACATTGGACTAAATATGACCTGATTAACAAGCAAGGGACATTCCAGGGGTTAAATAAAAATACCAATTATAACTAATTGACATAATTAGAATTAAAATGCTATTTCTGTGTCAGGTAGATTTATTTTTCTCAATCATCCCCTGCTTTCCGACCAACAGTAAAGCTTTTTTCAAATCCAGAGGGGAAGAAACCGTCATTACGTTGTCAGCAATCTAATTCAGATAAAGCCCCTCTCAAATCTGTGAGCTGTACACAGGCCTTCCGTAGAGGCAACCTTGAACTATTCATTCCTTTACATCACCAGCATGGGAGCAGGCCAGAGGTAGGGGTTGGGAGTGAGTGAAACTCAAGTGATCCGGTTCCTTGCATACAGGTCTGCAGGCTTTTTCCTGCAGGTCCCGAGTGAAACAGGTCTGCAGAAGGAGGGATGGCGATCAGGAGCTGATACCTTTACATTTAAAGTTATGTTTTTTCTCATCTGTATCAGAAAAATAAATAGTGAAAGGCCCAGAGGAGATCTGGTGGGGTAAGAGTGTTGACTGGAAAAAAATGCAACGGGTTTCTCCTTAGATAGCAATAGAGATTAATTCCAAACTGTGATTGAATAAACTGGAATTGTCTTCAGCATCAGGAAATCCAGGTGGTCACCATGGCATGGTCAATTGGGGAGTATGAAGTGTTTTTAATCTTTCCATCACAGTAGTGGGTACTGTGTTGATCCAGGAAATTCCTCCATTCTCCCCAGGGGGGGGGAGCCCCTAGGTAAGACCCTTGCGTATGGGTCAGGGTAAGCAGGATCCCACTGGGGGTGACTCCCTCGTCCCACCTCTGGGAACATGGAAGGGCCAATGCAGTGTAATATCCCACCTCCCTATATTTACACTAGACCGATGTTCATGGGCTACATGAATAGTTACCCGGTTAAGAAGGGGAAGCGCCCCTTTAAGGTGGAAGGCTGGGAAACTGGCCTCTGCTTGCTGCAACCACCTCTTCAAGAGAGGAAGCATTGGGCTTCAGGAGGAAGTTCCAGGGAGCACTTATGGGAAGTGGACGGACCGTCCTGGGGAGAGAGAGGAGGAACCTGTAGGCAGTCCTGCATACCGCCAGTGCTGTGACAAAGAGAGTACCCAGCAGTAAATCCTGCTATCCAGCCCGGTTTATAGTCATAATGTAGAAAAAAAAATGTCGACTTACAAAAATGTAGAAAAAAAAAAATGTAGAAAACAATAATGTCGAAAACCTATACATATAATGAAAAGAGTCAATTTTTAGAAAAAAAAATGTCGAAAAAAATGTCAATTAGCACTATCAATAAATAAATAAACAAGAAGAGTATCATTTACTAGGGGGCCCCCTCACCCAGCACCCCCGGCTACCCCACCTCCCCCCACCACCCTCTCACCCCTCATACTCAACACATTTTAATTATATATATATATTTATTTATTTCGAAAAAATTCTAAAAAATGTAGAAAAAATTCAACATTATTGTTTTTCGACATTATTGTTTCTAAAAAACAAATTCGACATTTTGACTTTCTACATTATTGCATTCTACATTATGACTGACCACCATCCAGCCCCTCACGAGCGTGGAGAGCAATCATCAGGAAGTCCTATTATCCATTTGTGCCTAAATGCAGAAATGTGCAAGCAGAGAATTCTGTTAACCGGGCCACACCGAGCTTCTGAATGAAAGAGGAGGTCCTCCCAACTGAGAGAGATGAACCACGCGGAATCTGTGGTTTCCGGAGAGCTCCAGTGCTGCACCAACAGGTGGGGCTTCGACAAAGGCGGGAACCCAGAGACTCCCAGGGCTGCTGAAGCAGGAAGCACACCGTCCACAGATCAGTGGAACCGACGACCAGACACAGACCCGACGAGGCGAAGAGCAGATGCCAAAGAGAGGCCCACGCAGTCCAAGGAGGTGACACGGAACTGCCTGGAACCTAGAATCCACCGCCCCACAGCAGGAGAGAAGGTACGTGCTTAGAAGTGCGGCTGGCAGGAGTGCAGAACGGAGGCCCAAATCAAGGACCACAAGAGCCCCACGCCCACAGGGGCTGGGGAGGTATAAAGCCCTGGTAGGGGGTGAGTCAATACCCAAAGGAGGAACAGGAAGTGAAAGTGAGCAAGGTTCAAGTCTGAGAATAGAAGAAAGAGCACAAGTAAGAAGACAAGAATGTAAGCGCTAGGATACAGGAGACTGGAACTTCAGACTGCAAACTGGAATCAAGGAACAGCAGAATGAACTATAGACCAGGAACAAGAAAACACAGGACTAGGATAACAAGGACTGAACTGCAGACTGATGAGAAGGAATATAAGGAACTGTAACTCTAAACTGGAATAACAAAGGCAGGACTGCAGACATATAACAAGGAAACTCAGGACTGGAATCTACGAAGGTAAAGCCAGGTAACAAAATATGGGCAAAGAGCAAGAAACTGTGGGCAGGGGACAAGATAATAGGTGGTAGAGAGCAAGGGGGTGCCGACAGGGAACAGAGGATTGCAAGCAGGGGAGCAGGCTGCAGGGAAGGAAACACAGGCATGCAGGATAGAAGGCAGGGGAGTGCAGGCAGAGTAGGAGGGCTGAAGGGCAGGAAGCACAGGGCACTGGAACAGAAGCAGGTTCTGGAAACAACAGTAACAGGACACAGCAGAAATCCAAGGATCAAAGCAAAAGGGGCTGACTGCAGTCTCAGTGCAAGAGCTCTGTGCCCCTGCAGACAGCTGCTTAAATACTGACCTGCCCTGTGCTGAAGCAGGCTCATTAGTAGCAGCACCCCAAGCACCACACGTGAGGCAACTCAGTAAACAACAAGATAAGAGAACTTTTGTTGAATCAACATTTATATCCCACAAGGGGATAGGCGTATATCCCTGAAAGAGCGACAAATACAGGGATTATCAAACTTTTGTTTTTTACCAGAACTTTGGTTTTCTTTGTTGTTGGACATTTTCTACTTGATGAAGAGCTGGGGAAGACTTTGGAACTCACAGTGAGGTTTAGGTCAGCGGGAACCAGCAATCAACAGCCTTAAAAGGGGGCGAGTGAACTCACACTAGGCGAATGCTAGGTCTTTTATTTTATCTTTATTCTTTGTAGACCGTGTGGAAAAAGGTTAGATAAGATTTGGACAAGAGGACATTTCTAGTTGTATGAAGACGTCCTGATGAGCAGTAGTTTATTTTGAAGAAGAGGGTACATATTTTAGAAAGTAGGGATCAGATTAGGGTTTTCTTTAGATTATTGAATAAAGAAGTGTTAAATCATCATCTTCTTGTCCGTCTTCTTTGTTTTAACTACTACAGTGCATTTACAATTTATTGAAATGTGCAGGTAGAATGTCTGAAACAGTAGCAATAACATTTGCAGAAGTGCAATCTTTTGTTTAAACAATGTTTTTATCTTCAATTGTAGGCTTCAGGAGACCTGTTTGAAAAGCATCTGCCTGGAGTGTGAAGAAAATAACGATGGTCCACAGCTATGCTTTACTTTTGGAGTTATAGCTGATATTCAGTATGCCGACAAAGGTGACGCTTTGAGCTTTTGGAAGACTGGAATACGATATTACAGAAACAGTTACCATCTCCTGCAAAGTGCAATCGAGGAGTGGAACAGTGAAGCTAACCAGCCTGGTTTCGTTCTTCAACTTGGCGACATTATCGATGGTGTTAACGTCAAGCTGAAAACTTCACAAAGTTCCCTGGACAAACTTCTGAGAGAAATCGAAAAAAGCAAGGCTCCATTTCATCATGTCTGGGGGAACCATGAATTGTACAACTTCAATAGAGATTATTTAATCCACTCTAAACTTAACACTAAAGTCCTTGAAGACACATCAGCATTGTGCTCAAGTACTTCACCAACTTGCAGCCCAAACAACAGTGACCCGATGCAATTTTATGCATATCATTTTAGCCCTTTTCCAAAATTTCGGTTCATTATCGTAGATACCTATGATCTTAGTATTCTCGGTCTAGATCGGACCAGTCGAAAATATCAACAGTCTTGGGATTTTTTAATGCAGGATGACAACCCAGAGAATGCCAACGACCTCAAAGGTATTTAAAAACACTATAATTACAATCCATTTTTAGAAGTAAAATGGGCTACCCTCAAAATTGCAGTGTGAAGGAGTTTAGCATGTTAGCATAATGAGCTTAAAGCCTCTGGTTGTGCTAATACTTTCAGTAGTGAAGTACCAACAATTATGTGCTTGTTTCTCCATTTCTTTTAATCCTCCCACCCACATTCTTTTTCACATGCATATTCTCTCCTTGTGCTACATATCTCTGCACCCCTTCCCACTCCGCTTTTAAGTTACATCTGTCACCACTAACCTTGCTTTGAAAACGACCCTTTGTTACTAAATGCAGCGGATACAAGCAATGCACCATGATTATGTAGGCAGTAGACAGGTAGAAGGTGATATACACCCAAAAGATCTCTTACTACACCATTCACTATATAATGATAATGTTCAATAGCAGTGCCGTTTTGTTTTTGTATAGACAGATGCGAGGAATACTGTTTGGAATTCAATGGAGGATTCAGCAAAGAGCAGCTAGAATGGTTGAATGAGGTCCTGACTTTCGCAGACCAGAACAAAGAAAAGGTTGTAATTGCTGGTGAGAATTTTTCTGTTTACTTGAACCTGTTCTGATTGCAGTATCCCTTGTTTCCCCCTAAAAAATAATAATAATTTCGAAATCGTAGCTGGCAGCAATTGGTAGAAGCTGTCTGGGATAAAGATTAGAATTTTTTTTGGAGGGCTGTGGTGCAAGGTTTATGGCAATAGAAGTCTTGTGTGGATGCAAACATCTCTGAGGAGGAGTGTGTAGCTCATTTCTCAGAAATGTTTATGGATATGCTGGATATATGCCTTCACTGAGGATAGAAGTAGTGGTAGGAATGAACATCATTGACACACTGTAATAGCCTCTGGTGAATCTGTCCCTTTGATGGGAGCCTTTACAGCCAGCACATTGTTTTTACAGAGGATACAATCCACAATGGGATTGACCATTTATCCAGGGGTAAGGTCCCCAGCTCAAATATGATTCGAGCTGAAATATTTACATATGGGCAAGGCTGGTAGGTTGAGTTATTCAGGGCACTTTTTCCAGTGTTTGTTGCAACTGGAGTGTACCTGGCTTCTTGGTCAAATTCAACCATTATGCCACTTTACAAGAAAGGTTGCACCACTGCTATAACTTCATATAGACTAATCAGTCTAATCAATATTGATTGATTGTAAAATCTTCAGCCATATTATACTATACTACCTGAACTAAACAACTGAATTGGTGAAAATGCAATCCTAAATTGGTATCAGAGCGCCTTTAGATCAGTTTAGATCACTTCTTTCTACCATTGATCACATCTTTAAGCTCTCACACCTGATAGATAATAAAGGACATGGAAGCATCAGGGCATTACATTTTGAGACCACTGTACAGGTTCGTTTTGGCCCCAATGGCCAACTGACTCAGAAGGTTCCAACAGCCAGGGGTTTAAAGAAGGTTGCCTGCTAGCACCTGTTCTTTCTTGCCTTTATATGAATGATTTGGTGCATTGTATTCAAGAGACATCTACAGTTGTTTCTTTTATTAGTCGTAAGGCTGTCCCGATGCTTTTGCATACTTCTACTAGCCAGGTCACCTGCTGCCCTCAAAGCTCATTTGAAAGCGGTGTCAGCATACTGCAGTCTGAATGATTTATCTTTATACAAGACCTAATGCAAAGTTAAGGTGCTTAACAGCCAGAGTAGCAGTAAAAACAAGGCACGTTATAAGTTTGAGGGCAAATGGATTAAATTACTAAATTACTTATTGGTTTAAATAACAAACACAATAAATCAAACAAAATAATAACATGCACCTTTTAAACAGAAGACATAAGACTCAAGACTAAATCATGGCCACATTCTCGGAAATCCTACGTGCAAATACATCCGTATGTTGCTTAAGTGCTTCCCTTCGTATGTTAGGAGCTACTGAGTCTCGCGCGCTTCCGATTTCCCCCACACTCTGGAGGCTTTGATGGGGCAGCCTCTTGCATTATAATTTCTGTGTTCCATCATTGCACATGCGTCCATATCAGCTGCCCGTTGGTCCAGGGTCGGAGAGTCTGGTGCGCCCCATTTTTGCACAATGTTCCGTTTCATCAGTCCTGCTGCCGTGGATAGGAAAAGCCCTTCCCATTTATTAACAACGTTTTCATCTGGTACTCGCAGTATCAGCATCCTCGGGTTCAGCGATATGTTGCGGGCCAAAACATTAGTTAGTACATTGCAACACTCATTCCAGAAGGCTTGGATTTGGGGGCATTCCCAAAGGATGTGAATAAAGGTTCCCTCCTCCTCGCCACATCGGAGACAGTTCGGGTTTGGGGCCCGTTTCCAGCCATGTAGCATCGTTCTAGGAAAATATATTCAATGCAGGATTTTTAATTGTACCAGGCGAAGTCTAGAAGAGATAGCAATCTCCCGAGGGTGCATTAGTACCTGTATCCAGTCTTCTGGATCTATGGTGCCCACATCTCTTTCGCATTTAGCTTTAAGATTAGAGAGTTCAGGGGTGGCAAAGGAGGGTATGGCATTGTACAGAGTGGAGGTGCATTTAGTGGGAATATATGCTGGGAGAATATTATGTTCTATGGGTGTGCTTTCAGGTACAGTGGAGTCTGCCGGGGTGTGCGTCCTCAAAGCATCAATTCATTGTATATAGTGGTATTGTTCAGTTGCTGGGATTTGGAATTTCAATTGTAGGGCGTCAAAGGAGGCCAGTTTCCCATCTACTAGGACATCCCCGATTTTCGGGATCCCGGCCTCGTGATGTGCTTGCCTCCAAATCACTGCAACTGTGTTGCGGTTGTCTGTAACGGGGGTCTGTTAAGGGGCTGATAGAGCAGATGTAGTGGATCTTTGTCATGGATAGCGGCAAGCTCGGCCCTTATATGTGTGAGTCCCCGATCTCTGTGAAGCAGGTCGTTGACCACTGCTAGTTGAGATGCCCAATAGTAGGTCTGGAGGCAGGGTACTCCTATACCTCCCTCCCAAATCGATCTTTGCAGAGTGGTCAGTGCGATGCAACGCTGTCCCCCTCCCCATATGAGCTCTCTAAGGAGAGTCTCGAGTCGGTCAAATTCGGGGTCCGGGATCTTGAGCGGGGCGTTTGTAAGACGTATAGGAATCTTGGTAGGGTCATCATTTTAAACAGGGCAGCCCTACCCATAAGTGGGTGAGGAACTTCCAGTGGCGAACATCGTTTGTGAATCGGTCCACAATTGGTTGAAGGTTATGAGTTGCGTAGGATGTTAAATCCCCAGATGCCCAGATTCCCAAGTATCAGAAGCTATGCTGTTCAATTTTATATGGGCAGGTTTGGGAGACAGTTTGCGCACCGCCCTTTACCAGAAAGAGGATAGATCTCCCCCAGTTGATTCTCAGCCCACTGAATTCACCAAAACGGGTGAGCATCTGTGTCACTATGGGGCAGGTCCGGATTGGGTCTCCCAAATACACCAAGACGTCAACGGCATACAAAGACGCCCTATCTTCATATCCTTCCGGCCATCTGAATCCCATCCAGGCCTCGCTCTGAGGAAGCCCCAAAGCGAGGGTCTCGATCGCAAGAGTAAAGAGGAGGGGTAAGAGGGGGAATCCTTGCCTTGTTCCTTTACCGAGGGAGGTAAGGCCACCCATTTACTTTTACCTCTGCCTGAGGGTTTGTATACAGCAATTGCACCCATCCCAGAAAGGGGTCTCCAAATCTCATTTGTCGCATAGTTTCCCACAGGCTGTCCCATCGGACAAGATCAAATGTCTTCTCGAAGTCGATTGCTAATAGTGCAAGGGGCGTGTCTATGATGGTGGCCCGCTCCAGCAATAGGTGGAGGCGACGTATGTTCATTTGTGTCGACTTGTGTGGCATAAAGCCACATTGGTCCGGGTGGACCGGGGAAGGGATGACCGATTGTAGCTGATTAGCTAAGAGTTTGGCGAGGATTTTGGCTTCGGTATTAACGATATGGGCCTGTAAGAGGCGCATTGTTCAGGGGGTTTGCCCGGTTTGGGAATAAATTACCAAATAACTTGACAGTTTCACGTATTAGAGGGTGTCCTTTCATTGATTCTGTCAAGGAAATCCCAGATACATCCTGCTATGCAAAAAGCGGCAGTGGACGCACAAGCAATCGTAAAACTAGTGAAGAAGCATAATGACGATGGTGAGCCCGAAGTTGAGAAGGTCTTTCAAGCAAAGCTTTGTGGCGCAGTGGCATATATGGAGGTTTGGGTATAGACTCTCTCTGTGTAGAAATATGTGACTTGTGAGAAACCGAAGGGTGTCTCACCTACTAGTCCCCGGGGATCTCTCTCTCCCCAGTGGGCAGGGCACGGCCATCACATTTGGATCCAGACCAGTGCGGGAGGATCACCTGGATGAGCGGTTTTAGGGGAGTCGGGGTGAGGCGACCGATGGTGAGACACAGTATTCCCCCTGACCCGTCCTATTTTATAGATGTATAGATTCTCAGATGTCCTCGCTCCTTCCCCCCCCTTCTACGCAAACACTGGCCCTGGAAGTGGCGACTGAGAGTAAAGAGGCTGACCCTTGCATACCTCATTGGACTTGTCCCGCTAATTGGGTCAGACAAAGACTGGCATTTGACTTTAAATGCATACATCTGATACCAATTACCTCTCCTCACACAGATAAAAGGCAGAATATAGAGACACACTCAGAGTAAGGTGGAACACGAGCAAGGGCAGAAGGTAAACGTGCTGGAGCAGAGCAAAAGGTAAAGAACCCCAGGAGTTCCCTGCAGGAGGTTGTTGCCTCCAAAAGCCTGCGAAAGACACGTGGAGAAGGCCAATTCCCAGACAAGAAGACTGCATTGTGTTTCAAGGACGCCAGAGACCCTCTCAGGTGAATGAAGAGTTGGGGAGGCAAAGCCAAGCCTGTGGTACTAACCTTGACTTGTGAACTACAAAGACAAGTAAGAATTGCACACAGCCGGTGAGTTGGCAAGTGACATGTAAGACCGGTGTGGGTTAAGGGAAGATTGAAGTTGCAACCGTATATCACTTAATTGAAGGCTGCACGCGTGTGGATAAGACGTGAAGAAAGGCAGACCTGTGATGCACTTTGAATTCCTGATAGCTGTGAAACCAGCGATACTGAGTAGCAGAGTGATCCGGTGAAAGGAAGTAGCCCACTAGAAAGTCTCTGTGAAAGGTGAAATGTTTTTGTTTGATAAAGTGAATGAACTATAAAAAGCAAAGTGATCAAAATGAACCCTAGGAAAAAGGGGGCGGGGGGGAGTAAAAAGGTGAATGTTGAACTTATTTGCTTATGACATCGAACAGTGTGAGCTGAAATGAAAGTCGAAGTGGTCCTGCAGAGCTCTGTAGTAAAAGCCACGCACATTCGAAAGTCTTCAACATTAGGAAAAGGTCTGAGCCCGACTGAGGGATGTTAGGCAGAAACCTGTGCAGTTCCCTTAGGGACCACTGCAAAATATTTAAGACTACAGGTGTTTGGCAGTAAACCCACTTGGTAGCAGTCTGTACCACATAGATTCACTTGGTAGCTGTGGCTGAGCAGTCAGACTTCCCTCAAGAAGAGTTAGGCAGTATACAGAGCATACAAAATAGGTACAGAAATACAGTAGTACAAGCAAACACTGACCAGATCTTGGGTGTAAAAGTATATACTTATTTATTTAACACACACTTATTAAACACACTAGCACTAAATTGGTAAGATAAGTTCAAAACACAATCACTATTATCATATGTACATCCCTGATTACTTGTTGGACAAGTCTCATTTAACACCACTTATTTCCATACAGAGGGGAGCGCTTAACGTTCAATGGCACTCCAACAAGTGAAATAAAAAGGGAAGGAAAAGCAGAATTATGGAAGCATACACACTAAACACTTTTTAAAGAACCACAGCAAGTTTAGGAAGGCACAGTCTACTGGTGAGCAAGGAAGTTTAGGTGCCAGGCCCACTTTCAAGGGAGCCAGGCGGAAGATGCCCAAGATCAGACAGTTACACAGAGTCTTCGAAGTTTGTGGAGGTAGTTCGGAAAAGGTTTAGTTCAGTGCAGAAAAGTTAGTTAAGGTGTCCCAGGCTAACCCAGGTTCGAGAGACGAGGATTTAATACACCCCGTTCAAACGGTTGCAAGGTAAGCCAGGCGGAACACTGTACCTTGAATGGAGAGGATCCTCCAGCGGGGGTAGTTGTTCCTGGCAGTGGGTGCAAGTTGCAGCGTCGTCCAGAGGAAGAGAAGACCTCGTCGTGGAGGAAGAATGAAGGCTGTTGCACTGCCAGGGAAGAAATCAGCCGCAGAGTTCTCCGGTACAAAGGTACTACCCTTTCGGTTTGCGGTAGTGGTGAAAACGTGGTATCCCGGTTGCCGGGGTGCTTGGCACAGGCAAGGCGGCCACGAGATGCTCCAGGAAGGTGAAAAGAAGGTAGACTGGTTATCCCCACCAGTCGAATGAAGAAGACTCTTCGGGCTGGAGATCTCCTCTGTCGTTGGGAAAAGTGGTGAGACGGTTCAGCAGGGCTCCACCGGCGGTGTCGTCGTTGCAGGCCGGCTCAGCTTCTCCCTCCTCGGATTCTTAGGTCCTGTGGCGACTTCTCAAGTTCCAGTCCCCAAAGCCCTGCTTTTATGCAGCACACCCCCATTCACTCAGCCTAGCTGTCAATCAAACATGCTAAGTGGTGAGCCGGCCGGCTCACCACTTGGGCCAATCACACAAGAGTGCGACTTGAGTTGCCAAGGTAACTCAGTCCAGGGTGCCTAAACCCCCTCCCACACCCCCTGTGTTACCCAGACAGAGTGGCACCACTTTTGGAGGCTTCTGTGGAGAAGCCCGCCAAAAGGTGGAACAAAGGGCAGAGACATGCCCCCTCGAACAACAGTCCCCCGGGGCAATCGAATTGCCCCGACCAGTACGTCCACAATATGATGGTTTGTACTGGTTTTTGTTCATAATTTGGGACTAGCAAAGCCAATGGTGACTTTACATGCCCTGGGAGACAGTAGTCAGTCCCAGGGTATGGAGTCTATGTTGGGGGGTCGCTACGACACCCCTGGGTTACGGCACGGAGGGTGCTGTGTAACCCACATCAAAAAAACACATGAAACCCTATGGAGTAAAAGACCCATAGCCCAGAAAACACATGGAAAGTTAAAGGAACACCTCAAATCATGTCTAAGAGTGGGAGCAAAAGAATCTCACTCTTAGCTGGAGAGAAATAAACCCCAAAAATCCAGCAAAGCTGCTGGGGGACTCACTAGGTTTGGGAAATTAGCCTTACAGAGAATTCTCCCTAACAAGGGAGACCGGAAGTGTAATAAGTGTGGAGAAGAGAACCCCTGCAAGTGTTGTGCTGTGAAGGGTCCAAACCCGACAGAGGGAGGCATACGTGAACATTTTGCTTTGAAAAGTCTGATCCCGACTGAGGGAGACCTACGTGAACTTTTTGCTTTGAAAGGTCTGAGCCCGACTGAGGGAGGCCGGCGTGAACCTTTTGTTGAATCGTGCTTTGAAAACTGGAAAGAGAGACTTTAACATCGAAGGCCAGGTGGTCCCTGATCCACGTTTTGAACTGCCTTTGTTTTAAGAAACCTGACCCAGAATGTATCATCCTGTCTACGGGACCGCCTTACTCCGTGCTCTCTAACATGGGGAAGAGAGCTGACTCAGCCACATTTATTCTTTTTTTAACTTTATTTAAATAGGTTCATGTACACAACAATAGTAAACAAGTGCACCAGAATGTTGACATAGAGAATGAGGACCCAGCAGTACAGTCTGTTTTCACGCATTTAGTCCATATGTAAAGGCTCACCCGTATCCCACACCCTCTCAAGCCAAAAATGAACGCTTTCCCCAGCATCCTCGGAGTCACCGTAGCAGAATAACATGCATTTTCTGAGCATTTCTCCATAGTATGATCCACTCTCTTCAAACCTCCTACTCCCTTGAAAACAACATCATCCGTACTGGGTCCCAAATATCTGAAGGTCGGGAACCCGAAGGTATAGTCCTGCTCCAAGTCACAACACCATACCAGGTCCCTTAACCATTTAAACAGTGTTGGAGCTTTGAGGCTCGCCCAATGCATAAGTATACAACGTTTTGCCAGTAACATACAGATAGATGTAAGGAACTCATGGTGGAAACAGTAAAGACAGACACAAGTGATCACAGTTCAAGGGGGTTTATTAAACTGTAAATGCAGGGTGGAAAAACACCTAAGCTAAACCAAAATCTAAGATGAGAGCAAGCGTCAACCATCAAATGAAAAATAAGGCAGACCTTGTGGCGTTGTGTCAAAATTAAAAGGCCTATACTAAAAAGACCTACTGCCAATTCCTTACAGCAAAATAATAAAATAGTGTGGGATAGGGTTTCAATAAAAAAAGTGTTCACAAATAATAAGTCAGGATAAAATTGCCAGGGTTCTCCCTTCCCCACATTTTCAGCACGGGACAAGGTGGGTTTCCTGAGCACAGCACACACTCAAACTTTCCCAGCACTAGCTGACAGTTCCGCATCAGCTGTCGGGTTCTTCGAGGGCCAAGTCTTGCTTCAGTAAAAAGTCTCTTGCTTTCGAGGCCTGATGCAGCCAACAAACAAACTCAAATTTCTGCTTAACATATACCTTGGTTGAGGGTTTCACCTCTGGGCCCCTCTCTTCCGGGTGCAAAACCTTCACAAAATCGTATTCAACAACTCAATTCATATTCCAAGATGGCGGCGATGAGAGGACGTGCCTGAGCCCAGCTCCGTCCTCTCCCCTCCAGGCCGCGACAATAAAGCACATCAGCAGACGAAGCAGCGCCAAACGGCTCTGCAGAATAGAGAACAAGCGCACCACACGTTAGCCTCGGAACAGAGTAAGCAATACTCATCCAGGCGCCAGACACTGCGAGGGGGAGAATAGCCTGTCGCGGCCACTACCCCAGCCCTGGTAGGCAAGGAGGAGCATAACAAGGCCCTGCGGAGAGTGGCGGGAAGTGTCGCCCGGCGCCCCAGAAGTTGCCGGCACAAATCCAAGAGGGGCCCGGGGGGGGGGGGGGTGGAAGCAGCAACAGGAAACCGGGACCACCAAAGTCCCAGTGGAAGAGCGGAGCAGTAACCACCAGCACCCGACGGCACCAGATAGCGGGCAACCGCAGACGTGGGAGGCGGGAGACCCCCTCAACGTCCCTAGCAGCGGCTCACAGGCCCGACACGGGACAGCAATGGAGTGCGGAATCTACGAGGGGCCACTGCCTCAGCCCGGAAAGATAAGGTGGAGCTTTATAACGCTCAGCGGAGAGAAGCGGGAAGAGTCACCCGGCGCCCCAGAAGCTGCAGACACCAGTGCGAACGAGCCCGCAAAAGCAGCAAATGGGAAACGAGACCAGCAAAGCCCCGGAGGAAGAGCGGAGGACTAAGAACCAGCACCCGATGGCTCCGGAGTGCGGGCAACCGAAGACGCGAGAGGCGGGAGAGCAGCTTGGCCAGCAGACGCCCGACAACCATCAGGCGTCCACAGTGGACATACACTGCGTACGGGGACCCAGACCGGAGAAGGACATCCGCCTGATCAGGAACCAGCCACTGGAGCGACCCGGTTGATGGACAGAGCGCCTCAAGGAAGAAAGGTACGACTCGGGTGAGGTCTGGACGGAGGGGGAGGGAGCCAAAAGGAGGGCCATAACACGGGAACGAGCCCGAGCAGCCCAGTAAATGCAATCCTCCCCTCTCCACCTCACAAGTCTCAAGGGGCCGGGGGGGTTAGGAACCCTGCTTTCCGCCTCCCCCTACACATTCCCCCCACACGGTCAAGAGGGAGACATCCCAAGAATAAACAATCCAGGCCCACCATCCCCCAGAAGGCGAGATAAGGGGGCTGCCTCCTCCCAACTTCAAGCATGAATCGCACTGCTCCGGCACGAGGACTGCTAGGCGTCCTCGTGCCGGCGGGTGTTAGGAGGAGCATTCTTCACCTCATTGGTACAAGGACGGTGTAACAGAGGATAGGTTCTTCCCTCTCCATTCACCCGAAGCCTACTTCACCCTGCAGTACCCACTCTTGGACATATGGTAAGGTGTTGTGTTGCGTGTCTTGTTTTGTCATTCTGCTAATTTCCTCAGTTAATTCACCTCAATTATTATCCGGTTATCCATTTCATAGGATACACTTGTTACTTATCTCAGGAACATAGATCTTAATACTGGAACATTGCCTACTACCTACAGCCGCTCATGAAGCCACACAACAAAATCTTCTCGAATTTCGTGCCAGTATGCAACCCACTGGGGCAAGCACCTCGGGGACTGCAGCACCTAGAGCTTCTGCCCCAAGCGGTCCTCCCAATAGACAGGAAGGGACCCCTGTGTTCATGGCTGCTCAGTTCCCTCTTGCTCCACTGGAGCGTTTTCATGGTGACCCTAAACATTACCGTACCTTCATCAATCAGTGTAAACTACACTTTCTGTACCGACCTTCCTCATTTCCAGATTCTACCACCAAATCAGCTTTAATTCTGTCCTACTTAGGTGGTACAGCAGCAGTTTGGGCCATTCCGTTGCTGGAACAGGAAAGTCCATTGCTTCATAACTGTGACGCATTAATCACGGCCATGTCACGGGTATTCGATACCAGATACAAAACCCAAGCTAATGATCTGGAGCTCTTGTCTTTGCAGCAAAGGGACACCCCTTTACTGGCTTATCTTGCTCGTTTCAATCAGTTGGTCGCAGAGACAGGGTGGCCTGATGAAAAGAAGGCTGCTTTGTTTTATAAGGGTTTGTCGGACACGTTGAAAGATGTCGTAGCCACGGTTCCGGTGGTGTCCTCCACTGTCCCCGAATTATTGGACCTTGTTTTGCAATTAGACACCCGCAGGTCGGGAAAGAAGGCCGAGAAAAGAGGCATATTTCTCGCTCCGCCTCCTGTTCATGTACCATCCGTGGTGGAGGGGGAACCCATGCAGATCGGGGCAATTCAGGGTCCTTTGTCCTTCGAGGAAAGAGAACAATGCAAGAAGAACAATTTGTGTTTCTATTGCGGTTCCGCTGAGCATTTCCTCAAAGATTGCCCGAAAAAACCTAAGAAGAAGGGAAACGCCAAAGCCCGCCAATAGAGGGAACCCCTTTGTCGAGCAAGAATCATCAGGGTTCCTGCTTATCAGTACCTTTTGTTTTACATGCTAAGTTGACTGTTCAGTCTGGGAATTCATGGTCGGTTCAGGCTGTTTTGGACTCTGGCGCTACCGGAAACTACATTGATGCACAATATGTACAAGACTGGAACATCCCGGTCACCCACAAGGACCATCCCGAGCTTGTCAATGCCATGGATGGTACCACATTCTTATCAGGACTGGTCACGGAACGTACCATCACCCTTGTCATGACCCTCGCCTCGGGACATGTGGAGGAGATACATTTTGTTGTTATTGCGTCACCTCAATTCAAACTCATTCTAGGCTTGCCATGGTTAGTGCTGCATATCCCCTTGGTGCACTAGCAATCCGGTGTAGTCAGGTTCACATCTAGTAATTGTGGAAATCACTGTTTCCCTTCCAAATCCGAAATGACCAGTCCATGTTTTCCGTTGTTGGATGCATCTACAGTGATAGGGGGTGTTGCCTCTGTTCCTCTACCCAAGGAATACGAAAGGTTTCGGGATGTCTTTGATAAGGTGGAGGCAGAGAAGTTACCACTGCATCGCCCTTACGACTGTCCCATTGATCTTGTGGAAGGGGCCAGGATTCCCTCAGGGGGTTTATTCCCCGACACAAAAAGAGAATGTGGTTCTGAAAGAATATCTGGACAAAGCCCTGGAAAGCGGTTTTATGCGTCCATCTCATTCACCGGCTGCTATTCCCCTCTTCTTTGTGCCCAAGAAGGAGGGGGATCTGCCTCCATGCATTGATTATCAGGAGCTCAATGCTGTGACCATACATAATCAATATCCAATACCTCTCATATTGGTTTTGCTAGAACAATTGGGTACCTCAGAATACTTCACAAAATTGGATCTCAGGGGTGCTTACAATCTCGTCAGGATGAAGGAAGGGGATGAGTGGAAAACGGCCTTTAAAACCAAATATGGCCTGTTAGAGTACTTGGTTATGCCATTTGGACTTGTAATGCCCCGGCCAACTTCCAGAGGTTCATAAATGATGTACTGAGCGACATGCTTGATAGATATGTAGTTGTTTATCTGGATGATATCCTGATATATTCTCCATCATACCAAGAACATGTCGAGCATGTATCTACTGTCCTACAACGATTAAGAGAAAACAGTCTGTATGCTAAACTTGACAAATGTTTGTTCCATGTAAAGAACTGGAGTTTCTAGGATATGACATCACTAACATGGGAATCAAGATGAGCGATATCAAAGTGAAGGCCGTGATGGAGTGGCCACCACCTACCTCAGTTAAAGCCTTGCAGTCGTTCCTCGATTTCGCAAACTTTTACCGGTGTTACGCTCACCTGGTATCCACGGGGACACCCTTATGCCCTGGTTGCCGGATTCGCCCTGGACCCTTCCCGATTCCTGATGGTGCCTTCTATGGAGGTCGGGCCTTGTGATGTCTGGCGTGCTCTCCGTCCTGCCTTCTGTGCAGGGGCGCGTAGTTTTCTGCGGGTTTGAGCGACCGAGTTAACTTCACTGGTGCTAACCCATTCAAGTGTCTTTAAGGAGGTAAGTGTAGTTATAGCAGTCTTAAAATGTCCTTGCTTTCCTTTCTTGCGATTAATGTCTTTTCTTAATATATTCCCCCTTAGGTGCACAGAGTTTGGTAGATGCGCTGCTTGGATCATGCTCCTACCAGGATGATGGACGCAGGAGTGTATGATGGATGGTAGGTTAAGCGCGAAGTGCGGCACGGTAATGTCTTCTTTTGCTAACCTGTATTCTTTATTCCTTTTCAGGTCGCAATGGTCTTTCTGGGCGTGTGAAGATTTCCGAGCGGAACCGGCCATGAAATGCCCAGCCAGGTGAGGTTCTCATGATTACTGCAGTAAATGCCGTGAGTAACCTGTTTTAACGTTGTCCTTCTTTCTCTCTCCCTCCAGGTGCTTCGTTCCGGTGCGTGCGTGGTGTCCCGATGATGCTGCCGACTGGATGGAAGACCGCGAGCAGCAGGAAGACGGATAATCGACGGATGGAAAGTTTCAGGTAAGCAGAGACTGCTAATGATGTTCTTTTGTCTCCTCTGCAGGTCCGTTGTTCAAGGATCGCCGGGTTCTGGTCTCTGGACACGATGAGCGTCACGCTGCTGGCTGCAGAATAACGCAAAGCATGTTCTGTAACTTGGGTGCGGTTTATATAGATCTCTAGTAAAGTAGTCCTGGTAAAGTAGTCCGGGCTACCACACCCAAAATACTGCACCGCACAGTTTGGTTCTAGGAACTAGACTGTGTGGATGCCTCCATGTTGGCTGCAGGCCTCCAATGAAAAAGTAGTCCCTTCAAGACGGTGTCACAATCTGAACATGAGCCTGGCGCCAGGACTGACTCCAGGAGAGTCCATGAGGATAGTGCAAGGCCCTTGGGGCCCCAAGTGAACCTTGAGTCTTAACCCTACCTGGCATGTGACCATGCCAGGGGGTTTTGGGTCACGGGTCGTGACAGCACTCCCCCCCCCAAGACCCCTCCTAAGGTGATTCTCCTGCCTGGTCCAGGTTTGGCTGGAAAGTTTCGATGAAATATTGTAATCAAACGCGGTGCATGAATGTTCTCACTAGGTGTCCAAGATCTGTCTTGAGGGCCGTAACCCTTCCAATCGAATAGATAGTATAGTTTGGATCTGGTATATTTGGAATCCAGGATTTCTTTCACTTCGAATTCGGGTTCTCCATCGATCATTATGGGTTCAGGTTGTGGCTTAACTCGTGTACCGGGTTGTACTGGTTTTAGAAGTGAGACGTGGAATACTGGGTGAATTTGCATGTTGGCTGGTAATGTTAGTTTAACAGCTGCTGGGTTGATGATGGCTTGAACAGAATAAGGTCCCAAATAGCGAGGACGAAAAGTCTGGGTTCCTTTTAGAGGTATATATTTTGCGGCTAGCCAAACCCTGTCTCCTGCCTGATAGTCAGGGGCCTTTTTCCGAAGTTGGTCAGCAAACCTTTTTTGCTTGTTCTTGGCTTGGATTAACTGTTCTGTTGCCTTTTTAAAGACCTGAGTGATGTTTGCATCAAGAGTCTTTACTGCCGGCATTTATAGCCTGGGAGGGCTGTCTAGTTCGGAAGTACGTGGATGTCTGCCGTAGAGGGTGTAGAAAGGTGTTTGACCAGTAATAGAATGCAATGAATTGTTGTAAGCATATTCGGCTATCCATAATAGATCTCTCCAGGTTCCTTCAACCCGGAGCAGCATGCACCGTAGGTATTGTTCGAGAGTCTGGTTGGTCCTCTCTGTTTGACCACCCGGTTGGGGGTGATGGCTGGTGGATAGCCGGATGTCGATTTGAGCCATAGAGCAGCACTTTTTCCCGAAGTTAGATATGAATTGGCTGCCTCGATCAGAGACCAGGACTGAAGAGAATCCATGCAGTTTGATAATGTTTTCCAGGAACACTTTTGCTAGATGAGATGCATCCGGGAGGCCTTTGAAAGGGATAAAGTGTGCCATTTTAGAAAATAAGTCTACTACTACTAAAATGGTGTTGAACCCTTGGCTGGGAGGCAAATCGGTAATAAAGTCGAGAGAAAGTGTGTTCCATGGTGCAGGAGGAATTTCTAATGGTTGCAGGAGGCCAGCTGGTTTTTGTTTTAGTGACTTGTTTTGTGTACACACCCCACATGACTGAACATGTTGGATGACGTCTCAACGCCAAGTGGGCCACCAATAATTGCATTTCACTTTGGCTAGGGTTATGGCAATTCCTGGATGACCTTCTATCAAAGAATCGTGATAGTCTGAAATGATTTGTTGTTGTTGTAGCTCTGTTTTAGGCACATACAGGCGTTCATCAAAATATGGCAGTTGATTTTTAACGGTGTATTGTTTTCCTTTGGTATGCCATTCCAGTAATTTGTTCGGGGTTATTTCACATTGGATCACGTTTCTAAGCTCAGTTTGTGTTAGAGCTGTGGTGAGGCCAAAGAGCTTGTCTTCAGGTATAATGGCTACTGGATCTGGGGTTGCATATACTTCCTCATCGATGCCCATGCGAGATAGTGCGTCAGTTTTCCCATTTTTTACGCCTGGTCGATAAGTGATTACGTAGTCAAACTCGGCGAAGAAAAGGGCCCATCATAATTGGCGTGAGGATTGTGCTTTTGCTGTTTTTAAATATTGTACGTTCCGATGATCTGTGATTACTGTGACTGTATGCCTGGCCCCCAAGAGGTAATGTTGCCATGCCTTGAAGTCGGATTTTATAGCAAGCAGTTCCTTATCGGTGATGGCATAATTGAGTTCAGGGGGTGTGAATCTTCGCGACCAGAAGGCCACGGGGTGCAATTGGCCAGTTTTAGGGTCCCTCCGAGAAAGAACCGCCCCCATAGCCATACTGGAGGCATCCATTTCCACGATGTAAGGAAGATCCGGACGAGGATGTCGTAAAATCGGAGCTGAGGTGAACCTTTCCTTAAGTTCTTGGAAGGCCTTTTCGGCGTTTTATGTCCACATGAATTTTTTATTGTTTTTTCCTAGAAGTAACGTGATCGGATGCACAATCTGAAAGAAGTCTGGAATGAACCGACGGTAGAAGTTTGCAAAGCCCAGCATGCTCTGGACCCCCTTTAACGAGGTCAGAGAAGGTCATTTAAGAATGGCATCCACCTTGTGTACATCCATTCGGAGTAAAAATTAAACCAAGAAATTCTACTTCGGTTACGTGGAAAAAGCATTTTTCAAGTTTTGCATATAGTTGATGTTGGCGCAGTTTGGCAAGGACAGCGCGGACATGCTTGACATCGTCTTGTTTCGAGGTTGAATAAACTAGGATGTTGTCTATGTAGACCAGGGCGCATTCATCGATCAATTCCCTTAGGACGTTTTTCAAAAAGTATTAGAATGCCGCCGGGGCATTACAAAGTCCGAAAGGCATTACCTGGTACTCAAACAACCCATATTTGGTACGGAAGGCCATTTTCCATTAATCTCCTTTTTTAACTTGGACCAGGTGGTACTCTCCTCTGAGGTCTAACTTAGTATAAATCTGGGCATCTTTGACTTGATCCAGCATCTCGGGAATAAGTGGCAGGGGGTAACGGTTTTTCACAGTGATCTGGTTCACGGCGCGATAGTCAATACATGTTCTCAAGTCCCCTTCCTTCATTGGTACGAAGAATAGGGGACTGGCTGCCGGTGATTTAGATGGGCGAATGAACCCATTTGCCAAGTACTGGTCTGGATAAGATTTTAGATGCTGGTTTTCTGGTTCTCTGAGCGCATAGATTCTGCCACAAGGGATCTGTGCACCAGGTATGAGGTCAATCTGACAGTCATAGGACCGATGCGGCGGTAGTGTATTGGCTTGTTCCTTCTGGAACACATCCTGGAAATCTTGGTATTCTTCACAGGGAGAGTACTAGTTGCGCCAAGTGTAGATATGCCGATTCTAGGACTCGTAGGAACATTGAAACTGGATTTGTTTTCCTGGAAATAGCAGGTGGAAGCGCAATCACGAGGAAAAGTCAATTTTCTTGCACGCCACTCTATCCGAGGGTTATGAGCAACTAACCATAGCATCCCTAATATTAAGCTGAAACTGAGGTGCCTTGATGAGATCAAAGGAAATTGATTCCCGGTGTCCATCCTGGCACAGCAAGGTTATTCCTGCTGTACATTGGGTTACTGGTCCGGAAGCAATTTCTGTTCCATCCACCGTGGTTACCTTTTCTGTGTTCGCCTTAAAACATAAGGGAAGCCCCATTTGTGCGGCCAGATCTCGATCAATGTAATTCCCAACTGCTCTGCTGTCTATGTAAACTTCAAAGGTATGCATCCTTGATGGTTGTTGGTGATTGATTAGGATCACTGGTATTGCAAAATGTGAGGTCGGTGGCTCATTCTTCTCACTCGACAAACTGACCTCTACTTTTGTCGAGCTAGGCAGTTTTCCGACTCCTTACTCTCATCCTTTTCTGTAGCTCCCACAATTCGCTTGGGGGGTTTTATCAGACAGTCTTTTAGGAAGTGCCCCGATTGTCCGCAGTACAAACATAACCGCTGTTGCCTTCTCTTGTCTCTTTCAGCTTTTGTTAACGGTGGTCGTATACCTCCGATTTGCATTGGCTCTGTGGTATTCTCTGACGTGCGTGGAGTAGCATCCTTGGTTCATAGATACATGGCCCGTGTATCTGATCTGGACCGATCTGATTTTCGATCTTGTAGTCGATGATCTAGTTGCACCACCAGGTTGATAAATTCAATACAGTCTCTAGGTGGATCAATCACCTGAACCAAGACGTCCTTCAATAACCCTCGAAGGCCTCAGTGAAACAATGTGGTTCTCTTGTCCTCAGGCCACCTGGTTTCAACAACTAACCTATTGAAGGTTGCTATGTATGTTAGTAAGTCCTGATTCCCCTGCCGGAGTGATAAGAGTTTGTTGTCTACAGCTTGTTCATGGGTGTGTCGAGCAAAGAGCTTTTCCATTTCCCTTTGGAAACCCCCAAAGTTACGTAGTAACGGATCATCATAGCTCACAAGCGGCACTGACCAGCCTGCTGCACTACCGCTCAGATATGACAAAATAAATGCTACTCGTGCCTGATCATTAGGGAAGGCGCCCGGTCTGCAGAGGAAGTGAAGACGACATTGATTCATAAATGCAGCATACTTCCTTGGGTCACCTGAAAACCGCTCTGGCGGTGCTAACGGTATTGCTCCGGGTAAGGTGATTTGTACTGGAGCGGCAGATGACGCGGTTGCCTGTGCCGGTGGATTATTCCCGGGTAATGGAGCTTGTCCGGCCTGTGATTACAGTAATTGCCTGCTGATTTCTTCGGTGCGATCCTTGGTGACGACAAGATCCCTTCGCAGGGTATTAGTCTCTTGCCTAGCCTCGGCATGTAATTGTCCTAATAACTGGGCCAGTTGGTCAATTTCTGAAGTCTCCATGGCGCCCAGGTGGATAATGTTATGGAGGCTTCGCGTTCTGTTACGCTCACCTGGTATCCACGGGGACGCCCTTATGCCCTGGTTGCCGGATTCGCCATGGACCCTTCCCGATTCCGGATGGTGCCTTCTATGGAGGTCGGTCCTTGTTGTGATGTCTGGCGTGCTCTCCATCCTGCCTTCTGTGCAGGGGCGTGTAGTTTTCTGCGGGTTTGAGTGACCGAGTTAACTTCACTGGTGCTAACCCATTCAAGTGTCTTTAAGGAGGTAAGTCTGGTTATAGCCATCTTAAAATGTCCTTGCTTTCCTTTTTTTGCGATTAATTTGTTTTCTTTAATCAAAAACTTTTTTTTATTTTAAACATGCATCAAAGTTGCATTTAACACTTTACATTACATAAAGGGAGAGAAAACGTAAGTGGGAAAAACAACCAGGGGAAGGGAAAGGGAAAGGGAACTGGGGCCGCAGCCCCTCGGACCTTCAAGACTTCCGCGAGGGAACACATGAAATAAAATGTATATATCGGGCCCGTTGGCCCAGCGCCACCCAGTCTATCCAATACCTTTTGCTCTTGTCATCGCATCAGAGTTTCATTATCGTCCTCCCATCTCTGCCATATTTTGCTCGCTTTTTGAGGGCATCCTCTTACCGCGTACACTCTGCGTTCCATTATTGCACAAATGTGTACATCGGTGACCCATTGGTCGTAACTTGGCATGCTCTCCGATCCCCATAGCTGTGCATTGTTCCTTCTGAGTACCGCTGTAGCGGTTGACCAGAGCAGTTTTTCATATCTGGACAGATCGCATTCGCCTGTGATTCCCCAAGAGGAGCTGCTTTGGGTCCCTATGTATCGGTTTACGTAAGACTGGATAGTTTATTGCAGCATTTCCGCCATACCCGCTTTATCTTGTCGCATTCCCATATGATATGGAAAAAGGTTCGCTTCAGACACCCATCCTAGGACTCCTTGAGATGTCAGCCAAATGTCGATCCTAGAGTGCATGTCGTGCACGGACGAGTAAAATATGTATGCTCGCTTCTCTCCATGTAGGTATCGCCAGACATCGCGCAGATCCAGGCCAGTTATATGCGTGAGTATCGTGCGTGTAGCTTAGGTGACTGTTCTGAGGCTGTTGGATGTGCGTTCCAACTGGGTGTTTAGTATTGTATTGAAATCCCGACCCATGATTATGTGAGCAGTAGGATATTTGGCACACTTCTGAAAGATCTTGGTATAGCAGTCAGGCTCGTCTGTGTTTGGGCCGTAGAGATTAATTAGGAGTACCTCCATCTCAGACATTTTCCCGTGGACAATCACATATCGCCTTTACTGATCACACTCTGCTGCTAAGTGTGTGTATGGTAGTGTTTTATGTATTAACGTGAGTACCCCCCATGCTCTGCTTGAGTAGGTCGTGTAGAAACGGTGACCGCCCTAACAAGGTGCTATCTTGTCTGCCTGGTACCCCAGTAGATGGGTCTTGTGGAGAAATACGATCTGGGCACCAGATCTGTTAATATAAACCATTATTTTCTGTGTTTTCACTGGCATCCCCAGTCCCCTTACATTACAACGTATTAATTTAAATCCTTTTGGGTCTTTTTCAGCCATACTCAGCATAGTTTTTAGTAGGATCCATAGTGATGAAGCGTCCCTTGCTATTTCCATATGACCATCTTGTATATGTCTGTGCATTTTTAACTTTTAACTCCCCATACATTCTTGCTTCCACCACCCCCTGCCTCATAGTTCCCCGAACTTCAACTATGCATTCCCCGCCCTTTACCCCTCTCTACTCAACAAAACCATGCACCCGCATTGGGGGGGCACTTCCGTGGCAGCCGAGGCCAAGGAGTATAACAGGACTGCCCATAAGGTACCAACATGAACGTTTCCAGTACACATGATGATCAGCGGCATTCAGTAGTATGGCAATACGATGCAGAAAACAAATATATAGGAAGAGGATACAGGTCATGAGTATCTGCTACTGTAGGCTTATGTTCATTGTTCCTAAATGTTGTATTGAATCAATTGTTTTGGTCGTCTCGTCTGTGCAATGATGAGCCGCCGCTGCATTCGCCGGTTGCACCGAGTATCTGCTTGGATGGCATTGGGATGCTGGATTCAACAAAGGAGGCAGCTTCCTCAGGAAAAGTATAGAAATATGCTTTGTTATTATGCTGTAGGCAGAACCTTGCGGGGTACAGCATTGCATAGGGCACTCCACGTTCGCGGAGTATTTTCTTAACACCTGTAAATGAACGTCGTTCCTGTTGGACTACCACCGTATAATCTGGGAAGATCCGGATGACGCTGGAGCCCAGCTTCTGTTCCAGTTTGTCTCTCACTGCTCGGAGCACCAGGTCCCTGTCTCTATAGTTCATCAGCCTGGCTAAAATAGGTCTGGGGTAGCTGCCCGGTTTGGGGCGAGGTGCGAGGGATCTATGCGCCCTTTCAATTACAAACATTGAGGACCAGACAGGGTCACCCAACAAGTCTCTGAGCAGTTCCTCCACCGCTATTTCCATCGGGCCATTCAGTGCATCTTCGGGCACTCCCACTAAGCGCACATTATTGCGATGGGTTAGAACTAGTGGTGTGAAGTTTGGAAGGTTGTTCTGTATTTAAGTAGTAAGTTCCTTCTACTAGTCAATGGGATCATGGTTGAGGTAGTGACCCTCCTGAGCCAAGTTCGAATCGCGAGTTGGTGGTCCCTAGAGAAGACCGGGCAGGGTAGGCTCAGGTAGGATGAGGGTTGCAGGGTCGGGCTCTGAGTGGTAACTGCCTCCTTATAGGTGTCTGCCTCCTTCTTGGATGGTTAGGTTTGTATGCTCCTCCGCCAAGGTAGGCTGGGTAGTAGATGGAAGTTGAGGTGAGGAAGCAAGTAGGGGGGACAGAGCTAGAATATGGGAGTTTGGGTGACATTGAGAGAGTGATCGTGCGCATGATGACGGTAGGGCTTTGTGATAGATTGGGTTTGGAGAAGGGTCTGAATGACTGGGAGTGCATGCTGATGTAAAGTTCCAATTGGAGAGAGGAGAAGGTAGCTGCAGAGAAAGTGGAGTATGAAGCGGCACAGATGACAAAAGCAAACATGAAGAGGTGAACCGTGCAGGGCGAAGCACACTTAAAAGCATCTGCTTCGAAGCACACTTGCCCGGAGACACAGGAGACCGGGAAAAGTGCTGCTGCTTCGGAGGGACCGCTGGATGGTCAGCAGCCACGGCAAGGCTGTTGGGAATTCCGGCCCAGCGAAAACCCTTCAATTTCACCGATACAAGAACGCAGAGCATTTATTAGGGTTTGGCAGGCTTGCCAATACGCCCTGGTGTCCCTGCTTCCCTTGGGTGGACTCACTGGCTTTGGCTGGCATATGTCGATTCCCGCTGCAAGCCAGTGGCAGCCTTCCGGCATTCTGCAGTCTCTCGCTGCTTCTGCTTCCCAGCTTGACTGCCTCTCATGGCTCCTGCTTCTCTGTTCTTCGTCCCTCCGGGCATCGGTTTGGTGGCGGCTGCCTTGTAGTACTAGCGAATGCCCAGAAGCTCTACATCTGCTTCTGGAATCCCCGCTGCATATATTCACCTCCAGTTATCTTTCCTTTCCCTTGTTAGAAAGCTGCTTCTCTCCACAGACACCACTCCAGCCCCACGGTTCCTCGGTCGGCACCAAGAGAAGTAGCTTTCTCCACCAAGCATCCCTTCATCAGCTGTTGTGCCGCTTTAAATTTCCCATCTTCAGGTAGGTTTCTGTAAGAACTAGAGCACAGCTTCTGCTCTTGACCTCCATTGATCATCATTACTTGGCTCATCTTTCTTGTTACAGTATTTACAAATTTAGGGAATTTAAACTCTGTTTGTACTAACTTGTATGTGAAATTTGGTAGTGTTCTTAGTGTCTTGTGTGCAGAATGTGGGACGATGTCTTCAGTACCTTTCTTAGGTCGGTGAGGAGAGGGATGGCAATGTGCTGTTAGGGCATGGGAAATGGCTGGGGTATCCTCAAATGAGAAAGGGGGATACCATGTCTCGTCCGATGATGCCACAACCCCCACAAGGGTCGCCTCCCCCCCATGTGATCCTTCCTCATAAAACTTTCCCCAGGGTCAGGATCAGGTAACCCATTTTTCAAATTATATACATATCCACTTGCGACTTCCCATTTAGTATTTTAATTCTTAAAAGCGAGTGCCAAATAAATTTTCTTCACACTATTGCTTTTTCAAAATTTTTAGTAATTTTATTCCATATACAAACTCCTACTCTCTACACGTGTTTCACCCTTGTTCATGTCACAAGGGATCCTCAGGAGAGATATATTTGCTGTTTTTGAAAAAAAGAAACATTTTTTATATACTTGATTCAAAAGGAGAATTTTTAACAACAGAAATATATAACATTGGTTCAATTCTAAATATCCTTCTGAAAACATTTTTTTCAAAATAACTCATGAAAATAATTCCGTAAAAGTGATACTCACCAATTTCGTTTACTTTGGGCTTGTTTTGCCTCAATTCAACCATTCAACTTTTGATCTATGCACTTTCTGTGGGTGTAACTTAAAATTTCCTTTGGGTGTTTTACCCTATTTAAACAAGAAAGCACATATTTTTTTTAATTAAGGTTAGTCCTTGTTAGATTTCCTACTAGTTGGCAATTATTTGCCTTACAAGCTTTGGGGGAATCAAGAATTTACTTAGCTTGCGTGCTTCTCAGAAGTGATCCGCTTGTCACTCCCTGGCTCCTATTCTGGCGCGCTTTTGAATTTCATTGCGTGCATTTATATATCATTTACGCGTGTGACGTCATCACGCTCGCGTTACCGCGTGCGTGATGATGTCATCGCGCACTCACGTGCTACGTGGCGGCCATTTTAGGTGCCACAACTACTTTTTTACAGTTATCATTATGATTTGCTCCATCGTGTCTGACAACATGCTATGCATCTCAAGGCGGCCATTTTAAGTGCCGCTAAGAGGTGAAACGATTTTTGTTTTCAATATAGGAGTATTACTGTTGTCTAACAGAGTACTTGTAGACAATTTACCTGTTTTGTCGAAGTTTGAAAAAAAGAGGAAACATTTTTTTCTTTTTTTGTTCTTTTGACATGAGAAGTAAGAAAAGGGTATCCTACCTCTTTTAACATAAAAGATAAGGATGATAAATAGAGAATTTTTTGGCAAAAAAAAACCAAAATTAATAGAATTGAGTTAAAGGTAATGAGTGAAGAAATAAAAAATGTTGACATTTAAAATAAAATATAATTATGTAACTAAAAGACAAATAATTTCTTATTACAACCACACTTTTTTCTCTCAGAGCCAATTACAAAATTAATTCTCCAAGTTCAGTCCAGTTTCACATAGGTCCATAGAACAAATCCATCTGGATTCCCTTTGCCTCAGGATTTGTTCCTTATTTCCTCCTCGGGGTAAGTCTTCTATTTTGTCAAGACCATAGATTTTCAGCCTTTCCACATTGAATCCTTTATGTTCCATTAGACAATGCGGCGATAATGGATATTTTATATCTTGATTTTTTTATGGCACGTAAATGTTCATATACTCTTGTTTTGAGACTTCTTATTGTGCTTCCTATAAATATCTTTGTGCAGATACATTCAATTGCGTATATCACAAATTTGCTGTTGCAATTGATAAAATGGTTCATTTTTTGTTCTTTTGCATTGGGTAGCATAATTTCTTTCTTTCCTTTGACCATTTGTGGACATAATATACAGTTACCACATTTGAATGAGCCATAAATTGGTTGCTGATGGAACATACTTCTAATGTCTGACTTATCAGTGGATTTAAGATGACTGGGACTTAACTTAATCCTTAATGTTGGTGCTTTTCTATAGCATCATACCTGGTTTGGTAAGGTGTCATTGTTAAGAAAGGAAGAAGGCAATGAATATGGCAAGGGAAATGTGCACGGAATCGCACAGTGAACAACTTTGAATCTAACAACGTGCATACAATACCCAAGACTCGTGTATACTAAAACCCAGGAGTGCAAATAGAGTGAAACAAAAATACCAATATATGAAAAGGAATGTGGGGTAAGCACTTAGAACCTCCTTATGACTGAAAGGAAAGTCGCCAAACTCCTTACCCACTATTCTGTTACAGATACTGACAGCGCTAAACCCACGTAGAGGGCAAGCAAGGACAGGATCTGTGAGCTGACACTCTGGATGATACTGCATAAGGAACTTAGAAACAGTACTCACGAGGACCGGAAAGACCACTTGAATGTCAGTAAACCCACGAACCCAGTTGATCAAACAGGGACCCAGAAGGCTATAACAGCAATGGGTGGAGGATAACTAAATACATAAGACCCAAGTCAAGGGGCAAGTATTGTGATTATAGAATAGTGAGGAAAACAAAAGGCATTCACACAGGGACTAGTTGCAACAGCACCCCACACCTAATAATCAATGGGAAATAAATACGGAAGTGCAATGGAAAACATGGAATGGATCCCAATAGAAAGTAAGGATCAGGAGCAGGGAAAATGATATCACAAAAGGAAACCTTTCCCACCCATCCAAGGAGAAAAGGCAGGAAGCTAAATCTATAAAGGGAAAGACTAATGCATCAAGTTTTTCAGTAGCAAAGGACAGCATCAAAGAAACAGAGAACACAGGCAAATTGGGCTGCATCAAAGAGAAAGGCTGCCTGCAGACAGAGGAAGACAGAAAGGGAAATCCAGAAAGCAGAAATCAATTTAGCACATAAATCCGAAATCCAGGGCAGAGGAACAAGAAACAGGAACTATGAACTAGGCACAAAAGCTAGGAACAAGTAACAAGGGACCAGTCACAACAGGAACACTGCAACAATGGCCAGCACTGGACTGAAGCAAACTGAGGCTTTTAAAGCTGCTTAACAAGCACACCCCTCAGGTGTGCCGCCTGCTGCACCTGCAGCCACAGGTGTTGCCTATCCTCCACCCAACCTTGTCCTGCAAGGGAGGAGGTGAAGCAGTGAGCCAGGCATTCTGGGAAGCATAGTCATTAGATTAAAGTAGCATGCTGGCTACCAAAAACCTGGAATGGATCCGGAAGGGAAGTAACTTGGAAAATAAGGTTTTAGCGCTCCCAATTCATCACAGCACTGTAGCATAAGGTTTGGAGGAAATGTCCAGTAGGGAATAAACCCCAAAACATGCCCCCAAGTGGCTGGAACGGGAGCGAAGGGAGCGAGCCGTGACAGTCATCCAGTTTTAACATGTTCCAATGTTTTGTTAGGATTTTTCTTAGTGTTGAGGCATCTGAACCATAGGTGGTAATACATTTTGTTTTAGTGGGTTGCTTTCCTTTTCTTGGTTTGTCTTGCAACAAGTATTCTCTTGAAATTTCTTCGGCTTTTCTGATCGATTCCTTTACTTTTTTTGCTTTGTATCCTCTTTGTGTGAACTTGGTAATTGTTCCTTCTATGTTAGATTCAAATGCTTGTTCTGTACCAAAGTTCCTCTTGATCCTTAGTATTTCTCCATATGGAATATTGGATATGATATGCTTCGGATGAATACTTTGGGCATGTAAAAGGCTGTTGCCTGCAGTCGGTTTTACATACAAATTTGTGAGGATTTTATCCTCTGCCGCATAAATTTCTAGATCTAAAAATTGGATTTTATCTTTATTGAAGTTTGTAGTGAATTTCATACTCCACATATTGTTCGAAGTCCAATTGATCTCCTTCCCAAATCACAAAAATGTTGTCAATGAACCGACCCCAAAAGATGATATTTTAGGAGTCGGTAAAGGCCTTATGCTTCCTCGCATGTTTTATTTCGAAGTAGCCCATAAATAAATTTGCATACGATGGGGCGAATTTAGATCCCAAAGCGGTGCCTCGCTTCTGCCTATAGATTTTTTTGTTAAAGCAAAAGATATTGTTCTGTAGGGCAAAATTCAACATTTCCAAAAGCATGTTGTTCTCCTCTTTAAAAGAGATCGATCTTGTTTTCAGAAAGTAGTCAGATGCAGTGATTCCTTGATTATGGTTGATACTTGTATATAGTGATACAACGTCCAATGTTGCCAGGTTATAATTACTTTGCCAAGGGATTGAGTCTAGTTGTTGAATGATATGTTTTGTATCTCTTATGAAGGACACCAATTGCATTGTGAGTGGTTGTAAATGTATGTCGATAAATTGTGAAATCTTCTCTGTGATCGAACCTATTCCATTTATTATGGGTCTGAAGGATGGGTATCCTATGACTTGCTTATGTATTTTTGGGAGGAAGTCAATTGTGGACATTATTGGATGTTGAACATTCATATAACTTTGTTCTTCCTCTGTTAAGAGACCAGTTTCAAGCCAATTATTACTCATTTCATTCCAAGATTTTGTTAATCGCTTCAATGGACTTTGTTCTAATATTTCATAGTTGTGTTGCTCATTTAATTGTTTAGAAACTTCCCTTATATAGTCCTGTCTGTTCATTCGAACCAATTTTCCTAATTTGTCGGCCATTTGAACGATGACTTCCTCGTTTTTGGATAGTTTTGTAATTGCATTCCATTCTTTTGATGTTAAATTGAAATTGATTCTGCTTTGCCGATTTTCGAAATCATTTTTCCTTAGATCCTCTTTCACAGCTTTTTGGAAAAGGTCAATCACATTTTCTGAATTGAAATTTGGTGTAAATTTTGAGGTTGGTTTTAGTCTTGTATCCTCTGATTGAAAAGTGTCTATTTCCTGTTCCTGTATGTATGTTTGTATTGTGTACTCTTCATCTCCAGCTAGATTAAGTAAATCAACTGTTTGCTCTATAAACTCTTCCGACAGTGGTGATGGAGTTGTTATCACTTCTGACTAATATGCGTTTTGGATTCTCCTCAAAATATTTCTTTAATTTCAGTTTTCTGCAGAATCTATAGAGATCTAATTGCATCTGAAAATAGTCCATTTTGTTGGAAGGGCTAAAAGAAAGGCCCTTATTAAGTGCTGAGTTCAAGTCTGCATCTATTTTCTGATTCGAAAGATTGAGAACTAAGTCTACCTTTGATTCCCTATCAGCTTCGATCTTGTTTGCATTCGTTGTAGATTTCTTTGGACATTTTTGTCCTCCTCTCTTGCCTCTCCTCCGCTTGGTACGGTTGTCAAAATATTTCGCTGGGACCTTGAATTGTTATTTGGATTCATTACATTTATTCGTTGACTTTTTTTGTGTCGCCGAAGCTCTTCCAAAAAAGGGCACTCTTGGTCATTTTCTGGAATCGCTTCTTCACCCAAAGTTGTACTCTCTTCTTCATTTCTAGACTCAGCTCTTTGGTCAATGTCACTAGCACAGTCTATGTCTGATGATAACAGTGAAGTTTGTGGACTAATGTTTTTTGTAGCTCCCAATTTGTGTTGATTAAATTTTTTGAGTTGATTTCTGGTCATATTTCCTTTGAAATGTATAGATTCTTTTTTGCAGATAATCGTTTTCATCTCGTATGAATTTCTTCTGTTTTTTCATTTTGAGCTCTTCCTCAAATTTTTGAAGATACTCATCCATTATTTGATAATTCTTATAGGTTCTTATAGGTGACTTCTGGCAGATTTAATTTCTCTATTTTCTGCTTGATTTCTTGAATTTCTTTTGTAGTTTTTTCACGGGTGGATGCTGCTTGGTTTATTATGCGAATCATCATTTCCCTCGAGGTGTTTTTTAGAAGGTTTTCCCAATCATTTTATGCTTGTTTATCGTCTTCCTCAAAGGAGGGAAAGATACATATTCTTAGTCCCCTGGGTTTTCTTCCCACTTCCATATACATTTTAAGCGTTTTCATTTCCCACCATTTGGACAATTCATTTTTGCTTGCTTTTTCCAGCTGTTCAAATAGATTCTCAAAGAGGTATTGGGAGGAGGACCTGTGTTCTGTGATTGTCTGTGTCGTAGGAATAATTCCTCAGCTACTGCTTCCCGTTTTTCATATGCTTCATCCATTTTTATTTGTTTATATAGCTTTATTTGAAATGCTATATGAATTCAGCCTGAGATATCCTTACAACACACTTTAAACATACTCACAGCAACTTTTTCAGGACTTTACTCCTGGCGAATTCCAACTTTTTAGCTTTTTGTTATTTTGGGTTTGTTAGCTGTGGTATTGTATCATTACCTAGATTGCCATAGGTAGAGTTAAGCCATTTTTCTAATTATATACATATCCACTTGTGACTTCCCATTAAGTTTTTTAATTCTTAAAAGCAAGTGCCAAATACATTTTCCTCACACTGTATTGCTTTTTCAAAATTTCTAGTAATTTTATTCCATGTACAAACTCCTACTCTCTACACGTGTTTCACCCTTGTTCATGTCACAAGGGATCCTCAGGAGAGATATATTTGCTGTTTTTGATTCAAAAGGAGAATTTTTAACAGAAATATATAACATTGGTTCAATTCTAAATATCCTTCTGAATTTTTTTTTTCAAAATAACTCTTGATGAAAATAATTCCGTAAAAGTGACACTCACCAATTTTGTTCACTTTGGGCTTGTTTTGCCTCAATTCAACCATTCAACTTTTGATCTATGCACTTTCTGTGGGTGTAACTTAGAATTTCCTTTGTGTGTTTTACCCTATTTAAACAAGAAAGCACATATTTTTTTTAAATTAAGGTTAGGCCTTGTTAGATTTCCTACTAGTTGGCAATTATTTGCCTTACAAGCTTTGGGGGAATCAAGAATTTACTTACCTGCTTCTCAGAAGTGATCCGCTTGTCAGTCCCTGGCTCCTATTCTGGCGCGCTTTTGAATTTCAGGATCAGGTAATGGCTGCCGTTCCCTGGCCACATGGGAAGAGGTCACCACGGGGAAAGGAATGATACCATCTGATTCATCACAATGCCCTGTCCTGCCCCACAGAAGTGGCAGATGTCTCTGACTGCAAAGTTTTTCCCATGATTCTGGAACAGAATGTCATTGGGTTTCTCCAGCAATATCAGGATATGCTACAAGGGGAAAACAGTAAGAACACTGAATTTCCCACTTTTCATGCACGGCAAGACATACAATATCATGAAGTATTTCTTGGTATTACACGAAGAAAAACATAAATAAAATGCAGAATGTGCTTTTTTTGCACGTTTGGCATGATACAAAATGACGAGAATGAAAAGTTCAGCATTATGGGCTTAGGTGGTTTCAGTGGTGTCCCCTGCATACATTAAATGGGAAGCGGGACAGAATGTCAGAAAAGGCTTGAGGTTCAAAATGCGAGCACATCAGCAATTTTGAACCTCAAGCTTTTCGGAATTTGTCATTTTAATGTAGATCAGGATTTCTTTACTATACCGATAGGTTATATGTGGCCTCAGCTGCTTTACGTATTCATGTCTTGACATGCTTCCACGATTTACTTCTGGGAAGACATAAAGGCAAAAAAGTCACCATAGAACTGATCTCACAACAATTTTGGTGGCCATGATTGTCCAAACAAGTAGTTCAATAGCCGCTTGTCTGATTTTTGTTCAGGTCAAAACATCCCAAAGGAAACAGTTTGGTTTGTTGAACCCTGTAGATCTACCTGTCCATCCCTGGCACTCCATTTCAACAGACTGTATAGTGGACCCGCCCAAGGGATTTACTTTTATCCTTTTGGACAGCTTTACAAAAATGCCACATTTTCATCCGTTCGCCATTGCTCTTCAGATGGCAAGGACTTTCTTCCATGACATCTATCGACTACATGTTCTGCCCAGCAGAATCATCTCTGACCGTGGCCCTTAACAGGTCTCTAGGCTCTGGAAGGCACTGTGTGACAACATCGGGATACAACACGCTTTGAGTTCTGTATACCACCCCCAGAGCAAGGGAGAGAACAAACTAGCAATTGGAGCAGTACCTTTGGTGCTACACGAATGCTACGCAAGACAATTGGGCAGATATGGTCGAGCTGGAGTACAACACGTGTCACACGTCGACCGGGTACAGTCCCTTTTATTGTGTGACGGGGTTACACCCTACTCTGGTGCCCATCCAGGAGGTTTCCTTTAGTTCTGTATCATTGGCAGATACCTTGGTACCATCATAAGAAGGGAGCGGAGGCTCTACAAACTGCAATGGATGCGAGTAAAAGGCAGCCTGACAAGAAACGCACACTGAACCAGCTCTGTAGGTTGGGCAGCAAGTCTGGTTTTCCTCCCAAGAACCTACCTATATCCAACTTGCCTGTCAAACTGGCTCCTCGTCTTATTGGTCCCTTCCGCGTCACTCACCGGATTGCTCCTGTGGCTTTATACCTCTGCCTGCCTGCCTCTTGGTGTATTCACCAGTCTTGCATGTTTCCTTGCTAAATGCTTTTGTTCCTGACTCCTACAGTCTTCTCCCGTCACAGCCCCAGCCTGTCCTACTTGATGGTCAGTCCGAGTTTGGGGTTCATGAAATCTGTGGCTCAGGTGGTACCTGTATTTTCTGATTGATTAGGTAGGGTATTTAAATGTGAATATATTTCTGTAAAATTAGTTTGCAGTTTATTAAGAAAGTAAATGTTTTATTAGGCAAGTGTATGTTTTGGAGAGCAGCTATATACGCAAGATTGGGGGCGCGGGATCAGTATCTGCTCAACTTCGTTGTGTCATACAAAGCGCGAGTAGTAGGCCGTGAGTTAGAGAACGGGACCTAGCGACGCGTGCAAGCATGCTTATGTATGCAGCCAGGCGGTATCCAAGCAACCAGGTGAAGCAGCGATGAACGCTTAAATAGATCCAGCTTTCTGGAAAAGAGGTGCGCTTTACCAGAAAGGCATGCAAGTTCAGGGAAGCTTAGCATGCGTTAAGACAAATGATTCCGGTGTGGGCACTGCGCCCGTAGTATGAATGAGTGGGCCAGCGTGTGTAGAGCCTCGCGATGACAACAGGAAGCATGGTAACGGCATACGGTCACGGAAGGCAACGGACCAGCAAGCTGTAAACCTTAATGTGAGACACAGAGCCTTACGCAGGATGACACGCAGCTCACATGATTTTGGCAGCTGTGACAAACCTAAGGGTATCCTCACACCTACTCCCCTTGGATCCCATTCTCAGGTGGCCAGGGAACAGCCATCGCTCTTGGATCCCGACTCTGGAGGTGGAGAAGCGAGGGAGGATCACCTGGGTGGAGGGTCCTTGGGGACTGGGGGTGGGGTGCCCACAGGCGAGACATGGTATTCCCCCTTTCCCTATTGATGACCAACCTACCCCTCCCCCACTTTTATAGGCTATTGTAAATCAGCTTTCCTAATTTTCCCACATATGAGCCCTAAAAGTACTGGGAACGAGGAAGAGACCAAGAACAATAAACACTCAAACTCCAGTTCACCACTTGGTACTGGGACAAAAAGGATCCCTGCAGAGAGTTGAGGGTCAAGCATGTCCCTTTAACTACGGTCAGACAAATCTAATTAGGAATCCACACCTTTAACCTGTCAAGTGGTTGCAGGCGTATAAATGGAGAACCAGAGAATAGCAGAGGGAGAAACAAGGAGACCTGTGGGGGAGAACCAGCAGGAGACCTGTGATGTAAAAAGAAGGCTGTGGTGGGCCTGCGGGGGAAAAAAGGACACTGGCCGATGCACAGAGGAACTGTGGAGCCCAAGACTGGTGCAGCCAGGGGATTACCACAGATATGGGAGCCTCAATATTGGGAAGCCTGTTGCTAATCCTGCCGCCAAGCAGGAAAGGAGAAGGAACACCGTCTGTGTCGGGGGAAGCGGAGACCCCGACGTGTGCAGGCGAGCACACAGAGTGCAAGCAGGGCTCGCAGGAGGCGGTCCGCCGACAGGAGAAACATACCAAAGGCAGGAGGAGCCGCCAGGGAGAATGCCAAAAGCCGGTGAGTGTCGGGGAGGTCACTAGAAGCCGGGGTGCCTCAGGAAGACTGTGCACAGATAATGAACTGCTGTACAATGTTTATTGAATACCGAATGGAATGAAAACGTGAAACAAAGCTGCAATATACATGATGAATACCGAACTGAATGAAAACTCGAACCAAAGATAAAATATGCATTTCAAACATCAAACTGAATGAAAACCTTAACCAACCCTGAACTATAAATATATTGAATACCGAACTGAATGGAAACATGAAACGTAAACAAATTATGCATATTGAATATGGGCAAAACCTATAACAGATGAAAGATAAGAGGGCAAGTGCCCAATTAAACGCAACCTTCACAAAAGAGCGCAAGTGTGGAAGAGTGTCGTAGAAAGGTGGGGCATGAACCAGACCACCGCAATACAGTGAACTTTATGAATGAGTACAGTGCTAAAAGGCCAAAGACTGGCACAGAAGTGTGCAACAAATACTGGCAAAGGCAAGAGAATGACAAAGAGCAGCCAGAAAAGTTGAACCTATATAAAAAGCCAAAAGGCTGACAAAGAGAAGTCAGGTGAAGGTGAATCTGTACACAGGAGTAAAACAGAAGAACCTGTGTGGGATAAAGAGCCTTGGGTTCCTTGTTGTGCGCCCTGTGATGGGTGTACCATATGGTCTGGCAACTGCGCCTAGACCCTGAAGTGTGAAACCCAAAGTCATTTGGGTTCACCTTTGAAAGATTGAAACAAATATCAGTTGTGGTATTTAAGTCTTGGTCAAGGGAACCCTGAGACCTGAGGAACTACAAATGGTGTCTTGGGGACGGAGTCTCAAGACCCTTTTCTTTTGAACTGTGTTGCTTGGAACTTGGGGAAAGGAACCCAGAGGATCATACAGAACTGTATTGCCTTGAACTTGAGAAGAGTAATCTTAAGACTTTTGTGGAACCTTCTTGAACTTGGGGAAGGGGAGCCGAAAAGGAGGCTAAGAGCTGGGAGAAACTCAGACTTTGTGTTGAACACTGCTTCTTTGATTATTGACATCCGTACACATGGTTTAGCTTTAGTTGTGATGGCAAGGATAGGCTTTGGACAGAGAAAGACTTTAAACCTGAACTCTTTGACTCAGACTTTCATTCAGGTAGGGAAATCCCACCTTAGCATAGGGCAAGTTAGGCCTTCAGCCATGTTGACATTTGCTTTAATAAATGATCTTATTTTGAACTTGAAGCCTGTTGTCTGTGTCTTGTTCATGATGCCTTCACACGGCACTGGAGTGAACTACAAAGGAATTAAACAATGCATTGAGTAAAGGAAATAACATTTAAAATAGAACTTGCCGTGTGTAACAGCAAAAGTAAAAGACTTAACTAGTAACAGACTCAAGCATAAGTCACCTTGAGCTAAGTAGTCACAAAAGACTAGTGACAGAGTTAATACTGTTCTAAAGGTAACTAAATCAAGCCATCTGCTGAACATTTGTAAGGAGTCTAGAGTGCCAGAAATGGATTAGAATATTAAATAGATCAAACCAAAGAGGAACTACAGAGACACTATTCATACACTTCACATAGGAGAACTATAAAGAAGTCATCAGGGAACCCTCTTGTCAATTTTCATCAGGGGAAGAGTCAGAAAATTCAAAATAGCACAGCGAAGATTGTAGAGGATTCAGAGGTGCCTTCAAGCTCTAAGAGGAGGCAGACAGGTAACTAGAGGGAGTTGTTCTGCAGGAGGAGCGAAAGGAGTTATAAATTGTAACCTTTTGCTTTTGGGTTTTAGGTTTTCAATGTTCTGTTGGAGTACCAAGGAAGAGTGCCAAAACAGAAGTCTTGTCATTTATTATTTTATCCACTTCCCCTTTCCTTCGAGGTTGAGAGCTCAACAGTAGTCACTGGAGTTCACAACCTCAACAGGGTTAGTGGGGTTCTTCTTCAGCCTCCGCGGGATCAGAAGCTGGGATTTAACACACTTGCACTACTGAAGTCTTAGACATCAGCACCCACCAAAGAACCAAGACCTACATCTAGACCTATGACCTGTTGCCATCTGATGCAGCCGTCTCCCCTGCCAGTAGCCTGCACTGCCCCTGTGCCATGCTAAATCCAGTCGAAGCTGAACGTGACATAGTGAGAGGTCCCAACCGGTTCACAAGTGCCTAGCGTTTGGCGTCGGTTGGGCCGCTCCTTGTGCTACAACTGCACCTGGTGCCACCACGGCTACATTGGCTCCAGCAAAGGAAACTAAGAAAACCAAGAAAAGTACAGATACACAGCGCAAGCGCAACATTCAGATGGACAGATTGGGTCTTTCGCAAATTGTGATTGTGGTTTTCTTTTTCTGTGTCTCTTTATTTGGGCCCAGCTTCCCTCCTCAGAATTAGAGGCACTACTTAAATCCCCTTCCCTTCTAACATACCCACCCCATGACAATATGACCATAAGGGGACATGCTTCCATTTATCTTTCCCATTGGTCTTCTGGGTTATGGACCTCTGACCTTTACTGAGAGCTTGGATGGTGTGGCATGTCATCATATTGTCGCTCAAACTCAGTGTTTCTCCATGTATGTCGGGGCTCTGGAGCATAACCTTAGTCCCTGGCATAGATGGGTGCTTTTACAATGCCGTTATTAGGTTGCATTTTCTGTCTCTCACTGTCAGACAAATGGGCTTATCTCATTTTAATGTCTTGATTCATTAATTCTGAGTGCTCCCACACCCTCTCCTGTCCACCCTTGATATGCCAAGTGTGCCATTCCCCTTTCCTCTCACTTGGCTTGTTATGTTTCCCTCTGTATTTGACAGGGTGTTCAGGTCTTCTTGTGTATCTGGGTGAGTACTGACCATGGCTAGGTATGCCAAAATCACCATCATGACTCTGGGAGGTGTTTGGCAATATAGAGGTAGTCCCAAGGATTGGGCATATTCTCCCCTCTTCCATGAAACTTATCTGACCGCAAGCTCTAGACTGTGAGTCTGAACTTGCTTGACCATCTTTGATTCCTTGACTCAACTTAGCATTATGAGCCATTTGAATTATTATATGCAGTTTACTTCACACTAGCTGTTCATTCATTAAGACTAGCCTGACTAGTTGGCCAGTGTCAACTGCCCTTGTTTTGAAAGCCAGTGTGTCCTTTCTCTGACCCTTTTTCTCCCACTGCCCCCTTTGCTTCCACACTCTCCTCACCTGAGCTGCTTGAGTTGAAGGCTTTGGTGGGCAGGTTTCGCCTGGCGAGGTAGTCTTTCTCCATTTTTGGTGGTAATTGCCTGTCACAGAGGGAAGCCACAGTGAACGCTGATGGAACAGCACGCCTGTGGCTCCCTCCCCGGGAGCAAGCCGATACACAAGGGAAAAAGCCAAGCGGCAGAAAAAACCCTTGTCAGGCGCCGAACTGCACTCTGTCCGACTCCAAGTATGAACTTCCGATGTGATGTAGCAGGAAGAGGTGTGGACTCAAAACGGCAGGGATCCGTAGCAAACTTGAAGCCAGAAGGCGTGACTGGTAAACAAAGCAGCCCGGTAGGACACAGGAGAAGGGACTTGGGTAAGATAGAGAAAGCTGAATAATAGGAAGTATACTGGATTCCAATAGAAGAGGAACCCCAAGTAAACGGAGAGGAGAGAGCAGAAAGCGCAAAGGCACCGGGTCTCAAAAGAGAGAGACTCGACCCGGACGAAGGAACCGGAATGCAACCGGTAAGAGGCAAAGTAACGAAGAGAAGGAAAACTTTGTGCAGAGGACGAAGTTTCAGACAGAACAAAAGCACTCACGATCCAGACGGAGTGTCAGCAGCAAGCGTAAACCCGGAAGCTGGGAACACTATCCAGAGGGGTTGCAACGCAGCGTCCACCGGAAGGAGGAGGAGTAAATACTACCGGCAGGCTCCGCGCTGAAGGAACTGGGACGGCTGCTAGAGCCATAAAAATAGAGAAAGGATTACCAGTCTCCAAACCCATACTGCCAGCGATACCGTGGAAGTATCTGCCAGTCTCGGCGGCGGCGGATGACAGTGTTTCTTTCATGTTTTCTAGTGCTTTCTGTAAAGAACATTACTCCTTCTGGGAAGGAGTCTTTTCTGATAAATATGTGTTTCATTTGTTGACTCCTTCCTGATTGAAAGTCTGCCAGCTGCTTAATTCTTTTTTCAGGTGTTCAATCTATGACTTTTCGTTATTAAGTTCCTTCCCTAACGCATCAATTTTCTCCCTAAATGATACATGTTCCCCTGTATTTTCTGCATTAATTCTTGGGCAGCCACCTTACTTTGCTCACCCTGTGTCAGTTGTGAGGTAAGTTGATGTATTTTCTTAATTGCAGTATCTTTATATTGGGCGAATTGAGCCCTTTGAATCTTAATGATTTTTATATCATTTAGCTGATGAAATTCTGTCTGTGAGACAATATCCTTCATTACAAGTTTTGCATTTCCGTTTGACTTTGTTTCCGTTGGCTCTGCAATGTCATCTAATAAGGCTTCTGTATGAATGGTTTGGTTAGTTCTTTTGGCCTTCATATTATCATGTGTCTGTAGACATTGACTATGAACGTCATTAAGATCTGACATTTCTGTCACTATGCACTGTTTGGCTTCTTGCAATCATTGTTTTTCTGTAAAGTGGTGCACATCATTTGAGCTTTTAGCTAATCTATTCTCCATCATTTGAAGATAAAAGAAGAGATGCGCCAAAAGAGTAACAAGAGTCAGTTTCTTATCTTTTGTGGATGTCAGATATCATTTTTGTAACGCTTCATTTAGCTTGTTTGGGGCAGCCAAATATCTGTGCCCGCATTCTGCACCATATTTACATTTCCAATAGCCATCTTTCTACATCTTGCATCTGCTACTGACCATGCAAAAACTATCTAGTTTAGTGCATGGTCAAGAGTCACACCCAAATCTGCCCTGATGCTATGGCTGTATTGGATCTGACTTTAAATCCGACCATTCAGTATATTAGATCTACCAACCTTCAATCACCATGAACAATCTACTTTAATCTTTTTTCGTTTTCAAACGAAATTTCTCAACTTCTAATTATAAAATACCATTTACAACTACTTCTTGTATACTCTGTGAGAACATATAAAAAGGAACATCTAATTCCATGCGCTACTGCAATTTCACACATGTGTGATCTTGTGACATGTTGTGCTACTCCATGCTTCAGTTCATGAACACCAATGATGTCATCAACCTAAGGTCCCGGCTAGACGAGCCCAAATCTGATGATATTTTGTGTGTTACATTTTAATTATAGGCTCCCATTAGGATGACATGACCATTTTCATTTCCCTGATAGTCCCACCCCACAATTCTGGGCAAGAAAACAGATGTTATTTCTCAAAGCTCAAAATGTATTTAAAGACTTAAAGTCAGGTTCAAGCAAAGGTGGTTGCCAGCTTTATACCAAGGAAATCACTAACGTTTTTATTTATTTTTTTATTTGTGTTCTTATGGTTGCATAAACCTTTTAACACAACAACACATATGGATATCAATACATTTAAATACAACTCATTTGCATCTATAAAACATTATATAACATCATTACTATACATCATCATAAAATCATAAAATACGTTATAAAAAAGGAACCCAGCATCAAGGAAAAAATGCATTATGGAGTGTGACCACTGCTACGCATACTTAACTGATTAATACGATCCAATACCCTCAACCAAATATTGTACATTGTATAATTGAATATCATAACATTTCCCCAAATATTACATACCCCACATTTGATCGTTATAGAAATGTGTCATTTTATGTCACAATCTAAGATAACCCTTTAGGTGAAGTTCCTTAAATTCCACACAGTTTGTTAACAAATGTCTTGGGGTTTCAATCTCTTCTAGACAGAATCTACACAAACCTAGGGAATACGGTCTCTTTTCCCATGCCCCAATTCTAGATAGAGTGGGAAGAAGCTCCAACCTTATTGACATGATGAATCTTATTATCTTCATGTTTTGGCATTTTATGACATAATCACAGGGCCTGTCGACTGGAAATGCTTGCATTACATAATTTTCATATTCTTTATATTTAATTAAATAACTAATATTGTTGTCTCTGTCAAAAATTCCAGTCTTCTTTTCAATTTCTTTTTCCATCACTGCAACATTAGATTCTTTGTCAATATTAAAACGAATTTCATGAAAAAATAAAGGCACATCCTTATTCCATTCTTTAAATGCTCGGTTTGCACACACCTGAGTTACCACTTTCTTAAAATTAGAAAATATACAGTTCTGCTCATCAATTTTACTTCTCATACGAATGTAGAATATACCCATAGCCAGTTTCTTTTGCATATTTAAGGAGAGCAGTCCTAACTCACAATCCAGTCCTTTCACTGAGGTAATAGTGGGAACTCCCAAAGGTCTTCTCCAAATTTTTCCCTCCATTTTTTCCAACCAACGTGTTTCTCTAACAGTAAATAATTCTAGCCCATAGCTCAGACAAGGAATTGGACACGTTTTTTTATAGTTTGATCAGACCTTCCAATGAGCATCCACCTTTAACTCTCACAAGATTTAATACAGCCATGAACTGTTTTTCAATTTTCTGCCTTATGAATTCCTCATGCGCTATTATATTCAAGGTATCAGAGATAAAATTACCTAAATATGCATAGCTATGGACGACCTCAACTCTATTATTGTCCATTAACCACACAAATGTACTCTTTTTTTGTCTTTGGCCCAATCATCATAATTTTGGAAGTTTATAACCAATCTATTATCATTAGAATATTGTACTAATTTGTCCATAATTCTTTGTAGGCTGATCTGGGCTTCGTCCAACAGTAATATATCGTCGGCATAAGCGAGCCAGGCCAGATGTTCATCGCCTATCTTAGGTGGGAAGTTTCTACAGTCACTTAAAGTCAAAACCCAGGTCTGATGCATACAAATTGTAAAGAGTGGGAGCAAGTGCACAACCCTGTTTTATTTATTTATTTATTTAAATTTATATGGCGCGCAAGTAACCCATGGGCATTGAGGCGCTGTTACTTGCAAGAGCTTAGTTACAGGCAAAAAGGCATTCAGCAGTACATTATGTATTCAACAGGCATAGAGCTGCTATTTTGGTTGGTACAGTTGGTCATTAAAAACAGTTTATGCACTGGAACATAAGAGATGTATTCAACTGGTGCGAGGAATCTTATTTGAATAAGATGGTTTTTATGGATTTGCGGAAGGTGCAAAGGGAGGCCTCACCTCGGATTATAGGAGGTAGGGCGTTCCAGTGAGTGGGTGCGAGATATGGGAAGCTGGAACCGCCAGCTCTGGCTTTTTTTACTAATGGCACAGAAAGCATGTTAGTATATGGTGATCTGGTTGGCCTCATTTTAGGCCGATACTAGTCACAATTCTTTCACTCAGGGTACCGTCCTGATTCAATCTAATTTGGGCAGCTGTATCTGTATAGAATTCCTGTAAAAAGTATATTAAAACAGGGTTTAAGGCCCATTTACCAAGTTTATTCTACAACAGTTGACATTCTGCAGTGTCGAAGGCACCTTTAAAGTTGATTAAACATATGAACAACGAAACATCTTTTTTCAAATTGTCTCTTATCAGATACAATAATGTCCAAGCATTATACGGAGCGCTCTTGCCTCTTCAAAAACCTGTCTGCTGCTTGGATAGTATATCATTCTTTTTAATCTAGCCGTTAACCTCCCATAAGAGGGTTTGAGCAAAGATTTGTGAACAGGCAACCACCATGGCCAGCAATCTGTGGTTGTGTGGATCCTACAAGACCCTTTCTTAAATATAGGTATTAAAATGGTTGCCTTCCAACAGACCAGGATAAACCCAGTCATAATAATTGTAATCAATAGCTGAGTAAATATGTTTTCCCAATATCCTGGATTTTTCTTGTATATTATATTTGGTATTTAATTGGGCCCAGAGGCATGGGAAGGTTTAGATTAATAATTATTGCTTCGATGTCTACACTATTAAAGGTCAAGTTGGTGCACTCGTTGTTTTCCCCACCTCTATAGGCGATGTTATGAGGTTGTCTATTTCCATCATATATTTGTTTAATATGCTTATTCCAGTGAAGCTATTTTATTGGGTTAATATCTTTGCCTCTTCCATCAGTTTCCTTAGTGTACACATTGTATATGTTCCAAAATGTACAGCCATCACAGTGGTTTAACATATTTCTAGGTATCACCCATCTTTTGAAATGTTCAGAGGCCTTATGTCATCGTAGAAAGTTTTTATAACCCGTTTTTAGATGTTTAATAATCCTTCTTTTCTCATGTTCATTGCTATATTCACCCTTAACTGCATTCATTTCCTTATACTGTCTAATTTTTTCCTTAGCAATTATAATATCAAATGTCTTTCTTTTATACATCATTTTGGCTGGAAATATTCCTGGATCGATCATCTATGTATCGCTTGGCTGCCATAGAAATTTCATCAAAAGTTGTTAGGTCAATACAGCTACTTTTATCCATTCTTGAGACCATAGCCTCGAAATAGCCCACAAATCTATCTATATTATTAATAAAACAGTGCATAGAATTTCCCAGTCTATTTAGAGAGAGTGCCCCAACATCACCTCTTTCTCTTTCTTGTTTGTCTGCACAGGACAAACGTTTGTACGACATAGTCACTTATAGATGTGGACTTAAGGCTCATTTGACCCATACCATCCAGAAGGGAATCAGAAAAGAATATATAATCGATCCAAGAGGATTTTTTCCCGCTGACCTAAGTATAATGGCATGACATATCTGAATGATCATTCACATACAATTGATTAAGACAATTTGAATTAATAACATTTAACCACGGGTCCAGTTCGTTGCCATCCTCCACACCTGGCAGTAAAATCATTGAACCATATTTATTCAATGAAAATCTGTTAGGCTTCAATTTCACATTGTGCCTGTTCTTGAATCTCTTATAATTCAAATCCCCTATCAACAAAAAAGAACCCTCAGAATTTACATTTCGAGGGGATTGGGTCCTCCGACGTATTCCATATCTATGACAGTAAATCACCACAGCTGTGCTGCTTCGGAAAATCTTTCGGTGTCTGCGTCGATGACGTCGATATACCGCCCTCGAGGACCTCCTCCGACGGCCGACATCACTGGATGTTATAAGTAGGACGCACGACGCCCGTAGCCTCAGTTCGGTTTTTTCCGCGAACGTGTTCGCTTCGGAGATCTCGGCGCACCTCGACTCTTTGGAGTTTCTGTTGTTTCTCGGTTCTTCGAACCTGTTAGTTTTGTGAAGTTTCTTCTTCGTGAAGGATGTCTACCTCGTCTTCCACCCCGCGTCCGGGATTTAAGAAGTGCGGGGACTGTGGGTCCAAGATGTCAGTTACGGACTCGCGCGACGCCTGCCTCTGGTCCTCGGGGAGGCCCATGACACGGATGACAGCAAGAAGTTATCGGTAGGTAAGGTGTCTAAACCACGGAAGTCGAGGTCTGCGGGGCTTTCAACAGACGATTTGAGAGGCAACTCTCCGCGTCGTCGTCGGAAGTCCAGTGGGTCTCGGTCCCGGAGTCGGTCCCGCCACTCCTCTGCCTCTTCGAAGGCACACACTGAAGCGCCGTCATTGGTCACTTTCCACGTCCTCTTCCGAGGACTCTGCCCGTCGGCGGGTCGCTTACCCTACCAAGCAGGCGACGCCGGAGGAATGGGTTTCCTTCGGGAAGAAAATGTTAGCGATTCTCGAATCGCAGAGCACCAGTCCGTCCGCGCCTCCGAGTGGGGTCAGTTTTGATCGGTCGAGAGACACCGCTCGCACGCCTTCGGGCTCGGGTGGTCGGCACGATTCGCGGGAGAGTTCCCGCTCGGATCCCATTTGACACCAACTCAGAGGCTCCCGTACATCGGAGCAGTGCTCGACACGTCCCTGGGGCAGTGTTTTCCTCCCCAAGTGAGGGCTCATCATATTCAGCAGATAGTGCACAAGTTTCAGCTTGCCCAGAGTCTCCCAGCATTCGAGTTCTTGAGATTGCTCGGCCTCATGGCATCCTGCATTCTTCTGGTGCCGGAGGCCAGGTTGCGGATGAGATCTTTGTAATGGGCACTCAAGCTCCAGTGGTCTCAGTCCTCCGGCAGGATGTCGGACCCTGTTCAGGTGCTGTCCTCGGTCGCCCAGGACCTTCTGTCGTGGGCCGTCGAGGACAATCTGATGAAGGGGGCTCCATTTTGGCTACTCTGGCCGGAGGCGACGATCGTGAGGGACGCATCCCTCACAGGATGGGGAGCTCATGCCAACGAGTTGACAATCAGCGATCGTTGGTCTCCGTCGGAGTCCAGACTCCATACCGATCTGTTGCAGCTGAGGGCCGTCAGGCTAGCCCTGAAGGCTTTTCTGCCGACTGTGCGAGGGAAGAATGTCCTGATCCTGACGGACAACACGGTGGCCAAGCGCTACCTCAACAAAAAGGGGGGGCAGGGTCACTTCCTCTGTGCAGTGAGGCGATGCAGCTCTGGTTCTGGGCAATCCAGCAGAAAGTTTCGATCTCAGCAGTTCATCTGGCCGGAGACGAAAACGAGACGGCGGACGCTCTGAGCAGGCAGAGCGCGTTCTCTCACGAGTGGGAGTTGGCTCAGGAGATTCTCCTGGAGATCTTCACCCTTTGGGGGACCGCTCAAGTGGATCTCTTCGCCTCCAGTGTCAACCGGAAGTGCGAGAGGTTCTGCTCGCGGGAATTTCCTCAGAAAGGAGCCTTAGGAGACGCGTTTGTGGTGGAGTGGTCATTCCCACTGCTGTACGCGTTTCCTCCAGTTCCCGTCATTCCGCAAGTGCTACGGAGGTTACGCAGGTTCGGTTCCCGGATGATACTCATTACTCCGGCATGGGCCCGGAGGACGTGGTACCAGGACCTTCTCGACTTGTCCATCTGCCCTCCACGTCGTCTTCCCTACCGAGACGATCTGCTCTCACGGGAGGGGGGTGAGGTTCTCCATCCAGAGGTCAGATCCCTCAACCTTCACGCTTGGTTTCTGAAAGGTTGAGGTATAAGATTGGGACCTCCCTGAAGACGTGATGCAGGTGTTGCTCTCGGCCAAACGGCCAGCACAAAGTCCCTGTACCCTTGCCGTAAATTCTGCGACTGGTGCAGGGTTAAGAATGTGGATCCTTTTTCATGTGACATTTGTGTAGTTCTGTCTTTTTTGCTTTCTTTGGCCCACAGGGGCCTGCAAGTGGGTACCGTTAAAGGTTACCTGGCGGCGCTGTCCATATTTAAGCACTCGTCTGAAGAGTGTTCCTATTTTAAAATTCCTTTAATTTCTCAGTTTCTGAAAGGGCTCACTAATATGTTCCCTCCGTCACCTTTCCAGGTGCCCGGTTGGGATTTGAACCTTGTTCTCAAGTTTCTGATGGGTGCTCCGTTTGAGCCTTTGCATTCATGCCTTTTGAGACTGTTAACTCTTAAAACTGTATTTTTGGTTGCAGTCACTTCCGCTCGCAGAGTGAGTGAGTTACAGGCACTTTCTGTTAAGCCACCCTTCCCTGTGTTTCATAAGGAAGGGTTGTCCTTAGAGTTCGTCCTTCCTTTCTTCCGAAGGTGGTGTTGGAATTTCATTTAGGCCAGAAGGTTGTTCTTCCGGTGTTTTATCCTCCTCCACATCCTGGTAAGGAAGAGCAGAGGCTCCATAGGCTAGATCCTAGGAGAGCGTTAAGCTTTTATATTTCATGCATGTCCCGGGTCAGAGTGGACGATCAACTCTTCAATGGTTACGCTGGAAAGCGTTTGGGACAAGCTGTGACGAAACAGACTTTGTCTCGCTGGATTATTTTGGCCATCTCTGAGTGTAACCGCTTGGCGGGTAAGGACCCAGCGGTCGGCATACGGGCCCATTCTACCAGGGGTATGGCTGCCTCTACTGCCCTACAGAGGGGTGTTCCTATTCGTAACATCTGTGATGCAGCCACCTGGGCTTCAGTACATACTTTTGTACGTCACTACTCCCTCGATTCCATCCAGGGGCAGGATCTGGCCTTTGGCAAGGCGGTCCTTTACTCCACAATTTGATTGGGCATTCTAAATTTCTGTTTTCTAATTTCTTTTCCCACCTCCTTGCATTGGTACTGCTTTGGGAGTCTGTCATAGATATGGAATACGTCGGAGGACCCAATCCCCTCGAAGAACAAGTTACTCTCTTACCTGGTAACGTTCTTTCGATGGGATGGTCCAACGACGTATTCAATATCACTCCCTCCCTGCCTTCCCCGCTACAGAATTTCTTATGCAATTGCAGCTTACGTTTCCGCAAGGCTTTGTGTGGTCAGACTGGCAGAAGACTGGTGCCACACGTTCTGGGAAAAAACTACAACTGAGGCTACGGGCGTCGTGCGTCCTACTTATAACATCCACTGACGTTGGCCGTCGGAGGAGGTCCTCGAGGGCGGCGTATCGATGTCATCGACGCAGGACGCAGACGCCGAAAGATTTTCCGAAGCAGCATAGCTGTGGTGATTACTGTCATAGATATGGAATATGTCGTCGGATCATCCCATCGAAAGAACGTTACCAGGTAAGAGAGTAACTTGTTCTTCTCCAACAATCCAATAATTTCTCCAGTTCTTCTATGATCTTAATTGTGTGAGTATTATTCGGGGGTTGTAAACATTAAGAATAAGAGTACCTTTCTAATCTCTCTTTGCACCACAGGACAATGTAGCTGCAAATATATATTGGCATTTACATGAAGGGAGGAACTCAGATAAAAAGAAATGATTCCTTGCTCCCATCACCAGTCCCCTGAAAGGTCTGCCCTTATTATTCTTTAGTGCCTTCCTGTATTTAACATTGAAGCCGTCCAAAGCGAAATCATTGAGCAAACACATCTCCTGAAGCAAAATTGAATCGGCCTCTAAGAGAAATGCAGTCCCCGTGACATTAGAGACAAATGAGTGGTATCCTCTAGTGTTTCATGATATTATCAATAGTTTATCCACAATTCTCCGATCCTGTCAATCAATTTCTTCACAATTCACATATTGTTCTTCAAAACCCTCATTGTTATCAGTGTTGTTCATATTTAGGCCAGCAATAATCATCTTCAATAAATTGTCTATATCTACCCCTAACTCTTTTCTGGTAAACGTAGCTTTAAAATCTTTCTTACTTACTACAGGTTTAGTCTGTTTACCTTCTACCGTTGTAAGTATGTATCCCATCTCACAAAATAAATTGGCATACGAGAGTATAAATTCCAAAATAATTGGAGAAACTAAATGTATTATAGACCAATTTGCATCCCTAAATGTTTGGGGGATCTCAACCAACATTATCTCCTTCGTTGTAATCACTTTTAAATCCTGGACTTGATGCAATTATGCAATTACATTGCTCCTATTCAAGAAAGGACTATGACCAGTTTGTAAATGTGTCCACAATTTTGATTTGTGTGACTCTACTTCTTTCCGAGCATAGAATATCACCAATTCCAAGGACCTTCAGAATATCCTTTCTACTGATCTATGCGATGTTTTCTAACTTATCCGCTTCAGTTTCATCCCAAGCCTGTTCAAAGGATACATTGGGCCTCATTCCGAGTGTGAGGGTCCGGAAACAACGGTGCCGGTAAGCTTACCTGCACCCTTGTATCTGCACCACCACACTACAGGTCTACCTGCAGGGGCCATAGCGCCCGGCAGTTCTGACGGACCCCGGTAGGCAGAGTCATCACTGAAGCAATTGCACTGTTAGTAACGGTGCAGTGTGCTTCCATCTTTCCACTCCCATGGGGTCCACAGGAATGGGGAGTTACTGAATCTGCCGCCTGACTTCCCGCTCCACCAGGACTTGTATTGTCCCGATGGCACCAGGAAGTCAAGCGGTGGATTCAGTGTTTCGGGGTCGGCGACCTCTTAATGAGGCCCATTATCTATGTCAAATATATCCTCTTCATTAGAGAAAGATGCAGTTTTATTAATTTCCTCCTTATCCCCTATCTTAGTTTTCAGCCACTTATTAATGGCCCCTTGCTTACCTTCTACAATATGTTTTGTTCTTCTCATCCTGGATCTCTTATCTTTTTTCTGAATTTCTTCAACAATAGTATAATGATCTTCCAACTCAATACAATCACATCTAGCACAGGCTAGACACTGACAATGGCCCACATTACAACTCCGGTGATCAACCGCCCGAACGCCCTGACTGCTTAACAGCACTCGAAGGTGCACCCAGCAGGTGAGCGCGCACGTTTCCTTTTAACAGGCTTTGGCATTCAAGGGGGTGTGGTCCTGATTTTAAAAGCAAAATCCAGTAATATATAGCAGGTTCATTTAAATATTAAAATGCAGCTTCAAACAGATCAACATCCCACAGCCTAACAGCACTCGAAGGTGCACTCAGCAGGTGTTATAGGCTCAAAAACATCTTAGCAACAGAACATGTTACCTGCCTACATGGATCTCATTAATGTCAATTCACGCAAGTCTTAATTTCCATATTCAATTCTCTATATATCGTAAAAGATATTAGATATTCTAAATATTTCTATTTATCGTCAATAAATGTCTCCCTAAATTCTTAATCTCTCCAAAGCATTTCAACATGAGGCATAGCATTGCGGTGTAATTACGAAAAATAGTCTTAATTTTCCTCAATGACACCCACCATTTACTGATTAAAATACTTTCTCTACATTAAGGGCCTCATTATGAGTCTGGCCAAAAAAATGTAAAAAGTAGGAAAAATAGTTCTCTGCAAATGCAAATTGTACAGGGACATTCACCACTGAATTCCTGCACCACTGAACTACGGGTTAGGAGGTAAAGTGGAGGAAAAACCTCCAGCAGAATGCTGAAGCTGATTCCTCTGGCTTACTTCTCATAGAACTTCCAAATCAGTGGAATTACCGCTGGCAGTAATTCCACTGAAATTTGCATGGAGTCCTATGAACTCCAATAAATGGGGACTAACACCGCCTACCAAAACTTGTAATCCATCTGTAATTCTGCCTGACCAGGTCACAGTAACAGTAAATCTGTTTAGTGGTATTTTGGCAGATTTACTACTGAAATACCACCAAACTTGTAATGAGGCATGGGATTTTTACATGTGTATGTAACTTTAAATCTATATATGTGGGCATCTTTCAATCTACATATGTGTGTACAGCTTTCCATTTGTTTCTGTTCATTGGTCTTCATATCTTTAGGTTTTGGGCTGCAGATGTAATCTTCTCCAGTAAAAGGTACAATGTTAAAGCACTCCCGCCTTTTCACATTAGACAGAGGTATTCTTGTACATTTCAAGATAGGTGAGTGCATGGGTTTAACACTTGTATGATTTTCTGTGGCTAGAAAAAATTCCCCTTTGCTAATTTCTGTCTCAGAAACATTAAATGTGTGACTAGATTACCATTGGCTGCAAATTTGCATGATACCTTGTTAGGCAATCGTATTTTATGACACTCTGCATGAGTGTATGCCAGCAGGATCCACATATTGTATTTTAAATGGTGCCTAATTTTTCAAAAAGAAACCTGTGCATTTACGTTGCCCCAAGTGCTGTCAGTTTTAAACTGCGCTTCTCAATCCAGGAATGCATTGGGATTTAAGGAAATGACATCTCACTTTGTACTCCACTTAATGGGAGACACAGGGCACCATATTTAGGAGTGCACCTGTATCTTTGTCACATTAGCATTTCCCTTGGCTCCCAGCCCATTGATTCACAGGATTTTACCATAGATACTCAATTGGGACAATATGGAGGGCTCTATTTACATTTAAATGTGTCTGCTTTATTTTTGGGGAATCAGCTTGAACCCTCATTCTGGATTTACTGCCTCAGCAAGGTCCTTTTCAGCTGCCTTCCTGTAACCCTGCCTCTTATTATTCTCAGCTCCCCAGCCATCTCCTTCCAGCTGTATCCAGAAATATTCTTCAATATTTATCTCTCAATTCCAGGTGCAAGCTATTTTATAATCATGTACTCCTCCCCTCCTCTTGTGTGGCTTCCACCAGTGTCATGACACAGAAATGAGGGGGACTGTGAAAAACTAGAAGGTGTCTCACCCACTTGTCCCCTGAGAGCTGTCATCCAGGTGGCCAGGACACGGACATCGTTTTTGGATCCAGTACCTGGGGTTGGACCAGTCTTCGGGGAGTGGGAGTGAGTCTCCTTCCTTATAACACCTTTACTGCATCCTACCCAGTAGGATATTTAGGAACTCTGCCCCCCCCTTTACAACACAAACACTTTCTCACTGACGGCCTGCTCTAAAGAAAAACAGACTAACACCCGAGCCATATACCTGACGTGTCCCAATACAATGGTCAGGCAATTACTGATCATCACACACTTCCATTACAGTTCCCCACATGTATAAAAGATGAAGCACGAGAGCACACTCTGAGCAAGGCATAACACACGAGGACACAGCAGTTCCAAGAGGACAGTTTAACAAGAGGACAAAGACAGCGAAACAGAAGAGGGTCGCAAGAAGGAAAGTTCCCTTGACCTTTTTGCCAGGGAACCGTTACTTTCATGAGACCCCAGGAGAAAGCGTAAGACCAGGAAACCAGGCTGAAGAATCCTGCATTGTGCGGCTCAGGTACCCGGGGCCCTTCCTCGTCAGTAATCAAGGCGGGAAAAATCTCCAGCCACCGTGGTAATATCTTTGCTCTAAGAACAAACCCGCTTCAGTGAAAGCAACACAGCCGGTGAGTCGGGGAGAAAGATACAAGACCAGTCTGTGTTGAAGCCAAGGTTGCAAGCAGCAACACTGTATGGCAAGTGCTGGAACGAACATTGTTAAAATGTGTGTGAAGGGAGACGCAATTGAAGTTAAACTGCTGATGAGTAATTGAACTTTAAAGTAAACTACAATACCTTTGACAGAGTGGTCCGGCACTGCATGGGTGCTCATTCGAAGGTCTCTGTAAGGTAGCCAGCTAAGAAGTGAGAACAGTAGATAAAGATGGTTCGAGCGTGGCAGAGGGAGATCAATTGAGAGAGAACAAATAAATGTGAATAGAAGTGGTCCTGCAACAGGTCAAGTCAAAGCCTGCACACAGTCGAAAGGCTTCGATTTCGATGAAGTAAATCGAAGTTTGGAAAAATACATGGATTTGGTTCGAGCTTGACAGAGGGCGATCAAGTGAAAGCTTTGTGTTAAAGTGGGTCTGAGCCCGGTGGAGGGGGAGGGGCTGGGGTGAATCGAGAATCACCCAAGAAGTTGTACATGAGAATCCTGAGTAGACAGGAACTTTTGAATGTTTGTTTGTTGCATCAGCCCCTCTGAAGTAAGAGACTTTCAGTGGCAAAGATACTTTGACATGGAATGCCCTGATACTGAGATCTGAACTGCATCCCCGTGCTAGAGAAGCCAGAGACTGTGCTAAGCTTGAGTGTGCCGCCTTGTCCAGTGCTGAAAAGGTGGGAAGGGAGGCCAACGGCTTGAATATCCTGACATATCACTTCTTGAACACTTTTCTTTTTGCATAACGTTGTTTCCCACACTGTTTATATTTAGAAGTAAGGATTGGCAATAGGTTTATTAGTATAGGCCCTTTTATTTCGACACTCTAATAGGACTGCGTTTTTATTATTTGATGGTCGTATCTTGCTCCCATCTTTAGATTTAGGATTAGATAGGTGTTTTTCAAACCCCATTGAAGTTCAATAATCACCTTTGAACTGTGGTCACTTGTGTCTGTCTTACTGTTTGAGACCATGCCTTCCTTACGTGACCCACGCCTAAACTAATGGAGAGGCATTTCTCTTATTTTAAAGTAGCTTTGGATGTGGACATGTGATACATATCATTATATTCTGCAGATCATAACCCACAATCCAAGATGCTGAATATCCGTGTATGATGTATATTTGCAGAGATAACAATTCTTAATACTTTTTTCATTCCCTTTCTCATTATTCTCCAGGCGTATTGTATAAGGTTTGTAAGATGTCATTTTTATCTATGAACTGCAGTTTGTTTCAAGTTGATGGGATCTTTCATTGTGAAAATATTATTTTTGTAAATTAATATATTTTATGGACTGCAAAACATGTCTTTTTCAGTTTGTATGTGAAGGAATTTTGACTTCGGCCAACATAGGTCACTGTTGGTACATCCCACTCACATTCCCCTTCATGATATTAATACATGACAAGGCTGGTTTCTTTTGATTTTTCACAGAGATCAGATAAGATGTCCCTTGACTTTTAGCTAAATTTATTTTCTGAGGGGCCTGAAGTGATATATGTGATGGCTTTCTTTGTACCTTATCCATCTGCCAGCATCTGGCAATCGATATGAGGCCTGGGCTTGGAAGCTATTTTGAACACGATGAATCAGGGCCTTGCTGTGGCCTCACATCTTGTGATTTGGTTGGGGGGGCTAGAGTTAGGTGAATGCTAGGTCAGCTCTAGCTAACACCCAGATAGAGGTCATGTATGTCTCAATTTGAATTAAATATAATATAGGATTTTTCAAAAAGGAGTGAAATACATCGAAGAATATAATAGAACTTCGAATGATGCCTCTTTTCTATATTAAACTTCACATTATTTTATTTAAAATGAAGCATATTGCAAAATACAATCATTAAAAACGAATAAGAGGCTATTTTATATAATAAGGGTTATTTTATTACCTAATTGCAGTTGTCTTCTATATGCTTGGGACCCAGGAAATCCTGGAATTGTTAACTTAATTTCTAAAATTCAGAATTCATGTTCTTGACACGTACTGAATTCTTTTCGATGTGGCAAACATACTCTCTTACCTGCACATTTTTCTACAAGTCCTTACATACTGATCAGCATTTGTGTGTTTAAAGCATGAAATCAGGCCTTTAGCACTTTTGCATGTAGGAAGTTCCAATTTTAAGATACGGTTCTCAGCATTTCCTTAGCATTGGCAAGCCAGTTTCTGGATTCCTATGAAATGGTTACAGTTTGTCTCTCGGGTGTACATGCAGTTTTTCTCATTTCACTGGGACATCCTTTTGCATCATGGCAGCAAGCAAGAGGCGAAATCCACTAGGAGGCATTATTTTGTGTACATCACCTCTTTTGCTCTTTCGGAAACTCTTTCTGTTGTCAGTTCACTGACAACAGTTCATGGCATTTTCTTCTGCAGGTCTTTGCCTTCCCTCCACTTAAACACTCTTGGTCAGACTCCTGTACATGCTTAAGCACATTATTCACGGCCTATCGTTCTGGGACCACCTTCAGCTGTCATCCTCCACCACTATGGACTCAGTGTAGAGAGAGAGTGGGAGGTGAGTGTCAGAGTGAAAGGAGGATGATCAGAAGAAGGTGGTGATGTAGTGGTAATGGTAGTGTGGAGTAGTGTGTTTTAGTGTGTGCAGGAGCAAGAGTACTGTACAGGAGATAGTAGTATGGAGGAGGGAGCAGTAGCGTATACAAGTGGTAGTAGTGTGGAGGAGGGAGTAGTAACATTGAAGTTGGAGGTAGGTAGTAGAGGGAGATAGAAACATCAGAGGAGGAAGACCTAGTGAGAAGATGGGTGGAGTTGGATGCTGGAAAGTAACGAGAGGAGAATAGCAGCCACAGAGAGGGAGAGGAACACTATGGTGTGAGAAGATTGAAACTGAGTCGGGCAGTGTGTGTAGATGGCAGACCCGTATAATTTATTTAGTTACTAACAACATCTATATTGTAGGACCAGCTTAGAAAAATCCCAGAGGGACACCAGCTTAGAAAATCCCATGGGGAACTTGGATAGAGAGGGTGATTGCTTTTAGGTCCCCGTTGAGAGCTATCTCAAGATTAGGCAGTAGGGGTGGCTAATCTACACATACTGAGTTGGGGACTAAGGATGTCTGTGCTAGGGTAGACCGTGCTTAGGCGAGAGTGTGAGGATATGATAAGATATGATATAAATCATTTATAACGTGCCTGTACACAAGTGTTTCTAGGAGCGACGGCATGATAAGATGGCCCTATCTCTCTGTCAAAGAACTCAATAAAAGCCCTTGAACCGTCTTTGGTAGTTGGAGTGTCTTTTAAGCCATTTGTGACAATGCTCACCCTTCATCTGTGCTGAAGGTGGTCATCCTTTGACCTCAATAAGGACATCTCGCTCCTGGTGTTCTTCTCCAATCCAACCTCACTGGCTGAGGGGATACTACCTACTCTGGGTGTGATGAGAACACTCAAATTTGATCTGGAGTGCCCTGTTGCTTTCATTAACTCATCATGCCTCTGAGGCGGTTGCTCACCCGGCCAGAAAGGCGGCTAAAGCCTCCACTGGGAGGTAAGAGGTGGATTACATATTGGAATGCTTCAAGGTCAGAAATATTGTTCCTTCCAAAGGCTTATATGAGCTCACCTGGTTTGACCAAAAGCTGCTTTAATGGCCTTTCAAAGATATATTGCGATAGAGGAGATTTGTAAGGCAGTGACTTGGGCCACATCGCATGTTTTTGCAAGCAGCTCTGGAGCAGAGGCTCATTTGGGCCAGGCAGTGCTACAAAACCGCTTTGGTCAATAAAGGACTTTTTTCATCCACCCTTAGTGTTCAGGATGCTTTGAAATCTCCCTTAAGTATGTAGGAAAGGGAACATAATATAGGTCCCCTTTCCTCCATATACCCTCCTGGCTTCCCATCTCATGACATTCAGGGTATTCCATTTGGTTAAAAGGACAGGTGCTTGTGTAGTGTTGCGAAAAACAGGTGCAGGACTCGAATCTTGGATGGGGTTAGTTTGGTAAATCATTAATAGGAGCACTGCAAGATGAACATGGAAATGGATAGCTCACCATCCCAAAGCAATCCAAGACTGTGTTGATCCACACCTTTATCCAGAACTTTTATAGGTTTTCAGTATATTGACTTCAATATGAGTAGAAGACTCTATGACTTCACTAAGGTGCACTTAAATCCTCCCAATTGAACCAGGCAAACCTACCCTCCCACATTAATTTCCTCATTCGTCAATAGATGACCAGTACAGATGTGCACCCTTAATATAATTATTTCTCACACCCTTTATCATCATTCGTGTGAAGCTGCTTGTGTTTGTGAAACGTAGGTATACTATGGGCAGTGTAAGCATATTTCTAAATAACTTGCTAAGCTAGCAGAATACGAAACATGTCAGTAAATACAGCTTTAGCTGAGTTTCTTCTCTAAGGGCCTTATCATGAGTTGGGCGGTAATGCCGGCGGTATTACCGCCGGCCGTATTAGACCTACCGCCAAACCCCCCAGTGCTATTAGCGCCGGATCACGGGTTTAGCGGTAATGGAATTCCCCATTCCCCACTGAGCCCATTCGGGAATGCCCCATTCCCCATTGTGCTCAATGGGGAATTTTTGCGCTTTTACAGCCGGCGGATTTCCCGGCGGCGGCAATAGCACGAATTTTCGGCGGAATTACCCCCCAGCTCAGAGCTGGGGAGAAATCCGCCGAAGCCCTGATTTGGCGGACCCTTAATAGCGCGACCGCCAAACTCGTGATGAGGCTCTAAATCTTAACTGCAAGCATGTAGTTGCAAATTGAGTTTTTCTGTAAGCTACGTGAGGCCTAGTTCTGAATATTGAGGTCCAGTCTTTCTCTAATCTGTGTACTTCTTACAGTTAGATTCACTTGCAATTGCATTTCCCATCAATAGTCCCTGAAGCATTCATTTGGATATATCTGCGTTTTTCTTCCACTGCCCAATTTGAGGCTAATTACCACTAGCCTCACATCTTTAAACACTTTGAATAATCAATTCCAGGAAACCAGGTTCATTTTCAAACATCTCTTCCGTTACATTCATCAACATAATCCGCTCTTAAACTCAGAATGTATTACCAGTTTTCATGAAGCAATTAAAAATATATCTGATTACCAGATACGAGCGATTCTCTCTCAAAGGATAGCAAAATCAACACAATCCCAGTTTATAGAAGCTCCTAGCGACCCAATATAATTGGTTAGCCAAAACCAAAAGGATACAAGCAATTCATTCTCAAAAGCATAGCAAAATTAACAGGATCCTATAGATTATAGAAGTGTTCCAATAGAATTGGGAGGCCAGGATCAAAGGGACCATCCTGAAAACGTATTCTGTGTTTGTGATATAGCCAGTCTAATATCAGTAACAATATCAGCAAAGTTGTCTTCATAATTCTGATGCAATTTAGGCACAGAGCCTCCTTTCGAGACCAGGATAGTATCAAAGGCCGTTTGATTTTGCAGTACAATAGTACACAGAGACACTTACTCATGAGTAATCTGTGAGAGTGCCACTGAAGTTTCATTTTCCACTTTCTCAAGCAGCAAGGACAATTTGAGATTGTTATGATCAATCGTGACGGCTATTGCAGGCATAAAATAGCCCCAGCCAGATTCTCTATTATGCTTTGAAGGTGATGGCAGTTTGGAAACGTGTCTAATGGCAATATCACATGTAACTCACATCTCAATCTGTAGGTAACCAACTATAGGCTAAGACTACATGTAGAACGTAGGTGGCATAACCAGATTCCGTAAAAGAAAATCATTTACCTAAAGAGATGAAAACATTGTTTATAGTAACATTGTGGCTGGTGCACAGAATATTTGATTTAATAATAATTTAGCTGGATATGATATCCGAATTGCAGAAGGTTTCCTGCAAAGCTGGTCAGGGGAAGGGCAATTGGGAAAACCTGAAAAACCCATCTATTAACCAGAACAAGGCATATGATATGATACGATAAGATAAGTCCTAGAGCCATGTAGCCATCACCCGATATGAAGGAGCTGGTGCGATAGGGAAGGTGAGGTTTATATAATGCGGAGGATGGGCACAGATCTAACAGTTGGGCACATTCTGAATGCAGGCATATAGCTACATGGCATGCTTTCAATTCAATAATGAGCATTGGGGCCCTGTGATTCATGCCAAGTAGCATTACATGTTTCAACTGTTAAGACAAATACAGCATCAGAAAACATGAAGATCCCTCTTGATAAACCAGTTAATAATTCACTTCAATCAGATGTGTTCTTGATGGAGGATATCCGGTGCAGTTGAAAAGCATGTTTTTGGGCCTCATTACACGGTAGGCGGTGAACCATGGCGCAATTAGCGCCATGGTTCATGCCGGTAAAATACCGGCACCGCCTTGGTGGAAAGGGGAATTACCGCCCCATTCCAAGGTTGGAGGGGCAGTAATTCCCCCTTCCACCATTGCCCTTCCCCATTCCCATGTTTGCCCCATAGGGCATAATGGGAATGGGAAAGGCGCTAATTACGGCACCGCAAATTGCGGTACCGTAATTAGCTCCCTGGGTCCCTTTGCGGGTTGGTTTTTAACGCCTGCAAAAAGCAGGCGTTAAAATCCCCAACCCGCAAAGGGACCTCGTAGTAAGGCGGTAAGGATTTACCGCTACTGCTAAAATAACAGGTACCTGTAAACCCTTACCGCCTACCGTGTAATGAGGCCCTTTGGCTTTTTTCACAAATGGCTCAATGAGTGCTCAGAATCCCGGAGACTGTTCAAGGGTTTTTTGTCACACATGGTCCCCAAGATACCAATAAGTAAGATACAAATAAGGAAAATGGTGACTCACCAGGAATGTAATAAGGATCCTGGTCCGTACTGACATGCCCTCTGTTCCGTATTCAGAATCTTTAGAATTAAAAAAATCTTCCAAATGAACTACCTCACCCGCTGATAGTACAAAAGGCTAGAGGAGTGAATCACTGGAAAGGGCATGGCGTCCACCAATACACAGGAAGACCAGTCGGGGAGCAGTGATCCGCTTCTCAAGGAGACTTGTTTTCCATCCCTTGTCTTCTCCTGCAAAAGCAAATGGACCAGATTCAATGTATAGTAATATCAGAGCATTTCACCACCAACCCTCCTTGTAACCCAAAAGCGACTAGTACCCTTAATATGTTCTCTTACCGTAATGAGGAGCAAGCAAGTCCTAGATGATCCAGAAAGAAGACAGGACAAACGAGTAAGGGAAGGGAATAGTTACTTAGGAGCTAGTACCCGTACCGTATGAGGGACGCACTAGAGTCGAGTTGGTGCACTGAATAGTCCCCTGGAAAGCGTTCTGTGAGTCCAGTGCACGTGTCTTTGGAAGTACGCCAATGGAAAGTATTCAGGGTCAAAATTGATAGCTCACTGTAGTAGAGGTGAAAGTAGGATCTCAGTAGTGGAGTAGAGGCTCCAAATGCAGCACTTTGAGTAGATGCGCACTTTAGAAGGAACTACTGGTAGCACGCGCGCTGTAGAGAAAGAGATGGGATGTGATGTGCTGTAGCAGGAGCCAATGTATCAGGGACGCACAGTCCTTAAAGCAGAGTAGTCGGAAAAACGGAATTTCAGGAGGTAACGTAATGTGGGCTCAGAATCATGGTTCTGTTACACAAACCGTAGCACGAAAGCAGGGTATTCAAACAGCAGTTGGGAATGCCTTGTGAGCGGGAAAACAGTTATTTTCACAATACCATAACCCGCAAACTGGGTGGTCATACAGTAGACGTAATGTAGAAGTATAAGACAAGACAGCTCCTTTAACAGACCGGAGTTGATATTACCAGGTAATCAGAAGGCAGATTGAATGCTGTTGGTACGGCAACAAAGGCTGAATTCAGGTCAGAAGTTCCAATGGAAACAATGTTGTGATGCAGAACGCAGAAGAGTAGCCAGAGCTTCAAAGATTGGAACGTTAATTAGAAGCACCAGGCGGCCGCCGTCACAGCGTTTAAATAACATATTGACCGCATTCAGATCACGGGATATGGTTGTTCAACTCACGTGACAGCCCTTATCAATAACATTTGGACAGGGAGCACGGAATCCCAGAAACACTCCCTATCTCCTTGGAACCCTCCATGTGAGCTTCCAACGAGAATAAAACGGTCTGGCTGCCATTCTACGGGCAAACTGCTGCTTATAAAAATCTGTAAGCAGCTTCCTTTTCTTGGAACTCACAGAGGTATCAGCGCAGGTAGGAGCAGGGACAGGCATGACATTTTTATTTGATTTTTCAAGTTTGACGAATGCGGTGGAGTCATAACTGGTTCCCTCACAGTGACCTCCTCCCATGTGGCCAGGGGACGGCAGTCGCTATCTGATCCTGACCCTGTAGGGTGAATATATGAGGGAGGATCACATGGGAGGAAACAGCTGTTGGGGGGAGGTGGTGGCTCCATCAAACGCAGCGCAGTATTCTCTCCTTCCTCTTGAAGAAAACCTTATAATACCCAAGTTCTTGATTGCTTGCTGTCATCCCACAAATCCCTCTTATTGTAAAAACCAGAAACCCCTTTCTTTATGTCCCTCTAAACAGAATCCCTTATATACCTCAAACATTCACCACACACCTATAACATCTAATGTTTCTCTATATAACGTTTTTGAACAACATTTTAGAAATCCAATAACATCTATGGACTTCAGCTCACATAAAGCCTCAAGTACTGAGATGAAGAAGAGGAGGGGGAGGAGTTGATGTAGAATGAGAGAAACCCAAAACCTAATGTGCAGACTGGTTGTTTGGTTGAACCACAAGTGTGTAGGTCATTCGAAAATGGCATATGCACTCAAGCCAGTAGTAGAACGGAAGAGAACTGTGGCAGAGAAAGTTAAGAAGGAGAGAGAACGGATAAATCTATGCGGCGGCTTGCGAACGCGCGTCATACATAGCGGCGTGGCATGAAGGAAGGAGAGATGCAGCGCGCTCACCTGATGGACCATTTGAGCACTTGGAGCCGCAACGTAGCACCTGGAGATACGATCGTGCTGGAAAAGCATTCTTCAGTCCAAGCCACAGTCCCAGAGGGAAGCCGGAGAGTGAACACAGAGCTGCAGGAAACACTGGAGAAATGTTTGCATTGTGTAAGAAGACGTCCCTGGAAGGAAGCTTAGCTGCAGAGGCACGCCATAAGTCGGAGACGCTGCAAACTACCAGTGAGTCTGCCCAGTGCCTTTGGGAATCCCGGGTCGTACCGACACACTTGCAATCAAGAGAATGAATTATGTGAAACTACTATTATGGACAATTCTCAAAGGCGGTTTAAATACAAACAAAACCTAATGTTAAAGCAATGACCAAAAGGAAAAATATTTGAATACCGACAAGATTAAATGCAGCAACAAAATCTGAACAAATACCTATGCATGAGATGTCAATGTGGGGGAAAGCTGGAGCAAGTGTCATCCTAAGTAAACATATTGAAACACAACAATGTTGATGTGGCTGTGGCATAGTGAAAAGGACAGTGAAATCAATAAGACGTCCTGGTAAAAGGAATACACCAGGCATTTGGCATTTGGGGAAAGATACCTGGCAGGGAAGTATACCAAGGGATCTACAGAACCCCAGCGAAGGATTCCTGGCAGGGGGGTTTGCCATGCAATACACCAAAGTTGTATAAAGCCTCTAACATTGTGCCAGCCATTTTGAAACTGTATAAGAACTTTAAAACTGTGGGAAGATACCTGGTAGGGGAGTATACCAGGGGATTTGAAGAGCCTATAGGAGTATTCCTGGCAGAGGAATATACCAGGAGATCCACCAAAGTTGTAGAGGAAAGTTTAACTATGTTGCAAAATACCTTGCAGGGAAGTATACCATGGAATCTGACAAGCACCTGAAAGAAGTTCTGAAAGGTAGATAAGACTTTTAACACTGGGACAAGATACCTGGCAGGGGAGTATGCCAGGAGATCTGAAGCACTCACAAAATGATTACCGGTAAATGGGTACACAAGGCAATCCACCAAAATTCAAGAGAAGTTAAAGAAAGCTTATTATGAAATTTATCACATGAATAGAACTTTGAGAATCCAGTACAAAGACACCTGTCTCCTTTCCCTAGCCAATCTGGGTCTCTGTTCCCCTCCTGGGGGGTGTTAAATACAAGAAAGCGTTCATGTAGTCCATTAAGCCCTGCCTCCTTTCTCTGCATGTGGCCACTGCCAAGCCACAATGGCGGTTCAATTTGTACAGTGTCTTAGTTTGTGGTAGAGGGCTCCGGCCTAGTCATCCCTAAAGGTAAGTTCAATTTTTATTTGGGGGATTTTAATGTATGTCCCTGATGGTCTAGTGAGCCTGCACTGGTCTCCTTCCTGAGCGGGCTGAGACTGACATGCAGTGTGTGGCTTTGGAAACATCCGCGTAGGAGCTTGGGTAATCTGTTGTTTGCATCCATCTGGCAAGGGTTGTATGTTGCTCACACAGGAATCCAAGCTGGTGCACAGGATCTCTGGTTCTCTCTCCGCCAACTCTCCCTCTCCAGCAGGGTTTACATGTGCCTTAAAATGAGGTGCTGATGATTTTCTCCTCTTTAGCAGGTACTCTTCTCCTGTGTCTGCACCTTTCAACAAACAAAAGAAAAAACCTGGGCAACATTTGGAGTCACAGGCAATGGGTGATGCAAATGGGTACTGCATATAAACTGGCACATGGGGAGGGGACAGGAATCGGGGCACCGTCAGCTGCCACCATCCCACTTTAAGAAAGGTCTGTCTATGGAATCTCCCATGGTAGGACTTCCCCCGCCAGGCTCAGAGGGTTTCTGATCCCCTCTTGACAAGGTCAATTACTTACCTTATCACACTTTGCAGGCTTTCAAGAAGTTGATGTGCAGCATACAAGTCTAGGAGCAAAAAGCACTTCAATGCAGACCATAAACAGGCATTGTCATCTGGATGTGCCAATGGATGAGAAGGAAACTCATAAGTGTAGTGTTTGTCAGGTTTAGGATGCGTGAGAAACCTGAGGGAGTTCTCACAGGTAGTCCCCAAGGATCCTTTGTTCAGGAGGCCAGGAGAAGGCCATTGCTCTTAGATCTCAACCCTGGGGGCTGACGAGCGAGGGAGGATCACCTTGGCAGGGGGTCCTTGGAGGCTAGGGAGAGAGCGCCTGAAGGTGAGACATGGTGTTCCCCCTTTTCCGTGCCCTGATCCATCTTACCCTCCCTCTACTGTCATCGGATATTGTTATACCTCCCCTGTCTTAACACATGACTTAAGAAAAACAGAAGCGAGTCAGAAGCTACCCCTGTTCAGAGACGCAATTGGGAGTAGGTTTGCAGCAGAAGGCAAGGTTTAGCAAATACTAGCCGAAAGACAGTCACAGAAATGGGCAAGGTGAATCCAAAATTCAAACTTTAATATATGGACGGACATCTAAAAATTGCAGGCCTATAACTCAAACATGAGGCCTTAAAAACACATGGGCCCGTAAGGGAAAAGATAATGATACGTTTAGTTACATATTGTAGTGAAGGGTTAGTAACAAAAACTATTTGTGCAGATTCATGTACCACTCAAAAGTAGTAGTACGCCATTATTGTCGACACATTAAACAGTTAGTGTTTCTGGTTTGGAATGAAAATGATCCTCAGGAGGTGCTGTGTTTTGGTAAGTTGTCTGGAGGGACTGAAAAGGTCATCAGGACGAAGTTGGTGGAAGAACAGGTAATATGAAGTACCTATAGAAATAGATGGCATGATGTGGGTCAGGGGTGAGTGACCAAGGGGTATAGATTATATTAAGAAGCTGCAGGTCGGAAAACCTACCTTGCTATGTCGTCTTGTGAACTTTAATGAATGGACAGCAGCCGTGCTTGGTACTGGCAGAATTAGTTGGATCCTGTTGTGTCTTGGATCTAGGAAAGTGGTACATGATTACCTTTCTGTCTAATAAGAATGCATCATATTGTAGTAGAGTAACTGGCATAACAAATGGGTACCTAGGATGGTTAGTAAAACCAGGTGAAAAAAATATATATAGGGCTGGCTGTTGATGCCGCGATGAAATGTATCGTTAAGTTATGGTTGCAGTAACAGGATCACCAAAGGAATTAACAAATTGCCTAGCTTAGTGGTGTATTAAGAGCTATGGTCGACCTAGATTAATGTGTCATTGATTTACTTATTTAACTGGTGACTGTGAACCGGAACGAAGGACAGTATATGTAGTTACTGTCAAGCATGTTGAATGGCGCGTTTAAAACAGCAGAATTTAATAGAGCAAATGGCTCTTTGTGATTTGCACGGGGCAGAAGACATGCTTAATGCCAGGCCCGCGTGTGCTGGAGTTGCATGCATTGTCTCCAAGGAAAATACATCACGGACAGTGCCCGTAATGTTGTCTACTAACATTTCTGGTGACTATCACCCAGAATGGTCGCAGTAAGATAAAACGAGTGAGGCTAGTTAATGTAATTGAGAAAGAATCCCGAAAATACCCAATAATGATATCGGAAGAGAAGTTCACGGAGTAACCCTGTGCCTGATGGCGGACATGCGTGCGCTTGAGCTTCGTACGTTTCACCAAAAATGTATCATAACAGAGTAGCATCATTACCGGCTCATTCAACAGTGAGAGGTGGGCACGGCAAATGTGTAAGGCAGACCATACAGCTTACCTCGTAATGGGAGCTGGGGAGCTGTAGCTGTGTCCGCCGTGAGGTAGTGAAAGCACTGCGCGCATGTGTGTCGCGTGGTTTGTGCATTAGGTACGGACTGTTTGAATGAAGCAAGCTTTAACCTGTTAGCTTGAGGGAGATGTGTGTGTATAATACATATATGTATGTGTATATATATATGTGCCAGGCTTAGTTAATAAACACCAATTACTGTTGTATAGTACACATATCGAAACAAAGTGTTGTGGCACATTCGTAATACAGGACAAGTAAGTCATGGTTCAAAACCTATAGTGCAGCATGTACTGATGCATTATAAAACAATGTTTTAACACATTTCAAGTTATTTTGAGTTACCATATACATCTTGGTTTGGAGAATGGTCCCTGAAGTACTTTGTTATGACAGTTGATTTGACCAGGACATTGCATATTAAATAGTAAACCATCTTTGCACTCAAAATTGATGCGTTAATGCAATCTTATTTCACATAATTGAGTAGAAAGATGTTTTTCGGTGGTCAAACCCTGTGTAATATCAGTTTTGATAAGACGATGTGGTTACCAAATTAATAGACAACAAGATGGGACATTGTTTCGGTTGGTAAATACCTGTATAGGTATCGGTAAACCAGATGTTATAAACACTGAACACTAATTTCTATCGTATAGTATGCATATCAAAACAAAACAAAGTATTGTGGCATATTCGTAATACATGACATGTGAGTCATGGTTCAAACAGCTGTAGTGTAGTATATAATGATGCATTATAAAACACAATGTTTTAACACATTTACAAACATTTAAAACAGCAGGATATATAGAGTTATATTAAGTTAACATATACATCGTGGTTTGACGAATGTCCACTTTAATACTTTGTTATGAAAGTTGGAGTGGAGTGGCCTGGCCAACACATATTAAACTATTTTTGCACTCTTAATTGATGTGTTAATACAATCTTATTTAACACAATGATGTAAAAAGAGGCTGCACAGTCAGGTGTTTTTCGGTGGTCAAACACTGTGTAGTATCAGTCTTAATAAGATGATGTGGTTACCAAATTAATGTAAAATAAACAACAAGATGGGATATTGTTTCGGTTGGTAAATAGCTGTATAGGTATCGGTAAAACAGATGTTACATTATACACTTTACCTTTACATACTATCATTTAAGGTGATAAAAGAGTGAAAAAACCTATCTGTTCAGATGTTGATGTATAGTATATTTCAAATTGAAACAGTACTTCCTGCAATGTTGATTGTGACATTTTCGGTGCTACTTAATGGTCAGAGAAATGTATTCAACATGAAAAGATATTAAGTTAGGCATATGGTATATAATGCAACAGGTTTGCCTTTCGTAGTTCTGCTAGTGACGTGAAAATACTCAGTGAGCTTATCTACTGTCTACAGCGATTATTGAGACCACCAGAGGGTAATTATCTAAAAAAAGAGATTCCACTCGATGGACACATTTAGGGCTTGTTTTACTGAGTTCAGGCAAAAAAAATCCACTGCTGTTCTAGTTTGCAAAGTGTTAAATCTCTGTTTCCACCTCTGGATGGATTTTTGGCACTTTGAAGGATAAACCAAAAGATGTTGTTATGGCTGTGTTTTTTCTCCTGAAAATGTGTCACCATGGGTTTGTCAGGTATTGCATGTTTAATGCATCATCTATGTTCACAGATTCGCTGTCTTATTTCCCATTTACTTTTACCTATATACAGTCAATTACATGGGCACTGGATTGCATAGACTGTCAATTTGCTTCTGCAATTTGTGAAGGTGTTGAATGTCCAGGTTTTACCGTTCAGGTCAATGGTTTTCAGGTCCTTAGTGAGGCAGCAAACAGAACAGGCACCGCATCTATGGTGGCTTATGACTGGAGGTAGGTTCCATAGTGTCGATTGTGGATTTAATGGTGGGCTTGGTTCGATGTAAGTATTTACCAAACGATCTTTCAGGTTCCTGCTGCGTTTAAATGCAAACCGAGGTTTAGGTGGTATGAACGATTCTGTGTGTAGAGTATCCCAGTGACGAAGGATGGTTTTTTAAATTGAATTGCTTAGAGGGGTGTAGGTGGTCTTAAGCTGAGAAATTGGCCAAAAGGTAAGTTCTCTTTTAGACCCGCTGGATGGAAACTATGGAATTCTAGCAGCGTGTTTTTGGAGGTTGGTTTTCTGTACAGAGTAGTGGCAAGGTTGTTTGTAGTTGTTTTGTAGATTGTTAGATCAAAAAAAGGTATCGATGTCTTATCATGCTGCATGGTGAATTGGATACATGCGTCTCGGGTGTTCAACCAGAAGAAGAATTCAAAGAGCTGTATTTAATTTCCTTTCCATATCATTAAAACATCATCAATGTAGCGGATCCAACAACCAATTTGGGTGTTGAATGGGTTGGTGGTATCGTAAATGGAATTCATCTCAAAAGAATCCATAAAAAGATTGGCTATATTGGGAGCAAATGTTGCTCCCATGCTGGTTCCATGGCACTGTTGATAGAATGTTTTTTAAAAAATGAAGTAGATCGGGATGCCTTCGAGGACGAAGGCTGTTGGTGGTTCCAAAATGGTTCTTTTCTCAAGGTATGAGGAGAGTACTTCTATGCATTCGCATTGGGGGATACTGATATAGAGTGATTCTACGTCAAGAGTGACCAGAAAATCATTCTGGTTGATGGTTAGTGTATTTAATGTCTTGATCGTAGATGTAGTATCTTGGACGCAAGAACGCATCTGGCTGATTAATGGTCGGAGAAAGTGATTGATGTAGATGGACAGGGGTTAAAGGACAGATCCAATTACCACGACTATGGGTCTACCAGGAGGGATTTGTGTATTTTTGAGTATTTTTGGTAAAAGGTAAAAAGCTGGCAGCACTGGGGTGCGGTTGATGAGGAAAAGCTTCTCGTCATCGTCAATCCATCCTTCCTGCCAGGCGTGGCACATTAGGCTTTTTATCTCCGAAAGCAATCTTGTTGTTGGATTGGTCTGGATTTGTCTATAAAACTTGGTGTTGGAAAGTTGTCTTTGAACTTATGTGTCGTAGAGGGTCTTGCTCCATAGTACGATACCTCCGCCTTTATCAACTGGTTTTATAAGAAAATCATGGTTACTTTCCAGGGACTTCATAGCGAGGCGTTCGCTTTTGCTCAAAATATCAGGATACCTGATGTGTTTATTAAAGAGTTGACTGCTTTCCATGAGGATGCGGTTTTCATATGCTAAGATTTCTGGGCATACCATGTGCGACAAAGGTGTAAACGTCGAGGGTGATTTTAAACCCGAAGATGTGGGGGTGTCTTTTTCTGGACTGTCTCTAAAGAAGTATTTCAGTCGGATGGTACGAAAGAATTTGCAAAGTTCAACTTTTGTGGTGAATCTATCCGCTGGTGTCGTTAGAATGAAACTCAGACTTTTGCTCAGGATGTTTATTTCATCGGTTGATAGGTTGTGATCACTCAAATTTAAAATGGGTATTACCAGGTTTGTTTCACCGGAGGCATCGATTGTCGTTGCGGAGCTTGGTTAGAAGTAGAAGGTGCAGAGTTTGTGGAATCAGAATCGCTGCTGTTTGAGCTATTAGAAAACGTGACAAACTTTTTCTGGAACTGACGTGGATTCTGTCTGTTCTGTTGTACGTTTTGGTTAGCTTGATTGTAGAAACCAGGTCTAGGTATGGATATGTTTTTTCTTCTTAATAGTTTTTTATGTCGTTCTGGAGTTTCCATAGTTTTTTGTCTATGGTAAACTTATGAAACTTGTTATCTCTTTGTTGATTTTTTCAAGTTGTGCCTTAATATCCAGAATCACGTTTCTCATGACTTTGCATCAGAGAAGAGGCCTGAAGATAAGACACGACACTCCCCCATTATGTACCCCGAACCAACCTACCCTCCCTATACTTCCATGGGATGCTATCACTTTAGTCCCATCATACCACAACTCTTTATCTTGGAAAAGTGAAAGAGAAATGCAAGGGAAGTCAAACCATTTTCCAATCCTGAAAAGCAACCTAGTATTCTCTTCTTGTAAACCCAGAAGACGATTAATATATCTCTCATTGCCCTCTCCTGAGAACTACAAATCCCGGAATTTTTATTCACCAAGACATCCCTTTTCTGACGTGTTCGTACACAAGCTACCTACCGGCACGACAGGAAACTACAACTCCCATAATGCCCTTACCCCACTGAGTTACCCATGTACTAAAACTAGTGATATGCAGTGTCCCTGTCCCACTAATGAGGCCAAGCAGGGTCAAGTGCTTAATCACAATCACACCCATTCTGCCTTTTAAGGTCATTCTATCCATCACAACATCCCCCTCCCCAATTCCGATAATTACTAAGAAGAAGAAGAGGCAACTAAGAAGAATAGAATTTACTCATTAATACGCTGAGAAACAGAAGTCAGACTGCACCATGCTAACACCGGACTGTCCCACTAATAGAGACAGGCAAGGTCAGACAGACCCAGCCCTGACCAAACACCTACAACAACTGAACAGCTCCAAGGGGTATAAAAGGAGGCTGCTGGCAGAAAGAAAGACCTTTCTCTTGGGAAGACAGGAGGGAGGCAGCAAGGCTGAGTCTGGCAGAGGATCCCTACCAAACTCCCAAGCACTCAGCAGGGCCGGGCATAAGAGAGGACAGCTCTTCCTGGGCTGCTGCAAACCAGGCTCAGGAAATCAAATTGCCAAGAGACGGATCAAAAGCTGATGAGAGCCAGAGAGAGCCAAGCGAGAGAAATACATTTCCAAGAGGCCACACGGTTTTTCAAGAGGCGAGTCCTACAGTGTGGAGGAGGTCCCTCCTTGGAAGTGCCACACAGGTGCCTGTCTTTCCCTCCCGGGTGAACGACAGAGTTCGGGAGGACGAACAACCAAAGATAAACACAACCAGTGATTTAGCGAACGACATGAAAGGCTGGTTTGTGTTAAGGAAAGATTCAAGCCGCAGCAGTGTATCTCACAATTGAAGGTTGCGCTCGTGCTGATGAGACACAAAAGAAAGCAAACCAGTAGAGAACTTTAAAACGTACCGATCATTTTTAATGCTAGTGATACAGAGTAGCGGAGTGGTCCGGTGAAAGAAAATAGCCCCCTCGAAAGTCTCCACGATGATGTTTTGTTATAAAGCAGTCCACACTCACCACACAAAGATGCTCCATTGCATCTCTCTCCCATGTCTGCATAGTCAATATGCAGTTCACAGAAGGATCCCACGGGGCACGGCAATGTTCCCTTTAGCATACTAAGAGTGACTCCTGAGTTAAATATTTGACAGTTGGTACACTCAATCACCATCTTGTTAAGATACTCCTGGAGGTTTGGGATCAACCAACCTTCCTGGAGATCTGCGGCTATATGCTGTTTTGATGTGTGTGCTGGGAAGTGTAATTGTGCAAATGCCACCTGCAATAGCACTACGGGCATTACCACTTTCCCTGTTGTGTCCTTTCTCCATAGTAAGTTTTTGGCCGATTGGGTGCATCCTTGTTTCGACCATAACTCCTGTTATACAGGTGGTGCTCTCTTTTGGCATGCACTCTTTGGTTTAAGGAGGTATGCTGCTTCTTTTGCAGTGGCGTCCGCTGTGGCATTCCCCAGTGACATTTCATCATTTATGTTGGTATGGGCTTGGCATTTTACCAGGGCCACTACCGAGGGTTCTCCAAGTGCTTCAATCAATTAATTCAGTAACTCTGCATGCAGTACGGGGCACCCATCTGTCCTCCTGAACCCCCTTCTTCTCCATCGGGGCAGTCCAGCATGTACCGTAGTGGTGACATATGCGGCATCAGAATAAATAATGACTGCACATCCCTTTGCCGCGTGTAGTGCCTCGATCAGTGCCAGTAATTCTGCTGCTTGGGCTAAATAATGCATGGGCAGACGTTTCTGTACCAGTACCTCGTATCCCCCCTCTTCCATTCTCACTACTGCTGCCCCAACATGATTTTCACTAGTTTCTGGACAAATGGATGCTGATCCATCAACAAAGAACACTTATCCCTCCTCCAGGGCATTTTCGCTAGCCTTAAGGATGTTCTCTCCTTCCCCCTCATAAGTGGCACAGTCATGGTCTTGGATGTCTCCTACATTACATGGCTCTGTAAGGAACGTGGCTGGGTTTACTGTTTTGCAGTGCACTATGTGAACATTTGGGCTTGAAATTATGATTTCATAACCTGAGTCTCCTTTTGTGGTGAATGTGGACTTTGACCTTTTAAGTATGGCAAACAGGGAGTGTGCACCCATCACAATTGTTGATCTCTTTTCGATTGCAAAGGCGGCTGCTGCAAGCGCTTGTTTGCACGCAAAATGGCCCTGCATTACTGAATCTAATATGCCACTGTAGTAGCCCAGTGGTTTGTGTCCCAGGGATGTTTTCTGTGTCAGTACAGCTGTCATTAGTGTGCCATTTGAGTGCGAGAACAAGTAGAATTCTCACTCATAATCAGGAGTGGCGAGTACTGGTGCTGTGCTAATTAATTCTTTTAGACTGTTTAATGCTATTTGCATTTCAGGGGTCCATGTTATGTGTCTTTAGTCTTTCTGTGCTTCTTTGAGACCTTGTAATAGGGTCCTTGTGTATGTAGCGTAATCTAAGATCCACGCTCTGCAATAATTACATAGCCCAAGGAATTTCTGCATGTTTTTAACAGTATGTGGTCTGACTGAAGTGTGCACTGCTGCCGCTCTGTCATGTATAATTGTGGGCAAGCAACTGGAGCAGTGTTATGGAATCTCTCCAACTCTCTTCATCCTCACTGCTGTCATGATTCCTGCCACTCATGTCCCCAGCCCTCCAAGATGTCAGGCTGGAGCCAGGCCACGATCACCTACATGGCCCACTTGGAGTCAGACTTGGCGCTTGTGGCACCAGACTCACTCACTCCCATAGGATAACATTGGGGATTGGACTTGTAGTGCATTGATGGGGACAAGATGGATGCCCCCACATATTTCGGTTCCCAGAGCTGCATGTGCAGTCTATTCGTTTTCAGCCCCGAGACACCTGGGATACCCAGAGACTATTTAAGCCACGCCCAGGCTGAGAAAAATGATATGTGTTTTCTGCACCTGCAGCGTGACACTCAGCGTGTTCGGATCGGTCTCCAGTAGGCCTGCATATTTCTTCTGTGCTCAGCTCCTGCAAGAACAAGAACACAGTTAGGAAGAGCCTTACCTTGCAGCGCTTCTGCCCATCATTCATCGCTTCTTCTGTTCTGCGGGCATCTTCAGCGGTGTCATTCCCATCCCGGCACGCCGCTTCCTAAGGAAAAGGGAAAAGAACAGGAAAAAGGCATTAGTAAGCATTCTGCAAATCTTCGCTTATTTTTAAATACTGTACGAGCTTCCAACGCTTACCTGAATCCCAGCCGCTCTGGGGGAACTCTGTCTCCGGAACTTCTCATCCATCTGCAAGAGGGAAAAGACACTCCAGGTTAGCGTGGAAACATCTAGAGGCGCCGCATACCACGCTTACTCACCGCATTTGTTCTTCATAACCGGCATCCACGCTGAAAACGTTGCGGCACCTAAAAGACACAGGAAAATAACTCAGTTCAATACAAATACGCAAGGGGTGCATCAAGCGCTCACTCACCTTCAGTGCTACTCATCTCAGCAGCACACCACCATCCCTGGACGCCGGCCATCATCTAAGGAAGGAAAGGAACGAAGAGAACTGTTCAAAAGACTCATTATACTTACCTGTCTGACTCTTGCCAGTCAAGTAACTAGGCAACAACGAGCCTGCATCAATCAACACACCCTGCGCTGAAAGCAGGACGGAGAGAGCACACTATCCAAGAAAACAAGGTGAGCTGTGGATCAAAGGGAAGGTTGGACCCCGGGGAAGAAGGGGTTGAAGCACACTGAGACAATAGGGAGTTAAACTCTACCAATCCTGTGTTTCAGGCCCAGTCTCCAGTCGAATAGCCTCCAGGGAAGGGTTCGAGGTCGTAAGAGGTCAGAACAGGCTGAGTGACATCCCCGTGGATACCTGGTGAGCGTTACAACTGCAGACCAAAAGATCATCTACGTACTGCATTATGGATTGGTGCTTGGAACTTGAATATTGCAGAGATCTTCGTGCAATATCCTGTTGAATATGCTTGGGCTCTCACAATACCCCCAGGGCAGTCGTCTGGGCTCGAATCTCCTCTCCCCTAGTGTAATAGTATGGAGAAGAACGCATTTTTCAAATCAACCACAGTAAAATGGGTGGCCTGTTTTGGGATACTGCATAGGATTGATGCTGGATTTGGGACAAGAGGGAATTCCTTCTGGACAATATCTTTCAATGGGCGGAGGTCCTGGACCATACCCCCGACCCCCTGTTGCTTTCTTAATGGGGTACACACAAGTGTTACATGGTGAATTTTAGGGGACAATTATTCCTTGCTGCAATAAAGGTATCAGTGTCTCTTCAATCCCTTCCTCTGCCTCCCGGGACAGTGGGGGTAAAACTAACATGGGATAACAAAGCATTTCTGAACCTCACTACCGTGCAGAAGAAACTCACAAAAGTAACCCCACCGCCCGGGTTAGTTGTACATAATTAAATTTAGAGTGTATTTGTGGCAGAAAAAGTTGGGTCATCAACCCCTACTATATTTACAGTACCGCAAGCTACCTCACAACCTAACAAGATGTCTACCTCAAGTACTGATAGAATGCATACCATGTTTCCCCACTATAACCTCAAGTGCCTTTCCGAGTCGCCCATATTGCCAGCTTAATACCGACACTAATGTAGATATGAATACTGGCATTTTTCCGATGTATCGTTTGAAACCTATGAATGTGCACAAACCATTAAGTGCTACAGACAGGCTGTGTAAAAGGCCACTAGCTAAACGACAATGTCTCCTACATAACAGCAGAAAGAAAACGCAAGTACGACAGTATAAGTATGACGCCTGCCACGGATTAGGATTAAATCAAGTAGAAGACCTCTGCCATCCCGGGCCAGTCTAACAAATGGTACTCAGAAATGAGTGCCACTGGAAAGCAAGCAACGAATGGTAGCTGCTATGTTTGTTCACTGATACCTCATGCGTCTGGAACGCCTTAGGTTTTAGTGCCTCAGGAAACTCCTTTAGTGGAAGCCCAATGTCTCATCCACCTCGCACTATGTAGAATCAAGAGCACCTTCCAGGCACACACATTAAAGCTGCAGCTTCTGCCGGCCAGATAAGAACATTTGCAAAAAGAAACCCGAAGGTGCAACATGCTTCAAGGAACTGGTTCTAACAATAAAAGGAACAATGTTCACAGAGAACAAATGGCAAGACTCGACCTTTATGTGTAAAGCTGAAGCACTGCGTAATTTGTTGGATGAGAGACTGCAATGGATGGAAGACACGTGTGCAGACGTGGAATCAGCACATCACAAAGCTGACATTGGTCACAGCCCTTGAAAAACCGATCAACATCCAACATAAAGAAAAATACGAACTGTGCTTTTACGGGGAAGGAAAAGTACCCATGGGTTCAAACACACGTTGCAACAGAACGCTCGTCATCCCTGACCTGCAAAAAGGTACTGCTGCTTTGATGGACCATTACTGGGTGTGTGGCAAACAGGCATACTTGCACCTCCCGTCATCATGGAGGGGCTACTGTGCTCTGGCAACGCTGCACTCCGCACTGCTGGTGATACCCGAAGAGCATGTCCAGGGGGGAATGGTGCCAAACAGACAGCAATTGGCACCCCAACCAATGAATGAAGCACCCCCCATCTTTGACATACTATCTGAAGACAAGCTACAAGATAAAGTGTCACACAAAAAAAGAAAATCCAACTACCTCTCTAAAGACTCTTCTAACCTCCTGGCACAGATCCCTGATGAATACAAACATTTAAATTCAGCAGAGACATTTGTTGCACCACTGATCCCCAGCATCCAAGCACAAGCAAACAACAAATGGCTCCAAATTGTCCGCTGGGACCTGATCCAACTGGCAAACGACACTGAGGAGGGGTTCAACGTCATCAAGGTGGAACTTAGAGCCCTGTGACTTATGACGATGTAAAATCGCTACGTGCTCGACCTCCTCACAGCTATGGAGGGCGGTGTTTACCGGAAAATCGGGAGTTCATGTTACACATTTATACCTTCTTCAGACGCTGATAACGAGACACTTTCACATGTAATCGCAGCAGTGCATGAACTCTGAGTGAGAATGAGGAAGGAGGGAGGGAGGTGTACAACCGAGCAACTAGTTCAGCAGTTCAGCATGGCATTCGATTGGGTACCTTCATGGCTTGGAACTGCAATGAAAATGCTGGTCCCCATCGTCTTCCTCCTGTTGATATTCTCTGTGTGCCAGTTAGGGGTTCACTGTTGTGCTAAAGTGGTTCCTAGTAGTGCAATGATGATGGTGACCATTGGTAACAGAAATAGAAATAACAAAGTGCCTCATGATGTTAGGGAAGTACACACTGAAGAGAGTGATGAGCCCATATACTGCATGCTGGCGATCTACCACACAGGGGATGAAGTAGATAACTATTACCACGCTACCATCAAACAGCCCCAAGATTTGGAAAATTATAAAGAAGTGTGGGTTGACTTGGATGGGGATGATTGATGTATTTGCATGACATGCACTCCTGAAGAATATGCACGGTGTGGGGAAAGTTTGAGAATCGTGTACAGAGCATGGATTCCCATTAAAGATACCCCCGACCTGGGATGAAGCGGTAAAAAGGGCTGAAGAACGTAGACATGCCGGGGGAAGGTATTTGTTACTTTAGGAGTGACGAAAGGGGGAATGTTGGGGGAGAAGGTGCCTTGTCCCACCCCCCTTACCATTCCCACAATAAATATACCATGTGTAAGCTAAGGGCAAGACACCCCTTGTCCCCTGACGATCATCCACACAAACTAATATTAGTAATCACACAAATAACCAAGCCTATATCGATAACTAGAGACTCCATTTTGTGTTGCACCAAATGCCATCTTTCACTAGGCCCAGAAATGATCTCTCTGTAACCACAGCTCTCCCTTCCCCAGCGCCTCGCACAGACAACCCAAGCCACCACCATCCCCTGTCAGCTCTGTGTGAGCCTTGTTGTCATGCCTGCGCCATGGGCGCACACATTGGCAACCATCATGGACTATTTGTTATTCATTTATCTTCAGAATACTCTTGGAACAACCCCTATTCACACTTTGGTACTTAATTCCCATTTGCGTGACTTTGGTGCCTTCTTATTTAACTCAACTAACTACATGTACCACAATGCACCTTGCTACAGCTATGAATTCCTGGCCATTCCCATTCGTCAGCATTGGAACCACAATCCCCAGAAGCTCTAGGGATCAGAGCTGCTTCCACCATCTCAGGACCAGAGAGGGAGGAGGCAGATTGTATTCAGGTGTGCTGCTCCAGGTGCTGCCAATTAGCCTGCCTCAGTACAGGGCAGGGTGGTATTTAAGCAGCTGCCTGCAGGAGCTCAGTCTCTTGCATCAAGAGTCCTCCCAGCCCCTTTGTGCCTTTTGACTCGAATTTGTATGCTAGTCCTGTTGCTGCATTTTCCTGCTTTTTATCCAGTGCGCCTCTGGGCTTCCTGCCTTGCAGCCTGCTACACCCTGCTGCCTACAGCCCTAGCCTTTTGGGCTCCCTGCCTCACAGCCCTGCTCCTCTGGGCTTCCTGCCTTGCAGCCTGTTACACCCTGCTGCCTACAGCCATATCCTTCCGGGCTCCCTGCCTCGCTGCTCTGCTCCTCTGAGCTCGCTCCTCTGAGCTCGCTCCTTGCTGCTCTGCTCCGCTGGGCTCCCTGCCTTGCAGCCTGCTACTCTCTTCTGCTTTCAGCCCTGACCCTCTGGTCTCTCTGCCTCAACACCCTGTTCCTTTGGGTTTGCTCCTTACTGCCCTACTCCTCTGGGCTCTCTGTCTGCCGCCTACTACAACTCTCAGTCCTGCTCCTCTGGACTCTCTGCCTTGCAGCCTACTACAGCCCTCTGCAATTCACTACAGTTTTTTTGTACCTTGTGCCATCCAGTACTGCAGCCCTGCTTCCTTGTTTGCAGCCCCCCTCTTTCCTGGCTGCTGCTCCCTTGCTCTCTTCATTGTTTGCAACCCCTTGTTCTTGATCCCTGTCCTTCTCTTCCTTGACTCCTCTGTCCTCCCCTTTAGTTTACCCATTTCTATTGTACTGTTTTTCCTTCATTCCCTTCTGCTAGATTTCTCTTAGACTTCCTTGTCCCTGGTTATTTCTGTTCTTGTCTCTCTTGTGTCTTATGTTGATCCTTTGTACAGAGCTTGACTGTTGGTTTCTGGCAGGCAACCTCTGCCCCTTCCCTTGTCGCGTTTTCTGTTTAACAGACACTCACAGCTGTTGTTCCCAGCCATGAGCAGACAGTGGGCCTCTGTAATAGTAATCTGCGCAGAAGGCTGGAGTTTCCAAAGGTCAGTGGAACACTCTTTTTCTATAGCTGCATACACCCCAAGAGTGAATCCAGTTTGTTTGTATCTTTGTATTTCCTGCCCCTTTCTGTACACAACTACAGTTGCCTACTTTTCTTTCTTGATGAGTTTCCTGCTGTGTGTGTACTTATCTGTCACCTTACATCAGCACAGCCGCCCAAACCCTACCTGGGGGCTCTGTGCCATTCTTGACAGAGTGCCATCCTTGACAGAATGCAAGAGCCATACAATTCTTGTTCCATAGGCAGGAAAGGCACACACAGACCAAAGATGCTTTCCTTTCGATTCAAGAAACCTCTGCAAAAATCTAAAGTTTTCTTAAGCACTGCAAACAAAAACCCTAGTTTAAAAGACAGACTTGCCCTGGTAAACAAAGGTTTACAAGCACAGTACTACACTCACTGGCTCGCTGGCCCTTCTATGTATAACTACTATGACATTTGCAACTATGATCCACAGTCTCTATCTGTAGAAGAACTACAGCAAGATAATGAATTCCTGCAGATTTTGTTAGCCCAACCAGTGGAAAACACTCATGCGTTTTCTGACATTTCTTCTGACACTGCATTCGACATTCAGCCGGTACACGAACCTTGTATTCCTTTATCCCAGGCTACCCTGTCTCAGGACCAATGTCATAACACTGCTACAGCCAAGGATATTGCACTCATTGTGGCAGACTCTCAACCAGAGTACGCTGTTGCCAAAGTGATATGCTCAAGATCAGCTTGGCAAGCTACACAACCTCCCCAGACTGCTGGAAACACTCATTTAACAGGACAAGGCATTCAGTATCCTGAGGTTAGTGCAGCTGGCCCTGGGTACAAAAGACCAGTACTGACCATCGGTTGTCTTAATGCTTCCCCAGTCACTTCTAACCATGATAACTCTAAGGTCAGTCTTCCTATTGCAACACCCGAATTTTCTGCTACACCAGATTCTGAAGCTGTAGAACAGGCTAATGGAACATACCTGTTGCAAGAACAACTCTTACGCCTTCAAAGACAAACTGAAGACTTCTATGATGAATTTGTCTGTTTGCATGGTAAGAATCTAGCAAAGGGACACAATTTACCAGACCATCTGGCACTATGCCCAACACCCGACATTCTGTCTTTAGAGACTGGCATGATAAGGCCTGGAAGGGTAGTACAGAAAAGGATACTTACTTATACAGAGCAGATGGAAGACCTGAACCTGGCATATGCATACCTTCTAAAGTTTGACTTTTACTAGCCACAGTAACTCAGGCTGTTGCTCAGATAGTGAAGAATTAACTCCTTCGGTGGGCCAAATCACTCACACTGCCTTTACACCACAAATCAAGTGTAATCATCTGGCTGGAGATCCTGCTGAGTCAAAGGATTGTCCCGTTCTTACCCTTGATGGCGGGCCTTTACTCACACTTACAGCCTCTAAGGAGGTGACCAAGTCAGAGAGGTACTCTGCTTCTATGGACTTTTGGGCACCAGACCCTGTGGCAGATCCTGAACTATACCCAGTACCTGTCTGGAATCCAGTTTTGCCAACAGTCAATACCCCAGACCCATCTTTCCACCGGAGCACACAAGACTTTGAAGGCCAGCCATCAGAAAGCCTACCCTTTCCTGATCCTCCGTCAGCCATGCTACCAGTTACAGAATCTGCAAGCCCAATCTCTGCTGCTCCTCCTGCTACTACTCCTAAATCTGCTACTGATGCAGCATCTCCAATTACTCTTACTGCAGTTGAAGCACCCCCTTCCTCTCTGCCTGCAAGAACAGTACCTGTTGCAACGCCCGTTAACAGCTCTCCTATTAAGGCTACAGCTCCGGTTGTTCCTGCTGGTGCCTCTGCAGCACCTAAACTACCAGACTGTACTCCTTCAGTCTCAGTTGCGTCCCTGCCCGCTGGTACTCCTGTGGCACCTATACTTCCAGCTGCTACAGCACCTGAACTTCCGACTGCCATTCATGATCTCCCGGCTGCTGTGGCTTCTGAACTCCCTGCTACTCAGGGTGTCCCTGCAACATTTGTGACTCCTGAAGTCCCTGCTGCAAATCTTAATGTTGCTATTGCTGCTTCTGAATATTTGGAAGACCCTCCTAGAGCAACCTATTCAGCTGTATCTGTGGTTCCACCTTTCAGCACTGTACCGTTGCCAGCCCTAAGGAAAACCACTACTTTCAAAGACATATATGCCATGGAGCCTGCAGCAGATCTTCACAGTCTCTCAGTTCATGAAAGCACTGTTGGGTTTTGTGCCCTTAAGACTTTGTCCTTTCTGACTTCTACCTCAAAGGTTCGGAACATTGGTAATGTCTCCTCCCTTCAAGACTCTCACCGTGCAGCCTTAAACAGTTTTTGGAGCTTCATGATGTGCCTTTTTGGTATAAGACTTTTTCACGGTGTGGCAGGTCTTGGTCTTGCTCTTCTTGTTGGTCAGTCTTCAGGGAGCCTGGAGAGGGGCATACTGTCATGCCTGCGCCATGGGCGCACGCATTGGCAACCATCATGGACTATTTGTTATTCATTTATCTTCAGAATACTCTTGGAACAACCCCTACTCACACTTTGATACTTAATTCCCATTTGCGTGACTTTGGTGCCGTCTTATTTAACTCAACTAACTACATGTACCACAATGCACCTTGCTACAGCTATGAATTCCTGGCCATTCCCATTCGTCAGCATTGGAACCACAATCCCCAGAAGCTCTAGGGATCAGTGCTGCTTCCACCATCTCAGGACCAGAGAGGGAGGAATCAGATTGTATTCAGGTGTGCTGCTCCAGGTGCTGCCAATTAGCCTGCCTCAGTACAGGGCAGGGTGGTATTTAAGCAGCTGCCTGCAGGAGCTCAGTCTCTTGCATCAAGAGTCCTCCCAGCCTTTTGACTCAAATTTGTATGCTGTTCCTGCTGCTGCATTTTCCTGCTTTTTATCCAGTGCGCCTCTGTTCTTCCTGCCTTGCAGCCTGTTACACCCTGCTGCCTACAGCCCTAGCCTTTTGGGCTCCCTGCCTCACAGCCCTGCTCCTCACTTCCTGCCTTGCAGCCTGTTACACTCCGCTGCCTACAGCCATAGCCTTCCGGGCTCCCTGCCTCGCTGCTCTGCTCCTCTGAGCTCGCTCCTTGCTGCTCTGCTCCGCTGGACTCCCTGCCTTGAAGCCTGCTACTCTCTTCTGCTTTCAGCCCTGACCCTCTGGTCTCTCTGCCTCAGCGCCCTGTTCCTTTGGGTTCGCTCCTTACTGCCCTACTCCTCTGGGCTCTCTGTCTGCCGCCTACTACAGCTCTCAGTCCTGCTCCTCTGGACTCTCTGCCTTGCAGCATACTACAGCCCTCTGCAATCCACTACAGTTTTTTTATACCTTGTGCCATCCGGTACTGCAGCCCTGCTTCCTTGTTTGCAGCCCCCCTCTTTCCTGGCTGCTGCTCCCTTGCTCTCTTCATTGTTTGCAACCCCTTGTTCTTGATCCCTGTCCTTCTCTTCCTTGACTCCTCTGTCCTCCCCTTTAGTTTACCCATTTCTATTGTACTGTTTTCTCCTTCATTCCCTTCTGCTAGATTTCTCTTAGACTTCCTTGTCCCTGGTTATATCTGTTCTTGTCTCTCTTGTGTCTTATGTTGATCCTTTGTACAGAGCTTGACGGTTGGTTTCCGGCAGGCAACCTCTGCCCCTTCCCTTGTCGCGTTTTCTGACACTCACAGCTGTTGTTCCCAGCCATGAGCAGACAGAGTGGGCCTCTGTAATAGTAATCTGTGCAGAAGGCTGGAGTTTCCAAAGGTCCGTGGAACACTCTTTTTTCCATATCTGCATACACCCCAAAAGGGAATCCAGTTTGTTTGTATCTTTGTATTTCCTGCCCCTTTCTGTTCACAACTACAGTTGCCTACTTTTCTTTCTTGATGAGTTTCCTGCTGTGTGTGTACTTATCTGTCACCTTACATCAGCACAGCCACCCAAACCCTACCTGGGGGCCCTGTGCCACTCTTGACAGAGTGCCATCCTTGACACTTGTTCTCACGAATGTCCAGCCATTTATTGTTGCAAATGTTCGTATCGTTTCGTGCCAGATGAGCTCATTGCACTGTGTGAGAGCAGGACAGGCCCCAGTTTATGTGCCCATCCATCTCCACTAACCTGCCCATGCTCTCCCGACCCCTACCCTGCCAGGCGACGATCCACCGGTCTCTTGCCCTCCATACTCTTTGATATAGATACAAATTTGACCCCCTCGCACTGACCATTCCAGGACACCCACCACAGACCCAATCCCGTGCACCTATATATTTTCCCTAAAACTAACACATGTCTATTTGTATCATGAGGCATCAGTGTAGATCAATACCCACTATGAGACTCCTGGGAATTTGGGCCCCAGGCTCTGTGAATCCATGAGGGCAGCGGTTGGAATGCCAGTATATCTGCCAATGTTTCGAAGTGCCCCCATTCATGTAATGATTTTTATGTTCGCCATTATTCTTTCTCTACCAGTTCCTGTTGTTTAGCTTAGACAGTTAGCATTGTAGCGCCTCTTTGTTCTGACCCTCACCACGACGATAAGCCGAGCTGACCATGTGCACTGTGACTGACGAAGAGACAGCAACCAATGGAACCTAGGCATCCCATATGGAGCTGGGATTAGTATATGTACCTAGCCAATCAATTCTGTTGGTCTGTTACCTATACGTGATGTCACTTTTGACGCGTGGTGCCTTTTTAATGTGCTGCCCGTGTATTTTTTGGCAGAGCACCTTCAGGCAGCAGAGTTCTGTGCTTGCTAATTTTATCTTATATAAAATGTGTTTTCATTGCAATTCATCTCCTGGTCTCATTCCCTCGTGGGGTGTGTCCTTTATTTGCTCTATTGGATATTACGTGCTTTGTTGAGTGTGAGCCTTCATAAACGAACTCTGAAATGCGCAATCGTCAAGATTAATGAAGACGAAAGGTGAGTTAAAAGGTGAATGCTTTAAGAGAAAGATTTCTTTTAACTTTTCTGATTGTGTTATGGAACTACCAAGACCAGGAGACACTGTGGCAAATAACATAAAAGTGAGCTGGAGTGTAAGTAGTAGTGGTTCTGCGGAGGTCTATGAAAAAACATTGCACACTCGAAAGTCTTCAACATCAGTGCAAGGTCACAGCCCGACTGAGGGAGACCTAGAACCTACATGAACCTTTTGTTGAACTGTGAAATAACATCAGTGCAAGGTCACAGCCCGACTGAGGGAGACCTAGAACCTACATGAACCTTTTGTTGAACTGTGAAATAACATTTTGTGAACTGAAAACAGCTGACTTTAACGTGAAAGGTCATGCGGGCATCGACCCATGTTTTGAACTGCCTTTTCTTGATAACCTGAGCCAGAGTGTGTCATCCTTATATGGGGGCTGCCTTACTCCGTGCTGTCCAACTTGGGGAGGAGAGCTGACTGAGCCACCTTGATCCTTTATGTTCTAAAACAGACTTTCCTTTACATACGCACTCCCCTTTACACCATTTTTGTAAAAGAGATAGGGCAGGCAGTCGTTTTTTATTTTAGTATAGGCCATATTGATTTGATATAGACTGACTAGGACTGAGTTTTCTTTATCATATGATGATAGAGACTAAACCCATTATAGCTATAGGGTAAAGTAGGAGTTTTTTAAAACACCAAGAATTTAATAAAGGTTTTGAAACTTATAGTTCTTGTGTCAGTGTCAAACTTGCGATACCATGGATTCCTCACATGTGGTGTCAGGAGTGGGCTGCGACTCAATTGAAACAAGTTGGGGAACCCACACATACGAAGAAAGACCAACCCTAAAATCCGGTAGCTTACTGAGTGTGTCCGAACGAGAGCAGAAGAATTACAGCTCTCCGAAGGGTAATTTCAACACCCTTCACCTTAGAGAGAGACGTTATACCCCCAGCCCCTTTTTTCCACCAGTGGGGTGGACTCCAAAATCACTGCAGGGCAGAGAAAAGGAATCCAGATCTTTTCCTTAACCTAACAAGGTATCCTTCCCCTTGGGAAAAATGTGAAAAGTAACATGTACCATCTTTTCTTCCCTCATACCTGTCAGATCCCAAGTAGAGATAAAATATGGATCTCCCTGGAAGTTAAGGCAGAAGTACCAATCCACTCTGTCATGTACCTTATGCCTCTAGTGGAAACAAGACAGAAGAAGGGGGTACGAGTGTTACCCCTTTTAGCCAATGGAGAACAGTTAAAAGTAGCCGTTTCAAATCTGTTGTATAAACCCATGCAGATTAAGAGAGGTGAACTGGCAGGACTCTTAGTTTGTGGGACTCCTTGGGAAACCTTACCCCAACTAGGTTTTTGGCAAGGCGGTGACAAACATTCCGAGAGACCAATGGATCTAAAAAGTGGCAGGGACATTTTTTTTATGACTCGCCATTGAAGACAAAGAACCTCCCTGTCTCTAGTTTCAACCAATCGAGTCAACAACAAGAAGGGTAACCCTTCATAATCATACGCCAGAAATCCCTGATACCTTGAAATCTAAGAATGATAAAGACCCTTACCCAACAAACCCAAAACAATTCTGCCACCCTTGTAAAATAGAAAAAGAACAAAGTGACTTAGATACCCAGAGAGGGAGCAAGGGGCTAAGCCCCATCTTTTCAACACCTACGCTATCCTCCATGAAAACAAGGACAGAACTATCGTCCCCAAAGTCCACCCTCTCTAACTCACTCGTAATCTCCTGTCTCCTGGAAAACAGTATCCCCTCAAGAAAACTAGACTATGATAAAACCCTTGATAAAAACTATAAGGAGGATAATCACGAGGGGAGGAGCGAAAGAGACCACTTTATTTGCAAAAGTAGTCTATCCCCCATACCATCAATTATCAGAGAATATGAGTCGAATCCCTCCGAGGAAGACCAAGAGTTGAAAAATCTGGGCGATAAGATATCAGAGGAGATGACTTCAGACAAAGTTAGGAAAGAGAATAACAACCTCCCAGAATGTATTTCTTACCACCGGAAAAACAAAAGGAGAAATTCCTTTTCTGCAGTTTCTGTTACTTCCCTAAGCGAATCAGAATCCTCACAGATAGAACAGTGTTATTTTTGTGGGGATTGGAACCATAAATTAGAATTTTGTCCCGCGAATAAGGAAGAAGAACTTGTGGAGACTTAGATAAGCGAGGGTCTACAACAACCCTCTAGTGAAGAATATTCCCCACAACCAAGCTCCAGGAGAACCCTTATAAATGTTCCTTACGCAGTAGGCCAGTTGTTTAGGGGAAGGGTATGTGAGATACCTGAGGGCGTTCTCACAGGTAGTCTCTGAGGATCCTTTGTTCAGGTGGCCAGGAGAGGGCCATCACTCTTGGATCCCAAACCTAGGGGCGGACAAGCGAGGGAGGATCACATGGGCAGGGTATCCTTGGAGGCTCAGGAGATAGCGCCTGAAGGCAAGACATGGTGTTCCCCCATTTCCTTTCCCTTTCCTTGCCCTGATCTATCTTACCCTCCCTCTACTGTCATGGGATATTGTTACACCTCCCCTGTCTTAACTCGTGACTTTACCTCAGAGAAGATGCCTGAAGATGAGACACAATACTCCAGATTATGTTCCTCCGAACCAGCCTAACCTCCTGATACTACCATGGAATGCTAACACTCTAGTCCCATCATACCTCAACTCTTTATCTTGGAAAAGGGAAAGAGAAAACACCAAGGGAAGTCAAACCATTTTCCAATCCTTAGAAGGAACCTAGTTTTCCATTCTTCTAAACCCAGAGGACGATTGATATATCCCCCATTGTCCTCTCCTGAGAACAACAAAACCCGGAATTCTTATTCACCAAGACATCCCTCCTTTTCTGACGTGTTTGTACATAAGCTATCTACCGGCACAACAGGAAACTACAACTGCCATAATTCCCTTACCCCACTGAGTTATCCATGTACTAAAACTAGGAAGAGTACCTCTAGTGATATCTATGCAGTGGCCCTGTCCCACTAATGAGATCAAGCAGGGTCAAGTGCGTAATCACAATTACACCCATTCTGCCTTTAAAGGACATTCTATCCATCACACCTCCCCCTCCCCAATTCCGATAATTACTAAGAAGAAGAAGAGGCAACTAAGAAGAATAAAGATTACTCATTAACAAGCTAAGAAACCGAAGACAGACTGCCCCATGCTAACACTGGACTGTCCCACTAATAGAGGCAGGCAAGGTCAGGCAGACCCAGCCCTGACCAAACACCTGCAACCAATGAACACCTCCAAGGAATATAAAAGGACGCTGCTGGCAGAAAGAAAGACTGAGTCTGGCAGAGGATCCCTACCAAACGCCCAAATACTCAATCTGCAGGGCTGGGCACCAAGAGAGGACAGCTCTTCCTGGGCTGCTGCAAACCAGGCTCAGGATATCAAATTGCCAAGAGACGGATGATCAAAAGCTGATGAGAACCAGAGAGAGCCAAGCGAGAGAAATACATTTCCAAGAGGCCACATGGTTTTTCAAGAGGCGAGACCCACAGAGTGGAGGAGGTCCCTCCTTTGAAGTGCTGCACTGGTGCCTGCTTTTCATTCCAAGGTGAACGGTGGAGTTGGGGAGGACGAACAACCAAAGATAAACACAACCGGTGAGTTAGCGAAAGACATAAAAGACCAGTTTGTGTCAAAGAAAGATTGAAGCTGCAAAAGTGTATCTCACAATTGAAGGTTGCACATGTGCTGAAGAGACAGAAAGAAAGTAAACCAGCAGTGAACTTTAAAACTTACCGATAACTGTGAAGCCAGCGATACAAAGTAGCAGAGTGGTCTGGCGAAAGGAAATAGCCACGCAAAGGCTTTGCAAAATGTTTGAAGTCTTGTTATAAAGCAACAAAGTAAACAAACTCTGAAATGCGCAATGCTCAAGATTAATCCTGACGAAAGGGGAAGTTAAAAGGTGAATGCTTTAAGAGAAAGATTTCTTTGAACTTTTCTGATTGTGTTATGGAACTAGCAAGACCAAGAGACACTGGGCTAGATAACATAAAAGTGAGCTGAAGTGGTCCTGCGTGGGCCTATGAAAAAACCTTGCACACTCGAAAGTCTTTCACATCAGTGAAAGGGCCGAGCTCGACTGAGGGAGACCTGGAACATAAAATAAGTTAGGGGAAGGGAACCCCTGATGTATGTGAATGAAGCTTGGGAAGGGACCCCCTGCAAGTGCTGTGATTTCGAGGTCCGAGCGTGGCGGAGGAAGATTGATGTTGAATCAGGTACTTTTTGTTGAGAGGTCGTAGCCCGACAGAGGGAGACCTACGTGAACCTTGTGTTGAACTGTGAAATAACATTTTGTGAACTGAAAACAACTGACTTTAATGTGGAAGGCCAAGCAGGCCTCGACCCACGTTTTGAACTGCCTTTTTTTGATAACTTGAGCCAGTGTGTCATCCTGTATATAGGGGCCGCCTTACTCCGTGCTGTCTAACATGGGGAGGAGAGCTGTCTCAGCCACCTTGATCCTTTATGTTATAACATTAACTCTCCTTTGCATACACACTCCCCTTTACACAATTTTTGTATAAGAGATAGGGCAGGCATTAGGTGTTTTTAATACAGGCCATTTTGATTTGACATAGATTGACTAGGACTGAGTTTTCTTTATTATTTCATGGTAGAGACTACTCCCATCATAGCTATAGGGCATAGTAGGAGATTTTTCCAAACCCTAAGAATTTAATAAGGTTTTGAAACTTGTAGCTCTTGTGTCAGTGTCATACTTGTGATACAGTGGATTCTTCACATATGGCAACAATGTACAGCAGAGTTAGGATGCCAATTATGAACAAGAATAAAAGGATGTCAGAAGAGCCCATAACAAAATATTTCTCTTCAACTTTGTCGCTCGTTTCTCTCACAATTACCCTGCTCAAGGGGGAACATAGTACCTTAAATACGGGATATTCAGTGATATGCTGCGTCAACAAATCACGTTGTGTGTACGGAAATGACACTTCCACTGGAAAGCAGATTTTGAATCTTGGTGAATGGAATATGGCTGTTGCTGCTTTCCTTCTGCTTCAACATGCACTGATGACGCTACTGCACTGTCGACTGAAGCTGCCTGTCAAGCCAGCGCAGAAGGAGCATCATCACTCTTAATAGGCATCAAAGTCATGGCATTGGTCTCTGAAGAATCTCCTACAGAATGTACGAACATGATGTTTTTAGATGTGCTACATGTTTATTTGATGTTAGTTGTGAGGCTAGGTAGACTCCCAGCTTTTTGACGTGCTGGACAACAGGAATGATATTACCTGCAATTGTAAAGTGACTGTATTGCGGATCCATTTTCTTTAGCCTTGCACCAGTTCCAATGATCAGCAACTCAGTCTTCTCGTTATTACGGCCTAATGTGTTCTGCGCCATCCATGTCTGAATTGCTGGGGTTTGGTTGACTCTTTACACATCTGTGGAGTAAACCCCCGAGAGTGCAATAAGAATCTGCGTGTCGTCTGCATAGTTGGTGAACTGCACACCCAGAGTGTCTAATAGGTTGCATAGGGACCTGATATAGACATTGAACAGATGTAGGGAAAGACATGATCCCTGTGGTATGCCGCAGGTAAGGAGTATAGGCGAGGAATTATTGTCATTTTTGGTTACTCTTGCTTGTCTTGGCCCGGGGAAGGGTTTGAATCATTTAGCGGCAGTGTCTGAGCATTTCCCTATTGTGACCAGGCGGTCCACCAGCATCTCATGATCACCAGATCAAACACAGCTGATAAGTCAAGCAGGAGGAGTAGTAACAGTTTGACCCTTGTCAACAATTTTTAGAATGTTTGACTTTAAGTCCAGCAGTGGTGTTTCCATCCCATGTTTGGAATGAAACCCAGATTGGCTGGGACCAAGTAGTTTGTGTTCTTCAGCATATTCACAGTACTGAAGTTAGCCAGTTTTGTCAAGGATTTTCAGCAAAAACAGTACATTGGCTATGAGTCAAAAATTGGCTACAGTTGGATCCAAGTTATCCTTTTTTAGAAGGGGAAATCCAAGTGTCTAGCTGGCATGTGGGAACCTGGGCTTTAGAGAAGAGAAAGACATATTAATTTTTTTTGTCACCCACGGTAGCAATGGGTGGAGATAGTCTTTAAACAGAGAGGCAGGGAAGGTGTCACCTTTACAGGAGGCAGGTATTAAGGCTTGCACAATGTTTTGAACCTCGAACTCTGATAGCTCCTTGAAGAAGAACGGACTCACAGAGTCTGATGATTCTTCCATGCCAGACAGCGGTTAGGTTTCAGTAACTGGCTCCCCTAGTACTGCTTGAAGTTCAGTATCGTGCTCCCCCAGGAGTATGACACGTTTGTCAATAGCATTTTGGTAGCATGCCACTTTCCTAGAGAACTCATTTTGGATGTTCTGACAACATTCATCATTCACCAAGAAACTGGATTTTGTGGTTTTTCCCTCCAATTCCTGCCAGATGGCGAAGAGCACAAGTGAGCTAGATTTGGCGGTGGCAATTCTGTCATTGAAATGTGTTTGCTTGACTATTAGAATAGCCTTTTTATATTTTTGGACAGTTGTTTTATATGCTACAAGTGTGACGGCACATGGGTTCTTCCTCTAGCTCTGTTCAGCTGTGTGCTTGTCTTTCCTAAGCACAATTATCTCAGTATTGAACCAATAATTGTGCTTCAATACTTTTTTAGGCTTGACAGGGCATAAGGGGGCCATGGTATTATTATTATTATTAGAACATTTTTATAATGCTCCACATGCCCATGCGCCCCAGGGGCGCACAGTAAAACAAGGAACAAATAAGACAGGACAGTTATCATTTTCAAAAACAATTTTCAGAGACGGGGGGAGAAAAGATGAACAAGCATAGCTCTTTAGCCTGGGATGAGATCAAAGAGCTGGTGCTTCACCAGCTTTTGGAAGAGACCAATCGAGCCTGCAACTCTAATGGAGGCTGGTAATGCATTACAGGCGAAAGATTGTACCGCCAAACCTGACAAGCTTATATTTGGGTTGAACCATTTTAAGGTTGTCCTGGGAACGCAAGAGGCGGCACAATATGTTTACTTTTGTCCAGTCCTTCAGATATTGTGGGACCGTATCAGTCCAACACTAATAGGAAAGTGTCAGGATCTTGTAGATGATCCTATGTCTAATGGAAAGCCAGTGTAGCTAGCCTCTGGCATCAGATACATGATTTTGTCTTGCAAGGCCAAAAATGGCACATATTACGCCGTTTTGAGAAACCTGGAGGGAGTGCAGATTGGTTTGCGTGGTGCCAGCCAGCAGACTGTTGCAGTAATCTAGTTTTGAGTTCACTAAGGCAGTGGCTAGAACGGAATAGTTACTGGCTGAGATAAAAGGCTGAATGTGGTGTATGTGCTTTGTTGTAAATGGGCAGGAGTACTGGGTGTGAGAAACGTGTGATTTCATAGTAAGCTTGGCGTCAAGGAACACACAGAGTGTCTTTATGCTTTTGGCTACACTGATGGAATTGCCGGCAATACTAAAACTACTGTATGCCAGACTGAGTTTCTTGAGCCTTGGGGCAGAGGCCATAATCCGGTGCTTTGTTTTTCCTTTGTTAAGGGCCAGGGAGTTATCGGCCATCCAGCACTGTATAGCGCGATACACTGTGTTAATAGCGATGGAGTCCTGTGCGTAGTCCACAGTGATCTCAAGGGCGACCTGGGTGTTGTCGGGATGGTTGGTATAATGGACACCCAGGTGGCCCAAAAGGGGAGGCCTCATGTAGACATTAAAGAGCATGGGAGCAAATCCACAAGCCCTGGGGAACACCACAGGTTTGGGCATTAGGAGTGGAACTTGCACAACCAACTGAGATTCTGGAGGTACGTGACCTGAGAAAGGAGGCAATCCATTGAGCTGCCGAATCCGATCAACGTGCCTGATCCCTTAATCTGGACATCAAGAGAGAGAGATCTAACAACATAAGCAGGGCAGGATGTCCTTGCTCGACTATGCTGACCACGATAGATTTAAGATCCAGCATAGCGGTTTCTGTCCCATGCTTAGCTCTGAAGCCTGACTGACAAACCCTGAGGATGGCGTGTTCTTCAATGAAGCCCTGCAGCTGTAAATAGTCTGCCTTTTCCATGATTTTAAGAAAGAATTGTACATTCATGATGTGTCAATAGGTTTTGGCTACTGATGGTTCCAAGTTACTTTTCTTGAGCAGAGGCGTGATCCAGTCCTCTTTCAGGGACACTGGGACCAAGCCCTCACTGATGGAGAGATTGATGAGTCTCGTTATCCAGGGAAACAATGACTGAAGGGCTTCTTTCAGGATGTTGGCTGGGCAACTGTCTCCCAAACAGGATGTTGGTTTCATCTCATGGATGCTTTTATAGATTTCTCCCTATAAACAAGAGGTAAAGCTAAAGGTGGCATTTTTCGTTTGAGGACAAATGACATGTGAGAGGGGTGGGGGGGGTGTAGCTCTAGGCCCGCCCGTGCTCCCCTGTAGGTCTTTGATCGTCTGTAGGTGGCCCAGAATCTTAGAGGAGAATTCATTGTGGATTGTCGGGCACCATGCATAATCTTTAACAAGATCATGATTGGTGCTTGGTTTATCCCCGAATTCATTGAGGATTTTTAACAGTTCACTGGAACTTGAGCAAGCATTCGTAAGTCTGTTGTTAAGGTAAGATGATTTCGCCTCTACAATAGCTGTTTTAAAGTTGTATACTGCCTGTTTATATGCGCTCAGTGATTGAGGACTGGGGATCTTGCGCCAGACTCTTTTGAGTTGTCTTTTATTTCAGAAGTGTTGCTGATTGTTCTAAATTGTTTAGTAAGGTTTTCCAGGATCAAGTCATTCGGTATACTGGCCAGTTGCAGGAGCATCACAGAAGAGAATGCAGTGGAGGTTACTTTCCTGGTATTTCAAATCATGATAGGTTGTGTTGCCTCAGGGGGACCAGGGTTCAGGGCGTGAGGCATTAGGAGGCTAAACTGAAAACATGAGTGGTCGGACAAGGGACAGGCATCAACTTCGATAGGTGAGATACTGATGTTCCTGGTTAATATCCAGTCCAGGATATGACACCCACTGTGTGTAGGAGTTGTAATATTTTGTGAGAAACGAGATGCATCCAGCATATTCAGTAAAGACACAGAATCCAGGTCCAAAGGATAATTTGGCCAAAAATGGAAGTCTCCCTACTACACGGATATGAGAGGGTGACTTCAGTGAGGCACCTAGAATAGCCAGCAGTTGTTCCTCGAAATCTACAGTTTTATTGGGTAGCCTATACAGTATTAATAGGCTCAGGCTGGATGTGGCACTAATATTTATTTTGACCATCATAGATTCACAGGGATGAAGATCTGATATAGTAGTACTGTGAATTTGTATGTGGTCCTTAACGATCAATGCGACTCCCCCACACCTGGACCTGCCCGGATCTACTCATAGGATGTTATATCCATCAGTGCTAGCAGCAAGTGCGACATGGGTTGCCAACTCCTGCAGCCGGGTTTCAGTATTAGCAAATACGTCATCCTGCGACTCCAGAACATAATCTTCAATTTGATTAGCTGCCATGCCAGTGATCTAGTATTTAGTAAGGCTGTTTTCAGATATGCTTGGGGTTCAGTTGTAATATAGGTATTAGAGACTTCAGATACCTGCGTGGGTGCTTTTGCTCAGAGGTTGCCAGCTGGCATGCTGGGCATAGAGGTTTCTGATTTTCTGGATGGCAGAAGCATTGAGGGTAGATCAGAGGGTTGTGCCACAGCAGGGACATCTATGGTTTGTTTAAGAGGAGCAGTCCATGTTAGTTGGTGTTTGACATTGCGCAGCACTGGGTCCGCTTCAAAGTGCATGGCTAGGTAGTGTGCTGCCAGTTTCTGTTGCTCGTGTCGGTTGGTTTCTAGCGCAGTGGCCATGAAATTGTTCAATTGCAGCATTTTTTGCTTTAAGGAATAGTTTGTGAATAGACAGTTGAGTGTTAGTGTATTCGCAGTAAGAGTAGGCGGAGAAGAAAGCTCACCTTGTTATCAGTGGATTATGGCATCCGCAGGGCTAGAGAGACGCTCCCAAATGGCTCCCAAATGCGAGCTTGTGCAAACCGGGCACATGCGCCGGCGCTCACTTGCTTGCTTAGGGTTCTAAATACCCTATGCATGCTTGGAGATGTAGTTTCTGGGGATCTGCAGCGTGATTGCAGAATACTGTGACGCAAGAGTGGCTTTGGGAGACGAGCAGAAATGAAAAATGCGAGAGAAGAGATACAGCACTAATATCAGGTCAGTTAATCTAAGAGCACTGTATGGCAATGTTATTTAAACACATTTACAGTTTTGAAAGACAACTCTAGTGGTCACCGATAGCAGATCACAGCTGTAGGAGCACAATGAAGAATAATTATTTAGAACACAAAAACACAGATACACTCCTGAAAATAATTCTAGTAGAGAGCAGAACAACAAAAAAAGCTGTTGTAAAAAGAAGCTAACGAAGCACGGGTCTCCAGAGATGCCATAGTGGGCCCTAATGCTTCAGATGTAGGTTGCAGCTTATGGCAGTTAGAGGTATGGATTGTGAGAAACCTGAAGGTGTCTCATCTGCTAGTCCCCGGGGATCTGTCATCCAGGTGGCCAGGACACGGCCATCGCTTTTGAATCCAGTTCCTGGGGGTGGACCAGTGCGGAAGGATCACCTGGATGAGGTGTCTATGGGGAGTGTAAGTGGGACACCAGAGGGTGAGACGCGGTAGCACCTTCCGTATAACACCATATACCATATTGCGCCTTTACCAACAGTTTAGGAGTTGTCATTGGAAATCCTACAGTGTATTAGCAAATATGTTTTTATTGTATCCATACGATGCATGCTTCAAAGTGGCATAAGCAAAATATTCAATATACGTGTGCCTAAGGACCTTAGGAGATGGATCCTTGAAATGTTGTGTTATCCGCTGGAATAAATCCACAAAAAATACAAAAGAACAAATTCCATATTGATTTTGGAAAATAAACATGGTGTTTGCAGCCTTAGGTTAGATGAGTAGAAATATTGTTTGTTAAAAGTCTGCATCTCATTTTTGTTTTCCTTCATTCCAGGTCACGTCCCAATTCACCCCGGAGCTAAACATGGTCATTGTCTTGCCTGGAACTACACAGCTATTCTTTCTGTCTTGCATGCACATGCATGTGTAGTGTGCTACATAGCGGGGCATGATCACAGCGGCGGCTACTGTGTGGACGATAAAGGAATTCACCACCTAACTCTAGAGGGGGTTATTGAGACTCCACCTGGCAGCCATGCATTTGCAACAGTATACATGTATGACAACAAGATGATCATACATGGAAGAGGCAGAACACCGAGCCGGGAATTGGAGTTTCGAAAATAGCTTTGTTTTACAGTAGATATGTGATGGTAACTGTGAGGGCAGTCACCATGTCTCTATTTCTCCTGTGATTTGCTGAGTTATACTTTGGATTACCTTAATTATATAGCCACATATTGCAATCTGGGATGTTATAAGGCATTATGCTCTTCAGGCGAAATGCTAGCTTGTGCTGCCCTCCCTTGCAATGGGGCACAAATTGACGTTTTCAGGGCCAGTTTAGTGTATCCTGGCACCCCGTGATGGTGATGCAAGAGGCAGCCATCAAGGACCGCCTTGCCATAGAGGGGACTCTGATAGCAAGAGGGCATGTTTCACAACGAGAGCACTGTTCCCCGCACTCAGCACTTTCAGACCTGCATGCAAAGTAAAATGAACTGTACTGCCAAATGCAATTGTTCTATGTCATTAGTCTGTTATACTGTGCACATCACCACCATAGTGGTCTTAAATCACTAAGCCTTGTCTGTGTAGAGGCACATTAAGACCCCAGCTGGTTTGGCAGCCGTCTGTGGGGTGAAAGGAATCAGGGGGAGAGGGAAAGTGTAAGCGTGGGAAAAGTCAATGTGACAAAAACGTGCAAACTTAACTCACAGCATGTAGGGAAATGTAAACATAAGGGTGAGTGATAGTTATCTTTGGGATAAAAGTAGAAATGGTAATCAAAAAAAGGGCCAAAAGTTTTCTTTATTGGCCAGCAGAACTTTAATGGAGGCAGTTCGTTTTGTGGTGATAATATTACTTTGTCATGTTGTGGATGCGTGATTGCCATTAGATGTGTTAGAGATTTCCTGGGAGTTGTGAGGGCTGCTACCAGATAATCATATTGGATTCCTTCCTACTGATAGCTGGATGTGTTTCTGGTAAAGTCTTGCCCACTGACAAAGGTATCAGAGCAAAGAATTGGCTATGTGTAGAATGAGTGCTCAGGGACTTTAAGGGTGCAGAAGTATGAGTCTGACACAATGGTGGCATGATGATTGGCAAATACTTTTATTAGATGAAAATAAAGGAGGAAACACCCTAACCATCCCTAATACTAAGAGGGGTTTCCCTGCCTCAACTAAAAATATTATAGAAACTGCTGTGATATCCAAAGTAAAAGAGTTCACCGTCCTATGTCAAAAACCCTTTGTGCCTTCCATTACATTCTGAACTGTACTAAATAACTGGAGGGTTTTCAACAACTCCAAATTGAGACTGTGTTCTGAGAGGACGTTTCCCTTCTTCAGGTTGTAGTTTCGTTCGAAAGTAACATAAAGTTCCAGCTTCAGTGGGTTTCTCAAAACATAGTTCACAATCAGTGTTCCTTCTTTATCATAGTTGTTTTCACTAGGATGTCTTCAGAATATATGGTTCTTCAGCGTTCTTGACCAGGGGGGTGACTCCCTGCCCTCTGCCCCAGTTCACTGTGTTAGGGGGATGACTCCCTCCCCCAATCATCCTCAGGTCTTTGGGTTGCTCAAGTCTCTGTTGGGGAAATGTATCCCTACCCCTGGCCTTTCTTGGGCTTCCTAAATAACAGTGTCTTCTGGAGGAATGTCTCCCTTCCCCTGGCCTTCTTATGTGGATTTCCTTCTTGAAAGACTTGATTTTCTCTCCTGCGAAGTACTATCGTGCCCCTCAAGGTATGACTGCGTCTCTTCCCCTGCGTTAAGGTCCCAGACCCTGTATTCTCGGCTTTCTTGTAGGTGCGCGTCCCAGACTCGCTTCTCTTGTGTGTGGCTTTCTGTTCTTATGGACTTGGTTCACTCTCCTCCCAAGTTCTATCCTGCGACCCAAAATATGATTTTTGTTCTTCCCTTTGGTAAGGGTCATAGACCCTGGATGTCTGGCTTGCTCTCCCGTTTTGGGCACTCCACCACCTCCTTGGGGCCCCAGCGCCCTCTCAGCGATGAGCGTACCTTCTCTCATACCTTCTCTTGTTCTCTCACGATTGTCCTGTGTCTTTCCTGGGATCTGAAATCAGCTGTGCGGTTTCTCCAGCTCTCGTGGTCTGCCTTCTTGCTGCGGCGGCTCTGTGGCAGCACACCTTCTGTGGGTTGCGCGGCTCTCCATTTTCGTGCCGTCCCTTGGTAAGGAATGCCTGGAGCGTCTCCGGCAGGGCTGTCAAGTGGTTCTCCCACTCTGGACCAGCCCTGTGCTCCTCGCTTCCTTTTTGGCATCCTGGTCTGCGTTCTTCCCTTCTGAGCCTTGCAGGCTCTCGCGGGTCTCCTCCAGGGTGGATTGGACAAACTTTGCAGTCCTTCTTCCATTTTTATGTATTTGAAATGTCCACATTGAATGGAACAAGTATCTTGGTTCCACGTTGAGCTCGCTATTCCTCCGCAGATGATCTTCACCCCAGTGTTATCCTTATTACTCTCCGCTGGGTTAGGTGGGATCCTCCTAATCTCCGTTCCTTTACGTACTCTGTATGGGTTGTCCCTTCTTTTCCTCGTCTCACTATGTCCTACGAGGCTGGAGTTTTCTACCTTGCAAAAACATATAGAGGTAGATGTAAGGTAGGAGGATGAGGGAGGTAGGGGTGTAGAGTGGGAATACTGCGTTCTCCCCTGATAGTTGTCACTGGTCCCATAGGGGTTTTCCCTCCCCATGAGATCGGCCTGACCTCCCTGTACTCATGGGAAGGGGCTCCCCCCATGGAAGCAGTGACGATATCCTGGGATTCCTCACAGGGACACAAAAGGAGAGTTTGATAGACTCTCCGAGTCATACCACCTTGGCCTGGGGGCGTGGGGGGGAGAGAAGGAGGAAACAGGTTTCGTACTTTGTATGTGGTGAATTGTTAAAAAAGCCACTGAAATGTTGTATGGTAGAATTAGAGGTACGGTTGTAAAATAATGCATGGCAGGCTCCCTAGTTAAAAGGGAACATTCACATTCAAGACAACACTCTAGGAGGAAAACACTATATTATAAAGCCTGTATGTAGAGGCTGTCTGATTCCTGAGGCATAGGTTTTGAAGCCTTCCTGCACTGCCCAGACATGTTCAAGTGATGCCCAGGAGAACAGGAAAGCACACACTTTTCTTGTTCCCTTGGCCCTGACCAACCTCGAATGGCCAGGTTCTCTAGACAAAACAGCACAGATGTCAGAAAATATCTCTGAAAACAGTTTCAGTGCTGCTAATACTTGCAATCCTTGTATTCATGTATTATTGAGCCTGTTGTTGCAGCACAGTGCCACTGTTTTCTTATTTATGATTTTGTGATGGAGAAAGAGAACACTCTACCCAAGTTAAGTTAATTTAAGGAAGCATATTTGTTTCTCTATATTTGTGTGCAGGCTCCCCTGCCGTAAAGAAGAGGTAACGTGAGATGCCTGGAATTTGAGTAATAGATTTTTTCATTGTTTTCACTTTTGCACTGTTTTTATGCTGTATGAAATTACTGGTTTTGCGTTACTGATTGGCGTTTGTTCATTTGCACTTAATTGCACTGCACTTTAACTTAGAAATAGATATGCTTATATATATGTACTTGATTTCCCAAGAATGCTCTCTCCCTTTTATGGATTATTGAATGGAATTTGTGGGGTCCATTACAACCTGTCTAGTTCACCTTTAGTTAATTTGCATAATTGTGCAAGCTCACTCTTCCTGGGTTATCCAGATTCTGCAAGTAGGTGGATGTTTCGATTCCTGAACTGCTTTTAAAATCTAGGAGAGTCTGAGTCCTTCCAAACTACCATACAGCAAGCTTTCTCCCACTATAGCCTGCATAGTCTTGGATGTGGTCTAAAGAATGTGTGTGCAGAGGTGTACAGCAGCAAGATTTGAAACAGATCTTAACGCTATATTTTCCATTCTCTGATTCCTTTTGATTCTTTCTGAGCTCGTCCCTTTTTTTCATAAGCTAAATAAAATCAAACCTCTTTATATCCGGGTGCTGCTGATATCTGGGCTGTATACTGATAGGCCTTTGAAGTCCTTATACTAGAAATCACGTTAGAACATCCATTCGTAGGTCATCCCTCAGGATGAGCTCGCTGGCCAATCCAATGTACAGAGAAAGGCCCCTACATCAGTGTTTGCGCCAAATGATTCCCAGTTACTGATCGGAGTCCTCCAACTCTAACCTGGCATGATGCTGTGCCGATCATGCCAAATGTTGCCTGGATCTGGGAAATCACATTGCTTAAGTACCTAATCTCCTTTGAGCACAACCAATAAGTGGCATCTTTTAAATCTTCTGCATCTCTAGCTGGGCCCATAGTAAAACATATAGATGGGCAGCTTTTTCAGTCGTAATACTTTGTCCTTAAGGATAACCCCTAAGGAATAATGTGGAATCCCTGCCTCCTGCTCACCTCTGCTGTTCCAGTGAGGTTGACTTCCGAACATCTTGTGTTCCTTTGTTTCTACAGTACTTCGTACTGACCATGGGTCCCTGCTACTCTTGTAAGTTGGAACATTTTCACATTCTTTGGAAGTTTCACCACAAGCTAGTATGTCTTTCTACATACTGTACCACACATGCTTCTCTGTGTCTTGACTGTTGTTTGGTCAGTTTCCCATTTTTCTGAACTTCTTACCTCTCTTTTCTATGCCAGTGTTTTTAGATAAGATAAAGAGGAAGGAGGGGAAAGTCTAAGGATCCTCTGACTTTCTTATCTCTTTTCCTGGCCTAAAAACATAGTAAGCACAGCCATCAATGGACTGTGTGGTGTTGTTTGGTAACAGAGATTGCACGAGGAGTTTATAGAACCTTCAAAAACAGGACCACATAGAATTCCAACTCTGTCTCCCTTCCCATCCTCTAGTCCCACTTGTACTATGCCCTTTCTTGCCAGTATCAATAATGACCATAGGAACACATTCACTCCCCCTTTTTCTTTGTTTGAAGAACCTGGTACATTGGAGCATGATACATTCATCTAAAACATTTCAGCAAAACACAGCACCCATGTGGTCCAATATTTCTGGCGCAGCTCAGAATTTGTTTAGGTGGCTTCTGGATACATTTTCTGTACTCAAGGTGTGGCATTTCCCTCCTGTTATGGGAGCGTGTGGGTTTTGGTGTCCTTGTCAAAAGACATTCCGTTCTCCTAAAACGTTGGTGTTTAGTCAGTGGCCCTCATTACAACCTTGGCGGAAGACCATGGTGCTATTAGCACCATGGTCCATGCCGCTAAGGTTACGATTCCACCATGGTGGATGGCGGAATTACCGCCCCATTCCAAGGTGAGTGGGGCGGTAATTCCCCATTCACCATTTGCCCTTCCCCATTCCCATTTTTGCCCCCATAGGGCATAATGGGAATGGGGAAGGCGCTAATTACGGCACCGTAAATTACGGTGCCGTAATTAGCTCCAAAGTCCCTTTGCCGGTTGGATTTTTAACGCCTGCTAAAAGCAGGCGTTAAACACCAACCCGCAAAGGGACACTTGTAATCAGGCGTTAAACCCTTAACGCCTGAGTTGTAATGAGGGCCAATGTATTTCTTATGGTTATTTCTTTGTGATATTTTTCTTAAAACGTCGATTTATTACATTTTTTTTTATTTCACAGTGCCTTATCTCCCTTTAAAGTAAAAGAAATTAAATCATGATTGAACACAAAAAAACAGAGCATTTGCTAAACCAAGGGTTAGATTTAAAAATGCCAGCACGGGCATGATGTAAATAAATGTCCTGCCTCATTTATCATCCATATTAATTCAGGTAGCATTCTTATTTACATGTTTTACGACTAGTTTGAAGAAACCACTGCTGCTAAACTTTGCACTTTATTTAATGAAAGTTAGCACCAAAGATATTTTTTGACTAATTAACACGATTAGGTATGTGAATAGCACCACATGCCTCATTTAAGCTTAACCCCCTGGTTGGTTGACTGGCTCAGTCTTCTCTTACTGTAGTGCTAGTTTGTTGTGCAGAATTGGATGCAGACGGTTGTGCATTTATTAGTAAAAGAGATGCCACTTCAGGAAACGGTAGGAATGATTTCAAAATGTTGCTAGGCAGTAGTTGCACAACATGTTACTTTGCCCAATTATGCCCAAATAACAAACGTATAAATAGCTACTGAACTTTTAAATGCAGGGTTGGTGTTGTTGCTGTGCTCTGTTAATAAGTTTTTCTAGGTTGATCTGCTCCATCGAAATCATGTCTATGGGCCTCATTACGACCCAGGCGGTAAGTTACCGCCTGGGCCGTGACTTTACCACCATGGCGTAAACGTAATGGTGGTTGGCGGACTTACCGCCCCATTCCGACCTTGGCGGGGCGGTAAGTCCCCAATCCCCATTTACCCTTCCCCATTTTTGCCCCATAGGGCATAATGGGAGTGGGGAAGGCGTTAATTACGCCACCGTAAATTACGGTGGCGTAATTAACTCCATGGTCCCTTAGCGCCATGGATTTTAACACCTGCTAAAAGCAGGTGTTAAATCTGCCATGGCGCTAAGGGACCTCGTACTCAGGCGGTAAGGGTCGGCGCTGTTTACGCTGTCGTAAAAACCCTTACCGCCTGAGTCGTAATGAGGCCCCTATGTCATGGGATAGCTCAAACATGGAGTTATAGCCATTCAATTTTCAAGGCTGCCATTGGTTTGTGCTAGAAACTAATTATAAATGAGCAGAAGATGGATTAAGTGCATAATTTTGTGACTAATCACAGACCTTTTCATTTTTTGTTGCCAATGGAGATGGATACGAAAGAACAAATGTAACCAAAGATCAATAGGAGGTCTTATAAAAAGTGTTCTGATACTATCCATTTAAATCGATTGCATTCAGAACAATGTAGTATTTACCTAGTGTCCCTTCAGTGCCAGAATATAACAGATGTTCAATCAGTGTTTACGTTCAGTTCGAGCAAGGCCAGGTCATGCTCAGGTTCCTTTTCTCTTAATTCTATTTTAAATTAAGTTACACACATTTTATGAAATATTGGGCTATTGTGTTTTACAGCCACGGCTCCTGAGAGTTCATCTGACCATAACATCTTGTTTACTTACCAATGGCAGCTGGTGTTAGCAGTGCATAGAATACCAAAAGTCATTGCAAAATTGAAATACAAACGGTGCCACAAAACCAGATTTTTCTATGTTTAATAAAATGTATTTTAGGAATAACCTATGAAATGTTCCCTAGCAAGCCCAGCTAGTTGTCGGTCCCAGTGAGGAAATTGCCTGATTCAATATGACAGACTGCAGCAAGAGGCCTGATAATGCTTGACAGTACTATTGGTTTACTGGTGAATGACACTGTTTTGATAATCTGAAGGGACTCTAGATCGTTCACCAGATGTGTGATATTGTGTTCTACTAATGCAACCCTCAGAACTATATTTATAAGTTTATTTGCTACATTCTGTAAAGTGCATATATTGGGCCTCATCACGAGTTGGGCTGTATTCCCGGCTGTAATACCGCCAAGTGTAATAGCCCTAGCACCGACCGGTCCAGTGGTATTACCACCGGATCACAGTTGGGCCTCAATGGTAAATCCCCATTCCTGATTGGGTCCATTGGATCCAATGGGGAATTTTCCGTGCTAATACTGCGGGCTAATACAGCCGGCTGTAATACAGCCGAAAACAGGGATTTTCACCTCCAGAAAAAAAATGGAGGTAAAACAGCCGATTTAGCACCCAACTCGTGATAGGGACAGCCCTTAAATGCGGCAGTAATACCGTTACCACCGCATTTAAGGGATACAGCCCAACTCGTGATGAGGCCCATCGACATTAAGTATTCTATGCCAAAATTCATACTATGTGCTAAATGTGTCTTTTGGCGTTGTCACTTGTGCCACTTATACATTGTAATATACAGAAACAACATGGTAAATAGTCATACTGAAATTATCTCTTTTTATGATTCTAGATTTGCATGTTTTAGCAAATCGAGTCGATTGTACACAGATGATAAAAGATTGAGTATCATGTTGGCATTCTCATATTTATGGATTACCAGTCAAAACTATATAGAATCCAAATACATTTACAAGTATATGCATGCATGTACAGTTTACTATAACATATTCACAGAGAAATGCATATCATAAACTGCATTTAATGTGTTGCTTTTGTAATGCATTGTTAATTGTTACCACAGATGTCTTTATTTGAATGTTCCATATAAAGTAAATGCAACACAGCCTTCATCGGCACAGGGGGCTTTTAAATATGCAAATGTAAATGAGTGTTTGAGGGTTGATTCCTCCTAAGCGTGTTAATTACAATGTGTTAATGATATCTGGAAGGGAATCACTGTAAGACAATACATTTGTCTTAATTTTACCTCTGTGGGAAAACATAAGCAAGAGATAATATGATTGTACTTTTTCTCAAAGCTTCCATGTCAGACTGAATGTTCTTGAGGAAAAATGAAACTTTGCAAGAATAAAGATGCATATTTAGATTCAAAATGTTGAGGCAATGCCTTAATGAACAGATTCAATGGAACAGTGCAATACACCACAGTCAAATATCTATCTTTTGATTCATATTGAACTTATTAGAATATTTTACTCTTTTTCATCAGAAGTCGGAACAGGACCTTACTGAATAATCAAGTTTACCTCTGGCAACCAATCTAATTCCTCTCATCAGAAATACATATTTATTGTTTGCATTTTTTTACTCTAATAATTTCCTGCACCCGCTTCAACATTTCAAGTACGTCAGGGTTCTCACCTGAAATATTGTTTTGTCCAGTAGTATGACATGCTGGTCTCCCTGTGGCCTATTCTCCCATGTCATACGCATCCCAATTTTTTTTTTATTTGTAGGTAATTTATGCTGCACTTACATGACATGGGCTAGCAGGAGAATGTAGTTTGATGCAGTTAAGGGCTTGCCAGTAGGCAAAGCTGTCTGGGAGCATGGATGGGTTAGTAATTTTTCAAATAGGTATGTAGTTCACTGGATCACCGGGTCCAGTTGGTTCACTGGCACTCTTAGTAGGAGGGGTTTAAACCAAACTAAAGCTGTTTTGAAGTCTCAATGGTCCAGTCTTTGTCCTGTGGAAGAATTGAACTGTGCCTGAAGCAGGCTTGTCGACCCTAGATTGTTTTGAAGCCCGCTAAGGAACTGACTTGGTTGCTTGAACTCATAAGTTCAGCACATTCTGGATTGCTGATGGGTCCCAAAGCATCACAAAGGTGTGTCATGGGTAACATTTTACCCACAATTGGCTTGCAGTCCCATTAGATTTCTTGTCCACTAGTTTTGCTGAATACATTCAAATTTCCTGATGAAATTTAAGGGTTTACAGAGCACTTGCAGGGTGTGGAGTGTTGTTGCAGGCAGGTGGGGTTCTGAAGATATTGATGAGTTTAACCTCATCTCCTTTAGATGGCAGAGTGAGTGGTCTATAAGCTTGATGTTTTGATCTGGCAGTCTTTTTGTTGGTCTTAGTACCTCTGCCGGGTAGTGTCAGTTATCATGGGCATGCTACTTGGTTCTTGTTATTATTGTTGTGATTCTTCCTCCAGACTAGTTCCAATTTCTTAACTATTTTCTGAAGGTTGTTCAGTGTGAGACTGTACCATTTGGTAGCCGGTTTGTTTCCTGAAGGATTGAAGGGCTTCATGGATACATCCTTGTCCAGAGCATCCGAGAGCCGCCTCTTGATCATGCACAGTCCTCACTCGGGACAGTCCTCACTTGGCACCGCATGGTGTCCATGGGGTGCCAAGCAGCAGTTGTTGGCCTTTAATTCTCCAGGTCTGCATTTAGGTCATCTATCTTGATCTTCTTCCATACTTTCTTATTAGGTAGGATGTATGAGGTTTTGAGGATTTGGAAGGGATTAGAAGGTTGGTGCTTCACGGTAGCAGAAGTGGCACGATCTCTGTTAGGAGATTCTTATTGCAGAAAGTGTGTCTGTTTTGTTGCTCCTTTCTTGCTTGGGACTTCAGGTCTTCCAGGTTAGAGGCCAGGTACTTAGCTGCAGCTTTGGTGCACTGTTCCAACCAATTGTTGAACTCCCTTTGCACTGGGAGGTACTTATCGTGCACTACTAGGTACTAGGTTTGTAGATCTGCCTGTGAATCTGTCATTGAAAGGGGGGTTGTATGATGGAAGTCAATAAATGCAGTGAATCACAAGAGATGACATTTCTTTGAACCATTGTTGCCAAGGTTACTTTAGCAGGGCGGTTTGTCTTGTGAATGGCTATGTTTACCTTCTGCTCGCTTACCTTCATAGTTGACTAGGGTGATCGTAACAAAAATCAACAGTTTATATGCATCTTTTGCATGCTTTCCCTTTTCTTCTCTAGATCAATATTCGAACAGCTGATATTTGTAACCAGCAGTTTGTAAGTTGTACTAGCTGACCATTTTCATAGGGACATTTTACCCTGACATAATGGCTTGGAGAACATGTGTATGTGTTTAAGGGATTCTGAAAACCTAATGATTTTCATATGCATACTCTCACTTAAGGAAACTGTTGCTCAGACCTATTTTGAGAAAATACATAATATGTAACCACCAGATGTCTTGCACCTATAACTGAATGTATAAAATAAAGTAATTAACTAATGTGTTACTGATTTATTTAAAACTCTACTACTGAAGTGGCTGTCTGTTTAAAAATCATAGGCCCCTCAAGCTGTTACACTTACGGATACTGCTAAACTTTTCAAAGCTGTTTTCATAGCTAATACTAATTTCCTGGAATGTTGCATGGATTCATGAATTGTTTTTGTAAATGTTATGTCATGTTTTTGGAATTGTTGTGGAAATGCTATATTATGGGGTCTTAAATAGTGTAACTTTGCCATTTCTATGACCACTTGGTACTTAGGGACATGCAAGAGATGGGTTGGGTTTGAGTTGGATGGAGTGGGAAGTTCGGAGTAGAGGGAGGAGGGCAAGCTAGCTGTTTCTGTACTGCTGATGCATGCAGATCACAGGGACTCGGTAAGGCTATAGGGTTTTTGAGGTCTGGTGTCTTTTTAATGAATACTTACATCACGTTATCTAACATTTGTTCAAAAAGTTGTTGGGCCTCATTACGACCCAGGCGGTAAATTACCGCCTGGGTCGTACCTTTACCACCATGGCGTAAACTACGTTTACGCCATGGTGGTTGGCGGACTTACCGCCCCATTCCGAGGTGAGTGGGGCGGTAAATCCCCAATCTCCATTTACCCTTCCCCATTCCCATTTTGGCCCCATAGGGCATAATGGGAGTGGGGAAGGCGTTAATTACGCCACCGTAAATTACGGTGGCGTAATTAACAACAAGGTCCCTTAGCGCCATGGATTTTAACACCTGCTAAAAGCAGGTGTTAAGTCCTCCATGGCGCTAAGGGACCTCGGAATCAGGCGGTAAGGGTCGGCGCTGTTTACGCCGCCGTAAACCCCTTACCGCCTGGGTCCTAATGAGGCCCAAGTTGTCTGCAACACTTCCAGCTAAATGGCCCTTTTGTATCTGTGCCACTTGCACCAAAACAATTTAGCTGTGCTTTGCACCAAAACAATATTCCTAGTGCCCCTTTGGTGCAAAACACAAGGCACTCCTTTTGGTACAATTGTCACAGATGACAAAGAAAGGAGGGAAGGAGCTTGTTGTGGGCTTTATCTCAGGAGCTGACAAGAGACCAACTTAAGGGATGAAGCTCAGAGTTGATTTAGAGAGATCTAAGAACTTACTGCGAGTTATTTCCCTGACCCTGTCAACATCCACACACAGAGAAAGAACTGATGCCTGTGGGTAGTTACAAGTGGAGGAGAGGGACCCATAGCTGGTGGTTGACAATATCCAAGCCTGGTAAAAAAAAAAAACCTAAACAAGGGTCAAGAAACACTTGGTAGTTGGGGTTTATATAAATGTATTGTTGAGTGAGACCTCCTGTCCGGGTGTGCTCGGTGTGAAGAATTAACATCAACATTCACCATGCAAATCTTGTTTCCAATCCTTTATAATATCGGTGAAACATGTGCATGTGCACTAACAAGTGAATGTAGTCACAAGAGAATATAAGGACACAAAGTAGTCCTAATGTACACTTCGAAGGGATTGTGTCCTCCGATGTATTCCACATCTTTGACAGTAATTACCACAGCTGTACTGCTTCGGAAAACTTTTTCGGCATAGGCGTCCTGCGTTGATGACGTCAATACGCTGTCCCTTGAGGGCCTCCGTCGATGGTCGACGTCACCGGATGTTATATCTAGGACGCACAACGCCCGTAGCCTCAGTTCCATTTTTTCCGTGAAGGTGTTCTCTTCGAAATCTCGGCGCGCCTCGGTTCTTCTAACTTGATTCATGATGTCTTCGTCGTCTTCTACCCCGAAGTCGGGCTTCAAAAAGTGTCGGGACTGTGGTCCCAAAATGTCCATTACGGACCCGCACGACGTTTGCCTCTGGTGCCTTGGTGAAAGCCACGCTACCGACAATTGCGATGACTGCCAGTCCCTAACTTCGAAGGCCTTGCGGGAATGGAAGAAGAAGTTGTCGGTAGGGTTTCTAAAACCCGTAAGTCAAAATCTACTGGTCTTTCGACCGACGATTCGAGGGGCGACTCTCCGTGTCGGCGTAAGTCCAGGGGGTATCGTTCTCGGAGTGGGTCCCGCCATTCCTCTGCCTCTTCAAGGCATTCACGGAAGCGCCGTCACCGGTCGCCTTCCCCGTCCTCATCAGAGGACTCTGCCAGACGGCGGGTAACTTGTCCCACAAAAGACTCGTCGCCGGCCGAATGGGATGCATTCCGCCAGCAGATGATGGCGATTTTTGAATCTCAAGGGACCGTTCCGTCCGCGCCTTCGACAGAAGCCTGCAAAGAACGAGTTAGAGCCATCACTCGCACGCCTTCGGGCTCGGGCGGTCGGCACGATCATCAGCAGCCATTGAGGTCCCAATCGGACAAGGGTGATCGACATAGCTGTGCCAGGTCCCGGTCCTCAACGCCGTCGAGACCGTCAGAGCCTGTGAGGCCTTCTAAGAAGGTATTGACACCGTGGGTGCGATGTCCGTCGAGGGACTCTCTCGAGGTTCCGGCTTCAAAGAAGTCGTCGACGCCATCGGTGCCGCGGCCGTCGAAGGACACGCTCAGGGCTCCGGCCTCGAAGCCGTTGTCGAAGTCATTGGCGCCTTGGTCGACGTCGACGCCGATTCCATCGGCGCCCTCAACGCATTTTGTGGAGAATTTACCGGAGGTGTCCCGGAGGGCTATGGAAGCTCAGAGAAAGGCTCTCAGCAAGTCTGTGAGGCCTGTTTTTGAGCCCTGCTCTGTTCCTCCTCCCATGGTGGATTTTTTTCCAACCATTGCAGTATATTTCAGAGGTGGAGGAAGGGTCTGATGAGTAGGAGGTTGTTGTCCAATTTTATCTCCTTCTCCTCCCCACACTCCTCACCTGATTGGTAACCCTCCAACTCTTTGGTGTTGAGATGCCGACGGGAGCAGAAGTCTCTTTTTGTGGTTGACGAAGCTTGTCTACCACGAGAGGAAGCCACAGTGAATGCTTGGAACAAGCAGTCCTGGGACTCCTCTCCCGTAGCAGGCGACAAGGGAAAAAAGCCTTGACGGCAGAAAAAAACCCTTGGAAGGGATGATGCCAGTACGGAGTCCTTAAGGATGATTGATGGAACGTAGAATCCAGTAGCAGCAGGAGAGCCGGAATCCAGGAGCCGAGGAACGGGGGAGGTAGATGGCGGCTTAGAGCTGAAGTGGCGGAAAAGGCAGGATTTGCATTCCACGAAGGACACAGAGATAGAGAGAGAGACGAACCGGCGGCGAGAGAGAGAAAGAGAGAGCCGCTGGTGCAGAGAGGTACCCACGAAAGTAGGGAGAGAGAGAGAGACTGAGAGACGCCCCGCTCGTAGCTAGCCGAGGCGAGACAAAGGTACGGACAAAGCCGCGGAAAGAGAAAACTAGCGTTTACGCCCAAAGCAGGAAAACAACACACTGAAGGGGGGTTGCAACGCCGCGATCGCTGGCAGAAAGAGGCTGAAATACCTCCCAGCGACCGCCATGTTGCCGCAGCACTAGACCGCGGCTGCACGTAAGCGAAAGCAACGTGCTGGGAATACAGGCTGCGCCGGAGCCTCCAAAGCGGAAGCAACCGCCATGTAGCCGCAGCACTAGACCGCGGCGGCACGTAAGCGAAAGCAACGTGCTGGGATTACAGTCTGCGCCGGAGCCTCCAATGCGGAAGCAACCGCCAATCGGCCCGGCCGCGGATGACAGTATGCCCCCTCACAAAGCGTACCCCCCCCGGCTTCCCCGGATAATTGCGATGGAAACCACTCAGCAACCGGGGGGCATGGATGTGGGAGAGTGGTTCCCAAGAGTCCTCCGACTCAGGGTAACCTTTCCACGACACCAGGTATTCCAATCGTCCCCTGTAGAATCTAGAATCACGGATGGTCGATACTTCGTACTCATCCGTCCTTCCAGAACCCAGTACCTGCAGACGGGGATGAGATCTCCGGAGAGGATCAGAAAAAAAAGGCTTGAGAAGGGAGGAGTGAAATACAGGATGTATGCGCCTAAGGGAAGGAGGCAGTTTCAATCTAAATGCGACAGGGTTGATCCTAGATAGAATAGAAAAAGGTCCCAAAAAGCGAGGAGAAAGTTTGGAAGGGCGAACCCATCGAGGCAGAAATTTAGTAGAGAGCCACACCTTGTCTCCCTCCTTCCAATTGGGACAGTCCTGCCGATGTTTATCCGCCTGTTCCTTGTTCCGGCTTCTGCTGCCTTTTAGACTGAATTCCGCACTCCTATGTGCTTCTGCTAGGGACTGAAGTACTGCTTCCGCAGTGGGGGAGTTCGAAGGAACTGGTATAACGGGAAAAATGGACCGAGGATGCACTCCATACGTGCAAAAAAAAGGAGAAAGACCTATCGCGGAATGTGTTGAATTATTGTACGTAAATTCCGCGGTGGGCAACAACGACACCCAGTTGTCTTGGTGTTTGTTGGTATAACATCTTAGATATTGCTCCAAGGTGGCATTCAATCGTTCAGTCTGGCCATTCGACTGCGGGTGGTAACCAGATGACAGTGCTCTCTCCATGCCCACTCTAGTACACAAAGCCTTCCAGAAGTTTGAGATAAACTGACTACCTCGATCGGAAATGATCTTGTCCGGTAATCCATGTAGTCGAAATACATCTCGTGTGAAGACCTCTGCCATTTGAGTGGCGGTGGGTAAGCCAGGTAGGGGGGAGAAATGTGCCAATTTCGTGAAAGTGTCTATCGTCACCATGATGCAAGTGCAGGATTCCGACTCAGGTAACTCCACGATGAAATCAGTAGAGATGAGACCCCAAGGGCGTGTAGGCATCTCGGGTTGAGTCAGCATACCTAAGGGTTTGCCCGATGGATATTTGGCTCTGGCACAGATCGGACAGGTCTTGATGTATTCTTTAATCTCTCCTTTCATGTCCGGCCAGAAGAATCTTCTTGCAATGCATTCCGTGGTGTTCTGTATTCCTCTATGCCCTGCGGTAAGTGGGTCATGGCCCAGATGAATGATCTTCTTACGCCAAGGGCCTTCTGGAATGTACAGTCGGTCCTCATGAAATACGAAACCATCCTTCTCGGTATATTTTCCTCCCTTTAGCTTCGAAAGTTTCATCCTTTCGGAGGCTAATGCGGTTTTTACTTCTTGGAAGAAAACATTGACGTGTCCCAGGATCTTGTTTCTTCTGAACATAGCTTCTCGAGAATGGGAGTTATAGTCTCCAGGAACTTCCTTCCTAGATAGGGCATCAGCGACTTTATTAGATGTACCTGGTAGATAGGTGATATGAAAGTCGTATTGGGCAAAAAAGTAAGCCCATCGAGCCTGTCTTGAATTAACACACTCCATGTTTTGTAGCGCCTTGAGATTCTTATGGTCTGTCCTAATGAGAAAAGGATGACGCGCACCCATTAGTAAATGTCGCCAGTCCTCACAGGCCAACTTCATGGCGAGTAGTTCCTTCTCTAGAACTGAATAGTTGAGCTGGCTAGGAGACAAAGTTTTTGAGAGATAGGCTACAGGATGTTCCACACCGTCATAGGTCTGTAACAGAACAGCCCCTATCGCCAAAGCAGATGCATCGGTCTCTACGATGAACGGTCGGTTTTGATCCGGATGTCGTAGAATCGGAGCGGAACAGAACAAACCTTTCAAGCCCTTAAAACCTTGTTCTGCTTCTGCGGACCATAGGAAAGGTCCAGAATCCTTCCTTAAGAGTCTCGTAATGGGTAGGACTATCTCGGAGAAGTTAGGAATGAACCTCCTGTAGAAGTTTGCGAGACCCAGAAACCTTTGTACCTCCTTAACACTGTCCGGAGAAGACCATTCGAGAATTGCAGAGACCTTGCCAGAATCCATGGAAATCCCTTCTTCCGAGAGCACGTATCCCAAGTAGTGTAACGATGAGACTGCAAAAACACACTTTTCGGGTTTGACCAGAAGCTTATAGCGTTGAAGACGCTCCAGCACTTGAGTCACGTGAATGGTATGGGATTCCAAATCGGATGAATAGATCAGAATATCATCCAAGTAGATGATGACAGTAACCAGTAACAGATCAGAAAATAAGCGATCCATGAATCGCTGAAAAACGGCCGGGGCATTAACTAGTCCGAACGGCATAACCTTGTATTCGTATAATCCGAATGGGGTGCGGAAAGCAGTCTTCCATTCCTCTCCCTTAGCAATGCGAAGCAAATGGTATGCGTTTCGAAGGTCTAGTTTGGTAAAAATGCGAGCCCCCTGTACAGCCTCTATGATCTCCGATATGAGTGGCATGGGATAGCGGTCTCTGATAGTAACCCTATTGAGTCCTCTGTAATCAATGCAAGGACGCAAATCGGTGGAGTCCCTTTTTTTTATGAAAAACAATGAAGCTCCTGCCGGAGACTTGGAAGGTTGAATCAGGCCGTTATGCAAGTTGGTATCCAAGTATTTCCTTAATACCTGTCTCTCAGTTTGGGTTAAGGAAAACATCCTGCCGAAAGGCACCAAAGCATTAGGTACCAGCTCTAAAGAGCAATCCTCAGGCCTGTGTGGAGGTAAAACCGCAGGTATCGTTTCCTTGAACACTTCCTGATAGGGTAAACAATAATGGGGTAATGCGTGAACCCCCACATGATCACTCGTTAACACCGTCGAAGTAAGAGACTCCCTATGGTAGGTTTCTGAGAGGCAGTGTTGTCTGCAGTACTGAGATGTGAAACTTAACTGGTTGCTAGTCCAATTCACCTGAGGATTGTGTTTTCGAAGCCAGGTAACTCCAAGAATAATAGGAAAGTGTGCGGCTCGGATGATATCGAACCTGAGCACTTCTCTATGTTGAAAAATGGTAACTCCTAGTTCTTCCGTGGTATGGGTTATCAAACCCGACGAGAGGGGTGATCCGTCAACGCCCTCTACCTTTTGATCCTCTTTGCGGGCTACTCTATTAAGCCCCACCTTCTCTGCCCAGAGAGTGTCCACGAAGTTTCCGGCCGCCCCACAATCCAAGAGGGCTGGGGTGTCTATCGAACTTCCCCGGGTTTTAATTTGAACAGGAATAACCATCAATCTAGAATCCTCCAAAGAGTTGGGAGCTGAAATAGAAAGAGAAACATAGGGACTAAACGGATTGCAAGGTGATCCTCGGAACCAAGTCCCTACTGGCGCCGAGGACGTTCGTTTCCCTGTGGCCTGGTTGGAACCACCTGGCAATCTTGGAGCTGGTGCTGCTCAGACCCGCAATAGGCACACAGGCCCTTCTCCTTTCTTCTTCTTCGCTCAGAAAATGTAAGCGGACCCCTGGTAGCTCCGATCTGCATTGGTTCTTCGAGGGAGTGGGAGGAGGCGTGAGAAGAGGATGTAGAAGTACTGGAAGTCTGAGGACTTGTTGCTACACGATGTTTGCGGAGTTCTGCTCGACGTTCTTGAAGACGGTATTCAATTTGTAGTGTGGAGGACAGTAGATCGGCGAAAGTTGGTGGACGAGAGGACCTGGCAAGCTCGTCCTTAATCTCCTCTCTTAGGCCCCTTCTGAAGATGGCATACTGGGCCTGTTCCGGCCAACCTGCTTCTGCTGCCAAAGTCTTGAATCGGGATATATATGTTAGAACATCTGAGGAATCTTGCCGTACGTCCAACAAGTCTTCACATGCAGTGAAGGTTAGTTCCGGTCTTTCAAAGGTCTGTTGCAGTAAGGCCTGAAACCCGGCAAAGTCATGCAGTATGGGGTTGGCACTGATCACCAATGGCGTGGCCCAAGAAAGGGCGTTACCAGTCATGTTCGAGATCAAAAAACCTACCTTGGATTGATCAGTAGCAAAGGAACGAGGCCGAAATGTAAAGTATACTACACAAGCTTCCATAAATTCTTTGATCTTCTTAGGTGAACCATCAAACTTCCCCGAAGGCAACGACATATTCGGTAGTTCTGTAGGCAAAGCCTCCCGTGCAGTGGCAAGTTGTCGCAAAACCACATTCTCCGCTTTAACAGTCTGTAATTCTTGTGACAGACCCTGAACAGCCTTCCAGAGTTCCTGGATCTGTTCCTTGGCAGACATTGTGTTCCTTAGGCGTTGCAAACTGTCCAATTTTATCTCCTTCTCCTCCCCACACTCCTCACCTGATTGGTAACCCTCCAACTCTTTGGTGTTGAGATGCCGACGGGAGCAGAAGTCTCTTTTTGTGGTTGACGAAGCTTGTCTACCACGAGAGGAAGCCACAGTGAATGCTTGGAACAAGCAGTCCTGGGACTCCTCTCCCGTAGCAGGCGACAAGGGAAAAAAGCCTTGACGGCAGAAAAAAACCCTTGGAAGGGATGATGCCAGTACGGAGTCCTTAAGGATGATTGATGGAACGTAGAATCCAGTAGCAGCAGGAGAGCCGGAATCCAGGAGCCGAGGAACGGGGGAGGTAGATGGCGGCTTAGAGCTGAAGTGGCGGAAAAGGCAGGATTTGCATTCCACGAAGGACACAGAGATAGAGAGAGAGACGAACCGGCGGCGAGAGAGAGAAAGAGAGAGCCGCTGGTGCAGAGAGGTACCCACGAAAGTAGGGAGAGAGAGAGAGACTGAGAGACGCCCCGCTCGTAGCTAGCCGAGGCGAGACAAAGGTACGGACAAAGCCGCGGAAAGAGAAAACTAGCGTTTACGCCCAAAGCAGGAAAACAACACACTGAAGGGGGGTTGCAACGCCGCGATCGCTGGCAGAAAGAGGCTGAAATACCTCCCAGCGACCGCCATGTTGCCGCAGCACTAGACCGCGGCTGCACGTAAGCGAAAGCAACGTGCTGGGAATACAGGCTGCGCCGGAGCCTCCAAAGCGGAAGCAACCGCCATGTAGCCGCAGCACTAGACCGCGGCGGCACGTAAGCGAAAGCAACGTGCTGGGATTACAGTCTGCGCCGGAGCCTCCAATGCGGAAGCAACCGCCAATCGGCCCGGCCGCGGATGACAGTTGTGCCTCCTGAGTTTCCTGATGACCTGTTGTCTGGTCATAGCCAACTGAAAGACCTTTGTCAATCCTTACATGTCGCCAGTGGTCTTGATACCTCTCCGGAGGTTGAGTTTGGCAGGCCTGAGCCTGGTACACATGCTGACTCCTCGTATAGGCACCTCATGTCAAGGGTGACTGAGTATTTGGGGTGGTCTGCTCCATCTGCAGATTTTATTCAGGATGATCTGACAGACATTCTGTATCAAGGTCCACCCACTGACCCGGTGTTGCCATTTCATATGGCATTGCAAAGAAGGGTGGCGGCGGCTTGGACTGCTCCGAAGAGTCTGCCGGCAGTGAATAAGTCGCTTCCGAAAAAATACCGCCCAGCCAGTGGTGACTCCTGCTACTTGTCAACGCACCCTACTCCGGAGAGGTTGGTGGTGTTGGCGGCTACGGCCCCAGCAAAGCAGGCTGTGTGCCCTACTATCCCTCCGGATAGGGACGACAAGCGCTTTGATGGTTGGGCGAAGAAGGTATTGTCTTCTGTGGGTATGGCTTTAAAGGCAGCCAACTCTGTTTGTGCCCTGGCAAGATTCACTCACACTCTGTGGAATTGTGTATCGTTGGCGGCTGGGCATATTCCCAAAGGGGAGTAACGGGATGGTTTTCTAGCCTTCGTGCAAGCCGGCAAGGAGGCCATGTGTGAATCCATTCAGTCGGGTCTAGACATGGCAGACTGTGTCAGCCAGTCCATGGCTGCGAGCACCGTGATACGCAGGTTTGCATGGTTGCAGATGTCGGGATTTGCTCCGGATGTGCAATCCCAGCTTCTCAACATGCCCTTTGATGGTGTCCATCTTTTTGGCAGTAAGACTGACAAGAGCCTGAGAGGTTGCAGACCTCCAAAGCTGCAGCAAAGTATTTGAGCGCTGCAGTAAGACAACCTCCGCCTTTTCGTCCTAGGGGACAGCAATGGAGGGGAGGTTCCTTTCGGTACTACTCTTCCTTTGGTAGATCGAGAGGAGCTGCCAGTCAAAGGGGCCACCGTAGGAGTACCAGAGGTGGAAAGCAAGGTACTTGAGGTGCCAAAGCCGCTCGGGCAGTTGCCTCTTTGCCATCAGGCACTTCCGCAGCCACGTCCGCTCAGTCATGAAGCCATGTCCGATGGTTCACCGGTTGGGGGCAGACTGGCGCAGCATCTTGGAGAATGGCATGCCATTACTTCAGATGTGTGGGTTCTGGAGATCATAACCCACGGCTACTGTCTCCCTTTTCGGCAGAGGCCTTGCGACAATCCACCGGGGAAGCTCTCTTTGAAGCGTCCGGATCCACTCCTTGTGCAGGAAATCCTATCCCTGCTGGAGAAAGGCACCATAGAACTGGTGCCTGTAGCAGAGAGGAACAATTAACAAGGGATGGTATTCCCCTTATTTTTTGATCCCGAAAAAAGACAGGGGATTGAGGCCCATCATGGACTTGCGTGCGCTGAACAAGCTCCTCAGGAAGAACAGGTTCAAGATGGTAACTCTTTCTCAAGTCCTCCAGGCCCTTCCAACTACAAGATTGGTTGGTGTCTCTAGACCTCAAGGATGCTTACTTTCATGTGCCGATTCATCCAATGCAGAGGAAGTACCTGAGGTTTGCGGTTGGCGACTTGCATTTTCAGTTTTGTGTCCTGCTGTTCGGATTGACCTCTGCCGCGAGGGTCTTCACCGAGCTGATGGTGGTGGTGGCAGCGTATCTCAGGAAAGGGGGATTCACGTCTACCCCTACCTGGAGGATTGGTTGATCAGGGCGCGTTCTCCCGAGCAAGCCCTAGATCATCTGTCCATCACCTGCCACTCCCTTCACAAGCTGGGCTTCTCCCTCAATTTAAAGAAGTCCCAGTTGACACCTACCCAGTGGCTCCAGTACATCGGAGCAGTGCTCGACACATCCCTGGGGTTGTGTTCGCCTCCCCAGGTGAGGGCTCATCACATGCTGCAGATGGTGGACAAATTTCAACGTGCCCAGAGTCTCCAAGCGTTTGAGTTCTTGAGGTTGCTCGGCCTCATGGCATCCTGCATTTTCCTGGTGCCAGAGGCCAGGCTGTGGATGAGATCTCTGCAGTGGGCTCTCAAGATGCAGTGGTCGCAATTCTCTGGCAGGATGTCGGATCCCATTCAGATTCCGCCCTCGGTCGCACAGGATCTTCTGTGGTGGGCCGTCAAAGGCAATCTGATGAAGGGTGCTCCATTTTGGCAACTGTGGCCAGAGATAACGATCGTGACGGACGTATCCCTCACGGGTTGGGGAGCTCCTGCCAACGAATTGACAGCCAGCGGCCATTGGTCTCTGTCGGAGTCCAGACTCCTCATCAATCTGTTAGAGCTGCGGGCTGTCAGGCTAGCCCGGAAGGCTTTTCTGCTGTCTGTGCGGGGAAAGAATGTCCTGCTTATCACGGACAATACAGTGGCCATTCACTACCTCAACAAAAAGGGCTGGGGGGCAGGGTTACTCCCGTTGTGCAGGGAGGCGATGCAGCTCTCGCTCTGGGCCATTCAGCAGGAAATTTCGATCTCAGCAGTTCATCTGCCGAGACGAAAACGCGGCAGCGGATGCTCTGAGCAGGCAGAGCATGGTCTCTCAAGAGTGGGAGCTGGCTCAGGAAGTTCTGTTGGAGATCTTTGCCATTTGGGGAACCCTGCAAGTGGATCTCTTCGCCACCAGTGTCAACCGGAAGTGCGAAAGATTCTGCTCGCTGGAGTTTCCTCCGAGGGGAGCCTTAGGGGACGCGTTCGTAGTGGAGTGGTCCTTCCCACTGCTGTACGAGTTTCCTCCAGTCCCCGTCATTCCGCAGGTGTTGCGGAGGTTACGGAGGTTCGGTTCCCGGATGATCATCATTGCTCCGGCATAGGCCAGGAGAGCGTGGTACACGGACCTTCAAGACATGTCCGTCTGCCCTCCACGTCGTCTTCCCTACCGAGACGATCTGCTCTCACGGGAGGGGGGTTGGGTTCTCCATCCACAGGTAAAGTCCCTCAGCCTTCACGCTTGGAATCTGAAAGGTTGAGGTACAAGGATTGGGACCTCCCCGAGGATGTGATGGAGGTGTTGCTTTCGGCCAGAAGGCCCGCAACGAAAACTCTGTACCATTGTCGTTGGAGAAAGTTCTGCGACTGGTGCAGAGTACAGAATGTGGATCCTTTCCAATGTTCCATTCCTTTGGTTTTGTCTTTTTTGCTTTCTTTAGCCCACAAGGGCCTGCAAGTGGGTACCATTAAGGGTTACCTGGCAGGGCTGTCTATATTTAAGCGCTCTTCTGAGGAATGTTCTTGTTTTAAAATCCCTTTAATATCTCAGTTTCTAAAAGGGCTAACTAATGTGTTTCCACCCTCGCCTTTCCAGGTGCTGGGATGGGATTTGAATTTGGTTTTAAAGTTCCTAATGGGAGCTCGGTTTGAGCCCTTACATTCTTGTCCATTGCAACTATTGTCCTTGAAAACTGTATTTTTAGTTGCTGTTACTTCCTCACGCAGAGTGAGTGAGTTGCAGGCACTTTTCCGCCAAACCACCCTTCACTGTGTTCCATAAGGGCAGGGTTGTCCTTAGGGTGCGGCCTTCCTTTCTTACGAAGGTTGTGTCGGAATTCCATCTGAGCCAGACGGTAATTCTTCCGGCGTTCTATCCTCCTCCACATTCTGGTAAGGAAGAGGAGAGGCTCCATAGGTTGGATCCTAGGAGAGCTTTGAGTTTCTATCTCTCATAGATGTCCCGGGTCAGAGTGGACGATCAGCTCTTTATTGGTTATGCTGGAAGGCGTTTAGGTCAGGCTGTTTCCAAGCAGACCTTATCTAGATGGATCATTTTGACGATCTCTGAGTGTTATCGTTTGGCGGGAAAGGACCCTCCAGTAGGCTTACGGGCTCATTCTACTAGGGGTATGGCTGCCTCGACTGCCCTACAGAGGGGTGTTCCGATTCGCAATATTTGCGAAGCAGCCACATCAGCCTCTGTCCATACTTTTGTGAAACATTATTCCTTGGACTCTATCCATGGGCAGGATTTGGCCTTTGGTAAGGCAGTCCTCTATTCTGCAATTTGATTGGGCATTCTAAATTGACGCAATTGTAAATTCTTTTCCCACCTCCAGAAATTGGTACTGCTTTGGGAGTCTGTCAAAGATGTGTAATACGTCGGAGGATACAATCCCTTCGAAGAACAAGTTACTTATCTTACCTGGTAACGTTCTTTCTATGGGATGTTCCTCCGACGTATTCCACATCGTACCCTCCCTACCTGCCCCTCTACAGAATTTCTTATGCGATTGCAGCTTACGTTTCCGCAAGGCTTTCTGTAGTCATACTGGCAAGAGATTGGTGCCACACTTTCTGGGGAAAAAACTACAGCTGAGGCTACGGGCGTCGTGCATCCTAGATATAACATCCAGTGACATCGACGGAGGCCCTCGAGGGACAGCGTATCGAGGTCATCGACGCAGGACGCCTACGCCGAAAAAGGTTTTCCGAAGCAGCACAGCTGTGGTAATTACTGTCAAAGATGTGGAATAGGTCAGAGGAACATCCCATCGAAAGAACGTTACCAGGTAAGATAAGTAACTTGTTCTGTTTCTGTTATTTGTAATTCACAATGACATTAAGAAGGATTAAAAACAAGATTTACCTGGTGGATGTCGATGTTCATTTTTCACTCTGAGCGCAGCCAGACAGGCGGCTTCACTCAGCACTTTGTTAGGCTGTTTTCATGTGTTACAGCCACCCTATAAAGCAGGCTTGTCCAACCTTTTTGAATGTAGGGCTAAAGCATTAACTTTTTGTCAACCAGTGGGTCGGCGAGTGAAAAGTCAACAACCTCACCCAAAGCAGTATATTAAAAAGCAATATTGTGTGACCTTTGACACAATAGCAACACAGGCAGTGATGCGCCATGCAGTCCCGAAGATAGCTTTTGGTGTCAGGGGCAGTGAGTATCTAAGGGGGACCCTCCATCAAATGATCCGAGGTCAGTTGCTTGTGATTTCTTTCAGTGTGTGTGTGTGTATTATTATTTTACTGAAATAGTGGGGGCGTAGCGAGGGAGCTATAAGGATCTAGGGAGCGTTTTTCATATATGGGGTTCAAATGTTGCATTTTACAGCAGAAAAACTGACCAAAAAGCCATCAGTTCTAAAGGGGAACATGAAAACTCCATGTCACCAACAGCAGACATGAACATTTTACAACACAACACATTTTAATTATCTATGTGTCCACAGTGTAAGACAGCACTGTCACTGATGTAACACATTGTCATGCTGGTTGTGCCCAAAATGTGCCTCTGTAGCAACATGTTTATCCTGGCTGTTTCCAATTTAGGCCAACATTGTCCTTTACAAAGCATGATTGATGCTGCCTGAGCATGAGACTGTTTAGTGCCCTGGATGCAGCACCACAGATGGGATTGAAGGCACAGAGCTTCCGGCAACTGGAAGAGGCCCACAGCACTGATAGAGAGGTGAGCAGGATAAGGGGCGGAAAGCTGAGTGCGGTGATCCGTAGGGGAGGCAGTGGGCCCTGGTGCTGAGAGGAGAAGCAGAACGAAGCTGGCGGAAAATCGGCTCCACAGAAACAGATAAACCCAGAGCCATAAAGGACATATAATCATACACAGTAGTGCACAGACACAAGACCACAAAGGTGGGAATTGATATGCATGGGCTGCAGGCATTTACCAGGACATTGTAGTTCAGAGGTGAAACCCAGAACAGAACAGATGGGTGCCCTGGAGGAATATAGGGCGAGGTGAATAACGACGGCTTGACAAGATAGGATCGCCGATATTGGTCACTAGGATTCGCCGACAGGAAGATCCCCAGAGTGGATGCTCTGGGAAGTGAGACCCCAAGTATAGACAGGACTTGTGGCAGACGGAAGGCAACAGAAAAGAGCCAATAAACAGTGAGATCAAAATAGACAAGCATCAGCACTGTGTCGGAGTAGACGGAAGACAGTGCTGCAATACAGGTTGAGGCTACAATGGCATCCAAGTCAAACAAGTGCGAAGGGAAACCGTCCTCAATAGACATATTTAACAAACCTGCACAAACACCAGGCAGTGTGATGACAACAGCATAGGCGTTGCAAAGCGAAGCGGCACCAGGAAGAAGTGATCACCAAATATTGGAGGCCATAGCGGAACTAAAATCGACACTGGAATTTAAAATCGACGCGACCAGCATTGACGTGAACCTGTTAAGGCAGGATGTCAGGGCGTTGGCAGAACGCAAAGGGACTTTGGAGAAGGAGGTGCAAGAGAATGCCAGCAGCTGCAAAGAAAACTCCCAGGAAGTCACCATACTCCAACAACAAGTGCAGAACCTTGAAAGCAGAGCTGATGGAGCGGAGGAACGGGCAAGGAGAAATAATGTGAGAATTGTTGGGCTCCCTGAAGGGGAAGAAGGCCCAAACCCCACAGACTTTATCGAAAACATGTTACTGCAAGAGATAGGTCTGGGTACATTGACCTAAGGTTTCACAGTGAAGAGGAAGCCGTCACCTGGAGCCCCACCTCGGCCGATAATAGCCAAGATCCTAAACTACAAAGACAGGAAGAAGATTTACGTAGACAATATGTTCCTATATTTGCAACATCCGGAAACGAATTTGCAATATATACTGGATGTGATGGAACGGTATACTGTTTTATCAGGCATAACGATTAACCCACAGAAGTCGAGTCTGTTTCCTTTGGGGGGATACGTCGGAAAGCCTGTGCGCACGCTGCCAGTGCTACCTATTAAATGGGAGGTGGACACATTCCGGTACCTGGGGGTGGACATCTACCACAACCCTAAGACAGAGCATACACAAAGCACGGTTAAAGCCGTGAACAAAATTGAAAACTCCATGTCATTCTGAGCCAGATTGCTGTTGTCCATGATGGGGCGTGCAGCATTGCTAAAGATGGTGGTGCTAACGAGGCTCCTCCTTTATTTTGCAAATATCCTGTTCGCAATACCGAATATTTTTCAAAGAAAATGCATGGTATATGCGGGAGCTTCACGTGCCATAACACAAGGTTCAGGTGGCATTATGGAAGCTCCAGAATAGGGATGTAACGGTATAACGGTATACCGTTAAAGATACCGTGAACCACTTAATTGAACAATAATAACCGTCACATTGTTTATACCGGTATACCGTTTATACCGTTAAGTGTGGTTTTCAATCTGATTTGGAAAAGCTGCAGTAAGCAAGTGCTGCGCAGTCTTGTTCTTGGTCTTGCACTGTTGGATGAACCATCTGCCAAGCAGTATCAGTTGGAGCAGTTTCTAATGCCATTCCATAAACCACACGTGCCTGACACAAAATCAGTATGTTAGCAATAGGAAGAATAAATACAGTGCCAAGAAGGAAAAGGGTTTACTTTGGGTTGGCGGCTTTGGGGTTTATATATTTATAATGGATAATGTTTGCTAAACATATGACAATGGGGGATTTCCGTGGTTCTATCATTGAATTTACACATAATAAGTCACACTGCGAAATTCACTCATATGTGGGTATTCCCTGCTGCCATACCAAAGGGTAAGATGTCCGTGATTACTGAACAACTTTTGGCCCTCAAGTAAACTAAAGGCTGTAACATGAAGAGAGCGTGCGTGTGCGTGTGTGCACACATGCGTATTGTACCATCAGCCTCCATTGATCTGCGGCATGCAGGTTATAAAGATGGCAACACGTTCATCTTCACCATTAGCCAGTGGGGGAGCTAAAAGCCTAAATGACCACTTAGGAAAAGCTATTCAGTTTGCTTTGCCAGTCGCAGCAGGGCTCCCCCGTCCCCTCCTCCTCTCCACACGTGTGTTTGTGTTTGGTGGAAGCAAGTATGCTGAAATGCCCATTCTGGCCCTGGGTGCCTGGTTTTGTTTGTGATGATAAATCCAACAATTTATGACCTTTTTAGAAAATATTTGTTAAGATTGGTTAACTCCTGCTATACCGCGATAACTATGATATACCATCATTTTGCAAGAAAGTTATCGTACCGTCATAAAACTAATACCGTGACACCCCTACTCCAGAACCCATATGAGCAAGGGGGGATAAGATTGCCCAAATTTGAGATGTATTTTGTTGTGAGACACCTGCAATTCGTAACCAGATGGCTGTCAGATGAGCAAACGCCTGAAACGCGACTATTGCGAACTAGGAATACCCCATTCTTCCTGAGCGAAGTAATATGGATAACCCATGTACTACCCACTTGCCCTTGCTGCTGAGACTAGGGTGTGTAATGTGGTGCAGAGCTTGCCAACTGATGGGACACACGAGACCGTACTACCTGCCGATTCCGCTTGTCACATTGGAGGGAGTAGATGAACAAGTGAGGTTAAATATAAGGAAATACTGGGAACCAAGGGGAGTAGCGATGGTGATAGATGTAAGAAAGGAGGGTTTGCCCAGGGATTTCCAGGAACTGTCGGAAGCCACAGGCCTACACCGGGTGTAGAACCTCCATAATTCCCACTTTCAAAGGTACCTTAGACGCAGATGGCCGCAGAATGCAACGTCCCTACAACTAGACCAAACAATAGAGACACTCTATGATGTGTCAAAAGGGGGACACGAAGTAAGTCTCACGGATATATGAGTTGCTGATGTTCAAAGTAGGAAGGGAGTTAGGGTAGACAAAGCTACACTGGGAGGCAGACTTACAGGAACCCATCCCAGAAGCAAAGTGGATTAGAGCAATGGTGTACCACAAAAAGGTGTCTAGAAACGCAAGACTACTATAAATTAAATTATATGTGACCCACAGGGCATCTCTAACCCCGAATAGAATAGCAAGGTTCAACATGGCAGCAACACAATCATGCCCAAAGTGCGGGAAAACTAACGCTGAGCTGGTCCATATGTTCTGGGCCTGCCCGGAGATTGGCAGATTTTGGGAAGAAGTAGCCCAATCATTGGCAAAGGCGGATATCACCATAGAAGTTGGATCCCCCAGGCTTGTCTGCTAGGACACTTCGCAAGGCCCAAACAGGCTAAACACGTAAATAAACGGAAGGATCTGGCATATATACTGGCGAAACGACGGATAGTGATGGGATGGAAGGCACAGGCTAGGCCAGCGGTACAAGTGTGGTGGAGGGACCTGTTAAAATGGGTGAATGCAGAAACGATGGTGTGGCAAGAGGTAGTAGGTCGTGACACAGACCAAGGGGAAGGGGGGGTGGATGCGTGGAGGTAGCTGATCGCAGATTTAGCTACTTCAGCACAGCGCATCAATGACCCGAAGAACAGCCCGATGCAGGAGGGTGCAGAGATCAAGGGTGCGGATGTGGAATAGCAGAAGAAGGAGTTGTAACTATTAGGTGCAATGTAGGCCTGGGTAGGGGGGGACGTTGGGGTGGAGAGCTAGGAAATGTAAGGAATGTGATGTATAGGTCTATGCAATGTCTGTAAATTGTTGTGTTTAAAATGAAAATTGTTTTAAAAAAAAAACAATATTCCTGGTCCCAGAGTTAAAGAAAGGTCTCCACTGAAACAAGGTGTGAGCTTATACTCGGTGCGCTGAGCTTGTATTTGTTGAGTGCTTTAGATCCCATACTGGCTGTTCTATTCTGTTTTGTTAGAGTTCAGGTGGCGTACCTGCCATTCACTGCTTTCCCACTGAGCTAAGTTGCTGCATGTTAATGGGAATGCGGGTGGGTGTTAACATTGCATGGTTACATCATGCAGTGAAGGTGGGGGATTTGTTACAAGTAGTTGCCTCTTATATTTACTGTTGGAACGCCCTTATATGGCAGATTAGATGGTGTGCATGAGCTGGAACGTCCGGGGGATCAGTAACTCTGTAAAGATGGAGCAACTATTGGCACATGTTGAACAACATAGGGTACAGATCCTGTGTTTCGAAGAAACACACGCTACAGATAAGATCATAGCATAAATATTATACAACATGCTCCACTCAATCGAAGGGAGTACTGATTTTGATACATCAGCATCTCAGGTTCATGCATATTAAGTCCTTGGTGGATCCCTGTGGGTGTAAAGTAGCTGTTTATGGCAGGATAGAGACTAGAGAAATCTTATTAATAAATAAGTATGGCCCCAATATTGATGATCCTTAATTTTACACTGATGTTATTGACATGTGGCATTAGCTTCCGCATATTTCGGGCCGGAGATTTTAACATGATCCTGCATGTAGTGCTCGATTGCAGGGGTAAATCCAAGAAGATTGGCACGGGCAGCTCGAGTAATGTTGGAGGACATGCGGTCTTTGGGCTTAATAGATAGTTGGCGAGGGCTGCATCCTGATAGCCGAGAATATAAGTACTATTCATGATTCCTCCTCTAGAGTGGACTTGGGGCTCGTTTGTCTGTCATTCATGGACATGGTCACCTCAACCGTGATGTTGCCCAGAACTTACTCCGATCATTCGCCAATTACACATACACAATAGTGAGTTGGATTTTCAATGGCTTGAGAAGGACTACTCGACTGACTCTACACCTGCTATGTTCAACTCATCAGTGAGGTGATGGATACATTCAGTATGCATACAGATAGGGAACTTAAATTTTTGGGGACCCCCACAATGGCCCGTTGATAATGGTGAAGAAGAGCGACCATGGAGAGCTCTTGTACGTTTGATCCAACAAGACAGAGGGGGTTGTGGCATACCTTATATTAAAACCAAAGGGAGTCAATATGTTAATACCGGTAGAGACATAAATGCAGTCTTTAAGGACTTCTATAGCGCTTTTTATATGCAGCATGATACATGCAATAGTGCTGTGTGAGAAACCTGAAGGTGTCTCACCCGCTGGTCCCCGGGGATCTGTGTCATCAATTGTAGGTCTCACCTGGATCTCGCCTTTGCTGTCACTGGAGGAGATCTCGGAATCGGTTAGGAGCTGAGTCTCTTCTTCTTCTGGGGATCCCTTCTTCTTGAAGAGGTAGGGTCTATTCCGGGAGCTCACCACTTTTGTTGGACTGTGAAACAGCACCAACACAAAGTGTGCTCCCCCAGCGCAGCTCTAATGGGGAAAAAGCCAAAAGGCACAGAAAACCCCTTTCTTTCTGAAAGTCTTGGTTAGGGCAGTAGTTGAAGTCCAGTGTGAAGTGCGAAAAGTTGGATGGCATACAACTTGGAATATGTCCTGTGAAGGATAGCTCCAATGATGGTCCTTCAATGCACACCATGAAAAGAACCACTGAGGTAGTAGGGAGATGACACAGAACCCCTGTGTAAACAACACCGCCCTGGGAGGCGGCCCGGGAGCTGTAGAAGGCACCCGTTGATGGCTGAGTGCAATTAAAGATAAGGAGAAAGGAAAGATGTTGCAAAGTGTTAAAGAACCATAGACAGTATCAATAATTGGAATAAGGTCCACACGTATCCACCAGACACGTGAAATCCGCAAAGGCGGAGCAGAAAAGTTCAAAGGGAAGAAAGGAAGCAAACCGTGTAGCTAAAACACCAAACAGACCGAAGGGGCTGCTCAATGCGGAACGCAAGTGGAAACTAAGACAGAAAAAAAAACATCACCGGAGAAACAGCAAGTGCGCCCAGCCGTGTACGAAGGAGGAGAGGTCGCGGAGCACAGGTAGGGCGGTCCAACTGAGGACGAAGGTGGAAAAGCCCGAAATGCAAAGACAGAGAAATAGTAGGAAAAAGAAAGGGCGAACGGAACAGACAGATCCGAACACGCAGAGGGCGTGAGGCTGCTCAATGGAGGCGGAACAGGCAGATAGAAAGGAAAGAAAGCAGATGGGGGAAAGAAAGCAGATGGGGGGGGAGTCAGGAATATTTGAACGGAAAAAGGCAAAGGAGTAGATCAAACGTTTCACCGGAGCAAAACAAAGCGAGCAGAGCGGAACAAAGAATTTCCTAGAGTTGCAATGCACAAAGGGGCGGGGCCAAGGAAGTGATATAGGAACTACGATGGAAAGACTGGACTATTAACCTGAACTAAAGTGGAACGTTAATGGTGGAGTTTCCACCGTGTCCAATACTTCCACGCGCCGGCCCTCATGACAATCTGCCATCCAGGTGGCCAGAACACGGCCATCTCTTTTGGATCCAGTTCCTGGGGGTGGACCAGTGCAGGAGGATCACCTAGATGAGGTGTGATATGAGAGTGGAAGTGGGACACCGAAGGGTGAGACGCGGTATCCCCTTCCCAATAACACCTTTTCCCCATCCTACCTGGTAGGATACCTAGTAATTCAACCTCTCCCCTCTCCTCCTTTTTCCGAGACAAACACTTTCTCACGGACAGGTAACTGTGAGTGAGACCGGACAAACACCTGAGCCATATACCTAACTTGTCCCAACACACGGGTCAGGCAGAGCCATGCAATTACTGATAATTACACACACCTGACTTCCATCATACTTGCCTACACGGATAAAAGGCGGAACACGAAAGCACACTCTGAGCAAGGAAAACACACGAGGAGGCAGCAGTTCTGATATAGCAGTTTAATACGAGGACAAAGTCGGCAAAAACAGAAAGGGTTGCAAGGAGGGAATTGCCTGTGGCCTTTTCAGAGGTAGAAAACCACTACTTTCACAAGCCCTCAAGGATAAGAAACATAAGACCGTGAATTAAAGCTGAAGAAAGGTGCATTGTGTGTCAAAGGTACCCGGGTCTCTCCCACATCGACAGCCGAGGCTGGGAGGAGCGGTTGACGCTGTAATACTGTCCTTGGCTTCTACAACAAAGCTGCTCTAGTAATGTCAGCACAGCCGGTGAGTCAGGGAGACAGATAGCAGACCGGTTTGTGTCAGAACCAAGGTTGCAAGCGGCAACATTGTATGAAGAAATCTGCAAAGAACAAAGTGTAAGACATATGTGATGAGCAACGGGAATATAACTGAATATCCAAGGAGTGACTGAACTTTTTAAACCAAGGCAGATGCCATATACATAGTGGTCTGGTGCCACATGGGTGCTCATTCGAAAGGTCTCTGTAATGTATCCAAGAGTGTGAAATTGTGAACTGTGAAATTGAAGTGGTCCTGCAACGGGTCAAGCAAAACCCTGTGCACATTCGAAAGTCTTCGATAGCTAGAATGAACTGAAACTGCTCCGAGCCCAGCTGAGGGAGGCTAATTGTGTAAAAGGCATCTAAGCTTGGAACAGGGGGAACCGGGGTGAACCGTGAGTCACCCGAGAGAAGATATTTTATAAGCATTGGAGAAGAGGATCTGAGCCTGGCTGAGAGGAATCCAGGATGAAGAGTGACTCACCAGGCTTCAGTTTTTATAAAGGATCTTTTTGTTTGTTTTGATACATCAGGCCCTCTGAATCAAGTAACTTTGATAGCGTAAGAGTCTTGGGCACAGAAGGCACTGATATTGATAATGGAACTCTGTCCTCGTGCCGGAGTAGCCAGAGTGTTTGCTATGCTTGAGTGAACCGCCTTTCCCGTGCTGAAAACGTGGGGAAAGGAGGCCAATGTTCTGAACATCCTGACTTATCATTTTGTGAACATTTCTTTTGTTTTCATGAACATTTCCCCACACTATTTGTAAATTAGCGGTAAGGATTGGCAAAATTTTCTTTTTTTTTAGTATAATCCTTTTTTATTTTTGACGAGACTCCACTAGGACTGCGTTTTTATTATTAGATGGCCGTAGCTTGCTCCCATCTTTAGATTTTGGTTTAGATAGACGTTCATCACATTTTTGATAAAGTTCAATAAACACTCTTGAACTGTGGTCACTTGTGTCTGTCTTACTTTGATACCATGCCTTCCTTACAGCTGAGATTGATGAGTTCCGTGATGTCCTACCGCTGACACAACTATCGGAAGACACTAGAACACTGTTGGACTTACCTCTAACTATTGAAGTAATAAATAGAGCAATTGATGATCTCCCATCTGGTAAGGATCCGGGGTCGGACTGGCTTACTGCTGAATTTTATAAATATCATAAGAGCCTGCTTAGTAATAACTTGTTAGAGTTGTGCGATGAAGATATGGTGAGGCATTTGCTACCAACGATGGTGAGAGAGGCAATCATTACTGTACTCCTGAAACCCGGGAAACCTGTGGCTGACTGTGGGTCCTATAGGCCATTATTATTAATACATTCCGATGTCAAGATATTTGCTAAGATCTTGGCGAAAAGGTTTATGCCACTGATGGAACATATAATATGTCCAGATCAATAAGGGTTTATACCTGGCAGGTCTGCTAGCCTGAACATACTTAGAGTGTTCACAATTTTGGCACACGTTGTCTCCACCGTACATCATTTGACTCCATGTCTTGGCAATATATGTTTAGGATGCTAGCACATTGTGGGTTCGGTCCCCTATTACTTGTCTATATTTGTTGTACGCGTCCCCTACAGCTAAGGGAGAATTGTCTGACTCCATCAATATAGAGAGGGGCACTCGACAAGAATGTTCACTGTCCCTGTTACTGTTTGCAGTTATTGAGCCGCTCGCTGACATGGTGAAACTCGCAGGCAGGGGTCTGAGAATTGGTGGGGTGACAAACATAATTTCTCTGTATGCACATGATGGTCTATTATACATTCACGATCCGCTAGATTATTTAGGGCCCATTATGACTGATGTGACTGAGTTTGGACTTCTATTGGGATTATGTATGAATCGATCCAAATCCGAGTTGTTTCCACTCCCGAAAGACACAGCGGAACCTATAGATCTTAATGATTTTCACTGGGTCCCAGCAGATATAACAGATTTCTCTAGCACATGTGAATCATTGTTTAAAGAGAATCACCACACTTGATTGGATGCGCTAACAATCAAACTGCCACAATGTTTGCTGCTCATGTTACCCAGCAAAGTCTCTTTAATGAAAATAGTAATCCTCCCAAAAGTCCTATATTATTTCCAAAACATACCCATTTGGTCCATACGTTCCGTCTTCAAATAACTGGACTTGCTCATACTGAAGTTCTTGTGGCATTCTGGGGTGGTTCACTTTAAATGGTCTGACCTGACTAAATCATATGATAAAGGAGAACTTCTCGCCCCGATTTCAAGCTATGTTGCCCAGTGGCACAAGCTCAGTATGCCTCCTACTGGTTTCGGTCGGACAGCAATACCCCTCATCCTCAGATGGAAAAGAATATAGTCTGACTGTGCTACTATAGAACTTTGTTGATTAATCCTAATTATACAGTCACATGCTAGTTTGACCCAATCAGATCCACGATCATAGCCCAGAGGAAGCTTTTTCAATTTACTAAAGTGGTTGAAAAATACTGCAGGGACTTGCCTTGGTGGAATTGTCAAGCTCTTCCACCTACTCTTGATGTGGGTCTTTCCCGGTCTTGGATGAGTTTGCAATACGCAAAGTTAGGGGACATGTATTCTGAAGGGCAATTCATTACTTTCTCTGACGCCGACCCTGATGTGCATCGGAATCCCCTGCAGTTACTATATTACAGAATCTGTGCAGCTTTCCAATCCTTGTAGGCGAACATCCCAGATCAACCATTAAATGACTCATGTCTCTCTTGTATCGCGAGAGAGAAGGATTCTAATCACCCCGTGCTCACTCTTTACAAATTGATATTGGGCCTGGCCCATGTTGGAGAGTCCAAAGATATATGGATGTTGACATTACGTATGATATAAAGTGGGAAATGTATAACTTGACAAGGGAAGTATTGATGAATTTGAGATTTCGGCTTCTCCAACTTAAAATATTGAACAGATGGCACTACACACCTGCCAGAATGCGCCTTTCTCAACAAGATTGTGCGGGTACATTCCACAGATGTTGTTCTGATGAAGCGACTTATATACATATGTTTTGGTCTTACACAGACCTATCATACTTTTAGGGTGAGGTATGCACTTCTCGTGGAAATATTAATAGACGGTTGTATACAGCCTAGCCCACTTATGTGCTTGTTGGGTCAATATGAAAATCCTCGCCGAAATTGTTTCATCTAGGGGTTCTCCGAGCTAAGAGATGTATTTTGTTGCGCTGGGCTCATCAGAGAGCTCCTACTAAGGAACAGTGCTTGAGGGATGTTGTTTGGTCCTGTAACATGGAAGAAATATGGATTTCCATGGCCTCCTTGTCTAACCGACCTACTAATATTCAGTTACAATTTAAACTATGCTTACTGAATAATACCCCTTTGTCTGAGCAGGTATATGAAAACTGATCTGTGTACTCTTGCGCTCTGTCAGCATTCAGTCACCCCTACATATGCAGTTATTATTACCTCGTAAATGATAATTCTTTTCCACACCTGTATACTTGCTTTGCTTTCTTATTGTCTGTGAAACTGAGGAATACATACAAATATTTTGTTGAAAAAAGAAGTAAAGTGGGCACTATATACCTATATTGTAAAAAATAAAAAGCAAGCTAGTTGCTATAATCCCTGAGACTGCAGCACAAAAGGGAATACTGGGGAAGATCAGTATAGGCTGATAGGCTCTTCAATCACATACATCTAACCCTTGCTGACACCTTTTAGACCTTATTGCTGATTAGTTATAAAATGATCCCCATGGATAGCCAAATACCCATGCACTGAGATACTTTTGAGTTGTAGCGCCACCCTCCTGCGCCTACCCTAATATGTTGGCAACACGATACAAAATATGTTTATCATAACCCCATCCTGTCAATAGATTTCTTTGGTGACTCTTGTGTTCTGTTGGGCTTTCATCTCATTAATTATTGACACAAACAAAGCTTGCTCGGATGCCACTAGTACATTTGAAAATCAGGCATTGATTATTTGCCCAAATTATACTTTGTTTGACCCCAGTCTTTGACTGACAACAACACTATCTTGCCTTCTCTCCTTGGCCACTGTGAATATGTGGGATTCTGTCAAATTCAAATTAGGAAGAGACCAGCCTGAAAAAGGGACCTGCTCATTCAAAGATCCTTTATTCTGATATTGGGTACCATGCACCAGGAATGAGCTGGCTAGTCTACATCACATCCCAGTTCCAAACAAGAACAAGAAAATGAGCTAAATGTGATGAGAGTCTCATTAATGAGACCAAGAGATAGGTGAACAGTATGCGGAGAGAGTGAGGATGAGAGGAACCTTAAGGGTCTCCCGGGAACAATGCTGACCACAGAGGTTAGAATATGATAGATTCTCAAAGGGCCTCTGCCTGAATTCTCGATCTCATGCTCCAAGCTTAATAGTTTACATTAGTTTAAATGATGTGAACCAAACTTGTACACTGCTCTGGGACGTATACCGTCACAGCGTGTGCGTGAACATTGCTATTGCAGCCCTCAACTGTCAGGGAGACGAGGTGAAACACAAGCTGCCCTGCGTCGATGCTCTTAATCAAAAAACCTCACCTCAGTATGCGTCTGAAGAAGAATTACAAACCACTACCCCTAGCAGAGCATGGGAGACGGAAGGCACCCATGGCGGAGTCAGGTGGCCGCCATGCCCAGCTGATCCCTAGATGGGGGACCAACCATTTAAGCTCTTTGTCCATAGCGCCATGGGACCACAAGAAATCCATCAGGCCTTAGTGTTTGCACAGAGTAAGGGGAGAGATCGACGACCCTCTCTCAGTCAAACAGTCTACACCCAAACATTACACAGACATCTGCCCTATCACATTTCGAGTCCCAATCACCACAAAGTCCAAAGGTTAAAAGGGGGGCATATTTTGATATGAGGGGTGGGAGTTTGTAGGCTAGGAGAAAGGGGAGTATTGTGCAGAGATAGTGAAAAGGAGATCGAAGGAGGCGAGAGGAGGGAAAGATGAAAAGGCTGGAGGTAGGTGGAAAGGAGATGACCAGGAAAGGCATTTGGAGGAATTGCTGGGACTCTCACATGGAAATCTGTGAGTGACGGTCTGATACATTTTAGAGAAGGCCTCATCCTAAATTACAACTGTCTTGCAGTAGAACTTTGAACGCAAGACCACCGTTCTACCCAGAGCATCACTCTGTACCACTGAAAGAATGCTCTTTTTACAGACAATTATCCATTCTTAGCTTTCTGTACTCCAACCCTTCCTTTATGTGATCAAATAAACTCTCTTTCTCCGGGCTCAAAATACTGTGTGCGTGTCCTCTGTTGATTCCGGGTTTATGCAAAATCTCCCTCCTACTAGCAGACCTCTTTCGAGGGGTTACAAGAAGAACCTCAACTTATCTCCAGTGCTCAAAACCCATGTAAAAGGCTCCTGCTGGAAATGTAATAAACTAGTATCTAAAATTCCTGTGAATTATGCGGAGGGCCTGTCTAAAAGGACCCAGTACAGCAAGTCCATGCACACTAAAACAAAAAGAGAGAAACGCTAAATTGTTAAATGCAGTGCTGCTTCAGCCAATGTAAGAGGAAGGGGACGAAATATGTTCCTTAATGACCACATCTAGACTACCTACATTCAGCCTGACATGCCTTCTTTGCTGGTTACATCAATATTTACTCTGAGTAATTAATGCTTTAGGCCACAAAAACACACATTTTAAAACTGAGGCCCCACTGGCTTCAATAATCTTGGATTATGGAACTGCAATATGTCTATATGCCAAAACCGTTTCTGTTGATGCAGTAACTGAAGTATAAACTCCAAAGCACATGAGGGCTTGTTTTCATATGCGCTGTAACATCAATAGAAGACATAAACGCCATCCACTGACGCCACAGCTCATTTTCATTCATGTGTATAATGCACAGGGGGGCCGGAACCCAACTTACGTTTACGCCGCTTACATTCCACTCCGCCATTGAAACGCCCCAGCATTTGCACCGGCGTGCCTTTTCATGCACCGGCATAAAACAGCCAACCTCCATAGGGATCCATTGTAAACGCTGCCTGCCATGCGTTTGCTCCTTTGGACTGTGGAGTGTCTGCATATTTGCACTACACTGTGCAAATGACAAAAAAAATCTGGCATCGTGGTGCTGCCTATATGTATGTCTACACGTAAAATTAGCTCCTTTGGGAGGCAAGGGTTACATCTTGTCATACCCAACAATGTTGACAGGCGTTTCTTAGCAATCAATTAGGTTACCTGTCTGGTGATGAACAGGAAAATATTGGCAATGACTTGGAAACTTGAAAGAAGAAATGTCATATTATTATCAATAGAACCTGGGAAATGCAAAATACACATCTCCAGGAACGTAAATGGAAAGGCTTCCACTGTCAAGCAGAGGAACCTGCCTCATAAGCAAGCATGGAGATCTGTTTGGTGCCACATCATCCAACACCTTGAGCCATCGTGCAGCATTAATATCTTGGGCTTCCTCACAAAACATGTCAATGAGCTATGAAGAAACAACACTTATGATAGGGTCTTATAAAGCAACAATAAATACAAATAATGTGCACAGATAATGAATGACATGTACCCTACTATCAGCATTAATACTTTTCAGGTTTGTCATTAGAAGGAATTCTTTGTTTCCTTATAAATGACATCTGCCATCACTGTATTTCCTTTATTACTTTCAGACATTTGCCCTTCTCCCTAGGATTTGCTCTCAATTGAATATCATGAGCATTGTGCAAAAATAAACCTTTGACCGCTTTTCTATGATCAAGTTCATGGAGGGATCTTTACCACTTGCAATGCAATTGCACGCGGAATCCGTGTGATTGTGCAAGAGAAGTCACGTTGCCACCCCCATCAGGGTAACGCCAAGTGTGAAAATTAGCAAAACTAAAAGCCAAAAAATACAATTTCAGTCAGGAAAAAAGAGCAAGAGAACAGGATACTAGTAGTGGTAGGGATAGCTAGGTAGCGATTAAGTGGAATAGCATGAGGCTGTTGGGAGATTCTCTCGCCCCCTACCCCACCTCCTAAATGAAGGGGAAGAGGCTGTGTGGAAAGAAAGTTCAAGGAAAAACGTTTGTCCAGGATGCCCATTGTAACAAAATACATAGATCCCTTGCATCAATTCAAAGTCTATTTCTAAAATGTATCAGCAGCTTCTTAACTCACTCCAGCATGTATACGCCGCCCAGTCATACCTCCTTGCGTCCAATGTAATGATCTTTGGAGCAGGAAACAAAGAGATTTACACTTTGCCAGTGTGTGGGCAGTAACCACCAGTGAACGTCAATCCTGATCCTGACTCTGATAGAGCTAATCCCAATGATGTAGAAGATGATGAACCAAGACGTCCAGGCAGAGATGAGCCAATGGCAGTATCTTTTTTATTTTTTTATTTGTGATGTAGTTCATTAAAACTTTTCACAAAAAAAGAACTAAAATATAAAAATACCCTAAAACAGTTAATGGAATATACACAAATGTTGCATTTAAAATGTTGTACAATCAAGTTAAAACATCAGAACATATCCCTACCCACTCACAGACAGGAAAGCACTTTACGACTTTAAAACAAAGAGAGTAGGCACAAAGCGCTATATGTTAATTTCCAAATCCAGTTCCTTTTCAAAAGCCATCCACACGTATTAGAAGGCAATGGCTCTAGCCATGATGCATCCAGAAATGCCATTCTGCCAAAATAGATCACGCTACATGCCCTGGAAGCCTTCTGCAAGGTGTCTATAACAGACAAGACCGGGTGTTTATTTACACGTATCTTCATAAACATCCTTCTAAGCTTAGGGCTGGGAAATTGTGAAACATATTTCTGTAGGCGTTGATGGGGAAAGTACAATCCAACATAGTCTCTCAATGAGGATAGTCTGCCTACGTGGTCATGGTTGTTTGTATGGTCCCATAACTGAGAATATTTTTTAAAGGAATACAAGAGAACACCCAAGTTCTCTTCTCAGTCAGGAGCCCATGCGATCATCTAAAAAAAACAGACATTTAGTTTTTCTAACTCAGACAATATAGTGCAGCCACCATTCATCATTTCGTTCCAAAGAGAGAAAAGTATTGAATTCCCCTCAGCACACCTAATTAGTAAATGGAGATTGATTACCTCTATTGATGTTAATTATAGTACTCAAGGAGGTTATACCGAGCTCAATTTGAATCGCTTGAATGGGGGTATATCCTTCCCATCGATCCGCCTATCCCATTGAGTCGGTATATGAGCATTCCAAGGCAGTATCATGAAAGACGCCCCTTAAACAAGTGAAACACACAAAACAAGGCCATCATGAATTCCTCAATTTAAGCACTTCAGAGAATAGAAAGTCACAAAATGTAGACCACCTACCATGTCCCCCACCTACTGAAAACCACTCTCTGGCTAATGCATGACTCTTCCAAAGCAGAGTATATAGATGCTTCCTCAGATTCTGGAAGGAATATTGAGACCCCAGATCCATTCTAAAGTGAGAGCCAATGAATTTGTGGAGGGTTGGAGATGTGATTTTTTCCAGTAGATAAGGAAAATGTCGAACTCCAATACCATGCAAACCTTGAAGTGCATACCGTATTTTACCACTCTTGGGCAGGCTTTAAACTATTCAGAATCGGAAGTGCACATCCTGAATAAATACCCTCAAGAACTATGGTGACCTGTTGGCATGGGGAAGTGAAAGTAGGCACCATGAAGATAACTGGACAACAGAGAATCCTTCTTACCGATGAATGGAAGGCTTTTGTGAAAAGTCTCCATTTTGAAACGCCAGAACAAAAGTATTGATGTCCTTAAAGTTCATGATCCCTCTTTGATTCCCTTTTGGTATCCTAATTACAAAGATTCTTGAGTAACCTCTCAGTCCTCTCACCCGGGTTTCCACCTGAGCCACAGTACTTTTCCTTTCCCAATCCCAAACCCCACCCAGTGGAGTTTTGCTTTTCGTAGGATTGTTATAGTTCAAAGTAGAAACGAAGCCAGGACAGCGAATTCCAGAGAATAACCCTGATTATGTGCTGAGCCCAGAGATCCAATATTGAGACCTAAGAAGGATGTTAAAAACAGGTCAGCACACCTCCATCCCAGTAATGGCTATTGACTTTTTCATTGGAGGGGAGTACATTTTGTGCTGATTGTGCATGAGAGACCAAGCATAATGATGTAGCTAGCCTGGTGCTTCATTGAGGGTTTTCCTCCCCAAGTAATTAATGGGTTAAAATGGTGAATTTGTTAGCACACTTGTTATGAAATATTGGGTAAACAGAATAAAATACAAACATCAAGTTTAGCATCTACCTAAGACCTGTTGGTGGACAAAGAAAACCAAAACATTTTTTAGACTACATAGATCGGCTCGCTAAGGATTCCCTGGGTATTCTGTCCAAACACACACACAAACAGGCAACTACAACTGTCTGAGAGGATTCTCCCTAATGAAGAGTAAGGACTTGGATGAGGAGGGTGTGTGTGACGTAATGGCAACTAGGTAGAGGCCACACCGAGGAGAAACTATTTGTCTGAAGTAATGAAATTAACCTAACACTCACTTCTGTCCATCTTCATGATATTATTAAATGAAAGAAACACCTCATTTCTCAGTTACTATGCTTGGATTCATGTAATGTTGGCTTGCATATTTCATTTTCACTACGATGCCTCACATGTTGGACTAAGGGCTGTTGTTTCTTGAGATCACGATGGCATCGAACATCCGATTCTTTCTATTAGTCGGAAACTATACCGTAGAGAAAAGAACTATGCCACAATTGAGCTTGAGGCCCTAGCCATAAAGTGGGCAGTGTCATACTTTAAATAATGTTTTACTGGCAGAAATGTTAGGTTGGTCACTGATCATTCTCCACTCACATAGATGAGCCTATGTAAAGGCACCAATTTACGAGTCATGCACTGGTTCCTAGACATGCAGCCCTATTGTTTCATGAAAACACTGAAAAGGAAGAGATCAGGGGGACGCAGTCTTCCTGTCCTGTTTCCCAATAGATGCTGATAGAACCAGCAGCATTAGGGGAAGGGTATGTGGTGAATCTGAGGATATCATCACCCCTTTATCTGAGGTAGCCTCTGCTCATATGCCAGGGGCCGGCACCCTCTACCTGCTCCTGACCTTCGGGCGGCTATATGAGGGAGGACCACATGGGGGTAGACGACCCTCAGCGAGATGACAGAGCATCATTGGAGAAAGTCACACACACCCCATTCCCTTTTAGGGATGTAACCTCCCTTCCTCATGCACTGATAGCATATTGTAACACTCTCCCTCAACCACTTGCCAAGTATACTTCAAGTATTCCCTAATATCGCCAAAGGAACAGTATGTTAACAACTGAGATGAGGAAGAGGCAGGGAGAAGTGATTATTACTCCCAATAAGGTCCAACATTAGCTTGCTCAATATCATAACAGGAACAATGTGACAACAAATGAGACGAGAAAGAGGGATGGAACAATGAAGATGACCAAGACTGGTAAACCAACACAGCGCTCTAGTCTTTGGAAATTAGTCAATCATGCCAGGAAGTTTATATCTGCAACAGTTAACACCAAGCAGAGAGAGCTACAGAGGCTGCATCGTACAGTGCCCTGTGCTGACACTGGTCAGAACGTTGAGGGAAAGCACGCCATGGTAAGCAGTGTGAAGGCGACTGCAGACTTCGCAAAGATGAAGCAGAGAGTAAGTAGCTCGCCGCTTGAGAGTGTGATGCAACGGGAACCACTCACAGTAAAGAAGGACACTGGCAAAGACACAGTAGCTAACGGGGCGCACACCGAGCCAGCAGATTGAAGGGAACAGACGCATAGAAATGTGAAAGACACTGGAAACATCTGGTAAGTCAAGGGACGAGTTATGGGTTACCGGGTTGCCTGAAAGTGTATGCCATTTCATAAAAGGAAAGTGAGAGAGGAAAAAGGAAGCCTGTGAGGAGATTAACATATTTGTGAATCATGCCACGAACGGACTGCAGAATCCATATTCCAAATGAAACTACAAAGTAAATGTGAATGGTCTTGAGGAAGGTGCAGAGAGCCAGTGTATGAAAGAAGGAGAAAATATTGAAACAGACTTGGTTAAACAAGGGCCAATAGGCAAATATTGAGCAAATATCATTTTGTGGATTGACTTTATTAAAGACCTGGCAGGAGAGCGTACCAGGTGAAGCCAAGTGTATGCATGAAAGTGAAAGAGACTGCATGAGCAAATCCTTTGCTGGCCACTCCCCTACTCTATGGAACCAACTTCCCAAAGCATTGCGCTTAGAAAAAGACTTACAGGGGAGGCGCTGTTGTGCAACAGACAAGATGGCTGCGTCTGAGGAGAGCTCTGACACCCACGGCTGACCGGGACGGATTCTGCCTTCTCCAAGACATCCTTTTGCACCCATAATCACTGGGCATCTTCCCCTATAACCTCTTCTGCCTGCGGCTCATTACCCGACATCAAACGCTGCCCGTAGAGGGAAAAACAAGCATTCTGCTCCGGAGCCATGGCGAGGGACAGAAAATGTGCACGCTGAGGTGAGAGATTATCGTTACTACTACGTGGCTCGAATCCTGACGGGAACTCAGATCTGGGCGCCCGCTGCAGTGAGGGACGGGAATTCAGGCTTGGTTACCGGAAGACTCCGGCTTCCTCGCGTGGCCTGCTCGCAATGGCGCCTCCCCTTCTCTACTGATGAGTGCGCTCTGTGGTGTTCCGTTGGGGCTCAGACACCGGCACTGTTATCAGGCCTTCTGGACACGGCGAGGCAGCCCGGCTGATGGCTCCCATATGGTGAGGGACCCCTACACCGATCGAGACTGCAGGCGGTGCCGCTGATGCGTGGACATACCACAACTTGACTCAATCCCTCTCGCCATCTTGAATCTGGGAACTGGGGACCACTATTTTTTTTTTTTTTATTGTTTATGGTTTGTTTTACAAACCTTTACAAAATTCTTTTAAAAACATAACAAACAAGACAATAATATCTCATATAATTCACATACATCATAACAAGCACCCTCCTTTACATCCAAACCCAGACAACATCTCTACATAGATTATTCCTAAGAATCTAAAACTATTGATTATACATCAACATAGCAGACCACCGCTAGCATTACTAGACCGGTTTAGACATCAACATCACATATTAAAAGTCCAGGGTTCACTACTTGAATCTTGACAGAGGTAAAAAACACTCAATTCATTTCATTTCATATCCCAATTGCACACAAAAACATATACATAGGGCTACAACTTTGAAAAGCACTACCCAAGCTGGTACAGAAATTAGTACAAACACAATTTTCCTCTAGTGAAGCCATCTTGATAAGTAGTTCATGGTTCATCACTTTCAATTGGTAGCTTTTCTGACAATTTTTTTTCAATAATTGTTAAGAAATTTGTTAAAACAATAATGAGGCTTTGATTCATCCCTACCATGCATCTTTGCCAGAGAGCCTCTCTGCTTAGGGTAGATACTGTGTAAAGATATTTACCAAGTATATGGGTTCTAATAAATTCAAAATACACACAGTAAACTGTCAGATGTTTCATTGTTTCCAACGTGGTATTATCATTGCAGAATCTACATTGACCATTATTAGGTGAATTATTATAGGATTTCCATGACATCAGTCGCTCATTTGTAAGTAACTGATTCAAGCGAAATCTCAAATACGTCTTCCTGGCCCGTTCGCAAGGAAAAATAGCCTGATACATAGGCCGATGTCCCCACTGCCATGTAAATTTTGCGTATTCACCAAAAGTGTGATATTCATTAATTTTATCAATCAATAAACACCAATGATATCTGAAGTATTTAAGTTTATATGAAGGCAAGCACAGTACCAACTCATCCCAAGAGATCGTGGCACTAAATAGCAACTCCTCCATCTTGTTCTTATATTTTAGAAATGATGGAGGGTGTCCTTTCTTTATCATAGATTCTAGAATCTTTGGGGGGCACTAGCATTTTACCATAGTGCCTGAGAAGTCGCCAGCGCCATTTCACTGATAATGGTAGTAAGCCCATCTCATGACACACAATAACATTTGGGATCGAATGAGCCAGACCCAAAACAGTTTTCCACATTTTACCTTGGATCACGTCAAGAATTGGTTCCACATCAAGCAAACATATATCTAGAGCATACAATAGTATTGGTTCAATCTTTTGATTATAAAATTTCATTATAGGGATCATAGAGTATTTCCCCAGACGATGATGAATCATTTTCATCTGTATAGTTAACATTTTTGCCTTATCGGCCAGAAATATCTTCCATCCTTCCAAAGAGTACGAACTAGCAAGTTGGTAGCCTAAATAGCGGATGGCAGTGGATTTAGGAATAGCAATCCCATTCAGTCCCCATTCAAATTTAACAATTTTTTTCCGACCTTCAATAAACGTTATTATGAAGGATTTTTTAAGATTGATCTCAAGATTATGTTTGCTAGCAAAGGAATGAAACAGGGCCAATTTTGTCTGTAACCCAAAGGGGGTCCTATCAAAAAATAACAAATCATCTGCAAAACTCAACCAATTTAGCACAGTTGCCCCCAGTTTCACTGGAAAAATGATGGCATCCCTCCATTGCTCGTCCAAGTCTAATAGATATAAATTAAAGAGGACTGCAGCAAGATTACATCCCTGTTTCAGTCCGATCTCAGTGGGAATTATATCGGTGAATGCCCCATTGCTAGTCAACCGAATTCGATAAGTGGTTTGTTTATGAAGGGCAGCAATGATAGACACCAGCTGCTCAGGAAATCCAAATTTGGTCAATTTTGTCCATAAAGTGTGTCTAATTACCGAATCAAATGCAGCAGTGAGATCCAGTGACGCCATGTATACCGGTCCTGCCTTATATGATCTAGTTTGTTGGTATACATGAGCAATGAGTGTCGCGTTAAGTTGACAACCCATTTGGCGTCGGAAGCCAGTCTGATATTTCGAGAGAAGATTGAACTTTATGATATGCTGATTAATCTGTTGGAGTAGCAGACTAGTAAAGATCTTTGCTGCAGCATCCATCAAAGCTATCGGCCTATAATTGGCCGGATCATTCAATTGGCCCTTTTTGTAGATAGGTATGATATTAGCCATACACCACGATTTAGGAATGTAGCCCAAACAGTAAATCGCATCAAATTTTATTTTGAGCATTCTTGCCCACAAGTCCTGGTTAAGTTTAATAAGACACGGAGGAATCCCATCCGGACCTGGGGCTCTAGATCCTTTTGTTTTCTTAATGATTATGGTTATGTCTTCTATCGACCATGGGCAGCCACACCGGGTAAGCCTAAAGATTAAAATATCGCTATAGCCGCAGAAAGCCAAAGGTTTAGTAAATTTAGCCTTAATATACGCCATCCAGACAACTGCCGATATTGCCGCTTCTCCAATTGACTCAGTATTGGCAAACAGGGATCGCATGGTAGCCCACACCTGTCTAGTATTGTTCTTTAATAATAAGGTAATTAGATGTTGATTATCCTTATTTCTCAATTCATACCTCATTAGTTTTAGGTGTCTTTTGTAGGTCGTGCTAATTTGGGCTTTGCTTTCATTAAAAACATTGTTTGGAACATTAGATTTAGTAAGCTGTCTAAGCAGTGTACGTTTCTCTTTCCTTAGAGCGACTACTTTTAAATTATAGTGATGATGGTGCGTAATTATAGGCTTAGTAGCCTTATATTTCATCAAACAAGCTATATGAAATGCAACTCTAATGGAATTCTGGATCTCAACAATGACCCCCGAGATACCACCAGAGACACAACTCCTGTTGATCAAGATATAATTTTCAATTTTGGCGGTAACTTCATTACACGTGCTAGAAGTCCACTTAATTGTGGCTCCTGCGCAGTCAAATTCAATTGCAGTAAGCATGGGAATATTATCAAAAAGTGTCACATTTAATCTAAGGTTAGAGTTCAAGGATAAATGATCTCCCTTCCCAAGATTACAAATCGCTATAGGGTCCATTAATTCTAAGAGCCTAGTAGACACAAAAATATAATCAATAAGTGACGCACAAGTACCTCTTGCCCAGGTATAATGGGCGCTCCCCGGTAGGAACGGGACACATTGAATGTCCCATTGGAGAAAGAATTCCAACCACCTTAAACCATTAGCCTGGGATTTTTTTTTACATCATTTATAGCCTCTTTCCCATTCTTATCTATGACTACACAGGTGGAATTGAAGTCACCTCCAATGATTACATTCAGGGTTAGGTTCTGAATCACAGCCTGTTCGAAAATATGGTTCAGTCGATTAGTGATTGTTTCAAAAGAAACTGCGACCTCATTCCAATATAAGTCAACAATCAGAATCTCTTGACCCACGATATCTTTGTATACAATTCCCACCACCAGTAAAGCTTCATCAGCCCACACAATAGAGGATTCTAGTTTTAACTGCTTATCAATCAATATAGCGAGGCCTCCAGCAGGACGGCCTTGATCACCTCTTCTAGCAGACTGTAGATAAGCATCGAATCCTTCTAGGACCAAGTTACCCATGCACATAGTTTCCTGTATCAGACAAATCTCAGGGCGACTGTCACTATCTAATGTCTCATTCCATGACCTTAAATTAGCACTTCCACATGAGTTCCACGAGAAAATCCCAATCCCCAAATTTTCATCCTATTTGCTTCCTAATTTAGGATGCGGGGCAGGTCCAGTCAAAGCCCCCATACTCATCATACCCGTAAGGGATGCTGCTAGGTTCATAAATTGTTTCAGCACCTCCTCATTGATCAGTGGTAGGGAGCCCACTGCATTAGCTATTTGCGGGGAATCCGGAACAGTCGTAATGAAAATTTCAGCAAGTTCACTGGTATTAAAGAGACAAGGATGTAATCCCAGTAATTCCAGGTCTTCACGCTGAGCCCAAATCAGTTTTAAGATGATGTGTGACTGATAGCCACATATCATCCGCGTGGGATTATTGTGAGCCAAACAAACCCAATCTATATCATTACTTCTAATCGCACGTAGTGCTGGGATTTCTTGAAAGGCTTTAAGCAACGCCGAGCAATTTAAGCTCGTTTTGGAAGAGTTTATTTGTTTGCTTTCCCATCCCATAATAGAAGGCATCTCAGGGGTTAGAAACATTCCGTCTTTTGTTGCCACTTGATCGTTAGAGTAGGATTCAACGTAGACCTCATCACTCTGAATCAATGATTCTAATTTTGACCTATTGAGGTTCCTGTTTATACTGTGCTTTCCTTGCAAAGCACCCAACTCTTCAAGTTCGTCCCCCTCATCAGTTGCTGCCCTAAATACAGGAGCTTTGTTAGCACTATACGAAGGTCCCGCTGTAGGGGGGGTTGATTCATCACTGGCCGATCCAAGTCTGCCTGTCCTTTACTATTTATCTTAGATTTATTTATAGTAAGTTTATTCGCAACTGTTATTTTCGTGCTTTTATTCACAGCTGCAACCTTAATTTTATTGGAGGCCTTCTTTATATATAAGGCAGGAAAGAACTTTGTCAAGTCCGTTTGTTTTTGTTTGGGCGAACAACCCTGCTCTCCCGCAGCCGTCTCCCCCAAATCTCTTCCTGTGTTGTGTTTATTCGGCAATTGCTGTGGATCGCCAGGACTATGTGTAGTGTCAATGCTCAATACTGCCCGTGACTCTTTATTCAGTTGCGATAAATCAATCCTCTCTTCATCATGCGACAAGTTCTTTGGATCGACCTTCAATGAATCCAGAGTAACTTTAAGAGTAATTTTCTGGTTCTCTGTTTTTAGGTTTTTTGCTTGATTTATTTTACGTTTTGTAGCTCTCAGGAGCATTTTGTTCTGTTTCCTTGACAGGACAGGTTCATACACCTGTGCCTCAATCGTCAGCGTTCTCAATTCCTGCTGACCTAACTGAGCCTCATCTTCTAAATCAATCAAATTGGTTAGAGTTGAGGGACTATCTAAAGGTTCCTCTTTTGGTAAGTTAGGTGTCGAAGGAATCGGAACAGCAATCACATCATCATTAATCATCTGAACGTCCAAAAGTTGTTCACTACGATCGCCCCTTGTTATACTGGCTATTATTTGTTGTATGGCCTCTGCATTGGCCGATACCAGCTCAGTTAGATGTTTTATTTCTGCTGCTACAGGCAAATCATTTTTGGTAGTATCACTAGCCATAACCGCAGCAAAAATAGTTGTCGCCATGAATCCCAATCGTGGGTCAGCGGGTGTTTGGGAGGCTTTATTGTTCAGTGAGGAGCTCACTCTTTGTTTCCATCTAGAGAGAGCCGCTACCATATCACACGTGAACAATAACCCCTCTATTCTGTTGACCTTTGTAAGAAGGTCAGTTAACAAACTGTGTGAATATCCAAGTTGGACATGCGTCTGATCATGTCCTTTATCTAGAAGATTCAGGATTCTAGACAATACCGGAAACTCAGCTCCAATATCAGAGGACTCAATTAAGTTACGTTCTGCCTCGGCTTCTAGGGCCGACAAGGTAATTTGTGGTTCAACAGGGGAGGGTACCAAAGCCGGAAGAAATTCCGACATCCTAGGAGTCCCTTCAGAGGGGATTTTTATTTCTGAAGGAGAACTGGTCCCTAACTTTTTAAGTTCCTTATTCCCCTCATTGTTACCAATTTGGTCGTCAAAAAAGGTATGCACCTGGTCCTTCAAGCTCGGTTCTAGATCAGCATCAATATGGACATGTACATCCTCCATACAGTACTTATTGGCTTTAATTGGGGTGGAGGGCCCTCTAGAGAACCGCATCCTTCTGTCCACCAATGCCTCAATTGCAGGTGCAATAATTGAAACATCAGAGAATCGAGGTTTAGTGGTGGAAATACCCATCTTTGCTAATAAATCACCCTTCGGATAATCTCCTGAGGTTTCACTCAGAACGCCATTATCGGAGTCATGATTCATTGCTTTGAGGTTATAGGTCATTAGTGCGGTATCAGACTTATTCTCGGGCATGGTTTCCACTAAGATGTCAGGCTGTGTTATTTTACCAGTCAAATCACCAAGGGTTTCTACACATGCCGACGTTCCCACCTTGTTAGATGAGTTGTTCTCCTCACTCTCAGAGTCTACCATTGCCTCATTATCTGCATGTATTAACATAGTATCAACCATATCATTGCTCATCTTACTATGGATTTGTCGCCCACAACGGAGACCATTCACCATATTAACTCGAGTAGAAGGAGCTGATTACCCAGTGCTCAAATAATCCAAAGAGCGCCTTGGTTTTACAATTATTGCAGTCAACCTACCTTACCCCCCCAGCAGCCAGCGCACCGCACACTGCACAGTGAACAGTAAACAGTACTTCCTCTGTACTTCCCACGGTGCGCGCGCGAGTGCGCTGCCTGCTGGGTAAATGTAGGAGGCTTCCAAGTGGTGTGGGCGTCACAAGGACGGAGCCCAGCCAAAGTAGTCCTTCTTCCAGTGCCACTAGATCAGGCAGTCCAAGGTGTTCGGGAAAAAGACTTCTTCCTGCTGTCAAGCGAGGCAATTCACGAACGTCCGTGCAGGCAAAACAAATGCTTGATGTTAATCCCAGGCAATTTCCACAGAGCATGGCACGCCAGTAAACAGTACTTCCTCTGTACTTCCCACGGTATCTCTTTACTACATAGCAGCTTGACTACTGCCATGCGCTGTGCTACACTGAGCACATCCAACAGTCACTGGCCCAACTTTGGAGACTTGCAGTACCACAGGGTTTCGGTGGCCCCTTCCTTCAACCTTCACCCTGTGGAGCCTGGGGATCTGGAACCGGGAGTGCGTCCCGGCCCAGTGACTTGCCCACAAACAAGGGAGGCTTCTGCTGTGCGGGGGAGAGGTCCTTGAGGAGAATCTGAGCTGAAGCTGGGGGCCCAACTACCACTGTCTGCCTGCCAATAACCAAGGGCAGTTTATTCCCAGATATACAGTGGTAAGACGGAAGCCTCACACTACACCTATGTCAACCTGCACTTCGAATAACCTATATTGCAGAGGGGCATGACTTGGTTTTGTTGGGCTTTCCTTGCCCCATTTCACTGCTCAAGGGCTAATACCACCACTAGCGACTACTTGCTGAACAGTAAACCACTGATCTACCATCACATCGGGAGAACATTTTGTCAAATCGGAGCGTTGACCTGCCTGGAACCACTCTGAAAAAAGGATTGCACCACCTTCTCCTGTGCAGTATGACCAAGGGGTGTGCTAAATATCAACGCTCTCTGAACCAGTACACCAAATCTGCCTCTAAACAACTGCCCATCAGAGGAACATCTACTGGTATGGAACCGGAAACAGCACCAATGGAGCTCACCGAAACCCAGCGCATGATGGTCTATATGCGGGAGGGGTTTGCCAAGGTGCACAGTAAATTAGACAACATGACCACCACCATAGACTCCATCAAAACCTGCATAGACAACACTGATCACCGCCTTGCTAAAGCGGAAACAAGAGTAAACACTGTGGAGGATGAAATGTCTACTATGAGAAACAAACTAGTTACAATGTCCCGGCGCATTCTTCAGGTCGAAAGGAAAAACGATGATTTAGAATCACACTTTCAACAAAATAACATTTGCGTCATAGGAGTTCCCGAGAGCAACTCCGAACAAGCGTTGGTGCAATGGATTGAGACCACCCTGCTACCGCTGCCGGGTAAGCCTGCACTGTCACTGCAGTTCGCGATTGAGCGAGCGCGTAGGTCCCTGACTCCTAGGTCTAAACCCGGTGCTCCTCCAGGACCCATTATTGCCCGCGTTCTTAACTACCGAGACCGTGACACGATCCTCCGAGCAGCTTATGAACAAAGGAACCTGATGTTGGGGTCCAATAGAATACATGTCTACCCGGACTTCACAGTAGCGGTACAACAGGAGAGAAAATCCTGCCTCGTGGTCAAGAAGCATCTGCGGGACCATAATATAAAGTACGCAATGCTGTATCATGCCAAGCCACGAGCTGAGTGGAAGAACAAGACCTTTTTTTCACGCTACCCGACGAGGCCATGAAGTTTATGGACAACACACTGCCGACGCCCTAGCCCAGTGGGTGCGGTCCTTGAGTCCTATCTGCAAGGGGGCGTCTTATAGCCCCCTGCCTTTGTTCTTGTGTTTACGACCTACTGCGCACAGAATGGTGTGCCCAAAGTTCTGCTGGGACATTACCCACTACGTTGTTAAAAAAAAAGGGAGGCACTCGCATTCACAGACCAGCGAATGACTGAGGGAGCGTTGCCTCATAACTTGTCAGACATGTGAGATGTACGTGAACACTTATCCTTTACATTTGTACCTAAATCCTGTGCTGGCCCGGGTGTCCCTGTTCACCAACTCCCCCATGCCATGTTGCGACTACAGTTTGGGATGTTTTTTAGGGGGTAACATCTCCCTAGTTCTGGGGATGATGCAGGAGGGGAGGGAGGAGGTTGTTAAGTTTGTTTAAAAAGCACTTAGTACGCAATGCAACTACAACTGCGATACTCGGAAGTACCAGCATGACCTCGTAGACACGGGGAAGGCCAGGTCTGCACTTAGATCGGGGCACCATTGATAGTCTTATATACAAATGGGAGACATAACCTGCCTCAGTTGGAATGTCCGTGGCCTTGGGAACCCTAATAAGCAGCGAAAGATACACCTGTACAAAGCCCAAATTATATATTTACAGGAAACTCATGCTCTAGCGGTAACATGCGAAGGGTTCGCCAGAAACTGGTGGAGGCAACCACTTCTACACCACATAGTCCTCGAAAACTAGAGGGGTTATGACCATAATACACAGATCTATTCCATTTCAATGCAAGCATGCCTAGGCAGAACCCCAGGGCAGATATGTTTTAGTATACAGCAACCTACCTGGGAGAGAAACCCTACTGTTAAAGGTCTATGGCCCCAATATAGATCACCCGCAATTTTACATAGAAATCCTCGAAGAACTGGCCTGATACCCACTGATCCCTATATTTTGGGGGGGGCACTTTAACACTTTTCTTGATCTAGAACAGGACAGATTCTCCCACGTCCACAGAGTGCCTACACAAGCAAACTCTGTGATTACGGAGGGCATGCTTACTCTAGGGCTGGTAGATGCTTGGAGGGCATTGCATACCAGGGACCGCTCCTACTCCTTCTATTCTTCAGTCCATGACTCCCACTCCCGCATTGACATGTGGCTTATTACTGACAAGTTGCTGGGGGGGTCAATGACACCAAAATACTACCTCGTACCTATTCTGACCATTCCCGATTACCTTCTCCATGACATTGCCAACGTTTACTAGGCCCTGCAGCAACTGGCGCTTTAAACCGTTTGCGCTTCAGGGTGCCGCGTTTGCCTCTACCATTGACGAACACGTGCAGCTATTGTTCAATCAGAATGTAGGCTCAGTATCCTCTGCTGGTGTGCTTCGGAAGCTTTTAAAGCATATATTCGTGGAATAGCGATAGCGACAGAGTTCAGTGACCTTAAGACCATCCATCGCAGCATTGCTGAGAGCGAAAAATGAGTTGCAGGGGTTAGAATGTGAACTGGCTACTAGTCCCCCCACTGCCACGCGAGCACAGATTAAATAAGCCTTGGACACCTTCAGGACACATGCCAATCGAGAGTTCAAATTTGTGGACTCTCCGATGGTGTCATGATTCATGCCCCTGGCCATCATGGCCAAACCAGCCTTTCGGCTGGGGCCAGGTTACAGGCTTCCATTGTGGCCTCAAGGGCCACAAAACATCATCAGGGACTCTCTTGGCGCCAGGCTCATACTGTTATGTGAAGGATAACATTTGGATTGGGACTTCAGTTAACATGGAGGCACTTACATAGCTCAGTTCCAAAGAACTGAGCTATGCGGGCTAGTGTTTCGGGTGTGGCCGGGCCTAGGACTACTTTACCTGGAACTACTTTACCTGGAATATAAGCCACACCCAAACAGCAGCACATGCTTTGCGTTATTCTGCAGTTAGCAGCGTAACGCTCACCGTGTCCGTTCTGATCTCCAGTGTTTCTTGCATCCTGCCACATGCTGAATCTTGTATCTGGAAGAAGAATAACACCATTATTCAGTGCTCACCTGTAAGTAGCAGCCTGACTTTGGTCCTGAATCTCCCATCTTCAAACTACCATCAGCTGCTCATCTGAATACACGCGATGTGGGGATTCTTCATCACAACGCCGCATCCATCTTCAGAACGCTGTAGCAACCTGAAAAAGACAAAGGGAGACATTATTAGTGAGCGCTCGCTCACAGCCACGCAAGGACACCGAAAACCACTTACCAGGTGCAGTCTCTCCTTGATCTCGGAACATCACAACGGCCCGGAACATCATAACGACCTGCAAAGGAAGCGGCACAGGCACAGCTTAGCAAAAAGAAAAGGCAAGAAAGCGCTGCGCACCGCTGATTCCCTTACCTTGCTGGGATTCTCATCCTATACAGCACGGCAACGCCAAAACTCTCCAACTCATCTGAGGGAAAGAAACTAGAGACGTTAATAACAACAAAAAGGCAAAAGAGGAAAATGGCAAGATAAAAGACTGTAAAACATTAGTACCTACCTCATCAAGCAAAGCGGAGTCATAGCAGGCCTGGACCCGAAAACGGGGCAACGCACCAGTGAAGCAACTAGGTCGCAGAACGCCCACACCTCCAACGCACCCCAAAGTGAGGAGAGAGATTAGACTTAAGGGAGTAATTCGAGGCTGAGGGAGGTGGGAATAAATCCAAGAGAGACTTTAAGCCTTATATCCAGATCTCCTGTATTGCAGGTGCTATCCACGTCCAACACACTATCAAGGGAGAGGGTTCGAGAGTGCTAATATTCCAGGCAGGGCTGAGTGCCGCCCCTTGGATATCAGGTGAGCATAACAGATGGTTGCTAGAAGATACAGGGAGGGGGACAGACCAGGCAGACTACTTGCCCTTATGGCAAGACATGAGAATGGCAATCAGTGTATCCCATTCATAAAGAACATCTCAGGGGACTTAGTTCACACTCATGCTGCTATTAACAAGGTATTTGCAGGGTTTTATAAGACTTATATGCTAACAAAGACACATGTACACAGGATGAAATTGATACATGCCTCCCACTTAGCCAAATATCGCAAGATACCAGGGCTTTACTGGACGTCCCTATCTCCTTATCTGACATTACTCCGGCTATTGACCGGCTACCTTCTGGAAAATTGCTTGGTTCTGATGGCCTCTCATCTAACTTTTACAAGCGCTACAAGAAAATCCTCACTCCATACCTTCTCCTGGTTTGGCAGGAATCCCTAGTATCCCTATCGTTCCCTGATACCATGAGAGAAGCAGTTATCACGGTCTTGCTGAAACCTGAAAAACCGTCAGACCAATGCAGATCCTATCATCCTCTGACCTTAATTAATACAGATGTAAAATTGTTTGTGACAATCCTTGCCTCGTGGTTGATGCCATTCATGCCACACATTGTCCACCCGGACCAATCGGGATTTATACCGGGCAGGTCCACAGCATTGAACCTATGTCGCCTCTTCAATGTTCTAGCGCAAATAGATCCGAGGGCTCAAGCAGTAGTGGCCACATTAGACATCCAGGAGGCTTTCCATTCTGTCTCATGGCAATTCATGTACGCTGCATTGACCAAATGTGGGTTTGGCCAGGGGTTCCTGGCAGCCTTGCGCCTCCTATACACAGCACCAGCGACCAGGGTTAATGCTAATAGGTTGCTCTCCCCTCGTTTCGAGATTAGTAGAGGCACCCGTCAGGTCTACCCACTGTCACCCCTAATATTTGCAATTGTCATAGAACCAATGGCGGATATGATAAGACTCAGGCACGGGCATAGAGGGATCAGAATTGCAGGCGAACCAGAGATTATCTCGCTATATGGGGATGATGCACTCGTGTACATTTGTCATCCTAAAACCCATCTCCGACCAGTCATGGAGGATATTCTACATTTTGGGCAGATGTCGGGTCTTAGGGCGAATTGCTGTAAATCTGAACTCTTCCCCCTCAAAGACACTACCACCCAGCGTGAGGACCTGCAGGGATTCAAGTGGGCTTCTGAGTCAATGCGCTATTTGGGGGTAACAGTTGCGAGGCATTGCCTGAAACTACACAACTGCAACTACGGATCGTACTTGACCCAGTTGCAATCTAGGCTGTCTAGTGGACCCACCTCCCCATAACGATAGCGGGCAAGATAGCACTCCTTAAAAGGATTGTTCTACCTAAATTCCTATATTTCTTCCTTAACATACCTATATGGCCCAGGTGCCCATTCTTTCAAGAATTAGAAAGTGTAGTTTGCAAGTTCATCTGTCTCTCCGGGGCAGTACGACTGAAATGGGACACACTAACGCAAACATACAAAAAGGGCAGGGGTGCGGCTCCCAACTTTCATCTACACTGGTTGGCTGCGCAAGCACAATTTGTGGCCAGCTTGTTTGGGGTTAGTCCTCCTCCACCCCATACACAACTTGAACAATGCTCATCAGGGGATTGAGACCTGTGGTCGCTGGTTCTCCCTGATTGGTTCATAGACAACTACAGTTTTGACCCTGCAAGCACCACATCTCTCGCCTGGCGTAAAATATGGGAGGAGACAGGCACACACGACCCATACCATGTAAACTTCCTGCTTTGGAATTGTGTCCCCGCCCTTCTGCAAGTCTGTGCAGGCTCGCGTGCATCCTGGGAGCACCAGGGATTTCACACATTGGGGTCTCTGTACAGGAAAGACAACTTTATACAAATTACGGATGCTTCGGATCCTCAACGCAGCGTACCCTCGCAGTGGCTGCTTTACGCAGGGCTGCGCAGAGTATGTAGAAAACTTTGGAGCTGCTTTCCAATCCAACTCCCTAGTGATCCCATGCTAGAATTTCTCCTGAGAGCGGGGGATGACAGAGGTCGGGTATCCAACCTGTATCGCCTAATTCAAACCCCCTCGTATACGCCACTGCACAATGTACAAACTAAGTGGGCTGAGTCCTCCAGATTGATGTCACTGACGAGCTATGGGCGGACATGTGCATGCAGACATGCAGGGTGTCTTATAATTCCCGATTTCAATTAATATAATTTAAAATACTACACTGCTACCACTACACCCATTAATAGGTTGCACATGTTTTCCAGACAAGGGATTGGGGCATGCCCACAATGTAAATTCCCTACTGCTAAATACTTTCACATGCTATGGGACTGTCCACACCTTGATGCATTTTGGAGTGATGTATGTAAGATGCTGTCTGAAATGACTGACAATACTGTTGCCCCTCTCCCATTGCCCTGTTTGTTCCATATTTTTGATCCGCCATTGGGGAGGGCAGATATATTTGTGCACTGTGTCTCTTGCTGGCTAAACATTGCATCCTTTTATGCTGGTCGAGTGATTGTGCCCCAAACAAAGACCACTGGCTAAAAGATGTGACATGGGCAAATGATACGGAGGAGCAATGGGCACAAATGCAACCTCCTGTATCCAGACCAAAGGAAAGGACCCACTCAAACCATACTTCTGGCGCACATCTGAGGAACTAGATACACCTCGGCCCCAACACAAGAATTGACTTCTCTCATGTTACTTGCCTTGGGAAGCGTGAGCCACATGTATGTACTACTCAACACCCGCATGATCCTCCCTAGCGCCATCGAGCAACATTCAAAGCCCATGATCCTACATTGTCGATCCTCGAGTATATAAGAACTATAATGCTAGACTGTTAATCTGTGAAGGTGTTTTTTGTGATGCCGAGTGTGCCAATAAAGAAAGTAAAAAAAAGAAAAAAAATATTTACAGAAATTCAGGAAAGGGTTGAAAACCACTATTTTTGAATAAACCTTCCTGAATTGATGCCTTCCTTTCTGTCTCCCTCTTTCTTGTCTTTCTCCTTCTGCGCCCTGATGCCTGTGGGCTCCGGTGCATTATAAATGTCCATAATAATAATAATAATCTAAGACTTGGCAGGAGAGTATACCAGGCAAAGTCAAGCGTGTGACAGTAAGAGAAGAATCTCAAGGAAGATCCATGCCCTTGAGATTGTGAATGGTTGTTAAGGTGGAAAAGAGCCTGGCAGGAGAGCATTTCAGGTGATCTGCAGGTCTGGGACCTGCACCCAAATAGTAACACAGTGAAATGAGAATCCCAAAGAAGACACATGCCCTAAGGATTTTGAACTGTTTTGAATCCAAAGAGAAACCTGTGGTATGGAGCCATTTCCCGGAGTCCCAGTGAACTGTGAACCCACCAAGAGGAGAGAGGTAACCTCTTGGGGTTACAAGGAACTTGGTATATTCTTTGTTGAAACTTTCAGTTTTGTTAAAAGGAATCTGGGGAAGGGGTCAATTCCTTGGAACTGGGAACATTGTCCACTTGGAACCTTTAAGTTGAATTTACCCTTTTGTGTTGGATTCTGAACATTTGTGCATTTTGAGAACCAGAGACAATATCCTTCACAACTTAGTTAGTTTTAGCGTGTGAGAGTGTGAGAAACCTGTGGGTGTACTCCCACCTACTTCCCCGGGATCCTGTATTCAGGTGGCCAGGGAAGGGCCATCGCTATTGGGTCCCAACCCTTGTGGTGGACAAGCGAGGGAGGATAACCTGGGTAGAGGGCCCTTCGGGAGTTGGAAAGAGTCATCTGAAGGTGAGACATGGTATCCCCATTTCTGGACAGTTGTTTACTCCACATTCCCTCTACCTTTATGAGATACTACAACTCCCATAATTCCCCTCCTTTCTTTTCCGACCAATCTACTGAAATGAGGAAGTGTTAGATCCTTGTTCTTCTTCCCCCGAACCGTAACTCTCCTCTTCCTCCTCACCTGTGTCACTGATGTCCGGGCTGCTCTGAGTCAAACGCCGTCTAGTTCTGTAATCTTTTTCCTTTTTGTGAAGAGAGGCCCTACTTCGGGAGGAAGCCACAATGGCTGCCTGTGAATTGCAGCCCTCTGGCCCCTCTCCCGAAGAAGGACTAATCCAGGGAAAAAGCCTGACTGGCACAAAAAACCCTGGTTTGACAGAATCCTTATGATGACAAACTTGTATATCTGGTATGCCGTTAAGTCACCAATCCTTGGTAAGTATGATTCGGAAGTAGAGCAGATTGGCAGTCTTGTGAAATCCAACTGTATGACAGGTAGTGTCCGGCTCCGACAAAACCCAAGCTGCAGGCATGGTTTGTGAACCCAAAGAGGACGACTGTGTGACGGACAGTGTTTGGCTCCGAAAGAACCCAAGATGCAGGCACGGTTCAGGAACACAGAGAAGGCGCTGACCGCAAGAGGGACAGGAGCGCTCAACGCGGTGGCGAGAGAGGGTGAGTATGTGTCTCCATGAGAGGGACAAGAGCAGTAGAAGAAAGGAACAAGGGCTGAGAAGGAGAATAGCGAGAGCAAACAGAAATAACAGAGCGAGAGAAAGAGAAAGACGGGGTAGGGAAAGGAAGGAGAGAGCGACAACGCGAAAGAAACGTACGTAGAGGAAAAGCAACCGAGAGTGCTGGAAAAGAGCCCCAGGAAGCACAGGGAAAAGGGAAAGAGTTCAGGTAACGGAACGGGAGTGAAAACTAGCGTGTGGCCACAGAGAGGAATCAGGATCTGAGCAGTTGCAACGCGCCGACTGCCGGGAGTTCGATTGGGAAGAACCTCCCGGCAGCGGCCATGATAGAAAAGACTAGACCGTCACCAGAGGACGTGAAGGGAACGTGGTGGAACAGTCTAATGGCGGTTTAACTTCCACTTGTGCCATAAGCGCCAAGAGCCTGGGTGCATGACATTATGCCCCCTCTTGTACCTGGGAAACCCGGGTTTACCTGGATGAGCCCTATGAAATATACCTACCAATGTAGGTGCATGGACAAAGTAAGCGGGTTCCCATGAGTCCTCCGACCGTGAGTACCCCTTCCAGCTGACCAGATATTCGAGTCGACCCCGGTGATAACGGGAATCGCAAATTCGTGATACTTCTTATTCGACCTCAGGGTCTCCATGTAGGTGAGTAATATCAGGAATAGGCCTACTAGAAACATCGGGCACAAAGGGTTTGAGAAGAGAGGAGTGAAAGACAGGGTGAAAAGCCACAGAAGGATGGAGGCCATAGTTGCAGTAGAATGTAGAGAGTCCAATGGCGGAGTGCTTGGAGTTATTATAGGCAAACTCTGCCGTAGGTAGCCAAGGCACCCAGTCGTTCTGCTGTTGGTTGGCATAGCATCGAAGGTACTGTTCTAATGTTGCGTTGAACCTTTCTGTTTGGCCATTCATCTGGGGATGGAACCCCAATGATAAGGCTCTGTCTATCCCCAAGAGCTGACACAAAGCCTTCCAAAGGTTCGATGTGTACTGGCTCCCTCTGTCTGAAAGGATCTTATCAGGAAGTCCATGAATTCTAAAAAGGTCTCGAACAAAGACTTCTGCCATGACTGCCGCAGTGGGAACCCCAGGAAGGGCAGAGAAGTGAGCCATTTTAGTCAGGGAATCAACTGTAACCATGATGCAAGTACAGGAACGGGACATGGGGAGTTCCACAATGAAGTCTGTTGTAATATGGCTCCAAGGGTGAGATGGTAAAGGCCCTTGTTCTAGCAGACCTATGGGTTTCCCTGGGATGTACTTACTCCCAGCACAGATGTGGCATGCTCTTACATACTCCTTCACGCCCTTTCTTTGGTTGGGCCAATAGAAAGAGCGTCGGACAAGGTCTAGCGTGCCCGTCTGTCCTCGGTGTCCGTAGGTCTTGTTATCATGACACCCCTCCAGAATTATCCGACGGAGAGAGTCTGTGGGTATGAACAAGCAGCGACCTTGAAACAAGAGACCTTCTTTCTCTTTAAGCAGGTTGGCCGAATCCCTAGGAACAGTTCCCCTTCCATAGACAGTAGCTTCCTTAACTTGCTGCAGGAATTATTTCAGGCGAGCGACTATCTTATTCCTGGGGAACAGGAATTCTGGTGGATGGTTTACAGTGGTTTCGGATGAGCCTTTGCAAGATAGAGCGTCGGCCAGGGTGTTTTGACTTCCAGGCAGATATGTAATACGAAAGTCATACTGAGCAAAAGAATTTGCCCACCGAGCTTGCCGGGAGTTGACGCATTCCATAGATTGCAAGACTTGAAGATTCTTGTGATTTGTCCTTGTAGGAGGTGGCGCCACTCCTCACAGACCAATTTCATGGCCAACAGCTCCTTCTACAGGACAGAATAATTTCGTTGGCTAACTGTAAGGGTCCGAGAGAGGTAAACGATAGGATGCTTGTTGTCTCCCTGGAGCAGGACCGCACCAATGGCGGCAGCAGATGCGTCAGATTCCACCACAAAGGGTCTTTCTTGATCCGGTTGACGTAAGATGGGAGCAGATAAGAAAAGGTCCTTCAGGTGTTTAAAGCTGTCATCTGCCTGGGTTGTCCAACAAAAAGGTCCAGAGTCCTTTTTAAGGAGAGCGTTTATGGGTAGCACTACTTCAGAAAACCTTAGTACAAATCAGCGGTGAAAATTTGCTAGACCCAAGAATTTCTGTACCTCCTTAACAGAAGTAGGAGCAGGCCACTCAAGGATGGCCGACACCTTTCTCGGTTCCATCATGATGCCTTGTTCAGGGAGAATGTAACCCAGATTCGGTATAGAGGATGCCTTGAATGTACTCTTCTCCGGTTTAGCGAGGAGATGGTTCGCTTGTAGACGGTGGAGGACCTCTTGCAAGTGAATAGAATGTTCCTGATGTGAGGATGAGTATACCAGAATGTCATCAACGTACTCAATGACGTTTATGAACATAAGATCTGAGAATATCCGGTCCATAAAACAGTGGAACACCGCTGGGGAGTTAACCAGCCCGAACGACATTACCTTGGATTCAAATAGACCAAATGCAGTGAGAAAAGCCATATTCCATTCATCCCCGGCGCGTATCCGGAGGAAATGGTAAGCACTCCTAAGATTCAATTTGGAGAACGTCTTGGCCCCCTGGACTGCCTCTATGATGTCAGAGATTAACGGCATGGGATAGTGGTCTCATATTGTGACTTTATTGAGGCCCCTATAATTGATGCAAGTTCTTAATTCATTAGAGTCCTGTTTGGAAATGAAAAAAAGTGATGCCCCTACTGGAGATTTAGAGGATTGTATGAGGCCGTTATGAAGATTGGCATCAAAATATGTTCGAAGAGCTGTCTTCTCAGCTTGAGAAAGGGAGAACATTTGTCCAAAGGGAACTAGTGCATTGGGCACAAGGTCGATTTCGCAGTCCTCTGGATGATGTGGAGGTAGTTCCACTGGGACCCTTTCTGCAAATACTTCATGGTAGTGAGCCAGTTCTCTGGGAAGAGTGTGCACCCCTATGGCGTGATCCGTTGAGTTGACCATGGTATGGACTTCAGTGTAGGCAGAGTTATGGAGGCAATGTTGTTTGCAATAATATGAATCTAATCTTAAATGATTCTTGGCCCAGTCAATCTGGGGATTGTGGCTCCTGAGCCAAGTGATGCCAAGGATTATCGGGAAGTGAGTCGCCCGTATGATGTCGAATTTGATGGTTTCTGTGTGTTGCATGATAGTAAGGCGCAAGTCTTCAGTGGTATGAGTTATTGGGCCAGACGTAAGAGGGCTTCCATCAACTCCTTCTACCTTCTGTCCTTCCTTGTGCTCCAGCCTTCTGAGGCCCACCTCCTTTGCCCAGATGGTATCTATGAAGTTGCCTGCTGCACCAAAATCCAGGAGTGCTATGGTATCGATCCGGTGTTTGTGGACCCATACTTGAACGTCAACTACCATGAGGCGAGAGTCCTCTTGAGTGTCGGTCGAGGAAACTGAAAGGGATACATAGGGACTTGAACAAGAATTGCACCCTCGGATACCCATCCCTCCTAGGACCGAGGGTGTCCGTTTCCCAGAAGGCGACGAGGTACTTCAGGGTATTCTCGAAGTATGTGTTTCTCAGAACTGCAATAGGCGCACAGCCCCTTCTCTGCGTCGTTTTCGTTCCTCAGGGGTGAGTGGCAAGCGAGGAGCCCCTATCTGCATTGGTTCGTCCCGAGATGCAGATGGTGAGGCGGTGGGGACGGCTACCGGTCCTCTGAAAGTGTAGCTTCCCCAGTATCTTCTCCTTTCATTGCGTGTCTCTTGCAGTCGGTATTCGATCTGTAGGACTGTAGACAAGACGTCCAGGAATGTAGGAGGTCTTGGGGAGCGTGCTAACTCATCCTTTAATTCATCCTTTACTCCTCAGAAAAATATGGCATATTGTGCTTGCTCTGGCTATCCTGCTTCAGATGCCAGCCTCTTGAAAGTAGTAATGTACTACAATATATCCATAGAACCCTGGTGAACATCCAGCAAATCTTCGCAAGCAGTAAATGATATCTCCGGGCGCTCAAAGGTTTGCTTGAGAAGCGTGACAAAGCCCCTGAAGTCGTGCAGTATCTGGTTGGCACTGCTAACAAGCGGTGTAACCCATGCCAAGGCATTACCGGTCATATGGGAAATCATATAGCCAACTTGTGAATGATCTGTTGTAAATGTGGTAGGTCTGAAGGTAAAGTGTACTTGACAGGCATCAAATAACTCTTTCACCTTCTTGGGTGTACCATCAAACTTTCCTCATGGTAAAGCCATAGGCGGCAGCTCAATAACATGATGTTCACGTGCTGTCACTATCTGCCGTAAAATCGCATTTTCATTCTTTAGGGCTTGCATTTCCTCTGACAAACCCTGGACTGCACCGAGGAGCTCCTGGCCCTGTTCCATGTTGCCATGTTGCCATGTTGTAGGTTGGCATTGCAAACTGTTAGATCCGTGTTCTTCTTCCCCTGAACTGTAACTCTCCCCTTCTTCCTCACCTGTGTCACTGGTGTCCGAGCTGCTCTGAGTCAAACGCCGTCTGGTTCTGTAATCTTTTTCCTTTTTGTGAAGAGAGGCCTTACCTCGGGAGGAAGCCACAGTGGCTGCCTGTGAACTGCAGCCCTCTGGCCCCTGTCCCGAAGAAGGACTAATCCGGGGAAAAAGCCTCACTGGTACAAAAAACCCTGGTGTGGCGGAATCCTTATGATGGCAAACGTGTATATCTGGTATGCGGTTTCATCACCAATCCCTAGTAAGTATGATTCAGAAGTAGAGCAGATTGGCAGTCTTGTGAAATCCAACTGTATGACAGGTGGTGTCGGGCTCCGACAAAACCCAAGCTGCAGGCACGGTTCGTGAACCCAAAGAGGACGACTGTGTGACAGACGGTGTTCAACTCCGAAAGAACCCAAGCTGCAGGTATGGTTCGGGAACACAGAGAAGGCGATGACCGCGAGAGGGACAGGAGTGCGCAATGCGGCGGCGGCGAGAGAGGGTGAGTATGTGTCTCCTTGAGAGGGACGAGAGCAGTGAAAGAAAGGAACAAGGACAGAGAAGGAGAATAGCGAGAACAAACAGAATAAAGAGAGAAAGAGAAAGACAAGGTAGGGAAAGGAATGAGAGAGCGACAACGGAAAGGTACGTAGAGGAAAAGTGTCAGAGAGCGCTGGAAAAGAGCCCCAGAAAGCACAGGGAAAAGGGAAAGAGTTCGGGTACCGGAAAAGGGGAGAAAACTAGAGTGTGGCCGCAAAGAGGGATCAGGATCTGAGCGGTTGCAACGTGCTGACTGCCAGGAGTTCGATAGCTAAGAACCTCCCGGCAGTGGCCATGATAGAAAAGACTAGACCGTCACCAGAGGATGTGAAGGGAAAGTGGTGGAACAGTCTAATGGCGGTTTAACTTCCACTTGTGCCATAAGCACCAAGAGCCTGGGCTCATGACAGGAAGAGGAGGACTGAGACCAGGAAGATTAGCACTAGTGATATGCAATGGCCCTGTCCCACTAATGAGGCCAGGCAGGGTCAGGCACTCAGTCACAATCATCTATACCTGAAACTCATTGACAACTACTCAGAGTATAAGAGGTGGAGCACAGAATGAGGAGAGAGGTGAGAGCAGGTACGAGAAGGAGCATGTAAGCAAAGGCTGTTGAACACCAGGCTGCAGAGAACGGAAAACCGAGACGCTGACATATTGCGAGCAAGAGGAAGCAAGGCGAGGGAGTCGTATCTCCAGGAAGCCAAAGAGGTGTTAAGCGGAAAGCCGAGAAACTGCAGGAATCCTTACTTTGATGTGCCCCAAGGTTACTCGTTTTGCCGGAGCGACAGGAGTGTCCGGGAAGGTATGAGAAGGAAAGAGGGGAGACCCTGACCTCGGATGCGATAGCGGAGAAGAGCGTGTTACAGTCTATCACAGCCAGTGAGTTCTTGAATGAAGGGTGAGCCCGGTTTGTGAGGCCGCAAATGTTAAAAATGTTGCAAGCAAGACAATGCGTCTGATAGCAGATGCGAGAAGAGAAAGATACAATTGTTGTTTTGAAAATGCAAAGTAACAGAGTGGTTGTGTGGTGAAAGAAAGACGCATTATCGAATGTCTCTGTAAACTGTAATCTCCGTCAGAAAAGGGAGCATAAAACTAACTGTATTAAAAATGGATGTTTGAAGCAAGTCGAACAGGGAGGCTGACAAGGAAAATGACCCGTGATCCCAAAAGGGTTTGTTGATGAATACAGTGAATGTTTAAAGTATGAAGGAAGTGCGACTTCCAGAAAGTACCAAGAGGGCATTTGTGGCACCAAGGTGCTAAGGGAGCATGTGTGAATACAAGGAACTACAATAACCAATATGCAATGTGTCAAAGTGGTAATGCATAGGCCTGAGTAAATCTATAGAGTTTCGAAAGTCTTAGACGTGAAAATAAATTGACAACCAAGAAGGTTGGGGAAGGGAATCCCACGACGAATTGAAAGAAGTTAAAGTCCTGAAAGGCCTAGACTTGGGTGAGGGAAACCTAAGGGACCTATGGTGAAAGATTCACCCGCAATACCGTTGTACAAGAACTGTGTTATTTTGATGATGGTTAAAACAGGCGAGGGAAGCCTGCTAAAACTGTGTTATGTGAAACAGGCCAGGAAAGCCTGAAGAGACGTGTGTTAGGTTTTGAACTGATGTTGAGCAGCCAGACGAGGGAAGCCTGAAAGACATATGTGAATTCTTTGAACTGTGCCTACTACCCACCTTGAAAGAACTCTCAAAGGACCCCATTAACTTAAACTTGGGGAAGGGAGTTGAGAACCAACTCTGTTGCCATTCTGACTTTCTTTTGATAAACTCTTTTATTTCTCATACTTTTTCCCACACTTAGTTGTTGTAAAGCGTGAGGGAAAATATGGGCTTCTGACATATGGGCCTCGTTTCAAGTTTGGCAGTAGCCTTGCAGGTAAATGGGCAATTACTGGGTCATTACGGCACTGCCGGACCCAGTAATTGCCCATTTGCGGGCACCAGAATTAAATGCTCCCCATTCCCATTGAGCACCATGGGGCTCAATGGGAATGAGGAGGTTGGATGCACCGGCACCATTCAGAACGGTGCCGATGCATTTGACATGCTCTGTTCGCCTTCCCGCCCGCCAGGCCAGCCCTGGCGGGTGGGAAGGCACCCACGAGCAGAGCTCGTAGTTTGCCGGTCCAATAACAATGGTACCGGCTAGCTTACTGGTACCAGTGTTACCGGACCGGCAAACTTATAATGAGACCCATAGACTTTTTCTTTTGTATGACTGACTGACATGGACCACGTTATTTTGCTTTGATGGTTAAAACTACTCCCATTATAGAATTAGGGCCAGCTAGGAAGTCTCCAACCCCATTCAAAACTTAATAAAGGTTTTGAAACCTGTATCTTTGTGTCTGTGTCTAACTTGTGATACCATGCCTGCCTCACAGAGGGCCAGAATAGGATTTCAGACACAGGACATATATTTTGCTTTGGACATCTTGACAAAGGACAGAACCATTAGTTTGGTTTAGGTAGGGAAATACCTCCTAGATTAGGGATAGTGAGGCACTTTTCAACAACTTTATTATTATTTGAAAATAAATGTTTATATCCAAACATGAGTGCTCTGTGTCCGCCACTCATTTCTGGGCCCTCACACGAGCCAGGTAAGAAGTAAGATGAGCGGACATAGGAAGACGAAACAGAATATGAACTGCAGAGTGCAATATGGAGCATAAAGGAAAAAGAGCAAATTTAGGGAGTCCAACATAAATAGAACAGTAATGTAAATGAGAAAGAACCATTATCTAAAGCAGAATTTTAGTGGCAGAAAAAGGGAGTACATTACAGATTTTCTGGATGTTTTATATGTGAAACGAACAGGATTTGACCACCACTGCGATCTGGGCCTGCAAAGAAAAAAAGGAATCAAAATTAAAGCTCAGGGGGCTCCTGAGCTTTGGGCCAATGTTTCAAACTTGTATGGTGGTGTGCCATTCCTCTCTGGGACCAGGAATGGTAGTGTTCAGACCCCTGGGTGCCATTGGTAAACTCTGTCACATCTTCTGTCAGCACAGGGGTAGTAGGTGACCTAGGAGCTGTGTTCCCCTTGACCTAGGCATGTCCTCCTTCTCCTGCCTCCCCTCACTCTTTCCACCACTGTTCTACCTTCTCCTGTTTCCTCCAATGATCAAGTCCTCTCCACCCCCCCTCTTGCCTCCGAGCCCCTGTCTACTACTTCCTCCTCTTCCTTTTGTATTGTCTCCTACCTTCCCTTCAAATGGCAGCTCTTCTTCATACACTCTCTTTTCTCTTTCTTCCCCTCCTCCTTCGTGTTCACCTCCAGCACCTCCTCTCCAACCTCCTCTGCTCTTACTTTCTCTGGCCCTCATTAAAAGTTGTACTGTAAGGTCAGTGATAATTCAGCCAGATGGAATTACCATTACTGGTGTGGTGTCCGGTGAAATTACCGCCAAATCGGGACTTGACGATGCACTCTCCAACCATCGTTGCTAACGTAAAATGGCGGCATTACCACCGAACAGAAAACACTCATGATGCTAATTGGAAGTCCCATGGTGGCCATCTTTAAAAACTCAATCCACTCAAAATCACAATTTTGGAAGTGCCATCCAACTCTGGAAGTCATCCCAAAAATGTCAGGCGGCACAGGAAAAAATTCCCAAACTGCAGCTTTGCATGCCCAAATTCCTAGAGCAACAGCTCATTGCGCTTGCTGAGCACTTGGAGGAACTTTATAGGTCAGAACAACGTAAGACATCCCAACAGCGCAAAAACGTAATTTGCAGCGAGATTCAGGAGAGGGTGGTGGCTGTTGGGAATATTCCACAGGACGGTGAGGACCTCCGGAAGAGGTGGAATGACCTGAAAGCCCGGTCTGCACCCTCATATCCAACCATCATTGGGAGATAGTTGTAACGCTCACCTGATTCCCACGGAGGCGCTGGTCTTGGCAGGGTGGTAACTGTATCTCGAAAAGTGAAGTGCAGGACTCGATTGGCTTCCGGGGCTGGGCCTCTTCGCACTGTGTGTCTAACTCGAAGAGTAAGATGTCTGCAGGTGAAAGAATATGGGGTTAATGACCTGGGATTGTCGGGTGTCTCTTTCTCCCCCTCTCACTTTTCCGTGGAGCCCCAAGGTCAACGTGCTCACCTTAGATAGGTGAATGCTGGACTCTCCATCTGTGTCTGGTGCAGGGTGCCGTTATCAGTTCCTTCACTGGGTTGAAACGTAGGCCTCTTGACTTCAGAGGATTGCTAACCGTCGTTAACTGCACGAACGGTGAGTTTCTGGGCACCTTTAATGTCCTTACAGTCTTTAGGTGCGTGGGCACGTTAATATGGAATAGAGCTCTGTATAATGTTCTTTTCTAATGGTGCCTTTTGTCTTGCAGGGCTCTTGAGGCGGAAGATGGTGGTTTGAAGAGAGCCGGAGTTCGAGCCAGCGCATAGGAATGAAGCGCCTGGGAGTGCGTAAGTAAGTGCCTGTTGCCTGCTTTCGAAATGCACTCCAACTGTCTCTTTTCTTTTGCAGGTATGAGTTCGGATGCTGAAGAGACTCGGAAAACGCCGGAGTATTTGCAGGAGCCTAATTGTGGAGGGCGCGATGGCGCGTGAGTAAATAGCCTGCCTAATGTCTCTCCTTTTCTCTTTCAGGTGCAGGAATGCAGCGTTGAAGAAAACCGGAATTCGAGGGGTGCCGGTAAGTAAATTCCCCACAGGAATAATTATGCTTTTGTCTTCACAGGCTTTTATAATGGTGGAGGAGCAGCGCGAAGAGTTGGTAACTGCCGATGGATCAGGTGAGGAAAGCGCTGCGAGTGAAGGTTGCTGTGCTAACCTGTTGTTTCTTTGTCTTTGCGGGTGCTTCTGAAGGCTGGATACAAGAAAGGTAAGCTTTTGTTCTCACAGGTTCAGAATCGGAAGAAAGAAGACTGGAACCGACACGATGAGCATTCTGCTGCAGATGCAGAATACCGCGAAGCACGTTGCATCAATCGGGTGTGGTTTAAATAGCCTTGGAGTGATGAGGCGTCTTCCTCCACTGCCTCGCCCAAGTAAGAAAAGAGTTCCTGTTCTAGAAGAGTTCCAGTGTTGTATCCAGGGAGTGGAGCCTGCCCCACCCAGGTAAGAAACTAGTCCCGGCTCGCAGAGGATTCCCCTATAGCTGGTAAGTAAGCAGCATGGTCTGCTGCAGGTAAGTCCACCCAAGCATCTTTATACATGTTATGAGCCCGGCGCTTCCAGTGCCGGGACCAGTGATTTTGATGAGCCTGGTGCCACCGGCGCCAGGACAAGGTCCAAAAGGTCCCAATGGGGACCGGCTGGTGCCTAGGATGAAGGTTAGAGGCCTGCTTCCAAGGACGTTGGGCTGGTCCTAGCCCCTTGGAAGCAGTGATCATGACAATAGTAGCCACTGGAGGAGGGACAGTGGACCAGCTGAAACTGACTCCCTGGGATGAGACAGTAAGCAACATACTCCACATGGCGTGCTTGGAGGGTGTTGGATAGGCAGAGGTCGGAGCTGGTAGTCAGGAAGACCCTAGTGAGTACATGAGTGACCCATGGGACCATTTCGCACCAACCCCAATAGAATGACAACCAACGCACTTGCAGGTACTCTGCGGGGCATTGGGCAGCTAATGCACAAGCAACACATCAAACACCTCAGGACTGTACATCAGGAGTCATGGCAGGCGTCAACCCCCCCAAAAGACTCACCATACAGATGGCCCCCCATGTAGGACATACATCGCAAAAATCCAACAGCAAGTATCATGAACTGACAATGAATTTCATAGTACATCACCAACCTTTGCATGGCAGTATGCGCCACACCCATGTGCTCTTGTCCCGCACCACAGACAAGTCCAACAGATCAGTAGAAGCAAGGCCTATATGAACAGTGTATTTGCACTCATACAATGATGGGTAGGAGGGTGGCCCTCCGGTGATAGGATTACACATTCAAAATACTAAATGTGCCCAGCTCTACATGGGCACCCATGACCTTGCACAACAGTGATGCCCATGTGTCCACAGGCTAGCCAAGGTAGAAATTCCCAATAGTTGAATACTTAAACCAATCACCAAGGCAATTACCTGTGACGCTGGCTGGCATTTGAACATGCCCCTCATGTGGTCATAGCACCCTGCCCACCCATTGGTCACAGAACCTCAGTGCTACGCTGCATGAAATCCCATCCCAATATTTCAATATGGGTAATCATGCAATGTTTCATGTCTCAGAACTGGCACTCAGGAGATGCAGGAGGCTATGGAAGGCTGGAGCACATCTGGCACTCCTGCTCCTTGAAGTGACAACAAGGCATCGGCACATGTATGGTCCAGTGTTCCAGCCCCCAGCAAGGCAATTGGCCAAAAGGACACCTCTAGGAGCTCACAATCCAAGGGCACCACTATAGCCACCTCTGGGACAACAGGCACACCTGTTTCAGTAGTGGCACCAACATCACATCGGTCACTGGAGAGTCTGCAGAGGCATCTCTCACCCAGCCACCTCCCTCTAGTGTTGGCACTGAGTCTGGTGCAAAACACCCACACACCCACAGTCACCAGTTAGGCTGTTGGGCAGGACTGCTCAGAACACACTGTCACTACAACTGCAGCTGTCCCAGTGAGCCAAATGGTTATGGATGTTGGCAGTCTTCCAGGACCGCCGCACCGTGAGCCCCCCCACTCCCCAGACACAAGACACAGAGACTCCGTGTGGTTCGTGTGGGCTCCTCGGTGGCTCTGGGACTGCCGGGAATGCCCTGTTTATTTATACCCGCAGGCGACCGAGTGAACGTCACTCTGTCGCGTGCGCACCCTTAAAGGGCCAACGCCACACTCCTCCTTTTTCATAACAACAAAACTGAAAAGAGAGGATCTAAACTAGCACACATTAACAACAAACATTGACAACACCCAACTGCCCCGCGTTTATTGGTGCCCACCCTGGATCCCCAGATGGCACCCCACATAAACGGCATGAAAGTCTTTACTACGCAGCACCGCCTTCTTAGTCCGTTACATAGTCCGTAAGATGGGCAGGTTTCCCACTCCCTGTTCTCAGGGGGTACCTCCTGCCTGTCTCTCTGGAAGGTGTGCCTTCGCCTGGCCGACCACGGGCCAGAGACTCCACTTGGCAGAGACAACCCCCTCCGTCCGGTGCCTCCTCTGGGTCTATGTCCCCCATAGTCTAAGCTCTTGGCTCACGCAGTCTCTTAAAGAAACTGGCGTTTCTGGTGACAGATGCTGTTCCGTCGGATGCGGTCACCATCGATCCCTTGACCGCCACCACGTCCAACGGAGCCGGTTCATAGGTGAGAGACAGCTTGCCCTGCGGGTGACGATTGCTCACTAGTACTTCATAGCCCGGGGCAATCCTTGGCAGTCTTAGACCTCTTCTGTTGTTTTCCATTTCTTTCCTTGCCCCTCTCTCTTCCTCCACCTGGTCATTATTCATGACGGCCAGCTCTCGCTCACCCACCTCCGGTATTATGTCCCTCGGGCATCGCTGAAATAGTGCCTCTGCTGGTGCCACACCTGTGGACGAGTATGGTGTGGTCCGATACCCCCGTAGGAACACATACAGTGCCCTTTGCAGGCACTCGACCTTTCCTTGAGCGATTCTGAACACCTTATTCAGCGTGCGCATCATGCGCTCTGCCTCCCCATTTGCACGAGGCCATCCTATGATGGATGCCATAGTCCTTCATGAGGTCAGCAAAGATGTCTCCTTGGAAGAGAGCACCGTTATCGGAGCATAAGATTGTGGGCAGTCCATGGGTGGCAAAGATCTTCTCCAGTGCCACCACAACCTTATCAAAGGCTACCGACTCCACAAACTCTACCTCCGGGTATCGGGACCATTCGTCCACTACGACTACGAAGTGGGTGCCTCTTGTTGTGGACCCAAAGTCTGCATGGGCCACTTTGCATGGCTTTGTCCCTCGGGACATCGTCTCGATGGATGGCTCACGTTGTGCCGGCGAGGCTGCCTGGCACCACACACAGGATGCCACAAACTCCTCCACTCTCCTTTATAGTTCATGGAACCACACTTTTTGCCTGAGGCGCGCTTTTGTTTTGGGGGCTCCTTGGTGTCCTTGGTGTGCCAGAGTGATTATTTGTTGAACTTTGGCTTGGGGGACCACAATCCTGTCTCCTCTTAGCAGCAGACCCGAGTCTGAGAACGTCAGTTCTTCACGCACCTTCCAGAGCTGCGCCAATGCCACCTTTGCCTCATTCGTTCTCCGGCCTAAGGCTTCCAACACGGTTTTCCAGGCTCCCTGTTCAATTGCCGCCTTCAGGATTCCAAAACACTCGTCACTCTTTGATGCGTGTTCTAGTTCCTCCAACTGCATCAAGTTCAGGGTGACCGTTTCAATCCCCAGTCAGACATGCTCATCCACCTCCTCTGCGCATGTGGACGGTTGGGAACCCCCTCTCGGGTGCTTGGGAGGTAGTCAGCAGCGTTGTTGCTCCCCGGGCGGTAGATCAGCGACACTCCATACTTGAGGAGCGCCAGCATCCAATGCTCTATCCTCACCGGTGGTTTGGATGAGGAGCCGGGCCATTATGGGCAGTAGGGGCTTGTGGTCCGTAATTACAGTGACTGGTCTTCCCAAGATGTACAGGCGGAAGAGCCTGCAGCCCCACAGCACAGCCAGTGCCTCTCGCTCAATTTGTGAGTATCGCTGCTCGGTCTCGGAGAGCACCTTACTGGCGTAGGCTATCGGGCGGACTTCCTGGTCATTCCCGACCTGCGTGAGTACCGCCCCCAGGCCGAAGGGGCTGGCATCCACAATGATCTCAGTCTGTAGCCTCGGGTCGAAGAACGCCATAGTGTCCTCAGAAGCAAGGACACCCTTGATGTCATCGAAGGCCGTCTGCTTGAGCGGCCCCCACTGCAACGTGGTGTCCTTCTTCGTCAGTGTCCTCAACGGCTCAGAGCGGGACGCCAGGTTCCGGATGAAGCGGCCAGAATACATGACCATGCCCAGAAAGCTCCTCACCTCACCTACATTCTCTGGTGATCTTGCCTCCTTTATGTCTCTCACCTTGCACAGATCAGGTGACACGCCATCCGCCTTAAAGACAAATCCGAAAAACTCGATTGTGGTTTTGAGAAATTCGCACTTGTCCCTGTGCAAAGTGAGTCCCAGGGAGCGCAGGCGCTCAAATGTCTTAGCCAGGCGTGCCAGGTGTTCAGCCTCCGATCTCACAAACAGCAGGATATCATCGCTGATGTTGAGGACTCAATCCAGGTCCGCAAGTGCCTCTGTGGTGATGTTTTGGAACACCTCAGCCGCTGAGGAGACCCCAAAACGGAGTCTTTTATATCTGTATAGCCCGTGGTGAATGTTGTTATATAGCGTGATTCTGGGTGCAGGACCACCTAATGGTACCCAGCTCTGAGGTCCAGCTTGGAGAAAAACCTCGCCCCCTGCAGTTCCGTTATAATATCGTCAATGGTGGGGGTTAAGTGCAGTTCCCGCTTTATTGCCTTGTTGGGAAGGCGCATGTCCACGCAAATTCTCACTGCATCGGGTTGCTTGGGCTTGCAGGCGATTACAGTGGGAGACACCCAAGGGGTAGGGCCCTCCAACTTTTCGATGATGTCCAACCCAACAAGGTTATCCAGTTCCTGATCCATCGGGTCTCTGAGGTGGAAGGGCACTCACCAATGTTTGAGCGCCACCGGTTGAATGGACTCATCTATATGTAGCAGTACAGGTTCACCCGCCATCTGTCCTATGGCTTCAAACAGAGAAGCGTGCTTGCCCAGTAACACCTGTATGTCATCCAGGTACACAGAGTATGCAAATGTCACAATGCCAAGGGCCTCTGCCGCAGCACAGCACAGCAGGGTGTTGTTGTTCACCGGTGTAGCGTAGAACCTGGCCCGGACTGCTGTGTTACCATACTTCATGCTTGCCACAAACGCACCATCCAGGGGGATCGGCTGTTCCCCCAAAAGTGAAGATGCGTGCCTTCGGTGCAGCCAGGACCAGCGGGGATTGCATAGTGTCATAGTGCTCCCTGCCCATTACATTAACTGACGCACCAGCAGCATCGGTATTGAGTCCCCATTCACCAGCACGTTGCACCTGGGCTGTCGCTTGGAGTTAGCTTTCAGGACGCCCACACTGGACACAAAGAATACGTTTTCTTCATCTTCATCTTCCTCGTCACCCTAGGGAGGGTCACCATCGTCCCCTTGGTCCACTTGGTCCACGTTTGATGATCGCTGGGGGCGGAAGAAACTAGCCCGGATGGGCCCTCTGGGAACCGCTGTCAGAGTTACGGCCCTAGACATCTGGGCATAGCGGTCAGCCCCCCCCCACACCGGCCACACGTTTTTCCAATGGCCGGGCATTCAGCTGGATGCGGGAGATTGTAGCTGCATTTCAGGCATGAACTGTTCACTGCTTGTCCTCTTAGTCCTTGGCCACCCACCGGGCGTCTAGACCCTCAGCCTCTGCCAACCGCGCAGATGTCTTCCGCTTTGCTGGGGTGCACTCCGCCCTCCATTCTGGTCGCCCGCAGTTCAGAGACCGCATGGCACCTCCACAGTTGTAGGATGCGGGGAAGGGTGATGCCCGGCTCTCGAAGGATTTGACGGCGTAGTTTGCCAGACACACACCCCTGGATGAGTTGATTTTTAATCATGGTGTCTGGGTCATTCCATGCACATGGTACTGCTAGTCTGCGCAGCCTCCCATAGAATACATATAGAGTCTCATCATCCTTTTGGCCTGCTGCACCCATCAGGAAACGTTCATAATCTGCATTTGCCATGGGCAGAAAATGATTGTGGAGCGCATCCTTGGCCGCCGTAAACGACCTATCCGCTAGTTGCAGGGACAGGAATATTTCATGTACCACAGGTGGCCAACTTACTGTCATCACTAGTCTCCATTGTGGCCCTGAAGTACATCTCTAACCTGTCCATCCACATTTTCCACCCTGGCCCCAGACTCGGTGGAGTGCCCGAGACATCAAACTCAGGCATTGGCTGTAGGGCACCAGGTGGCTTGGGTAAAGGTCTTGGTGGCAGGATGAGTGGCTGCTGTTGGGCTGCTGCAGGAGCAGCCGGCTGTTGGGCAGCGGCCGCAGCTTGTCCTTGGCTCATGGTGGCAAGCGCACAGGCACCCCAGGGATGTAAAAGAAATGGGGCCGCAACTCACCACCACACCAGTAGGTAGTCCTCTGCAGTAGATGGGCCCTGGATCTGGCCACTGGCAATCCCACAGATACCAATGTTCTTCAGGTGCAGCAAGGCATTAGCAGTTCCACAATGTTAGAGATCAGAAAACCAGGCAGTGTAGAGGTTCCAAAAATTGAGCAGGGTGGGTCCCAAAGTGTGTACACAGCAGGCCTTCCTTGGTTCCACACCCAATCACTCGGTGAAAAACAGTGAAACTGTGAAGAAATCACTATAAAAGTTACAGGTGCTGCTTCTAGTGGCTGTCTGCCACTGGATTGTCCAAAAATTAATCCTGGATGGCTCACCGATGCTTCATTATGAAGCCGTGACCTCCCAGGGCCTATCCGTGTGTCTCATTCCCCTCTCCGCAGCATATTTCATAAGGTGTGCCTCACATAGGATCATCCACGCACCTTTAGAAGATTACTGCCTGTCCTGGGTGAAGATGCGATGCTCGTCGCCACTGTTGCCAGACTTCCAGGACCGCCGCACTGTGAGCCTCCCCACTCCCCAGACACAAGACACAAGACACAGAGACTCTGTGTGGTCAGTGTGGGCTCCCCGGTGGCTCTGGGGCCACCGGGAACGCCCCGTTTATATATACCCGCACGCGACGGAATGAACGTCACTCCGTCGCGTGCGCGCCCTTAAAGGTCCAGCGCCACATTGGCCTCCTTTCGCCTGCCCAGCATCTCAACTGTATAGCGAGTCCCTCACCCTTATTGGCTCGCACCATCTAGAGCACACTGAATTCCTTTCCAAGGATGAAGATGTAGATGGAGCAGAGGCTTCTGGCTCTGAGTGGAGGCACCGACATGTCATTAGCAGCCTAGTTCCCCAACACACATTTATTGCCATCTGAGAGAGGCTCTTGAAGATCAACCAGTGCCAGGAGAGAATGGGAAAGATTGCATACGAACAACTGGGCCACTCCCAAGCAATGCGAGTGCCTCTGCTGGTGCCACAGGAGGGTGGCAACTTCCCTTGACTGTGTGAGCATGCAGCTGATGAAACAGAAAGCACCACACTGATTAGCCAAAGGGGGCAGGAGCTGGCAGAGCATATGTCTGCCACACCATCTCACGGGACATAACCCTCACTCTGCAGCACATTCATGGTAGTGAACCGGGCACTTCAGGCTCAGCCATCCCAACAGACGTATCTGTTGCAAGCAGTGTCACATCAGTTGTCCACTTCAGCCAAAGAGCTGGCAAGAGGAAAAAGTAGCGGACACGTCCATGAGACTGACTGCAAACCACAAGTGTGTCGGGAGGGGATGAGGGTTTGGAAGGGGATGTGTTGGGGTTGAGAGTGTGGGGAGGGGATGGTGTTGTGGATGAGGGTATGGGGAGGGAATGGGTGTTTTGCACTGTACTGAATAAATCAGTGTTCAACCTTATCAAATGCAAGGACAATGCTTTTGTGTGAGAGTGTACCATTTAATACCTGGTTATGTAAAAATGAGTGACGTTGGTGCAAATAAATGTGTCTAAAATAAATTGTCTATGAGTGCTTGACATCCTGCCATCATCACAATGAATGTGTGGCAGAACTTCATTAGCCGCATGTGTTTCGTTGTCCTCTGAGGGAGACATGAGCACATCTGGGGGCAGAGGCACACGTCGCATGATGCACTGGTTGTGCAGCACGGCACAGACTACGCAGATGTTCACCCATCTTCTCTGCACTTTATATCATGGAATCTCCAGTTAGGTGGAGACACCGGAAACATCCCTTCAGAATGCCAAAGGTCCGCTCGATGCACAGCCTGGTCCTGATGTATGCTTCATTGTAGGCCACCTCCTGTGGTCTTCGTGGATTGCACACAGGTATCATTAGCAACAGGAACTGTGGGTATCCAGAGTCTGTAATGGTAAAGGGCACAGGTGTCAGTAACTGTTAATTGAGGATGTGTGGCATTTGTTCATGGCATGTTCATCAACATTATCTTCATGACGCTCATTTGTGAACAACATAGTTGCACATCACTGACACTACTTTGTGTGTCATTTACTACAGGAGTACGTATGCAATATCACTTTGGGATTCCCCTTTCACATATCTCTCAAACAGCAGTTGTAACATCAATACACTGTGACATGATTGGCAATGTACATGTTGTCTGTGGTAGTCCTATGCTGTTGTGCATGTACCCTAATGGGCTTATGATTGTAATTGTGCATTAAATAAAATAAACGTTCTTTATTAATTGATTCACGTCTCAAGACATTCAACAAAACGTTATTATAATGAGGTACAGCAGCAGAAGCACGGTATATGTAAAATGCCCACAAGCAAACAGAAGGATTCTTCTGATCCCATGTATCGGGCGGGGGTAATGCATGATCACAGGGCACACTTTGGCATGTTGATTCGTACTTCAGCTTGGTTCGGATACAGGATCATCACCTATGGTGCAGGCCCTAATTCCCAGTGTCTGACTCCGGGCGTTGAGATGATAGGCAGGCCACAAAAGGGCCCCAAATGTTCTTAGGCATGTTCTGCTGACAACATAGAAAACCATATAATTTATTTGTGTCGCTAAGCCAAACCAAGTTTTTGAGACATGTCCGTGTTCCAGGAGGGGACGAGCCAGTCCATCTCATCAATGTGCATCTCCTAACGACTATAATACACGTTGTAAGGAGCTTCCAGTTCTGCTTTGGGATCCCAGGGAGCCAGCCGAACATACGACACATTAGTTTGCAGGGTACAGTGCGCACCAGCATGTAGGAAACTACCTCCACCACCCCCTACCAGAAATCTCTTAACTTAGGGCACACCCACAACATATGAATAAAGTCAGCTGAATCAGCATTACATCTCGGACAGCTACTCACCCTGGTGCGATTAAAGAGATGGAGGCGAGCTGGGGCTAGGTACACTCTGCAGGGCTTTGAATTGGATAAATTGTAAGCGTGTATTAAATACACCACTATGCGTGCCTTTGCATGCCATTGCCCAGTGTTCATCCGTGAAAGGAATCCCTGAGTTCTCCTTCCATCTTAGTTAACACTTCAGAGACTCCCGGGGGAGTCACGTTGTATTAGCCCATATAATGCAGAGACCACTCATTAGTCCTCTGGAATGGCCACTTGTCGCAGCACCTCAAATAGGAAGCTCCACTCAATGGAATTGAATGCCTTCTCCATGTCGAGTAGAGTCGCCATTGTGTGCACTTTAAGATCAATCTGTGCCAAGATTGCGAAAAGCCTGCGCAGGTTCAGTGACGTCGACCTACCCGGGATGAAGCCCGACTGATCCGCATGGACAATGTTCGAGACGTACAACAGCAAATGATCTAGGTTCAACAGGGAGATAGGGCGATATGAGGAGTAGTCCAGGGGATCCTTCTCAGTTTTCAGGATCAGCGTGATCACGGCTTCCCTCATAGTTGGGGGGGCTGACCCACCTTCATCCCCTCCTCCCACACTGACAACAGGTGTTGAACCACCTCTGGGCCCAGCTCCTCGTAGAACTCAGCTGTTATTCCGACTGTGCCTAGCCCTTTGGCAGAGGGAAAGGCAGATATCTTTAAGCGTAATAGGCTCAGCTAATGGGTCAATCGCCTCCCGCTGTAATACAAGTAGGAACGCTTCACTCACATATATTACAAGTTCTTCTGCTGGTATCGACCCTCTAGATGCGTATAAACACTCGTAATATTGGCTGAAGGTGTCCTGTATGGCCTCCGGCTTTACAACCTCTTCACCATCTCCTGTCCTCACAGCGGCACTATCCATGGTCCCCTTTTCACATCTGAGCATTGCTGCTAGCAGTCTGCCCGGCCTACCCTCTTCCCTATACTGACAAGCTGTTCCTGGGCATGCCAGGTGCTTAACCTCGCACTTTGCAAGATAATTAAAGCGGTCTAATGCGTCCCTGAATTCGGCTTTGGGGCAGGCCCCTTCCCTCTCCTCAACCCTACTCTCGTGGCCCTTGATTTCAAGTTCTGTTTCAGTCAGTTGCATGCGTATCGTATTCAACATTCCCAGCTCTATGGACAGGCATCCCCCCTGCAGGACCACCTTGAATGCTTCCCATATGGAACTTATTGTGGAAACAGAGCCGAAGTGCTTGAACAGGCTGAGCACTTCGCTTCTAAATACTATGTCCGACAAAGCTGTGACTTTAAATCTCCAGACGGGTCGAGGGACACCTTCAGAGCCCGGGTCTAGTGGCCAGAGGACAAGCTAGTGGTCAGACAGTGTTCTTGGGATGCAGTCAACTGTTCTGTGTTGACGGGGCAGGCTCACTAGGATGTAGTCTAGGCACGAGGAGGTGCCATGAACTGTCGAGTTTAATGAGTACTCCCTACCCTCCGGTCAGAGTAGCCTCCATACGTACATCGCCCAGCACCAGCTCCCTCATGTATCTCTGCACTGTTTCCGCTGCTTGAGATCACGAGCGAGTGCCCCCAGCTGATCTATCTCTCTCCAGGCCTAGGGTGATACTGAGATCTCCCACCCATACGATTTTGGTGTGTAGGTACTTGTGGCATCTGCAAAGTAATGACTCATGAAAAGAGGGTTCATCCACATTGGAGCCCTATATGTTAATGAACGTCATCACTGTAGAACCCAGCATCCCGAGACTATCACAAATCTCCCTTCGGATCAATAACAGTTTCCGTGATGCAGAATTGGAGTGACTTGTGGATGAGTATCATAACCCCAGCTGAGTATGTGGATTAGGAGGTATAGTATTTGCAATCCCCCAGGACCTAGTGACCCCCTCATTTCCCCTTCCAACTAAGTGAGTTCCTTGTAAAAGGGCCACCATGGCTCTGTGTCTTTCACAGTATTGGATCACCTTGCGGACCTTACGCGGATTGTTAAGTCCACGCACATTCCAGCTTATCACCCGACAGCTCACCATAGACCCAAAGTTCTTTTAGACAGACCAGACCTGCCTCTGTGTACTCTCGTACCTCACCACAGCGATTCTCTGGACGCAAGGGACATGAATCATTTTGAAATAACAACTCCAAACTTTCCCTTCTCCTCACCCCACTTCCCAACCCCCCGATCTTCCACGTAACACCCAACCTACCCTCCTCCACCCACACTGCCCACCCCCAACCAGCAGTGATTTCTACTATCCTCCCCCCCTTCCCCAATATGCAATTTGCCATAGGCCACAGCCCGGGGGCGCCGGGCTCCACTGCCCAAATACCCACACACTGCATCTTACCTCAGGGTGAGGCCCTTACAGAAATAACTCTGCTCATCAACTGGATTGATTCATTACATGGGTCAGCATATCTATAACCCACCAGGGAAAACTTTATGTACTAAATATTTAGGAACACGGGGCTAGTAACGGTCGCTTTCAGCCAGTGGACCATCTTCCCCAATCATCAGTAATATTCGGACGCTGATAGCTAGCGCCACACGGTCATGTAGCCCTAGTTCCAGTAATCCCTAATTTCTTCGGCAGCGTCTCAAGGAAGTCCTGCACTAGCCCAGGATCAGTGAAAAAGTGTGTTTGGCCCCCTTGTTGCACACGCAGTCTGGACGGGTAAAGCATAGCATATTGTAGTCCACAGTCACGGAGGGCTCATTTTTCAGCCAGAAAAGAGAGGCGAGCCTTCTGGACTGACAGGGTGAAATCCAGGGAAGAAGGACACTCAGGCATTTTCATAGGTTAAGTCTCCTAGCTCTCAAGCTCTACAAAGAATTGTGTCACAGTCTCTGTAGTTTAAGGCTCTGGCCCAGCCTAGGGGTCACCTGCGACACACAATGTGCCTTCTCAATCAGAAATTGTGTTGACAATGGTGGTGCCTGCAACATGTCCTGTATAAACATTTCCATGAAGACCTCAATGTTTTTGTGCGGGATAGACTCTGGGACCCCCACCACCTGGATATTGTTCCTCCGGGACCTTACTTCCAAATCTTCATTTTTTTCCTTAATGGCTGTGACTTCCCTCTGAAGCGAGCAAATCACCTGTGTCACCTCTCCACTGGTATCCTTCAGGGTCCCTACTCGGTGCTCCACCTCGGATATCCCTCTCGATACGTTCCTGCATATGGGCAACCTTGTATGCCATTCTGTCTGTTTCGTATTTATGGACGCACAGCCTGACCGCTTTTCTGCCAGTAGTAGACTGAGCTCTGACGCCGGGGTGCCCCCTACAGACCTCCGGGGGGGGGGCTCGTCCTGTCCAGGTAGGCATGGCCTGTCTGGGGTGTCACTGCACCAGCATCTTCTCGCCTCCACTACTTAGTCTGTACTTCTGAGAGAAAGGCAAGCAGGATTGCCGCTTATTATCCTTAGCCATATAGTACCACCTTCGCTGTTTCACCACGTGCACCTCCCGAGGGGGCTCTGCACTCCTTTCACCTAAGCAGGGTGTACTCCATAGCTGTGAGTGCCCCTGGCAGCTCAGATGGTCTGGGCACCCCTATCTTAGTTAGTGTTCTTGCAGGATCATGCTCCTTTGCCCCTGATAATATCTCCAGGTATGAGGGCTGGCCAGAGGATTAGAGGTCACTCCGGTGGGGGCAGGTATGCTGAAGTGGGGCCTAGGGTGCGTGTGCTGTTCCCGTTAGCTGTGGTCTGCACTAGCGAGGTGGGCCCCGGAGCGGAGCCCCTCCTGTTGACTGCTTATTAGGGCTGCAGGCACTATGATGGCAGGAGTACCTCCTGGGCTCACCTGCATCTGTGCCAGGTTAAGTGTGAGAAGTGTGAGTAGCAGTAGGTTCAGAGTTATGTGGGAATGCACCAATGCAGCAGTTGTGGGCGAAGGTGCAGTAGCCTCAGGAGCTAGCTAGTTCATATGCAGGAGGGCCTCCCAGGCTCCTTTAAAGCCGGGACAACAGCGTCTGTCATTTGCTGTGTTGAGGTTGCTGCAGTGTCAATGGGTAGCCTGGCCAGTGTAGTGTTCTCTAGGGACACCGTTACAGTAATGTTGCCTGCGTCGTGCAGGGATGCAGTGGGTCAACGCTAGTGAGGTGCTCGCAGGCTCAGGAGGCTTGGCTGCTGACCCGCTGTTGTCACCGCGGGGGAGCGTTGGGGGACCACCCTGGGGGCCCACCCACACCTGTACTGTGTACCGCCGCAGGTGATCAAGGGCTCGGCCCCACCGGCACGGTTGCAGCCAAGCTTCACCTCGGGCGGGGCGCTTACCTCCTTTCCTGCTCTCTGCGCCCTGACCGTCACAGGAGATCCAGGTTCCGGCGGGGCTACGCTGTCGTGCTAATCCCCTCGGAGCGACTCTCAGTGCTCAGCTGGGTGTTCTCTGCTCACTCCTCCACACGCGATCCAGGTGCTCGATACTGGAGTCCGGCCTTTCCGCCACAGCAAGCTGTTTCAGGTTATTTTGGGCTCTGGTAGTCGCCTTGCCAGCAGTTGTTTGGGCTGTGTTTACACATCCCTGCGGTGTCCGCTCTTCCCTTCTCACCAGCCTGGGCCTCCCCGGCGGTGTGAGCCACTCAGCCTCTTCAGCGTTGTTAGGGTGTTCGGCAGTCTTCTTAGGAGCCCTAACTCAGGCTGCAGATAGACAGCACGAATGAGAGTGTGCCCCTGCCGTTGTTGCTCCCTCGTTATCCTTGTGGGTACGGTGTTAGCCTCTCCCTTCAGCGGGTCATGCGCAGAGCTCAGAGAGAAGTGGCCATCTTGGCTGCAGGCTCTCCAGCGGCCCCCAGTAATTGTGCATTTTTATGGTTTTTGAGTTCCAGCACTTTTGGAATGACATTCATGGTTTGCACATACATGCCGTCACTGTCTGGCAGTGTTGCATTCTCACTGTGCAATGGTAAACAGTGCTATTGCCTATATAGGTATAGATTCATTATCCTTTGTGGTATCTCTAGTCCACTCTTAGTGGATTAGTTACTTGCAATGATTGTCCTTAACTGTCACGCTACGGCATTGCCCTGCAGGGCCTAGTCCTGTGGGTTGGTGGCTGTAATGTGTGGGCTGAGAGGGCACGTCCTGCATGCACAGGGCTTTGCCGGAGCATGCATGTATTTTTCATTGTCTTGTGAAGACCCTCCTCAGGTAGCATTTCAGTTTAGTTGCAAGTTTTTGTTGTGTGGTGGAACTTACTTACACAGCATCCATGTCAGTTGACCTTTGTGTCTCTCCATGTAGGCAGGCAGTGTGCTGTTAGAACCAGGAAAGTAGGCACAGCAGTGTGTGATGGTGAGGTCCGCATCACAGGTCACCTGTATATTCAGTGAATGGTAGTGCTTCCTGTTGTGGATTACCTCTTCTGCCGCCTGGGGAGGGGGAGCAACCGAGCCCACATTGGGCAGCCGAGTAAAATTGTGCCTTTGTTGCATTTATCTGTGCCAGGTGGTGGGTATGGAGATGTGGTGGGCAGCATGCCACAAAAGTACATTCAGCACCTGCACTATGTAATCAAATCCAATTATATCATTACTCCCTGTCCGGCATTGACCTCTCCCAATGTGGGCAGGGGATGAAGCTGCTACCTGATCCTGACCCTGGGGCTGGTTATATGATAGAGGATACCATGGGGGTAGACAACCTCTGGGAGGGAGTGGTGGTTTCAGAGGAGGAGACATGGCATCCCCTTTCCCCTTGCAGGGTCATACAAAACATCCTAATGGCCTATTGTGATTCTTTCCCTGCTCTCTCAAAGGAGATGGCACATTTCTCTCAATCCAATCTAAAGATCAACTTTCAAACACTGACTTGCCCTCAGAACATGTTAAAACCATTCCTCCAATGTTTCCATTAAAGTTAGTTAAAAGGAACTACTGTTCCCAGAAATGCATTAACACTGCAACAAGGAAGAGGAATACATAGCAGGGGAAGCATACTAAGTGCATCCAAATTGGACTGTTGGACTGGGAGGTCTGAACCTACACCTGTCTGCCTGCTTGCCTGCCGCCTGACTGCTGCTGGAATCCGCTGCGTGTGGGGACTGAGTCGGCAAGAGGAAGCTGACTGTATTAGCCACTCACCGTAACTCGTAACACGGTGTAGAGAGGAGTGGACTTCAGAATTCTCAATCCTCTGACCACACTTCCTGCTGCCTCCAGACCCGCCCCCCGAATCTCTGCCCACACCTACCTCCGCCCAACCTCCACTTCCTTTAATTGCACTGGTCCACGCGCATCGCGCGCGCGCATCCTAAGTGCATCCAAAGTGGACTGTTGGACTGGGAGGTCTGAACCTACACCTGTCTGCCTGCTTGCCTGCCACCTAACTGCTGCTGGAAACCGCTGCATGTGGGGACTCAGTCGGCAAGAGGAAGCTGACTGTATTAGTCACTCGCCGTAACTCGTAACACAGTGTCGAGAGGAGTGGACTTCAGAATTCTCAATCCTCTGACCGCACTTCCTGCTGCCTCCAGACCCGCCCCCCAAATCTCCGCCCACACCTACCTCCGCCCAACCTCCACTTCCTTTAATTTCACTGGTCCACGCGCATCGCGCGCGCATCCTAAGTGCATCCAAAGTGGACTGTTGGACAGGGAGGTCTGAACCTACACCTGTCTGCCTGCTTGCCTGCCGCCTGACTGCTGCTGGAAACCGCTGCGTGTGGGGACTGAGTCGGCAAGAGGAAGCTGACTGTATTAGCCACTCGCCGTAACTCATAACACGGTGTAGAGAGGAGTGGACTTCAGAATTCTCAAGTAATTGTTTTGTTGTTTGCTGATAAGCAGCCTTAAGTCCTTGCCGCGGCTTCGCCGCGGCAAACTTTAATAACCGAGTGTTTTCCGCGTTCTTAAACGCTTCTTTTTTCTTTTTTTCTCTTGCTTCCTCTGTAGTCCTCTAACCGCACATCCTGCTGCCTCCAGACCCGCCCCCCGAATCTCCACCCACACCTACCTCCGCCCAACCTCCACTTCCTTTAATTGCACTGGTACATGCGCATCGCGTGCGCGCGCGCAACCTAAGTGCATCCAAAGTGGACTGTTGGACTGTTGGACGGTGAGGCGGCTGGGGCGGCAGGGAGACTTGCAATGTTATAATTCTGTAACCCTATAATAATTGTTTGAGTGAGCGACTTATTGTTCATTTGCACCTGACTTGCACTGCGAGTTTCTTGTTGTATCCCTATTCGCTCCGATCATGGCAGAGGGGTTGCGTAGTGTCAAAAAAAAAAGAAAGTTTATTACACTAAAAAAAAACAGAGTTTGACTCTATCAATGTTAAACCATTTTCTGAAATATCTCCAACTCCGTTAACTCGAGAAGAGGTTACGGAACTTAAACCCCCTCTTGATCCCACTCAAAGAAGCTCGTTGATCTCTGAAAACACAATGGTGGCCTTGAGTCCGGAAAGCAATGTTGAGAGCAAAGGTAACCCCGCCCCAGCTTCTTTTGAGTGTATTAAAAAAATAGATCAGACAAATTCATCTGTATCTAATAAAATGGCCTCCCTGTTGACTAATCCTTTGATGCAGGCCAATCAAAGTCGTGATCCCTTGCACTCTAATGAAGAAGTCCCTGTTGAACCAGCTTTAGAGGCTTCTAAGGAAAAAATCCCTCAAAAAAATTGGTCCGTGAATATCGCTTGGCAGATTCCTTGAACTAACTTGGCTGATAAAAATACAGTTTCTAAAACTGCATCAGCATCCATATCTGTCAAAGAAGCCAATCAAATTTCCCCTAGGGGCTGGGAAAACGTTGATTCCAATCTAGATCAAAGTCTAGACAGGGAGGCCATAAAAAAAATAATGGGAATTGAGCATTTTGATACCCGTACTGCTGACTTTTCTATGCTTGCTCCAGCAATTGTGAAAGAATTAGGAAAGCGGATTCGACTCTCACACGAACCCTCAACCCCAGTAAACAAAAGCAAATACGGGATCGAAAATGTGTTCCTATTTAATAATCCTCAACCATATGCATATTCTGTGCCTCCTTACTCTAGTGCTCAAAAGGAAGCACGTTTGCTTGGGGGGCCAATCCCCAGAGAACTGTTAATGTTGGAGGACCCTCCACCTTGACAAATAGTTCCTCCATATTTGAAAAACCGCAGATTTATTCTTGCCAACCTCCACCGAGTCCGGAAGGGACGGGTGCTCCTAGCCTTGACCCAAATGAGTCCATTCATTGTGCAACTGACTCACGGCCAAACTACCCTAGTACTGAACAACAAAAATGGAACGATGAATTACAACATTCCCTCGAAACCTTCCCGGTCATGACGCAAATCCTTAACTTACTTGACAAGGGCCATGAGCAGACTCATGAGGAAATAAAAATACTACAGATGCAAATGTCTGACCTCACGAGCACTCTCAGTAAAATGGAGGGTATGTTATTTGCTTGTCATATGTTCTCTTCTATCATCAATAAAAGAGACTCGACGTCCTACTTCCAAAATACTGGTACCCAAACTAAATCGTTTTCTGAGGTTGTGACTGAAGGATTGACTTCCAAACCTGTCAATGAGAAGGTCGTCAAAACTGCAGTTGCAAATTCGGAAAACAGTAACGGATCTGACATTGTCGCTTTGACTGCACTTGTAAAGGAGATAGCCTCTAATCTTGCTATGCTCTCTAATCCAGCCACTAAAGAAACCCCTTCGCCTCCTAGGGCTATGGATGAGGCTCCCTTAGATAGTCCATCAGCTCTAACTGATTTTATCGATCTATCAGGAGAGGACCTCATTCCACAAGAAATAGATGGAATACCCACCAATGATGATCAGCCCTCTAAAGTTCCATCTATTCCCCTTACTAAAAAAACAAAGAAGGGCTTTGGCTCGTGCTCAAAGGCGCAATTTAATAAATAAACTTCAAAAAGGTAAACAAAAAAAAAAATCAAAAAATCAAGTATGTGACAAAAGCGACATACATAATTCACACATGAAAGACATTTGCAACCTTTCGGGGGGTGATAACATCATTGACTTGAATCAGCTGAGTGAAGAATCCAAGGCTTTGCTGAATCTTCCACAATCTAACCCGACTGTCCCATCACTTCTATCAACCCTCTTCCAAAAAATAAAAAAAATACTGAAAATTAGGGTTTGTTATTAGAATCTCCTAGCCACAATTCAAAAAGGTTTCTACTTAAAGAAAAAAAACGGCAGTCAGAGAGGACGAAGAATCTAACATCTTTGATGTGGAGTCTAATTCTAATTCTGAGGCTCCACACCAAATTCAATCTGCCCTCTCTAATTTCTATCCCATGCTGAAAACCAAAAAGACAGCGAAAGTAATTCTTGGTAAAATTAATAGACAAAGAGATAACAAACTAGACAATTGTCCAAATAACTCAGGAAAAATTAAATCTAATAACTCAGATGGGGCGTGTGCAAATATGCCTGAAGTCAAATCATCTGACCCAGTTTCTGATAATGGCGTTAAATCAACTAATGATGGGGCATCAAATATAGAGCAAAAAAAACTAGCTCTAACTTATCAAACTCGAATCCACAAAGTTCACAAGCTAATGAGAATCCTAAACTGATCAACTCCATAACTTCGATGGGTCATCAAGAACCATCGACTGATCATAATTACATTGATTTAAAATCCGCCACAATCATGGGTTGGGAAAGCGATGAAGCACGCTTTGGCAAGGCTCGCTTGAACCGCACTTTTATGATGACTGTTATTCAAGACATCCCAGCCCTGCGGATTATTAGATCTAATGATATAGATTGGGTGAAATTAGCAGCTACTAATAATAACAGAATGATTTGCAAATTTTTGTCACCTTTCATTTTGAAGATGCTATGGGAACACACCGAAGATCTAGGATCTATTGGCTTAACTTTATCAATTTTTGCGTCGCTTCAGGATGCAAAAAACTAGAAACAACTCCTCCTCTAGTTGAAAGCACTGCAATCAGCTCCATTCAGGGTACCTCTGTAAATTTTGATGCTGATACAATGAAACAGTTTATGTCATTCATGTGTGCTTTAAAAGAGATGTCATGGAGGCATCCGATCACCGCTCAGCCTCTCAATCAACTAAAGGCGATGAGAGACTCCTAGCTTATCCCAACTCCACATTATATCGTGGAACTCATGCGGTATAAACAACTTTAAAAAATGGTATTGTCTAAATCAGCTCGACCGACCTGATATTATATTTATTCAAAAAACTATGAAACTAACCCTCTTTACTATAAAGGGATATTTTGCATTCATTCAGGTCGCGAGGCGGGGAACGGAGGGTCGATGTTACTCACCGATAGGTGAATGCCCAAAACCGAGTTCCGTATACTGAAGCGGGAACTTGATTGTAGAGCTCGGGTTGGAGCCTCCTACCCGAGCCTCCTCTCTGTGAGGGAAGAAACTCTTTTCAATGATATGGCCCTCCACTGGTTAAACAGTAAAGAGGGTCCTGATCACTTAAAAGAGCGGGGAGAACACACCGCCAAGTAACCGGCTGCAAAGAAAGATAGAAATCATGAGCCACAGATAATGAGCGTGTACATATGTCCCCAAAGAATCACAAAGTATACCTGTTGTTTCCCCCCCCCCAGAATGGCTACAGGAGACACCGACCGTCCTCCTGTCAGTAATTAAACAGAACAAGAAAAGTAAGTTGTCACTACTACTTGGGAACCAGATTGCAATATAAATAATTTGTTGTATTTTACCACGAGGAGTACTGGGTTCTTTGTAAAGGAAACAACAGCAAGTATAAAATTAAAAAAAGGAAGGTTAGTAAGGTTTCTACTCCCGGACCGCACGAGGAGCGCTCTAGTTCCAGGATGGTGCAATCTCAGCGTAGCGTTCAATATGCACACAGGAGAAACGAAGGAGTTCCAGTACTTGGATTAGGTGGAGGTAGCGGTGATTCCAGTAGTAAGAAACCCCATGAAACACGGGGGAGAGTGGATAGGTCAACAGAGGAGATGCAGTCTTATAGAAGTGGTGAAAAAGGACAATACTCACCGAGTCAGCAGGAAGTAACTGCGCTGCGCAGGGGACGAAGGCAGCGCTGTATTGGTCTTCACACAGGTAAGGGTCCTGGTACAAGGGCGGACGGGTTTTGATCAAAACGAAGGCAAGAGCAGTCCGAATGAGGTGCCAGGAGTCCTGATACACGGACGAGCAGAGTTTCAAGCAAACGAAGGCAGGAGCAGTCCGAATGAGGAGACAGGAGTCTTGATACACGGGCGGGCAGAGTTTCAAGCAAAACGAAGGCAGGAGCAGTCCGAATGACAAGCCAAGAGTCCTGATACACGGGAGAGCAGAGTTCCGAACAACAACAGGCAGTCCGGAGAACGGGAAATAGGTACCCAAACGAAGACGAAACTTCAGGTAGCAACTTCAATTAGAAGCAGCGAAGAAAGACTCATAGCTGCTTATATGGGAAACGTAATTGAGGAGCGTACGGCCACGCTTGGAGAAGGTCATGTGACAACCAGCCAGGCAGCATGGGAATAGTAGTCCTTTTACAACTTATGCTGCCTAAGTCTCCCCTGTAGTTTCCATCGGGCTAAAAACGGTGCTACAAAGTGCCGTACACCACAAGGCAAGGTGACGGTCTTACGCCGTGCAGCAAGGTATTTTTGCACATACCCCGTGCGCGGCATGGAGGAGTCCTGCAAGCGCCTGTGAGCGCTGCGAAGTGTGACAGTCGACCCTCAGGTGGCCCTGCTATATTTATTAACACTGCCTCCACTGAGACGATCAGTAGTTCTGATTCCATTCTTGCCATTACTTTAAAAGACGATGTGGATCCCTCCATCATTCTTCTGTTGATCTGTATTTACTGGAATAAACTGACCACTCCCATTGAGACCATCATGGGTGAAATGAATGATGTACTTGAAAAGGGTCTGATACTATATCCTTCGGCAAGAATTATCGTTGGCGGTGATTTTAACTGTTACTGTTATGATATGGGTGTTCAAAGTAATGCAATATGGAATATGCACTCGTTAACTTCGAGAAAGTTTGGGAATTTGGGTAGTACCTTCTTTCTCGATTGGGATATGCAGACCCCTTATTTTGCTTTGAATAGCTACTCTTATACTTGGGCAAGAGCAAGTTGCAAATCTTATATCGATTCTTTTTTCATTTCCTCGAGAATATAGTCGACTATTGATGTTCTTAAAATTATTAACCCACACCTAGGAGATCACATGATTATTTCCTTGTATTTGAATATCCCTTTGGCTCGATTTGACGGCAATCCTTTACTATCCTTGGTAGAATCTGACCGGCATTGTCTTACAGTTAGATGGAATCCTAAAGTATGTTCCACATTTATTCAGAATCTGGAATGCGACCCTGACATTCTTTTGCTTCCTACTCCTCTTGACTCTTCCTTGGTAAACTTGGATAATCTAAATTCCATTAGAATCCAATTTCACCTGGATACTTTATTACATTCCCGTAATAAGAATGAGCTAGTTATTCATATTCACGCTCATAAATTCAACTCACATGTTGCATCCTTAAAAGCAGAAAAAAATGATGAAGTTCGTAAACTTAACAGAACTATCCCTTTTTCTCTGACTTGAGATAAACTGATAAAATCGGTGAGACAACGCTATCGAAATAAGCTTAAATGGCTAAAGAGAAAACTACTCTATGTAGACAATCAAAAAATATTTTACCATCTACTTAAGCATGACTCCAGGGAAATCTGGAGTACTCTACGCTCTATTACTTCTGATCCTGCGATCACAATTGATTCTGTGATTCCAGCTGAAAGTTGGGTTTCGTATGTCAAAACCAAATATCTTATGCCCGAGCGCTTTTGCTCGTTAAAGGGCAGAGAGACTTGCTTGGGTTTAGATCACCCTTTGACTTGGTCCATAGGAGATGTTGTTTATGCCATTGGTAAATTAAAGCCTTCTAAAGCACCAGGCCCCGATGGCATCCTTTCTTGTGTATACAAGTCTAACCCTGAGTTCTGGGCTCGCATTCTCAAAATGAAATTTGATTTGATTTTGCATACGGGCAAAATTCCCTTATCTTGGACTTCGGCTCTGGTTATCCGGTTGTCCCTCTAACTATCGTCCCATTGCTCTCACTGACTCTTCTTCAAAAATATGTTCTATTCTCCTTCTTCACCAATTACAAACTTATATTCATGATCACGATCTGCTATCTATTTATCAGGTAGGATTTAGAAAATATATTGGTTGTCAGTTAAACGCTACCATTCTTTCTCATCTCCAAGCCTATACCTCTGTCTCTCATTCTGGCCCAATATATATGGCTAGCTTAGACTTGACTGCAGCCTTTGATTGCGTCATACGTGAAATTCTGTGGAAGAAAATGATTGATCTTGGTATTCCTACCCAACTGGTCGCTTTGATTGCCCTGCTTCATAAAAATACAAATTATCGTATTCGACTTACAAAAGAAGGAGCCCTGACTGACCTTATCCCGACTGAAATCGGAGTGAAACAGGGCTGCAATATGGCAGCGGTGTTGTTTAATTTGTATTTGTTGGGTTTGGATGTAAATTGGCTAGCTGGGGAATGTTTTTCTGTGAAGCTTGGTTCTTTGAAGATGGACTGGTTGGGATTCGCGGACGACCTGCTTTTCTTCGATAGAACCCCGTTTGGTCTCCAACGCAAATTGAATTTATTTACTGAATTCGCTTTCAATCATAATTTTACCCCCAATCCTACCAAAACTTTTATTTTGATTTATTCAAATAGAAAATTAAACTGTCATCGTTATTCATGGTATCTAAATGATATTAAAATTAAATACTCTCCGATGCTGCGTTACTTGGGATATCCTTTGACTGACCAATATTCACTAATCATGTGGAAAAATTATCTCAATCATAAAATTAGGATCTTGACCTCTCAAATGAAAATTATCCACCACAAATATTGTATGTTTTCTCTTTTACCCTTAATTCAATTTTATTTGCAGAAGGTGGAACCTATTATTCTTTATTCCCTGGACATATGCACTTATGATCTAGATGTTTTCCTAAATATTCTCCAGGGAAAATTATGGAAAACTGTGCTGGGGTTAGCACTTTCGATTCCTAATGTTATGATTTGCCATGAGTTAAATCTACTACAATTATCTGTAAAACATACCTGGCGAAGTATCACTAATTTAATTAAGATGCACAATCCTCCTAAGAACACGCTCTATGTCGAATTGAACAAATTATTGAGCGAATCACAGATTAAATCGCTTAACATCTATTCCGACAAATTAACCAAGATTTTATCACTTATTAACGAAACTCCATTGTCTATGAGCATGTGGCTGCCCAGCCAAAAACGTAAATATCAAAGATTTTTTTGGTGTATAATGCTTGACGAAATGGGCAACTATGGATCCTTTAAAGAATATAATGGAGTTCGAGGCAAGTGGGGATATAGACTAAAATACTTATTACAGTTCCCATCTGCTACTTCAAGAAAAACCTATATGCGATTTCGCCTCAATCAATTCCACACACGTGAGCGGACAAAACACTGGGCTGGCAATTCTAACAGTACAATTGACATTAGATGTCGCTTTTGTAAAAATTGTATAGTGCCAGAAACCTTGAAACATCTTGTGATTATATGTCCATACTTTGAGGGATTTCGAATCCAACTCTTCGAGCACTTTTACTCGAATTCTGAGCTCGCAAAGGAATTTTTATGGAAACGTTGTATGGAAGGTCTTAGTCAAAATCTTATGCTCCGCTTCATTAATTTGTTGGAAATTGTAGAGATTAAGTTGGCAGAAGATCAGCCGTCAATTTAAACCAAGTAAATCCCTATATTTAGACATCGCTCCTGGGTTTTCAACTTGCACACTAATATTGTATATATTTATGTATACCCTTGTATCTACATCTAAATTCATTATCTTGTAGATATTATTTGGAAGTGGTCTTGTTATTCGTTGTTTTGTTTATATTATGTATTCGATGCAAATGTATCCGACTTTGTAATATTGACTAAGTGATTAATGGAAAATTTCTTTATTTTTATGTTGCTATTACTCGATGTTGTCATTCTCTATTTTCTTTTCTTTCTATATATACTTTTTAAAATGTAACTTTTAAAAAACTGTTTTTGAAATTTTAATGATTTCTTGTAACTAATTTGTAAAGGTTTTATTTTTTAATAAACCAAACACAATAAAAAAAAAACATAGCAGGGGAAGCACAGGCAATGCTCTAGTTGTTGGGAGAGTGCACCTGTGCCCGGGGCATTTAAAACAGGATCAGCATAAGCAATAGTAGACTGCTGGTGGGAGCGGGCTGGTGATCTTCGAGCTACTGAAGAGCTGAGAGAAGGACGTTGGAACCAACCGACTCAAATACTAACCAGACGAAAGCTGCGCGAAGAAGATTATATGCAGTATTGCCAGAACCAAGCGTTCGACGGTGGAAAGAAACAGCAAGACACGTATGGGAGACCCGCAAGGAGAAGAGACGTCCAGCGAGAATCACAGGAAGCAGTGAAGCCGATCTAGGGCTGTCATTGGTGGGCTGCGAGCAGATCAGGAAAACCCACGAAGAGCCAGTTAGTCCACGCTGGGACAAAGGGAACATCGGGGTGCATTGGCAAGCATGCTGCATGTTAAAAGTTGAACAATTCAAAACAGATAAAGGAAGGAAGCCGTTTGTTGACACCGAAAGAGATAAAGTAAAAGTACATTCACCCCAGAAGGGAATCTTTGAATTTTTCCCCTATGTACGGAGAATTAGAAACATTAACAAATTAGTGTTAACAGACAATGGAACTCATTTTAAGTTTGCCGGTCCAGTAACAATGGTACCGGTAAGCTACCGGTACCGTCGTTACCGGACTGGCAAACTACGAGTTCTGCTCACGGGTGCCTTCCCGCCCCTCAGGTCTGACCTGGCGGGCATACCGGCACCTGCGAGCAGAGCGTGTCGGATGCACCGGCACCATTCTGGAATGGTGTCATTGCATTCGACCTCCCCATTCCTATTGAGCCCTATGGGGCTCGAATGGGAATGGGGAGCCTTTTTTCCCAGCGTCCAGGAATGGGCAATTACTGGGTTTGGCGGGGCTGTAATGACCCAGTAATTGCCTATTCCTGGGGGCTGGAATAAAAAGATACCAGCGGCAGCCGTACCTGTTTTACCGGCACGGCTCGCGCCAGTATCGTAATGGGGCCCAATGTAAATTAGCTAATGGTGCTAAGGTGGTGAATTACCAGGATTGGAAGCATGAGCAAAACACTAACAAGGCAAAAGGAGTTAGATAAAAGGGCTAATGTGGTGAATTAAAAGTGGAGTTGCAGAGACAGGCAACTACAATAATGTGAATACACAAAGTCCTGGCAGGAGAGTACACCAGGCAATTACAAGTGTGTGAATATAGGAATCCCTGGGAGGATAGTGTACCAGGCAATTACAAGGATGTGAATACAAGACATTCTGTCAAGAGAGTACACCAGGCAATTACAAGTATGTGAATACAAAAGCCCTGGAAGGAGAGTGTACCAGGCAATCACAAAGGCGTGAATATAGGGGAAAAGAGAAACCATGGCAGGCTAGGAAAAGAGGTATCCTCACAACTCAAAGGCCAAAGATAATTGCACATGACTTTGGTATTGAATAGGAGAGACAAGAACTGTTATTTTCAAGAATCTGTGAAGAGGGGTAGGAAGACACCCTCTGGATTAAGGAGCAATATCCTTGAGAGACTTTTTGTTGGATTTATTTATTCCTTTTTCCATCTGAACACCTTTGAAACACTGAAGGCCAAATACATTATCAATTTAACTGTAAGATTTATTTCCTTTGAATTTTAGGGTCAGAGAAGTACTTTGGTCAGAGAATGGTTTTGTCTTGGAAATTCTGACACTAACAAATCCTTAGTTTTGAGTTTAGGTATGATATGATTGATATGATATGATATGGCATTTATAACATGCCTATGCACAAGTGTTTCAATGCGTGAAGAGGCAAGGGAGGGGAAACAGGCAGGACAGAGACAGCGATCCTACTAGGCCAGGTGACTTTGACATTGCGCAAGTGCAGGATAGGGGGGGAGGGGAAAAGTGCAGGGGGAAAGGGGAGGGGACAGTGCAGTACATAGAATAACAGTCAGATAAATAAGGACAATAAATAAAAGTGCGGCCAGCTGGTGGCAAGTGCAAGGGTAAGTGCAGCCATCAGGTGTCAAGTGCTAGTAGGGGCTAGAAAAACTTCTAGTGAGGCATTTTCCCAACCCCCTTTATTTATCAATAAAAGCCTTTAGCCTAAACCATGCCTAACTGGTGTCTGAGTTTCATTTCTGACTCCTCAAAACAAGCACAATTGAAAATGTGGGCTGCAACATGCTATGCAGCATACCCACAGTGTGGCAGCAGGTGTCTTTGGCTATGTGTCCAGCTGCGCCCCATGTTTCGCACTCTTACCTGATCTCCTGAGTGGGTTGCGGCCTGATGAAGCCACAATGCTGAAGTCTCCAGGCTGGCCTGATGGTGAGCAGCATGGCAACAACACCCACCATCCCAGTGGGGATACAAACTCCCACAGCAATCCTCCCAAAGCTGTGTAATGAAATACTGTCCTCAAGATAGAAGCAGCGTCGGGACATTGTGGACACTGTGGGGCGGTAGAAGAACTGAAGGGAACAGGGCCCCCAAGGTAATGATAGTTAAGCAGGAAGGAGTGAGGAAAGGGACCAAACAAGGAAAGGTGGGCACATGAGAGGGGGCAAGGCAGAAAGAGTAAAGGGAACTAGGTGGGAAGCAGGAATCACAAAGGAATTGCAAAATGTATAGCCCTGTAGAATCGGTGCCTTTTAGGGATGCCAGCGCAAAAGTGAGGCTCAGTCTCATAGCCATGGTCACCCATGGTAACTGATCACGCAGAGTGTACCACACATGCAGGGAGCCCGGCCTTTTGGCTCTGCTCGCCTGCATGTGATCCACAACATGGCAGCCACTATGCCGAGGCTGCGATGAGAGCCAGCACGGTGTGGGATCTAGGCGTGTCTGACTGTGGCAGGTCCAAGGCACCAATCTGGGTAATGGCACCAATGATAAGCACACCAGGCGAGTGCCGTAACACTAAGAAATGCAGCACCCAGACAAGCTTGAGCAGTGGTGATAAAACTGTTCGGATGTTGATCCTGCTCTGAATGTCATCCTCAATCAGGGAGGGTAGCTCAGCAATGGTCTCCCTGTTGAGCCGGTAGAGAGTTAATGTCCAGGGTGATAGCCTGATCTGGGGACTGGGTGTTCCTCTTGCATGGTGTCTTCTCTGCCTCTCTGTACCGTGTGGTCTAGGGTGCTGTTCATGCATTTGCACCTCAATGTACACCATGGGGTTCAGGAGGTCTTGCAATTGTCGCCATGGTGTAATGTGTGTTTGGAGGAGGTGTGGGACTTTTGTACCCTTTCTGCATCCCTTGTGTGCACCTGTGGCTTCATTTCTATCATCTGTTTTTGTAAAGTATTTTATTAGCCTAATTTCTATCATCTGTATGCATTCACCTCTTCCTTTTAGTTGGAGGTAACTGCACTGTGTTTTAGGCAGAATTACTGCCAATTTCTTGCAGGATTTTGGCTAATTCCTCCACCGGCATAATTAGTGCCGGCTGTAATTAGTGCCAAAGATCGGCAGAATTAGCCCTGGCTGTTATTCCACAGGTGGACATTTTTTCCACCTACCGTCGAACTTGTAATAAGGCCATCTGTTTTCCCACTCCTCCTTCTGCTGCAACAGTAATTCTCCTACCTCCCCCGCTCGTACTCTCTCTCCTTTCTAACCCTCCTCCATACCCTTCAGCAGTTCTTCTCTAATCACCTCTGCTCTTATTATCTCTTTACTCTATGCCGCCTCATCATCCCTCTGCTTGACCTGGCACAGATGTGTCCATCCTCCTCCTTGCTTCCTTTCTCCTCTTTTGCCCCTCCTATTGGGACTCTTCCATTCCTCTGTTTCACCATGCTCTTCGTTCTTTTCTTACACTTCCTTATCACTCCAATTGCCACCTTCTTGTCACTTTAATTCCATCCACTAACACAAGCACCCAGTGTAACATGCTGGTACTCTTTCTAACTATGCAGGCCTAGCTGCATAGCCTGATATTAACTAACGATTCTGTTTCTTTACCTGAGCTGAGCGTGGGGATTTTCTATCGAAAATGTAAATTTGTCCTGTCAGCTCTTTCTGTTATTTTAAAAATATTTATAGAGTGCAATGTTCACATCAAACAAGTCCCTTCGCGCTAGAAGCAAGAAACATAACAGTTTGATATAGACTTAGAGCTTTAAAAGATGAACCGGAAGGTCTTCAAAACTTTTCGGAAGTTAAGGTGGTTTTTCATTTGACGTTTCTGAATGGGTAAATTACTCCATATACAAAGTGGGATATTAGACAATATACAAATATTACATAAATACATTGGTGTGTTAATGCTGATTGGACCTATGACAACAGACTCTGAGTCTCAAGGCGAGCCTGGCACAAAAAAAAGAATAATACTTTGGCCAATGTGCCTAGCACTCGCAAAGACAGATAAAGAATTTTTTTAAATGATTAATTCTAACCACTCTTTAACACACAAAATTAAAACGCAGTTGATATTACCCAATTTCTGTATTTAATACATTGGGCCTCATTACAACATTCCCGGTCCGATTGTTACCGGACCGGCAATGTACAAATTTGCAGCCGGATTGCCCTCCCGCCCGCACGGTCTGACCTGGCGGGCGGAACGGCACCCACCCCCAGACTTCCCGTCCTCCCCATTCCCATTGAGTCCTACGGGACTCAAATGGGAATGGGGAGTTACTTTTTCCGCCGCCTGAAAAAAACATATGTGTAAACTGTATGTCATAGACATACAATCATGACATGCTATACTTAGCTTCAACAAATATATTTAATTTAACCCAAACTCTTACGATTGGCTGCTCATATATAAAACAACGTCCACTGATCTTACCTCGGCTCAAAACTCATATACACAACGTCCAACGCAACTAAACTCTTCTTTCAATTTAATATTGTCACTCTTTACTGAATGGTACCTTATGCACGAACTATATAAAAAAGATAAACACGGAAAAAACTGAAAAACCACCTGCATCATCAAGGTGTTAGTTTACACTACGGCAACAATCAAACTACCTCTTATGTGCTTGACTATGCGTGACATGCCATATGACTTTCTAAATATATTCTTACATAATATAGTTTTGAGCCGAGGTAAGATCAGTGGACCTTGTTTTACATATGAGCAGCCAACCGTAGAGATTGGAGGGGCAAGCACTTTGCTGATCTCATTTATGTATAAGAGAAATCACTCAATCACTCCTTTGCATTATGGGTGGTTGTTTGCTCACAAATTGCATCTGCTGGTGGACACAGGAATGCACAGTTGTTGGGCATGGATTCCATGTATTTAAGAGATTGGGTTAAATCTTATGTATTTGTTGAAGCTAAGTATAGCATGTTATGATTGGATTTCTATGGGCCTCATTACGAGCATGGCGGTCTGGGAACTACGGTACCGGTAAGCATGACGGTACCGTAGTTCCGTGACCGCCATACTACGAGCCCTGCTCGCGGGTGCCGTCTCACCCACCAGGTTTTTCTTGGCGGGTGTAACAGCACCCGCTAGCAGAGCACGTCGGATGCACCTGCACAACTATGAATGTGCCAGTGCATCCGACGTCCCCATCCCCATTCAGCCCTATGGGGCAGAATGGGGATGGGGAGGCCCTTGATTCCGGCACCTGCAAATGGGCAATTACCGGGTACACCGAGCTCGGCATGACCGGGTTCTTGCCCATTCGCGGGTGCCGGGAAAAAATGCAACTCCGGCGGCAGCTGTGCCGTTTGTAATGGCACAGCTACCGCCAGAGTTGTAATGAAGCCCTATGACATTCAGTTTACACGTATGTTAGTATTTTTTCTTTTTTTTCCCCTGCTGCGTAACACATTGTTGGTACAATATCTGGCCGGTATTTAATATTTCTGTCAACCTATTAATTGTTTATCTTCATCTTATTGTTTGGCACAATGTTTTCTCTGATGATATATGTTTATCTGTGAACACATTTGTATTTGTATAATGGAATGATAACAATGTATTATCTTCCATTGATGATGGTGATTTACCAGCCCCGATGAAGACCTATTTGCTTTAAGGTCAAAACACGTGTCGGCAAGACCAAGAAATATCAACACAGTGTATTAAATACGGAGATTGGATAATATCAACTGCGTTGTAATTTTGTGTGTTAAAGAGTAGTGAGAATTAATCATTTAAAGAAATTCTTCATCTGAGTTTGCGAGTGGTGTGCGCATTGGACAAAGTATTATTCTTTTTCTTGTGTCAGGCTCGCCTTAGGACTGAGAGTCTGTTTTCGTAGGACCATGCAGCATTAACACACCAATGTATATTTGTAGTATTTGTATATTGTCTAACATTCCACTTGATTAGTGAGTGGTTTGCTCAGAGGAGTGAGTACCAGTCCCTTGATACAATTACTGTTAGCTTTACTCCGTACCTGCTTAGCAAATATACCACAGATTTTGAGATGGCAGAATATTTAACATCAAGAGATGAGGGTATTGCAGCACTCTTTTCACCTAGATGTAGCACGTTAAATGCATTTAGAAATGTCAATGTGGTGTCGGAATCATTGACACAAAAATGTCTCAGATTAGAAAGACTCTCATGAGGGGAAATTAAAACATTTAGGGAAATGACAACAATGAAGCAGTACTTGGAACAGGACAATATACCAAGGGGTTTACGCATTTTGATTTTTCCCGAATTCATCAACCCAGATGATGCAGATCTAGCAGATAAATGGGAGGAGAACCTAAACCAAGGCTCAATAGTAACGATTCAATTGTTAATTGAACATGCTACTAGAGAACATACTAGGGTAATTACTCAGATAGAAACATTCAAACAAGAAATTGAACAAATGCATGCTGTTCAAGCGACTGTAGAAAAAAACTATAACAAAACTATGAGCTGTTAAAAATCCATCAGGATGAGGTTAAATTATGTAAATCCCGATTCGTTTTTAGAGATGACAAGGACTATAGGGAAGATAGAGTAAACTCATTCCAAACTAAGAATGACGCTTACACTCAGTCTCAATCTAGAACAAGTACTGGGGAATCATTTTTTAATTGTTTTATTATATTTAAATTTTTGCATTAATTTCAGCGCACAAAGCCCTGAGGTATCTAGACGCTAGTTACAGAAAGCGCATGGTACATCAATGAAGTGCAAGAATAAACATATGGTTACAGACATAAAATGGTATGCGTATACAGACTGGCAGAGCCTCACCTCATGTTACAGGGGGCTACATCAGGCAGCATATGCGTCAGATAGATACGATTACACAGACTGGCAAAGCCTCACCTCATGTTACAGGGGGTTGCATCAGGCAGCCTATGAGTCAGATAGGTACGATTACTAAGACTGGCAAAGCCACACCTCATGTTACAGGGGGCTGCATCAGGCATCATATGAGTCAAAAGGGTCTGATTAAACAGACTGGTAAAGCCACACCTCATGGAGTGAGGGGCAACATCAAACAGGCAGCAACACAGTAAGGATTCTGTAGTTAAGTGAGAATAAGTAGTGAGCATAGAGGGAGGGTCTCACCCACCTGAAGGCCCTCTAGTGCACAGAATCGAAAATGGCTGCACAGATCTAAATTCGATTTTGGAAAAGGCACACTGAAGCAGGTGACATGAAAATGGGTGCACAGAGGTAAAGTCGTCTAGTCTTGATTATTGCAGAAGGCACTAAAGCACATGCAACAGATGTACTTTATCACACTAAAGCACATGAAGTGAAAATGGCTGCACAGATTTAAAGTCACCTGAATGCGTTTTGCAGAGGCAAGCACGTGTAGCGAAAATGGCTGCACAGAAGTAAGGGTCACCTAAATTGGATTTTTGCAGAAGGCACACTAAAGTACATGACATGAAAGTGGCTGCACCAAAGTAAGGGTCACCTAAATTCTATTTTTGCAAAAGGCACACTAAAGCACATGCACTTAAAATGGCTGCACAGAAGTAAAGTTGCCTAAATTCGATTTTTGCAGAAGGCAGTAAAGCGCATGAAACGAAAATGGCTGCACAGATTTCAAGTAGCCTAAATTCGATTTTTGCAGAAGGCACACTAAAGCACATGAAATGAAAATGGCTGCAAGAAGTAAGGGTCAAGTAAATTCGATTTTTGCAGAAGGCACTAAAACACATGAAATGAAAATGGCTGCAAGAAGTAAGGGTCACCTAAATTGGATTTTTGCAGAAGGCACACTAAAGTACATGACATGAAAATGGCTGCAAAGAAGGGTCGCCTAAATATGATTTTTGCAGAAGACACAGTAAAGTACGTGAAATTTCATACCCTGTCAGCTCTGATCCAGATAGTGATCTTTAGGCGGGGTCCAATATTTGAGAAACCTCTGGTAAAAAGAGTTGTTTAGATCAACTAAAAAGAATAAAGAAAGGCAATTTCAAGGCAATAACAAAAGGTGTGAGGTTTCAAGACCCAGTAGTCACAAATATGAAAACAGGCCCACCAGCAAACGTGGTACCAGAGGTGGGAAACACACAATGGGGAGATGCTTTAGACATCAGACAAAGAGTAACCAGACCATGGACACAGAGACACCAGAACACTTAGAGGTGGATCTGGTATTGAATCTGGCCAAAGAAAAGTCTCACTAAGGATGAAATAACACTACTTAAGAAAGGGATGGCTTTTTCACCAACAATTAACAATAATTGGATTGATACACAAATAGACTTGTAAAAGTCTATTTTAAAACTTAAACTGAAAAAGTTCTTTCATAATCATGAGAAATAATTTGTTCCTAAAACCAGATGAAGACCAAATAGTGATTTCACTATTGAAGATATATCTACCACTCAGGCTCCAACATGTCTTTTGAAAGGCAATGAAGACATAGATGGTTTAAGAATTCTGAAAGATCTTAATATTGAATCCAAACATTTGAAAAATGAAGAGCTGAAAGAAAGACAAATCTACATTTATTCCGGTGTTTGGAACTGAGAATGCAATTGATCTGTTCCAAAGGGACGTCATTCGAGACATAAACAAATGACTAGAAGGACCAGTGAAACATAGAAAGACAGATGACCTCAGCAAATTAGAAAGCTGTGCATAAGAATCATTGAAGAGCAACACTGAAATAGTGATCAAACTAGCAAATTAAGGTGGGAATGTTGTTATGAATAAGGATGATTATATCAAGATTGCTAAAACACATTTGAATACACCAGATTGTTACGGAAAGGTAGGTTCCAAATGTATTAAAGGCATTAGAAAAGAGGCAACAGATTTGGTTGACAAATGGATGAGGACAGGTCTACTTACAGATGAGGACAAACGATATTTGAAAGTTGAGAAACCCAAATTACCCACCATTTATTTCTTACCAAGAATACACAAGGAATTTGCAAATATCCCAGATGGTAAACCAATTGTGAGTGGTTTGGGATGGATTACTGAGAAGTGTTCCAAATATATATATTTTTTTTAATATTACATTTTTATTGGTTTTTGTAACATACATCTGCTGGACCGTATCAGGTCAGCACTTAATTACTACAACAACAGTAACATTTGATGGTATACGTGCTCATACAGATTGCATACAATACATAATATTGTGCATAGTGAAATGTCTGCCATAATGTCTATGTCACGCTTCACCTGCCATTGGGGCTTTAGAGTGCAGGGGGTCATAAGGTGTCCTCCCAGCGTTGCCATATCTTATCCGCCTTTTCAGGGCATCCTCTGGCTCTGTACACTCTCCTCTCAATGGCTATGCAGATTTGTACATACGTAATCCACTGGTCTACTGATGGCGGTTGTGCTGCTCCCCAGAGTTGTGCTATGCTTCTTTTGATTATCGCAGTTGTGGTCATGAGGCATAGCTTTTCATATCTGGACAAGTCTACATCGCTGCCAGCTCCCAGCAGCAGTAGTTTAGGGTCCCTGGGAATTGTCTGCCGTAGGACTTTCGTAAGGATATCACAGCATTGTTGCCAGTAATACCTTATAGGTGGACACTCCCACAATATATGGAAGCAGGTTCCCTCCTCTGCACGACAGCGTAAACAGTTGGGTTCCGTTATTGTGCCTCAGCGGTATAAGGCCACTCTCGGGTAGTAGATCCTATGGAGTATTTTAAGCTGGACGAGCCTTGGTCTAGTCGAGATGGCAGTTTCACGGGGGTACATCAGGATCTGGACCCAGTCCTCTGGCATGATTTCCTCAACCTCCCTCTCCCACTTCGTCTTCAGCTGTGTCAGCTCTGGTGTGGCAAAGGAGGTTATAACATTGTACATCACTGTGGTGACCTTCGCCTGGATATGATCTGTGATGACATTATGCTCCAGTGGGGTACTATCTGGCATGTTGGAAAGGGCGGGGAGATGTTGTTGTAGTGCATGTCGAAGCTGTGTATAGTGGTATCGTTCCGACTCCGGGAGGTCAAAGGATAGAGTCAGATCCTCATAGGACTTGATGTTGTCGTTTTCTATGACATCGCCCACTTTTCCTATACCACATCTCACCCATGTGGGCCATTCCGGGAGTTTGGTTACCTCAGGAAGATTCCCATTGTTCCATAGGGGTTGTACTGGTGTGACCTTGTCCTCCCAACCCATAAAAGCATGCGACTCCCTCCAGATACGAGTTGTCTGTGTTACCATTGTGCTGGGACCTGCTCTGGATGTTGCAGCATATATCTTCAGGGATGGTGACGCTCGTACATGTGGCAGTGTAGGTTCTGCATGCAGTGCATCGTTTATTACCGAAATTTGACGAGCCCAATAGTAGGATTGTAGCCTTGGGAGGCCAATGCTGCCTTCCCATATCGATCTTTGGAGCGTTCGGAGGGCTATTCTCGATCGTCCCCCTCCCCATAGAAGTTTCCGGAGTATGCCATCTATTATTTGGAACGCCTTCACCGGTATGTGAAGTGGGGCATTCTGAAGTATGTACAGATATCGGGGGAGTGTCAACATTTTAAACAGTGCTGCGCGACCAGTAGGGTCAGTGGCAGGGATTTCCAATGTTGCACATCTCTTCCAAATCGATCTGTGATGGGCTGCAGGTTATTAGACGTGTAGTCATTAAGGTTTCTTGTGATCTGAATACCCAGATATTGAAATTGGTCGGGGGCTATTCTATAGGGGCAGGGCTCTGGGGGTTCCATGCCTAACTGGTTTATTGCAAATATCGTTGATTTGGACCAGTTCCCTCTCAGGCCGCCAAGGCCTCATATTTCTGGAGTAGTTGTGTTACTTCCGCACATGCTATCCTGGGGTCGCGCATGTATATCAGCAGGTCGTCTGCGTATAGTGACACCCTGTCTTCCCAATCTATTCCCCCTGGGATCCCTCTCCATGTGGGTGCATCTCTTAGAAGCTGCCAGTGCAAAAAGGAGAGCCGATAGGGGGCAGCCTTGCCGTGTCCCTTTTCCCAAGGGAAAGGATCGAGGCGTCCAGCCATTCACCCTGACCTCGGCCATCGGTGCATTGTATAATAGTTGAACCCAGGATAGGAACTGTTCACGGAACCCCATTTTATGCATGATCTCCCAGAGTGCCTCCCAGAGGACAGAGTCAAACGCTTTTTCAAAGTCTATTGCCAGAATTCCCAGGGGAGCATTCAGGGTTTGGGCACGTTCGATGGCCAAGTGCAACCATCGGATATTCATTCTTGTAGACCTGCCCGGCATAAAGCCACACTGGTCTGGGTAGATCAGAGTCAGTATGACCTGTTGTAGGCGTGTTGCTAATAGTTTGGCCAGAATTTTCGCCTCAGTGTTAATAAGGGAGATCGGTCTATATGAGCTACATTTGTCTGGGGGCTTGTTAGCTTTGGGTATTACAATTATTGTGGCTTTTCGCAGGTCCGCCGGCAGGGTACCTGTGGTCCGGGCTTGTTGGAACATTTTAAGCAGGTGGGGAGCCAGTTCATTACCTCCTATCTTCTTCCATGCCTCAATGGGGAAGCCGTTTGGCCCGGGTGTTTTCCCAGATTGAAGCTGCATCATGGCAGTTGTGATTTCTTCTTCAGTGATTTCCTTTTCTAGGGCAGCAATTTGTTCGGCATTTAAGGGTGTGAGGGAGATCCCTTCCAGCACCGAGGTCTCAGGGGGGGATGATGGTGTCTCGTACAGTTTCTCGTAATACTTTGCAAACTCTTCAGCTATTTCTGCATCTGTCAGGCGTGGTTCTGAATGTTGGGGTGTGATCATTCTTACTTGGTTGTGGCCCTCGTCCCTCCGCTCAAGCCAAGCAAGCATCTTTCCTGCCTTGTCGCCTGTCTCATAGACTCTGGCTTTCATAGCATTGTGTGCTTGTCTTGCATTGTCCAGTGCAAAGTTCTGCAGTTTTTTTTGTGCCAGGATTAATGCTCTGTTTGTGTCAGCGCTGTCTTGGTTTAGGTGGGCTGCTCTGCTTGCTTTACATTCGCTTCTGCTTCTCTTACTGATTCCAGGTATTTTCTCATTTGTGCTGCAGTCCAGGAAATTATCTCTCCCCATAGCACCGATTTGTAGGCCTCCCACAGTGTGATAGGGCAGTCTACCATTCCTTTGTTTAGTTCAAAATATGCTCTGCTAGCATCTTGTAGGCGTTCTACTAAATCAGGAGAGCCTAGGTGATAGCTGTTCAGTCTCCACAGCGGTGGCGGGGTCAGCTTACATGTTGTTATTGACATGAGCAGAGGGGAGTGGTCCGAAATGCCCCTTGGGATGTATTCCGCTTGCGTTGCCATGTGAATTATTGCTGCAGGTACAAAGAAATAGTCTAAACGTGATAATGATGCGTGAACCCCTGAGTGATAGGAGTATTGTTGCTCTCCAGGGTGCAGGTTGCGCCACACATCTTTGATGTTAAGTGCCTCCGCAAATGAGGCCAGGTTGGTCCGGCGGGTGGGGTCTCTGCTACGTATATGTGTGCGGTCATGCACATTGCTCATGACATCGTTAAAGTCACCCCCAAGGATCAGGATATCAGAGGTGTCATCAGACAACAAAGGGGTTATATCTTCAAGCAGGGCGGATTGCAGTGCAGACGGGGCATAGATCGCCAATAGGGATATCGATTTGTTCCAGAGAGTACCTGTGGCGTATGTAAATCGGCCCCCAGTATCCTGTGTTCTTTTTGTGAGATTGAGTGGCAGCCTTTTATGCACCAGTATCAGTACCCCTCTGGCTCCCATCGTAAAGCCTGCTTGTGTTGCTGAGTGATAGTTGGAGCGGTTGAATAGTGCATTGGCTGTGCCCGCTAGGTGCGTTTCAGTTAGGAAAACTATATCTGGGCTGTGTCTATTCAGCAGTTGTCGCACCAATCGTCTTTTCAGGCTGTTTCCTAATCCGTTCACATTCCAGGTGAGGAGCTTCAGGGTTTGGGTCTTGCTATCTTGTAGCGGCATTTCAGTGTTTGTGATTCTGGGTGGCATCGCGTTGTTCCAAATATATTGATGCAATTTTATCAAAGGAGGTCCTTAGACCTCCAGCCTATTTAAGGAATACAATGCATCTCTTCCAATTGGTGGAAACATTTGAGTGGGATGATAAATATTGTTTTGTGACTTTTGATGTCAAAGCCTTGTATACTTCAATTCAACATCAACCTTTATTTGAGACAATTGACCACATTTATGTGACTAGATCAGCTTCATATTTGCTACATATCATGATGATCAAAGACATGTTAAGATGTACCTTGAGGGACATTGTGTTCATTTTTTATGAGTGTTTGTACAGGCAATTAAGAGGTGTGGCAATGGGAGCTAATTATTCACCCTCTCTTGCCAACCTCTTCATGGGTTTCTTCGAAAACAGGTTTATATATTCTGAGAACATACATAGACCAAGAATTAAACGTTGGAAGAGATATATTGATGATGTTTTTCTAATCTGACATGGTAACCAGGTAAGCCTCTTTGAATTGAATTACTTGGATGGTAATGACATGGGTATAGAATGTTCTTGTAACAGCAGCTTGACTAAGATTGAGTTTTTCGATACTACACTGTATGTGAAAACTAATCAGATCACGTCCAAGACTTATGGGAAACACACTGAGGTGAAGTCTGTGCTGTTAGCAACCAGCTGCCACAAATTAAGTGTGATAAATAATATACCAACAGGAGAATATGTCAGAGCCCGGAGTAAATGTAGAAAGAACTCTCCATTAAAAGAAGAATGTGCTAGTTTGGATACTAGATTGACTCAAATGGGCTATAAAGTGGAAGTTCCGTCGAAAGCTAGGGATAAGAGTTTCAAGATGAATAGATTAGATTTGCTCCAACCTAAGATCGGAAACAAAGAGGACTTGTACCAGAAAGTGAGAATGGTAACCCAATATTCAGTGGACAGTAGGAGAGTGCATAGCATAATGCGCAAACATTGGAAGTTACTTACTCTGTATTCAGATTTAACAAATTACATTGCTGAAAAACCACTGATTGTGTACACTAAAGTACCTACCTTAAAAAATTCCTGGAGTCCATTGTTCATGCGACCCCCAGTAAAAACAATTACGTGGTTGCATCAGGATTTGAATGGCTTTCATAAGTGTGGGCACTGTACTATGCTATGTGTCAATATAATCAGGATTGTCAAACTGTAAAGATAAATATTAAAGAGGAGGTGAAGATTCAAGAATTCATCAATTGTAGGACCTGATATGGGTTCTATGCTATAATCTGTGTGTGCGGATTGGTATAGGCAGTACGATCCGGGAACTAAGGTTTAGAATCAGAGAGCATATCAACACTTTGCAGAAAGAGGTTATTAGGTTACCATTAGCCATGCATTGGAAGGAACATCATCACATGGATAAGAAAGCATGGATCAGATTAATTGGACTAAGAACCATACCAAGTGACCCAAGAGGGGGAGATAGACAAAAAGAGCTTTGTAGATTAGAGGCAAGAATGATTTTCAAACACAGAACACTGTTAAATGGTTTGAATTCTGACCATGAGGTGGGGGTTTTCCTTTAACTTGTGCTAGCCGTTTGTTGTTCATTATAATGATGTGTTCTGAATGAACATGACACCTATAGCGTCAAAATGATTTTTCGTACAGAGTGCTTATTTGAAATGTGCTTGGATGTTTTGGAAACAAATCGTTCATTTTGGAGCACCAACTCTTTTGAGTTAATTGAAAAATATGCTTGATCAATGGCTGGAATTCTAACATGTAATCAGGTCAACCAATGTAGAAGCGGTTGTACATTCATGTGCCCACCAGACCAAATTCTAATGCCATGTGGCAGATTACATGTACCTATAACTATAACTTTTGAGATTTTGGGTATAAATTACATAATCAGAGGATGTTGTGCTGTAAATAAGAGAGAAAAAAACCTTTCTAGAGCGTGATAGGCCCTTCTAGCCATATACAATATGGTACATGGTATTGAGCAGATTTGATCATTTGTATCTAGGCAATACGTGAACAGATTAAACAGTTGGTCAGAATATAAGGGCTATGCCTTCAGAGTTGGGGTTGAGTTAGCAGCAGCAGTGAGTAACAGGAAACTGTGAGTGAATGAGGAGGGAGAACCTATTACATTTTTAGCTTTCCTGATTTCTACCAAACACGCCTATTAATGACCTGTGATGATAAGTGGATGATGTTCAATTAAATGCTTAAGCAGCATTTAATGTGTTTAATAGAGTAGCAGCATGGATTAATGGGAAAGCACAAGTGAGTGATGAGGGAGATGCTCGTAAATTCCTCAGCATTCATATATTTTGTCAAACCCCATAGATTGGGAGGGAAGCCATTAGCAAGCCTATCAATGAGTTGTGGTGACAAGCAGACATCATACAACAGATTTGTAGGTATAAACGTTTTTTGGTCTCAACAGGAACACATGAAAACGATATAAACATTCAGAGAAGAGATGGTGCATTCGCGCTATGCAGACCCCTTCAGTTGTATACCAGGTTGTTTGTGTCGGACTAACAGAAGCAACACAAAGGTAAAGAGGCATCTACATGAACATTTTTTGGGGGGGGTTGTGATTTGGTAGTTTAAATACAATGCTTGGATTGAAAAGTGTGAGGAATTTGTATAACTAGCCATTAGAGGCATTTTCGGACTGGGCTGGGTGCATACACATAGCGTGTAAATCCGTATATGTAGTGCAGGAGGCAGAAGGGCACATCTGTGGTCATAAGAAGTAGGAGGTGATCGTTTGTGATTGTATAATTATTGGTTAAACGATTTTCGGAAGCCAGCAAGTTGCAACAGCACTAGGAATACCTTATATTCTCCAATGTTAACACCAATGTATGAGGTAAGAATGTATTTAGAAAGTCGTATGGCATGCCATGCATAGTCAAGCTCATAAGAGACAGTTTGATTGTTGCTTTAGTGCAGGTGTATTTTCCGTATTTTTCTCTTTTATATAGTTTGTGGATAATGTACTGTTCGGTAAAGACTGACAATATTAAATTGAAAGAAGAGTTCAGTTGCGTTGGATGTTGCGTATATGAGCTTTGAGCCGAGGTAAGATCAGTGGATATATGAGCAGCCAATCATTGAGTTTGGAGGGGGCAAGCACTTAGCTGATCTAATTTCTGTCTAATACAAATCACTCAATCACTCCTTTGCATTATGGGTGGTTGTTTGCTCACAAATTGCAGCTGGTGTGGGACACAGGAATGCACAGTTGCTGGGCATGGATTCCATGTATTTAAGAGACTGGGTTACATTATATATATATTTGTTGCTAAGTATAACATGTTATGTTTGTATTTCTATGACATTCAGTTTACACGTATGTATGTATGTATATTTTTTTTTTTTTACTGCTGCAGAACACATCGCAGCTACAGTATCTGGTCTGTATTGAATATTTACCAGCGCCTGACTACCCGGTTCCACCGGGCTACTCCAACTATGTCGACTGGGAAGTCAGTCGCCGGTAATTTCGTTAGTCCCCATTCCCATAGAGTCCCGTGAAAACTCTGCAGGCGGGTGCCGTTCCACCTGGCAGAGTTGTAGTGTGCTGGTTTGCAAACAACAGTGCCGGTTAGCTTACCGGCACCGTTGTTTCCGGACCGGTACACTTAGAATGAGGCCCAGTGTATAAAATACGGATATTGGATAATATCAACTGCATTGTAATTTTGTGTGTTAAAGAGCGGTTAGAATTATTAATCATTTAAAGAAATTCTTCACCTGAAATTGTGAGTGCTATGCGCATTGGACGGACAAAGTATTATTCCACTCCATAGGGTGGCGGCCACAAAAGAGAAGGACCAGCCATCCGTTTAATGGTGTTTGATTTGTTATAGCAAATCTTTCATCTCCCTCAGAGTGCAGTGATCGGGTCAAGAAATATTGAACTAGCTTATTTTCCAGAATGTTTGTGTTGCTTTTGTGTACTGCTCTCTACGTCAGACTTAAAATTTTAAATTATATTGTCATTTCCACTGGTATGCAGTGGAGTTGTTGAAAAACGGGCATAATGTGAGCTTTCCTTTTGGTAGCATAAGGAGGAGTCATGTGGCCATATTCTGTATGCTTGAAGATGGTAAATGGAGTAATGTGGTAGGCCCTCATAGACTGCTTTGACAAATCCAGGAAGATCGTCAACTCTCCCTAAAGGGGATCCACCCTCTTTGGGACCAGAGAGGTGGGCCCACTACGCTTAACACCGCCTAAGGGACAGGGTAAGCGGGATCTCTCTGGAGGTGATTCACTGTGAGAAACCAGAAAGTGTCTCACCTGCTAATCCCCACGGATATCTCCCTCAGGTGGTCATTGCTTTTGGATCCAGACCCTGGGGGTGCACCAGTGCGGGAGGATCCCCTCGGTGAGGGGTCTTCAGGGAGTGGGTGTGGGGCGCCTGATGGTGAGACGCAGTATCCCTCTCTTCCCGGTAACATCTTTACCCCATCCTACCAGGTAGGATATATGGAAACTCTACCCCCCCCCGCTTTTCCTACTTGAACATTTTCACAAAGACACCCGAGCCGTGGTACCTTACATGTCCCACTACTATGGCCAGGCAAGGTCAGGCAATTATTAACAATCGCTCACACCTGACTGCCATTAAACTTCCCCACACGGTAAAAGGCAGAGCACGAGAGCACACTCTGAGCGAGGCAAAGCACACAAAGGTACAGCAGTTTCGAGTCAGCAGCTCAACCAGAGGAGATAGATGGCAAACCAAGGAGGGTTCATGAGAAGGGAAGCACCCTTGACCTTTTCGGCAGGATGCCATTACTTTAAAAAATCCTTCAAGGCAGAAAGCGTGAGGCTGGGAATCCAGACTGAAGAATCCTGCATTGTGTGTCGAAGATATTGAGGAGCCTCCTGTGTAACTGACCAAGGCGGGGAGGATCAGCAGACTCTGTTGTATTATCCTTGGCTTCACGAACACAGAAGTGACAGAGAAATCAACATACCCAGTGAGTTAGGGAGAACGGTGAAAAACAGGTCTGTGTTGAAGTCAAGGTTGCAAGCGGCAACATTGTATAACGAGCGCTGGAACACACATTGTTAAACGCGTGTGATGAAAGATGCGGGTAAAGCTAAACTGCTGATGGATGTTTGAACGTAAGAAGGAAATATACGATACCGTGGTCCGGAATATGAATGTGCTCAATCGAAAATGTCTCTGTAAAGTATCCCGCCAAGAGAAACGAAAGTAGAAGATTGATGAGAACAATTGTGTGAAGTGAATCGAAGTGGTCCTGCAACGGTTTAAGCAAAACCCATCGCACATTCGAAAGTCTTTGATTCTGATATCAAGGGATCTGAGCCCGAACAAGGGGGATCCGTGGTCCTAGCCCAAACGAGGGAGACCAATTGTGAATATTGTAAAAAAGGGGTCCGAGCCCCAAAGAGGGTGATCCATGGTCCGAGCCCAACCTAGGAAGACCAGTTGTGAACTTGTGAATGTGAAAACCCTGACAAAGGAAAGGAACATTTGTGAACATTTGCAAACCTTTTTTGTTACTTCAGGCCTGTTATGTACAAAGGGAGGCTTTCACATAACCAGTAGTTTAAAGGTAAAGAACCTTTTATTTGTAAGTTGATGACATAAAACGACCCCCAGCAGGAGGAGTACAATCTTCCCACTAAGGCCCTGCTTCTTCACTGGCTCTCCTTGGAACCCTGCTACATAAGATGCAGTTCTATGTTCTATAGTATCTAAGTGACAATAGACATAGTGAAGGAAATATTATACACTCATGGTTTAACAGGTAAACATTGGAAACACTGCACATCCTAACACCTCTCCTCCTTAAACATAACAAGTAACTGTGTGGGTGAGGACCCACTAAAATTGAAACCTGTAAAACAAATATTGAACAACTGAAATTGAAACCTGTAAAATAAATATTATACACTCGTGGTTTAACAGGTAAAACATTGGATGCGCTGCAAGTCCTGGCACAAATCAAGAGCATAGATATAGGATATCTAGTCGTTGATTAGGTAGAGTCACAAGAAAGTCCCTGTCTCCAACTAACTGAAGACAAATTAACATTGAAACGGAAAAGCCACCCTTTCCTTATTCCAAATAGCTCCTCCTTTGACCAACACTGATGAACCCAAGTCTTTCACAACTTGCTTGGGTTCAGAAAACAGCGAGGCTCCTTTACGAACTTTGGTGGGGAGCTTGACTTTAATCCAATCACCCTCTTTGACCTTGAGTTCCCTACAACAATTCTTCTGATCATACCTCTCCTTGGATCTAACTCCAGCTTCAAAAATTCTCCTTTTTACACTCTCTAGATCCACATCCACCATTTTTGATTTGCCCATCCAACCTGGACATAAATGAGTATTTGGTTTTCTTCCTCTCAAGATCTCAAATGGACTCACGCCTGTGACACTATGGGTAGTTAGCCTATACTGGAACGTGCGTTCCATCACTGTTCTCACCCAATCTCCTCCAGTAGCCACCGCTATCCTAATAGCCTCCATCAGAGTCCTATTAAATCGTTCCACACACCCATTACTCTGGGGATGATATAAAGAAGTATTCACCTGCTCAATCCCATGATTCTCTAAGAATTCTTTAAACTCTCTGGAAACAAGTTGGGTCCCATTGTCAGACAAACACTTTCTTGGAAACCCTTCTCTCCAAAACAGTTGTTCCAAAAATCTGATTATACTACTACTGGATATGTCCTTGAGTACACATACCTCCGGCCATTTTGATAATAAATCCATGACTACTAATAGGTAGCTATCTCTGCCACCACCAATATTAAATGGACCGAGGAGATCCAACGCAATTTCGTCCCAAGGGACACGCGGGGACTCCCTCACTACCATGGGAACTTTTTGCACTTTCAAGCCTTTGTTTCCCTCAATACATTCCACACAGTCTTTGACTTGTTCCTCTATGTCCTTGTCGATACCAGGCCACCAAAATTCAGACCTCACAAGTCCCTTCGTCCTGGCCAGACCTAAATGCCCAACATGGGCCAACTCCAAAACAGACTTCCTCATACCGACTGGCACAACCATCTGGTGACCCTTGTATAAATAACCATCCTGAATCCATAGCTCCTCCCTCACTTTGGCAAAACCATTCATCTCGCCCCTGTGGCTCTTAATTTTACCTTCTGCAACCAGAGTAAGTACTCCTTGATACACAACATCCTCCGTGCAAGACACATCCCACTCACTTTTCTTTAATGTTTCATGCACCTGGAATATTTCTGCACTCTCCTCTGAACTTGTAAAGTCACTATCGTCAGAAATTTCCCTCTGGACAGATCTAGACAAGGCGTCTGCAACCACATTAACCTCCCCCTTTACGTGGAGCATGGTATACTGTAACCCTTGCAATGCCGTGACCCATTTCATAATGCGTCTTGACACTCCCTCCAAACCACCTTTCGTAAAAATTCCAACCAAGGGTTTATGGTCAGTGCAAATGGTGAAACTCCTCCCCCACAAGAATCTTTTAAATTTCTCGACACCCCAAACGCATGCTAGAGCCTCCTTCTCAATAACTGAATATCTAGATTCTGGGCCCTTCAAAGACCTGGACGCAAAAGCCACAGTCTGTAAACCTGTCTGATCCTCCTGCATCAGAACAGCCCCAACACCATAATCACTGGCATCAACAAAAAGCAATGTGGGTTTACTTTCCTCAAATATTTTCAAAATGGGAGCATTGACAATAGCCTCTTTTATCATCAAAAATTCTTTCTTGCACTGGTCACACAATTTAAAAACGACTCCCTTGCGAGTGAGAAATCTCATATTCCTCGACATTTCTGCTAACCCCTTGACAAATTTGCCGTAAAACTCCACCAGTCCCAAAAATGATAGTATGTCCCCTTTAGACTTAGGCTCCTCCATTCTTTTTATGGCCTCAATAGCCTCCTCCTTGGGTCTAACCCCTTCCCCAGTGATCTCATGACCCAGGTACACCACTTTGTTGGCTTTAAAAGTACATTTTTCCAAGGCAACGGTGAGGCCTGCCTCCTTCAAAATATCCAAAACTCTTTTCAAACGAACATCATGCTCCTTCTCATCGCTCCCACATACAAGATGTAAGAGGATTCAATTCAGCACTACAGCTAAGTTAACGCCTAGTCTAGAATACTGAATGAAAACCCTTATTGATATATCTTTATGTCCAGTTCATGCGTTCTGGATGACTACCCCTATATAACACCCCTCTCTTGGAATCCCCCTGACCCCACTGAGCCAAGAAGTAGTTCTGTTTTGCAAGTTTAAAAGGTTTATTTGATAATTTAAAATATATATATATCGCACCTTATAATAAATTAATAATTGAATAGCACACTTAATCTGATATGATAAAGATTAACAACGGAGAATCTGGCACTAGCACACTTCTTATAATCACTAATGAGTTGACATGAAATGGATAAGGTAGCACACTGGTAAATAGGAACAAAAGTATAATGTGGTAGAGGATGCTTTATGTAAGCTCAGGTGGATGCAATATTCAATGAATGCAGTACAGAAAATACTCAATATGATTTCAACCAAACAATGTAATCACTTTTCTCTGGCAATCCCCTCCCCCCCTTGATGCAAGGCAAGGAAATGGAAGGAAAACACACAGTTCTCAGAAATGCAATCAAATGTGATTCAGTTCACCCCAGCAAGCTTACACTACAGAAGTTGAAAACACAGGCAAAATGCTTTTATATGTGCTAGCAATGGATGAGAAATATGCTGGAAATGCTTTTAATTCCCTTTCAGAGGTTCAGGGTGAGTGGTATCTAGTTAATATTAGCTCAGGCTCACTCTTGCAATGATTCAGGAATGATTAGCAGGTTAAACGAATTTCTGGCAAATGGAAGGCAAGCAGCAGCAGTTTTTAAACATGAAGAAATTAGCAAATCGCGGCAAAATTCGCGGATGCGCCGAGCGCTATTACCGAGGAACCACAAGGACTATCTCTATCGTTTTGGGGTCCTAGGAAAGCCTAGGATCTCATCTTCCAAATGAAAGTTACTGCAAGTCTCTAGCACAAACGGTTGCGGAGATATGAGCGATTAAATAAAGGTCGTTTTTCAGATTTGAAATTTTAAAGTTCAAAAAGACACGTGCAGCTTGCAACTAGAAAATGACAAGTGACAGCTTTGCAAATGACAGGTGACAGTTAGGAGACAGTTCTACTTAGATTAAAATAGGATTGAATTATATTATTTTAACTAGGAGATTGGTTCTGCACAGTTTTCTAGGTACTCACACTATATTCTTGAGTGAAATGGGCCTCGCCATGGATCTGGTCAGGTTTTAAACTCGCCTCTGGTCTCTGCACTTCACAGTGATCTGGGTCAGCTCTCTCTGGTTCTCCGGTCTGGGTCTCTAGTTCTGGATAGATTGAAGTCTCTAGTTTGGCTCTCTGGAGGTTTGATGGAGGTAAAGTATGGATTTTCCCGGCAGAGCTTCCAGCGGCAGATGGATTTGAAGGTCCCTATCTGTCCTGTCTGTCTGCTTTTATGTGTTTTGAATGTGGGTGTGTTCTAGCATCACTGACCCTACCTCTCTCTCAGCTTCTAATTGGTCAAACTTCCATTTATCATTTGATTGGGGAATGAACTGTGAGTCAGAGGGATGTCATTTTATGGCTTGCAGATAGGACACTCCTCTGTCAGATTGCACACATTCTATATTTGATAATAAAAGACATATTTCACAGTTACACAGTTGCTAGAAATTACATATACATGGTGTGGCTGAATTTAGCCATGTCTCTGTCCAAATCTGCTGTTTCTAAGAGCTTGCATTCAGAAATGGCACATAATTGACTTTTTAACTGATTTTTCACTTTCTGACATTGACCCAACTTTACATACATGTGTGCAGGGAGTATGGACATTAACTGATGAAGTTTCAGATTTTTAACATGCATACATTTAGAGTAATATCCACTTTTCCGCTAACACCCCCCTGAACATACCACTGGTTCTAAAAACCTCTTAAACTGTGGGCAGAAAAATCACAAGAATTATGGTATCATTTATAAAATTTTCACATGTCCGCTCTATGAGTTATTCATCTTTTTAGAGTTATGTTCTGGCTCCAAAGGGGTGTGGTTTCCTCTCAGCACAAGGTAGAAATACTGGTTTTTCCAGTTCTGCCAAGCCAGCTTGCTCTCACAGGCAGTGCTCCTCCCAGCTTCTGCCAAGAGGAAGCTACATTTTACGACTGCTGTAATAAAACCTTTGCCTGAGTCAGGAGAGGCTCATTGTTCAAGAGGAAGCCATTTATGATCCTCTCAATAAACCCTCTGCCTGGGTGAAGGGAGTTGCATTGTTCACTCTCCTGCAGAGCACAGGTAATTCAATTATCAGATAGATGGCATATCCTTAGTGTGAGCAGCAAAAGGGCAGCTAGGCCTGGGAACACAGCTGTGACTCAAGTTTCACTCCTGATGGGGGTAGTTGCCAGGCAGAATTCAGTTCCTTAAGCCAGGTTTCAGATAAAATGTCACTTTTTGTTCCCCAGTTCCTGCATTCAAATAAAACTAAACATTTTTACATATGCAGCTAGAAGGCTGATTCTAAGTTTAAAACTATGACATTTAAACAATTGCAACCTATGTGACACTCAAAGTAGGTCACTCATTTCTTTTAAACATTTAGATTTGTAGTGTCTTTAAATCCAGTGCAACTTAAACTGCTGACTCCATAGCAGTTTTGTTATAAGCATTGTTTTGGGCTCTTCATTTCCCAGATTTTGTAGGCACACAACACTCCATTCTACCAAATGTCTGCTGGTGTCCAGTGAGTTTTTAGATGTGTTGCAATGTTTAAAATAGACAGTTTGAGCCTGCCTTCAGAGAAACACAGGGTGGTTTTAAACTGCCGGCTTTTGGACAGTGGTGAGTACTGGTACTGCACCCATTTTTGGGATTTAAGAAAATGAATTCCCAACAATTCTAGGTTGCATTTGGCAATCAGCATTGCCATTCCCAATGGTTTCAGACTACTGTGCGGGTAGTCCAATGGTGATTTTAAAGCGCTTTGAAGCTAACCGGCGCTACTGTTTTTCCTTTGGCAACCCATTTCCCTCATGGCAACCCGGCCTTTCATTCTCGCACTGGTGGGTGACAAGTGAGGCAACCATTTTGGTGTGCGCACAAACTACGCAGCTTTCCTGGATTTCGGCGCACATGTGGGTTTTCTGCCATCTTGAATTTTCTAAGCCCACAGCACCAAATGTTGTGGCATGATAGCTTAAACGTGGGTCAGGACACCCAACAAGCCCCCCCACGCGACTGCACTTTGAATTTGAGTCGATGGGGAGTCGCGTGCCCAAGGGTTTTGACCCACGCACCGGTCTGTCAGCATAATCTTCTTCCTCTTCTGTAGATGGCACAGTTCAGCATCTTCTTCTCCATCCGGTACTGATCGATCGGTTCTCCTCGCCAGTCCTGATGGGAGTATTGGGCGGTCCACTGGGCCCATCGGATCTTCGTTCCCGGTCTCCGGATCGTCCTCCTTGGCCCGTCTTCAGGTTTTCTTTCTCCTAGGACGACAAAGGAAGAGCGGCAATACCTACTCATAGACGTTTTTCCACCACTGTTGAGATAGTGGGGCAGCATATGCATTTCATCATAACGAAACATTACATTCTTATTTTGAAAAAAAACAGTATAACTAAGAGACAGTTTCATGCAAATCACAATATTTTAGAGACTAGATGTGGTATGTTTTATGATTGGAACAGAATTAGTCTGAGACAGTACCCGCTAGGATTCCAGAGGATTCCTCCAGTTGTTGCAGAGTGTGCCTGGGATGGCAACATTTCAACTGGTTTATGTGGACCCACTTGTCTTCCCCCGCTGCCAAAGGACCTTTGGGGATGTGGATTTTGTAGGCCACAGGGGAGATCTTGTCGATGATCTCAAATGGTCCCTTCCATGTAGGCAAAAATTTGCGCTGCTTGGCCTGGTTCCTTTGGAAGTTGTATAGATAGACCCGGTCCCCCACCTGATATTCCTTCCTGGAAGTTTTCAGGTCATAGTGGGTCTTCATGCTATCAGCTGATCTTTCTAGATTCCGCTGAGCATAAGCAAAAGCATGTTGGAGGTGTTTCCTTAAATTCTCCACATACTCATGAGTAGTGGAGGCATTTATCAGTGTCTGCTCTTGGGTCCTGTAGAGCAAATGCTGAGGAAGCACCATCTTGCGCCCAGTCATCAACTCAAATGGTGACATTTTGGTTGCAGATGAAGGGGTAGATCTGATAGCCATTAGGACCAGAGGTAATCGGATATCCCAACTTGGCCCAGAATCTGCCACAAACGTCTTTAATATGCTCACAATTGTCCGGTTATATCTCTCTACTGCCCCAGAAGAAGCTGGTCTATAAGCAATATGCAGCTTTCTCTTGACCCCCAATATCTCCCACATCTTTGTCATTACTTCACTGGTGAAGTGGCTACCTCTGTCTGACTCAATCCTTTGAGGTAGACCAAAACGGGAAAAGATGTGGTTGATCATCAAGGCAGCTGCAGTTTCCGCCTTGCAATTTGGGGCTGGGAGACATTCCACCCACTTGGTAAACAAGCATGTCACAGTCAACATGTACTTATTCCCCCTAGCCGAGCGAATCACAGGGCCTACAAAGTCGATTTGTAAATCTGACCATGGCAGGGTCATCCCCCTCTTTTGTAAAGGCGCCCGGTGTGTGAGGGATGTCGGCTGAAATTGTGCACACACAAGACAACCCTTCAAATATTGGTTGAGGTCCTGGCCCATGTGTGGCCAGTATGCAACCTCTCTTAAGATTTCCAATGTTGTGTGAAACCCCCTATGACCGGCGGTGGCCGCATCATGGGCGTGACTTAACATCAGGCTTCGGAATGAGGTAGGAACCACCCACTGGTCGTGGCCAGCTTTGGATTTCCTTACCAACAAACCGTCTTGGATCCGGAACATTTTTGGACATTTCATCAACACTCTTAGGTCCTCTTTCCCAATGTAATCGGTATCCGTCAGGGTAAAAGTTCTCAGGGTCCTCAAGGTGCTGGTAAAATTTACCAATTATTGGATCCCCCTTCTGAGCAGTAATCAAATCAGCATCAGGGGTCTCCTTACTCCATTGTGCAATTGAAAGGTCGTTGTGAGCATTTGTCTGGGACCTAGTGATAGCAGTGACCTGGATTTCCCCCAACAGGGACTCAATCTCAATTAGATCCCCTTGGATGGCCCCGGTTTTGGCCAGCTGATCAGCTAAGTCATTTCCAGTTTTGTCTGGTCCCTCTACTTTGGAATGACCCTTGATCTTCTTCCAATAGATGGTCATCTCATTCGAGGTGACCAGATCATCAATGTTTTGGATCAACTTCCCATGTTTCAAGGGTTTGTTGTTAGCACATAACATGCCTCTGGTTTTCCAATTAACCAGGTGCTCCACGAACCCGTTCCGTACATAATCCGAATCTGTGATTATGACCAGTTCGTGGAGTTGATGCTGGACAGCAGTGAGGATGGCCTGATGCACAGCCATCAATTCTGCCACCTGACTACTTCGGGGACCAATTTTGTATCCAGCGGAGGGTTCTGGGGACTCATTCACCCATGCATTCCCTACGCCGGCCACCAGTTCTTTCTCCCCGTTGTTGTCAACATGGTAAGAGCATCCATCCACATAGACAGTGGGCATTCCCTCACACTTGTCCTCTTCAAAGACTTTGTGTGGGGAATTAAGGTATGCCTCCGTGTTGTCCTTTATTTTTAGACTCTCGTCAGCCAGACCTTGCGCGAGGGGACTCTTCTTGTTTTGGCCATATCTGACCTCCACAGGAAAGCCTTGCATTGACAGAATCCAGGAAGTAATTCTGGAATTACTCACATTTCCGGCCCGGATTCTGTCACTTTGGAGATATTGCAGAGGCTGGTGTGGAGTCTCCACTATGATGTGTTCCCCCTGGATAAACGGGCGGTAATTCTTCAATGCCCACACCGTCGCCAGGAGTGCTTTCTCACAATCGTTGAATTTTTCCTCCACAGAGGATAAAGTTTTGCTCGCATAGGAGATTACTTTATTGACCTTGTCATGCTTTTGATATAATACTGCCGTCAAGCACGTATTAGAGAACCCTGTCTCCAGGAAGAACTCCTTGTTTCTGACCGGGTAAGCTAGGCAAGGCGCTTGTGAGAGGCTTCTTTTGAGTTGTTTTACTGCCTCGGCTTGTTCTGGACCCCATTCCCACTTGACCCCCCCCTTCAGGAGATGAATCAGGGGTCTGGTGATCTCTGCGTAGCCCTCAATGAACTTTCTGCTGTAATTAGTCAGTCCAAGGAGGCTCCTTAGTTCCCGCAGAGTTGTGGGGTCTTTCAGTTTCTGAAGTGCTTCCACTTTCTTTTCCTGGGGACAGAGGCCCTGAGGAGTAATCTCATGCCCCAAGAAATTAACACGGGTTCTACACCACTGTGCTTTCTGAAAGGAAAGTTTTGCTCCGGCGGCCCTCAACTGTGTCAGAACATAACGGATCTCCGCTATGTGTTCCTCCACAGATGAACTTTTGATGAGGACATCATCTACATAAGCCAGGTTACCCCTTGCACCCAGGTCGGGCATGGCCTTATGTAGGAAAATGTTGAATTCATTGCCGGAATTGAGGTATCCGAAGGGCGTCCGGGTCCATGTATACTGTTGGCCCCCAAAGGTAAAAGCCAGTTTGTATTGGTCCTCCCTACTGACAGGCACGGTCCAGTATCCATTGGTCAGGTCTATTGCAGTGAATACCTGTGACCCCTGGATCTGTGCCAGCCCTTGGTCAATGTAGGGCAGAGGCCATCGGGAAGTATGGACCCGTTTGTTGAGCTCCCTGAGGTCGGCGCAGAGTCTCCACTGGCCGTTCGGCTTCAATATCCCCAGCACCGGATTATTGAAGGTGCTGTGGACTAGACGGATTATTCCCCGGGACTCAAGGTTCTTAATTATTTCAGTAAGGGACTCCATTGATGCGAGAGGCAAGCGATATTGCTTCACAAACACAGGAGTCATGCCAGGGTCCGTGGGGATTGTTGTTGTGTGGATGTCAGTGCGACCACAGTCATATGAGTCTACCGCAAAGAGATCTTGGAAATCCAAGAAAACTTGTTTCAACTTTTGCTTTTGTTCCAGAGTCACACAGGCATCAGCTAGGTTGACTCTCTCTTCCACCATCTGCCTGAAGCCTGGAAAGACTTCTGGTTTGGCTATCTCCGCGGCCTCCTCCAGCTGGGTGGAGAAGTCCCTGGTCAGAGTGCTGATTTGGACTGGAGGCTTCAGGTGGGAAAGGCAGCCCTCATGGACCTGGAAAATCACCTCATCCCTCCTGAAATCACAAGTCACATCTTCCTTACCATAGGGGCAGGAAGTGTACACCAGGAAGTTCCCCCCATGCCGGGTAAAAATCCTGTCTGGTGTTGTATTGTCCTCACTGTCACTGTCAAAACAGTCCTTGGGGATTGGTCCTAACAGTTCATTTCTAAGATCAATGGAGAAATGTCGGTCATCAACCGCCATTCCAATAATGGTGCCTGCGGCTAGAGTAATACTCTTTAAGTCGCTGTTATCCACCTCTATTGGAATGGTGTCATGTTCTATGTTGACTAATGGTGTTGGGTTTACCCCCAACCCTTGCTGTTGGAGAGAAGCATTTAGATGTATGTAAGCATCAGGGTTTTTCAACTCTTGTCCTCTTTTAACTTTCACTTCCAGGGAGAATTGTCGGGTCCTTTCTGGGATGGTGACTTCCTCTTTAGTCTGAATTTCAACTGCATAAGGTAGCAATTGAGCTGACCTAAATGCTTTTTCTGGATCATCAAAGCCCATGGGATTATCCGCTAATCGGGACCAAGCTTTGAAGTTTATTAGGTCCAAACTAATGGCAAAGCGATTGAGAATGTCACTGCCTAAGTAAAAGGCGGCAGGGACGTCTCGCACGACCCAACAATTGTGGACTATGCTCTTGTTGCCAATGGAGATTTTGAGCATACACCTGCTTGGCAGGAGATGTTTGGAATTAGGTGCTTCCAGGTCCATTTCCCATTTGTCTATCAGTTTGAAGGTGGGAATGGCTGGATCTTTTGGGAGTTGGCGGAACATGGCTTCGCTGATGAAGCTCTTACCGTTGTTCACACACACTCGAGCGAGAACAGAGTCCTTCCCATCATTTAACTGAACAGGGATGAACAACTGCTCTCCAATTTGCTGAATATCAGCCAGGCTCTGAGCTGATTTCACCTCTTTCTGGGCTATAGGAGTGGGAGTTTCAGATTGTGGATTGGTATAGAATTTCAGTGTGTTTCCTTCCAGCGTGGAATACCACTTTAGACTGGAAGGAAGGTTGATTTTCAGAAATAGAGAGGACCCCCCATCACCAGTCTGTTGTCCTACTGCTATTACTGTCACGTCTGGAATCTGGTTGTTCTGGAAGTGAAATTCTACTTGGTCAGATTTTTGTTCAACCATGTGGCAGGTGCCGTTTAAACTAACATGGTTGACACACTGTTTTAATTTTATTGGTCGGCTAGTCTGGGTCCAGAGGACCTTGTTTACGCAATCTATTAGGGGTGACAACCTTCTCAGGAGGTCATTCCCTAGTAAACAAGGGGTGCCCTCTGGGGTCACAACTATGACCGGGTGTTTCAACTTGTGTCGCCCGATCTTAATGTCCAAGTCTGCAGTCCCCTCAACGGGAATTTCCTTCCCGTCAAAGTTCTGCAGTTGTCCAGGAAGAGAGGTGAGAGGAATTTGGTAATTCTCTCCCCTTCCTGCATTCAGTTCGTCAAAGGCCCTTCTGGACAGAAGGGTAGCTTGAGATCCAGTGTCCACCAGTGCCGAGATTGTACCCTGCCCCTGTACTTGTACCGGTGCATAATATCTTCCCCCTTCTCCTCAAGGGGGCACAGATAATGTACATTTTTGGACAACTGGTGGGCAAATTTTCTGGTTTTGGACATTGCAAGAGAAGAAATTTGGACAGAATTCTGTGGAGAGCCTTGGGAATCTGAAATTAAAATTTGGCAACTGGAGATCAGAGCCATTGTGGGTTCCCCTGGCTCCGGTTCCGGGCCGCCCCCCCCTTTTTGGAGGCAGTCACCAGGATGGGTTTGAACCAGGGGATTTTCTTGCTGTTGGTTCTGGGATGAGATGGTGGGCGGCGGTAGCTCAGTCTCCACATCTCCCCAGTCTGGATTTGCATCCCTAGGGACCCATTTTTCTTTGGGAGGAGTTCCCCCTTCTCTGAAGGAGAAGATCCTTTTCCCAGGATCCTCTGAGGATCCCTCTCCCTCAAATTGGAAGATCTGTACCTCCTCCTCAAACTGAGTCTGTTTGGGTCTTTTGTTTCTCCTACCCCCCCTCTGCTCCTTAGGAGGCAGACTTTCAGGGGCAAGAGATTTTGTTTCCGGTTCCTGGGTTTCCATGGGCTGTTTACAAGTGAGGAAGGAAGCTTCCTCCAAGGCTTTACACCCCCCTTCCCCTTGTGCCTCCTCCCTGGGAACCGGTGAGTTATCGGGGTGCTGCCCCCGTCATTGTTCTGGAGCACCAGGTCCAGAGTTGGGTGCGTTCTGCGCCGGCACGCCCATCTGAGGGTTCTGCTGAGCCCTCAGTATGTGACCCAGATCCCGCGCCATGTTTTGAACCTGGCGCTCTAACTGGGAAACCCGCTCAGGCTGATACGGGGCCCTGTTTTCCCCCCTGGACTGATCCCGGGAAGGGTAGCTGTCCCTCCTCTGGTAGTACCCCTGGTTGGGAAGATTTGGGTACCCCTCCACCCTTGGCCTCCCCTCTCCCGGATTCAGTGGTCTGGGCTCAGGGAATTGGGGAAAGAAGGATGGATGGTTTTGGGGCTGAAAGTCGGGTGGATATCTGGGGAAAAAGTTCTGCCCAGGGTTTGGTAAATTTCTGCCCTCCTGTGGGAAGTTTGGAGGGAAGTTCCCTGGGTTAGGTGCTTGTCTGGATCCCCCCCCTTGGGCTGGAGGAGTCCACACATAACCCAGGATGGGTCGATTTCCCTTGTAACGGGGACTTACATAATCAGGAGAGCGAGGGACCCCATTTGTGGGGCTGCCTCCTTGGCTCCCTGTCTGTGACTGACCCGAGGACCTCCTGGGCCTAGCATTATTAGGTGCAGGCAGGTTTTTAGGCCCCCCCATCTCCAAATCCAAAACGGGGGTGACCTTTACCTCTGCCACCTTGGCAGCAGCAGGGGTGCTGTTGGCTTTGGGGTTTTTCTGGGCATTACTTTTGCTATCTATCGGTTTCTGCACCTCATAGATCCGGGTAGCCTGTTCAATGACCCAGTCTAAAGATCTTTTCTCGTGAAAATCCCTCACGAGCTGGGTCATGTTATATTTGGGCAAGGCATGGAAAAACGTATTTATAAATTCCCTGCTATCCGTGCGCACCCTTCTTGTGGTCTGTGCAAAAGCCCGCTTTAACTCCTGCACAAATTCTTGTGGGGCCTGATCCTCCCCACATTGCAAATTGTAGGCTGCCTTGCGAGCCTCTTGAGGATTTCTGTGAACAGAAAAATGTTTCAAGATGGCCGCCTTATAGGTGGACCATCTTAAATGATTTTGGTCCTCCAGCCCCGCAAAGAAACTGGAGTATTCGGGGGAGAAGGTCCACTTTACATATTGAATACAGCTTTGGCTGTCCTTCAAATGGAAAGTCTCCATCATTTGTTCAAACAACTCTAAGTGCTCCCAAACAGAATACTTAGCGTTCTTATGGTAAGGCGTGATGACGCTCCTGATCGCCTTAATCTGCTTTAAGGGGTCCTTAAGCAAGGCCCTTTTTGCCTTATTGGCCTTTTTGGTTCGGGTAACCCTTGTCCATTCATCCTCGGACTCAGAGGCACTGCTCCCAGAGGTTCCCGTCTGTTCTTCCAGGTTTTCCCGGATTCTGCGAGCCTGGGAATGGCTGGCAGAATGTGGGGACCTGGTCTCCTGTGTCCTGCGCAGTTCAGAGGAGTCTTCAGATTCCTCCTTGCTGCCAGGATTTGATGGGTACCCCCTCCACTGACCTAACTGGGCAGAGGTTTTCAGGATGCCCTTAATGGGCCTACTCTCCTGGGGTTCCCCACTGAACTGTACTGTACTTGGGTGCCCATACCCAGATGCCCACCCCTCCATTCCTGAGTGGTACTGGCCTATGAGCCCCATACTCTTAGCTGGATATTAATCTGCCATCCCTGTGGCCCTGTGCTCATGTGCGCCAGGGGACATGGGGGTGGTAGAGTCCAGGGACTGGGGGAGATGAAGGCCCCTGGTGTTAGGGCTCCTGCGGTTATGGTCAGGAGTCTCTCTTTCCCAGCGGACCTCATCTCTATCCGCCCCTGCTCCCTGTTGCAATGCAAGAGCCTGCATTTGTGCTTTCAGTTCCTCTGTTAAGGCCTTACTCGACTCTATCAGTTTCTCCTGCATCGCTACCTGTTGCTGGAGCCTCTCATTGTGCTGGCAGAGAGCCTCATTTTCCCTCTGTGCTTCCTGGTTGGTCCTGGAGAACTGGGCCAGTCTTTGCTGCAGGAGGGTTACCTCCTGAGCTGTGTCCCTATTGGCCTGCTCCTTTCTTGCTAGAGCATCCTCCACCCTCCTGGTGTGCTCTAGCAAGTTCTGATTTTCTTTTTGGAGGTCACCCAGCCCCTGGAGGGACAGGTGATTTTCTTCCATTTTCCTTTTTAAATGGCAGACTTCCTGGCCTATGGCGTCTCTTTCCTGACTAAGAGCCTGCATTTGTGCCGCCAGGTCGTCCCTCTGCCTTTGGAAGGCACCAGCATTCTGGCGCTCCTGATCAAACTCTGCCTAGGTATCCAGGTCTTTCAGAATTAGTTTGTTGCTCTCTGCCTTCACTCTATCTAGGTGGCCTTGCAGGGTGACTACCTGCTCAGCACATACCCTGTTGAAGTCCAGTTGTTGCTCCAGCTTTTTCTGGCTTTGCAGTAGGGAGTCCAAACCTTCTTGGTGTTCCTTCTGCAAGGCCAGAAATCTGGTATCCTGTTCTGACTTTTCCTTTTGCAGCACATCCATATCCTCCTTTATTTTAGTGATGTACTGTCTGGTCTCATTTTCTGACTCCTGGCTTCTGTGCAGCCTTTGCTCAGAAGAGTCCAGATCAGATTGGGCCTTCTCTAACGCCATCTGTTGCCTTTTTGCCAGATCATGGCCTTCAGCACATTTATTCTGTATGGCTCCCATATATAAATATAAATATGCCGCTATCCTAACGATCTTGTCGTGTTCATCTTTGGCCTTAGGAGCCATATATAGTTCACTCAGGGCCACATGTAATGGACCCTGATCTCTCCATAGTCTGACCCTGTTTCAGTGACCTGTCGCGTGATGGCCTGCAACCAGGCATCCTGGCCCTGCTCAACCCATTCACCTCTCACAAATAGTTTATGTAAGAAGTGCTCTCTGGCTATTTTCATATCTACCAAGGTCGTCATTCTAGAGATTGGTCTCTGTCCTGACTTACAGAAGTTAGTATTTTATTTTTGCAGAACAGAACTTTTCTTGGAGTGTCCCTTTTGAGGAATGCTTCACAGCGTAAGGCAGCGTGGTGATCCGACTGGATGTATGTATCCCGTCAGTTAGCACACTGTATTAAGCTGCACAAGTGGTATTCTAACCCAAACGTCCGGCCCGAGCCCCCAATTTGTAAGAGGATTCAATTCAGCACTACAGCTAAGTTAACGCCTAGTCTAGAATACTGAATGAAAACCCTTATTGATATATCTTTATGTCCAGTTCATGCGTTCTGGATGACTACCCCTATATAACACCCCTCTCTTGGAATCCCCCTGACCCCACTGAGCCAAGAAGTAGTTCTGTTTTGCAAATTTAAAAGGTTTATTTGATAATTTTAAATATATATATATCGCACCTTATAATAAATTAATAATTGAATAGCACACTTAATCTGATATGATAAAGATTAACAACGGAGAATCTGGCACTAGCACACTTCTTATAATCACTAATGAGTTGACATGAAATGGATAAGGTAGCACACTGGTAAATAGGAACAAAAGTATAATGTGGTAGAGGATGCTTTATGTAAGCTCAGGTGGATGCAATATTCAATGAATGCAGTACAGAAAATACTCAATATGATTTCAACCAAACAATGTAATCACTTTTCTCTGGCAATCCCCTCCCCCCCTTGATGCAAGGCAAGGAAATGGAAGGAAAACACACAGTTCTCAGAAATGCAATCAAATGTGATTCAGTTCACCCCAGCAAGCTTACACTACAGAAGTTGAAAACACAGGCAAAATGCTTTTATATGTGCTAGCAATGGATGAGAAATATGCTGGAAATGCTTTTAATTCCCTTTCAGAGGTTCAGGGTGAGTGGTATCTAGTTAATATTAGCTCAGGCTCACTCTTGCAATGATTCAGGAATGATTAGCAGGTTAAACGAATTTCTGGCAAATGGAAGGCAAGCAGCAGTTTTTAAACATGAAGAAATTAGCAAATCGCGGCAAAATTCGCGGATGCGCCGAGCGCTATTACCGAGGAACCACAAGGACTATCTCTATCGTTTTGGGGTCCTAGGAAAGCCTAGGATCTCATCTTCCAAATGAAAGTTACTGCAAGTCTCTAGCACAAACGGTTGCGGAGATATGAGCGATTAAATAAAGGTCGTTTTTCAGATTTGAAATTTGAAAGTTCAAAAAGACACGTGCAGCTTGCAACTAGAAAATGACAAGTGACAGCTTTGCAAATGACAGGTGACAGTTAGGAGACAGTTCTACTTAGATTAAAATAGGATTGAATTATATTATTTTAACTAGGAGATTGGTTCTGCACAGTTTTCTAGGTACTCACACTATATTCTTGAGTGAAATGGGCCTCGCCATGGATCTGGTCAGGTTTTAAACTCGCCTCTGGTCTCTGCACTTCACAGTGATCTGGGTCAGCTCTCTCTGGTTCTCTGGTCTGGGTCTCTAGTTCTGGATAGATTGAAGTCTCTAGTTTGGCTCTCTGGAGGTTTGATGGAGGTAAAGTATGGATTTTCCCGGCAGAGCTTCCAGCGGCAGATGGATTTGAAGGTCCCTATCTGTCCTGTCTGTCTGCTTTTATGTGTTTTGAATGTGGGTGTGTTCTAGCATCACTGACCCTACCTCTCTCTCAGCTTCTAATTGGTCAAACTTCCATTTATCATTTGATTGGGGAATGAACTGTGAGTCAGAGGGATGTCATTTTATGGCTTGCAGATAGGACACTCCTCTGTCAGATTGCACACATTCTATATTTGATAATAAAAGACATATTTCACAGTTACACAGTTGCTAGAAATTACATATACATGGTGTGGCTGAATTTAGCCATGTCTCTGTCCAAATCTGCTGTTTCTAAGAGCTTGCATTCAGAAATGGCACATAATTGACTTTTTAACTGATTTTTCACTTTCTGACATTGACCCAACTTTACATACATGTGTGCAGGGAGTATGGACATTAACTGATGAAGTTTCAGATTTTTAACATGCATACATTTAGAGTAATATCCACTTTTCCGCTAACACCCCCCTGAACATACCACCGGTTCTAAAAACCTCTTAAACTGTGGGCAGAAAAATCACAAGAATTATGGTATCATTTATAAAATTTTCACATGTCCGCTCTATGAGTTATTCATCTTTTTAGAGTTATGTTCTGGCTCCAAAGGGGTGTGGTTTCCTCTCAGCACAAGGTAGAAATACTGGTTTTTCCAGTTCTGCCAAGCCAGCTTGCTCTCACAGGCAGTGCTCCTCCCAGCTTCTGCCAAGAGGAAGCTACATTTTACGACTGCTGTAATAAAACCTTTGCCTGAGTCAGGAGAGGCTCATTGTTCAAGAGGAAGCCATTTATGATCCTCTCAATAAACCCTCTGCCTGGGTGAAGGGAGTTGCATTGTTCACTCTCCTGCAGAGCACAGGTAATTCAATTATCAGATAGATGGCATATCCTTAGTGTGAGCAGCAAAAGGGCAGCTAGGCCTGGGAACACAGCTGTGACTCAAGTTTCACTCCTGATGGGGGTAGTTGCCAGGCAGAATTCAGTTCCTTAAGCCAGGTTTCAGATAAAATGTCACTTTTTGTTCCCCAGTTCCTGCATTCAAATAAAACTAAACATTTTTACATATGCAGCTAGAAGGCTGATTCTAAGTTTAAAACTATGACATTTAAACAATTGCAACCTATGTGACACTCAAAGTAGGTCACTCATTTCTTTTAAACATTTAGATTTGTAGTGTCTTTAAATCCAGTGCAACTTAAACTGCTGACTCCATAGCAGTTTTGTTATAAGCATTGTTTTGGGCTCTTCATTTCCCAGATTTTGTAGGCACACAACACTCCATTCTACCAAATGTCTGCTGGTGTCCAGTGAGTTTTTAGATGTGTTGCAATGTTTAAAATAGACAGTTTGAGCCTGCCTTCAGAGAAACACAGGGTGGTTTTAAACTGCCGGCTTTTGGATAGTGGTGAGTACTGGTACTGCACCCATTTTTGGGATTTAAGAAAATGAATTCCCAACAATTCTAGGTTGCATTTGGCAATCAGCATTGCCATTCCCAATGGTTTCAGACTACTGTGCGGGTAGTCCAATGGTGATTTTAAAGCGCTTTGAAGCTAACCGGCGCTACTGTTTTTCCTTTGGCAATCCATTTCCCTCATGGCAACCCGGCCTTTCATTCTCGCACTGGTGGGTGACAAGTGAGGCAACCATTTTGGTGTGCGCACAAACTGCGCAGCTTTCCTGGATTTCGGCGCACATGTGGGTTTTCTGCCATCTTGAATTTTCTAAGCCCACAGCACCAAATGTTGTGGCATGATAGCTTAAACGTGGGTCAGGACACCCAACAAAGAACATCATCCTGATAACACATCACCCCTTTTTCACCCCCAAGTAATTTATGCATAATACTCTGAAACACACTTGCGGCTGAGACCAAACCAAATGGCATGCGAACACACCTGAAAAATCCAATCGGGGTGATGAAGGCGGCGAGATCCCTGGAATTAGGGTGCAATTCAACCTGATGGTAGGCCGATTTAAGATCTAGTATGGAGAACACTTTTGACCCAGCTACTCCCACCATCAAATCATCTATTCGGGGAAGAGGAAACCTGTCTGCCACAACCATGCTGTTTAGATGTCTAAGATCTATACAGATCCTCAAAGACCCATTCCCTTTTCTGACTACAACTATAGGACTGACCCATTCAGATGCTTCTATCTTTTCAATGACACCATCTCTTTCCATTCTCTTAAGTTCTTCCTCTACATCTCCTCTAAGAGGAATAGTTCGCAGTTTTGCAATCTTAGGTACAGCTCCTTTCTTTAGGCGAATTACATGTACAAAGCCCTTAAGACACCCCAATTTCCCAGATAACGTGGTTTGTATCTCTGTGGGCTCTCCTCCCGCAACAGACATTACCTGCTCGGGATGACTTGCCTCAAGCCTTATCTTCAATTCAGCTTGATCACTCCATGACAACAATTCACCCCCTCTGTTGGTAACATACACATAACCTTTGGCCTTCCTGTCCTTAAACTGTAATTCAGCATCAAAGCAACCTATAATATCTATGGGAACATCTCCATAAGCATTTGCTTTAACAGTATTTTCCCACAGAGTACAACTATCGAATTTGTTCCTCCACACTTCCACACTTATCAAGGTGTAGTCAGCACCACTATCCATTAGCATGCGTACTGGTACACCTCGAATTACAACCTCATCATAAATTTTCTGCGTTTTCACTCTGCCATTGACAGCATTCACTGTAAATACCACTTCTCTGCCATCCTCACAATATGACTCATCTTCATAACTTGCACTTATTTCATGCACTTGATTTGACCCAGCATTAAAATGTCTACAACATCGGGCAATGTGCCCTCTCACACCACACTCATTGCATATGATATGAATAGCAAAGCAATCCTTATCCGAGGCTATATGCGACAAGCTTCCACATCTAAAGCATCGTCTCCCTGGAAAACCTCTGGATTGTCCTGAATCCCTAACCATCTTGAAAGAATTCATGTCTTTGGGAATCCCTCTGCTATCTTTTGCAGGAACCCATTGACGCCATCCTCTGCCAGTTGCCGGTCTGTTCTCTTCGCTCCTTTTAGCATTCTGCGAGGCGCGTCTTGGATTCCACGTACTCTGCCTCTGAACAACCTTTGACACCTTCAGCACTGAACCCTGACTCTCATCCAACTTGGATTTACCATTGCTCACAGTATCCGATTGAAGAACTTCAATGCACTTATCTGTGTGTTCCACCATTTTCGCTATCTCAATTGCTCGATCCAAAGTGGGGTTCCTCTCTTTCCATAGTTCTTTCCTAATACTGTCATTGGAACATTTAATCATTAGCTGGTCTCTCAAGTGCTCATCCTGACAGTGAGTGAATTTGCATTTCACTGCTAAGCCCCTTAAAGCCGTGACAAAATCCTCGATACTTTCCCCATTCTTCTGCTCTCTCGTGGCAAATTTATATCTTTCCAATATAATGTTCTCCTCCACTCTAAAATGCCTGTCCAGTTTGGCTAATGTCCTTTCATATGGACCAGCATCCAAAATGTCAGAAGGCTCCGGCAATCTCTTTAAGACCTCTTGGCCTGCAGTTCCCAAACAGTGAAATAGCAATGCCTCCTTGCGCTCATTGGAGTAGTTGGCACCAAACACTGCTAAGGCATATTTGCTGAATCCTTCCTTCCAGTCTTCCCATCTAACCCTGGGTTCACCTGGCACTGCCAGAAAAAACACAGGAGCAGGCACATTTGCCATGTCTCAAAGTTGCAGAATAGAATAACAAGCTTGCAATTCTGGTTTAACCAAAAGAGCTCCCACCCACACAGGTAGGTGACACTAATTAAAAGATAGCTGCTTGGTTATCTACTCACCCTGGAGCGCCTCACCAGGGTCATCGGCGGCGACTCCTTTCTCAACCTTGCTCAGCGTGGGGCCAGGGTGTCCAATGGCCGCTCGGAAAACACACAACCCAAAATCCAATTATAAAAGTGCCAAAGCCGTGTCTTTGCCAGCCCAGTCTCCACAAGTTCAACAAAATTGCAGGGGTCCAATTCCAGCTCCCACGGACCACGGAGATTCCAGGGGTTTTCCTCTGGCGCTAGCAATGTCCCTCCAGTGGATGCCACACACTGGATGTCAGGCCGTCAATAATCCACTGAAAAAGGCCCTCCCTCAGGCAAGTCAGGCTGGCTCCGCTCCACAGCCAGCACACTAGATCTGTAGAAAAGGCGCTGGGGGTCGTCCTCAGGGTCCCAGTCAAAATCCTCGTCGCCAAATGTTATGTACAAAGGGAGGCTTTCACATAACCAGTAGTTTAAAGGTAAAGAACCTTTTATTTGTAAGTTGATGACATAAAACGACCCCCAGCAGGAGGAGTACAATCTTCCCACTAAGGCCCTGCTTCTTCACTGGCTCTCCTTGGAACCCTGCTACATAAGATGCAGTTCTATGTTCTATAGTATCTAAGTGACAATAGACATAGTGAAGGAAATATTATACACTCATGGTTTAACAGGTAAACATTGGAAACACTGCACATCCTAACAAGGCCCTCTGCAATAAAAGACTGTCATTGAGAGAGAGACGTTGGCAGTAGGTCCTGATGCCTATATTTTGAACTGTTACCTCATTGGCCAAGAAGCCAGAGTGTTTGCAAAGCTTGCACATGCTGCCTTGCCCCATACTGAAAACGTGTGGAAGGGAATGTACTTCTCAACCATCCTGACATTCTTTCTTGAACACTTTCCTATTGGATCCATTGTTATCTAGATGTAAGGGTTGGCAGTAGGTTTATTAGTATAGGCCCTTTTATTTTGACAGAGACTCCACTAGGACTGCGTTATTTATTATTTGATGATCGTAGCTTGCTCCCATCCTTAGATTTAGGTTTACATAGGCGTTCAACCCATCTATTTGAAGTTCAATAAACACCCTCGAACTGTGATCACTTGTGTCTCTCTTCCACGTTCGATACCATGCATTCCTTACACTCGCCCTTTGGTTGGCAGGCACCCTGAAAGGGGTTTAAGTTAACATTCCCCCCCCACCTGTGACTAACATTTGTGCATGGTATTTAGGGGCTAATATTTACTATACCCCAATAAACCCTTTGTAATAGCTGATGTGGCTTTTGACCTTACCTGTGTCCAATCTTCTTTAGAGACTGGGCAGAGAAGACGAAGGGGGCTTGGCCAGTGATAGAGAGAGAACGCACCAAATGGCAGAGCAGCATAGTGGAATGCCAGCCGGAGCAGCCTGGAGAGGCTGTGAGAGTGAGGCAGGAGGGCCTCAGAGGACCAACGCAGAGACCAGCTCAATGGTCACCTAAGGAACCCCGCCTGGCCTAAGAAGCTGCAAGAATGAGGCAGGAGGGCCTTGGAGGACTGGTGCACAGTTCAGCTTAAAGGTCACATAAGCAACTCACACAGCCCAAACAGCTGCCAGAAAGAGGAGCGAGAGCTTCGACTGATTGAAGGGGAGCTCAGTGGTCAAGACGTGCATGTGCTCTGCAACCACCAGAGAAGCAGCATTTCCGAATGTCCCTCCTGCGGAGCACTGCACAAGGCAAACAGGTGCGTGGTGGCTCCAGTGAAATGGGAGGTGGGTAAAAGAGTGGAGAGAAAGAGAAAAGAAAACAGAGTGGGGAGTGTGACCAATTGACTTCTGCCCTGCAGGAGTACAAGGATGAGTAGAGGCTAAAACGCCCACTCTGCTCTCACACTTCTACAAACCAAGAGCCAACACAATCCTAAAGGTGATTGGGCCTCATTACTACCCTGGCGCTAATGGTTTAACGGCGCCGTAAAGAGCGTCGGCGCCGTTAAACCATTAGCGCCTGATTACAAGGTCCCTTAGCGGGTTGGAGGCTTTAACGCCTGCTTTTTGCAGGCATTAAAATCCAACCCGCTAAGGGACCTTGGAGCTAATTACGGCAACCGTAATTTACGGTGCCGTAATTAGCGCCTTCCCCATCCCCATTATGCCCTATGGGGCAAAATGGGAATGGGGAAGGGCAAATGGTGAATGGGGAATTACCACCCCCGCCAACCTTGTGATGGGGGCGGTAATGCCACCATCCACCATGCCGGAGACCGGCATGGACCATGGTGCTAATAGCACCATGGTCCAGCGCCTGGGTCGTAATGAGGCCCATTGTGTGGTAATGTTGGAAGAGAGAAAGATATGCTCTCAAGAGGGGTGTGAATGTGGTTCAGTAGCAACTCAAACAGCAAAGTATAACAGTCCAAAATAAAGGAATGTTCAATCACAGTTCTATGAAAATATATACTTTAATCAAACACACCATGTATAATAATAACTAACTAGAAAATACTTTACAAACCCCTCTAGAAGGAACACAGAATATACAAAGATAGAAAAAATGCAGCACTCTTGGTATTGAGACAGTGGGAGAAAAGGCAATAAAGAAAACAGTGATCAAAGGATATGTTCTTGAGGTTGCAAAAGGGATTAAAATGACCTATCCAGTCTCTAGAGGTCAAAGATGTACCAGGGGGTCAGATATTAGTCAATAATATTGCTGAAAAGGCCTTGGTTGTCTGACAGTGTCAAACCAGGCTACTCTGCATAGATCGCGGGTTCTCTTCAGTTTGAAGATGCAGCAATCGCAGGGGTCCATCGGTAAGATGGTGTCAAATCGGGGTCTAACAGAAGGTAGCTGCAGTCTCGAATCATCTACTCAAGCGGCTACCAGTTTCGGTTTAGGGGTCAGTATTGACAGTGGTTGAACTGGTTCTGAAATGTTCAGGCAGGGCTCAGAGGTTGCAGTTCGGGAGACACAAGGGTCGGTCGATCGATTTACAGGAGTGGCAATGAATAGGCTGGTGCTTCGGATGGGTACTAGAGCAATGCAAGGTAAAAGTGTTTTGTTAGTTCGAGCAGAGGCATCAACGCAATTCAGCGAGTGCGGTGGCATACAGAGTAGAGCAGGTAACAGCGGTTCAAAGAACAATGAATGGCAAAGGCAGTGTCAAAGAGTCCTGATAGATCACCTGGTGTCAAATACACTCAAATCACTAGGTAGTGGGTCAACATCACAAACAGGGATCTCGGCTGTTCTGTCCTCCAGGTGCTGTGAGTCCCACTCCAGGGTATCAAGGGCCAAGGTTAGTCCTTTCTTGGGCTCCCAAACTTGGGCACACACCTTGATGAGTCCTGCAACATGATGAGGTCCAAGGCAACAGGGTGGCTGGCAGAGATGTAGTTTTGATCAAGCAGCAGAGGTCACTCCAATGGTCCATGGGGATGGTTAGGGGACAGAGCTTGCCTCTGTCTTGGAACACCTGCCTTCAGCTCACAACTGGAGGACTCTGGAATGAACTGCTCTCCCTTTAGGATTGGAGTCCAAAGGATGATTCAAAGAAGCTGTGTGAGACCCCTTCTTTTAAAGGCAAAAGTGATTGGACTAATGCTAGCCTGCTTTAGGGGTCCAATACCTGCTCTTGAAAGGAGTGGCCCTTGCCCTTCTGACATCACACCCAAAGGGCATTGTGCTACAGCAAGTGGCGGGGACAGGAAAGAGACAGAAAGAATCAATATGGCAGAATCTTCCCAAAAACTGTACCGATCTCTCTCTGGCTACACTAACCCCGCCTTCTTCCCTGCTCAACAGAATAAAGGTCCTTTAGAAATGCAGCACCCTGGTGTGAGGCGTAGCCCTTTGTGAATGGGTGTGTCCTTTTGATTCCTGTTCCCAGGCCAGCTTTCTGTGAGTGGCTGTCTCTGGGGAAAGGATGTCACCTGCCATTACAAAGGAACGAAGTGAGGCAATTACCCCAATGCTACAGGCCTGTAGGGATATGGCCCAAAAAAGCAACTTGGGATTCTCATCCTGCATATCTATAAGGCACCACAGTGGTCTGTGGCACGTTTGAACGGTAAAATGAGACCCACATATGTGGGTTTTCACTTAGTAAACACCCACATGACTGCAAAGGTCTCCTTTTTGATTGTGGCCGAATTGCGCTCTTGCTTGGTGAAGCGCCTACTAGGATAAGCACAAGGTTGCTCTACCCCTCAGGAGTTGTTCCAACTTCCCCCATATGTGCATCCCTTATGTGGACACTTGTTCAAGTTTTGATTGCTATCTGATTTGTTAGCATTCATTGGCTTGTGGCAATACTTGTTCCAATCGTTCCTATATTGACTTTTCATATTTGTATTTTGTATTTTGTTTATTTGTATAGCACTGCCAGCCCAAGGGCATCTGTAAAGATGTTTACAGTTGTTGCCTTTCAATTACTTTGTTACAGTTAATTTGATCATGACAACATTAACTCCAGTTTTCTCCATATTGACATGTCATATATGAAGACTCTGGTAAATTCAGTCTTTGAATATCACTTGTTTGAAGGGAGGCAATTCCCCCAAGGCTACAGCCCTGTAGGGATAATGGAGATAAACATTTGCAAAGCCCAGGGATCTTTATGCTGACTTAATGTCATAGGGAATTTCCAAATTCTAGACAGCTCTGATTTTCTTAGGGTCCATCCGTATCCCGGCTCTGCTTAACACATATCCTAAGAACTTGTCTTCGGGTTAATGGAACAAACACTTTTTGGATCTTGGCATAGATATGCTGTGCCCCAAACTGTATGCGAACCTCACTGACATCCTTTTTCTGCTGTTCCAATGTTGGTGGGAACACCAGAATGTCATCCAGATATACCCAGACTGAGAGACCCACTAAGTCCACTGAGATGGTATCCATGAATCTCTGGAAAACGGCTGGGGCATTCCACTAGCCGAATGGCATTACTCTGTATTCGTAATACCCCAATGGTGATTTGAATGCCATTTTCCATTCATCACTCTCCTTTATGCGCACTAAGTGGTATGCTTCACATAGATCCAATTTTGTAAACACAATGGATGAGCAAAGGCATTCCATAATGCCCCGACTCAATGGCTAAGGGTTCCTGTCCTTAAGGGTGATTTTACTCAGCAGGCCGTAATCCACACATGGCCTGGTGCTGCTGTCCTTTTTAGGGATGAAAAAGAGGGGGGCCTCGGCCGGGGAACGTGAGGGAACAACGTAGCCTTTTTTGAAGGCACACATCTAGGTAGGCACCCAATTCCTCCCTCTCAAGAGCAGTCAGGGAATAAATCCATCCATAAGCGATGGCCTTTTTAGGAACAGCTGTATTGCCCATTCGACTTCTGGATACAGTGGTAGGGGCATCTCTTCGGGATCGGAAAACACTTTACCGTACATGTGGTAGTTGGCGAGGATGTTCTGAATGGTACAAAGACGATGTAGGGAAGAACCAGAGACCTGCTGTTGAGGTCTCTCCTCAATGATTTCTCTGTGGTTATTTCTGGTCAAGATGCACTTCTCTGAGCTCAATAAAAGGATCTGGCTAGGCCAATTGATGTGCAGGTTGTGCAATTCCAGCCATGACAGACCCAAAACCACTGGATATGCAGGTGATTGAATAACATCAAATCATATATATTCCTGGTGATTACCAATGGCCAGCCATAATGCTCCAGTCTGTTTAACTACAGCTGCAGAAGCTAGAGGTGTCCCATCGATGACTTCCACCTTCACCGGAACAGAGCGCTGCATGAAGGGAATGGCGTGGTTCAAGGCCAAGGCGCGGTTTGCCAGATGCACCAGAATCAACCGTTACCATGGAAAGGATCGGAACAGGATCGGGTCCATGTCAGAGATTGATGCCCAACGTGAACAAGGAAGAGGTGGCCATAGGCAATGGGGAGTACAAAAGAAGGAAGGTGATGTATCACAGCAGGGCTTGCTGATTCCTTCCTATCCATCAACAATCCATCACTTTCCCTGAGGCTTGGGAGGCCCAATGGGACAAGTGCCTAGGTAATGTCCTGCACCCCCACAGTAGAGACAGAAGGGATGTTGGCTCCGTCTTTGTTTTTCTGCCTCTGATAGAGGACCCCCGAGGGTGCAGAGTTGCATGGGTTCTTCGCTCGCATCACATGATATAAAGGGAGTAGGCGTAGGAAGAGCAGGTCTGATTATCAGCCGGTCCTGATCTTCTTCTTTCCCCTCAGCGTTCAGTTAACCGATGATCAATCCAAAGCACGTGGTCAATCAAGGCCTGCAGGGAGTCAGGTTCCAGATTATCTACTAGCTTATCCTTATACTCTTCTTTAACGCTCTGCGGAACAAGGTACGCTGAGTTATTTCAGGCCATTAGAGTCCGATACCAACTGACAGAAATGACTGATGTAAGTGATGAGGTCTTGATGGCCTGCTTAAGTTCCACAAGCTGGTTTTGGGCACTCAATGCACTGGATGCCAAGTTTGGCAATTGAAATACTACCATGACTGTCTTTTTGAAGTACAAAAAGATATCCAGGATCGGGCTATTCATTGGCACGTACGACATGGGCCACGACAAGTCATTACCGGTCATCTTGCAAAGTATGTAGCCAATCTTGGCTTTGTCCATTGAGAAGTGCATGGGTAGTGTGATGGGGTCAGAAATGAGACGCGCACACAAAGGTATAGTTTTCTCAGTTTCAGGCAGTTTCAGACATGTTCATTAAACAGAAATGTCCTCTTTATCCTCTATCCCTGTCTCGGGAGAATAGCTCATGGGCAACATGCTCGCCTTGTAAGCAAGACGACACGGAAGAACAACATAGGTTCGATCCCCGGGTACGGGCTTAGAAACCTCTGGGTATTAAGTGCGTTATAAATAACCTATCATATCATATCATAAGTAGAGTTTCCCTGCCTAGGAAACTAAAACTACAGATCAGTCATTAAACTTATAAAACTGTCATTGTGTTGTGAAGGGATCATGAGTCAGACCCAGACAGCAGGTTCAAGTTTTTTTAAAACACAATTTTACTAACTCAAAAAGCAGGATGGAGTGATGCCTAACTTGCTCTATTGTAAACTGGGATTTCCTTACCTAAAGAAAACTAAGGGTAGTCTGCGTCAGGACGTCCAAAATAATTAGCTGTCTGTGTCCAAAACATAAAAACCTATACTTGCCCTCACAACTTACTGGATACAATGTGTGGGAATGTCAGCATCAAAATGAATAGTGTCAAAAATATAGTTCAGCGCTTCTTCTGGCTTTTGGCTTGTGTGAGAAACCTGAAGATGTCTCACTCACAAGTCCCCGGGGATCTGTCATCCAGGTGGCCAGGACATGCCCATCACTATTGGATCCATTTCCAGGAGGTGGACCAGTGCGGGAGGATCACCTGGATGAGGGGTCTTCGGGGAGTCGAAGTGGGACACCGAAGGGTGAGACGCGGTATCCCCTTCTTTATGACACCTTTTCCCTTTTGTGCCCAGTAGAATACTTAAAAACTCTACCCCCCCCCTTTCCAACACAAACCCTTTCTCACACTGTAAGTGACAACAGAATAATATCAGGGCCGTTTACCTGACATGTCCCAACACAAGGGTCAGGGAGAGTCAGGTAATTGCCGACAACTACACAACCTGACGGCCCTTTCCCTTCCCCATAGGGATAAAAGGCAGCGTATGAAAACACACTCTGGGCAAGGCTGAACGCACGAGGAGGCAGTTATTCCAGGATGGCAGTTCAAACGGAGGGGAAAGGTGCCGAGACCTGAAAGGACGTCAAGGAGGGTGTTGCCCTTGCCCTTTTTAGCCCAGACCCGCAAAGCCTCCGACAAAGGAAACATAAGACCGGGAATCGCAGCTGGCAAATGGTGTGACGGATGTCAGTGGTAGATGGAACACTCCTGCACTGATAGCCAGAGCGGGGAGACGCGGTTGCCATCGTGGGACCGTCCTTGACTCCAGCAGCAAAAGAAAAGCCAACGAGTTCAGCAGAGCCAGTGAGTCGGAAGAACCTGATAGTGGACCGGACTGTGTTAGGCTCAAGGTTGCAGTGGTAACATTAAGAAGATTAAAAGACAGAGGTCTTTTTGTGAATGAACTTGGTACCAGAGATAGAGTGGTCTGGCGCCACGTGGGCGCTCACTTGAAGGTCTTTAGCTGGTACCCCACTCCTGAACAAAGAGAATGTGGAATTACAAAAATAGTGAAATTACAAGCACCAAGAGGCCATAGGGAAGGCCGGCGTGAGGTGTCAAGGTCTTCATACAAGGGTCAAGCTAAACCCCTTGTACAATCGAAAGTCCTTGACACATTGCAGATGTTTTGATGATTCTGAAATTGTGAACCTGACTGAGGGAATTGTGAAACAGGTGTTTGCGCCCGGCTGAGGGTAACACCCTACGAAGAGGGATTTATTTAAGACTGCACTTGGCATAGGCTAACAGAGTGAACCAGCGAGACGTGATCGCCCTTCGGAAGTCTCTGTTTAGAATTGGCAAGTGCTTTGGAAGGTCTTAGCCTGGATGAGAGGAATCTAACTAAAACTAGTGAATTGTTTAAAAAGACATTGAGACTTTTGAATATTACAAATGAAGAGATTGGGATTGAAAGGCAGCGGTGAACCTGACTAAGGGACATCAAGAGAAAAGTTAGCTGAAGTGAATTCCACATTGTGAAGGAGCTAAGTGAACTACATTGTGACAAGCATGAACCCGATTGAGGGATGTCCACAGTGAATGGTTGGTCTGAACCCGACTGAGGGAGGCTGACGGCTGAGAGAAGATCAGAGCCCGGCTGAGGGAGATCCAAGGGTGACGGATAATCGCCTGACATGAAGATTAGCAGAAGTAACTTTTGTTTTGTTGTTTTTTGGCATATCGGGCCATCTGAAGCAAGAGACTTTGCATGAGAAGAGACTTGGGCACAGCAGGCCCTGATATAGAGAAAAGGAACTGTGAGCTCATGCAAGAGAAGCCCAGGAGTGTGCTGTGCTCAAGAGTCCCTGTTTGTCCCGTGCTAAAAAAACGTGGGGAAGGGAGACCCCAGCCATAACATCCTGACTTATAATTTGGGAACAATTCTTTCTTTTCTTGTGAACATTATCCCACACTATTTTGTAGCATAGCAATAAGGATTGGCAATTGTTTTTTTCAGTATAGGCCCTTTTTATTTGATTTGACTCTACTAGGGGCCTCATCACGACCCAGGCGGTAAGTTACCTAAAAGCAGGTGTTAAGTCCGCCATGGCGCTAAGGGACCTCGTACTCAGGCGGTAAGGGTCGGCGCTGTTTACGGCGCCGTAAACCCCTTACCGCCTGGGTCGTAATGAGGCCCTAGGACTGTATTATTATTATTATTTCATGGTTGTAGCTTGCTCCCATATTAGATTTAGGTTTAGAATAGGCATTTAGCTAACCCATTTTACAGTTTAATAAACACCTTTGAACTGTGATCATTTGTGTCTGCCTTGCTTTGATGCCATGCCTTCCTTACACTTGTAATCAGCATCCCCTTCCCCAAGTTCAGAATAGTTCATAAAGCACAGGGGTTCCCTTCCCCAAGAGCTCAAATCTTCCAGCTTTCAAAACAACACTTGACTTCAAAATTACATAAAAGGTTATTGCAAAACACAAGCTTCATTATAGGTGTTTTCAGTCACCAGTCGGACTTACGGCTTCTCACAAGGTCCTCCGCCGACACAGGTTCCTTTCTCTCCATGCGGTACCTCGCGTCTTCTCCCAGCGGTCCTCTGTGAGACACTCTCTCATGAAATGTCCCCACCTCCCATAATTCCGGCATTGCCCTTGTCCTCCTCCTCTGGGTCCTCCATACCCGATATCCCCTCCCCTTGACCCTCTAAATCCTCCTCTCCCACCTCGGCCACCCCTCACTGGCCATTGTGGTCCCTCATACTGATTTTCCCCTGCCCATGAGTCCTGGTTATTACCTGTCCAGGTTGCTGCCATTTGCACCGGTATTCCCATCTCTCCTTGGTCCTCCTCCCATCCTCTTTCTGCTGTGTTAGTTGCTGCTACTGTACTGACCTTCAAAAGTTTACTTTGTACTAATTTAGCCTCGTCTGCCAGCCGCCGCTGAGCTATCTCTTTCTCTTTCTCTTTGATCCTTTTGCAATGGTGTACTATTATGCTTTGAATTTCTGGCCATCCCTTGGCTTCTATCCCAGCTATTTTGTCAAGGGCCTTTGGTACTTTATACACGGCTCACGCTCCAATAGCAGTGCTTCTTCTGCAACTCAGGACTCAAACAACTGTTTCCCTTGATCAAGCCAGTCTTCTTCCTACTGCTTGCCACCTGCCTCCAGCGTCCTGTACCTTTGCTTCCTGCTGCATAAACTCTGCACTTTTCCACGGATCTCGAGGGCTCCTCCTGCCACACCACTACATCGGAGACGTCTTGCAAATATGAAGCTTGGTGTGTGTTTTTTACCTTCTCTGTACGTATCTACAATACTAAAGTATTCCCAGTGCACCTGCTCTCTTGTTTGCCTTGGCTACTAGGCCACCTGGTGAGTTTGTGCTCGGACTATGCTGTGCAGCCCCACCTCTTTCTACCAACTAATCTCTGCCGCCCCTATTACAGTCACCATCTCCCCATCTTTTCTAACTGCTACACTATTGCCTATCCTCCCTTTCTCACAAAGTCTGGAAGAAAACTGCTTAAAAAAGACATCCTGACCACTAACCCTGGCCTACCTATCGCAGACACCTACGTCAGCGCAACTTCCAGACAGATCTTCACTGATATCCTCTTTTCTGTCCCCTCTCCAGATCTGTGGATCCTCATCTCAATTCTACTCTCTCCTCTCACACCCTCACCCATTAATGGTGGCACTAAATGGGAAGTCCTCTTGGCGAGCTTTGCATAATCCAGGTATATCATTACTGTCCATCACACTGGCACTATCTTGGTTCAAGGTCCTCAACCCAACCTCTTCTTTGAACAGCACCTGTCATCCCTCATTAACTTCCTTCCCTCACCTGCTACTCCTTCTTCCACTCTCTCTGTCGCCGCCCTCCGGCTGGTAAACCACAGCCCTGTACCCCTCCTCGGAAGTCCTCCAAAGGTGGAGATCTCTTGTATCTAGCCACGCCTAATGCTCGTTCTGCCATCAAACACTCTGCTGACATCTGCCTCCTCCTTGAAGACATTGGGCCTCATTATGACTCTGGCAGTAGCCGTGCCGGTAAATACTGGCATGGCTGCCGCCGGAGTCATTTATTTTCCGGCACCTGGGAATGGAGAACTACCAGGGCATTACAGCCCCGGCCGGTCCCTCCGGCCAGACGCCAGAAAGAAGAAAATCCCCATTCCCATCGAGCCCCATTGGACTCAATGGGAATGGGGAGGACGGATGCACCGCCACTGTGTGCAACAGTGCCGGTGCATCCGTCAACGTCTGCGAGAAGGTGCCGTTCAGCCCACCAGGTCAGACCTGGCGGGCTGAAAGGCACCGCTCGCAGAACTCAGAGTATGCCAGTCCGGAAATAACGGTACGGGAAAGCTTACTGGTACTGTTGTTTCCGGACCCGCTTATTTGTAATGACCCCCCATTGACCTCAATATCCTTGCCCTTACCGAAACGTAGTTCAATGCCAGCTCAGTCACTGCTTTTGACTTCCTTCTCCCGGATGGCTATAAGATCTCTAAGCCTCGCCCTAACTGTGCTGGTGGTGGGGATGCTCTGATCTTCCCTGAGTGGGTCCCCTCTTCCCTCATACCCACCCAGCCTTAGTCTTGCTTCTAGAGCCTGGTCTGCAAGCTGGTCATCTCTCCCATGTCCACCATGACCATTGCCACTATTTACAGGCCACCTGGCTTTACAACCCTGTTCCTCTCTGAATGGGCCAATGTTGCCTCCTCTCTCCTCACAACCAACTCTAAACTCCTTGTGGGTGATTTCAACATCCACCCTGACTCCTCAATCACGGCATCCACTCTCTTCTGTGACCTCTGCACCTCACTTTCCCTCGCCATTCTCCCTTCTGGTCCTACTCACTCGGCTGGATACACTCTGGATGCTTTCATTAACACTGATCTTTCACTCTCCTCCCCACTGATTACCCCTCTCTCTTGGTCAGATCACTCTCTCCTCTCCTCTCACCTGGGTCCTCTCGGCCTACTGACCACACCTTCCCAGCACTGTAAACCTGGTTATAGCACATCCGTCTGATGAAAGGAGTGGTTCATAGTGATAATACCGAATTTAAAAATCTCGAAAACCAAAATCTCGAATACAAAAGGCCGAAAAATAAAATATCGAATTTTTTTTTCAACGTGTTTTTTTTCATTTTTTTTTTATTTTACCCCTTTTTTTTACTTACCTGACCCCAAAAACATATATAAATAAATAAATAAAAAATTCGATATTTTTTTTTCGATATTTTATTTTTCGGCCTTTTTGTATTCGAGATTTTGTTTTCGAGATTTTGACTGACCACCGAAAGGAGTGTCAGCTGCTGCCTTCACATTTACCTTCATCCACCCTCTTTTGCCACTACAGACTCTACCTCTGACTCTGTGCTCGGCAACCTCCATCTTGACATTACTAATACCCTTGACAATCGTCCAGTCATGATGATCCCCCTGAAACATGACTCCAAGCGTAACACCTGGTACGACTCCGAACTTGCAGCCTTCAAACGCAAGTGCAGAGCTGCAGAATGGAAGTGGCAGACTTCAGGCTCACCCTATGACAAACTGGCCTGTTGCCTGCTCCAAAGGCGATACAAACTTTCAATCCATACCAAGAAAAGGGGCCCACATCCAGGCTTGGCTCTATGGTGCATCCAACAACATGGCTGAACTCTTTAAAATCTGCAGGGAACTAGCCAACCATTTCAAAGTCTCCTCCTCACCTATTGCCCCTCACAGGCCCTCTGCAAAGCATTGGCCACACACTTCACTGCAAAAACTCAGGAGATCCAGAGAACCCTTACGTCCCTCTCCTTCTCCACTTCCCCCTACGGCCTCCCATCCTCCTTCTACCTTTCTCTGCTCATTCTCTCCTATCACAATTGATGAGGTCACCAGAGTTGACAGCTCCATGAAGGTTGCCTCGAAAAAGTTTTCCCCCTGTACTTCCAAAGCCATTAAGGACAATATTGGCTCTCTTGCCCCTGCACTTGCTGATTTCTGCAACCACTTTTCCCCACTAGATCTTTCCCCTCCACACTCAAGCAGTCCTTTCTCTGGGCCCTCCTGAAAAAACCTTTTGCAGACCCATCTTGCACAGCCAACTACCACCCCATATCCAACTCCCCCTTCCTTGGAAAACTCTGGGAGAAACTGGTCTTTCCCCAACTGAGCCAGCACACTGAACCTGTTGGTTGCCTTCACGACCATCAATCTGGATTCCGAGCATCCACAGGCATGGAAACTGCTCTTCTGAACACCTGTGAGGAACTGCTCGCATCTCTTGATTCCAACTCTCCAGCTGTTCTCATTCTACTTGATCTCTCCTCTGCATTTGATATCGTCAACCACTCCATCCTCACAAAACGGCTCCACGATACCCTAGGTATCTCGGAGCGGGCACTGGACTGGCTGACCTCCTTCCTCAATGACGTCTGTCCGAGGTTATTCTGGGCTCTTTCTCCTCCCCCACCTCTCTCTCCACATGTGGTGTCCCCCAGGGCTCCAACCTTTCTCCTTGGCTCTTTAACACTTATCTTGCTCCCCTTCAACACTTCATTTCCACCTTCTCCCCTAAATTCCAGTGTTATGCAGATGACACACAAGTCTTCTTTAAACTTCCCTCTGACCCTCTCCTTACTTCCTCCATCATTCCTGATTGCATATCTGCCATCCAGTCCTGGTGTACTTCCAATGATCTCTGCCTTAATGCCAGAAAAACTAAGATCCTTCCTATTGTGACTCCAGCTCCATTCTGTCTTCCCTTCACTCTGGCCATCTTCTATGGGCTCTCACCCTTTCCTTCATCTGAAGCCAGAAACATTGGAACCATCTTCGACTCCTCCATTTCCTTCCTCCCTCACATTCCTCCCTGGCTTCCTATTTCAGTCCGTATTCACTTCAAAGTTGCAACGTTAGTGCACAAGTGTTTATACAGAAAGGCAACAGCGTACCTGAAGAGCTGCATCACCCAAGACCTACCCACTCGCGAGCTCTGTTCCGCAAATTTGGGAACAATTAACAAAAGCAGATTCCAAAGGGTGGGTGGTCTAGGGAAGGCCTTCCCCAACCAAGCTGCACTGATATGGGACTCTCTCCCTAGCACTTACAGGTTGGACAGCAATGTGAAAACCTTTAGGGCATCACTAAAAACTATTCTCTTTAAATAAGTTGCTGGTTCATTGTCAGCTATGACGCAGCCTCTTGATATATACTGAGATCAATATGTCCTGTACTTTTGTTATGTTCTATTGTGTTGTTGTGGCGCCCAGATGCCTGTGGTACAAATAAATAAAACAAATTAAAAAAATACAGGACTTTGCCAAGAAGGCCCACTTTCAGCTCCACCTCTGCAAAGTAATTCTTCCTTTCCTCACTTTCCCCAGAAGCTCAATGTCTCTAGAGCTCTGGTTCTCTCTAGGCTAGACTACTGCAATAGCCTTTTCCTTAATCTACTCTCTTCTTCTTAACAACCCCTCCAGCTATTCCAGAACAGGGCTGTAAGACTTATCCATGGCCTCAAGCCCAGGGGCCGCATCTCTCCAGTCCTAAGAGCTTTCCACTGGGTCCCGGTTGCTGCAAGGATCAAATTCAAATCTCTATGCATCATCCATAAAACTGTCTGGGGCTGGGACCACAATATCTACAACTTGCTCTCATTAATTACTCTTCCTCCAGATCTTTACATTCCTCTGGCACCAACTCTATGTGTGTCAACTGCTTTGCTAAACAGCAAGCTGTTGGCCGATCTCTTTTCTCAGCACTCTCCCTGCTACGGAACAGTCTCCCCCTTCCTCTTCGTCTTGAGCCGGATCTCCTCAAATTCCAGAAAGATCCTCAAGACTTTCCTTAACATCTCCTCGTTCCTCCCTCCTCTGCTAAACTCCGCAGTTGCTGAGACTGGTGACCAAGGGCCTTATGTGTCCTCTTGGGCCCTGGCCTCCCACACCCAATCGCCTTCAGCCTCTGCCCACTCCCAGCACTTGTCCTGGCAGCCACTGGCCTGCACACACTTATCTTTTGGCAGCTGACCACTCACTTAGGCACTTACAGCTGCTCACTCCCTAGTGCTTTCCTCGTGTTATGCCTAGCAATTACCCCCACCCCCACTCCCTGATCCCTTCTCTCTCTCTGCACTTGCACGTTCTTAATGCTCACAAGGCCTAGTAGGTCCACCTCTATCTTTCATTGTTACATTTGATTTCCATTCCCATGTCCGCTCCCTGTTGCCCTGTGGGGTGCTTTGAAACACAATTTACTTGATGTATAAGTGCCTTACAAAAGCACAATAAATATAAATAAATAAGTGTTGGGATTGACAGCTTTCCCACTGAGGACAGCAGCTGCCTAGGTCACGCAGCGGAAAGTGCACCATTTGAACATTTTCCCCATTGTCAGATGAGGGCCGGTGGCACTGGAGAGCTGTGGGTGCCAGGAGAGCTCTTCTTTTGACACATGCAGGCCTTTGGAAGCTGCGAAGGAGAGGTTGCCGAGCTGTGCAGGAAAACAGAAGCAGAGGACCTGGAGGCAGCAAGGTGAACAGACGTGTACGCCAGACCTAGTGAGTACATTGTTAGATTGTCACTCCAGAGTGCTCTGACACTGCCAGTTGACCAAGTCCGAAGGCCTTAACCTCAGAAATAATATAATCAAAGTGAAGTTGAAGAGGAAAGTTTTTGAATACCAAACTAATGTACAAAGGCTAAATATTCTGTTGCAAACCAAGCTGATTTAAAAAAGAGCAGATGGCAGAAAAAGAACATAACTATAAGACCAAAAGGGTGTGATTATAACTTTGTGGGTCATATTAAAAGTGAACAACACGAGAGGGCAATAACCTGAGAAGAAAATACAAACCACTGTTGCCAAATCCAAAAGACAATCATACCAAGGCAAATTATGAAGAGCTATTATTGCCTAAGCCAAAAGAGGGTAATTGAGAATTCCATTGTTTGTAAAGACTATTGCCCAAATGTCAAGAGAGGAAATGGCTTAAACCCACATTGCCAAAGCCAAAGAAGATTGAAAGTGAGAAAGAATTATTATAAGCATTTGGGTAATGCTAAAGAGTGGAAACAAGAGTGGCAGGAGGGTTGTCCTTCTGATTGAAGGTATTCAGGAGGAGTGGAGCATAACCTACATTGCGTGTGCCAATCACAAGTGTGTAATACATAGCAGCAATGTGTTTCTTGTTTCCCAGAGGAAATACTTAAACTTGATGTTGTGAAGCAAAAGACATTGCTAATTTGTTGGAGGCTAACCTGTGCCACATAGGTACTTGTAATTCGTAGTTTATTCTGGCCTGGCAAGAGAGTACACCAGGTCAGAAGACTTTGTAGTATTTTATTCTGGCTTGGCAGGAGAGTACACGAGGTCAGAGGACTTTGTAGTAGGTTATTCTGTAACACCAAAGCAGAGCCCTTTGTAGTAGTAGGCCTGGCAGGTAAGTAGACAAGGTGGAAGTCATTGAAGTACTGTGGTGTGGTTAAAAGTTTTGACGAAGTAACAGAACCAATACAATGTTTTTTTGAACTGTTACATAATCATCTTGACAAATGAATACTACCGAAAGAAGTGCTGATTGTAGGCTGGGGTCAGGACCAGGTGGTGGGTGCGCTTAGGTCTAAAGTAAAAAAAGACCTAAAGTCTAAGTCAGAGACAGCTGCAGATACTGACACTAGTTAGGCTAACCCCTGCCTAAGACTGTAAAGCATAGATCATGATTTGTGCCGGTATCACATGCGTTTGCCCTAATTGATAGATATTGAGTCCTTGTCACATAGAATAAATCAATGAGCTTGAAATATTTGCGGTATTAGTTTGATTTAATTGGCATTTTTGCAGTTATTTGCCCTCATATATTGACTCATGTGTTGACAACATGTGTTTCGACCTATCTAGTCTTTTTCAAGGCAAATACTTTCTCCCACGCTCAATTGTTGTGCTGCCTTGTTGAGTGACCAATGAGTGATTAAGTGGATTCGGAATCAGACCCGGTGGTTCTTGAAACCATGTTGTGAAGTATGCTAATTTAGAGCAGGTATGGATAAGTGTAGCACAGCGTCCGTAGTAGTGACTTACACACGGACGCCGGACGCAGGCAGAGGCCTGTATTCAAGGAGGTGCTCCACGAGGACTCTTATATCAACACTACGTAAGGAATGCTTAAAGTTTATATGCATAAACAAGGATTACAGCTGTACTACATATATCCATACAAGCTTCAAACGAGCAGACTTTACATCCACTTTAACCCCTTTCTCGCCTTTCCCAAGTCCTTCTGGTAACAGTAGTTTCAATAATAGGGTAGTTGCCCAGAGTTTCCCGAGTGAGCACCCACGGGGTGCCTGACTCCAGTGAACAGATTTCCCCTCTCCTATTAACAGTTCTTTGTATTTTCTTCAATTAGCCATTTGCTATTTTTGTTCAACACAGTTCCGTTTCTTATCGACTCTCCCCTCGACTCACTGGTTGTGATGAACCACTTGGCTGTTGCTTGTCTCTGGAGTCAAGGTCGGTGCCATGGTGGCAAGCATCTCTCCTTGGCTTGGTTATCAGCAAGGAGGGCCCTGTGTACCGTTAACATCTGCTGCAACACACGCAGGCTATTGCTCGCAGCCTTACAATTCCTTCCGTGGATTTGCGTCATCTTTCTCCTCCTCTTGAACTGCTGTGCTGAGTTAGCTCTCTTGTCGTGCGGTCTGCCTTGCTCGTATTGTGCTCCCGTGCGTCACCTTTTATCCCTGTGGGGAAGGGAAAGGGCCGTCAGGTGTGTGAGATTCTGGTCAATTGCCTGACTTTGCCTGACCCTTGTGGTGGGACATGTCAGGTAAACCGCTCTGGTGCTGTCTGTCGTCTTTCCTGGTGTGCAAAAGTGTTTGTGTCGGAAAAGGGGGCAGGGCGGGTAGAGTGTTTGAGTATACTACGGGGTAGGATGGGGAAAAGGTGTTATAAGAAGGGGGAAACCGCATTTTACTCATTGGTGTCCCACTACCACTGCCCGAGGACCCCCCCCCCATGCAGGTGATCCTCCCGCACTGGTCCACCCCCAAGACTGGATCCAATAGCGATGGCTGTGTCCTGGCCGCCTGGATGACAGATCCCTGCGGACTAGTAAGTGAGCCACCTTCAGGTTTCTCACAGAACAGTCTCTTCCAAATCGCAACCACTGTCCACCAATGTCACAAATTGACTTCTGCCCTGCAGGAGAACAAGCTAAGTAGAGGCTAAAATGCCCACTCAGCCCATATACTTCTACAAACCAAGAGCCAACACAATCATAAAGGTAAAACTTGCACAGTACAGAGGTATACCGCCTTTGCCTTTTGTGCTAATGTGGGTCGAGGGAAGGAATGAGACAGGGGAAGAATACGCAATAAAGACCACAATGTTTAAAGGATATGTTCTTGAGGTTGCAAAAGGGATTACAATTATCTATCCAGTCACTAGGGCTCAAGGTTGGGCATGGGGGGCAGATATTAGTCAATAATAGTTTTGCAAAGGGCTTGGTGGCATCAAACTAGGCTTCTCGGTGTTCATTGCAGGTTCTCATCAGTTTGAAGATGCGGCAGTCGTGGTGGTCCAGCAGAAAACTGGCTTTGGGTCAGGGTCAAAATGAAGGTAGCTGCGGTCTCGAATCATCTACTCGAGCAGTGCATTCCGGGCGATCACCAGGTTTGGTTCGGCAGTCGAGGATCGACAGCGGTCGAGCTGGTACTGTGATGTGCAGGTGAGTCGATTCTATATGGGGCTTGGAGATTGCGGTTCGGGAGATGGCAGGATTGGGTCGATCGACTTACAGGAGTGGTGATGAATAATGTGCTTCAGAGTGGTTCTCGAGCAATGCAAGGCAGCAGTGCTTTGTTGTCTTGAGCTGGGGAACAAAGCACTTCAGCGGGCACGTTGCGGCAGAAAACTGAGTCGAACAGGCAACAGCAGTTCGAAGGACATTTAACGCCAAAGGCAGCATTTAAGTGTCCTGACAGTTCACTTGGTGTCGAACACGCTTTTTCCCGGCTTGCAGCGGGTCCCCGTTGAAAAATGCATCTCAGCTTTTCTGGCTTCTAGGTGCTGTGAGTCCCATTCCAAGGTCTCAAGGGACCAGGTTAGTCCTTTCACCGGATCCCAAATACAGGGGAGGCTGGCACACTCCTTCAGGGGTCCTGCAACACGGCGAGGTCCCAGACAAAAGGGTGATTGGCAGATATGTGGTTTTGGTCCAGCAGCCGAGGTCACCCCCAATAGTACCTAGGGATGGTTAGGGGACAGAGCTCACCTCTGCCTTAGAACACCTGCCTTCCCCTCAGATCTGGGGGACATTGGAAGGGACTGCACTCTCCCAGCAGGTTACAACAAAATCTTCTTTCAGGATTGGAGACTAAAGGATGATTCAACAAAGTGGTGAGAGACCCCTTGCAAGGTGAAAGTCCGCAGGTTATTGGGCTATAGCTAGCCTGCTTTAGGGGTCCAAGCCCTGACCTTGAAAGGAGTGGACTTTGCCCTTCTGACATCACACCCAAAGTGCTTTGTGCGACAGGAAGTGGAGGGGCAGGAAAGAGAGAACCAAGATGGTAGAATCTTCCCAAAACTGTACAGATCTTGCTCTGGCAACACTAACCCCACCCCTTCATTCTCAATAGAATCAAAGGCCTTTAGAAATGCAGCACCCTGCTGAAAGGCCTAGCGCTTTGTTAATGGATGTGCTCTTTGATCCCTGTTCCCAGGTCAGCTTTCTGGGAGTGGTTGTCTCTGGGCAATTGGTGCTACCTGCTGTTACAAAGGAACACAAAGGGCCAATCTCCAAATGATACAGTCTTGCCAGAGGACAGGGGGAGCCTGTCTGGAATGAATACACATAACCCTGCCATAGCTGAACTGGGCCCACAGGGCTGTCACATGTGTGATATCAATTTAATGTGGCTGAGAGATCTATAAGAGATACTGGCCACCATACCCTAACTCAGGTATGGCTTATATTTACAGTTCACCATGCCACCAGGACAGGATCCTCAGAGTTGTGCAGTTTTTGGAGCCGGAGTGAATATCTTAAATGAAGCCCAGTGCTCCTACACCTTTGCCAGATGGCAATTCCTCAAAGGGAGAGATCACAAACACCTAAGAGTGGGGATTGCAAAAGAGAAGAGCCCCAGAGTGGGGAGAAACAGCGAATACCCCAAAGAGAGGAGTGCGTAAAAAAGAGACCCAGAGTTGGGTGAGAGAGCGCATTTCCCAGAGTTGGGAGTGCGAAACAGAAGAACTATAGATTGGGGAGGAAGATCAATCACCTCAGACAGGCAGTGTGGAAGAGAAAAGCCCCAGAATAGGGCGAGAGAGGGAATACCCCAAAGTGGGAAGTGCAAACCAGAAATAACCCAGAGTGGGGAAGGAGAACGACCACCCCAAAGTGAGAAGTATGAAGGAGAAGAGCCCAGAGTAGAGAGAGTGAGCGAGTACCCAGAGTGTGGCGTGTGAAAAAGAATAGCTGCAGAGTGGGGTGACAGAGCAAATACCCTATAGTGGGGAGTCTGAAAGAGAGAAGCCCCAAAGTGGGGAGAAACAGTAAACACACCAGAGTGGGGAGTGCAAAACAGAAGAACCGCAGAGTGGGGATAGACAGCGAAAAACCCAGTGGAGTGTGTGAGGAAGAGAAGAGCCCCAGAGTGGGGGAGAGACTAAGAGAGCCGCACAACGGGGGAAGGAAGAAAGACTGAAAGAATCCCAAGGTGGGAAAAAGACAGAGCTAGAAGACCTGGAGAATCTCCCATCACCCCAGGAACTGTCTTTCCTGAAATAGAACTGTTGGCGAAAAAAGTCAAGAGCCAGCATCCATCTCCTTAACATGATAGTTCAACAAGGGCTTTGTACTGTTGTTTTTTTGGTTATTTGTGATTTTACTGTTCCTTAAACCCCAAGATGGTTTTTAAACGATCTGCAAAGAAAGGGGGAGAAAATATTGAGTTATCCTTTTCACCCCACCTATTGTCTACCTGTTATCACGTTCTCCGGTGTCTGAGGGCCATCTAGTGGTGCTTTCGTTTATGTGTTTGTCTTCTTTAAATGTTTGTTGGGTTGTTTCTTCTCATTTCCCTCACCCCACATGCATACCTCAACCCACATGCATACTCCCAACATCAGACTTAGTAATTCCTCTTCACGCGGGGGTTCCCCCAAACTCCCTTTCCCTCTCCTAACCCTTTCCCTCTCCTAATCCCTCCTGTTTATACTTCTTTTTATTAACTGAACTGTAAGTAGACATTGTTTTTCTATTGAAATTCCAATGTGAGAGGAGCGCTGCTGCGCAGCAATTAGAATGCCTTCTTAACGTTATAGCTCTGCGTCCAATGACATCCTGTCCTGGCAAAATCCTGCTTTTTCAGCACAGCAATTGGGAATAAAGACTTTGCCAGATCGTTTAGGGTGGCAGCGGCCAGCTGGGTGAAATTAATGAGCATTTGAGCCTCGGCGGCTGAGTTATCGGCAGCAGCGAATGAGGCTGAAAAGAACCCTGTGGCTGCTGGTGCCCGTGGCACGCTGGGAGAGGAGCAAGAAGCTGGTTGGTGTTGGTGGAGCTCACTTGGGAGGATCAGTGAAGTGCCCTGGGCGGCTGTACATATTTGAAGGGATGGGCTCGAGTTGAATCTTGCTGCGTGAGTCCCTGTCCCATAAAGGCTGCCCTCCCTGGAGCCTTGTGACTGTGCTTGGTGGGGTCCGCCTACCGAGGTGCGCAGTGAACTGCGGCCTGCTCTGTGCTCCTGTCCCCTCTGCCAGCACATGTTTTGCTGATCTCTGACAGCCCATTTGAGCCTGGAACAAGCTCCTTTCTTGACAGAGCTGCTGGGGGTAATCTTCCAATGTGGTGAGTGGTCCTGAGCTTTGGTGAGATACCACCATTGCAGCATAAGTTGGAAGCTGCTTTTGCTATGGCGGGCTCTCGCTGAGGAAAGCCGGTGATATTGCTGCCCCCCTCCCCTTGGGGACATTTTGCTTTCAACTATTGACTGTGTGTGTATAAGGCACAGCCACTGGTTTCTGTACCCGCTCTAGTCCGCAAGCACTTTTTAGCACCCACATAGAGGCCTCCTGCTATATGTTTGTAGCTGGGCTAGCTTGCAGTTACGGGTTTTACTATCCTGTTAATCCTGGATGATTTGACTCACGGAAATGGAATGAACAAGAAAATGTCCCATGGGCAGCTATACTAGTACTCCGCTGAGAGAGCCTGCCACAAATAACACTCCCGGCACTGTGGATAATGATGGCCCCACACCTGCCGCCAACATGGACCCCTACATGTCGATGATGCAGGCCGGGTTTGGCTCTGTAAATTCCAAGCTCGACGACATTGTGGCAAATATTAACTCACTCTACACTAAACTTGATAAAGCCGGATCACGGAGGTGGAGACGTGAGTGAGTGATCTTGAGGATACTGTGTGAGTGCAGGGGCAATATCTAAAGGCTTTTAAAAAAGGAGCTTGTGGTGGTGCACACGAAATGTGAAGCTCTTGAATCTCGTTCCCGCCAGAATAAGATACGAATAGTGGGCATTCCTGAGAGGGCAGTTAATGGCCATATGGAGACACGTGTGGAGGAGGTTTTGCGAGCCCTCATCGATGGGATGCAGTTTTCGGTGCAGTTCCTGGTGGGAGATAGCGCACCACTCGTTGGCCCTACCTCGAAGCTTGGCAGCCGCACCATACGATTATAGTCCGACTCCTGATTTACAGAGACCGTGATTTGGTGCTTCGACTGGCTCATGGAAAAGGTACACTTCATTATGACTCTGCGAAAGTTCATATTTATCCAGATTTCTCCTCTGGGGTTCAAGCGGCAAGGAGATCTTTTGACCATGTGAAGCGCCTTCTACAAGATAGATGGATCCAGTATGGTATGATGTTTCCTGCCAAGCTGCACATTCAACATGCATAGCGGAGGAGACTACCTCATACATTGAACGGTCCATTCCTGTTCCAGTCAACCATGGGAGTGCTGTTGCTGGTCACAACAATGGGACAGCATAGCTGGCGGAGCCGTCATCTGGTGTTAGTAACTAGTCCTATTGTGTCTGACCAGGTCCAAATTTGCTTCCTATGCCGTGAAAAGTACTAACCTGTTGGTCGCTGTGCATTTTGATGCATAGTTCATAGTGCGTGTTGTTGTTCGCATTGCACCTCCTGCTGATTCAATATACCTGTGTTTTGTGTGGTAACACTATCAAATTGGGGTGGATAGTGTGGGTGAGGGAGGGTTTGGGGTGGCTGTGGGTTCAAAAGTTAAAAGGTTTGATGGTCATGATGAGAGTGACTTCATTTGGGTCAGGCATGAGTGTACTTCATACATTAATGTACTGTACCAAGTATGGCAGCTAGCAGACCTGGCGGGGCGGCCTTCAGATCAAGCTACTGACATGGAATGTCTGTGGACTAAATAACCTGGTTAAGGCCAGGAAGGTCATTTCATATGTTGCAAGAGATGGGCCCAGGATCCTGATGCTGAAGGAGACGCATGCCCCGGGTGAGCGTGAATGTATCCTTTGCTCAGAACTGGGGTGTCCAAAGATTTTACACAGCCTATTCCTCACAATCGCGAGGTGTCATTACCCTAATTCATCCATCACTGGGATTCTGGGTTTCGAAAAGTAGTATAGACCTTCTGCGTCGCTACGTTATAGTGTGGGGTGAGCTGGCTGGAAACTCAACTATATTGGTTAAGACATACGGGCCTAATGTGGATGACCCTGAATGTTACCATCAGATTTCATATATGCTGGCCCCTAGTGATGAGACTTGGGTGATTTCGGGGGCGGGGGCAATTTTAACACAATCCTTGATACGGACCTAGTTAGGTCATCCTGTGCTCCCCGAGTTCTTACCTGGGCGGCACAGACACTACGTCAATTGCTACTGTCTCTTCCCCATGCAGATATTTGGTGAGAACTCCACCCACAAGTGCTGGAATTCACCTATTACTCCTCTTTTCATGACTCTGGGTCCCGTATAGATCTTTGATTGCTGGCTCCTCAGATGGCCCCCATGTGTCGGGATTGTGCAGTTTTCTCTCTCCCTCTGTTTGACCATTCCCCTGTGTCCCTGTCCCTTGAGTTTGTAGAATATCTGAAGCAAAATCCTCGCTGGAGATTGGCTCAGACTTTTCTGAGAGACTCCAATGTGGCTGAATCAGAATGGCTCCGACTTTTGTGAGAGACTCCAATGTGGTTGAATCCTTGCATATTGATATTGCTGAATTCTTTAGTATTAATGAGAACTCAACACTTTGGGAGACATTTAAAGTCTGGATAAGGGGTATTATCATCTCCAAATCCTCTGGGTGCCTCAGGAGTATTAGGCGGGAGCTATGTCAGGTTGTGGTATGGCTCAGGGAACTTGAGAACGATTATAGCAGGTTTTGGGTTAATTCAACACTGGGACAGATCCATGAGATGTTATGTAGATTTCATACATTAGCAGATCGGGAGGTCCTACACATGGCTATTCCTTCCTTCTAGAGCAAGGAGAGAGGGCGAGGGTGATAAGGCTGGCACATTGTTAGTTAGGCTTGTTAAGACCGAAAACTACCAGCAGCCTATTACCAGCATTTGCAGCCATGGAAACAGAGTGATGGTGAGTGAGAATGATATCAATGAAACGTTCACCAGTTTTTACTCCATGCTATACTCTAATTGTGATGATGTCCCACAAGACGATCTTTCCCGCTATTTGTCCGATATTGAGATGCCCCCACTGTGGCCCAGGCTACCCTCACCCTGGAGCAGCCGCTCACACTAGAAGGATTGAAGGAGCAGTGAAGTCGCTGGCAACTGAGATGTGCACGCGAGGCGCCAGCTTCCCCTTCTGGGCATAGTCCCAGTAGGTCCCTGCGTTGGCTCACCTGTCCTTCGCCGCCAAGACCTGCGCAGCTCCGCAGGACTGCGTCTCCTCTTGCAGCACCGCTGCGCACTGTCAAATTTCTCTCTTCTGGAGTTCCTCTCCTCTGTCCCCAAACGCTGCCAACCTGCTTCTGGTGAGCGTATCTCACTCTCCCCACGATCCTTCATGGGTTTTCCTCTGCCACCAGTCACGCTTCCCGCTCCGCGCACTCTGTTACCTGCCTTCTCTCTCCTTCGTTCTCTCTTCTACAGGTGTTCTAGGGATTTAAATGGCCTTTGAAGTTGACTATGTTGGTAATAACTAGACTGCACATTATTCTTAACATCACATTTCCTCAACATGGACTCTGTGCTCCTCTTCCTCGTCACAGTACTTGAGGTTTTCTGAGACTTGGAGTCTAAGGAAGATTCAATTGATTTCCTCTTGATATCAGGAGCCACTAACATCTACCGGAGCCCACTCCCCTCCTGGCCTGCAGGAATTTGCCTGAGCATCCAGCATGGTAAGCCCTTTAGGGATTCACGCAGCATTTTTGCACTCTTAATTGGGACGGCTCGGATGGGAGTAAATTTCCGAGCGCTTCTGTGCATTTTATTCCCTGCACACGGGGTCTGGTGTCCATTGCACCTGCAGCCACCATACCAGCATGGGGGCATCCATTGTGTTGTGGCTCTTCACCTTGGTAACATGGCCGACAGCTTCTTCAGCATATTCAGGCACCGGAGTGCCTCTTTGACATTGGGCCCAGGGCAGGCCCTGATTGGCTAGTATTCCTGATAAATCAGCCAATCGAAAGCCGGCAGGCTCGAAAGCCAACCCGCCAACAGAAGGCCTTATCCAAAGGCTCCTGTATGAGCCTGTCAGGGCCTTAAGGGCTCCCTCCTTGGTCTCCCCCTTCTTGCACCATGAGGAAGCTGGTGCCTACACGGACTGGTGCCCCTGCACCTCCACGCTCCCTGCAACACACCAAGTGAGTGAGGGTTGAACTCTTCAATGCCTCCTTCTAAGAAATATAAACATTAGCTGTCTGACTCTCTCACTCACTCTACCTCTCCTCGTCTTCCTTGCCCACACTGCATTGTGCCCTGTTTTGCTCTTGAAAGTCAGGTTTGTGCTTTTAACATCCTGCACCCCATACTGTGCATTGCATTTTGGGCCCTGTTTTTGGTTCTCAAACTTAGGTGTGTGCTTTTAACATCCTTCACCCCATATTGTGCATTGCATTTTGTGCACTGTTTTTGATTCTCAAACTTAGGTGTGTGCTTTTAGCATCCTGCATCCCATAATGTGCATTGTATTTGTGTGCCCCTCCAGCAACCACTAGGCTGCCTGGTGAGTTGGCCAGAATGGCGCAGTGCAGCCTCTCCCTTTCCTTCAAATATTCTCTGTCACCTTGATGCCACTCACCATCTCTTCTATCTTCTCCAACTGCTACACTATCACCTATACTCCTTCTCTTACAAAGTCTGGAAGACAATAGCACAAAAAAGACATACTGAGTGCCAACCTGGCCTACTGATCGCAGACACCTATGTCAGTGCAAATTCCAAACAGGTCTTCATTGACATCCTTTTCTATGTTCCCTTCCCAGATCTATAGACTCCTTATCTAATCTCCACTCTCCCTCCTCCAGGAGTGTTGCTAGGCCTCGAAAATGCCAGGGGATGAGCTAATGTTGGGACTGGTGGGACTCAGGGCTACCTAGAATTTTTGTTGTAGCACCTGAGCTTCTATCTGGGGCTACAACCAAAAGACCCGGGGCTATAGCCCCCTCAGCCCGCCCCTAGCAACGCCTCTGCCTGCCTCTCACATCTTCTCCCATTAATGGTGGCACCAAGTGGGACGTCCTCTTGGCCGGCTTCTCATCATCACGTTGTATCATTAATGTCTACCACACAGGAACTATCTTGGTTCAGTGTCCTCAACCCGACCTCCTCCTCTTTGACTGGCGCTGCCGTCCCACTTTAACTTCCTTCCTTCACCTGCCTCTCCCCCTACCATTCTCTCTGTCCCTCTCCCTCTGACGGGTGTACCACACTCCTTTAGTCCATCTCGGAAAACCTGCAAAGGTAGAGCCCTCCTACACCTGCCTACTCTTAACTCCTTCTCAGCCAACAAACACTCCGCCGATATCTGCCTTCTTCTTGAAGACACTGACCTCGATATTCTCGCTCTTACCGAGACATGGTCCAAAGTCAGCTCAGACACTGCTTTTTACTCCATTCTCCCAGATGGCTTCAAGATAATTTCCAAGCCAAGACCTCACTGTGCTGGTAGTGGGGTTGCCTTCTTCTTCCCTGAGTGGTTTCTTTCCTTTATCATACCCACCCACCCCAACTCATCATTTGAGAGCCGGGTCTGCAAGTTGGTCACCTCCCACTCCTCCTCTCTGACCTCTCTGACCATTGCCACTATCTACAGGCTCCCTGGCACTACCACCCTGTTCCTCTCTGAATGGGCTGATTTCTGTTCCTCTCTCCTCTCAGCCACCTCCAAACTCCACCTCTTGGGAGATTTCAACATCCTACGCGACTCCCCTGTCACAGCATCCACTCTCTTCCTTGACCTCTGCACTTCTATATCTCTCTCCATTCTCCCTTCTGGTCCAACCCACTTGGCTGAACACACTGTGGACACCCTCATACACTCTGAGTTCTCCCCCCCCCACCTCTAGTGACTCCACTCTCTTGGTCAGACCATTCTCTTCTCTCCTCTCACCTGGGTCCCCTCTGCCCTCTGACCGTACCTTCAAAAGCCCTGCCAACCTCGTTCACGAACATCCGTCTGATGAAACAAGTGTCAGCTGCTGCCTCCACATCCGCCTTCGTCCCCTCTCCCCCATCCCAGACTCTACCTCTGACTCTGCTCTCAGCGCTCTCCATTTGGTAATTACCAACACCCTTGACATTCTTGCCCCAGTCACGAGGATCCACCTGAAACCTGCCTTCAAGCGTAATACCTGGCACGACTCCGAACTTGCAGCCCTGAAATGCAAGTGCAGGGCTGCGGAACGTAAGTGGCAAACCTCAGGCTTACCCTTTGACAAACTGGTCTGCCACCTGCTCCAAAGGCAATACAGGCAATCCATCCGTGCCAAGAAAAGGGCCCACATCCAGGCACAGGTATCTGGTACATCCAACAACATGGCTAACTCTTTAAAATCTGCAGGGAACTAGCCATTCTTCCGTCCCAGGGCCTATGCACTGCCCTGGCCAAACACTTCACCACTGAGCCACTAGACATCCTGGGCACCCTTGCTACGCTCTCCCCCAACCCCTCCCTCACTCCCTTGCCTCCTTTGGCCTCCCTACCTACTCTTCCTCTATCTTGTCCTTCTCCCCTGTCACACCTGATGAAGTCACCAGAGTTGTCCGCTCTATGAAGGTCTCATCCAAACAGGATTCCCCTTGCTTCTCCAGAACCATCAAGGACACAATTGGCTCTCTTGCCCCTGCACTCGCTTGTTGAAAAGGAATTGTCCCTCAAGCAGGATGGAAGGAAGAGAGGACACGTTGTGTTCGTTAATCATTCATTTTCTAACTTTCCATTTCCCCCACGGACTTCTCCTCTTCCTCCTCCTGCCTCTAGTTCCTTAACCCCTTGTCTCCTGTCATCCTCCCTCGTAACACTTCCCCCTCACATATCTCTTTACATTCATGTTACACTTCTTCAGTGAGTCTTCATGGTCTCTTGATGAGTCGCCGGGACAGGCCTTCGGCCGGGTGTCCATCCCCTACTCTGTCTGTGGTCGAGGGATTTCCCTCTTCCTCCTCGACTTCTCTCTCGTACGTTTGCATCTCTTGCCCCGTGTCCTCCTCAGGCTTGAAGTGCCTAAAGAATGATGCGTTCCTTGTGATGGACTTCTCTGTGTTGGCGGCTGTTATCCTAGTCCCTTTTATTTCTGTCACCCGGAGAGGGTTGATGCCGTATCAGGCGTCTGTTTTTCTCTGCACGCGCTGTTTCACTAGCACCTCTTCTCCTTCTTTGAAGGTCTTCTCCTTCGCACCTCGTGTCCGTCCTTTCTTTGGCTGTTACCTTCGCCACCTCGTCTCGCTCTCTGACTTCTTCTAGGTCTGCTTCGTCTTCCGGCCTTTTCCGGGTCCTGTCCGACCCTTGGGGTAGGCACATCTTAGCCTGGTATTTCCTCATTAGGTCCCCAGGTGGCACCCCGGTCACAGAATGTGGTGTTTCGGTAGTGGTGGAGCATGTGGCATAGGGCCTGCTGGATAGGCATCTCCTCAATGGCTGCCTTTTGGATCGTCCTTTTGATTGATGACATGAACTGCTCCATCATCCTGTTAGCCTGCGGCTACAGCGGTGTTGTCCACTGATGGCTGAATCCCAGATGTCTTGCAAATCTGTGGAACTTGTGACCGTTGAAGGGCGGGCCGTTGTCCGTTTTTACTGTGGTGGGGATGCCCCATTCACTGAACACTGTGTCCAGGACGCCAACCACTTCGGTGAAGGCCGTGGACTGAGTGTGTTTGACGATTGGGAACCTGGAGAATTCGTCTGTGATCACTAGGAGATGGCCCCCGGTTTCAAGTGGCCCATAGAGGTCCATCACAACCCTCTTCCATACCTCTTCAGGGATGTTTGTCAGCTGTAGCGGTATCGGGGGGTCACTCCTGGCGGTGCAGTGACATGGAAAGCTGCTCCTCACTGTTTCTTCTACAATGTGGTCCATCCATGGGACCCATGCTGATTGTCTTAGAAAGTTCTTAGTCACCTCAATCCCTTGATGTCCTTTGAACCAATTGTACTAGTCCTCGTCTGAGTGATGACCGGATGACTATCTGCCATCTTCTCAGCAGTATCCCTTGTTCCAACACCACCAGTTCTGTGCTGAGTTTCTCCATGCATTCTAGTTCTTGTTTGGTCGCACTCTTGCATTGGCGTACCAGCCTTCTGTAGTCTCTCCATTTGTTTGTGATTGTGAGCTCCCTGACCCACATAGTTGACGGGTCTGCCTACATTGCAGTGGCTATTTCCTCGATGGTGAGAGCGGGTGGTAGGGCTTGGTCCGCAACGTAGCATAGGTATTCTGCATCACCACCGCATGGTGACCTACTGGATCTGGTCGGGTGCCTTGAGATGTAATCAGATTGTTATCTCCCCCCGGTCAGTGTACAGTGCAGTAGCTGTATTCTTGGAGGCGGATGCCCCACCTCTCAATTCTTGGAGACATTTTTGTCCTTGGCTTGCCGAATAGCGATAGAAGGGCCTGATGATCCGTTACGAGGGTGAACCTTTTCCCGACTACGAAGGATGGTGCCTAGACCCACTGGACTAGTGTTCACAACTAGCTCGGTGTGCTAGGTCGGGTCGAAGTATGCCAGATGTGTTGCGCTCCCTCTTTATTGCATTGAACGCTCTCTGGCACTCTGTCGACCGTCTGAATGGTTCGTCTTTTCTCAGGAGTCGTTGCAGCGACTCATTGGTAATGGTGTAGCTCTGCAGATAGCAGGTGCAATATCCTGCCATATCTAGGAATGATCTAACTTCTCCTACATTGGCAGGCTCTTGGAGTCCATTGATCGTGCTTACTTTGTGGGGGTTGGGTTGCATCCTCTCTCAGGAGAAGATGTGCCCGTAAAATCTTAATTTGTCTTTGCTGATGTTGCATTTGTCTTGGTTTAACGTGAGTCCTGCTGTCCCCAGGATGTCGCACACTTCTAGGAGGGTCTTGTCATGTTCTTCCTGTGTGATGCCATAAACCAGGATATCATCCGAGTAGTTGAATGCCCTTCATACTGGGAGGAGCAGTTGCCTGATGGTCTCTTGAAATATTTCCACTGCGGAGGAAGAAGCCGTCATCTGATGCAAATGTTTGGTTCCCTCTGGAGTCAGGGTGCAGCTTGAACTGGAGTTTTGAGAATTTTGTGGCGCACTTTAGACTGACAATAGACTGTCCCCTATTCTGGGCACTGGGTGTCTCTCTCTCTCTATGGCGGTGTTGGACACCCTAATGTCGACATATAGGCATAGTCTGTTGCCTTCCTTTAGCACCACTACCAGTGGTGAGATCCATGGAGTGGGCTCCGTTGCCCTTTCAATGATGTCATTATCCAGGAGCTGTTGTAGTTCCTGCGAGACAGCTTCCTGCAGGTGGAAACCCACTCTGCGTTGGTGTTGAGGGACCGGCTTAGTTTGGCCTTTGATGTGGAGGTTGATAACCGTCCCTTTTAGTTTCCCCAGCCCTTGAAAAAGTTTGGGAAACATTATCTTGATTGAGTCTTTGGTGAGCGGGGATCCCACTAGGTGGCAGATTGACTCACGGCTGAATTGGCTGCCGGTGCACATCACCATATGTCCTTAGTTGAAATGGATGTCAATCAGGCCCAGTGCTTCCGTAGTGTGGTAGCTAAGGAGACATTTTCATTGGATGGGGCTGCGTAGGACGAGGATGATGGCGTTGACCCATTTCTCTTTGAACGAGAATGATTTCTCAAATTGTCCAATCGATTGTAGTGGTATGCTGGCTCCCCATTGAAATATTCTTACCTTAGATGGTGTAAATTCTTGTGTATTTCCTGTAAGTCTGAACTCTTGTTCCCCCATGATGTTGACGGTTGCTCCGGTATCAATGAGGAATGTGTGCATGACCGTGTTGATCATTGCTCGCACTCTGGGTACCTTGCTGCCTTCGTGCAACCCCTGGATGAGGTTCACAAACACATTTGTAAATTCCGGATCTAGTCCTTATGAGAACTTGTCCCAGTTGGTGTATTGGTCCTCGGGGTAGCCCTGTGTGTCTTCGTAGCAGTCAGATTGGAATAATGCCTCATTCACGGGCGCTTTGCCATATTCCCCTCCTTGTTCCATTTACCTTATCATTCTCTTCGGTGGTTGTGCATAGGATTGGCTCTGTCTCCACTGCGGGAATGATTGGCTTGGTCTGTAAGGCACTCTCCAGATGGGTGGTGTTGATTGCAGCTGGCGTGTCGGTGGTAACGGCCTCCCTTCCCGGCATACTGCCTGGAAGTGCTCTTCTCTCCCGCACCTGGAGCACCTTTGCGTCATTGCCGGGCATGGTCCTGTGTGTGTGAAGGGTTGTCCACAGCGATAACAAGACCTCTGGAGTCGGGCCCTGGTCTCGGCTGGGCATATCCTTCTCTGCTGTGTTCTCAGTGGGGTCTGGTGGCCTGCGGTGTTCGTCGCCTCCTCTCTGGCACTGGTGAATGCCGCTACTGTCTCTTCCCTGTCCATTTTCTATTTTGGCATCAAGATGGCGGAGGCCTGTATTTCCACTCTCTCATGTACCCTCGCCATTTCAATCACCTCGTCAATCGATAGGGGTTTATTCAGAAGTGGTTTCCGAAGTACGGATTACAGAATCCTTCTATCACTCGAAGCCTAATCGCCTCATCGTCTGAGAAGTCAGAGAATTTGCAGTGGACGAGTTTCTGGCGGAGTCGCGTAATGATCTCCTACGCCGTCTCGTGAGAGGCCTGATGGCACTGGTTGAAGACATACCGTTCATAGTCCCGGTTCGGTTGTATTACGAGTTCCCTGTCCAGTGCGGCTACGAGTACCTCATAGGTGTTCCTGTCCTCTGGTGGGGTGGTTTTGATGATGCCGTTTATCTTGGTACCAGCCCGGTTCGCGAAGATTTCTTTCAACACCATAGTCTTTTCCTCCCCCATCTCCTTGAAGAGCCCAGCGAAGTTTTCGACCCATATCGTCCATCTGGGTCCTCTGTCTGCTTGTGGTTGAAAGGTGCAGGTCTCCTTAGGAAGGCTACGCTGCCTGCGGTGCGTAGGGGCGCATCATGCCTACCCGCCTGATCTACCATGCTCCCTGATGTTCAGGCGCGGAGTATGGGTACCTACATGCTGTTGTTCCTTGTGTATCAGCTTGTGTTGGTGGTCCATGGCCCATGGCCTGCTGCTCTGCGTCGGGGCCTGGACTGGGTGGTGTGGGTCCCCAGCGGTATGATGCTGTGCAATAACTGGGTCTCTTGGGTTGCCTCTTGTGGCGTGGCATGAGCTGACTGTCCAGCCTTTATTGTGGGTGTATTGTTACTTTTTTTTTCATGTGCCCTAGGTGTTGGTGGAACGTAGTTCCTCAGTCCCCAGTGCTGTGGGTGGCAGCGCTAAGTGCACTTCCGTTTGTCTCTCTTCAAAGTATCTCCCTTTACTGAGGCGGCGTGCTAGTAGTGGTGCCGGTGTTCCCGCTGTATTGGTTGTCTTTCTTATCTTCCTGGGCTTGTGGTGGGTGGGGCTTACTGCCAAAATGCTAACAGTGCCATCTTCCCTCTACTGCTGCTCAGGCCCCTGCTCACTGGCTGTCCACTTGGCTTGCTAATGGTGCCAGATTTATTTTTCTTTATTTTCTTCTTGCCTCAAGGATGTGCGGTGCGATTTTCACAGAAAGGACAGCGTTGTGCCACGGAGAGGGATACAAGGGCTTTCCTCGTCTTTTATCCTTATCGTCAGTTGTTGAAAAGGAATTGTCCCTCAGGCGGGACAGAAGGAAGACAGGACACGTCATGTTCGTTTATCATTTATTCTCTAACTAACTTTCCATTTCCCCTGCGGCTCCTCCTCTTCCTCCTCCTCCCTCTCGTTCCTTAACCACTTGTCTTCTGTCCTCCTCCCTCATAACACAGCTGACTTCGGCAACCACTCTTTTGCTACTGGACATTTCCCCTCCTCCCTCAAGCACTCCCTTGTGTGCCCCTCCTGAAAAAACCTTCAGCAGACCCTACCTGGTCAGCCAACTACCGCCCTATTCTTATCACCCCTTCCTCAGGAAACTGCTGAAGAAGCTGGCCTTTCCCCAACTTACCTCTTACACTGAACTTGTTGGCGGCCTCCACAACCATCATTCTGGATTCAGAGCATCCAGAGGCACAGAAACTGCTCTTCTGAACACCCGTGAAGAACTGGTTGCATCTCTGGATGCTAACTCTCCAGCTGTCCTCATTCTACTCAATCTATCCTCTGCCTTTGACACAGTCAACCACTCCATCCTCATAAAATGGCTCCATGATACCCTGGGGCTCTCGGAGTGGACACTGTACTAGCTAACCTCCTTCCTAACTGTCCGCTCAACCGAGGTCGTTCTGGGCACCTTCTCCTCACCTACCTCCTTCTCCACCTGTGGTGTCCCCCAGTGCTCAAACCTCTCCCCCCCTGGCTCTTTAACACTTGCCTTGCTCAGATTGCACTCCTCATTTCCTCCTTCTCCCCAACTTCCATTGTTATTCAGATGACACACAACTCTTTTTCAAACTTCCTGCTGTCCCTCTTGCATGTTTCATCATCCAGGACTGCCTATCTGCCATCCAGTCCTGGTGCACTTCCAACAATCTCTGCCTCAATGCCAGCAAGACTGAAATCCTTCCTATTGCAACCCCTGCTGTCTCTTTCTTCCCCTCATGCTGGCCATCCTCTATGGGCTCTCCCCCTTCTCCTTCATCTGAAGTCAGAAACATTGGAGTTATCTTCGACTACTCTCTCTCCCTCCTCCCTCACACTTAGGAGGTTGCCAAGAAGTCCCACTTTCAACTCTTCCTTATCAAAGTAATTTTCCCTGTTCTCACTTTCCCCTAGAATCTCAATGTTACCTGAGCACTGGTCCTCTCTAGGCTTGACTATTTCAATAGTCTTCTACTGAATCTACCCTTTTCCATTCTACGACCTCTCCAGCTAATCCATAATAGGGCAGTGAGACTTATCCTTGGCCTTAAAGGAATAGTGTGTTCAAAAATATTATTGCCTTAAAAGATGGGCAATAATCCAAAACATACATTAAACATATTTTTAATGAAAGTTCCTATGTAAACTTTTGAGCAAACGAGGCTCAAAGCGTTTACATGGGAGCATCCATTTTGCCATTTCAGGCAGCCTCCTCAGCTCATGTTAAGCTCTGCTCTGGCGGCACTAAACAAGCAGCAAAAGCGCCCTATTGGGAGCTACTGCAGCCAGAGCAGAGCTCAACATGAGCCCAGGGAAGCACAGAAAACATAAAATGAAGGCAAAAAGCAAAGGCGAAGCAATTACAAATACAAGGTTGTTGTATTTGTGATTGCCGTGGTTAGAAAACCGTGGGAATCATAAATACAAGAACGTTGTATTTCTGACTGTGGCCGCTTTTGCGTGGAGTCTCCTGGGCTCCCCCAACCCAGGGAAGCCCAGGAGACTCCAAGCGAAAGCTGCCGCAGTCAGAATCACAATGTTGTTGTATTTGTAAATACAGCGGCATTTACACATACAACAATGTTGTATTTCTCAATGTGACGGCTTTCGCTTGGAGTATCCTGGGCTCACTCAGGGTTGGGGGAGCCCAGGAAACTCCAAGCGAAAGCTGCCGTAGTGAGAAATACCGTGGTATTTCGAAACACAACCGTGTTTTGTTTCTGCCTGCAGCGGTTTTCACTTTGAGTCTCAAGCCCAGGAGACTCAAAGTAAAAGCCGCTGCAGGCAGAAACACAGTGGCATTTGGAAACACAACCGCGCTGTGTTTCTGTCTGCAGCGGCTTTCACTTTGAGTCTCCTGGGCTCCCCATGGGGAGCCCAGGAGACTCAAAGTGAAAGCCGCCGTAGTGAGAAATACTGTGGCATTTCGAAACACAACCGTGTTGTGTTTCTGCCTGCAGCGGCTTTCACTTTGAGTCTCCTGGGCCTCCCCGGGGGAGCGCTGGAGACTCAAAGTGAAAGCCACTACAGGCAGAAACAAAGCGGCATTTGGAAACACAACCGTGCTGTGTTTCTGTCTACAGCGGCTTTCACTTTGAGTTTCCTGGGCTCCCCGGGAGCAGAAATACAACGCGGTTGTATTTAAAAAGGCTGCGGTTTTCTTTCTAAGTTTCTTGGCCTCCTCCGGCGCAGTGTTTTTAAATACAACAACATTGTATGCGGTATGTTTGCGGTAGCTTCATCTTGGAGCACAGCGGACTCAAAGCTGAAGCCACCGCAAACATAAATACAATGTTTTAAAAGCTGCAGTTTTCTTTCTAAGTTTTCCGGCTCCTGCAGCTTTTATATTTGCAGTGCTTATTTCAAAAAAGAAATAAGCACTTACCTAGATGCAGCTTTCCTGCCTGCATTCTCCGGTCTCTGACACCAACGAAGCAAAAGCCACCCATTGGTAGCTTTTGTTTATTACAGCTGGCTGGCTTTTGCCGAAAGGGCAGCACAGGAGGCTCATCCATTTCACAAAATGGATGCCTCCTAGTGCTTCAAATTCTAGAGTTTGAGCTTCATTTGCTCATAACTTTACATAGGGACTTTGTTTACAAATATTTTTTACATATATTTTTGATGATGGGCCATCTTTCTAGACAATAATATTTTTGACAGCACTACACTTTTAAGCCCAGGGACTGCATCTCTCCTGCCCTAAACACACTTAATTGTTTCCCAGTGGCTGCATGGATTACGTTCAAATCCCTCTGCATCATCTACAAGGCTGTCTGGGCCTGGGACCACGCTATCTGCAACTTTCTCTTACAAATACTCTCCCTCTAGACCTCTACGTTCCTCTGGCACCAACTCTCTGTGTGTAAAACATTTAGCTAAAGAGTGCGCTGGAGGCCGATCTCTTTCTTCAGCTGGCTCCCTCTTGTGGAACAGCCTCCCCCTTCCTCTTTGACTTGAGCAGGACCTCCTCAAATTCCGGAAGCTCCTCAAGACTTTCCTCTTCACCTCCTCCTTCCCTTCTTCCATCTTCTGCTAATCTCACAGTAACTGTGATTGGTGACCAGGGCCCTTATGTGTCCTTCGGAGTCCTGGCCATCCACACCCAATCGCCTCACCGTCTTCCTACTCACAGCACTTGCCTCAGCACCCCCCTTCCTTCCTCCTGTAGGCTTGCACTCGCCTATCTAATTCGGCTCCATGCCTCATAGCACTTACTACACTAGGCACTTACCTCTGCTGCTCACCCAAGAGTGCAGACACTCCAGCATCTTCCCCAACTCCCATCTTCTCCCTGCACTTGCACGTTCTGAATACTCATAAGGCATAGTAGGTTTGTCTTCATCCTCCACTGTATTTATTGTTTCAATGCCATGTCCCCTCCCTGTTGCCCTGTGGGCGCTTTGAAACAGAATTGACTTGCTGTATAGGCGCCTAACAAATGCACAATAAAATAAAACATAAACAAAATAAATCACATTTATTTTTATTTATTTATTTATATGTTTGTAAAGCGCTGAAAGCCCGCGGGCATCAGAGCGCTGACAAGGAGACAGGACAATGAATAGTGAAAAACAGGACACAGTGTGTATTGACAGATTTCCTCGTGAACGATTTGACCTGTTTAGCGGAGTTAATTGAAAAGTAATGTTTTCAATTTTTTCCGGAAGAGAGTGTAGTTGGACTCGAGCTTCAGTGAGGTAGGAAGTTTGTTCCATTTTTTTATGCTTAGAGTCGGAAAGGCTTTACCGAGTCCGTGCTGCTTTTTTGTTGTGGTGGTTTGCAGTTGGCCTGTATTAGAGGATCTGAGCAGCCTTGTCGGCGCATACCACTTGAAATGTTTCTTGAGGTAAGCTGGTGCATTGCCATATAAGCAACGGTGAACCATAGTGAGGGACTTAAACGTAATTCTTTCTTTCATAGCCAACCAATGTAGCTCTAGCAATGGTCGTGCTATTTTTTTGGTCTAGCAGTGGTCTGATTTTTTTCAGTAGTATTTGGTGATATTGACAATTTTTCTTTAGGTAAACTGTATGTGCTTCAGCACCTAATGTAGTTTGAAGATATACTCCTAGAGTCTTCACTTTTCCTGAAATCGGAATAGGGGTGTTTTTAATGGAGAATGGAGAGTAGAGAGGGCTCAATTCTTTTCTGGCCTGTGTAGAACCGAATATCATGAGCTCGGTCTTAGAGCTGTTTAAACACATCCAATTTTCTTTCATCCAGCATTCTATGATGTTGTATAAAGATGAGAGTGTCACAGTCCTTGTTGTAATCCCCACTGAGTTCGAAGACTAGCTGGGTATCATCAGCAAAGTTCGTAAAGAAAATACCCATTTGGGAGAGCATGGTACAAAGGCAGTGCATATAAAGATTAAAAAGAAGAGGGGAGAGACTGGCCCCTTGTGGGACGCCACAATCCACCGGTTTGGTGTTAGATGTTTTATTTCCCCAGACAATCCTAGATTGCCTGTTTTGAAGGAATGAAGCTATCCATTCGGTTGCCCCTGGTGAGCAATTTCCTGAATTTTCCAGGGCTTCTTGGAGTTTTGTGTGATCCAGCAAATCGAATGCTGCTGAGAGGTCTAACAATATTAATAGGCCTGATTTTTACACATGGTTGTACATTAACATTTAAAATACTATCACCATAAACATCAGATGTTTTATATGTTGTAGCTTCACCATACACACATGAAGACTGAATAGGGTTTGTTTAAACAAAGTGGTTCTCAGGGTTTTGCAATTTGATGGTTTTGAATGATGGCACAAGCCATCAAAAACTCTGGAATTAAGGGATCTTTCCCACAATAAAGAGAAGTATACCATTTCTCTCCTTGTGGAGGGACCACTCTCCCCTGACAGCCATCTCCTCCCATACGATCCACCCTCAGAATAACAACCTCAGGGTCAGGATCGGGTAACAGCTGCCTTCCCCTGGCCATATGGGAGGAGACTGTAGGGTGGGGAGTAGTGATGACTCTGCAAGATTTATCACACTATGAAGATGACTTAGGTTACTCTTCATAGAAGGATGCATGTGCCAGACCCGTGGGATTCTCTCCCCTTGGTTCCTTTTCGCTAGGGATTTTAGCTTGTACCCCAGGTGCTTCCCTTCAGCCCCAATATCATGGATCCATGTGTCTGCCAGTGCCTTCTGGTACCCCTTCCAACCGCACCGGTAGCCCTTGTACCTTTAGGGTCTCTACCATCTCGCCCTAGTAAGTCTCGGAGCTCTCCCCCCTCTGCTTCAGGCTTCTCTCGGCTTCTCTGCATTTCCAGTGTGCTGCGGCATCTCCGGGGCACTCGCAGATTCTCAGCGGGTGCACCTTCCTGCAACTGTGTGCTCCTTCTGCTTTGCTGGCCAGGATGTCAGCTGATCTGCTTTGCCAGATGGTCCTTCCATGTCAAACCAAGTAAGAGCCTCTCTGCTTGCCCGGTAAACTCGCCTGCAACTGCTCGGGCCCTTTGCTGAGCCAAGTGTTCCCCACGCTCGTGGTTCCTGGTTTCCCACTTCAGCTTTGAATGGGTTTTGCCCAATTAGCTTTCGGGAACAACTAGACTGTTCATTCAGGTTCCCACGAGTGCTCGCTATGCTTCTACACTGCTTGTTGTGCCAGTACTGATCTTTAGGTCTTCCAGTGAGTCAGTTGGTCTCTCCCTTGTCTCAGTACTTAATGGATAAATGCTCCTTGAGGAGTACACACTGTTCCTCGACCCAATACTTCCTATATTTGTGGCATGACAAAAACATAGGGGAAGGGGGACAGGGGGATAGGAAGGTGTGCTAGGGTTAAGTGGGCTATGCGGATACCATGTTCTCCCCGGGTCATCAATCCTATAGGGGGCTTGCCTTCCCATGAGATCAACCGCTGAGTACCACCCCCAGGGGGACTATCGGTTAGCTGCCTCCCCTCCCTGGCCTCATGGGAAGGGGATCCCCCAAGTACAGAAGTGAAAACAGTTGGGGATTCGCCACAGAACCTGTGGTTCCTAAACTGCTCCCTCGGCTGCAGGCATACTCCTAGTGTCACGTGCCACATATTCGGGTTCCAGCTCATCAAAGTTTCCCCATACCGTCACAATCTCTCTTTTAGGTTAATTGAATTTGAATAGGTTTGTAGTATTTCTGTTTGCTTTCCGAGGGAGGGCATTTAGCAGAGTACTCATAAGGGCAGTCCGCCATTGTTCCTGTCTGCCTCTTGTTGTTGCCACATTCTAACACTTCAGCCCCTGATGTTTTGCCGGCAAGTCTCTTTTAACCCGGGGCTGTTCTATGTTACAGAAATTCCTAATTTCCAGGCTCACGGGCACAGCCGTGTCCTGGTGGGTCGCCATTTGCCTCAGAGAGAACAAATGTTGAATGCTGTCAATTCCAAGTCTCTGGGACTCTACATTTGCTGCGTCCCAGGTTGATCCCATTGCCACTATCTGCCAGTCTAAGTCTCTGGTGCTGGCTTGCGTTTTGCCAACAATTTTCCATAGCACACTCCTTGACGATGAACTGTTCCATGCCAACAATTTCCTGAGTAGATGCCAGTTTGTGATATACGAGGCAGTAACTGTGCTGACACCTGCAGGCAGGCGTGTAACAGTGTAGCGCTCAGCCAAACGGGTGCCTGAGAGTTCGGTGTGGCTGGGGCTAGTCGGTATTTATTAACATCGTGATGCGGCTCTCACCTGACCTGGTGACGGTCTGCGGCATAACATCCCTTCCAATCTCCCAACAAAACAAACAACAACTGCAACATTAGCCTGATGAGATAAAAACACTGTTACTGATACGATCATAACAACATTACTAATACTTGTGGGTCCTGCTGCTCACTCCAGCACATAGTTTCTCAGTCTTTGGGGAGGCCGGCGATCAGCTTGCTGGGGTTACCTTACCAGGTCGGGTTCCAGAGCCGAGCTGTCCTGGGGTTGCTTAGGCCGGCAGCGACTTCCTCCCTTGGTGAGCCTTCACCCTCGTCCTGGCCCGGGGAGGCATTGTGACTGCCTTCAGCTATCTCTTTGCCCCTCAGGGCCGCTCGGAGTTGACGGAACCAGCTGCTGTTCCGGGTAAGCGACTCCCTTCCTCTGGTCGCGGTGATCATGGTCCCGTGGCGGGCAGTTACTGTCCATGGAACTGGATTGTGTGGTAGGCACAGCTTGTGTGTGGGGTTTCTTCTGGCCAGCACGCAATCTCTGACATCCAGTGGCTGTTTTACCAGCCCTCGCCGGGCGGAATCCATAACATTTGAGTGCTCATGTCTGGCCTGTACTGCAGAGGGGTCTACCACTGCAGGCTGTCTGGACTTCTGCTCTGGGATGGTCGACATGACCTTCCAGACAAAGAGGGCCTCGCTGGGCGATACTTCTGTCATCAAGTGGGGTGTAGTACGGCAAGCCAGCAGAAAGTCTGTGAGAGAAGGTTCGAGCGGCTGCCCCCCTTCCAGGGCAATGCGGAAGGTTTTGTGAGGGGCCTCATGAACCTCTCCACATCCCCGTTGGCTCGAGGCCAGCATTGCGTTATTCGACGGTGCTCCACTCCGTAGGATGACAAAAACATGGCCAGGTCCTCCCTCTGGAAAGGGGACTCTGTCCGACTGCACCGAGCTGGGGAACCCAAATGCTGAGAATATTTCCTTCAGCACTGGAATGACCGTCTGGCCCGCCATGGAGTTGATGAACTGCACCAATGGGAATTGCGAGAACTCGTCCAGCGCCACCAGGAAGTGTTGCGACTGAAGAACGGTGCCAAAATCCAGCCTTTTCAAGGGGCATCACCCCAACGCAAGCAGTGTAATAGCGGGGCCTTTCGCTACCGGCCTCGCCGCCTGACACCACGTGCACTTGGCAACTATGCCTCCACCTCCCATTCCAGCTCGTGGAACCACACTCTTTCGCGTAAGCGTGCAACCGTCTTGCTGGTCCCTTGGTGTGTGGCTTGCTCAGTCCCAGCACCTCCTCTTGGAACGCGAGGGGTGTCACCAGCCATGTCCCTCGAAGTAGCACCCGTTCTGGGCCCAGTCCATTTCTTACTCTCCACAGCCCCTGGATAAAAGCTTGTGCCTCTGGCATCTGGTGTTGCGTCATGGGTAGGAAACCTTTCCATTGCATTCCAAGACAGGAGGCAGGGCATAACTCTCAACCATTTCTGTTGCAAAGGCGGGTGAAATCACCCGATTTTGTTTTTGGCGGGTGAGACGCCCATTGAAATGAATGGGCGTGCAGGAGGCTTGGCGGGTGAGTCAGCCCTTTACAAGGCGGGTGACACCCGCCAAAAGCGTGTGAGTTGAGAGCTATGGGCAGGGCTCTGCTCACTGGGACGGTCTGCCCGCAAAAGACTTCCCCCATAGCTCTCAACCATTTATCTCGCAAAGGCGGGTGAAATCACCCGATTTTGTTTTTGGCGGGTGAGACGCCCATTGGAATGAATGGGCGTGCAGGAGGCTTGGCGGGTGAGTCAGCCCTTTGCAAGGCGGGTGACACCCGCCAAATGCGGGTGAGTTGAGAGCTATGCTTCCCCTATTTATTAACATCATGATGTGCCTGTCACCTGACCTGGTCACAGTCAGTGCCGTAACAGTCAGGGTGAGCCCCGCCAGGGTCCCAGCTGGGCCCTGGCTCGGGAGCCCATCTTCATAGCTCTCAACCATTTGTCTCGCAAAGGCGGGTGAAATCACCCGATTTTGTTTTTGGCGGGTGAGACGCCCATTGGAATTAATGGGCGTGCAGGAGGCTTGGCGGGTGAGTCAGCCCTTTGCAAGGCGGGTGTCACCCGCCAAAAGCGGGTGAGTTGAGAGCTATGCATCTTAGAGACTGCTGAGGCTTTGCCCCGGTGTAGTATAATGAATCTCAGGAGGCAGGAAGCTGCGGGTTGTCCAAACAGGCTTTATTGCATCAACATGGGTTGTTCTTACAAATAACCCTAGCAGCGGTGCTCTAACAAAATGCCAACGTGGCCAACAACATATGGGGCTGCGAGTGCCTTGTCGGGTGGTTCGCAAGTCCTCTTCGTTTTCCCGTGCTCGGAGGAGCCCGGGGAGACGCTCCGCTTGCGTCCTCCGCTCGTCCCGTAATCGCGCGTAGCGCGCGGGGGCGGGGCTTCGTTACGCTCGAGATCTCGCGAGAGCGGGCGCTCTCGCGACATCTCTACACACCTCCCTTTATCACAATGGGAGAGGGGTCACTGTAACACAAAGTCATTGAATCTTACCGGTCTTTTATGCTCCCTTCTGGGCCTCTCACTGGTTCCCGGGCAAGGTCCCTGCGGAACCGGTTCAGGGCTTACATAGGGTTCTTCCGGTTGATTCTCTGATTCTTCTCTCTCTCCATCGCTTCTCCCTGGTTCTGGTTCTTCATTCCCCACATCCTCCATTTCTGCTTCAGTGCGTGGGGTTTCTGGAGTCTTAAGTCTTTCTTGTCTGCGTTGATACAAAGCTACTCTTTCGAAGTTCCACGCGCGCCCGTCTTCTGTGCGGACGTGATTTGTCCCTTTATGAGTAACTTGTATGGGTTGACTATACCGGGAACCTGTGTCTTGATCTTTTCTTGGTAGTTTGATTTTGACCCAGTCCCCTCTTTCGATGCTGGGCGCTTGCTTCGTTCTCCTTCTTCTGTCACTCCACAATTTCATGCGTGACTTGTTTCTTGTAATGCGCCATACTACGTCTGCCATATCTACCTCTTCATCTATTCTTATTTTAGACAGCCAAGGCGGGATAAGTGTTGATGCCGCACTCCTCCCTCTCAACATTTTGAATGGGGATACATGGGTAATGCCATTCGGAGTGAGTCTATGTGCTGCTATGGCTTCCTTTGTAGTCTTGAGGGGGTCCATGCCCGAGGCCATTGCAAGTTGGATGGCCCCTTTAATGAACCTGTTCGCCCTTTCCACGAGTCCATTTGCTTGAGGGTGATACAGGGCCGCCTTTTTTTGCTTGATGTGGTTCTTTTTGAGAAACTCCTCCATGTCTCTAGAAACTAGTTGCACCCCATTGTCCGTGACTACTTCATTGGGGAGCCCTTCCCTTTGAAAAATTTCGGTAAGCACCTCTATAACCGTTTCTGTAGTTATGTTTGGAACAAACTCTGCTTCCACCCACTTGGATAGGTAGTCGACTAGTACAATTCCGTATTTGTGTTCTGCTGACATCGCTTCCAGGGGTCCGATAAAGTCTATGCCCACTTTGGACCATACTGTTTCCGGTATCTCGGTGGGTATGAGAGGTGCTTGGCGAATCTTCAATCTTTTGTCGCTGTTTAAACACTCGTGGCATCGCTCTATCATGGAGCGAATCTCCTGGTCCATGGATGGCCACCAATATGCTTCCCTGACTCTGCGGCGAGTCATCGTGTTTCCCAAATGCCCCGCATGAGCCCTGCATAGAATTGTGCGTCTCATTCCTGTGGGGGGGACGATTTGATCCGACTTCATGATTATCCCTTGTGTTTCGGACAACTCTTCTTGTACTTTCCAATATGGCCTCATGCCCTCGGGTAGCACCCTTTCATCTGGCCAGCCTTCTTTGATCCATTTACGAATGGCGGACATGGTTGGGTCTTTCCCTTCTTCTTCTTGCCAGTGCTTTTCACTGAGTTCCAGATATTCTGGCATTCTTATGTCCGAGATGGAAGCAACAATGCACTCCCCTTGTAGAAACGGGGCAGCCTTTTCTTTGTTTTCCGGTAATCTCGACATGCAGTCAGCCTGCGAGTTTTTCCAGCCAGATATGTGGTGGATTTCGAATGTATATTCTTGTAATTTCGCGGCAATACGAGCTAGTCTGGGAGTGGAAGCTTTGGTGCCTCCGGGACTGAGCATATGGATGAGTGGTTTGTGATCTGTCACCAGCTTGAACTTGGTGCCCCACACATAAGTCCTGAAGTGCTCCACTGCCCATGCACATGCTAGCATCTCTTTTTCGATGGTGGAGTAGTTCTGCTCTGCTTCAGATAGTGCCTTCGATGCAAAGGCCACCACATGCTCGGTGTCACCCCTCCTCTGCGTAAGTACTGCTCCCAGTCCATACGCACTGGCATCGGTGGTGATGACTGTTTCCCACTTGGGATTGAACGGTTGAAGGCACGGGGCTTCCATAATGTGCTGTTTTATGGTGTCTATCGCCGCCTTTTGGGGTTCCTGCCACAGGAATTCGGACCCTTTCTTGAGAAGATCCCGTAGAGGTGACGTGGTCTCAGAAAATTTGGGTATGAATTTTGCGTAATATTCTGCTAAGCCTAAGAATGATCTCACCTCTTCCTTGTTGGTGGGATTGGGTGCTTTGATGATGGCTTGCATAAGGTTCTGTTTGGGGCTGATGCCCTTTTCTGAAATTTTGTATCCCAGGTACTCGACTTCTTTTACTCCAAAAGAACATTTCTCGTATCGTAGGCGGACTCCCGCTTCTTGTAACTTGTTGAGCACTAGTTTGAGAGTGGCATCGTGTGTCGGTTTATCACCTGCATACACCAATATGTCATCTTGGAAGTAGACCACATTTTTGACTTTTCGAAAGAGGGCATCCATCATGCGCTGAAACGCTGAGGCAGCTGATGATAATCCGAAGGGCATTTTGGTAAATTGAAATGTGCCGAACGGGGTGATGAATGCCGTGAGAGATTTTGATTCTTCATGGAGCTGGATTTGGTGATATGCGTTACGCATATCTAGTTTTGAGAAGATATTGGCTTCTTTCATCAAAAGTATGAGTTCATTTATGCTTGGAAGTGGATAATTGTCTGTGACGACTTCCAAGTTTAAGCTGCGCAAGTCTATACATACTCTTAATTCTTGCGATTGTGGTTTCTTTATGAGAACGACTGGGCTCAGCCATTCGGACGCTTCAATCTCTTCTATCACCCCTTCATTCTTCATTTTGTCCAATTGTTGTTTGAGGGTGTCTCTCGCTGTGGCTGGTACTGGCCTCACTCGGTGTTTTACAGGGATGGCATTTCTTTTGAGGACAATTTTGTGTAGAAAACCTTTGATGTGGCCCGGCTCCTCCGAGAACAGTGCTGGGTAATCGCTCTTGACTACGGTTTCAGTCCTCACGCCTATGGATAGGACTTGCTCTTCTGTGCTGGGGTCGAGTCTGATCTTCAATTTGTCTTGGTCATCCCACCCTAGCACTGGAGGCCCTTCGTGGCTGAAGTATATTCTGGTGTAAGTTTCCCTCCCTTTAAATTCGACTTTGGCGTTGATGTAGCCTAGTAGTTCAACTGATGCTCCACCGAAAACCGTCGGCTTGTGTTTCGTGGTGAGTACTTTTACTTTTTCTTTCCCGAGCATATCTTTGTATGTTTGTAGGGGTAGGATGGTAAGGTCCGAGCCGGAGTCTGCCATGACCCTTGTCTCTCTGCCGTCGATCTTGATCATGCAGTGTGGCTTCTCTCTCCTGGCTCTAGTACTGTTCACCATGATTACGGTGGGCCTTCCTTCTTCCTCCGACGAGGAATCCCTTTCTGCCATGCGTTCTGAGGTCAGACTTGTGACTTTCTTATTTCGCCACCTGCACACTATTGAGAAATGTCCTATGCGCTTGCATACTGTGCATTCTTTGTCTCTGGCTGGGCACTCTCTGTCGAACGCTAGGTGCTTTGTGCTGGTGCACCTATGGCACTTGAGGGGTTCTTTCTTGTTGGTTCTCCCTTCTCTTGAATCTGGAATGAACTTTTCCTTTCTAGGACGGAACCCTACTGCTTGTACCTCAGGGGAACTTTGGGTACCTGCAAACTCTTTTCTTCTTCCTGCTGTTTCTTCCACCGCTCTGGCTATTTCCACTGCTTTCTCTAACTGTACTTCTTTTTCCATGATGTACTTGTCTTGAACTTTCCGGCTGTTGGTGTGGACTATTAGCATGTCGCATATCTGATTTTCTGCATTCGTGCCGAAGTTGCATAAAGCTGCCAGTTCTCTCAATTTCGTGATATAATCGTCGACAGGTTCAGACGGTTCTTGTTTCCGCGTATAAAACCGAATCCTGTGGAGCACTGTGTTTTCCTTACTGGCGAACCTCTTTTCTATTCTTCTGACAGCCTCCTTGAACACATCATCATCGTCGTCTTCTACCTCTATCAGCGCCAGGCCCTCGAATATTCTTTGTCCTTCTACCCCAAGGGCGTTTAATAGCATGGCTCTGCGTCTTGCCGCCGTGAATCCTGCTCCCCCCATCGCCTCCACATACGTTGTAAACAGGGGCTGCCATTGTGGCCAGGGAATGGCAGGCCTACCTGGCGTCTGTAAAAAGGGTGGTGGCGGTGTTGCTCCCTGCATGCTTCTGCGCGGTTCCAGGAGGTCCTCGTCGCCAATTTATGTAGTATAATGAATCTCAGGAGGCAGGAAGCTGCGGGTTGTCCAAACAGGCTTTATTGCATCAACATGGGTTGTTCTTACAAATAACCCTAGCAGCGGTGCTCTAACAAAATGCCAACGTGGCCAACAACATATGGGGCTGCGAGTGCCTTGTCGGGTGGTTCGCAAGTCCTCTTCGTTTTCCCGTGCTCGGAGGAGCCCGGGGAGACGCTCCGCTTGCGTCCTCCGCTCGTCCCGTAATCGCGCGTAGCGCGCGGGGGCGGGGCTTCGTTACGCTCGAGATCTCGCGAGAGCGGGCGCTCTCGCGACATCTCTACACCCGGCTAGCCTGGGCCCATTTAAAGCCCTGGTTGAAGTTATTCTACTAGCAGCATGATGTCAGACTGTCAGAAAAGTTAGTAACTAGCTCTGTATTATAACTGTGAGAGCAAATTAATGATATCGACAGCAGAGTCATTATGAAAATGGTGAGCTCTAGACTACGAATGAATATCAAGAGTTCTGTTCGTCCCAGGGCATTCAAACGTGTGCATGGAAAACCTAATTATTTGAAAATAATTTTCACACAATTACATTTTTTTTAAACGGCAGATTTGTTTGCAAAATTTTGCACCATCTTTACTTTTTATATTTTAGTGCAATAAATGAGATTTCTCCAATGTATTTTATACCACACGATCGTCGTTTTCTTTCAATGATAAAGCGTGTTTCAATAGCTGTATCCCTTGGACAATGTGCTGTACTGAATCGGAAATGCTCCATTCCACGATGGCCTCTCTCAGCTGCTGGCGACTCATCGGTCTTGTCCTTCGTCTATGTCAATTCGGAACTCCTCTGTACTGCTTCCTTCTTGCTGTCAGCGTGCTACTTCCGAGCACGAATGGGAGAGATTTTCGCCGGGCTGGAAAGGTTTGAGCACGCCTTTGGTGCCTCAGATTGGGAGGGTGATTATGACGGGTGTTGGAGTCAGTGAGGAACAGGTACCGAGGTTAGTGGGGACGCCGTACCTACATCTCTTGTGCTTTAGCAGTGCATTATTTTCGGTAGCCAAATTATGGTAGTACGTTTATTGATGCGTTCGTTAAAGATGCGTGACCAAAACAAAATTATGTAGTAACTACGGGCGGAACATTTCCAGCTGGACTAAAGGTGACAAAAGACTGTTGGACTGTCTAACCTAGGAAAGCTTCCTAAATATGTCAAAACTGCCCTCCTGACGACATAAACATAATTTCCGTCCGTGGTTTTCGTTGTTTAGAATGTGGAATGCCAGGCTGTCCATGCCCAGTCAATATCCTCTGGGTACATATTTCAAATGTAATTTCTTCATAACTGAACTTAATGGCTGATTAGGAGTTTGTCTGTAGTGGTAAAACACCCTGGAGCTCGTGTTCTATAGCGGTGTAACGCTAATGGAAGGCGTAAACGCGTATAAGGCTTTAACTCCTCACTTTAATTTCATGCCCAATTTTCAGTCATGTGTATGGTGGAGAGGAGGGGCACAATACAACTTGTTTTTCTGTCGCCTCCATTCCACACAAATGCTCCAGCCATGCGGGCGCAAATGCTGGAGATCCGTGTTGGGGCCGTTGGCTTTGTGTACCAGCATAAAGCCCGGGGACCACCTAGGGATCCATTGTAAACGCTGCTTGCCATGCTCATAGCATAGCCAGCAGTGTTCACATGCAAGCATGAAATTGTAATTGTAAACGCTGCTCGCCATACAGCGTTCACAATTACAAGTGAACATTGGATGGTCTTTGAGTATGCCAGGCAGCGTTTACTCACTGTGCACGATGCAGTGCATTCATTTATGAGTGGTATACAAATGCAGTGCTTGTTTCTACCCTTTTTGCGTTTGTCTTCCTTTCCGTAGTGTGCGTCCTGTATAAGGAAGGTTACTGTGGGTGACCACTCCTAAAAATTGTGAGTTATTTTTCTAAAACTAATTTTCAGCTTGTTTTTTGTTGAAGCAATTCTATGTCAAGACCGGAGGCTCAGATTATACTTTCTTTCTTTACTGACATCTCAAGCAGCATACAAAAATGTTTAACCGTATCAACATGAAAGAGAACAACACAACCAAAAAACTACATTTCCCACAAAAAAATCCACGGGTGTAGTTTGTTCTCTTTATATCCATTAACTTCAAGGTCACATGACTCCATCCTCCAATACCATCCGAAACAGCCCCTTATCCTCTACGGTCCTCCTGTGTCCTTACTCTTTCTTTGCTGCTCGGGCAGCCAGATAAGTGCCTTTTCATTTTGCATGTACACAGAGTTGGAATAGTGTGAATGTCATTAATGTTATATGGTAGCGATATATAGTGGATAGCAATTGACGGAGCGAGTGCGCGCAGCTTTAAGCAGAGTTTGGCGGAGCATATCCGCATTGACAAGCATTTTGAGGTTGCGACCGCAACAGGGCTTCGTAGCACCGGTGGTGCAACCCTGTTAGATTGGCAGAGGGGGCACTGTGTCACACGACGACACAGAAGCGCGACGGGACCTGAGAGGTTCCGGCGCCCTGTGGTCATGGCTAATAGTAGTTGAGAAGGGAGACGCGTTGAGCGGTGTGATCATTAGTCAGGCGATTATCAATACATCGCCGTTACGGCAGTTTATAAGAAGCTGACATAGATAAGCAACGGAATGTTGCTCAATAGTGCCATCTGGTGGCTATTGAAATTTTGACCACAAACAGCTTGTTTGGGAGAATCTGCTAGAAGCAGGTACAGAAGCAGCAGCCTGAGAAGTGTAAGTGCTAAGCACCTCATAACGGGCGCAAACCCAAGAAAACCTGATAGTTAATAACCCAGACCCAATAAGCTGCATTAATAGACAGGAGAAGGCCCAGGACTCCTGCAGATAACCCACCAATAGTAGTATGCATAGCTCCAGTGAAGCAGAGGAACCCCACACCAGCAGACAGTGGTTGGCGGCCAATAAGGCTACAGCAGTATAATGCGTGCTAATAACCCAGACCCAATAAGCTGCATTAATAGACAGGAGAAGGCCCAGGACTCCTGCAGATAACCCACCAATAGTAGTATGCATAGCTCCAGTGAAGCAGAGGAACCCCACACCAGCAGACAGTGGTTGGCGGCCAATAAGGCTACAGCAGTATAATGCGTGCTGGGGGCAGGTGTGGGGGGCGGGAGCTTGGTGGAGGATCTCATTCATTCTCTCAAGGGATGGAAGCCCTGAGAACTGTGGCCCCAGAGAGCTTTTGCGAGGGGCATGGGGGAAGAAAGAATGCCCGAAAGCGCTGCAGCAACCTAAACCCTTCCCCCTCCCCGGGCTCGCTACGCAGGATCAAGGGTGACAAAAAAAGAGTGAGGTCTTGGGAGAGGAGGGGCTCCGTATATATGGAAGACGAGTCCTATTCAGAGGACACAGAAATGGAGGAGGAATGGGGCAATTCGTCCGAAGATAGCTTGCAAAGAGCAGGCACATCCTCTTCATGCCCCCCTGTAAGGCTACGAAGAAAAGGAAAAGAAGGGATGACGAGGAGATGGGGGAAGTGTTCGACCCCGACTCGCTTATTCATCCCAGGTCCGCAGAATGGGAGCCGCCCGCCAAGATTTAAAATTACGTAAAAAAGAGAATAAGGTGTTCCCTCTCCAAGGAAGCCAGAAGCACGTTAAGGGCGGAATGTCCCAGGCCCTGAGTCTCAGATAATATGGCAGATACGCCAGAGATTGATGAGAAAATGATGTTCTTTATGGAGCGTTATGGCAGGGACATCAGGAGGAATCGATAGGTCCTAGAGATCCTGCCAGGACAAGCTCCTGGATGTCCTGGGGCCAGTGACCAAGATCTGGCAGATGGAGGAGGAGGCCAAGCAACCTGAGCAGAGGGTGGACCTGGAAGTATTGTCAGGCTGGGCTCAGAGGGCTATATGCCTGCTTGGCAATGCCAACAATGCAGTTACAACAGAGAGAAGGAGGTCCATCATGGTAAAGATCGACCCAAAGATGGGGGAGTTGGCCACGGCAGAGTCAACCTCCAACAGTAAAGGGAAGCTGTTTGGAGACACCTTTATTAAGGAGATGGCAAAATACATCAGCACCTATGCAGCTATAGACTAGGCCCAGGCCTCGCTCAAGAGGGTATTCGGCAACCAGGTTTTCGGCAGGAGTGGCAGAGGTAGGGGCCGCTCTGCCAGCCGCTTCTCATCCTTCAAGCCCTATGCCAGCAATAGAGGTGAGTGGAAAAATCAGCAGGAACGCCAACCCAACCCCTTCTTTCAATCGAGAGGAAGGGGCAGGGGTAGAGACTGGGGAGGAAACAGAGGCCAATAGGCTGACACAGTGAGCAGAAATACAGAAACACACACACGAGGAAGCAGAGGGGACCCCACTAGTAGGGGGGAGAACAGCTCAGTATTTGGAGAAATTGTCAGATTTGTCAGGAGATACATGGGTCGGAGAAACGGTCCGAGGTTTCAAGCTAGAGTTCTGGTGGGAGCCATTCCAGAGTGTGGAACCGAGACCCAAAAGCTTATCACGAGAGGATGAAGATCTGTTAGACAGAGAGATCGCAGAGCTAGAAAGGAAAAGAGCGATCGAAAAGGTGCTAGATCCCGGGCAGGGTTTCGTGAGCAACGTGTTCCTGGTCAAGGGCAAGAAGAAACGCAGACCCTTGATCAATCTGAGGAACCTGAACGGGTTTCTGGTATACAGACATTTCAAGATGGAGGTTATCTATCTGCTCAGGGATGTGTTACAGAGAGAAGACTGGTTAGTCAGGCTAGATCTCAAGGATGCGTATCTGACGATTCCGGTAGCACTAGAGGACCGGAGATTCTTGCAGTTCTGGTGGAGAGAGCAGAGGTGGCAGTTCAGTTGCCTACCATTTGGTCTGGCATTGGCCCCTTGGGCATTCATGAAGCTGATGCGAGTGGTGGTAGCTCATCTCAGGGAGCAAGGCACCATGTTAATAATTTACTTAGACGACTTTTCCCTGATGGGGCAGGACAAGGAGAAGTTAATAGAGCAATCGGAGCAGACAACCCGTGTATTGCAGGAGTTAGGTTTCCTGATAAACTGGGAGAAGTCAGTGTTGGTTCCGGTACAGATTATCAAATTCCTGGGCTTTGTCGTGGACACGAAAGCAGCAACACCCAGCCTGCCCATGGACAAGGTGAATACAATCAAGAAGGAGATCAGGTCGACGATTGCGAAAGAGGAAATATCGCTCAGGGAATTAGCAAGACTAGTGGGGAGACTAGCAGCGTCCATCCAAGCGATCTTTCCAGGCCTGTTGCATTACAGGGCACTAAAGCGCCTTAAGATTCAACACCTGAGGAAGGGGTTATTTTAGGAACAGAAGGTGCCAATTTCCACGGAGGCGAGAATGGAGCTGTGGTGGTGGTTCGACCACATGGAGGCTTGGAACGGGAGAGCAATATTTGGCTCTGTCCCGGACCTGATCATAGAGTCGGATACCAGCTGCTGGGGCTGGGGAGCTTGGTGTGGAGAAATAACGGGAGGAAGATGGTCGGGAGAGGAACTGAAGCTTCACATCAATTACTTGGAACTTCTGGCGAGTTCCTTTGCAGTGAAGTGTTGGACCCAGGACAGGGTGAACTGTTGTGTATTGCTGAAGATGGACAACATCTCAGCGGTACGGTACATAAAAAGGTTAGGAGGGACAAGGTCCAGACTGTTGGCGGAGATGGCGAAAGATTTCTGGCACATGTGCATAAGGATCAAAGTCAGCGTCACAGCGGAATATCTCACAGGATTGCAGAATGTAGATGCGGACTGGAACTCGAGGCACCTGAGGGATGCCAGCAACTGGAAATAGGACAAGTCGGTTTTCGAGACCTTGATGGTGTTGAGGGGCCCATGCAATCCAGATCTCTTTGCGTCCAGGCTGAACAGGCAGTTGGAGAGGTTTTTCATTTGGAGACCGGATCTAGCAGCAGCGGCGACGGATGCGTTTTTGCAGACATGGGGTCCGGAGAAGGAGTACGTGTTTCCTCCTTTCGCTATGATCCCGAGAACGATAGCGCAGGTCAGGAGGCAATAAGCAACGTTAATTTTGGTAACACCAGACTGGAGGAGCCGGGTGTGGTTTCCGGATATGCTGGAGATGTCTTGCAAAGACCTGTTAATGTTACTGCTGTTCAGGGAACTGATTCTGAATCCAATGGGAGAGTGTCACCCTCTGAACCAATCAGGAGAGTTTAGATTGATCGCATGGACGATTTCGGGAACGCCTGGCAGAAGCCATGCCTATCGGTAGAAGCTACAAGGTTTATCGAAGAAGCATGGGAACCAGGAAAGCATATAGACTGGTGTGGCCAACATGGGCTAGCTGGTGTGAGGCATAGAAGATACATCCCAATGGGGCAGATGTCATTCAGATTGGGAACGTTTGGCAGTGCTAGCAGCGCAGGCCATGGCTTATAGAACAGTGAATACCTGTAGATCGGCCATCTCAGCAGGGCATCCTAAGATTAATAATGTAGTGGTAGGAGAACATCCCCTGGTATGCAGACTCCTCAGAGGGGTTAGGATGTTGAAACCTTCATTACCTAGATGCACCCAGACGTGGGATGTGAATGTACTATTGAGTATGTTCATGAGCTGGCCGGATAATAATAGATTAACTAGGAAAGCATTATCGGCAAAACTCACGACTATTTTTTGTTTTTTTTGTTTTGTTTTTAACCTTTTTGGTTTTTACAAAAAAGCGAAGTTTCAGGAGTAGTCTTTCAGGATGTGCTGCGTGAATTTAAAGAGAGCTATATTACGACACCACTTAGGAAGAGTGATCAAGTTTTGTGGGCTTGAGCGTGCTCATTGGGGTGACCAATCCTTGGGCTCAAGTTCCCAATGATCGTAGCAGACGGGGAGCCACTAGTATCTTTGTTGGCTTTCGTCAGGGCCAACGACAGGAGTTTGGCTGCTGTTCTGGACCATCTTGCAGAGTCACCGGCTATCAGTCGGGCCCAGCAAGTTTCTTTGTCTAGTGCTAGTGGATCGCTGATAAGTGGTGTCATAAAAGTTTGTCTCTCACGTAAGTGCTGGACATTTCATGAGGAGGTGGCAAACCGTTTCCACTTGATCTTGCACACCGCACAGGCGACAGTCAGACTTCGGAGCCAGTGTTCTTGCTGCTAGAATTTCCCTAGTGTGCAGTAAGTTTAGTCGAGCACGCAGAAAGATCTTCCTTAGGTTTTTTTTCTGGAAATTTCTCGCAGTATTTTAGGGGCACTTTTAGCTTGTTGTGAGTTGGCGGGAGGTGCTTTAGAGACTTATACTGGTGGGTTAAATTGACAGTAATTAAACTCACGACTATACTATGTCTTATATCATGTAAGAGGGTGTCAGATGTCAGGGCTCTGGACATAGACAGGAAATCATTTAATCCAGAGGGGTTAACCTTTTGGGTTAGCAGGAGAATGAAAACTGGTTTAGATTTGGTGTCATATGTAGCTTTCCCAGACCGACAAGTTATGTCCGGTCAGGTGTTTAAAGAAATATGATGCGGTGAAAAGTTCTGTTAGACCCGCACATGTTTCACAGTTGTTTGTAGCTTTGAGGAAACCATTTAAGGGAGTTTCGGGCCTAACTTCGCCAGATGGGTTAGATGGTGCATGACCCAGGCAGGCATTGATACTGAGGTATATGGAGCGCATTCAGTTAGGGGGGCCATGGCAACCAAGGCATTTAATGCAGGGGTTAGATTGGAGGATATTCTCAAGGCGGCTGGCTGACTGGTCGAGTGAGTCGACATTTAAACAATTTCACTTCAGACCCATTGAAGGCATGTCTACGTTGGTGGTAGGTAAGCTTTGAACAAGCATAATCCAAGCCTCCGGTCTTGACCTAGAATACTGATTTTCCATACTAGCATTATAGAAAGTCAAGATTCTATTAGAAACACTGAGGCGAAGGATTATCCCACCCATGTAATCGTTTATGAAATGTATTTCTGTGAAAGGTTAAGTTGTTGAGGAATATTGTCAGGAGGTTTATTGTAATTGCTTACTGAAAATGATATCGAAATATGTCTATGAATACCCACCCTAAGTCAGTATAACTAAGCAGCTTGTTTGGATTGCATTACAGGTACGGAAGGGAAGAATGCAGCAACTTGAGGATCGGAAGCTGGAGGTTTTGGCGCTTACCGGTTGAGGCGCAGGTTTTAAAGTTAAGCAGGTCGCAGACAAAGAAAGAGGAAGAACACAGGAGGACTGTAGAGGATAAGGGGCTGTGTCGGATGGTATTGGTGGATGGAGTCATGTGACCTTGAAGTTCATGGACATAAACAGAACGAACTACACCCGTGGAATTTTTGGTGGGAAATGTAGTTTTTTGGTTGTGTTGTTCTCTTTCATGTTGATACTGTTAAACATTTGTGTATGCTGCTCGAGATGTCAGTTAAGAAAGAAATCATAATCCTTTGCCTCCATGTATTTAATAGAATCTTGACTTTCTATAAAGCTAGTATGGAAAATCAATATTATTGGACACTATGCAATCTTCTGGAACTCCAGAATAGAGAATAATGGAAATATCTGCATGATCTAGAATAATGCGGACCTTTTTGGGCACCCCATAATTACTGCCAAAGTGATGATCGGGCCATAGCTGGGAGTAAGGTGATTGTGAGAATGGCTGGAGCGTTCTGAGGTATCATTGTGGTTGATGGAATGATTGCCTGTGTTTCTCTTTGTTTCCTCAAGGTGGCAAAGTTTTATATATTTATTTTGGCATTTTTAAAGTGCACCTAACCCTGGGGCATCTGGGCGCCATATACCTAGGTAACCATTGAGGTTTCCCTTCATGTGTTAATTATTTAGGAGTAATGCCGATTACTCAAATCCCTGCTACTGGCATAGTGCTTATTTACGAGATACCAACCTCTGACAGGAAAGCTTTTTCTAAATCTTTTTGCTGCTGAACCCCTCCCTTTGGGTGTAATATCCCACAATGCCTCGGTTAATTCGCCAAGTGTAGAGTGTGCCTCCTTATTCATAGCATGGTCGGTGTGGCAGGTCATAGGTACTGTGGCAAGAAAGAGTAGGACTAGGAATTAATAAAGATTGTAGCACAAGTGGCTGCATAGTTCCTTTCAAAGAAATTTCCTTCAAAGAAACCCTGTTATGTTCTTGTATACTGCACCTGTAGAGGCCAAGTTGGAGCCAGTAGATGTAGATCCCAAGGTGGAGTTTATTCATAGGATTCTTCGTGTCCAGGCTGTAATTAAGGTAATCATTGGATCAGGATTATAGAGGTAGCAGCACCTATTGGACATTTTTCTGGATCAACGGTCACTCATGGAATACACCTACTTCTGACATGCCAGCGCTTCCGTGCATGATGCCATATGTGTCAGCACTCGCTGTCTGTCAGTCCCTTCCTTTCGCAGGACACAAACTAGGGAAAGGAAGACCCAACACCACAAGGGTACAAACGGGCACTGCATTTTCAAAATTGTAGACGACATGCTCAGTCCGGTGGTAGGTTTGGAAGAAACACATAATGTGCACAAAGGCATCTCGTACATACATGGTTGTGAAAACGACAAGCTTCTTCACACTTTACCTAGAAGTGAGCATAGAGGCCTAGGCACATTGTTGATAATCGTAACAAGTACAGTTTGTATGGCCCTACAAATGTTGATGGGCCAAGGCGGTAAATGGACAAACTGTCGGATCATTAGTATAAAACCTAAAACCCGGTGCCTCTTACCTAAAGCAATTTGAGGTGATGAATGAGTCCTGCAGCATAGCGATACCACAGGATGATGTCAAAAATATGCGTGTACCACTTTGATGTTATCCAAGGAGCCCTGATGATAGAGAGATACAGGAAGTTGAGGGAGGGGCGTATAGAAAGGAATCCAGCCTTTTGATCCTCGATGCATCCAACCTCCATGCCCCCATAATGGGCCGCTGGGAGCGGAATTCTGTGAGCATCTTGTTCTATGGGGCAGCAAATGGGCCCAGTGTCAGAGGCCATCCTGGCACACATCTTCTTTAATATCTTTGGACGTAAATACCATTCTCTGTACAGCAATGCATACAATAAGCAGTGTCACATAGGAATTTGCTATGCAATTCTGTAGGTTTGCTAATCAAATTGCCACTTCAGTAGTACAACTAGCTATTTAAATTGTCATGTTCAATGAAACAGCAGCTCACCCTGCATTCCTCTCTTGCCCTCAAGGGCTCTCTCGGCCCTCTTTTCTCTGTTCACTGCAAGATCAAAGGGGCTAATGGGAAGAGAGAGAGAGAGAGAGAGAGAGAGAGAGAGAGAGAGAGAGAGAGAGCGCGCAACAGTAATCCTCTCTTCCACTCTTAAGTGCCAAAGGCCTGTGTGGCAGTGCGAGGCAAGAAACATTATTTTCCAAGTAATTTTCTAACTGGAAGTAATCGGGATGATATTTCATTAATCTATGTTCTGTTTGATATGTGTTAACACTTTTTTTTAAAAACAGTCCTGCAATTTCATGCCTAACAATGTATGTTGTTACATAATGCAGAATTACGGTATTGCAACTGTAAAACATTGCATTTTTTGTTTTTCAGTAAGGTTTAGGTTAGTGTAACTAAATCTCAGTGTCAACTATATTTCATTTTGTTGGGGAAGGTTCATCATATTGACAAGTGAAAACTTTTGCATGATCACAAGGCTAAATGATTTTGATGGCAATCCCCATTTCTGGGACCTGCTGTTTTGTATACATTTGTGCAATAGGTGCTCAACCCACGTACTGATACCAAAATCCTTGACATTCTATCTTCTCTCCTTTTTGTCTGATACCAGCTACCCTGAAAGTGAGATGGCCGCAAACTACAATATTCCACATAGTTTGCCCAGTTCTCTGCCTGCTGCGCCATCCACTCTGCTTAGTCTCTAACTTTCTTTCTTCTTGCATAATAAAACGCAAAGCTAACTAAAAGTTTACGCAAAGTAGTCCTCAATAGTTCCATCCAGTCTCCAATACCATACAACATAATCAGCCTCCAGAGCTCGCTTTGCTCTACGATTATGTTTGCATTATATATTACCACCTGAGGGAGAGCGAACCCACCCGGAAGCTGGTACGCAAGCGGAATCTGCAAGTAGCTACCCACGTTTTATGCTGGGCAACTACACCTCTGCCCAGGCTTCACCTTGTCCATGGAGGTGATGCCCCAGGACAAGTATCCGCTGGAGTGCCACTTTTGTGGGTGCGAAAGGCTGAAATGCTGTGCTAGGGCCTACGTGACTCTGGTTTAAGGACCTTTAGCAGGCCTGCCCTCCCTGAAAGTGGTATTTAACGCTATATTGGAAACAGTTTATATCAATGACAACAGGCAGGGGCCATCTTGTCCACCTGAAGTTGCCATTTACCCTGCATGCTGCAAAACCATGCTATGTCCTTAGTCTCAGGCTATAACTTTCCTTTGGCATTGTGAACTTTTTCATTGATGAAACTTCCGAACTTCTCCTTGCACAACAAAGGATGGGTAGAGCATATAATATACAAGACACTGCCCTGTGCAACACCGACTGCACCCAGTGCACAGAGCCTTGCACTGAAAACTGTTTTCAGAGTCTTTTTATCCTATCTGTGTCCATTCATTTTTTTCATCAAACATTTTATTGGGTTTTATGCATATATAAACAATACATCTGCTGGTACGCTTTAAGTAGCGTCCCAAGCCTCATGAACTTTAAACTAAAAAAGGGGTCTAAAAATCAAATGCACCAGTTTCATCAATTAACATTTCAAAGACAATATTTGATTTTCATGCTTTACATGTCCTTCCGGAATGTGACTATTCAGCAGTTCATTAGCCCGGTCAGTGGTAGTCCTCCCATTTCTGCCAATTTTTTTTGTTGCTTTAGCCGGACGCCCCCTTGCAGTGTACACCCGGTGCTCCATTGCAGCACACACATCCACGTCCGTGACCCATTGGTCGTAACTGGGTATAGTCTCTGAGCCCCAAAATTGTACAATGTTCCTCCTAAGCACTGCCATGGCGGTAAACAGAAACAACATTTCATATTTGGACAATTCACATTAATTGTCCACCCCCGCAGTAATTGTTTTGGCTTCCTCTGTATCATTTTACCCATGACCCTTGATATTTCATTACAGCATGCCTGCCAATATTGTTGCATGTGGCCGCACTCCCACAAGATGTGAAGGAAAGTATCTTCTTCGCTTCTGCAACGCAGGCATTGTGGATTCGAGACCCTGCCCCAGCGATAAAGTGCTACTCTCGGGTAGTATGTGCGATGCAGGATTTTAAATTGAACAAGCCGTAGCTTAGATGATATGGCTACCTCCCTGGGATACATCAGCGCCTCGAACCAGTCTTCTGACTGTAGTGTCCCCACATCCCGCTCCCATTTAGCCTTCTGGCTAACCAGTTCCGTTGTGGCAAAGGTAGTGATCGCATTATACATAGTTGAGGTGACTTTCTGCTTGATCTTTTCTAAGACTATGTTGCGTTCCACTGGAGTGCACTCGGGCATATTGATCATGTCTGGGAGATGAGCTTGTAATGCGTGTTTCATTTGGGTGTAGTGGTACCGTTCTGTGGGCGGGATAGAAAAACGGATTTGGAGGGTCTCGAATGTCGCTATTTTCCCTTCTCGTACAACATCCCCATTCTTTGTCATGCCATGTGTTGTCCAGCTGGGCCATCTGGGGAGTTTGTTTATTTTAGGGAGTCCTATGTTATTCCATAGTGGTTGTATGGGTGTCAGCTTCGTGTTCCATCCCATGTGTCTATGCGTTTGTACCCAGATTCGGGATAGATGTGCTAGCATGGATGGGGGAGGGGGGGTGACCGTCTTGGGTCACGATATAAGAGTTCCACCGGGGGTATTTCACTGCTACTGTTTATCGCTCTAATGTGTGGCATTGTCGCCTTCCCATGTAGCATGTGGTTTATAAACGTCATTTGACTGGCCCAGTAGTATGTTTGTAATCCGGGCAGACAGATGATGCCCCCTTCCTATATGGATCTCTGCAGCGCGGCGAGTGCTATTCTTGGGTGGCCTCCACACCATAACAGCTTTCGGAGGGCTCGATCATTTTTTTTTTTTTTTTTTTTTTTTTTTTTTTTTTTTTTTTGGTATTCATGTTAGGAGACATGCAGCGGGGCATTTTGTAGGGTGATCATTTTAAAGAGGGCCGCCCTGCTTAATGGGGTTAGTGGCAGGGTGTTCCAGTGCCACACATCTTCCAAGAATCTCGCTGTGACGGGATGCAGATTCTCAGATAGGTAGTCTGTGAGGTTTCCGGTAATCTGTATGCCTAGATACTTGAAGCTTCTCATTTCAACCCGGTATGGGCAGTCTGCGGGTATTGCAACGTCTACTCTCCCAATCGGATACAATATGGATTTGGACCAGTTAACCCGTAGTCCGCTGAAGGCTTTGTATCTCCTTTGTAACTGCGTGACAGTAGGGGAGGAGCTGTATGGGTCTTTTAGGTAAATCAGTAAGTCATCAGCATGTAGCGAGACTTTGTCTTCCCATGTGTCCGACCACCGGAAGCTCTACCACAACCCTGTTTCTCTCAGTATTATCGCAAGGGGTTCTATTGCAGTTGCGAAATTCGTGGCTGACAGGGGGCATCCCTGCCTAGTACCTTTCCCCAAGGCAAAGGAGTCCGACAGCCAGCCATTGACTCTGGTCCTCGCCCTCCGGTGGCTATAAAGGAGTTTCACCCAGCTCATGAACCGATCACTATAACCCATGCGATGCATTACTTCCCAGATAGCCTTCCAGTATACTGAGTCGAATGCCTTTTCAAAATCAATGGCGAGCAGCGCCAGGGGGCTCTGAAGGGAGTCGGCTCTTTCTAGGGCTAAGTGTAGTCTGTAGAGGTTCATGCGGGTTGACCGCTGTGGCATAAAGCTGCATTGGTCCGGGTGGACCATATCTGGGATGACCCGTTGTAGTCGGTCAGCCAATACTTTTGCAAGAATTTTTGTCTCACTATTAATAAGAGAGATCGGTCTGTACGAGCTGCAGCTCTCCGGTGGTTTGTCCGCCTTGGGTAATACTATTATAGTGGCTTCTCTGAGGTTCTGGGATAGTGAGCCTTGCTCTTCCGTGCTCTGGTACATGCGGAGCAGGTGCAGGGCGACCTCGACTGCCATAGTTCTACCGGGAAGCCATGCGGACCTGGGGATTTCCCAGACTGGAGCCCAGCATGGCATCTATCACTTCCTCTTCTGTGATTTTGGTCTAATACAAATGGCTCTGAGCCAGTTGTGTTGAGCCGTCTGACATGGGTGTGCCCTTTCTATCTGTGCTCCAGCCATGCTAGCATCTTGCTGGCCTTGTCCCTGTCTCGTACACCCTAGCACGCAATGCTCTGTGTGCTTGCTTAGCGTTGTCCAGAGCTATATTATGAAGACGTTTTTGTGCTAACACTAGAGCTTGGTTTGTCCCAGGGGTATCCAGATTTAGGTGGGCCTCTTTGGCTCGTTTTACCTGCAACTCGGCCTCATGGATTGTGGTGAGGTGTTTCTTTTTATGTGCCGTGGTCCAGGATATGATTTCGCCTCTTATTACCGCTTTGTAGGTTTCCCACGGCATTCCCGGGTCAGCTACAGTCCCTGTGTTCAATTCAAAGTATGCCTTGGTCATTTCCTGGAGCTTATCTACCAGCTCTGGGAATCCCAAATAATAGTTATTTAAGTGCCAGCGGGGAGGGGGGGTTGGCCTGGATGTGCTGAGTTCCATTACCAGGGGGGAGTGGTCGGATATCCCTCTGGGAAGTAAGTATGCCTTGTGTGCTTTAGGCAGGTCTGTTGCCGGGAGAAAGAAGTAGTCTAGCCTTGATAGCGAGGCTGGGCACCAGAGTGGTAGGAGTATTCTCTTCCCACAGGGTGTAAATCCCACCATAAATCCCCCATACCTAGGGCGCCGGCAGATGTGGCCAATTTTGTGCTTGTGGCGGGGTTTCTACTGCGTAGGTGCGATCGTTCTATTTCTATGCTTATGACTTCATTGAAGACTCCTAAAATCATGACGTCGGATGTGTCTTTGGTAATTAGGGGGGCAATATCAGTGAGTAGCGAGGTTAGCAGGGTTGCTGGTGCGTAGACTGCTATTAATGCGATGGATTGTTCCCAAAGTACCCCTGTTATGTAGGTGTATCCGCCACTTGTGTCTTGGGTGGCATTGGTTAGGAGAAAGGGGAGTTTCTCGTGTGTCAATATCAGTACCCGGCGGGAGCCCATAGTAAAGCCTGCATGTATTGCTGTTCGATAGTTTGTACGTTTAAATAGGGTGCAGTTCGTGCCTGCCAGGCGTGTTTCGGTCAGGAACACCACATCCAGCATGTGCCTGTTCAGGAGTTGTGTGACTAGTCACCATTTGATCCCGCTCCCCAGACCATTAACGTTCTAGGTGATGACCTGGAGGGTCTTGCCCGTTTCATTATGGGTGGCCATGGTCATCGAAAATGGGAATCTAGCATGTCATTGCGTTTGTCCCTAGATGTTCCTGCGTTACTCACATTGCACCAAGCCGTGTTGGCACATATAGGCATTGATTCCTGTGGTGCAAAGTATTGCCTCTGAGGAAGCGATGTTTGTATGTCGCGGCCTTGTCTTTGAGTTGTAGTGTTCGCCCTGCTTGACCCAGAAGAAAAAGCAAAATAACATTCCCATGTAACCCACGGAAAAAAACAACTTAAAAACATGAGCTCCGCCTCCCCCCTCCCTATACTCCACCCCTAAACGAGGTACCTGTCGCCCAAACATTGCCGACACTCAGAACTTGAGCGTCAGTCTAAACTTGATTGCCAACGAGTTATTATCCCAAAGTTGCTGCCTGTAGCAGGCCCTAACAGGCAGGTGTTGAAAGTTAAGTGAGGGCAGAAGGGTTAGGGAAAGAGCAAGAGAGGGGATCAGATAAGAGAAGAGTGGGAGAGGAGGTAGATGGGGGGAGGACCCATCCCAGCTCTCTGTCACCTGCGCTGACTATAAACTACCTTCGCGTTGGTTTGGGATCACACACCCAGAGGTGCATCTGAAAACTCTGTGCTGCTCCCATCCGCCTTAATCCACTAGGCTGGATCGTATCAGATTCAGCGTTCATCTTGATTTGCTGCTGGTTCCGGGGCCTTCAGACCTTGAGCTTCAGGGTTTCTCCCCGAAGGGACCCAATTCGGTCTAGGCCGGGACCTCCCTCCCTGTCTTGTTGGTCTCGCGGTCCAGCCGCCTTCGATGTGCGCTTCAGGACACTTCCAGGCCTCCTGTGGGTCGGTGAAGTGTACTGTGCTCCCTTTGTGGTAGACCTTGAGCTGTGCCGGGAACAGTAGTCCATATTTCACGTTCATGAGGGCTAACTGCCTTTTACGTGGTTCAAATGATTGCCTTGCTCGTTGCACCACCCGGCTGTAGTCAGGAAAGAATGCAATCCGTGATCCATTATGGATATTTGACCCTTTCGTGCGAGCCATTTGGAGGAGCACGTCTCTGTCCCGGTAGTTGAGCAATTTGGCGATTACTGTCCTGGATAGTGCACCTGGAATTGGTCTTCCCGAGGGCATCCTGTGGGCTCTTTCCACTGAGAAGAATTTGGAGAAGGAATGTGGCGTGAAGATGTCCGTCAGCCATTGCTCCAGAAAGAGCTCCATGCTGTGCCCTTCTTCACCTTCCAGCAGCCCGAGAATGCGCACATTGTTGGCCCGCAATCTACCCTCTCCTTCATCTACTCGGGTTTCCAGGTGGTTCATTGCTAGTGCAAGTTGTTGGTTGATGCCTCTGATGTTGTCCTCCACTCCAGAGATACGCTGTTCCGCTTCTCCTGTTCGCGAGGTAAGCTTCTGGAGATCATGCCGTAGAAAGGAGACATCCACCGATATACTGTCCATCTTGATCTCCATTGAGGAGTGAGAGCTGGCTATGGTGGCCATTACATCCCGGAGTGAGAGGGGTTATTCTTCCATGGGAGATGTTGGCCTTGTTGTTTGGCTCGTCGGTGCTAGGGTGCTGGCGATCGCATATTGATCCATGCTACTCTGCGTTGACATTTTCTTTTGCTTATCCTTGCCCATTTTGTGGGTTGTGTGGGACCTGGGTTCTATTGATGTTGAGCCTGGCTTGCTGTAGCTGATTTTTCGTCTAGCGTTATGCACCTACAGGTTTGCATATCTTTGCTCAGGCTCTCCCGGTTATGCTCGGTCGCTGCTGTTGTTGACTGTGGTTGCTGGTCACCAGCTTCTCCGTTCGCTTTCGGTGCTTGGTTTGGTTTACGTTGCCATTACTTCTCTTTGGTAGTCCCCTGGACTAGCGTGGTGTTTTTACTGGAACAAAGCTGGCCCTCCACCCTCCTAAGGTGTCGTGGGCCCTATGCAGGCGGGTCCGTCAGTTTGCCCTCATTTATATTTTGGCCATAAGGGGGTCGGATGGCTTCTCTATGTCCTTTGTCTGGCTCTTGTTTGTCAGACCATCAGCAGGCCCCCCCAGCCCAGAGCTTAGCCTGTGCTATGGTCGGAGGATCTTTGCCTTGTTCCTGCCACGTGTGATCCTGGTGCGGCACTCTGTTGCTTTCCAGCTCAGTTAAGGGCCAACATTCACATCCCACCAACAGCCACTCAGCAGTTTCTCTGCCTCTTTGCTCTGGGGGTGTCCCCACAGTGCCCTGGGAGTCGATGAACTCTATGTGGTGCAGTGATTTTTGTTGGGAAGGTTTTGCCGGGGGGGGGGGCACTTACTTGGAGTGTATCTTCTGATATCTGTGTTCGTTCCGCTCTGCCCAGCATGCCTGAGGCAGTACACGGTCTCCGCCGTATGCTTCTCTCCCCGTTCTCCGACCCTAAGATGGGAATGTCGCTGGGCCAGGTGCAAGCTCTGCGTGCTGCGGTCGTTAGAGCCAGGCTCGCGGGCCTGGAGGGTCTCTGGCAGTGGCCGTATATTTCGCTGGCCGCCAGACAAGCAGGTCTCCCCAGGGCTTTCCGCTTAATTAGCCGCCCGCTCTGTGTGTGCCCCCTCTGCCTCTCCCTGCGCACAGTGTCTCCTTAGGCGGGATCTGGGTGCTCCATTGCAACATAACAAATGTTTTTTACATTTATTGTACATATAGAAATGTAAATTCAAAAATATATGTAAATAGACAAATATTGAAAGGTTGAATTATTCAACCAAAACAATAAAAAATGACTACTGTATACAGTTTGAAAGTGTTTATCGCGTCACCCCAAATATGGGAAATGGCATGGTTACAGTTAACTTAGGTTCATTCATGAGAAGAGAGCATAATCAATCTTTCTTGGACATTTTCTCAAATGTACGGAAGCCATTAAGTGACTAAAATATGCTGCACAAAAAACGAACGTCACTTGGAAAAGCTCCATCTGATGCAAAGTGAAAATCAATATCAAGAGCTTCTGAAACCCAACAACAAACAGCAGTACGACTTGCCGACCAGAGGACAAGAGCAACTTTCTCCAGGTCAAATGAGATGCCAGAAAAAACTGAAGCCAGACTTTCTCATGAGGACAAGAGCAACATCCTCCAGGGCACATGAGACACCAGAGCAAACTGAAGAAATACTTGCTGACATGAGGACAAGAGTGTCAGAATCTGAAGAAACCTTCTTCCCTTCCTCCTCACCTGGGTCTTCCGCAGAGCTTTCTTCTGGATCCCTCTTCTTCCTTCTAGGAGTCTTTTACTTGGTGCTTCCCTTTTTGTCTTTCTTTTGGAGTAAATGGGGTCTCGCTCCTCAGGATGCCACACTGTCGGTAGGGTGGTCCCCAACAGTGTGGTCTCCCCTGGAGTAAGCCCCCAAACAGGGAAATGCCTCCTTCCTGAAAAACCATGTAGGGCCAAAGATGGAAACCTGGACTTGCAGCTAAATTCGAGGGTGAAGCAGTAATGTTGCTGTGATTCCGGGTAAAGCTGTACAGATACTGTGGTTCTGGGTGAAATAGTAAAGATGCTGGGGATCCCAGGTGACTCCACGAAGCACTCAAAATAGAGTAGACGGCGGCTGGCCACAAGAAGGTACATATCGGCTTTGGAACGAACTAGTGAGCAGATGTATCTGACTTGCAAAAAAATATGAAGAAAATGAAAACAGTTTTTGTTCAAATTTCTTTTCCAAACCGGCCCCCACTCCCCAGGGACGATTTCGGCCCGGCCACGGGCCGAAAGACCGAGGGACCAATCCGACCCTGGTGTTAACAACAGCAATACATTCCTTGCCTGCAAGCAGCATTTCGCCTCTGTTTGGAGAGTCGAGCCTTTCTCCGATACTGCGGAACAGTGGCCTGGGTGTTCTCTTTGCCAGGTGTGTAGGTGAGTACAAAATCAAACTGAGAAAAGTAGTATGCCCAGCGGGCATGCCGAGCATTCCGGCACTCCATCTGTTGGAGAATCCAGAGATTGGTTCTGACCGAGAAGCGATGTACTGCTCCTTGTAAAAGATGCCGCCATTCTTTGCAGGCCTGACATATGGAGAGCAGCTCCTTCTCGATCCCAGACTAGTCAAGTTCGCTTGTGGTTAGCATCTGTGAATGGTAGGCTATAGGATGTTCTATCCCGTCTCCCCCTTCCTGGAGAAGGACTGCCCCTATAGCACCATCCGAGGCATCTGTCTCTACCACAAATGGGAGGCTTTGGTCGGGTCACCTAAGGATGGGTGCTGTGGTGGAGGGGTGCTTGAGCCGGATAAAGGCTTGTTCGGTCTCCGGACCCCATAGAAATGGTACCCCCTTCTTTAGCAGTGCTGTGAGGACTAAGACCTTGTCTGAAAAGTCAGCTATCAACCATCGATAAAAGTTTACCAGTCCTAAAAAAAACACTGGATGTCTTTCACCTTCTTAGGGGTTGGCCATCTCACAATCGCCTGGATCTTATCGGGGTCCATCTGTATCCCGTCGGATGAGAGGATGTAGCCCAGGTAGGAGATTGAGGATACCTCGAACAAGCATTTCTCTGGTTTGGCATAGAGATGGTTGTGATGAAGATGAGATAGGACCTCACGAACAGGCCTACAATGTTCAGCGGATGAGGAAGAGTACACCAGGATATCATCCAAATAGACTATTACGCTCACGTATAACAGATCTGCAAACAACTTGTCCATGAACCTCTGGAACACGGCAGGGGCATTGACTAGTCCAAAGGGCATAACAGTATACTCAAAGTGGCCTAGGGGAGTTCTGAATGCTGTTTTCCATTCGTCAACAGATCTTATTCGCAACAAATGGTAAGCTCCCCTGAGGTCCAATTTTGTGAAGATGGATGCCCCCTAAACCGCTTCCAGGATTTCTCTAATTAAAGGCATGGGGCCTCGGTCCTTGATCGTGTGTTGGTTTGGGCCACGATAGTCTATGCAGGGCCTCAGCTCGACAATAGGAGGAAGCAAAGGTTACTGTATTGTCTGCCCAGTCTATGGAAGGTTTGTGGCAACGCAACCACAGCATCCCCAGAATGATGAGGAAATGGGCTGCCTTGACGAGGTCATACACTACTTCTTCCTGGTGCTGGAAGATGGTAGCTCAGATTGGCTGTGTCTCTTTATCAATGGGCCCAGAAGATACAGGAGAACCATCTACCCCTTCCAATCGGTCTAGTCTTTGTGCGATTGGGAAGTTAGTTTTCTTCTGCCCAACCGATGTCTACTAAGTTGCCGGCCACACCACAATCCAACATGGCCAAGGCTTCCCATTCTCGGATAGCAGAGGACAATCTCACCCTCAAGACCATGAGACGACTGTCTTCAGGACTCCTAGTTGCTCTGGAGAGACTACAGGAACTGATAGCAACCACCCCTGACCTATCCCTGTTTAGGTCCGGGGAGCAGTGTTTCCCGGCCGCCGTGGCAGAACTTCTGGGCAGTTCCTTAGCACATGCTTTTGGGAGCCACAATACATGCACACGCAGAGCTCCCTTCTTCTCTTCCGTTTTTCAGGGGTCAAGGGAACCCACGCGGTCCCGATCTGCATCGCCTCCTGTCCTGAAGTGGTTGGAGGCCTTTCACTGGGCTGGGATGGATTAACCAGCGGTTGCAGGGTTACACGGCTTTGCCTCCTTTCAAGTCTTTCCCCTAGATGGAATTCCATCTGCAGAGTGAGGGTTACTAACTCTTGCAAGGTCTGGGGTCATGCTGATCTGGCCAGCTCGTCCTTGATGTCTTCGTGGAGTCCACGGCAGAAAAGCGCCTGTTGTGCTGAATCCGGCCATCCTGCGTTAGCTGCCACGTGCTGAAAAGCAGAGACATATGTTTGAATGTCCTGTGAGCCCTGTCGGAGTTCTAACATGGCCTCGTAGGTTGAGAACTGGACTTGGGTTTCTTGAAGAGGGCTCTAAATTGTTGGGCGAACAAAGCATAGTCATTTATGACCGGATCAGACTGGGTTATCAAGGGCGTCGCCCAGGTCAGGGCATTGCCTACCAAGTTCGATACCAAAAACCCCTGAGGCCGAAAGGTGTAATACATAAGGCAGGCGTCCAGGAATTTCTTAAAGGTCTTCGGGTTGCCGTCGTACTTCCCAAAAGGTAACGGTAAAGGAGGCAGGTCACCCAGAGTACCATCATTCTTAATGCTACATTCTCTGAGCTGACCTCTGCCGTCAAACCCTGAATGGCTGTGACCAGTTAATGATATTGTTTCAATGAGGCCATAGTGTCCTTTGGGCGTTGCACGCTGTCGGAATCCAAAGAAACCTCCCTCCCTTCCTCCTCACCTGGGTATTCCGCAGAGCTATCTTCTGGATCCCTCTTCTTCCTTCTAGGAGTCTTTTGCTTGGTGCTTCCCTTTTTGTCTTTCTTTTGGAGTACATAGGGTCTCTCTCCTCAGGATGCCACACTGTCGGTAGGGAGGTCCCCCAACAGTGTGGTCTCCCCTGGAGTAAACCCCCAAACAGGGAAAAACCTACTGGCTGAAAAACCCTGTAGGTCCAAAGATGGAAAATTGGACTTGCAGCGAAGTTCGGTGAAGCAGTAATGTTGCTGTGATTGCGGGTAAAGGTGTACAGATACTGTGGTTCCAGGTGAAATAGTAAAGATGCCGGGGATCCCAGGTGATTCCACAAAGCACTCAAAATAAGAGTAGAGGGTGGCTGGCCACAGGAAGGTACAGATCGGCAGTGGAACAAACTCGTGAGCAGATGTATCCGCCTTGCCAATAACGCGGGCAGATCTAAGGAAAAAACGAGAAACGCAGGAAAGCGGAGCTCTGGAAAGAGCCTGAGAGAATGACAAAGCAGAATAAGGGTCGGAAAGGGATACCCGAGAACTGGGAGGCAGTCGTGCAGAATGCACAAAGAAAGGAGAGTGAAAGCGAAAGGTTACAAGATGCGGCTGGGAGCCGTGAGGCGAATGGAAAGAAAGGAAGTAGGAAACGAGAGGACTGCACGGGACAAAGAAAGAAAGCAAAGGGTCTCTAGAAAGGAAAGGAAAAATAGGAACTCCAGGGAAGAGCTCACTAACGGAGAAGGGCTGAGAACGTTATCACAGGCAATAGAGAGAGCGTAGGCGCACAGAAGAATCCAAGGTGCAGCGCACCGAAGCGCCGTTGCTGTGTCAGTATATGCCGGGTGGCGGCCATCTTGGGAAAAACAACTAGACCGTTACTGACAGAACAGTAGAAACGTGATGGACCACCCTAATGGCGCCTTCAGCAATCCCAGATCTTCCAAGTGGGCATGACAAAGAGCAACACCCTCCATGGCACATGAGACACCACTCGATCAGAACATGGGCAACACCGGGTACCCCGGATAGTATTACTATATTCATTATCTACTTCGTAGACTATTTACTAGAGTTCTTGACATGTTTCTGCTCTGCTCTTTTTCCTACGAGGAGAGAAAGCAGAGGATTCACAGGATGACTCCTTGAGGGTGCTATTTATATTTTTCTTCTCGCTGCATTTTCTGGAGCTCATGATCCTAAATTCACTACTGTCACTATCCCACCTACAGGCAATAAAGTATGGCCAAATTTCTTTCTGGAAAACAAAAAATACTTTTTGTTTTTAATAATGCGGGGGGGGGTGGACCACCTTACCTTAATTAATACCCTTATCCCACCTATTATGTACTTAAAATATACCAAAATCCCTACCAAATTCGAACAAACAATCTCAGTAATGTCTGCCTCGTTTAAAACAAACATCGGTCATTTCTTTACCCACACAAACAGCATGATCAGTTTCCTTCCCCTGCTTGGGACTTGAATGCACAGCAGGGCGCTAGCAACCCAAACCAACATGTCTGCCACCCTTCCAGGCCCCCAAATGGATCCAGTCCCTCTTTGTATTCCAACATCCGGTGGCGCTAGATGCACAAATGAACAGCTGCTAAGAACATTTAAATAAATAGCTGGTGCTCAGATAGTGGGCTTATCTCATTGCACGCGCTCTTACCTACTATGTGAATGCTGTGTGCTATGTGAATCATCAGTGCAGGAGTCATGCTTAAATAAGCACAATACCCCACGACAATCTTGCTATCATCATGCTGCCCAGCAGGATCGGAGGGAGATATTAATCCAATGTTGACGTCCTCAAAGGCCAGCAGTGGGAAATCCTAAAGTGGTAGTAGACAAAACCATCTGTCTGCTTGGGTCCCTATCTGGAAAAAGAACGGGAGCAATGTGGGATACTGGGGGGTGTATACTCCCAGTAAAGGGGGGTGAGGGGACAGAGCCAACAGACTTATAAAAATAGTAATTTTAATTGGAGGTGGGCACCTCATAAGTAAGTACTGTGATGAGGCAATGAGACACAGTTGATGTTAAACTCTCATTGTTACTGTTTATTAGGGGGTAAACAATTTAAGTGGACATTTACTCACCCCTTCTGTTCTTCACACGCGCACAACACACTGTTTCTTACTCGTCAATAGTCAGTAATCGCTAACCAGTGACGAGTGCAGATTACATCACATTTCTGACAGTCCATCACACGTTTCTTTTAACTGTATAATTGCTGGCTAGAATGTCACACAAAGCAGTTGTACATTTACTAAATAGCCATACACATGTGCTTTATTATATCTTTGTAAACTGCATATCTGGCCACTTCACCTGGTAATGCCACGCAAGCCAAAGTTAACCGGGCCTTGGGGACATAAACAAGTTAGTGTAACAGGTCTGTATTGATGATTTATTCAGACTGTCTCAAATGGAAAGGGTAATTTTGAACAAAAGAAAGAAATTAAAACCTGCATGAAGAGATATGGGGGAGGTTCTTGGAGATAATGTAAATATTGCACTTGTGCTTGTTCAGCCTGGCTCGTGTTTGTGAAAACTGGTATGTATTGTTTTAAAATAGAAAATCTAATTACGTGAATATAAAAAAGAAAGTTAGTGTAGCCCTCTGGTGTGGGCTGTAAAGCTATTAGTACCCCTACAACAGGCTGTGTGTGCTGCAGTGGCCTGGGAATACTATTTGGCCAGGAGAATGTGAGTCATTGCACATATTTCGGCTTGAAAAGTAAGTGTACATTTGTTATACATGTGGGCGTAAGGGTTTTGAATGGTTGGAAAATTATCATAGATGTTTTAAATGAGGAGGATAAGGGGATGGAAGGCAGTTAGCAAAACCTGAAATAGCATTTGACTCGGATCTCTGGAGGTACTTGGGTGACAATCTGCTTGGATATTTTATGTACAAGAGTCAGTGGATTTATGGGCATTTAATGATTGTCACATATGGTGCTGTTCATGGGGGGGTTATGCAAGATGAAGGACAGTTCCATATATCTGATGCTTTACTAGACACGTTCTTGGTAGCTAGCTGCACAAAAATGTATGAATGTGGATTGTGGGTTTTGGCGGTCCGTTAAATATATCTGGCACTGTACTTTGTGTTACTTTGAGAACAGTTACACTCCTAATGCATATCCCTAGCATTTTACATTACGTGTTTCTGGTAGGAGTTTTGACATAAATAGTGAACACATGGGTGATTATCGGTGTTCAAAGGCTCTCACAGATACGTCTTATTGTACTTTGTAAGTGTTGAGACCATTGACTCACTGATTTAGTATATGGGGGATTATCTGTTTTTAATGGGTGTTACATTCACACATCTTGCACTGTACTTGAAAAATAATTTACAGGAACATTGAAATACCTACTTTATATATAAGTGACTATAGGGCCTCATTATGGGCCCGGCGGTAACCGTGCCGGTAAAACTGGCAGGTAGCTGCCGGACCCCTAATGAATTACCAGTGCTTGACTTCCCAGTGCCACTGGGCCGTTCCAAGTCCGGTGGCCGGGAAGTCAGGCGCCAGCAATTTTGTTAGTCCCCATTCCCATGGACTCCATGGGAATGGGGACACGGTAGTGTTAGGCAGAAACCTGTGCAGTTCCCTTAGGGACCACTGCAAAAGATTTAAGACTACAGGTGTTAGCAGTAAACCCACTTAGTAGCAGTCTGTACCACCCAGATTTACCTGGTAGCTGTGGCTGAGCAGTCAGAATTCCTTCAAGAAGAGTTAGGCAGTATGCAAAGTATACTCAATAGGCACTTAGATACAATAATACAATCAAACACTGACCAGAGCTTTGGTATCAAAGTATATAATTATTTATTTATGAACACACAGTTGAAACACTCCAGCACTCTTATTGTAAAATATTCTAAACACAGTTACTATTATGATATATACACCCCTTTTTCCCTTATTAGAAAATCACAGTAAGACACCACTTATTTTCATACAGAGGTGAGTGCTTAACTAGATTGCACTCTACTAAGGTTGTGAAAAAGGGAGGGAAAAAGACAGAATATGCAGGGTTACACCACTCTACGATTCAGGAACACTATTAGCAAGGCAGAGAGCAAAAAGTCACTGGTGAGCCAAAGTCCAAAGGCTGGGCCCACTCTTAGAGAGAGCAGAGCACAAATGCGCCCAAGATCACACAGTTACACTAGGCTTAGAAAGTCTTGCAGAGGGTTCAGAAAAGAGTTTAGAGAGGCTTAGAAAAGTTTAGCCAAGGTTTCCCAGGCTAACCCAGGTTCGAAAGCCGGGGGCTAAATCTACCCCGTACAGTCGGTTGCAAGGGAAGCCAGGCGGGACACAGTACCTTAAGTGGGAAGGACCCTCCAGCAGTGGCAGTTGTTCCTGATAGTGGTTGCAAGTTGCGGCGTCGTCCAGGGGAAGAGAATATCTCGACGTGGAGGAAAGATGCAGGTCGTTGCACTACCAGGGCAGAAACCAGCCGCAGAGTTTTCCGGTAAAAGGTGGTACCTTTATCTCGCGGTCGTGGTAAAACGTGGTATCCCGGTTGCCGGGGTGCTTAGCACGGGCAAGGCGGCCACGAGATACGTCGGGAAAGCGAAAATACGGTGAAACTGGTTATCCCCACCAGTCAAAGGAAGAAGACTCTCCGGCGGGAGATCTCCTCTGTCGTTGGGAAAAGTGGTGAGACGGTCCAGCAGGGCTCCACCGGTCGTGGTGTCGTGGCAGGTCGGCTCAGCTTCTCCCTCGTCGGATTCTTAGGTCCTGTGGCGACTTTGAAGTTCCAGTCCCCAAAGCCCTGCTTTTATGCAGCAAACCCCCATTCACTCAGCCTAGCTGTCACTCAAACATGCTAAGTGGTGAGCCGGCCGGCTCACCACTTGGGCCAATCAGGACGGAGTGCGACTTGAGTTGCCTAGGCAACTCAGTCCAGGGTGCCTAAATTCCCCTCCACCCCTCCTAAGTACCCCAGACATAGTGGCACCACTTTGGAGGGCTTCTGTGGAGAAGCCCGCCAAAAAGTGGAACAAAGGGCTCGACTTGGGTTGGAGTCACAGAAGAGAACACAAACGCCATTTTAGAATCAAGTTTTGGCAAAAAATACCAACCGGAGAATTAATATTAATTAAATAAACCGGCGTTATGTTCGAGGCTACCTTAAATAATTAAATAAAGACAGTAGCCTAAAACAATGGGAAATCAAGTAGCCTAAAACAATGGGTTATATCTAAAAAGTAGTATCCACTGCCACCAGCCAAAACTCGATCAGGGGGGACGGAGACGTGCCCCCTCGACTAACAGACCCTGGGGCAATCGAATTGCCCCAGCCAGTACGTCCACAATATGATGGTTTGTACTGGTTCTGTTCAGAATTTAAGACTAGTAAAGTCAATGGTGACTTTACATGCCCTGGGAGACAGTAGTCAGTCCCAGGGTATGGCGTCTATACTGGGGGGTCACTATGACACCCCTGTGTTGCTGCACGGAGGGTGCTGTGTAACACACATCACAAAAACACATGAAACCCTATGGAGTAAAAGACCCCATAGCCCATTAAACACATTAGATTCAAAGAAACACACTCAAATCATGTCCAAGAGTGAGGGTAAAAGAGTCTCACACTTGGCAGGAGAAAAAAATAAACCCCAAAAATCCAGCAAAGCTGCTGGGGGACTCACTAGGTTAGGAAATTCAGCCTAAAAAGAGAATTCTCCCTAACAGGTAGCACCGGCACTGTTAACAATTGTACCATGCTCCCGTGAGAACTCTGCGAGCGGGTGCCGTCCCGCCTGTCAGGTCTGATCCTGGTGGGTGGGACGGGACCCACCCAGAGTTGTACTGTGCCAGTCCGGAAATAACGGTGATGGTAGGCTTACCGCCACTGTTGTTTCCATACCGGCACAGTTGTATATGTGTTTCTGTACTTACACGTACCATGTGGGAACATTGTCCATGCTTGCATAAAATAGATGGGTCAAATGTTTGGCTGTTGTATGTTAAGTTAAAAAGCTTTCATACTGCATCGATTACCACCGTAGATGTCTTAAGGCACATGACCGGACAGTGTTGAATTGTGGTATAGCAGATCACGGTCTGTGGTGGAAAGGGTGAGGGGATAAGAGAATTAGGAGGATAGAAATGATACAGGCAAACCCATGGAATGGTACAAAAGGGTTTCAGGGGTAGTGTTTACACTTGTGGTAATAGGGGTGCATGTGCAGTCATTAGTGGATCAAATGAATGTTTTATCGAAAAGAAAGGGTGTGAAACCCACCGTGATGCTGAGCAATTTTCTGTGAATGCAGTATCTAGCACAGTGATTTCACGCTAGAAGAATTGGTGCATGGTTGTATGATGGACTGGAGTTATGCTCAAATGAGGACTTTAAATTTGGTGTTTTTTTTTCACAAGAGTTTATTTTTTTGTTGTTTTATTAACCATTCCTTCTTGTAAACCAGGAGCATAATTTAGAGATATCAAACTGGCTGGCAGATGTGCTAGAACCAAGAGTCAGTTGTTTAAAGCTGAATGCAGGGAACACACACTGGGGAACACAAACTGGGAAGTGGGGGGCGGGGGGGGAAAGGGAGAGTCTCAATACGCCAAGAGCCATACCTACTTGGCAATTTGATGAGGCATGATATTGGCTTGTCTGTGTTAGGTGATGTGTGACGATGTGTCACTTATAGTGAGAACATATACCCTGAACTTTTTATCCTCCTGGCTGTGTTCAATAGACTGTGAAAAATGGCGAATGTGGATGTGTGACAAAAATGGAAGGTAGGGAGAGATGGTGCCACGTGTCTGTCTTTCTGTATACAGTGACAGTCCGTCACCCTTTTGTGTGAATGCTCTAATGATGCACGTATGTCTTTGGCTCAGTGGTGTTCAGGCTTTTAAGCCTTCCAGATTGCCATGCATTGTGAGTTTGTGTGTGTAAGCCATACACAAGGGAAGAAACAAGCAAACACCCTTCTCCTTACTCCCCAAAGCTACTAACGGTCAAGTTCTATAGACTGGAAAGCTAGTCGGAGCTATGCACACTTTTAAATGAGGGTGTGTTTTTTTTTTTTATAAACTTTTTATTATTTTCATCGTTCTAATCAAAAACATGAGAAAGACACAGAAACGAACACAAATCAAGAACAGCATCAAACTAAACACCCCCCCACCATGATGCCAATGGACCACCCCGCCCAACCGTATCCCCCGCCACATATTATCCGTAAATGTCCAAGAGCTTGAGTCTCTGGGGGCACCATTGCTCCCTAAAGTCCCCTTTCAAGTATGACAGTGTCTCTCCCCAATCTGCCGAGAAATTCTCCAGCTTGTTATTTACTGCATAAAATGCCCATTCCATCGAGACTATATCCCACATTTGCCTTAACCACTCTTGCTCCGTCGGGGGGCTTTTTCACCTCTGAGCGATGATGGCCAGCGTGAAGATAACTTTTGCCTTGGTTCTACCCTTCCCCTCTTCTTTGCCCCCCAATCCTCTCTTTCCCAGTAGAATCTCCCGTGGGTCCTGATTGGTCCCCTCTCCCAACGCCTGGGAGAGGGCCTGCGCAACCCCTCTCCAGAAAGGCCTGATGATGGGACAATCCCACCATATGTGGGCTGCTGAGCCCATTTCCCCACAACCCCTCCAACATTTCGCCTCAGTCGCCGGGTACATCGCGTGCAGGTGAGCCGGAGTATAGTGCCAGCCATACAAGTATTTATACCATGCCTCCTGCAGCTGTGTCTCCCTCTCCACCCTTGGGATCATCTTCCAAAGCCTCTCCCAGTCCTCCTGTTCCATGCTGAACCCCAGTTGCTGCTGCCAGCTCCTCCCTTGCTATAACGGGTGTCGGCACAGTCTTGGGGAAAGGTCAGAACTTGTTTACGCCAGTCAATCTTGGGATTGTGGGTCTCCAGCCAGGGCATTCCCAATATCATCTGGAACTGAGGAGCGCCAATGAGATCGAAGGTGATGTCCTCTTGGTGACCGTCCTGCCACAGAAGCGTGACCTTCTCTGTGTAATGTGTCACTGGGCCGGATGATAGCTGAGATCCATCAACTGCTGTGACGTTTTCCGAAACCTGCTTCTGTCGGAGAGGAAGGCCTATCTGGGTAGCCAGATCTTGGTTATTGTAATTTCCCACAGTACCACTGTCAATGTATGCCTCCAAGGCATGTCTTTTTGACAGTTGATTGTGGTTTACCAGGAGCACAGGGATGACTAGATGTGAGGTCTGTATAGGTTCCTTTTCACCGCTCGACAAGTGAACCCCTACGCTTTCCGGGCGTTGGAGTTTCTCGAGTCCTGTTTTTCTTCTTCACCGTTGTCAGTGGCTCCAACTGCTTTCCTGGATGGTTTCACCGGGCATTCTAGGAGATAGTGACCTGCCTTACCACAGTACAAACAAAGCTGCTGCTGTCTCCTTTTCTCCCTTTCTACATTGGAGAGTGGGCTCTCCAAGGCTCCGATTTGCATTGGCTCGGACTGATATTGTGATTTGGTTTGATTCTCACTGGGTCGCACGTAAACCGACCGCCCCTCGGCCTTCGCCCAATCCATCTTCCGATCCTGCAATCTGTAATCGAGCTGCACTGTCAGGTCGATGTATTCAGCACATCTTTCCGGGGGATTTACTACTTGGGCTAATACGTCCTTAAGTTCCCCTCGCCAGCCTTGGTGAAAGAAAGTAGTTCTTTTCTCCTCTGGCCAGTTAGTTTGTGCTATCAGACGATTGAAGGAAGCGATATGTTAGTAGGTCTTGATTACCCTGCCGTAGTGATAACAGTTCATTGTCCAGAGCCCGCCCTTGAGTATGCTGTGCAAATAGTTTCTCCATTTCACGCTGGAGACCTCCGAAGTCTCGAAGCAAAGGATCATCCTCGTTTACCAAGGGTATTGATCAGTCTGCTGCACTATCTCCCAAATATGAGAGTACATATGCTACTCTCGCTTGATCGTTGGGGAATGCCCCAGGTCTGCACAAGAAATGTAGGCGACATTGATTCATAAAGATAGAGTACTTATTCTGATCGCCTGTGAAGTGTTCTGGTGGGGCCAGGGGAACCCCCCTGGAGAACCACCTGTACTGGTGTGGGCTGTGGAGGCGCGGCAGGAGGGGCATACCCCGGCAGTGGGACCTGGCCTGCCTGTGCCTGGAGCATTTGCTTTGCTAGTTCAACTGTCCGCTCCCGATTCACAATTAGATCCCTCCTTAGCGCATTGGTTTCCTGTCTTGAGGCATGAACTTCAGCCCGTAACTCTCCCAGTAATCAGGCCAACTGGTCAGTTTCAGAAGTTCCATAACGCCCAGGCAGAGATTCGGAGAGGCTTCATGTTGTGTTATGCTCACCTGGTCTCTGCGGAGGCATTGGGGCACGGTTGCAGCCCTCCCGGGGGTGCGGTCCCTCGGGTCCGACTTCGGCCTCTGCGCTTATGTGGTGACTGGTGGTAATAGGTGATGCTGCTCGGGACTGCTCCTGTGTGGAGAATAGGGGGAGTGAGTATGCCAGCTTGTGCGCCAGATCCCCTTCTCCTAAACCGTGGGATGCGCTGTCCCTGGAAAGCTCACCTGTTGATTCGTTTTGGCGAGCACTCCAACTTGCTGCTTCTGGCAGGGGCGCTTGTATGATCTGGACTGAGTACCTTCACTGGTCCCTTGCACGTGGTAGTCAAGTCCTGCTGCGACTAAGCCACTAAACTTCAGGTAAGTGTTCCTGTTTGCTTTTGTCTGTTTTTGTTGTATTGTAAAGTTTGTTGTCTTGTATTGCTGTCTGTTCCACTTTTGATGTTTGCTCTTTTGCTTTCTTCCCTTGCAGGTGATGTTGCCGGCCCGGCAGAAACTGCGGAGCTCGAGGCAACAGCTGGAGGGAATGGGGAACGAAGCTGCAGCGGTACAGTAGCTGGTAAGTTGTTAACTAGGGGGCACACCGGGTTCAAATGAGGCACGACCCTAGGATGGATGCTCTAACCTTGTCTTTCTTCTTCACAGGGTCCGAGTTCGTGGATGCGGAGTGCGTTGCTGCGGCGTCGGGATCAAGGTCACTGGATGTCAGGAGATGAGTCTGCAGATGAAGCGATGCAGCACCGGTTTCCTGGTGGTGAGTATGCAGGAGAACGCCTGGTTTCAAATGTAAATAAACTGGTCCAAGCGGCGGTGAGCGTCGCGTTGCACGCGAGTGCACAGTAACGTGAAGCACCGGCCTTAATGATGGAGCAGCTTATATAGCTGAGCTTCTGAAGCCACGCTCACCAGGTTCAGCCTGCCTGCCACACCCTACCACACCCTATGAGTCTGCACATGAAGACCAGGCCTAGGGAGCCACACCCGATGAGTCATCACATGAGGATGTTCTCCGGAATAAAGGCTTTCAGCTCCTGGAAAGTTCTTGTAAAATAAAAGCACTACTGCACTGAAATAAAGTAAAAGCACTCCTGCACTGAAATAAAGTGTTCTTGCTCACATCTCTATATGAGTCCAGCCAGAGCCCCTGTGTTTATAGGTCCCAAAGGGACATAAGTGAGTCAAGTGACCCATTGCTTCCATCACTAGATGGTGTGGTTTTTGTGGCCATGACACACACAGTGGACTGCCAGCGTCTTGACTGCCAGCGTCCTTGGAGCTCTCTCCCTCCAGATCAGCAATGCAGGTTCGTATCTCCTGTGTTCGGTACGCAGCACACCTGCAGTCTTCCGCGGCTGCTTGAGACTGTGTTTAGTCCATTGGACTCCCATGAGCAATCCTGCGCGGACGTCTATAACGTTCCTGCTTCTTCCCTGGGCCGCTCATTAAGGTTTCTAAGGGCCACTTTGCCTCAGTACTTGCATGGATGGTGATATTCATATTTTTAATTATATTCTTCATGCTAGTACTGAGTCAGAAATACTATTTGTATTGTTTTCAGTCTTCTTTGTCTTAGTTGCGTCTCAGGAAAAGATTATAATTAGCTAATCGGTCTAGTGTATTCTTCTTAACATCACCAACAAACATATTAGCATTGCTAAAGGAACTCTTTATAGACTTTGGGGTCTCCACAATGAAAGAATGGTAAGGCTCAGCCATGGGATGATAATTGTTGCCCTTAGAACAACCTGGTTTTATCGGATTGTGGGGTTGAGGGTTAGCGAGGCTGTGCCTCAGGGGCAGATTCTTATCCCCAAGTGGATGTGGTGTGGTTGTCAGCTTGAGGGCTTGGGAGTTAAAGGGGCCGTATCTCAGACTTGCGTCCTTATCTCTAGGAGGGGAGTTCTTCCCCATGAGGTCCTCCTGCATTTTACTACCCACAGAGGGGTTATAGGTTAGTGGCCGCACCGCCCTGGCTTCATGGGACAGGGCTTCCTCCTGGGGTGAAGTGACGCCAAACAAAAGATCGTCACACATCTCATAAGGTGAATGTTTGGAACCTTGGTTAGAGTTATGTTGTTTATTTAAATACAAAAGTATTACTACACATTTTCATTTTTGAGGTTGTGTATCAAAGTTCATACAAAAATGTCAAGAACAGAGCCAACATTCCAGCAAATAACATGCAACGTCCTTGTGATCATGGGTCACCAATCCAAAATAGCCAGGACCTGCCTGATCCTTTTCCACAAAATAGTAAAGTATTCAATACAAGGTTTGTTGCACTCGCTCACGAAGGTGTTACAAATATCCTTGCTTGTATTATTACCCAGCATTCCTGCTGGTCGCAGTGCCAGCAGCTGAAGCTTGAGGGTGGAGGAGCAGTCAGACAAGAGATGTTTGATGGACTCAGACCGCATCTTCCCACATAGCCGGCAGTATCTTGCATTCCTCAGAATATTCCTACGAGCTCAACAACATTGAATTCGATTTTAAGGTAATCCCACACCAGGGAATTACCAAGGAAGTGGTCAATGTAACTGGGTGGGTTATCACGGTCTTGGATGTACTCCAGGAATTCAGTGGCGTTGCTCTTGGTAGCTAGATTCACAATAAATTTAGCTTTGCTCTGGGAATCTATAATTTCCTTCATAAGGTTTTTAAATTGACCAAGAGGCATAGCCAATACGTTGTCAGGGGCCAGGTGTAGCCACCTATTGGCAATCATCTTGGCCTTCACCAAATGACTAGAGGACATGAAGCTGGCTCTAGAGTGCAACACTCCATACATCAACCAGTTCAAAGTGTTTTCCTGAGCATTCACTAGCCTCCAAAACAGTGTCCAAATTGAAACATGGTAGCAAACAAAGATCGGTACCATGTTAATTCAAGATAGACCATTTCCGGAGATGAGTGAGGAAGGAGTCTCAAGAGTCTCTTGAGGATTAGCAATTCCAATTTTGTCAGATCAACATTGTCCCCATGTGCCCAAATTCCGGCACCATACAATGCTAATGGCAACATTTTTGCTTGGTACAATTTATACAGTATTCCAACAGAGTAGCCAAGCCCACACCCCTCCCCCCCACCCCGTAGGAAAAAATAGCCGGTGGTGCCGCCTAACTGGCATAGCTTAGTTTTAGTATGCTCGAGATGGAAATCGCTTTGTAGTTTGTTGCGCAAGTATTTGTAGTCAGAGACTACCTAGACTGGGCTCCCGTCCAACTGCCAAGTAACTCTTTGTGCCTTTCTCTGTAGTGGACAGAAAATCATAATTTTCATCTTCACTAAATTAACTTGTGAAGAGTTTAAGCATGATTGGAGATCACTAGGTGTAAGATAAAGGAGGACAGGATCATCTGCATATCCCATACATTGGATGGGTGTGGCACCTAGTTTAGGTAGTGTAGATAGTGGGCTAGCAGTGACCTCTCCGAAATCTGTCAAATACAAGTTGAACAGAAATGGGGCCAAAACGCACCCCAGCCTAACAGCCCTTTGAGTGAAAATCCAACCAGATAGTGCACCGTGTTGGTCTAGGCGAACTTTAACCCGGGTCTGCTCGTGCAAGCAAATGATTATTTTTAAGAGAGCTAGAGGGATATTCCAGGAGTGTAGCTTCCTCCAAAGCCTGCCCCTGTCCACAGAATCAAAGGCCATTCTGAAATCGATGAAAGCCACATATACAGGGGTTTTCTGAACTAGCCAAGCTTGCTGGACAACAGTGGCTAGATCCAGGGAGATGGTGGTGTTGTTGAGGCCCTTCCGGAAACACGTTTAATTATAGGGGATGATGTTACTGTCCTCTGCCCAGGATTTCCAGCTATTCCAACTGAACCCTCAACAAAGATCTTTGCCCGGGCATCCAGCATAGCCAGCAGTCGATAGTTGCCAGGTTCTGTGTAACTCCCTTTTTTGTGGACTGAGACGATGATGCTGTCCCGCCAGGAGGATGGAATAGTCTGGGCAAAGGTGATCCAGTGGAACAGCCAGAAGAGTACAGCTGACCAGGTTTCGTGGTCCGATTTTAATAACTGGCTGCAGATACCATCAGGGCCAGGGCCTCGCGATAACTTACTTGCACTAATCAGTCTACGAATATAGATTCTGCTTTTCCAAAAATGCCAATCCTCAGACATCATGTCGACCATAGCTTGCAGGGAGATTCTTCCCCCTAGAGATGACTCAACATACTTGTTCCATGCCTGTTCCGAGACCCTATTAAGTTACCACAAGCAAGTTTTTCTATTAATGATTTTCTAAAACAAGGTTCTATTGCTCGTGGTCGACGCATAGACAAGATCCCTACATTGGTCGCACTGAACCTGAAATGTATGCCATTTGAACCATTAATGGACCCTATGGCATAACTAGTTGGAAGTGGTGCATCATTTGCCAGTCTACGAAGGTCCTTGCGCAGAGGCCTTTTCTTGCCCTTAATATCTTTATTGAACCTATGTGGATGCAAAAGGTTAGGAGAAATTCCGGAGCGCGTTGCAAGTCTATAGGAGGTTCTTGCCGTAATTTCTTCAGTGCACCTTTCGTAATTGGCAGTGATCAGAGAAGCAACCCCGGCAGAGAATTGTAGCTCATAGCCCAGACAGGTTAAAATAAATCCCTCAAGCATCGTAGCAGCAGCCCCAATGTTTCAATCACTCCAGGAAAAACAGTTAAGTAGAGAGTTAACCCGCAGCGTCCCAGAGGATATAATACTAGTGATACTGGTCTCTAGATGCATGTTAACAATAAGTGGAAAACAATCACATTCCTGTCCGTGATCAATTGTGAAGCAATAACATAGTCAATAATACTCAAACAATTTTGGCAAATTCTGGTAAATGAGGATGGGAGTCCGAAGGATAAGCTCCATTGGCCATACTAAACACAGCCAAATGGAGCAAGTTGGCCCACTAGGAACCCTGTTTACAAGAATGGTCCAACCTGTCACCAACGGAGGGAGAAGAGGAGCGATCAAGTGTCCGAGACCTTCAGTTGGCATCATGTGGAATCCATGAGTTAAAGTCTCCACAAATGATAACTGTAGTGCCTTCAATAGTAGCGATGAGTTTTTCTAGTTCCTTAATGGTTGCCTCGTGGCAGCCAGCATAAGGAGGGTCATAGATGTTAACAAAAAATATTTCTCTCTAATTGTTAGATTTCTGAGGAACTGACGCTCTGCTGATGAGCTTATTCTGAGATGCATTAGGAATAATAGCCAAGCCCAGCGGTTTCCTGACTTCCAATGCAAGGCCTCCTTTAGGTCGACCCCAAGGCCCCTGTGTGGCCAATGATGAAAGAACGTTCCACCCATCAACAATTAAAGGATTGATGAGTCAAGTTTCCGGGAGTACTATAATGCTAAAATTGTCAATCTAATCGAGGAAACCATCATGTTCTAATAGATTCGAATGACCTCAGGTGTTCCAACTGAAGTGAAGAAATGGGGAGCTAGGAGTGCTGCGATCTCCTTTGGTTAACTAAATTTGTCAGCCAAGCCCAATGCCACCCCTCATCCCCAACCACGTCTCCAGCTGCCATCCCTCCCAAAACCTGACATTCCCTGTTGGTGGAAAAGCGACCCTATGCCTTTGGGTGTATATGATCAGCCATCACAGCGTCAGCACCAGATGCCCCAGACTGGGCGTTTTGTCGCTGTGTGACTACATGAGCATAGATGGGGGAAACACCTGCTTTGCTCCACGCAGGGAAGGGGCGATCATCGCGTAAATTGTTAACAGGGTATTTGCCCTGAGATCAGATCAGGACACACACCCACCTCTACAGCAATACATTCATAGTCAAGTTTGTCAAGTACAGTACTGTGACCCATAATGTAGGTAAGAGAGGCCTCCGCTCTAAAATATATTGTTGAAGTCGCCCGAGTGGCTGATTTACAAATGTCAACAATTCTTAGGTCGTCTCTTCATATAGAGGGTAAAGGAAGGAAGGAAGGATGGAATGGAACAGTTCCAATATGCTAGACCGATTTTAAATGAACATTTTTCGCATTGCAAAAGAGGTTTTGGATTGTTATGCCTTAGATTTCCAGGCAGCCTGTCTATTAAAGGGAGTTGCAGGTCAGCTGGTGCCATTCTGGTGGAATCAGTTTGAACCAGCACGTTAGATGTAGAACCGCCTTGTGTAGATACAGCCACCACAGGATGAGTAAACAGCTCCTCCGGGTCATCCGCCGTGTTCTTGATTGTTTCCCTTCTGCTGTTTCACTGTCTTTTTTGCAGGAACAGCGCTGGAGTGAGGATTATTCAAGAGTCGAACCTGTGAGGCCAACATCATTTCGGTCAATTGTTTCAAAGGGCCTGCAGAAGGATTTATTAAAGTAACAGTCTGTGGCAACAACGCACAGTAATCTTCCACTAATAGTGGCTCAGTGGACACGCAGCTGGTCAAGTTTACAGCTTTCAGGTGATGGCCACCGTCAGTCAGGATAGAAGTGGTTCCACTAAGGCACGTGGGATCATCAACTAATTGAGTAACATTGGGAGCAACAAGCAGGGTAGCCTTTCCTCTCTTCTTCATTTCGAGGTCATAATACATCACAGATTGAGAGTGAGGGTTTTTCTTCCTATGTTGGTACCAAGTGGCAGAATTCATGTCAGGCGCCACAGAAGGAGAGGCAGTTTTCTGTTTACACGCCAATTGCTCTGTAATTAATTTTGCAAGAGGTAATTCTATCCCAACCGAGATGGTCAGTTGCGTTGGTAATTAATTTAGATACAAATATAGAAAGGGGGAAACCCCAAAATACTACAGTATGAGTAGTAATTTTTCTACCTTTTGATTTGGAGTAGTTAGAGACCATATATAGAGAAACAAAGTAGAATTATCCACAACAGCACTTCCAAACAGTCAGTTAATACTTAAACATATACATGTTATTCATAATCCACGTGAAAACACAGTAAAAATCAAACATTTTATAAAAACAAAGTGCTAGTGACATAGAAAAAAAGCTAGCAATTTAATAGCAGCAGTTAATTCCTGATGTAATAGTGGCATCAGTTTACTTCATCCTTATGATTCATTTGACTTGTAGAGATGAAGTGTGATCAATAAAGATCTCAATACATATCTAGTATATCAAATTATAGTATTATGCCTCGACATGTTTCAGTTCTCAATCTTTCATCTCAAACTTTCTTCAGGAGGATTTCTCAATTAGTCACTTGGACTTTGTGATTTAATCTAACAACATCTTTCCAAAAAGTGCCTACAAGTGCGTTTTTGACATGCAAGTGCTGTTGGTAAAAAGTAAAAGCAAGATGTAAGCCAATCGAATGCTTCATATCTAAACAGTGTTGATCTGCACAACCCGAGGTTCAAGAAAAAAAGTCTTTGCCTCGCGTTGGAGTGGTGGTAGTCTTCGTGAACTACTGGGTTCTTATATGATCCTCCAGTGATACTTCTGTCCAAAATTGGGCACAGTCATCTGTAAAAATACATATCAATTGTATCAGACTACCTGGAGCAACCAAGCTCTTTGTCTATAAAGCTTGACAAACGTTTTCTGCCAGTCACGTTACTAAATTAGTATCAGTGGGATGTAAAAGAAACTTATTCTACAACAACTTTAATAAAGACTTGTTCTCAAAAAAACTGTTCAAAGTCATAAAATACCTCTAGATGATGAACAGAGGAAAATAGAGTCCGGTAGTATAGATGGTCTATGGTGAAATCTATAGTGGATCTTTAGGTACACGTCCCTGCTACCCCATCACCTATTAAATAAAAGTGGGGGCAGATGAATACTCCAGTATCATTCTTAAAGGGGTTTATTTCTTAAAAACAACGTAAAAGCTACATTTTCGGCGGGAAGAGGACTGCTTACCTCTCTCAATAGAAGAATGGATATTGCGGTATTCACACAGCTAGTTTGGTCCAACTCCTGAGTTAGAGTAGGGCTCTCTCTCTGGTGGACTAGTCACCACCCACTAAAACACATTAGAGAGGGGTGCCAGTTAGCAATTGTTGAAGATGGTAAACTTCCCACTCTTATGTTAGAAATACTAGTACACTATCTAACATCTCTGTGATCCAGTGTCATTCGGCAAAGAGATCTGAGTCTAGAGTGATCAATAGTCCACAGAAGGCAACAGAATCGGAATGTGACTTGCCTTTGGGTGCGGTAACTCTGTGTCCGCGATCAGAAAATAAAAGTGACCGCAGGGTAAAAAACAGCCCATGGATATGGATTCCATTGGCAGAATTAATTACCCTGCAACAACGAGGTTGAACGGCGCCGACTAACGGCGCTTTAAAATTTCCCAAAAAACACATTGAAAAAAATGGCGGGAATCATATTAGATGTAGTATACATCTTGAACTGAAATTCCAAAGGTGCCAAAGAATGTTCCTTCATTTGTGTCTATACATTGATCTGCACATAGCCGACTTAGGTAGTGGCCCATTAGTGGTCAGCTAGCAGAATGCATGGATAGACTGGCATACTTGTTTCCCAATTGGAATATTTCATAAATATTTATGCCTCCAAAATGAATTCATAACCCCTCGTTATTAGAAAACTACAGGTTGCTAAGTTAGCAACTCTTTAAAGTTCTTTTACTTGTAGAATCAAGGTCTCATACGTAACGTAGCAGTGTAAACTAAAAAGATGTTGCATATATAAAGGCTATCGCTAAAGTGGCTGGTAACTAGATATGTACCTGAAATAATTAGCACATTATTTAAGCTTGTGCCACTCGATAGCATTGTTGAGACCTCAAAGATCACTTTGTGTCTTGAAAATTAACTCTTGTTCTTTTTGCAAGAGCTTCTTATTTCTAATGACAGGGTTATCACCTTTTACCACTAGAAGCACAGTCCATTTGAAATTCTCAAAACCAAGGTCTTTTTCAACAAAGTGCTTGACCATTGGCGCTTGTATTGTTTTGTTTTTCAAGCAACTTTTGTGCTCAGTAATGCGGGTTTTAATTTTGCGATTGGTCTTACCAATATAGTGTAAACCACAAGAGCACTTAATCATATACACTACGTGGTCCGTATTACAATTAGAGAAGGCTTTCTGAACCCATAGCCTGTTAAGGCCCACATTGACCTCTTTACTTTTAGTTGTTAACTTGCATACCACACATTGGCCACAAGCATGGTGTCTGGGGGGTAGACCCCATTGGCTGGTAATGCTAGTTGCGGGGGGAATGTTGCTTCGATATCTACTCTGACTTGCACAATTCTCTATAGAGGTGGATTTGATGTAGGCAGACAGTGGCATATTGGGATTTGCTTTGGTAGTTCTTAGCCATTTCCAATGCTTGGTTATGATATTGCGGATGGTCAAGCTGTGATTTGTGAATGTGTTGACACACACTATTCTGTCATGTAGCTGTTTTGGGTTTTTTTCCTCGAAGGGCCTCCCTGTTATCAAAAGCGTGTATAGCTGCTTTTAAAATTAATTTTCTGGGGTATCCTCTCTTTTTCAGCTTTTTTAAAGACTAAACTGAGTTTATCCACACACTGGTCAGAAGCTAGATGGTAATTAGGGACCACCGGTGAGGGCTCTACTAGTGCCCTAACCACAGACTCGATTGTTTTAGATCCCAGATAGGGGAGCAAGACCATAAGCTCCTCAGTAAGATCAGAGCAGAGATCGTCGGCAATGATGGCAAAGCCACTACATTTAGCAGAGCAGTAGCCAGTACAGGATAAACGTCAGTCATTTTCTGATTAGTCGAGGCACCCAGCGTTGCAACATCGTTTAAAAGAAAGTTTTTCTGAAGGAAGTTTCTAGAGCGGCGATGTAGGTCCATGTTAATAGCTTGAGCGGGTGGAACAGAGGACTCTGACTCCTGCTCCTCCACCAACAGGGTTCCACCCTTGTGAACGTTGTCATCCATGTTCACAGGGAAGGCTACTGCATCAGATATAGATAAAACAGTAGAGTGCAAGGGCTCCACCCTCCCTTGTTTAGTAACAGCAAGTCTCTTGGAGGCTCTGGCACCCACACCTCTCGTTGCAAGTTGCTTCAGCCTTTTGACAGAGAGGTGAGCCAAAAGTCCAGAAAGTTAAACAGCAAGGGCCCTCACCATCAGATGATAGCCAAAGCAATTGGATCAATTAAAATGCAATGGGGATTGCTAAAAAGCAGCAAGAAGTGGGGAGAGCAAGACAGGAGTCGTTAACAAAAGGAAGTCAGAGGTACGGAACTCACTGTTGTTCGGTCGGAAACCTGCACAGGGATACTATGTGAGAATCAAGTCCCGCCATTTTGAATGAGTCCAACCAGGTCTTGGTCAGATAAGGCTGTTCCACCACAGGTCTCAGACCACCTGACCGACCCACGGAACACGAAACACACTGCAATACACACAATATTTTTGCATATAGCACTAGCAAACCATAAGGTGTAAGAGCATTCCTCATGATAAGGAGGGAGAGTCGGATTACAATGAGTAATGTTTTCCGAAGGTTTTAAAATTTGAAATGATTTTGGTTCTCAAGGAATAAGGCATACTATTCCATAGCCTGAAGCCTTAAACAGCAAAACGTTTGCCTCCAGCATACTGTAGTTTGAATTTGGGACACACCAGAAAATGCTGGTTTGTGTGTTGTAATAGTCTGCATAGAGTTTAAAAGGTAAGCCTATACTGAAAGTATATAGGGGCAGTTTTGTAGTAGCAGTTGTCCACTCAAGTGGCAACAATGAAGTCCATTCCTGTCTGTATCAGAATCACAAGCCGATGTAGTTATTGGAGCGACATGCACATTATAAGGGGAGTAGGTAACTAAATGGGCTGCATTGTTTTGTACAATGTGTAATCTGTAGATTGGCTTCCTAGGCATATAAAAAGCATTAGAGTATTCTATTTTGGCCGCAAGGATGGCACTGGCTGTCGTCTTTAGATGTGTTTCTCAAGGCATAATTTGTTTGAACAGTCTCATATAGCAGGTTGTGCCACTAACCAACTATCATATTAACTTCAGGTGTTAATGACATATGCAAATCATATATAACTCCTAAAGCTTTGACCATGGGGCGAAACATGTAGGTCAATAGAATTGATAAAAATAGTAATTTGGCTTATAACATATCTGATGGTCCTTCAGCAATTAATTAACGTTAGTTCTGTTTTATTACTATTCAAACTCAGCAAGTTGCAGTCCAACCACAGTTTAATTGATGAAAAGTTATGTTGGAGGTGATCATTATCCCTAATAGAATCGCCAGACAGCAATGAAACCTACTTTCAAGTCACTCTGAAGTAATGGCATGACGTAAATATTAAAGATTAACAGAAGAAGAGTGGACACTGAGGAGCTCTGCAGTGAACAGAACAGGTGTGGTTAGAAGTCTGTGTAAAGTTACAGTTAGATCTATTGGTTAAACATGAACTAACTCCTGGTAGTGTTTTATCAGACTCCCCGACCACAGATCCCAATCTTTCCAGTATGATCTCGTGGACCAAGGCTTCAAAGGCATTGAGAGATCTAGCATGATGATAAAGAAGTCGGGGTGCGCTGTCACGACCCACATCCAGAAACCCCCCTGGCAAGCCCATGGGCCAGGAGGGGTCTTGGCCCAGGTCTCCAACAAACGTAGGCATCCTTTGCCTAGGCCCTCTTGGGGCCAGTCCTGGCACCTTTGGCCCCAGGCTCATACTTAATAAAGACTTGTGTTTAGGGAACTACTTTATTTCAAGTGCCAGCCAACATGGAGGCATCCACATAGCTTGGCTCCTTCGAACCGAGCTATGCAGTATAGTGTTTTGGGAGTGGTAGCCTAGGAACTACTTTACCTGGACTACTTTCTTGAAGCTATTTAAACCACACCCGACTTGGATAACACGCTTCGCGTTACTTTGCAATCCTGCAACGTGACGCTCATCGTGTTCAGCTGTACCCGCGAACCTCGGAAGAACAGCATCTGTAAAGAGACAAAAGGACATCGTTAACAGCAGCAGCTTACCTGTAATTTCATCGTTAGCTGCCCACAGCTCCTGCGAACAGCATCCTAGGATCAGCGCGTCTCCCGGACCGGCGGATCTGCAAAAAAGGAAGAAACAAGACATTAGACACTTTTACAACATAACGAATTGTGCCGAATAGCTTACCTCGCAAGTCGCCCCTCAACCAGCATCGCCTCGGGATTTCATACACCGGGTGAGCACCGCAATCTATGGGAAAGAAAAGACAGGTTAGCAAAGGCAAGGCATCATAGCGCTGCGCATAGGGCCTACTTACCGCCTCAAGGCGCTCTTAATACGCCATCATTTACCGGCGAGACCCAATTCAGCCAATGCATCACATTGGACTTCCGTGCACCTAAGGAAGAGAAAAAGACATTATTTAAACCAAGAAAGGCATGCAAGAATAACAACAATATACAACAGCAATAAGACCTACCTGAAAGACTCAAAATGGGCCGGCATCAGTGAAGTAACTAGATCGCATTCGCCCACAAAGGACAATGCGCCCCTGCCAAGAAGGCAGGACGGAGAGCACACCTGAATTAACAACAAGGTGGGGAGAGGTCCAGAGGGGCTGCAGGCATACAGGGTGGTGGGGGGGTTGCTTACCCCAGTTGCCCAGTCTTGAACATTGCCCACCTGTATTCCAGGCAGAACTTCCCCGCTGGTCACACCTGGGAACCGCAGAGAAGGATACCACAGTCTCTACGGCTGGGTGGCGTCCCTGTGGATACCAGGTGAGCGTAACATGCTCGTCCATGTTCTCTAATAATTGCTCCCTGAGATCTATTAAGGCAGTTTGAATACCTATCGCTGTTGTAAATCCAGATTGAAGGTCTTTCAAGAGTTCAGAGGATTCACGAAAAGACTGATGTTGTGACCATCTTTTCCAAAGTATTTAATACAATTATTATATTGGTTTATAGTGCTTGGGTTCGTCCAGATCCAACATAGGTTTCTTTAGTAGTGAAGTTGTCCAGGTGTTTTATTTTTCAAAAGAGAAGGAATGCTACCCGAGCAGAAAGAACTGTTTATAAATAGCATTGAAAATGGAAGTAGATCATGAATACAATCTTTTACAATAAATGAGGGGCAGGGATTAGGTGGGCAAGAAGTGGGATTAATATTGATTGCTACAAATTGAAATAAACTGTCAAAGGAGATTAAGGACCGGGTGGTTATTTATATCGTGAGAGGGGGGCTGTCACTCATGTTAGAGCGAATGGTCTTAATCTTCTCTTTGAAGTAAAGTTGTATTTCTTGTAACCATTCCAGCACGATGTGTTTAAAATGCTTGTCTTCAAACTGTCGGGCTAGCCCTGGGGCTGAAGGATTGCTGTGGAAGGGTGAGGCTTTTCAAAAAGGCAGTACGGTGACTACTTTCAATAGAAAATATAAGCAGATATGACCTTTTTGGTTGGGAGCCACACTATTTTTACTCAAGGAGGGCTTGACAAGAATGTTTCTACTCCAAGGGGGCTCAGCATAAAAAAGTTTTAATACCACTGGTTTAAAAGGAGTGGGTGAGGGTTTATTCTGTAGAAGTCGTAAAGTCTGAAGTATCTTATCATAGTTTTTCAACCGTTCTATCTCATTTGAGAAGAATGTATTTTTTGATGGAACCGTTTTGGACTTGTAATTAGTATGTACACCATGCAAATGGTGAGGGATGCTCTGGTACATTATGACCATCTGCATTATTGCAGCCTTGAGGTCCAGAAAGTTGGGCAATCCGCATTGGATGCACACGATGAGCACTCCGTCAAACTGCTTGACCTGTCCGTTCCCTTGTGGATGATGGAGAGACAAGGTGTGGTGCCTGACACTCCATTTCTTTATAAAGGTTGACATTTAACTGGAGAGCAGATGAACACTTCTCAGTCCCCAAAACCTCAGGTGGAACTTCTCTCCTGAATATTTCTTACTACGAAGTCATAACTTTCTGCATAGTACTTAGTACATAGTGCTCAACAAACATAATATATATTTTTATTTGTTTTTTTTTATAATGCGCGTAATACCCGAGTTCGGTTTCTAAGCGTGGATTCGGGATTCATACCTTTGTTACTCTGCAAGGTCTTGCTTCCAAGACCAGCACGTTCCTGTGCTATCCCCCGTCCAACTAAACCTGGGTCTGTTTCACAAAGTAGACTGACTTTTGGCACCCTGGCAATTTGGCAGTAGTGTTTGAAAAGGCCCCATCGAGAGTCAGATGTCTACCTAACCCAAGGATCTCCCAGGAGCCCAAGTGGAGCTGGGGATGCTCTGAAAACATTGCAAATGTTGAAGCAACTTGAACACACCCTCACCCATGTACCTGCTTGCTGGGCCACTCCAGGCAACCAGATGTTTTCCTTAACTGCTTTCTTTGAGGCCGCAATCCCTAAAGGAATTGCATTTGAATTATTGACAACTGCCTCCCAAACCCCTCTCTATGGTACCACCTGTTCTCCCTTCATCTCAGTGCCCACCTGTGTAAGCTCCTCTAGCATCCCATCAAATGGTTTATAAACCTCCAGGACACAGAGTGGGGGTCACCATCCATGACCTTTCCTAATGCAGCGTCTTCTCCCCTCTTCCAACAAGACATTTTCTCTTGCTCCTCTTCCCACTGGTATTGCATATATCCACTGAAGAGGTGATGATTTTCTCATCTCAAGCACAATTGACCAACCCATTCGAGGCATTCTGGATAACCAGTTGGTGACATTTCTCTGGTCATCAAGAAATGGTGTAGGCATACTCCTGGAGGCCATTGTAGATGGGCATAACCTGGGGTGCTCGTGTGAACCCGGCCTATTCTTAACACCTGTACTATGGATTGGTGATCAATCCTCAGAAGAAAAGGTTGCCCTTGCTGGGAAAAGCGGTACAGCCCCTCATCACCTCCCCCACCTCGTGCAAAGATCATGAATTCACTGTACCACAGAGTAGTTCACCCCTGGCGGCCCTTGAGGCATAGATATACAATGATACACTTGGTGAGAGTGTGCGGACAGCCAGAAGGTAGGCATGAATGGGGCAGGAGTGTATTTCACAGTGTAACTGAAATGTAGTTATCCAAATGTATAAAAGTCTATTTTCCAGCTTGTAGCCTGGAACATCCTGCCTTTCGAGGCACTAGGGAAAGTATCAGAGTAGTTGATAGTTAGAGATCAGTTTTTAACAGTCACACCAACAGAACCAATGCAAGATTATGAAGAGTCTGCCTTTCTGTGGTTTTGCAGACAATCCGAGCAGTTGCAGATATCGAGCCAAAACAGTGCCCCTTTGTATTTCTCTCACGCCAACTTCACAGCCTAATTTTGTCACCTTAGATGTGCAAATGTCACGTGCCAAAACAGAAAATGATCACAGCCCCAATAGTTTTCCAATTTAATTTGAATGGGGAATGTACATTGTAGTGTATATGTCCTTGCCAGTTGTTTTAGCTGTAGGTGGCAGCACAGGAAATTGAAGGGGTTTCTCAAACAATCATGACTGCTAACTGTTGTGTACCCAACTGTAAACTATGTTGCTTCTCTTCACAACTGCATTTATTGGTCTTTTCTATACGTTGTGCCCTGAATTATGTATTAAATGTCTTTTTAGCATGTTTCAGGGGACATATGATAATGTGCCAGGCCAAGAAAAACCAAGTATCGATGGCCGCGAGCTGTTCGCCTTTGGGATAATAGCAGATGTTCAGTATGCCGATAAAGATGATGGCTATAATTTTTTGAAGACAAGAAAAAGATATTACAGGCACAGTCTTCGCCTCCTTCAAAGTGCTATTAAAGAGTGGAATGACGAAGCCAGAGTGCCTAGTTTTGTGCTTCAGCTTGGAGATATCATAGATGGCTACAATGCCAATGTGCAAGCTTCAAATCCATCACTTCAAAGTGTCTTGAACGAAGTAGCAAAAAGCAAAGCCCCATTTCATCATGTGTGGGGAAACCATGAATTTTATAACTTCACAAGGGACTTTTTAACCAGCTCTGAGCTTAACACAAAGTGTTTGGAGGACAAAGCACACTTAGTTTTAAGAAAAACGCTGAAGGGCATTCCACGCGATCCGAGTTCTGAGGAATACTATGCATACCACTTTCGCCCTTTTCCATCCTTTCGTTTTATAATGATTGACTGTTACGATCTCAGTGTCATTGCGAGGCAACCTTCCAGCAAGAAATATCAGGACTCCATGAAGACCCTTAAGGAGAAAAACCCAAATGTGGACCTTAATGACCCCTTAGGTAAGTGCTTTGCGTAGAATAAAATATCTGCATTGAACAGATGGGTAGGGTGTTTTGGTGAAGGCAATATTTATTCACTGTGTTAGTTTGAAAATAACTGATACAGTGTGAAATATAATTGCATTAAGAGACGGTTACTATGGCAGTTTAAAATATTAATAATCCAATGGTCTTTTGATGAACATTGGATGGTGGATTGAAATGACCAGTTTTCTTTAATGTTTGTGATCACAGTAAGTGACTTCAATGAAAATGGCACCTGCTTATTTGTACCATGCCCTTCATTTAATGAACAGTCGCACTCCATTTTTTTCTTCTTTTATTTTTATTTATATATGGTTTACATATGAAACCTTTACAATTACATTTAATGCATATCTATAAACATTTATACAAGACATATATAAAATCAGTGCAAGAGTATAAAAATTCAACATTATTCAACATTATCAAAGATAACAATACATTCCAAATTCATGCAAAGCAGGGCATTACAGACACTCATGGTTTACAAATCAAATCAAGGGTGCATAAAGGTCTAGAGATTTGATAAAGCCAGCACCCGCAAGGCCCTCCACGATATTAGAAATTGAGAGACATCTTGACCAAATAAACAAATCGGTCCCCAGAAGTCCCAGGGTGTTGAATTTTCCCAAATGGAGAGCCCTAGAACCTTTCAATTCAACACAATCTACGAACAAATGGCAAGCAGTTTCAGTCACCCCTGTCATATGGCAAAAGCGACAGAGGATATAGGTGTCTTTAATCGCATTCCTTCTATAAAGAACTTCCTTAGTATGAAGAATATTCCATCAAAGTTTCAGGAGGAGGGAGCAATAGTAGCGATTAGGGAATTGTCATAATGAAGGACAGGGTTCCTCTCTTCTTGTATTAAAATTTTAAATCAGTTAGAGAAGGATAAGAGTGGCATTTTTCAATTGTACTATTCCAGTCATGGGAATAAAGAAGTTTTTTTCACCTTATCCAGATTTGTCATCAGAGTAACCCTGTCCGTACACAAATCCAACAAGGGCCTATCACATAGGTCTCTAAACTTTGAGAGCTATAGATTGCGAACGAGCATCCCTGTTTGAAAAGAATTTTTCCCAAATCAACATAGAGAAAATCCTCTTTAGGGCAAAACAAGGAACGGAAAAGGGCTAAAACCCGCCAGAGGAATTTAGCTCTCAGAGACACAAGACCCAATTCAAACCTTATAGCCACGGTTGGAGTTTCATGACCTTTCTCCAAAAAATACCCTCTAAGGAGTCCCAGAAAGTATAGATATCCAAAAAATTGAGTTCCATGCCATATATTAACTTCGGAACAACCTTTCCTTCAAAGAAATCTACCACTGGCTTAAAGGAAAACCTGCCGTACTTATTGTCCAACTTAATGGTCTGGGAAATAAAAGGGCAGGCCTTATGTCTAATAGACCGTCTAATTTCACCGACTGAAGGTTGAGCCAAAATCAAAAAACCCATATAAACCATTTTTTGTGCTCTAACAATCGGTTCCCCACCAGTTTTCCACACTCGTTTGTTCCCTTTTTTACATTTCGAAAACACCATTGTACGGGTTTTGCTGGGGTTAATTTTTAACCCATTCATTGTAGCATATGGTTCAAACATATATATTAGTCTTTGTAGACTTTGGTGTGAACAGAAAGGAGAAAATCGTCAGGATAGGCCAACCACGAGAACCTGAGATCCCCCAATTTTGCGCTCACCAACCCAGCATTCCTGAGAAATTCCCCAGCATCTGCCAAATACAGGATAAAAAGGCTGAGGGCCAGAGAGCAGCCTTCTCTCACCTATTCGTGTTCTTATTCTTCTGGAAAGAGTCCCTTACAAGTTAAGCCTTACATGAATCCCTGAGTTATCATACATCGCCATGATAAGTTTAAGTAGACCTATGGGGAGACCCCACTTAGAAAGTTTAGCCCAGATACAAGGCCTAATGACTAAGTCAAAAGCATTTGACAGGTCAATTGAGGCAGCATATAGAGTACCCCCAAATTTGCTCCATGCTGAATCTTGGAGTGCGGCTAGAATAAAGCCATTTAAATTGGATGAATGTGCGGCCCTGAACCCAGTTTGATATTTATCTAAAATATGGTTCGCTTTAATCCAGTCGTTAACATGTGAGAGTAGCAGAGAGTCAAATAGCTTGCAGTCCGCATCGATAAGGGAGATTGGTCTGTAATTCTTAACAAGAGACCGCTGACCTCTCTTAAAGATGGGAACTATGTGGGCACTTTGCCAACTGATAGGTATTATGCCAGTTTTCACTACATTTTGGAAGAGCATGGAGAGTAACTTAGCCCATATTTTCGGTAAAGCTTTCAATGTGTTGTTCGTCAAACCATTAGCTCCTGGTGCCCTTGAATTCTTAGCTTTGACAATTAGCCTAAATACTGTCTCGTAATCAATAATAGGCTCCCATAGGGTGTTATGTACAACCTCCCCAGTTGCAGGTTCTTGGAGTCCCTCTTCCCCTTGTCCAAAAAGCTCAGTGAAGAAATCTACCCATAGAACCTCATGGATAGAATTCAGTTGATCAGTAACTGAAGCAGTCTCTTCAGAAGAGAACCCAAAAAGCCCTGAGATCCCTCTTGACCAGGACATGGAGCATGAGCTCAGCATCGTTTTGCGGCAGTCTGCATTGTTTTGCTATACAGTAGTTTTTATATCTTTGCCGTATTGATACGCTCTTAGCATTTTTATCAGACTGTTCAATAGTGAGATTATTAGTTTCTCTGAGGAGTTTATGTACATGGGAGTTTTCTTTAGCAAGCTCCCCATCAAACATGTGGACATGGTCTCTTTTAGAATGTCCCTTTCTCAAATTATCATGGACACTACTATGGAGAACTTTCAAGAATCTATCAAAATGTGGTGTGTTAAAAACCACTTGTTTCCATAAAAGAGAGGTATGATTCAGGGAAGACAGAAGTTGGCCATTAAAGAGATTAATAGTCCAGGCGACCAGCGCACCCCCCTGTCTTGTCCCACAGTTCTCAAATTACATGGACCCCCAGTGGGGAAATTTTTGGTTGGGAGACAGCAAGAAACAGTCAGAGTCCCATGGTCACTCCAATTATTAAAGTGTACCTGGACTTCAGAGGAAAGAGGAAGGTGGGAATGATGATCTACAAAAAAAAAATCTATAGTAGAAGTTGAAAGACCTCTCTGCCAAGTAGGGAAAAGAGGGTGGATGGAGTCAAAGATACTGTTCAGACATATCAAACCCACAGATTCCAGGGAAAGATTCCAAAGTCTACCCCAAGCATATTTCTGGCTCTGATGAACAGAGTCCTCCAAATCCTGTCCCAAGGCCCCATAGTCATCATCAGAGGACATAGAACAATCAGAGTTCAAGTCCCCTGCAACGATCACTTTCCCCTTAATGTTCAGAGTTCTCCAAGCTAAAATAATTTCCGTTAAACTTTCCAGAAAGGACTTAAGGAGGGCTAAGCTTTGGTGCCAGTAAATATCAATCGGAAGAATATCAACCAAGCCCTCTCTAGAGGCGGTCTCCATGGCCAATATACCATTTGACATGTCTGGGATAATCATACTCCAGAAACCAAGAGAAGACCTTAACCAAATAAGTAGGCCCCATGACGCTCCCCCCCCCCCCAAAGCTAGTTTTGGCATTTTGGGAGTAGATTTCATAACCATCAATATAGGGGGACGAGAGCAGCCAGGTTTCCCGCAGATAGAAATAGTCATTAAGTTTTAGCATAGCAACTGTATTAGTGTTTGTCAGGAGATGTAGATTTTCCTTGTATTCCAGGACATAAATCCCAATTTGCTGGAAACTGCTTTCTTCATTTCAAAGCTCGCACTTATATTACATAGGTCAGTTCCACAAAGCAGAGGCAACCGGGCTCAGTTTCGAGCAGCTCCATAGGTCCTGGCCCGGAAATGCCTCCACTGGGATTGAGAGAACCTTTCCGGGTGATAGATCATTGTCAAATTTCCCCTGTACTCATCGGATCTTCCAAGGATTCCGGGAATTTGACTTGCTTTTACCAATTTAATTTCAAAGCCAAGCTCCCGCAGGCCCTCCATTTCTCCCGGTATCAGATCCAAAACCACTCTGGATTTCAGGACAATGTTACTAAGATCCGCACGATCCTTGAGAGGAAAATAGATCCTTTCTAGGTCATAACTGGAGACCAGAGACAGTGAAGGAATTTGATGTAGAATTTTCAAAATATTCCCTCGATTAAGACATATGGGCATATCACTACCCCAGAGACTTAGTAATTGTAGAATCTCTAGGGGCTCTTTATTTCCCAGTGTTTGGGGCAGGGAATCCGAAATATCCCTACTGAATTGGTTTAATGAATCATTTTGGGTTTCAGGACCCCTTGCACCCTGTAGTATTGTCCCTCTGTGTAGAGTAAGGAGTTGTGGGGAATCTATCCTGGTTACCAAAGGAACCTGAATTAATAGGCCTCATTTGAGTGGAATCCAAGGTCCTAGGGACATAAAGATCGCCCACTGTCTTGAAACCCAGACTGATCGGCCGGTTGGGGAAAACGGGTGTCAGCAGCATAGACCTTATCTATACCTGCAATAGAGTTAACGCCCACCAGAGGGGTGGACTCACTCTATCTGAATCCAAAAGAAGTTGTTTCGCCGAGGCAATATTGACAAGAGTCAGGGGATCAGTAGTTATGGAAATCTGAGAGTCCAAAGACTTAGAGATACATGGCAAATTCTCAGAGGGAAGAATATCTATTGGGTGTTCTTTATGAATATTAGATGGAAGCAGACCACTCTCTACAGGGTCAGTGACCTCTTTTTTTTGTCTTTAGATGTATTGGGAACAGGGGAGCCCTGGACAGAGATAGCAAGGCCCGGGACCGTGAGACCATTGCTATCATCAGGAGCAGGGATATTTATAGGAGGATCTGTCTGGATGCTTATAGCTGTTTTCAAGGGGAATTCATTTACCTCGTCTGCAGAGATACCACGTTAGAGGCCATGAAAATGGGTACCTCTGCCACCTCAGAGGTCAAAACCCCCTAAGTAGACATAGTCGTCTGTGGGGGAAGAGAGAGAGCGTTGGCAAGACCAGGTTTTTAAAGAATTTATTTGTTAACAAATTCATTTTTTAAATATTTTTCTTGATTTGTTATATAGATCTTTTCTCTAGTGGGACATGGCCTTTAGAGGAAAGGTCTTCTTTCGTTAAATCTATGGAAACAGGATCCTTCTCAAGATTTTTCAAGACTTTTGTACCTGAAAAATATGCGGCACAACTCCCTTATCCCGCATATAATCTTCAGATGTAACAGAGGCACGTGCAACTGTAGGAGCAAATGGATAGGCGGTTTGGGGAGTCAACTTATCTAAGGCTTCCCCAGAAGCAGTAACCGGTTTCGTTAGATCTATAACAGGGACCTTCTCCAGATTTTGCAGTGCTTTTGCCCCTGAAATGGAAGCAATGACATCTCCCTCATTCCGCATATATATTTTAGATGACTCGGAAACAAGTGCATCCAAAGAAGTGAATGGACCGGGAGTTGGGAGAGGCAACTTATCTAAATATCTCTCAGGGACACTAGCTGCTGCCCAACCCAAAGCCATCGCAATAAAACCCCCCTCAGAATTTGGCTTAGAGGGCAGGGAAGAAATGGAACGTTGCTTGGTTATTGTGGGATTATCTTCCATAATAATCTTCACCAGTTCTTCAAACCTATCCAGCCCCTCTAGCCTAGCATACATGTCTGAGAGTAAGAGAGAATGTGATCTGACCTCTGCCCAGATATTATTATAGAGACTAACAAAAGAACTCAGCACCATATTTAAAGTGGAAACTGTAGGATGGGTGAGCCTAATCCTTTCATCAGCTTCCTTGAGAGTGTGATGCAACATTGAGTCACTAGGATGTTCCTTTATCGGCTCTGGGAGTAGACCCCTCTCTATTAACCAATTTTGCTTTTCTGTATACTCATCGATAAAATTGGTGAGTTGGGATGGGGAGCCCATAAATGATGCATCACATGTCTGTTGGGTTAATTATTATTCTCAGTAAGTCTGGGTTCCAGCTTACTCTCGGCAATCGCTTTATCTGCACACTCAATGATGCTAATATCATCAATGTCATTGTGTGAGGCCTCCTCAGTATCCAATCGTTTCACTACTTCAGCCATGGGCAAATGATCTAGAGAAGCAACTGAAAGGGCCGAAGAGGGAGGTTTAATTAGGGTGCTAGTAGCCGTTCTTTTCCCAAAATAATTAGAAATATTTTTTCCCGGAATTGGTTCTGCCAGCGTACCCATCTTAGATTTTATTTTGGAAATGCTAAGCAATGGTTTTCTTAAAGGAGTTTTAAAAACCAGAGCTCTCAGGATGGAACTGTCAGAGTTCCTAGCAATGGAGGGGGATACATTCATATGCGTAGTTGGGCTCTGATTTACCACATCACCTAAGGTAGAAACCCCACCGAGTAACTTAGAAGGAGAGGTTGTGTGATTCGTATTACCCTCCAGATGTAAAAAGTGTACAACAGTGGAAATTCTTGTAGCAACAGGAGTTTTTATACAATTAGGTCCAAGGTCAGCCATAAATGGGGCAGACAGGGTAGTATTGGACTGAGGGCAAAAAGGGCCAATTTGAATAACATTCACAGTTTCATTATCCACTTCAATAGCAGGATCCCCCCTAGTGGAGCAACCCCTGTCACTTAAGGGCTAAAGTGGCTGCTAGTTGCTCTTCATGAGCATCAATCGAGATATCATGATTTCCATTGAAAATACAACTATTGTCACACATTGTGCGTGGGGTAATGCCCAAGGAATTAAAAACCTCAATCCTATCCTGGGAATGCATTTGGGTGTGCACAACACTTTTTAATGCAGCAATACCTACTGGGCAAAGATTTGGAATACTAGAAAATTCTCCCGGCCAGTTCTCATCTTTGCCTAGAAGGGCAGTAAAGGGGAGGTGGGCTAAACTATCTTCTTTGGAGTCTGGAATAAGGGACTCCTCAACAGACTTCAGAGGGTCAGAAGTAGCCTTCATGGCTGACTGACTCCTGAGAACCCTGCATGTCATTCAAAAAGTCACAGAAAATACTCAAGAACCAGAGGAGTAAACAGAGCCCAAAAACGGTTAGCAGTGCAACAGGGGCAATATCTCATAGAAGCAAAAAGATCACAGAATTCCTAAACAGATAACGTTAAAAAATCTTCATAAAAATGCACTGAATAAGAAAAATGGCAGAATCTGGGCAGAAGTATTCGTAGGCCCACTGCTATAATATACAAACGCCCACCAGAGAGTCCATACTGGACATAATTAATAATAGAATGCAGCTTCCCGAAAGGAGGCAATAGTTAAAGGATAGTTCCGGGACTTTTTTTTTATTGTCCCTACGGGTCGGCCATGTGCTTGTAAGCATAAATCGGTAGATCGTAGGAAACTTTCCTATGGACCTTACCCGACTTTTCGCCCATTATCGCACTCGAAATCAGCCTCCATTTTGTGATAATCCTATCATTTCGCCCCATCGACCTGGCTCACCTGCCTTTGCGGCACTAAATCAAATCCCCCGCCCCTGAAACAGACTTTATCAAAACATTCATATTCCCCGCCTCTATCCGTGACGTGACTGAGCTGCATAGGCAAACGCGCCCAGGCGTCTTCTACGCGACTCCACACAGACCCCGGAAATAAACACAGATCAGCTCACAATACAGCGCACCACAATTCGGAATATGAAACTGTACTTTGAAATCAAACCGCAAGATTGTAAATGTGGTAAAGTACATTTATTTGACATCAAATGTTTAGAGAATATTCAGCGATTTGCATTTTTATTTGCTCATGTTCCAAAAAGTTCGTATTGAGGAACGCGATGGTCCTTTGCTGTACACGGGGTCTTAGAGCATCTCACAATACAGCGCCACAATTCGTAATGTGAAACCGTGGTTTAAAAGCAAACGGCAAGATTGTACATTTGGCAAAGTACATTTATTGGACATCAAATGTTTAGAGAATATTCAGCGATTTGCATTTTTCTTTGCTCTCGATCCAAATTAGTTCGTCTTGAGGGAAGCGATGTTCGTGTGCAGTACACAGGGTGTTGGTTTACGATAAAAATAAGCTCTTCGGTCGCACTGATAATCGCATGGCTGTTCCAACAACGAGGCACTAGGCCACCACAACGGTAGGTATGTTGCATCTAACCGTTAGTACCGCGTAAGGGCATACTTGTACTTGGCGATCATCCCATAAAATGGTCAGGGTGGTAACGTTGTTCACGCGGAGAAGCAACTGGCGGCTGTAGAAGCCGTCCGCCGGTGTCTGGTACTCGTGACACAGACAGTAGTGAATGATGTACCTAAAAACATAAAAAATGAAATTAGTCTCACCATCAGATCCTTATTAAAATTATTCATTTCATAGCGAGGACAGCGCTACTGGGTGTACACAAGTGTTTAAAGGCGTGGCGAGGCATGGAGGGGGGGGGGAGTGGAGTACAAGGTAAGTAGCATAAAATAATAAATAAATAGGGCCAGCTGGTGGCAAGTGCAAGGTAAGTGCAGAACAAGTGCTGGGAAGGGGGGGGCTGTAGGATACTGAGACAGTCCCCCAGTGCAGGGGTTGACAGGGAGGCAGTGCAGGTGGAGAGTGGAAGGGCCCAGGACCGAGGTCGCAGACAGTGGACCAGTTGTAGCAGGGGAGAGGGAGAGAGAAAGCAGAAGCAAAGAGGAAGGTTTTGAGGTACTTCAGTAAAAGCAGATGTTTCTCCTCAAGATAGTGCGCGGTAGAAAACAATATGCCACATAGAACGAACAAGTACAACTGAACCCGTCTTTAAAGCCACTGTATAGTAATGAAATTGCGGTATAAACTCATCAAAAGTTACTTACATTATATTTGCATTTTCCATTGTGTCTCTGTGTAGGGCAGACCCGAAACACCACTCCTTCTTTGCCGACGTTACTTCTTCTAATGAACGTGGCTCATTGTTTCGTTTCTGAAATTTTATTCATTATCTTTTCTTAGTCTTTCGGGATGGTCCCGGCCTGTCAAGGTCAAATCACAATAGAACCTTATACTGGGTCGTGGGCCGTTCCGCCACCCGAGCAAAACATCAAAGCAGCTGACCTTCACTTTGAGCGAGCACACATTTCTAGTTTGGGCCTGCAACATGAGGAGACTCGAGAGAACAGACAATCAAATTACAATCATTTAAACCGTGATGTGTATTTCTCAATGAGCTCTGCTTTAGGTGGACATGGAACAGAGGCAATGTTGGGTGGCAATGCAGTTGTCCCCTGCATAGGTTCGTTCACCACTCCATGTATGTGCCTATCGAGGACATCTACGATAAGTCTCTCAATAAACTCATATTGCATATCCTCAAACACTGGTTTGATCACCCATTGTTTACTTCTTTTAGTGAAGGCCTTATTGTAGCGAAGCGTCCCTAAAGTTCCGGTCGTCCTACTTTGTTGACGGCCAACATTATGGTTATGTGCCAAGACCGCTAGAAGAGTCCGATTTATCATGCCTTCCATGCCAAAATGCAATCTTTTGGGCCTGTACTTTAGGCACATATTGTGGAACACCTCCAAATCTCCTGTGTGGCAGAATTCCGTGAGTCCCCTCAAATCTCTTGTTATAGTTTTATCAAATACAATCTTTTAAATGGCCTTGTGAGTGGGTGATGAAGGAATCAACCACTTCTTCTTCCGTGCCTCCTCTGTGGACAAATGGCCATGTTCACATTTGTGGAAATGCTCATTTGTCGACCATCGATGTACGTTGCTACAGTGCAACATTACTGACCGCCATTTTTCCAGTAGAATTTCCAACGACCCTTCACATGTTTTTGAGCTCCACCAAAGATGGTTGCTGATTGGCTTGGACCACTGTGAAATACCTTGCATATCTTTTTTTTTTCCTGCAGCCGACAATTTTTTATTGATTGTTTTTGCAAGATGCCATACGTCAAATTGGTGATTTATATTTTTGTACTCTTCTCTCATTGTCTTGGCAATTGAAACGTGTCTGTCCGTGGCTATCAGGTCGTTCACCATTCCCCGCGATTGTAGTTCTTGCAATGATGCTACAAAGCCAACTTTCTCCATGGCCACTGAGGATGTACTTTGTGACACCTGCACGACCACCAAACTCACAATTTTCTTACTTTCCATGTCCTGAAAGTGGTAGGTGCAGTACTTGGCTGAAAATCCTGGGCTGTCGCACTGTCCATCACCGGCTAGCCTGAAGCGTTTGCCCGCGAATGTACTTTCCATTGACATTTTTTCCATTCTCCAAGCTTCGCTGATGGCTGGAAATAGATAATCGGTTTGGTATTTGTAGAACTGACTTTTCGCAATGAAATGGATTCCCACAAACTGAAAGAAATACTGTAACTTTTTAAAACTTGAACCACTAAAAAGTGTGGCCGCTGCACAAAGTAGATTGCCTGCTGGCAGTTGCCCCAGCATGGGTTGTGCAGACCATGCGAACGGATGATATTGTGTACAGGTGGCATGTATATTAAGGTTAGTGCCTCGAATTGCACGAGTCACATTAATCAATGGCTCCCCACATACTTCCCCACCAACCCAATGCCCACATTTCATCATCATAATAATATCCATCAAACAGCTATCGAATACAATGAATTTGGCCTCTTTCCTTATACTGTCACTCTGCATCCCAGCTGGTTCGGCCTGTAACGTTGAGGACATGTCACTCGCATGAAAGGTACAATCTCTGATATCGTCTTCCGCTATGCTGAGTGATATTGATGGTGTTTCATTGTCGTCCACTTCATTCTCTTCCATTGCAACATCTGTTCCTTGTCCGGAGATGGGAGAAAAAAACAATGTCTTCAACTTTCGCGCGCTCTTATTTTTTGCGGGTGTGGATTCTGTGAATTGATCTCCGACTGCATCCAAACTACCAGGAGGACATTCACTATCAATGGCTGGTGGTGGTATAGCTCCGTTGTCAATCACTTCATATTCTTCCCATTGGCACGATGCATCTCCAGTCTCAAGTCCCTGCCAAAAGGTTTGACAAGCAACATCTCGTGTTCGCTTCACTGTCTGTGTAGATCTAGTTCTTACACCCACTCGCAACTAGAGGACAGATTAGAAAAGGGATGTTCAGTTTAAACACAACTTACAGTATTGAACTATTGACAGTGAAAGACAACATAATATAGTGAACAGGACACTAACCTTCTTTTGCTTTCTTTTCTTTGAAACTTTCTTGCCTCGAACTTCAACATCTGGACGCTGTTGCTCCGACTCGTGTGTGCATGTCTCCACTTCCTCTCGCGCTGCAACGACTATATTTTCATGATAAGCACATCCATCACTCACTGAGGCTCCATCGACTCCCTGAAACATAGAACTTTCATTAGTATGTATAATAATATTGAAAACACAAAATGTACTTGGGGACCAATACCCATACGTACATCTCAATAGCAAAACACGAATGAACGCATTGTGTAGAACATTCAAACGACAATAGTTCACGCATTGTTGATCTAGTTAGATTGAACTGTCAAGATCCATACCTCGGGCTCCGCATAGACTTCCATTGATGATATTATTGAAGATGACGCTTCAGCAACTCCCTGAAACACAGTAATTGCATTAGTATGGTTTTCTATTTTGTTTAAAAGAACATAAACTTTCTGCAGGCGTCAACGGCTCATCTAAATAGACCTGCACAAATGATCAGTTGTCTAAAATAAATAATGGATATCTAAATATGATTCGATTTGCTCCATCGTTGGAAGTGTCACCACCCAGAGATCTGCATCAACTACTAGGGGTGATGTTCTTGTTGAAGAAGCTCCGTCAGCTCCCTGAAACATAGTACTTGCGTTAATAAAGAAGGAAGTATAGCGGATGTAATCACGTCATTTGATCTCGCATGATTGATCTGTCAGTATCCATACCTCGAAATGCATAAGAACATCAAGGGACGCTGTAACTGCGGTGCACACTTCTGCAAGCTGTTGCGCCGACCCGTAACTGCATGCTCCCCCTTCTTCTTGGACTAATGCTCCATCGACTCCCTGAAACATAGGACTTTCATTAGTAATGAACACAATATTGAAAAAAGAAGACACATAGGAGGGCGACGACAGAAGGACATACCAATGGCTAAAAACGAAAGAAACATTGTGTGTAACAATCACGCTACAAGAATGCAAGATCTGATGATCTCCATCGATGGAACTGTCCGGAAACGTACCTCGAGCATCTGAGTGACATCTACGGTTGTCGTCAATGCGTTGGACTCCTCAGCATCTCCCTGAAAGACAGTACTTGCATTATTTTGGATAACAATAATTATAACTGAAAACAAAGACTAGAGGACGAGTACTGTGGTGTACCATTAGGTAAAATAATTACACGATCAATTAAAACTATTGATTTACATGCCTAAAACAAGTCAGTGTCAGAATAGCTAAGTAAGATTACCCGATAGGCGCTTGAAGTGGCTGATGACTGCAATAACGACACGGATGGAGAATCTTCCGCCTTCATATTGAGTGGATACATAAATGGGGAAATTATTGTTAGCTAATGCTACACACTACCGCAAGGCCGAGAGACAAATACGTAAACTTGACTCACCAGTGGAGGGATGTGGACGAATAGAGTGGGAATAGCGGTTGAGAGCAATTTTCGCCTCGCTCGCGGTGTTTTCTTCTTTATTAGCAATGATGTGGAGTACATGTCTGGGCTAAAGTGCCTGCTGCAGATGCGGTATCGATCACCCCTCTTGTCCGCAAAGACTTCTAGGACTCTACTTTCTAGCTCAGAGGCTGGATATCCGCAATATCGGACCCATTCTCTTATCTGATCTATTGTCTTAGGGAAAACATGCATTATAGTACCTTCAGATTTGTTATGGGTCTTCGAAGGGCAACCGCCAATGGAACAGGCAGGCATTATGGAAAGTTCTGAAAAGTAAAGATCAACAATTCTCTATGAATACCAATGTGTTAAAACATTAAATGACACATAAAAGGTTCAATGCAAGGTCCGTTTTGGTTCTTGGAACTATACACGTTATTCACATGCGGATAAGTATTTCAATAACTTTCAAAAAATAGAAAAAGTAATTTGACTAAACTCAGAACATGTGACTAGTTCCTTGCATGTACTGTCGTGAACGAAAAGAAAACATGGATGCAATTTGATGACTACTAGCAAATAGATATAAATTAAAAAATTGGACGCAAAATGATTATGGTACATGGACTTACCTTGACGAACAAACAGTTAGATGCAGGGATCAGAGTAGTTTCTTGTCGTAGAACAGGGAGCAGTTCACAGGTTGCAAACTGACGAGTTTGCTCAAAGTGGTCACGGAAGTTCACAGAGACGAAGAGCAGATAACCAGCACCTTCACGGGTTGACTAGCAAAGCGCAAAGAAGTTCTCATTAGAAATATGAAGTGGGTTATAAAGAATTCGAAACAGGGGTGTGTTTGTGAATGAATGACGTGTATATGTCGTGGCATTATGCGGATTGCAGGGGGGCGTCCAGCGTGAGGGGGGATGCTTGGCAGGAGACACGGGGTCTGGAGGTAGACATGGGAACAACAACCCATGCTCTATAGACCACTTTGAAGTGTACATGGTCTTTGGCACCTCTTGGCCTTTATCGCTCCCTGACAGCTCCACTTGCCAGCAGCGCAAGTACCCTGGTGCGAACTGCCTTTGATAGGGCGGGGGGGGTGGATCGGGGCGGTGGTCGTGCAGACAAGACACAGGAAGACTCGTGAATGGAGACACACTTATGTGGATTGCAGGGGGGCGTCCAGCGTGAGGGGGGATGCTTGGCAGGAGACACGGGGTCTGGAGGTAGACATGGGAACAACAACCCATGCTCTATAGACCACTTTGAAGTGTACATGGTCTTTGGCACCTCTTGGCCTTTATCGCTCCCTGACAGCTCCACTTGCCAGCAGCGCAAGTACCCTGGTGCGAACTGCCTTTGATAGGGCGGGGGGTGGATCGGGGCGGTGGTCGTGCAGACAAGACCCGTTTGCCGCAGGGCCTCACCAAGGAGAGGCCATCTAACTGAATGTAAGAGGATGGCTGCAGGATCTACTACATGGAAGGCAGGGGGGTGAGTTTATAAATACCTCACCCTCACAGGAGAATATACACTAGATTCATTTAAAAAATCAAAACAACCATTGTTAAAATATATGTTGGGCTTTATTTTAGATTTTAATTAAACATAAATAATAAACATTACACATTGTAAAGTTGAGGTTGCAGCACATCGAGGGAAAATCCGCGGTATTGTCCACTGTCACTGGGGAAATGTTGTCTAATGGCAAGTACCGCACAGGCAGGTATTACTCTCCGAACGCGGTGTCCGAGCCTCCCGTGAAGCCACCAAGTGAAGCAACGATAGGCCACCAGCCTGTACCACCTGTGAAAAAAAAAGATGCAAACTGTATTAAACTGACCAAACTTTCTTATCAATGTCGATTCAGGTAACGCATGTCATTTTTCTTAGAAAAAAATTATATCTAGAAAATGCACTATATGGAACCAATTTACATGCGTTCGAATGATATGTAAATGTAATTTTATATGTGGGAGACGACCATGAAATAGTGGTGGCATCACTGACATCACAAACAGAGTATACTTACTCGTTACTCGGATTACGCGGACGAACAGTGCCACGAAGTTCGTGCATAAGCACCATCATCATCCTCAACACTGTCCGTGAGAGGCAGGCTTCCCTGAACTCTGGCAGCTCGGTGATGCATTGCGGACTTTGCTCGCCTTCCTGCAGACTTTGCTCGCTTTCCGAAATGTAGGCCAAGCACCCGGAATTTTCACGGCAGCAGCAGTTCTCCTCCTCAGTTGGCATTAGCTCGCACCGATTGCACGTGCACCAGGTGGAGACGCCGTCCATGCGACATGGTCCAGGCTCTTCATCCGTTGACTGGTCCTCCCAACTGCCGTCCGAATCCCCATCGTTTTCGCGTGCTTGCCTTTCCAGTAGTTCCTCCTCGGTGTACTCGGGCTCGTACATATACGGCATTATTGTGGCCATTGTGCGGTAAAGATAGTAAAATAATTTACAGAGATGGTACAGGTGTTCACACGGGCTACAAGCGGCGAAGGTAGCTGACCAGAGCACTGAAACGAGTCACAGAATACTCAAAGTAACACAGAGAGAGGAATGGAATCGAAAATCTGCTGCTGTATGTTGTGAAACGGTCTGTTTATACTTATTGGGGAAAGAGGCGTCCTGCCATTTCCATGGCAACACGTCAATAGCTGAGGCGCAGCGATTGTTGACACGAGACGTGCTTGAAATGGGCAGTACGCGTCTGCTGATGTCAGGCTCAGGGGCGGGGGATTTGATTTAGTGCCGCAAAGGCAGGTGAGCCAGGTCGATGGGGCGAAATGATAGGATTATCACAAAATGGAGGCTGATTTCGAGTGCGATAATGGGCGAAAAGTCGGGTAAGGTCCATAGGAAAGTTTCCTACGATCTACCGATTTATGCTTACAAGCACATGGCCGACCCGTAGGGACAATAAAAAAAAAGTCCCGGAACTATCCTTTAATAGTCAAGCAGAGTTAGGCACCAAATTCCTTTGATGGCAACTGAGACTTCCAAAGAGAGTTTTATATATTCCCAGGTTACAGGGTAAGGCACGCCCTGCCAGAGTCCGACTCTCCTCCCTCACCCTGTGTACCTGAAGAGAGTAAATGGTAGTGGGGAAGCCCCATAGAAAGCACTCCAGTAATAGTTTATTATCTCTGGGCACTCACACTTTAGCTTCCGGGAGCATATAGTATTGCTTGCAAGTGTTATATCCGCCCTACGTCCCGCAGCGCGGTGACGTAGGGCAGCTTAATAAAAGCCCCGCCCCCTCGAGTGGGAGGCAGTTCCGGGCAAAGCGTAACCAGCGTGTGTGTGTGTTCTTCAGCGCTCCTGCCTAGGCCGCGCTCCAGCCCACGCAGCCTCCTGGACCGGAGCCAGCCCCTTCGTGCTGGGCCTCCGGAGAACACAACAATGGCGACGAGGTGAGCGAGCATCCACGTGCTCCACCACGACCTTGCACGCGGAGGCCACACGGACGCTCCGTGTGAATTATTGGACACCCGGTGGGGGCCCCCACGATCACGTGACCCCCACGATCACGTGACCCCCACCCCCCAAAAAAAAAAAAAAATTTTTTTCTTTTTCATTCCCCTCCCACACCTCATCCTCAGGGGGTGAACATTTTTTTTTCTGCTCTTCTCGTGTCATCCCGGTCATCACCTGCACAACGTCTCCTGCATGGCACACAGGCCACGAAGCGCCAATCCATCGGAGTACAAGTGCCGGTAGGACACTGCCCCAACACAGGGCGCGCACGAACCCAGAAGGCGGAGAATCGGTGATCAAGCGCACGCAACACCATGGCGACTGGGTCATCGACCCCTGGACCCTTCACACCGTCCAGGATGGCGGCAAACCTGTCTATGGCGTCACCACCGCCTCGCACGCAGGGGAGTTCGTCGACGTTGATCCAACCATTCGACCCATTCACAGACCCATCGTCCAGTGGGCCCAGATGGCAGCTATGGCTACAGAAGTTTGAGATGGCCATGGAATGTAAGGACGTCACGTCATCCAGAAAAATGAAAGCTCATCTACTCCTCAGTGTGGGCGACGAGGTGCTGCGCATTTTTAACTCCTTGGATGTGGATGACGGCCAAGATGCATACCGGAGTGCGAAGGACGCTCTAACAGCACATTTTCTCCCGCAACTAAATCCAGACTATGAAACCTTTATCTTTTGCACAACCATCCAGGCCACCGATGAGACTCTCGACGCCTACCACACGAGGCTGAGGAAGCTGGCCATGTCGTGTGAGTTTACGAACACTGAAAGGGAGATCAGGAGGCAAATCATAAATGGAATTCACTCGGAGAAGCTGAGGCGTCTCGTGCTCAATGAAAAGGGCATCCCTCTACAACGCATCCTGGAACTGGGTCGACAGAGGGAGCTTGCCCACTCCAGGGCCGCCAACATGGAAGTGACCCTACAAAAACTCCAGCTGTCATTTTCCACAGCGATGGTTGCTCAAATCTCGGACAGACAGTCAACGAGGAGCGAAAGTGGCAGCGGCTACACCCAGAACAGGTGGCAGCCTCGAGCACCAGGACCAACCGAATGTGGATGGTGTGGCGGTCAAAGGCACGGAAGGCGAAACTGCCCGGCGCAAGGCACCACGTGCGGAGCATGCGGCAGGAAGGATCACTACGCAAAAGTGTGCAGATCAGTGAACACGCCACTACAGCCTCCACAAGGATCCCAGGAAAAAGGGTCATCGGAAAAAAAGAAACAAGCCAGCGCGAGGAGGGTAGCGGTAGTCAACTCCTCGACAGAAGAAGAAGGGGATGACCTCTCAGCCCTACGACAAACAGCAGGCACGGAGAACGAAGGAAAGGGCCGAAAGGTGTACTTAGTATCGACACTAAACCAAGGGCCAGCACCGTTGAAAAGAACCGCCAGGCGACGAAAATGCATGGTCAACATACAAGGCCAGGACATACAAATGACCATTGACACGGGGGCCTCGGTAAACGTCATGCCAACCACCGTTTTCCAAACCCTCGCACCACGACCCGAGCTAAAATCCACAGACACTCGGCTATTTGCCTACGGCAGTCGGAAACCTCTACCAGTCATCGGGAGGTTCCGCACCACTCTTGAGCATGGCGAACAGAAGTTATGGTCGAAGATCTATGTTGTCAAGGCGGGAATTGAAAGCCTGCTGAGCGGAGATGCGGCTGAAGAACTGGGCGTGGTCAAATTCATATGCCACGTTGACGACACTTCCGAGGTCGAGAACTTCCTCAGGCAACACCCCAAGCTACAGAGGGGGATAGGCTGTCTCAAAGGAAAGACCATCAAACTACATATTGATCAATCAGTGCAACCACGCGCGGTAAGACACTGAAGGACACCCTTCCACATGAGGGAACAAGTTGAGAAGGAGTTAAGGTCACTCGAAGCCGCTTGTATTATTGAAGAAGTCACGGGACCAACACCGTGGGTTTCCCCGAAGGTGGTCACCCGGAAGCCCAAACAGCCAGGAAAAGTTCGGATCTGCATTGACATGCGCCTGCCCAATGCAGCCATCAAAAGAGAGCGACACATAACGCCTACAATTGATGAAATCATCACTGACCTCACTGGATCGTGTGTGTTCTCGAAGGTAGACCTAAAGGCGGGGTACCACCAGCTGAAGCTACACAGAGAGTCGCGCTATATCACCACGTTCTCAACCCACCTAGGTCTGAGGAGGTACAAGCGCCTGAGTTTCGGCATATCGTCGGCCGCGGAGGTTTTTCAACAGACCATCCAGGAGGTCATCAGAGGCATACCAGGGGTATTGAACGTGAGCGATGACATCCTAATACATGCACCGGACACCAAGGAACACATCATGAGACTCAAGACACTACTGGGCAGGCTGGAAAGCGCCGGACTCACAATCCATCAAGAGAAGTGCGAATTCCTAAAACCGGAAATAACTTTTTTTGGATACAGGTTCGACCGCACCGGCATATCACCTGATCCCCAGAAAGTGGCGGACATACAAGCTGCCAGCCCCCCCACGACTCCCACCGAGGTGCGCAGTTTCCTGGGAATGGCCACCTACTGTGGCAGATTCATTCGGAACTTAGCAACCCTATCCGAACCGCTGCGGGAACTAACAAAGGCCAGCACCAAGTGGGACTGGGGGCCCGAATGCCAGGAAGCATTTGAGAGCATAAAAGACTCCCTGTCGACTGATACCAAGATGGCCTACTACGACACGGACCTCCCGACCGAACTATTTGTGGATGCCAGCCCAGTCGGACTTGGAGCAATCCTGATGCAGGTCACGAAAGAGGGCACCAAAAGGTCGATTGCATATGCATCCAGGGCGCTCACAGCAACGGAACAAAGGTACTCCCATATAGAAAAGGAGGCAATCGCCGTTCTATGGGGGTGTCGACACTTCCACATGTACCTATATGGGCGTAAGTTCACGGCGATCACCGACCACAAGCCCCTACTACCAATCTTCATTGGGTCATCGGCACACCCACCAGCCAGAATCACCAAGTGGTTACTACACCTCCAGCAATATGATTTCGAACTTGTCTACCAACCGGGCAGTGGCAACCCCGCGGACTTCCTGTCGAGACACCCACGACCAGCCACCCAGCAGGAAGTGCTAGTCGCCGAAGAAACGGAGGAGTACATTTGTCATGTAGTCCACACCATGAGGCCCAAAGCGATAAACATTGAGGACATTGCAACAGAAACCCAGAATGACCCCTGTTGCGATCTGGTAAAAGATGCCATCTTGTCAGGCAACTGGAAAGACTTCATGTCGCACACACGCAACAGAACCGAGGGGGCCAAGGAGTTCCTAGCAGGCATGTTCACGGTTCGGCAAGACCTCTCAATCACTGAGGGAGGGCTCCTGCTAAGGGGTGACCGCATCATCATACCCCCGAGGCTGCAGGACAGGATAGTTGCTCTAGCGCATGAAGGACACCAAAGGCTTGCAAGAACAAAGGCACGGGTCAGACACAGGGTATGCTTCCCTCACATCGACGATCGTGTTGAGGACCTAATGAACACATGTCTACCCTGCCAAATAACGAGTGGACCACCAGACCCAGAACCGATCCTATCGGCCGAGCGTGGCCGGGCACGATGGGAAGCGATCAGCATTGACTTTTGCAAAATCAGAGAGGGTCTACATCTACTGGTGGCAATCGATGATCACTCACGCTATCCAGAGGTCGAGATACTGGAGTCCACCGCCGCGGAAGTGGTCATCCCGGTAATAGAAAAGATGTTTGCCACCCATGGTCTGCCCACGACCATTAAGAGTGACAATGGACCCCCATTCACAGGGGAGGAATTCAGGTCATACCTACAGGAACTGGGCATTAAATATCACCACATCATGCCAAGGTGGCCACAAGCGAATGGGGACGTCGAGCGATTCATGAGGACCATCAACAAGGTACTCCGAGTATCAAAGGCAAACGCCAGCCCATGGAGGGTCGACCTATTCCGGTTCCTAAGGAACTATCGGGTCACCCCCCACAGTACCACGGGCATACCACCTGCTGACCTTATGTTCGGAACTATCATCAACTCGTCGATTCCCCATCATCCAAGCAGAACCCCTGACGACGTCGACCATGCACGCGTGGAAACGAGGAGAACACGTGCCAATGCTCACATGAGCGCCAAGAGAAGAGCAAGGCCCTCAAACCACAGAGTGGGCGACCAAGTCATCATGTTGCGAAATCCCACGAAATCCAAGTTAGACACCAGGTATGAGGAACTGCCATGGACTATCAGCAACCGGCGTGGGACCATGATAACTGTCACACGGGGAGGTCGGGAAGTAACAAGGAACGCCTCCTGGTTCAAGCCCGTGCCCCAGCACCTCTGGACGGACTGCGAGGGGCCTCACGACGACAATGAGCAACAAAGCAGCGACGTGCCGGCGCAAGACCCCGAGGAGGAATCCACAGGGGATTGCAGCTGGCAATCACCGAGACTGCCCAGCAGTGAGGACACATGCAGCGAAGGTGAGCAGACTTACGAACTGAGCGGGGACAGCCCCCAAGCGAAGCGGTACAGTCTGAGAAAGACCACGAGACCGCCTACGAGGCTGAATGACTATGTATGCTAAGCCAACAGCAGTGGCAGGAGTTTATAGTTGAGCATGTTGCTTATGTTTGTTTTGTTAGGTTATTTTGAAATAAAGGAGGAATGTTATATCCGCCCTACGTCCCGCAGCGCAGTGACGTAGGGCAGCTTAATAAAAGCCCCGCCCCCTCGAGTGGGAGGCAGTTCCGGGCAAAGCGAAACCAGCGTGTGTGTGTGTTCTTCAGCGCTCCTGCCCAGGCCGCGCTCCAGCCCACGCGGCCTCCTGGACCGGAGCCAGCCCCTTCGTGCTGGGCCTCTGGAGAACACAACAGCAAGCATCTGGAAAAGCCGTTTCTTGAACAATGGGGCAAGTGCACAGGTCACAGCCAAACAGCTAAACAGTGGCTCCAGCCCTTACAGCTCCAGGGCTTAATGCCGTGAAGGCGGCTGTGCGAGGAATAAGAACGTCCACAAGAGTCACGTGACCAGACACGTGACCGCTAGGGACTCCGCCTTCCACAAGCAGCAAGAGCGGAACGCTCGCAGTGCTGCCTAACAGCTGTTCAACAACGCAAAATTAAAGTCCAAGCACGGGCATCAGAGGGACTTCAAAGTAGTGGAGCTCAACCCAGAAGTGCCAGCAAGTGCTTTTGCTGGGATTGGATTCTGCTGTGGTTTGCTGCCTCTTACTCTGGTGCTCGCTCGTCAGCCACCCTCCATTAAATAATGATTTGTGTCTTGGCTCCCCTTCGATGGATATGGATATTGAGACACATACACAAGGTCTTTAGGTGAATCTTTGGTTTTTGATCAGCCAATTCACTTTTGCATACATGTTCATACCAACAGCAGAAGGTGAGCAGGAGCAACCCAATATTAAAATTTGGATATGAAATGTCTTATATCAAAATGTTATGTCACAGTGCATCGAGAGTAAATGCGATCAAATTGAGATCTGCAAAGCTTGCAATCTATGATTACATATACAGCCAATTAAAGCACATGGTGCACAGATAAAACATGTTTTCTTATAGTAATTATGACATGAGAGTAACATATGAAATGATTCCCGAGTGTAAATGGAATACAGGGTGAATTTACCTTTACTGATCAGTGCAGTGGTTTATTTATCCATTTAATTATTTTGCTGTTTCTGCAACTTCCTGAGTAGTCAATGTTGCACCTAGAAACCTCTATGAAAACCCAACAGATGGGACTCTCGCTCCTGCTCCCTGACCTTTCTTTTTGACTAATTGGGCCAATCCCTCAGCATTGAGTGAGTGGAGTAATTTGCACTGGTTAATTATTGCATCTGTGATCCTCCCCCAGATATGTGGCCCTATGTGATGCCATCAGTGAAGTCATCGGTGTTACCAGTGTAGCACAGTGGCAGAATTATGGTTCCTTTCAGCTTTTGTTGGTTTCCACTGCCACTAAAACATCCCTTTAGCAGTTTTTGCGTTGAATTTCCTTGGTTTTTGTAATGCCAACATTACCGTAATGTCCTATAGATATATAGGATTGCTGTTATGAAGTGATTGAAAATGCAGTTCAGCTGGATAATTCTTATCCTGGTTTTATGTAAGCAGGATTCTGCAAGTTTTAAGTGTGTTGGATTAAGCCTGCACAAGCTAACATTGGAAGAGAGAATCGAAAAGAGACTCTGCGCCAGTTTGAATCAAAACTCATTAGATTTAGATCTAAACTACCACATGGCTTTAATGCAAGCAGTGGCTATAATTTGTTTTTTATAATTCCTTATGCGTCCTTTTGCAGAATATATATATTATAGTTGCAGGGACGTTAAGGTGAGAACTTCACGCATCAAAAATCCCTGAAATTCAGCCAAAGCCACCTTAACTTGGTGCCCCCTTTTGCGCAGCCTATGACCACAATAATGACATCACAGATAACATCACTGATGCCAACACTAATTACATTGTACATAACTGATTACATCAATAACGGAAGTTAGCTCATGAAAACTTTGATTACCTTAATAACAATTTAGGCCGCAGACTTGGCCATGAAAAAGGCTGGGGTCACTGGCCAGGACCAAAGGCTATAGCTAGTGGTCAGTTAGTGTACAAAAATGCCAATGTGCATGGTTAAAAGCCATGCCTAGTAGCCCATCACTGTTTTAAATTATACAGTGGGCAACGTTGAAAGCTGTAGTCGGTGGCCATGGCTAAAGGCCATAGCGAGTGCCCATTCATTTGTTAGAATATACAGTTGGCACAGCCAAAGGCTGTGGCCCCTGACTAGTACTGTGTTGAAGACCATGACTAGTGGCTGGTTAGTGTATATAGTATACCGTGGGCACGGCCGAAGGCCATAGCCAGTGGCTGGTTAGTGTTGTATAATACACAGGCCATCGCTTATTGCAGTTTATTATTTTAAAATATACAGTGGACATGGCCAAAAGATGTGCAAACTGCTTATGGTCAAAGGGCATAGCTAGTGAGGCCCAGCCAAAGATTGTGGCCACTGGCTAGTCTAGTACTAAAGTCCATGGCTAGTGCCTGATCAGTGTATATAATATACAGTGGACACGGTTGAAAGCTGTAGGCCACAATCTATGGTTGGTAGCCTGTTAGTGTTTTAAAATATTCAGTGCACATGGGTGAAGGTTGTAACCACTGTCCAAAACTGAAGGCCATGACTAGTACCCATTCATGTGTTAAAATATATTTGGTCATGCACACATGCTTAATGCTGGCTACTGTTGTAATTAAATTGATGTCATCAGTGATGTGATCTGTGATGTCATCATTGTGGTCATAGGTTCACACCTTTAACATCCCTGCAACTAAAGTATTTTCCTTGCATTTCAAGGGCTTTGTTATTCCATACATAATTGACAATAATACAGACAATTGAGCTAATGAAAACGATGTATCATGTCTACAAAGTAAAATGAAAAGAAATTGTGCAACCACATTCCTCCAAATAAACCTGTTCATAACAAACTTTGTTTGCGTATGTGCTTAACTTTTTTAAGTGTTTACATTAATATGTAATGTTAATTAATAGAAAGTTATTAAAGTGTTACCGTAACTGTGTACAAAGACTACACTCTATAAAAAACAAAAAGAAGTTCACCCACCAAGAGACAAAAGGCAAGAAAAGAAAAAAGGAAAAAGGTGCTTGGGAGAGGGGTACAACCGCTGTTACACGATATAGTGAACCAGAATGTGTTTTCTGTACGCGCGGGTACGCCCACACGCAATGACGTGTTTGCGCCTAAACTATTGGCCAATCGCCCAAATAAACAAAAAGACGCGCCTGCACGTTGCTGTAGCCACATCAAGGAAATGCCCAATCACTTTGAAAGCTGTATTGATGCATCTACGTAGCTTTGCGCCTGTTTGTAACAGGTAATCCGATCATGTGACAGTTTTTTTTTACTACAACCAATCACAAAGAGCTACACAAATAGAACAGTAACAACAATCAATGACAATCAACCTCACAGAAATACATTTTTTCCCCACCCAGCCTCGTTCATAGCCGTGACTGCAGACCTTGCTTTGTATCCGCGACTACACGTACATTTTTCTGCAAGCTCAAAATCAAACTAAATTGGCCTTCAAATCAAATAAGTGAACTAAGTACATAAAATAACCCAACCAAATAAAATTCTGTACTGTATCATCCACATAAAAATGGGATTATTACACATAAATTGTATGTTTATAAACGCGGCTTTAAATATACCTGCGTTTCCGGCCACAACTAATAAAAAGCCGAATAGTATCAATGTGCCTACACACGTGCTTTTTAATAGACACGACTACAAATACAAAACGTCCCATTTGCCATAATATAGCCACAGCTGCAAAACTGTCACATTTACCAGCGGGTAACAAAGCTGCACACAGAGTGGCTGCTCCATAGCCACTCTGTGTGTAGCTTTGCCATAAACCAATCAAAAACTTCAAAACACACACATCAAACACGCGCTGCACATACAAACTATTAGAATAAATGTCATTCGAAACAGAGAAAGACTGCAGATATCATGGCTGGGTTGAAAACTCTGTGGCTCATTGGAGACAGTTGGCTGTTTTGGTTTCTGACTTTTTGTGAGAAACTAAATATTAGCAAGGACCTAGGTTTGAGAACATTTTACAATAAAATGGTTTGGATTGCAGGGAAGGCGTTGGGTCCACGTTTTTCCGAAATTGTTAAGTCTGAAGTACAGGGCAGCCAGACATCATACTATTAATTGTGGAGGCAGTGATTTTCGAAATGTTTGAGGTGTGTCCCTTACTTTAATGTTGAAACAAGACATGGGAAAACTAATGCATCTATTTACTCACACCATCTTTATCTTTTCCAATCTGACTCGGAGGCAAAAATGGAGATGGACCACCAGATTTAATGCTAATATTGAGAAATCCCAAAGAAATGTTTTTCAAGCAGTTTAAGCATTCATGAGACCCCACAACCAAGTATGGATTTCGAACAACATACAGTTCTACATAGCCAATTTCTACAGACATGACGCAGTAGACTAACTGATGAAGGAAATGCGGTGCTACATCAAAACAGTACTCCACTCCAGATGCGGTAAAATAGTACTCTCAGTGTACCCCAAAACAGTAATATTAACGACTACTTATGACTACAAATACACAAATAAAATAAACCAAAACACATTTTTTATTATACCTGCGGTTACAGTTCATTGACTTTTTTCATAACAGCGGTTACAAAAATGTTTTTAAAAAGGGGGCTCACTTCAGGTTTTATACTACAATACAACTTAAAAGATCAATACAGTACACCACTACTCATGTACTTATGTAAAGTAGCTAAGGATAAAGAAAGCAGAGAATAATACATAACAGTAAACTGGGTAGGCAAACATTTCACAGCCACACAATATAATACCATAAGTGAGAATACACAACCTAAAATACATTGTATGGGGCATCCAAAACTAGAGTATGATTCCTCCTTTATGTATTAATTTTGTCAGACTATGTTCTTCTCTTTTTCACTAAATTCTTGCATATACAAAACTCTAAAAACACAGTCGAAATAAAAAAGACTCCAAAATACCTACCAGGTCAGTGATTTATTTCACCCCCGACGTCACTATACATATAAAAATGACTTTAAAAAATAAATAAAACACTGATATCCCAAAATATATAGCCGCAGGCACCTCCTACCAGTGGATGTCTGTAGTCCTTCATAGCCTCCGATACAGCCACGAATATCGGCAAAACGGCCATAAAAGAAAAATCCTTTCCTACCCTGCAAGTCCCTCACCAAGTGCTCCCCTCATCTGAGCCAGCTCCCCCCACTCCCCAGATTGCCCACTCAACTCCCCTGCCCTCTCCCTTGCCCCCCACAATAGACACAGTTTTCTTTCAGATGTCGGCTATTCGCGGCTATCGCCAAGGCTACAGATAGCTTTGTGTTGCAAACTCGGTCCCTGGACCCCCTCCAAGTCCCATATTTCACTTGGTGCCCATTAGCAAGGTCCCCCTCCTCCCCAGCTGTAGCCTGATGGCATTTGCATGTTTTTTGACCTGCAAATAGCTTTTTTCCTGCGTTTCATTTTCCCATAACTTCCGCTATTTTTTTAGTAAAATATTTTTATTGCCATTTGTAGACAAACATACAATGTTAAATACACATTGTTGTAGTCCTATTATAGGATAATGTCTGTTATTTCCTAACTAATAAAATAAAAACATTAAACAGTGCCTACCTTCCGGCTATGTTGTGATTGTGTCTCTTTTCCTCTTAGGTGGTGGGCTGTTGTAAGGTTTGAAGATATTGGTCTGGGGAAGCCCCGTTGGGGGGTGTGGTCAATGTCTTATCTGTGATGTATCGTGTTTGTGCTGGGCAATACGTGTGAGCTCAGGGGGCTAGTCTGTCGAAGAGCATGTCTCTTATTAAGGCTTTCCATGATTCGAACGTGACGTTTGTCACCCTCATCTCGAGTGATCCCCGAGTTCCAGGCGCTGGTTTCCGCAGTTGTCCATCTCTTTGATCCAGGTTTCATATCTTGGGCCCCCAGGTGATTTTCACGCCATTGTGATCGCTCTCTTTGCAAGAATGCATGCCATGTCCATTAGTCTTACTATGTGCTTGTGTTTGCTCAATCTGGGGTATGTGCCTAGTAGGCACGTGCCTAGTAGGCACTCTTTCAGGGTCCATTCGTACCTGTTCACTCACGCTTTTTTTTCTGCAGGCTTGTTCAATTTTGGTCCAGAATCCTAGCACCTTGCGACAGGTCCAGAACATATGGATCATGTTAGCATCTTCGTTGCCACACCATTGGCATTGCGATCGGGCTTGTTTGTTAAAGCTGGCTACCCTGTGTGGGGTCATGTAAGTTCTGTATAGAACGTTCAACTGGATTAGCCTGAACCTGGTGTTTCTGAACACCTCTTTAGGGTAGAGTAGTGCCCTTTCCCATTCGTTCTCGGTCATGGGGATTTCCAAGTCTTTCTTCCGTTTTTCTTTCAGCGACGTGCTGCGGGATTGGGTCTGTCCATTATTTGGCTGTATAATCTGGCTACGGGTTTCCAGCTGTCGCTTAGGTTGTACATTTCTTGTAGCAAGGGGTTCGGTGTTGGTTCCTCCGGCCATGTGCCCCATTTCTTATTTGCGGTGTGCTTGACCCATTGGTACCATAAGAACTGGCCTTTTGCCAGTCCCTCCTGTGCGTGCAGTGAGTCGAAGTCCCTGAAAATTCCGTCATTGAACATGTTCCCGCAGGTGTACAGTCCCACCTTTTCCCAGCTCCTCATCGCAGGTAGGTCGGTGAGGGTTTTGCATACATTTGCCAGTATAGGGATTTCAGGTGAATATGGGTGGTGTAATCGAAGCACTGAGCTGGTCTTGTTCCACACTTTTCTGCCTAGCTTTACCATCATGGGGATGTTTGGGGGTTCAATCTGTGGGTTCCGTAGTATTTCTTTGGGGTATGTTGGAGCTGTCAATTGTTGCAGTAGATATGTTTCAGCTGTTGGTTCATCTGACAGTCATCTCGTCACGTGGCTGAGCTGTGCCGCTAAGTAGTACTTCTGGAGGTCGGGAAGTTGTATCCATCCTTCCTTGTGTGGTAGTGTCAGTATGTTTAGGGGTAGTTTGGGCCGGATCACTTCCCATAAGAATTCTTTGAGCAGTGTTTCTAGTCTCCTGAAAAAGGGTGGTTTTATGTAGTAGCATATGTTTATGAAGTAGTACAAGAATCTCGGAAGGATTATCATTTTGATGATAGCTGCTCTGCTCATCATTGATAGTGGTAGTTTGGAGGTTGCCGCTTTCCCTTCTGCTAGGTTATTGTGCTCCATCCACATGGTGGCGGCTGCCGGTGTTTCCAAGAATATTGCACGGCCTTTACAAATCACCTTCAGTCTGGATGGGTACAGTAACATGTATTTTAGATTCAGTTGTCTGAGCCTGGCCTTGATTGGAACACACTAGTTTCTCGCCCTTGGCACTGTTGGTGTATAGTCGGGGTAAATGGTGATCTTGGAGTTATCTCGTTCTATCACTCCTCCCTCTCTGGAGTATTTTGATATGGTTTCCCCATCTTGGAAGTTGAGGATCTTTGCGATTATTGGCCGGGGATATGAGAGGGAGCGGTGTGCCCTTTCCACAACGAAACCTTGTGTTAGATGTCCTGCTCCGATTTCTTGCTGTATCAAGGTTTCTACGTAAGCTGTTGGGTTTGGTTCTTCTGTTCCTTCAGGTACTCAGAGTATCCTTATGTTACTGTGCCTGATGCGCCCTTCTGCCTCTTCGGATCTTGCTTCTAGTGTGACCACTTTCCTTTCTAGTTCGGCCATTCGGGTTTTTAGGTCTACAGTGTCTTCTATAGTGTCTTCTGCTGTCTCCTGGAGGGCCACTTCTGCGTTAGTAACTCTCTCTGCAAGGTTGCGGGCGTCTTGGTGCATGAGCTGCATGTCGGACTTCACCTCTTCGATTTTAGTGTCTATAAATGTTCTTAGTGTGGCTATGGCTTCTAATACTTGGTTATCCCTGTCGTCCCCGTCCATTATTGTTTGGTGTTCAATGTTGGAGGTTGCTGTGTGTGCTGGTGTGTGGGATTTGTTTGTGACAAGAGTCCATTGTGGCTGTCTTCCCCTTGCTTCTGGAGGAGGAAATCGTGGTGCTACGTTGTGTACATAGTGTGTTATAGGTGGTAGTTCAGTGCCCTTGGTGTCTGCCTTGCTTTTTGGTTTAGGCGTGATCTGTGGCCTTGTTTTATTTGTGCTATTTTCTGTGCATGTTATGGTTGTAGTTCCAGTGCTTCTTGAGCTGCCCTTTTATAATTTTATCCGTTATGGTGGCAGTTTGTGCGTGGTGGGGTTGCTTGATCTTGCCCCCCTCTGCGTTCCGTGGTGCCCTGTGGGGTTATTCCAGTGGAGCCTCTGTTTTGGGTTGTTGCTATGAGGGTCAGCGTTATGAATTGAGGCAGTTGTGGGCTGGAGTCTGCCGGTTCCGATTTGCCTTATTTTAGCCCCTTATATTTCATGGGCAAAGCGCTTGGTGGAAGCAGTGTGTGGGCAACCATACTTGTATTGTTTTGCGGGGTGGTTAAGGTGCGTTGTAATATTGATCCCAATTGTCTTTATTTGTTGCTTTCTTTAGTGCCCCCTGTTGCTGTGGTTCACCTTAGTCTCGTTGGTCCCAGGTGTGGTCCCCATGTTGTGTCTCCCTTTCCCTGCAGCTTCACGGTGGGGGCGGCAGGTCACTGATCCCTTGTCGCACACCCCATGGTCTTGTTTCTGTGCTGAGTCGTCAGGTGGGATCCTCTGCGTCTCCCGCCTCGTTGTGGGGGTTCTGGCTTACGGCTGCCGGCTGTCCCGGTCCTGGATGTCGGGAGGAGCTTGCGCATCCCTCTATGGTAAGGTGGGGCTCGGGCGCCTTCTTCCTCTCTCCTACGCTGCTTCTTTCCCTCCCCAGGCAAGGTGTAACGGAGACTACGGATTGGCTTTTCTCACCTTGGTGCCTTGGCAGCGGTCTGCTCTCCTCTCCTCAGCAGCGTAGGCTATTGGTCATGTCTGCCATTTTGCGTGGGTCTCTGGGGGGGTCGGCCCGGGCAAGTTTTAGTGCCTTCCCCGGGTCTGATTTTTTTTTTTTTTTTTTATCGTGGTTTGCTTGCGCTATGTTGGGGATCGCTTCTGCTTCCCCCAAGTCTGTTTCTTTAGGATTGTGGTGTTTGTTAAACACTGTTTCAGGATCGGATTATGGCAACTCGGCCGGAGCTCGGCGTCTCTGCCTCCTTACGCCATGAGCGCCAGGCCACGCCCCTCATAACTTCTGCTATAGCTGTGGATATCGCTTGCATCGAGAGAAAAATAAGATGATGGTCGTTTCCCTGGTTTCGGGTTAATCCCGAAATATCTCTATCTATTTTTGGGAAATGTGTACCCCCTTCTCTGTGAAATATTTAAAAAACTACTGCATGGAATAGCCCCAAACCAGGCATGGATCGCGAGTCAACGCTTCATGTCAAGTTGTTTCGGACCTGGTCTAAATCCATGTTGCGGTTTGGGCTGTGCGCTTTGGCAAAAATGTACTCTGTCTATGGGAAAATGAATGGGAAGTAGGGTGCACTTTTGGAGAAAACAAATTGGTTTTGACGCTTAATAACTTTCAGATTTTGTTAACATATTTTTAGGAAACATTGCAGTCTGGGGGGGCCCACAGGTTTTTTTTATCACTTCTGAAATTTCAGCCAAAACTGTAGCTCGAATCAAAAGTTATTAACAATAGAATTTTGAGGGGTTCCTATGGGAGTCGCACTCACCTTAACTATCGGGTGGCTATCGCCACCCTATTTTATTTATATATATATATATATATATATATATATATATATATATATATATATATATATATATATATATATATATATATATATATATATATATATATGGCTGTTGATTATGTTCAAGCACGTTTAGACCTTGACAAATTCTTTCGCAAGATCAAGCTTAAGAAATTCTTCATTATAAACCCTACTGTCATGAAGCCTTCTGTACCTCGGATTGGTCGCACTGACCTCCTCATTTCGGACATTCCATCGCTGTTGGATTTAGCAAGTCTTGAAGATACCCAGTTCGATCCTGCCAATGTTGATTTTACAGATTTTGACATTGACCTTTACTGGGATACACATACCAGGCTCAAGAACAAATCCAAATTCAATCCGCAGTTCCCCGTGGGTGGTTGCTAGGAAGCCTTTTATGATTTATGTGTCAGTGATTTGAGAAAATTACGGACTAGTACTGACAGAGGCAAACATAATCTCAATGTTTCACAATTAAAGGCCATAGGTGAATTACAAAACCTGTCCAATATTGTCATCAAGCAGGCTGACAAGGGGTCTAATATAGTGATCCAAGATAGTCCACTATGTCTCTGAAGCCAACCGCCAACTTAGGGACCGACTGTGCTATGCTAAGATATTACAAAATCCCTTTCATGATATACAGTCGGAAACTAAATAATCTCTGTACCAAGTGGGCTGACAATGGACTCTTAGAGGAGGAGCTAGTTAAATTTCTTGTTCCCTCCAGTCGCACTGTTCCCACTATGTATTTTCTACCAAAGACACACAAATCTCTCACCCACCCACCCGGGAGACATATTGTCACGCTATGTGGTTCCTTTCTTGAACACTTGACCCAATTTATTGATGAGACGTTGTTTCCTTTTGTTTCCGTTTTGCCATCTTATTTGCAGGACACTAGGGATTTCTTATAAGACATCAATGATACTCCCTGGGAAGAGGGTCTTCTTTTGGCCACCCTCGACTTTGTATCATTGTATACATCTATTGATCATCAAGTGGGAATGCAAGCTTGTCAATTTTTTCTTGAGACACGTTGATTGAATTACCATGGTCACAGTTCTATGATTTTGGAGATGTTGTTCTTTTGCCTCACCAATAATGTCTTTTTATTTGATGGTACTTTTTACCGGAAAGTCAGGGGTACCGCGATGGGCAGTACCTTTGCCCCATCGTATGCCAACCTGACGATGGGATGGTTGGAGGCTACATTCTTACACGATCTTCTTGCATCCAGTTTTTCCACCCAAATTGTTGCCTGGATGATGTCTTTGTAATATGGAAGGGGACCGAAACTGATTGTCAACTTTTTGTGAGAACTATCAATACTAATATGGTGAATTTACATTTTACTGAATGCCACAGCATTACTGAGGTCATCTATCTTGATGTTGTGGTAACTTTGGATACGTCTGGTTTCCGCACAGTTCTCCACAGGAAACCTTCCAATACTGGTTTACCCTTGCACGCTACCAGCTGTCATCCGGGGCCATGCAAACAAAGTATTCCTTACCGTGAATTTATTAGTTACCGCAGGAATTGCACCGACCTGCCATCATTTGACTATCATTGTGCTCGAGCTGCCACCGACTTCCTGCAACAAGGGTATACCAAAAGGAACATTGAAATGGCCTACACCGAGGCCAGAGGACTGTGCAGGGATAAACTATTGTTTGGCATTAAATCGCACAAGACTGCTACAGATGATGAACCCAGACTTATTGTCTCTTTCGATAATGCCTCCAAGTATGTACGTAGGATTATTGAGCGACACTGGCGTGTTTTGATTTTGGACCAAGATCTATGCCCTGTACTCTCCAAACACCCCACGTATAAAAGAGTACCATCACTCAGAGACAAGTTAGTCTCCAGTTTTTTGTCACCCATTGATAAAAGTCCTCCCTCTTCCAATTGGCTGGCGGTCTCCCCCATTGGCTTTACTAAATGTACCAAATGTAAAGCCTGTGCCCACGTTACTCCCTGCAAATTTTATTTGCATCCGGTCACCAAATGTAAGCAAATCATCAATTACTCCATCAGTTGTGACACCACTTATGTTGTCTGTTCTTTCATGCCCCTGCATGAAGTGGTACGTCGGGAGCATTACCTGTAAGCTAAAACTCAGGATTCTCCAGCATCTCAAGGCGATTAAAAACTCAGACCCCACGTACCCTATGTCCAAACACTTTGTGCATGAAAATGCCAATGATTCTAATTTGCTTACATTTTTTGCAGTGGCACACATCCCCATTCATACTAGGGGTGGAGACCGTGTTTTAAAGTTAAGACAATTGGAGACACGATTTATTTTGGACTTTGATACCAAGTTCCCTAACGGACACAATCTTGATGAGGAGCTCTATACGTTTCTTGGGACGTAAGGCTGGCCGACATCTTCATTCTCTGTTATGCCCTCCCTCTTGCTGATTCATCTCGATTTTCTTTTGGTTTAGGTGTCTCTAGCTGGCATTTCTCTCCATATTTCATATCCTTGGCTTGACTGTATTTTATCGGTGTTCTTTTGTGTATTTTTTCTGCTTTAGACTTATGTATGTCTATTTGTCTATCTGCTGCAGCACGATTTGATGGGACTTCAGCTCTTTATCGTTTCTTTTTCCCATTATTTTTTGTTGTCCTTTTACTTCTCTTATTCTTGTGGTTCCACCTTCTCTTCGATGTAGTTGCACAGTCGGTTCTCTCTTATTATCTGTACTTTTGCATTGACAATCGTTCCCACTCTTTGCTAATACTCCTTATTCTGTCTTTTCATTGCACCTTTGAAGTTTTATGACTATGGGCATCTTTCACATCATTTCTTCTTTTCTGGCCGGCCATGTACTATGTAAGTTTATATGTGTTTCTTGCTATCATTCCGGCTCTTGTATGCTGCATTTTTCGAGGTTGCTATTGTCTCTTCTATGATGCTGACACCTTGCACATTTTTGGAATTTTTGACTCTGTATAAATGGCCCGGTATATTTTGCACATTAGTATGCTGCTATGCACTTGCACTTTACTACCATTTTTAATACGGCCATTATATTGTCTTTTGCATTGTTTTAGACTTGTATATTGCTGCCTCGATGTAACGCACTTGCGCTGCACTATTATGCTGCTCCAACTGCATGCACTTGCACTTTATTCCATTCCTTCGAATGCTGCTATCTGCATTGTTTACACATATTGCCATTGTCACTTACGTTTTGCATCTTTGCACATCAATTGGCTGCTAGAATTGCTTTTAATGTCTTATTATACTGGTTCCATCGGCATTAGTAATTTATACTTATGTCTTATGATGCTCTGGATTTATGTCATTTATCTTTTAGTGCGGTTGCTAGAGGGTGTGTTTATTTCCATTTTATATTTTATATAATGGTTCTATTTATTGTGGGTGGATATAATCTTTATTTGACTGTGCTAATACATCATTAATCATAATTTATATTGTTATCTACATTCTATGGTACCTTGGAATTATAGACCTGCCCTACATGGAAGGCGTGCCACAGATTGCACTTCATGGTCATTCCGCCATGACGTGCATTTTTATGCATTTTTTATTGCTGTGCCATTTGGCCCATAATATTGCTTATCTGTGCTATTCCATTCCATCATGGCCACCACCTTTTCCATTTGCTAAGGCACCCCTGCAGTTCCAGTGAAATAGCAAAAGGACTGCACTTGTTAAACTACAAAAGTGCCTCAGTCCTTCTTCTCTTCACGTGAACAAGCACTCAGTAGAGTGTGAAACGCGTTGTGTGCGGGTCGTGCGTACCGGCGTCCTGCCTCTGTGTTGGCCGCTGCTCCTCAGCCGTAATTTGTATCTTTGTAATTTTGCCTTTTTTTATGGTTACATTAAATATTCTAAGACCTTTACCTTTGTGAGCTGGTTTATATATTTTTTTATGGATTCTGGTCTTCCAACTGACCGCGGAGAGTGCGGTTCATTCCTTCCTCTTATATATATGTGTGTTTTTAGGGGTTGGGGGGCGGTTAAACCACCAGAAACTTACTCTACAAACATTAGAAATGATAACATTAAGGTTAACAACATAAACATTATCAATTAATTCAATAATGTGTTATGTGAATATTTGTATTTAAGAAAAATGTTAAACTGTTTTTGTTTGTTTTTAATGTTTATTACATTTGTGCTGCTTTTATTAGTATTTACAGATTGGTTTATTTACTAAATTTAATTTACCACACACTACATATTTACATTTTTTTGAATGCATAGTATTATCTGTTTTACGTTTGATGTCACTAACTGTGTACATTATAAATGTGTACATATTGATGTTCTAAAAGAGCTCATGTACAAGCTCGCATCTCTGGAGCCATAAATAACACGGCTGAACTTTTTGAATTCATCCAGGAACTCGCCAATCGTACTTCAGTATCATCTTCATCTCCCTCCCAGGCCTTATGCTCTGCACTGGGCTCCCATTTTTCCATCCAAAACCCTTGACGTACTGTCCTCTGTCATCTGCTCCCTCTCCCACCTCACTCCTTCTTTCTCCTCTTCAGACTCCGTCAACCACTCCATCCTCATAAACAGTCTCTGTGACACCCTAGGTATCACGGACAGGGCACTGGCGTGGCTTACCTCTTTCCTCTCTAACAGACCCTCCCATGTTCAAATGGATCATTTTCTCTCCTCCACCTCACTCTCTTGCTGTGGCGTCCCTTGGGGATCCACCCTATCACCATGGCTCAACATCTACCTGGCCCATTTGATCTCCACTTACTCGCCTCATTTCCAGTTTTATTCAGACAACACACAGCTCTCTTTCCAGCTGACCTCCCCTACCTCTTCCTCCTCCTTTTTCTGCCTTATACCTGACTGTCTGATTCAGGCATGATGCTCTACCAATGATCTCTGCCTCAATGCCAGCAGGACAGAGATCCTTCACATTGAGACGTCTGCTCCAAGTTTCTCCCGCACTCTCTGGCCAGACTCCTAGGGTACCCTACCTTCACCCACATGTGAGGCAACAAACCTTGGGATCATCTTTGACTCCTCTCTCTCCTTCTCCCCACACATCACGGACCTTGCCAAGAAGTCCAATTTTCAGCTTCATCTAATCGCATTCTACCTTTCCTCACAGTCACCCAGAAGCTCCATGTCTCGGAGCCCTGGTTCTCGCTAGGCTCGACTACTGGCATAGCCTCTTAGTCAACCTTCCTCTTTCCTCCCTTCGCTTCTCCAACTAATCCAGAATAGGACTGCAAGACTTATCCTTGGACTCAAGCCCAGGCACTGCATCTCTCTTTAAATTCTCTCCAGTGGCTCCCAGTTATTGTAAGGATCAAATTCAAAACCCTTTGCATCATCCATAAGGCTGTCTGGGGCCTGGGACCTCTCTACATCCAGCTTTCTTTCCCAAAATACCTCCCAGACAGAATCCTTCGGTGTTCTGGCTCCAACTCTCTGCAGGTCAAACGTTTCTCCAAGCAGAGAGTGAGAGGTAGATCCCTGTCCTCGGTCGGCGCCTCCCTCTGGAACAGCCTACCTCCCTCCCTCAGACTTCAGCCTGATCTTCTTGAGTTCCAGAAACTTCTCAAGACCTTCCTTTTCTCCACTTCCTTCCCTCTTCCCCTCCAGTGCTAAATCCTCCACCTGCTGCTGTGACTGGGGCCTGATCCCTTCAGAGTGTTACTGGACCAGACCTCCCCCCACCAGTCACTCCCAGCATCCTTTGCCAGCACTTGCCCACGGGCTACCTTTCCCAGACTATCCCAACCCAATCCCCCTGTCCACTGCACTCTCCGCCCCCTTTCCCCTGGCACTTGCCGCCTTGGCCTGACCAGCACTTTCCCAGCTCCATCTGTGGGGGCACTCTTCTCCTGCATTTCTCCCACTACCCTGCACCCCCTTGCACCCCCTTGCACTTACCACCTTTGTTCATGCACTTGCACAGTAGGATTGTCACAAGCCAATGTAACTGTTTCTTCGTTGTTGTATTTTTATGATTCCCATGTCCCCCCCACCACACCCCGGCCCCATTTCTTGTCTTGTGGCGCCTGGAAACGCCTGTGTATAAGCGCCATACAAATGTCTAATAAATAAAAAATAAATACATTATTTGTTAAAGTAAATGTTACTAGGTTTTGATTGTAAATGACATTTTAATCGTTTTTCAGTTGAGTGTATGTTTTATATTCATTTTATATTTGCAATGATTATGTGTACTTTGTATTTGATATTATTTTTATTAATTTATATTTGGTTTAAGCAAACCTTTACAAACATTCGTACTCAAATAGGATAAAATAAATAAGTATACATTTACAAAATTAAAATGGAAATTCCTGTAGCGAAATAAAAATAATCTCATTAAATATATAGAGAAGAAAAAAAAGATCCGAAAAAAAAGCGAAGAGAGGAACTTGAACTGTCTAAGCATTAGACATCTTAAGCTAGTTATTTTGGTGTAATGTATGATATTGAAATGTGTGTATATTTTGTAATTTTAAATTAATGGTTAAATTACTTTTATCATTTAAAAAGTGTTGTGTATTTCATTTCTTTAATTACCCTTTTTGGAGAAATCCTTCATGTGTATATTATAACTTCAGTTTGTTAATATATAGTCATTTTGAGTGCATGTAATTATTACTTGATATTTTTTTTTTTTTTTATTATTATTTGAAGAAAAAAAAAAAAAAAAAAAAAAAAAAAAAAAAATATTATGTGCTTATACGTTTCTGGCAGAGTTAAGGTTACTGTGATAATTGATTTTAATATAATATCTTTTTTATTTAATAAAGTTTATTTTGTTGTTACCTTAACGTTATCATTTGTAATGTTTGTAGACTTTGTTTTGTTTAACCTGAACTCTTTAGTTACATTATTGTTTTTGATTTGTAATGTACATACTCCCCATGTCTGTGTACATTTTGTAGTAGGTTCATTCTAAGCGTGCGTAATGTACATACTGTACCATGGCTGTTTACATTTTGTAAAGAAGCTGTACATTCTTCTGAGCGTGTGTAATGTACATATTCCACATTCAGTATACATTTTGGATAGAATTTCTACATTAATTAAGAGCGTGTGTAATGTACAAACTCTACATGTCCGTGTACATTTTGTATACGAGCTGTACATTCATTCTAAGGGTGCGTAATGTAAATACTATACACGTCGGTGTACATTTTGTAAAGAAGCTGTACATTCTTATGAGCGTGTGTAATGTACATACTCTATACTCAATATATATTTTGGATAGAATTTGTATATTCATTATGAGCATGTGTAATGTACAAACTCTACGTGTCCTTGTACATTTTGTAAAAAAAGTTGTACATTCATTCTGAGCTTAATGTACATATTGTACATCTGCATTAATTTTGTAGAGAACGTGCACAATCAAAGGTGTCATAAGGAAGGGATACCGCGTCTCATCCTTCAGTGTCCCACTTCCACTCCCCGAAGACACCCCCCAACCAGGTGATCCTCCCGCACTGGTCCACCCCCAGGAACTGGATACAATAGCAATTGCGTGTCCTGGCCACCTGGATGACAAATCCCCGGAGACTAGCGGTTGAGACAATCTCAGGTTTCTCACATACCCTTCCTCCATGCGATGTAGTCGCAACTGTTTCACAGGGGAACCAGGAAAGGAAATCTGCATTCCCCTGGTCCTTACCTTTTCGGTGTTCCACAGTGAAACAGTAGGGTTGCAGGTCTAGACATCATCGCATAACACGAGGTTTGGAGTCTTTGCGTTGGCTTATCCAAATTAGGGGATCCAGCACCACACTCACATAGAACTGGACTAGGACTGAACTGTATCACAGAAAAAAGGTTTATGGTTTTATCTCTTTTCTTATGGTTTCCAGTCTCAAAGGGTTTTCTATTTTTCTGGCTGTTCAAGGGCGAAGAAAATGACAATGATAATGGATTTCGTCTTATTTTGAGGAAGGCAAGGTTAAGGCCAAGAGCTGAAAAGACAGGACTCTTGATAGGATTTGGTGTTTACCAATCTGCAGTGTGTAACAGACTGATGACAGCAAATGATTGGGGTTTGGCTAGATGGACCAGCCCTGGGAGATTCTGGGGTGTTCCCTGGTGGATCCCTACTTCTCTATCAACGATTGCCCTCCTGAGAACTCACTTCCCGCCAATGATGCTCCCGAAGACCCATTGATGGGTTTCGGTTTCTTCGGATTGTACTTTAGAAGGTAACCCCTTTTATACGTTTCAAGGGGCGTCTTGTCTCCAGAGCAGTACGTATAGACTTTAATCACAACTGCCAAGGTGATGGTTAGCTTTTTACTGTTCTTTTTGTTTTCAATAATACATTTTGAGTATTTTTGCATTGGTTTCATCAACGTAAAGAAAACAGTGGGCCCAATAGAGGAGCATAAGTGTTCATTCCAGTGAATAAGACAGAGGTAGGGTTGCGCAAATGCTCTATGCTGCCGCGGATCTTGTTATATGGTACGTTGTTACTGAATTTATTACCGCTATTGAGAGTTCCGAGTTCTAGGAGCTCTAGGAAGACCATGATTTTGATTCAGTAGTTGTGTTTCTTGAGCCATCAGGTTACGGGTGGCCGGCAAGCTATTTCCGGATATTGCTCTGAGTAGTCCAGGAAGGGTGCCCATATACTGTGACATTTATTTGTGTTTTCGGTGTGAATGGCGGTTATTTTCTCGGCAACTACCGTGTCACAACATTTTGCCCACCACATGGGAAGCGCCGGGCCATGGGCATGCTTCCATGGGCATGCTATGGTGATTTTAGCTGCAGTCAGTTGGTGAGTGCCTAGGTCCAATATGTGCCCCATCAGCAGGAAAGCTCCTTCTGCTGTGTCCCCTTGCAGAACTATCCCCGGATCCCATGGGATGGTTAGTCCCGTGATCAGTCGAATCTGTTTCAGCACCTCTCGCCAGAACTGGCTAGACTTGCGCAGGACCATAGTAAATGAAAGTGAGCCGGTGTTTGGGCATCCTCTCCAGCATTGAGGTGGTAGCGCTGGATTGCTTTTAATAATTCTGCAGTTATGTACCGCCTATAGCACACCTTCACCGCCTCCTCCTTGTTTGTGACACATTTAGAACTTTTGTGCAGTCGGGCCCATATGCAATCCCATTCCTCTAAGTCTAGGTCTCGTCTCAAATCCATACATCCCTTTCACATTTAAGCATATAATTTTCTTTTTTTATTGCGGTCAAATTTGTCAAATAGCCGGTATAGGGTGAGACTTTTCCCTTGGGGCTGATGTTGTTTGGGTGCGCTCCAGAGCAGTTGGGTCACTCCGTTAGTCCTTGTGTTGCTATGTGACATCCAGTGCCTGAATTGTGCATATTGGAATCTTTCAGCCTCCGTTACCCGGAATTTTGTTTTACACTCTTCGAATGTTAAAGGGGTCATGCTGACAAAAAAAGTCTGTTACGTGGGTTAGTCCCCCCTCCCTCAACTTGTCAAACCCCTGAGGGGGTAAGAAGTCAGGGTTGTTCCAAATCGTGGATAAAGGGCCCAGTGTGCCCTTGCATCCCCATTTGCGGGCTGCCTTTCTCCAGCTTTCTATCATGTTTTTGGTAGATGTTAGTGGACCTGAATTTGGGGTGCTTCAAGGTGTTGTGGTGTGTGGGAGGGTTGCTAGCGGGACTGGGCTCTAGGCTTCCTCTAGTTGTTTCCAGTGGGGTGGGTTGGTGGTTGTTTGCCATGCGAAGGCGTGTCAGAGTTGCGCTGCTCGGCAGTATCTAGATTCATCCGTAACCCCCAGCCCGCCCGTGTTTGTGCCTCGGAGCATAGTCCGCTTAGCTATTTGTGGTTTTTTCCTACCCCATTTGAATTTCAGTATACTTTTTTGCAGCTTTTGGAGATCCCTCTCCGGGATGAAGACTGGGAGGGCTAAGCAGTGGTATATTAGTCTTGGGACTATGTTCATTTTTACGGCTGTTATTCTCTCTAGCCAGGATACCTCTTGTTTGTGCCAGCACACTAGGTCTTTGCGCATTTCTCTGAAGAGCTGTGGGAAGTTAGATCGGTATGTTTTGTTTGGGACTTGCACCCTCAGCTCAGGGGACGGGGTGTTTTGTTGCCACTGCCGCTCTGTGCTTTTGTGTAATATTAATGGCTAAGGCTGCTGATTTAGAGTAGTTGACCCTGAACCCCCATTTATCGAGTTGTCTACCTGGGTTAGGGTGAGTAGGATGTCTTGGATTTTGATGGCAAATGATTCCATAGAGTGCGCGAATATTGATCGTGAAAGGGGGCAGCCTTGACGGGTGCCTCTGGAGATGTTAATCTTGGGTGATCTGATGCTGTTTATTCTCAGTGAGGTAGTGGGGTGTTGGTAGTTGGCCAAGGTCCATTTTATGAATTTTGGACCAAATCAAAAATGGGATAGTGTTTGGTTTATGTACCCCCAGTCTAGCAGGTTGAACGTCTTATGTGCGTCGAGTGAGATGACCACTAGTTCCGTACCTGTTCTAGTTGCACTTTATAGGGTACATCTAATGTTGTCCTGCGTGTTGCGCCTGGGGATAAATCCTCTTTGATCTGGGTGAATTAATTCGGGGAGAGCTGTCCGTAGCCTGGTGGCCAGGATCTTAGAGAAGATCTTGGCATCATTGTTCGTTAGTGTAATCGGCCTGTATGAGGCACATTGCTCTGGGTCCTTATCTGGTTTTGGATTGAGTACCATAAATGTTTCCTCCATAGAGAGGGTGATGCTGCCTGTCGTTAGAAAGGAGTTGAAAAGAGTAGAAAGTTGGGGGGCTAGAATGTGGGCGAATATCTTATAAAATCGAGCCGTGAGCCCGTTGGGGCCCGGGGCTGCGCTTTTCATGGTTTCTATCACCTCTGAGGTTTCCTCTGTCGTAATCGGGGGCTTGAGGACGTCCAATGAGTAGGGTGGGACTCTTTTTGGATAGTTTGCAAATAGTGGACTTGTGCTTCGGGTTCCATAGGGGGGCCTAACCATTGCCTCAATTTTCTCTCCCTCTGCATACCGGGTTACTCCGTCTGGGCCTTTCAGTTTTTGGATATTATTCCTTGTGTGTAATTGTTTTAATTTGTAGGCCAGGAGGCAGTTCGCTTTGTTATTAATGTAATAGTATTGAGTATTGCTTAGTATATGCTAGTGCTCTCGCTGATTTATCAGCTAGGTGCATCTCGATGACTGTTTTTGCTTTAATGAGCTCCCTGCCTATTTTAGTGGTTTGGCGCTTTTTGAAGCTTTTCTCTAGCTCCTCCACCCTCTCCTCTAATTTAGTTTGTTGGAGTTGCTCTCTCCTTCTTTGCGCCTTTGCAGCATTAATCGGGACCTCTCACACCACTGGCTTCATTGCGTCCCAAACCCTGGCTGTGGGGCACCCCACATTTGAGTTTTCCTTAATGTAATGTGTGAGTGTCCCTGTTAGCTCATTCCTAATTGAGACGTCTAGCAGGATCGAGTCTTGCAATTTCCAGTATCTATGAGTGGGTTAGGGAGGCCCTGAACTTGCAAGTCCGCTGTAATGGGTGCGTGATCTGATAGCACCCTTGTGTGAATTTGGACCCTCTCTATGCATGGGAAGAGGGTGCTGGACATCCGGATTAGGCCTGTTCTAGACCCTTATGTATGTGTGAATAAAAAGTGAAGTCTGGGTTGTTGGCAAGTCTCCAGATGTCCACCGTCCCTGTTTCTCTAAGGAATTCAGCGAGTCCAATAGCTCGGGAAAAGTCTGCCCTTGTGGGAGGTAATGTTTCCAGATTTTCAGGTCTGGGACTAGGTTGAAGTCGCCTCCAATCATGAGGGGAACTTCAGTGAATGCTAATATGATTCGGATGATGCCGTGGAGGAACTGGTCTAGAGCGTTATTCGGGGAGTATATGGAAGCTACAGTTAGTGGTTGCCCCTTTACCAGTAGGAATTTACCCATGGGATCCCGCTTCACCGTAACACACCCCTCTTTTTCTCACCTGCTTTGGCAAAATATTGCTTTGTGAATCTATTGATGTTGGTTTGCTTCTCGTATGCCTCTAGGAGGCGAGTTTCCTGTAGGCACACTGTCAGCTGAGAGTTGGGCTAGCCTTAGCTCTACAGACTTTCTCTTTCCCTGGAAGTTGAGGCCCTGAACGTTCCATGTTACTAATCGTAATTCTCTGCTCGTGTCAGCTGTCATGTTTGCTGTTGAGTTTTCCGCCCGCTATGCCTGTATACCCCAGGGTATGCCTTGGATTGCCCCTGTTAGTTGCCCTGATGCTTTTTTGAATGGTTGATGTTTTGTTGCTGTTGTTCGCTCCTACTCTCCCCCCCGGGTCCAACCCCTCCCTCATACCTCTCTTCCCCATACCCCCTCCCACTCTTACCCCCCGTTTAATACATGATGTTGAGCCCAGCCCTCAACCCACAGGGTATCCGGCACAAGCTCGCCACCAACCTTATTAGGGGCCAACAGGGCCCCTTGTAAACATTGGCAAAACATTATGCTTGTGATATGATTAATATTAGTTCAAGAACGTTGGGTGGCCCTTGTCACATCGCTGCCCCCGGCCATAGGCTGGGGTTTTGCACCCGGTGATAACAAAGATCTGGTGGAGGATACCCGAGTGCCTGGTTGGCAAGTCTTCGCCTGTTAATGGGTAGTAGTTGCAGCATGCACTGAGGCATCAGTCCTGAGGTTACAGAGAGAATTGTGATTTTCTGCTGGGGAGATGCCCCTTATCAGTCTTTGTCTGTTTACTTCTTTTGTGGTGGGCCCCTGAGTCTGCGTCTGCGGTCCACCCGTGACCAGTTTGCTGTGGAACCTCTCGCTGTAGATTCGCTATGAGTTGTTCCTTTCTCAGCCTTTCCGCTCTCCTCTTCAGGACTCAGAGTTTCTCTGCCTCTTTCATATTGTGCATTTGACACTGTCTGCCCTCCTAGGTGAAGGGGGGAAAGCCCCTGCGATGTGGTCATTTCATTTCACGCAGCCATTCAGTTAATGGCTTTAAGGCTTTCCTCTTCAGGAGCGTGCTGCTTGTTAGGTCTTCATAAAGCAGGATAGATGCGTCCCTGAATTGGATGTGTTTCGAGATTCTTGCTTCCTGCATTATCTTCTCCTTGACCCTTTAAAAGTGCACTCTTGCCAGCACGACCGGGGGAGTGCAGAAAGCTTGTTTTTATCTGGTTCTGTGTACTGTCACTTTCTAGCGGGGTACTATTTGGTAAAGTTAGGACTTCATCACCTCTGTCCTTCCGGTATACAGGCATGGTTAATATTCGCATTGACATATATGTATTGATTTTCAAGGACGGAGGGCTCAGCAATGGATATTTGAGGCATTTAAAGACAATACACATGCTTTTAAAAACAATGCGACTCTTCAACGGCAACCAGTGGAGAGATAGCAGAGCTGGTGTAATGTGTTTGAATTTCTTATTTTAATAGCAATTTAGCAGCAGCGTCCTGTACTCTTTGCAATCTGGATATCATAGAACCTCGTAGACCTAAGTAAATAGCATTGCTGAATACAAGGCGAGAGATAACCAAAGATTTCATGACCAGAACCTGGTGTGGAAAGGATAGATAAGGAAGACGTTTCTTTATTCTCCTCAGCGTATAATGACCTGATCTTGATATTGCTGATAATCTGTGTATTCAGTGTCAGTTTATTATCCAAGATAATGCCCAGCTTCTTAACTTCAAACTGAATCGGGATCACAGGAAGAGGTCCATGTTTGATTCTTTTTAGTTTATGACCAGGATTTCTCTCAGCAGACAATTCGTAATTTTATCTGATAAGACATCATTGTTCGCCTTAAAGTCTACCAGGATTTGGGTGATATTGACATAGTTAAAGTTGAGAACGTTCATCAGGGGTCGTAGATACAGATTTAAAAGGAGACTGGACAGGGCAGAGCCCTGGGGAACACCACATGCCAATGTCTGTAGATAAGAGAAAAGGAGTCTAGTTAGGTCTTTTGGGTACAGTTGTGCAGGAAGGATTCAATCAATTTATGCACTGGCCCCTTAATCCCTTGTTTATTTAACCTATCCACCAATAGGCAATGGCCAACATTATCAAATGACGCTGACAGGTCTAATACAATTAAGGCTTCATTTTCATTTTTATCAGCCTTGTTTTGAAAGTGGTCAAGAACTGATGTAGATACTAGTTCCGTGCTGTGCATTGGACTAAAGCCCAAATGGGCTTTGTCCAATAAATTGACTGATTCAATGAAGTTTTGTATCTGGGAAATAACGTCCCTCTCGAGCTGCTTAAAAAGAAAATAAAAGGGAAGTTGGGAGATGAGTCTATAGTTGGACAGCTCTGTGGGATCTGCTGAAGGCTTTCTCAATATGGGTTTAATGACTGACCATTTTCAAGTTAAAGAAACAGTTCCAGAGTAGAGGTAGGAATTGAAGATAGCGAGAACCTTATCAGCAGATATTGGACATATTTCCTTTGGCACAAGATCCAAAGGAGACCCAGATCCTTTTGCTGTAGTCAGCAGATGAAGCATTTTTAAGAAGCTAATTTTATTAAAGGTGTCCATGATGGCCGTCTGTGGAGAATCTTTCTGGCCCGTCAGATTGTGACATATCAGTGACTGGATTGATATAAAATAAGCTGTTCTTATTTTATCAATCTCACCAGTAAGATATGAGGCCAATTGCTCAGCCAGACTTTGCGACGGGGCAGTGGCTGAAGTGTTCAAATGTTTGAAGGTATTGGAGGCGGATTCATTCCTATGTCGGTATTGGGCCTTATTTGTTATAATTATATTCATTTTATAGGGCTAATTGATGTTTTGTTTCAAGGCTCGGAGTGTCTTCATTGTTGAAGCTGTGCCAGTGCCTTTCTATATTGCTTACTTTACGGTACTGACTATTAAGCACAAGTAAACCATATTTGTTTCTGAGCCTGAGTCAACCGTGGTCTTGGTGGGACAAGAGAAGCTAGCCTATCAATTTTGTCCATCATCAGATTGTCAAAATTATGCAATAGCATGTTTGGGTCATTTTGCTCAATTGGGTTTATTAGATGTATATAGAGTCCAAACCATCAATAATGGTTTGTCTAGTAATCCTGGTCCAACTTTGACTGTATATTGTGCGATTACATGGGAAGGGTTTAATTTGTGTCAGTGCCCCAGGTACTCGGAAAATAATACTGCAATGATCTATCCAAGACAGTACTACATGTGATGGTGCAAATATATCAGAAGGGCGCGCAAATACTTAGTCTAAAGAATGGCCTTGGTTGTGCGATGGGAAATTAATTATGTGAATATGGTCAAAGTCCTGTAGAGTGTTCAAACGGTGAGTTACATCTCTGTCCAAGCTTAATTCCGTTAAAAAATGAGTGTCCTGAAACTACTGTTCTAGCATCTTTCATAAAAAGGTCTATTAAGGGTTGCAGGAGATCATCAAAAAAACTGTCTAACACCCTCTATATACCAATAGAAAATTCAGCAGGTCATCTTGTTTAGATTCTAATGGCAATAATTCAGTAGTGGGAATCGCAGGGTAGGATACAGCTGTTATACACAAATGAGTTCTATATGTAACCCACTTGTGAGGCAGAAGACGTATCCTTAGCCTCAAGTCCAGGAACTGCATCTCTCCAGCCCTACAATCTCTCCACTGCCTACTGGTGACCGCAAGGATCAAATTGAAGACCCTTTGCATAATCCACAAGGCTGTCCGGGGCCTCTCTACATCCAGCTTTTCCTCCCTAAATACCTCCCTGCCAGAGTTCTTCGGTCCTCTGGCTCCAACTCTGTGAAGGTTAAACCTTTCTCAAAGCATAGAATGGGAGGTAAATCCCTTTCCGCAGCTGATTCCTCCCTCTGGAACTGCCACCCCCTCAGACTTTTCCTTCCTCCTCCCCTCCCCCGCCCTTGCTAACGTTCCTTCTGCCGCTGCGACCTGATCCCTTCAGAGTCATACAAGGGACAGATCACCAACCTACCAGTCCCTCCAGCATTCCTTGCCAGCACTTACCCGTGGGCTCCCTTCCCTGGACTACCCCCAACCTGGTCCACTCTGTCCACCGCACTTATCCTCCTTCCCCCTCCCCTTTTTCCCCTGGCACTTGCCTCGTGGGCCCTCTCAGCACTTGCCCACTCCCCCTCACTTGGGCACCCCACTCCTGCACTTCTCCCTCTACCCCCACCACTACACTTACCACCTTGTCTTGCACTTGCACGGTAGGATTGTCACAAGGCCAATATAACCGTTTTTTGTTCTACTTTCTTCCATGTTCCCCTCCATCTTGTCTTGTGGCGTCTGGAAACACTTGTGTATAGGCGACATACACATGTCCAATAAATAAAAATAAACAGCAAGACCCCCACCTTGTTTCATTACACAGGATTTAGAAATTAAGCTATAGTTACTAGGTATAAGTATAGTTCTGAGAGCACAACTGGATTGTCATCCTGGATCCATGTCTCCATTAGGAAGAGCAGGTCCAAGTTGGATTCACTCGTGAATTAAAAACCTATTTTTGACTGCAGATGGAGACATTGATGCTCTTTAAGGTGAGCCTTCTGTCAAGTATAGTTACCAGATAACTGTGCGCAAACGTATGAATGATTTAGACAGCGTGTTTTGGTCAATTGTATGAATGATACAAATTATACGAATATATTGTTATTGTTATTTTGCATTTATATAGCGCCTTATATACCATTGGTATGGTCTGAAGGCGCTGGTAGGTTGAACGCCCTTGGGAACCGAGGTTCGGGTCAGTGGAGCGATTCGAGAGAGTCAAAGGTGCGTGTGCGCACCAGGTATGTGTGCAGCTGGTGCGGAATTTCTGTGGTAGCTGCTTCCTAGCGATAGGTGTGGTGGTTGAGGAATCAGGGGTATGTGTTCGGTCTGGCAGGAGTTATCCAGTCCGGGTGAGGCAGCGTTAGGCCTGACGAGAACGCCTGGCTGGGGGTGAGAAACCAGCAATGTTTACTTAGAGTGATGGGGAGTGAGCGGCGGATGTTGATATGAGAACAGTTATACCGAATGGTGTCATAGTATCTCTGTGTTCTACTTGAGTGGTGGTGTAAGGAGAGAGTAAGCGTGGGGTGTGAAGTGAAGTATGCTCTTACCACAGTTCCTTGTGTTCCACATCAAAGTCTGCACATCACGCAATTCAGAGGGGTCCGGCCCGTGCGATGTGTTTTGTTTCTCATCTGCTCTTATGCACTTTTCATCGGCTCTGCGAATTCATCCGTATAGCATACTCTTCCATCTAGCATAATCATGCGCTCTGGTCCATTCATTCATTTGTTTCGTGCGTTCACCCGCTCCCCAGGCTCATCTGTTACGCCCTCATTCGTTTCAGAGGCTCATCTGCCAATCACTCGTCAGTTCTGCATTCATCAGGTCCATTCACTCTTCGTACAATGTACTTATCTGTTTTGAGTACACTCGTTCTCTCGCTCTTATTCTCGTTCGTTCGACGCATACCCGTTCTCTCGCCCTACTCGGCTGCTTACCACACTCGGTCACTTGACATAGTCAGCCGCTCGCTACACAACGTCGCTCGCCAGATTCAGCTGATAGCCACACTCAGCCGTTCCCTAACCTAAGCCCTCCGCGGTCCATGTTCTTCCCGCAGTACACTCAACTGTTTTCTACATTCATGTGTTCTCCATATTCTTTCAGCCGCATTCTACATTCATGTGTTCTCCACATTCATCTGTCCACCACCTTTATTTGCTCTTCATATTCATTCGCTCTATACACTCACTGCCCTCCACAGTCATCCGCCCTCTGCAGTCATCCGCCTTCTGCAGTCATTCGCCCTCTACCGTCATCCGCCCTCCACAGTCATCCGACTTCTACAGTCATCCGCCTTCCATAGTCATACGCCTTCCACAGTCATCCGCTCTCCACAATCATCTGTCAGCAGCGTTCATCTTCTATGTGCATTCCACACGTTGGTACTCAGTCGATCTCCACTTCCGGCCTCTCACCCTCTACTTTTCTCTACTCATTATGCGCAGAGAGTGTTCTTCACTTTCTTCAGCTCTGTATGCTCTCCTCGCTCAACAAGCTCCTTCGGTCTGCATGCTCTTCCATTCTCCACCTTCCTCTACTCTCTACACATAGCCGTTCTCCATATTCGGCCCGCTTTCTACAGTCAATTGGTTTACACACTCGGACCACTTTCTACAGTCAATTGGTTTACATACTCATCCGTCATCCCCATTGGTTTTGCTCGTATTATACATCAGGTCTGTGGACTCAACCGTCTTCCAGACGCACCTGTCAACCGCTTTCATCCTCCACATTCATTTATACTTGTCTAGAGTCGTCTTTATTCATTCGCCCTTCTCACTCATCCGTTCGCCACACTCATCGGCTTTTCAAGCTCGCCTATGCTCTATTTTTTCTTTTATCCATTGAGTAATTCATATTATTGACTTCACTGTATAGATCTACATTAATCGTTTTAATTTATTTTGAGAATATTTGATAGTCTTTTTTTTTTTTTTGCTTTTGCTTTTGCTTTAGGTGCTTCGCTGGGTCGGTGTTATTTTGATGAAGCTAGAACGGAACCGGTTGGTTTTAGGGAAAGAGCCAGGTTTTCAGTAGTTTGCGGAAAGCTGTTAGCTCCTCGGTTAGCCTGATGTGGGGTGGGAGAGAGTTCCACAGGGTTGGGGCTAGGGCTGAGAATGATGCTCCGCCCAACCTGACTGAGTTTGTCTTAGGAATTACTAGGAGGCCGGCTGTGCTTGATCTGAGGGTGCGAGTGGGGTGATAAGCTATTAGTTTTTCTTGAAGATATTGTGGTCCAGTTTTATGTACTGCTCGATGGGTGAGGCATAAGGTTTTGAAGGCTATCCTACGGGCTACTGGGAGCCAGTGCAGTGTCTTGAGGGCTGGGGATACGTGGTCTCTTGGACCAAGCGCAAGTAGCGCTTTGGCCGCCGCGTTTTGTGCTCTTTGAAGTTTGTTCATTTGGTAGGCATGGATTCCGAGGTATAGGGGGTTGCCGTAGTCCAGCCGAGAGATGACGATTGATTGTACCGCAGAGACTCTGTTAGGAAATGATAGATATGGAAAGATGCGCCTAAGGTTTTTGAGGTGGTAGTGGCAGGACTTTGAGACGTTGTTGACTTGGCGCGAGAGTGTTAGGTCGGAGTCTAGGGTGCATCCAAGATTTTTGACTGTGTTGGAGGGTGTCGGCGAGTTGCCCATGGCGGTTGGCCAGGGTAGTGGGTGCGGGAGAAGATCTGGGTTGCCGCACACCATGATTTCTGTTTTGGAGGGGTTTAACAGGAGGTGATTTTGGGTCATCCAGCGTTCGATGTTAAGGAGGCAGGCTGCCAAGTCAGGTCGTGAGTTAGGATTCGTGTTCAAGAATTTTAGAATTAGTTGTGTGTCATCGGCGTAATTGTAACATAGGATGTTGTGTGCACGAATTATCGGTGGGAGGGTGATCAGGTAGAGATTGAAAAGGAGAGCAGATAGACCCGCTCCTTGTGGGACCCCTGTGTCGACTGGTCGGGCTTGGGAGGTAAAGTTGGAGAGTGTCGTTATTTGGTGCCTGCCCTTGAGGAATGAGGCTATCCATTTGAGGGCGGTTCCACGTATTCCTAGGGAGTGGAGGCGATCAAGGAGTATTGAGTGATTGATCGTGTCAAAGGCGGCTGATAGGTCGAGAAGGATTAGTGCGGCGCATCCCGCGGAGTCAGCAGTCATTTTAAGGTCGTCCCAGATAGAGGTTAGGGTGGTTTCAGTTCCGTGACAAGTTCTGAAGCCTGATTGGGCGGGGTCTAGGAGTTTGTTGGCTTCAACAAAGGTGTTAAGTTGAGAGTAGGCGGTTCGATCAATGAGTTTGGCGAGGAACCTGGTGTTTGATATGGGGCGGTAGTTTTTGGGCTCTAGCGGATCAAGCGAGGGTTTTTTAATCAGGGGTTTGATGTGCACCAAATTGAATGCGTCTGGAAAGGTACCGGAGGAGAGGGAAGCATTTATGATGGATCTTGCGTGTTCTCCTGCGCAGGTGGAGGCAAAGATTTCTTTAAGGGTAGTGGCTGGGCATGGATCTAATGGTGATCCGGATGGTTTGCGGGCAGATAGCAGTTTGAGAAACTGTTCTGTTGTTAATGGACTGAAGGAGTCGAACGTTGGTTGCGTGGAGGTTGCGGCTGATGGGTTGGGTGGTACGGGCTGAGGATTGTCTAGTGGATGTAAGAGTGCTAGTTTGGAGGTTAGAGTATTTGTCCTTTCTATAGCTGTGGAGTAGAAGTGGAGGGAGAGTGAGTCACAGAGTGATTGCGATGCGGTCGGGATGGTTGTGTTACAAGCTGGATTGGTGAATTCGGAGATAATTTTGTGGAGTTCTTTACTTGGGTTTTTGCAGTTTAGGATTCGGGAGTTGTAGTGAGCCTTTTTTGTTTTCCGGATTTCGGCTTTGTATCGATACAGGTGTCGGGCCAAGGTGGTCCTGCTCTCATGTGTTTTCTCTTTATGCCATTTGCGTTCTAGGTGTTTGTATAGTCGTTTAGAGGTCTTCAGCTCAGGAGTGAACCATCTGGGGAAAGGGCCACGGCGAGTTGATGGTTTGCAGGAGGGGGTGAGGCGCATCAGAGATGCGCTAAGCCATGAATCAAGGGCCTCAGGGGTGAGATGGTTGTTGAGAGGGCAGGATGGTGGTGGAGACTGGAGGAGAACCTCGGCTAGGTCTGGGGTGATTATTAGTTTCTTCCAGCATTTGCCTATATTGGGAGGTTCGGATATGAGTGAGGGGGTGGGTTCGGGTGAGTGGATGGTGAAAGGGAGAATGAAGTGATCAGACCTGATGATAGGGGTGGGTGGCATTAGCTGAATCAGGTTGTTGGAGCTAAAGATGGCATCGAGAGTGTGTCCTTTATAGTGGGTCGGTCCGTTTATGTGAATATATCAATAAAATCTGGAGATGGACAGTAATCGGAAGGAAAATTAATGATTGGTTCTAATACCTTACTATTCAGGGCCAAATGGCCGTCATCGACCGATTTCAATGATTCATTTGTCCTGGCGTGGTCACTCGATAGCTTTTCAGCAGTCAAGCAATGAAGAGAACCAAATTATAATTACAGAAATATCGCTTAAACTAAGTGCGAATGCAATAAAAATGAATAAGACTGTGTAAACACACGTGAATAAAAGGCTAACAGTTGAAAATAGGTATGCTTTGAAATGGTGCAATCAGTTTATGGTAAATACAATGAATCGCTCCAAAACAAAATCGGTAATACACACGGTTTCCCTCGCAGCAAGCAACTAGACAGGTTTCAATTATGGGTCATCTAATGCACGATCGCGTTCTAGTGTATTTTAAATACATGACTGCTCTCCAGCAGTCAAGCAAAAAAGAGGACTACATTGTAATAACACCAACATTGATGAAACAAAGTGTGAATGCAAATGTTGCATATCCTGATTTCAGCATCTATGTAGAGGAATCCATAAAGAATGCCCTAGAAGTGATGTAAGTGATGTACAACTGTTGTGACATATCAGGAGGATGTACCCTCATAGGGTGTGCACTTGTAACACAGGCAATCCTTATAAAAACACAGCTGCTGCATGATAATTCACTGGCCTACGTCGCCAGACTCCTGATCTGAGAGACCAAGAATTTAGAACTATGAAAATCATGTTGACTTACTAGCCATTTAGGAACTGTTATTTGAGGGCTGAACCAAGACTTTGTGTTTCAGTGAAAACAACCAAGTGCCATATCTTAATTACTCCTCTTTGAGCAAGCCCTCACAAGCAGTAAACTGTGTTCTATTCCGGTCTATTGGAGAGGGTGCAGATTAGGGCTAACCCCTGCAGTTCCTATGAATTAGTAATGCAGAACATTTCCTTCAAAACTACTTTGTTTTGCGCCTCTGCACCTCGGTACTGATGTTTGTTTAAATATGGAGGTGCAGGGGGAAACTACCAGTAATCACCCGTGGAATGTGTTTTGCACATGTTACAGCTTCTCTGCTCTTGCCCCTCCCCAGATATCTGCAAATCTTTCAACTCAGAGCCACAGGTTGTTTAACGTGGTTCTGGTGTCAATTGTTCAGCTTGTTGATGAATACGAGACAACCAACCGAGGATATCTGCAAACTAAATAGTCAAAACAATTGCACGTTGGGAAGTCTACCTACTCCCTTGACACAAATGTCTACAGTTTAGGTGTATAACAGAATATTTGGAGGAGTTACCCATCCACCCCTTTGCTACCATTTTTATTAATTTGAGTTTTTATAAAGTGCAACATTCACGATAGGCTATCTTTGCTCTAACAGCATAAAGATATGACGTTTGGAATGGGAAGACTTGATAGCATTAGATTAATGGTGGGTATAGCTGGTTTTTACAGGGCATTTCTGAAGGAAAGCTAGTCTTATGAGCTTCGAATGTACATCAGGAGAGCATCTCAAAGAATTCTGTCTTGGTGCGAAAACCCACTGACGCCCTTCTTTATGAGGTGGGTTTCGGAAGGCATAAGGAGTCTTTTTACTCCATAAATGCAGAGATCTTTATGGTATTTGTTTCTGGAATTTATCTGGAATGGAATGAAGGCCAATGCATAACAAGTGTGATGTACAATGAATAAGGTCTTAATTTGTGGTTCCTTCTTGGATGTGTAGTGGGACGATCCTCCAGATGATTTTGTGTCTTGTTAGTGGGCAGTCCCTTTCCATGAGGCTAGGGAGGTGGACTGCTAATCAATAGCGCCCCCTAGGGCCTATGGCGCCAGGCTCATATGGAGAGTCAGTCCTTGCGCCTGTGGCGCCATGCTCATAGAGTAGAACTTACCTGATGCAGACCATGCTGCAAGCTTACCTGATGCAGACCATGCTTGAAGAGCTCCAAGCCAAATGTGACTTGGAAGGGACTATTTTACCTAGGGACAATTTTTTTTTTACTTGGGCGGGGCTGGGGAGGAATACTTACCTGGGACTACTTTGGAGGCTATTTAAACCACGCCCGAAGAGCAGCGCACGCTTCGTGTTATTCTGCATCCAGCAGCGTAAAGCTCACCGTGCCTGCAAGTCTGCATCAGTCTTCTGCCACGCCCGCCTCGAGTTTGGAGCTCCTAGAAAAAGGGAGAAAGAAGGAGAAAAGGTTAGAACAAGAGCAATACCTTTGATCCTTACCTGAATTCCCGATCCATCGCGCCTTCGAGCTGGAAGAAAGAAGTTATTTTATGCGCGTCGCCTCGCCTGCTGCAGCGCCGCGCTGAACTCACTGGCCTTCGCAGCATCTTCACATTCCATCGCATCCTCCTGCATGTTCCCGCCGCATTCCGGCACCTAAGGAGTAGACAAGAACAGCAAGGTGAGCCAAGGGAATACACAGAGGAATATTAGTAACCCCCCCATAGACTTACCTGATTTTACCACCGGGGGTACTATTCCTCTTCACGGGTCGGCGCAGCTTCCACTGCATCTTTGCCGAACCCCGGCCCCTAAGGGGAAACAAAAGGACAGCAAGGTGAAACAAAGGGACTATCAAGGGGAACCCTCCTCACCACATTAGACTTACCTGATTTTACCGCCGGAGGTATTATTCCCCGAGACTTCATACTTTCTCTCAGTGCCTGAATAAGGGAGAAAGCAACAGGTTACATATAATTATTTATCGAACTGTGTTTGAAATACAAATCCTTACCAGAATATTACCGGTTGCCACGAGGAACTCTTCACTAGGGTCAAGCTGCAATCTGCAAGGTATCGGACAAGAGTGAAAGTCAGGCATTTGAACTCTTACGAACTACATACTTTTTGGAGTCAATATTGTTCTGGAACTCACCAATTCCTTCGAGCCAGTGAAGCAACTGGTTATCAACGCGCCCCTGCGCTCAATTCAGGATGGAGAGCTCATCTTTTCAAACCATCAGGTGAGACTATAAGAGGGGACATCAAAGGGGATCCGTGAGGAGAACAGCGGGGGTGCGGGGATTTACACTCAACTCTACGGGTGGTTAATTCCCTTTCGCCATTTGCAGAAGAATATTCCTACGGGCCAAGCAAACGAAGCTAGATGGGCCAGTCCAGTCCGTCATCTCGGCCCTACACGTCACATTGGTGGAGACCGCAGCTGTCCAGTTCAGATCGACGCTTCTGTGGGAGCCAGGTGAGTGTAACACCTGACCCTTCCTTACATATGGTAAAGTCTGAGGCGATGTGTTATTGTAATGTGTCAGACAGTCTCACTATGATGGGTACTGGGACGAAGAAGAACCCAAGAACACTACCGTCGGACAATAAGTGTCCTCCAGGTATTATGTCTTCCTCAGCTTCTTCCTCAGCGCTCCTGTTTTTAGCTTCTCCTGGCACTGTTAATCGATGTATCTACACTTAACTCTATTGTTTTATATGATTGTTGTCTTTCGCTCTGATTACACTTCCATCTTTTTTCCCCTCCCCTTGGACTCTTCCACCCACCCCCATGACCCTGATCGGTATGTTCCAAGAGTGTGAAAATCAGTCCCCTTCCTCCTCCTCTTGGAGTGCTAAGAAATTACTGTGTTCACATCTGACATCTTATGATTCAGTTATAAATAAACAATACCCCCTCCGAGTTCCTGGGTCACTCGGTACCATACATTGTGCCCACTGCTGCAGGATACTACACTTTGAGCATCTTGGACCACCTGTCTTAGGGTCTACTGGGAATATTGTGTTGGGTGAAACACTTGAGGCTGGTGGTGGGCTGGGAAGCATGAGGGAATGCGCCTTTGGTACTTATATAACAGAGTTGTCTTTTACCCCTCCCTCCTCCTGCATCCCCCCTGCCTCCTATGGTCTCCCAAATCCCATGGCTCTCCTAACAGGTTGTTTTATATTGTATTGTATACAGATTTATAAAGCGCAGCAAAGACCCGAAGGAGTCGAGACGCTGGGGGCAGCGAACCACCAGAGAGGGAGAAGCAAGCGGCCAGGATCAGAACAGACAGGTTTTTCGCTGCCTATGGAAAATGGATAGTGCCTGAATGCTCCTAACGTGCAGAGGGAAAGCATTCCACAATGTTGGAGCCAACACCGAAAAGGATCTGCTTTCCGCACGAGAGCGAAACTGGGAACAGTCAGCAGAAGCTGGTCGGTCGAACGAAGGTCTCTTAGGTTGAGAAAGAGACAACTTTGACTGAAGGAACGTAGCGCCTGTGGAGTGGATGGCATGATGGACCATACAGAGGATCTTGAACTTCACCCAAGACCTGACAGGGAGCCAATGGAGACACCGACATATGTCCTGCGAATGCGCTAATCTAGGGGCGCACAGAGCCAAACTGGCTGCCGCATTCTGGAGGATCTAAAGTCGATGGAGCAGAACCTCTGGCTGGCTCAGGTAGATGCTACTGCAGTAATCATTGGCACCCATAATGGCAGCCGTAACAATTTAGCTCCTCACCTTGTTGGGAAGAAATGGGAGCCCCTTCTTCAGTACCCTAAACTGCTTCGCAAGACCGCAGAGATCTGTGCCTCTCTAGAGCCTGATGTCATGATCTTGATTCCAAGACTTTTAACTACAGTGGTAGGTTTGGGACAGGGTCCGAAACAGGTGGGCCAATAGTCAGGAGTCCAACCATTGGGTGACTAGCCGATCACTAGTATCTGAGACTTTTCACCGTTCAACTTTAGCCAATTTTCGGACATCCAATGGCAGACACTGAGAGGCAATCTCTCAGGAGTACAGAGGGACTTTCCTTAGGGGAGTTGAGGTGAAAAAAGATTTTGGAATGGTCCGCGTAGATGAAGAAATACACACCGAAGCTGGCAATAAGCCTAGCCAAGGCACCCATGTTCATTGAACCAAGTTTCAGTAATGCAGAACACATTGGGCGCATGAGTTTCTAAAATATATCTGAGGTCATCCCGATGCGCAACTGTATAGCGGGCATTGATCATAAGAGCATTTAGGACAGAAAGTGAACCAATAGCCTTCTGAGGAGCATGAGCTGAGGGAATAGTAGTAGGAGAGCGTAGAAATCCCTCGGGCCATGACAAGTTATCCAGTGCCAAGGCCATGAGTGCACTATGTGAATAGGATATATGATCTTGGGTATGGGCAAGGCCAGCATCGTCAGGAGCTCAGAGTCCGGATTTAGCACAGACGGGCACAGACGGTCTTGCCTTAAGCGCGCCCTTGGCATGCTGACTGTCTGGTGCGCTGGCGATTGCTCCAGCACGTAAAAGCCGAGCGGGATGAGAGTGAGGCAGAGGTCACTCCCCCCCCATGAGAAAACGAAACGGGACTAGCCGACTCACGGCATCCTTTTAACATATTCACATTAGCGATTGCACAGAAGTAAAAATAAGTACTGTCAGGTTAAAACAATGTTATTGTTTGTTTATTGATTTGTTATCACACAGAAAAGTAAAAATAATAGTCTGCAGAGCGGCTTTAAACTGGTAATCCGACTGCTGACTTCCTCAGGTTATGAAACGGCTGCTTTAAATTGGACTTTAGTGTTACTTTTCTCCAGGCAAATGAAATTGCAGAGAGGGATGTTGTATCTGGTGTTCTCCCACTTCTCTATTTTCTCTTCCCTGTAACTATTTTATTTGTATTTATTCATGTGAATGACAGGGATGTTGATTTCATATCAGAAATGACTTTCAATAACGCATTTACAGATTGTGGGGGCATTCACACGAAAGGTTCCAGTACAATATCACAGATGAGAACAAGTGGTGTGCCAAACGGTGGAAAAAGTGGCACATATACCAGGGACAATACATACAGGAGAAACAAATATATATTTTTAAGAAACATGTGACGTACTAAGGAAACATTAATGTAAGTGGGCATGTGCTTCAAACTATAGAAGAGTACCATTTAAATATACAAAATTACATTATTAGGCGTCATTGGAGCCAGTGGTGGGGTCAGGTAGGGAGGATGGTGGAGAGTTAGCAAGTAAGTGAAATTTAAGCCAAGATGTGAAGCAATCCACAGTTGGGCTATCTTTGATTGTTACGGGCAGTGTGTTTCAGTGGAGTGGGGCGAGTAGGGAGAAAGAGCGGAAGTGAGAAGATGCACAGGAAGGGTATGGAATGGTGAGCTTGATGCAGAGGATGGGTGAGAGCGAGATGGCGAATAAACTGGGATACAATCAAACAAGTAATGAGGAGCCAAGACCATTGATAGCTTTGTAGACTAGGAGAAGGAACTTGAAAAGAGAGTGCTGTACATGGAGAGCCAATCAGCATGTTGTCCATCAGTAGACATAGAGAAGGATCTGGGAAAGGTTGTAGAGAGTGCGGGTAGCAAAATTGAGGCATTGTCTAGATGGAGAAAAGAGTAGAGGGGAAGGCCAATGAGTAGTTGTGAGCAGTAGTCTAGTTTGTGGAGCATGAGTGGGGAGATTGGATTTTTTGTAGAGTTGTTACTAAGAAAAATAATACTTCCGGGATGTTTGCAGCTGTGCAACCTACCCATGGTAAATATTACAATTGTTGTTGGCTGCCATATTATTTGTACCATGGATGAGGTAGTGGCAGCCCTGTTGTCAATTTCCTTTAAATAGGGACAATATGTTGTGATGCACAAAAAGCTGAACCCTTTGTTGTCCACCAAAGTTTGTCTGGTGAACTCTGCACACTTGCTGAAAAGAGTCTTGAAGCTGGATTTTAGCTGATGAGATGAGAAAAGGCCTCAACATTTGTGAAAGTGTGTTACCTCTAGAAGTAACATGATGGCATAGGCTACAGCTCTCTGCCAGGCTAGCTCTTGCCACATTATGGTCTGCATCAACCATAAGCAATGTTGATGCAGAAAAGAGGTTCCTACAGCTGGAACACATAGTATTGTCTGCATAAAGACTAAATTCTACCCTTAATGATGTCTCCACTGGCCTTGGTGCCAAGACTTGTCTAGCATGTTTTTTGCAGATTGGGCAAAACATTAAATAATTATTAACAGTCAAAAATGTGTCTGCAAAGAGAACTGGGGAACAGAAAGATGACACAACTGACCCAGGATCACACAGTGTGGTCAAGGAGGGAGCATGGATTTGTATTCAGGTATTTTTGTTTAACAGTAACCATCTTGCCCACTGAAACACATCTCCTCTCGAGGATTGGTTTTATAAAGACGGTATGGTCCACTTTGGGGCTGTCTGTGATAATATTGAAGGAAATTTACCCTGTGGGGACGATGCATGATTATTGTAAATGGAAAGTCCTCACAAAGATTGTGTGTTAATACTATTTTTGAAGTACCCACAGGGTTGGTGTGAGTTTCTAAAGATCCTAAGTCCTCATAGAGATGGTGTGTGATAATGGTGATGTAAATGTCCCTTGCAAAGATAGTTATAATAATAATGATATAGATGGTGTGTGATAATGATAAAGAATCCACAGAGATGGTGTATGTCAATATCAATGTTGAAGTCCCCACAGAGATGGCTTGTGATTATTGGGATATTAAGTCCCATACAGATGGCGTATTGTGCTGAAGTCCCAATAGGGATGTGTCTCCTGATATAGATGTTCAGATCCTCACAGATGTGCTGGGTGATAGTTAAGTTAAGGTCCCCACAGAGATGGTGTGTGATGGGAATGACGTCCTAACAGAGGTGGTTGTGTGAGCATAATGATTCTAAGCACATCTCCTCTTGAGGATTGGCTTTATAAAGATGGTATGGTCCATTTTGGGACTGTGTAGATATTGGTAAGTTAATTACCCTATGGGGTGGGTGCATGATTATTGCAAATGGAAAGTCCCCTCAAAGATTGTGTTAATATTATTGAAGGACCCATAGGGTTGGTGTGTCCATAAAGATGATAAGTCCTCATAGAGATGGTGTTTGGAAATGGTTATGTAAAAGCCCCTCACAGCAATAGTGTATGTTAAAAATGTTAAATCCCAGATGGAGATGGTGCGTGAGGATGATGATAAAGATTCCACAGATATGTTGTATGGTAATATTGATGTTGAAGTCGGCATGAGATGGCATGTGATTATCAGATATTAAAGTCCCCATACAGATGTTATCTCTTGAAATCCCAAAAGAGATTGTGTCATGATACAGATGTTCAGGTCCTCACAGAGGTGGTGTGTGGTCATTTATGTCCCCACACAGATGGTGTGTGATAAGAATGAAGTCCTCACAGCAGAGGTGTGTGATTAAAATGATTGCAAGCCCTTCTTCTTGAGGGTTGGCTTTATAAAGATGCTCTGTCCCCTTCGGGGCTGTGTGTGATAATAGTGAAGTTAATTTCCCTATGGGGAGGGTGCATCATTATTGCAAATGGGAAGTTCCCATCGAGATTGTGTGTTAATACTATTTTTAAGTACCCATAGGGTTGGTGTGTGTTCATAAAGATGCTAAGTCCTCATAGAGCTGTTGAGTGATAATGGTGATGTAAATCTCTATCACAGGGATAGTCTGTGATATTGATGTAGATGGTGTGTGATGATGATGAAGATGATGAAGAACCCACAGAGAGGTTGTATGGAAATAGCGATTTTAGCTCTCCACAAAGACGGTGTGTGATTATCAGGATATGAAAGCCCCCATACAGATGATGTATTGTGTTTAAGTCCCAAAAGTGATTGTGTCTCATGATATGGATGTTCACATAGAAAATCGTGGGTGGGATATGGTTTTGGGACATTTTTCCTGGAATGCAGGGGTGAGGATGCACAGTTGTGGTGCATTGGATGAGGGAAGAGTACATGCAAAACTCAGATGTGTATACACGCAACTCATCATGAACGCAATTCAATGCCATACCACAGACTTAATGTGAAGACTTCTGCTTCTTCATAGGCAATTTCTTTAGGGACAACATAATCATAGCAAACAATTCACATGGGAACATCAAAATTATCAGGCACCATCTTGGCTGGGATTTTAAAATCATCACACACATACCTTGTGGTCAACCAAAAAAACCAGCACATCTCATCTCTATAGGGACTTCAATATCATTAGACAGCATCTGTTGGAATTTTAGTATCATTATACACACACACGTTCATAGTGGGGTCTTTAAAAAAAGGCATGTGGGGAATTTAACATCAACACAAACTATATCTGTACGGTCTTGAGTGGAATCATGTAGCACTTGTGTGACAATGTCAATACAATCACATCCAATCCTTAGAGCAAACGAGCATCATCATTCACCAAACCAGTGGGCCTTTGATACCATCACATCAGTTTGATACTAACTCTGTGGGGAGTTTGATATTATGACAAACCGTCTCTGTGAATTTGGATAGCATCCCACAACATCCCTGTCAGAACTTCAATATCTCCTCAAACCATCAATTTCGCAGTCAATAAAAATCTAACCATGTAACAACATTAATATTGTCAGAATCCCTGAGAGGATTTCAGTATAGTTGTGTCTATCCTTCAGGGACGTGTGTATCATCAGACCCAATCCATGTGCAGACTCAAATATCCTAGATCATTCACACCCCAGATTTCAGAAGCATCGGGCATCATCACTGCGAGGATATTGAAATAATCAGGCACCTTTCTCTGAGCTTCAGCATGATGACATGCCATCTCTGTGAGTACTGTACTATCTTGTGAAACAGGAGACTAGATAGCAAACCTAGTCACGCAGCTGCTCTCCGTTATACCCAACATGGGTAATGCAATTTATAGCAAACAGTTCTTCCAATATAAACATGCTCTCCTCTTGAGCAACTTATGCCAACTTACACAAAAGTTCCCAAAGAAAGTACGTGTCTTAATTAGATGGATAGTTGTTTATCAACAAAAATGTTTAAAAAAACAAACACTAATTCAATCTTAGTGGGGACGCGGCTAACACATCTCATGGTGAGAGTAGACTTAATGTGCCAATGCATTTCGGAGATTTAATCTCCTTCATAAGGGCAAGTCTGTAATATTGTCATATCATAACGGCAAAACAAATAGTAACATAACCAAGTCATAGAATGTGGAGCAGTCATATACCAGAACGTAAAGATTAATACAGTAACAATGCAAAACAAAACATGCAGTCAAAAAATGAAAGAAATGTAAAAAAATCACATACTAGAACGTTGGTAAATTCAAATAAAGTTGGAGAGCAATATGGGGAAAAGAAAAGGAAGAAAACAATGAATGTAACAGTTCTAGATAAACATGGGTGATCACGTAGATGTTAAAAAGAGAGGGAGTATACCTCTCGCGTTGTGCACAGCCAAAACGTTACAAGGCTATGAAAATAGCAGGCGTGTGGTCTTCGAATGGAACACACGATCCAAAACTGGACAGAATGGCAATCTGTGGGTATAAGGCCAAAGTAAATACATGAATAGATATCAGGGCATCCTGATTATAAAGGGAACTGTAGGCAAGCATACATGTGATCGCTGTACGAGAGTTGCCACAGCCGTGGAGATGCCGCTTAGCATCGCCGGTTAGATGCCACCTTGGGTCCCAGACAGAAAGTCTGGGAATCCAGACAGAAAGTCTGGGAATTGCGACAAATATGCAAAGGCGCAGAAAAGCACTGAGTACTAATTATTAGATGAAATGACAGATAACAAAAAACAACTGTAGGTGGCATTGAACAGCGTAGGCATACTACACATGAAAAATGGTATATGGTTAAGACAATGAATCATCATTTCGCACGAGAACAGAAGCACTTATGAAGTGGCAAACTCGTACTGTACATGTGATACAGTAAAGCAAAACAACGGAGGTATCATACACAATGTGAGAAACCAACACATAGAATAGATGAGTAAGTACATCAGGTATTAAATATAACAATGATGGTTAATCTCTTCGTTGAGCCCATTGGGATAAAGGCTCCCAAGTCTGTCGATCCAAATTGTTTCTCTTCTATTGAGCCGCAGGCCCATATCCTCATGTAGATTGACTTTGCTGAACACTTCCAGTATCAAGCACCTGATTTGTGTCAGGTTATGGCGTTTCTCACTCCAGTGACGAGCCACTGCTGAATTAAGATTTGAGTTACGAATACAGGAGCGATGCTCGTTCCAACGTACTTCTGCTGCTCTCGTAGATTGGCCTACGTAATATTTCCCACAGGGGCACTTGATGCCATAAATGATATTTACACTGTCACAAGTACCAAATGTAAGATTTTTTTTTTTTTGCCTGTGTGAGGGTGGTATACGATGTTGCCCGTTATTACCAGATTACAGTTGGCGCAGCGCAGACAGGGAAATGTCCCAGTGCGTTGGGTAATAGGTTCTTTCAAAGGGGGTCTTGTGCGAACCAATTCATCTCGTAGATTCCTACTCCTCTGGTAAGCAAATACTGGCAGTTCGTCAAATAAATTCTGTACATAGTTCTTAAAGAGTTCCAATGTTTTTTGATGGAATTTCTGATCTTGTTGCTCTGAACAGAAAATCTCGAAACGTATACTGGTTATGTTACCATTTGTTTTGCCATTATGATATGACAATATTACAGACTTGCCCTGACGAAGGAGATTAAATCTCCGAAATGCATTGGCACATTAAGTCTACTCTCACCATGAGATGTGTTAGCCGCGTCCCCACTAAGATTGAATTAGTGTTTGTGTTTTGAAACTTTTTTGTTGATAAACAACTATCCATCTAATCAAGACTCGTACTTTCTTTGGGAACTTTTGTGAAAGTTGACATGAGTTGCTCAAGAGGAGAGCATCTTTATATTGGAAGAACTGTTTGCTATAAATTGCATTACCCATGTTGGGTATAACGGAGAGCGGCTGTGTGACTAGGTTTGCTATCTAGTCTCCTGTTTCACATGTTTTTCGAGTCAGGGTGTCTCCAGACTCATCACAGCCAGCTCCTGTAAATGTTTCTTGATTTTTCAATACTTCATTCAAGATTTTTACTTTGCAGAATACCGTACTTAGAGTGTATCTACCCAGTGGTGCCCACTTATCTTTTTTTAGTACTGTACTATCTTGCCATATCATCCATGTGAGAAGGTCAATATCATGATGTACCAGATAGGAGGGCATACATATGATACTTTTCCGTTATCTGTGGAAACTGTAATATAATGACACTCAAAGTATATGCAGACTTTATCGTATAACATTACTGTGAGGATTTAATTTGAATTACGCAATATTATTGTGGTGAAGTCATTATCACCACACACCATCTGTGTTGGGACATCAATATTGTCACACACGCCATCTCTCTGGGGACTTCAATATCATGACACATCTAACTTGTGGGGATGTTAATACAAGCACAAACCATCTCTGTAAGGACCTCAGTACCATTGCATAACACTAGTTTGAGGATGTCAAAATAATCACTCAGAAATCCCAAGGGTACTTTAATAATCCAACACTAACTCAGTGGTGCCTCAGACCCCAACCCTGTAGGGACTTCAGTATTATTACACATCATCTCTGTGAGAATGTTATTGTCTCAGAATACCCCTTTCAGGACTTCCATAGCTCCTCATATAATCCCAGTTGAGTAGTCAATATAAATCAACCGTTTAGCAACTTTAATATCTTACAGATATAATACATCTCATACTGCAGGGACATGTGTACCATCATAGACAATCCCTGGGTTGACTCAAATATGATTACAGACCATGCATGCCCAGAATTATAGGCATCAGAGCGATCACATACAAAATATGCAAGAAATCACATAAATAAATAATAAACACAAGCAGCAAAAACTGTATTGCAACACTTTGCACTAATAAAATCGAAAGAGGCAACATATAAGCACAGAAGCACCATATAGGCAAACAAATAAAAACAAATATGCAACAAAGGCAACCCCCCAAAAACAAAAATGCAAACAAAGAAAATAAAACTTACCGTTGGGCATAAACAGATAAGATATTCAAACCATACCATAAACCATAAATTAAAATAAACTACAAAAATTATTTCATCCAATGAGGAGTGGTCCAGCACAATTCTCAAATTAGAGTCAGGTGGTACAATTATCAGACTCTAACAAAAGACAAACAATAAATAAAAATGCATCCAATCTCATAAAGTAGATACTCATTGGATTATATAAAACCTATGCTGAATCCACAATTACTTTCAGACTTGAGGGTCTAACTAAACAATTCTTACTACTCAAAAAGTATGGGAGGTGGTTTCTTCCACAGCCAACAGCTACGCAGTCTATGTTCTGAGAACACCATTCCTCCACTTGAATCCTCTGAAGGACCTTCAGATCAGGTGATCTAATAACCCCAGGCCCCATCCTCCTGTGTAACCACAATAAGACCTTGTTCATAAGGGCCTCTCTGGGTTCAGTCCTGGTTTCTCAACATTTGTAATGATGAAGATTCCTCTCTCAAAGATAAATCCTCTTACATTCTCATCAATAATCTCGGGCATATGGGCTTTATCAATACGAAAATTCCAAAGGAAACATGTTTTTTGTTTAAAGCTAGCATATCTAGAAGGGCATGGTTGCACTATCCCACCATATGAACTTCTGCCGCAGGAAGTATCAAAGGCTGGACATGAGAACAAAAAATACCTCCTGCCTATTAACAGATTTATGAGACATAGGATTGCCAACGGCTTCAACTATAACAGTTTGAAAAGTAATAACCCTTGTCCCTTGGAGGACTGTGTTCCCACCCTCTTCCACCAACGTACACCAGAATAGAAATATCCTTGAAATTATTGGACTGGGTCAAATCTTTCGCACCTTGAAACACTTGTGTATAGGTGCGTTATAAATGCCATATCATATGTGATAATACAATCCTTCAATGACTGCCATTTGCCCAATTCATTCCATTCCCTATCTAGATTTGAATGTAGTACAAATCATGATAGGCAATTCCCAGTAATCGCGGGGTCTGCTGTGAAGACGGCTAATGTTCCCACAAGTGGTTCATCAGCAGACTACATCCCCCTGCATATTCAATATTCCACTTTAATGAGTTAATGGACAAATAGGGTTTTAGAAACCGGGGCTGGATGTGTCTTATAAGAGCTAGAGTCCACACTGGTTCCATGATTCCCCCCTATGGTCAGTCGGCTTTGAAGTTTGTGCAACCACTTCACAGAAGGTTTCGGCGCCAGCATTCTTCTGCTCTCTGTCGCTGTTTATGCATGGCACTCAAAACAAGCACTACCCAAAGCCGATTCCTCCTTAAAAATTAGAGGGTGCAGGGACTACGAGGCTCAAGTAAAACAAGGTGAGACTCCTTGGCACTTGGAGCTCCATGTGAGACACATTTGTCAAACAATGTTGAATGAGTAGACCGTTTAGCATTGTTCTCATTACCGGAAGTCCCAGTACATGCTGATGGTAATATTCAGTGCTGGGGTAGCATAAGGGGCATTGCTATTATACTCATATATTCTAAGTTATCAGTCAGTAAGAAGCAACCCACTTCTCAGTACTTCAGACCAACCAAGCCGTCCAAATATGCACTCTGAAATGACTACAATGTGCCACCTACCAAAACTAGCAGAGACGCAAACTGTGAATCAAGTTTCACAAATCATTGAAGTACAGTTTGCATCCTTCCTCATCCTCTAACAACCACAGAATCATTTGTCATCATCACTGTGAGGATATTAATACCATGATGCATATCTGTGGGTACTTCAAAATCATTACGTACCATCTTTGTGAGTGCATGCATATCATGATATATCATCCCGGTCTGAACTTCCATATCATGACACCAGCTTTGTGGGAATCTTAATGTTGTGACACCCAAAAACTCCAGCATCATTGAATAACATGTGTGGGCACTTCATTTAAATTAAACACTATAACTGTGGTGTGGGCAATATCATTACAGTCACCATCTCTATAGGGACATTAATATTATCAAACACTCTCAATATGGTGGTTTTCATAACATCAAGAACTATCCCTTTGGGAACTAAATTATGGTCGCACAATCTTCCTGAAGGGTCTTACATTATAACACACTATCACATTGCAGATTTTATTTCCTTTTGAACCATCCATTTAGGGACACTGAGGCCCTCATTCCGAGTTTGGAGGTAGCCATAGCGCTATTTGCGCCATGGCTGCCTCCAAAATCGTGTCTGTGTCCGGTCTGGGTGAATGAGGACTTACCGGGACATTCGACCTGTGCAGACCCGGTAAGTCCCCATTCACCCGACCATTCCCATTTGAGCCCCCATAGGGCTCAATGGGAATGGGGAAGGCGCTAATTATGGGCCTGCTATAATTAGCGTCCTGGTCCCTTAGTGGGACCCGTAAAGAACGTGTGGTCCGACCACACGTCCTTTGCGGTTCCCGCTAAGGGACCTCGGAATTGGGCGGTAAGGGATTACCGGCACCGGTCTCCTTACCGGTGCCCGGTATCCCTTACTGCCCAACTCGGAATGACCCCTGAGTCTCATAACTAGTTGGCCAGTACTGGTAATAATGGCAGTATGTGCCAAATACTGCCATTTTTACTACACGTCAATCCAGAGGTATGTGGAAACATACTTCCAGCGGTATTGCAATGGAAAATTACCAGAGGTATTTTGAGTTGAAATTTCCAAGAGGAAATCCAACAATGTCGACCTACACCCCAGAGGTAGAGGTAAACCTTTAAAAATTGTGCCAACAGTATTTTAAACTTTTTTCTCTGTGTAGAAGGGAAACACATACAGTGAAAAAAAAATTAAATGGTACCATTGTAAGGAGACTAGAAATGTGGCCATTTCTGATCCTCTCTCATAACTTTACATATCCAATCAATAGAATCAATTGCATGATGATTTTGCCAATTTAAAGAAATCTACATTAGTGGTATTTACCACTACAGTACATTATCAATTTCTGCCATCAATATGATGGAGGAGTGGGATGAGAACAGAAACCCTGAGTGCAGCTTGTGGGAGACCACTCACCTGCTTTTCCTGCGAGGGATTAAGAGGGGACATGTGAACCACCCTGTAGTGCACATCTCTTGAAGTGAGTTGATGAGATACATGTTATCAGGTGACACCAGGAAGGAGTGAAAGGAACTACAAAACCCTGAGAGTAGCCTTATTTTGTTTTTACAGCATTTAGTTTATTAGAAACTTTCACCAAAATGTGATAAACAATTAAGAGCAATAAGTTAAAAAAAAACAGAGCAACAACACGATATTATGCTCATTAAAGTACCATAAAAAGTTAAAAGGATACAAGGTCACAATGCAAAAATACACAATACGTACAATTTTAAAATTTAATCGAAAAGAAATCTATATAAACGCTTCCCTTCTCAAAACCAAAGTCATCCTATCGGCTAAAATCCAGCTCTCCCTGCGGTCTGCTTACTCTACTTAAACCAATTTAAACATTTCATCTATGAATTTTGTCAACGTAAAAACCACTTTAAAATGTTCTCTCCAGCACAAATGATCCCACCATTCAGATGCGCTACTGGAGGGTGTTTCCTGTACAAACTCCCCCAAGATTTGTGTTCTCAAGTTTGTCGAAGATGGACAGTAAAGTGTCAAGTGCTTCAGTGTTTCTTTGTGGGCCTTGCAGAGCCTGCATTCTCCCTGGTTGTCTGACATGGTTATGATCATTAAGGATCTCTCAAGTATGATTAAGGTTCACCCTCAATCTCATAAAGATAGCACGCTTTTGCAGACTAGGTATTTTTAAAAGGTATTTAAGCAATGTTTTCAAAGGTTTTGATTCTTTACCTAGATGTTCAAATAATTTATATTGTGTCTAAAGTGTTTCTGTGGAGATCCTGTCCCAGTCCCATATTTTCTTTTTAGTAGTGTCGGGGTTGGACTTCAACAGCTCCTCAGTAACGTCGGCATAGTGCAATATTGCGGTGCAAAGCTACAGCCACAATTCCAAAACCCCATCCAACTTACTTCCTTCTTTGGGTTTTAGTACATAAAATTATGTGGGCGGCTTCTCTACGATTATTTTCCGGTACAGCAATAGGGTCTTCCAAGCCACTATAGCATATATTGAGAGTCCTCCTAGTTCATGCCTTCTGATTACTATTGGAACACTTCTTGGTAAGTGGAGTATTCTTTTGAAAAAGAGGCCTTCAACGTTGGCCAAATTTCACATGATGATCATAGCGAGGCATCCGATCAATATTGTTAAGCGACTTCAATTCAGCAATCCCACTAAGTCAGTGCCTCGTCTGGGACGCCCACGGGAAGCCCTTATTTATATATTTTTATGACAAGTTCTACTCTGGATGATAAACCCTTATATAACACCCCTTCTTAGAATCCCCCTGACCCCACTGAGCCAAGAAGTAGGTTTGTTTTGCAAATTAAAAAGGTTTATTTGAAAAATTAAACAATAGATATATATCACACTTTTATAATAAATTAATATTTGATATCACACTTAGACATATGACAGTGATCAACAATGGATGATGTTATACTAGCACACTGGTTTAATTACTTAGGAGTAGTATAGAGGATAAGGTAGCTGAGAATGCTTTATATGGTACAAGGAAATGCAAGGTGGAAAAGAAGCAACACAGGGATAAACTTGATATGATTTCAGCAAAAGATAATAGAATCACTTTTTCTCTGACAATTCACTCCCCCCCTATGCAATGTAAGGAGATGGAAGTAACACACCCAGTCTTCAGGAATACAATCACAGTACAATACGAATTCAGTTCCCCCCTAGCCAGCTTAGAGAAACAGGGAAGATTTTAAACACAGTCAAAGTACTTTAAAGGTGGTATGCAAAGAAGGGAAAAATATGCTAAAAATGAAAAAATGATTTTAATTCCCTCTAGAGGTTCAGGGTGAGTGAGAGATACTTTAAATCAGTTCAGGCCAGCCCTATCAATGATTCAGGGCTGGTTACCAGGTTGAAAACGGAATTCCGTAATGGAAGCAAAAGACAAATATTTTTACACGTGGCTGAAATGAAACAAAATGTCAAATCGCGGCAATTTAGTCGCGTGCGTCGAGCGCAATTACGAAGGAACTATAAGGAGTAGCAAGTCGGTTTAGAGCTTCAAAATAAAAGTTACATCTCGCTTCTATCACAAACGGTTCAAGAGATACGGACGATTTTGTGAAGGTAGATTCTCAAAATAAAAGTAAAGCTCAGAATGACAGATGACAGTTTTGCAGCTTTGACTCAAAAGGAGGAACACTATTTCTATGATGCAGTTCTCAATAGGTTAAAATAGTTTGAATTAGATTATTTTAAACTAAGAGATTGGTTTTGCACAGTTCTGGCTGAGTACTCACACTATATTTTGGACAGGAATGCGACTTTGTCACGGATCGGGTCAGGATTGGCTGCAGTTCTCTCGCCACTGGGTACTGGTTCTCTGGTTCTGCTCACAGCGATCTGGGTCAGCTCTCAGCACTGCACAGCGATCTGGTCTCTCTGGTCTCTGGAGATTGATGGATTTGAAGTCTGGAGTCTCCCGGCAAAGCTTCCCGCAAGAAAGTGGAAAGTGAATGTCCCTACCTGGGTTCCAGTGGCTCTTTTTATGTCTTTTGAAAATGGGTGTGGATGCTAACTTTCTTTGCCCAACCCACTCACGATTTGATAGGTCAAGGATTTCTCTTTCACCTGATTTGAGAAGGGAGCAGTGAGTCAGAGTGAGTCAGAGTCTTACAGTCTATTGAAGAAACGCCCCTTTGCTTTTACCTTAGAAAATCCTTTTCATAACTAAACATTTCCCAGATACACAAGTGGTTGACATTACATGTACAGATTGCAGATGACTTGAGGTACATTCTTGTTCAACTCTGAACCTCCTAAGAGCTTGCATTCAAAAATGACAACTTATTTTCGTGTTTACTTGGTTTACCCATATCGGACGTTTACCAAAAATGGCACAAATGTACACCACCTTTCTACACATATTCCAGTAAATTTTCATTTTTCTAGCGTGAACCCCGTGTCTGCAATCTCCATAATTCATGGGGTTTTGCCTCAGAACATGGTACAGAGTTCTAACACCTCTTAAAATGCGCACAGAAAAAGCACAAGAATGATGATGATGATATTTATATAATGTTTACAAGTCCGCACTATGAATTATCCATCTTTTTAAAATTATGCTCTGGCTCCAAAGGGGTGTGGTTTTCCAAAGCACATGGTGGAATTTCTGGTTTATCCACTTCCCCCAAGCTCAGCTTACTCACAGAGGCACTTCTCCTCCCACTTCTCTCAAGAGGAAGCTATTTTACGACCTCCCCAATATAACATTTGCCTGAGCCCAAGACAGTGCTTTGTTCAGTTTCCCGCAGTCCCCAGGTGCTCCTCCCCTAATCCAATCGGAGAGGTGTCATCTCCTTTTGGCAGGGGCAGCAGAATGCAACCAGGCCTGGGAACACAGCTGCTGATCAAGTTTCAACTCCTGTCGGGGGTAGTTGTCAGGCAGAATTCAATCTCTTTAAGCCAGGCTTCAGCTAAATGTCACTTTGGTTCCCAGTTTTCTACATTCAAACCAAACTTGCAATTTTTACACATGCAGCTAGAACACTGATTCTAAGTTCAAAACTATGACATTTAAACAATTGCAACCTATGTGACACTCAAAAGTAGGTCACTCATTTATTCTAAACAATTTGATTTTAGTGGCTTTAAACCCAAATTCACTTAAGCTGCTGACATCCCCAGTGTGGGGAAAGAAAGAAAGCCTGCTCCTTTCTTGCCAGAGCATCTTCCACCCTCCTGGTGTGCTCTAACAAGTTCTAATGCTCTTTTTGGAGGTCACCCAGCCCCTGAGGGCCACGTGATTTCCTTCAATTTTTTTCTTTTAATTGACAGACTTCCTGTCCTAAGGTGTCCCTTTCCTGACTAAGAGCCTGCATCTGTGCCGCCAGGTCGTCCCTCTGCCTTTGAAAGGCACCAGATTTCTGGCGTTCTTGATCAAACTCTGCCTGGGTATCCAGGTCTTTCAAAATTAATTTATTGTTTTCCTCTTTCTCTCTGTCTAGTCGGATTTGACTAGACAGAGAGAAACCTGCTCTGTTAAAGTCTAGTTGTTGCTCCAGCTTTTTCTGGTTCTGCAGTAGGGAGTCCAAATCTTCTTGGTACTCCTTCTGCAAGGCCAGAAATCTGGTATCCTGGTCAGCCTTTTCCTGTTGCAGGATATCCATATCCTCCTTTATCTTATAATATACTGCCTACTATCATTTTCTGACTCCTGGCTCCTCTGCAGCCTCTGCTCAGAAGAGACCAGGTCAGATTGGGCCTTCTCTAATGCCATCAGTTGCCTATTTGCCAGATCTTAGCCTTCAGCACATTTGCCTTGTATGGCTCCCATATGTAAATATAAGTATGCCGCTACCCTGGCAATCTTGTTGTGCTCATCCTTGGCCTTAGGGGCCATATATAGTTCACTCAGGGCCACATGTAAGGGACCCTGATCTATCCATATATCTGACTCTGTTTCAGTGATCTGCGGTGCGATTGCCTGCAACCAGACCGCCTGGTCCTGATGAGCCCACTCACCTCTCACGAATAGCTTATGTAAGAGGTGTTCTCTGGCTATTTTGATATCTACCAAGGTCGTCATTCTGGAACTTGATTTCCTTCCTGACTTACAGAAGTTTGTATTTTATTTTGCAAAACAGACCGTTTCCTTAGAGCGTTCCTTTGAGGGGTGTTTTTACAGTGTAACACGGCGTGGTGATCCAACAGAATTTATATATTCTGTCAGTTAGCACACTGTATTAATCTGCACAAGTGATAGATCTAATCCAGAATCCCCGGCTATGAGCCCCCACTCTGTTAAGCGACTTCAATTCAGCAATCCCACTAAGTCAGTGCCTCGTCTGGGACGCCCAAGGGAAGCCCTTATTTATATATTTTTATGACAAGTTCTACTCTGGATGATAAACCCTTATATAACGCCCCTCTCTTAGAATCCCATTGAGCCAAGAAGTAGGTTTGTTTTGCAAATGAAAAAGGTTTTTTTGAAAAATTAAACAATAGATATATATCACACTTTTATAATAAATTAATATTTGATATCACACTTAGACATATGACAGTGATCAACAATGGATGATGTTATACTAGCACACTGGTTTAATTACTTAAGAGTAGTATAGAGGATAAGGTAGCTGAGACTGCTTTATATGGTAAAAGGAAATGCAAGGTGGAAAAGAAGCAACACAGGGATAAACTTAATATGATTTCAGCAAAAGATAATAGAATCACTTTTTCTCTGACAATTCACCCCCCCCCCTATGCAATGTAAGGCGATGGAAGTAACACACACAGTCTTCAGGAATACAATCACAGTACAATACGAATTCAGTTCCCACCTAGCAAGCTTAGAGAAACAGGGAAGATTTTAAACACAGGCAAAGTACTTTAAAGGTGGTATGCAAAGAAGGGAAAATATACTAAAAATGATTTTAATTCCCTCTAGAGGTTCAGGGTGAGTGAGAGATACTTTAAATCAGTTCAGGCCAGCCCTATCAATGATTCAGGGCTGGTTACCAGGTTGAAAACGGAATTCCTTAATGGAAGCACAAGACAAATATTTTTACACGTGGCTGAAATGAAACAAAATGTCAAATCGCGGCAATTTAGTCGCGTGCGTCGAGCGCAATTACAAAGGAACCATAAGGAGTAGCAAGTCGGTTTAGAGCTTGTTCGAAAGCTTAGAATCCCAGCTTCAAATTAAAAGTTACATCTCGCTTCTATCACAAACGGACGATTTTGTGAAGGTAGATTCTCAAAATAAAAGTAAAGCCCAGAATGACAGATGACAGTTTTGCAGCTTTGAATCAAAAGGAGGAACGCCGTTTCTATGATGCAGTTCTCAATAGGTTAAACTAGTTTGAATTAGATTATGTTAAACTAAGAGATTGGTTTTGCACAGTTCTGGCTGAGTACTCGCACTATATTTTGGACAGGAATGCGACTTCGTCACGGATCGGGTCAGGATTGGCTGCAGTTCTCTCGCCACTGGGTACTGGTTCTCTGGTTCTGCTCACAGCGATCTGGGTCAGCTCTCAGCACTGCACAGCGATCTGGTCTCTCTGGATCTCTGGTCTCTCTGGATCTCTGGTCTCTCTGGATCTCTGGTCTCTGGAGATTGATGGATTTGAAGTCTGGAGTCTCCCGGCAAAGCGTCCCGCAAGAAAGTGGAAAGTGAATGTCCCTATCTGGGTTCCAGTGGCTCTTTTTATGTCTTTTGAAAATGGGTGTGGATGCTAACTTTCTTTGCCCAACCCACTCACGATTTGATAGGTCAAGGATTTCTCTTTGACCTGATTTGAGAAGGGAGCAGTGAGTCAGAGTCTTACAGTCTATTGAAGAAACGCCCCTTGCTTTTACCTTAGAAAATCCTTTTCATAACTAAACATATTTCCCAGATAAACAAGTGGTTGACATTACATGTACAGATTGCAGATGACTTGAGGTACATTCTTGTTCAACTCTGAACCTCCTAAGAGCTTGCATTAAAAAATGACAACTTATTTTCGTTTTTAGTTGGTTTACCAATATCGGACGTTTACCAAAAATGGCACAAATGTACACCGCCTTTCTACACATATTCCAGTAAATTTTCATTTTTCTAGCGTGAACCCTGTGTCTGCAATCTCCATAGTTCATGGGGTTTTGCCTCAGAACATGGTACAGAGTTCTAACACCTCTTAAAATGTGCACAGAAAAGGCACAAGAATGATGATGATGATGATATTTATATAATTTTTACAAGTCCGCACTATGAATTATCCATCTTTTTAAAATTATGCTCTGGCCCCAAAGGGGTGTGGTTTTCCAAAGCACATGGTGGAATTTCTGGTTTATCCACTTCCCCCAAGCTCAGCTTACTCACAGAGGCACTTCTCCTCCCACTTCTCTCAAGAGGAAGCTATTTTGCGACCTCCCCCAATATAACATTTGCCTGAGCCGAAGACAGTGCTTTGTTCAGTTTCCCGCAGTCCCCAGGTGCTCCTCCTCTAATCCAATCAGAGAGGTGTTATCTCCTTTTGGCAGGGGCAGCAGAATGCAACCAGGCCTGGGAACACAGCTGCTGATCAAGTTTCAACTCCTGTCGGGGGTAGTTGTCAGGCAGAAACATTTCGATTTTAGTGGCTTTAAACCCAAATTCACTTAAGCTGCTGACATCCCCAGCTATTTTCAATACATACATTAGACAATTACTTCCTTCAAGTCATTTCAGAATATAGTTTTACATTGTATTCACCTCTTAGGAAGTCTTTCTTTGGCCTGGTTTGGTTCATTTTGTTCAGTTTTACACAAGTGTCTGGTGGTTTTAAAACGCCAGCTTTCTGGTAGTGGTGAGCACCAGTATTGCAACCCTTTTTGACATTAATAACAACAGATTTTGAACAGCACCATATTCCTTAGCACTGATTTCGCTCATGGCGCTTCTGGCCCCTCGCGTTCACACTGGTGGGTGGCAGGTCAGGCGGCCATTTTGTTGTGCGAAAAAACTGTGCAGTTCTCCAGGAATCTGGTGCAAATGTGGGCTTTTCCACCCTCTCGGATTTCCTAAGCCCACAGCACCAATTGTTGCAGCATAACAGTCCAAACGTGGGTCAGGACACCCAACAAGATGCTATAATTGGAATTACATTTTGCTTATAAAATTTTAAAACCGGGAGGAGTGGGAACTTGTCAAACGTCTTGTGTATGATAAGCCCTTCGGTAGCTAGGTTCTTCATCTTGGCTTTTAATTGCAGTTTGCAAGGGTTATTGTCTAGGCTAGAGTTTATCTGGATTCCCAGGTGTCTAACATTTCCCACTATATTCACCCTTTCATTTCCCAGTGGCCAAGTGAAGGGGTTACGTTTGTGCCCTTTTAGGCTTTCTAGAACCAGTATCATCGATTTCGATGCATTTACTTTCAGGCCGTTCTTTTGAATGTAGGCCTGTAGGGCATTTAATTTTCTAATTTTCTTTGTAGGCCGATTGGTGTCTGATCCAGAACAACCAAGTCATCTGCATATAGCAAAATATCTCCTGGATCCCTGTTAATCCTAAATGGAAATGCACCATTGCCCTCCATCGTCGCCTTTAAATTGGATATAAATAAATTAAACAGCTCTTGGGCGAGTGGGCAACCATGTTTCAAGCCATCAATGTAGGGATTTCTCTAGATAGAAGGCCCTTCTGGGACAGTCTGACCTGCATAGACGTATTAGAATACAGTGCCCTAATTGGAGCCAAAAGGTCACTGGGGCAGTCCCATGCAGCCAATTCTGCCCATAACAGATCACGATCAATACTATTAAATGCCTGGGCAAAGTTAACAAACGATATATACATTTTCCCCTTACAAGTCCGGGTTGTCTCCCATCATAATGTCCCGAATCAGTCATCCAGCACTTCAGTCTGACCAGGATGAGGGATGCAAAAATCTTCCCCAAAACATCAAGAAGGGCAATAGGATGGTAGTATTTTGGATCTGCCATACAACCCTTCATAAAGATCGGGACAACCACCAACCTTTTCCAGTAATCTGGCACCACCTTCCTTGCCATGATCTCATTGAATAGGCTCATAAAGAAAGATGCCCACTTTCCGGAACTTGTCTAAGCTCTAGATTCAAAAGACCATCCATCCTCAGGAATTACTATCAACCCCAGGTCTTCCTCTTTCATAATGCCCAAGTTCCACTTTGCCCCTTCCGTTGTCAAATGCTTAAACAGCAAATGCAACCCTGTGAAAGAAATGGTTGCGGTGTACCAGCAGATTAGCTGTCCTTTCAGATGGGCTTAACACACAATAGATCCACTGTGCCAAGTGCACATGCACCACAAGTTGCCACTGCACAACCTGCAGGCATCAGTGGTCACCGTTTTGCATTCCACTTTCCACAAGTTGAACAGGCTATGTGAGCAGTGCAATGCCATCACACATTATTGCAACACTCAGCACAGTTTTAGAAGGGGTATTATTAGCACTGTGTCATTCACAGCTGCTAACTAATGTCTGCTCCAGGCTACAACCTTTCAAGGAGCCCACTAATTGGGTTATCCATCATAACATCACTGAGTGAGGTTCTCTCTCTGGCATACCTGTATAGGCCTAACCTGACCAACACAGTGATGGCTCTTGCTAGTGAATGTGGTACTGAAGTGACATGGCTGGTGAGAGACCTGCCTTTAATCTTGCAGGAGGATCCATGGGTAGTTGGATATAAAGATAACATTGAGAAGCTGCTGACTTCCTTTGGAAACCTTGGGTTCAAATTAAAAGGGGCTGCACTTAATCTGCATGTTTTAGGGGAATTGAATTCACAGCAATCGTCATGAGGAGGAGAAACTGCACATTTACAAGGATTCTCTGCTGCAGTGCTTGCAACATCAATAAGAGAGAATGCAGGTAGCAGAAATAACATCAACCAGTCAGCATTGTGCCAACTACAGCGGGCATGTCAAGGTCCTGGGAGAGGAAGCTGTGGGACGCACTCCTCAGTGACAAATGCATTTTGAATGCAGATAGATCATCAACAGAAAAAAGACAGTGGACCAGCAGCCCGACAGATACTTGATTCCCATGTACTCTAAACATCACCTCTGGGAAGGGATGAAGGCACTTTTAAGTATTGGTACATCAAGTGCTCTGTCTTGTTAGCAGAACTTGTGTGAGTTGGTGTACAATTTCTAAGGTGCCCCCTGCCATTGTGCACTCAAAGAGTTTTTACTGAGACCGTGGCTATTGGTTCTAACCACAGGTGTAGCCTCAGTGTTCCATGTTTAATAATTGACAGTTATAAAAAGCAATGAGCACATGACAGTGCAAGACTTTGGAATGACATCCACACACGTTGAACTTGCCAGCACGGATGAGACATCGATTAGTTTAGCGATTAAAGTCGGCTGCCCCCTCAGACCCGCTGCCACTGTCAGTGATGAAAGACATTTCCACTGATCTTCTGGGCGAGATCACCAAGGCCATTAACGTGTCCTGTCAGTTAGGTCACATCCCTAGGGAGTTGAAACAAGCTATAGTCATTCCTCTTCTCAAGAAGCCCTCCTTCGACCCTTCACTCCCTTCAAATATTCATCCAATTTCACTATTGCCTTTCTTCATGAAGCTTCTTGAGACCTTGAACTCTCGACTTCGTTCATCTTTTTTGGAGATTGCAGAGTTCTTTGACTCCTTTCAGTCCGGTTTTCGGTCAGGCCGGGGCACAGAGTGTCCTAGTGTCGGTCCTGGACGACTTGGCTGGGATGTTCGATGTGTGTGTATTGGTTGCCCTGATTTTGCTCGATCTGTCTGTGGCATTCGATACCGTCGACCATCCCACCTTGCTGGCCCTCCTAGCCCAGGCTGGCATCTCCAGCCATACATATATATATATATATATATATATGTATCACACCCCACACCACACCACATATGTGCACACACTGCTGCAAGGTCAGGTCTCTACATGTGCTCTGCCATCAGCGCAACACACATGCAACACGCTGCAGCCCAAGCACTGTGCACACACTGCCCCAGCACCACAAACACACACGCACAGCCACAGCGGAGTGGGACTTTAAAGTGCTAACTGGGCATACTTGATTTTGGGATTACTGTGATTTCTGGGCATATTGGTAATTGTGTTGCCCCCTTCTAAATACTATTGTTTGCATGTTTGCGTATGTTAATAACTCTGGTATGATGATAAATATTAATGAGCACAGATGCATCATATGATCCTAGTTCTGACCTATCCAGCAGTATTGGGTGATGCTATTTCGTATTCTGCACTTTAATTTGTTCGATTTACCTTACACGTTCTGGTTTTCTTACAAGCCATTTCCCTACCTTAATTCCTGCAATACAAACTGGTTTCCATCCAGCCCAATCTACATAAAGGGCCCTTCAGCTTCTTACTAATATTCTCATATTCTCCCTTCCTCCTGTAATTTTAATATGTCTTCTAATTATTGTGGACCCATCTATAGCTTTCGATATGCTGAATCATTCTAATCTTTGTTCCTCTCTTTGTTTCTTTGGTGTATCTGGGTCTGCTCTTTCCTGGGCCAACAACTCATCTTCTCACTACGTTTCGGGTTTTCCTAAGGCTGAGTGCTTGTCTCTTTATTATTCACTCTATGTACTTGTCCTCTCTATTCTGTCAGCATATGGAGGTTGTTATTGACCTCCTCTCAGCTAATCGAAATGTTCAGAGTGCAGTCAATAACTACTGGTATTGACTCCATTCTGAACATACTGACTTCAAAAGCAGTCACGGAAACAATAATGCAATGTCCAGGCTAGATGTCTTTCAACAAAACACTTCCCCTCTAGGAGGACCTGTTTTCTTTCACTGAAACATCCTACTTAACATACCACAGAGAAAGCTAAAACATGGGGGGAAATGCTTTCACTTTCTTAAAGAGAAACCGTTTACTTTTACACAACCCCAAATATATGCTCATGTTAATCCCTCTCCAGTTTAACCAAGTTTGCAATTGAAGTGCTTAATTTAGGAAGACAACCGTGTTATTTAAGTACCACGAAATAAAACCACATTTCATTTGAGTTTGTCAATTTATTTTCTCATTATTAAAATAACGTTTTTTACTTCGCCATCCATACAATACCACTGTGTGCTGATTATAGACATCTGAAGGGGTCTTTCCTAACTACATTTGTGCAAAGCAGACCCACTTTTAATTGTTACACTTCAGTTCTTTCGTAGCGTTTCCCTAATCTGAGCGTACAATATTACCCTACAATGCAAGTAATCCAATTATGGCGCAGGACAAGCAAAATGATGGCTCTTCCATGTTCTTCTCTGTCCTAGGACTTTTGGAAAATCAGTTCGTTCAGTATAATGGAGGATTCAGCAAGGACCAACTGGACTGGATGAAGGGGGTTCTGTCTTTTTCCGATGAAAAAGGAGAAAAGGTTGTGGTGGTCGGTAGGTTTCCATTACTTACATGTGCTGATTTTCTTTTCATACATTCGCCTGCAAGCAAAATACCTTTGAATGCATCTGTATCATGGCCATTGCCTAGCACGTATAGATTCTGATGGAACTTTTCTCTTTTCTGTTTATTTGCTTAGGTTTTCGATTTTAGCCAAGTGATTCGAGCGCACGGTACAGGTTTTGAGTTTCAATGCAAACTGCATGATTATCGAAAACTTGGCAAACGTACTAGAGTTTTGTTCTATATCTACCCAAGACACTCTTTGACTGGAGTAATGCTATTCACATCACCACAACCTCCTTTTTGTTGAGAAATGATAGCATAGGACATGACTCCCATTCCTTCCGATCTGATAAAACTGCATTTCGACTGCAATGCAGGATTTTCCCAATTATGATCCTATTCACAGCCAACCTCTCAGAAGTAATGCATGCACAGTAAGATGAAAGAAGACTAATTTGGTGCCAACAGTAAATCTGTTGGTACCAAATTTCAGGTACTCATTTTGTCCAAGTATTTGTAACGCTTTGAGTCAGTTGTATGGCTGCAGAGCCTCACCCCACTCCTTCCCTTTGCGTTCTAGGTGACACATGGATGTTTCAAATGCATTTTCAGTTTGACCCGCAGAAGTAGTGTTTCTCAAACATCAGCCAACGTTCTATGCAATATTTTTGGAATGTTTCACTGCAACTTAGTCGAATTGTCAACACTGGCAGGTTACTGGTAATAGCAAACTGAGAGTTTACCAGGTATGCCAAGGTTACTGGTAGTGTCAAGTTGGGCGCTTACTAAGAATGTCATGCTTACTTGGAATGTCAAACTGGGAGCTTACTGGAAATGTCAAGCTAAGCAGTGTCATGTCATGCCATAACCTACCAAGACATTACCTATCGTGACAGAACATATAATATACGGTGACAAAATGAAAGCATTTACACAAGTGTTGGGGCTGGCCAAATTGCCACATTTAAACTAATGTCTGTTCACTTTGAAGTATCATGGCATATGAAGACATGCCATATCATGATGTATTCTGACATTTCATATCCTGTCCAGACATAATCATCGAGCCTTATTTCGGAAAAAGTAATTTTCCATAAAAACACACTAACAAACATTTCCGTTAACAAAGACAACACACAAGGGAACTCTGCAAATATTTCAAATGTACATTACGTTCAAAAGTGACATAAAACATAAATCCAACCTTCCAATTAACTTTTTTTTACATCACTTCTACTTGTACAATGTGCTAAGTTATTTCATTCACATGATGCACAAAATCAATATAGTTAGATAATCGATCAGTATCAATTTAAAAATCTTACTCTCAACTAAGAGAAACAATACTTTCATATTCATTAAGTGGCCATTTTCCCCAAATCAATCAAATTTAGCTTGTCCATATTTTCCCTTAAACCGGGTAGTTTTTGTACCGAGTACTACCCAAAAGTCACATTATGATATTTGTGCAGTTTAAAGGGTTACTCAACAAAGCCAAAATCGTGAAGGGAACAGAGGAGTGTACAGCATATAGCGGCAATAGTGGCTAAAGGAGATATAGCTGCAAAATGGGGGAGTCAAGAAATAACCACAATGAGGATGTGGGAGATGGGAATGGGTGAATGTAGCAGATTGGAGGAGATTACATACAGGAAAAGGTGGGCCATACGAAAGTACCAAAAGACATGGGGCAAATGGGAAGAAGAGGAGTGAGACAAAGGGAAGGAGAAAACAGAGGTCATAGGAAGGGGAAAGATGGGGAAAAGAAGGATGGGGGAAGAAGGGGAAAATGGGGAGGAGAGTCTGATAGTACCAAGGGGAGTAAAAGTGTATCAAAGTAAGATCACATTGGAATTGTTCATGGATATGTTGTTGCTTCTGGTTTTGTATAGGAAAACTTCAATCAAGTACGGGTATAATTAAAATAGAAGTGCCAAAGTCATCAATACTGTTCTGTATTGTATACATTTGCACTTTTCTAATATCAGAACTAACAGTTTTTTAAGCGGTTCACGATTATTAGAACAAAGCAATGTCAAATGCAATAAAGTTTCTGGGGAATAATCATCACATAAATGAGCAAAATTACTATTTTAATTCCTCCCCAACTCTAGCCACTGTAAATAATGGAAGTATGTAAATAAGAACCTTGTAAGCATGAAACTGCTCCAACCTCTCCTGGCTCCAAACAACATCCACCAGTACGCAGATGAACCCGCAGCTCCACCTCAAAATCTCCATCTATGACCTCCACAGGCTCAATGCCTGCCTCACTTTGATACAGTTCCGGATGTCTAGTGCTTATCTGAAGCTCAACCCCTTCAAGACTGAATTCGTACTACGGACCAGCAACATCGAGCACCCTGGCATCCAAACCTATTTCTCAGCTATGAAACTCGAGGGCTTTACACAACATCTGACCATCTGTGCCAAGGCCCTTGGGTTCTACATCCATGTACATCTTTTCTTCAAGAAGCAAATAGAAAGGAAGACACAAAAAGCTTGGTGCCAATTTACCCTCCTGTGGAAAATCAAGCCCTTCCTCCCAGCAGACAACTTCAGATCTGCTGTCTAAGCCTTTGTCTTCTCCCACCTGGATAGTTGTAATGCTCTCCTGGAAGGCCTTGCATTAAGCATTAATATCCTTCTGGGCCTTCTTGGATTTAATATAAATGGTGGTGGGTCCAGAAACCAATTCATACATCCTACAGCCTTAAAGTGTTTTCACACATCTAAGCCAATGGATACCATGACCTGGAAGGCCTTCCAGCGACTTCCCTTTCAAACCTGAGATTCGTTTTAGATATGATATAGCAGGACATCATCAATGGACTTCCCACATTCAGCCACATAACGTTGATCCTCACCAAACTGCATTGGCTACCGCTGCAACCATGTATAATCTTCCAATTCTTCTGTATCATTTACATTTGCTGAATTGAACTCCGCCAGTGCAGGGAGGAGGTACAAGAAGACGGACCTTTCTTGTCTATGCCCCCAGGCACTAGAACCTCCTCCCTGTCAGCACAAGACTCGCCCCCTCACTTCTAAATTTCATGAAGGAGCTCAAGGCCCTCCTTTCCAAGGAATGGCTCTTCCTTAACACCTATCTCCACCTGCGTCTAGGCGATCTGCTCCTACCTGTTCCTCCACTGGTTGCTTGTAGATACCTTGCTGCCTAGTAGCAACTTGAACAGGCATTTAGCTTCCCTTGAAATCCCAGTGTAGGTTAAGGATTGGGGTATTGGGTTCGAAACAGCTAGTTTCGGAGATCACTCGTAATGCCACCTGTTGTAATGCTTTCATTGAGGCCAAACAAACCTTAGGCAGGTTCCCGAGGAGAGTGTTTCCATAATAGTATTGGAAGAATGTGAACTTTAATCACTGAGCTGAGGAGTCACACTTTCAGAAGACTTTCTTTATGCGTCTGAGTTGTAGTTGGAATTGTGTGCCTTTCATGTTTTTCACAAGTAGATTGCAGTGCTGCTTGAAATCCAGAGAAAAGCCTAGGGATTTTGCATTAGTAACTAGTGGTGGGCAGTCTCCTCTTACTGACAGCTATTACAGCCAGCTCTGGTTGGCGACATGGGACAGCGAAGGTTGCGAGTTACCATTGGGCTGCATGGAAAGTACGTATACGAAAGAAAATTGGGCATTTTCCTAAAATCGGTGGCCACGGTAAATGCAAAGTAGAGAACACATTGGGTCTTCCACAATGCAGGAATGTATCTTCGATTAACTTTTGCCCATGATTTCAACTGTTTAAAGCCAACTTTGTTATTAATCACTTGTTGCACCTATTTATGTAGAGGTTTTTTTGTCCTTCATTCTTTCTAATTGAAAGCCATATAATCTGATTTGATCCTAAATTGACATGAGGCAAAGTGGCAACGTTGGAGAGAGCAGAGAGAGAAAACAAAATGGCGATTCTGGTCATCTGAAATTGGCCTCACTCTAGTTGAACTAGTTGAACTAATAGGTACGTAATAACTAATGAATATATATTCTTAACACTGTAAATGAGGCGGTTGGTCTTCGGCCAACCAATTATCATTCATTTCCGGGCCCTCAAGGGGTGTTTGGTTTTTCTGGACTGACAAACCCTCCTCTAGGCCGTAAGCCAAACGTCTCATCCATACCTTGCATCCTCCTCCGACCAAGTATTTGGATTAGATTCGGAATCTGATTCAAATTCTGACTCATGTACACTTGTTGTCTCCTCATTATTATCAATATCAATTGCCATGAAATCTTTAATGGTTTCAGATTTGTTACTATGGCGAGTGCTTGATTTAGTGATGTATTTTCGTTTCATCATTTGCACACACACTTCGCTGATTTCAGTACATACTATGGGGAGACAATGTATGCAACAACAACATGTCACGAATATTCCTAGGATTGCTACTAGGATTGCAAATAGCTTCCAACCCCAGGATCGCAACACTTCCCAGAAGCCTATGTTCAATTCCCAGCCACCTTCAGGGGGGGTGGAGATCAGAGCTTAACACATGCAATTTTCTTATCGCTCCAAAAATCGTGGGGGGAGTCACTTACAAATACGCAACACGCTGATCCCACGATTTTGCAAACACCGCCGCGATCAACTAAGATTATATCAAGGGCCATTCTATTTTGCAGTGACATTAATCTAATTCCCTTTTCTTCGAGAGTCAAATTATATAATATATCAGTGGTTCCATTTATTGTTTCTTCCAATATCCTAGACAGTCGTCTTATGTTATAAGAGTTTATCGCCTGCCCCCAAAATGGTATGAATGATTTTGCTATGTCCCCTACAATCAACCCGTCTTCAATATTACGGCGAGGTCGTGACCTGGTCAATTTGGTTATGTCTGATGTTTTTAAAAGAAACATCCCAGGAAACAGAAATCCCAAATAACACGTGCCTCCCCAGTTCCTAGGTAACCAAGGATATGCTTTTTCTCCACATATGAAATACACAGGATCTCCCACATATATTGGTTCCACTTCTTTATCAAGGAATGCTATATTCCTGCATCTGGTAATTGTTCCTACCTGGAAAGAACCCTTTTTCTTTAAAGAGAATGGGACAGAATGAGGGTTATAATTCACTGTATATGAAGGGGGTTCTGCATCCTTATTCCCCTGTGGGTTCATGTGGAACGTGATCACAGAAGTTTTATAAGGTACAGACAATCTATCCTGTGGCATTATTGCTGGTGTAATTAATCGTCTTTTGTGGAACATGGAGCAACCCACCGGTTTCATAATCACTTCCTCGAATTCATTGATATTTGTTTTATCCAGTTGACCAGTTTCACTTTCGTTCCATTTCCCATAATATAGGGCACTCAGAGAAGCATAACATGCAGAAGTTAAGGGCAGGGGCTGTAGATACCATCCTATTCCCTGACCAGCATGCTGCGGCAGTTGGGCACAAACCCAACAATTATTTTTTCTTAGGATTGAGTGTGTCATATTCATTATTAACAGCAATGTGTTGTTCCCATATCCTTCCCTATGTTTCTATTCCATTGGGGACAAGGTATAGGAAATCACATGGACTGGGCTTTCTGTTGTGGAAATGTTCATAATAGGCAAAAGTACTTCAAGAGGGTGCGTTTCTTCTAGGTACCATAATACCGATATGGTCAATATTGGGCTAATATACTCATTATACACATTATTATGGTTAGACCCAACATACAAGTCTTTTTACCATGTCCTTTTTTTAACCATACTATGTACTATGTTTAATTTTCTATCAGCATTGGTGCAAGAGGGGGCATTTGCTGGTTCCGACATTTCTTCTCTTCCTTCTTCTGCTGTGCTCATCGTGACTATCTCTTGTTCATGTGCTTCCCAGGATGTTGACAGTGTTCAATCAATATCTACAATCTTTTATGCCAGTTTGCTACCTGCCTGCATTGCTTTTTCATTTGGCAAGGCCTTCATACATTTTCACATTGCTCTATAGTTTCAGAGCAGCTGCCTTTGTACTACGTGCGCCCCGCTTGTTCCTGACACATGGATTTAGCACAGAGGAGTTGCGGTTCGTGAGCTGTCTAACTTGCACAACTCTTACGCCACCCTCCTCTAGGCCTCCGGTTCCCACTTCATACGAAAATAGGAAACAGAGGCAAGAAATTCACCAAGACATGAAAATGTGATCACTCCTTCTTTCTGCTCCGCAGGTTGTACCGATTTGCTCCTGGTACTGTGTGATCAACAAATAGTGCGGGTGCACTTCCAGTCTCGAGCTTGGAGTCAGCCTGGGGCACAATGGCAGATGATGATGGGTGCCCAGGCGACAATGCAGGCTGTGGCGCAACAGAAGATGGTGTGCGCCACAGAGGTATGCTATTGATGTCGGCCAGCAGAGATGCAGAATCTGCTGGACAACATTGAGGCACTCTTTGCTCTTCCGTTTTTATGGCAATCTCATCAGGCTTTGTTTCAGGATCAGGCAGTTTCTGTGGCAAGGGACTGGCAATGGCATTTTTCGTTTCTGGAACTGTTGCAATCTCTTTCTGGTCTTTGTCCCGATCAGTTTACGTGTCGAATGGCGATGGTACTTTCTTGGCGTGCGTGGCATGAATCCACGCCTTGCGTCCATCCATGCATTTCGCTGTCTGCGTGGTCAAGAGTATTTAATACGGTCCACGCCACCTGGGTGCCAGTGATGTTTTCCGTTCGTACTTTCTGACTAATACCCAGGTTCCTGGCTCCAATGCATGTCCTGGGCCAGTATACCTCACTGGTAATGCCTCCTGCACCTGCTGATGAATCAAACAGTTTTTTTTTAACTAACAAATTACAATAAATGCTGAGTACAGGGTATTCTACCTCTATCATTCTTTTCAGCTGAGGTGCGCACCACACATTCGCCGGTCTCCCCATTATGATTTCATAGGGGGAAGAGCCCAGTTCTGGCCTTCACTGACGTTCGCATACACAGTAACGCTATTGGTAATGCATCTACCCAACTTAGTTTGCTTCCTGCACATATCTTACTGATTTTGGACTTCAAGATTCCGTTATGCCGTTCAAAAAGACCGGCCGAACTCGGATGTCTCGAACAATGGAATCTTTTATCGATCTGCAATCCTGCACAAATCTGCAGTATCACTGCACCTACAAAGTGCGGACCATTGTCCAACCATATGACACGGGACAGACCAAAGCGAGAGAAATACTCTTCTGGCATTACTTTCGCCGTGCTCATAGCTGTGCAATCTTTCAAGGGATATGCTTCCACCCATTTGCTGAATGCACATATGATCACCAAAACATACTTCAGATTTTGGCATCTCTCCATTTCTATGAAGTGAAAGTGAATCACTTCGAATGGCATAGGGGGAGGTCCAAAACATCCTGTTGGAGTCACCGTTCCCTTTCCCACATTGTGCTTTAGGCATGTAATGCAGTTTTGTACCAGCCTTTCGGCATTCTTTTTTATAAGTGGATTTTCCCAGACTGTGGCTAAATGTTGGACTATTTTCTTCGCACAGATCCGTGTGGGACTATGAGCCATTGTAACCATTGCGTTTACATACGCATTTAGCAACATCCAATTCCCGCTTTTCTTGTCCACCCAACAACCCTCCAAATCCAGTTCTGCAGAGCCCTTGGCCCATCCCTGTATTTCGTCGGCGGTAGCTTCCGCCTGCATTTCTTTAACAGTCACAATTCCATTTTCTATCATGCAGGGCACTTCCTCCGATTGTACTGTCAACATTTTTGTACTCAAATCAGTGGCAGTCTGTTTCGCAATCTTGTCTGCAAATGCGTTTCCTTCTCCCACTTTACATGTCACCTTTTTATACGCCTCGCATTTCACTATTGCCAGACGCTTTGGACACGTAAGTGCAGACAGTAATCGCACAATCAGAGAACCATGTTGAATTCTAGCCCCATGGAATGTTAAGAAACCTCTCTCGGCCCATAATCGGCCAAAATTATGAACTACGCCAAAGGCGTAGTGGTTATCAGTATAGATATTCACGCTCAAGTTCTCCGAAATTTCACAAGCTCTTGTTAAAGCAATTATCTCTGCTGCTTGGGCAGAGTTATAAGGAATTCTTTTACTCTTCACAACGCTTTTTAATGTCGCAACAGCATATGCGGCAGTTGATGTGCCGTCAGGTAGTTTAAAACAGGAGCAGTCACAAAACAGTTCCCCTTCTGGTTCTTTTAGTGGTGTGTCACTCAAATCAATTCTCCCTTTTGTTTCTTCCTCAGTAACCATTAGGCAATCATTGGGAGGCAATTCAGTCCCACCACTGTTTTCCCCGGGCACTGGCATTAATTCTGCTAGATTAAAAGCGCTACACCTCATAATTTGGATGTGGCACGCGAACATTACAATTTCATATCTAGTCAATCTAGCAGAGGTGAGGTGTTGCGTCTGCGTTCTATTGAGTAGAACGTCTATGGCATGTGGCACCATCAAAATTAAGGTGTGCCCCAAAACCTGACGCAGTAGCCGCTGCAACAGCTCGCAAACATCGTGGTAGTACGCGCGCTACAGGGTCCAGGGCAGAAGAAAAATAGCCGCACTGCCTATTTCTTCCACCTTGTTCCTGTGTTAAGACAGACAATGCGCATCCTTCGTTCTCATGCACAAATAGCCTAAAAACCTTTTCATAATTCGGTGTGCCCAAAACTGGAGCAGAACTCAAAATGGTTTTTAGAAAATCAAATGCTCTCTGACATTCTTCATTCCACTGCAAAGGCATCACAGCATCCTTTTTTGTTAATTCCACCATTGGTTTCACAATTAAAGCGAAGTTTATAATCCATTGACGGCAATAAGAAGCCATCCCTATTATCGCTCTCACACCTTTCTGTGTTGTTGGAATAGGAATACCAGAAATACTCTTTATCCTCTCTGGCATTAATCTTCTCCCTTCCTTTGAAAGTAGGTAATCCAAATAAGCTACTTCTTTCTGACAGTACTGGAAATTCTTTAAGCTCGCTTTATGGCCATGGATAGCTAGATGAGGCAATAATAGAACAGTACATTCTTTACATATCTCCTCCGTGTCAGCAGCGATTAGTAAATCGTCAATGTATTGTAGCAACACACAGTCTGCTGGTAATTCTAACATATCTAGCTGTTCTTTCAATGCTCAACTGTATATACTCGGACTTTCAGTATAGCCTTGTGGGATGCATGTAAATGTGAATGATCGTCCGCCTAGAGTGAAAGCAAATAAATACCTGCTTTCTTTGTGTACTGGAATGCTGAAGAAGGCGTTTTTTAAATCGATCACACTAAAGTATTCTGCTGACGCAGGGATCATTGTCAAAATCGTAGTGACATCTGGCACTAACAGGGGGTCTTCCACTTTGTTCAGTGCGCAGAGATCAATTATGAAACGGAACCGCACCTCATTACCCTCTTTCTTGTACACGGGAAGAATGGGACTGTTACATACACTACTTCTTCAATCACTCCCAATTTCACCAAATCAGAAACAATGCTTTTCAATCCTTTCTCTCCTTCTGCTGAAATTTTATACTGTGGAATACATGGTAGCATTATTCCTTCTTTTAATGTAATTTTCACTGGCTCTATTTTCAAACATCCCACATCATTGTCATTCACAGCCCAAATGCAAGCTGGTACCTTACTCAATTTCTCTGATAAAGGTTCTGTCACAAATTCAGAAGTCGGCATAGTCTGGGGAGAAATAGTCAAAAATACCCCATCTGGTGTACAGTGAATAACTGCGCTTAGTTTTTTCAATAGATTCAATCCTAAAAGATTTTCCCCACAATGCTCTGTTAAAGGAAAATGGACAATGTTCAGTGAAAGGCCCTATTGTCACTGCTACTGATTTGGACTCGGGGTTTATTACTGGGGTACCTGCGAACCCTACTGAAATAGTCTGTCGCCCTGATAGAGGTATGTCTGGAACCAAGTGATGATCTATCGGGCACTTTTGTGCCCCTGTGTGTGAGGAATCTCTGCTCTTCATTCCCGATTTTCATCTCTACGTAGGGTCCTTTCTGATTCACGGGAATTGACACTGGTTCCGACCCTTGTCCTGGGCTGTCCTATTGGGGTAACACATCATTCGATATGTAGTCTCCACTGTTATTATAATATGCACCTGTCTGGTTATCAAAAATGTTCCCCCGCTCTCCCTCTACTTCCCGTTTGTACACCCTGCTGATTTTGACTTTGAGTAGTTTGATTCGGAGCCTGGCCTTGATTCTGTGCACCATTCCTATAATTATTTTGGTGCTGCTGCATATGATTTCTGTTGTGACCATTTGTTCCCATGTGCCCTCTGTGAGGCCTTCTCTGACTATATCTGCCTCTATTTTGCAAATGCGGACATTGTGCCCGCCAGTGTCCTTCCTCTCTGCAGTATGCACATTGGTTTAATCCCAAAGGCCCTTCATGCATATTCAAATTTCCCCTACTCTGTGCATTTCCCTTTCCCCTGTTGTGTCCTGCTACCTGCTGGAGTAACACTCGCGTTTTTAAAGTTTGTTCTATCCTTTGCTTCTCTTTCCTTCTCGTTATTTACCCGGTTCTCATAATATTTGGCCATGTGTAATACTTCTCCTAGCGTTTTTGCTTGCCATGCACTTTCTCAAGTCATTATCAAATTTTGAATCGGAAGTATTAATCCCATCACATATTTATCCACAAATAACCTTTTCCTTGCTTCCGTACTCACATCCTGTCCACTGAAATCTGTAAATACTTCTTTGAATCTGTTGAAATAATCTGTGGACAATTCATCTTTACCTTGAACACATGCCGTCATCTTGTCCCATTGGATTCTTTTCTCTGGGACCAATTATTTTAACTTCTGCAATATTCGTGCCGGTAATGCTAACATATTCGGCCCTGGCTGTGCACCCACTGCTTTATTCCTATCTTCCAGTATTAAATTTGTCCACGTGGCACCAAAGGCCATCTCGTCATCTACCTTTCTTATTCGTTTCCATATGTCCGCTGGCAAAATTACAGGGAATATTAGATCTGTCACCCATAGTGAACACCGAGGACTGTAATAAAGACTCCACTTCTTTATAAAAACCCAATGGATTTTTCTGTATGTCAGGGATTGTTTGTTTTATATTATTCACTTCCTGTCTAGAGAAGGGAACATGCACATATTGGGCTGTGTAATGTACTGGGATCACCACAGGCGGCGCATTGCCTACTGCGGGAGTCTCTACCTCCGGTACAAAAGTAGGGGGCACTTCTTTCATGGGGAAAGCCACACTCACTATTCCTCCCCCTTCCCTCATATGCAACAATATTCCCAGCTCTCTTATATACTGCCAACAATTCAGGAGGGCTCACCTTTTCCTCACGTATATCTTTGTTTATCAAATATTCAACCATCGTTTGTAACGCTCTCCTTTTCATTGATAAAGTGTATTCATCAAATATTCCATGTATTTCCATTGTGGGAATACTGGGATCTGAAATCCATTTTAGTGCCTCCCGCATACATACTTTTATCTCTGCACTAATTTGCGCTGCTGGTGACGAAAATCACTGCTGTCTACCCCTCTCAATATTCTTTCTCTTATTTCCCGGTGTGGCGAGTACTTCAGAATACTCTTCATCCAATTCATTCTTTATTTCAAACAATCGCTTCACATGCTCTTCTATTTCTTCATCTCTCCCTCTACAACGGGCTAATGCATTCAAATCGAACAATCGTTGTGGTGGTAACTTCCCAATTAACTTTTTCCATTGTCCCGACAAATATTCCCCCATGTCTTTCATTGTTCCTTCTGAAGTTATATAGGGACGCTAGCGTGGATATCCCATCATTATCGTCTATATACATTTCCGCCTGTTCTTGCAGCTCACGCTTTCTCTCCTTTCTGATCGCGCTGCGAGTTACTCTCGTACATTCATTCTGCTCAATTCCACTCATGGGAGGGGCGGTCGGAACAGTGGCATCCTCTTGATCGGGAGGTGCGGAGGGGGCAGTGAGAGTGGGATCAGTCTGCTGGGGCTGTGGTAATTACGAAACACTCGGGGCTGGCTGGCTAGTGTGCAGTGCAGTGTGTGATGTAACCTGTGGCTGTGCTGGCGTTGGGAAGGGGCTGAGCAACGTGAGGGGGTTGAGCGGCAACTACTGACGTAGTCTTTTTAGTATCGCTCCTCGGGCCCTGTTTTGTTTGTTAAGATTCTGTTTATTAATTCGTCCGATGAGTGTAGCTCTCTTTGTGGATATAGTTTTTCTATGTTTAATTCATCGCGCCGTCTTGTCTTTCTCAAGCTATTACTCCACTCCTCCTCCTCCTTCTCCTCAGCTTTCTCCGCCTTTGATTTATGCATGCGCGCATGTTTCTCTGTACTTCTAAATCGGAGCATTGCTACCCTCCTCCAGTCCCTAAGGATATTAAGTGCCCCAGGGCGTGCTCTCTTACTTATCAACACCTTTTCCAGGTTATCTATACGTTCCATCTCAAAACTCCCATCCCTCGGCCACTGAAGATTTTCCTGTTTTCTGGTTTGCTTATGCCACGTTTCACAAAACATTATCGCTCCCATACCATACTTTATGTACATATCATAAGCCGGCGTTCTTCCCGGTGGTGCATCCTGGCCAGTTTCCAAAGATTGTTTGCCGCAGCGGGAAAATCGCGCTAAGGTGGACAATACGCCAGGCATGTTTTAACCTTACTCTTGGCCAATCAAACTTACTCTGGGTGTTTGATTTTGCAAAATCAACTCTCAACCAATGTCAGGATCACTTACGAATCGGGGCACGACTCACCTGATTAGTCAATTCGTCTTTTCAAGACACAATTCGTCCTTATACTGACGCAACCAATGACGTCGTGTCTGCGTATCTCGGCTCTGCCTCGTTTTGGGACCCTCGCCTCCTTGTTCGCTTGTCAGGGACGTTGATCAGGGATCAGCGGTGTGCAGATCTGCAAAGGAGTCTCATCGCTTTCGCAGGGGCACCCCGAACACCTCTTGATCCCGGCTCGATCGCTCCCGTCCTCGCCGTTCTTCGCGCCTTCCTTATTCTGCAACGTACACGATGGAACAAGTGGGGCAGGGGTCCCTATTCGGGTGCCATCTTGAAAGGGGCCCCTGAGGGACCCTTGGATGTGGAAACAAGGCACAGTTGCCACACTCTAATAGATACGCCAGACACGAGGTTCAGTTCCCAAAATCTAGGGTTTATTGCAATACAAAGAAGTCCCAGTTGACCAAATGGTCCCACGCCCCGTGACGTGTATCTAACAGACCTCGGGGGACACAATAGAGAGTGAAATGTACATCAGTTACATATATACAAACCAAGCACCTTACAATCAGCAATGACGCAGTATGACACATTTGATGCCATTTCCCTTTGAATTAGAGGCGATGATTGACCAGTATGACACCTTAGACCACCATATTTAGTAACGGTTTGCAATCTTCAATTTTACAGACAACATTCTTTATTTGCGAGAACACAGCGTTTCTGTTTTTCATGGGCAAGCTGCGCGTAGGAGACTGGCACATACCAGACATCACTATCTCTTAGTTTCGATTCTCGCTCTAAAGGTCAGCCCGCTCTCCGGGGCCTCACTGGGCTCAGAAAGGGGGGCCATAAAGCAGATCATAATTCAACTCTTTAAATGCTAGTTTCGTACATTGCTATTCTTTCAGGAGACTCGCTGGCATTCGTGTACTGATTAAATGCCTTGCTCCCTGTCTTCAAGGATATGTGAGGGAGGGAATCGGGCATTTCTGCCTGGCTCTCCAGTGTAATGTTTCAACATGTTTCTTAGCCTTGGACCATTGAATCGAAATAATATCTACAGCAAAGCAGTTTTACATGAGGCAAAGTGGCAAAGTTGGAGAGAGCAGAGAGAGAAAACAAAATGGCGATTCTGGTCATCTGAAATTGGCCTTACTCTAGTTGAACTAGTTGAACTAATAGCTGCGTAATAACTAATGAATATATATTCTTAACACTGTAAATGAGGCAGTTGGTCTTCGGCCAACCAATTATCATTCATTTCCGGGCCCTCAAGGGGTGTTTGGTTTTTCTGGACTGACACCTGTACTGACACCTGTACCATTGCCGTTGCTTTCGTTGGCTCACAGGGGCCTGCAAGTGGGTATTGTTAAATGTTGCCTGGCTGGCGGCGCTGTCTATGTTTAAGCGCTCGTCTGAGGAGTGTTCTTATTTTAAAATTCCTTTAATTTCTCACTTTCTCAAAGGACTCACTAATGTGTTTGCCGGCACCTTTCCAGGTGCTTGGTTGGGATTTGAACCTTGTTCTGAAATTCCTTATGGGTGCTCCGTTTCAGCCTTTATATTCTTGTCCTTTGAGGCTGTTAGCCCTTAAAACTGTGTTTTTAGTTGCGGTCATTTCCGCTCGCAAAGTGAGTGAGTTGCAGGCACTTTCAGTTAAGCCTCCCTTTACTGTGTTTCATAAGGACAGGGTTGTCCTTAGAGTTCATTCTTCCTTTCTTCCAAAAGTGGTGTCAGAATTTCATTTGAGCCAGAAGGTTATTCTTCCGGCATTGTATCCTCCTCCACATCCTCGTAAGGAAGAGGAGAGGCTCCATAGGTTGGATCCTAGGAGAGCTTTAAGTTTCTACATTTCTCGGGTCACAGTGGACGATCAGCTCTTTATTGGTTACGCTGGAAGGCGTTTGGGACAAGCTGTGACTAAGTAGACTTTGTCTAGATGGATTATCTTGGCAATTTCTGAATGTTACCGCTTGGTGGGTAAGGACCCTATGGTAGGCTTACGGGGCCATTCTACTAGGGGTATGGCTGCCTCTACTGCCCTGTAGAGGGGCGTTCCTATTCGTAACATCTGTGATGCGGCCACTTGGGCTTCGGTCCATACTTTTGTACGTCACTACTCCCTCGATTCTATCCATGGGCAGGATCTGGCCTTTGGCAAGGTAGTCCTTTACTCTGCAATTTGATTGGGCATTCTAAATTTCTATATTCTAAATTCTTTTCCCTCCTCTATACATTGGTACTGCTTTGGGAGTCTGTCATAGTTATGGAATACGTTGGAGGACCGAATCCCCTCGAAGAACAAGTTACTCTTACCTGGTAACGTTCTTTCGATGGGATGGTCCGACGACGTATTCCATATCGCTCCCTCCCTACCTGCCCTGCTACAGAATTTCTTATGTGATTGCAGCTTACGTTTCCGCAAGGCTCTCTGTGGTCATACTGGCAGTGGTTTAGTGCCACACGTTCTGGGGAAAAAACTACAACTGAGGCTACGTGCGTCCTACTTATAAGATCTGGTGACGTCTGCTCGATGGAGGCCCTCGAGGACAGCGTATCGACATCATTGAGGCAGGTTGCAGACGCCGAAAGATTTTCCGAAGCAGCACAGCTGTAGTGATTACTGTCATAGATATGGAATACGTCGTCGGACCATCCCATCAAAAGAACATTAGCAGGTAAGAGAGTAACTTGTTCTTCTGGTGCCTTCATTGGACCGCAGGGGCACTTATGTACAGTCCAGAGAAGTTTGGGAAGTTAGTACATGTGTGTGTGTGATGCTGCGTAACATGTACATCAGGAGGAATGTACCATTGCCTGCTGGGGAGTATGTGGCACAGGCAGATTCAGAGGAGGGTGACGAGACATGGGCTGGTAGACCGGCACAGGATGGCTGTGCAGAAGGAAGGCATGAGCTCATGCAGCATCAAGAATTAATAGACAATTATTTCTGAAAACAATATCCACAGTACACATTGTAAATAGTTCATCACTACATTGCAATCTGACACAACCCAAAAGACTACTGATCTTTACTTTTGATGCAATCTACATTTATTAACTCTGTGAAACCCATGACCTCCCCAATCTCCAAAACCCATGCCCTCTTACCTCCTTCAATCCCCAAATCTCAAGCCCTCCCACCTCCCTCAATCCCCAATGTCATCTTGATGTCAGGCAATTATTTTTACTGCGCTTTTGCTGGCCAGAAGGTGCTTTTGGTATGGAATGACCTCCTATGGCCCAAGTACTCCCTACGTGTGATCTTTCTGTGGGGGAACGGTGGCAGGGCTGACAGATTCCAGGCCACGCATGTGTTACATCGTCAGATGGCGGTGCATGCGTTAAGCTCCCAAACCCTCTGGCCCACCACAGTATTCAACACTGTAGACTCAGCTAGGTGTTGGCGCTGACATGCCATTTCCCTAGCTATTCCCTTTGTGGCCCCTTGCAGGGCATCCCGCATAGCCTGTGCATGCTGCAGTTGGAGCTCTGTGAGCTCTTACATCCTCTTCTGCCGCTGCTCCATTCTTGTGAGCCTCACCCAGATGGCAGATAAGGCATGACTGGGCAGGGCAGCAGGTGGACCAGCATCGTCACTGTCTGAATCATCGTCACCATCATCACTGTCATCAGGCGTGAGTGACTGCAGGTCTACAGCAACAGGGGATTGGGGAGGACTGATCACAGGAGAATCAAGGCCTGGAGGGGGTGGCCTGAATGAGGGCAGGTCAACTCCAGTCCCACCCCTCACCTGTGACAGAGCTGATACTGGAGACTTATAAAGGGTACCTGGTGGTAGTGGCCACCAGTGGTAATCCTGCTTGACTTGACCCAGGCACACTGATGGCATTTGAGGTGAGGGAATTGCCAGATTTGCAGCTGAGGGTGGTGATGGATGATACAGGTGATGGATGCAGCAGCAGATGTGGGGGCAGGCAGCTTGGTGGTAGTGGCCGGACTAAAGGGGTGACAATGCCGGTAGCAGTGGCAGCTGCTTCCGGGTACATATTTAATCCCGTTTTTCTTTGGCTAGGGTTTTGCGTCGACTGCCTGATGTCTGGAGTGCATGGGTGGCAGAAGAGGTGATTGGGGCTGCAGGGTCTACAGCTACGTTGATCGGCACGACATCTGGAGGTACTACATCACTGCCATTGGTACCTTCACCCGTACTACCTTGTTTTCCTGTAATAAGGCTAAAGACCTAGATTCAGTTGTCATGTATATTGTGAGAGGTACATGCACAGGGAATGATCCATCTACGTTTCTGGGTCTCATGCCTGTCCTGTGCACTGGGGCTTGAGTTGCCTGTGCACCTTCAATATTACTTAGCTGGTCTATGACTGATGCAGGGTGCATGTGTGTCATCGTCCTGGTGTGACAGCTAGGGTGTGTCTCTTCGGCTTTTGGCACAGCAGGATACAGTCCTAGGACTACATTTGTGGAGGGTGTCTGTCCAGCCATATGTCTCCTGCCATGATTGTGATAGTACTATGATTCATGGTGTGGAACAATTTTTTTTTTTATTTTTTTTTTTAATGCTGTATAGCACATGCGTTGGCTTATGTGTAGAGGCCTGGTAATAACAATCATCTGACATGGTGCATTTGGCATGACCGGGGGTATTTCTTGGTTGCTGCTCATGACATTGTGCATTTCTGGCTGTCAAGGGTGCATGGGGTGACTAGTCTGTTGATGTCTACAGTTATCACATTTGTATACATTTTTTGCCACATGGTGCAACTTCCAGGTGTACACATGGAATGGGTCCTCTTATGTATTTCTGTGGCATTGTTGACAGTGCACCAGCAAGGGACTCCGCATAAACATTGTCACCGGAGTGTTTGCCTAATGCTGGCTAGGCACATGCACTTCCTTCACATTTCCCTGCCCCCATGGTTTGCTTTTGTACACACCTGGTTCTGGTTGGCTTCCTGCTCCCGCCTCTGCTGCTCCAATTCCTTCTCTCCCTCCATGTGACTATCCCTTCCATGTGAAGATTGCTTGCCACTGTCTCATCTCACGGGGTAAGGTGCAGTGGCTCCACTGTGCCTCCTCCAGTGGCAGTCGTCTCACATTGATGAGAGGTGAGGAGACGGCGGACACCCGCCTTTAGGTCATTTCACCTATTCCTGCCGTCTTCCACGTCACGCTGCATTTTGTTCACTGCCACTACCTTGTCCCTTATCTTGGCCCATATAGTGCTCTTGCAGAGAACCAATGTTTTACACTGATTTGCTGCATCATCTATAAGGCAATGGCCCTCAAGGCACCCAGCTAACCCGTGGAGATACTCGGCATCTATGGCAGACAACGCACCACCAGAAGCCAGGACACGTGCAGACTTGAAATCCGCCACTGCAAAAAGGAAAGTACCCGAAAGCAAGCCTTCTCTGCCTAGGCCCCAAGATCTTCTCCCCGCCAGCATCAGACTCGCCACTACACTCTTACAATTCAGAAAAGAACTCAAGACCCACCTTTTCAAGGAGTCCCTCCTCCTCAACACCTATGACATCACGTTGCCGCTCGCGCCACTTGACTTGCTTGACCTCACTGCCCCTCTTTTCCCCGCCACCTTTTACAGCTGTACTCCTCCTCTGTGCCCCTCTGTATCTTACCCCGGCTGTATATCTGTTCTGTTGTTACCTCTGAAAAGCACTCCATTATGCAGCTATACGATTGTATACCTCTCTAAAGCACTCTGTTATGCATCTGTATTGTTGTATACCTCTGTAAAGCGCTCTGTTGCTTCTCAAAGCTAGGTCCGCACTCAATAAATACCATAATAACAATAAGCAGATCCTCGGCACTGGCCACCTCCTCATCTTCCAATACATGCTGCTCTGCCTCAATGAATTTGGGTTTGCGGATCCTCAATTCTGACACCCTCGTCTAGCCATTGTCTCCTGGCACACCATCGTCTAGCCCTTGTCTCCTGGCAGGTTTCCACAAAGTTTGGTAGCAGGATGGCAAAGGGAAATGGTGGTTTGAAGATGGATTGTGTTTTTAAAGATGGCCACCGCTGAGCTTCCAGTTTGCGTATTGGCACTACCAGCGGTAATTCCGACAGATTTACCGTTCTGTAATTCCTCAATTATTCCGGCGGTAACTGTAATTCTGCCGAAATCTGGCAGATTTACTAGTGGTTTGTGCATGCTCCTGTGAACCTGTGATTCAAAAATAACACACACATAAAGAGCTATATTATTTTAAAACGTGCATGTGTAAAAATATGCGCATAAAGATTAAATTGATCTTAAAAACTAACGGATTCTAAAAATCCAGAATAAAATTATTTTACAAGGATTTTAACTTTGAACTTGAAATCCACAGTATTTTGTTAGCGCATTGGTACTTAGCTCTGGATCTTGAAGTGCAGGTTGCTGAATTGAATTCTTCCGCTCACAAACATGAATTCTTTCTTCCAAAAGAGTTGTGAAGGTTTTTATAAGTTTATATTTAACATAAAGACTTCCTACTGGAATCTTTGGACTAAAGTTCAGGATAACACAAAAACATGACTTGCTCATAAGACAAAACTCAATGAAAGGCAGTTTAGAATTTAGGATTAAAGCTTTGTTTACCCCTCAACCAATCACAGCTCCGGCTCAACTCCACCATTTTGGCTTGGGATTCCCACTGCTTCCTAAAAACTAAAGTTAAGGCCTAACCAAAAACAGATAGAGTGTAACAATAAAGTTCTTGAAGTTATCTACTCAAAGACAGAGTGCTTTAGGTAATAAAGTTCTTACTTTAGTTCAGAGACCTGACAGAACCCAAACACATCCCTCTCCCCTTTTCTACCCAGTAAAGAAGAGACACCCTCAACTACAGAGTACATTTATTGGACCCAAGAGGATCTCTGCTGTGCGGGGAGGTGTGGTCATTTTGGAAGGTGCTGAAGTGTTGTCTAAGGGGAGGTTAGCAAGGGCTGAGAAATTGAAGGCTAGAGAAGGAAATGGAGTTGTGGGGGTGGATGATGAGCAAGTTGGAAGTGAGGAGGTTGAAGTGAGTCCTGATTTTGCGGTTTTCCCGGGTGTGGATGGTGAAGGAAGTTCCAGGGTCATGGTGAGAGAGAGTATTGGAGTGGGTACTCCCAAGAGAATTGCACGTAAACCGGGGTGGTTGCGTGATTATGTGCACTAAGCCTTTATACGATTTTAATTCTTTCAGTATTGTGTATTGGTTCTTCGGGGTATGTTTTTTTGGTTTTATGGGGAGGGAGATATGTAATGATCTGTATGCTTTGTTATTATTACTTGTATGTCGCCCTGTCCCATGAGCTTAGCTCTTGGTTCTTTGTGGGCTCCTGAGACAGAGACGACGGTTAGTGGCACGCGAGCGAAGTGGCGGTGGCTCGTTGAGGCTGCGGGTGGGCCTGCTGAATAAAGCCTTAAAACTACCTGCCTTCTACTCCTGCAGTTCTTTACAGTGCTCTATCTCTCAGCAAAGTTACAATAGAGCTCTAAGCCCTTCCCAAGTGCTGAACTGGCTCCAAACCCGGCAGAGACATTGTTTGGAGAAGTATTTGTCCCACAGGGTGAGGACGGTTTTAGGGCTTATTTGTGTGTGTAGAGTGTTCCGGTTTTGAGGTAAGAGATGGACACACATTGGATGGTGTGTGTTTGTGAGTGTGTATCTTTTGCTGGTAGATGTTATTTGTTATTATTAAGGGGGGAGATATGTAGTGACTAAGCTTCCCCTGGGCTCTGAGTAAAATGCATGGAATGTTGGGGTGAGTGACAGAGAATGCAGCCTGAGAGAATGTTGATGTATGGTTGAGTGTTCTGTGAGAGTCAGCTGGAGATGTAGACCCCCAGAGAGAGGATGCCAGTGCATGTTGCCCTCAACTTATTTTGTAGAGAGAGGTTGGAGTGCCTGAGGTCGTGAGGCTTTTGTAGCGGTACATTTCCAGTGTTTGGTGTTCTTCGTCCACTTGGTAGAAAAGGAGAAGGGCATTGTTGGTGTGAGTTTGGTACCACTATGGTGTGGGCGGGTTTCAGGGTGTGTAGTTGTGGTGGTTGTAGTTTTGGGATTGTGAAGCACGCGCATGGGATGGTAGTGTGTGGCGTGTGTGTGGTTAGTAATTACTTTATTCCGTAGGTGTTATTTGTGTTCTCTAAGGAGGGAAGATATATAGTGACCTGGTTTCCCTGTTGCTTTGTTAGTATGAATGGAATGTGGAGTGAGTGACATGGAATGCTGCCTGTGAGAATGTTGTATGGTTGAGTGTTCTGAGTGAGTCAGTTGGAGATGTGCAGCTTACCTGAGAGGATGCCGGTGCATGTTGCCTTAAGTTCAGATGTACTTGACATGATAAACTTAAAATGATGTACTGGAACTTTAATAAAGAAGCAACTAGAACATCACTAGATGTCAGAGTCGTCTATGGAGAACCTGAGCTTTACACTATGCCAATGACACACAGCTTTCTTTCAAACTTCCCTCTACTACCTCTTCTTATCCCCAACTGTCTGTCTACAATTCAGGCATGGTGTGCAGCGAACGACCTCTGCCTTAATGCCAGTAAGACGGAGATCCTTCTGATTGGGACTCCTGCACCCTCTTTTCCTCCTGCCCTCTGGCCACCCTCTTTGGGCCCTCTACCCCAACCATCTTGTGAGGCCAAAAACCTCAGGGTCATCTTCGATTCTGCTCTCTCCTTCATCCTTCACATCATGGACCTTGTTAAGGATTTCAATCAGGCAATACACCAGGGTCTCAGTCTAGCATGCAATGCACAAATGAAATACTTATTTTATTGTGTCTACAGGTTCAGTATTCTGAGTGATATACCACTCTTCTCCAGCATGGGGTCTGGCATGGATTCACATGCTCATGAATATTCCCCGTCGTCAGGCTGGGAATCCTCGGTAAAGGAAAAACCAGTATCAGTTTCGTTTCTGATCTGTCTTTCGTAGTAACAACTAATCACTGGTCTCTGCGTCATACTGACCACAGCCAATGACTGCCCTCTACCTAAGCACCGCCTCTGGCAGCCATCTTCAGATTTTTACCGCACGTTCATGTGTTGGGATCCTCGTGCTATTGCTCTCGAGCGTTAGTGCTATTTTTTCACGTTTTTTCTCAAAAACTTCGTTTTTTCGGTCAAAAGAGCCTCAAGCTCCACCGACTCTCCATCCGATCAACGGGGACCCGTGTCGGATTCGTCTGCGCCCCTCAAGGGTGAAGATTTCGTCGAGCTACGCTTTTGGAGGACTCCAGAAGTTTCTCAGGCCCGGACATGGCCCAGGAGAAGGGAAGCTCGACGCCCGGAAAGCTGTTCAGGATCTGCCCTGGATGCCAGCTGCAGAACGTCTTTAAGGAGGACGAACACTCCTGTTGTCTCTACTGCTTACATGAGGACAAGACGCACGTGGAGAAGGACTGTGCGTTTTGCGGCAATATGTCGGAACGGACCATGAAGGACCGCCACCAACGTCTCGCCAACTGGCTGGAAGGGAAGAGCCCGTCAGGCGAGAAGAAGAGGAAGAAATCCGAGCGGTCTTATAAGACCTTTGAGGACGCCCCGGCGACGGGGGTCCAACACAAGGCCAAGCACCGGGAGCGCTGAACGGTCAGGCTCTACGGGCGCCAGGCAGGGCGCACCCTCCCCGGCACCTTCAGCCACGAGCCAACGCTCTGGGTCGGGTAAGAGGAAGGGCGAGCACCCGGCGAAGCTCCTGGAGAGGCCCCGGTCGAGCTCGAAGGCCCCATCGGAGGGGGAGTGAGGCAGTGTCCCCCCCTCAAGGATAAGGCGGTGAGCGCACCTAAGGTGGTGAAGGCCTTAATCCATCCAGCCACGCCCTCTATCGATACTGTCGCGGCGGCCCTGGCTCAGCCTGTGGAGGCTACACCAGTGGTGGCGACCTCGGGGCTCAGAGTCTCCCTGCCACCTCGGAGGGAGTCCTCTTTTGTGCCCATCGATAGGACCCCCGTGAAACCCCCGGCGGGGAAGAAAAAGGGGGGGCAGGGCGTCGTCGTAGATTCGGCCTCAACCTCAGAGGAAGAGCTGATTGAGGTCTTAAGCCACGGCCTTGTCGTGGAAGAAGACCGGCCCGTCGGGATGGTTCCCGACGCAGGTGACGACGACATCGTCGAGGGTGCCGACGGGGCTCCTGATCGCCCGTCGGATTCCCCTCTGCCAGTGCCGCAAGACACCTCGGCGGCCATTTTGTTGGCTATACAGTCCTTATGTTCAGAGATAAGGACGAGACTACCGTTGCCGACGGAGGAACCTCTCCCGTCGGGGGATCCTGAACCGGGACCGTCTGGTGCTCCCCCGCCCAAGAAAAGAAGGATTCACCCTCCACCTCCTTTTCAGCCGTCGCGCCCCGTCCAGTCCTCCTCCCCGTCCACCCGAGGGGATGATACGGGGACTGACACAGCAGCGACGGGTACGGACGACGAGGTATACGACGAGGATCTACCGTCGTCACCTCCCACCAGGGTTTCTCCGCCCGACGAGATTGGATCGTTCCACTCCATGATCGCCAGGGCATCCGAGCTTTTCCAACTCTGCCCTGAGGAGAAGAAAAAGGAAGGATTCCTTTATCAACGGCGCGAGGCCAAGAGGAAGACGGTCCTCGCGGTGCCTCTACTGGACGACATTTGGGATGAGGGCCTCGCCCTCCTCAAGAACCCTTCCACGACGCCAGCTAGAAGAGACCGGTACGAGAAGAAGTACCAGGTCCCGGACGCGGACCCCCTGTGCCTCCGGGCGCAGCCTACCCCGGACTCCGTCTCCGCGGGGGGGGGGGTGCGGCCTCCACATCGACTTCCCCACCGGACGGCGAGGGAAAGAAATTGGACGCTATGGGACGCAGGGTCATCTCGTCTGCAGCGACGACGATTAAACCGGCCAACGCCTTGGCTATCGTGGCCCGCTACGACAGGGAGCTATGGTACAAACTGGCTCCCCTGCTGGACTTCCTACCGGATGACAAGGGGGCGGATGCCCTGGAGATCCTACAGGAAGGCAAGGTGGCGTCGGACCACGCCATCACTATTGCGACGGACATCGCCGACACTGGGTTTCGCCAGTTGGGCAACGGCGTGTGCCTTAGGCGGCGTGGATGGCTCAAGGCTACGGACTTACGTCAAGACGTATAGACCAGAGTCCTGGACATGCCGTTCGATGGGAACAACCTGTTTGGGAAAACAGTGGACGATTCCCTTCAGGCCATTAAAGCGGACACTGAGACGGCCCGGGCCCTTGGGGTTCTGCAGCAACGACGGACGTCCTTTCGGAGCAGCGGAGGCAAGGGCGCCTCCAAAGGTTCCGGCGGCGGTTTCTCCACCTACCGTCAAGCGGCCCGCTCGTCGTCTCAGGAGGCCTACAGAGGACGAGGCAAGTCTGGCGGACCCCGCCGTCGTCGCCAAGGAGGTCAAGGCGGCAAAGCCTCGTCAAAACAGGATTGAACTGGCTGTGGGGTCGGGCCCCCACCGAAGCACCCCGGTGGGAGGCCGGCTGGCGAGCTTCGTCAGCGTGTGGGAGTCCATCTCCACCGACCGTTGGGTGCTGGACGCCTTAGCCCGGGGCCACGCGCTCGAGTTTCAAAGGAGGTGCCCGCGCGTCCCCCCCGTGGCCAGGAAAGAGCTTCACGTCCCTCAGCTTCTCCTGGAGGTAAAGGCGATGCTAAGGAAGGGCGTCATCAAACTCGTCCCAAAGAGGCTTCGGGGCTCCGGAGTTTACTCGAGATACTTCCTCGTGAAGAAGAAGACGGGAAGATGGCGCCCCATCCTAGACCTGCGACGTCTGAATAAGTTCATCAAGGCGCAAAAGTTCCGGATGGTCACCCTCCAGCACGTCCTGGGTCAGCTGGAGGAAGGAGACTTCCTGTCGTTGTTGGATTTGGAGGATGCCTACTTCCACATTCCCATCCTAAAGGGGCACCGAAAATTCCTCAGGTTTGTGGTCCAAGGGCGTCACTACCAGTTCAAAGCCCTCCCCTTCGGACTACGGTCGGCACCCAGGGTATTTACCAAGTGCCTTGCACCGGTGGCGGCGCAACTGCGCCGCGAGGGGATCCACGTCTACCCCTACCTGGACGACTGGCTCATCCGAGCCAAGACGAGGGAGCTCGCCGTGGAGCACACGGCAAGGACCGTCCAACTTCTCACGGACCTGGGATTCTCCGTGAACTACGCCAAGTCCCACCTGGTACCCGCGCAAAACGCACTGTTTCTGGGAGCGAAGCTCGACACAGTGTCCCTTCTGGCCTCCCCGTCGGAGGAAAGGACCAGGTCCATCCTGGGCAAGGTACAGCGGATGTTAGTTTCCGACGCGGCCAAGGTGAGGTCCATCAATTCCCTCCTCGGAATGATGTCTTCTTGCATCTACCTCATTCCCATGTGCAGGCTCCGGATGCGCCCGTTGCAGGAGTTCCTGGACGCGCGCTGGATCCAAACGACGGGCGGCTTCGAGGAGAGGATCACACTCGACGAGAGTTTCCGCCGAGCGGCCCGGTGGTGGGGCACCCGCGCGCATCTGACGGCGGGCATGGACTTCCAGACCACCAGGAGACAGTGACCACGGATGCCTCCCTGGAAGGGTGGGGAGCGCACACCGAAAATCTGCACGCGAGAGGCCTCTGGCTCCCGACGCAGAAGTCCCTCCATATCCAACGTCCTGGAGCTCCGTGCAGTGTTCTGGGCCCACAGGTCCTTCCTTCCTTCCGTCCCTCAAGGGCAAGGTGGTGAGGATCTTCACCGACAACACCACCACCATGTTTTACATCAAGAAACAGGGCGGAACCAGGTCCCAAGCACTGTCCAAGGAGGCGCAGGACCTGTGGCATTGGGCAGTCGCCCAAAGGATGTTTCTGGTGCCGTTTCATCTGGCAGGGATAAAAAACACCATCGCCGACTCACTCAGCAGGGAGCTGCGCTCGTGCCACGAGTGGGAACTACGGCAGGATCTAGTGGATCGCCTCTTCCGACGGTGGGGCACACCCCAGATTGACCTGTTCGCGACGGCGACGAACTCCAAGTGCCGGAGGTTCGCCAGCAGGTTTCCCCAGGCGAGGAGCATGGGCGATGCTTTCTCGTTCCCCTGGGAGGGCCTGTTCCTCTACGCGTTCCCTCCTTTGCCACTGCTAATCCGGCTCGTCAACCAGCTCAAGAGGTCACGGTGCAGGATGATCCTCGTCGCACCTGCGTGGCCGAGGCAGATATGGTTCCTGGACCTTCTGGACTTGTCAGCGTCCCCACCAATCAAGCTGCCGGTGGACGCGGATCTACTCTCCAGGGAAGGAGGCGCCATCCTCCACCACAACCCGAAATCGCTGAACTTGCAGGCCTGGCTCCTGCAGCGCTAGAGTTTGGAGGATACGACATACCGGCCGACTGCAGAGAGGTTCTTGCAAAGGCCAGGGCGTCCTCGACTCTTAAATGCTACGGACACAAATGGAAGAGGTTCTCTGTCTGGTGCCATGCACAGAAGATTAACCCTCTACGGATTACGGCTCCCCAGGTACTGCCGTACCTGCCGACGCTGGCCAAAGCTGGACAGGCACACGCTTCATCTTGCTGCGATCTCCCGATACACCAGAACCACGGGCCGGACGTCCCTGTGGTCTCATCGTCTGGTGAAAGAGTTCATGAAGGGACTGTTCAGATCGTTCCCGCCGGTGAAGGCGCCGGCCCCGGCGTGGGAGCTCAACGTGGTGCTGACCAAGCTCATGGGACCTCCGTTCGAGCCTCTGCACTCGGCCCCGTTGAAGTTTCTGTCGTGGAAAACAGCGTTTGTTGTGGCCATCACCTCCGCACGACGGGAGGGAGAGATCCAGGCCCTTTCCTGCAAGGCCCCGTACTTGACTTTTCACGACACGAGGGTAGTGCTCAGGACGCACCCCTCCTTCATGCCCAAGGTACCGTCGGACTTCCATCTCAACGAACCCTTGGTGTTGCCTGTGTTCTTCCCGTCGCCTTCGTCGCCGGCTGAGAGGACTTTGCACTCGCTGGATGTGGCTAGAGCGCTGAATTTCTACGTGGATCGCACGAAGTGTTTTCGGAAGACGTCACAACTCTTTGTGAACTTTGGACCTGTCAATCAGGGGAAGGCTCTCTCGAAGGCTTCCATTTCCAGATGGCTCTCCGGCTGTATCATGTACTGTCATCGGTTGGCAAACCGACCGCTGCCTGGCCGTCCGAGAGCCCATTCCACCAGAGCGATCGCAGCTACCACGGCGTTCCTTTCTGGTGTGCCCCTGTTGGACATATGCAGGGCTGCTATGTGGATGTCGACGCACACCTTCACGAAATTCTACTGCGTCGATCGGGATTCCAGGGAGGAGTCCAGGGTCGGCCAAGCAGTGCTGCGCAACCTGTTCGCCTGAGGTGAGCCTGGTGAGGAGGTAAGATGCTTAATGTTGAGTTTGATGTAATGCTTAATGTTGAGCCTTTGCCACCTCCCGTGGTTGTGCATGTGTGTACTGCTATGTATTCTTTATTCATGAGCATGCTGGAGAAGGAACAAATTCCATTACCTGTAACTGTTGTTCTCCAGCATGGGTCTGGCATGGATTCACATGCAAACCCTCCCGCCTACCCCTCTGCGGCTCTTCACTTGGTCATACTGCCACTTCACGTGCTTCCAAATCTGAAGATGGCTGCCAGAGGCGGTGCTTAGGTAGAGGGCAGTCATTGGCTGTGGTCAGTATGACGCAGAGACCAGTGATTGGTTGTTACTACGAAAGACAGATCAGAAACGAAACTGATACTGGTTTTTTCTTTACCGAGGATTCCCAGCCTGACGACGGGGAATATTCATGAGCATGTGAATCCATGCCAGACCCATGCTGGAGAACAACAGTTACAGGTAAGTAACTTGTTCCATATCACACCCCTTCTCAAAATACCCCCAGGTCACAATGGACCAGGAATCAGGCTGGTTGGTAAAGGTAATATTTATTTATTTAAAATTCAAATCAAACATATGTTTTAATGTATATGGGGCAGCAATCACCAATATGGTGACAATATAAATCAGAAAGTAGGTAAAGCAGTTGAATTCACTTATAGCAACACAGAATATAAAACACAGGGAAAAGAACAGTTTTGACTTGTTGAAAAGATAGCGCTTAGGTTAAGATTTCGCCCTGCAAATTTCTCAACTCACAAAGAAGCAATCAACACAGATGTAAGTAAGCAGCAGGCATTTAGAAATACGGAACAGTGTATAGGGTTTAAATGCAATCTTTCCTCCCCAAACAAGAGAGAAACGTTTTGGAAATTTTACACTTTTAAAATGACACTCGGAAATGACTTAGAAAAACAATGAAAAGTGTGCAAAAATCCTTAAATTTATATTAATCTCTATGGGAGCAACACTGAAAAGATCCTAACAAACATAAGCTATAATATGAGCAACAAGACACACTTTGAACCAGAATGGAAGTTTGGAAATGCTTTGAATTGAAATTTACACATGTAAAACTTAGCAGAAATGCGAATTCCCGCCTAATTCCCACTAAAAGGTTTTTAAGACAAACGGGTCAAATACACTATATTTGGATGCGGATGTAGCTAAAGGTCTTAGGTTTAAGTCAGAGTTGAAATTAAGTCTCTAGCTACTAAATTGAAGAAGTTATGCACGGGAGAATGAGAGGAATTTTTTTGAAAAATTGGGCAGTGAAAACAGAAACGAACTCAGTTTGGACAAGAAAATATTTACTATAGTTTACTCTATGACTAGAGCATTCCGGTTAGAATACCAAGGAGAGACAAAGTAAGCTTTGGAGTTGATTCATGACTTCAATGCCAAATCCCCAATGTCCTCTCCTGGCGGAACCAGTCGGTTCACTCGAAATAGGAGTGATGGGTTAAGATTTACAAAAAATGAAAATGACTAAAGAAATGGCACTTAGCAAGATAGATCAAAGATAGGATTGCAATAAGGATTCTGCCAATATTATAGGTTCTTAAGGTACAGACAGAATGGATTATAGATTGGGATAGGACAAGGCAAGATATGCTATGGTTTACTATGATTCCTGTTTATACTTGCAGTCCACTTTAATTTAAGATTTTGGACCGTCAAGGGTTCTGGTCATCCGCATCGGGTCTACGGACAGCAGGGCACTTCTGGCAGGATAGATCAGCTGGGCGGTTCTGGTCAATTGGACTGGCACCTCAGACTGGACTGGATTGGATTGGCCCTCCTGGTTATTGGACACTATATATCAGCGGGGTGGCGAGTTTCAGCAGGCAAGCATGAATGGTAGCAAGCCAGAATGGATCAGAATTATTTCCCTTAAGTTTTGGGATGGTTTCAGGATGTGGGCCTAGCTGGAAAAGAGTTCAGCAATGCTGAGGCCTTGGCTTTACAAAGAAATTTGGAATCGGGAACAAGATGGAGAATTCAGGAACCGGGCGCCAAGCGGAAATCGGGATGGAGTCCGGAATCAGTGTGTTGTGAGGTTCCCTTATTTATCCTGCCAAATGACATCACTAAGTTTATGGTAGGGGCAGATTTATAACCCACACCCACAAGGCTATGATTGCTCAAAGGCACAGTTCCCGCCTCGCTTTTTTTATGGTTGGATGGCAGAAAGGGTTGGCATATTTTATGATGTGACTTGGGAACCTCCCATTGTTATTAGGACCAAAATTTAACTTTACCACAAATACATATTTATATACTTATGCCCTCTAAGAAAATCGGACACATAAATTAGATATTTCGTGGGTCACATTTACATACAACTCCCAGTCGGTGGGACCCGGTCTTGTCTCTGTATTGAATTTTGGCAATTTTAATCATAAAGGTTTGCCCTGACAATTCCTAATTCAGTACATATATGTGCAATCACCCCTAGAACATGGGTACACAATATTAGATTTGCAGCATTAATAGTTTCTGCGCAATTAGTCCTTTTTCATAACTTCAGTTCCTTATGCAGTAAGAAATCCTACCAAGTCTTCAAATGTCTAGCATAAGTCCAGATTTATATGTATGTATTTTTACTTGTTTACTTATTTTGGCTGCCATGTTAAATGTCTTGAAGTTCAGTGGCAAAGAAGCATTTTAAATCCAAAAATCACAAGTTTTTCATCCTTCACAAGTGTGAGCAAATGGCCAGTCCTTTGAAATTCAATGAGAAGCCTCTCCCAGCATCCTGCCCCTCCCCTGGAAGGATGAGTGTCTAAGCCCTCTATTGCCTTTGCCTGGGGCCCAGCCGCATGCCTAATGAAGCGCTTTGTCATGAGTATGCGAGGCCTCCCAGCAGCAATTAGTCCTTTCCTGCCAGCAGTGAAGTGTTAATCTTTCCCAGGCTAAGGACTGTCAAGCAGATTTTTTTTTAAATAGTTAATTAACTCAAAACTGGGTTACTTTAAGTTTCACCTAAATCTTTCCTTAAACATATAAAGTGAACACAGTTATAGGTGGATTTTTACATTGGCAATCCTTTGACATTTCTTAAAGAATTACACCTTTAAACAAAAACCTGCTTTCACAACAGGCGATTTTGCACTTTTTTCATGGAAAAGCACATTAAATTGAGTTCTTTTAAATCCGCTTTTCCTATGCAGCACATACATTTTATTCAGCACCAGTTCTTCCCTTGAGTGCTGGTATTTGTTTGCAGTCTGGATACGTGTATCCTGCCTTTGTTTAGAGTTTCTCTCTCTGCACAGCTAATTCTGTTATTTGTTGCAATGTTTGCTGCTTTTTTCCTGTGGAAATTAAAACAAATGGTTATGGGTTGCTTTTTCCTTAAATACATTTTATAGAGCTGCCAGTCAATGAGGCCCTGTTCCTCTGAGCCACACTGGAAGATCCTGGGCATTGCAGTAGCCTTTTAATCTCAATGATTCAATGGAAATGAATGGATCTAGCGCCAAAAACAACACTTTTTCAGGTTGCAAAGCTAACATTTTAAAAGGCATTTTCGGTTTTCAGCACACTTCTGCTGCTTTGCTCCATGTTGAATGTGGCAGAGCCCACTTGCATGCTCCTGCAGTGAGAACTCTGTTTTCTCTCCCCCCCCCGACTGTGTGTGGCAGGGTGTGCAGCCCTTTTCTGGTTGTGACCCAATACAGTTTTTGAAGATTTTAGCGCACAGGAGTCAGCGCATCCATTTTAGGCTGTTTCTTTCACCATTTGTAAAGTGATGCAGTGGGGCACATTGGAATGGGTCAAAATATCCCACAAACTTACTAAGACGTCCCACTTCCAGCTCAACCTCCACCACCTCAAAGGCTTTCCTCACCTTCCCCCAGAAAGTCAGTGTCTCCAGAGCTATGGTCCTCTACATGCTGGACTACTGCAAAAGTCTCTTTCTCCATATCCCTCTTTCCTCCATACGCCCCCTCCAGCTAATCTAGATTAGGGCTGCAAGACTTATTCTTAGCCTCAAACCCAGGGACCGTATCTCTCCAGCCCTAAAATCTCTCCACTGGCCCCCAGTGGCTGCAAGGATCAAATGCACGACCCTCTGCATCATCCACAAGGCCTTCTGGGGCCTGGGACCACGCTATCTACAACTTTCCTAACCTAAATACTCCCCTGCTAGAGCTCTACGCTCCTCTAACTCCAACCCTTTGACTATCAAATGGTTATCTAAGCAGAGAGTGGGGGCAGGGCTTTCTCCTCTGCTGGTGCCTCCCTTTGGAACAGCGTCCCTGCCCCTCTCAGACTTAGAGCTGGACCTCCTCAGGTTCTGGAAACTGCTAAAAACTCTGATCTTCACTACCTCTTTCTCTTTCCCTTTCCTGCTAATCGCCCCACTGTGCCACTGTGACTGGTGGCCTGATCCTCATAGATCTCACAGGATCCCAGGTGCTTCTACCAAGTTGATACCAGCACACCCCTACACCCCCAATGCACTGCCCTGTGGGCCCTTGTTTGGTGGCTCTTCATCCCACCATTGGGAGTCGCCTGCAATTGCACTTAGCCTGAAGGTCTCCTCCTTGGCTCCCCTAAGCACTTCCTTCCCAGGACCCCCATCAGCACTTGCCCACTCCTCTGCTCCCCCCTCCTTATCTCCTGCATGTTTTCTCGCTGCACTTGCACATCCGAATGCCACAAGGCATAGTAGTACCGTGACCGTATTTTGCATTTCTTGTCATTATTTTCCCACTGATCCCTTCCCATTTAGCCTTGTGGCACTCTGAAACACTAATCAAGTGTATAAGCGCCTAACAAATGCTCAATAAAATAACCTAGAAAAGGTCTGGGATGCCCCTGACCATTTCTTTAGTCAAATCGTCATTAATTTCTAGAGGCTCAAACTGAATGTTCGAATCCCCCCAAGAGAGTGACATAAGCATTAGAGATACCAGTGTTGTTGCACGCATCTATTCGGGCTGCTAGCAATTTTAGTCGTATTGCCATTTTGTTTTAATGGTCTAATATGTGTTCAGCAAAAGTAATTTTATGCCATCTGGAAGAGTGATGGTTATTGCTGTAAATCATTGCTTCCAGTGCCTTTTGTGTCAACTGTTGCATTTAGGAGTGGGTCCACTCCTACTGCAATTTCTGCACTATGCCTATGCAATCTCCCTTTAGCAGCGGGAATAAAATAGGATCCAAGACCCTGCATAAACCTATTGTCAACTGTCCATGTTTCTTGGAAACAAATGTCAAGTGTTCTAATAAAACTGCACCAGGAATTATCCACAATGTTTCTATTTAGACTTGTTATATTCCAAGACAATTTCTGCACTTCAGGAAGGGCAGTGGTACGTTCTTTAGCTAAGGTTGCACTATGCCCTAACCCTTGATTGCTCTAGTCGGCAATCGACTTCCTCCAGATCCTTGTCCATATCATCTGCTTTTGTTAGTATAAAGTCTGTTGCACCTAATTGGGTTTCAGACTGTGTAGTTATCGAATTCAGAGGACTATAAAGTTTGTTTGTTTTATCAGCCTCTCCGGTAGGTTTTGGTGGAAGGTATCCGGATTCCGGTGAGAAATTAATTTTTCAAGACTAAACAAATGTAATCTTATTTATTTTATTTATTTGTATGTGTATACAGGAGGATCAATGCTCTTTTGATAACAGACGAAAGTACAATAGTTAGGAAATCAGATTTGACGGTAAGCAGTGAGCTTTTTACAATCGGGTGAGTTTGAGGGACATTTTGACCAGGTTGTGGAGGGCAGTAAATGGAACAGTTACCAGGGACAATACATAAGTAGACATACATGGATTAAGGACAATGAAGATTGGACATTTTTAAGTGCAGGTAGGTGGTACAGCCAACTGTGCTCGAGATGTGACCATGATGAACATAGTGCTAGAGTGGAGGCAGAGAAAGTGAGGGACAGAGGCAGGTTAGAGACGAGGGAACATTTTTAGCTAATAGGTTGGTGAGAGGTAGGTTAAGAGGGTAACTCTGAGGTGAGGAGATATGCTTTTAGTTTGTTTTTGAACAAATGCATGAGTATTGTTTCTCGGATGACCGGGGGAAGAGAATTACATGCAAGTGGAGTAAGAAGAGAGGAGTGCAAGCGAGAGGAAGCACACGTAGGGCGAGGAGCTAAAAGGGTAGTTGAGGAGGCAGAGCAGAGATTATGAAAAAGGCTTGTAGAGTTGGATAGATACGTTGATGCCTTACCGTGAATAGATGTGTGAACCAGGAGAAGATATTTAAATCCGGCCCTGTTTTGCATCGTCAGCCATCCAGGCTGGTGATGGTATGAGGAGGGAGTTCAAAGAGAGTCCTGGTAGCGAAGTTAATGATCTTGTCCGAGGAAAGAAAGCATAGTTGGGTAGACGAAAGAGGATGCTGGCACAGTAGTCCAGTTTAGAGAAAAAATGAGTGGTTAAGAGATGTTTGGCGGTGTTGAAAGGAAGGAGTTTCCCGATGTTGCTAATATTAAGGCGGTTGAGGCAAGTTGCTGTTCCAGTTTTGGAGATGAATAAAACAATCATGAACAGGCTGGCGTATGGAACAACTCGCAATGTCCTGACTAAACACTGAAAAGAAACCTCTTTTATGCCTTAACCAATGGATACATATACTCACCAAAGACTTGTTTTCTTTCATAGCCTTCGAGAGTCTTGGGACATTCACCATGAAGACAGGATTATTGCTTGTTTGCCTAAGAGCATTTGTAGTCATTTCTCTAGAGTACCTGCTGTTTCCCATGTATAAGAGTCCCTGTGAATACGTTTATCTCTATGACCGCTGGACTGACTACAGTTGTAGATGGGTCCTTGGTTTCCTTACTGGGTGTGGATTTCTTTGCTGTATATAATTTGATAGCCTTTTCAATCTTATCGGGGAGAGAGGGTGGCACACACTTTTTTTATTTTCTGCCATCATATTACCCAATTTCAGCAACAATCTTTTGCTGGAAACAGACTGAAGTGCATTACTGTGCTTAGCATTGGAAGATGCATAAATTGGGGCAGCCTATATTTGGGGGGTAACATGGATTATTTTATAAATTCTATATCTTTAAGCATCTGGCTAATGTGATCTATTAGTTTGCTATTTCTTGGGATAACTTTGTGGAGCACATCCACACAGATGGAATTATCCCTATTGGTCCTGGAGACTGCACTGCAGTGGTACCAAGGTTTATGGTTCCTAGAACAGACATTGATGTGCTCTTTTTGGTGTTGGTTTTATTATATTTTTCTCTACATCCAGAGTATTCTTTTCTCAGCATGTTGTTTTCCCAGGTGGCATATCGTACTTAACACGCAGATGTAATGGTTGAATTTGGCTGTAAGGTGAACGTCTCATCCACTACGGTTAAGACTTCATATCTATTGGAGACAGGGATATTAGATGAAAATAATGTTCCTTCTCCTATATTATCCTTGCCAATGCTACCGCTGGGATATAAAATCTGTTTTCCCGACTTGTCATGTAGTTCTACCAGAACAAAATAGTTTAAAAGCATCTTACAAGACGATCAATAAAGCAAAAGTTGGCTTTTCCCAAGGTACCTTTCTATTCCATTCAGTTTTCCCTCGTCATTAGGATATTTCCTGAATTTATTTTCTCCTGATCTTGGGTGATCCAGGGGGGTGTTACAATATCCTTTCCTAGATGTATTGGTGCCAGCCTCCACAAGAAGGTCAGCATTAGCGTGAATAGCAAAATTAGAAGAGGGTTGGGCTCCAGCCCACATAATTTCTCCTGAACTCTGATCCTGTGAGTATAGACGACTTTCTATTTCACCAATTAAAACATTGGCCTCATCGATCGGTTGGTTTAATACTGGCAAGAGTTTTGCAGACCTAGTTGGAGCATATGTAATTACTTTCCTTTGTCATTTTTCTCTTTGTGCAGATGATACATTTAATGTTTTTTTTAGATTTTATTAATTTTATTCCAACAAACAATATAAACCAAACTTGCAGTGCATATAATAACATCTTAAACATACATTGCTTCATCATGTCCACCTCTTCTCCCTTTCCCTCCCCCCCTTTCGAGCCTACTCGCTATCATGTTCTGTTTCCGCACCTTGTGATTTGGATTCCTCTCCTGTGATTTCCGTTGGGTCTCGCGTTGGCCCAAATAACTGTTATTAGTAGTTTCCAGGCCATCGGGGTCTCTGTTTCCTCCTCCCCCCAACATTGCTTGCTTCTTGCCACACCATAGTTTCCGCTTCAGCCCATTTCTGTAAATCTTTCCACCATGCTTCTAGTCGTGGTCTATGGCATGCCTTCCGCCCCATAGCAATTCTCCTCTTTGCGAGTAAATATGCTAAATCTTTTAATTTGCTCACATGCTTAAGTTTACGCGGTCTAGGAAACCCTCCTATGAAGCAGGCCCACACTGTGTCCACCACAATCTTGATGCCTTTTTCCGCTAGCTTGTGTGCCACTTCACCGCAAAAACACTCAATGACTGGGCATGACCAAAACATATGCACCATTCCGGCATTCTCCTCATCACATTTGGAACATGCTTGTCGTCTTGCATCTTTGAATTTAGCTATTCTCTGGGGTGTCATATACCATAATTGCATCTGTTGTAGTCTCGCGTTCCTTGAGACTTTTTTGTGATACCCTTGGGCCCGTTCCCACATATCATCACTCATTGGGACTCCCACTTCCTCTTAACAGTCCCGTCTCAGTTGTGCCACTTCCTTTCCCACTTTGGACATCATCATCTCATACATTCTGGATGTCTCATGTCCCCTTTCTGCTATGTCATATATTGTATCTATGGTGGCGTCTGGTTCTTCTCCTAGTACTACCTCAGACGGTTATAGGTTAAAGTACCGAAAACAAAGGATCGAAAGACAAAAGGTTTGAATCAAAAGGATCGAAAGTAAAAGGATCGACATCCCGTACACATAATGTAAACGGGTCATTTTCTCGAAACAAAAGGCTTGAACATTGATAACCATTATAAAGGTAAAGGAGCTAGAGAAAGGGTTAAAGGACAGCATCTAAATGAAGAGTAAAGCACCTTGTTTGGAAACCATAAGCACAGGTGACGGTTGAAAACAAACTGTCAGTGCGTGAGGGAAGGTGACAGAGAGAGAGCAGCTGACAGATACGACCGAGAGAATAACGCATTCGTGACTAAAATAAAGTGGTAAGTAAAACACATGAAACATGCAAAATTAGAAAATCGTTAGCATGTTACAGTAAAACAGTTACATTAATTTATACATTTTACTGTTTCAGATACAATTTCATACGGATATGGAATTCATTAAATCAGATGGGAAGTTCGCAATTGGTATATGAGGGCTATATCTACAGCAGGGAATGTACAAGAAAGGAAATAATTTACTGGAAATGCAAGGATTATAGAAAATTAAAATGCACTGGAAGAGCTATAACCGAAAAAGAAAATATACGTTTAACTGGTGACCATAATCATATGCCAGACAATACAACCATCTTAATTAAAAAATCGATAAATGAGCTAAAACTAAATGTGGAAGAAAATAAAAATGAGGCGACAAGCTCACTAATAAACGAAGCCTACGAGAAATTACAGCTACATGTTCCCACACAGATGCCAAATACAAAATTTATGAAATTACCAATGGCGCCTCAAACATATGTAAATATAATTGTACCGGAGATTTTACAGAAAACGGAGAAGGGTGAACAATTTTTGTTGAAAACATTAGATGTGAACAGTGAAAAAATGTTAATTTTTGCAACTTTATCTAATTTATCACACTTGGAGGATTCGACTACATGGCACGGGGACGCTACTTTTAAATCATGTCCAGCACCATTCCATCAATTTTGCAGTATTCACGGGACAATCAATGGGACAGTTATACCTTTAATTTATGTTTTAATGCCTGGAAAATCAGAGGAACTGTACAGATGTATATATACATTAATCAGAAAAAACATCTAAAACAATAATCATAGATTTCGAGCAAGGACAAATTAGAGCTTTTTCTAAAATATATCCGGACACTCACATTCAGGGCTGTTTTTTTCATTTCGGACAATCATTGTGGAGAAAAATTCAGAAACTAGGATTAAGGACAAAATACGTAGAGGACAGTGAATTCAACACCAAATCAAGAAATTATATGCATTAGCCTTTGTAAGAGAGGACATGGTAGTAAAGTATTACGACTCATTGATTTCATCAGAATACTATAATAATCATGAAGAGGAATTAAGCAATTTAATGGACTATATAGAGTGCACTTGGATTGGTCAACTGACAGGACATGGCACAAGGAGAAAAGCGAAATACGAAATAAACATATGGAATTGCCATAAATCTGTTAAAGAAAACTGGCCAAGAACCAATAACATACAAGAGGGATGGCACAGTAAAATCAATAGAGAATTCAACACCAACAATCCCAACTTGTGGCACTTTATAAACAACCTAAAATATGAACAAACTGCTCAAGAAATAAAACTGGCACTTACAATATCAATGGAAAACCAACCTAAAAGCAAAATAAAATACAGAGACTACGAAGAACGAATAACCAGCATTGTGAACAGTTTTGACACTATAGAACCAATGCAATTCCTGGAAGCTATAGCATATAACTTGAGATGCTAATAATTTTTTTTTAAAAACTCAGAGAGGGGGGCGCTGCTGCGCAACAAGATGGCTGCTTGAGTAAGGAGCTCCTCTCCGGCATGAATCCTGATCGAATTATCCCCTGTTTCCAGACTGCATTGAACCTCGTAAGCTACCCGCGCTGTTCCCGGAGAACATCCTGAGCTTGCAGGCGAAATCCTGACCGAATCGGACTTCCCAAGCCTGGGAACCCTGGTCGACCTTGAGGACACGGGCCTGAGCCGCTTCGCAACTCCACAAGAATCTACGAGGACGCAGCGGCTCCCTCTAACACCGGGCCTCACAGTGGGTGGAGCGAGACCAGCGAACTGCGGCCACGATACTTCGCGCCACACATTCTCTGGGCATACTGTGCTCTGTCCGGCATAGGGCACCCTGCAACGTCCCTCCCACTGTGGAAGGTGCTCGCGGCGGGGCCTCCCGGACCCTCATTACTGCGCCCCGGGCCTCCTTGGGGCCCGGCTACCGGCTTCCAGGCCCTTCGCTTGGATCGCCCGTGCATCCTGACGCGGCGGAACTTTGCGGCCGCCCCTGGTGGCAGCCCAGCGTCCTGGATTGGACGTTCCCGATGCCATACCTCGTTCCCAAGGTGAGAGCTGCATGGGACTGGGCTGGCACGGCAGCTGGGCGCGAGGCACGTGTGGGGCTCTCTGACCTGAATCAAACATATCCTGGGGCTGCCCCTGACGGACACGGCTGGTGTCCCCACGGGTCACCCTGTGCTCCCCTTCATCTGGCTCGGAGCTTCTACCATCAAATTACATTGTGAAAATTCACGCTTGTCAGCTCTAGCGGTCATTGCCCCGCTTACGTCACGGAACACGCCATCTTGAAACAATCGCTGTTTCGGGCGCACCGGGATCCCTGCGGGCCTTGCACTCTCCTGAGCCGTCCTCCACCACACTTTTACACACGGCCCTCTCATCCCACCAGGCCCATGCTGTTTCTCCACCTCCACAATGCCTGGAAAAAACGTGGGCAAAACCAGGAAACGGGACCGATGGACTCCTTTACTAGCTCACAATCATCTCCTGAACGCCCGGATCCTCAATCTCCGGCCTCATCCCTAAATGCAGAAGATACGAAATTTGATCACCTGCTGACAACAGTTCAAAATGGATTCCTGGCCATTAATGTCAAACTTGATGACATTGTCTCCACGATAGGCTCCCTAAAAACTCCCCTAGACAAGGAAAGTGCCAGAATCACAGAAGCTGAAAGCAGAATTGGCACGAATGAGGACTCTACTCTGCAAAACACCCAGGACATCGCACTCCTTAGAGGGGAAATGAATAAACTCTGTGATAAATGCGATGATTTGGAATCCCGATCCAGATGGAACAACGTATAGTCGGCCTCTTGGAGACCTTCTGCAAAGGTCCGATGGAGTCCCGAATCGAAGACCTTTTGAAATCTCTCCTCGGGGAGGAGGCACTCTCACCCCAGTTCCTCGTTTAGCGGGCACATCGCTCCCTCGCTCCACCACCCAGACCAGGGGCTCCTCCCTGCACGGTGATTGCTAAACTGTTGAACTACAGAGACAGGGACGCCATCCTCAAACTGGCAAGAGAGAAAGGACCCCTGAGGTTTGGTAACGACAACATCCATGTATACCCGGATATACACCTCTGCAGGGGTCCAGACTCAAAGACGATCCTACGAAGCTGTCCAGCGCCAGCTACGTTTGAGACAGGTCCCCTACGCCCTTCTCTTTCCGGCAAAACTTCGTATACAACATGCTGGAAGAGCACACTTTTTCGAATCTCCTGCCACAGCTTTGGCCTACATGGAAGCCTCGATACCCCTCCCACTTGGGAGACGGGAACTTGACCAGAACGACTTGCAACAACCTGTATAACCTATTTTCCTACTCATTGGTCCCAGCCGCAGTCAGAACAGGTCTATGCTGGCCACTGTGAATGCTGGAAACAGGATGTAGCAGGGAGAACTCCCCTGCCCTCCATCCTTTAACAATGCCGGATGAGATGCGCCCAACCACGAAGCAGAGTTGCTGCACTCGTCCCCTTCTTTGGGAACATCCACAAGTTAGTTAAAAGGGTTCATCATCAAGTTGGGGATGATGGTGTGGGAGGGGGTGGGTACGGTCAACAGGGGACTGTTTCACTGTTCGAACACTACGTTAACGCTGCAGGCAGCCCTGTTGGGCACCAGGCACAATGTTCAGTTGGTTTAACCATTGGTAAAATTGCACTCACGGTTTCACTTGCTGTCCTCCACTACGAGAAAACCCACTCTCTCATGCTCTTGTATGACACACGGAAATGGCGCAGAAAACTAATATGCTCGGGGGGCTTAAACTAAAACTGCTCACCTGGAATATCCGGGGGTTAAACAACGGGGCGAAAGCCAGAAAAGTAGGCGCTTACATTAACAGACATCACCCACATATCGCTATGCTCCAAGAGACTCATGCATTAAAATCCACCAACGAAAGTATCCTGCGACAGTGGGGGAAAAGTAGGTATTACACGGAATACTCCTCCCAAAATAGAGGTGTCATCACGCTAATACACCCCTCACTGGGGTTCTCCACCGAGAAAAGTATAATCGATCCACAGGGCAGATATGTTGTAGTCTGGGGCACTGTGGCTGGCAGAAAATTTATATTGATCAATACATATGGTCCTAACCTAGATGAGCCAGGATTCTACACACGCCTCCTTGCAGAGATGGGCCCTACAACGGAAGCCTGGATATTGTGGGGAGGAGACCTTAACACTATCCTCGACACTACGTTAGATAGGTCCTCAAATAAACCTAGAGCCCTTACTAAAGCAGCCAACATTATACACCAAGCCTAGGAGGAACTTGCTTTCTCCGATGCGTGGAGAGGGACCCACCCCACAGATAGAAAATACACCTTCTATTCCTCGGTCCATGATTCTGAATCCAGAATAGACTACTGGCTCATCTCCTCCCCCCTCATCAACTCCATCGAATGCTGCGATATTCTTCCGCGCACACTCTCGGACCATTCCCCCGTCACTCTAGATATACTGCTCCCCGACATCTGTCGCTCTGCACAGCGATGGAGGATGCCCCCCAATATATTGAAGGACCCGAATGTGGTGGAGGCTCTATATACTGAGATGGAGGAGTTCTTCCAGCTAAATAAGGGCTCAGTGGGCAGCTGGGCTTCCATCTGGGAAACATTTAAGGTGTGGGTAAGAGGCAATCTTATGTCCAAGACGTCTGGTCTCCTCAGAACCGTTAGAACCAACTTGGGCAACACCGAATCAATCCTGCAATCGCTCGAATCTGCCTATAGTAGGACCCATGACAAACATATTTTGGCGGACATTAGTCTACACCTCCAAACCTTTAACGAACTGGCTACCAAAGAACAACAATACATGTCCATCCCGTCCAGTGCACGCAAATACGGGGAGGGCAACAGGGCGGGCCACCACCTGGCCGATATACCTCGCAATGACCACACCCACACCCCTATTGCAAGCATTCTAACAGATGGGGCAACGGCTGTGCACGGGGAGGATGAAATAAACTCTGTGTTCACGGACTATTACATTAATCTTTACGCCAACCACGATAGATCCACACGAGACGACGTAAAGTCGTACTTAAGATTTCCCTCCCTAGGCTAACTTTAGAAGACAACTGGTCCCTTGAACAACCCATAACGGGCGACGAAATTGCTGAAGCGATCAAAGCACTAACAGCGGGCAAAACTCCAGGGCCTGACAGCCTAAACGCCGACCTGTATAAGGCATGCTCTCCCATACTCGCCCCAATATTGTACCTTGTTTGGGAAGAGGCTATGAACGCTGGCTCACTCCCTGAGTCCATGTCAGATGCAGTCATCACGGTGCTCTTGAAACCCAGACGCCCGGCACATGAACGCTCCTCCTACCGTCCGTTGTCCCTGATTAACACGGACGCCAAGATTTACGCGAAGGTGCTGGCCACTAGACTGCTCCCTTAAAATGACCACCTTAATCCATCCCGACCAATGCGGATTTATACCTATGAGATCCACGGCCCTGAACCTGCGCAGACTGTTTAGTGTTCTAGCACAGATCAAACTAGATGCACAAGCAGCAGCCATTTCACTTGACGCCGAAAAAGCGTTTGATTCTGTATCGTGGTTTTACATGTTTGAGGTTCTTCACAAATTCGGATTCGGCCCTTATCTGATAGGTTGTGTCAAACTTCTCTACTCCTCTCTCAAGGCCAGAGTTTTAACCAATCATACCCTATCCAATCAATTTACTCTATGCAGGGGAACGAGGCAGGGATGCCCCTTCTCACCCATCCTTTTTGCCCTCACCATCGAACCAGTGGCGGCTGCAGTGGGAGCTGAACAAGACCTTAGGGGTATAAAAATGGCAGGGGTATACCAAGCCATCTCATTGTATGCAGACAATGCACTACTATATTTACGGGAACCAGAAAAGAACCTATCCCCCATTTTAGCGGTGATCACCAAATTCACTACACACTCAGGCTACAAGATCAATACTTCCAAATCCGAGATCTTTCCGTTGACATGTGCCACTACTTGCCCCACAAACACTCATGGCCTGTCATGGGCTCCCAATCACATTTGATACCTGGGAATCCTGGTTTCTCACAACAAGAACTCTCTCTATATAGATAACTATGAATCCACGCTACAAACCATACACCCTAAGCTTCAAATTTAGTCCAGACTCCCCATATCTCTTGCCGGCCGGATAGCGGTCCTCAAGTTGACAGTACTCCCTAAGCTCCTATACATCTTCTGTAATGTACCTATATGGCCGGGCAAACTCTTCTTCGACAATCTGCGTCCATGGCCACCACCTTCGTGTGGAACGGTGGCACGAATAGAATGAAATGGAACAAATTGGTCGAACCTATGATATGGGAGGCTTCGCCGCCCCTGATTTTGAATTGTACTTTTATGTGGCACAGGCACACTATGCAAATTTCTGGCAGGACCCCTCGAATAACACACCACATATACCCATCGAGCGTCATTCGGTCCGTCCAACCGATTTGAGATCATCATATTTACGAAGTCACATAAAGATGATTGCAAGTTTGACCCTGCCTCCTGCACAGTTGTGGCATGGGCTGCAATAAGCAAACGTCTACACATAGACTGCCCTTATGATTCCCAAGCCCCGCTCTGGAACTTCCCGGGCATTAAGCCGGCGTACGACATTGCCATCCAGAAAAACTGGCTACCCGAATATGAACTCACAATGGTAAATTTGTAACTCCTGAAGACTTCGCAAACTCAGTGGGGAGCAGCCAACTAGCCACCCTACAATTCCACTGTATGAAAGCCGCATTCAAAGAAAGATGGCCTTCATTCCCAGACGAACCCCCCGAGCATGTATGCTACCAATCATTGTATTCTCAGGCAGGCACTGGGGTGTACAAATTATACAATATTGTGCAGGCTCATACGAAATCATCGAACACCATCAAGGCATCGTGGGAAAAAGACATGGATACTACAATCGAGGAGGGGAAGCGGTCCAGATATTGCCTCCTATCTGAGAAGATCTCACTTAATGCAGGCCTGAGACTAATACAATGCAAGGTTCTGAACAAACTACATTACACTCCAGCCAAAATGGCTAAGTTCTACAAGACCACCCCCGACAATTGCCCGAAATGCCACGCCCCTGGTGTGGATTCGTTTCATATGTACTGGGCCTGCCCCCAGATAGCGGGTTTCTGGCTCGCAGTGGCCAACATCCTTGAGGAAATAACACAAATCCCTGCACACCTCAATCCACCTAATTACCTGTTTGGAGACATTGTCAAGGTCCCGGAAAAAACGAGGAGACTGTTCAACCTCGCCTGCGCAGTAGCGAAGAAATCATCCTTCAGAAATGGAAGAGCGGCCAGGCTCCAACAACAGAACAGTTCCTTGCGACCCTCACTTACGTGAATGAATGTGAGGAAAACTATGTTAGTATGATATCTGCTCCGTGTAAACCAAAAGACATTTTGGCCCCGTTCAGGGCATACTTAGATGAAACCTTCACAGACTCTGAAAATTCGGACAATGATAGCGTGGATGATGTGCCATGCCACACAGCTAGCTATATGTAACTTCTTTCTATGGGTATATACGAGGACATGCACCTAATGTAAAAGTCTGCAAGGGGAGTTGGGTTGTCATTTTTGCAATGCGAATCTGTATTATGTAGATGCGAGACACGCAGAGTGTACTCTGACATGCAAATCAAAAATAAAGTTCTTAAAAAAAATTTAAAAAATTCAAAACAAACTCGCAGAGAAACGCCACTTCTGGACACCGGATGGAGACACCAAATGCTGGAAACCGTGAAAAAAAAAACACATCCAAAAGAGGAGAAAACCATAATCCAAATCAAGAAACCATAAAAAAAAACACATAAAATCCAAGTCGGAACTCCTTAGTAAAGAAAATCGATGACTCCAAGTGAAAAAAAAGACTAAAATCCGTGCAAAAAAAGGATTCAATCCAAGAGAAAACTCATCCTTGCAGGAAAAAAAAACCAATAGAAAGCAGTCAGTTGAAAAAAAAAACACAAATCCATTAAAAAGTGGGAACGCGTACACCAAGCCATAAAATCCGTGCAAAAAAGGCTTCAATCCAGTAGAAAAAGCATCCATGCAGAAAAAAAACCAAGAGAAATACATCCGTTGAAAAAGAAAAACAGAAATTCATTGAAAACTGGGAGCGCGAACACCAAGCATCCGGACCGGTAACGAAATACTTCAAAAATGGCGACTATGTTAGCTTACGCAACGTAATACGTCACACGTTAGAGACAAATCAAAACATATATACATTACTTTCAAGTTCAAAAAGTAAACCAACAGCACCACATGATGGTCAAAAAATAATACGTTTGTAATACGTTTGCATGTTGCAAGGCATTAAATATATTTAATTATTTAGTAAAAAAATCAAATATATATATTTAAAAATGTTAAATGACTACATATATAAAAAACGTTTTACATTAAATAAAATGTTGAACAACAGTTGATAAACATGAGACATCAAAATAGGTCAAATAAAATATATTTAATGCAAACATAGTGTGTATGTCATTATTACATGGAAAAGAAATGTGAAAAATTTCTAATACATTTCGACCCTTTGACCAATCGACACTATTGATTTTCGAGACAATGTAGTCCTAACTTTTGTATTCAATCCTTTTGCAATACTTTAACTGGACACCACCTCAGACCATGTCCCCTTGATTCTCCGTACCACTCTATGATATATGACATACTGGCCTGTGTGTAACCCTGCTTCCTCCCCCACTTCAAAGTCTATTATAGATGATACATTTAATGTTGATAACAAACCAAAGGTCAATTAAATAGAAGCACTAAAATTAAGTAAACATGTGAATAGTTTAAACTAGTTAATGCCATCATTAATACAAGGACCATCTAATATCAAATTGATTAAGCGGAATGCTGGCTCCTAGTATTCCTTGAACTTGCTGTTTTTGGGGGAAGACAGTGGGCCTTTTCAAAGCGATTGTGCCATTATAAAACCCTTCTGTGAATCAGGTCCAGTGAGTTTAATTCATTAGATAAAATACAGTCGAGCAGCATATAAACAAGTCAATTCTTCGAACAAGATTGATTTCCTTTAGTCAGTGAAGGGCACGTCATAGGACAGCTCAGAGGGCCACCATAGTCCAACTCCCTTTCCCTAACATCTGGTTGCGCAGCTACGTTTCTGGTTTGCTGGTAGTAAAATGCTTAGACACACGAAAAGAAAGTAAAGAAAGCTGGACCTGTGTGTGTTCTAATCGCATCCTTCATCTCCGAGTTCAACAACCAGTGTAAAGCACCACTTGTCATGCAATAGGGGTTGAAACCCCCGCACCTTCATGTGCTGGGCCCGGCCGCAAATATAATGTAAGAAAGGGGGGTGGGGTAGGGGGGTTTACATAGGTGTTGAGGTCCCCCACTGTTCTCCATAACAAATGTGGAAGCATGAATGCCTATCCGGTGTGCCCCTCATCAAATGGGCAAATGCCTCAGGGTGATCCCTACATCAACTGAGTCCAGGGTTCTGATCTTCACCGCCATTGTTATTTGTAATGCATTCATTGAACAGTACATTTTACACCAGTGAAATTGATTTATTATTTGCTTTAATGCATCCCCTGTTTTTTTATGTATTTAGTTCTTGCTTTATGAGCTACAGACTCTCGCAGGTGCATATCTGTTTGTCCCATTGGAGAACTACATGTCCTAGAGTGCATGGGGCATATTGGTATGCATAACACACACCAGAGGCAGCATGAGTTGCAGATGCATTCCCAAAGACATTCCATACTGTGAACCGAAACTATTTCCATTTCTCTATGAATGCCTCCCAACCCCCATGGCAGAGTCTGCCCTCCCCTTCATAGCTTACTAAGTGCCACCTTTTATAGCGCACCTGCAGAAGCCAGAGGTCAAGGAAACCAAAGCATTGCAGGCCAACCACATATTTGCCACTGCTGAGCATGCAATATTTCAGGTCGCAATTAGATGCTGTAACCGTAAATTCCCTAGAGCCCACTCACTGAGGCAATGGGTCTCGTATCACAGCAAAGGGTGTATTGTGTCAGCTGGTATTTCAAAAGATTATGGTAATGCTGTATGCATGGCAAGATTGCAACTATTACCATACAGTACATGCTTGTTTGGAAGTCATGCTGGAAGTGGTACAGGTAAGTCAGGTAGTCGTCCTCGTGAGTTAGTGCTGCAGTAGTGCTTCACAGTGACACCCCGCCAACACCGTGCCCCCACATCACCAGCTTCTCCAACAGCACTTTTGAGTGTCCCTGACTCCCCTCGCTGGTCTCTTCTACCACCCATTCACACATGCCAGAGTGGGAGTGCCAAGGTCTACTTCACTACAGGTTTCGGGTGTCAAAACGACTTCGCTACACAGTGTCAATTGACAACCAATTATCCTGGGCCACACCTATTCTCTCTTCACCCCCTTGGTCTGCCTTCTGCCCTTCCCATGACACATCCCCAGACAGAACTCCTGAGTGATGAATATGAACTTGTATCAGCATACATAGCTTTGTTTATATGAATCAAAATTGGCAATACCTTTATGCATGAATATCTGCAAATAAAGAACACAAAAAAGATTTGCAGTTAAATTTTAAAAAGTTGTCATTTGAAATGATTAAAGATTACTAAAAACGCATCACATGTGCACACATTAGAGCACATACTGTATGCATAGCAAAGAAAGCAAGGTATGGTTTGAAGACCAGCGGTTTGAGAGATGTTTTCAAACTCCCATCACCATTACATTTCCTGTGTGCCGGAAGGGGTAGTACAAAACATTCGGCAAGTTAAGTTAAAAAGGGCAATGCTTATCTGAATGCGTGTGGCCATGGGCAGACTGTTCAGTTGCCATTAGGAAACACAAACGCATGCCATAACTAGTGCACGGTATGCAGACAGATAAATACCAAAGTGGAGGATACCTCGTGGCGGTAGTGGACCACGCTACCCCCAAATATGCTATACAGTGAAGAGAAGGTCCGCACCTTTACCTGTACAATAGTTTTACTCTCTGTGTACAGTACACATTGTGTCATCACAGGTGCAGAGTTAGGGCATTGGTTAACATAATGCGTTCCGCTGGGAGCTTGCTCCTTGCAAATGAACAGAACTAGCATGGCCCCCTTTGGTAATTGGACTAGTTGAAGTGTTCAGTACACGCCATAGGCAGGCATTGTAATTCAGCAACATCTTCAAATTGGCAGTACATATCTGCAGAACAAGAGTGGAAAAACCAGGCGGAAAAATCCCAATTAGTGTTGTGCATTATGTCATCCTGTAATGAGTCTGTTAACAAAAATTATGGTACACAAAATAAACTTGCTAAACGGCTGGTGGGTTGGGAAATGAGCATGTTACATGTCTTGAAAAGTACGTGGAAATAAAACATTAGAAGAATGTCTGCATGACGCTGTGTACTGTGCACCAGAGTACTAATTAATGTCATGTTATCACACAGGCAGGAGCTCCACGGCTTGATTTCCGCAGACGCAGTTATCAATCTTGAATTTGTGTCCCTATGAACTGCTACATCCATTATTGTAGCTCACATGCACTCCACCTTACATAGCGATATACAGTCAATGGGCATGAGGAATCATCCTGTCACCCTACTGAAGTCAATGAAATGAGTACAACTGAATCATCCATGCCTCTAATAATACTGTAGATGTTAGTATCACATTTATTGGGTGGTGACATTTTTAATTTCCAGGCCAGGGCTGGTGGGAGCTGTGGTTGGAAACATTGCGCCCCAGAAGTATCTAAAAATCCTATTTTTGTCATTTTTCTGCGGGCTTACCCTCCTCTGCAGTTTATCTCCATGCACAGACAGAAATTAAGTTTAATTTTAATGTTGTTTATTTGCAGATATCAATTCATGAATGTATACTGTGGTTTTTGATACATCTAGGCATGCAAGCTGAAACGTTTCGGCATTCATCCAGTTCACTCGAGGGTGGCATTTTTGGCCTGTGGTGTCTGCGCAGTTCAGTTTCCGAAGGAGGACCCAGGGGGAGCCAAGCCAGTGGTTGCACAATGACTTTCCAGGAATATCTAGAGAGCATTCACAATTATTCATTCATCTTGCCTTTTATGTGCTGAATGTGATTCACTTGATTGAACAGTATGTGTGCAATTTCTTCAGGGGAGTGTTTATAAGTACTATTGATCCCTTGATCATCCTCCAGAGTAATGGGCGCCATGAGTAATAGAGCAAGGGATTCAGTGCTCTTCTCTGGAACCATGGGGTGGGCGCAAGGGATTCATGATGGCTGCTAAATGGAGCAGACACGGCAAAGGGTTGTAAGGAGGAATGAGTATTACTGGGGTGCCAATATATCGTGTACAGGCTTGTGGTGCGGTGCTGTGGGGGAAGCTACCACAGGCAATGCAGACGTGGTAGGCATTGTGAGGCCGGCCATGAATGGTGTCACATGGGGGCAACAGTAAGGGAGGGTTGGCAGGGTGTCGGTGTGAAAACAGTGGTACTGGGATGCTTGGTAACGGAGTGTAGGGAGTGACAGTGCCAAGCTAGCTGGCAGTGCCGTTTTTGGGTGCTGGGTGCGAGTTATGGAAGACCGGTATCTTGGTCAGGGGCTCTTCAGTATAGGGCTGTTCCTCAATGACATTTGAAGTGATTTATTTTTCCCTTCAGGTGGTCCCCAATGTATGTGACACTAGCCTAACCAAGCCCTGATTGGTATAGAAGTTCCACAATATTCAAAGTGGTTTGCGAGTAGCAGTATTTGGTACATGCATCTGTCAATTGCCCTACATTTTAATTTTCAACTGGGCAAAGTCTTCATTGCAACAGTGGGTAAACTTTTATTATTATGGTATTTGTTGCGTGCAGACCTAGCTTTGAGAAGCAACTTAGCGCTTTACAGAGGTATACAACAATACAGATACATAACAGAGCGCTTTAGAGTTATGCAACAGTACAGATGCATAAATGAACGCTTTTCAGAGATAACAAGAACAGATATAAAGCTGGGGGTGGGATTTATATGGTTGTGATTAGGTTTGATAGTCTTGAAGTGGGCCAGTTTATAAAGCGTCCTTTATTTCCCAAGGATCCAGGATGTCTAGTGGGGTCTGCAAGTTGTAAACCACTCCAAACCCCGCTACGTTGGGCAAATCGTAACTGGAAAAGAGGCCCCTTGCAGTAAAAACTCACACATTATGCAAAAGACACTATCCAGTGGGCCAAACATACCTTTTGTGAATCTGACAACAGACCAACAGCAATATTGGCAAACATATTAACTGGCCTGCAGGAGGAATTTCTGCCACAGTGTGGTACAACCATAATTAGCAGTTGACTGTCCATGGGGACTTCTGGGGACATGGACGTCCTTGTCATTGGCATGTTTAGATCTCCTAGTGAACCAACGCTAAAACCCAGATAGAGGACAAACAGGGGACGTTTTACAATATCAACAGGAGCTTATCTAAAATATTCCATGACAACAACGTGGCATTCTAGTCCACTAGTTATACAAAAAAACTGTTTTTAGATGAGCCCGCCCTCTCAAAGATTGCACAGTATATCTTTGACTATTTGTATGCTCATCTGCTCATAAAGAACAGCGGAAGGGGGTCCTTCAGAAAAAAAACTCGTTTGCTAATATCAAGAGCCCATCTTGCTCCTCGATCATACTTGGCACAGTGAATTCCCCGATGCCACATAGCTGTCTCTTACATGGATACAGAAGTATGCAGTGACCTGGGCAAAATCATTATATCGAGGGAAAGTGTCAGGTAGGGAACAACCTCCAGTTTTTCGCCATCGGTCCAGTAAAAGCGATAGCTTAAACACATCTAGTGCTACAAGATGGAGATTGTATACAATGTCCTATGACTCCACCAGCAGTGCAGCACTAGTTAGCGTTGTTTTGCTCCTAAAACATAACATCTGATCCCATGAGGAGTGGGTGCCAAAATTGGACTTCACCTAGAGCGGCACAAAAACTGGCACCAACCTGAAGTGTAAACACTATGCAAGCAAAGTAACAAGCAGGGTTGCGAGGCAACATCCCTCATAATGGCTTCCTTAAGTGCTTCCAGAAAACATTCTGATAGGACGGAATTATGCAAACACTTGACTGGATTCGTAAACTTCCCAGCCATTCCAATATAATCAAGTAAACACTATAAATATTGACAGAGATCTGAGAATGGAAAGCCCACCTGAAAAGTCATGAAGCATATCCAAGCCATCCAAAGAGCCAGTTTCCGCAATCCCTCAGCTATGCGCTATGCAGACCCATGGACTTGGCTCACCAGTATGCATCTGGTACCCGATGCCCACAGCCACGATCCTGCATGTTACTACTGCCTTGCTGACCCTGGCATAGTCCACCTGGTCCAGGTCGACTGCCCTGTGAATTGCATCATAAAATGGCAAACGCAAGAGCCCATTGTTGATCAGTGTTAAAAAGAAATATGTGCTCGGGTCAAATATCATAATCAGTCGAAGCAAAGATTTTTTGTTAACCTTTAAAACATGTAGTAGACCCTCCGTTGTGGATCACACAGCCTGATTAAATGCGAACACCACGATATTGACTGACTAAAATGTAATAAATGCAGAGATGGTAACAAGTAATCTCCAGACAAGCCTATACAGAGAAGATTGGGTGTAGCGTAGGATGCCATCCAACAAGTAACATCAGTGGTCTGCTGAAACTCCCAGTGCTTGGTGAAACTGCACACTGGGCATTGTGGACTGCTCCGTCAATGTAGAGTATGTGGCACAGCTATAAGAAATTTGGAATTCAGGTACAATTTATAAGAATGATCCAAGCACCATAAAACAACTGCTAATGCATAGGACAAAGCTTAACATAGAGATGAAACTAACATCCTTTGTGCCCTATGCCCATGCTACTTCCTGATGCATAGTAGCAATTGTGAAACGTTGCACACATTGGGAATGGATGAATCCTGTGCATTTTATGCAATTTCCCTGTTCAGTGGATATATGTGCTTATTCATCACTAAGTCATGCACCTAACCAACCCACTGACGGAAACTTTTAGCAATTAAGGAGAAGCATCACAGCATAAGAGGATTCAACCCAAATCAGTATTTGGTCGCTTGGAAGCGAGGCACTCAATGCGACATTTGGATGCAGGAATTCAAAACATACACGATTTAACTCGGTATAGTGTTACCTATCATCGTTCACAGAATATATAGTTTAAGCAACATCACTTTAATATGAAAAAGTGGAAACTAATACCGCTTTCTCCATTGGGAGGTTTTTACTACTTAAAATTACTCCTCTCCCTGCACTAGTAGTTTTGTAGATGATCCCACAACAACTTGGGCAGGCGGCTCTGGCTGGAAAAAACAACCAAGGTTTCAGAGAGAGGCACTGACATGCCCTAAAGATGGGTGATCTATAAGCATACCTGATACTCTAGAAGACTGTATAGATAGAGCCATAAAACTGATACGTTTCAGTGGTGAAGCCAAAAGCCAGAGGAAGTGGCTTGGACAAAGCTTGGGTGAGGTGGGTTTTGAAATGCAAAATGTTCTGTTTCTACCTTATTGTAAAAGGCAATCACAAAGAATATTAAAAAGCACCCTGTAGCAGGACTATCTATGAGGCTCCTAAAGACTCAGAGCATGACCTCCCCTGAAATGCAGCTGAGAATTGCCAGCTACAATCCCTCGCTCCCTATTTCAGAGTCCAGCACCTTGCCACACAGAGGTAGTCATTTATAGTGATGTACAAATTGCGTGTAAAGGACAATAGAGCTAACACCTGCATGTCCACGGTCCTGTCTGAGCAGTGTTTCATGTTTTGGCCCTTCTGTGTAAAAACCCGGGGGCACAAAACAAGTTTTTTTTTAAAATTAATTTTTATTGATTTTTAAAACAAACAAAACATAACCATCACTCCCGACATTTTCGGTTACAAGTTCCTCAGGCATACATTTTTTTTAATTAATGTCTTCCTCCCTTCCCCTATTTTAACTTGAGCTTCCACTACCGTTCGTCAGATTACCCTTCTTCTGGGGTTCATCCCCTTCCTCATTCTCAGACTTGTCCTGTTCACTAGAATTGGCATGGGAGGGTCCCGACAATGAGGCTACTTGTCTCCATGCTATCAGAGGCCCCACTTCGCCATATTCCCCTCTGTCGGCTGCCTCATAACATGCTACTGTCTCGGCTTCTGCCCATTTCAGGAGGTCGTGCCACCATACCTCAGGTCTGGGTCTGTGGGCTGCTTTCCAGCTCATGGATATTCTCGTTTTGGCCAGGATGTAGGCCAGGTCTTTGAGTTTACAAACGTGTTTTAGGTTGCGTGGTCTGGTGAATCCCCCCCATCATGCATGCCCATATAGATTCCACATCTAGCTTGATTCCCTTTTCAGCTAATCGTAGCTTAACTTCCTCCCAGGATTTTCCCATCTCCTGGGCACGCCCAGAACATATGAATCATCCCGGCATCCCCCTCCCTGCGCTTGGGGCATTTTTGTTGTTCTTTATTACCAAATCTAGCGACCTTTCTGGGGGTCATGTATGCCCTTTGGGTGACATATAACTGTATCTGCTGCAGCCTTGCATTTCTAGACCCCTTTATGTGATATCTCTGAGCTCTTTCCCACTGCCCGTCTTGCATAGGTTCTGGCACAAAACAATAGTTAATGCTGGCTGCCATGTTGGGTACAAAGCGGGCAGCTTTCACATAAATGCCTGTTGATTCCATCTGGTTTTCACAGCTGTAAAGAACGGATGGAATCGTAAGGATTCCAGTATCTCTGCCTATATGAAGATTTGATGCGGAAGGAGATGCTGTTGTATTTTAAAACCGGATGTGCCAGGCCAAATTCAGACTGGCTGCCCATGCACATATCACCTGCTGCATCAAAACTAAGACAATGGTTAAGAACAGTGCTGGCCACTCTTAGTAACTTGTTCAGGAAATGCACTAGAATCCAGCCTTTCTGGTCGGCACTGGTCGCTAACATCTCTTGGGATTTTGGTGGCAGTTTTCTATTTAGCCTTTGATCGGTATGGGAATAGAGCTGACCTTGCCGGTTCATGTCATCATACCACTGTTTTCTAGGTGCTGGGCAATATTTGTCAAATGGAAAGGAACAACTCCCTGCTATTAATTATGGCTTGAATCGGCCAAGCATATCAAACAGGCAAAAGTGTTGGCATTGAGAGTGCAACTAGAAGTAACGCACATAGAAAAACTGTGACCGAATAGATCTCCCTCCATCCGGAAGGAAGAAAACAAATCCCAAGATGGGGGTTACAAGTGAGGAAATATGTCCGCCAAATAAATGACACAAACAGTAATGAGGAATAGATTGATTCAGTAGAATACATTGTGGCAATACCATACAAAGCTTTCTTCAGCTACCAGACTGAAAAGGGAAGAGTAATGTTCACAGAGTGGAGGAAGAGGGTAATTATCCGTCCAAACTAACATCTGAACCCTAACCCGTAGTAGCCTATGAGTGATCAATGAAAGAATAGATTTTATGAATCTAATCACCAAGGGAGCTAAGCGCACTGTTAGATCGCTGTTTACTTATTGAATTTCTACATAATGTGGACGCTTATCAGGTGGGTGGTCTTCTAAATTATTTGGTGTAACATTGTTATACTTGCAAAAATGTCTGAACATTTCAGTTAAGTGTTTATATTTGAAAATACGATACCATGGATGAAACAGCAGTTCTTCTTCTATTACAGGTCATCTTCCAATCCACCCAGAGTCTGCTGACAGTGTTTGTCTTGCTTGGAATTATTCGGAAATCCTGTCTCTTCTACAATGTCATAAATGTGTTGTGGCTTATATAGCAGGACACGATCATGATGGTGGCTATTGCTTGGACTCTTGTGGTATTCACCATGTCACCTTGCAGGGAATTATTGAAACTCCACCCGGTAGCCATGCCTTCGGTACAGTGCATGTCTATGATGACAGGATGATTTTAACAGGAAGAGGTTCTGTTTCAAATAGAGTTATGCGATACCGAAATGATCCAGTGTTTGTAGAAACAACTCAGTAGTTGTTCTAGATCTGATTCTTAGTGTGCTCATCCTGATGAACTGTTCATTTTTTAATTCGGACTTCATGAGAGTTGTGTTTTTAGTTTTCAGGATGGAAATGTAATGACAAAACAAAAATTCAACAATGCTCTTTTTAATTTTAGACATCTATTGTTAAAATGACAACTAATGAATGCATTATATTCCTTGTATTTAAACTTTGGTAAAAGGAAGAAAATGATTTACTCAATTGCAAGACAGGTTTTTATTTTTTTTATTAATCTGTTAGGCACAGGCTCTGCAGCAAGACAGGAGGATCCTCACTCTGGAATCTGGCAAAAAGGAACACAATGACGCCAGCCAGTGGCAAATGTAACCCATGAAGGATTTGATGCCTGTGAGAGGTCCCATCACTTCGTAGATTCGGAATGCTACAAATCCCCTCCATGTTGAAGAAAGCTTTGAATATCTGTTACAGCAATGGTCTGCTCTTGTCTTGGCCGCAGATGAGCGAAGCATTATTTCTTCAAGGCCGGAACAGGTTATGGTGCTGTTCTCGAAGAAGCAACCACTCTAATTGAGCTACTCAACAAAAGATGCAAACTTCCAAAGCGTTAGAACTTGCTAACATATCACCTAATCAACTAGAATCATTATGGCCAGGAATCATTATAACCTCCGACCTTAACTTTCTCTTTCGAATTAACATTGACAGGTGGTGCTCTGAGAAAGATAGTGTGTGCTTGTGGGTTGTGGTGGTAGTAATATATTGTGTTTACTGAGCAGGTGTTGTGATATTGTTAATGGTCCTATCAAACTGAATCTGATAATGGACTTGGTTTAGGTTTCTTTGGGTGGGATGAATTGTTTCCTTGCATGTCCTGCCTTGCTGCTTTTTATTTTTCTGTATTTAATTTTATTTCGGTTTTTGTTTAACAGCTAAGTATGTTGTACTGGATGATTTTTTTCTTGTTGTTTATCTTATTTATTGAATGTATTCTTTTTTGCTTTTGTCAGCACCCTGATGCCTACAAGCCTTCATCAGTGCTATACAAATAATAAACAAACAAAACGAATGCAACTCAAAGTAGAAACCATTTAATAGCATTTTAGTTCATTTGAAGCAAACTTAAATCTGCGTGAGATTCCCCTAGAAATTCATTTAACTTTGAATGTGTATAATAGGAAATGGATTATGCGCTTTTAATGAGGTAGTTTTACCTTGATTTCTAAACCAAGCAAATAGAGACAACAGCTGAGCAGGATTACACCTAAACATTGAGCTATTTTGTTGGTGGTAGTAAAATAGTTAATATGGTATAAGGAGGACGAAGGAAAGCTCATGCGCCATGCACTAGTCTCGAATGCTGCTATATAGAAAAAGACTTGTATCAGATGGGATAAAACGGTGAATAGGCAGGGGCTCAATTAATAGGTTTGTTAAGGGAAGGACTTCTCAGCAACTCAAGGCAAAATAAAGCTTCATTCTGCTTCAACCTCATTATTCCAGCTCTTTTATGAGCGGCCTTTGTCAACGCAAGGGGTAACCAGGAAAGTGTCCCTCCACTCTGACACCATCACTATATAACATGTCAGACAAATTTAACTTCTATGAACAATGAAGCACTTGGGATCATATATTAATTGTAATCTTGAAACATGCATTGTCTCAGGAATAATAATAACAAGTTGTATAAATAAATAGTTGACTTTTGCAAATGCAAACCCAATTTGTTCCGGGTAATTCTGGTAAAATGGACCTGCCTCCGTATTCCTTAATCATTTTAAACTTTGTTCCGAGACTTGCTTCATCCTAGCGATACAGTGAAGATGCGCTATAACTACCTGAAATATAGCTTGGACCTACTTAAACCAGAGTGTTTACACAATCATTTCAAAAATGTTTATTTTGGATATAAATAATGATACCTATTGCAGTGAATCAATCTATGTATCTTATCCATACTAATACATAATTCTGTGTGTGTTGATATATCTTTGAAAAGATGCATACTATCAAGAACTTAAACCAAGGATATAAACGGTATAATGCATACAGCATGCCAATGATTTGTTTACAAGTTTTAATTCTGTTCCTCAAAGATAACCATCCACGCCTCTACAGAGTGTATTCCAGCACCTAGTCATTACGAAATGAAATTGTATACTATATAGACACCAATATAAACAAACAAGCTATAATGAAACTTTTTGTGACTGGGACAGTCTTTGTCAGATGAAGTGCAAACTACTTTACTTATTCCCAAATTCTTTGTCAGAATGTATATATTGTCATTCATCCAAATTAATATTTTAAGTAATCCTTGGGTAGATGGGTGCCAGGTTCACAAAGGTAGCTGCTATCCTGTCATTTTGGTGACTTCATGTCACTGATAGGACAACTACCAATACGTATGTGAACCCATCTGAGGATGATGAAGTGAGACAAAATCTAGTGGCTTGTAAACTTTACCCAGGTTGCCTGACTTAAAAGTGTTGATTTGGATGAATTAGGATATATAAATACTGACAGACAATGAAGAATTTGGGAATAAGTAAAGTGGTTTGCACTTTATCTATCAAAGACCGTCCCAGCCACAAAAAGTTGTATTTTCAACACAGAAACTGACATTTTAAATAAAAATTCCCATTGTGAATTATCAGAATGAAAAACAGTGCTTCACTTTCAGTTCCACGGTGAAAAACAAATGCTGTGTGCAGATCAATGGGACTAAAACTGCGATGTCCAGAATTGTGTGTATATTGCAACTGTAAATGAACACGTAGAGAAAAGTGTTCAGCTGCCAAAATGAACATATTACAAGGAAGGCCTGAACTGTGGTAGCAGGATGCAGGAATATAATGCTTCACATGGAAAATATATGCCCCTGATTTAAAAGTGTATTCTCGGGGCGTGGCCTGGAGCACCAGTGATGCGGAGGCTCCATTAATGGCCTCTGTGGAAAGCCCGCAGCGCGGCTGTTATTAGGGCGGTTTTCGGCTTCTGTAAAGCTAATGCCTGTTGCGGCATGCGGAAAGCCTTTGCACCATCTGGGGCGAGAACGCAGACCTAAAATGCCTTAGTAGCCCAGAACGGGAACGAAGAGCCTCGAAGGCCCGCCGCCATAGGATTTCAAGATGTCAGGCGGACCCGAAACGCCCTGAAACAACCTCCGAGAGGCGCTGGAGGCGGGGACCAGATGCTCCGTGGGACAAGAGAGCGGCCCTCTGGCCCCCCCGCAAACGAGCCACAGGCAATGGGAGTCTCCCTCCGGAGCAAGTGTAGTGCCGCTGCCCTAAGCGGATGGTCTGCCCACTCAACCCACCTGCCTCCAGAGGGGCTCAGCGCCCTTCACTGGCCCCTACGGAGGAACAGAGACAAATCTGATCCGCCCAGTCCTACGAGTAACAGTGAGGTGGGGAGCGCGCCCACCGGGCTCCGTGGTGGTGCCGGTGGATCCCTGATGCCCACCCAGGGAAGCAAGGGTCCAAGGCCCAGCAGAGGTTCCTCCCCAACGGTAAGACTCGCCCGTGGTACCTGCCGAGATCCTGGTTCTCCCAACGGCCACCTTACTTCCTCCGACAACGGGCTGACCTTGGGCCCGCAACTATTTCCTGGGGCGCTCCGGCCCATAACATAGCATTGCTGCTCTCGTACCCCCCACAAGACTCTCCAACCAGCTGCCTCCTCCGACCCGGCAGCCACATAAGCTTCTCCAGCCTGCAACTACACTCTCTTTGCCTGCCTTGGAGCACTCGGGCCCCAAGAGATGCTGAAATCCTCTCCGGTCCCCCCCACATTGGGAAGGGGGGACCAACGCTTGGCGGCGGCCCCTCTCCAAACTACAAGCATTGCCACAGGGTACGTGGAACACTTGAAAGTCTCCAATCATGCAAGCAACAGCCTCCAGCAGTCCCTTAACGCTAGGTGGGAAAGCCACCTTACTAAAGCCTCCCTTGCGCCCTTTGGGGGAGAACGCTGGGGAAGGAGGGAGTGCCAATAGGGGGGCCTGGTGTCCGGCCCTGGATGATATTGCAGCCTGACCCCATGGGCTTCAATGATGAGGCACAACCAACAAGAGAGCCATCATTAATCTGGGCTGAACACACCAACCGTGGCAAACGGAACAGAGGTGAACATACATTCCAGGAGGAACGGCTATAAAGCGGTTTGGGAGGATCCACCAAGATGCTACTCTTTCCCCCTACATCGCTTGTGTGATGGCTCTGCTCCCCCCCTCGCCCATTCATTTCCTGGGGCGCCCTGGCCCACACACCAACCCCCCTCCATTCCTCTCTAGGGGGGGACACATCAACCTCACCATGGTACTCCTCCCCCGCCAGCTGCCCCGTCACCCACACCAACCATAGAACAGAAACTGGAGCCTGTGTAGACACACACAAATTAGTCACTTCAAACCAAGACCTGGGTAATAACCTACTTACTCTATTCCTCCCAAGGAGTTGCTGCGCTTTTTCCTCCGCCTACGAAGGTCGCTATGGCTAAGCAGCTAAAGTCTAGTAAGAACCCAGACATAGCCACAATGCTACTGTCAGCAGATAAAGGAAAGAAACAAGACCCCCCCAAGCTCACTCCACAGAAGTCGCTGGATGACAGGGGGTCCCTCGCGACCAAGGACGACATCCTAGCCTTCATGGCTGATATTAAATCAGAATTCAGATCATACATGATCGAGCTCACCACAAATCTAGAACGCACTGTCCAAAGGATGACAGAGGCAGAACAGAGACTGTGGAACATCCAACGCTCAATCAGATCCCTACAAGAAAAGTGTGAAATCTTGGAGTTTAAACAGGAAGGAATTGAAAACGGGGCCCGACACAATGACCTACGGAACCAAGGGATACGAACCGCAGTTCCAGACAAAGCCCTGGCGGAATATGTGGGAGACCCCTTCCAGTCCTTGCTTCCTCAGCTGGACAAATCCCAGCTCATTCTGGACCGCGCCCACAGGTTGCGCCCGCGCAGAGGGGTGGAATCAGACCCCCCCCCCCCCGATTTCATAACTAGGGTGCACTTTTTCACCACAAAGGAAGCTGTCTCGGCAGTCAGCCGCTCGCAAGACGAATTATCCTTCCAAGGCTCTCCCCTACCAGATCTATCAGGACCTCTCCCTCCTCACGCGCCAAAAGAGGAAGGCCCTTCAGCCTTTAACTCTCTTTCTTCAGGACCACCAGATTCGATATAGATGGCTCTTCCCGACAGCCCTACAGTTCTCCTATAAAGGCACCTTACGGATAATTGGCCACCTCGAAGATGTGGGAAAAATCATGCATCCAGTCTCATCCACGCCTCCATCCTCAGAAAGCACTGCTGACAAGGGTTCCACCTCCCCATTGAAGGCTGGGCAGACTCCATGGTCCAGTGTCCCAAGACACGGAAGGAAAAGATAAACCATCACAGGAAGGAAACTTGGGCAGGAGCGCCAGGTCCCAAGAGACCTGAGACTTCACTACATAGCCCTATTTTACTTGTCCACCCATGAGCCCAGGTGACGGGACCCTGTTCTTCCCCCTTGTCTGGGATCTTCCTCTACCCAGGTGGAACCGCGCTGATCATGAGAAAGCAGATGAATCTCTACAGTCGTTGCAGTGGGCCCCACCCCACGGCCCATGCCCATTTCCAAGGTACTATCCACCTATGAGTCCTTGGAATGACGCACAGTTCTTGTTCCTGGCTCCAGCCATTTCGGCCGGGAGCAGTTGTTTGGCACAGTTGGCCAGGGTCGTTGCCGGATCCATAAGACCGCCCCCCCCCCTTTGGTTAAAGCTCAGCCCTCCCGTTGGAGGTTTGGGTTAAAATTCCAAGAGCAGGATGGTACACGGCTATGGACTCTTCAAAATGATGGCTGACTCACACTCATCCCACCCCCCCATCCGAATCCAGCAGCAATCTCACTTCCCACCCAGGAACACCACACCCTGAGATTCGTCTCCCTCAACGTCAGAGGACTAAACTCTTCTGCCAAGCGCAAATCGATTTTGCAGAAGCTACAAGATGAGGATGCAGCTGTGGTCCTGCTCCAAGAGAGAGAGGAGGTTGCCCTTAAGGTTTTTGGATTGGTGCAGGAAAAATTCATTTTAAATTTTAAAGGCACATGTTATTATTACAGCATGTGTATACTTTTATGGCAAGTGGAAAATGTCAACTTTATGTTTTCCTATGTCATATGGTATAATTAGTAAAAGAAGTGCTGGTGGGACTTCCTGTATCTAGTCAGGAACGCCACCGGCAAATGACCGAGCTGTCTCGAATTTTAGAAACCCCTTCTTGTACTAACACAGAGTACAGAGCTCTATTTGTTCTCTGCGTGTAGTAACATGTGGAGTATCGAATAAAGTACTGCACCATGCTCGGCTGATGAAGACCCAAGGAATTGGAACTGGATTGCCTCAGCCCTAATGAGGCAGAATCAAAATTAATGCCCGGTTGCATCTACTAACCTAACGACCAGTTGTGGTTCCTGAAATACCCGAGGGTACAAACATTTGATGCAGAATAACTGGCTGGAAGGTTTAGACATAATATGTGTTCACGAAACATGGATAACTGAACTTCCTATCTCAGATGCCTATGACATAATCCTTTAATCCAGCAATCAAAAATGACAGGGGGAGACCCAGGGCCGGGCTTTTAACACTAACCTGGAAAGGCCTAGGTTATATAATCATGGAAACCAGAAACGTATCTCCCTATATCCAGATGACTCTCATAAAGAAAGAAGACAAACATAAGGGTGGAAAAGAATTAATTTACGTCATCAACGTATACTGGCAGCACAAAGCCACCAAACCAGCGTGCTTTATTGACTCAATAACTCAGTTAATTGATGAGATAAACGAACAAACCCAACCAGCAAACATTCTAATGTGTGGCGAACTGAACATCAACTGCATAGTAGAAAATATACTCCCTTCAAACAGCTACGCAGAGTCCTCGAATGTGGCAGCACAATGGTGTGCTGAAATGGAGGCCAGAAACATGCATATGTTAAATGTCAATACCACAGGAGACGTACCAGCCAAAGCAGTCTGGAGGAGAAATAATCAAGAATCGATCCTGGATTATTTCGTCTCTGAAAGCCTACACCGACGGGTATTAACCCTACAAGTCTTAGAAAAACTGAGAGTGACCATAACATGGTAAAATTGTGCTTTTCCAAGTTGGCTATAAAGTCTCATGACTTCTGGAAGAAAACTATTTCAACTGACTCAAGCAGTATAAGACTGAAACTAGATGACAACAAGGTTAAATCTGTCAGATTGGCCTATCAGAGAGAAGATGACGTACTGGAATACAGCCATCTCCTGACTCAATTTCAAGAAAAAAAAACAAGTTCTTCGCATGATGGGATTTGCACCTAAACACACATTTGATCTGGAGGTGCTGAAACAAAAGCGGGAAATGAAAATGCAAATTCGGACAGTCCTAAAACGAAATCATTCTGAATCAAATATTGAGAAAAAACACATAACCCAGACGTACAAAAATTGGCTAAAGTCACATAAGGCAATCATGAACCAACGAGACGCTGAAACTATGTTATCAAAACTCACAAACAAAAATCCTAGAGAGTTTTGGAGCATTATTAATCAACTCGAGGCCTCTCAACATGCCACTCAGTCAAATATGGTGTCAGAAAATTATTACATTACCCATTACAGTCAACTGTATAGTAAAATGGGTAATACAAAAGAACCAGCGTTTCCTCACTTGACCTCCTGGGATCTCAAATTTAAGGAAACTAACATCCTGAACAGCATAAAAAAACTAACTACTTTGCGAGCCCCTGGACCTGATGTGCTGACTAACTATACCCTAAAACTTAATCCGGAAGAGTAGAATGGCCTATGTCACCTGTTAATCAACAAGATTGCTGCTTCTTGCTCCACCCCGACATTGTGGAAAAGTGCAGTTATTGTCCCTGTATTTAAAAAGGGAAACTGAGCCAACCGTAAGAACTATCGTCCAATTGCACTTCTCAATGTGCAAGGAAAAATCTATTCAACTGTTCTGCAACATCAACTAACTGAATGGAGCCTTCTGAGTGACCATATTGACAGAAGACAAACTGACTTTGTAAAAGGGGTTGGTTGCAGTTTGAACCTTCTGATTGTGAATATCCTGAAAATGGAAACATTACGAACTGGTGGAAGGATTTATCTTGCGTTTATTGACTTTGCTCACGCGTTTGATAGTATCGACCGTGAGATTATATGGTCTAAATTAACCTGCTGGAACTGCCCTCTAAGTTTACCTCTGGCAATAAGAGAGCTCCATATGAATACAAACATCAGGATTCGACTGGATCGAGCTGGGAAATTATCCACAGCAATATCTACTTACTGTGGAGTAAAACAAGGGAGTCCTCTGACTTCCATCATTTTTAACCTCTTTTTGTCTGACATTGCCCAGACCCTTGATAGTGCACTTGCGTTTCCTCCTAAAATAAATGGACGTCATATAAGCCGTTTACTCTATGCAGATGACCTAATTCTGCTAGATGTAACTCCTATATGATTACAAAGACAACTACACACTCTAGAAATATACGTCCAGACCAACGGTCTCAGCATAAACATCGCTAAATCAGAAATCCTGGTACTTAAAAACCTAAGAGGGGAAAACAGAGGACACCCATGTAGGTTTCGCTGGCATCTTGAAAAAAATCCCCCGCAAGTCAAGTCGATCATCAGATATTTGGGGATGTTAATCAACTCAAGTGTGAATGATGCTCCATGGGTTGCGAGTGTGAAAACAAAATGCCATCAACTGGCAAATCAAGCATCAATCCTGCACAAAAAATATGCCCAATACTCAATTTTGCCAGTCCTTGCTTTTTATAAACGAAAAGCAGTCCCTGCGCTCATTTGTGGAGCCGAAAGTGAGCTCACACCAAGTCTGGAACACACTTGAAAATATTTTTTGGTCTAAGGTGTTAGGATTACCACGAGGAACCCCCACAGCATGTATCCGCCATGAACTCAGCTTAATATCCATTCATGCTAGAATCTGCTGGAACATGCTAAATTTGTATCGTAAAATCACAATTAAAAACATCCCCCTGCAATTTAAAATCTTGCAAAATGTGGAAAACGCCATTCAACAGAATGTATTTACAGCCTGGTTTGATCGTTGCTAAATAATTCTAAATGATTTAAATACCTGTATTGACACACTTCATACTAATCCAAACCTAGTTAAAAAACTGTTGTGGAGAAGTGATTGGATCGCAACTGGGGACCAAAGAAGGAGTCATAATACCATGAAAGATATCCCTAGTGACAAAAGATCCTTTAACAAAATACAAAATTTCTTAAAATTGTTTCCTGACCCGCACCGACGAGATCTTTACATCAAATTTCATCTGAATCTGTTTAAAACAAAAGAGAAAGACAACCAGTGGCGGAAAAAAGGCTCAAGATCGAAAGTCTGTAGACTATGTGGTCTGTATGATGAAACATTGTAACATCTCTCCCTATTCTGCACAGATCTATGCACAGAGAGAACTAAGTGCCTGGGACAATGTATCCTGGAAAGACCAGCTTTAAATGCCAAAGAATGGTGGCAAATACTATTTGATGAAACAGAGAAAATTAACAGTCGCTTTAACATTTTTCTTGGAAGCTCTTAATAAGCGGCTTATAAATCAACCTGTTAGTGTCACACAGTTGCCGGCTGCTATCGCTTCTATCTAGAAATCAGTGGTTTGATTGCTCCTTTTTCCTTTTTGCTTTTTTCTCTTTGTTTTTTCTCTCTCCTTTTGAAATCACTTATGTAAACAAGGAAAAGGAAAGAATGAACATTTTCTTTCGTTTGCCCCTCAGAAATTTTTCTTTCCTTATTTACTTAATGTATTTGAGCCCAAAGTTATGAGGAAGGACCTTTTGTAATGTTCTCATGTTTTTCTACTGTTGTGACTTGATGAAATCATATTTTAAAGGTTTGTAATAAACCATCTAAAATAAAAAATAAAATAAATAAATAAATAAAAATGATCAATGACATCTATCTAGAGATCCAAGTCTGGATGGCCACTCACAGTCTGTGTTTAAACGAAGACAAGACCGAACTCCTGATCATTGCCTCCCAAGCTCGGTTAAACAAACTAGACAAACGCTACTCCGCTTTCATCATCGATGGAAACACCATGGGCCTGATTCATGTATTATTTGCGCCAAAAAAAAATGAGATTTGTGCGCCATTCTGCCTGCAAATCCCCATTAGTTAAACAGGGATTTGCAGGCAGAATGGTGCTCAAATCCCCTTTTTTGGCGCAAATAATCCATGAATCGGGGCCATAAATGTTTCCAGCGAACATAAAATGCTTGGGACCTACCTAGATTCTACCTTATCTCTTAAAAAGACAATTTAACTCCACAGCCTCATCTACTGCCTACACCAATAAACTCATAAATCCCTGCAAACATTTCTTATCAACTAACAGCTGTATTACATTAGCTAGAGCTCTGATCCTTTTCAAGATGGATTATTGTAATACATTATTCCTTGGCTCATCCTCTTGGAACTTAAACAAACTTCAAGTTCTCCAGAACAATGCCTTAAGATCAGTCCTAAGCATCCCACGCTCGAGTCATATCTCCGCATTCAGGAGGCATGCACTTTGGTTACCCGTTTCGCGACAGAATCACACTTCGATCTCTTGTCATCACGCACAAATGTCTTTCAAACACGGCCCCTAAATATCTGACAAATATATTTGCCAGACGTCAGTCAGACAGACCGACCAGATCTAACTACCTCAACCAACTCACCATCACAAAATATAATTTAAAAACTGCAGGAGGCTCCAGCTTCCCACTGTTAGCGGCCAAATGTTGGAACTCTACCTCCAGCCATTAGAGCAGAACCCTCATTCTGGTCCTTCAGAGCCAAGACCAAATCCTGGCTATTCGCCCAGACTTCCTTCTAATAGCGATATCTATCCCTCACTCAACAGACTGTATAGGCCTGGTTGATCTAACTGCTCATTCTTTAACTTGTATCCTTGATCACTGTATTTATTGTAAATCTAGTGTACAGCTTGCTTCATGTCCGATATTGTGCCTTGTAAAATTTCATGACTCTCAGTATTGTAATTTGTTAACATGCCCATCATAGCACCTTTGTAAAAATGTGTTGCTTTTCTATATTGTGATTTGTTTGTGTAATCTACCTGTAACTTTCCATGTACCTAAGTATAAGCGCCCAGTTACCCTTGGGTTAGGTGCGCTATATAAGTAAATAAACTAAACTAAACTCAAACCAAACGGCCAAGGGAGTTGACAAATGGGTCCACATGTCAAGATAGGTAATTCCCTACATCGATCAAGCGCTGGCACAGATCCAAGGTCAAAGGTGTGACCTCTATTGACTTGACCTAAGGCTACTGGACAGTACCTGTGCATAAGGAAGACCAGTACAAGCTGGCCTGTACCTTCTGGGGCAGCAGTACACGTGTACACGAACCCCCTTTGTATACATAAACTCCGGCAATGAGTTCAACATCTTTCTGCATAAGGCCATGCCCGATTTGGGCGAAAGGGGAAACCTGGCCTATGTAGATGATGTTCTGATAAGAGATCAACAGTGGGGGAACATATAGCAGAAATCTGCTATGTTCTGCCCCAGTTGCAGAAAACCGGAGCAAAACTGTCCTTTCAGAAAGCACTGTGGTTTAAAACCCAAGTGAATTTCTTAGGCACGAGATCAGCCCTGATGGTCTCAGTCCCCAGGTGAAGATGGTTCAAGCCTTAGTGAAATGAATAGGCCCTACTACGCTGCAAGAATTAAGAATCCTTCTTTGACTCAGTAATTATAGTCAAAAGTTCATTGAAGACTATGGAAGGGCACTTGACCTTTGGTCCATTTATTAAAGGTTGCAGTCAAGTGGGAGTGGGGTCCAGAACAATATGAGGCAGTTAAACAACTGACAATCCTTTCCCAAGCTCCTTTTTTTGGTTTACCCCATCAAGAACATGGAGTTCTTCTTGGAGACAGAGTTCTCAGATACTTGCCTAACAGCGGTATTGTACCAAAAGCATGTGCAAGGTCAACAAAGTCATCTCGTACGCGAGAAAAAGGTTGTCTTCAGTGGACAAAAAATTCAATGACTGTGGAAAGGCACTCCTGGCAACAGTGTAGGCATTGAAAAACTACCGCTCATTCATACAATGATTTCTAACTTCTCTGCACTGCCAATGGATTCTAGCAACAGACACGCACCATACTTTTTTTTATTCCTCACCTGCCACAAATCTCTTACCAAGGCCAGTAATCTTTGAAGTCCCTGCACGACCTCGCTGTGTTTCGCAGTCCCACTCGCAATGCGAAATTCCTCTGTACATGTGTGTGGGGAGCGCCAACGGATTAGATCCAAAGTCAGAGCTCGACCCTCTGAAAACTCTGTCTTTCTGTCTCCTGAACCCAGCACGAAATCCCAACTCGCCTCACTTTTCCTCTTCAGGAAAACTCTTGATTCAGCCCTTTGTTGACGTGGCTTGTCTGCCTACAATTTCTACCAATCAGAATAAAAAGAATGTGCCCTGTGTCAGCCTTTGTTTTCAATACAATGAGACTTGATTCCAGAGCTACTGTCTCCTTTTGCTTCCTGCATATTTCTGCTCTCTACAAGCTGAATAAAACGCTAGTGTGCATTTCCTCATGGAAAAAATGAATTTTAAACAGTGCGCCCAACACATGGATTTTACCTCATTGTGCATAGACTGCATTATCATGTTAGAAATTAGCACTTTAGTAGTGTTAGTAATGTTAATCAGTTATGTATTCCTATGTAGTCTTCACACATGAAGCATCCAATATAAATTGCGCACCTCATTATTTTAACCTGGCAGCACACTACGTTTTTCTATGTGTGCTCTGAATGCCTGCAGTTTCAAACTGGGCCTGGCTGTGTACTTTGTATGCTAGCAATAGCGCTATATATTATATAGTGGCGAAAATGCTATATACTGGCAATAAAAATGCTATATACTATACGCTGGCAATAAAAACCCTATATATATCCTTACAGAACATTAGTAATTCCAGAAGTACTTCCTGGATTGTGTCCATGCAAGGCTTTCCAGTGGAGGTCAGATATGGCCAAAACTACACGAGTCCTCTAGCACAAGGATTGGCAGACTTGCATGATTGTGCTCATGAAAACTGTCTTCAGGATAAAAGTCTAATGACCCACAACAATATAGAGGCGTACTTAATGTACATGCACAAGGTCTATGAAGAAGACAGAGGTTGGGGGTGTGTGGCTAGAAGGCCATGCAATAAGATGTGTTTCCGGAGGTGCTCCTGCTGATCCTGTGGAAAACGGAATAGAAGCTATGCAGAAATATCGTCCTGAATGGGAAATTTGGAGGCACTGATGCATAAAGACGTACTGCATACTTTGAGCGTGCAATGGGCATCATTGGTACTGTCAATTGCAAGTAACAAGCCTTCAGAAGATTTTAACTGTCCTCCGTTGAGAAACCAAAATGGCGGCACCCCGGGAACAAAGAGAGGAGTCGCAGAGACAAAGGAACAGAGTTGAATAGCTTCCCGTGGCGGTGCTTGGGGCTGATTAAGCAAGTGGCAGTAGTTGGAAGCAGAGGAGAAGAGCGGCTACACTTTAAAGCCACTTGGTGTGCATTACGACGAGAGCCGGGAAGACATAGTGAGAGGATACGTAACGCACCTAAGAGAAGAAAGGTGCACCAAGCTTGAGGGATGGCCAGACCAGCAGATGCAGCTTTGCATTCGAGCGAGCGGCCCGGAATGTCAATTATGGTGGTGGAGTGCGTGTCACTGGGCTGTGCTACTGTATCTGAATGGGGAAGTAGCTGGAAACGGATACACAGTTGCTTTAATACCTGAATGCTGAGGCGGCGCGATACGGAAAGTAGCTACAAAAGACCCTGGCGCACCACAGACACCAGTCATTGATGCTCCACAGGCCGGGCGCTTGCAATGCAGGGCTGATGGAACTTCTCACAGACTTACCGGGATATGGTAAAGCTCCCTGCACCACGCTGAGTCCCGACAGTGGGGTTGCAACCAGGCATGCGAGCTGCGGTACACAAAGCAGACCGCACAGTGCAAGCTTGTTACACTCGCTTGTGCCAAGACAGAGAAATAATCTGGAGGCGGCCTGAATCGGATGCGGAAGACTGGGAAGCTGGTTGGCAGGGATTGGCAATTGCAGATAAAAGCGCTGCAAAGCAGACTTTTGACATAGCGGATACAAGAGGAAGCATCATTACGGCTGCTAAACACGGTACAGGCACAAATCGCTGTGGAGTCTTTAATCCTTGCCTGGAATAGTTATACCATAAGGTGCCTGTGTAACTGGCTGCAGCAGATCACAACAGTTAATACACAGCTACGAATACAGCACTCCCCCTTGTGGCGCATTGGATTCTAGAGGTGTGCAGACCATATCAACCCGTTGGACGGTTGGTAAACTCAGGAGGCAGTGGCGAGTCAGAGTGCCCTTCGTCCTGGCAACTCCCATAAAATGGCAGCTCTGTTGGAATGCTGGGATAATCTGAACCTCTGCATTCAAGCAACTTAGTTGAACGAAGGATTCTAGTGTTGGCAAGCCGGGGAATGGTGCGGGCCAGACTTGATTATAAATGCGGATGCCTGGAAGTGTCTAGCTAGCTAGCGGTGCAGGCTGTATAGCACATAGGATGGAAGATGATAGCAGTTGACGGAATATAGAGCATGCAGATGTGCCACTGACAGATGCTATAGGCCTCTGGTAAATGACCGACAGTGAGATCGGAAGGAGAAGTGCGCAGGGAGGTCAAGAGGACGAGTATACCCCCGCATTCAGTTCAGTGGTGTTCCATGACCAACACCAGTGGCAAGGAAGAACCGCATAACTAAGCAACCGGGAAGGTGGGGAGCACAGCACATAGTGAACGGAATAAACTAGCTGACGAAGACACTGCTTGCTGTCGCACCCCACTACTTTAAGAAGTAGGCGGTACCACTTGTGACGGCAATCAGAGCAGCAGAATATTTGGTAGCAACAATGGCGTCTAAACTGAATAAAACCAAGGGAAAGCAGTCCTCAATAAAAAAATGTGCAAGCCGACCCAGATAACGGGACAGAGCCAACAGGGAGAGGAAACCCACAGACAGAGCGACCAACAGACCCTGGAGGCCATTGCAGAGTTGAAGTCCTCACTGTAATTCAAAATGGACGCTGTCAGTGTGGATGTGACCCTCCTGAAACAAGATGTCAGGTTGGCTGAACGCACAGGAGTGCTGGAGTGAGAGGCGAAGACAAATACGACCAGTTGCACCGCAAATGCCAATGAAGTATCCACACTGCAACAAGTGCACAATCTGAAGAACAGGGCTAAAGAGGAGGAAGGACAGGCACGCCGGAATAATGTACGCATTGTAGGGCTCCGAAGGGAGAGGCGGACCCAAACCCCACAAATGTCATCGAAAACATGTTGCTGCAAGAGATAGGAGCGAAGTTACTCACCCAGGGGTTCACAGTTGAGAGGGCACACAGGGCCCTGATGAGAAGACCGCCACCAGGAGCCCCGCCTCGACCGATCATTGCTACAATATTGAACTACAAGGATAGGGAAAAGATCCTAGAGCACTTCTGGAAGGGTGGGACGATGAGCAGAGCATCAGCGACTATCACGGTGTACCCGAATTACACGATCCTGGTACAGAAGCAGAGGCTGAGCTATGTGTCGGTCAAAAGGAGGTTACGCGCAACTAATCTAAAATACATGCTGTTATACCCGGCAAAACAGAAGGTCTTGTATAAAGACAGATTATTTTTTTTTAGAGGATGCGAATACATGGATGGACACACCAAGCTTCACGTCGGAGGCAGATGACCAAGCGAAGAACGGAAAGGATGAGTGTACCTGCATTGCTTCAACATTGTACTTTTGAACAGTTCAGATACATTTGTGTAATTATCCGACTAATACCATTGGACTTGAGACAGAAGCATAGCCTTGAATAAGATAGTAACTAAGATAATGTGCTGCCAGGGACGTTTGATTGCTCGAATAACTGTGTTTTATACTGTTGGATAAATGCAGGAGACACAGGTGCTGCTCAGGTGTAAGCAGCGCTAGGAATCACGCTATCACCCCAAGTAGTTATTTTAGTTAGGATACTGGTAGTGCGGTATCCTCCCGCTGCGCTCCTAGTACCAGCAGCGGACCGAGAAAGGGACGAGATAGGGAGATGCCTCATATCCAGGGTTGGAACTGGGCAAAAGTTGGGAATGGTTGGAGTACAGGGATGAGTGGGAGTTGGGGTAGTTAAAGGAAAGTTGTCCTATATCGATACACAGGGGAAGGGAAGAGGGAGTGTGCATGGTGGGAAATAAACTAAAATGGTTGTAGAATATGGGTGATCTCAAAATTGTAATTCGGAATGTTAGAGGGTTGAACAGCTATATAAAAAGGAATCAGGTTATGACATATCTTAAATGCCAGAAAATAGATACAGCGCTCCTACAGGAGACTCCTCTGACCAAAGATAAACTGAACACGCTAGCACGGAAGTGGAGTGGAACAACGATGGGCTCATCTTACTCAGCGTACGCTAGGGGGGGGCCCTGATCTGCGTTGCACCGAGGGTCCCGTTCAAGGTCCTTCAGTCTGAGGTAGACAGAGATGGCAGTATGGTCATTCTTAGGGGATTGGTTGAAAGTAAAGAAATATGTGTCATTAATACGTATCCCCGAAATCAGGGTACCGCTACTTATTTTAAATAGTTATATCCCAAGATTAGCCCGCAAAGGGACTGTGTGATGATATGGGGAGGAGATTCGAATTGCACTTTGGAGCCGACAATGGATAGGTCAGATGGTAAATTCTCTTGCCCATACCCAGCTACCAAGGCGTTGAATGTACTGTTGCATATGCTCAAACTAGCGGATATATGATGGACAATGTACCCACAGGACAGAGTATATTCACATTACACTGCTCTGCAGAAATTATATACAAGGTTGGACTATGTGTTTGTTGTGGAGGAGGCACTGCATGAGTTTACACAAGCCGAATTTAAAGCGAGGGTTCTGTCGGATCATGCCCCTCTGGTGATCTCTTGACAATTGTTACCCCCTCAGGCCAAAATCCCAACCTGGAGACTTAGGGTGGAAGCTCTGAAAGATACTGGGTTCTGTGAACATATGAGAGCTGTGGTGCGGGAATACTTAGTACAATACCAGCAGTGTAGACTCAGCCGGTACACTTTGGGAGGCCTTTAAAGTGGTAATAAGAGGAGCAGTGATGGCCCAATCTAAGGGGATGGAAGAGGTAATACGAGATTTACAAAAGGCAGAAAAGAAATTGGAATCTATAAGGCGGGCTGGTAATCGGTCGCTTGAACAGGCTAAGGAAGTGTCCTGTCTAAAATATGAATGTAAAGAAAATTGGGAAAGGTTAGGTAAATTAAGCTACCAGAAATACGTCGAGAGACAGCATGCAGAAGGAGACAAACCTGACAGACTGCTGGCCTGGTTGTATAAAAGTGACACAGCACGGTCGCCTATCAGAGCTGTGAAGTGGGTGGATGGGATATTGCAGGAAACCCAGGAAGGAGTCGGAGTGTTTTTCTGATTATTACAAGCACCTGTATAGTGAATCCATGGATGGAGTAGAAGAGGACATACAAGGAGCGTTGACGGAGATTGATCTCCTTAAATTAAGTAAAGAAAAGTGATAGTTTAGAGAAGCCCATTGCGATTAAAGAACTAGAAAATGTGATCAAAGAACTACCTACTAATAAAGTCCGTGGGGCGGATAGGCTCCCCAGAGAATTTTATAAGGAATATAGGGCCGATATCCTCCCCCCACTGCTAGCAGTGTTAAACAAAGCACTAGAGTATGGTAAATTACCCGAGTCCTTTCTTAAACCTAATAAGCTAGACACAGAATGTGGATCGTACAGGCACCTGTCATTGCTGAACCAAGATGGGAAGATCCTTACAGCAGTTTTGGCACTGAGGCTAAGACCAGTGATAGGTAAGCTCATCCACCCGGATCAAACAGGGTGTGTCCCACACAGGAATATTACCAACAACCTGAGAACATTACATCATATAATAGATCATACCAATAGGGGTACACAGGAGGTATCAGTGGTGTCACTAGATGCTGTGAAAGTGTTTGACTCAGTTAAGTGGCCCTGGTTGCTGGCTGTTCTGAAGGGCTTCGTCATGGAGCCCACATACATTAAGTGGGTAAGGTTATTGTATAACGCACCAATAGCGAGAGTCAGGATGGGCTCCACTGTCTCCGAGCAATGGCAGCTGAGTAGAGGCACAAGGCAAGGTTGTCCATGGTTCCCAATGCTCTTCATACTAGCGTTGGAACCATTAACAGTTTACTTGAGAACAGAGTTTGGAGAGGTGGGTATAAATATATCGGAAAGAAAGCATTTAATTACGCTGTATGCGGATGACATGCTCCTGTACCTGCAAAACCCAGAAGAGAACTTACAATATGTCCAGATGTGATGATACGATATGCCATGCTGTTCCGGAATAACGGTTAACCCCCAGAAATCATGTCGGTATCCCCTGGGATGGTATAGATGGAAGCCCATACGCACACTACCGGTCTTGCCAATTAAATAGGAGTTGGACACATTTAGGTATTTAGGGGTGGACATATATCATGACCCCATGGAAGAGCATACGCACAATACGGTGAAGGCGAATGACAAAATTTAAAAGAGCATGTTGCTCTGGACGTAGTTACCACTGTCCATGATGGGGCGCGCATCATTACTGAAGTTGGTGGTGCTGCCGAGACTCCTACACTATTTTGCTAATATCCCGATCGCGATACCTAAGGGGTGTTTCAAAAAACGACATGGCATATGCAGGAGCTTCATATGGCATTATTCGAGGAACAGGGTGGCTCTATGGAAGCTCCAGAATCCATATGAACAAGGGGGGAATAAAGCTGCCCAATTTTGAGATATATTTTGTGGCTAGCCAGCTACAATTTGTGGCTAAATGGCTGTCGGAATGATCAAACACCGGAATCGAGGCTGCTACGGACGGTAGGTGCTCCCTTCTTTTTAAACAAGGTTATATGGCTGCCTAATTCGTACAAAATCAGTGAGCACCTTTTGATACGCCTTGGGTTTGCTGTGCGGCGCAGGGTGAGGGAACTGATGGGGGAAACACAGTGCCGTATTCACTGCAGTTCCATTAGTGACGCTGGAAGGGGTGGATGAACAGGTTAGGTGGAACGTGCAGAAGAATGGGGAACCCATGGGAGTAGCGACGGTAGGGGACGTACTAATAGAAGGGAAGCCTACAGATTTCGAAGAGCTGGCTATGGATGGTGCACCAGGGGCAGTACATCTCATACACACCTGGCTTTTGTGGGGTATAAGACAGAGGTGGCCAGAGTCCGACATGTCCTTACAGCCGGACGAGGTGATTGAGTCATTCTATAATATATCAGAAGGGGGACATGAAGTCTTGCATATATATGAGTTATTGATGTCTAAGGTTGGAGGGGAGGTGTATGAGATTAGACAGAAGGGGGAAGCGGACCTGAGAGCCACTCTCAGATGAAATGTGGAGTAGAGCTAAAAGGTATCACAAAAAAGTATTGAGGAATGCACAACTTCAACAGATACAATTATATCTGACCCCGAATAAAATAGACAAGTTTCATCAGGCAGGTTTTCAAGCTTGTCCGAAATGTGGGCAGGTGGATGCGGATTTGGTCCATATGTTTTGGGCATGTGTGCAGATCGGCAGATTCTGGAAAGAGGCGCCCCAATTACTGGGGAAAGCGGACATCAGCCTAGATGTGGATTCTCCCAGGGGTTGCCTGTTGGGCGGCTTCCCGAGGCCCAAATGAGCTAAGCATGTGAGCAAGCTTAAAGACCTAGCGTATATTCTGGCGAGGTGAAGAATAGCAATGAGGTGGAAGGCCCAAGCAAGGCCTGTGGCACGGGTATGGTGGAGGGACTTGTTAAAGTGGGCCAATGTGGAAACCGCGGTGTGGCAGGAGGCGTCCAGCAAGGAAGAGGAACAGGAAGGAAGAGGGGTAGAGGTGCAGAGACAATTGGTAGCTGACCTGACAGCCTCTGACCAAAACCCGATGGGAATCTCTGTATAAATTGTAACCGTAGGGATGTAGAGGGAAGTACGGAAGAAGGGAGGTGGTGGTTTGTGTGGGATGTAGGACGGGATGGGGAGGGTTGTTGGTGGGCGGGGATGTAGTGATGTTATAGTATGTGTTTTGTGTGATGATTAGCAGTGAGCATGTTGTTATAATCATATCTAAAATCAATAAAAATATATATTTTTAAAAAGAATACAGAGGTGGGCGGTATACCCACAGTTTGTTGATGGATGCTCCTATCATGTAGATAACGGGGAAAAAGAACCAGTTGTAGGCATTGGGAAAGCCTGGGTGAATGATGCCCAGGAGCCTTCTGGTTACAAAATAGGACCCCAAAGTAGTCAGGTGGCAGAGTTGATGGCCGTTTATAAAGCCATCCTCGCTGCAGAGCAGCACCAGCTCTGATTATGTCAGGAATGGGTTCATTGAGCACCTGATTAACTGGAAGAATCAAGGCATGCTTTGTACCAACAACAAACCCTTAAAGCATGGCAAACTGATCCAGTTAATTGATAATCTGGTGTGATGACCATCTATTGGAAGAAAATAAGAGTTAATTCCAAAATAGAGGGGCCAGACAAGACTGTTTGTTTGTTTATTTGTAGTGTGCACCTTGCACATTGTAGGGTGCATGTTTAAGAGGCAGTTACAAGTTACAGCAAATAGATACAATATACATTTTACACATATTTACATAAAGTTCAGAGCTTCGAATAGAGAGGAAAGGAACAAATCTAAGTATACAGTATAAACAGTCTATGTACAATGATCAATCGGTAATGAGATTAACAGATGTAAGGATTATAGAGAGGAGGCTAGGGCATCCCGTTCATGTAACCACAATGTGGTTTTAGCTTTGAGGGAATGGATGTAAGGAACGTTTCTGAGAGCATTAGGTAGGGTGTTCCAGAGCTTAGCCGCGAGGACTGGGAAGCTCAAGCCTCTGGATGTCTGTAGCTTGAAACTAGGAAAAGTCAGAGTGTGAGCCTGAGAAGATCTTAGTGGTCTAGTTGCTGTGTGTTTTATGAAGCTTGTGGATAGGTAAGCCGGAGCTGCGTTGTTCTGGGCCTTGTGTGTTAGAACAAGTGCTTTGAGGGATATGCGGTGAGTGATGGGTAGCCAGTTCAAGTTGTGTCTAGTGTTGGATATGTGGGAACACCTGGGGACGTTGAGAGGTGCCCTCATGGCGTTGTTCTGCATGACCTGGAGTTTATCAATGTTTCTTTGACTAGTCCCTAGGTAAGAGGGCGTTGCAGTAATCGATTTTGGACATGATGAGGGTTCTGGCGAGAATCAGACAGTTCTCCGTTGTCAAAAAGGGGCGACATGCTGTAATCAATTTACAAGTATAGGATGACGCTGAGACAACTGCGTTGGTTTGTCGATTGAGGGACAGAGTAGAGTCTAGATATATTCCAAGTGTTTTGTGACGCTGGAGACTTTGATATCGTTCCCGTCAATGATGAAGGAATTGTATTTGGGGTCAAGTTTAGAGAGTTTGTATTGAGAGCCAAGAATGATTAATTCCGTATTTTCATCATTAAGGCAAAGCCCATGATGAGCCATCCAGGCATGGATGTCACTGTAGACTGCATTGAGTGCTTTAGCATCTGTTACATAATCGCCAGTGATAGGGATGAGTATCTGGGCGTCATCCGTATAATTAGTGTAGGAGACACCCAGATAGTCAAGTATATCAAAGAGTGGTTTAGTAAACACGTTATAAAGTGTGGGAGATACACAAGATCCTTGTGGAACTCTGCACGGGACGTGGGCTGAGTCAGCTGCGGATAGGGGAGAGAAGACCCTCATGGTAATGTTTGCCAGAAAAGAGCTGATCCAAGATGTGGCTGCGTCAGAGAAGTGGACCGCAATTTTGAGGTGGTGGCAGAGGATTTGGTGATCGACCAAATCAAAGGCTGCTTAAAGATCAAGGAGGAGCAGGAGCGCCAGTTTTCCCTTGTCTTTCAGCTCCTCGATTTGGGTTTTCAAATCAATAAAGGCTGTCTCTGTACCGTGTCTGGGACGGAAGCCAGATTGTCTAAGCCCTAATAGATTGTTGGTTTCAAGATAGTCCTGGATTTGGAGATAGGCTGCGCGATCCAGAATTTTGAGAAGGTGGGGCACCGTGGTGATGGGCCAGTAGTTAGAGGGATTACTGGGATCAAGATTAGGTTTTTTGATTAAAGGGATGACCCAAGCATCCTTAAGGTTGTCAGGTACAATGCCCGATTTGAAGGAGGCATTAATGAATGAGGTAATGAATGGGGCGAGATCACGTGCAGCTTCCTTTATGACCGGTGCAGGGCAGGCATCACCTTGGCAATTGGAAGGCTTAAGCTTGATTATGATATTTTCGACTTCCTTGATGGTGAGGGGTGAGAAGCTGAAAGGTTTGAAGGAATGTTTAGGAGAAGGGGTTTTGTAAGACGGGGGTTACCCGTTGAGTCAGAGAGGTAGCTTTTTTTAGTATTAATTTTGGCTTGGAGCATGGCAATGTTGTCAAGCAGTGCCTTTTGAATATTGGAGCACCATTCAGTGTCTGGGGTGCACGTATCAAGCGGGGCGACAGGAGACTCCAGTTCCTTGAGGATCTTAAAGAGTTCCTTGGTATTTGATTGGGCTTGAATGATCCTTTTGTTATATACTTCATTTTTTGCAGCTAGAATGGCTTCTTTGTAGGTAAGGGAGGCTGTGGTAAGGTTGTTTTTGTTGACTAGAGACGGTGGGAATGATCTGGCTGACCAGCTAGCTAATACCCAAGCTGTGCAGGAGGATTTCATGGAAAAATAATCCCTGCTGGGTGTAATTGAAGTAGCTGCTGTCACCATGTCACAAACACGTGCTGTGAGAAACCGGAGGGTATTCTCACTCCTATTCCCCTGGTATCCTCTACACAGGCGGACAGGGAAAGGCCATTGCCTTTTGATCCTGACCCTGGGGGTGGACAAGTGAGGAAAGATCACCTGTGTGCAGGACCCTAGGGGATTGAGAGTGGGGTGTCTTTAGGCGAGACATGTTATGCCCCTTATCCTAATGTCAACCAACCTAGCCCTCTGCCAACCTTTAGAGGTTATTGTAGGTCAACTCCCCTTTTTTCCTCTCTTGGGACACCTGACAGTAGTGAGACAATAAAGAGACAGCTCAGGGTAAAGAACACCAAATACTCTCACCACTCTAGTACTGAGATGAGGAGGAAGCAACTGAGAGTAATGAACACCATTCACTTTCACCATTTAGGTACTGGGATGAAGAATATGCATGAAAGGTATGAAGGTCAGGCATGTCATCTTAATCAGAATCAGGCAGAATTGAATAATGTAATAGACCTGCAGCCCATTGAAGGACCGCAGGTGTATAAAAGGCAAAGCTATGAAGGAATGAAATTGAGAGACCTAGGCTTCTTGGACAGAGATCACTGTAAAACCCTGGGAGTCTGGAGGTAGCCGTGGTGGGACCCGAGGACGTGACTGGTAGCTGGCCTACATCCCCAAACCGCGGCAAGCCTCCCGTGTGCGGAGGGAATCCTCCTGTGTGAAGTGGGAGAAAAGGGTTGTGCAGCGAGGCACGAACACCAAGGACTCTGTGTCTGGCCTTGCAGATCCATTGAAGCCGCCTACGCCGACCGAGCTCTTGTCCCCATGCGAGCTGGGCTTGCGGAATCCGAAGCAGCAGTTAGAAGGAAGAAGGAAAGCAGCAAGGACCACCGGAGGAAGACGCTTACAACCGGTCAGTGCTGAGGAATTTACCCAGAGACCAGAGCACTCTGGGTGGGCTGCAAACGTTGTAAACAGCGCTGAGGGAATAAATACTTCAGTTACGAATGGAACTATGAAGTTAAATGAATGAATGAAAGGCAAATGGCGCAAAAAGCAGTAAATCTAATATTGAATAACGAACTGAATGAAAACAGCAAACCTGCTAATATTGAAAACTGAACTGAATGAAAACAGCTAATCTGTTAATATTGAATACCAAACTGAATGAAATACCAACCTGCTAATATTAAAAAAATAAACTGAATGCAAATAGCGAACCTGCTAATGTTTAATCATATACTGAAGAAAAAAAGGAAAGTAAACCGAATGAAGATCTCTGACTGCAAGTCAAGTTTTAAAAACTGTTTGGTTTTGAAGCTGCCTGTGAGAAACTATTTGTTGAATATCGAACTGCTGATAGGCGAACTAAAGGTTCCTGGTTGCATGACCTGTAATGGGTGGACTGTGTGGTCTGACAACTGCGCCAAGACCAGAGAACCCCTATACGCTGACAAGGAAACATACTATTGTGTCAAAAGGAAAACGACTATTGACATATAAGGCTTGGGGAAGGAAACCCTGAGCTGTGAAGAATTGTTGGAACTTAGCTTAAAGACAAAGCTTCAAGATACTTCTTTTTGTCACATCTTTTGATATTGAACTTGGGGAACGGAACCCTGAGACTTGCTGCCATGGAACTGTATTGAACTTGGGGGAAGGGCATCCTGACAGTTAAAAACCTGTGGAACTATATAACCTGAAGTCCAAGAGATGGTAACTTGAACATTGTGTTGAACTTGTTGATATTTGGGGAAGAGAAGCTGAAGAATAAGCTGGAAATAGCTCAGTACTTTTGGAACACTGTTTAATTTTTGGTTGACATCCCTACACATTGTTTTGATGTTAGTTGTGAGGGCAAGCGTAGGTTTTGGACACAGGCAGACTTTTACGTTGAACTTATTGACACAGACTAGCCTTAGTTTCTTTAGGTAGGGAAATCCCACCTTATCGTAGGACAAGTTGGGCCTTACCCCATCCTGACATTTAAGTTAATAGAAAGTATTTCTGTGACATTGAATTTGTTGTCTGTGTCTCCTTCCATGATGTGAACCTCACAGTGCCAACAGTGAACTCTCGACTGCTGAGTGACGTAAAGATACCCCAGATGAAGATTTGATCACAGCACAGAAAGAGGACCCGATCATTGGAAAATGTTATCGATACATTGAAAACCCAGTGAGTTTTCTTCTAACCGAGTCGGATTCCACTAGTAAAGAGGATCACTTGGTGTTAATGAAGAAGCATACCCATGACACGGCCACTGCCGGTCATGGGAGGTTTCCTACGACATTGGAAATCTTGTGCGAGGTTGTCCACTGGCCACACATGGGCCAGGACCTCAACATTTGCCTAAAGGGGTGTCTTTTGTGTGCTCAATTCCAACCCAGTTTACTCACACATAGAGATCCACTACAAAAAGGGGAATAACACTGCCTTGGTCAGATTTGCAAGATGATATCATGGGGCCAGTGATTCGTACCTCCAGAGGAAACGAGTACAAATTGACTGTAACATGCTTGTTTGCAAAGTGGGTAGAATGTCTTCCTGGCCCAAATTGTAAGGCAGAGCCACTGCCACACTAATGATCAACCCCATCTTTATTCGTTTCGGCCTCCCGCAAAGGATTGAGTAGGATTGAGGAAGTCGTTTTACCAGTGAGGTGATGGCGAAGATGTGGGTGATTCTAGGAGTAAAAAGAGAACTCCACATTGCCTACCGCCCAGCCTCGAGCGGGGGATGGAGATACAACAAGACAATTGTGAGCTTCTTAAAGACATTTGTGTCAGACTCTAGAACCAGTTGGGACATTCGATTGCTGCTCGTCCTGATGGCAATTGGGTCTACGGAAAAAAAGTGGTTGTTCCCAAGGATTAGGGAACTCCCGTCCCCTGCACACTATCTAATATCTGTAAATACAGATCAATAAGTAAGAAGATTTTGATAATGATATGCACAGCATTTTTCAAATAGTAATCAATAGCAGTCGGTCAATATAGTTGAATGATAATCTCACAAGATCAAATTTTATCAGAAATTCACAAATGTATTAACATTGTTGTGTATAATACAGCCCAACGCGTTTCGAGTTTTTTTTCACTCTTCTTCAGGGGCAATAGCAAATTTCATTAAGTTTCTACAAAGACAAGGAAATATGTATATCTTAGCATATTAGATACAATCATCTGTTTCATATTTACATAAAATAACTCAAAACATTCTACAGCGATCAATAACGCAAATTATAGAAGCTACTGGGTCCATTGAAGACAAGAACCTATCAGAGCTTACATAAGTCCAACATATTTATATAACAGTAAACTGAAGTTATTCTTTCAACAATGTGTTGCCTAAAAAACCTTGAAGATACAGGATTTTGTAGTATGAACCAGAGTAAACAAAAAACCAAAATATTTCCTATAATAGATAAGTTCATCAAAGGATGCTGCTGCACTCAGAAAGGGCAATAGAGCCCAAAGGTAGAAGGATAAGTTACCATCCACGGTGGGATGATTAGAAGCTAGTGAAGTAGGAAGAGGTAGTAGTATGTCACAATGTGCAGGCTTCTAAGGCCATCACAGATCTTTCTTATCTAGGGCAAGATTTCAAATAGAAGACAAAATTGGGTAAGAAAAAGCTCTCATCTAAAGGTGTGGGTTTTAAGAAATGTATCTCCTTTTTGAAAAGAAGAAACTTACATGCAGTCATATGAAGTAATACTTCAAATCCGGAGCATTAGCAACCCCAGTTGAGAGGTCCAATAAGTTGGTGTCTTCAGAATACCATTTAGTACAAAGGCGCGTGGTTGTACTGAATTCAACTAAAAAGGTTAAGTAAAGAAAAAAAATCAGGTAAGATAACTAAGTAGATAAGGTCCCGTCATAGATTTCAAAAGCGGGTATAATGACTTACTTGTGAATTGAGGTCCAAAGACAAGAGCGTCATGGTGGGTTGCATCTGCCAATCTAGGATGTGACTCTACCCTGATTTCACTAAGTTTAAATACTGCCTGCGTGGTGACGCGAAAGCGTGCATGCACAACAGTATCTGTGTATAATGCGCATGTGCGCCATTCTACGCGAAGTCCTGAGAGGTAAGCGTCATAACAATGACTAAAGAGATGTACATGCGCGGTAAACGTCAAAAACAAATGACGAAGCCACACGCATGCGCTGTTTGCAGAAAATCGCGTTGACTAGTAAGTAGGTCTGGATCTAGCGAGCCAGGGAGCAAAGGATAAACTCATAGATGTAGAAACCTAATAGTCAAGGATTAGTTACTGAAGACGTAAATGAAATACATTCAAATATTACTCGGACTAAGGTTCCGATTGAAACTAGTGCTGGATGAATTTTCCCGGATGTTAATAGTACTCCACATTTAAAAAAAGCAGAAACATAAGACATAAGATATTAACAGTTTCATAATTAAAATTTGCTGTTCCAATCTGGATGCACACTCTAATTTTGTTTGAGAACATGTTAACGGTAAAATTCGGTATAGACAATTACATAGTCATCATTTCCTGTTCTTTTGCAATTGGGTCTACACCATCTTCTGCAACAAAGATTTCTCCCTTTGAGCTTATGACTGGGCCAAAATGGTGTTACCTCAGCATCTGCTCTATAGAACTCAGGAGCAGACACTGATGAATTCGTCCACCACTCATGAGTATATTGAACATTTAAGGAAGCAGTTCCAGCACGCTTCAGCTCAGCGCAATTTAGAAAAGTCGGGTGAATTAATACCTGTACAATTTTCAAAGGAATCGGACCAAGGAATGGAAATTCCTTCCATCTTGGCATGGGAGCTTTGAAATTGTAGATACAATATCACCTGTTGTATACAAGATGTGCATCCTAAAAGATAGACAGAAGAGAAATGGGTCCACATCAATCAGTTGAATAGCTATCATCCCAGACAAGCTTTTCAACTGATTGAGTAGCCCAATGAAAGGTGAGCTGAGGGACCATCTGAGGAAGAAGAGTGAGGATGAAAACCCTGGATGGAGACTTATAACATGTGAGTAGTTTTTCATCGGTAATGTTAAGAAGGAAGTTGTAAAAAATGTAAGTGTCTATTATGTGAAATGTTATGTCCTTTTCTATGTAATGTTGTTTTTTCAAATGCTATGTCCTATCCTCCAGGGGGAATATGTTTTGTAAAATAATACTGAACCTCTTCCTATTTCTAGATAATTAACCTTTTTCCATTCCATCCTGGGGATCCAGAGGATTGGATTCCGGGGATGACCTCAGGGACCCAGGAAAAGGAGTGGGTTCTATACCCCCCAACAACCAAAGACAGAAAGGAAGGCTGGAGCACCCACTACCTAAGGAAAGAAAATTAGCCGGATGGACTCCAACTAGAAGAAAAAGAAATCCCCACTTTCCACTGCTCTTTCTCACGAAAGATCCAGATCAAATTGCTGGGGGTTGGAGGTTAATGATAGCCGCAGCACAGGAAAGGAAAGGCCAGGTTAGGCCTCTGATCTGAAATACATCGTTCACATGGAAAGGCACACTAAATAAATGACAGGCCTAAAACCTTAACAAAGCGAAAGGGCCTGGTGAGTGAAAGTGTGTCTAACTGAAAATGACACTTTACTTTCAGCACAAAAACTGATATCATTTTAGATAAAAAAAAATACCCATTGTGAATTACCAAAATGAACAACAGCATTTTACTTTCAATTCCCCTGTAAAAAAGAAAATGGCTGTGTGAAAATCAAGTGTGTGTATTTTGCAACTGTAAATGAACACCTGGAGAAAAGTGTTCAGCTGCCAAAATGAACACATTATAAGGAAGGGGTGAACAGTGGTAGAAAGAGGCAGGAATATAAGACTTCACATGGAAAATATATGTCCCCGATTTAAAAGTGTATTTTCTTTCAGATGCAACATGTGAATCTTTTTTGAGCACAAGAAAAACATGCATTTATTTTAAGTTGCTGGGCAGAATTCGCAAGTGGCTTCTCTGTGGTAGGTCTGTGGGGCTTCTTATCTGAAAGACATATCTCCTTGAAGCTTCTGCATGCTAGGTATTTACGATGGGCCATCAAAGGACCTCCATCTAAGGGTCAAGCCCTGTCTGACCCTGTTCGAGACTGGCCGAACAGTTGGCCCTCTTTCTTATGCATCCACCCCACCATCCCACATAAATCATCTGGACTGGGTGCTTCCGGTGACCACTTGCGCCTGGCTTGGCTTCAAGGAACACATGCAATCCTTTTCTGTGAGTAGTCATCTCACATTTTTCTCGTTGCACCGTGTTTTGAATTCTGCAGCCATTGTTGAATCATGTATTTTAGTGTGCCTGTCTGAAATTCGAAGTTAGGCATTGTCACATCTCCTGCCACTGTTGAATCATGAATTTTAGTGTGCCTTCCTGAAATTCAAAGTTGGCCATTTTCACATCTCCTGCCACTACTGAATCATGTATTTTTTTGTGTGCCTACCTGAAATTCGAAGTTAGGCATTTTCACATCTCCTGCCACTGTTGACTCATGTATTTTTAGTGTGCCTGCCTGAAATTCGAAGTTGTCTGGTTGTTTAGAGTGTCCCACCCCTTCACCCCCCTCTCGCCCTCTTTCCTCTTCATCTCTTGCACTTACTTGTTATTGTGCGTCTTACCCTTGGCTCCCTCCTCCACTCTCTCCTTCTTCATGTTTAGCACTTGCTTGTTGTAATGACCGTCAGGCACGTGCAATATTCCTTGTCATATGTTTTAATAGTTTTGTATTCCTCCTGTACTATGTCGTACCTCTAAACGCATTGCGCTTGCCCATTCTGAATATCCAAATGCGTATTAAGAATGTTAATCCTTTGTCTTACCCTTCCTGCGTTGGAGCACTTTGAAACACTTGTTTGTGTATATGCGCTATGTAAATGACCAATAAACAAATCCAAACAGGGCCAGCCTGGATGGGGTGCAGTACTCAAAGAAATACAAACTATCAGATCAAAATTGTGGTAACCTCAAGATTACAAAAATAAATGGCACACGCCAGCAGCGCCTCATGATGTCAGAGGGCTGAAGTGGGCCATCTGCTGCAGGATAAGAATCTCCTCAGCCCATCAGATCTCAAAGAACAAAAGGCTAATGCTTTTACCCCAGCCTTAAATCAACATTCAGCTCAGAGATGGGAGAGACTCTGAACCACATGTTTTCAGGGAAATGAGACCAAGAACCAAAAAAGAAACTGTTAAACTATCTGTATAAATATATGGTCATTAACTTACATTACAGTGTCATTGTATTCAATCATTTTGAGATAGTAATACTTAACAGAGTTGTGGCAGATCTCCTTTTAGAGCTAATTTTCAGGCGATGGTGTAATGTGAATTTCATTCAAGTGTGATTTAGGGAATTTTTGTTACAAAACAAAAGGTGTTCCTAGCTTCCCCCAAACAATTTGAAATCTGATGGTTGGGGAGCTAATGGTATGTTAAATTAGTTATTTGATTATTATATTTAATATTCCCAACTATGTTAGTTTTCGGATAAAGGGTGAAAAACCATAGTGTGCCATGCTCTACCGATTCGTCATGATTAGGGAAACACAAATATATCTATATTATAATGTTTTTTTGTAAATTGTAAACATTTGTCATGTTGTGCCTTTGAGTGGAAAAGCTGACAGCTAAAAAAAAATGTAAATGATAATTGTGTACATCTCCACTTCACTTTAATCATGGAACTCTCCTGGCCTATAGGCAGACAGGGGTGGAACCTTGGCAGAGGGAGAGAACTGCAGAGGTCCAATGAAAATTTGAGGCTAATAAGTTGACACCTCCTAATCTTAATATTTTGTGGGACGGACAGGAAATACAGAGAAGGAGAAAAAGGAGAGATGCTAAACATCTTGAAGGAGAACTGCCCTTAATCCACCTGGGCGTATCCTGAGACAGCTGCCTGACATCTTGAGTGGAGAGGCCTTCACATTGAGAGGCCTTAAACTTTGCCTGAGAGAGAGAAACTAGGGAAGCCAACAGCTGACTGGTCCCCTATTCTTAGGAGAGCCAGATGAGGGAAGAAAGCTGGCGACAATCACGGACTGAAGTGACCAGACGCTTTTCTGCCCAGAGGAGTCCTGTTTTCCCTGAATGTATAATAAAAAGAGTCCAATGTAAGTAGAAATGATCCATTTGAAACCAAGTGTGTGGGGGATCTGCCTGCCTGAATATCTTCCCTTTATAGTGGGGGGGGGGCATATTGTGTATACCCTTAGCATATTTGACTGTATATTCATTTAACTAACTCCCGAATTGATTGATGCAGGGGGAGCTTGGAAGAGTTAGAAACTTCCACCCTCCTTCTTAGCGGGAATAACGTTATCGTCACGTAAAGTAATTGGGAGCCTTTATTTTTCCTGTCCCCCCACTTTTCTCTAATGAACAGGGGTGTCCTAGCCACAAAAATGAAATTCCCATCTGATACCATTCCCAAACCTTGACTTTAAAACAAAAAAGTATTTGTATCATTCCCAAGCCTTGCCTTTGCAACAGAAAGGTGCTGGTTGCAAAATGAAATTCCCAACTGATACCACTTCCCAAAACCCTACCTTTCAACAATTGTAATTGTTTATTTGTAGAGCGCTGATACACAAGTGAAGTGCTTCGAAGCGGGATGGGAACTAGTGAATACAGTCACCATTCTTGGCCTTGAAGATGCTGAATGATCTAACAACAATAGCTAGCATACTAGGCGAGAGGCATATCTACTAGTGAAGTGCTTGACAAATGGCGTAGGGAGAAAAAGGGGGGAAGGGAAGAGGGAGACGAACATACAGTTAAATAAACAACAGTACTGGTCTGGCGAACATTTCAGTTTGCTTGGTGGTTGGTCATCCAGTGCACCTATGCATGAGTATTTCAAGCACGACCAGGCTAGGGAGGCGAGACAGAGGGACGACTGGACAGACCGACTTTGCTAGGCCAGGAACATTCAAGGTTGTATAAGTGCACAGAACAGGAAGTGCAAGGGAGGGGGACAAGTGTGCCCAGTCTAGCAGGGGCCAGGGTTAAGTGCAGAGCGGTTCCTCCTATCATGGAGCATATTGCAGTAGTGCCAGGCAGACTGCAGAGGCCCGGAGGCAAGTGAAGGAGTGGCGGGGGAGCCTGGGACCTGTGAGGCTTTGGAGGTGACCCAGGGGACCAGTTAGCTAACTGAGCAGGTTTGGGAAGAGAAGGAGGGAGGGAAGCAAGCAAAGAGAAGGAGTTTAGCAGGTTGAGATGGAGAGAGAAAGAGGAAGAGAAAAGGAAGGTCTTGAGGAGTTTCCGGAACTTGAGGAGGTCCGGCTCAAGACAGAGAGAGGTAGGAAGGCTATTCCAGAGAGAGGCACCTGCAGAGGATGGAGATCTACCCCAAATCTCTGTTTGGAGAAACAGCTCACCCGCAGAGAGTTGGAGGAGGATTAGTGGAGGGCTCTAGTAGGAGAGTATTTCAGAAGAGTGTTGTAGATAGTGAGACCCCCGGCCCCAGAAAGCCTTGTTGGCTATACCTAGGGTCTTGAACATGATCCTTGCAGCTACAGTGGGGAGAATTCAGTGCTGGAGAGATGCGGTCCCTGGGTTTGAGGCCAAGGATAAGTCTTGCAGTGCTGTTCTAGATAAGTTGAAGAGGTCATAGAGTAGAACGGAGAAGATTGAGAAAGAGACTGTTGCAATAGTCAAGTCTGGAGAGAAGCAGGGCTCTGGAGACAATGAGCCTCTGGCGGAAGGTGAGAAACTGTAGAATACCTCTGAGGAGGTGCCGCTGATAGTGGGACTTTTTGGACATGTACGAGATGTGAGAAGAGAAGGAGAGAGTAGAGTCGAAGATGATCCCCAGATTTTTTGCCTCACTGATGGGTGGGGGAGCAGGACCACGGGAGGCTGGCCAGTGTGAGAGTGGGAAAGTGGGAGCAGGGGTCCCGATGAGGACAATCTCTGTCTTGCTGGCGTTAAGGCAGAGGTTGTTAGCAACACACCAGAACTGAATTGCCGACAGACAGTCAGGAATGAGCGAGGAGGAGGAAGAGGCCGAGGGTAGCCTGAAAAGGTTTTTGCCACCAAATGAAATTTCCAACTGTCACCATCCCTTAAACATTGTATTTAAACAAAAAGGTGTTTTTACCGAGACATAATTCCTAAACTGTCCCCACTCCCTAGAGCTGGCCTTTAAATACAGGGGTGCTGCATGTAACTGATGCCTGGGGTTTGGTGTTTGGGGAGAGACGTGCTTTGCAAAAGTGAACCCCAGTGTAATTCTCCATTGCAAAATATACACTGTTTCCTGGGAGTGAGTAAGTGACTATGATAGTAGAAATGATTTTTGCATTGCTTTTGGTGTGAAGAAATAGAAATTCTATCAATACAAAATATCTTCACAGTCTGTGTTATTCAAAACTGCAAGCATTTGCAAGTGTGCAGGGAAACCCCACGTATGAAGCAGTGTACATGTAATGTGTGACCTGTTTTAAAATCGAAACAGTGCTTTGTTTTTAATCTAAATTTCGTCAAGTATTATTTCTTGTTGAAGTTTTGTTGGGTGCCACAGAGAAGGTTGTGTGTGTAACCAGTATAGGAAATAAGTAATTGAACCTATACTTTAAATATATATTCAGTTTATACCCCTGCCTGGTTCTTGGCTCATTGTTGGCACGGGGGAGAGATCTATGTGGCTCTGTATGAGTCCGAGATAGTGCTTATCGAATCCAAAAAAGTAATGGTGTGTTGTGGGCTCTCTTAACGGGGGTGGGGGGGGTGAAGGAACTCCCTATGTTGAGTGTGGCCTCCTAATTTATCGTTAAAATATGCAACCCGTCATCGTTATACTCCAATGTATATAACCCCTTCTAATACCGCTCAAATTGAACCCCATTAGCCTCTGCATCATAGCGAGCTACCCCATGGTCAGTCTTTATAACTCCCACTATCCTACTCGTCTGGACTGCCTGCAGTTTCCACGCGAGGATCTTATCCGCTCAGTCCCCTTTCTCAGAATATTTTTGCTTAAGGAAGAACAATTTCTTTTGTGTCATGCAACATTCATTCCATGATTTGTATTCTAGCCGCTTTCCTACTTGTTCTGGACACAGTACTCCCTAAGGGCCCCCACCCACACGACTGCACCGCCGCAATCTTACTTCTCGGGCCCTCTTCCATCATTCTGGATCTTTTCTTGTCATTTCCCCCCCCCCCCCCGCTGATCGTTGCCTTGAAACCCTCCCACAGTTTGGCTAGACCAACCTTCCCATTATCGTTAATTTCAAAGTACTCCTCAATTTTGGTGCACAGGGTCTGGACAGACTATCAGACTATTTATCTTGTAAGAGGGAGTCATTACATTTCCACTGTCCCCTACGTGGACCTGCCCAACCGTCCCCCACCTCCACCCGCACAAGGTCAAGGTCAGACCAAAGCAGTGAGAAAATCAGAAAAACATGCTCTTGCAGGCCACAATCAACTAGAATATGGTTGATCCTCGAGAAGGAGTCGTGAACCCAGAGTAAAACATGAATGGAGGGTCGCCCATGGACGAGAGCGCCAGGGATTCTACCACCCACAAATTCATGGTTTATCCGCTGAAACTGTATGGCGTCTCCCTTCCTGTATTGACTTGCCCCTGCCGGCCCCATTCTCGTCCTATCTCTAGTATGGTGAAGTCCCCTCCCACAATCAGGGGGCCCTGTACAAAGGATATAAGTCTGTCCTTCACCCTTTCACAGAATGCAACTTGTCCTTCCTTTGGACAGTATACTGTGCCCAGGGTCAAAGCATTCCCCTGAACTGTACCCCGCAGAAACACGTACCTACCTTCCGGATCCTTGAGCTCTTTCTCCACCTTGAAAGCCAACCAACGAGACAGGATGACTGCTACTCCTTTTTTTTTGCCGTGAATGAAGCATGATGGACTCCCTCTATCCTTGCGGACCTAAGGCTGGGCTCCCTCCCCCTTAACCAGTGCATCTCTTGTAGGAATAACACATCTAGCTTGGCACGAGGATACTCACAATGCAACAGAGACCTCTTTGTTGGGGAATTAATACCTTTAGAATTTAAGGACCCAATCGTCAATGCTGCCAATGAACTAGCCATCAACGAAGACAAACCTCACCAGAGATAACTCCACTGTTTTCAGGCTCTTACAAACTATACGAGCCAGCTCTATGCACACATGCCATCCCATCCATGGACAAAGAAACCTGTGAAATTACTTGAACACCCTCTTGGTCCAACCCATTTGAAAGCCCCATCGCCCCACCCAACCTCCCCAAGTGCTTTCCCCTCTCCCCCACCCCAGACGTCCAGTTGGGATCCGCAGCCCACACTGGCACCCGACCAAACCCATCCTATGCTCTAAACATCCTCACCCCCTCCACACCCGATCACCTCCAGAAAATCCCTACGCTCCTTACTACCCACCCACCAAACCAATTAAACCTTTACATTTCCAAAATTCAAAATAACCCATTTGAGTGCATTCCTCACAGCACTGCCAGATAACGTAACAAAAACAGAATTGGAATCAAACCAAGGTCTCTTTCAAACCAGCACAGGGGCCATTAATGTGGGGGGTATTCAACTTCTTGAATTTTCTCGAGCCAGGAACCTGCCTCCTGTCCCTTGAAGGCCCCTTCCTGCCCCCCCACCTTAAGCCTTCCTCGGGGTCGCATCTCTGGCCACTCGGGGGGATCCCCAAGCTTTGCAATAGCTCCTCTAATGTCCTCCTCCGAAACCAACCTGTATTGCTGGCCTTCATTCTCAAAAACAAGATAAAAGGGAAACCCCCCGTGACAGCATATCCCCTTCCCTCTGAGCCACTGCATTAACAGGGAGCACATTCGCCTTCTGACTAGGGTGAAAGAGGAGGGGTCCTGGAAAATCGTAATTGGTGCCTTATTGTAGGTAATGGAGTTAGACTTCCTCAACTCTTCTAAGATCTTGGCTTTTTCCGCATAATAATGGATGAAGACGGATCGTGGCCCTCCAGCTCTACCCCCAGCCCTATGCGCCCTGTCTATGGCAGGCTCATTTGTCGCATGGTTACCATTCTAAACCTTCCAGCCATCACCTCTTTGTTTTTGCTTTGTCACCCCGAATGGGACGGGTATGCCCAGACGTGGGTCCCGTGCCTGCTGGGCCTAGAGACCCAAGCTACTCCTCACTGATGAGCCCCAACACGGGCGAAACATGTTTGGGGATGCTTGTGGTCTTGTGCAGAAGGGATGTGGCCAAGCAGTTCGGGCTAAACTGCCCCTTTTGGGGTGGGGCCAAGCCTGATTTGCATATGGTCTTTCCCCTTCTGTAATGGCTTGGCAGGCGAAGAACGGTGGTCTGGAGGGTTGCCCAGAGCATTGCCAGTGGTTAAGATTCATTCTAAACCTTCCAGCCTTCACCTCTTTGTTTTTGCTTTGTCACCCCGAGTGGGACGGGTATGCCCAGATGTGGGTCCCGTTCCTGCTGGGCCTAGAGACCCAAGCTACTCCTCACTGATGAGCCCCAACAAGGGCGAAACATGTTTGGGGATGCTTGTGGTCTCGTGCAGAAGGGATGTGGCCTAGCAGTTCGGGCTGGACTGCCCCTTTTGGGGTGGGGCCAAGCCTGATTTGCATATGGTCTTTCCCCTTCTGTAATGGCTTGGCAGGCGAAGAACGGTGGTCTGGAGGGTTGCCCAGAGCATTGCCAGTGGTTAAGATTCATTCTAAACCTTCCAGCCATCGCCTCTTTGTTTTTGCTTTGTCACCCCGAGTGGGACGGGTATGCCCAGACGTGGGTCCCGTGCCTGCTGGGCCTAGAGACCCAAGCTACTCCTCACTGATGAGCTCCAACAAGGGCGAAACATGTTTGGGGATGCTTGTGGTCTCGTGCAGAAGGGATGTGGCGTAGCAGTTCGGGCTGGACTGCCCCTTTTGGGGTGGGGCCAAGCCTGATTTGCATATGGTCTTTCCCCTTCTGTAATGGCTTGGCAGGCGAAGAACAGTGGTCTGGAGGGTTGCCCAGAGCATTGCCAGTGGTTAAGATTCATTCTAAACCTTCCAGCCATCACCTCTTTGTTTTTGCTGAAACAGCAGTCAAACCACGTCCTTCACATCGAGGGCAATGTCCTGTTCTGTCTCACCTTCTCTCTTAGGAAATCCCCAAAACCTAAGATTTTCTCCTCTGCCTATTCTCAGTTATCCATCTTGAGGGCTCTCTCCTCGTCCCTCCTCTCCAGGGCCAACAGTCTGGTATCAATCTGCGCTGCCAATATATCAACTGAGGACTGGTTGGACTCCAGCTCTTTTATTCTATCCTCCGTTGTGTCCACTCTGCATTCCAACTTGTCCAGTCTGTGACCAATGTCAGACCTTATTCCCCTGATCTCTTCAAGCAAGGCTGCAATGTCTCTTTTCGTCGACATCGTGTCACCACCGATTCCCCCATTATGGGTGGATGAGGTGTTCCTGGTCCTGGAGGGGTCTCACAAAATCAGTATGCCTGTAACACCTCCTTCCAGCTCATTAAGGAAGACCCAACAAACTTCAAGATTCTATTTACAGTGGTCGGCTGCACTCTCTCCAAGATTTCAGGCCCGGGCCGGTGTCAATGGCCACAGAGAACCCCACTGGAGCTTTAACCATGTCTAACCAAATCGAGGGAGACAGCGCCCCCCCCCATTTCTCCGTCGAAGCGTACTCGTCACCAGGATCTGCTTGACATGAACCAGCGGTCCCCACCGGCAGGAGTGATGCAGTGCCGGATAGAGCCTAATTCAAACCAGTTGCTACAGTGATCCACAGGGCACCTCCAACCAGAGGGCTGCTGGAGGGCCACCCCCACTGGAATCCTGTGGGCGCGGTACACATCATCACAAAGTTCCCTCCGCCTCCAAGCATCCCTACACAGCCCAGTATTGAGGGCCTCCACTGCCACTCCTCCAAGTCTTTCCAGTAGCATCAAGCGATCCGCCACCTCACTCGTACTGTTGCCCCTGGCCTCACCTTGCAGGGACGCTTCCCAGGATAGGGTGGCTAGGGTCGGTCACAAACCCACCTACGAGGGTTTGAGTGACTGGATGCCCCCCCACACTGCACTTCCACCACTGTGGCTGAGGCACTGGCTCCTCCAGTTCAGACCTTCTGCCTCCAGGCACCCTGCCTCTGCTGCCACTCTGCACTAACTCCCACAAAGCCTCCAACACTGCGCCACCACCGGTCCAATGAAGCCCCTGGGACCTCTTGTGCGGGTTCAGTCTGCTCCTCAGCACCTGGGGCCCTTGAGGAGGCCACACAGTCCCCAGGGGGGTGCCTGGTCTGAGAAAGCCTCCTCACTGCCCCCTCACCAATGCACCCCCCAGATTGTCCACCAGGCTATTTTGTAAAGGCTCTCTAAAGGGCTCCTTCACCAATGCTGCACTCTCCTACATGGAGGCCCTGAGGCCATTGGTCCTGCTTGTACGGCACTGCCCCAGTATCACTGCACTCTCCTGAAGCATATAGCCCTGGCCCATCTAGGACCCGGTTGACAAAGGGTCCGCCGGCAAGACCTCTACAGGGGTCCTCCCTCACTGGCCCACTGCAGGGACAGCCCCACTACAGATGGTGACACCAGGAACCTTGTGGATGCTGGACCACCAGGATGGCACCCGCCCCTTAACACATCTGCACGGGTGAAATACCTGCCCATGGGACTCCAGTCCCAGAGAGTGGGGAGAGGGAACTCCTGTAGGGCAAATGGGCTCTGTGTGCACCGAGCCGAATGCTTCCCTTTGTCGGCCTCACTGGGAACGGGCCACCCACTCCCAGCTCATAAGCAGACCCCTGGCCTCACCTATACTCCAGGTGGAGAGAACATGCAGCACGGAGACCCAATCTTCTCCAGTTCACAATCGTTAAGCTTGGGGCTAGAAGCCCGGAATTTCACCCGAATATGCCTCATGTGTTCCTCGACCCGGTGGGGTCACAGATTCTGTTGCACATTAGCTTTCGGGGGACACAGGACCCTTCTATGGCCAGCAGAGAGAGAGCTGTGCAGAGAGGTTCCTGCATCTCTGCGACACCTGGTGGCCAACCCAATGGATCTCTTCCACATACCAAAATGTTATCAAGGTAATCAGTAACTAAGGGGGCCAAATTATGTTTGAAAGAATCAATGGGAATTTGACCTGGATGGTGCCACCGATTTTGGTGGGTTACTTCTAGCATAATTTCATGTGCAGAAAAGATAAATGTAATGCAACATTCTAAGACCTGAAACAGGGGCAGTATCTATCCTAAATCCCCAAATATCTCTACACCATCTAGTACTGAAAAATGTGAACGCCAAACATCAGATCCATTTGCACACTCTTCAGCAACCCTCAGCCCACAAGTTTTTGTCTTCCAGAAACATTTGCTGTCTTTTCCATTTACTGATTTTTGCGGGTCATACCAACTGTAATGCACATGTTTAGTTTTCTGACCTTAGTCAAATGCTCAGTAGCTCTAACTTTACAAGCAGTGTCTATCATTAAGCAAATCATCAATGGTGTCAAGAAGAACAGTTTTGAATGTCTCTATTCCTTCTCAAACCAGGAGTTAATAGAAAGGTAAATACTTATTTACTGGTTTAACAAAAGGCCAAATGGCTTTCCTCAGAAAAATTCCACAATTACAAGGAATGTCCAATCGGCCATAAGGTTTATTACAATAATCTAAATCAGTTGGTCAATTACCCTAGTCATAAATTGGGACAAAAAGTAATCTTATTTGGCATGCATCCATTTGACCAATCTCTGATTAGTTTTGACATCTGTAGTATTCATCAAACTATCACTAAGTGTCAAAGTTGGGAGGTTAAGTCCATGAACACAGGAGAAAATGGCAGGCGGTCATGGTCACTATCAACCCTAACATCTGTTTCAGAATCTTACAAATGCCAGCCAGGATATAGTCAATATGTATAGTTCTATTTGATTATCTATATTTCAGACATGAAGGAGAATCTAAAAGGGAGCCTGCTGTTGGCTGCTAAAAGAAAAATTATTGGACCTGTAAATTAGTACTTAGTCCGCTAATTTGGTTTTCTTGCATGGAAAATTCCATCCACTCTACAAAATTTTGCAGGATTCCAAATACTCACTCCTCTTCTGCAAGACTGCTGGTGTATTCAAAGGTGACCTTAAATCCACCAGCGCCATAATCAGTAGTCTGATGGAAGAGGCCATGCTTCAATTATAACTATTAAATGATGACATCCTATCATTATTTTTCCCCACTGTTTTTATCAAACTGATTGTACATGATAACAGCATGGAAAGACCCACATTTTTGTTAAAGATAAGTGCCTGGTGGTAGGCAAACCAGTAAGCCCCATCACTCTGGCATGGTGAACTTTAGATAGCCAAATAGTTAAGGCCAGAGAGGGGTGTCCTGTACTAGAGCTATGAGCTGGAACATGATTTGTGGCATAACTACGCTTTAAAATCGATTCTTATCAAGCTTTGGATTGTAATTGTGACCCGAGGGGTGGGCAACAGATATTCCTGATCTCCTAATTATTTTTGTTTGAATAGGGCCCTTAAATATGTCTGTGCCCAGGGCAATACAATGCCTTATGAGAGCTGGTCTTCAAGGGGGTCAGGAATATTGACACAGTGCCTAGTGGCTGGTCTGGTGTTCAGTGTTTCTACATTCATGCTTTTTGTAGGTTTGATCATCTCTGCTGGAGACATCAGGATCGGAGGGGAGAAGGTATTGCTTGGAACTGGCTGCCAGTGTTCACTGCTGGTTTGGTTGCACTGGCGTTTCCCACTGATGGTAGGGGACCATGTGTGGTTTGCTGTTCTGGGGTTATGATGTGGCCTGAAATTGGGAAGCGTGGTTGTGACAGGGGAAAATGGCTCCAAAGGTAATTGAGGGGTGATCAGTGTTGCCCATCATGGGTGACCAGTATTGCCCATCATTGAAAATATCACCTCCTCAAACATGTCCTGTTGTGTAAAGATTAAACTGATTAAACTGATTGTACCAAGGGAAGATGTACGGAAGGACCAGAACCGCAAAGATCACAGCAGTTGGATCATCATTAGCCATACAAGCTATCTTATATGTCTTCATTAGACAAAGTTCTTTTGGGTCAAGCTTCATCATAGAACTCAATGACCTACTGTAAGTTTGATTTTGAAAGTAACCGGAGGATAGTTCACATAATGGGGCTCATTTTAGATACACCCATGGAGCATGAAAAAAGATGTTAAAACCTGATGTAAAATGGGGATGCCAGGTTTAACACCTTTTGCATGCGGAGTGGTGACATGGAATGGGATGATGGTTTTGCCTGTGCACTCCCATTCCGCCTGCAAAACCCAGATGGTTTTACTCCACCATGACATTTTACTATTGACTTAAAGCCCATGGGTTCTTATGGAATCCGCCTCTTTTGAGCTTCTGCTGTCTTCTAGTACTTTAATATAGGTCTCCTGGTCTGTGTGTTAACTTGTACAGTCCCTCAGGATGCCTCCATTTGCTCCATTATGTCCACCGAAGTGGAGAGGTTTTTGCAAGAGTGTTGTTTATTTCAGTAATAATGAAATGTTTGAATTCTTTCAGCAGATCCTGTTGTGGCAGTATCCTCTCCCACTGTGAAAGTGAACACGATGAGGTCCTGGATGTCTTAGGGAGAAGATGAGAGGAACCGATGTGAGGAACTTGGAGATGTGCATCAGCCCTGTCTCTGTGGAGTGGCTGCTTAGAAAAGGTAGTCTCAAGGTAATGGGTGATTGTATTGAATGACATGTGCAACGATTTAGAAATTGTGAGGGAAAAGGGAGACCGGTCTACAAATGGTGGGGCTGTTGGGGCCAGCAGATGCCTATGTTGAGGATAAGAAGGGCAGTTGCTTCTTTATACTGAGTAGATGATCCCAGTAGTGAGAGAGATGTTGAATAGGAATGAAAGGTAGCAACAGGTGAAAGGCCTTTGATCACCAATGTGGATGGGGCAGAAGAGCATGTTGTGAAGCAAAGGGGAGGGAGGTATAAAGGTAGTGAGGATTGCCTTGACTTTGGAGGGGTATGCTGCAAACTCATTGGCAGAGAGACAGAAGGAGACTAAGCAAGGACAGCTTGACCTCAATAGAAGAGAGCTTGCAGCAGTGACAGCATAGAGACCAGAGGAGGTTTGTATACTACTGAGATTTATCAGAGACAAGGGCTGAGAAGAATGCAGACAAGGATTTGTATACTAAGTAAACATACCAAAGGAGCCAGACTGGCGGTGATGAAACCCCATCGGTGTCTTTGGCTGTCGGGTAAGTGGGGTTAATCAGGGCTAGGGGCAGGAACAACAGAGAGTTCAAGGTCTGATCACTGCAGTAATGGTCGGAGGGAGCAGCCACGGCAGAGTTACAACATCTGAAAATCTTCAATATAAGAGATCTTGGCTAGACAGAGAGCCAAAAGTGAGGACTGACTTCAACTAGATAGGGAGATAGTTTGTGAGGTTAAATTTGCATTTGGTGATTCGGGTGGTGTTGAGGGGGCACAGCACTGTTAAAATGGTGGAAGGAGTTGTCAGAGGAGAAGGGTAGACAGGTAAGGTCCATGGAAACTGAATAAACTAGTACAAATTGGTTATCAACTGAGATGTTAGGAAAATTGAACTCTCCCATTAACACAACGCAGACTTCAGTGGGTAAGGAGTCGAGGTGTAGGTTAAGGTCATAAAAGAAAGAGTTTGTTGGCCAGTGGGTTGGAAGATATAGAGGTTTGTGTGCAGAGATGGAGCAAGAAGGTAGATTGCATTATGTACAACAAAAGACTAAAGAAATTCATATGGAGGAAGAGGGACAGATGGGTAGGTCTCACTGATCATGAGGCTGACTCCTACACCTGATCTAGCAATTCAAGGGTAGTGTGAGAAGATGGCATGATCAACGTGGCAGGCAGGCAGCAATTACCATGCAAAGAGTTCCAGGTTTCAGTAGTGGACCAGAATGCAAGCTTAAGGCAATGAGAGTTGAAAGTAGTCAATGATGGAGTATTTATTGCAGAGAGATTGGGCATTCCAGTGCCTGAGAGTGGGGTTAGAAGGGAAGAGAAGAAGCTCAAAAGGAGAGCTGGGGGATAGATGAGTTTGGGGCTGGTGCTATTAGGGTTGTGTGTGCTGCCTTTTGCGTGGGGTGCAAAGGACCAGAATAAGATATGAAGAGGAAGGGGCAAGTGAGGAACTGAGATTTGATAATAGCAGGTTATGGATAAAATTCCCATGAGAAGGGGAGAGGGAGTGTGATAGGAACAAGGCTTAGTATGTGGATGCACATGGGGAAGTTGGGATGGAGCTAAAGAGAGCCACTAAATGTGCTAGTAGCGACAAACCAAATTAAATAAAGGGTCTGTATTGACACCATCAGTAAGAAAAAAGCCAGTAGTGGCCAGCATAATTAATAAAAGGCAATGCCAACCAATGTAGTCAAATAAGGCCTACTAAAACCCTATGACATTCAGTAAAAAACTTTTATTAAAGAGACGTTATGGTTACACATAAAACCGAAAAAACCCTGAAATTCGCCAGTTATGGTAAGCTAAGCAAAGTAAACATAACTTGCAGCACCACCGTGCACTGCTAAGACTAACACCCAGGACATCAAAGATGACATCACAAATGTCATTGATGACATCACTGATGACATATGTAGGCCACATGGTTTTCTTCAGTAACAGTCAGGAACTAAAAATTCAAAAAGTACTATATTTGTAGACTTATCCTTCAAATATGTTCTTACAGTAATTACCTTAGGGTCCACTCACAGCATATGAAACATATACATATGGAAATACACAGGCTTGAAAGACAGCAATGCTTTCTATGCATGAAGATAATCAGTAAGGTTATCAACACATTTTATAGTTCTGCTGTTTTTTTTATTATTGTACTTTCAGTGCACGGTGGTGGCGCGAGTTATGGTTGCTTAGCTTACCATAACTGGCGAATTTCAGGGGTTTTTCGGTTTTACATGTAACCATAATGTCCCTTTAACAAAGTTTTTTCACTAAATTTCATAGGTTTTTAGTAGTGCAAGTTAACCATAATGTCCCTTAAACAAAGTTTATTTACTCAATTTCATGGGTTTTTAGTAGCTCAACTTAACCATAACGCCCCTTTAACAAAGTTTTTCACTGAATATATATAGATATAGATAGCATGAATTTGATAGGTGTTTAGTAGGATTCGCTTAGTTTAAATACATGTAACATATAACATACTGAACCCCCTGTCCTACGCTAGTGGTTCAGATGTTCGCGCACTGTGCGCATGTCCGCGGACGGACTTGGTCAACATCAACACTATCCAAAAACTCAGGGGGTATCTTACATTGTTATATCATGCAATAAAAACACTGAACATGTTCAAAAAGCAGCATATAAATAAATTACATTCAATAATAAATAAGAAGTGAAACTGTATATGTAAGACACCAACAGTTCAATTACATAGCATATGCAACATAATGGAACATACCAAAAGCAAATAAATGTGCCTCCAGCAGAATTACCTCACAGAAACTGCACAGGAAAAATCAACAGCACACCTACGCAGCAGTTACAGCAACATTTGAAAAGAAATTAGTAAGTACACTACATTAATTTTATATATTTATAAACTTTCTGTATTAGGTACACTAAAAGTAATATTTTTTGTTATTTACACAGAAATGTCTAGTACTTTGGAATGGCTAGAAGAAAAATGTCCTCGGGATGAAATGAGTGAAAACAGTGATACTAATGGTAGACAGTACACTTCTCTAAAGAAACCAATTAATAACCATTACTTTATGTGTACTTAATATATTTTTTAACAGACCATACAGACATTCAACATAATACAGAAACAGACACCTTGGAAAATCATCTGCAGCTTGTGGAGCAGAAAAGGGAAAAGAATACAAACCCAGAGGAGCACCACACAAACACATGCTTTGGTGGATTAAAGATGCTCCTAAATTTGGTCAAGACAGTGATGCCACTGTTTTACAGTTCATCCAAAAATATGTCACTTGTGAAATCCCTTCACAAAACAAGACATAGTGACCTTCATGCACAAACTTTACAATTTCAAAGACACAAATGTGGGAAGTATTGTCATCGCAAATATAAAAACAAAGGGAAATACTACACCAAATGCTGCTTTGGTTTCCCTAGACCAATTTCAACAACAGGTCAAGTAAACAACTTCATGTCTTCAGTTAGACATAGTGTCAAAGGTAAATCACCTAAGAACATATATTACATAAAAAGAACAGAAGAAACCAAAATACATCAATGATTACAATGCAAATTATCAAATATAAATGTGCAGTACATTGCAGACAATTCCACTGCAGTTGCACGATATGTCACAGCCTACTTAACCAAAGCAGAAAAACCAGAGTTTCAAGACCTCTGAGATGACATATCATCTGACAAAACACTATCACAGAAATTGTACAGCTTAGGCATAAACATGCTCTCCCATAGAGAATGTGGCTGGTCTGAAGCTGCAGACCATTTAACCGCTACTGCCTTGTGTGGAAAATCTGAAAATATAGTATGGCTAAGTCTTGGTCCAGATAAATCTAGAAACATAGTTCTCAAATCATATGAAGACATAGAAACAATAGCCAAAAATGATCCCAACAGCCGAGACATTTTGAAAACATTTACTAGACACATACTACCCAAACAGAAGTACCACTTTGGAAACCATGTGTCTATACCACATAGCCCTAAACTTCACATACAAAAATAATATTAAACCAGATGAAAAGAAAGGTAGATACAAAGTGGAAAATTGTGAAGGCAGCTTAGTGAAACTTACCAAACGAAGCTTAATCATCAAATTGTCATTAAAAACTCCTTAACATAAAGAACTGGATTACATGTCCCTGCTACAACTTTTTAAACCATGGAGAAAAGAAGAAGATTTACTAGATACCTATGACTCTTATGAAGACGCTTTCAAAGCAAATGAAAGCACTATAACAGACGTAAACTTTACAAAGTACAAAACAATGTTGCACAATGAACAGCAACTCGAGGAAGAACTCCAGGCCCAGCTAGATGTGGACACTCCTGACAGTAGTCAACCTTCTGTAACAGGAAGCCAAGAACCACTTGGACAGACACTAATAGCAAATGAGGCAGAATTAGACATGACAGAAGTAGAAAACACCATGTGTCAGTATGAGCAATCTACAGAAGACTTTGCTGTACTAAAATAACAACTAAACAATGAGCAGCATAGCATTTTCCAAGAAGTAACACAACAAATTGAACATGGTGAGCAACATGAAAGTAAACATTGTATCTGGCAAAACTATAAACCTATACTGCTATATGTGAGTGGTCACGCTGGTTCAGGCAAAACATTCTTAATCAAAATCCTCAGCAAGTTCCTCCAGCAGTTGACAAACAACAAACTGTCAGCAGTTGTAACTGCCCCCACAGGTTTAGCTGCCTACAACATAGACAGTGTCACTTTACACCGATTACTACTCCTTCCAGTAGAACACCAAAACAAATTAGACTATTACAAACTTTCTCCAGAAGTTGCAATGGAACTGCGCAGAATTTTCAAACAAATGAAAATGCTGCTAATAGATGAGGTAAGCATGGTCTCCAATCTAATGTTAGCCTTCATCCACCTCAGTTTACAAGAGGTACTGAAAAAAGACTATGAAGAACTCTTTGGAGGAAAACACATTATAGTTTTCGGAGATCTTGTTCAATTAACACCAGTTAAAGGTGAACCTATTTTTAAAACCTTCGGGCACAAACTATGCCGTAAAACTCTTGGCAGCATAGGAAATGTCAACCTTTGCCAACATTTCCAATACAGAGAATTAACTGAAAATATGCGTCAGTCTGCAGAGCTCACATACGCCAACATTTTAAAAAGTATTAGAGTTGGTGTACTCAAGAAGCACAATCTATATTAAAAACCAGGCACATCCATGCAGTCTATGGCCATAACTCATGTGCTACTGATGTCATGGAACAATTAGCACACAAAAATGTCAATTGTATGTCTTTGATGCCAACTCTTGCAAGCTGTTCAAAATCTATAGAAACAATGTTAAAAAAGAAATTCAACCAATAGTTCAAATTTGCTCCACAGACAAACTGGACGTACATGGTATGACACTACCCATGTGTCAACAAGCCACAACAAGGCTAAACACCTTGGAAAACTCTATCTCTAAAACAGCTTGTTTGGAGAAAATATTAAAATTATCTTTAAACTGTAGAGTAATGCTTAAACGTAACCTTGACGTGGACCAAGGACTAGTTAATGGAGCACTTGGTACAGTTGTTGGCTTTCAAACATACCCACATGACAACAACATTCAGTTTGTCAATATTTTCTTTGACAAACTATCAGCATTTAAAAGGATAGGACTCTCACAGCCCGCTTCCTTCTTTTCAAAGACATGTATGTACGCAGAGAACAATTTTCTCTAACTCTAGCACACGCAGTCACAAATCACAAGGTCTTACCCTAGATTAAGCATTGATAGATATTGGTAGCACAGTCTTTAAGAAGGCATGAGCTATGTAGCACTATCACGCTTACGTACACTTGACGGACTATTTCTAATAAACATTGATGCAAATAAAGTAAATGCTGATATTCCTTGCATTCTAGAATACAATAGACTGCTTTCACTCTACACCCCCATCTAAAAACCTATCCTGTTCCGCAAAAAGCAAAACGTTGTAAAAGAAAACTACTTCAGAATCAAACTATGCAGGTTCTCACAGCAATTCCTCCAAAGAAAGTAAAAGAAGCTAATACTTCATCAAGGACTACAACCAAAGAAAAATCTACTGCTCAAACTAACTCAACTACCTCTTCAAAGAAACAACGCACACTCCGAACAAATGACTTGGACACAGAACTGTCAGGTCCATTCAAATGTTCAAATACCACTGGTGTAAAGTAGCAATCAATATTATATTCCAATTGCCACCAATTATTGACAACATTTGCTTACACGGGACTGACCAATTGTGTTTGCAAATGTTAGTCCTTCACAGAAATGCAACCAACAATCCTGACAACACTTACAGTGTTTCTGGAGTAAGGCAGGAATTGGACTGCTGTGCTGGAATGGTCAAATTCACTATGAACACACAAGAAGATCCACAAGAATGTTTAATGTACTTACTACAAGTACTAGAAAATGAAAGCATACCTATAAATGAAATCTTCCATATTTCATACATGTGGAAACATACATGCACCCTTTGCAGCCATGTAGCACAAGAAGTCCCTAATGAACGCTTTGTATATGTATCCATACCTAACTGTGAATCCATTCCATTTCAGCAACTTGTACAAAATGCAAACTATAGCATATTATGTACTACCTGCAATTCCGATAATCGCTCCACTTTACAAATACAGACACATAGTAAATACATAATAGTAATGCTTTTACGTTACAATGCAGATGGTACCAAAAACAACTGCAAGCTGACTGGATTCACACATGGTCAAGTATCACTTGGTAACAAAACCTTCACAACTATAGGTATAATCTACCACGCAGGAGCCACAACCAATGCAGGTCACTACACTGCATATATAAAAATGAATTGTGGATAGTTCGAATGTAATGATACTACCATTACTCTAAAACAGAGATTACCAGCAAATCTTGTAAACGCTTACTTAATATTCTTAAAACCAATAAATGCAACCCGAAATGCCTAGAGTCTTCAATACCAACATTCTGAAGACAATCCAAAAAACAAACTAACACTCATCATCTCACTATCCTATAAACACTATTACACTACTGCCAATCTGTAGACACATTTTTGAAAACATATCCCCTAAGCAGCCCACATACCACAGTCAAAATGTTTGGTAGCATGGGTGTTTTATGCTGCGGTGGTTGTGGCCAGGGCCTAGAGTCTTGGCACTGTCCTTCGGCCATGCACCCAAGACTCTAGGCCCTGGCCACAACCACCACAGCATAACACACCCATAGAAGCAAACACCTACCAAATAACCACAACCAAAAACATAACACATCCACCTCAAAACCTATATACTTCAATTAACATTCTAAAAATAATTACAACCAATGCTCTACTAATGACCCAAAACCAACATCATACTAAAGTAAAATAGCCAGTAGTGCGCCCAGTGCTTAGTATGTCCGCGGACAACCATGGTGACCGCGGACACCGCAAACACATCAAGGCCTTCTCCCGCCTAAACAAATACAGCATTTGACCCATCTCTTACTCCCCCACCCTCTCCAAGCACTCATACACACCAACACACTCCCCAAAACTGGATTCATGCTCACTTCCACGCCGCGCTCTCCGCAGATATCCGCGGATCCAATATGGCGGTCGCATCAAAACAATGTGACGCACCTCATGCTTCACGCCAACCAATCAGCAAACACGTCACGTGTCCCCGGACATGACGCAAGCCGATTGTCCAATCGGTGTCCTGTCCGCGGAGCGAACAGGGAAGTGTGTCCGCGGAGCGGACATGGATATCACTAATTTTTTTAGATCCACTTTTTGGTCATTTTAAAAGAAAATACTGAATGGATTTTCACCCAATTTACAAAAGCACACTTTTGGGACCAGGCCACCGCTCCTGCCGCAAATTTGGTGAAATTCTGTCCAGCGATTTGGGCTTTAGGCGTGACCAATATTTTTTCTCCATTCAGTCTATGGGGAAAAAGAAATTTTGGGACCCCCCCTATAACTTTGCCCCCCTGGACCAAACCTCACCAGACTTTTCAAAACAATCCAGAGTGGGCCATATACTATCTTTGCAAAGTTTGGTGAGGATTTATCCAGGGAGAGCAAAGTTATAAGACACCCAAAATGTGTTCTTCTTATGGGTTTAGAAACTCACAATTTGTGATTTTTGTATTTTATTCTTTTTTTGCAGGAGAGGTTAGGAAATAAGGTGGGGAGCAAAATAAGGGAAGGGACAACAACCACAGATATAGAGGTGCAGATGGACCGAGGAAAATGTTGGGCATTAATTTTAAGGGGGGGCAGTGTTTCTCATGTTCCTTGATTACAGCCTTGAAAGCACTTCAAAACTGCTCACCCCTGCAGAGTGGTGTGTTGCAGTTTATGCACAGTACTGTTGTCTTGGAAAGATATGGATCAACAGCTTCTTTTATGGCTTGCTGGTGGGATTTTCTGCTCCACAGGAGTAGCCTGTGTGGTGGTAGCATTGGATGAGGAAGATGAGGTAGAGGAAGACATTGTACTACTTCCTGAGAAAGGAAAAGCCATTCTGAGACAGTCCAGTGGTTGGATTTAGTTTGGTTGCGCATGGAGGTGCTCCTGTAGGAGTACTGTCCATGTTGTCCGTGACTCTCAGAGCATTTCACCTTGGTAGACTTAGCCTTTAGTACACGCCTAACGGTGGTGAAGAACTGCCACACCCATGATTCTCTCTGGGTGCTACAGGTAGCCATGTCCTCTACTTTATCTTCCTGGTCCTCTTGATTGTTTTCTGCATGATTGTGCTTTTTCCATTGTGTAGGCCCTCCAGCTGGTGGTGGTGGGTTCTGGGGAGAAAAGATGGCAATAGCTGATGGAATTTTGATGATAAATAGCAGTTCTGCTAATATTCTTAGAAGCATGTGCTCTGTCCTAGATTGCAAATGTATAATGAGTAAAAATAGGTGTAGGAGCTGTGCAAGGGTACATTTTCTGCTTGAATCTTCCTAGATCAGCTACAAATGCAGTTTCAAACTGTTCGCGAAGCAAAGACCCATCCGCGAAGCACTAAACTGTTTGCGAACACATAATCACACCGCACGTGAGCATGCGCACATCGGCGAACACAAAAACAGTGTTAAAAGTTGCAAAAAGTTTGTAGAAGTGTTAAAAATGTTGGTAGGATTTGGGGAATGGCACAGTTTTAAGGTCAAACTTTCTACATTGGCCAGAAATGCTGCTATATTGGGGGTAAGTTTGATATTAGGAAGTTGTAGCAAATTAGGGTGCACTGGAAAAACGTTGTTAAAGGGACGCTATGGTTAAGTTGCAGTAACAAAAACCTATGAAATTTAGTGAAAAAACCTTGTTAAAGGGACGTTATCTTTAAGTTGCAGTAACAAAAACCTATGAAATTCAGTGAAAAAACATTGTTAAAGGGATATTATGGTTACAAGTAAACCCCCCCCAAAAAACAGAAATTTACCAATGATGATAAGCTAAGCAACCATAACTCGTGCCACAACTGTGCACTGCTAAGATTAACACCCAGGACATCAAAGATGACATCACAAATGAAATTAATTTTCATGAAAAGTTCTTACAAGGGGCTGTGTTTACAATGTTGGTAACAAATTGTCTGGGGTGATCAGAAGACCTATCATGAAGTACTTAATGTATTAAAGAAAGCACTCATCTAAACAGCATATTATATTGGAGTGTTGCTGTTAATACAGGGACCTAATCATACACACACATAAGCAATGGCTGCAGCATGCATCATATAAGTGAAATATTTTTTATCTGTTCATTTTGGCTAGTGAAATAATGAATGCTACCTTATCAGAGTTTTGAGTAAAGTTAAACATGGAATAAATACCTAATAATTGAAGGCTTACTACATACTTGTGTTAGTACAAACAATACATATGAAGACCCACAATGCATACAAATTAGAGGCACATACAGGGAAACTTAATTGAGGAAGAAAGAAACAACATCACCAAAGAATTTCAACATTCAACATGTATAAAAATGAATTGTATGTTTGAGACATAACCATAAAGAAAGTACTTTAAAAACATACAAGAAGGTTAATGTCTAGATATATAGCATCTTTTCAATTTTCATTTTTTGACTGTCGGTGAACAAACCCGCCTGGCTTGCATATGTCAGTGAACAAAAACAAGTGGCCCAGATATGTGATGTCATCAGTGATGTCATCATTGACATTTGTGATGTCATCGTTGATGTCCTCGGTGTGATCACAGTTACATGGACAATGCTGGAAAAGACATTGTCCATATGACTGTGAACCAGGGATTGATCCCATGTATTTCGTACACCTATTTAAGTTTATATATATATATGTCATTTTGGACATCCATTTTGTTAAGCACAGGGAAACCACATTTCAGTTTGCACACTATATGTGGATATCTATCGAGACTACACCAGTGAAACTAGACCTCAGATGAGGTATTTTCTGAAATTTGGAGCGGCTAAACTGCATCGCATTACACTGTTTGAGATTATTTCATCCTATTAACGAATACTCAGTCTTGCAAGGAAACGTGTTTTGGCTTATCCAAGTTGGCCTTGAGAACGACCAGGTGGTCGAAACACGTGTCGGCTTTACATCACAGGAAATAAAATCTCGATTTTGCATTGACTGATCCATCATAATGATGTATTTTCACAAAATTACTTATTTCTATAATTCCCAGTGGTTTGACCGCGAGTCACCTTCCCAGATCTTTAACACATCACTAATTACATTGTATATAACTGATTACATCAATAATGGAATTAGACAGAACATCATTTATAAGTTAGCTCATGAAAACTTTGATTACCTTAATAACAATTTAGGCCATGGACTTGGCTATGACAAAGGCTGGGGTCACTGGTCAGCACCAAAGGCCATAGCATGTGGTCGGTTAGTTTACAAAAATACCAATGTGCGTGATTAAAAGTCATGCCTAGTAGCCCATCACTGTTTTAAAAGGTATTCATAGAAACAGTCGAAATTAAAGAACGTGTGGCATAATTGTTCGAATTTCGGCTTCGCTAAAAGTTTGTACAGATAAAAATGTCAAACAATTACACTGTACGATCCCATTATAGTGACAAGGGGGAGCAGGGATGCAGGTGTTTCTCCCGCTCCTTTTTTTCGCTATAATAGGATCAGGGTTGTGGGGTTATCTCCCACTTTCGGGCAGGCAAACAAAGACATTTTAATAAAAGGGCCCTGCAGCACCGGTTCGATCCACGTAAGTGAAGGGAACTGGCGTTGCAGGAAGACAGGGGAGTTCATCATACACGGTCGTGTAACGTACCTCTTCTTTTCTATTATTAATTCTGCAAGCTAACTTCACTTTTAACTTACCATTTAATAGCGTTTATGCCCGCACATGTAATAAGAACATTCATTTGCCAATACGAAATTAGAGCACTTTTACAAACAAATTAATTTCGTTTTTTTGCAGCGCACACATTTCTCTTTCGGTATTTTCATGTATATCCTTTTAAAATATACAGTGGGCAACGTTGAAACTGTAGTCAGTGGCCATGGCTAAACGCCATAGCTAATGCCGATTAATATGTTAGAATATACAGACGGCACAGCCAAAGGCTGTGGCCACTGGCTAGTATTCTGTTGAAGACCATGGCTAGTGGTTGGTTAGTGTATATAATATACAGTGGACACGGCCGGAGGGCATAGCTAGTGGCAGGTTAGTGTTGTTTAATACACAGTGGGCAACACTTATTATATTTTTTTCTTTTTTTAAAATCTAGAGTGGACATGGCCAAAACATGTACAAACTGCTCAAGGTCAAAGGCCATGGCTGGTGGCCCATTTATATGTTAGAATATATAGTTGGCACAGCCAAAGATTGTAGACGCTGGCCAGTATTGTGCTAAAGTCCATGGCTAGTACCTGATCAGGGTATATAATATACAGTGGACACGGTTGAAAGCTGTATCCCCTGCTAAAGGCCAAAATGTATGGTTGGTAGCCTGATAGTGTTTTAAAAGATTCAGTGCATATGGGTGAATGTGTTAAAATATATTTGGACATGCACACTGACCATGGCTGAAGGCCATGCTTAATGCCAGTTACTGCTGTAATGTAATAATTGATGTCATCAGTGATGTGATCTGTGATGTCATCTGTGTGGTCATAGGCTGGGCAACTGGGGATGCGAAAGTTAAGGTGGCTTTAACTGAATTTCAGGGGTTTTGTTGCATTACGTTCTCACCTTAACGTCCCTGCAACTAAGGTTTTTTCCTTGAATTTCAAGGTGTTTTTTTACAATGTATTCTCACCTTAATGTTCCTGCAACTGAAGTGTTTTCCTTGAATTTTAACGGATTTGTTATGCCATACATATTGACATTAATAATAGATCATTGGGCTAATGAAAACAATATATAATGTGTAGAAAGTAAAATAAAAAGAAATTGTACAACCACATTCCCCCCAAAATAAACCTGTTGTTAAAAAACTTTATTTGCATAAGTGCTTAACTTTTTAAAGTATTTCCATTTATATGTACTGTTGATAAATAGAAAGTTAGTAAAGTGTTACAATAAATGTGTACAAAGACTACACTTAAAATATCTAAAAACAAATCTTTATAAGACTACTGCCCATATATACATATGTAGATATGTTTTTTTTATTGGTTTTGTAGCCGCGGCTGTCAAAATACATGCACAGCTAAATGCAGCAACAACTGGGGGTCGGGGGATTCTACTCTCGGCTCTCACATGGGATGGCCACGGGTATAATAAAATACATAACGATATGTCATTTTTTTTACACACACTGTATTGAAAGGATCAATTAAAGGTTTTTGATCCATATTTACAGTATGTGTTTTTATTGTCTATTTTAATAACTGAAAGGTTGGCCCTGAAAAGGACCATTTTGGTGGATAAGGAAAAAAGAGGAAGGAAATGGGAAGAGAAAAACACTAGGATTTGTACATATAACAAATCTTTAAAAGTGTGGTTGTGGAATATGTCCTCAAAGAACGAAGCAGAAATACTGTTGAGTATCCAAACGGGGTAGTAAAATCCTATAAACTGCCATGCGCCGCGGAATGCCTCACGGCATGTAGCTAGAAGCCACAGGTTTTAGAGGAGTGTGGCAGGGCAGGACATGTCACGCGGAGGGGGTTGGTGCCAGTAGGCGCCCAAAACATATCCCTCCCCAGTTTCATTAAGCCCCTCTAATCATGATGCAAGTGTAAGGAACTCATGGTGGCAACAGTAAAGACAGACACAAGTGATCACAGTTCAAGTGTGTTTATTAAACTGCATAAATGGGTTGAAAAAAACAGCTAATCTAAACCTATATCTAAGATGGGAGCAAGCTACGACCATCAAATAATAAGGCAGTCCTAGTCGTGTCTTGTCAAAATAAAGGGGACTATAATTGTACAGAAGTCGTCAATCTTCTAAAAAATCTCAAACCCTCCCCTTGTAAAGGCGATATCTGCCCACCAAAACTCATCAAGGATTGCGGAGACTGCTTTGCGCCGCTCTTTACGGCTTTATTTAACGCGTCTTTTAAAACAGGCATTATCCCTGCTAGCCTTAAAGAGGCCTGGGTCCGGCCCCTCCTTAAAAAAAACCACCCTCGACCCCCTACAACCTAACAACTACAGACCAATAACCACAGTGCCATTCCTCCTGAAACTACTAGACAAAGCCGCACATTGCCAAATCCAGCACTTTCTGGAAACCCACTCCATCCTTGGGTCGAGGCAATCAGGCTTCCGGAAAGGACACGGCACAGAAACAGCGCTGGTGGATCTGAAGAATCAGATCACCCAAATCATGGACAAGGGCAAGCCAGCCCTCCTACTCCTCCTAGATCTCTCAGCCGCGTTCGATCTAGTTGACCATAAGACCCTCACCTCACACCTCACTCTCTCTGCTAACTTTTTCAAAGAATCAGCGCGATGGGTCACTTCCTTCCTAGAAGGTAGAGCCATGAAAGTCTTCTCGGACATAGCCAACGCCACTCCCAAAACAATCCACTGCGGGGTCCCTCAAGGATCCTGCACTGCACCCACACTCTACAACCTGTTCACTAAACCCCTTTTTGACAAACTCGACTCATACGGCATTACATACACTAACTACGCGGACGACACACAAGTGCTTCTACCCCTCTCAGGCTCATACCACGACGACGCAAACGCACTCCACTCGATCGATACCATCATCCAGGCCTGGATGGCTACAAATGGCCTCTGCCTTAACAGAGACAAGACTGAAATCATGATATTAGGTCAACAGAGCACCCTAGACAAACTGGACATACTGTACGCTAACTTCTCCATTGACAACTCTATCATCCCGTCTCCACAGCGGTTAAGACACTGGGAGTATACATAGACTCCTCTCTATCCATGAACAGACAAGTCAGCGCAATCACCTCCTCTTCTGCGCATACCACTAAACTCATAAACGCCATCAAGCCATACCTCTCCAAACCCAACTGCCTCTCCATAGCCAGAGCAACCATTGGAGCCAAACTGGACTATTGCAATGCCCTCCTAGCGGGCACTTCAGCAAAAAACCTAAACAGACTCCAAGTCACACAAAATAATGCTCTACGGGCCGCCCTTAGCATCCCAAGAAGAGAGCATATCTCTCATGCCAGACTCTCAGCCCAATGGCTCCCGGTCAAAGAACGGATTACACTCAAAATCCTCACCCTCACGCACAAATGCCTCTCCTTCTCCGCCCCGTCCTATCTATCAGAGACCATCTCCAAACCCTCCTCCGCCCGACCCACCAGGACGCAATACACCAATTTACTCTGCATCCCACGCATTAAAAAAGCCAAAGCCGGCGGCCTAAGCTTCCCCTACATTGCAGCCAAGACCTGGAACGCTCTTCCTGCAGACATTAGAGCGGAACACTCGCTCCCGATTTTTCGTAGGAAACTGAAGACCTCCTTCCTTGCCCAATAATCTGTGACCCCCACCATGCCTTGTAAATACTCTGCTTTGCAATTTGTACAAATATCATATTGCCTTTGTAAATAATGTATTCCTTGTTATTATTGTATTATTGCAACTAAGATATGCCTGTAACAAGCGCCACGATGCCCCCGGGCTGACGTGCGCTCTACAAATTTGAATAAATAAAAATAAATAAATAATCTTTACAAAGAAATACAGAAAAGTGTGGGGTAAGGTTTCTTGAGAAAGAAAAGAAGTGTTCACAAATGATAAGTCAGGATGTAGGAGCCGGGGGTCTCCCATCCTCACGTTTTCAGCACGGGATAAGGTGCGATTCCAGAGCACAGCACACCATCAAGCTTTTGTCAGCACAAGCCTACAGTTCCATTCTTAGGTATCACGACCTCTGGTGGTTCAGCCTCTTTTCTACAAAAAGTCTCTTGCCTCTGAGGACCTGCTTCATACAAAATAATAAACAAAGAGTTGCTTTCTGTTTATACGTTGGGTGATGCCTTTTCACCTGTGGGTCCCCCTCTTCCGGGCTCAGACGCCTCTTAAACATTAGCCTCCCTCCGCCGGGTTCACTGTGGCTCGTATTTTGAAGGCTTTCAAACAATCTTCTCTGTTACGTTCACAATTCTTAATGTCTTTTTAAACAGTTCACAGTGAACCCCCCTTTATCGGGTTCACTCTTCTCAGCATACATGTTCATTAAGGTACTTCAAAGAACAGGGGGACGAGGGGAAGCAAGCGAATGAGCCACAACGGTCCATCTTCGAACTGAGCATGACAAAATAGAGGAATTTGCCTTTGCTCCGCCTCGAAGTTCCTTTACTCCACATAGAGCAAGAGTGCACTGAGGCCTGTTCACGAAGCAAGAGTTGAAGATTTGTTCTCCAGCGGTCCAACGGCTACGTTTAGTTCAGAGCAAGCCGGGAGACTGCAGCAATGGATTACATTTTGCTAAAACACGCTTGGCATGCAACAGAGAATTAGATCATTCACAGAAAAGGAAGAGTGGCAGAATTTACCGTGGTGCAGGGGAGTTGCTAGGTCTGGAAAAGACCCGGGGCTAAGCTGATGTCGGAACTGTTTGGACTTGGGGCTAGCTAGTCTTTTGGCTGTAGCTCCTGAGATTCTATCTGGGGCTACAACCAAAAAATCAGGGGCTATAGCCCCCTTAGCCCCCCCTAGCAACGCCCTTGCCGTGGTGAGCTGGCCCCCCGCAGCCAGCAAAGGCTTGTGGTGCAGTGTTCGTCGGGTGTAGACTCGCTCTGCATGCAATGTGCAGAAGCTCATTTACAATAAAGGTGCACACAACGCAGATCGGATACATGGCGCATGCCGTCAACAGGGTAGTGAGCACGAATGAAGTGTGCGCAAAAGCGCCACGCTCCATGGAGCGGTTTCAGGGACACAGGCACAACAGCTTGAAGCTGAAGCTCGGGAAAGGCACAAAAACAAAGACAGAAGAGTGCTGGTGAAAGGGAAGGGGCCAATTGGGGCAAAATACATACTTCCAGGTTATAAATACAGCAGTGCTTTCTCAAGGTTGCAGGGCAAGAAGCAGAAGCACAGCTTTGCCTGCAACAAGCAGCCCTTGCGTCAAGTCCAAGAATCCAGGCCTTGGCTGCAGTACACGTAAAAGAGGCCCTGCGGTTTTCACACTGTTTTCAGTGGTGCTTTATCCATGAACAGCTGCACGCTACGTTAAGCCTCGCTTTGCCCTCTGCTGGGGTATGCACTAAAGTTTTGTGGGCATTTTCAGAATAAGGATCAGCTTTGCGTCTGTTCATCAAGCAGCCTCATGGCAAGGTTTAAGCCATGGCCACAAGAGGAGGAAAGGAGTGCAAGATACTGGCATGGGTGGCTGCAGCTGAAAAGAAGCTTGCCTTGGACTGGGTGCAGAACACGTTGTGCCAAGATGCTGAGACAGCAGAGGGAAGCGAATCACCCAGTCTGCTCGAGGAGGGAGAGAATGAACGGCATCGGATCCAGACATCGCAGCGAGCACTGAACCAGCCACCAGAAAAGCAGCCAAAGGTGCAACCGGAAATAAGAGCAAGGAGAAAAGAAACAGCACAGGTACTGGAGCTGGAGGAAACGATTGAAGAAGTGCTGTCTAAAAAGAAAGGAAAGTATGATATAAAAGTATTTAAAAAGATTGCAAGGATGTTTAAGAATTGGAGAAAAGAAAGTCAAATGAAAAAGATATTGTAGCAAATACGAATGACACATTAACAAATGCTAAGAACACATACAAGCTGATGAGGATGAATGGGAGCACCTGAGGGCATAGGTTAAGAAAAAGATCACAATTCAAAAGAAAGACAATGATATGGAAGATAATGATAACAATGGTGCCTTTAAAATAAACTTTGGGAGACACAGTGGGGAGAATGGTGCAGAGCAGAGTTAAAAGACCTCTAGCATGGCACATTGAGTACAGGGTGAAAATGAAAATATGGAGGAAAGAGTTTATTGACATATTCTCATTATTAAATTTCCAGAGAAGGGGTTTTGATATTAGTAAGGATGACAAGATGGATAATGAAATTAATGTTTTGAACAAGACACCTGAGGAACATACTTTCCAAAACTGTCTATCAGCATTTCAGATGTTGGGGACCATAATTCTGGAAAAATGTCCAGAAGAAGGGACAGCACTGCTAGCTGACCAGAAAACAGTACACAAAGTTCACAAATCATATGGGGGAGATGCCTTGCTCAACTGTGACAGGGAGTACAGAATGTTAATGGACAGTTATCCTGACCTAGGTTGGGGTGAACAGGAAGCACATTTATATGTATCCAATGTGTTGAAGACCAGGCCAACCAGGGATACACATACATGCCTGGACATCAAACAGGGAAACCCCAATTTTACAGCGGCCAGAAATATGGCGACAGTTGTGAACAACAATAGAAAGGGTGGCAGCCCTTTCACAAGAGAAAATGTGGGGGTCAAAGACCTACATTAGGAATACACCCCAGTTTACCCCCACAACACAGGAAGCCCCACAGAATGGAAGTGCAGCAATTTGCTGGAACTTCGAGAAAGGGCACTGCAATTGGGGTAAAGTGTGTAGGTATAAACACCAATGTGGTAAGTGTGGTGCAGGGCACAGCAGTAGCAAGTGTACAAAAGGCTCCATGAGGACAGTGGAAGCCAAGCACCCCTGATAGGTCGGACCTGGGCCTGGGTATATCACCAGTAAGGCTACAGGCAATGCTAAAATGGTTACAAATATTCCTGGATAAAGAGAGCAGACATTTTATTTTCCAAGGTTTCAAGCATGGTTTTGCCATCCCATTCCAGGCCAGGGATAAGAGGAAATCCAGAAAAAACTTAAGTCAGTGAAGGACGAACAAGAAATTGTGAGGGGAGAGATAGAAAAAGAAATTGACTTGGGCAGGGTGAGTGGCCCATGGGATAAAATACCTTTTGCAGAATGCATCTCTCCCCCCCACCCCCAGGGCTAGTACCAAAAATGGAAGATGGAGAATTCAGACTGATACACCACTTATCATACCCCCCCCTCGGCAGATCGGTCAATGATGGCATATCAGTGATAGAAGCAGCTGTGTCTTATACCAGCTTCCAGGAAGCAGCGGAGGTGGTAAAAAGAGCTGGTAAAGGAGCAATGTTAGCAAAGGCTGACATACAATCCATTTTCTGGCTGCTTCCCGTGCACAGGAGCTCACAGGAGCTCACAGCCTTGGCTATGTTTTCACTTCGAGCATAACTTTATGTGGACAAATGCTTACCAATGGGTTCTGCCATCTCATGTGCCTTTTTTTAAAAAAAACAGAGTTGTTTTTTGCAATGTGCCCTATAGACGGCAATACCAGGCTCATCTAGATTATTTTTTATTCACACGCCCAAAAGGGGCTGGCGTATGTGAAAAGACATTAGAAAAATGTAAAGAGATCACAGAAGAGTGGGGCACAGGAAAAAACTACAGGCCCAGCCCAAATAATGCCTTCCTTGGGCATAGGAACAGACACCGGGAAAGGGGAATGCTGCATCCCTATGGAAAAACACTGAAGACTTACTAACAGCGATAGAGTCCCTAGCAAAGAAAGAAAAAGCGACAGTGAAGGAGCTCCAGTCACTTGCAGGAAAGCTCAACTTCACTGCTTGAGTAATATCACAGGGCTGCTTCTTTGCAAGGAGCATTGAATTAAAAGCTAGAAGGGCAACAATAGGGCACCACCGCATAAGTGTAGTTAGGTTAGTTAGGAATGTTTAAAAAAAGATCTAGCAATATGGGTGGATATTTGCATTTCCAATGGGGCGGTCATATGACGCACACCGTTGAACAGAGAAAACTGGAGAGTTTTATTCACGAATGCAGCAGGCAGCAAAGGTTTTGGGGCAGTGTTGAACACTAAGTGGCGCGCAGGGCATTGGCCAAAGGCATGGCAGTCTTACGTTTGGACCAGGAACATCACTTTGCTAGAAGACCTTCCCATTTGGATTGCCATGTTCCTGTGGGGCAAGGAGCTAAGTAACAAGGAGCTGGCAGTGTGGTCAGACAACATGACTGTGGTACAAGTATTATATAAAGGGGCCAAAGCATGCTAGTTCGTTTTGGAAGTTCTGACAGCAATAACACAGGAAGCTCTGAAACACAACATTGAAATAAAGGCAAAGCATATTGTGGCCGAAGAAAACTCAGTGGTCGAAGTGTATGAAAAGAAGTAGTGGAACTATGTTCCCTGCTAGCCTGGCCCCACTCCCTACAAACCTCATCACCACGCCCCTACCTACGCGCAATCCAAACCCCCAAAAGAATGCGCCTGCTGTTTAAGGAAATGTTCAATGAAGTGCAATTTGCCAGATTTAAAGAAATAGAAAATGAAAATAATGTCATAACAGAAAAATATGTGGGCAGATTTGTTGATTGGGCATGTATGCAAAATAAAAAGAAAACAGGGGCGTTCGCACACATCACAGCAGCTGCACATTACTTTAAATTGTCATGAAGCGTGAACCGACCCACGGTGCATTAGTTAAATACACCCTTAAAGGATGGGCCAATTTGGAGGGGGCAAGGATAGATATGAGAGGCCCTTTGAATTTTAACAAATTGTAGGTGCTGTTAGGCACCCTGGAGGCACCCTGGAGGGCATATGCGCAGACACTTCTGAAGTAATGCTTTTTAAAGCCAGGTTCGCAATGGCATACTTTGGAGCCTTTAGAGTGAGCAAACTCATTGCCAGAAGTGGGACAGCAGGGGATGGTTTGGCCATAGTAGACGTACACATGGGAAAAGAAAGCATGGCAATATGGTTGAAGAGGTCTAAGACAGATCAACAAGGGAAGGGGAGAATTATCAGCTTACATTGCATAGATGGTAGTAAATACTGCCCGATATGCATCACAGAATGGGCCTCATTACAAGTACATCGGTCCGGAGTTAACGGCGCCGGTAAAACCATACTGGCACCGTTACCACGTCTGCCCAATCATGACCTGCGGCCCCGGAAATAGCACCACCCCCAACCGCCGCAGCAGAGTTAAGGGTCCCGTAAAGTCCGCCTGCACGGAAACCCCTCCGTTTCCAGCTATACAAAACACAGCGAGCATCACAACTAGCGCGGACATCGAAACACCGCCTGAAAAATGGCGTTAAAACCGTGATCACGGTGGCGGTACCGCCGCCACCGCGAACATGACGTTAAACAGTGCCTGCAGAACTGAATCAGGGCACAGGTGCACGAAATCAGCCCAGCTGGACCCAGCAGCCCCCTGGGAGCCTACAAAAGGGCCACACCCAGCCCAACACAACACAGAACCATGCAGGCAGAAGCTCTAGTAGCACTGGGACTGGGCCTTCTCAACCAACAGGCAGCACTGCACATGTTGGCAGTAATGGTGCAGAGGAGGAGGCGGAGGCGGAGGAGGCGCAGGCGGCAACCAGCCAACCCTGCACCTATGGCAAACCCCATTGTCCAGCCGGCACAACCCCGCAGGCAGCCTGCAATACCACGCATCAGGGCCTCACCCTGGAACCTTACCCCATGACAGATCCACACACTATACTGGCTGGACCGTCCAACAATCCTGTACATCACCACCATGATTGAGGACAACATCAATAGCCACATAGACACCCCCACCGCTATCCCACCTCCTGAAGGTTGTGTCTGTACTGCATTTCCTTGGTACTGGCACCTATCAACACATGGTTGGTGAGCTGCACGGCATATCACAACCCTGTTTCTCAAAAATCCTGGTACAGGTACTGGATGCCCTGTTGCGCCATGTGTCGGAACAGATAGCCCTACCCCGTACCCTCCCCGAGGTCATTGCCACCAAGTTGGCCTTCCATGGCATAGCAGGCATGCCAAATTGCATAGGTGCAGTTGACTGCACCCACATTGAGCTGACAGTACCACGTGCAATTGAGATGGTGTTCCGCAATAGGAAACAGTATCACTCGCTGAATGTACAGATGGTATTTGATTCCACGCAACTGATAACACACTGCTGCGCACATTTCCCAGGCTCAACCCATGACTCAATGGTACTGCAGAATTCCACGTTGCCACGGTACATGGAACGCTATGCCGGACAAAGTACATGGCTATTGGGTGAATACAGCTGCCAATGCACCGACCCTGTTGAAGTGGTGTGTGTCCAGGCCAATGAGCAATGTGAGTGTGCTGCTGTGATTGCACATGCATCACCCCCCTGCCATCAACTGAATAGACAGCGGATCCTAAACATCACAAAGTAACACATGACAGGTCACCACAGTGTGCCCGTACACACCCTGCCACATGACACACACAGCCGATACTATCACTGTCCCATACACCTTGTGCCACTGCAATCACCCACCCACAAAAGGAACACCTCCCTCCCAATGCACATGTTGCCTGTACATGAGACGTCCTGCATCGACTACTTCATCACAGTGGAGTGACTCTGCCATGTGTGCACATCACTGCACAATGCCATACTCACAATCAAATTTCACCCGCAGGGCAGAGTACACATGCACGTCAACGCGTAGGTCAATGTCCAGTTGGCAACGTCCTCTGTGATGGCCAAAAAACACTACCAACCACTGCATGGCACATATGCATGAATGAACAATGACACAAGATAGCACAGCATCAGATGAAGACATGATACCACTAACACTGACATGTCCCCCAATCTACATCCCATGTAGGTGATGCTGGATATGCACTCACGCCATGGATGATGACACCTGTACGGAGGCCAAGGAACAGGCGTGAAGAGGCATACAACAGGGCACATGTCTGCACACGTGGCATGATTGAGAGGACATTCGGACTGCTGAAGGCCTGGTTCCGCTGTTGGAGCAGATCTGGCGGATCACTGCTGTACAGCCTAGTGAAGATGGGTAAAATCACGCTCGTATGTGCCATGCTGCACAATATATGCCTGCGCAGGAACATCCCTATGCCCCCAAACGCAGATGAAGAAGATAGGGATGGAGATGGGGATGGAGATGGGGGTGGGGATGGGGATGGGATGGCACCACCTCCTCCTGGGGGTCCACTAGATGGCCAAAGAGCACGGGATGAACTGATTCACTTTTACTTTTGAGACACAACACATTCACAGCAATGCATGGATATGGTGATACCAATAAATTAATTTTTGTACTGCAAATGAAATGATCGATGTCCACTCATGTAGGTTTTGTTTTTAAATGATGATATATTGATGAATTAACAACAGGGAAGGAGGTGCATTGGTTAGGGAAGCTGTACACCCGTGCCCACCCACCACCCAAACGTACCCACCCCCAACCAGGCACCCATGTTCTAACCCCCAAACAACCTCCCCCACCACCCAAACGTACCCACCCCCAACCAGGCCCCAATGTTCTAACCCCCCCAAACAACCTCCCCCACCAACCAAACGTACCCACTGCTCACACCCTTCAAGTCCACATGTGTCCTGCAGTGCCCCACACACATGCCATCACTTCCGTGTGCACTTCTGTGCCTGTGCATCCTTGCCCGAGAGCCCTGTTAGCCGACTCGAGCGCCTCCTTGGACTGGCAGTAGTGGAGCTGGATGGGGTGGTGGTATTGGATGGCACAGAATCAGGAATAGATGGCATATGTCTAGTATTTGCCTGTTGGCCAATCAACATGGACTCTATGAGCCTGGAGGTGTTGTCATTGCCCTCTCACACATGGTGTGCCAGGGTGAGTATAGTGCAGGCAAAGCGTCCAATGGACCTTGAGAGGCGACGTACTGACGTGCTGTAGCACTCCCTCTGAAGCCTAGATTCCTCAAGCTGCCTCTCCACCAGCTGGGTGAGGGTAGCCTGCTGCTCCTCCATCCGCTGCATGCAGGAATTTAGCTCTGCCATTGATGGGGTGGGTGACCTCATGGGACTTCGGAGTGCTGTGGGGCTGAACTCCAGCTGATGGAAGGATTCCAGGTCATCCAATGTGGGCATCTCTCCCTGTGGGCCAGTATCAGACTGCTCTGCCGGGGCACTGTTGTCACTACAGGCCGCCTCCTCTGCAGTGCAGCTGCCTTCTGTGGTGGTTCGGGTGGGCATGATGGGTGCACGTGGCACCTGTGTTGTGTCAGGCAGCGTGCAGATGGTGGGGATGTCGGTGATGGTGGCCGGCACATGTGTTGCAGTTGCTACTGGGGGCAGGGATGCCGAACTGCTGGCAGCATCCTCCTGTGCAGGGGCGGTGGCTTGGACACGTGCCGGTGCTGATTGCCTGGGCTGTTGTGCAGTATCACTGTCCCTTGATACGGCTGTGGGGACACAGAGGACATGCAGTTAGTTATGTGGTGGTGCCTGATGGGTGCATCACATGCATCATACAGGTTGATCATTTAATAGTGGCAGTTACATGCATCTGCTTGTTGGGGGTATGCATTGTAGTGATATTGGTTGCCATATGGATCATGATGGGTCCTTTGGCCCAGTCATGCACTGCCTGGGGGGTTGTTAATGGGTCCTTTGGCACAGTCATGCACTGCCTGGGGGGGGTTGTTAATGGGTCCTTTGGCCCAGTCATGCACTGCCTGGGGGCGGGGGTTGTTAATGGGTCCTTTGGCCCAGTCATACACTGCCGGGGGGGGTTAATGGGTCCTTTGGCCCAGTCATGCACTGCCTGGGGGAAAGGGGGGGTTGTTAATGGGTCCTTTGGCCCAGTCATGCACTGCCTGGGGGGGGGGGGGTGTTAATGGGTCCTTTGGCCCAGTCATGCACTGCCTGGGGGATAGGGGGGGTTGTTAATGGTTTCTTTGGCCCAGTCATGCCATCAACATATACTCATATTGCATTCATGTTTTTCCACTTACCAGCATCTGCAGGTGGGCTCACTCCTGCCTCAGCCTCCCGATCCCATGGATGCTCTCAAGGTGGAGGACACTGCTGCAATGCTCCTCCCATGCTTGCAGTCTCAGTGGGGAAGGGGGTCCTCCACCTGTCCCACTGCTGCGTTGGCAGTGTGTGGAGATCATGTTCCGAACCCTCAGCCTGAGGTCGTCCCACCGCTTGTGGCAGTCCTTTACACTCCTTACAGTCACGCCCACAGCGGTGCACTTGCGTGCTGCTTCCGCCCACACTTCCTTCCTCCGCTGCTGTGTGGCACGCCGTTGATCGGTACTGAACAGCATCTCTGCATGCTCCACTATGTGCTCCACCAGAACAGTTAGCTCCGCCTCACTAAAGTGCTGCTTGCGCTGCCTCTGGGCTTGAATCCTGGCAGACATGATGGTGGTCCCTTTTGCCTTCTCACAGTGTGGATTCTGCTTGTGCTGACTCTGGATGCCAATGGATTGTGCTTTATATGATGGCCACCTCTCTGTTTCCTGTTTTGGCGATCACGGTATTTCCGTTTCCGTGTCCGTGGCGACGTTGGCGGACACGGGTTTTGCGCTACTTGTGGCAGCGCTATGTCCATTTCCGTGGCTTTTTCCGTGATGGCGGTAACAACGTTTCCGTGTGGTGCGCGTGACCGACAGCACATAATCGGAAAGTCTTTCCGCAACCTTGCGGACGCGGAAACTTTGTTACCACCGTCACGGAATCACTGCGGTCCAGACCTGACAGGTTGTAATGAGGCCCAATGTTTTCTCAAGGTCCGCCCTTCATTGGGGGGATAATTTCTAATCCATAAGAAGGGTAGGGCCCTCAGCAGATTTCTATTTCAGGCCATAATGAAGAAAGAGATTGCAGCGGCATGGTGGAATCGAGCAGAATATGGCACCCACTCATTTCGCATAGGGGCAGCAACAACTGCATGGATAGCGGGATTAAGCCCTATACAAGTGAAACAGATGGCGGGGTTGGACATCAGATTGTTACAAAAAGCATGTAAGGAAACATCTGGCCTGATCAAAAAACATGTTCTTAACAGGTGAGGAACCCTACAGGTCAGCATGGATTATAGGAAACTCCTCTGTATCACAAACTGGGAGGTGGCTGGAAACACAGGGAAAGTCCTACAATTCTTTTCGACAATCACAGCCTGGTGGGGTTACCCGGTAATGTTATGGGAAGATATGCATGTTTAACTGTAAGATTTGGATGGCTTCAGCGACCATCTGGAATATATGGTAATACACTTAGAAGGCAACGACCTGGTCAATTTGGGAGAAAACACCTATCTTATGACGTGCACATCTTTATCGGGCATAGCACAATGTTGGAGAGGGACATACATCGTTGCATCAGAAATACTCCCAAGAAGCCAATGCTGGGGAGCCAACGCCAACAAAGCAATCGACATACCCAGAAGAAATCTAAATAAAGAATTTGCGGTTTTCTGAAAGGGCAGCGGCCTAAATTTCATCAGGGACGGGGCAATAGCTTTGAGCAAGCTTGAATTGTTTCACAAAGATGAGATTCACCTGTCAATAAAAGAAATGGATCTTTTTTCAGCAGACATCAATAACACAGTGGTAGAGAGAGGATGTAAGTGAGGTCCTTTTGGGGGAGCCTGAGTGGCCATAGACCCACTAATGCATGGCAGCACGGGTCAGGGAGGAGGCTACCCTCAGCACAACAGGAAAAGGCGCCAACCAGAAGGGCCACAGTACCCACTTACACAGACCTGGGCCTCTGGTCTGCAATAATAACACTTGTGCAAAAGGGCCTACTCACTCCTGACTACAGTGCCCAAAAGCATGCATCTCATTGTTTGGTTTTGTATATGCTATTGTAAATAATAAAGGCTTACAGCCAAATAATGTTTCCCATAAATATTGTCTCATGGTGATATTTTCAGTGTGGGACCAGTTGCCTTATGCCACTACGCAGCCCATTGCGTGTGGCGCGGAATGCCTCAGAGCATGTAGGTAGAAGCCACAGGTTTTAGGGGGAGTGTGGCAGGGCCAGGACAGGTCACTGGGGGCGGGGGGTGGTTGGTACCAGTAGGCGCCAAAACACCCGCTCCACTTTCATCAGCCCCCTGATCTATCCCCTCATCGGGATGCAAGGCATCCTGGCGCTGGGCATTTGAAGTACAAGGTGTCAGAGCACCTTGTACTTCAAAGAACAGGGGAACGAGGAGAAGCAAGGGAAATGGGGGGGGGGGGTGGAAGGGACAAATGGAGAGTAGTTACAAAAGAAAAAACAGATAGCACAACAGTCCAAGAGACGGTGGCTGAAACCGGCCACTTTTGATCAGGCACCTCTTGGGAAATGGAATATGGCCCCAGGGCAATTTTACCCCATAAATACAGGCGGCAGTGGCAGAAGGTTAGCCACAAAAGCCTAGCCCCGAATGGAACACCACACAAAATAGAGGAATTTGTCTTTGCCACCCAGCCCGCCCTATAAAACAAACACAAGAAAAATACTGGCCACCGCACAATGCAGCTGGGAAAGAAAACAACGGTATGTTATCTGAGAAGTCGAGGGCTTATGATTTGCAGGCCTGGGTCAAGAAGGAGTCAGCCCACAGCACAAATAGAATAGGTGCCACCAAGATGGGCCACAGGACTCACACAGATCTGGGCCTCTGGTCTGCAATCAGTAAAGCTGGTGCAAAAGGGCATACCTCCACCTGACCTCATAGTGCCCAAAATCAGGCTTTGCTTGTTTTGCGGTGTGGGTGTAATCCCCACAAAGAGGAGGGGACACAAATTCCCACAAATGGGAGGGGACATAAATACATTGTTAGCCAAAAGGGAAATGTTCTGGACTCATCAGTTAGATGCAATGACTCTGACCGGACTGAACGAAGAGTTCTCACTGACACCATTCCTTTAAAACATTGACTGTCCCTAGGAACTCACTGATTTGTAACTACTTCAGCCAGTTCCATGAATGTTATGATCCAAGCTGTAGACGAATGTTTGAGTTTGCATAGACATATTGTTTCCTCTAAAGTATTTGATCAGGCGTATCATATATGAACGTACAAGACCTGATGACATTGCACTCTTGTTTTTATCACTGGACATACTTGCACTAATGGACCATAAGTGTATCATTATGACCGTTCATAACCTAATGACATTGCACTCTTGTTTTTATCACTGGACATACTTTCACTAATGAACCTAAAGTGGCAAATATATAATGGTTGTGTTGAGCTATCCCTTGATAGTGCGCCGAAAAATAATGGAATGGCAAGTAGTGATGATTAATCAATTCCTGTTTATTTTTGTGATGTTAGAGCCTTTGTGGATGACACGTGTTTCGGCAGAGCTGCCTTTATCGAATCCAGGCTATATAGATAGCTCATAAATCACTGCATAATGCATAAAGGTGCTGAAGTTCACAGGGATGAATCCCTCCTGATACAAAGAAGTCCTCCGTATGTCCGAGTGTCCTGGCAAATACTGTTAACCACATGATTGTGAATAATTGTGAGGATATCATCTGTGTAAACCATTACTTGAATGTCATTGAATTCCACTATATATCACTGAATTATTCCACTATATATCGCTGAATTATTCCCACTGTGAACATGGGTCTTTTATTTTCAACGCACTGCAAGTACTAATCACTGGAGCTATATGTGATCATCACCCTTGCAAACATACCACACAGTACATGCCTTGACTAAGTGTCAAACTGTACACAAGCGTTCTGTAATGAGAACCGAACAGCACACTTATTTAAGTTAGTTGATATACAGCAGTACCAATTAGTATGAGTAACCTCAAAAGGAATATGCACGCTCTTTTAGATCCGGTGATACATGCAAGTCATCTGCTTCACAGGTCTAGACAAGTGTGAACAGGCACATCAATGGCCACCCATCAAGTTTGTTGACATATGACGCCATCACGTTCTATTACGTGATGTACGCTATTGTTAAAGGGCCATTATTAACCTCAGCAAAAACACGGGGAGATAAACAACGCACGCGTTGCTGCGGTAAGTCATTGCATTTAGTTCTTAATGTTTGGGAATCCATATAGACATTAGAAACAGAATATTAATTCCACACTTGTTTAAATCAAGGCTGCAGACAGGGACATTCTGCTAACCCTGTGGTTGATAACTATCTCCATGATCACAAGATAAGCCGCGTGCGGTAGACTTTTGTAACATACTTAATAACAAACACATACATTTGGCACCTAACTTAAGCATGTATACTCCTTTTAGATAAAGGTGATGTGAAAATATAAAAAGTCTGTAGAATGTTCTTCGATTGAGTTGCCATTAAATCCCATTATTCGTAGTATTGGCACAAACCTACAATCTTAGAGATATCCTATAGAATTAAATGTTCGCGAGGGCCCTGAGACTAGGTCAATAGCTGAAGAAGATTCTGCTGCCCTCCAGCATATCAACCTACAACGTTGGCAAGCCTTTGAGAGGATTTCTATTCACAATGTACGTGATTGTTCATTTGAGCTAGTAGTAAGTGAGCCACATACTGATTGCAGTTTTTTTATTGACTTTGTAGATTGAGTATAGTGTTGAAGTCTGAAGAAAGAATTGAACACCAGAAATTGAATGAATTATTGCTCCTGATGAAGGGAATTGTCTTCCTGAAATGCATAGAACTCTTCTTTTATACATATCATTTAATGTGAATAAATGTATTTTGAAGAAAATTATACCTGTTCAGTACAAAATTCTTGACACATAACTCGTAGGGCATCATTATACTTGTACCTGAATTGTGTTCTTATTACTATTCCAATTGTTGACTGACCGTGAAGTCATTATATTTAGAGTGCACGGGACGGGTTTGTCCACAAATTGAGGACACTATACTTTGCACGTTGATCAGAGCGACCTTCGTGTCAGAGCCGCATTTTACTCCCCTGCACCTATTCAGTTTCATGAAAAGTCAAATCCCATTTGAAGCAGAATAGCTCAATATGGTGGGCATGTCCAACACTTTGTGAACATAGGTCTTAGTCCTCCAGATCAGAGGCGTAGCCAGGATCGTCTTGCAAGGGGGGCCTGAAGCTAATGTAGTTGGGCCCACCACTGTGACATTAACGCTGCGATTTACAGATTTTGGGTGGGCCTTGTCTGCTCAGGCCCTACCCTGTCTATGCCTCTGCTCCAGATTATTTGGATATTTGGAACTGACAATTCAGATATCAGAGAGCATTTTCCTGCCCAGTATACATGACAGGGGCATAGGAATACTGCTGTACAAAGAGAGATTGCAGGGCAGCGCTGTAAAAAGAAGACGTCTAAATAGAGACTGCTTCAGAAGGATAAACTGCAGGGCAGAATGAGGGACTGTAGCGGCAGAAGGAGAACTCACCAAGGTGCACATGCTCCAAGTCTCCAGAGCGTAATTAAAGGCGATAAAGGCGGGCATAAGGGTGTGATGCCTGGCTGAACACCTTTTTTAAGCTCCACTCCATTTTTGTGGTTTTTGAAAGCAGAGGGTGGGCACGGAATGGGAGATATGTTTCTGCTTCTCTTTTCCCCCATGTCTCCAAAAAACACCTGGTTTTATGCCAGCAGGACAGCCGGTGTAACCCCAACAGATTCCTATGGAATCAGCTGTTTACGCCATCTAATAGTGGGCAGATTCCATTCAAAATACTGAATGTCGTACATAAATGGCAGGCAGCATTTACTCAATTGGCACCGCGAAGTACAAAAAGAATGTGAAAAGGCAATTTCACAAACTCTTTTACACCTACGTTTTACACTTCGGAGTACAAATGAATTCAACTGCACGAAGGGTACCTGTTTGAACATTAGTGCAAACGTAAGTGGTCCCCTCCGGGCAATGTACTCAAAAATGCGCTCCAGACTGTGTTGAGACATAAAAGGCAAGGTACATACACCCTTGCCCCACATGAGAGTCCTAGCCTGAAATAATGCACGTGAAGAAAGTGACTGTTGCCCAAAAGTGAGAGACTACAACAGCATACCAAGAAGGCAGGTGCAATGACATCACGGGGCACATCCTGAGCAACAGAAAACAGACAATGTAGGGTTTGAATATTGCATACTGAAGAGAGAGGTTGCAGGTAAAAGAAAGACTATACATGAAGTTAGAGCAGCCCAGAAGCAAGCTTGCGGGAGATTGTAGCAGGAGATGTATGTGAATACTGCGCGGAGTTTACTGCGCAGGCCGAAAATGACGATTTTCTTTTTCTTTAACCGCCTTTTCACAGCATATATATCCCGGGCGAGAGACGGCCTACTCTCCCCAACAGTAATTATTTACGGTACCCCATTCCCCACATATACATGCTGAGAAAATGGGGTCGAAAAAAAAAGTCTGCTTTTTCAGCCGCGCAGTAAACTCGGCGCAGTAACGGTAGGAGGAGGCTGCGGAAGAATGAGCAGGATTGCTGGGCCGGCAGAATAAATGCTGGCAGGGAACAGATAGAGTGTAGAGGAGGTTGTCTGCTGGATAAATAGAATGCAGCGAAAAAATAGACTGCAGACCAAGCAGAGACTGTAGAGAAAACGTGTGACTGCTGCGGCGAAAAAGAAGCGATAGACTTCAAAAATAACTGAGGCATACAGCCAGGGACGATAACTGCAGAGGTTTATAATGGTCTGTCTGTCTTGGAGAAAAGTCGTGCACATCTGCAATCGGTGTAGCTGGCTTTACACACTCATTGGTGCTGGATGTGAGGCGGAAATGAATATCAGAAAAAAGGAAAGAAGGTGCTTTAACAAAAGGACATAGATGGACCCCACTTTAGAATGAGAGTGCCATCTCCGGGTGACAATGGCAAGTCTGCAGGCACTTTCCGAAGCAAAACTCTGTGCCGAGTGGCTGGAGCTGCCTGTGAAAGATATTTGCAGGCACTATTTGCAAAAAACATGGACAAGATCATTCTGAGGAAGCAAGATCATATAACCTGGGTGTGACGTAAGTTGTCAATATGCATACACCAGGATCGTAAGAGATTTATTGAGCAGAAGCAAAAAGCAACTCCTGGTTATCCAGCATCAGCCAGTCAGCAGGATCTGTGGAACGAGGTCAAAAACCGCTCTCGTGACATGCACCCTGTAACTTTGTTCATTATAAATGACCCAATATGCTTTAAATGCCTTGTACATGTGGCCTCATGCTCCGCTATAAACATTGGCAAACACACTGAGTTGATATGGCTTTCACTGCCGCTGTGGGGGCGGACATGGCCGGTAAAGGGGCGCCAGCCGGAGCTTTTGGAGGCCCGAGTAAAGCAATGGCATCGGCAAGGGCTGGTGGCCGTTACCCACCATAACCGCTCCTACAGTGGGGATGAAAGCCATTTGAACCCTGGGGTTTAACCGGAGTGCCTACAGTGGGGATGAAAGCCATTTGAACCCTGGGGTTCAACCGGAGTGCAAATGTTTTCTTTTTTTCATAGGGAGATTGCAGTCGCTTCGCAGTCAATCTCCCAAGGGGAAAACAAGTAGAAAAAGATGGCTGCCGCAATAGGGAAAAGGGACTAAGTGAGGCACAGATTCTGCCTGTGGTCATTAAAAGAATATTCTCCAAACACTGGGCCTCATTCCGAGTTCGGAGGTAACCACGCCGCTATTTTCGGCATGGCTGCCTCCGAACTCGTCCAAACTCCAGTCTGGTGAATGGAGTAATTACCTGTCCATTCCGAGGTCGGAGGGACCGTTAATTCCCCATTCACCAGGGCCATTCCCCATTCCCATTTGAGCCCACATAGGGCTCAATGGGAAGGGGAAAGGCGGCAATAACAGTACTGTAAATTACGGTACCATTATTGACCCCGGAGTCCCTTTGCGGGTCCCTTCCTTAACGCCTGGTAAAACCAGGCGGTAAGGAAGGGCCCGCAAAGGGAACTCGTAGTAGGGCGGTAAGGGTTCAACGGCATCGGTCTCCTTACCGGTGACCATCAGGGGCGTTGCTAGGGGGGGGCTAAGGGGGCTATAGCCCCTGATCTTTTGGTTGTAGCCCCGGATAGAATCTCAAGAGCTACAGCCAAAAGACTAGCTAGCCCCCAGTCCCAACAGTTCTGACATCAGCATAGCCCCAGGTCTTTTCCAGACCTAGCAACTTCCCTGGTGACCATTAACCCTTACCACCCTAATCGGAATGAGGCCCATTGTCTGTAAGACACGGCAATCGATGCACTGATCGTTGTAGGTGTTGAATTGAAATTATGACTGGGCAAGCTGCGTTTAAACGTCCGTTTTTAAGCAATAAATCCGCGAATTCATGGAACTAAAGAAATCGCAGTGATCAAAATGGAAACATAAACAGTGTGTTAGAAAAATCATTTAGCTATTACTGCCACCCCGTGGATCTTGGGAAGAATGCAATTGTGTGCCTCGCAGTTGACCTGATTACTTCCTCATCGCACCGTTAGATACCTCCAGCCTCCTCAGGAAATGGGATTTGTGGGAGGGGTATTTATTTAAAAAAAAAAATAAGATTACAATCAAAATGGTGGGGAGGTTACGAGAAAGACGGACGAGGAGATATGTTTTTTTTAACATTGATCTCTAATGATGTCCCTATATTGCTTGTTAAAACAATAGACAGGTTTTGATTGTTCAGGTCGGAAGTTACAACAATGAAGCAGTAGGGGTCAATGGATCAAAAAAGCTACAGTAATCACTCAAAAGAAGGGATACAACTTCTTGCTATCGATGAATGGACTTTGCATATCCCAATGTATTGTACAATGCACCTCATTGTATAGGCTTGTAGAGCGCGCATTGGAGAGGTAATCACGTTTTGTTGCTGAGCACTTGGCAAGTGGAGTGAGGATCACATGCCTCCAGGCGGTTATGTTAGTGCTGGGGCAGCAGCGATGCAGCTTCCAGTGAGACCGCTGTGTGCACTGTTGCAACGTCAGATCATGCAGCGTGGAGGCAGCAGCAGAGGAGGATGGCAATGAGCAGGCTTGGACTAGCCAACAGGCTAAGTGGTCAAAGTGGGCCACTTTTTTGACCAATGTGGGCCAGTTTAATGAGTTACTTCACTTGTTTTGACCATTGTTGCTGGATAAATATTATTTACATTGCACAATTGGCATTACATTTTATATAAAAACTCCCCCTTGGTTACCCCTCAAACAGAATTGCCCTTTGCAACTGTGGGCCACTTTTACATTGGTGCCCAAGACAATTGTATGCCCCAGTCTGACCCTGACAATGAGCAAATGTGGACTTTACCTCCACAGCCCTCTCCCTCGTCCCTTTACTTATCTATGAGGCACCAGCCTCTTTGACAGGATCCTATTGTCAGTTATTTTAATCTCGCTCCCTATCCCTTTGAAGATATATAACTTGCAGCATTCCACAAACGCCCAGTAAAAAATAAAATGCTGTTCTCTGAACAAGGACCAAAAAGATGTGCTCCCAGGTTCTATCTTCCTACTGCAGGGTTCGGGGAGAACCGATTTTGTTTCCATTTGAGTTGTCCAGGTCTTCAGGGCAGGACATAGACGTGAAGTAAGGGGCCCAAGGCTGATGGCACAAAGAACCACTGGCAGAGTGTGGGCCTGCGGCCGGGGCCAGCAGCTCACTCTGCATTAAGGGTCGGGAGAAGCTGGTGGGAGAATGGGCTGGCCCAAATTCAGGCTGGTAACAATCTGGGCTGCCCGTAATGCGAAGCGATGGGCATATCGGCCATCCTGCGCAAGTTTACAGGGGCCATAGAAGGCTTCTGGAACTCTCCCTAGGTGATGGAGGGGGTGTATGCGTGCCGAGGCACATGCCCTTCGTTTTCTAAATTCGTGGTCTGACAGAGTGAAGAGACTTTACAGGGTAGGCAGACATGTTTGATTGGTGGGGCAGGATTCCGACTGGACAAGAAAAGAGAGATGCCTACAGCTACATATATGTGCTCACGGGGCCCAACGCAGTCCAAAGATCCAGTTTGTCCAGATTCCACTGGAGTCAGAAATCAAGAGAGAAATTTCAATGCCAAAGAGGTAAATCCTGACAATCAAAGATGGCCAGTTGGAGGCAGGCTTCAACACTTTTCCAAGGTGTGGGAACGATTATTGTCTGAGGTGTGGGCATCCAGGGTGGCACGGCTTCTATTCTGGATAGCGTTCGGATCACTGCCAATTGCATCTGGTCCAAAGGTAACAAAAAGGCACAAAGGAACAAGGACAAGAGTCTGCCAATGAGCCTGGCAGTTTATGAATCACTAGGAAAAATACTTCCCAGGCACAAGAGTAGCAGGAGTTCTACTCCGTAACAGTTTCAGCACCTGAAATCTTCAGGAGAGTTTGGACCGGTGCTCTATCTAAAATCCCTGTACCAGTTCATATGCAAAAAGAAATCCAAGATGGGAACCCCACAAAGTGGATTGTTAGGTTCTTCTAGACTTAGAGCGCTCACTGGCTTACTGCCATCTGCCGATTAGTCCGGTTCACAGGATAAGAATTACCAGCGGTTTGCAATCCGATAGGAGCATTTTAAGTTCAAAGTCTTGCCATTTGGACTGAGGACAGACCCCAGGGTATGTACAAAGTTCTTGCCTCCAGTGATGGCATCCCTACATCTAAAGGGAATACAGATCGTCCTCTACCTCAAGGATTGGTTTGCAAGGGTAGCATCCAAGGCGAAGATATCTGCTCAAGTACAGAGGACATGCTAGTGTCTGATCTGAAGCAATGGGCGTTTCTTGTAAACTGGGAGAAATCTCACCTGGAGCAATCGCGATCTCCTTCATAGGAGTTTTACCTGAACATTGGGAAGGTGTTTCTTGCTCACGATGAGGCGAGGCACTTACTGAAGCTCCTGATGGAAAACATTAGTCTAAAACAGCCAAAGGACAGAAAACTGTTACAATTGCAGGGTCAAATGGCATCCTGCATGTTTGTATTGCTCATGCCTTTAGTGCGCCACTTGCACAGGCATTGGGTCTGGGCATCAGGCCTAAACGGCCCTGGTCCTTATTACCCTGGTGTTATGTCACAAAATCAGGGGTTGTTACAGAAAGACAACCTAGGGATGGGGGTGAGGTAGGCGCTCCCTTGCATGACCACAATTACTACTGATGCCAACAGCATAGGTTGGGGGACCAGGGTAGTGGAGAAATATCCTCAGAAGAGATGGTACTCACTGGAAGCCATTTAGTCTGGAAAAAGTAAGGAGCTGGCGGCAGTAGGAGCAGCCCTACGAATATTTTATCCATGGGTAAAGAACCAAGCAGTCATTTGTCAGGATGGGCACTGCATGAGCAATGGCATATGTGCATTGTCAAGGAGGACAAGGTCCATGAAATAGCCATCTGGTGGCAAGGGGTGGGTAGAGGCCTCCCTGCTTTCCTTCAGGCAGTCCACATCATAGAAGTGGAGAATGTGGTACTGGACCAGTTTAGGAGGGTCTTCCTGAATTCTGGAGAAACGTCCCTTATGCCAGAGTTCTTCTTAGCCATATACAGGAGGTTTGGGGATCCCCAGCTAGACCTTTTTGCAACCCTGTCCACAGCACAAGTGAGACAATTCTACTCAAGTATGATGTCTCCGGGAGCCTGGAGAGTGGATGTGCTTTGCTTCGGATGGCCTTCAAGACTGGTTTATGCCTTTCTTCCAAAAGCATAGGTACTCCGGGTTCTGAGGAAAAGAACCATGGAGAGAGCAACAGTGTTTCTAGTGGCTCCCCTTTGGCCCAGGTGAGGGTGCTACCTGGTTCTGATGGAGCTGGCAGCTGATCCAGCATAGATCATTCTGATGTGTCCTTTGTCTCTAAGGTTCACGACGGGCCCTGTAGGGGCAGGGTTGGGGCCATGGTCGGTATGGATGGTGAGAGGAAGGGTTTGCTGAATTTAGGCATCTCCAGTGAACTTTTCTCCTCCTTAAAGAAATCCAGGCAACCGGCCACCCTGAAGTCATATGATAGGCACTGGGCAAAACCTTTGACCTGATGTGAGAAGGGTTGTGTTTCTGTGTTGGGAAGTGGTATTCCTGAGGTCATTCAGTTTCTTTGGATGATTTCCAGATAGGGCCGGCTGTGTCATCCCAGACAGCCAGTGGGGGTATCAGAGCCTTTAGGGAGCTAGAAGGATACTGAAAAAGGGGAGAAGTTGGTAAATAGATTGTCCAGGAGTTTTTCTATTGACAGACCAGTGGCACACGCAGGTGCTTCTTCTTGTGACATAGCCTTAGTAGCATTCAAGTCTTTGTGCCATTAGGGTCAATTGATATCAAGCATCTTCCCCTTGCCTATAGGCAAGGGGGAATTGGGTCATTGTTGAGTAAACCCCCCTTTCTTGTCTGTCCACCCAAATGCCCTAGTCGTGAGGGCAGAATGACATTATTCTGGAATTCTTTCAGAACCCTTCTCCCGAGGAGGAGGCCTGGCACTGTCTTTATTTATTTATTTATTGGACATTTATATATGGCGCCTATACAGCAGAAAGTGTTTCCAGGCACCACAAGACAAAGGGGCAAGGGGAGGATAAACAACAAGAAACAGTCCTACTAGGCCTTGTGACATTCGGATTGTACAAGTGCAGTGAACAGGTGCAAGCGGGGGGAGGAGGCCCCAGGGCTGGGGCAGGGTAATTGCTACGGGAGCCCATGGAGGGCAAGTGCGAAGGGAGATAGGGATAAGAGTAAGTGCGAGGAGCCGGGGTGGACCAGACTCAATAGGCTATTCTGGGGAAGGTGCCCGAAAGCAAGTGCTGATAATGGGAAACTGTGTACGACTGGTAGGAGGAGGGCCTGGGCCCTGTGGGACTCAGAAGAGACCAGTCCACCAGTCGTAGCAGCAGGGAGGAGTTAGTAGGGGAGAGTGAGAGGGAACGGAGGATGGGACGAGGAACGTCTTGTGGAGTTTCAGGAACTTCAGGAGATCCAGCTCAAGTCTGAGAGGGTTAGGGAGGCCTTTCGAGAGGGAGGCTCCTGCTGAGGAAAGAGATCTGCCCCCCATTATCTGCTTGGAGAAACATTTGACCTGTAGAGAATTAGAGCTAGAGGACCGAAGGACTCTAGAAGGGAGGTATTTAGGGAGAGAAAGTTGGATATAGCACGGTCCCAGGCCCCAGAAAGCCTTGTGGATGATGCATAGGGTCTTGAATTTAATCCTTGCAGCCACTGGGAGCCAGTAGAGAGATTTTAGGGCTGGAAAGATGCAGTCCCCAGTCTTAAGACCAAAGATAAGTCTTGCAGCCCTATTCTGGATTAGTTGGAGAGGACAGAGAGAGGAGAGGGGCCGATTGAGGAAGAGGCTGTTCCAATAGTCCAGCCTAGAGAGAACCAGAGCTCTGGAGACATTCAGTTTCTGGGGGAAGGTGAGGAAAGGGAGAATGCCCCTGAGGAAGTGGAGCTGAAAGTGGGTCTTCTTGGCAATGTCGGTGACATGAGGTGAGAAGGAGAGAGGGAGTCAAAGATGACTCCCATGGTTTTTGCCTCACAAGAGGGTGAGGGGGGCCCAAGGAGAGCAGCCAGAGATTAGGGGGGAAGGAAGGGGCAGGAGCCCCAATGTGAAGGTTCTCAGTCTTAGTGGCATTAAGACAGAGATCGTTAGCAGTGCACCATACCTTAATAGCAGTCAGACAATCAGGAATGAGAGAGGAAGGAGGGAAGGTAGAGGAAGGGAGCTTAAAGGAAAGCTGTGTTTCATCTGCATAAAACTAGAAATGAGAAGATAAGGTGGAGATCAAGTGGGCAAGAGGGGTAAGTTAAATGTTTAAAAGCCACAGTGAGAGGATAGAGCCCTGAGGGATGCTGCAGGTAGAGAGTGAGGTAGAGGAGAGAAAAGGACAGATTTGAAAGGGAAGAGGTTAACCAAGCCAGTGACCGGTCCATGATATCCAGAGTATTGCAGAGGCAATTAAAGAGGGTGGCATGATTGACAGTGTCGAAGGCAGAGGATAGATTAAGGACGATGAGAAAAGAGTGAGAGCCGGTATCGAGAAAAGAGTGAGAGCCGGAGTCGAGATTGGAGAGCAAGTCGTCATGGGTGTTGCAGTTTCCGTGCCTCTGGCTGATCTGAAGCCAGACTGGTGGTCACTGAGACAGCTAACAGCTTCAGTTTGGTGGGTTAGTTGGAAGATGGCCAACTTCACCAATAGAAGGGGGTAGTGGAAATAGAGCAGTAGTTAGCCAGGCAGGAAGGGTCAGCAGATGGCTTTATTAAAGAGGGATTGCACAGGGGAGTGCTTGAGAGATTGATGGAAGGAGCCAGTGGAGGAGAGGGCTGCAGCAGGGGAATCAAGATGAATATGAAAGTGTCTGAAGAGGAGAAGCTTAGAGGGAGAGGTCAAGAGAGAAGAGTTGAGGTCGGGCCACTCCGATAGGAAGAGAAATATCGGCCCAGGGGTCCTATAGATGGTAGCGAGAGTGATCGATAGGGTAGGGTAGGGGAGATGCAAAGCTTGCAGACAAGGCATTCAAAGGAGGAGTAGGATTGAATGGGTATGATAGAAGCAGGGATCCATTCAGGCAAGACAAGGGCTATGCCACCTCCATGCCGGTTATGCCTAGACTTGGAGAGGATCTTGTAACCCTCAGGAAGAAGAGTATTAAAAGCAGTGACAGAGCTGGCATTAAACCACAGAGTCTTCAAGGAGGTGATATATGTCAGAGGAGTACTTAACAGCAGAGCCAGCATTATGGGTAACTAAGTGAAGCTGGTTATCCCTTTAAAGGTTTTCCGAGGAGGGCTACAGGAATGTAGTACTACCACCAGAGGGGAGAAGAAGGAGGGGAGCTGGAGGAGGGAGGAGTGATAGGAGAAGGGCGAAAGTTGAAAAGAGACAGAAGACATCTTTCCAGAAGGAGGAGGTTGGGTTGAGAATCCTGGGTCATGATAGTGCCATTCAGGTAGACATCGATGATGCACCTGGATGATAAGTGTGCCAATAGCACTTCCCATCTGGTTCCACCAGTAATAGGTGAAGAGTAGAAGGGGGAGAGGACAGACACCATATATGGGGGGCCATAGGTCAGGGGAGGGAACAACAAAGAGAATGTTGGTGATAGTCTGCCCGGAGAGAGCATTGACATAGGTGTCGGCAATGGGCAGACCAGCGTTCGAGACCAGGAGTGCCTTTTTAAACATTTTCCTTCCAGGCTTCGAAAGGGAGAGAGGATAGATGATAGAGAAGCAATTAGAATAGATAGGGGAGATGGAGAGCACCATAGGGAGGAGGAGGGATATGGATAGGAAGGCCAGGGTAGGGAGAGAGACAGAGAACTGCCCAATACACGAAAGAACTCACCAGGCAGCCTAGCAGCCAAGCAGGAATAATGGAAGCCGATTTTTTTATTTAAAAAAAAAAAATTGAATTAACATTTAACAAACAACACAAACCAAACTTGCATTGTGTACAATAACATGTTTGTTTTACATTGTTCAATCGTGCTCACTGCTTCCCTTTTCCCACCCTCCATTACGAGCCTACTTCCGCTGACATTTTATTCTGCATCCTGTGATGGGGGTTTCCTATCTGTGAGGCCCGTTGAGTCTGGTACAGACTCAAATAGTTCCGCTATCAGTAGTTTCCAGGCCATCAGGGTCTTAGTTTTCTCCTCCCCTCCAGCATTGCTTGTTTCCTGCCACACCATGTTTTCCGCCTCCGCCCATTTCTGAAGGTCTTTCCACCATACCTCTATTCGAGGTTTATGGCAAATCTTCCACCCCATAGCTATTCTCCTCTTCGCAAGCGCATATGCCAGATCTTTCAATTTGCTTACATGCCTGATCTCACCCCAGAAGCGCCCAATGACCGGGCATGCCCAGAACATATGCACCATGCCCGCATTCTCCTCATCACATCTAGGGCATGCCTGCCGTCCTGCATTTTTGAACTTGGCTATCCTCTGGGGTGTCAGGTACGCCCTATGCATGATATACAACTGCATCTGCTTAAGTCTTGCGTTCCTGACACCTTCTTGTGATACCCTTGGACTCGTTCCCACATCCCATCTTCCATCGGGGTACCCACTTCCTCCTCCCAGTCTAGTCTCAGTTGTGCCACCTCCTTTCCTACCTTGGACATCATCATCTCATAAATCCTAGATACTTCGTGACTCCCTCCGCTATATCGTATATGATGTCCACAGTAGCGTCTGGTTCTTCCTCCAGCACTAATTCGGACCACGTCCTCTTGATCTTCCGCACCAGTCTATGGTACGTAATATACTGGCCAGTGTGTAGTCCAGTTTCCGCTCCCAGCTCCCCGAAGTCTATTATAGAGCCCTCCCGCCATATGTCCCCCATTGTCACTACTCCAGCCGGCTCTCTGTGGTTCCTGATTAACAACCTTACCTGCTCTTCCCCACCCGCCAGTGCCACCAGCAGTATCTGAGGGGAGCACAGGTCTGGGTTCCCCATCAGCTGGCAAGCCCTCCGCCATATTTTCCATCCCAATAACATCATCTTGGGGCACCCCCCCATTACATCCTGGGGCAACCATATGATCTCTCTCAGGTAAAACGCGACGCAATCTAGTCTAAACAGCCTGGTTTCTGGGGTCACATCTTCTGAAAGCCATTTGGCTACATATTGTAGCTGACTGGCAACATAGTAGACTTCATAATTAGGCAATTTTATACCTCCTTTCTCGTAAGTGTTCTGTAGTTTCCAGAGGGCAACTCTGTTCCGTGTCCCATGCCACAGGAAGTCTCTACATATGCTGGCCAATCTACTAAAGAACTTCTTTGGTTTCATAAACGGAATATTCCCGAAGTAGTACAGGAGCCTAGGCAGGACCACCATTTTTAACATTGCACCACGTCCAATCATTGCTAAGGGCAGTTTTACCCAGAACTGCCTACAGTTCTCTATTTTGGTGATGGCTACTTCTGTGTTGCACTTATGTTCCTCCTCAACTGTGTGATATATATCTATCCCTAGGTAACGAAACGTGCTAGCTGCCCATGGTGCTTGTAACACCGGTAGTTGTTTCAGTGGGATCCCTTTGTATCCACCCAATGGGAACATGCTGGATTTATGAGGGTTCACCGCTATTCCTGACATTCCTGCGTATCTATCCATCAGCTCCAAAACATATTGGAGGTTTTCCTCTGGGTATCGCAAATACAATAGCATCTGCGTATAGTGAGATCAGGTGTCTTTCCCCACCCACCAGAATGCCTATCATGTCATATTGTTGCCTTAGGTAGATCGCTAGGGGTTCCAGGGCCAATATGTAGAGCATAGGGGACCATGGACAGCCCTGTCTGGTTCCTCTACTCAGCTTCCATCTTTCCGATACCACTGACCCTGTTTTAACCCTGGCCAGCGGCTCACTGTATAACATTTTAGCCCACTGTAGGTACCCCTGACCCATCCCATAGCCAGCCAAGGACGCCAACAACCATGGCCATTTAACCGAGTCGAAGGCTTTTACTGCGTCTAGCGACACAATTGCCAATTCGTCCTCACTGTTGTTTCCGTATTCAATGACTCTATGAAGCCTTCTAAGATTATTGGATATGTTCCTATTGGGAACATATCCCGTCTTGTCCGGGTGTATCAGCTTGCTTATTACTCTCCTTAATCTGATTGCCAAGACGGCGGTCAATATTTTACTGTCCTGATTCAACATCGATAGAGGTCTATAAGAACTGCAGCTATGCCCTGGCTTATTTGGTTTGGGAAGTGGTATTATGATCGCTTCTCTGAGTGACTCCGGCAATCAGCCCAGCTCATACGCCTCATTCAACATGTCTAACAAAGGGGGGAGCACCTCATCTTTAAACGTTTTATAAAACTCACTTGGGAGTCCGTCTGCCCCTGAGGTCTTAAAAGTTGGCAACTGTCTCACCACCTCCTCTAGCTCTTCCAAAGTAATCGTTGCATCCATCTCTTCTCTTTCTTCTGCACTGATCTGTGGCAACCCTATGTCTTCCAGCGTTTCTGTTATCATTGCACGATTATCCTCCACTACATCCCCATACAGCCACCCATAGTAGTTTGCAAACTCTTGGTTTATTCCCTCTTGGGTATCCACCACCTTACCCTCTTCCCTCGTTATTGATCTAATCGGGGGTCTGGGAGTCTCACTTTTATACAACCATGCCAAAATCCTTCCCGGCTTATCTCCTCCAGCATGCTGCCTCTCTATGCATTTTTTGTAGTTGAGATTACAAAGTCTGTCCCAGTGCACTGCGCACCTTTGCTGCAGTTTTAGTATCAAGTCACTATCTAGGTTGGTGCCATTTTCTCCTCTAAGTGCTCTCTCCAGTTCACCTTCCTGTAGGTCTGCCAAAACCCCTCCTTGCAATCCTTTGGATTTTGCTATAGCCACTCCCCTTATCACAACTTTAAAGGCCTCCCACAATGTACCCGCTGAGTCTACACTGCCCGCGTTCGTCTCAAAGTAGCTAATTATTGCCCTGAGGCGCCATGTTGGGATCCTTGCCCTCGGGGGACGACATTGCCATCCAAGGATCAGAGGCGAGTGGTCCGACAGGACCCTCGCTTTATATTCAACCTGCGTGATCTCTGTCAATATTACTGGAGTGACGAAAACATAGTCCAGCCTCGTATGTAGTTGTTGCGGAGCAGAATAATGCGAGTATTGTTTTGCGTGAGGGTGACGCACCCTTCATGCATCTTTTAACCCAAAATCATTCAGCAGTGTCTGTAGCGCTTTGGCCGGTGGGGCAGGTCTGTCCAATTTCCCATCTGACCTATCCTCTTTAGGGTTTAGAACACAATTAAAGTCCCCCCAAATCACTGCACTCCCCACACACATGATAAGATTGTTACACAGCGATTTAAAATATGTTGCAGTGTTTTGGTTCGGGTCATACGTGTTTATTATACTTATTTCCCTGTTTTCTACCAATCCCCTCACCACGGTCATCCTCCCGTCCGTCTCCACAAGGGTCTGTAACAGCTGAAACGGGACGTGGGGCGCCACCCAGATGAGTACTCCTCTGGCATAAGCCGAATATGACGAACCCACCACCGTTCCTTTCCATTTCCTCCTAACCATCTCCATCTTGTCTCGGGTCAGGTGCGTCTCTAGCAACAGGGCAATATCTATCTTCTGCCTCCGTAGGTATAGCATAACCTTATTTCTCTTCAGGTAACTGTTGAGACCCCTGACATTGCAGGTGACTATTTTAAGGTCCCCCATAGTTCCTCCGTATCCCTCTTCCCCCCCCCACCCATGCAGTCTAGCTCCAGTTTCTCAGCTCTTCTATATAGGCTCTTTGCCCCAACTCAAACACCCTCTAACTATAAACTCAACATCCCCCCCACCTCCCTCCTGCCCGCTTCCCTACCTTCCCCGAACAACACCCACCCCAACTGTTGCCCAGCTCCATACCTGGATCTCAGGCACCCCCGCATCTAGCCCTTTCTGGCAAAAGCTTGTACTCACGGCTCAGCCGGGTAAAGTCGCGCTAATGGCCGCCTTACTACTAATTCTTGGGGGTAGTTAGTTGCCCTCTTGTCACCCCTGTTTATTCCAAGTTTGCTACGCCTAGGCTACCGTGCTCATTTGCAATTTATATTCACTATATTCCAGTCTAACATGGTCATGGAGTCCAAAGGCTACACATTGCCAACCAAATGTCTCAAAGCGTCATACTAGGGCTCCCCTCCCGCTTATCCTTTAGTGTACATGATACAGGCTCCCCACTTTTCACGTCCCTGGCGCTCCTGTTCTTCGCCTCGCTCGGGACAGCCCTGCAAATCCAACCACGACGCTGCTTCCTCTGGGGTGTCAAAAAATAGCGCCCTGCCATTGTGCAAAACATTTAGCTTAGCAGGGTACAATAGCAAGTACTTGAAACCAGCCGTGCGCAGCCTTCTCTTGACTGCCACGTAGCTATACCGCTGCCTTTGCACCAGCATAGTGTAGTCAGGGTATGCCGTGATCTTGGAGGAAGCTCTGTCTATCGTGCCACCTTTACGGAAATACTCCAGGATCTTCTCTGTCATTATAGTTCAGAATTTTCGCAATTATCGGTCGCGGTGGAGCTCCCGGTCGTGGTTTCCTCATCAGGGCCCGATGCGCCCGCTCAACCGTGAACCCTTGTGAAAGCTTATCTGCTCCAATTTCTTGCAGGATCATGTTATAGTCTGTGGGGTCTTGGCCTTCTTCTCCCTCCGGCAGGCCAACCACCCGGATGTTGTTCCGTCTCGCCCTTCCTTCTGCTTCCTCCACTCGGTTTTCAAGGTTAGCAACCTGCTGTTTAAGTACATGGCCCTCTTTCGCATTGGCTGTGCTTACATCCGTATTGGTCTTCACAGTTCTTTCCAGGCCGTTAGTCCTTTCCGCTAGCGCTCAGAGGTCTTGCCTCAGCAGTGTGACTTCGATTCCTACAGCATCTATCTTGTTCTCCAGGGCCGTCCGTAGGTCCGCCATAGCTGTACCCCACTTAGTGCTCAGATCCGTTATGGCCGCTAGGATCTGATGGTTTTCTCCTCCTGGGGTGCCATCTTCAGTAGCCGCCACCGCGTGCTGTGCCGGGGTCGAGGGAGTCAGCTGTGCCTTTGTGAAGGTCTCCATAGTGGGTTGTTTGGTCTTGGCCTTCGCCCCTTTCACTGACATCTTGCAATCCTTCCTTCGCGTCTAGTATCAAGTCTACAATATTATTGTGTCTTCGCCAGTACAGTTTAGTGCTGGAGTGTCCTTCTCAGTGGTTTGCACTAACCAGTGGTACATAAAGTTGTATTTCGTGTGGGCTGTGTCCCCCCACGTTTCTTTTCTGGCTACTGTAGTCCGTGCTCCAATGGCATGTTTTAGAGGCCAGTGTATGCACTTACATACTCCCACCTCAGCGCCTTCGCTCTGGATGTCAGGGTACCAGTTTGTGCAGGTGTCTGTGTCGCTTGGCAGTGCTTCGCTATGGGCTCTTTATCTGTTTGCATATCCCAGCCATTTTCAAGGCCCCCTACGTCACAGCAGCGCCTGGGCCCTTATTGTGAAAGGGCAGATTTTCGGTGTGCTTCGTGTGCTTATATAGCACTTTGTTTCATATGACCCTTCATTCCAGCAACGCTCTAACTGGACAGTATATCAGGCCACGTCCATGCACTGCAACAATGAGGCGCTTCCCATCACCCATGCGTCCTTTTCACCCTGTGCAGCTCACCTCTGGTGCTCTAATTCTGTTTACTTTTGTGCCCGGGGCCCTGCTGCCCTTATTTGCAGTCTGCTCGTGAGTCGCGGTCGGTGTCCTCCGTGGAGCTCGCCGCCACCCGCTATCTCGTGTTACAATGTTTATAGGTGGCTCTGGGCTGCACAAACATCAGGCGCCCGTCCTTTGTTACACGGCCACTGGTATTTTTTGCTTCGGTCGTTCCGCACTTGTTGTAAATCGAGCTTCTGCTTCTGCCTGCTTTGTTTGTGCTGTCGTCCGCTGTCCGATACACCAGGGGCCCCCACCGCCCTTATTTGCAGATCGCTCGGGTCCGTGCTTTCTGCAGATCTCACCCTCGCCCAATGTTTATGAGCGGCTGGGAGCCGCGCTGACATCCGGTGCCCGTTCTCCTGTACTCGGCCACCGTTACCGCTCCGGCCCTTCAAATCCCAAAGCGCTGCCACAATGTTTCTTTGCACAAAGCAAAACTTGAAAGCAGCGTTGCGTGTCCATTGGCAGCAAGCTTCTTTTTGTCGTCCACGCTGTTTGGTTTCAATCAGTCCCTCCCGGGGTTGCAAGTACAGTTCCTTTGTTGTCCGCCATCTTGGCGACAATGTATCCACGCAGCAGCTTCCCCGAAGTTCTTTTTCAACTCGATTCCCAGGTGCAATAAACTTGCTATTCAGGATAGTTGCAGGGCATACCTTTAGATATCCATGCCTTCAGTTATAGGACGCATATGCCGCTTTTCGGGCATAATTTACAAGATCAATGCCGGATCAACAGGAGCTGCACTCGAAGGCACGTTCTACTCCGTGGCCATTTAGCCACGCCCCCATGGAAGCCGATACTTTACACAAGATTTAAATGAGGGCAGCAGAGTTAAAGATACCCAGATTTGGTAGTTTAAACAGACATTAGGAATGCCAGAGCAGGGCAACACCCAGCAGGGAAACTCCCAGATAAGGAATTTCAAAGATGTGAACCAAAGTGTCAGAGTACCCACATTACATGGAGAATATTGGGTCAACAGCCAATCTGTTGGTGACAATTGGAGTATCAGGACAGGAAAAAAACATTTGGAGTCGCCATTAGCCAATGGATTTTAACAGCCATGTAAATGGTTCATGCATCCGCTTGTCTGCCTATACCATCTCAGGTCCTGGGTAGACCCACCAGAGGCATGGTAGCCTCTTGGACAAGCCCTCCAGGCATGCACCTCCAGATTTGCCAGACAGCAACATCGGCAGATCCGGATACATTCATAAAACACTACAGACTGCATGTTGACTGTCAGGCCACTGATTCTCTGGGCAATGTGTTTTTCAATCTAGTATGTGTTGAGTTAATCCACAAAAGACTTTGTGTCGATAAAGAATAGGATGGGGGTTTGCAGGGCCATCTTAAGCACTTTTGGGGCCCTGGGTACGGAGATCTTTGGGGCCCCCCTCCACCAAACCAAAGGAATTAATTGATCAAGAATATCTGCCCCGGCTCCCCTTGCCGCAATCACAACCCATAGGTGGATATGCCGGCTCACAATATTAAAAATAAGGATGTTTACTCCCTGTAAATTACCTTACCCTCTTCATTCTTGCTCTAATCAGAATGATAAACAAGTACCATTTGAAGGCCAACATTATCAGTCTACGAAGAGGTTACTTCTGTTCTATCATAGATACAGGAGACATTTTATCAATAGACTCCATGAAGGTATGCAGCCTGTAGTATTAATGCAGGACTGTATATAAAAGGTACATGTAACCCAGACTAGACGGGGAACTCACATTTGCTGCCTCGCAGAACGCAAAGTGCTCAAGCATGGATAGAGGCGACCAATTGGTAGGAAGGAAAAAGCTACACATGCCACAGCATGTATAGTGGATGCAGATTATAAACTACCAGGAAGATGTCTGTATCCAGACAGATTGAGATTATAAGTGGTATATGGCTTTGAAATAGTGTTGTCATTAGAGATCAAAAGAATAAAGTGCCGTGGTGTGCAATATATAAATGCTCACTATTATAGTGGAAGCAACACTATAGCCAGTGAAACCATGAGTGAGGCTGTTTTGAAGATCATACCCTGAGAAGGAAATCTCTCTGAAGGGCTGACAATTTTGAAAGGTTTAGGGACTGGCAATTTCGAGAGGCTAGGCAATACAAGACTGAATTAGATGCTCAGCATTAAACACCCTGGTTAAGGGGTCAATCTGGGATTTGAGCCAATTCTGCAATTATCAAACATGACCATTTAAAAAAACAATGGTTATAGAAGGGTGTAACACAGAATGATTCTAGCTTTATTCTCTCCATAATCAAGAGAAGTATATAAGTACCAGCATACTAATCAGTGTAATTTAACAGATTTGATCTCAGATGGTCTTTTGTATTGGCTTGTGAAATTGTCATTTATAAATGTGCAGAAAAATCTTTGACTTTTACAAAAATGCAAAGCATTTTTTGTGTGTAAACGAGCAAACTTTAAAATATGCTTGCCCGAGTCCTGAACCATCTGGTCCGCTCCCTTCTGTTTACACCCCTTCAAATCAAATGGCCTACATAAGAAGAAAGATCAAGCAATGGGCTAAACGATGCCACCAGCATGCAATGAGGCAAACTTCACAGAAGACAGTACTATAATGTACAAGATATTTGATGATTTGACCAGGATCGCTTTATTGTCTTCTGGCAAGGCCAGGATACAAGCATGAAGGCTTTGGTTCCAAATTTGGATACTTATTCATCTCTTGGACTAACAGTTTACGCTCATCGTTGGATGAGATTGCCCAGGTTTTACAACACCCCATCTGAGCAAGCCAATTTCTAGACCTTCACCATAAGGATGACATGTTCGTTTTTATAGCAACCCCTATCTGGTGAAGGTACATTGCTGATAATTGCACCTGTTGCGATGCAAGACCAAGTACATATGCTGGCAGGTTTATAACCTTCAGACATAGGAAAGGCTCAGCCAGCCTTACAGGAATGTGCTATTCTAATATTGCATATGAACAGATATCTCTGCAATGAGTGCTTAACACACTGAGCTAACTTGCGAATCATTGTGGCACTCAATTCACCAATATGGATTTCAAATTTGGCTATTGCACATGATCAACATAATTCCCACAGGAAGGAAAGAATGCTACAGGAGTTGTGCCGCAAGGAACACACAAACTATGTATACCACAGTGAACACAGAAAGCATTACATGATAAATTGATTGAGGCAGAATGTACTTGCCAAAACAGACAGGCAATAGGTTTAGAGCCTCAGCACCATGCCATAAAATATCCTGATGTGTGCTATTTAAGTCTGGTGAACAGAGGAATCTTACATCTTTAGATCAGGCAGCCTTGTAGGGCCCGCTCCAAGGTGGAGGCCCTGGGTAAGTGCCCCTTTTGCCCTCCCATAAAAACGTCTCTGGGGGTTTGGGAAAATACTTTTTTTTTATGAAACATTTTTTTATTTTTCCAAAACAGGTCTTACAAACATACATCACATTCCATGCTATGACATATCACGGCAGTAATAGGCATACACAACAGTCATGTATATAGATACATTAGATCAGATATATTGATAGATTGAGTCACCTCAATTCTTCCTCCGGCCCACGCCAGACATTCCAAAAATTCTCAGACTGTCCCTTCTTCCCCCATATCTAATCTGCTTTCGTTGGGCAGCCCTGTGCAGTGTAAATTCTGTGCTCCGTTGCTGCACACATATCCACATCAGTCGCCCAATGGGCTAGTGCTGGGCATTCTGGTGCGCCCCATCGTTGGGCTATGTTGCGTTTTATCAGCCCCACTGCAGTGGACGAAAACAGTTTTTCCCATCTATTAGCGGCATCATCGTCGGGGACAACCAGAAGCAACATTTTAGGATCTAAAGATACAGTTCTTCCCAGGAGCACGGTTAGTTTACCACAACATTGTCTCCAGAAGGTTTTGATCCGGGGGCATTCCCATACGGTGTGTATGAAGGTGCCTTCCCCTATTCAGCCTAGAGGTGATGGCGATTTCACGCGGATACATTAATATTTGTATCCAGTCTTCTGGCTACATGTTTCCCACATCCGCTTCCCATTTTGATCTAAGAGCGGTCAGCTCCGGGGTGGCGAAGGCCGTCACAGCATTATATTGGATCGAGGTGACTCTAGTGGGTATATGTTCCATCATGAGATTGTGTTCCAAGGGTGTGCAATCAGGCGTGTTGGCCAGTATCGTCAGATGTCTCATCAGGGCGTGGGTAAGTGTCACAACCTTAACCCCAGGCCAGGGAACTCGGGGCCTCTGGCCCTCGCCACAGTCTTTCAACAAGGCCCCAAGGGCCCAATTGTGTCCCTCTCGGGTGTCCTGGAGCCAGTGCTGATGCCGTTGGCACCAGGCTCATATGGCAGGTGTAGTTTCCATTGGACAATGGACCAATATGGCTGCCCTCACAAGGATCAATGTGGAACTGCAGCATGCAGTCTAGCATCCAGGGTGGGGCCTGCCCCGAAGGCACCTGGGATACCTGCTGGCTATTTAAACCACACCCAAATTGAGGCACGCGCTTCGCGTTATTCTGCTCTTGCAGCGTGACGTTCGCCGGATCCTGCTCAGCATCTTTGGCCTGCATGGGCGAGAGAAGAAGAAGAACCACATTATTCATCCTTACCTGCTTTGCATCCAGCTCCTCTAATAATCCGAAGTCTTCCCTGGAATTCGTTATCTTCCTCCAGCAACATCCTAGAGAAGAAGGACGAGAAGAAGACAATTAGTAAGCGACGCTCCATCGCCTCCAGGCTCCGCTTAATTACCAATCTCTCCTGGAAGTCTACGGCCGTACGGACACCTTCCATCTGGCGTCCTGTTCCATCTGACCACATTCTTCCAGGAATCTTTCGGCGACCTGCAAGGAACAGCAGCACAGGTCAGCCAACTTCTAAGGACGCTCATAGCGCTGCGCCTTGCGCTTTCTCTTACCTTCTCCAGCTCAGCCCTCTATATCAGCTCGATGTCTCCATCATCCCTTCTGCATCTGCAAGAAAGAAGGTGAAGGTTATTCGGGGCAACCACAATTACGGACATTCATTTTCAACCATACGAGAGACTTACCTCAAGAGTGAAGTCGAAGCCGGTCTGGACTCCAGGGCCATGCCAGTGAAGTAACTCGGTGGAACGGTGCCCAGCGACGATGCGCCCCTGTTCAGGACGGCAGGACGGAGAGCGCACCTTAACAAAACACAAGGTGAGACAGGCTCCAAGGGGGATCGCAGGGGGAGCACGGGGAAGGTGGGCTCCGAGAGAAGGTGTTGTAGCTAAAACCGAACTCCTGTCTTCTAGAACTGGCCCTCGGCAGCACGAGTCCCCGGAGAAGGTGCAGCGGTCCCAGAAGCGTCCCAGACCAGTCCGGTGGCGTCCCTGTGGATACAAGGTGAGTGTTACAGTAAGTTGCATATAGTGATAATGCTCAGTAACTGGGAGCCCAAATTTCTGCTGCAGAGTTTCGAACGGAGCGACAGCTCCTTCGGTAAGGATGACGCCTATTTTGATGACTCCCGCCTCTCTCCACTGCGGCCACGACACAAGTTTCCCTATTTCCAGAAGATTGCTATTGTGCCAGAGAGGTTGCACCAGGGTCACCCTATTCTCGCACCCGATATATGCGTGTGTTTGTTTCCAAAGTATGGCGATATGCGCTGCCATCGTTTGTGATGGAGGACTACTGAGAGTTTGGTAAATCATGTTCAATGTTTTGGCACCCCCTTAGTTCGGCCTTGATATGCAGCAGTTCCTGATCATCATGTAGCAAATCATTGATCACTGCCATTTGGCTTGCCCAATAATAGGATTGGAGTCGCGGGACCCCCATACCCTCCTCCCAGACCGACATTTGTAACGTGGCTAAAACGATACACGGTTGTTTCCCCCACCCATATGAGTTTCCTAAGGACTCTCAACTCGCTCAAATTCTGATTCAGGTACCTTAAGTGGCTCATTCTGTAGCACATACAGGAAGCGTGGTAATTCCATCATCTTAAAGAGTGCGGCCCTACCCATCAATGTTAGGGGGAGGAGGGTCCAGTGTCAGACATCGTGTATGAGACGATCGTGACGTCACAAGAAATGAGCGTGACGCACTGGGAAGGGTGATGGAAGAAGAGAATGAATAGACCTTATAGAATCTGATGGCGAAGTAAAGAATCGAGAAGACTTTCATATGCGGAAGGAAGATTGCATGTGTAAAGAACCACTGCAGAAAATGCAAGCCATTTTATAACTGTACAGATTCCGTAACACAAGTAAAGTAAGTCATCATGAAGGCTGGCTATACCTTGTCAATAGACTGCAGGTGGTGCTGCCAATATATATATATATATAGAATCTGGACATTCAATGTCACACTTTTAGTAAGCTCAACCCGTGGAGAAAGGAGGTTTGATAGCTGTGTGTGTGTCGCAGCAAAGAAATAAGCCGAGGCTCGAAGATGGACCAAAGGAAGACTGCTTGGCTGTTACGCTCACCTGGTATCCACAGGGACGCCACCCAGCCAGTTGGTTGTTGGTGCCCTTCTAAATGATTCCCTGCTGTGGTTCTCGGTGTCGATGGGATTCCGCCTGAAATGAAGACTATATTAGGACTGGGCGACCAAGGTAAGCTTTCCCCCAACTCCCGTGTGTTTCCAGCCCCTCCAGGTTCTCTTCTCACCTGGTTGTCGGAATCGGTGGGCTCTCCGTCCTGCTCTCTGGGCAGGGGCGCGTTGTCTTTTGTGGGCGCGGGCGGTCCAGTTACTTCACTGACTGCGGCCCTTGTAGTGTCTTTCAGGTAGGTCTTATTGCGATTGACGGCGTCGTTATTCTTGCATGCCTTTTCTCTGTTCTAAATGTCTCATTTTTATCTCCCTAGCAGCACGGAGTGCCTGCTTGGAGAACTGGGTAGGCTGGTTCTCACCAGTAGATGATGGCGCGCTATAGCGCTATGATGCGGTAAGGAGGCGCTTTGCGTAGCGCAGCGTTGTCTTGTCCTCACTGACCTGTGCTTTTCTCTTTTTCGTAGGTCGCGGTGATTTCCCAGCGCAGATGGAGTTCCGGAGCTATGCCGGCCGAAAAGCAACCAACTAAGTAAGTCTTTAAGCACTTTGTGGTTGTAATGTCTCCACTACCTCCTTTAATGATGTCTTTCTCCTTTTCTCAGGTCCTTCGATCCGGGCGGTGAACTCCTCCAACAGAGCTGCCCAGGAGCTGCGAGCAGTGAAGGATGATGAATGCAGGTAAGATTCTGCTGCTAACAATGTTCTTGGTTTTTCTGCAGGTCCGGAATTCGCAAGGCTTGTGAGAAAACTGGACACGGTGAGTGTCACGTTGTTAGAAGCAAAGTAACGCGAAGCGTGTTGTCTTGTTCGGATGTGGTTTAAATAGCCACTGTAAAGTAGTCCAGGTGAAGTAGTCCCTAGGCCACCACACCCAAAACACTAGACCGCATAGCTTGGTTCTAGGAATCAAGCTATTTGGATGCCTCCATGTTAGCTGAAAGCCTAAATAAAGTAGTTCCTCAAGCAGATGTCTCTCCTTACTTATGAGCCTGGCGACAAAGGCGCCAAGACTGGCCCCAAGAGGGCCTGAGGAGTGGATGCCAGGCCTTATTAGCGATCCAAGCTCTGATTCCACCTGGCCAAGGGGCTTGCCAGTAGGGATCAGGGCTAAGGGTCGTGACAGCACTCCCCCCCAAGGCCACTCCCAAGGTGTGTCTCCTGCCTGGTCCAGGTTTAGTTGGGAAGTTCTGATGAAACTTCTCGATCAGACGTGGTGCATGGATGTTCTCACTGGGTACCCAGGATCTATCTTGAGGCCCAAAGCCCTTCCAGTCGACGAGATAGTACAACTTAGCTCTAGAGTACTTAGAGTCCAGGATGCCCTTGACTTCGAATTCTGGTTCTCCATCTATTAGTATAGGTTGAGGTGGTGTCTTGATTCGTGTACCGGGTTGCATTGGTTTTAAGAGGGACACATGGAATACCGGATGGATTTGTAGATTAGGTGGTAAGTCCAATTTGACGGCTGCTGGGTTGATAATTGCCTTGATGGTATAGGGTCCCAAATATCGAGGACGGAAGGTCCTTTTTCCGATGCTGGTCGGAGAAGTGCTTTTGTTTTTCTTTAGCATGAATAAGATGTTCCTTTGCCTTTCTGAACGCCTGAGTGATGGTTGTATGAAGAGTCTTTACTGCAGGCATTTCCAAGCTGGCAGGAAGGTCAAGTTCTGATGTACGTGGATGTCTGCCATACAAGGTGTAAAAAGGTGTTTGACCCGTGCTAGAATGTACGGAGTTGTTATATGCGTACTCGGCTATTCACAGTAACTCCTCCCAATCTCTCAATTCATGGTGCAGCATGCACCGTAAATACTGCTCGAGGGTCTGGTTGGTCCTCTCGGTTTGGCCGTCTGTCTGGGGGTGGTGACTAGTGGATAGCCGGACGTCAATCTGTGCCATTGTGCAATATTTTCTCCAAAAGTTGGATACAAATTGGCTGCCTCGATCGGAGACCACAACTGATGGAAAGCCATGCAGCTTGACAATGTTTTCCAGAAATACTTCTGCTAGGGTGGATGCGTCCGGGAGGCCCTTGAGAGGAATAAAATGTGCCATCTTTGAGAACAAATCCACGACTACAAGAATGGTGTTAAAGCCTTGACTCGGTGGCAGATCAGTGATAAAGTCGAGGGAAAGAGTGTGCAATGGAGCGCGGGGGATGTCCAGTGGTTGTAGGAGACCCGATGGTTTCTGTTTCTGTGATTTATTTTGTGCACAGACGCGGCATGACTGAACATACTGGACAATGTCCTTACGCCAGGTAGGCCACCAAAAGTTATTTTTCACCGTGGCTAAAGTTTTAGCGATTCCAGCGTGTACTTCGATCAGAGAGTCATCATAACCTGAAATGATATGCTGTTGTAACTCCTTCTCGGGTACATATAGCCGGTCCCTAAAATAAGGTAACTGATCCTTGATGCAATATTGTTCTCCTTGAGTTTGCCATGCGAGGAAAGCATCCGGGTTCATTGACTGTCGAATTTAGTTTCGTAATTCGGCGTGTGATAAAGTTGTTGTGATACCCAAGAGTTTGTCTTCTGGTATGATGGGTACCGGGTCTGGAGTTGTATACACCGTTTCATCGATGCCCATTCGAGATAAGGCGTCAGATTTCCCATTCTTGACCCCTGGTCGAAAGGTGATCACGTAGTCATATTCGGCGAAGAAGAGGGCCCACGGTAACTGGTTTGAAGACTGGGCTTTGGCTGTTTTGAGATAGTGCAGGTTCCGGTGGTCTGTGATCACTGTAATGGTGTGTCTAGCTCCCAGAACACAGTGTCGCCATGCCTTGAAAGCGGACTTGATGGCTAGGAGTTCTTTGTCCGTGATAGTGTAATTAATTTCCGGGGGTGAGAATTTTTTTGACCAGAAGGCCACAGGATGCAGCTGCCCAGTTTCTGGGTCCCTCTGTGAAAGGGCCGTTCCCATTGCCTTACTGGAAGCATCAGTTTCTTCGACATAAGGGAGGTCTGGACGAGGGTGCCGCAGGATTGGAGCAGAGGTGAACCTTTGTTTCAGTTCCTGAAAGGCTCTTTCTGCTTCCTCAGTCCAAGCAAACTTTTTATTGCTTTTTCGTAGCAGTACTGTGATCGGGTGCACAACCTGAGAGAAGTCTGGGATAAACCGGCAGTAAAAGTTTGCAAAGCCTAGCATTCTCTGTATCCCTTTCAGAGATGTTGGTGATGGCCATTTTAGAATAGCGTCAACCTTATGTACGTCCATTCTGATGCCTTTCGGCGAAAGGATGAAACCAAGGAATTCTACTTCGGTGACGTGAAAAAAACATTTCTCCAACTTTGCATACAAACGATGTTGGCGGAGCTTGGTGAGGACTGAATGAACATGCCTGATATGATCTTGTTTTGAGGCTGAGTAGACCAAGATGTCATCAATGTACACTAAAGGTTCATATCAATCCCCCTAATAGGGGGAAGGGGCCCGGTGTAGCCCGATGGGAGGCACAAGCAAGACAGGGCAAGTAAACTAGAGATCATAGAATGAAGGGTGTTGCTGTGCCATGGGTTCGTATTTTGAGAAGACCGGGTGGATAAATATTATTCCATAACCTACCCTTTGTTAACCCAAAGTTGTTGCATTAAATGCTGCGGTGAATATCACATCTAGTCCTATTTGCTAAACAGATGGGATACCTGAAGTAAGAAAGGAGGCACACAGTCTATGTAAAAAAAGTACAAAATAATTTTGTATTAACAGCATAAAACATAAACCAGAAAGTGGTTTGTTATTATTGAAGGCATAAGCAGAAAAAACAAATAAACAGCAGATGAAGGAAAAGACACACCTTATACAATCATATTCCTTAATCATACGATATGTAGGTTTCAAATCTGGGCGGTGGTGTGGGGTAGAAGGGGAAACATGCATAGAAGGAAATTGAATGATATGCCAAAGTAGCGAAGAAAAGATGTAAAGTCGTGATAACAGCAAAAGTGAGACAGAGTCATTCCTGTCCTAACATAGTGCTACGAGCAAATCATTAGACTAGACATCAATTTCTTCAGATTGGGTTTGGGAGTGTCACTTTGTTGCTCCCTAAGTTGAAAATGCCGACAAAGTCCTGATGGCATTTTATTCTTCCTCGGATGTGGCTTCGTTTTCCGAGGCTTAGGTTTGGCAACGCAGTGGGGGAATGAGTTCAGAGGGTAAAGAAAAGAAAAAAACAATCTGTGTGTGGGTAAATCTCAACAACCCACACTCCCCTCACTTGTGTTGCGTTTCGGTGGTTTGGAACCAAAGGAATTTTTGAAAAATGAAGTGTTCCGCCTTCATCAGGGCAGTGATAATCAAGTTCTGAAAAGAAGAAAGAAGAGAGAACCCCTGGTGAGATGGAAGCTTGAGGAATGCCTTGAGGTTGACAATCAATACCTGTTTTAAGGATATCCCAAAGGTAGTCAAAGGTTAGTAGTGAAGTTTTTCCTATTAGGAAGAAAGGGAAGAAGGAAATAAAGAAAGAAAGAAAGTCTCCACTATAACAACATATTTAGTTAGTAAATAATTTGTATTAAACTTTCTACCGTGACTGCCTAAATCACCGGTGAAGAGGATAGAAAAGAAGTGCAAATATCCTATCCAGGTGTTCCCAAGAACCGGTGCCTTGAGAGCCTCGGTCCCTCACCGGTCCAGTGCCATGTGGTTGGCGTAAAAATGTATGTGGGTCTGCACACTGTGGGGCTCGGTTACCTTGGTGGTTAAAGGTTTGTGATCATCCCGGGTTTGGGCTGGAGGAGACCGGGCTCCTGGGTGTATGCGCCTTTGTTTCTAATATCCGCTCAGTTGGGTCGAAGTTCAGATAACTAGCAGGACACACAAAATTAGAGTGAAAGATTTGTCTGTATTCTTAAAAGAGGTCACTGCATGGGTGGTTAAAGGTTTACCTATGCGGTACTCACCTACACGACAGGTGTTGTCTGGCTCTGAGGGTGATTGAGCCAAGAGCTCAATGTCGGCAAACCCCCGAGCTATGGGGATTGCATGCGAGAGGAATCCAGCCACAGGGTGCTGGTTATCCGGGGATATTGCCAGGAGGTGTCTTGATCCTGAGTGAATCCTGGACTGGGGGTGGACAGATGAGCGGGGGGAAGGAAGGGAGTGGGGGGGGTGGGGCAAAGGCAGGGGCCAGGGGGCGGGAGGGGAGGAAGAAAAGGAGAGGAAAAAAGGGGGGAATTAGAATAAGAAAGGGAGAAAATGGAGGGGGGAGGGAAGAGGAGAAGAAGGGGGAAAGGGAGTGAAGAGGGGAAGTAATGGGAAAGAAAGTCGGGAAAAGGAGGGAGAGAAACGAAAGGGAAAAGTCAGGCTTGGGTGACGGGAAGGAGAAGGAGGGGGAAAAGGGAAAGGCCAGGGGAAGGGAGGGAAAGAGTGGGACAAAACAAAAAGGGGGGGTGAAAAACCTGCATAGATGAGTGGCGTGCAGTCTCAAAAAATGTCCATTAGAAGAAAATGTACATTACTATCAGATTTCTACACCAACTCTGATCTTCTGGCTGACAGACTAAAGCAGAGGGGCTACCCCAAAAAACTTGTTTCCAATACTCAAAAAACTACCGGAAGAACAACCACCGAGATTTGCTTTAAAAAGAGCTCGGAATATCAAAGAGCACCTAGTACACTCCATGTACATACGGGATTCCATGAGTACTGGACTTTGGAATTTACGCAAGACAACTGGGCACTACCCCTGTGGGTCGTGCTCAGTATGCAAATTCACGAAGAAAATGAAGACATTCCCCATCGAAGGGAGGGAATGGACCCTCAAATACCACACAAACTGCAAGAGCTGTCAGGTGGTCTACTGTATCCAATGCGCATGTGGCTACCAATACATAGGCCAAACAATGCGTAAAGGGGGAACCCGGATCTCAGAACACTGATCCAGGATCCGTTGTAAACACCTGGCGTCACCAATGGTAGCGCATTACGTAGAGACTCGTCAGACACCTGATGACCGTATGGTGGGCTTTGGAGAAAGTGGACTCAGGCCCTAATGTTCAGACCAGATTCCTCAACCTAGAGAGCAGATGGATCCACAGACTAAATACTTATGATCATGGCCTCAATGAGCTACATAACCCCCAGCTCTAACAACTGTGTGGGGAGCTCACGTCCAGACCATATCCAGACATGGGCCCATGCAGGCACCCTCTGTGCCATACACCCTCAAACAAACAAACCTCCCCACCTTAAAATCCATTCTATCCATGGGGGCAATGTTTGAGGACCACGTGACCCAGTGGTCTGAACAGCCCCTGCTGACTCAGTTGCTCACCTGGCCAAAGTGTATATATTGCAATAGGGAAAACTGAGCACACATCCATATTTATACAAGACATGGGATGGGGACTATTAGCGTATATTTTTGTGGTGCCAATTTTTGCTTGGTAAACCAGGCTAGTACTGGTGTGCGCTCCTCCGCCACCCCCCCTTCACTGCTCACCTTCCCTTTCAATCACTGCCCTGCTATGCTCCGATACTTTTCTCGATACAGCCGTAGGAAGCCACGCCCCCCAGTCAGCATCAGCGTCGGTAACCTAGCTACCAGACCACTCTCTCGCCCTGCACTGACTCAGCAGGGAGAGCAGATCTGGCAGCTCCAGGTGACGCTGCAATTCGGCGCGGCCATCACTAACCTGAACACTACGAACGCGGAGACCCGCCTCCAACGTTCCAAAGCGAACACAGTTTCTGCTCGCAAGCCGCCTCCGTTTACAGACGGCTTTGGCTACAGTCCTGTTAACAACCAACAAAGCAGCCACTGCTCATGCGAGTTGCAGTGCGCTTCCACAGGTAAGAACACCTTTGGTTGAGACATCGATCCAACTAATGGATCCTTCTTTTTGAGACTGCACACCACTCATCTATGCAGGTTTTTCACCTTTCCCCCCCCTTTTTTTTTTGTCCCACTCTTTCCCTCCCTTCCACTGGCCTTTACCTTTTCCCCCCTCCTTCTCCTTCCCATCACCCCTGCCTGACTTTTCCCTTTCCTTTCCTTTCTCTCCCTCCTTTTCCTGACTTTCTTTCCCATTACTTGCCCTCTTCTCTCCCCCCCTTCTTCTCCTCTTCCCTCCCCCCTCAATTTTCTCCCTTTCTTATTCTAATTCCCCCCTTTTTTCCTCTCCTTTTCTTCCTCCCCTCCTGCCCCCCAGCCCCTGCCTTTGCCCCGGCCCCCCCACTCCCTTCCTCCCCCCCCTCATCTGTCCGCCCCCAGTCCAGGATTCACTCAGGATCAAGACCCCTCCTGGCAATATTTCCGGATAACAAGCACCCTGTGGCTGGATTCCTCTTGCATGCAATCCCCATAGCTGGGGGGCTTGCCGACATTGAGCTCTTGGCTCAATCACCCTCAGAGCCAGACAACACCTGTCGTGTAGGTGAGTACCGCATAGGTAAACCTTTAACCACCCACACAGTGACCTCTTTTAAGAATACTGACAAATCTTTCACTCTAATTTTGTGTGTCCCGCTAGTTTATCTGAACTTCGACCCAACTGAGCGGATATTAGAAACAAAGGCGGATACACCCAGGAGCCCGGTCTCCTCCAGCCCAAACCCGGGATGATCACAAACCTTTAACCACCAAGGTAACCGAGCCCCACAGTGTGCAGACCCACATACATTTTTACGCCAACCACATGGCACTGGACCGGTGAGGGACCGAGGCTCTCAAGGCACCGGTTCTTGGGAACACCTGGATAGGATATTTGCACTTCTTTTCTATCCTCTTCACCGGGGATTTAGGCAGTCACGGTAGAAAGTTTAATCCAAATGATTTACTAACGAAATATGTCGTTATAGTGGAGACTTTCTTTCTTTCTTTATTTCCTTCTTCCCTTTCTTCCTAATAGGAAAAACTTCACTACTAACCTTTGACTACCTTTGGGATATCCTTAAAACAGGTATTGATTGCCAACCTCAAGGCATTCCTCAAGCTTCCATCTCACCAGGGGTTCTCTCTTCTTTCTTCTTTTCAGAACTTGATTATCACTGCCCTGATGAAGGCAGAACACTTCATTTTTCCTTTGGTTCCAAACTGCCGAAACGCAACACAAGTGAGGGGAGTGTGGGTTGTTGAGATTTACCCACACATAGATTGTTTTTTTCTTTTCTTTACCCTCTGAATTCATTCCCCCACTGCATTGGCAAACCTAAGCCTCGGAAAACGAAGCCACATTTGTGGACGAATAAAATGCCATCAGGACTTTGTTGGCATTTTCAACTTAGACCTCTACTGGGAGCAACAAAGTGACACTCCCAAACCCAATCTGAACAAATTGATGTCTAGTCTAATGATTTGCTCGTAACACTATGTTAGGACAGGAATGACTCTGTCTCACTTTTGCTGTTATCACAACTTTACATCTTTTCTTCGCTACTTTGGCTTATCATTCAATTTCCTTCTATGCATGTTTCCCCTTCTACCCCACACCACTGCCCAGATTTGAAACCTACATATCGTATGATTAAGGAATATGATTGTATAAGGTGTGTCTTTTCCTTCATCTGCTGTTTATTTGTTTTTTATGCTTATGCCTTCAATAATAACAAACAACTTTCTGGTTTATGTTTTATGATGTTAATACAAAATTATTTTCTACTTTTTTACATAGACTGTGTGTCTCCTTTCTTACTTCAGGTATGCCATCTGTTTAGCCAATAGGACTAGATGTGATATTCACTGCAGCATTTAATGCAACAACTTTGGGTTAACAAAGGGTAGGTTATCGAATAATATTTACCCACCTGGTCTTCTCAAAATACGAACCCATGGCACAGCAACACCCTTCATTCTATGATCTATCAATGTACACTAAGGCGCAAACCTCAATCAGTTCTCTGAAGACATCATTCATGAAATATTGAAACGCTGCGGGAGCGTTACATAAGCCAAAAGGCATGACTTGATATTCAAACAAGCCATATTTGGTACGGAAAGCGGTTTTCCACTCGTCTCCGCTTCTGACCTGGACCAGGTGGTATGCTCCCCGAAGGTCTAATTTGGTATAGATCTGGGCATCTTTGACTTCGTCTAGCATTTCCGGGATAAGAGGCAAGGGGTAGCAGTTCTTCACGGGTATCTGGTTTATTGCGCGGTAATCAATACAGGTCCTCAAGTCCCCTTCCTTTTTCGGTATGAAGAACAAAGGACTGGCTGCTGGGGACTTAGATGGGCGGATAAATCCATGTGCAAGGTACTGGTCCAAATAGGATTTCGGGTGAAGGTTTTCTGGTTTGGTGAGAGCGTAGATCCTGCCGCAAGGGATTTGTGCCCCTGGAATAAAGTCAATTTGACAATCCTAAGGCCTATGCGGCGGCAATGTGTTAGCCTGGTCTTTTTGGAATACGTCCTGAAAGTCACGATATTCATCTGGCAAAGTATTAGTTACCCCCAGGGTAGAGGCTCTAGTATTGAAGTCTTGGAGACACAGGAGTTGGGTTCTGGGTCAGGACAGTAGCAAGCCAGGGAGCAGTTGCTGGAGAAGGTTAATTTCCATGCCCGCCAGTCTATCAAAGGGTTGTGAGCAACCAACCATGGCATTCCTAGTATCAACTGGAACTGAGGTGCCTTAATAAGATCGAACGAAATACACTCCCGATGTCCATCCTGGCACAGCAAGGTTACTGCAGCTGTGCACTAGGTTACTGGTCCGGAGGCGATTTCTGTCCCATCCATGGTAGTCACCTTGTCCCTGGTAGACCTAGAACACAAAGGGAGCCCCCTCTCTGCTGCCAACTCTTGATCTATATAGTTCCCAACCGCTCCGCTGTCGATGTACGCTTCTACGGCATGCATCTTTGACGATTGTTGGTGATTTATTAAGATCACGGGTATCGCAAATTGTGAGGTCAGTGGCCCTTTCTCATCACTCGACAAACTGACCTCTACGGTTGCCGAGCTTGGTAGTTTTCCGATTCCTTAACTTCATCCTTTTCTGTGGCCCCGACTGTCCTACTTGTGGGTTTTATTGGGCAGTCTTTCAGAAAATGTCCCGGTTTTCCACAATACAAACAAAGTTGCTGTTGACTTCTTTTATCCCGCTCTTGTTTTGTTAATGGAGGTCGTATCCCTCCGATCTGCATGGGTTCTACGACGTTGTCTGGCACCCGTGGTGCATTATCTCTAGGCCGAACATAAACTACTCGAGAGTCTGCTTTAGACCGGTCTGCTTTTCGGTCCTGCAACCGATGGTCTAGCTGCACGACCAGATTTATGAATTCGGTACAGTCTCTAGGGGGATCAACTACCTGGTCCAAGGCGTCCTTTAATTCGCCTCGTAAGCCTCAATGGAATAACGTGGTTCTTTTGTTTTCTGGCCACCTGGCTTCAGCAACCAGTCTATTGAAGGTCGCAATGTATGTTAACAAATCTTGGTTCCCCTGCCGGAGGGATAAGAGTTTGTTATCCACTGCTTGTTCCTGGGTATGGCGAGCAAACAGTTTTTCCATTTCTCTCTGGAACCCCCCATAGTCCTGTAACAATGGATCATTATGGGTCACCAACGGCACTGACCAATCTGCTGCACTTCCACTCAAGTATGATAGGATGAAAGCTACCCGAGCTTGGTAATTTGGAAATGCCCCAGGGCGACAAAGGAAATGAAGGCGACACTGATTTATGAATGCTGCATACTTCCGTGGGTCCTTTCTAGTGGTGCCAGGGGAACTGTTCCAGGCAGCGTGATCTGTACTGCTGTGGGGGTATAAGATGGTGAGATAGGATTTTGCATCAGTGGATTTCCTCCAGGCAGAGGAGTCTGACCTGCCTGCGATTCCAAGAATTGTCTGCCGATTTCGTCGGTGTGCTCCTTGGTCACTATTAGGTCTCTCCGGAGTGCATTAGTCTCTTGTCGGGCTGAATGAACCCCAGCATGAAGGTCCCCCCGCAATTGGGCCAATTGGTCGATTTCTGATGTTTCCATGGCGCCCAGGTGGATTATTTATGTGAGGCTTTGCGTTCTGTTACGCTCACCTGGTATCCACGGGGATGCCACCCAGCCAGTTGGTCGTTGGTGCCCTTCTCAATGATTCCCTGGTGTGGTTCTCGGTGTCGATGGGATTCCGCCTGGAAATAAAGACTATATTAGGACTGGGCGACAAAGGTACATTTTCCCCCACCTCCCTTGTGTTTCCAGCCCCTCCAGGTTCTCTTCTCACCTGGTTGTCGGAATCGGTGGGCTCTCCGTCCTGCTCTCTGGGCAGGGGCGCGTTGTCTTTTGTGGGCGCGGGCGGTCCAGTTACTTCACTGACTGCGGCCCTTGTAGTGTCTTTCAGGTAGGTCTTATTGCGATTGATGGTGTCGTTATTCTTGCATGCCTTTTCTCTGTTCTAAATGTCTCTTTTTTTATCTCCCTAAGAGCGCGGAGTGTCCGCTTGGAGAACTGGGTAGGCTGGTTCTCACTGGTAGATGATGGTGCGCTATAGCGATATGATGCGGTAAGGAGGCGCTTTGTGTAGCTGTGTGCTTTTCTCTTTTTCGTAGGTCGCGGTGAGTTCCCAGTGCAGATGGAGTTCCAGAGCTATGCCTGCCGAAAAGCAACCAACCAGGTAAGTCTTTAAGCACTTTGTGGTTGTAATGTCTCCACTACCTCCTTTAATTATGTCTTTCTCCTTTTCTCAGGTCCTTCCATCCGGGCGGTGAACTCCTCCAACAGAGTTGCCCAGGAGCTGCGAGCAGTGAAGGATGATGAATGCAGGTAAGATTCTGCTGCTAACGATGTTCATGGTTTTTCTGCAGGTCCGTAATTCGCCAGGCTCGTGAGAAAACTGGACACGGTGAGCGTCACGTTGCTAGAAGCAAAGTAACGCGAAGTGTGTTGTCTTGTTCGGGTGTGGTTTAAATAGCCACTGTAAAGTAGTCCAGGTGAAGTAGTCCCTAGGCCACCACACCCTAAACACTAGACCGCATAGCTTGGTTCTAGGAATCAAGCTATGTGGATGCCTCCATGTTAGCTGAAAGCCTAAATAAAGTAGTTCCTCAAGCAGATGTCTTTCCTTACTTATGAGCCTGGCGCCAAAGGTGCCAGGACTGGCCCCAAGAGAGCCTGAGGAGTGGATGCCAGGCCTTATTAGCGATCCGAGCTCTGATTCCACCTGGCCAATGGACTTGCCAGTGGGGATCAGGGCTGAGGGTCGTGACATTGGCCTGGTGTCAAAGGCTATGGCAGCCAAAACTGGTTATCAGTCCTTGAAGAACAGTAAATGTGAGACGCTTCCCTTGTTAAGTTGCAAAAAGAGAACACCATGAGTGCCAAGTTTCTTTATTCGAGACAATTAAATGCTATAAAATGGGCCGATTCACGATCTCATTTGATGTGAGTTCAGGATGGAAATAGAAGTGGGCATGTAGGCCTGAATCTTGATAAGAACATGCTCACACTCCCTTATATTCCCAGAGAAGAGAAGCGACTACAGGGCCAAGTTCAAAGACAATCTGAATGGCCTTAGGCATGAGCGATGAGAGATGTTGGGTTAATTGGGTGGGGAGGTACGGTCAAGTCCGCCCACCAGCACCTGGGGTACCAGCTTACGTGCTGCTAGAGAATCGAATGTTCCAGAAGGATACAAGCATGCCAACCAATTGTACATGGTGATATAACGAAGGACCTTTGAAGTTTGAGAGCCATAGATGTATCATGTTTCTAATAACTGTTGAAGATGACTTGCACTAAGGGAGGGCATAAGTTGCCCACCTGAGTATAGAGACCCAATCACAATCCAATCCCTTATAGAAAGTATATTTAGATACTCCCATTAGTCCTATCACGATCATGTGTAGGTTTACTTAGCTTGCCATGTAGTATGATGTCACGTATGACGTGTTTTTGTTATAAGTGCTGCTTTTTATGAAATGCTTGGAGACTATGCTGTGTATAATACGTTGATGTCCGTTGTACTCCCTGTTTTAGATAATTGAGAATAAAACAGACATTTTGCCAACTTCCTGAGTTGGTCTTATTATTGGTGTAAGAGTTATTCTGCATCCCGCCCATCGTACGATGTGTTACCTTAATTAAAAGGACCATAAGGGTTCAAAACCTTTGAGGTAATCTCTATGGGTAGACCCCCTAGATTCCACCGCAAACTTTTCCTTCTCTTCCCTTTCGACACAACCAAGACTCAAGTCTTCCTCGGATTAACCGTCAACCCATTCTTTGCTGCGAATTCTGTAAACCTGTTAATTAGCCACTGCAGACCCACCCTGGTGCGATCTAGGAGCAAAAAAGGTCTGCATAGGCCAACCATGGGATACGTAAGTCCCCCAATTTAGGGACCACTAAGCCCACTTCTTCCTGGAACTCACCAATATCCGAGATGTAGAGATTAAACAGACAGGGAGCCAACGAGCAACCCTGTCTTAATCCCACGTGAGTTTCGATCCGACGAGACAGGTTTCCTTCGAAGTTCAGTCGAACATGGATTCCTGCATTCTCATACATGGCCATTATTAAATTCTGCAGACCTCCAGGGCTACCCTATTTTGCCAATTTGGTCCAGAGACGGGAGCGAATTACATTATCAAAAGCTGTCGACAGATCTCTGGAGGCTACATATAACTTGCCTCCAAATTTGTCCCAATCTGAGTCCTGGAGGGCTCTTATTGCCAGCAGATTTAAAATTGTAGACTGTTACTTGCTTGGTTTCTGTCCCCCCGCTTGAAAACGGGGACTACATAAGCCGTTTGCCAGCTACATGGATAGTACCACTTTTTATGATGCTCTCAAACAACAGGGTGAGGATCTGGGCCCAGGCTGCAGGATTACCTTTTAGTGTTATTGGTCAGTCCATATGGGCCTGCCACACGTGAGGTTTTAGCTGTTTTAACTAATTCTAGTACTTCAGCATACTCAATATCAGGGGCCCAACCCTCCACCCCTCTACATAGACACTACTATAATTCTCGGGTCCCCCTCCCTCTGAAACCCATACAGGTCAGAAAAAAAGGTTACCCATTGTGTTTCAGAGACCCCGTTCAACTGCCCAACAATTACCGGGACGTCTTGATAATTAATCAATTCCCAAAATGCTCTTAGATCTCTTTTCACCAGAATACACAGCATCAATTCTGCCTCATTTTGCATCATTAGTGCTTTTCTGTAGCAACAGCAGTTTTTATATCTCTGCCTGACGCTTTTGATTCTAGTGGTTTTCTCTAGTTGCTCACAGTGAGAATTACGTATCGATATTAAACTCCGGAGCATTAGGGATTTTTCTTTGGCTACATTCTGACATGTCTATGTCGATTCAAAGGCCCTCCAAACCTCAATTTAGGGAAGGCTCTACTCAGTAAATTGCCCAAACAAATTTCAAATTCTATGGGACAAAAAACCTGGAGTTTCCATTCAAAGGTGCTGATGTTAATGATTTTCATCAGTTCCCCATTGAAGGCCTCAATATTTTTGGGAGTCCATCTTAATCCTTTACTCTGTCCTGCAGTTCTAAGATTGATCACACCCCCATTATAGGTCCTATTAACGGGAAGACACAATTCTGTTTTATGGGTATTGTGATCACTCCATGTATTCAGAGTGATGGTTACCCCAGTAGTTAATTGAGAGAGTCAATGGTTGGGGAAATAGCTCCTCTATGCCATGTCGGGGGTTGGGGGTTGGGATTACTGCCTCTAGTTCTCCATTTAAAACTACCAAACCCACAGATTCAGGGGAAAGGTTCCCAATTTGCCCCAGTAAGAGTTCTGGCCACTCTCTGTCACACATGGCAGTTCCTCACCCAGATCAAATGCGTACTCGTCATGGTTAAGTACCGCCCTGTCCAATAGACCCAGAGTACTCTTGATTGCAATAATTAGGCTGGCAGAAGGTCTGCCTCCCCTATTCTGGACTGCATCCCTTATTCCCATAGCTAGGTTCACTACCACCCAGGAGTGAAAAAATATGTTGCTCATCTCCCATCGATCTCTATCCAGAAAGTTTATCCTATCCAAATCACATGTAGAGAGGAGGGCCAGGTTTGGTATTCTGAAATTTAGTTTCAGGCCATTATCTGGATTGAGGCACAGTGGAAATATTTGCCCCCATATACTCCTTATTTGAAGTGTTTTAGATTGGTTACCCTCACTGCTAGGGTTTTGCGGAATATCCCTAGACAGTCCTCCGGCAATATCCTTTGTATTATACGCAAATTGGTCATGTGCTTCAATTCCCCATGACCGCTAAAGATACTATTAGCACCCAAATTCCCTGGGCCGACCGGTCTTCTTTCTTTACAACTAAAAGGATTAGTTAGACGTTCTTGGGGCTCCAATTTCTCAATATAGTTAGGAGCATACATATCTCCAAGATGTTTTGGCTGCGTTCGAGAATCCCTGAGGGGGGAAAATAATCTGTTTCTGAGCAACAATAGCCGATTGGATTATAATTAGTTAGAGGTTTTCGAATAACGCCTAGCTGATACAATATTAATCAGTGCTGGACTCTTTACTTCAGATGCAAAATGTTTTGTAGGGACAGTCATCCCAACCACTGAGGCGGCCAAATCTGTTGATTCCCAACTGTTAGTAGCAATATTTATCTGCCTTGTCTCCTTCCCAAGTGAGATAGACCCCATGGAAGTGTGCAAGTCAGTGGGGCTCATTCCCAGCATGCCGGTCCAGAAACAATGGTGCCGGTAAGCTTACCGGCACCGTTGTTTCCAGACCAGCATACTACGAGTCTGCCTGCCGGAGCTGCTGTGCCCGACAATTCGGACCCTGCCAGACACAGCAGCCCTGGTAAGCAGACCGTCATGGAAGCACCAGCACCATTATTAACAGTGCTGGTTCTTCCGTGTTCCCCATTCCCATGGATGGGAATGGGGAATTACAATTTACCGGCGCCTGATTTTCCGGAACTCCGGCCTTGTAATCTCCCGGTGTTACCAGAAAGTCAGGCGCCAGTAAATCATTACAGGTCTGGCGGTAACCTGCCGGTAGTACCTTGGTAGTACTTCTTAGGATTCTTTGATAAAAAGAAGAACCAAATGTAGGGCCACATGCTGATTAGACTTGTGAGTTGTAGAAGTTACAAGCACTTCTAGAGTAAGAGGTAAGTTCTCTTACACTGGTTTTACAGTACCTTGGTAAAGAAGAAAAAGATGCAGCTGAAGACTTCTGTTCCTGTGCAGCTCTGCAGATCTCACTGTTACTGGGCCTCAGTCGTGGGGACAAGAGGGAGGACGTCGGGGGACTCCTACACTGTACTGGCACTGTCAAAGCTCGCAACCGACAAACTTTACTTTCAGTGGTTGTTTCGCGTTTCAGCTCCTTGCGGTACAGAAAATAGCAATAAGCGCGGTTCCTGGCTGTCAAGGTGGACTTTCCTCACTTCTGAGGTCCAGCACTCGACTGAGGGGGGTCAGGCTTGGTCAGTCATGCTTCGTGGAAGTCCAGAGGATCTTCCAAAAGCTTTAGGCCAGCTTACAAGCAACGCACACAATCTGATGTCCCTCTCCCTGGCTCTACGGTTTCCTGCTGCAACTCTGAAGAAATTCAACCAGCTCCGAGATGGGTGTCCAGGTGGCTTAATTGGGAGTTGATTGGTCCCACCAACTCAAAGGGAGAAGTCCTTGCAGGGCTTCTCTGTCGATGCAAACTTTGCGATTTAAACCTGCAGCAGGGCTTCACCGGGCAAACCAACAGTCCAGGAGTTGCAGAAGCCATCCTCTTCAAGTTCTTCTTCTTTTCTTTCGTCCAGTGGTCGACTCTGCCTTCCAAGCCAAGAGACTCACCTTTTATTCAGTTCTCTCCCATTCATTCCAGCCTAGCTGTCACTCACCCAGCAGGGTGGCTGTCCTTGCCGGACAGCCAGCCAGTCACCACAGAGTGCATTTGGGTCTCCTAGGAGACTAAGCACAGGGAGTTTTCGGGCACCTCCCTCACTTCCTGCCTACCCCAGACACTCTGGAGCCAGAGGCGGGTTTCACTCCTGAAGCTCGCAAAAGGCGAATGAACAAAGAGACCAAACCTGGTTTGGCGCGCAGAGAAAAACTCTAGAAGGACCTTTCCACAAAGACATGGTGAATAAAAATACCAGGCACCATTTTAACAAGGATGGCTGGACGCCATTTTGAAAAAGATGGCTCCCGCGGTTAACGTTACTGGGTCAGCGGACGGTCGTGGTAAATGCACCCTTGGTAGTTCAAAACAAAACCATAAAAAATGTTACATGAGCATTTAGACACAGGGGATACTAAGTAACCCCTCCAGCACTCTATTGTAAGATAGGGTGTGCTGGGTCTAGCAAGTACAATGCTAAGTAAAGTCAATTTCACTTTACTGATCTGGGAAACAGTAGTTTATCCCATAGAAGGTATCTAAACCTTGGGAAATCTAAAAAGACTTCCCTGTGCCACTGCACTGAAGTTGCTATGTGACACAATTGTAAAAGATGATGCCTATGGAGTTTGCCAGGCTCCATAACCAAAAGAAACACAGAGGTAAAATTAACACAAAAATACACGAGAGAGTGGGAAAAGGGGTCTCGCTCTCTCAAGGTAAAAGAAATCAAGTCCTCAAAATCCAAAGTTGCTGGGGGTCTCTAAGGTGGAGGGAATTAGCACATTTTTGAGAATTCTCCCTAACAGTGACTTTACAATCAATTCTTAGCGGGGCAAGGACTCCTGATTGGGGGGTTAAAGACTGAGAGCCTCATTATGGGTTTGCCAATGTGGGAACATTGCTGGTAATTCTGGCACTTTTCCCAGTGTTACCAGTACAGAAAATACTGACAATCCCCTCCATGGAATGGGAATTTACTGCTGTTGCGGGATATCAGGTGCTGGTAACGGTAGGGTGAGTCTCCCGGTAATCCGCCGGGATTAACGGCAGAATACCGGGAAACTCATAATGATCCTCTGAGACTCAAATGGTGCGGCTAAAAATGGAGCAGAAAAATGCTGATTCACCAAATGTTTTCCTCGTGTATGGTTTAGGTTCTAGGCGGTTGCCGTCGCAGGATCTGAGTGATGTAGTCGTCTGGTAGATGATGATATTCTTTTGTATGAAATCCGCTCCTAGGCCGTGTGTTATGCAAATTGCTTTGAAGGTGATTTGTTTTTATACTGGGAGTCAATGTAACATCCTTAACGTTGGAGTGATGTGGTCCCTTCGTTAGAGTTTGAGGAGAGGTCTGGCAGCTGTGTTCTGTATTCAATGCAGTTTCCTCATTAAGTAGTCTGGCATTCTGAGGTATAAGCTGTTGGCGCAGTTTATCCTGGTCATGATGAGGGAGATGATGGCCAGTGTTTGGTGCATGAAGGAGAGGAATGGTAGAATCTTTTTGGTCATGTGTAGATACAAGAAGCATTTCTTAATTATTGCGTTTACTTGTGGTTCTAGAGTTAGATTGTTGTCCATTAGGATTCCGAGGTTTTTGACAACTTTGGATGGTGTGGTTGGTGTTCCCATTTCTGTGTGCAATGGGATGTACTGGTTGCTTCCTTGGATGTTGGATGTGATCATGATTTCAGTCTTGCCTGGGTTGAATTTGAGGTTGTTTGTGTACATCCATTGGTAGAGTTCTTTGAAACAGTCTATTAGCGTTGTGTTCTCCTCTTGTTCATCACCAATTTTGTAAATGATTTGGGTATTATCTGCGCAGTTCGAGCAAGTGAAGCCGTGTCTTTTGATGAGGTTGATTAGTGGCGTCATATAGATGTTGAAGATGAGCCGGGTTAGCGAGAATCCTTATGGAACTCCAGCGGTGGTGTTTATGACAAAAAGAACCCTAGAGGGCTCCCCTAGTATGTATTTTTACTTTCTGTTCCAAGATAGTGTACAGTTTTTATTTTAACTCCGGAACTACACACTTACTTTTCATTGAACTATAGTGAATTAATTTCCTAGGAATACAGAATAGATTGATATTTTCCAGATGTAATAGTCATATCTTTGTTTGCCTAAAATGCATTGTATAACTTCTTTGGCTATTGATAGAATTATAATGATTATGTGCTGTTACCTTTGCTTTTATGGAGAGCAAATATTCTGAACTAAAGCTTTACTTCACTTGACCTGGCTTTAAAGTCAAAAGCGCTTTACATGCTAGAACGTGTAGTTTTGTTTTCTCGTTATTGGTGATTTTCAAAAGGTCTTTAACGTCGTTACCTCTGTCCAAAATTGCAGACTCCTAAAGATAAATGATTTGTTTTCGCCTAGCAAAAACAAAGTCCAACGATCTTCTGGATTTAGCCCTATGGATTCCAGTTGGAATAAATCAGGATATTTCAATCTGATCTGTGATAATTTGTCGCATTCCATCAAAATGTGTTGAAGCAATTCTTTTTGATCGATAATAGCACAGAATCTGCAGTTGGCTGGTTTCCCATAAGTTGTTTCTTATGTTCTAAGACTTATCTTGTTGGCAGAAGATTTAATGTAATGCGCATAAATAAGTCTTTGGTTTTCGAACAAGGGAATCTGTGCAGATAGGATGGAATTTGAAAGAGGGCTCTCACATCAGAAGGGCTGTTGATGGACAGTTTGTATTTGGATTTTTCTTTTTGCGTTTGTATCCAATCGTTCCACTGGATCTTTTTCTTTACTAAGCCTGGATTCATTAGTAGTGCTTCTTCTGAAGAGTCTAGCTCTTTTAACCATCTTAAATATCTATTTTTCCACATATTCAAAATTCCATTTTGTTGATTGGAAGTCGTCGTTTTCAAGATGTCTAGTGGTAGGCCATGTTCTTCTATAAGCGTTTTCCTATAGAGATGTAAGGATTTCCAGCCGATAATAGAGTGGATTGACTGGGCTGCTAATTCGAATCAAGGAGATCCCATTTTTTCCAAGATAAGTTAAGTACAGCTTCGGCTCCTTATACCAATATCGGTATTACCCTTTGTCAGTAGAATGGCAATACAGGTCATAAAGAACATTTCCCGAACTTTCTATGTATACTCAGGGCTTGGCAGGATAGTGATCTAGCCTTTCTGTTAATTGCATCACCCCAATCATGATCAGCCCAGGACGAATTGAGCCATACTCCCAGATATTTGATGGTTTCAACTTGCTTCAACTTTGCAGGTCCTACGAATAATGAGAATATTTGTTTTTTCTGATTTTGAAAATTGCAGAATGACTGATTGTGGGTTTTGCTGGCATTTACGGATAAGCCATTAGTGGTGAAATAGGTTAGAACAGTGTTTAACCTCCGCTGAAGACCAGTTGGCGTCTTGTCCAAAAGGACATGGTCATCAGCATAGACTATCCAAGGGATTCCTTTGCCATTCAAAATCGGGGGGTATGTCGACCCTACAATTGGTGCAGTGTTCAGATCTGAGATATAGAGACTGAAAAGTACAGCTGCCAGAGGACATCCCTGCTTTAATCCATTCCAGGGCTCTATTTTCTTGGAGAGCGCACCACTACTTGAAAGACGAACTTGAAATGATGTTGACGTATATAACTCCTGTATTGCTACTAAAAGATCAGGGGGACAGTTCCAAGTTTGTAGTTTGGCCCAAAGCTTTCTTCTGTCCACACTATCGAATTCTTGTCTGAGGTCTATAAATACAGCTTAGATCACTGTATTTGCTTTTAGATCTTCAAGCTTTAGGAGATTGAGAAGTAATATATTGATGGTTGTCCCTACACCTTTAACAAATCCTGCCTGCTACGGGTAATTTCTACCCTGTGTTTTTGACCAGTGCACTATTCGTCGTAGCCGAATGGTGGCAAAAATGTTTCAGGAGGGATCTAGTAGTGCAATTGGGCAGTAATTACTGGACAGGGATTTGTCTCCTTGTTTATAAATCGGGATCACAACTGCATTTTTCCATGATGCTGGGATTTTCCTTGTTTCTGTTATTCTCTTAAACAGAGCTACACAAAAGTCAGTCCAAGCCTCTGGATGTAATTTGAGTATACTGTTAGAGAGGCCATACAGGCCCGGTGCTCGCAACATATTAAGTTGTTTTATGATGAGTAGTATATCATCTCTATCCCAGGTAATGTTCCATTTATTAAGAGTGACAGATTCCTGGAGGTCTATTACAGTAGAATTCTTTGCATATAGTGCCGTGAAGTGTGCAACCCACTCTACTTCAGGCACCGCTGCAATCAAAGCAGAGGAAGTTCTTTGATTGTTATTCATTATGGCCCATAATTCACGTGTATTTCGAGTGCCAAGTAAATTGAGCATCATTTCCGCATCCATTTGTAGTTGGTGTCCTTTAGACATCCTCCACCAGTTTTCATATCTTTGTTTTCTCTTTTTGATTTGGAGAAAGCGATCTGTGCAACCAATTCCTGGTTGTACTCATGGACTCTGAGGGGCTGTTTTGATAGTTTCGTTTGTTTGGAAACTTTATAGGGTACCAAAATCCACTCATAATTCAGCAGCTCAATGTCATTGGAGGTCTTAAGGAAGTTTGATGTCATGATTGGCATATCTGCTGCTGCTATTCGAAGTCTATTATGGCTGTTATTTCATTGAAGCTCTGGGACGTTTGTGAAGGTTATGCCACCTTGGGTATACTGCCATTGTAATGCTAGTAAGTGGTGGTCACTTTCTGAAGTTGTCACGATCTTCAAACCATTGAGATCAGAAGTCAGTTGAAGGGAAGCAAATATATAGTCTAAATATGCAGAGGATGATCCCACTTGCCAGGTCGGCATAGGCGGCTTATCTTCAGGTAATTGCCTATTCAAGAGAAAAATGGATCGCGCCTGTAGCTTTCTAGTCCAGACTCTGGCTTTTTTCAGCAGTTTTTAATTGGTTGTTGGTTTGCCAAATTTATCAAACAAATGAATATTCAGGTCCCGGCATAGAATAAAGTCAATTCTCTTATAGCGGCATTGTAGTTCATCTATAGACACCATGATTCTTTCTAGGAAGGTGTCATCATTTATTCCTGCTGGGTTCGAGTACAAGTTGTAAATTGCTAGAACATTGCAGTCATTTCATTTCAGCTCGGTATTCTGGATCACTACAATCTGAGTGAATGAGTTGGGGTTTGATTCTTCACAGAATTCCATATTTCTAGCTGATTTAATCAAGGTGACCAGACCTGCGGAAGGCCGGCCTAATTTTCGTTTGAGAGCAGGGTTGAGCTAAGGAATATACCCATTGCATGCTGGCAAGGTCTGAAGCCAGGTTTCTTGCAAGCAGACGATATACATCTGTAGGATATTGTTCCCTTCCCTTAACAAATGGGCTGATCCACGGGTATTTCAGCAGCCTAGCTTTAGAGGGCGCCTAACCTCAATTCCTGGTTGGTAGTTAATGTTTGCCATCCTTTTTCTTTTTTCCACTATCATTGTTTCAATACTGGATAATCTGCCTGTTTCAAGCACTTTTACTAATCTGATCTGGTTTTCTCAGTTGTGTAAATGTTTACTTGTAATGGTGGAGTTTGTTCATTTTCTTTAGCCTGTGATCTAGAATGCGTATTGACTGATTGCATGTCAACATTTAGTTGCAAAGGTGAGGCTCATGTCTTTATTAGCTCCCACAAGTTTGAGTCTGAGTCACATCAAACCCTAATGGCAGAAAGGCTTCGCTCTGGTTGAGAATCTCTGTTTGGGTTATACTAGAAAACAGATGGACAATCAACCAGTCGTTTCTGTTTTCTTCGACAAATTGTAGAATGTTTATGTTGTTTGAATCCAGATGTTTCAATGTAGGAATTTATTGTAGGAGTTTTGTCACATTAGTACGAGGATCAGCCCTTCATTGGATATGGTGATGCGTTCTATCACTACTGTGCAAGGTTCTCGTACTGCTTGCGGAAGCACCAAGTCTGGTAGCAAAGGCGTTCGATCTCTTGAAGCTCGAGGAGGACTTTGAGTGTCTCTCCGCTTTTCTTTGTTTACTATTTTCAATCTCTTTTGATTGAAGGTCAGAAAGGTTACTTCTCTGGATGCTGCCAAGGGATCGATGTTTGTGTTCTCTTGCGGCTTCTTGTGGGTTGCTTGTTGCGAGTCATCCAAAAAGCCATCTGAGATTTCATCAACTGATATTTGCAGGTTTTGAGTATTGGTTTGGTCTTCCAATTCATCTTCTATCGAGTAGGTGGAAAGATTCATGAGTATCTCATGTTTCTCTTGCTCTTTGTCTTTAGTAGTATCTGCAGTATCTGCATCAACATCTGCATCTTCTTGCCTTGGTTGGACGTGTTTTAGTTTGTCTTTTTTCTTTTCTGTGCATATATACAGTCTTTCTTGATTTCATTCAGGGATCCTCGGGTTGCGCAGAAATGCCCTTGATCCATTAGATCTTAATTTGGCGCCACTGGGCTGTTTTTTTTTGTCTATTCATTTTCGGTTTCAATTTTGTGGAGTTTGAAGATGGATTCTTGAATATCGTGTGTAACTGTTTGCCTATTGGACGGGAAGACAGTGGCCCTCATTACGACCCTTGCGGAAAGGGGAAAACGATGGCGGAAATGCAATACCGCCATCGAAAAGCGCTCGGTGCGACTATGACCCGTCACCGCAAAGTACGAAGCCATTAGCGACACCGTAGTGAACGCCAACGCTAACTGCACTAAGCACGCGCGCGCGCACCATGCCAAACCGCAAACACCACCATGGTGCAACGGTACGCCAATTCCGACCCTAGCGGACATGTACCTAACGCCATCAGGCATGGCGGAATGGACCATTCCGCCATGGCGAGAAATACGGCATCGTGAACCAACCGTAAATGGCCCACTGAGTGCCTGTACTCCACTCCCTGGCCACATTGCACAACTCCTGGCAGGCGCAATGTACTCACACCATGCAACCAGTGAAATCTACAATTCACCCATGCATGCCAACGTAGAAATGCATGCAGGTGTTCAAAGCGCCCCGTGAGTGGGCATCCATGTACGGCATGTCACCATAGCCGTACTGATGCAGCACAGGCATGTGAAGGTACAAGACATCAAAATGGAAATCAAGAACACATGACACAAAACAACAGTAGTCCCCCATCGCTTGCCACCAGCGCAAGGCAACATCCAAAACAGCATCCTGAGGGGGATTGCACCAGCCCTGTACTCTTGCCAGTAAACAAACCAACCATCAGCAGAAGCATGTACCACACAAGTTGGCAGGGTGACTGAGCAGCCAGGCACATCCCAAGAGGGGCCGATGGGAGCTGCAGGGCACAGATGGCATGAATACAGAAGCTATTCCAATGGACATGACCCCAGTCCCCCTCCAACAAACGCACGCAAACACAGGCACCTGTGACCAGCCACATTCTGAACATCCCATCATACCATCAATCGACCTGGCTGACAGGCACCAGTCGGCCAAAAGCCAATCCCCCGCCCCTGAACAGCACATCATGTAAACAGTCACAATGGCAGCCCCTATCCGTGAACACACTGTGCTACGTAGGCAAAAGCGGCCAGTACAGTACCACACAACTCAACTCAGAAGGCGGAACACAATGCAGATCATCTCGCAATACATACCGCCAAAAATCGAAAATCGCCACATCACCTGCAAAGAATAACGCAACACGCCAAATATCGGAATACAATTTAAATGCACATCCAAATGACAAAGGCCTCACAGCAATTTGTAAAATAACACCAAAACATCCATCATCACCGAGGGCTGCATCTGCAATAATTGACCAGCTTCCACTTGTGTGACGCCCTGTACCATCATGGCACACAGGGCCAACATCAACGTTCCAAAAGGCAACATGGAAGCGGCAAGTACCGCAGGTCCGTCCCATGAGGCAGGCACTAGTCCAGCTGAAAGGCCGAAATGTTGCACCTAGCCACCAGAACAGCGTAAGGGCATGTGGCCCATTGGCGATCGTCCCATAAGATCGTAATGGTGCTCCACTGATTCACCCGAAGCTGGAGGTGTCGAGAGTAGAATCCATCTGGAGGAGTGGCGTACAGATGGCATCTGCAATAGGGCAGGAGATACCTGTCACCAAAATGAAACACAAATTAACCGATTGCACTACAGGGCACATGATGCATCACTATCTTCATTCAACACACCAAATCCACACCCATATGCATGCTAGCCCACTCCAAAGGAATATACACACCCCTAAATCAGTATCGATACATAACGAAACCAATCGAGGTTAATACACCATTGGCAACGTCGGTTACTGTGCATGCGTCCGTCAAGATAGAACCCATGACATGGGATTAGTAACGTGCCTAGACACAAGTGTATGAAGGCGCGTCGAGACAGGGAGGATCCGACAAGGGCAGATAGACGTAAGTCCCACTATGGCAGCCTTGCATCACATAGCGCAGGGGAAGGGGATTGAATCAAAAAACACATGTACATGGCAGACCCTAAATGGAATCATCTGTCCATGCATCCATTCATCATTCCCTCATCCCGCAATGAAAACGCATGAACATTCACTCACATAATATGTGAAACTTCCATCGCGTCTGTGCGTAATGCAGTCTGCAAAAACCACTGTGCTCCTGGCCGGATCTGTAGTGTCGTGAAGCTAGATGGACTTGGGAACGTCCTGCCTTATCGTCCACTACGCTATTGCGCATCCCATTCAATTCATGTCATTCATTGCTTGCTCGTTATGGGCCCTGTCCCAAGGACATTCAACAATAGAACGTTACATTTCCAGCCAGACCTGTGGGCGTCTCCTCACCGCTACTTCGCAACCGAAAATGCTGGCCTTCGAATTCCTCACTTGCAACATTACGTCGAAAAGGCTTCTGTGAACGCTTGCATTCACAATTACATCAATGTAGTGCGGCTGTGTGTCATAATGCTAACTGGCTGCAATCACAAATGGGACGCCACGCCCGTCGGTGAAGTACGATACTGTGCTGCATGAGGGTCGGCCATCGATCGAGCCCTACATACCACTGACTCTTCACAGGTATGTAAGCGGCTGCAATCATAGCATGTGTAACAATGGGAGCATAGCATGAAAATCAGTCAAAGTACATCACACTGCCATCGGGATTCGATACATGATTCCAATCCCAAGATGCCATGCGGCCAAATGCAGCCTTACGTGCGGGACGTGCTCGGCCAGAAGGGATTGCATCTGCCACAGATTCATTCAATCAGCACAGGTGGAGGCCATACAGGCCGACAGCACATATATAGCAGACCCAAACCCCGCCCACAACCACTCCCACTCCAAAATGCTACCGGCAGGACTAGCGATGTTGGGCCTGGGGCACCAGATAGCACTGCAAGTGCTACAACTACAAGAAGACGACGAACAACCACAGGTACAACAACCGGGCGCACAGGGGAGACGGAGGAGAAGGAGGAGGAGGAGGGCAAGGCAGGGTCAGCAAGGCCCACAAGCACTGCCACTACCAACACGCAGGCGGCCCGCAATCCCACGCCTCCGAGCTGATCCGTTCAACCTCACTGCTGAGCAGATCCACACCCTCTACCGTTTGGACCGGGACACCATAATCGCCATTGTGGACATGACACATGCTGACCTCGTGAGCATGATAGATAGCCCAACCGCCATCCCACCCCTACTGAAGGTGGTGTCTGTACTCCACTTCCTGGCCACAGGCACCTACCAGCACACAGTGGGACAGTTGCATGGCATTTCACAGCCACTGTTCTCACGGACACTCTCCCAAGTGCACGATGCCCTCCTGAAGCACGCCGACGACCACATCACACTACCACGCACGTACCAGGAAATTACCAACGCAAAGGTGGGATTCCATGCACTTGGCGGCATCCCGGGTTGCATTGGCGCCATCGACTGCACCCATGTTGAATTGGTTGTCCCACATGCCATGGAGGTCCAGTACCGCAACCGGAAACAATTTCATTCAATCAATGTGCAAATGGTGTGTGACTCCAACAAGATCTTTACGCATTGTTGTGCCAGATTTCCAGGATCTACCCATGATTCTATGGTCCTGAGGAACTCAAGAATACCACGCTACATGGAGCGACACGCAGGGCACAGATCCTGGCTACTCGGTGAGTCTCATTCCATGCATGACATCGTGGCCCATTTGATGCGTCAATGACCTTGCAGGAGGGGGGGGGGGGCTACTTAGCACTATCATTCCACTGACACCCTTTATTCGTCCCATACAGGTGATGCCGGGTATCCACTGAAGAGATGGCTCCTTACACCAATCCGGAACCCACAGAACGAGCATGAGGAGGACTACAACCATGCCCACTCACGTAGCCGTGTGGTCATTGAACAGGCATTCGGCCTACTGAAGGCTCGTTTCCGCAGCCTCAGCAGGTCTGGCGGGGCACTCATGTACAGCCATGAGAGGGTTTCTAAGATGGTCATGGCATGTGTCATGCTGCACAACATGTGCATACGTAGGAATGTGCCCATGCCCCCTGACGCTGTACTGCATGCACCTGAAGATGATGATGATGAGGGTGGGGATGTGGAGGCACCCCAAGGAGTCCATGAGGCACAGGATGCACGTGCAATCCGACAGAGCATCATAGATGCATGCTTCTAGCAACCACGCATGGTGCCTATTACACGGAAAGGGGACCTGTGGCACTGTGTGTGTGTAGTACAGGCACATAGTGGACTGTACGCCTATGAAGGCCTCGTACGCAAATATCAATGTCCACACATGTCATTGGATGATAATGAAGTGCTGTATTGTTAATGTGATTTGATTCATACACCCTATGGACCCGCCACCCAGTGAAGCCCAACACACCCCCTCCACCCTACTTCCTCCCCCCCCAACACCAGTGTCCAAATATGCATGCTGCCCGTGGGTAGACGCTATTGCAAGCCCCCTCTACGGGTATCAGGGGCACCCCTGCCCGTGGAGCGCAGGTTCCTGCCAGATCTGCGTTGGGGGCTGCCCTGGACGGAACTTGCCACGGATGACGTCTCTGCCTGCTCGCGTCCATGCATGTCTCTGAGGGTTTGTGAGAGCTCCGAGAGCACACGGCGCACAGCAGCAAGTTCAGCACAAACGTCTTTGGACGTCGCATTCAGTTCCCCCCTCAGGCTCTCGGTGCTTTTCTCCATTTGTGCTCTCAGGCTCTCGGTGCTTCTCTCCATTTGTGCTCTCAGGCTCTCGGTGCTTCTCTCCATTTCTCCCCTGAGGCTCTCACTACTTTTCTCTATTTGTGCCCTGAGTGTCTCGGTGGATGTTTCCATGGCTGCCCTGGAACCCCCGCATTCATTCGCATGGTCCTTGAGTAGCGTGGACACTTCCTGCTGTTGCTCGATCAGCAGGTCGAGGGACTGTTGCCTCTGCTGGGCCATGGACATTTGCGGTGGTGTGACAGGGGGGCTGCTCAACACATGTTGCCTTGGCACAGGACTTGTGGGGGTTGGCCAGTCGTCGTCTTCTGGGTGCCCCTGCGTGGTTTCGTCATGGTGTAGGGGATGGGACATGCAGGGGGATTGGGAAAGGTCATGGATGGTACCTACGTCGCCAGCACTGTTTTCCGTGTCGGAGCATGCTGGCATGACAGCTGTGTCACCTATGGTGCTGCTACCACCAGAGGCAGTGCCATCAGATACGTTCTTTGGGGGGACCTGTGGTGCTGGGGTTGTGGACTTGCTGGCTGCTGGGGTGCCTGTTGCAGTCCCCTCCAGTGTGCTGGCACTTGATTCCTGCTGCTGCCGTGTCTTGATCCTTGCACCTGAGGTGGAGGCTCTTGGGACGTTGGTCCTGGCCCTCTTTGCAGGCGTGCTGGTAGGGGTGTCCTGCAGCTCGTCGTTGGTATCGGACCCTGTGGTGGAGTAAAGAGGGGCGAGCGTTAGTTATGGGTCTGTGGGATTTGGAATGGCAACGTATCAAATGCATTGGGGTGGTACATGAGGGTGATTTGGGACTGGGCCTTGGAGGTGGTCTCATTTTCGTGTGGGTTGAGGATGCATTCATTTGGCTGCCTGCAGTTAGGGGGTGCATGCTGCACATGTAGGGGTTGTTTATGGCATCTTGATAAATTTGTTTATTCATTCTGACTTTTAGAGGGCGCTGTCAGGGCAAAGTATGTATTGCACTATGGGGTCACATGGTACTGCACATGTTCGTGGTTTGTGGATTTCGCATTGTTTCTCTTGGCCAACCTACCTGATTCTCCGGATGTCGGCACTCCTTTCTCCATCCCTCCGACTCCCTCTATGCTCTCCATTCCTATGGTGGAGGCGCAGATCTCCTCCCAGGGGGTCAACTTGATGGGCGACTCTGATCCCCCCCCGGTAGCTGTGGCGATGTTCCTGTTCGCAGAAAGTATGCTGCGTACGCGGATCCGCAGGTCGTCCCACCGCTTGCGACATTGCTGTGGCGTGCGGGGTGTTGTCCCCACCGCACTTACGCGCTGTGCCACAAGGGCCCATATGGCCTTCTTGTTGGCAAGGGCCGTCCTGGTCATTTGACTGGAGAAGACGACGGCGGCATTTTCCTGCAGGGTCTCGGTCAGCACGGTCAGTTCCTCTCGGGAGAAGTGGACCTGCCGCTTGCGATCACACGCTTTCTTGGCTACCTTTCCCATATTTATTTTTTTAACTGGGGTTGCGAACGGGTTGGGATGTGTGTCAGGGTCGGATTTTTTATGGTTGTGTTGGGATTCGGATTTTATAGTTGTGCAGCGTGCTGTTTCCCGTTCCGGCCACATGCTTTTACTTCCGTTTCCGTATATTTACGGTGCCCGTAATTTGCGGTGGCCGCTCATTACGGTGCCCGCTCATTACGGTGACCGCTAAGATGGGTGGCGGTATTGCACCTGGTGCAGCGTACGGCGGCGGTAAGGGCCGTTTTGGGGTCATTTCCGCCATCGCAGCCTTTCGGATTCCGCCATGGCGTAATGCTCGTGCCCGATGGGTCGTAATTAGCCGCACTTTGCTCCTTCGTGCAATGGCGGAAACGCTATTTACGCTGTTGCGGTCCGGTCAGTCAATTTCCGCAAGGGTCGTAATGAGGGCCAGTGTCTCATTTTAGTGTTGTTGTATGTCAGCCGTCTCTGATATAATCAGATTAGTATGTCCCTGCAGCTGCCCCAGCCCTTCATCTAGGAAAGCTGTTGTATCAGAGTTTATGATTTGTGGCCCCAGGATGTTTTCATAATTATTTTCAGGAGTCTAGGCCTTATGTTGTGTTTTAACAGGCTCACGATTGGTGTGCATAGCTGCACGGGTAGGATCACCTGGGTTGGTCTCTATGCAGGTTTTAGGTGGTTGGGTCGTGCAAGAGATATTCCGCTTCTTGTGTTGTAACTCATTCATTAGGCCTAATATGGCATCCATCATCGTTGTTTTTCCTGCATGTCCGCCTCACGCCAGGTCAAATAACCTAGCCTGCCATTGCATGGTCAATTCAGATTCTATATCCAGGCCAGCTTGAATTTTGTTCGCAAAGGCTTCTAAGTAAATCTGGTTAGAGTGTACCATGGCTATTAGAGTCGCCTAATCTTTTAACGCATAGTTAATGCTTTCGTAGAGCTTTAGAAAAGAGGCAACAGAAATGGTCAATGCACTCATCACCATATTCTGTATATTCATCATCCAATTTGCTGTGATAGATAAGGCATTTTCTTTTTCTCCTTGCTGTGTTGGTGAGTTTTTTCGTGCATAGATATATTTTCGGTTAAAGGAGTTTTCGATGGGTTCATTGACCTGGTGTGGGAATAGATAGGCAATTCATTTAGGATTCGACTGGGTCTCCTTGGTCCCACTTCATCAGCAATGTATGCCATTCTTTGTGCTTCTGGTGAAGTGACACATGATATTTTGCTCGATTTCGGTCCTGTTGTATTTGTTTCCTTTTTTGTTTTGTTTACTGGGGGAGCATCATTTAGGTTTCCAATGCTAGATGGTTGAGTACACCGTACCTGAGGGCTCTTCAATCACCGTTCTTTATTTAGAGTTAGTCCGAACACAGCATTTCTTTTTTGTTGGTCCTGCATCAAAGCCTCCATTTCTTTGATGTCAAGGGAGAGCTTTGCTGCTCCCCTGGTAAGGCCAGCTGAGGGATCTCTCATAGTCGTCTGCGGAGTGGGATATTAAACCCTGTTCCTTGTTGCCATCAGGGCCTCAAGTCCTCAGGTGCATGATTAGCGGGGTCGAGCAAGTTGCAATCACTGTGAGTTCTTACCGACCATCAGTTGGTATCCCAGGCTCCATGTTAGAAAGTATACATTTTTGATTTTCTTTTGCTTCTGATGTTTCTTTCTCTACATCAGGGGGCACATCAAGCGTATCGGGAGTTATGATGCTTCCAAGCATCACGTTGCTCCGTTGCTCGTTCGCTATGGTTCTTTCGTTCCCTACTTTCATTTCATCAAGCGGTCGGGTATTTTCAGGGACAACAACTGCAGTGCAGGTATTCCAATGGGCATTTGAACTGGATAAATGAAATGAGTCATGCAGTTTTGTCTCAAGAGCTGAGCTCTTGTCAGCGAGAAAGTGTGAGCTTGCGCTCGGGGCGTCAGTTAAGGGGAGCTGATTTTTGCGATAGTGCCAACAATTCCTGTCTTATGTCTATGTGTTTACACAGGTTAGAGATGGAAGGAGCTTCAGTTTCACTTTCGCAGCTATCGCGTATCACGCTCACACTCACCTCAGCCGCCTTCTCATGAGGCAGCAGGTTGGCAGGGAAATCTGCCTCATGAGAATCATCAGGGTACATCGCCTGAGTTTGTATCTCTGGGGGAATCTGAGGCAGAGTGCTTTTTTCCCCTCTGGTTTCTAGTCTGCTGTCCAGGTATGAGAGCCTTGTGTCCCTCTCGCCCCTCTGAGTTAACTCCAGCTAACTCTGCTCCAACTCTTGCACTGTTACAGAAGGCGCAGTCAGGTTAAAGGGAAAGTCGCTTCTCAGCACAACACAATACAGCACAAGAACAAGCTCTGAAGTTTGCAGGTCGGCATCTCCAGCAAAAGCAATTTTGTCCCACCAATGCCGCTGTTCTGTAATATTTGGTATCCCCTGGTCTTCGACTGTGTTCTGCTCATCGCTGATTGGCTGCATTAAGCCTGAGCAGCGGCCCCTCTTCCGAGCTGTCACAGACATAAGCATCAAAGCACCGCGCGAGCGCGTTGCTGTAATAGATAAAAACAATGTTCATTCTGAGAGAAAGCTTTGCATTAAAACGAGAGGCTGCCTCTGAGGAAGCCACTCATATAAAGCTTTCTCTCAGAATAATAAACAGTCATTAATCTATACCCACAACGGAACGAAGCTAGGCATTGCATAAACTTTAACTTGTCATTAAAATACGAGGCTTCGACTGAAGCCATTAATGACTCCTTACAGTTCATGAAATGTCGAGCTGCGCTTTCTGGTAATAATAACAAGACAGTTACATTTTATGAAAAGTCTCCCTATATTATCCTGTAAGTGGAGTATTCAGCATTGCAAGATGTGGTGAGGGGGACAGCCACGGTGAAACTCCTGCTACTTTCCCCTCAAATGCAGTGCACCCAAATCCAGGTTGTCCCATTGGCGCCCACCCCTGCCCCAATTTCCCCTCAAATGCAGTGCACCCAAATCCAGGTTTTCTCATTGGCGCCCACCCCTGCCCCAATCTATTTTTTTGGTAACATTACTAGTGGCATCTCGCATTTTAACACAACAAACAAAAACGGCAGAATCATTACAGATGCAGGGAACTCATCTATTGGAGCTCTGTCCAGGCGCTCTGGGGCAAAACACATGCACATCAACTAATTTGCATATGGATTGCACCAACAGAAATTACTTCACAGAAAGCACATAGCAAGGAGCATCATCAGTCTTTGATACTTGGAGGCAGAATGCAACTGACTTTAGAATAAGTTATTATAAGTAAGCCAAGTGGCAAATAATTTTGTGGTGCAAAATACCTAAATTGCACTGTTATATATGGAGCAAGTCAGGCTTTTTTCTTTTTTAAATAACAGCATGATATATTAAAACTTTGAAGTGAATCACCTACAGAGCTGCAAATAAGACACAGTCTGATTACATGGTCTGCCCAGGATCACACACTTTGGTTAAATGGTGAAACTGGGATGTGGACAATTTAAGCAATTGAGCACATCTTCACAGTTTTAGTTTATATAGATATTTATTAATGTTTCCCTTTGCATTTCATGTGTTTAAATAATACTTTATATATATCAATGCCTTGGAAGCAAAGCACAGTACATAACAAACTTCCCTTTCATTATTAACTTTACACTATACATCATTATAGAAATATGTTGAACAATAAGAGAATGGATTTAGTTTTATTGTACCCATCCTGCATACAAAGTCACAATAGCATCATGTAGATTAATGTGAGCCTAACAAACCCCCCTTGGGTAAAGCCATAATCATTACTTCATAAAGCCTGCAGCATTATGCAACCTTCTAACACCTGATCACTCCCTCCCATGCACATTTCTAAAGGGACAAAAGTCCCTGCTAATAGTCCACCCTCCCTCCCATCAGTGCCTAATGGTTCACATTGAAATGCTCTGTTGACACAGAACAACTTGCGAGCCCCTCTGCTGCTGCCTGGAGCTCCTTGGGACATTGTCCTGGCAGAGGTTTTCGGAAAGGGTAAGGTGTCCTGGCAGGACAATTACTGTGCTGAGCAGGAATTACTCAGCACACATTGTCCTGCCAGGGGGACACCTTTCCCGTTTGGGCACCTTCATTGAGGTGCCGAACAGGAGAGGTGGCCCACTGACGAAAGTCTCGGTCAGACTCTCAAAAGAGCCTGTGGGGTGGCAGTGTGCCCCCCCCCCAGCCCCTGCTCGGTATGCCACTGTGTCCAGGTGTTCTCCAGCCGATCAAGGTATGAAGCTTTACAGTCCCTGGTGCCACATCTATGAGTTCATGAACCACCCTTGTGCATTTCACCCATCCTACTGATTGAAGAGCTTTAACACAGCACATAAGACTTCCTCCAATAGGTTCTACACTTTTTTTGTCAAAATGTTATATTCAAGAAAGAGCGTGAACAGTAATTTCAACAAAGTGATACATCCTCATCATATACCGCCACAGATTCCTTACATAAATCAAGAAATGCAACCTTTCAAATATAATTTTCCATCAAAGAGGCACTAATAAAAACAACGACAAACAGCAATACATAAGGAAAGTCGGTGGGTACAAGGTGTGTTTGTGACAGACAGCAACAGGAACATCGACAAGACGGAGCACACTGATACAACAAGCATTAGCAATGCAAACAGTTTGGGCTTTTTTGTCGGCATGGCAAAGGCACTTGTCAGGCATAGTGATATTGGTATTAACTGCCCATTGGTAGTTGCAGGTGCAAAATGGTGGCAGTACCTGGGCATCTAAGCAGTGCCCGGCAAGTTCCTAATATTATACACAAGCCAAAACTGTTGGCTTGTCCAATGCTTGTGCTTCACAGCACTTCAATGAAATAAACACAGAGTGCTTATAAATTAAGTGGCTGAATGCAGACCTGGCGTCCAGTAGCGTGTTTACAGCAGCAATTAAGTCTGCAAGCTGTGTGACCCTCCTCATATGCCGACACCTGAAGGGTTTCTGTCAAAGAGGCTGATACCTTAAAAGTAGGTACTGGGACAAGGAAGAGGAACATGGAGGTAATATGCCTGAGAGATATGTGTAGAAATGAGCATTTCTACACATAAAGTTGACTTACGACTGTGCCGGCCCGGTAACAGCTGCTATCACACCTGGCTGGTGTGCATAGTGTAGTTCACTCCACAAGCAGGAGAGCCCCATGGGAGCAACCTCTCTGCCTGCCATTCTGTGCTTTTCTGTGCAGCGCCCTGCAAGACCCTCACACGCCTCCTCGACCACGAACGGCGTGCCCTTGTGGCGTGGGGCGGAGCGATGCGGGCAACACAGAATGCTGTGCAGAAACATCAACACAGTAGGCATACATGTTGTGCTTCTCACCCCTTACAGCATCTGCAGGTAAGAAGCCCTCAATTCCGAACACAAGTGGATTACTGCTTTGGTGCATGGGTGCAGCAGGCACGCATTAGGTTGCCTCCCTTTTACAATGGCCTGGGCTCAGACCCTGAGTCAGGAGATAAGTGAGGTGTTGTGCTGCTGCAAAGTGCCACCTCTTCTCTCCTGCATGTCCTTTGGTCTCACGTCCTTAGTTCAGAAGATGTGCATGAGTGGAGTACTGTACTGATGTATTCCTCTTTTGTGCAGATCAATACAGAAGCCCTGCCGGATTATTTGTCAGTGAGTAGGATTGATACAGCCTTCCCTTTCAAACCCCACTGCCACAAGCTTGTTAAAGCATGTTCGCTGCTTCTAGTGCAGTTCTTGGTGTAATCCCCTGGTTTAGCAAAGTCTTCCATACCAGATGATACTCTTAGAAAGTGGAACTGTTCCTATTTCATCAACCTTGAGGCCGTGGAAGCTGCCAATGTTGTCAACGCTGTGAGGCCTCATTAGAATATGTTTCACCATGAAAATATTTGAAATAAATAAAATAAAAATTGTACCTACTCCTGCTCACATGGAGATCACGGTAGCAAGTGTATTAATCCTCTCCACAGCAATATTACCAGTCTAGCTATCTTATAGGCTGTGTATATCATACATTTGTTAAGAAGGAGATGCATACAGCAGGCGCAGGCAGTATGTAAAAACAGACTAATTGGCATGCTTATTAATGCCGTTCAAGGGTGCCCCAGTGATTGGTGGTGTTCCACAGGTGGGTATTATATTTATAACATGTGTTTATCCCTTCCATGATGATTTTCTGGATGCCATATTGGGTGCTGGAATGGTAAGTGTTTGTCTTTATCTCTCTCTACCTGTCTCTCTCTCACAATCTTTGACAAAACAACCTCCATAAACTAAATGCACTCTTGCCACTTCAATAATGCACCTTGACTATTAACCTCATATAATGTCAAGGTCTTTGATAGACCCTGAAAGTATAAAAAGTGCAGTCTAGAGGTGTTCCTCAGATCTCTGTGGTGGGGACTCAACCCACAGAACAACCTTACTGGCTCAACAGATGGCTATAGTCGGCCATGGTCCACAATCGCTGTCCATGATCGGCAAGACTTGACCATGATTGGCGATGCTTGGCAATGGTTAGCTATGATTGGGGATGGTGGGCCATGGTTGGCAATGATTTACTTGGGGATAGGCAACTGTGGTTGGTTTGGACGCTGGCGAAAGTCAGCAATGGCCAACTGTGTTTGGCAATGGTCGCCTGTTGTCTGATCCTAAAAAACGTTGGTAATATGAATAATGCAAAATGCAAAACCTTTTAACTGCAGATAACTAAGACAAACGACAGTTCAGCCAAACAAAAGCCAGACTCTATATCTGCCTCTGCCAAACCTTATGTCATGCTTTTGCCTACTTGGCGCTTATCTGATCAGGTTTCATTTTGGAAGCGCTTTCAAATTGCGTCCCGATCCAAGATGGCGCCCAGACGCTCTTGCCACGCGGTCACATCATCACGTTCACGTGCTCGGCAACATCTGATACCCGGAAATAAATAGAGGTAATTCAGAAGGCTTCTCGCATTGCAATTGTTTTGTATTGCTGAACGCTAGTTTGCCTTGCGACCTTGTGTTTTCTACTTGTTCCTGGTTCCTGTATAGACAAATTCCCAGAATAACAAATTTACCTGGAATGTCTTTTCAGCACCTTGTTTTTTTTCCCCCCTCAAGGTTTTTTTCCCCTGGGACCTGGCTCCCAGGGTAGCCGTAGTGCTTACCTGTTATCCTGTAATCGGGTTGCATGGTGGCTACCTGAAAGGACAGACCTTCCTCTTCCCAGCAAAGGAGTCCAGAAGCAAAGAGGTAAGGACTGAACCTGACGCCTTATCTCCTAGTCATCATTTAGGGCATTCATTTTGGCTCACATACAGAGGGGAACTAAACCACCACCTCATGGAGCCAAAACTTAAAAATTGAAATGTAATCAGTACTCAAATAATTCTACTAAAATAAAAGGTAAAATAAAAAATGAATCAAATAAGAGATAAAAGTAAGTTTGAGTCCCTGTAATATAGCCAGGGGTGTTAATGTCTCTGTTACAGAGATATACTTGTATCTTACGGGTCCGAATTTCCCATTCTCAGTTAGATTGCACAAAGGGTTAATATGCCTGCTCTGATTTGATGGTAACATGCGCTGCACATACCTGCCATTCTAAACAATGGAAGAGCTGTGGCCCCTGCAGCCCACCTTGGAAAAACTGAAAAATATATTACGATTTGCTCCTCATAAAAACAAATGTCACTTCTTCTGGGTGCTCCAGCACAGGAGCAGGACATTTTTCATTTAAATAGGGCACTGCTGCTACACCAAAATGGGACAGCCTTTGAAAGACTGCCCATGCTAGTGTGGCAGCGGCGCACTATTTAAGTGATAAGCTCTCTGCTCGTACACAGCAGCTTGGAGCTTTTCATTTAAATAGGACGTTGCTGCTACACCAGTACAGGGTAGCTTCTGAAAGGCTTCCCTGAGCTAGTGTGGCAGCGGTGCCCTATCACCCACCAGATACAGAAGGACGCCCTGCGACAGACCAGGCTTACAGCTGCCCGTCTGCCTCATGGGGTAGAGCTTGTTAAGGTGGGTCGTAGCAAGGTTCTGGACCAAACTGGGACTTGCCTGTACTTCAGAGACCTATTCTAGAATCATAAGACGCTGCTCTAGTATTTGTGTGAGTGGGTGGGGGGCTGTGCATGGGGGATGTAGCCGCTTCCCTCGTGTGCTGAGGAGGGACACATTGAAACAATCAGCGAGGGATCCTAGCATTCTCAGTGTCTCAAAAACGAGTCTGTTTGGGTTGTAGCTGAAGACTGTGATGGGAGGCAGACCTAGTTCTCAGTTGTCAAACCCTCAGAGGATGCCACTCCCCAGGGTTATGATCAAGCTCAGTGGGACAACTTGTCAACTAACTGCCAACTCACCCTAGTTTTGGCAGAGCCTCCATTGTTTGTGATTGCCCAGATACAATTCCCTTTCACACTTTCCCTTCAACATACAAAACATACAGTAGTCACTCAGTGGCCTGTTAAAGCTTGCACCCTATGCCTGTTTAACCACTGCGAGAAACCTGAAGGTGTCACCCTGGCTAAATCCCAGAGATCTGTCGTCCAGGTGGCCAGGACATGGCCATCGCTATTGGATCCTGTGGGTGGACTAGTGAGGGAGGATCACCTGGATGGGGTGTCCTCTGGGAGTGGGAGTGGGACACTGACGGGTGAGACGTAGTATCCCGCTTCCTTCAACACCTTTTCCCCACCCTCTTCCGTAGGACATTCAAAAACACTGCCCCCCCCCTTTTCTGACACAAACACTTTCGCACAACATGAAAGACAATGGACTAACACCAGAGCCGTTTACCTGACTTGTCCCAATACCAGGGTCAGGCAAAAGTCAGGCCATTTATCAGAATCACACACACCTGACGGCCCTTTCCCTTCACCAGAGGGATAAAAAGGGGAGCATAGAGAGCACAGTACGAGCGAGGCAGACCGCACAATGAGACAGCTATCAAGACCAGGCAGTTCAAGAGGAGGAGAAAGGCGACAAACATCGAGAGGCAGACGAGGAGAGACACGACCTTGCCCTTCTTGACAAAACCCAGCGAAACCTCTGCAAATGGAATCATAAGACCGAGGACAATAGCCCAAGTGTCCTGCAGCAGATGTCAAAGGTACACCGAGCGTATTGACGCTGATAAGCTGGATCGAGGGAGACTCCTGCTACCATGGTACCAGCCTTGACTCCAGTTGCGAAGAAACCCAAGTGGTTCATCACAGCCAGTGAGTCGAAGGGAAAACTGATAAGAACCGGGCTGTGGGGAATGAAAGTTGCAAAGTGGCAAAGTACAAGAAGTTCAAAGAAAAATTGTAAAGGGGAGACCAGCTGCAGAAGGGGACCAGCACCACGTGGGTGCTGCTTCGAGAAACTCTGGTCCACTCTGATTGATCCCTGAGTGAAACTACAGATACCAGAAGGCCGTAGGAGAGCCGTCGAGATAGCTCAAAGCGGTCATATAGGAGGTCAAGCAAAATCCCTGTACAGTTGAAAGCCTTTGACCTAAGAACTATAAGAAAGCAAGGGAAGTAAGGAACAAGTTACTTACCTGTAACTGTTGTTCTCCAGCATGGGCCTGGGATGTATTCACATGCTCATGAATATTCCCCGTTGTCGGGCTGGGAATCCTCGGTAAAGAAAAAATCAGTTTCAGTTTCGTTTCTGAACTGTCTTTCTACTAGTAACCAATCACTGGTCTCTGGGTCATACTGCCCCCAACCAATGACTGCCCTCTACCTAAGCCCCTCCCCTGGCAGCCATCTTCAGATTTGGTAGCACGTGAAGTGGCAGTAGGACCAAGAGAAGAGCTGCAGAGGGGTTGGAGGGAGGGTTCACATGTGAATCATTGCCAGACCCATGCTGGAGAACAACAGTTACAGGTAAGTAACTTGTTCCTTCTCCAGCATGGGGTCTGGCATGGATTCACATGCTCATGAATACATAGCAGTACACACATGCACAACCATGGGAGGTGGCAAGGCTCAACATTAAGCATTTCAACAACTCAACATTAAGCATCTCTTACCTCCTCACCAGGCTCACCTTCAGGCGAACAGGTTGTGCAGCACTGCCTGGCCGACTCTGGACTCCCGGTCGACGCAGTAGAATCTCGTGAAGGTGTGCGTCGACCTCCACGTAGCAGCCCTGCAGATGTCCAGCAGGGGCACACCAGACAGGAACGCCATGGTAGCAGCAATCGCTCTGGTTGAATGGGCTCTCGGACGGCCGGGCAACGGTCGGTTTGCCAACCGGTGACAGTGCATGATGCAGTGCATGATGCAGCCGGAGAGCCATCTGGAAATGGAAGCCTTCGAGAGAGCCTTCCCTTGGTTCACATGTCCAAAGTTCACAAACAGCTGTGATGTCTTCCGAAGACTCTTCGTGCCGTCCACGTAGAACTTCAGCACTCTAGCCACATCCAGCGAGTGCAAAGTCCTCTCAGCCGGCGACGAAGGCGATGGGAAGAAAACAGGTAACACCAAAGGCTTGTTGAGATGGAAGTCCGACGGCACCTTGGGCATGAAGTAGGGGTGCATCCTCAGCACTACCCTCATCTCGTGGAATGTCAGGTATGGAGGTTTAGAGGAGAGGGCCTGGATCTCTCCCACTCGTCGTGCAGAGGTGATGGCCACAAGAAACGCTGTCTTCCACGACAGGAACTTCAACGGTGCCGAATGCAGAGGCTCGAATGGCGGCCACATGAGCCTGATCAGCACCACGCTGAGCTCCCACGCCGGGGCTGGGGCCTTCACCGGCAGGAACGACTGGGACAGTCCTTTCATGAACTCCTTCACCAGGCGATGAGACCACAGAGATGACCGCCCCAGAGTTCTGGTGTAGCGGGAGATAGCCGCCAAATGGATCTTGATGGAGGAATGTGCCAGCCCCGCCTTGGCCAGCGATAGCAAGTACGGCAGCACTGAGGGGCCGTAATCCGCAGAGGGTTAATCTTCTGTGCACGGCATCAGACAGAGAACCTCTTCCATTTGTGTCCATAGCACTTGAGAGTCGAGGACGCCCTGGCCTTTGCAAGCACCTCCTTGCAGTCCGCCGGGTTATTGTACCCTCCGAACTCTAGTGCTGCAGGAGCCAGGCCTGCAGGTTCAGCGATCCTGGGTCGTGATGGAGGATGGCACCTCCTTCCCTGGTGAGAAGATCCGTGTCCGTCGGTAGTTTGACCGGGGGGACGCTGACATGTCCAGAAGATCCGGGAACCAGATCTGCCTAGGCCACGCCGGTGCGACGAGGATCATCCTGCACCGGACCGTCTGAGTTGACTGATGAGTCGCAGCAGCAACAGCAACGGAGGGAACGCATACAGGAGCAGGCTGTCCCAGAGGAATGAGAAGGCATCGCCCATGCTCCCCGGCTGGGGAAACCTGCTGGCGAACCTCCGGAACTTGGCATTCGTCGCCGTCGCGAATAGGTCGATCTGGGGATTGCCCCATCGTCAGAATCGGAGATCCACTTGATCCTGCCGAAGCTCCCACTCGTGGCACGAGCGCAGCTCCCTGCTGAGTGAGTCGGCGATGGTTTTCTTTATTCCTGCCAGATGGAAAAGTACCAGGAACATCCCTTGGGCAACGGCCCAGTGCCACAGATCCTGCTTCCTGATGTAGAACATTGTGGTGGTGTTTTCGGTGAAGACCCTTACCACCTTGCCCTTGAGGGACGGAAGGAACGACCTGAGGGCCCAGAACACAGCTCGGAGCTCCAGGACGTTTGTAGTGACCTCTCCTCTGGGAGCCAAAGGCCTCTTGCATGGAGATCTCCGGTGTGCACTCCCCATCCTTCCAGGGAGGCGTCCGTCATCACCGTTTCCTGATGTGCCGGGGTCTGGAGGTCCATGCCCGCCGCTAGATGCGCGTGGGTGCCCCACCACCGGATCGCTTGGCGGAAAGTCTCGCTGAGTGAGATCCTGTCTTTGAAGCTGCCCGCCGCTTGCATCCAACAGGCGTCGAGGAACTCCTGCAGTGGTCGCATCCACAACCTGCATAGGTGCACGCGGTAAATGCATGATGACATCATGCCGAGTAGGGACTTGATGGACCTCACCCTAGCCACGTCCATGGTCAACAGCCGTTGTACCTTGCCCAAGAGGGCCTTCGTCCTTTCCTCTGACCGCGAAGCCAATTGCACCACTGTGTCGAGTCTGGCTCCCAAGAACAGGGCGTCTTGCGACGGTACCAAGTGGGGTTTTGCGAAGTTGATCGAGAATCCCAGATCCGTGAGCAGTTGGACGGTCTTCGTTGTGTGATCGACGGCGAGTTTCCTTGACTTTGCTTCGGATGAGCCAATCGTCCAGGTAGGGGTAAATGTGGATCCCCTGCAGGCGCAGCCGCACCACCACTGGTGCCAGGCACTTGGTGAAGACCCTGGGCGCTGACTTCAATCCGAAGGGAAGGGCCTTGAACTGACAGTGTCGTCCTTGGACCAAGAATCATAGGAACTTTCGATGTCCTTTGAGAATGGGGATGTGGAAGTAGGTATCCTCCAAGTCCAGCGACGATAGGAATTCGCCTTCCTCCAGCTGTCCCAGCACGTACTGGAGGATGACCATCTGGAATTTCTGGGACTTGATGTATTTGTTTAGACGACGAAGGTCAAGGATGGGTCGCCAACTGCTGGTCTTCTTTTGGACAAGGAAGTACCGCGAGTACACTCCAGAGCCCCGCAGCCTCTTTGGGACGAGTTCTATCGCGCCCTTTTCAGCATTGCTGGTACCCCCAGAAGTAGCTGTGGGACATGGTTTTCCTTCCTGACCACAGGTGGTAGACGGGGACACTTTCTTTGGAATTCCAGAGTGTGCCCGCGGCCCAGCGCGTCCAGCACCCAACGGTCAGTGGAGATGGACTCCCACACGCTGACGATTTTTGCCAGCCGGCCTCCCACCGGGGTGCTTCGGTGGGGGCCAGATGCCGCGGCCGGTTCAATCCTGCTTCGCCTTGGCCTTGGCGCCTTGGCCTCCCTGGCGACGACGATGTCTTCCGGCCTTGCCACGGCCTCTGTAGGCCTCCTGTGACGATGAATGGGCTGCTTGGCGGTACGATGAGGAACCGCCACCAAATCCTTTGGAGGCACCTTGAGACTTGTCTCCGGAGGTCCGAAAGGGCGGCCGTCGTTGTTGTAGAGAACCCAAGGCCCGGGCGGTCTCGGTGTCCACCTTGATGGCCTGCAGTGACTCGTCCACTGCCTTGCCGAACAGGTTGTTCCCATCGAAGGACATGTCCAGTACCCTGGTCTGCACGTCCTGACGGAAATCGGTGGCCTTAAGCCAACTGCGCCGACGTAGACAAACGCTATTGCCCATCTGGCGAAAGCCGGTGTCTGCAATGTGCGTGGCCCCCGTGATGGTGTGGTCCGAAGCCACCTCACCTTTCTGCAGGATTTCAAGGGCTTCTGCCCTCTTGTCGTCTGGGAGGAAGTCCAGGAGGGGAGCGATCTTGAACAACAACTCCCTGTCGTATCGCGCCACGATTGGGAGGGTGTTGGCCGCTTTGATGGTCGTCGCCGCCGACGAGATGACTCGTCGCCCCATGGTGGCCAGCTTCTTCCCCTCGCCGTCCGGTGGGGAAGTGGAAGCTGACTCCCGTCGCCCCTGCCAATTTCTTCTTGGCCGCTGTGCAGACCACCGAATCCGGGGAAGGCTGAGCTCTGAGGCACATCGTGCAGAATCTGGGACCCGGTACTTATTCTCATAACGGTCCCTCTTCGCAGGAGCCGTGGATGGGTTCTTGAGTAGCGACAGTTCTTTGTCCCAGATGTCGTCTAGTAACTGTACTGAGAGGACGGTCTTCCTCTTGGTCTCCCGTCGCTGGTAGAGGAAGCCCTCCTTCTTCTGTTCTTCGGTACAAAGTTGGAAGAGCTCCGAAGCCCTGGCGATCATGGCGTGGAAAGAGCCAATTTTGTCGGGAGGGGAGGCCCGGGCAGGAGGTGATGGGAGATCCGTCCCGTCGTCACCACCGTCGTCGTCCGTCCCTGTCGTTGCTGTCTCCGTTCCCGTCTCATCCCTCGGTGGAGGGGAAGGAGGTGAAGGCTGGAAAGGAGGGGGGAGGATGGATTCACCTCCGCTTGTTCGGTGGGCTTCCCGAAGGTCTAGGCGCTGCTGGATCATCCGCTGGGGTTAAGGGCAATCTTGTCCTTATCTCCGTACACAGGGCCTGGATAGCCATCAAGATTGCTCCTGAGTTGTCCTGTGGCATAGGCACCAGTTGCGACAGGAGCGACGGCTGGGGAGTAGGGTCCTCCGTCTCCTCCACGGTCCGCGGCTCCTCGTCAGCTCCACCGTCGCTTTCTACGTTCGCCTCGTCGGGATCCCTCCCGTAGGACCGGACTTCCTCGAACCTCTTGTCCAGGATCTTTGCAACACCAACCAGCTCATCTTCAGAGGTGGTATATGTGTCCGTTATGGCTATTGTGCCCCCCCTCTTTCTCCACCCGGGGTTTCACGGGGGTCTTATTGATAGGCTGAAAGAGGATTCCCTCCGAGGTGGCAGGGAAACTCTAGGGCCGGATGTCGTCTCTACTGGGTTAGCCTCCACAGGCTTTGCCAGGGCTGCCACGACTCCTTCGATCTTGGCCTTAGCCGGGGGAATCAGGGCCTTTGCGACTTTGGGCGCGCCTGAGGCCTTCACCTTGTGGGTAGGGTCGCTGCCTCGCTCCCCCTCGGCTGTCGCCGTCGGGATCGACCGGGGCTTTCCCCTCCATCCAGTTGGCAAGTCGGGTACGACGTTCCACCATGTTCTTACAAAACGCACAGTCCTTCTCCACGTGCGATTTGTCGTTGTGGAGGCAGTAGAGGCACCGGGAGTGCTCATCTTCCTTGAAGACATTCTGTAGTCCGCATCCAGGGCAGCTTCTGAACAGCTTGGGTCCTGGAGTCGTGTTTCCCTTGTCCTGGGCCATGACCACGCGGTGTAGGCCTCAAAGATCTCCCGGAATCCTCCGAGAAGTGAAAACTCGTTGAAAATTCCGAAACGTGTCCCTGTTGATCGGAAGTAGAATTGGTGGAGCTTGAGGCTCGATTGACCGAAAAAATAAGAGTAAACTCTTCGAAAAATCGCAAAATGCAGTAAAAGTTCGAGAGCTATAGCACGAGGACTCTTGAACGTGCGGGAAAAATCTGAAGATGGCTGCCAGAGGAGGGGCTTAGGTAGAGGGCAGTCATTGGTTGGGGGCAGTATGACCCAGAGACCAGTGATTGTTTACTAGTAGAAAGAGAGTTCAGAAACAAAACTGAAACTGATTTTTTCTTTACCGAGGATTCCCAGCCTGACGACGGGGAATATTCATGAGCATGTGAATCCATGCCAGACCCCATGCTGGAGAAATCCTGCAAACATTGAAAGTAAATGTGAATTTGAAGTTGGCCAGAGTGAACCCGGAAGAGTGATGCTGACTAAGAGGGGACAAAGTCTAAAGTCCCAAAAAACAGTGCTTTGACAAACGTGAACCTGGTAGAGGGTTCTGCGCCCGGAAGAGCGGGACCCAGGGGTGTAGCCATCACCTGAAAAATAAGCCATAGTGAACCCAGTGGAGGGAGACTGAAAGCAACGAGGGGTCTGCGCCCGGAAGAGGGGGGCCCAGGGGTGAAGCCATCCCCTGAGGAATACGTAGAACAGAACTTTGCGTTTGTTAGTCATTTTTGTAAATCAGGCCCTCGGAAACAAGAGACTCAACCATTGAAGGCCTTGATATCGATAGGAACTGTTTTAGGATCCAAGCCCAGAAGAGGGGCTTCCCGGGGTGGAAGTCATCACCCAAGACCCACTGAAAGGGGACTGTATACATGATTTGTGGAAAGCGATTGGTACCTGAAAAGGAAATTTGTGTTTGATATTTTACTCACCTGTAGAAGGCAAGAGACTTTTTGAAGATAAGAGACTTGGCCATCGAGGCTCTTGATAAGCTAAAACAGAACTGTCGTCTCGTGCTGGGAGAGCTCGAGACTGTGCTGTGCTCCAAGATCCCACCTTACCCCGTGCTCAAAACGTGGGCAAGGAAGACCCAGGCTACCATGTCCTGACATATTATTTGTGAACACTTCTTTCTTTTTTTGAAAACTATTCCACACCCTTTTTCTATTAGTTGGAAGGCTTGGCAATTGGTTTCTTAGTATAGGCCCTTTTTCATTTGACACAATGCCACTAGGACTGCCTTATTTTCGTTTGATGGTTGACACTTGCTCCTAGCTTAGATTTAGGTTTAGATAAGGCGTTTTTCCAACCTGCATACAGTTTAATAAACACCCTTGAACTGTGATCACTTGTGTCTGTCTTTACTGTTGCCACAATGAGTTCCTTATAACGCCCTCCCCCTTTTTCTATCTGCCCCCCTCATCCACAGAACTTCCTGACAAGAGTTCATATCAGCCAACTAGATATATGCCACCACACGTAGTGCTATGGGTCTATAGGAGGCACAATTAGTGGGGTCTTTCCTGGGCTTCAGGATTAGCGTAATCATGGCTTCACCATAGAAGGAGGGAGGGAGCCTTGCTGGAAAGCTTCTTGCCAGACTTTCAACAAGTGCATGGACACTTTAGGACTAAATTCGTTAAAAAAATACAGCCGTTAAACCATCTGATACCAGGACTTTTGAGGTGGGTAGCGCTGCAATGGCATTCATTATATCCTTGTCCGTGATTGGGCATTTAAGAGTATAGGGTGCTCTGATTTAACTTGCGTATTGGCATATCGCATAGGTTTGCTTTGAGTTCCATAGGGAATTGTTTATTCTTCCTAGCATACAGTGTCTTGCTAGAAGTATGAAACATATACACTAAGTCACTCAGATCTGACATAAGTGTCCCTTCATCATTCAATATGGTCGCTATGTTGGTAGGCCTCCGTTCAGAATGCAAAACAAAAGAGGTGATGGCTGGAAGGTTTAGAATTAAGCTCAACTACTGGCATTGCTCTGGGCAACCCTCCAGGCCATTGTTCTTTGCCTGCCAAGCCATTACGAAAGGGGAAAGACCATATGCAAATCAGGCTTGGTCCCACCCCAAAAGGGGCAGTCTAGCCTGAACTACTAGGTCACATCCCTTCTGCACGAGACCACAAGCATCCACAAACATGTTTTGGTCTTGTTAGGCCTCATCAGTGAGGAGTAGCTTGGGTCTCTCATCCCAGCAGTCACGGGACCCATGTCTGGGCGTACCCGTCCCACTCGGGGTGACTACAGCAAAACAAAAGAGGTGATGGCTCTTTCAGAACACAACAGTAAGGCTAGTAAGCGGCAGGTCTTCCGTCCTCTCCATATTTCGGGTCTGTGTCTGGCCAGAAACTAATTTCACCTCCTGATCTGCCAGTGAGCGGAATTGGTCCAGTTGAACTTTTATGGATGGAAGCAGGATGTTATTGCTGGACCTGATCCATTTCAATCTCAAGTTGTCTGATCTCTACCTCGAGTTCCGTCAAACTCCTCCTTATGGTCTTATGGACTCCATTCTCTATGCCTATGCAGCATGAAGATAAACCTTGACTGTGTCCCAGATAGTAAATATTCAGGGGGACCAAACCGATATTAGTTTTAAAAAAGGTGTTAATGACCACGTTGATGTCACTTTTAAATGCTACATCCGACAGTGCATGCAATTTAAAATGCCAGAGAAGTTGCTCAATCACATTCTCCTCAAGAAGAAATGTCCACAATAAGCGGGGGTGTTCTGATAGAGTCCTGAGGAGCAGAATACACTCCCGAGACCTATGTAACAGTCCCGTCCTGATTAAGATACATTCAATCCGTGACTGCATTTCATGGACTGAAGAGTAATATGAATATTCCCTATCACTTGGATGGAGTGTCCGCCACAGGTCTAAAAGCTCAAAATCATACATGCCCTTGTGAATTTCCTGTGCAGACAATGAAAGAGCTCTAGCAACTCTGCTGGATTTACCTAGGGAGGTGCTTAAAATGGTGTTGAAATCTCCAACCTTTATAAACTGGGTATGAAGATGATTAGCACATTTACTGCTGTTTTTGCTGCCTATTCTCACGTGAGGTGGAGGAGGAGGAGCATTTAACCCTAACACAAGCGCGGCGCGTACCGCGGAGGTGAAGTCAAGGCACAAGTGATTATTGGTGGGGGACTTCCAGCCTTTCCAGTCTGTTTTTGCTGCCTATGCTCAGGTGAGGTGGAGGAGGAAGAGCATGTAACCCTAATACAAGCGCAGAGTGCTGCACAGAGGTGAAGTGGAGCCACAAGTGGTTATTGGTGGTTCTTGGTGGAGCGGCATGGAGGGGGTTGCTCCAGTCACCAAGGTCTGCAAGTAAGTCATTGGCTGACCTCCGTTGGTAACCCGGGTTTCCTCACCCCTCTGCACTTTGGTACTTCCGCATGATAGTGGAGTGCGGAAAACCTGTAACCCGAAAGCGGGAAAGTGAAAGCTGGACTGTTGAAAATCTGTACGTGAATATATTTGCACTGCCCTCCACTTTTGCCTGTTACTCTACGTCCAGCCAACTGAGTGGCTATTTACTTATTCCGGCAATTGGATAAGGAGGAGTGTGCCAAGCTAGAATCCCTCCCGTGAGCCATGCTACTGGTTGACTATTGATTTGCTGCTGAAATCTATCGCTCTCCAATGCCTCTAACTGTTTCAAGTTTTGTGTTTATGAGAGTGGGGTTAGAGGGAGACAGTCAGACTAAGGCTGCTCCTTGAGCCATCGGGCGTTCCCTGTCCCCCCTCTCTGGGTCTCTGGAGGTTTTTCCTGAGGACTGGCTGCCGGTGGCCATCTGTGACCGTGGGTGTTGTGGCTGCCTTTTGAGCCGAACAGTCCTTGCTAAGCTATCAATCCAGGGTGGCGGGTGGCTATATTTGTCCCGCAGATGGTTGTGGTCCTCTGTGGCCAACAACCCGTTACCATTTGTTTCTTATGCTCTGGCACATGCCGGAAGGTCCCACTGCATAGTCACCATTTAGACATTGACGTTTTAGCGGTCTGTTTACTCTTTTTAACCAATTTTATAATGGCTCAATTTTACTGTTAGGCGCATTTCCACCATGGTGAAAAGAAAAGCAAGGGATGATCGGAGACCGGGGGCGCTAACAGAAAGGGCAAAAAAACAAAACAAATTAAAACGGCCCAGGAGCTTGCCAAGGTTAAACCCCATCTTTTGCAACACTCCCTTGGTTCGTATTTGGGAGACATGGCCAGCAAAATAGTGAATCGCATTACTGTTACTGGAAAAGCAACATGGGATGCTATTTCAGGTTCAGGAGGGAATCCCAAAGGTAGCACCACTGAAATAAATAGTTGTATTGAGGTGATGGGGGCCTTAGGGGGCACCTTGGTTCAGGTAATGGCTCTACAGGTGCAGTTGCTTGGGGTGTGTATGCCTCAGGATCCTCTGCACCCTGGTATGGAGGCAGATAAGGAAGTAGAAGTGGAAAAGGAGGGGGCGAGACTAGGGATGGGGGACCGGATGGTGAGTGTTAGAGGTTACAGTTTATCATATTAGAAGTTATTATATTTAAATGGCTATGTATTGATGGGCTTGTGTGTGCAATACATCTCATCCATAACTTGGTTACTATTGTCATAATATGTTCACTGACATCACCTCCTGGAATGTGGAGTCTCAGCATCTGGGGGACTCCACATTCCACTAGGTCAGTTGCGAAGATTTCCCTGGCTGGGGGTCGTTGCTGTTTCTCATGAGGAATCTTACTAGAAAAGGTGTGTTGTTTGATTGGGATGAGAAGTGTATGAAGGAGTTTACAGACATTAAACAGGCTGTGGTGAATGCTCCCGTGTTGAGCAGTTTTGTAGAGTCAAGGAACACTTTGTTATTTGTGGATGCAAGCAACTATGCTTGGGTGGTGTTCTCATGCAGGAGTATGGCTCAGAGCTTTATACTGTGGCGTTTGCCTCGAGAACTCTTAAGGAAGTTAAACGTAGGTACTCTGTTGTTGAGAAAGAGGTGTTGGCGTCTGTCTGGGGTGTGGAGAAATTTAAAAGAAACTTATGGGGATGAGAGTTTACTATTTGCACTGACCACAAACCATTGGTTAGTACATTTTCTAAGGGTGGTCTGGAAGGTGTGTCCAGACGCAGCATCAAGTGGGTGAGCAGTTTACAAGGTTTACAATTTGTTATGATGCATGTGCAAGGAGAAAATAATGTGGTTGCCGATGAGTTGTCAAGGTCTGTGATGAAAACAGTAGAGAGTGGGGAAGGTACTGTCCATGAGGAGGAAGAATCTGGTGAAATCTTTAGAAGTGGAAGGGGAGGGGCTGAGACTAGGGATGGGGGACCGGATGGTGAGTGTTAGAGGTTACAGTTTATCATATTAGAAGTTATTATATTTAAATGTCTATGTATTGATGGGCTCGTGTGTGCATTACATCTCATTCATAACTTGGTTACTGTTGTCATAATATGTTCACTGACATCGCCTCCTGGAATGTGGAGTCTCAGCATCTGAGGGACTCCACATTCCACTAGGTCAGTTGATAAGATTTCCCCTGCCTGGGGGTTGTTGCTGTTACTAACTCAATAAAGAGTTAATTATAACTTTGCGCAGTGTGGACCCCTCATTATGTGTCTTAAAGGATAGTTCCGGGACTTTTTTTTTATTGTCCCTACGGTTCGGCCATGTGTTTTTAAGCATAACTCGGTAGATCGTAGAAAACTTTCCTATGGACCTTACCCGACTTTTCGTCCATTAACGCACTCGAAATCAGCCGCCATTTTCTGATAATCCTATCATTTCCCCCCATCGACCTGGCTCACCTGCTTTTGCGGCACTAAATCAAATCCCCCGCCCCTGAGCCTGACATCCGCAGACGCGTACCGCCCATTTCCCAACGCCAAAGCACGTTTCGTGTCAACAATCGCTGCGCCTCAGCTAATGAAGTGTCGCCATGGAAATGGCAGGACGCCTCTTTCCTCAATAAGTATAAACACACCGTTTCACAACACACAGCAGCAGATTTTCTATTCCATTCCTCTCTCTGTGTTACTTTGAGTATTCTGTGACTCGTTTCTGTGCTCTGGTCAGCTACATTCGCCGCTTCTAGGCCTTGTGAACACCTGTACCATCTCTGTAAATTATTTTACTTTCTTTACCACACAATGGCTACAATAATGCCGTATATGTACGAGCCCGAGTACACCGAGGAAGAACTACTGGAAAGGCAAGCACGCGAAAACGATGGGGATTCGGACGGCAGTTGGGAGGACCAGTCAACGGATGAAAAGCCTGGACCATGTCGCATGGACGGTGTCTCCACCTGGTGCACGTGCAATCGGTGCAAGCTAATGCCAACTGAGGAGGAGAACTGCTGCTGCCGTGAAAATTCCGGGTGCTTGGCCTACATTTCGGAAGGCGAGCCAAGTCCGCAATGCATCACCGAGCTGCCAGAGTTCAGGGAAGCCTGCCTCTCACGGACCGTGTTGAGGATGATGATGGTGCTTATGCACGAACTTCGCGGCACTGTTCGTCCGCGTAATCCGAGTAACGAGTAAGTATACTCTGGTTGTGATGTCAGTGATGCCACTACTATTTCATGGTCGTCTCCCACATATAAAATTACATCTACATATTATTCGAACGCATGTAAATTGGTTCCATATTGTGCATTTTCTAGATAGAATTTTTTTCAAAGCAGAATGACATTTTTTTTACCTGAATCGACAGTGATAAGAAAGTTTTGTCATTTTAATACAGTTTGCATCTTTCATTTTCACAGGTGGTACAGGCTGGTGGCCTATCGTTGCTTCACTTGATGGCTTCACGGGAGGCTCGGACACCGCGTTCGGAGAATAATACCTGCTTGTGCGGTACTTGCCATTAGACAACATTTCCCCAGCGACAGAGGACAATACCGCGGATTTTCCCTAGATGTGCTACAACCGGAACTTTACAATGTGTAATGTTTATTATTTATGTTCAATTGAAATTAAGATCTAAAATAAAACCCAACATATATTTTAACAATGGTTGTTTTGATTTTTTAAATGAATCTAGTGTGTCTCCATTGAATAGTCTTCCTGTGCCTTACAACTGGTCCACTGTCTGCGACCTCAGTCCTGGGCCCTTCCACTCTCCACCTGCACTGCCTCCCTGCCAACCCCTGCACTGGGGGACTGTCTCAGTATCCTACAGCCCCCCCTTCCCAGCACTTGTTCTGCACTTACCTTGCACTCGCCACCAGCTGGCCCTATGTATTTATTATTTTATGCTACTTACCTTGTACTCCACTTCCCCCCTCCCCTTCCCCTTGCACTTTTACCTTCCCCCTACCCCTGCACTTGCGCGATCTGAATGACACCTGGCCTTGTAGGATCGTTGTCTGTCTTCTCCTTGTCCCCCCCCCCTCCCTGCCTCGCCACGCCTTGAAACACTTGTGTATAGGCGCGTTGCAAATGCCATATTATATCATATCAGTGACGAAGTGGTCCACTGACGCTCAGGCAGCTCTGAAAAAGGCGGAGGAGAGGGGGTGGGTTACTGGAAATGATGTATGATACCCAGTTGCACTGTCCTAGCTATGAAATAATTTCCCGACCTAATATATAAAATGAATAATTTTAATAAAGATCTGATGGTGAGACTAATTTCATTTTTTATGTTTTCAAAACAGGTACATCCTTCATTATTGTATGTGTCACGAGTACCAGACAGCGGCGGATGGGTTTTTCAACCGCCAGTTGCTTCTCCACGTGAACAACATTACCACCCTGACCATTTTATGGGACGATCGCCAAGTACAAGTATGCCCTTACGCGGTACTAACGGCTAGATGCAACATACAGACCGTTGTGGTGGCCTAGTGCCTCGTTGTTGGAACAGCCATGCGATTATCAGTGCGACCAAAGAGCTTATTTTATCGTAAACCAACACCCTGTGTACTGCACACGAACATCGCTTGCCTCAAGACGAACTATTTTGGATCGAGAGCAAAGAAAAATGCAAATCGCTAAATATTCTCTAAACATTTGATGTCCAATAAATGTACTTTGCCAAATGTACAATCTTGCCGTTTGCTTTTAAACCACAGTTTCATATTCCGAATTGTGGCGCTGTATTGTGAGATGATCTAAGACCCTGTGTACAGCAAAGGAACATCGCGTGCCTCAAAACGAACTTTTTGGAACGTGAGCAAATAAAAATGAAAATCGCTGAATATTCTCTAAACATTTGATGTCAAATAAATGTACTTTACCAAATTTACAATCTTGCGGTTTGATTTAAAAGTACAGTTTCATATTCCCAATTGTGGCGCGCTGTGTTGTGAGCTGATCTGTGTTGATTTCCGGGTTCTGTGTGGAGTCGCGTAGAAGACGCCTGGACGCGTTTGCCTACGCAGCACAGTCACGTCACGGATAGAGGCGGGGAATATGAATGTTTTGATAAAGTCTGTTTCAGGGGCGGGGGATTTGATTTAGTGCCGCAAAAGCAGGTGAGCCAGGTCGATGGGGGGAAATGATAGGATTATCAGAAAATGGCGGCTGATTTCGAGTGCGTTAATGGACGAAAAGTCGGGTAAGGTCCATAGGAAAGTTTTCTACGATCTACCGAGTTATGCTTAAAAACACATGGCCGAACCGTAGGGACAATAAAAAAAAAGTCCCGGAACTATCCTTTAACAGTGAGGGGGTGTAGTAACGGATCAATTGGTGAATAGCCATATGGGTGGGAGCCCGGAGAGGGAACTGAGACAGGATCTAAATTCCTCCTCCAGAGGGGAGGAGGATAAGCTCTGGCTGGAATCACTCCTAGATGTAAAGCTCAAGCCCCTTTAGACCATCCTAGAGTCATTGCAGATGTTTAAGTCTGGGGTAATGAACACACTGGCTATCCTGGATGACCCAGAGTTCTAACAAAAAGAGTGGCAGAAATAAGTACGGTTGAGGCAAAGCCAAATGGTAAGATACTATCGGGGGGGTTGAGTGGTGAGAGTCCTGGCCCGGTCACTGAGGTTGGCGGGCTGGTGATGACGGCAAAGGATAAGGCAGTAACAACACAGTTAAGCTTAGTAACTGTTAATTCAAATTTTACGGCTACTGGGAGGTCCGACTTAAGCTTTAGGACTTTCATAGGGGACATTGGGGCTAACATGCATATAGGAGGGCTGGAGAAGAGCATTTTGAATTTACTGCCTGCAGCAGCCCCTCTTATGGGGATTATCATGGGTGTACCGGGGCTCCCTAAGTCTGGATTTGAATCAACTATTTCACTGATGAATAAAACGACTCATTGGATCAACACCAACCTGATTGGACCGAGCATTGACCCAAGCCTTAAATTAATGGCAAGAAGGGTAGGAAGGGTAGGCCAAAAACCCAAATGTATGAAGGGGGACTGCATAGTGGTTTCCTTCTCGGATGCAACAATGGTTTGTTATTTGGTCAACTCTAATTTATCCAGAGGCCTAAAACCAAACAGCTACAGTCTCCATAGTAGGCTGGTCTCTCAGGATTTGTTTTACGGTTGTACAGGGAGGGTGGCTGATTCAGGGAACCGCTTGAGCAAATTTGTTAGGAGTAGGGAAGCACAGAGTTACCCCACGCACAGGGGCCTTTGTATCCACCTCTTGGCCACAGATTACCTTTGGGTTGGAGGTCCAACCCTAATTTAGAAAGATTGACCCCACGGAAGGGAGAGGCGCATACTATTGGGGTTGAGCTAGCTAATCGGTATGAGGCCCTAACCGCCGGTGAAGATCTGGACTGACGTACGGCTGACCGGCCCAGCCCAGTCGACTGGGAGCTTTGTGAGGGGGGGGGCGGGTCCTGAGATTGGGGGGGGTACACATGTTATCTAAAGCAGCCCCTTTGGTAGCTAGCTTGTTATCCTGGAATATAGCCGGGCCAGGGGAAAATTCAAAGGGGAAGCCACTGTGGAGATTTAAAAAACCCACAATTAGAAGACCCAAGAGTGGAACAGGGTACCCTGCGGGCTCCATCGTGGCCCAGAGGCCTTCCACTGACCCTCGGAGGCGCACGTTGCCCAGTGCCTGGAGGAGAAGTAAACCACGAGAGCGAAACCCGACCACAGGAGAAAGAGAGTTCCCCCTGAACAGAGGGGAAGGTGCCCTCCATGCTTCGTTGGTGAGAGTGGCCTTCCCGGGGGACCCCTCGGAGCCGTGGGGCAGAGAGAGGGCTTGGAACCAACTTGTCGCGGAGTGGGGAGACAGAGAACGGGTGGTGGATCCAGAAGAAGAGGTGAGGAGGTCACGGGGGGATGAGGAGGCCCAGAGGAAGCCAAATCATGAGCCAGGCTCCACCCCCCCACACCTGGCATATATAAACGCCCCGAGACACCCGGGCAGGAGCGGGGTCCCGAGAACTCTTCCAGACCCTCTTTTTCGGTGTGCACGGGCCCCAACGTTTGAGGGGAGGGCGGCTCGTGGACACCGGGGGCATGGAGGGGGATAAAACAGCGACCCTCGGGGGCTTCCACATCGAACCCTGGGGTGCAAACAAATGGGACCCCATCCCGTTCCAGTGCAGAGCCCGGGAACCCCTCTGGAGACTGAAGCAGGTGCAGAAAATAAGCAGGCAGCAGGTGCCCCGCCATCCCAGTCCTCGGTGGAGCTCCGAGCCACGCAATCCAGCCCACCCATGCCAGGGAGAGACAGAGAACACGGAGGGAGCCTAAGGCCAGAAGCAGAAGGCTCAACACGGGAGGCCCCACCAGAAACTGGGCCCCAGACCTCATCTGAGGAATCTCTAAATAACTCTGGGCTTGCAGTGGGGCCCCTCCAGGGCAAAACCATATCTGGGCTCAAGACATACAAAACAAAGGAGTCTGGAACGAGGTCCCAGGGGTACAGACAGGGAAGCCTGGAAGTCTGCACCAAACTATTGGAACCCAGGGGACCGGAAACTGGGAGCAACCATTGATAGGCACCCCTGAGCAACAAGCACTTACCCACGCAATCCTATCCCTCCAGCGTTTCCGTAGGCCTCAACCAACACTAGGAGCTGTGCCTGGCGACACGCACTACAATATGGCCACAGGAAGTGCCCCCCCCGCACCACTTACCAGGGATGACCTTAAAGACATTCTGCAGGAAATCAAGGCCATAAGGACAGATACACAGGCCTCGATAGTGGCTCTTAAAGGGAGAGTTGACACTCTTGAAGAGAAAATGGAAGGTATGGAGAATAACCACCTCCAGTCTGATCTGCTGGACATGAAATAGGTTCCATGTGATATTCTCGCCATAAAAAAAATTTGCGATGCAAAAATATCGCCATATTTTTGCGGCGAAAATAACACATGGACCCTGCAGGGGACACCCCCGCAACCCCCGCATCATTTTTTTATGTGCGAGGGACACCCCCGCAACCCCCGCTCCTATTATTTTTGCCACCAAAAATATCACCTATGGCCGTTCCCGACGACCATATGTACGCCGATATTTTTGGTGGCGAAAATATTACCTGATATCATGAAATATGAAGCGAGGTTGACAAACCTGGAAATGAGAGAAGAGGACATGCTTTTGAAGATGGACGACCTTGAAAACAGGGAACTCCGATATAACAAGTGTATTCTAGGGGTGACCCAACAAAAGGGGGAGACAGCGGCGGACGTTGGGAGGATAGTCATAGGCTTAATAAAGCAACTCTTCACCCTGGAGTTGGGCAAGGAAGTCCAGCTGGAAAGAGCTCATAGGGGTGGTGGAGGCAGAGGGAAAGGCCCAAGATCCATCGTGGTGTGTTTCCTCCGCTACAGAGAAAAGATGGAGGTCCTAGAAAAGGCAAAGAGACTGGGGAGCTTCTCCTTTGAGGGGGACACAATCAGGATTTATCAAGATTTCTCCGCCCTCACACTTACCTGCAGAAGGGAATGCCGTCCCCTCACACAATGGCTCACTAACAGGATATACGATATAGATGGTCCTACCCATTTGCCCCCGCATTTGAACGGGATGGAGTGGATTATCGAGTCACGGGGGAAGGAGGCTTTACGAAGGGACCCTGATGCCCCAGGAGCATAGACGAAAACTACAGGGCCCCTGGGCCAAAAAGAAGATGAAGGGCAAGAGAAAATAAAAAATATAAAAAAACACCTCGACGCATGATCTAGAGGAGGATTAAAAGATCAGGGCTGCATCAGAGGTGCAGGAGCTGGGAAAAGTTAAAGGACCCCAGCTGGGGGTGGTGAGGAGATAAGAAGGACAGCGGGGATCGGACGGACCTCTTCCCCGAGTGGCTTGCCAACTGGCAAGCGTCGCAGAAAAGGATGGGAGGGGGGTCGAGGGGAGGGAAAAGGTTGGGAATGTATGGGGTCAGGCACAACATAGTTCGGACTCAAGAAGTGAGCTGAGCGGCTTCCATATGGCCGGAAGAGGTGTGAATCCAAAAATGTCATTCGATGACAGACAATGAGAAAAGGGGCCGGGTCGAAACTTTAAGGCTAGGATTGCTTAATGTAAAGGGCCTTAACTCACCAACAAAGCGCTCACTCCTGGGGAGGGAAATGAAGAATGCAGGTCTGGGTGTACTCCTAGTACAAGAAACTAGAACAGTGAAAGGGGAAGAAAGTCGCATTCCAGGTTTACATGTGGGCCAGATATTCTGGGCATCGGGCCCCACCAAAAAGGGAGGTGTTGGGATCCTACTCCGCAGAAACCTTAGGCTCACAGAGCATACCATAGCAGCCATTTATGGCCCAAATATGGGTCAGATGCAATTCATCAAGGAGGTACTGAGGGAGGTACTGGATAGGGCAGAGGGGCTCATCCTCTTGGGAGGCGATTATAACATGTGGGCGGACCTGGGATTGGATCATAGTGGGAAGCCGATCCCCACAGGTAGTAGGGGGGGGCAGCCATACAGAGGGTTCTTGGACTTAATGTGGAACCACAGGTTGGTAGATCTTTGGAGGGAGACTCACCCAATTATGAAAGGCTATACATTTTACTCCGCAGTACATGGCTCCAGAACCAGGATTGATTATATATTTCTGGAACACCAGCATATGAGCAGAACTGATGTTTGTAACCATCACCGGGTTAGCTGGTCAGATCATGACCTGGTTTGGGCAGACATTATTATATCGGGTTTAAAACCGAGGGAATCATTGTGGAGGTGCAACAACCTCCTATTGAGGGATGCGGTTTTCAGAGAGGAGATGATGTTTTCAGCCATTAGAGTGTACTTTGAGTTAAACAACACTGGTGAGGTTCACTTGGAGACAGTATGGGAGGCGGCTAAAACTACATGGCGGGGTAGATTGATTAGTGAAGGGGCGGCCAAGAAGAGAACTAGAACGCTCTTGGCCCACAAACTAAGATCTGAGATACGCCTATTGGAGAGAGTCGAGGGGAAGGAAGAGAAGGAGAGAGACCTGGGGATCACCAAAACCAAGAGACAGGAACTTAGAGAAATGGAGATGGGTAAAATAGTAGCAGGCCTCCAACACCTGAGACAGAAATATTACAAAAAAGGGGATAAGGCGGGTGCCAGGCTGGTGGCGAAGCTCCGCGCCCAGCGGCCAGATAGATGGGTGGCAAAGATCAAGAATGGGAAAGAGGGGGAAAGATCGGACCCAGAGGCGATAGCGGGAGAATTTGCCAGTTTCTAGGAGATATTCTAGGAGAAGGAAGGAGTTATAGGAGGGGAAACATTAGAATCCTATTTGCAGGGAGTGACCCTCCCGACCCTTAGACCTGGAGAAGTCTCCACCCTAGAGGCCCCAATAACAGATGAGGAAGTCCTCCGGGCAATATCAGGTTTGAAGCTGGGGAAGGCCCCGGGAGAGGACGGGTTCACGGCAGGCTTCTATAAGGCATTTGCAGGCCAACTGGCAGATTCCTGGAGGATCTGTTCACGACTATTATGTCCACAGGGAGGGCCCCTCATTCGTTTGGGAAAGCATTAACCACGGTCATCCCCAAAGAAGGAAAAGACCCTGCAGACTGCCAATCTTATAGACCAATCTCCCTCCTGAACGTGGATGTAAAGTTGTTCACCAGAATAATTGCAACAAAACTAGAGGGCCTCCTTCCGAGGCTCATCCATTCTGATCAGGTGGGCTTCATACAGGGGAGGCAGGGAGCAGACACCCTCAGGAAGACTCTCCATCTTATGAGGGAGGCAGCACCCAAGGGGGGCAACCCAGTCTTGGTGGCCATAGATCCCGAAAAGGCCTTTGACCGAGTCAACTGGGAGTTTCTACATGGGGTACTAGAGAAATTTGGTTTCGGTGAGGGTGCCCAACGAGCAATCAAGGTTCTGTACGCAGAACCATCAGCCAGAGTTACAGTAAATGGGTGGCTATCACGTACATTTAATCTTCAGCGAGGGACCCGACAGGGCTGTCCCCTCTCGCCCCTATTGTTTGCAATGACCATGGAGATTTTGGCGGAATATCTGAGGGGGTCCCCTGATGTGATGGGTATAGATGTGGGAGACAGAACCTTTAAACTCAGTTTCTATACAGATGATATAATGCTCCACGTGAGGCAGCCAGCCCAATCTGTCCCAGCCACCTTGCGGGTGATAGAGGAGTTCGGGCCTTTTTCAGGATTGAAGGTGAATGTGGGCACATTTGGTCCCTACCGGTGAGGGACGCGATCCCTGGCCACGAACATTATCAGTCCTGGTTTGAAGCGGGGCTTTGCAGGGTGGGTCAGTGGTGAAAGAAAATACATTCATAAGTATCCAGGAACTGGAGGAAGCATTGGGAATTGGCAGGCTGTCCCCACTCCTCTATCTAAGATTGAAGGGGGTATTCATGGCAGGGAAATGGAAGCAGCATATACAGATGCCACTCACCCCAGTAAAGAAGGTCTTGGACACGCATGTAGATATGAAAGGTCTCGTCTCCCTCCTGTATACAGCGCTTTTGTCACGCCGTGAAGGAGCAATCAGGGGTCTAAGAACGAGATGGGAGAGGGACTTGGGCTGTGAAATTGGGGACGGTTTATGGGTGCGACTCTGTAGTAGGGCATTTAAGACCTCAATTTCGTGTCAATATAAGATGCACGCCATAAAACTGCTTCACAGGTGGAAATATGACCGGGTAGTACTCTCCGAGATGTTTCCAGCGGTGATTCCCCGTTGCTGGCATGGATGCGGGGAAAAAGCCAATTATTGGCAAATGTGGTGGACATGTCACAAAGTGCGCACATATTGGACAGAAGTGTTGAGCTGGATCAAAGAGGCGGATGGAGGATCCCACCCACTAGACCCAATCTTAGTATTATTTGGACTTGAAAGAAGGGATGAGCGGTTGGACAAGCTTCCACACCTGTCACATTGTTTACTTTTAGCGGCAAGAGCCTGTCGAGCTAGAACGGGGAAAAGGACCTGCCTCCCCATGAAGAAAGAATGGGTGGCAGTGACCAGGGATATTTATCTTATGGAAAAGATCACAGAAGCTATACAGGGATCCAGCGTTCTAATAGAGACTGAATGGCTCGGGCTCTTTAGTGCTTTTAGTAACTTGGAAAGTACTGGTTGAAATTCCCAGAGAACAGTGACTCGGCCCCACCAAATAGTTAACTTGGAAAACACAGACTTTAATTCAGAGGAATCGGCCCATTTCCGACGATCTAGTGCCCGGTCGGGACTGCCGACAATGGATTGAACAGTATAAGTGAAAGCAGCGATCAGAGACTGTGCCTTGAAAGGGGGTTGGGGGAGGTGTGAGGGGAGGGTGTATACGCCAGGGAATTATCTAATTTCTTTTGTATAAGGTTTATAGGGACACAAGTCCCTTTCAAGTTTGCTCCGAAGGTGTTCTGTTGTTTCATAAAACCAATAAAAATCAATAAAATAAAAAAACACAATGTCATCCTCCTGCAAGAGACCTGGGCCTTGGAGACCACACTGTTAGATGGCTACACATCGTAGGGGATCTCAGCGAAAACAATGCTAGAGTAAGATGTTATGGGGGTCTGGCGATTTTGATTGAAGCCTCCCTAACTTGTAGGTTTAGGGTAGTGGAGACTAACATGGACTACCTACAGCTGCTCCGTATTTTACCCTCTCGGCTGGACCCGTTAATCATTTTGAACCTCTATAACAGCCCCCATAAGGCTGAGGCAGACAGGTTATCCAAAGTCAAGGCGTTTATTGATGAGTTATTTCTAAACAGGAGAAATCGTAATGAGCAATGCATATGGGGAGGAGATTTTAACCTCAAAATGGGTGTAGATCTGCCAAAGGATCTGTTAGATCCGCTGGAGGACTGGTCACTGACCATTCCCTTGCCCACAATGAAATATGGACGGGTGTGTGCAAAGGGTCTCCAAATGTGTTTATGGCTCATCGAATAGGGGCTGCGCACGGTAAACGGATGCAAAGCACCCGATATACTGGGTAACCTTAGCTTCAATAATCACCAAGGTTGGAGGGGGGTGTGGCCAGCAAACGGGCAATGAGGACGTGATTCCTCACTGCTCCCAGTCCGCCAGCTAGATCCTGCCTTTATCCTGACAATTCATGTTGTTAAACTCACGAAAATAGCTTCCAAAAGCGGCGGACCCTTCTGCTACGGGTCGCTGCACTATGGACCTGAACCGACGTGTGGTTCCGGAGATACGCGCTGTGGAATCCAGAAGCGGCTGACTGCGTATGCCAGACAAGATGGCCGCCGGGACTGCAAGCTAAGAGGAAGGTGCGCATTACGTTAAAGGCTCCACTGAACCAAGCGCCCCGCGACAGCAACTACCATCACATCGCTGAGGGTGAAATCAGGAAGACTAAACACTGATCCCGACCCCAAACAACACTGCGAGTAGGCGACGAGCGCGCCCATGAAAGCAGACGGGCACTGGCATCCCCTGCTCCGATACGAGGTGGAGCAACCCTGCTTGAGGATGACAGAGAGGACCAGCCGACGTTACGATCCTGATCACTGCAGCAACAAGGTGAGCCGCGCTATGGGTCCTCCCCCTGATGGGATCTCCAAGTGCCAGCGAGGCTCGGCTCCTACCTGCTGCCCCGGCGGTCGATGAGGCGGTCCCATCTGAGGCTGCGAGAAGCTGAAGTGGGCCCTTGGGAACGACGCGACCCGAGCTAGCAGGCAAACCGAGGAAGGCTGCCTGAAGGCGCTCCGGTTGCAGGAGAGCCAGGCCGACAGCCACGCGAGCAGCGCCTGCGACAAGGAGTGAGCGGGGGCAACCAAATCAAACATGTCTCCTACCCAGAGACGATGCGAAAAAGCTAAACTGTCTACCAACAACGATACACAGCAGAATTATCCCTTGACCCCAACCGCTCACAGTGGGACCATGAAAGTGGAACACGACACGTGGATTGCAACACACGTTCCACAAAGCAACCGAGAATGGAAGGTAAGCTGCCTACGCTGAGGGCATGGCCGTTATAAGGTGAATGAGAACTGCGCACTGAATCTACAACGCTCCGAGCTCCCAATAAAGTGGTGATGTGGCTGAGCGCTGAGTGTCCAAGGTGAAACCAATAAGACTAATATCCTGTGAATACATCACCTAGCCGCCATAACACGCAGCAATAAACGTGGTTTACACACTTAAAATCACTTGTGAGCCCAGACCGTTATCAAAAGCGACCACCTGCTGAGAGGCGAGTTTGTACACAACCGGTGCGCCGACCTGAGTGGCAGCACACACTTCAGAAGCTGAAGGGATTTGAGAGAGCAAAACAACATTCTGATATCACGGGCCCCGATCAAAGACTACTACTGAGGACAACTGAAACAAGAACGTCTCCCAGGAAAGTAGGCAACTGGAGTACTGGCCTGCTTGTCCGTGGTGTGAAGCGGCAACAGGGCCCCTAAGCCTGCACTGTACGAGTCTAAGACACACGTTTGAACTGAGACTAATAGAAACACCTCCTTCCCGAAAGATAGGGTGCCGACCAAGCCAATCCTAAGGCCAACAAAACAAAGGAGGGAGAGGGCATAGGTGATAATGCAGCGGACCTCTGGGAAGAAAACCACGAAGTGGACAGTGCATATAAACCGTAAGAGAAACCAAAAGGAGGGAATAGGTGTTAGAGATTACAACGGCACCTCCCTAGCGAGATAGAAGCCAAGGCTTGTGGCTCTGCCGTCTTCGGAGTACCGCAGCCGGGTGGTCACGGACAGCACCATTTGGTAATAAACGCTGGACAGTGCACCTGCGAAGGCGGAACAAGTGTCTCTGGTGAACCACTTGACCAGTATCCACAAGATCCTGAACCAACAGCAACAACTGGATGGTGCCTTGCCGAATCGTTGCACCCAAAGCGAGCACCCCACTGACCTAAACAGCTGCACAAACATCGGCTGAGAGGGAAGGGAGCAACTGCAAATCAACACTGGCTTGACCACCATGGGGAAAGACAGGGCAAAGAACACGACAACGCAGAGCAAAATGGAGCAGTACACAATCACTACCCAAGTTCCCCCGCAGGAGCAGGGCAACTCTGGCGATGCATTGGGACCGAAGGATGACAATATATCCCTTAAAGACATCATGAATGCTATCACCAACTCAAGGACCTCGATGGAAAAAAAGAGGGATGGCATAAGTACTGAGGTGTCGCTATTGCGCCATGAGCTGCAGAAATTCACGGCTCGTACCGGGGAAGCAGAGGGCTGCATGTCGGAAACAGAGGACAGCCTGAGGACTGTAAATCACCAAATGACCAGAGCTTTGGCACGCCTCAAGGCACTGGAAGAATGAGTGGAAGAGGGTGAGGGCAGAGCAAGACGGAACAACATCTGGATCCTTGGATTGCCTGAAAACTCTGAAGGCCCGAGCATGGAGCTATTCCTAGAGCAATGGCTTGCGGATCTATTCACTCCCAAGACCCTATCAAAATTCTTCTCAGTTGAACATGCTCACCAACGGGCAGACAAATATCCGGAGCTCCTCCGCGCACGGTAATAGCAAATCTCCTGAACTATAGGGATTGGTACGCCATACTGCAGATGGCCAGAACTAAGGGCTCCATAACATTTAATGGCTCCCGACTCGCCTTTTTCCCAGACTTCACCAGTGAGGTTCAGAAAGCGAGGCAGTCCTTCAACCCACTCAAGAAACGGCTTCAAGCTCTTCACATAAAATACGGACTTCTGTTCCCAGCACAACTGAAAATATACCACAACGGTACGACAGTGCATTTCACGGATCCCAGAGAAGCGTGGAGCTGGGTGGAAAGAAACCTAGAGGGTGACCTGATGCTGAATCGTAGGCAAGACATCGACAGAAGTCGCCCACAACCAGAGAGAGCACCACCTGAGCTCCCACAACAGGAGATGGAAGCACTGCCAAATGAAGGCAATGACTTCTGGAAGCAATCTCATCCTTTTTTTGAAGTGGATACCAAATATAATGGCTAATATAGGGTTGTAATATTTGGTATCCCCTTGATGTTGAGGGGTAACATTTAACAAAGCACTGCTTCAACTATCCCTTGCATTGGGGAGGGCAGTACATCATAAGCCTACACTGCGACAGCTTCTGGAAGCCATCTCATCTTTTTTTTGAAGGGGATACCAAATATTACAGCTAATAGAGGGTTGTAATATTTGGTATCCCCTTGATTTTGAGGGGTAACATTTAACAACGCACTGCTTGAACTATCCCTTGCATAGGGGAGGGGAGTACATCATAGGCCTTCAATGTGACAGCTTCTGGAAGCCATCTCATCCTTTTTTTGAAGGGGATACCAAATATTACAGCTAATATAGTATTGTAATATTTTGTATCCCCTTTATTTTGAGGGGTAACATTTAACAAAGCATTGCTTGAACTATCCCTTGCATTGCGGAGGGATGCACATCATAAGCCTTCACTGTGACAGCTTCTGGAAGCCATCTCATCCTTTTTCTGAACGGGATACCAAATATTACAGCTAATATAGTGTTGTAATATTTGGTATCCCCTTGATTTTGAGGGGTAACATTTAACAACGCACTGCTTGAACTATCCCTTGCATTGGGGAGGGGAGCACATCATAAGCCTTCACTGTGACAGCTTCTGGAAGCCATCCCATCCTTTATTTGAAGGGGATACCAAATATAATGGCTAATATAGGGTTGTAATATTTGGTATCCCCTTGATGTTGAGGGGTAACATTTCACAAAGCACTGCTTCAACTATCCCTTGCATTGGGGAGGGCAGTACATCATATGCCTACACTGCGACAGCTTCTGGAAGCGAACTCATCTTTTTTTTGAAGGGGATACCAAATATTACAGCTAATATAGTGCTGTAATTTTTGGTATCCCCTTGATTTTGAGGGTTAACATTTAACAAAGCACTGCTTGAACTATCCCTTGCCTTGGGGAGGGATGCACATCATAAGCCTTCACTGTGACAGCTTTTGGAAGCCATCCCATCCTTTTCTTGAAGGGGATACCAAATATAATGGCTAATAGAGGGTTGTAATATTTGGTATCCCCTTGATTTTGAGGGGTAACATTTAACAACGCACTGCTTGAACTATCCCTTGCATTGGGGAGGGGAGTACATCATAAGCCTTCACTGTCACAGCTTCTGGAAGCCATCCCATTCTTTTTTTGAAGGGGATACCAAATATAATGGCTAATATAGGGTTGTAATATTTGGTATCCCCTTGATGTTGAGGGGCAACATTTAACAAAGCACTGCTTGAACTATCCCTTGCATTGGGGAGGGGAGTACATCATAAGCCTTCACTGTCACAGCTTCTGGAAGCCATCTCATCCTTTTTTTGAAGGGGATACCAAATATTACAGCTAAAATAGTGTTGTAATATTTGGTATCCCCTTGATTTTGAGGGTAACATTTAACAACGCACTGCTTGGACTATCCCTTGCATTGGGGAGGGGAGTACATCATAAGCCTACACTGTGACAGCTTCTGGAAGCCATCTCATCCTTTTTCTGAAGGGGATACCAAATATTACAGCTAATATAGTGTTGTAATATTTGGTATCCCCTTGATTTTGAGGGGTAACATTTAACAACGCACTGCTTGAACTATCCCTTGCATTGGGGAGGGGAGCACATCATAAGCCTTCAATGTGACAGCTTCTGGAAGCCATCCCATCCTTTTTTTGAAGGGGATACCAAACATAATGGTTAATATAGGGTTGTAATATTTGGTATCCCCTTGATGCTGAGGGGTAACATTTCACAAAGCATTGCTTCAACTATCCCTTGCATTGGGGAGGGGAGTACATCATAAGCCTGCACTGTGACAGCTTCTGGAAGCCATCTCATCCTTTTTTTGAAGGGGATACCAAATATTAAAGCTAATATAGTGCTGTAATATTTGGTATCCCCTTGATGTTGAGGGGTAACATTTAACAACGCACTGCTTGGACTATCTCTTGCATTGGGGAGGGGAGTACATCAGAAGCCTTCACTGTGACAGCTTCTGGAAGCCATCTCATCCTTTTTTTGAAGGGGATACCAAATATTACAGCTAATATAGTGCTGTAATATTTGGTATCCACTTGATTTTGAGGGGTAACATTTAACAACGCACTGCTTGAACTATCCCTTGCATTGGGGAGGGGAGCACATCATAAGCCTTCACTGTGACAGCTTCTGGAAGCCATCCCATCCTTTATTTGAAGGGGATACCAAATATAATGGCTAATATAGGGTTGTAATATTTGGTATCCCCTTGATGTTGAGGGGTAACATTTCACAAAGCACTGCTTCAACTATCCCTTGCATTGGGGAGGGCAGTACATCATATGCCTACACTGCGACAGCTTCTGGAAGCGAACTCATCTTTTTTTTTAAGGGGATACCAAATATTACAGCTAATATAGTGCTGTAATATTTGGTATCCCCTTGTCATGATCTCTGCTTCCAAAAGGTCAGGGTTTTCCCAACTCCCTTCGAAGCAGATCCATAACCCAGGTTCCGAGTGCCAACCAGTCCCAATTGGGACCTTTTGGACCCAGTCCTGGTGCCAGTGGCACCAGGCTCATAAATATGCATAGTCCCAGCGCTGGAAGCGCCGGGCTCATAATGCTTGGGTGGACTTACCTGCAGCAGACCATGCTGCTTACTTGCCTGCCAGTTGAGCCTCTGATCCTCTTCTGTTTGGAACTACTTTTCCTGTTGGGTGGGGCAGGAGCCACTCCCTAGATTCAGAACACTGGAACTCTTCTGGAAAGCAGGAACTCTTTTCTTACCTAGGCGTGGCTGTGGAAGGAGACACCTAAGCACTACAGGAGGCTATTTAAACCATACCCGATGGATGAATCTTGCTTTGCGTTATTCTGCATCCTCTGCAGCAGAACGCTCATCGTGTCTTCTGCATCTGATCCTGGGCCTAAGGAAAAAGGCTTACCATCCTGAATCCAGTCTTCAGCAACACCTATAAAGACAAGAAAGAACAGGTTAGCATTACGGTCTTCAGTGACAGCTCTTCACTTACCTGGTCCATCGGCTGTCACCAACGCCTCGCGCTGCATTCCGGCATCTGAAAGACAAAGGCTTACCTACTCTTCGTGCGCTCCGGAGGTCTTCACACTGCATTCCAGCATCTGAAAGACAAAAGCTTACCAACTCTTGGCACGCTCCGGAGGCCTTCGGCGCTGCATCCCGCATCTGAAAGACAAAACAAGGTGCGTTTAAAGACATTGGGGAACTTTAATACTCACGTGCCATTACTCCTTTCCACATCTAACCCAGTGGGTATTCCGGCACCCTGCAGCCGCTCCGAACTTGTACCTGCAAAATAAAAAGACAGTTAGAGCGCATCGTGAAGCAGGCAACAAGCGCTTACTTACGTGCTTCCAGGCGCTTCTATTCATCACACGGGCTCCCTCTTCAACTCACTTCAGCCCGTCATCCGCCATCGCCGGAACCCTGCAAAACAAGAAACATCATTACTAAAGACTTTAAAGACATTAGAATTACTCGAAACTTACCGTTCGTGCAGTAAACGACGGACAGCAGTCCTCTGAAGTCAAGAGGCCTGCTCCCCTTATCCAGTGAAGAAACTGGTTACAGCACCCTGCCCCGAGGCAGATGGAGAGCACGGCGTTCACTTACCTAAGGTGAGAGCGTTAACCTTTGGGGTTCTACAGGAGAAAAGAAAGGGAAGAAGAGAGAGACATTCAATAACCCAGTTCCTTAATCCCATATTTTCTATCTGCAGACATCTTACCCTTCGAGTCAGACATACAGTGCACAGAGGTCCAGCCCAAAGAGCCAGCCGTGTGTTACACATCACCTTTGAAGATACGGTATACGCCCAGTCAAGACCGGCGCCTCTACGGGAATCAGGTGAGCGTTACAGAACGCAAAGCCTACCACAAAACTCCCGTCCAGGCGCTATGGAAACCTCGGATACCGACCAGCTAGCCCAGTTACTTGGGGAACTAAGGGCAGAAGTGCATGCAGCCCGTCAGGAAACGAACGCTCTAAGAAGGGAACTGATTATTTCCAAGGAGCGAACAGATGATCTCACTAGACAATTGCTACAGTCACAAGCCGGACAGACCCCGTTACCCGCATCTGGGGGAAATCTTCCTTCTACATCCTCTATGAATCCAGTGCAGATCAACCTACCTGGGAATGTACCTCTGGCTCCGCCCGAACGATTTTCTGGTGACCCAAAGAGGTTTGCAGTATTTATCAATCAGTGCCGGTTGCATTTCTTATGCCGGCCAGCAGCCTTTCCAACTGATCAAGCTAAAGTAGCTTTCGTGCTTTCGTACCTTAGTGGCAATGCGGCAGACTGGTCGATCCCTCTAGTAAATCAAGATGATCCGGTCCTCCATGATTTTCAAGCTTTTCAGCTCAGTATGGAAAAACTGTTCGCAAGACATTCACAGGGGCAGGCCTTGGACAATGAGCTTCTTTCGTTGCGACAAGGTAATCAAGACCTTTTGGCTTATATTGCGTCTTTCAACAGACTGATAGTGGAAACTCAATGGCCTGAGGACAAAAGGATTACGCTGTTTTATAGAGGTCTACGTGGAGAGCTCAAAGATGTGTTAGCCCAAGTAGTGAATCCCCCACAAGATTGTTCGGACTATATAGACTTAGTCGTTCAAATAGATCACAGACTGCAGAACAGGAAGGCCGATCGTTCCAAGTTTGATGCTCGAGTATTTTCCAAACCGCCAACTCCTTCCAAAGGAGTAGACTCCGGGGAACCCATGCAAATAGGGGGTCTGAAAGGTCCTCTAACACAAAAGCAGCGGGAAAGGAGAAAACAGTTGCAATTATGCCTCTATTGCGGAAACTCAGGGCACTTTCTTCGAGACTGTCCGGTGAAACCTGCCAAGAAGGCAGTAGGAGCTGCAGTTACCAAAGTTACAAACTCTGAGCAGGGAAACGACCTCGCCCGACAAGAATAGAGGTCCTCTTGCCGAGCGTGAAAACCAGTTCCGTGACCTCGCATTTCGTGATACCTATGGTCCTCATTAGCCCTGATAATCCGGATCGATTACATGCAATTGAAGCTTACGTCGACAGCGGTGCCATCGGCAATTATGTGGATCATGAAATGGTTTTGAGGATGAATCTAACTCTTTGTCCCAAGGCTGTAAAGGACGTCATTACTACGGTGGATGGTACGGAGATAGCCTCCGGGCCAGTAACGCATACCACTCAAGAGGTGACGCTAGTAAGTCAAGATGGACACCATGAGAAGATCGTGTTCGATGTGATCAAGGCCCCTCAGTTTCAGATTATTCTAGGAATACCTTGGTTAGAGAAACACAATCCTCTGATCGATTGGCGAGCAAGAACGGTCCAGTTTCCAGAATGTGTCTCTACTTGTCACCCTCCACCTGGTGTTGCACTGGCAGCATTTTCTTCAGAGACTCCCCAGTTACCTCCCGAATACCTAGAATACCAAGATGTTTTCCGGAAGGATCAGGCTAACTCTCTACCTCCTCATAGGTCTTATGACTGCCAGATAGACCTGATACCTGGATCTACTCCTCCTTGTAGTAGAATTTATGCCCTCACCGAGCCTGAGAACCTTCACCTTCGACAATACCTGGATCAATACCTGGCAAATGGGTTTATTCTTCCTTCCAAGTCCCCTGCTTCTTCAGCTTTGTTCTTCGTTCCAAAAAAGGAAGGAGACCTTAGAACTTGTATAGATTATCGCTCCCTGAACCAGATCACCGTTAAGAATAGATATCCGTTACCTTTGATCCCTGAACTCCTGGACCAAGTCAGAAAAGCATGCATATATACAAAGCTGGATCTTAGAGGAGCTTACCACTTGGTACGAGTAAAAGAGGGCGATAAATGGAAGACGGCCTTCCGCACCAAGTATGGGCTATTTGAATATCCTGATATCCTTCAGACTTTGCAATGCCCCGGCCGCCTTTCAATATTTTATGAACGATGTCCTCAGAGAGCTCATAGATGTGTGTGTTGTTGTTTACATTGACGACATCCTCGTTTATTCTTCATCGGAATCTGAACAACGGAAACACGTGAAAATGGTCCTCGAAAGATTGCGTCAACACAAACTTTTCGCTAAGTTGGAAAAATGTGTTTTCAACGTGACTGAAGTTGAATTCTTGGGATTCATATTATCACCTGGCGGAGTGCGTATGGATTCAAAGAAGGTCGATGCAGTTCTCAAATGGCCATCACCATCCTCCGTAAAAGGTGCGCAAAGCATGTTAGGCTTCGCTAACTTTTACCGCAGGTTTATCCCCGAATTCTCTCGAATAGTCCAGCCCATCACTGCCTTGTTAAAGAAAAACAAACGTTTTGAATGGTCTACCGAGGCGGAACAAGCTTTCCAGGATTTGAAGACTAAATTTATCTCTGCACCAATCTTAAAACACCCTCGCCCCGAACTCCCCTACATCGTGGAAACTGATGCTTCAAGCCTTGCCATGGGGGCAGTTCTATCACAAAAGGACCCGGTAACCAATCAGTTGCATCCCGTGGCATTTTGGTCCCGCAAATTCTCGCCTCCTGAAATCAATTACACGATTACTGACAAGGAACTTCTGGCTATCAAGTCTGCCTTTAAGGCTTGGCGGCATTATCTGCTGGGGGCCCGACACACCGTTACTGTGATTACGGATCACCGAAACCTGCAATATTTGAAAACCGCAAAAGCCCAATCCTCTAGACAACTCCGTTGGGCATTATTCTTTGCCGAGTTTGACTTCATAATTACCTATCGACCTGGTACAAAGAACGGTAAAGCTGATGCCCTTTCTCGGATGGGAGTGGAAGAACACTTGATCAACCCTAAACCTGTACCAATCATTCCCGAACAAAGAATTCTGGGTGTAATCGCCACAGAATCCATAGAGGAAGTTAAGGATAAAGCCAGGCAACTTGTAACTCCAGCAGACATACAGAATTGGCATCTGCAGGGAAAGGACTTTGCAGTAAAGGACAACTTATTGTATTTCCAAGAACGATTATACCTAGCCAGCACAGATTTACAGAAAAAAGTAATCTCTTGTTATCACGATTCTTTAATGGAAGGACATCCCGGTATGGCCAAGACCTCAGAAAAGATCAAGCGCTACTTCTGGTGGCCGTCTTGGAAAAAAGATATCAGAGACTTTATAATGTCCTATGGAGTATGCGCCCAAAACAAGAGTCAAAAGGAAAGACCAGCAGGCCTCTTACGCCCTATTGACATCCCACCTCGCCCTTGGCATACGCTTTCTATGGACTTCATCACCGATCTACCTCCATGCTCCGGATACAATACGATTCTAGTAATCGTGGACTTATTCTCCAAGATGGCGCATTTCATTCCGCTCAAAGGCTTGCCAACAGCAGCAACTCTGGCCCGAGAATTTCTCGAAAACATCGTCCGACTGCACGGTTTTCCTTCGGTTCTAATTTCGGATCGAGGTAGTCAATTTATTTCTCATTTTTGGCGAAGTTGCTGTCGGTCGGCTCAAATTGATGTGAGACTATCGACCAGTCACCACCCTCAGACCGACGGACAAACCGAGAGGACCAATCAAACTCTGGAACAGTATTTACGCTGCATGCTGCAACAAACTGAAAAAACTTGGAAAGACATCCTTTGGATAGCCGAATATGCCTACAATAACTCTGTCCATTCGGGAACTGGGAAAACCCCGTTTTTTCTTTTGTACGGCAGTCAACCTCGAACCTCGGAGTTGGATCCCCTCCAAGATCTTGAAACACCAGCAGTAGACTACCTGCATTCTACAATCACCCAAGCCTTTAAGGAAGCTGTTTCTCACCTTCAAAGGGCTAAAGAACAATATAAGAAAGGATCAGATCAACATCGGAAGGAAGCCCCTCAATATCAAGTAGGGGATCAAGTCTGGTTATCCACCAAATATCTACCTCTAAAAGGGCCACGCACATTCAACCCAAGATACCTTGGTCCCTATTCCATCACTACCATAGTAAACCCAGTAGCGGTCAAGTTGGACTTGCCCCCGCACATGAAGATACATCCGGTCTTCCACGTCTCTCTATTAAAACCCGTGCAACCTCAAACCCGACTAACTAAATCTCCAAAACCTATCCTAGTTGATGGAGAACTCGAGTTTGAAGTCAAAAGCATTCTGGACTCCAAGATCTCCAAATCTAAACTATTTTACCTAATTGACTGGAAAGGCTACGGCCCCCAAGAGAGATCCTGGGAACCTGCTGAATATGTCCACGCTCCTCGCCTAATCAAAAGATTTCACCGAACATTTCCTGACAAGCCAAAACCCCCGGAGAAGCCCGGTTTGGGAGGGGCCTTGAGGGGGGGTACTGTCATGATCTCTGCTTCCAAAAGGTCAGGGTTTTCCCAACTCCCTTGGAAGCAGATCCATAACCCAGGTTCCGAGTGCCAACCAGTCCCAATTGGGACCTTTTGGACCCAGTCCTGGCGCCAGTGGCACCAGGCTCATAAATATGCCCAGTCCCAGCGCTGGAAGCGCCGGGCTCATAATGCTTGGGTGGACTTACCTGCAGCAGACCATGCTGCTTACTTGCCTGCCAGTTGAGCCTCTGATCCTCTTCTGTTTGGAACTACTTTTCCTGTTGGGTGGGGCAGGAGCCACTCCCTAGATTCAGAACACTGGAACTCTTCTGGAAAGCAGGAACTCTTTTCTTACCTAGGCGTGGCTGTGGAAGGAGACACCTAAGCACTACAGGAGGCTATTTAAACCACACCCGATGGATGAATCTTGCTTTGCGTTATTCTGCATCCTCTGCAGCAGAACGCTCATCGTGTCTTCTGCATCTGATCCTGGGCCTAAGGAAAAAGGCTTACCATCCTGAATCCAGTCTTCAGCAACACCTATAAAGACAAGAAAGAACAGGTTAGCATTACGGTCTTCAGTGACAGCTCTTCACTTACCTGGTCCATCGGCTGTCACCAACGCCTCGCGCTGCATTCCGGCATCTGAAAGACAAAGGCTTACCTACTCTTCGTGGGCTCCGGAGGTCTTCACACTGCATTCCAGCATCTGAAAGACAAAAGCTTAACAACTCTTGGCACGCTCCGGAGGCCTTCGGCGCTGCATCCCGCATCTGAAAGACAAAACAAGGTGCGTTTAAAGACATTGGGGAACTTTAATACTCACGTGCCATTACTCCTTTCCACATCTAACCCAGTGGGTATTCCGGCACCCTGCAGCCGCTCCGAACTTGTACCTGCAAAATAAAAAGACAGTTAGAGCGCATCGTGAAGCAGGCAACAAGCGCTTACTTACGTGCTTCCAGGCGCTTCTATTCATCACACGGGCTCCCTCTTCAACTCACTTCAGCCCGTCATCCGCCATCGCCGGAACCCTGCAAAACAAGAAACATCATTACTAAAGACTTTAAAGACATTAGAATTACTCGAAACTTACCGTTCGTGCAGTAAACGACGGACAGCAGTCCTCTGAAGTCAAGAGGCCTGCTCCCCTTATCCAGTGAAGAAACTGGTTACAGCACCCTGCCCCGAGGCAGATGGAGAGCACGGCGTTCACTTACCTAAGGTGAGAGCGTTAACCTTTGGGGTTCTACAGGAGAAGAGAAAGGGAAGAAGAGAGAGACATTCAATAACCCAGTTCCTTAATCCCATATTTTCTATCTGCAGACATCTTACCCTTCGAGTCAGACATACAGTGCACAGAGGTCCAGCCCAAAGAGCCAGCCGTGTGTTACACATCACCTTTGAAGATACGGTATACGCCCAGTCAAGACCGGCGCCTCTACGGGAATCAGGTGAGCGTTACACCCCTTGATTTTGAGGGTTAACATTTAACAAAGCACTGCTTGAACTATCCCTTGCCTTGGGGAGGGATGCACATCATAAGCCTTCACTGTGACAGCTTTTGGAAGCCATCCCATCCTTTTTTTGAAGGGGATACCAAATATAATGGCTAATAGAGGGTTGTAATATTTGGTATCCCCTTGATTTTGAGGGGTAACATTTAACAACGCACTGCTTGAACTATCCCTTGCATTGGGGAGGGGAGTACATCATAAGCCTGCACTGTGACAGCTTCTGGAAGCCATCTCATCCTTTTTTTGAAGGGGATACCAAATATTACAGCCAATATAGTGTTGTAATATTTGGTATCCCCTTGATGTTGAGGGGTAACATTTAACAACGCACTGCTTGAACTATCCCTTGCATTGGGGAGGGCAGTACATCATAAGCCTTCACTGTGACAGCTTCTGGAAGCCATCCCATTCTTTTTTTGAAGGGGATACCAAATATAATGGCTAATATAGGGTTGTAATATTTGGTATCCCCTTGATGTTGAGGGGCAACATTTAACAAAGCACTGCTTCAACTATACCTTGTATTGGGGAGGTCAGTACATCATAAGCCTACACTGGGACAGCTTCTGGAAGCCATCTCATCCTTTTTCTGAAGGGGATACCAAATATTACAGCTAAAATAGTGTTGTAATATTTGGTATCCCCTTGATTTTGAGGGTAACATTTAACAAAGCACTGCTTGAACTATCCCTTGCATTGGGGAGGGGAGCAAATCATTAGCCTTCAATGTGACAGCTTCTGGAAGCCATCCCATCCTTTTTTTTGAAGGGGATGCCAAATATAATGGCTAATATAGGGTTGTAATATTTGGTATCCCCTTGATTTTGAGGGGTAACATTTAACAACGCACTGCTTGAACTATCCCTTGCATTGGGGAGGGGAGCAAATCATAAGCCTTCAATGTGACAGCTTCTGGAAGCCATCCCATCCTTTTTTTGAAGGGGATGCCAAATATAATGGCTAATATAGGGTTGTAATATTTGGTATCCCCTTGATTTTGAGGGGTAACATTTAACAACGCACTGCTTGAACTATCCCTTGCATTGGGTAGGGGAGCACATCATAAGCCTTCACTGTGACAGCTTCTGGAAGCCATCCCATCCTTTTTTTGAAGGGGATGCCAAATATAATGGCTAATATAGGGTTGTAATATTTGGTATCCCCTTGATTTTGAGGGGTAACATTTAACAACGCACTGCTTGAACTATCCCTTGCATTGGGTAGGGGAGCACATCATAAGCCTTCACTGTGACAGCTTCTGGAAGCCATCCCATCCTTTTTTTGAAGGGGATACCAAATATAATGGTTAATATAGGGTTGTAATATTTGGTATCCCCTTGATGCTGAGGGGTAACATTTAACAACGCACTGCTTGGACTATCTCTTGCATTGGGGAGGGGAGTACATCAGAGGCCTACACTGTGACAGCTTCTGGAAGCCATCTCATCCTTTATTTGAAGGGGATACCAAATATTACAGCTAATATAGTGTTGTAATATTTGGTATCCCCTTGATGTTGAGGGGTAACATTTAACCACGCACTGCTTGAACTATCCCTTGCATTGGGGAGGGGAGTACATCATAAGCCTTCACTGTGACAGCTTCTGGAAGCCATCCCGTTCTTTTTTTGAAGGGGATACCAAATATAATGGCTAATATAGGGTTGTAATATTTGGTATCCCCTTGATGTTGAGGGGCAACATTTAACAAAGCACTGCTTGAACTATCCCTTGCATTGGGGAGGGCAGTACATTATAAGCCTACACTGCGACAGCTTCTGGAAGCCATCTCATCCTTTTTTTGAAGGGAATACCGACTATTACAGCTAATATAGTACTGTAATATTTGGTATCCCCTTGATTTTGAGGGGTAACATTTAACAAAGCACTGCTTGAACTATCCCTTGCATTGGGGAGGGGAGTACATCATAAGCCTACACTTTGACAGCTTCTGGAAGCCATCTCATCCTTTTTTTGAAGGGGATACCAAATATTACAGCTAATATAGTGTTGTAATATTTGGTATCCCCTTGTTTTTGAGGGGTAACATTTAACAAAGCACTGATTGAACTATCCCTTGCATTGGGGAGGGATGCACATCATAAGCCTTCACTGTGACAGCTTCTGGAAGCCATCCCATCCTTTTTTTGAAGGGGATACCAAATATTACAGCTAATATAGTGTTGTAATATTTGGTATCCCCTTGGATTTAGAGGAGTAATATTTAACAACGCTCTGCTTGAACTATCCATTGCAGAGGGGAGTACATCATAATCCTTAACTGTGACAGCTGCTTCTGGAAGCCATCCCATCCTTTTTTTGAAGGGGATACCAAATATAATGGCTAATATAGGGTTGTAATATTTGGTATCCCCTTGTTTTTGAGGGGCAACATTTAACAACACTCTGCTTGAACTATCCCTTGAATTGGGGAGGGGAGTACATAATTTCTGTGCACTGTGACTCTGGGCCAGCCCAACAGGTGCTCGGGGCACCATCACAAAATTAATGTGGCAGGGATCACCCTGATCGTCGTGGTCACACAACAAGACCGCAGCTGTCGTGGGCTCCCGGACAAGCAGCTGCTCTGCGATCACACAGAGGGCCAGTGGCCTGGAGGCACCCCGTTACACATGCTGGTCTGGGGCACCCAGACCGCACCCAGACTAGCAGGGCCGCAGGCCTGTGATCACAAGGGGTAGGCCTGCAGGCCCTACACTGTGAGACACAGAGACAGAGTACCATTATATTTAGTCTACCACCGTGGTATTGCACCTGCATGCGGAGGCTCCTTCTTCCAGTCAGGTATGAGGCTGTCATGACACATCCTTAGAGGGTGTGAGAAAAATGGTGCGAGACCCTCTTTTTTGTGTTGTGAGGGGGCCTGACTCTAGCGGGTGTAGAGAGGAATGGCAAGAGAGGATTAGAGTCAAAGGCCTAGAGCAAGGGTAGGTTTTGACTCTAATCCTCTCTTGACATCCTTAGAGGGGCAATACATGTTCTTAAAAGGGAAACACCACAAATACTCCCACTATGCTATGAGATGTGTAATATATATATTGTCAGTCTCGTTTATTGTGTGATTTATCTGCGTTTCATGTCAACCCTGTAAAATGAAATATTATTTGCATGTGTTTTACGTGCCTGCCATGATGACTGCACCGCCACACAACACCCTCTACAGTGAACCCATCTATGGGGTCAATTTCCCTAAGAAGGTAGTATTCCGGAGTATTTTTTCAATTTCCAAGCGTAGTTTGTGTACGCATTTCCATCACTGTTGGCAGCTGTGATTTATTCAGCTACTAATAACCAAATAACCCACCAAGTGTTGGCAGCTGTGATTTTTTTAAGCTACAAATAACCATATAACCAACTAAGTTTCATTTAACTCAATGCAGTTCAGCTGACTGATCAAGTAACAGTGGCATACCGAGCCAGGGGTTAGGGGGGCACGCTGCCACCCCACAGGCTCTTTTTAGAGCCTGACCGGGACTTTCGTCAGTGGGCCACCCTTCCCGTTCGGCACCTCAATGAGGGTGCCCAACGAGAAAGGTGTCCCACTGGCAGGACAATGTGTGCTCAGTAATTCCTGCTCAGCACAGTAATTGTCCTCGCAGCAGGACACCTTACCCTTTCTGAAACCTTTGGCAGGACAATGTTCCAAGGAGCTCAGGGCAGCAGCAGAGGGGCTTGCAAGTTGCTCTGTGTCAACAGAGCATTTCAATGTGAGCCATTAGGCACTATTGAGAGGGAGGTGGTACTATTAGCAGGGACTTTTGTTCTTTTAGAAATGTGCATGGCAGGGAGTGATCAGGTGTTAGAAGGTTGCATAATGCTGCAGCCTTTATGAAATAATGACTATGGCTTTACCCAAGGGGGATTTGTTAGGCTCACATTAACATGCATGATGCTATTGTGACTTTGCATGCAGGGAGGGGAGAATAAAACCAAACACATCCTCTTATTGCTCAACATATTTCTATAATGATGTATAGTGTAAAGTTAATAATGAAAGGGAAGTTTGTTATGTACTGTGCTTTGCTTCCAAGGCATTGATATAAATAAAGTATTATTTAAGCACATGAAATGCAAAGGGAACATTAATAAATATCTAAATAAACTAAAACTGTGAAGATGTGCTCAGTTGCTTAAATTGTCTCCATCCCGGTTTCACTATTAACCAAAGTGTGTGATCCTGGGCAGATCATGAAATCAGACTGTGTTTTATCTGCAGCTCTGTAAGGTATTCACTTCAAAGCTTATGTGTTAATATATGATGCTGTTATTTAAAAAAAAAAAAGCCTGACTTGCTCCATATATAACAGTGCATTTTTGGTATTTTGCACCACAAAATTATTTGCCACTTGGCTTACTTATGACAACTTATTCAAAAGTCACTTGCATTCTGCCTCCAAGTATCAAAGACTGATGATGCTCCTTGCGATTTGCTTTCTGTGAAGTAATTTCTGTTGGTGCAATCCATATGCAAATTAGTTGATGTGCATGTATTTTTCCCCAGAGCGCCTGGACAGAGCTCCAATAGATGAGTTCCCTGCATCTGTAATGATTCTGTCGTTTTTTTTTGTTGTGTGCGAGATGCCACTAGTAATGTTACCAAAAAAATAGATTGGGGCAGGGGTGGGCGGTTTGTGTGTGCGAATGAGACAACCCTGAGGGGAAAGTAGCAGGAGTTTCACCGTGGCTGTCCCCCCATTCCCTCTGGCAATGCTGAACACTCCCGACTGGCCAATATGGAACTCGGGCGTTATGCCGGTGTTGTGCAACATTTGGTACCCCATACCGAGGCTCGGAACTCTCTTACTTTGGTCTGCGATCTAAAAAGACAGCCGAAGACAGGGGATACCGGATCCGTATGGGATACCAAATATTACAGAACACCGCCAGCTAACTCTGCTCCAACTCATGCGCCAGCGCTTTGCTCCTGGTGGGCGAGTTTATTCTTGCAGAAGGTGGAGTCAGGTTAAAGGGAAAGTCACTTCTCAGGGTTCCATGTGTTCATTCTGCCTTAAAATTATCGCTATGCAAAGATATCGCCATATTTTGGCGGTGGAAGTCACACATGGACCCTGCGGGGGACACCCCTGCAACCCCTGCATAATTTTTTAATGTGCGGGGGACACGCCCGCAACTCCTGCTCCCACATAATATCCCCAACAAAAATATCGCCTATGGTGAACCAAACGGCCATATCTACGGCGATATTTTTGTTGGGGATATTATGTAGTGATACCATTCTCAGCAAAGTACAAGCTCTGAAGTTTGCAGGTCGGCGTCTCCAGCAAAAGCAATTTTGTCCCGCCAATGCTGCCAGCTAACTCTGCTCCAACTCTCATGCCGGCGCATCGCGCCTGGAGGGTGAGTTTATTCTTGCAGAAGACGGAGTCAGGTTAAAGGGAAAGTCGCTTCTCAGCTTCTCAGCAGCGTCTCCAGCGCCAGCCAAACCCACTCTTCCGGGTGTGTTACAAAAGGACTGGATTTCCCAGAAACCTTGTGTTTGTATCCCGTCTCCTAAGAGGGAACTCCTGTGACCAAATGACTACTAGGTTAAGTGTAGTTTCTCTTTCTTTCTTTTATCTTACTTTGTATGTCTTATAGCGCTCTGAGGCCTTTGGGTGTGTGGCACTCTACAAAAATGTGAATAAATAAATACTGCTCTGCAGGAGTACAGAGATGAGCAGTGAATAGAACTCCGACTCAGCCCCACACTATTAATCAGCAGTGATCCCAATCCAAGTCCGGGCTCCAGAGGCCTTGTCAGTGGTGTTTTTTTTCTTTTTTTTTTGTGCAAAAGGTTGAATGTCATTTTACCATATGCAATAAAAAATAAAACGTTAACCACCACTGGAACACGGTCGGTGGAGCTGGGGGGGGCACGCAGGGGGGTTTTAGCGATTAGCATTCTGAGTAGCTGCACTCCATGAGGCTCATCCAGGATTTGTTGCCTTGCCTTGGACAATGAAATGACCAGGGAGATGGAGGGACATTCACACCTCTAAGTAGGGAAGTACACTTGCTCAAACAGGCAGCCTACAACTATCAAGCAAGATCCTCTGTTGCTTTTTTTTATTTAATAAGTGCATATGGTTTTAAACTAACCTTTTACACTAACATAAAATACATAAGAAATGTAAACATATTAACCTATTTTCTTTTTTTGTAAACCTAAAATTCCAATTACAATTTTTAAAAAGGTATTACATCAAATATTTCTTTTGCCCGCAACCAGATATAATAGGCTGCCGATGTTCTCACCAGCGAATCCGTGCCATATGTAGTAACCCAGAACTGGTCAGAAGGATACAGCTGAAATCTTGAGTAACCATTCTCATACTTAGTTCTGAGGGCCATACATTCCAACAGCATATAGCGTGAAGATTCCAGTTCTAATTTACAGAGCCGGCAAAGACGATTCTCCCTCAGTACACCCTTCCAAGCACCTCTGTGCTCATAAACTGGTGAAATACACAATCCTAAGTACAATATAAATCGAATTAATGCCAAAGTACGCAACTTAATCAGGTAGCTACAAGGAAATTCACAGAACATCCCCTGTTGTGTGCATAAAACATACCTGCTCTTTTTAGCCAATTCGGCCAAAGATAACATTTAAATCATATACTATTGACTTAAGGCCTATATTTTTCAAAAACAGTGCCACCTCTGATGTTAACAGAAAAGACAAACCTATTATATTACATTATTTGTACAGCGCACTATGGACCCTCAGGCATGAAGGCGCAGACAATTGAGACGGATAGATTACAAAAAAAATATTTAGCTCATGATGATGGGTGAATCAAGTGAATAAGTGGCAGGGGAAAAGATCAAAGCTAAGATTATGCAAACAAGTGCATTTTTAGGTCTTTCTTGAAAGCCGACAGAGAGCTGTGGAGTCTTAACGTCCTTGGTAATTGATCCCAGAGTTTTGGAGCAACCAAGTGGAATGCCCCCTTCTCCCGCACAATGAATACGGACTGTGCTCTCCAGTACTCCATGCCAGATGCTCCGTGCACAAAGCTTTGTATGCTCCAAGGTCAAGCTCAAAAGCAATCATCTAGCAGCCCTTTCAGCATTGATTTTAATCCACAATTTACAGGCAGCCATCTTCCACAGTGACATCAGAGACTGCAACCCCAATTCCAATCTAATAGCCTCCACTGGGACAGCCCCAGGGAGTCCCAGTAATGAGCGCAATGTTTTGGCCTCCAGTTTAAGCACCAAACTGTCTTCTTGGGAAGAACTTCAATAGCGTACAAGATTCCCGGAGTAATGAAACCTTGTAAGCATTAATATTGGCCTCAGTAGAACCACCCTCACAGTTATCTATGGGCCTCATTACGAGTTGGGCGGCAGCCATGGAGCTATTAGCTCCATGGCTGCGGCCAAACCGGGCTCCTTTTCGGGGTTCCCTGAATGGGGAATTACCGGGCCATTCCGAGTTCGGAGGGCCCGGTAATTACTCCCTCAGGGAACCCGGGCCCGGATCTTCCCCATTCCCATTTGAGCCCCCATAGGGGGCTCAAATTACGACCGGCCCATTGTTAGCTCCCCGGTGCCCTCGCGGGACCCGGTAACGACGCCTGGTTTTGCCAGGGGTCCTTACCTGGTCCCGCGAGGGGACCTCGTAATCGTGCGGAATAGTGTTAAACGGTCCGCATCAATTAGCGGAACCCGTTCACCCATTCCGCACGGGTCGTAATGAGGCTCTATGACTCTTCTGAAGGCTAGCTATTTCTGCCAACCCTTTCGGGGAATCACTTCAGTAAGATATGTAAAATTGGGAGATGCCCTAATGAGCAAACCCAGTTATTTTTACCAATTATGATTATTTTAGTTTTGGTTAAATTAATGCGGAGACCGTTTTGGGTGGCATACCATTGCAGGACAACCAGCTAGCGCTCTTAACCCACGGCCGCCTGTCCAAAAGGACTGCATCATTCGCAAAGGTTAAGCAGAGAATGTGATCACTAACAAAAGGTGGTGGAAAATTATGGGCAGTCTTCAAAGTCTTGGCTAGATCTGCAACATATAGATGAAATAAAAGAGGTGCCAACACTTACCCTTGCTTAAACCCCGTTCTTTATAGGCAAAGCTTTAGACTTGGTGCCCTCTTGAGACAGCCTCTTCTTAACAAACGTGTCACTGTGCAGCATTTTAATGACGTAAAGTAACGTGGGGCCAATGACCCAAGCTTCCAGTTTTTCCCACAACTAATACCTTATTACACTATCAAAAGCTGCACAGTAATCAACGTAACACATGTACAATGTGGCCTCAGGATCTTGAAATGTGTCAGAGATTAATGTAAGGAGCACCCAGATTGAATGTGTTGCATCCCTTTCTGAACCCAGTCTGTTGTATATTCAATAAATCATTTGTATCCGACCAAGCAGTTCCAGCGAAAGGGCTGAGAATATTTCTGCACTACAATTGACCATGGCCAATAACCTATAATTTCCTAGTTCCAGCCGAGATTCCCTCTTATGTACTGGAATATGGCTAGAATGCTGCCAGGATATGGGAATAGCGCCAACCTTACATGTATGGAGATAGAGTGTGTGCAATAATTCGGCCCACAGGAACGGATCAGCCTTAATAACTGCAGTGTTGCCTTTAACTTTACTGTTCATCTAACTTACATTTCAAAGCTCTCATTTACAGATAAGCTATGTTTTCAAACCTATCAAGTTAATTTCTTTAATTTAAAGTAGGTGTTTATGCGTGGGAATATAAGTGTTGTTCCCACCATGCTTCATAAAATGGTCAACTGTAGCAGACAATAAATGTCAGGAGATGGTGCTTGGACCAAAGCAATGCCAGTGCTTATGATTGATTCAGAGACTTATATCATCACACTGAGGGCCCTTACAAATTACATTCAAAGGATATATTCTGCTGCATGAACTACTTGAGTATAAGTGAAACAATAAGGTTAGTAGTAAGTAAAATGTAATTCTGGAGGGGAGAGTGTAGTAAAATCAAAAGGATTTGATGGAAGGCTTGAATTAGGCTAATAGGTGTAAGCCATAACGATTGCATTGGCCCACAGATAGGACGGAAAAAGGATGTTAGGAGGGAGACACATTCTATGGACATGTTTGGTTGTTTACCCATCTATTGCCTCGTTAATCCCTATAGTATTCCAACCAACTACCTGCCCCCCCCTTGCTGAAACTTACCCCCTTGGGTACTCTTTGATCTAGCTCTGTCACAAAGTAACAACAACCTTTGTGCTGTATTGGGCCTGCTTGTTTTATATCTAAGCATTCATTTGAGTGTTTAATGGCTTAATTGCTTCTGTAAATGATCTCCTGTTTTAATAGAAAATCTCTTAACAATGTGTTTTTTCAGCCAGTAGATTAAAAGCAACATGGGTGTCCTTGCATCTTTTCCTTGCAAGAGATTTGTGAAACAAGCAGTGGCAAAGGCAACCGTTTTGACATGTGTATAAGTATTGCACAGGTATTTGCCAGACAATGACGACCAATGCCTATGTACCCACCCCATTTTCTAGATGTTCCCACTCTATTGCCAGTTTGTACCCTTATGGTAGGGCCTGGGAAATGCCCTGCCCATGTGTATTGAAAAACTCATTGTTGGCTTTGCCAATGTGTGTTGGTTACAGTTTGTCTCGCTAAGTGAAAGGATATATGCCCAGATGTGTGTGCCTTTTTTTGCTATGCCAAGGGAATCAAACTGCACCTCACTGAGTTGGTCCAACAATAACCTACCTGAACATATCAAGGCTTCGGATGCAAAGTTGGACCAGCTTCAGATCTTCTTCTGATGCCTACTTACCAGTGGGGTTCTAACCTAAATAGTATGTATCTTTTCTATGTGGAAGCCTAGCCTGCCTGACCAGAACCTTTCATGAAAGGAACAGATGAGTACTGCTTTGATAACATCATAGTGTTGGAATAACCATTAACAATATGTGTATGCAAACAGAACACATCATGTGTATTATGGGTCTTGGTGGGTGTTTAGGCAGTGCCGGAAATGGAAGTTATGTTCTGTGGGATCCCACCAGTGACAGAGGTGGGAGCTGGATTGGAGGATTGTTGATTGGAGGATTGTTACCAGAGCCACCTGCCCCCAATCCATATTTTCCAGAAGATTGATCCTGAAACCTTGAAAATAACACAAGAAAAGAGCATGTCATATTATGTTTGTGGCAAAGTATAAGCAGTCGACATCAGTTAAAAAATAAAAGGGTACTGAAATATTTCCTGCAGAGTGCAATCAGAGGTGGTTTAACAGTCAGACAAGGAACACATGCCCATGGGGCACCCTTGCTCTGTCTTTCTCCCTCAAAGTCAGCCAGGGCTCCACAGGCCCTCCCGAGGAGGCCATGGGCCTCATTACAAGTGTGGCGGCCACGGAATGCACGGGACCAGCACCGTTCATTCTGGGCCGCCACATTACGAGGTCTGCAGCGGGGCCCGCTCTGGACGCCTGGCCAGACCAGACGTGCAGAGCGGGGCCCTCTAGCAGCCCAGGATGCTAAAGTCATTAACGGCCTGTTGTTAGCATCCTCCCCATTCCCATTGAGCCCTATGGGGGCTCAAATGGGAATAGGGATGTACCAGGTCCGGGTCCTGCGAAAGGGACGTACCGGGCCCTCCAAGGTCGGAATGGCCCGCTAAGTCCCCTTTTGAGGGACCCGAACCCGAGTTTGGAGGTAGCCATGTCGCTAAAAACGGCATGGCTACCTCCAAACTCGTAATGAAGCCCCATATCTGTTTTCTTTTTATTTATTTTTTTAATCGTTTTTTTGTTAACACCTTTATTTTTTAACACTAACAGGAGCTCTACAAATACACATCACCTCGGGATTGGACCATAGATTATTACAACAAATCGAAAATTAACATGTTCACATTCAGTTAAATTAAATATATCACTGTATTAAAACATTCATACTGTGTATATATTGTAATTTTCTCAAGAGTCATTTAGATATGCTCGAAGCGGTGCCCATATGTCTTTTGCCCTACAAATGGGTGACATACTTTTCACATAGCGTTCCTCATTCTCCTGGACATACAGTAGGTCTCGTAGCCATATTTTTTGGTTCGGGGCTGCTTTGGATTTCCAGGCCTGCAAAAGTTTTCTTGGCCACTGCCCCTGCAACAGCCTTTCCTATGTCACCCCTCAAGTATTTCTGTCGAGTAGCCGGGATATTCATTCCAGAAATGTCACTTACAACCCTGGCCACTTCTACCCAGAAGGCTTTAACTGGGTGACAATCCCAATGCATATGGATGGAGTTCGCTATTCTAGCATTGCATTTGGGGCAAGTTGCTTGCCGGGTAGGGTCAAATTTAGAGATCTTATGTGGGGTTACATGTAGATAATTGAGCATTTTAAATTGGATTAATCGGAAGTTGGCGTTAAGTGAGATCAATTTAGTGTGTAAGCAGTATCTAGCCCATTGGGTCTCATCAATGGGATTGCCCAGATCCCGTTCCCATTTTCGTTTCACGCAGTTCCTGGATGGAGTGTGCTCCTGGACTGCCCTATACAGACTGGACACCGTACCCGTAAATCCCTCTTGTGTCATAGTTGCAGTTAGGAATTGGTGTGTCGGATGGGGGCCTCGAGAAATGAGGGCCATTTCTTTTTACAGGCTGCTTTCCTACGGTAGTATTGTAGTGCTGTGGTAAGCCCTGGCCCGACCTTCTCCTGAACAACTATCAATGAAGCAATTCTGCCCTCAGGGAACAGGTCTCCCAGTCTCATCTCCTTGCCAGGGTCCCATTTACACTGCAGTGCCGAATCAAACGTAGGTTCTAGGACGGGATGGTGCCAAAGGGGAACAAACGGCCAGTAGGGGTACTCGCAGCCTACCCTGTCAAACAGGCTGGACCACACTCATACTGTTGTACCCACGGGGTCTATGTCCCTAATATTTCCCTTACTTTTGGCATACGTCATTGCCTGTATGTTTGTAGAGGCTACTGCAAACTTCTTGTCTCGTACGTGTGCATGTTTTTCGGCTGTGTCTACCCAGTATCTTGCAAAGTGAGCCTGTGCTGCTTGGAAATATAATGTGTAGTTGGGAGCCGCCAACCCGCCTGTTTCAAAGTGCTCACACATCCTGGGCCAATTAATTCTAACCAATTTTCCACCTCATACAAAGGTGGTGGACAGTTTCTGTAGCCTTTGAAAGAAGTCCCTGCCAGGCCATATAGGGATGCCACAGAACAGGTACAATAGTTTGGAACTACAACCATTTTGAGTAAGGCCACCCGTCCGTATAGGGATGTGGGTAGAGCCCCCTGACTATGAGTTTATGTTCAAGAAGTTGCAGATAGGGTTCATAGTTGTTAGCGTATAGGGTCTGTCTATCAGTAGCCATTATTATGCCCAGGTAACGCGTGGATGTGGGTGACCATTTAAAGCCAGCAGTAGCCGGAGATTGCACTGTGTTTGGCGTCAGTGGGATGATCTCTGACTTCCTCTGGTTGATGTTGTAGCCAGAGAAGATTGAGAATGTATTAATTTCCCACATTATAGGGGGTAGGTGAGTCTCCGGGTGCCTTACATATATCATCGTATGGTCTGCATATAGTGAAAGGAGTTGGGGGGGGGCCCCCTAATACTGATGCCCCTCTAGGTATGTTTGTGTCGTATCTTTGCTGACATACCTTCCATCGTAAGTGCAAATATAAAAGGGGAGAGTGGGCAGCCCTGTCGGGGGCCCCTGCCCAGCGTGAAGGGAGATGACAGGGTGTTGTTAGTCCTCACCATTGCAGCTGGGTTCTTATATAACACACGGATGTAACTCATAAAAGCTGGACTAAACCCCATTTTGCCCAGAATCGAGAACATGTAATTTCATGACACTGAGTCAAACGCTTTTTCAGCGTCTAGGGTAATCGCTGCAGCTTTAGCATTTGGGCCTAGTTGTGCTGTAATGGCGAAGAATCTTCGCAAATTCAGTGCAGTTGATCTGCTAGGGATAAATCCTGATTGATCTGTATGGATTAATTTGTTCATGTGTGGGATTAGGCGGTTCGCCATTGCCTTGGCATAGATTTTTGTGTCTGTGTTAATCAGTGACAAAAGGCGGTAGGATGCAGAGTCTTGGGGAGGTTTGTGAGGCTTAAGCAAGGCTGTTGTTACCACCTCCCTCAAGGTGTTTGGCAACTCTCCTCTCTCGAGTGCCTCTTCCCAAACCTCCAATAGTCTCGGGGCCAATTCGGTTTTGAACGTCTTTTAGAAGTCTAATGGGATACCATCTGACCCCGAGGCCTTGCCTGCGCTTAAATCAGAGATGGCTTGTTCAAGTTCTTCCATTGACAATGGAAGTTCCAACAGTGCCCTTTCCTCTTCCCTTAGCTTGGGTAACGGAAATGAGTCTATGGGCCTCATTACGACCCGGGCGGTAAGTGAATAACGATGCCGGTAAAGGATTACCGGCATCGCTTACCGCTCTGGCCAATTAGGACACGCCAACCTGCTATTAGCGGCACCATAATTAACGGTGCCGCTAATAGCGCCAGGAGCACGGGCACGCGACCATCCATGCCGCCCATACCGGCATGGTGCAAACAGGGGATCATCACAAGTCAGGCGGACATGCCAATAACGCCCTACTGAAGCCCGAAAAGTACCTTACCGGCATGGAGCTAATTCCGGCATCGCGGACCACCCGTAAACGGCCATGTGCAGTGTTCCCAACTGCCACAGGTGCACACAATCAGCACAGGTGGAGGCAATACAGACTGGGCCAGCACAAAAGGAGCACACCCCACCCCTTCCCACACCCAGTAACACTCCACAATGATTCCAATACTACTAGCAATGCTGGGGCTGGAGGACATGATTGCAGTGGAACTGCTGCAACAACAACAACAACAACAACAACAACAACAACAACAACAACAGGCAGCACAGAGGAGACGCAGGAGGAGAAGGAGGGCGAGGCAGGGCCAGCATGCCCCACCAGTGCAGCCAGTGGCACCACGCAGGCAGCCCCCAATCCCTCACATCAGAGCCAGTCCATTCAACCTAACCCCTAAGCAGATGCACACCCTGTACCGTCCGGGACACCATCACCACCATTGTGGATATGATACATGACGACATTGTCAGCCGGATTGAATCACGCACCGGCATCCCACCCCTACTGAAAGTAGTGCCAGTGCTCCATTTCCTGGCCACAGGCACCTACCAGAACACAGTGGGGCACATGCATGGCATATCACAACCATTATTCTCACGTACGCTGAACCAAATGCTTGATGCCCTCCTGAAGCACACAGGCGACCACATTTCCTTACCACGGTCTGCCCAGGAGATCTCAAACACCAAAGTTGGTTTCCATTCACTGGCCAGCATCCCTGGTTGCATTGGCGCCATCGACTGCACCCATGTGGAATTTGTGGTCCCACATGCCATGGAGGTAGCGTACCGCAACCATAAGCTATACCACTCAATCAACGTGCAAATGGTATGTGACTCAAACAAGATCATCACACATTGCTGTGCCCGATACCCTGGATCAACCCATGATTCAATGGTCCTGAGGAACTCCACGATACAACGCTACATGGAGCGACATGCAGGGCAGAGATCCTGGCTTCTCAGTGAGTCGCGTGTTAGGCTTATGGAAATGCGATGTGGGTAGGTGATTGGGGTAGAGATGCATACTTCACCTGGCTGAGATGGGGGGCTAGAGATGCATACTTCACCTGGCTGAGATGAGGGGGAGAGATGCATACTTCACCTGGCTGAGATGGGGGGGTAGAGATGCATACTTCACCTGGCTGAGATGAGGGGGAGAGATGCATACTTCACCTGGCTGAGATGGGGAAGGGGGGAGATGCATACTTCACCTGGCTAGGATGGGGGGGCGGGTGCATACTTCACCTGGCTGAGATGAGGGGGGTTAGAGATGCATACTTCACCTGGCTGAGATGGGGGGGGGGAGAGATGCATACTTCACCTGGCTGAGATGGGGGGGGTAGAGATGCATACTTCACCTGGCTGAGATGGGGGAGGCGGGGGAGAGATGCATACTTCACCTGGCTGTGAGTGCCTGAGAGAATGGACCATGCTCATACCCCAAAGCAGGCCAGACTGGACATGACACCTGATCACATAATGCAAGATGAAAGCTGCCCTACCATGTAAATGATGCAGTGTCACAACCATTCCATAGCCATCTACATGTGCACTGTACTTAATCAGACCGTATCCCCCTCAACACAATGCAGCTACAAGCAATTACTATGGCCAATACACAGCACCGAATACCATCAACTGAAAGGACAGTCCCCCATTACTGCGTACAAAGGAGTCACAAGAGGGCCAAATACACTAATACACCACTACACTGACACAGAGGTCCAACAAAAGTGCATGTCACCATTTGTTGTGCATAGTGAGATCATCATGAGGCTGACATCAACGGTGCCAGGATGAAAGCATACACATGACTGGACATCAGCCAGATCATGGAAACAACCGGCGTGGACTAACACAGTGCATGAGCACTCACAAGGAAATGGACCCCCTGCGCCCACTAGTTGATGGCACACACACCAGTCCATACGAGGAATACACACATAGCAGTCACATCGTGTGTCTCCATTCTTGCATGGGAATGTGGTTGCAATCAGGAAATCAATGCATGCTGTGGTGTCTTTGATACAGGTCCCATATGATGTGATGACTTACACATATACATTGTTGCCCACATGCAGGTGATGCAGGCTATCCCTTGAAGAGGTGGCTCCTTACCCCAGTCCGGAACCCACAGAACAGGTACGAGGAAGACTACAATCGTGCACATACACGTACCTGTGTGGTGATTGAGCAGACATTTGGCCTCTTGAAGGCACAGGTTCGCTGCCTCAGCAGGTCTGGTGGGGCACTCCTATACCGCCATGAGAAGGTGGCCAGGATCGTCATGGCATGTGTTATGCTACACAATATGTGCATCAGACGGAATGTGCCCCTGCCCCCTGACGCTGAACTGCAACCACCTGACGATGAGGATGAGGAGGGTGGGGATGGGGCAGTACCTCAGGGTGGCAGCTATGCACAGGAGGGACGTGCCATGCGTCAGACTCTGATCAACCAATGTTTCTAGCACACATGGATGGGGAGTGTGACATGGAGGTGGCACTCGGAGCAGTGGGTGTGTCAGGGACATGGACACTGTAGACTGTTCACCAATAAAGCACACGTACGCAATAAGCAATGTCCACACATGTGAATCATGATTTACCAAAATGTGTATTAAAGAACTATAACAAAGTGAACAAGCCCTCCACCCCACAGACCCTCTCCCCCCTCAACTCCCCCACACACCCTCTCCCTACTCCCCCCTCAACTCCCCCACACACACCCTCTCCCCTCCCACTCACCTCCCCCACACACCCTCTCCCCCCTCAACTCCCCCACACACCCTCTCCCTACTCCCCCCTCAACTCCCCCACACACACCCTCTCCCCTCCCACTCACCTCCCCCACACACCCTCTCCCCCCTCAACTCCCCCACACACCCTCTCCCCCCTACCCCTCAACTCCCCCACACATCCTCTCCCCCCTCTCCCTTGACTGCCCCACACATGGTGTGCAGTAGCGTGCACCAGTAGTCCACATGGCACCAGTATGCATAGCTGTGCCTACTGCCCTCCCCCTCTTCCAGCACCAGGTGCCCCCCTTTCCGATCTGCGCAGGTTCCTGCCAGACCTACGCACGGGGCTGGTCCTGGTTGAACTAGCAGTCGAAGATGTTCCAGGTTGTTCTGGCAACTGTGGTGGACGCATGGCCTGCATTGCTGCCACCATTTCAGAGAGGACGTGCCGCACTGCTGCCAGTTCGGCACAAATGTCCTTCGAGGATGACTCGATAGCTGTTTTCAAGGATACAGCACATTCCCGAATGTCATCCCTTGCCCTCCCACATTCCGTTATATGCTGCGTCAACAGGCCTGTGAGCTCCTCCTGGCGCCTCTGAATATCCCGGATCCCCTCTTGGCTGGTTGGGGCTGTGGTGGATGTGGGAGGGGTTTCCAACATGCTAGGTTCCTCGGGCACAGTTGGCGTGGTGCTGGGAGTTGCAGGCCATGAATGAACCGGAGACAGCCCGTGCATGCTGCATGGGGATAGTTGTGGGGAATGCAGGGGGCCTGTGGCGGGAGTTGCAACATGCAGCTGATCATCTTCCTCATCGTCAGAAACTGCTGCTGTGGCAGCTGTCTCACCCACTGTGCTGCTGGCAGCCGATGCAGTCCCTTCTGCCGCTGCCTCTTGGGTGCTGGTGGCTGTTGTGGGTGCTGTAGTGGGTGCCGTAGTGCACATTGGTGCTGTGGCCTGTGGTGTTTTCTTGGCTTCTGCTGTGGTGCCGGTTGACCTATACCCCTTGAAGTGGAGGGGCGGTGTTCTCCCTCCTCGCCCTTGGCCTTCTTACGTGGCGTGGCATCTTCCTCCCTGGTGTCCTCGTCACCACTGTCTGAATGCGTGACTGTGGGGGACCAATAGAGGGAGAGGGTTAGTGATGCGTCTACAGGCATCGGGCATGCATTGGGGTGGCTGCATTCATATGGAATGGCAGATGATTAACATTGGGGGAGTGACATACGGGTTGCTTGGCTTTTGGGTGGGTGATGCATGGAGGCGTCTGGGCTGACACATATGGGGTGCATTCTGCATGTGGACAAGGTGATGCTCTGCACTGCCTGTAGGCAGTCTTGTACTCATGTGTCTGGTGGACCCTGCTCTACATGTCAGTTCAGGAGGACATCATTGTGGTGGTATTAGAATTGTATCATTTGGGACACCTACCTGCATCGGCTGATGACGAGGCTCCTCGCTCCATGTCCCAGACTCCCTGAATTGCCTCTGTCCCTTTGGTGGTGGCGCATATCTCCTCCCATGGTTGCAATTTGATGGGGGACTCCGCACCTCTGCCTGTCGCCATCCCCAGGTTGCGGTTGGCAGAGAGGATGCTCCGCACGTGTAAACGCAGATCATCCCAGCGCTTACGGCAGTCTTTGGGAGTGCGGGGTGTGGTGCCAACGGCACTGACTTTCTGGGCGACCTCCACCCATATTTGTTTTTTGCGCTGCACTGCTGCACGGGTCATGTCTGTGGAAAACACGACATCTGCATGTTCCTGCAGCGTCTCTGCCAGCATGGTTAACTCCTCTCGGGAGAAGCGCTCATTGCGCAGCCGATCAGTGGTTTTTTTGACAGCTTTCAGCATGGTGAGATGCTGCAGGTGGTGTTGGAGGTGTGGCAGAGTTCTGGGGGTCAGATGGCTCCTGGTTGTGGTGGATGGCAATGGATTGTGTTTTTAAAGATGGCCGCCGTGCTCTTTCCCGTTCCTGTGCGATGACGCTACTTCCGGTTCCGCTAATGCCAATGGCTTGGATGCCGGAGGAGATATTTGCACTACAGACGATGCCGGAAAGGGGGATTTTTCACCCTTTTACGGCATGGCGGTGGGGTCATTACCGGCATGGCGCAAAGCTTGTGCCCGCGTACTCGTAATAGGGCGCTTTTAGAGGTCTATTGCCAGCACGGACACGGTACTTCCGCCATGCCGGTAATGACCGGTACTTACCGCCCAGGTCGTAATGAGGCCCTATGAATTCTCGTAGTTCACCTGGGGTCACTGCATCCGTATTAGCATAAAGCTTGGAATAAAATTGCCTGAACACTTCGTTAATTGTTGTTGGGGCCATTTGTACCGCCCCTGAGATGTCGCAGATGCTGGTGATGTGTCGCATCCCTTGCTCTGTTCTAATAAGGGTTGCCATTGTTTTGCTCACCTTATTCCCTTCACCATACCTTCTCGCCCTCATGGGCTGTGTCATATAATACAGTTCCCTGTCGGCTAGGTTCTTGAATTTGTCAATTTGAACCTGCATTTTTCGCAGATGATCCTTCTCAGTGCTCATGGATTGCTGGGCCTTGAGGACTCTTAGTTCTCGTTCGGTCTGGAACAATTCCTTTTTAATTTCTCGCACCAATCCGTATGATTTCCCCAGCAGTTGGCCTCTCAGCCATACTTTAAACGATTCCCATACTGAGCTCAGAGACTGGACCGACCCTACATTCCGGACAAAAAATCCTCTATTTCAATTCGAAGTGGTTTTATCACTGCATCATCCCTCAACAGGTCCGGCGGCATACGCCAGTTTCGGATGGTGTGTTCAGTTTCTTTCGGGACCAGCCGCAGGAGGACCGTGGAGTGATCAGACAACGTACGTGGAAGTATAGTACATTGGTCTGTTTCAGGAGTCAGCTCGGGGGAGCACAACCAGTGGTAGATCTGTGAACTAGAGCTGTGTACCCCAGAGTAGAACGTATATTCCCTTGCTTGCGGGTGTTACTCTCTCCATGTGTCTACCAGGGGTAACGGGGCCATCGCCTGTCGCAGCATCATCGCTGCTTTGGTAGGTTGTCTACGGCTCCCCGTTGATCGGTCCATTTCAAGGTCCAGTATCACGTTGAGATCTCCTCCCCAGATCACCGCAGCCAATCCCAAAGGCGACAGCAGCTCCACTATATGCAGGTAGAACTCCGGACTGTGCAGATTCGGGCCATATGTATTGACCAGTACAACTTCCCTATTATACAGTTGTCCCCATATGATCACGTAGCGGCCTTCTTCATCTGCTATGGATTTAGAAATTTGGAAGTTGACCTGCTTGTGTACAATTGTAAGTACCCCTCTCGCCATTGTGGAGTAGTCTGTGGCAATCTTCACAGGGCCCCAAATGTGCGCGAATGCATCCGTGATCTTTTTCGCGGCATGTGTCTCTTGCAAGAGAAGTATGTCGACCATATGCCGATTTGCGTATGCTATTATCTTTCTCGCCTTTATCGAGTGTGCCAGGCCCCTTACGTTCCAAGTAAGTAACTTAATCCCTTGCACTCTCTGTGACAACGAAGTAGATATCATGGGCTTGTCGCAGTTCACTCAGTGATTCATGTGTCGCCTTGTTCAGTGCACCACTCCCGTCAGTGTCTTTGTGTGTTTCGTATCCTTTCCTGTCCAACTCGTTCCCTGTGTCAGTACATTTGATCTTGTTCCTTGTTCCGTGATGTGGTTTGTCCCTTTTAACTCTTGGGCAACAGGCCTCGGTCACCCCTCCCACTTCCCTCAATATACCCCAAACTGGTCAGTGTATTGCCCCTTGAACCTTCAACTTTTGAAACAAACTGGGCGGCCCTGCTAGATAAGTCTTTCCTTTATCCTCTGCCAACCCAACCGCCTAGAGGGCCACTGCACCATTATTTTGTGAATCCAGTTGTCTTGACCATCATCGTGCTCTCCTGTTCTCGGTATGGCTTTAAGTGTCTGATCTGGGCTGGGGATTCTTGTCTCTCAGTGGCTGTGTGATATTGCGTTCAATGTACCCCATGGCCTCGTCTGGGGAAATGTGCCTTCCCGGCGTGTTGCAACCAAAGTTTTGCAGGGAACAGCATTGCGTAGGGGATGGAGCGTGCTCTATGCGCTCTCTTGACCTGATCAAAGGTGCAGCGGGCGGCCTGTACCCCTTCCAAAAAGTCGGGTATATATGTATCCTGGTGGAGTCGTAAACCAGAGTTCCCTTCTCTCTAGATAGGCGTAGGATCATGTCCCTGTCGCGATAATTAAGTAGACGGGCAATGACTGTGCGTGGTGGTGCCCCAGGTTTAGGTGGAGACATCAGTTCTCTATACGCTCTTTCTATTAAAAATTGCTGTGAAAATTGCACCTCTGGGAGGACGGTACAGATCACCTCCTCCAGGAACACCTCCATTGTAACATTGAGTTGTTTTTCTGCCAGCCCAACCACCCTTATATGGTTCCAGCGAGATCTAGATTCCAGGTCGACGCACTTCATTTGTACCTGACTAAGGTTCTTTTTGATGGTCTCTATGTCCTTGCCATGGTTGGTTATAGCGTCCTCGACCGTACTTATTCGGTTCTCCGTTTTCACCACTCGTGCGTTCACCTTTTGGAGGTCCGCTTTTATGGACGATATGGTGCTCCCTATCTCACCCAATTTGGTATTGACTGCATCGAAGCCCGCCTGTAGAGCCACCATGTTGGGGTCCGGTGCACCATCTGTCGAGCGTTGTGACATGGGCGGGCCAGCCTGTTGTGTTCCTGCGTTATTGTCATCCATTTGTGAATGCGTCCATAGGGCCCTTTTTGTTTGCCTTGTTATTTCTGGGCATAACTTATGCAGTGGTTATGTATCACCGACTCTGGTAATATTAGGTCAGAGTGTAGGGTGGTACACAATTCCGGGAGCCCGTCCCTCGGTACAGTGGATTCTGGTGGCAACTCTTTCCCTAGCTCTCGCTGCCATTATATGGTCCCAGGACGGGCAGATAGTGTTATTATGATCTGGCTTGCTGGAGTTCGGGGCGTCCCCACTCCAGTATATTTCAAAGTAGGTGCATCATCTGGCATGCCGGGAGCTCCACTTCAATGTGCACCGAGTCTTCACCTCCCCGCCTGCTCCCTGCCCAGTCCAAGAGCCCCCACAGAAAGCAGAGACTTTGTGGGTTAAATTATATATATTCGTGGGGTGCCCCAGTCTGGAGCGTGCACGTCATTATGCTGGCTGCAGTCCCGCGATCATGCGGCAGTACATACCTTCTGGCTTATGTCCTGTGAGAGGCGGGGGGGGCTCTACCTGGATCCGGCAGGCCGGCCACTCGCACACAGCTCACAGAGCGGCCTCCGTGGAGGGGAACCCTGCTCCGTCCGCCGGCTGATATGAGACCGGGGTCTTCTTGTGGATGGAGGACGCAAGTAGCCTCCGAGCATCCCCTCCTTTTTGCCTCCTTCAGTGGCCTCTCTCGGGAGCAGGAGCCGGGGCACCAGCGCCTCGCACTCCGTCACCCGGCAGCCCCTCCATGAAGCTCACCAATGGCCGCCTGATCAGGGGCGAGGGCCGCAATCTCACAGTGGATGGGGGAGGGGAAGGGCGCCAAGTCACTGTTCCTTGGTGTGGAGCCCCGCATGTCTTTCGGCACAATTTGCCGCCGGAGATACACGGTGCAGAGCCGTCTTAGGGGTATCTTCAGATGCTCCAGTATTTCAGCTTCCCGGGGCACTGCAGTACCAGTTTCCAGCCCCACTGGATTGGCAGGATTAACGAGGGGATATTATATGAACGGCACAGCTACACACTCAGGCAGCCATTTTCTTCGGCTTCCAACAGCGCCCCCTTGGGGGGAGGCCTTATCTGTTTAACATGACTCAGCAGCAGATTATTTAGAACAGGAAGTGATTAGGGTTGGGAAAAGGTACTTTTTTCTTTAAATTATATAAGCTTTTAATAAGCTATTTAAGTGTGATTGTTGGGTGATTAGAAATTATGGGGGTACAGAACAAGTTGTGTGAAACAATGACTCAGTTATGCATTTCATGTCACTTGGTGTGAGCTTTTTTGTAAATTCTCAATTTGCATTCTCTAGCTTGTAGGCTTCCTTCAGGATGGGGAAAATAAAGCTACAATGAAATCATTTTACCACCACTTTTTCCACTCTACTGGACCTGGAAAATTACCAACCATGATTGTAGCTTTATTGGTAAAAGCAAGCAGATTCCAAATCGTTAATTTTAGGACAGATTTACACTTTTCCAGACACATGTGAAAAATGAAGAGAAAGGAGATTTTGCCTATGTTTTGCTATTTACTTTTCCAGTACTTTGTGGAAACAGTTAAAATTGCCATGGAGGGGCCCTTTTGACGAGGAGGGCTCCCTTCAATGACATTTTTATAATATTTTAAATGTATTTATTGGTTATTTGTAAGGCGCCTACACAACAAATGGTGGTTCAAGGCACCACAAGACAATAAAGGGCTGGAGGAACAAGGGAGAAAGATAACAATAATGGTCCTACTAGGCCTTGTGACATTTGGATCGTGCAAGTACAGTAACAAGAAGTGCCAGGGAGGGGTGTGTGGGTGGGGTAAATGCCGGGAAGGCGAAGTTCGAGGTGATAGGGTGGGACAGGAGGTGCAGGGTAGAGAGGAGGGAGTAGAAGTGGGGGGGGGGGAGAAGGCCACAACAGCTAGGCAAGTGCTGAGGGGAGGACAGGAGGGCAGGTGCCAGTGATTGCAAGAGGTGCAGGGGTTAGGATCCACATGCTATGTGCAAGATGCGGGGTGGACTAGGCGGGGGGCCTGGTGCCCTGTAGAACTCAGATGGAAGCAGGCAGCCAGTCACTGCAGCAGACGGGGGTGTTAGCAGGGGAGGGGGAGACGGAATGACGAAGAGAAAAGGAGGGTTTTGAGGAGCTTCTGGAACTGAAGGAGTTCGGCTCAAGCCTGAGAGGGGTGGGGAGGCCATTCCAAAAGAAGGCTCCTGCGGAAGAGAGAGATCTACCCTCACTCTCTGCTTAGAAAAGCATCTGATTTGCAGAGAGTTGTAGCTAGAAAACTGAAAGGGCTCTAGCAGGTAGATATTTAGGGAGAGAGAGTTGGAGCTAGCGGGGTCCCAGGCCCCAGAAAGTCTTGTGGATGATGCAGAGGGTCTTGAACTTGATCCTAGCAGCAACCCGGAGCCAGTGGAGAGGTATTGGGGCTAGAGAGATGCAATCTCTGGGCTTGAGGCCATGGATAAGTCTTGAAGTCCTATTCTGGATTAGTTGAAGGGAGCGAAGGGAGGATAAATAAAGATTGAGGAAGACGCTTTTGCAGTAGTCCAGCCTAGAAAGGACCAGACCTCTGGAGACATTGGGGCTCATTCTGAGCAGGGTCGGACTGGCCCTTTCGGTCTTTCGGCCCGTGGCCGAACAACTTTGAGGTCCCAGGGGGCCGGTTTTTCGGCAGCCACCTCTGGGCCGTTTTTAAAAAAAAAAAAAAAATGTCACGTTTTTTAAAAAAAAATTACAATGTCATTTTTTTTTTTATTGGCAGGCCCGGCCTGCTCACCACAGTAACAGTGTCACTGTCTGTGTGTGTGCGGCGCCGCGGCCCGCACGAGCAGCTCCAGCTCGCTAGGCTCACACTCACAGTCAGTCACTCATCAGCAGGCCGTCCGCGGCCGGGAAGTAAAATGGGGGGGGGCTCGGCCGCTGCGCTAGGCTGGGCAGGGCAGGAGCCAGGAGAGAGGCGCGCGCCAGCGGCCCTGTCTGCAGACTGCACACAATTCATCATAGCAAGGTAACACTAGATGTTGTTACCTTGCTTTGTAGATTGCATCTGCATCATGCATGCATCATAATTTATGATGCATGCAGATGCAGATGGACGTGCATCATCACGGCGGTGGGTCACCGGCGGCCGTGCCGCCACTGCAGGGGGCCGGTGCCGTGTGGTGTGCTCGGCTCACGTTCTGCTCGGGCGGCGGCGGCCTGAGTAAAGTTACTTTGATCTGTGGAGGGAGGCAGGATGAAGCAATTGCAAACACTAAAGCAAGTGAACACCTGCCTCCCTCCGAGTCCTGACCCTGGGGGCAGCGTGCCTGCAGGGCTGAGCTGGGTCCCGGCAGCAACATTTCACACAGTTGCTTCAATTAGTTTGCAGGAAGTAACAACAGTTGTTAGCACTTCTTTGCAAAATTGAAGTTAACTTGTGCCTCCTGGGGGGACCGCCACGGAACAAGCCAATGTAAATTCGGCTGCAGGAGGAGGGCAGGCTGCACCTGCCCGCCCGCCCAATAGACTCTGTGCCGCCATGCTAATTGCCTTGGGCCTCTGACCCACCCTGACCCTGTGCATGATTTATGGGCACGCCGGCCGCTCACACCACACAGAGCAGCAGGCAGCACATGATGTGACATCGCAGTGGGGCAGAGAGACAGAGAGCCACCAGGCACCAGCTGTACAGACGCTTGAAGGCCAAGAAGAACCTCCAGTTCCTGGACCGTTATACGGAGACCTTCAAGTGAGCACTGCAAGAGGCACCTGAGCTTGCAAAAGATGGTACTAGCATGCTTCTTTTGGGGGCAACTCTGCTCTGTTGTGCACATGGCTAGTGTCTGTTCTATCGTGTTATTTCTGTTTGCTAGTACAACACTCCCTCTCGCCTACATTGTACGCCCACAGCTTGCATACTGTTTCCCCCGGGGCGTGTATGGGGATCTCTCTCCTCCTGTCCCTTTTGCGTGCACACGGTATGCTCCACTGTCCCGGCGTAGAGTGTGGAGCACACTGCACTGCCCCTGCCTGCCCCCTTCTGTGTGCACACATGGAACACTGCCTTTCCCCTGCTGCTGGGTGCATATTGAACTCTCCCCCACCTCTCTTTGTGCATGTGCCATGATACATCCAGCTTTTGATGAGTATGGTCAAGGTGAAAAACAAGCGAAAACATGCTTTCGCTGTTTTTCCCGAAATATGTTCTATTTTGTTAGAGATTGTCGGCATGGAGCAGGAATCTGATGGAAAATCATGTCTGTGAGTTTCTGCTTCATTTGGGGAATCTGCATACATCCTTGCAGTATCATTAGTTTGGCCTATTAGGAGAAGCTAAATTGTGACACCTATAAACCTATGCATTAGAGTACAGCTAGGGAGGAATCAAGAATGTCTTATGAGGAGGAAGGGGAGACAGAGCCTGTAAGTGTTGTCTGGTTATGTACCCACCTATTCACTGCCCATAGCCATGCTAATCCCTATGGCCATTCCCAACCAGTTCTTCACCCTCCCCACCCAAAACACCTTCTGATGGGAACTCTTTGAGCTCGCTTTATTCAAGCCTTACCATCAAACTTTTCACTCAAAGTAGATGCCAGTTTTTCTTTTTTATTACACTGTTTTTTACGAGTAATATCTTTGGAGTTGTAAACCCACTACTGGTGTAATAGAAATGTCTTACCAGGTCTCCCTTCAGCCACTCGATTTATAAGCACTCTGTGTCCTTCACTGACGTCCTGTTAAAAACAAGCAAACATTGTCAAAGTCAACAGTTTTGTGTGGGCAGTTAATACAACTACGTCTGTGTCTGGAATGCTTGTTTTACTCATGTAAACGGGATGCCAGGAATGTCTCTGGACTTTGCTTGCTTTTTAGTGGGTGCTGTGCTAATCGGCAGGATCAGTAGGTGCAATTGTAGTCGCCATGTTTTTCATTAGTGATCTCTGAAGAGCACAAGAATGCGTTCATGGCTGAGATCAGTTTGCATTGCTCTCTCTGGTGGCCCTGGCATTGCAAACATTAGGGATTCAGAATTGTTAAAGCGGGAATCCCTGTTGGTAGTGGCTATTGGAATCTGTAGCTGTACATGCAATGCAATTGGTTTCACTAGCCTGTTCCAGAGTCAGGGAAAAAACCTACACACTGAATATGGATCGTTAAGAGAACCAAAGAAAAAAAAGTCAGCACTGTTTTTCACATATTGTTTAGATTGTTTGTCATGTCCCTTTGGTGAACTTTTCTGTGTGTCTGAGTGTATTAGTGCATGAATGTTATGTAAATCAGAGGGTGGGATTCAACTTTTTGGGAGGACCAAGTGCCTGAAAATCCGTTTCTCGCAGTAAATCTCTCTGCAAGTTCACGCTCATTGGGGGTCATCACTGTGGCGCTCTGTGACGTCCTTGTGATTGGAGCATTGCGGCATCTTTAGCAAACACCATTAGAGTAACCTGGGGTTGTTGGTGGTACTCTTTTTCATAGGACAAGACTGATATTCAAGTTTGATTTCTCGCCTGTGAGCAGCACAATAAGCTCAAGTGCTTATAACTCTCCTGAGTGGGCGCATTCCCAGAGGATGGGTTCTTTGGCCGAGTTTGTTCTCATTAGAGAAGCTGCCACATTTTTAGCAAACCATTAAAGATATGGTGTGTTCACTGAATGCATGAACATGCCCTGCCGGCTGAAATGTGTGCATTTAGTAGGCAATTTCAGCAAGCAAGCACACATCACAGCGCCTGTAGGTGACGCATGCACCCGTGCTCTCTCTGTGCACGATGTAGCATGATGCTGCTCGGTGCCTTCTGGATATACACATGCCCTGACAGTATACAGTGTACTGTATACTGCCCTTTCTTTCTGCACGGCAAACTCTCACTCACCATTTGTGTGCACACGGTACACGCCTCTTTGTGCAAAGAAGGCATACTGTCCTGTCCCTTCTGGGCGAATGATGATTGAGGACCCCCCTTGCACATGATATAAGGCCCTAGTGGTTTCATGTGGAACTCTCACCTAGCTCCCACCCTCTCTTTGTGCACGTGGTATAATGCCCTGCGCCCTCTTGTGCATGTGGAGTGCTACTCTTTCCCCACACGCCCACTGGCACTGCACATAGCACACTCCGCAGTCCCCACTGTGTGCACATGGCACCTGTTCCCTCTGTCAGGCCAGTGCATATTGCCCCGTCCATTTTATGTAACTCTCCCTTTTCCAATCCGTGTGCATATGGCATCCTACCTTGCACCCTTTTGGGAACATGTGGAATTCCCACCTGCCCAACTGTGTGCCGGACATACCTCCTGTGCGCAGTGTGGATCCGCAGTGTGGATCCGGCCTAGTCATAGCTGGCAGTGGCACTGGCAGTTCTGTAACCTGCTGACACTGAGGAACCAGGTTCACACCATTTAAGCGATTCACCAATTCTAGCCATGTGATCCGTTTTAAAGAAGCATCATTTGACATGCATTTGCATGCCAATGGTTATTCACTATTACTAGGCGAATCCAAGTCATTGTATGCCAACATGTTATTACACTCAAATTGAATAATTCATCACATTCTCCCAGCGATCGAATTTCATATGGGGCAGTACAATGGCAGCCATGGGGTGGAATTCGAGCAGGGATAGCAGCTTTCACCAAGAGTGACATGTGTGGGGCAGAAGTGGGACAAGAGGCAGGCAGCATGAAAATGTGTTACAGTGGTAATGTGTTGTAAATTAACAGACACATGAACCCTCCATAAGTAGCATTTTCTGTAAAGTCATGAATTGATGTTATTCACAAATTATGGTTTGATGGCCACTTTTTTGGAGGCAAGGGTTGGGCCACTTTTTTGAGGCGAGGGGTGGCCACTTTTTTGAGGCGAGGGGTGGGCCACTTTTTTTTGGGTGTCCGGGCCTATTTCTTGTCCCAGTCCGACCCTGATTCTGAGCCTACCGGTCCGGAAACAACGATGCCAGTAATCTTACCGGCATTGTTGTTTCCGGACTGCCATACTACAGGTCTGCCTGCCAGAGCCGCCATGCCCCACAGGTCTGACACTGCTGGGTGGGAGAGGATGTCCTGAGTTTTGGTTAAGAAGTGTAAGGCCAGGGAAGTACATAGGGTCAGGGATAGTGGGGGAGAAGTGGAGACTGCAGTAGGATTGGTGAGTTTCTTGCAGGTTTAAAATCGTTTGCCCATGTTCTTAGTTGCCCCAGAGATGTGGGCTTGAATATGGGCCCTCTTCTTTGCGTGGCTGGAGAGTCTATATTGCCTTTGAAGCAGGCAGCAGGCCAGTCTGTCAGAGGATGTGCCTGATGCCCACCACTTCCGTTCAGCAACTCTGCACTTAATGCAAATCCTCATGACAGGAGCAAGGCTGTCCAGAGTGTTGGTGATAGAGAGGTGAAGATTAGCAAGGGCAGAGTCAGAGTGGGAGGCAGTGGCAGGAATGGAAGAGGGAATGAAAGTGGTGTCAAAAGCTGCGACTGACACTCACTTCATAGGTCGAATGACGGGGAAGGGGACTGGCAGTGCAGGCAAAGGCTTAGCCGTGGGACCTAAGAGATCCAGGTTAGAGGATAGGAGAGCATGGTCAGACCAGGAGAGAGGTGTGGTGAGACGGTTGGAGATGGGGATGTCTTCTCAGATGAGAGCATCCAAGGTGTGTCTGGCTGAGTGCGTCGGACCAGAGGGATGAATGGTGAGGGAAAGAAAGTCAGAGGCTGCAGAAGTCCAGTGGCCAAATCAAGAGCGTGAAGGTGAAGGTTCAAAACAAAATTATGCCAATACTCTTTTTCATAAAACCGTTTCTACACATTGTCTGGTTGTTTTATCATGTGACTTGTGCATTTTTAAAGTAATATGTATAAAATGGAGTATTTATATTTATAGTTTGTGATGTATTACAAACCTTTACAAAAGAAGTTAGCGAAGTAAGAAAAAGAAACTAAATAAATGGAAAAAGAAAACATACAGAAACTTGCAATAATAAACAACATTTAATTTTCATGGTTTACAATCATTGGTATATAAGTATACAATTCATAACAATAACATTTTCCTATAAATAATTCCTATCACTTAAAGTTGTTTTTATATACAGAGTAGCAGCTATGGTAAGCGGGATATAAGTACCATTTAAAATTCTGTACAACAAGTGACTTGTGTGCACAGATTCCGATGTTATTATTTTAGGTATTTAAAACCAAACTTCAATACATATTTGTACCAACTTGAGCTGGAAAGATGTGTGGTTAAGTACCTAAATTCCAGGCTAGGCTCAATTGCTGGCTTTACCATTTAACCAAAGTGTGTAATCCTGGGCAAATCATTTATTTTCACTGTGTTTCAGGTAAAAATTAGGAGCCACTAGAAGTGATTCCGTTGACATTATGAGCTGTAAAAAAAAAAATCCCCACTCCTGCTTTAATAGATGGGCAGTGCAGGGGTCACGGCTCGCCAAGGAATCTCAGACACACACACACATCTTTCTTTTGAAAAAATAAGGTCACATTTATTGAACGAAATTGTGACATTCAATAGAAAAGCAAAGTAAACATGTGAAATAAGTCATCATGGACAATTCCATATTAAAAACAGTATGTAAACAGTCTGTACAACACAATGATGCATAGGGGGCGTCAGCGTTGCAGCGGCCCCTCTTCCCTGCCACATCGAACCAGGAGCAATACCAGAAGGCCGCAAACACCTCAACCTGCACTTTGTACTTCCAGATCCGAATCTCTCCTGCATGCTAGCACTCGAACACACCCTCAACCCAAGTATAATGTTCTGCAAAATTGCAAAAGAGAAAATACAGTTTTGTGCTACACATTTGTCATTTTGTAAGAAACAAAATATCCTATTCCTTGCTTCAATTTTTATTGCGGAAGAGCGGGGTGTTCTTCACAACAAACTGGCTGCACTACAAGCACCTCCTCCGTGGCCTGCAGGGAGTAGCCACAGTATTCAGGGAGGTATTGTTGAGCGCACACAATCTTGAATAGAATAAGGAGTGGGGACGTCGTTGCTCAGCCCCTGCAGAGGAGGAAGTGGCATCATCCATGGTTTTCCCCAGCCAGGCCAAGAAGACATGATGGGCGTAGGTGGGAGTGGTTGTCAATGGGAATGGTAGTCAGGGAGACCTGATGGAAGGTGAAAGGCAGGTGAAAGGTGAAGGAGGAGTGGATAGAATAGAAAGCGGAGAGCAGATGGGAAGGGAAGATAGGTAGATTGAAATTGCCACACTATTGTTTCTGCTTCTCCTTAGGTCTGTACTGTGTTTTTTTACATCTCAATTATAGCATTATGTTGAAATAAGGTACACAATATTTGTCTTAGATCATGATTCATTGGGATTAATCACCCTCTTGTTAAGGGTTCTGCTGTACAAAGCTTTCATTTTTCATGCTTTGGTAATAGTTTTCCTTATGGAGATGAAGGGAGCATATGGAAGATGAAGTGAGTAGCCAATGGAAGGTCAAAGTAGTGAGGGAGTATATGGAAGGAAACAAAGACGCAAATGGGAGAAGAGAGCAGAAGACTGTGGAAGGGTTATTGGAGAGCCTGTGGTTTTGAATGGGGTGAGCAGGTGGGAGGCGGGAGCGAATTTCCCATTTGAACAAATTGAGTGAACCTGGGTAAATGACCTTAGGTCAGCAAAACCTGGTGAGGTGAACAGGCTGTTTCCAGCCGGAGCCATACCCGGTCTCAGCGTCTGTGAAAACATTGGGAGTGCACCTAGATTCCACTCTCTCCCTCTCAAAACAAGTTAATGCAATTGCCTCGTCAGCAGCATACAGGGCCAAACATCTTAACACAGCTAGACAATTCCTTACACCGACAAGTTGCCTGACCATTGCAAGATCTGTAACTGGAGCAAGACTTGACTATTGCAATGCTGGCACATCTAAGAAGAATATCTGCAAAATGCAGGTAATCCAAAACAATGTGCTGAGCTCAGCACTCAACATCTCCAAAAGAGACCATATCTCCGTAGCAAGAAACCAGGCGCATTGGCTGCCTATCCAGGAAAAATATTATCAGAGCCAACTCCACCAGACCTGTGAGGGTATCCCACGGCCACTGTATTGCATCACCGACATTCAAACGTGCCAGAGGAGGAGCGGCCATCTTGCCTTCTATAGCGGCATCTCATTGGTATGTTTTTCCTCCCTCGCTAAGAGCAGAAAACTCTCACTGGGCCTCCAGGAAATCTCTAAAAACGTTGCTCTTTGCCTAAACATTGCCCTGACTGACCATAGACATTGGGAGCGGCCAGGCTCTCTACTTCCCCGCCCCACTTTTACCTGATTGTTAACTGTTCTCTTCTTCAAGTATATGTAACTGTGCAACTGGTTCACAATAGTGCCTTGATGCCCTTGGGGGTAGGCGCTTTACAAATACAAATAAATAAAAATAAAAAAAATACCCCTAAACACACAGCTCCAATAGTAGAAAAAGACAACTTAAAAAACATGTAAAATGTGTTGCACTCATGACAGCCATTAACTACTCCGGCCATAAGCTCCACACCCATGCACCACTTACCCGGGACCATTTTTCAGCCTTATCCAAGAATCCATCTGCCATAAAAGTGGCATGGAGTGCAATCCTAACATGCATATTCAGCGTTTGAAATAGAGATTCGAAATGCAAGAGCTAAAACTAGCTCCTGGGTGTCGTGCATCACTCTGTAGACAGGAGCTACCGCAGAGGAACCACGAGCTACAGAGATGTTCCTTTAACTCTTTGGGCCTCATTCTGAGATTGGTGGTAGTCATGGCGCTATTTGCGCCATGACTGCCACCAATAACGGGTCCGGCACCAGTGTAGTTCAATGGGGACTTACCGGTGTAGTCCGACCCTGGCGGGAACGGTAAGTCCCCATTACCCATGCCATTCCCCATTCCCATTTGAGCCCGCATAGGGCTCAATGGGAATGGGGAAGGCGCTATTTATGGGCCTGCTAATGGCAGGCCCAAAATTAGCAGCTTGGTCCACTAATAGGACCCGTAAGGGACGTTTGGTCCGTCTAAACGTACCTTACGGGTCCCGTTAGGGGACCTCGGAATCTGGCGGTAGGGGATTACCGGCACTGGTCTCCTTACCGGTGCCCGGTATCCCCTACCGCCCGACTCGGAATCACCCCCTTTGTCCATTTTGAATGAACCATTGTGTTTAAATGTATATTAGATGTGTTATGATTCTTCTTTATTAACATTCCCAAATACTCAAAGTTAATGACACATTTACATGTTTGGAAGGCACCAGTTGGCCCTAGGTGCCAAAAGTAGCTCCTGGTAGCTGTAGGTTTCAAGCTAATCAGGCTCTACTATGATTTGATTTAATTTGATTTTTACATTTGTACCGCGCATCTCCATAGGAACCAAGCAAGGAAAATTGCATCTGGCTGCATATAGTACAGTATTAGAGGTAGGCATACCAGATAATCAAACTAACAGCTATTCAACCAGGAAGATATGATTTTCCTAAGATCAAATGGCATGGAATTCTAGGCTCGCCGACCCGCACATGAGAAGCGTCTATTGCCTACGAAACAAATCTTGATGGTGGGACCACCAAAGGATGTTGTCCTGAGGAACGAAGGCAACGGTCTGGGTGGTAGGCGACAATCTTTATGGAAAGATAAATAGGGGCAGACCCATGAATACATTTATATATTAAGCAGAGAGTCTTAAACAGGATCCTCTGATGTACCGATAACCAGTGGAGAATCCTTCGAAACTGAGAGATAGCCGAGCGTCTGGGCAGTGAATACCCAAGCCTAACAGCAGCATTTTGGGCAACCTACAACCACTGTATTTGGCCCTTAGGAATCTCCAGAGGCAGAGTGTTGCAACAGTCTAACCTAGAGTTGACCAGTGCACCGACTAACTTTTGAGCAATCTATATCTGAAATAAGTGGTATCAAAGGGTTCAACAATTTAAGGTAGAAATAGACAGTTTTAACAATTTCATTCACCTGCAAATGACAGTTCAAATTTGCCTGCCAAATACATCTGTTTTTTCTTCGACCCAAATATGGTAATCTCAGTTTTAGATGGATTTAGTTGGAGTACGGGATAGCACTCTATCCATTGCTTCAACGGGTTCTTTAAGCCGAATGTAGATTTGAATGTTATCGGCGTATGAATGGGAATGCAGAGAAAAGTCAGAGAAAATGTCCAACAAGGGGTGATCATAGACAGTAAGTAGCAGAGGGGACAGGGAGGAACCGGCATTTTTACCGGCAAGGTGGCCGAAATATGTGGGCCCATTTTGGCATACTGTATTCGATTGGTCAAAAAGGAGGTAAACCAGGTCAATGATTCTTTGGACACCTGAGCCACCATGAGGAGTCTGGAGATCAAGATCTCAAAACCAACTTTATCGAAGGCTGCCGACATGACTAGAGTGCTATTTCACCCTCATCGCAGCTTTCGAGATATTATCCCAGAATGACAAAGGTGCAGTTTCAGTGCCATGTCCTGGCCTAAATCCCGATTGGTACGTGTCCAATATCCCCTGATCTTCCAGAAAGTTCTGCAGTTGCACTGCAGTGATTTTTTTCCAGGATTTTGAATGGGCATGACAGGCCTGCAATTGGGCGATAATTAGAAAGTATTTTATGGTCCAATGTATTTTTCTTCAGAAGAGGAGTAAGGTATGATTTTTTCAAATCCATTGGAAAGTGTCCTTGTGTTAAGGAAGCATTTATAACGGATATAAAAGGCACACTTAGGGCCCCCGTGTGCTGCTTAGCTAAGTAAGCAGGAATGAGGTCATAGTTATGATTAGTAGGCTTTAATTTAAGCATAAGATTAGAAACTGTTTCCATATCCACAGGTGTAAAAACAAACAGTTCCTTCAGACTTATCTTACTATTTAACATAATCCTTTTATGGGCTGAAAGCTGAGAATCAATGTTTGTCCTAATCTGGCCAATGTTGTTTGTAAAGAAGACATTGAATTAATTTGCCAAAGCCAAGGTAGGAAGCTAAGAGATGGTGCATACTGGACATGTGACATTTTTTACTGGTTGCAAATAGAGCTTTTGGTCTGTTCTGAGCAAGTGTTTTTGAAGACATGAGGCTTTAGCTAAAACAATACTCTTCTTATATACTTGTAATGCTATTCTTGCCCCTAGGCGATCTGTAGTGTCCTAGAGCTTATCCATAGATTTTCTTTTCTACAATAGTCTTTTTTCAGAGTTCTTAAAGATTCATTATACCATTGATTATTCTTGCTTCCGGAATTGTGGATTCTTTTCATGGGGGCAAGAGTATTGCAGTTATTCTGTAAATAAGACATACGAGTCTGATATAAATCAGAACATTTTGAATTATGTGAGGGAGCAGTCAGACTATAAAGTAGTTGACCACTTGTGATAGTGTCCATTTTCTTTTTGCTACATGCCTGTTGAACTTTGGCAGCTGAGGTCTTTCCATATTGGCTCTGTCCCATTGGGATAATAAAAGTGACCACATAGTGATCTGACAATGTTACTGGTATAGTCTCCTGATGGCACACCATTTTCCCTTAAACATTACTATAATAAAACAGTGGCTACCAATATGAGTTGCCAGCTCAGATAACAACCGCAGCTCATGGGATAGCAAAATATCCTTAAGGTGGATGAGATGCTGGAAATGCCTTATGGAGGGACCCCCTGTCCTTGTCCTAACACTTCTCTGTGTGTGTTTTCTCTATGTTGTCTGTCACGGAGGTCCTGCCTCGACCTCTAGTAGTGCAACTCTTCATTCCTATCTTTTGGTGAGCATCAACCATGGCATACCCTTATGGCACCCATGCGTGGGGATACACCCATGTACCCCTTATGTGTGTTTTTGTTCACCTGTGTGTTGTCCACAGAGCAAGGTATGGGCTGGTGGCAGCTACATGCTGACTTGACAATGGCTCTGAGTATCCTCCATTTTGGGATTCCCAGGCCCTGCCATAGGAATCAGTGGATTCCAGACTGAAGGCAGGATGGCGCCTCTGGCCTCATGGTTTCTATTCCCTTTTACCTTGTTTCCCAGCGTTCTGGAAAGCCCTGACTCTGTCCCTTCCTCCCGAATGTCTATTGGGTGGAAACACCATGCATGTCTCTGTTCCCTTTTCCCCTGACTGGCTGTTGGGTGGAAATATCATATAAGTCCCTAGGGCTGCCTCCTGGAGCCTTCCCAGGTGTTGTCTGTTGTGGCTACACCCTAGCGGTGGGGCCTGTGTGAATGGTGTTTCAAGTGAACTCACATTTCTTTTTGTGTGTGTGTGTGTGTGTGTGTGTGTGTGTGTGTGTGTGTGTGTATGTATATATATATATATATTCACTAACAAAAACATTGTTAAATGGAAGTCATGGTTAAGTTGCACTAGCAGAAACCTGTGAAATTCAATGGAAAAACGTTGTTACAGCGACGTTATGGTTACAGGTAAAACCGAAAAAAACGAAATTCAACAGTTATGGTAAGCTAAGCAACCATAACGCATGCCACCAGTGTGCAATGCAAGGACTAACACCAATGTCATCAAAGATGCCATCACAAATCTCATTCATGACATCACATGTGTGGCTGCCTCTGTTTTGTTCACTACCCTGAGTAGGGCAGGTGCCTTTCTTCACTAACAGTTTGTGCTTCCCCTGCTCTGCCCCTAAATCCTGCTCCACGCTTGACCTCACCCAAACAACCCACACCTTCCTGATTCCTGTCCTCCCTTTTATCTTCTCACTTGCTCCTTGATTGACTCTCTCGCTCTACTAGTTCCCGGTGCCAACAGCTACCTGTTCTCTTCCCCAGGGAGGTGTTACAATCATAAAAACATTCAAAAGGGGTCTTAGGCCCGACCCCTTTCTTCTACATGGGTCTGCCATTCTCTGGATGTGGTGGCTCGCAAGATTCAATGTCCCAGTTCATGTGAGTGTTTCCGGGCTGGTGAGGATTCTGGTCCACGGCCCCCACATAGGTGAATGTAATGTCCCTGGTTGTATGAAACTCCTGGACGCCTGTGCCCTTACTGGCACTGGCTTTGCTCTGTGGCAGGTTGCAGTCTCTCAGCAGGTAGATCCAGAAGGAATGCTCCGTGCTTAATCGCACTGTTTATTTTGCGGTAGCAGATCCTTAGTGGCTTGCTTCATTCAGGCTGCTCCTCTAGCTGTTCCATGGTTGAGTTGCTGATATTGAAGATCCAATGAGACAAAGAAAAAGACACTGACTGGAATGGTGCTGCGCAGGCTTGAGTTGATCATCGGAATCCCTCAAGTGAACCGGCACATGGGGAATGGAGAGGGACTAAGGCCCTCCTTGTGACAAAAAGACTTCTGTTCTGCATGAATACAAGGGTGTGTAGTGGCTAAACCCCCCATGCAGCTCCTGCATTTCCATAAACCAGTAATCCCATTCATAAAGGTAAAACAGGCAGAGCCAAGATATATACCACCTTTGCCTTTTGGGGTAAAGTGGACTGAGGGAAGGCTGTACTTTCAGAGGGGGTATGAATGTGATCCACTAGCAACCCACATAGCAAAGTACAACAGTACAAAATAAAGGAATGTCTAACCAAGGTAATATAAAAATAAATACACTTTAATTGAACACACCAATGTGCAAATGACTATTAAAAACACTATATAAAAACCCATTCCTGTGGAAACAACACAGAATATGTAAAAGCTAGAAAGATGCAGCACTCTGGGTAATGAAACAGGGTTGAAAGTCAATCAACAACCACAGTGAATTTGAAAGTTAAAAACGTGACGTAGTGAGTCTCTAGGGCTCCACAAGGTGGGCCAGAGCAAAGGATAATTTCTGGTGGTCGTTGGTGTTGAGCCAGAATTCGAGTGGTTGTGTCTGTGGGTCAAATCTGTGTCGAAGGCATCGAGTCACATTGGCCCAGGCGGTGAGCCGAGTTGGGAAGAGCGGGTGCTCCGTGTGGTTGCGAGCAGTGCAGGATGAAGGGATCACCAGTTCGATGATCAAGCATGTTTTTCGAAATGATGACTACTGTTGGTTCGGTTTGATGCATTACTCGCTGATCCAATGGTTGGAGTCAAGTTCCGAAGCAGAGTCCGGGTGGTTCGATGCTTTGGCCGATAGCATGATCGAGAGACGATTACATGGGACATTGTTTCTTGAGCTTTTCAGGTAACGAGACTCTGCGGGATGCTACAGCATCGAGCCGATTCAGTGATGCGAGCAAGGCTGCTTGGAGTCAGGCGTCTACCAAAGTTTGAACTGTTGGTTTCTGTTGTCTTTACATCTTTGAAGTGTGCTTGGAGGTTGCTTTAAGCAGTTTGAAGGTGAAAACAGGGTGTCTTAGCTCCCAGGATGCTGTGAAACTCACTGTAGGGTCTCTAGGACAGCAGTGGTCCTTTTAGGTTCTGCTCTTCCAATCCAGTGTGGTTTGCAAGCAAACTGGCAGGTCCTGGTCTTCAACGTCCCTCCCACTATGCCCAATGTGTAGTGAGTAGGGATCACAGCTTGCCTTCTTCACCTAAGTGGCTGATGGCTTTGAAAATGTCAACTCTCCAAAAGAGAATGAATTATTCATCAAGTCTTGAATTCCAAAAGTGTATCAAAGAAACAGTGGGAGACCCGCTTTTTTACAGACAAAAGGTGATTGGGCAATAGCAAGGTTGCTTTAGAAGGTACAGTCCCTGTTCTTGTGATAGGTGAGCTTTGCTTGCTTTGCTTGCTTGCATCATACCCAAAGTGCTTTGTGTTAAGGAAGTGAAGGAGAGAGAGGTACAGACAGAAACAAGATGGTGTATCCCTCCCCATTTGTTCTGAGCATCCTTTGTCTACACCCCCCTCTAGCCCCTTCTCAGACACATGACATCAAAGGTCCTTTTAGTGTGCAGCATCTTGGTGTGAGGTTAGTCCTTTGTGTAGGGCATGCCCTTTGATTCCTTTTTCCCAGGACATCTCCTGCTGAGGGATCTGAGTAAACAAAACATTCAAGTGTATTCACAATTATATAATGTATTCTTTAAATGAATTAGTAATCCATATCAGAAAACTTCTTAATGAGAAACAACCGATAAAACTTGATTATCACAAAATCAGGGGAATAGATCAGATGTGTGAAAGAAAAGGTTGAGTGTTCTGTCTAAACAAGAAATCCTAGGTGCCCGGAAATCGAAATATTTTTTTTTTAGAATAGAACAACATTTAAAAACATATGGAAATGTGTTATTTGTGCTGAATGATCAACATAACATTGCATCTACCAAACATTTAAATGCATGTTTCAGCCCTATTTAATTATTCTTCATTGGGACAAAGCATCCATCCTGAGTTTGTTTTCAACCGTTTACATCATAAGTGCTGCCCTGTTATATGTGTCTGTTATATTAAATACGTTGAGGTGTACGTTTCTTATCAACACAATTTAAAGTTCAAGTGCCAAATGATTCTCATGCTGAATTGCAAAAGATTTAAATTGTTGAAGTACGGCCAATGTTGTGAAAAAGTTGCGGTTAGGTTGGTAGTGACACAATACTTTGTGAATGGGTGTGGCTACGGGTGGTGGAGTCTGTGGTATGTTTGTGGATTCTGTTGATAGGGACCTCCTTTCGTGAATGGGTGCAATGCAGAGGTTCAGTATGTGATTGGTGGATGCGTGTGTAGGTTGGGTAGGAGTGCTGGTGGCAGTGGAGTGTATGTGGATTGGCGTAGTTGGTGATATGCTGAAATGCATGGTGACATTACCTTGCAGTGCGTGTGTTCAAGGCCTAGCCTATTGGGTGCAATACAGCAGTGAGCTGCCATGCGTGCATGTTTTGTTTCGCAGTTTATGACACTGTTACAAGATGGTAAAGTTTTTGATGTGTACTTGGCGATGGTGAGGTGAAAAGTCATGCAGTGTGGGCAATGGGTGCTTGGCTTACATATTGTCAGTATGGAAGAGGATATGGTAGAAGTGCACCTTAAATGTGCTTGGTTATTATGCTGTGTGCAGATTTGTTGAAGTAGGGCCGATGTTGTGAAAATGTTGTGGTTAGGTTGGTAGTGACACAATACTTTGTGAATGGCAGTGGGTAGCAGCGATGGAGGCTGTGGTATGTTTGTGGATGCTGCTAATTGCGACCTGTTTTCGTGAATGGGTGTTTTATGGTGTGAGGGAGTTGGGTTGAAGTGCCGCTACGTATGTTACATTTGTGCACAATGTTAGCTGTCCACATGGTCGCATGCATGGATTCATAGTGCTGTGCTGGGTGTGTGCAAGGGTGGACTGTTGTGTGCATGGCAAAAGGTGTGCTCGGTGCGCCGCAGCATCATTGTGGATGCTGAAATAGGGCATCCTGTAGGAAAAGTTTCTGGTGGAGGGGCTTTGGAAGCAAAGGAAACGTGCTTAACGAGTTAAACAAGTGTTTAACTCGTTAAGCACGTTAAACGAGTGTTTAACGGGAAATATGGAGTTGTGTACAGAAATGATAGTGTGCAATGCCGAGGTTTAGTATGTGATTGGTGCAAGGGTTTTTGAAATTTTATAGTCGCCAATAGGCACCACAAAGGGAGTGTTGGAAAAATCGAGTGCAAAGAGAAGATGTTTGTGTCTGTTTTACTGGGGCGTGGCCCTAGCTGCAGCTGGAAAAGCGCACGTGCCACATCATGGCCTTCTGAGCATGGAGCCTTCGCAAATGGAACTGTGGGGATTCTCCAATGAGGATTTGAGGGTGTCGTTCACCGGAAGGGGCGGTGACATATATATATTTTTTTTAAAACTTTGTTTGTTGTGCTTGACAGTACAACAAGAGAACAAGCAGCATATAGTAGTAAGGGAATATACAATCAGCATACACAGATGGAAATTGGTACATACAGAGAGTCAGAGGGACCAGCAAACATTACAGCAGTTAAAACTCAAATATTGCAGTGAAAATCAATGCATCTACCTTAAGTAGATGTAGGGATGGGGAGGAGAGTTCATCAGCGTCATCATCGGTGTCAGCTGACATAGAGGAGATGTAGGACCGGAATGGGGACCAAATGTTCCTGGGCCTCGACATCAGTGGCTGCTGGCCTGTCCAGGCCTCCTCAGTGTCCGAAGCCCAAGTCACAGCACAGAGCCATTGGACATGTGTGGGAGCCGCGGGGCGGAGCCAGCACAACAGGATACAACGCACTGCCAGGAGCACGCAGAGGGTCGCCAGTTTCCTGGAATCCCGGTAGAGACCAAGGAGCTCGTGAAAGAGGCACGTCAATGGGGATGGAGCGATAGTGGAGCCCAGGATGTCAAATATAGTAGAGCAGACCTATCCCCAGAACTGGGAAGGACGTGGACAAGACCACATCATATGTATGTATTTTGCATCCACAGAGCCGCATCTGGGGCACCTGGAGGGGTGGTCTTTTGACATATGATGTAATCTGATCGGGTATAATGAAACCTTTGGAGCACTTTGAGTTGAATCAGTTTGAAGCGTGAGTTAAATGATATGTCATGGATCTGGGAGCACATACGATCCCAGCGTTGAACAGTTATTTCAACTTCCAGGTCCTCTCCGCAAGCGCGTCTGAGTTTGTCAAAGGGGGGAATAGTCTTGGAATGCAGTAAGGTGTATAATCTGGAGACCTTTCCCTTAGAGCATGTGATATTTAGGATTTCTGTGAGTATGGGGTCATCTAGGGGTATGGCGGGAAAGTCCGGGTATCTTTTCTTAAGTGAACGGTGAAGGCCGGTATATTGGTGCCAGAGGGAAGGCTTCCCCCACAGGGATACAGGTAGATATGGCCATTCGAGGAAATTACCTTGGTCGAAGACATCTCGGGTAGTTTCAAAACCCGTATCTGCCCAGAGGCGCATTGCAGCCGGGGGTATACAGGGAGCCTCTGGGAAGAAGTTCCAAAGAGGAAGGTTGCCATGAAAAGGATGAGAGACATTAGCCAGCTTCCATAGTGTAGACAAGGCCAGTGACGTGGAGCCTACGGGGTCAAGGGGTTCAAACTGGACACGTTGTGAAGGAAGGACTAAGGAACGGATATCATGGCCCTCAACCGCAAGACGCTCGAGCATAGCATGCGGAAGAGGGTTTGTCAGATCAAACCAGTAAGAAGCATACTGTGCCTAAGCAACCAACCAATAACTTTTAGAATTAGGGGCAGTGAAACGGCCTCCAGACATGGGGGTAGTTAACGTATCCAGTTTAAGGCAGACCGCGCCCAAATGCCACAGAAAATTATTGACTGTGCGGGTCAGTGATTGAAAAAATTCAGTACCAGGTCAAAGGGAAATATTGAGGAACCTGTATAAGAGTTGGGGGAGTATGACCATCTTTAGAATACCGATTTTACGCGCCAGGGAGATTGGATGTTTAGCACAGCCCATACATTTCCTGGTGAGTGTAGTTAATAATTTTCCAAAGTTGGCCGCATACAGCAGATTAGAATGGCGAGCAACCACTACTCCGAGATAAGTGATCTCGGTCTGGGACGATGTAAAACCCAAGGGTTCAGAGGGGGAGAGCGTAACTTCAGTAAATGGGAATAGGGTAGATTAAGTGCAATTCACTTTGAGTCCGGAAATCTCTCCAAAGTGAATGACATCTTCCAAAATAGGTGCAAGGTTGTCTGCAGGTGTGCGGATTAAAAGAAGGGCGTCGTCAGCATACAAGGAGATGATTTCAGGAGAGCCGGACAGTCTCAGAGCTCTGTGTGCATGCATTTGATTTATCATATCAGCTAGGGGCTCTATGGCCATAGCAAAAATCAGAGGAGAGAAGGGACAGCCCTGCCTCGTACCTCTGGCTATGTGGAAGAGGGTTGAGGACCCATCATCAGTGCGGACCCTGGCCATTGCATCGGAATAAAGTAGTCTGACTCAGGACTGGAAGCGGGCCAGAAGTTGCACTTCTCCAGGGCTCGCCATAGGTAGCTCCATGAGATAGAATCAAAAGCTTTTTGCATATCAAGGGTGGCCGCCACTGCCTGTACGTTCGGGTCAATCCGGCTGAGAATATTGAACAGTCGCTGGAAATTGAGGGAAGTGGAGCGCCCAGGGATAAACCCGGTCTGGTCTGGGTGAATAATGTAAGACATGTACGGGGCCAGTCTCAGGGCTAATACTTTAGCGAAGATCTTAACATCAGGGTTGATGAGGAAGAGGGGCCAGTATGAGCTGCACTGAGTGGGGGGTTTGCCTGGTTTAAGTAGCACAGAAATTATAGCTTCCCGGAGGGAGGGGGAAGAGCACCCAACACACAGGATTCGTCCCACAGCGCATGTAGTTGGGGGACCAGGTGGGATTTATATTGCTTGTAAAATACGACCGGGAGGCTCTCAGAATCAGGGGCTTTACCAGAGGCCAGGGAGTCAATGGCCTTAGATATGTCTTCAACAGTAATTAGTGTATCGAGACAGTCCCTACAGTGCTCCAGATAAGATTTTGAATAGGGAGTATTTTACGCATGATTTTTCAAATTAGAGAGTAAATGCAATTTCAAGTGAGTTAAAATGAGTTTTCTCCTCTGCAAGAGAGTAAAACGTCTCCAACACATATACCCAATGTATACGTAAAATCAGACCCGTAGACCAAAAGAGTTGTAGATCAAAGTTGTCTGTCTTGCGTAGATCCCTTCACTCCACAAGCAAACGGCACATCCCGTCTGAGCACATAGTAACAGCACATCACTCCACTTGATAATGGTATATATCCTCCCTGAACATGCTAGCTACACATCTCCTCTTGACACATACTAAGGAGTTCGACACATACTCTGTGCACATGGTAAAGGCACATCTCCTTTCAGCATTTTCAGAGATGTGCTGTTAGCACTTGAAGAGCAAATTTGTGTGATTTGGATGTGTAAATTGCCCCTTTACACTGTGCGCATGCTAACAGCACATCTCTATGCATATGCTAATAGCAGACATTGTTTTCACGTATTGATAGAACACGTTCTGTTTAGCTAGCCTGATATTTGCACACATTGACAGGACATATCTCTGCCCATAGTGACCTCAAATCTAGCACATCTCTTCTTGTCTTCTAATGGTGCATCTTCTCTGCGCACATACTAGTGGGACAGCTCTCTGTACATGCGTGCTAATTGCGCGCATGTGGACAGAGGAGATGTTCGTGCTAACGACACGTCTTCTCAACGCACATGCTAATGGGACATACCCTCTCTGAAAATGCTAACTGCACATCCCATCCCTGCATGTACTAACTGCACATCCTGTGCAGCGACGGGATGTGCAGTTAGCATGTGAAAACTCCACATCCTGTCTCTGCACATGCTAACGTCCCATCTCTCCTCTGCATGCTAATTGCACTTCTGTTCCATACTAATGGCACATCTCTTCTTGGCACGTGCAAATGACACATCTTTACAGAGTACGTACTGGGGACATTTCTTCTCTGCGAGTGCTAACGTAGCATCTCCTCTGCCCATGCTATAATGGCACATCTCCTCTCTGCCAGTCTTAACGGCAGGGCTCCCTTCTGCACATGCTAATGTTGGCAAAGCACATTCTAATGTTGCATCCAGAGAAAGGGTGGAAAGCTGCCAGGCAGGAAGGTGGCCTGCACTTCCCAATTATGTGGAGGGCTGATGCAGCCTTGATGGGTGAAATGCAAGAAATGCGATAAGGAAGAATGACAGTTCACACAAGTTACTATCAGTGCTGGAAATTGATAAAATGTACTGGGGCCAAATGTGTACCCAATTTTCCCCCTTCCCTTTCCTTATTCAGCCTGACTCGAACACGTCCTCACCAGCCCCCACCACAATGCCCAACAGTGCTCCCCTGGCTTTCTGCTCGGTTTTGCTGTAATAAATCAAGTACCATTTGAAATGGGATAATAACTGTTACCAGTGCTTAAAGGCTGAAGGAATTTGGCTAAAAGTGCTATGTAAGAACACATACTCCCTTTCCACATGCTGCAGCACATCTCTCTGCACATGCTAACTGAGCATCTCTTTTCTGCATGTGCCAATGGCACATGGCCTCCCTTCATGTGCTAATGGCAAATATATTCAGTTCTCGGGCTGCCCCACATCTCTCGTGCAGAGTAATGGAACCGTCAATCCCTGCATGGGGTAACAGCCCATCCCTCGTGGTATAGCCCAACACCAAGCGCATGTCTTACTACAGCCAGCATAACATACAAATGATACATTACAGAGCAGGTATGCAACGGGCCATGGTGCAGCAAGTAAAGGAATTATTGCAGATGTGTTGGCTCCCGCCCCTTTTATTGCAGCACTGTAAGGGGAGCAGCGGGGTGGCTGGTGGCTTGTGAGAGTGAGCCGACCTACCTGATCTGCCTCCCATGCAGGGGCACAACAAAACCTACATTTCGGGGGGGGGAATTAAGTTGTGATGGGAGGGGCCCCTTCAGAAAATAGGCAGGGCAAACTTTGGGGCTCAGCCCCCACTGTTCTACCCACCTCCCCCATGGTCTGGTGCGGGGACCAATATCGATTAGTATATTTTAAAGCGCAATATGCAGAGAGGTGATGGAGGATTTTCTTGAAAGTAACAGCTTTAAAGTTTTACTGCGTTTGTTCAAGTACATTTTTACGTAACAAACACAGTAAAACTTTAATGCCGCCAGTTTCAGGAAAAGGCTTCCCTTACCTATCTGCCTAACAAAATGCAAGTGCGCACATCCAGGGGAGCACCTAAGCTAAAATGTAGGCGTGGGCTAACCCTTCAAATGTTGGGAGGGGCACTAACTTCAGAGACTGTGGAGGAGTGGCAAACTTACTTGTGTAGGGGCATCTAACTTCATTAACCATTGTAATAAGAATATTCTAGTGCAGCTTCAACGTTACAATCAGTTAACTGCTCCCTCCTTTGAGTCTGAAACACCCACTTCTTGCAGTTCCTGAAGGTCCTAGAAAGTGTGAAAATGGCAGACGGTGTGCAATGAAAGACTCAATATCATAGCAAAACAGGACATTGCAGAGTGTGGTGCAGTACTCTGGACGGCCCAAGCAACTTCAGTGGCTGGGAGCAACAGGGGAGAAAATGTAATGTTGGTTCATCCACCATCCACTATAGTAGAATCTCTGATGCACTGAATGGCTGGTGAGACTGTCTGCATGTCAAATCCAGTGTTACAAGACTGGGGGAGGGCCAGTGCAGCAATAATGAAATTCTATGCAGCAGTATTCGAGCCACTAGCAGAAGAGCACCAAGATACACCAATGTGTCCCTACACTTATTAAAACGGTCCTATTGTAAGGGTGTAAATGTAATCCTTTATGAGCACTCCAATTTTTGCAATTGAAGTCAGGGTGAGATTACATTATTTGCCCAGGTTCCCACATTTACGCTAAACAGCTAATCTTTAATTTTAACCCACTCTTCAATTTGGACACAGCCACCTTCTTCCGCGTTTTACTTGCAACAAAAATGTAAGTTTTGGGTGTCAAGACCTACAATAATACTGCCCTATAGAGTTTACTTGCAAAATAATCAAATTGTATAGAAAAGCATCATGACAGCATGTAAATCCTTATAGCCACATGTTGGTCCGAAATAATATCGCTGTATCTTTATTTTCCACATCCTGAATGGAAAACTACAAGATGCAAAAGGCAAAACATCCTAATTTACCCACTTTATGTTCAGCGCTTTAAAAACACAAAAAATAGTTCTGCCATAAACTCACTTAGATTTGGAGATTCGTCACAAACCTCCACCATGTTGTTTTGTATGGTTAAAGAACATTCAACTAAAGACATCGAAGTAAACTTTACTTTTTAGCATATGAAGCGATTAGATGTTATGCGTATGAACACATTTTATGCTGCTGATGACAAAAGAAAAGCTAAAGTGCCATCTAGTGTTGGAAAGTAGGTTTTTTAAATGAATAAATACAGCGTAAATGGTACGCAGTAGAAAATAGAATCATCGGTATTGGCTACAATTACATGCGTAAAAAGGCACAATAGACACCTTATCTGGAGGGCTGAGTCCCTAGTCTCATCAGAAAGGACGGAGAGTGGGAGGTTGTCTAATTATGCGTCGACTTCAGCCATAGGGATACTGTCAACATATATATCCTTTCTTGCAGGGCTGGCATTTAAACAGGCATGTTTATGGGCTATTTAAATTAATAGGGAAAGTATTATCTTGGGCCTCGTAATATTGCCTCTAAGAATTTTGCTAGCCTCGTGATTTGCCATCAGGCTAATGGGGTTATCTCATGCTCGGAAGTGTCTGGAACCTGCTATTTAAAGTGGTTCTTCCACCTTCTTTCTCTTAAACAAGTGAAGTAATTCTTACACCTAATTTTGCTTAAACCTCTAATGGCTGCAAGTATCTGGGTTTGTTTCTTACAAAATTGGTTCTTAGTCAATGCATATTTTCAATAACTTGAGTTGTTCTGTCTCTTCGGAATCTGAGCATCAGAACAGTAGTCTTTAATGTAGGTTCAGCCTGCAGTAATGCACTTATTCTATAAAAGAAGGAGTCTGAAAGGCCTAAAAGCTTACTGATTGTTCATCCTTGAAGATGGAGTTAACAGGTATGTTTATAACCAACCATGCTTTTAAATGTTCAGTCTTCCAAGCGCCTACATAGGCAAAGGTACTTTGTTTTACAAACGTCATTGAAATGACAACACTACTTAAAAAGTAAGGCATGTTCTGGTAACAGGTTACTGCTTGAGATCTAATTTCCTGCTGGGCCGTTAGCTGCATAACTATTAAGCATATGGAGTGCATGTGAATAATAAAATCAATTTCTCTTTTACTACTAGATGTAAAGCAGTGCCTCTCATTTCAGGGAAGAAAACTAATGAGGATAACACAAAACAATTCTATAAACTACCTTTTCACACTTTTCCTGTCTGTTTTGTGCTTTGTGATTTTAGAATATAGCTATTTATTACACATAGTGAAATAAATACCTATGTTTTTGTTTTATTTTATTTTATTTGTTAGAGAAAACCCAACATCGATTAGCTGCCAATGCTAGGACACAGGGAAGGCCACTGCTAGGGGATAACAGGGTATGTAATAGAGCTAAAGATTTTGCAGGCTTTTCAGTGAGATTTAGATGTAAGTGCCTTTAGGCTAATTAATGTGTGGTGCTTACAGGAGCTAGGCAGCAGTTGAGTGGGAGTCTGTATATAGATTGGAAGTGATAGTAATTTGAAAGGAGAATAGGACTTTTGGGGGCAGAGGGAGAGGTAGTTAGGGAGAAACATGAGGCCTTTGGACTACAATCTTACACTAAAGTGATTTGGTTCCAGTCTGCTGTCTAGGTTAAAAGTGGAGATCCTGAAGTGTATATATTAATCAGGTGGCGAGTTCTTGCTCATCTTGGTTTAATTTCACTGTACTTTGGGACTGCTGAAAATGTTTTTAAGAGATTGGAGCGACTTTCAATGGGCGCAACCATATTCTGACACAAGGTCAGCTGGGGATTTTATTATTATTATTAGGATATTTATTGAGCACACACCTAGCTTCAGGAAGCAATGGCGCACTTCTACAATCATAGGGGGAAGAACACAGTGAGGGAAGCATAGAAAAGGGAAGCATGGAGTTAACAGGGGAGTGGGAGGATGGGCAATTGGCAGAAAGGGATCTACCAGCAACTAGGGGGGGAGGCCGTGCAGAACAGCTTACAGAGTCTCTGGTAGTGTGTGGAGTGCAGAATGTTTGGACCCAGGTGATTAGGATTAAGGGTGAGGCAGCGTTGATAATTGTACTTTTGTGTCTGTGGATCTGAGCATCAATGGAACTTGCTGATATTAAAACCCACTTGGCAAAAATCGGGTTCTGAGGTCCAGTTGACTCAAGACATTTGCAAGGTGAAAGGCCTCAAATGGCATTATTTGGAAAAGATAGTCAATTGGAGCCCCTGCAGTCAAAGACTGTCAGAATATGTTAAAACAAAGTTGCTCAAACATAGAGAGCTGTAGCTCAAGCATACAGTTCACCAAGAATTAGCTTTTATTTTAAATGTCATATAGGTATTCTCCATAGGAATGTGGAGGAGGTGGCCAGATGACAAAGGAATGACCTGTCCAAATGTTTGTGTTCTTCTGACTCTAAGCAAATAAAAACACAAGTCCCTTTTGTCCATAGATCAGCATATGGAAGGCTTTGAGCCATATGGATTAAGCCCTTACTTATACGCCTGTCCATAAGCGTCCTGTCTAGGTTACAAGGTCTGTTCTGGTCCTTAAACCCACATGTTGCCACTCAGCATGCTAAAGGAATTGTACTGGCTCCTTTGGTGCCCCTCTCCATCAAGGAACCGGCATAGTATCCTTTCCAGGGAATGAGGATAACAAGAGAAATAATTCCCTCTGAGGTGGTTCGTGCAATTCCAGCCAACAATCCAGTTTATAAAAAAAACAGGTCACCAGCCGAACTCCAGAGCCACTGTGAACGTCATGATCCTGGTGAAAACCTGGGGAGGTGAGTTTAACCACCGCTTTGCCCCATCTGCTGCTTCTTAGTACCACTTAATTCTTTCTACATCAGTATTCCTTCATTCTTTGGTCCCCCTATCATCTTGGGCCCTCCATCAGCTTGGAATAAGTGCAATCGAGATTGAAGCCCAGTCATCTCCCTCTTGACCCTCCTGATTGCTGTGGATTACAATCCATGCAGCCTTCACAGCCATACTCCTTCATGGTAAAGCACCCGCTGTGCCCCAGGCCCTCTGAGTTTGCATGGTGTCGTTTTTTGCCACAAGCCCTCTGCACCATGGATGTAAAAGAAACACTAACTACATGGTACTGAGAGAAGCGGGTGTGTCCTCATTATCCTAGCAAAGCACACATAACATCAGCAGTTGGTGATATCATGTTTGCATTGTAAGGTAATGGATCTCAGTGGCACTTTCCTGAAAAACTAGTTTCATACCCAAAAACCTTTCACTCTAGAGCAAGCCAAAGGGTGGGAGTTCAGTTTCATTCACACATGGACTGGGGATACAAATTCCTCACAGCTCTCTCTCAACCATGCTCACCAAATACATAATAGTGCAGTAAATTGTCCTGCATGAAGACTGCCTACCATAGTGCTTCTGGTCACTTTCTCCAACAGTCGAACCCTCTCAAATGACTTTTCAGATTTTCATGACTGGTTTGAAAATAACAAGCTGTTAGAAATCTCTACACATTGTTTTCAACCTGAGGTTAATGGGTAATAAATGTTTACGATCCAGCCATTTTCAATCGTGCACTGCATCCATATATCATCCCCTTAGTGTTCCATTAATAAAGTGCTAAAATGCACCTGCCTCCCAACACTGGTCTGTGTTCTACTTTATCCATCACCTAAAACCAAGATGCATTTTGTATCTTCCAACGGCTTTACATCCTCCACTTCCACTTCACATGATAAGTATCACAGTTACATGCTTAAATTGGGAACCCTATACCAATTACAATTAACCAATTAATTAAGAACATTATAGTTCCATTTGTAACAATACTATGGGTGGACATCCACAACTGACTGAAATCGAAACCCCAAATTAAGCCCTTTTCTCTGCTAACAAAGAGTGGTAACTGGGAGGACTGCACTCTATGACCCTCACCTTCTGGGCAATCCTAAGAACATTGTTTCAGTAGAGTGTGCACAAAAACTATGTAAAATATTCTTAGTCGCATTAGCTTTCCTTCCAGATACCTTTGGTTTGGGTCTTTGCTGGCCTTACCATGTTCATGTCAGCAAAGCTGACATCAGTGCTGATGTCAGTTTTGCTGACATGAGCATGGTAACGCTCTTCTCACTCTATGGTGCGGCATTGTGCCAATATGTCCCAAGACCTCCAGCCATCAATATTACTTGCATTACTCTTTCATTACCACTACCTTACCCAATGGAATGTTATCTGCTCATTGTGATCTTGCCGCTGTCAGGCCCTAAATCTTGTTTGGTTACTCATGTTCTCTGTCAACAGCAGTAGCAGAGCTAGGATGCCACCTAACTAATCAGGACTGCACTTTTCTGGGTTTTGTTATTCTCATGCTACCTATGAATGTACAGTTCTTGGACTGCTCTTCCCTTTTTCTTTTCCATAAGCACTGTGAAGGGCTTCCTGTATTGTTCACGCTATATGAAACTACCAACTTAAACCTGTATCATTTCCCAATTAATTGATTGTTTGAGGTCTTTTGTCCAAACATTGCAGGCACTCAGTAAACAATGTACTAGATTCCCAGGCTGTGCAAGTGGTGCTCCCTCTCTAGATTTTACAAGCAGTGCTTTTGTATTATCTTTTGTGCCCAGTATCAAAAAACAAATGCTTTCGAATTTTTGGCAGACCTCCAAACTCTGAAAATGCAGTAATGGAAATCAGAATTGCCTAGGTTTGATCCAAACTCTGTGGATTCTTGTCACCAACGGCACAAACCTCCGACCGCCACAATCACCCCACCTAAACAACAATCTTTGCCAATGCTGACAACTTTGGTTGATGCAGAGACATAGAGAACTTGGTCAGGACTCAGAGGAATTTCTCACAGGCCAACAAACTCCAGTAGATCATTGTGTGTCTTTTAAAAAGCCTTCTGGAAAGTGGGACAGCACAACAATCTAATTTAAACATGTCATCCCCTTCAGCAGAGGGTATGCACAAATCTGATTCCAAAAACATTTTTTGAAGAAAAGGATTAACTAGATTAGAGGTATGTGAAAGAAAATGGGCACCATTGTACACAATGAGGCCCGATGCCCCACCCCTTATTATGAAACGTGTGTATACATAGGCACAGCTGTGTGCAGCAAGTGGTGGGGCAGCAACCATTACACAGGAGGATATGAACAGGTAGGCGTATACAGAAGCATACAACAGCCTTCTTGGGAGGGGTCACTAGCAAGTGGGGCCAGTTAAGGTTGGTTGCTCCACTGAAGGTGGGTGAAATATTTTCCCTTTGGCTGCATTATCCACAAGTTCCTATTATCCCTCCTGCCTCCATGTCAGCATCAAATAACATGCGTAGGCCCTGCTAGACAGGGCTGCCAAATCAAGCAAACTGAGGAGAGGGGGACACATTAGAATGCTGTATCACTTGAGTTCATACTGAAAACTGTCCCTTCCCAGATTTAAAATTGCCATTTGAGCATGTCTGCCCTATTGGTGTACCCTGCATTCCCCTTCTGAATAAACCCTTCCCAATCCTTGTGTTCGTTGCCACTGTGCCAATGTATCCATTAATGTGACTTACATTACTCCTTCATATAAAACTAACATGGAATGTTATCGGCCCTTTGTGACTTCCTGCTGTCAGACCTTAAGCAGTCTTGTAAGTAAGCGGAACTAGGACGCCACCTAACTAATCAAGCCTGCACTTTCCTGGGTTGTTATTCTCATGGTCCCTATGATATACATGCCTGGTACTGTCACTGTGCAATTGGCTACCCTTTTTGATCTTCCCCTTTTTCTTTTCATCTTCCATAAGCGCTGTGAAGGGATTACTGTAATGTTCACACTATACAAAACTACCAAATAACTTGTATAATTTCTCAAATAATTAATAACTTAGGTGTTTTTGTTCATCTAATGCTGGCACTCAGGAAACAATGTGATAGATTCCTAGACTGTCCAAGAACCAAACAGCGCTCTCTAGGTTCATGTATAGTACATTTATATTACCTTTCTGTTCTCCACAATATCAGAAAACACACTTTAGAATCTTTAGCAGAACCTCAGAACACTGTGCCATGTGGCTCTGGACCCTTCAAATGGAATTCCCAGAATATGACATAATGAAAAACAGAAATGCCTACACATTTGATCCAGAATCCTGTGGATTGTCACCAATGGAAACAAGCTCCAGGCCTGTCACTCTGCCCCATCCAGAAAACAAGCTTTGACAATGCCAGCAGCTTCGGGCTGGTGCCTAGGCATCAAAGGGAACTTTGTCAAGACTCAGAGGCATTTCCTCACAGGCCAACTAACTCCAGTGAAACATTTTGTATGTTTAGAAAACCTGTGGATAGCGGGGCAGCACAGTCAATCTAACTTAAACATCTAATCTCCTTCAGCAAAGGGAAGGGGCACACATCTAATTCCAAAAACATTTCTGAATTTCTGAAAGCATTGAAGAAATGGTTGATTAGATAAGAGGATTATGAAAGGAAATGTACATCTTGACTGTTATCTCTACCTAGCTGTCTGCTCATTCTCCGAAACACTCTTCTTGGGGGTATGGGAGCACTGTGGCAAATGGGACCAATTAGAGTTTGTTGCTCCTCTCATGCTGGATGAGATATTTTCCCTTTGGCTGCTAATTCTTAGGCTTTTTTTTCTTTCTGTGGGCAATTAATTAAAGATTGGGGAAATGACAACATCCTCTACAGGAATGTTGACAAAACCGAGACCACCTGCTTTGGCATCCTGAAAATGTTGCACTCTGGTGACCTCTGATCCTGTCCAGCCTATCCAACTCCTTCTCTCAAAGGTAAAAAAAACTCTGCATTTTCCCAGGTGACCAGGTCCCTTTCAACCCACACACTAAACTCACATTTCCAACTTTATGTTAACCACTGGTGCACCACTTTTTTAACTCTCAAATGTATCTGTCTGGACCACACCTTACGCTTGTTGTTGTTTCAAAGTAGAGTGCAATCTGAATTTCAAATTTACTCAGTTCTTTCTGTTGGATTTCCCTTCTTACATTAATAAATGCTGAGGTCAGGTCCACACATGCAAGATTTACTGGAACACCATCTCCACAATCATATTTTGCACATAGGAGGTACAGAATATAACCCTATTGTACCGTGCCCAGAGCTTCAGTAAAGACACATTATATGTCTGACAGAATGTTGTTAATAACTAGACATTCCAACAGTCTCCAATATATTATTTGTTTTGTGATTTAATTAAATGATGACATGGAACAATATGATGTTGATTCTGTACACATCCCATTCTTATATGTACTGTAATAGTGATGCTCCATTCTGCTGTAATCCTGTTACGCTCTATAATCCTCTATACATCGCAATAACAACACATCAACAGGGTATCCCATAAAACAGGCATATATTTCAATAGGTCTAGAGGTACAGTTTATAGGCTGTGACACTTGTAAGAAGCTCCTCAACGTTCACACCAGACAAAAATACAACTCACAAGGGAAAAAGGCCCAGCACAACTCTTGCAAGAAGAACAAGGTTTATTTCCATAAAAAGACCAAGGCACGCCAGCAAAAATCTCTGCTGCAATGGAGCACTCTGACAAAAGCAGCATAAACAACAATTTATAAAGGCACACAGTATCATAAGTGACATAGATTACATAGGTTATAGATCCGGTTGGCTGGTTGGTGCGACCCTACACATATGCCGCCTGCTCCATAGGGGATGGCAAGCCATTGGTTCCAGCTTGTCCTGTCCATCTTCTTCCACATTGAGTTCTTATTGGTATGTCACAGGGTGTGATGCTCCTAATTAGCAATTATAAGCACAAATGATAGCATTCCCTAGCTATGGCCTAATGTGCACCTTGTAATGCAAACATGGGCGCAGGGGATACTTCAAGGTCACACTTAACCCCAGATCAATCCCAGACGCATCAGCGCATTCCCAAATCTTCGCACCCTGGTTTTAGGTTTGTTACTTTTCCCCCTGGCACCTCGCAGCACAAATAACAGGGGTCTGGGACATTGTGAACTCATGTTTCTGCTGTGATCTCCCGGATAGATTTGCAATCTAACAGTTTTATGGTCGGTTATCTGGGGCTGGCTGGTACCTTGGAATGCTGGGGTCTTGAGACAGGGGCATCTGAGCACTCTAATTTAGGGTTTGGACTGGTGAAGGGTGGAGGCTTGTGCCTTCCTTCCCGTCGGATAACTGCTCACAGGGAGCTCTCAGCCCCCTCATTAACCTTGCAGGGTGCATTCCTTCTGGGTTTCAAGTGCCAATAGTATGAGACAATGAGAGGTTTATGAATCTCTGCGGATTTGGCCTTTCTCACTGCCACCTAGGCTGAAAACCGACCCTGGATTCACAGACGCATTTCTATGTTCTGTGCCCAGGCCTACTGTCTTGGCTGTAGCACGGCACCAGGCCTCGATTCCAAGATGGCTGCAATTTTCAAAGATGGGGTTTCATTCTTAGTGCAATCTACACCCAATCGCATAATAACCTATCAATAATGCAGCTTCAATCAACACCCCCATTCCCCTGTAACCTCCCCAAGTATCCACAACACACTCTTAGGCCTCTGCCGCATTTGGAAACTCTAGGGGTCCTGGGACAATCGTCCCTGCTTCCCAACACTCTTGCCTCTTGCTTGAGTGCTTAATGCCTCTCTAAGTCCCTTACAGTGATGTTTGAACATTTATAATTTCTCATAATCAAGCACTCCCCTCTTGTGATAGCCTGAAGTATCTCATCCTCTCCAACTCTAGGGAACACTAATGCCCCCCTATGTGTGCCATGTGTGCCATTTACTCCGGAGAGGATTTCCATCTATGTTTCTGTGGTCAAATGTACTGGGAGTTCTGTGGTTTGCTTTTTTATTTGGGTGTTCTCAGCCGCCAAATTCAAGTAGCTGAATGAATCATTTACCCTAGTTGCTGCTTCAGTCTTGTCCCATTTTCCCTCTTGGCAGATGAGTTTCCTTTATCTAGGAGCACATTTGTAGCTCTTTCTACAAACTTTGACCTTTTGTTTGTCTGCTGGGCAAGCCTTTGATGTTTCTAGTAGAATTTTTTGTTTTCATTGTTACATTCCTTATAACCAGGATTACTTTCCTTGGAACTCATGCATACTTTCCACCTTAGTCAATAAAGAGCCAGACCGAATGCTCAATGCACTAGACGCCCTTAAATGTTCTGTCCTTCTCTTGTCCAAATCCAGACAGTCTACTCTCAATGCCTACACTATTCTAAAGTGTAGCTTATCCCACCTCTCTATCATGCATTTAATGTTCATATTTTTATGATTATTTGTTAAAACAGGATAGGAGAACATTTTTTACTGCGTCTTCTTTGTTATGTGCCAATGTCGATATGAATGGATTATGGTAATTCTCACTTTTGTTTCCAGCCACAAAAATTGTAATCACTTTCCATTGTGATAGGAAGACCTAAAGATAATCTATTATATTTCTTGCTCTGCTGTTTTCAAACATAACATGACCTGGGCTATCACCAATGAATCGGCCATTCACTGGCCATAGTACCCCTTCTAATAATATTGTCCATATGCCCAAACCTTTGTATTTAGCTATCAGACTCATGTGCAATATCAGAATCCTCATCTTCAGATAAATCTCCTATTAGTTCTGAGATATCACTTCATTCTTCCTTTGGATGGAGTTATTTACTTATGATGATCCAGGGGGCATTGTAATGCTATGCCCAGGTTAAACTAGTAGCTTATTCCTACCTTGAAGTGAAACACACATTTGCAGTATATTGTGAGGTGCGTTACACATGATCCCATAGCTAACTCCCCTTATTCCATTCATATTTTCTCTTTACAACCACCAGATATCATACTCATTTGAAAAACACCTAATCCAGACTGCTTTATTTAATTGCATTAAGGCCAAGCATAGGGAGTCCAGGTTGGGCTCACAGCTAATTGCCTTTTTATCACAGCCAAGTCTACAGTCACGAGTCTATGGGCCTGGCTCCCTAAAGCATTGATATCAAGGAAGTCTAAATAGCAATTCAAGTCCCTGGACAACAGCCACATAGAACAGCAGACAACAGAAGCGGTTAGACACGAAATCCGTCTATGTTCGAAATCCACCTAGGGGACTACGATATACTTTGTTTACAAGAAACGTGGCTAACAAAACCACAAACCTTAGATGGCTACGAACTCTCCCTGGCGCCAGCCTTGAAAATCATGAAAGGCCGTCCATCCTCTGGCCTCCTGACAGCTATCCGCATGGGGCATGGCTTACAACTGGAAAAAGTTCTAAGAGCAAACCAACATCTCTTAGCAGTGCTTTTAAAATGGTCCCATCAAAGTGACCACGACAAGAAAGAACAAAGCACATCTCTGGCCATCCTAAACATATACTGGAATACAGCTAAAATAAAAGCGTCTACTTTTATCAGAGAAATGGCATCAGAAATCGATGAAATTTTGACAGTCCACCTAGTGACGCACATATTAATTTGCGGAGATTTAAACGCTGCATGTCCACGGCAAAAACTGAAAAAAGCTCAAACTCCAGCCGTTCTCAGAGGTATGCAGTGGCTTGACCTTATGAAATCCAGACAGTTTCAGAACTTAGACATGGTCTTCCCTGACCAGTCATGTCCACCGACTTGGTCCAACAGGGTCTCCGAATCATCAATCGACCATATATTTGTCTCATTACCATTCTTGGACCTGATTTCAGTCTTCAAGGTGAAACAAACAATAGCCAGTGACCACAATCCCTTAATTGCAGCATGGCCCAACAACCCAGTTGAATCGTTGATCTATCAGGCTGAACTAAATACACAAGGAAACAGATTACGCCTATCAGCAAAAGATATTCAAAACCTATTAAACAAGTACAACAAGGCCAGAACAAGTGAATTGGAGTTTGACTATGGCCTCCTGCTAACAACATCCAAGAAGCCCGGCCTCACAAGATCTGGCTCCTCATCGGTAAAGCACTCGTACGACACACGGCTAGTGGAAAAACGACGATAATACCGCAAAACCATTAGAGCTGCCGCCAAGTTCGATGTTAACCAAGCGAAAAGCGCCAGAGCGAAAGAAAAATCTACTTACTGCTCCTGGCTAAAATCACATCAAAGAATTCTATACCAACAGGACTCGGAAGCAACACTGAGAGCCATCTGTACAAAAAATTCGAAAGAATTTTGGACATTACTAAACTCCAAGTCATCCACCAGAAGTGTAAACATCCAAAAAGCTATTGGCGAAGTAACCTGGGAAAAGTATATAAAGGAAACCTTCAGACTACCTTGGGGCCAGAATCCCTCTATGTTAGAGAGCCAAGATTTACCCTGGGCTAAAATTAACGACCAAGAAGAAATCTTCGACTTAATAAACAACTTGAAAAACTCAAGGGCTCCTGGACCTGAAGGTATCACAAACATCGACCTGAAGTCCCATCCGGAAGCCTGGTCCTCCTTCATAAATCAAGTTTTTTCAAGATGCTCAGAATCAAAATCAATTCCTGCTTCTTGGACAACAGCTACGATTGTACCAATATACCAGAAGGATGGTATTAACGATCCTGCTAATTATCGTCCCATAGCGCTCCTTGATCCGATAGGAAAGCTATTCGGTTCTTTGCTACTGAAAAGGTTCCAACAGTGGGCCCTGGACGCCGCGTGCAAGGATCCATTCCAATCTGGATTCAAAAAGAACCTTGGAACTACAGTCAACATCCTTTTAATAAGCATATTGAAAACTAAAGTGCTTGAAGGGGGGCCTAGGTTACATCTGGCCTTCATTGACCTTTCCCAAGCATTCGACAGAGTTGACAGGACTCTCTTATGGAGTAAACTGAAAAACTGGTCCTGTCCTGAAGCCATATTGAACCCCATCAAAGCGTTGCACACGAACACGTCAGTCCGAGTCAGACTGAACTGCCAAGGTTTACTATCAAAACGTATTGCGACTCAAAGAGGAGTCAAGCAGGGGTGTCCTTTGGCCCCCACACTCTTTCTGGCCTACCTTGGTGACTATCAAGCATCGGAAACATCTGTGAGATCGTTCCCTCCCCGAATGGGTCAACATACTATCAGTAGATTACTCTACACTGACGATCTCATACTGATTGATCAAACGCCTATAGGATTACAGCGCCAACTTGACAACTTGTACGACTACGTAACATCTAACAACCTGGAAGTAAACAAAGGTAAAACAAAAATAGTTACCTTGGAAAAAACAACAAAGAAAACGGAAAAACTAAAATGGTTCTTTCAAGCGGCGGAGATCGAAAAAGTCCAAAACTTCAAGTACTTGGGCATCGTGCTGGACAACACCAAAAAAGAAACAGCCATGCAAGAGCATCTAAGAATAAAAACTAGAAAACTTGCTATGCAAGGAAAAGCAATTGACCAGAAGCTAGGCCAATTTTCAACGATCCCAGCGATCGATTTTTACAAAATGAAGGTGGTTCCTGCTTTAACCTACGGTACAGAAGCGATGATACTGCTCCCGTGCGAAATCTGGTCCAAACTCGAAGCTTATTACTGGCGAACAGTTCTTGGTCTCCCAACTTCTACGCCCGTAGCTTCTATTTGCAGAGAACTGAGTCTTCTGTCCCTTCAAGGGACTCTGAATTACAACTCCTTAAGACTTTATAGAAAAATCCTGCTCCCTGAAAGTCCACTGCTATATGGACTGATCAAAACAGAACTAGCAGTCGAATCAAATAAACCTGTACAAACTTGGAAGTCATACATCTCAGGGCTTTTGAAAGAAATCAAGTGTGACGAAGACGACTTGATCCAAAACCCGGTAAAGATCATGAGAAAAATCAAAGAGTTAGACTGGATCACGACGCTCGCAAAAGCTTCAGAATATAAACTAACACTCCACTTGCCACCAAACACAAAGAAACTGAATGAACTACAGGGATATATCAAACAATTCCCCAACAGAAAAGCAAGAAACTGTATTTTACGAGTGAGATTGAACTTGCTACCTACAAACGAAATCAGAACCATCAGGGGTTTATCAAACTCACCACACTGCAGATTATGTCGCAACACAAATGAAAAAGAGGCAGTTCGACATCTCCTCTTGGGTTGTCCAGAAACAAAATCAATCAGGACACCCTATATGCGGCATTTTTCTTCTGATCCTTCTCTAGACAGTGAATCTTGTTGGTGGTCAAGAATGATTAGCGGGGATAAACCGACCTGGCTAACGGCTACCTCGCAACTTGTGCACCAAATCATGGCAAAATTGGACAGCTTGGCTCCTCCGGTAAAAATCTCTGTAAGCCAAGGTCCCACAATCGGTTTTCCAATACCACGAGACCTCTAGGGAACCGATACTAGTGAACCGACACCCCGACTGATTGTATCTTTTTTTACTCAGTCCCAGCCGAAGAGGCCGTAGAAGGCTGAAAAATTCAGTAGTCTTACTTCCTTTTTTAAAAATGAAATCTGCACAAAAGACAAAATGAGACACAGACTATGAAAAGTTCTATGTAAAAATCAATTTTTATTTTTGATTTATACAAATAAAATAAAAAATAAAAATAATAAATTGCCTTTTTTCCACATATGATCCCACTCTGACGGGTGCTATCGATTAGGCAAGTCTTTCATTTTTTTCTTTTTGTGGCCCTGAACAAAAAGGGTATGGGACACTGGAGCAATATGGATACAGAATGTTATTCTTTTTCCTGTGCTGGAGCATGGTTATCATCTGGAGCAGGCAGGCAGGTGGAGACACGCACCCTCACAAGCAGCTCTCTTGTACTGTGGTACTCTACCAATTCGGTAAGGGGACGACTGTGGGAGTCATGGGCAACTCTTTCTGCCTGATTGGGCCCAGGTGTGATGCTGGAAATGCATTGGAGGGACAGAGCCTCCATTTCCTTGTCCTTTATTGCCTTATCATGTATGTTCTGTCTTGTTTTCCACGCAGGACTTCATGTGGGACTCCTGGCGGTGCGGCTCTTCCTCTTTTTGGTTTGGTGAACAGACCCTTGGGATACCCTTCGGGCACCCATGGGTGGGAGTACAACCCTGTACTCCTAGTGTATGTTTTTGTGTACCTCTATGTGGCCCATAGAGCAGGGTACGGGCTGGTGTCAGCTCTGTGCTGAATTTGACAGGTGCTCTGAGTATCCTCCATTTTGGGATACCCAGGGCCTGTCATTGGAGTCAGTTGATTCCTGATAGGAAACAAGATGGCCCCGGTGGCCTCTTGCTTTCTATTGCCTGTTACCTTGTATTCCGAAGTCCCAGGAAGCCCTGACTCTGTCCCTTCACGCTGACTTGTTGTTGGGTGGATGTTCCATATATGCTGTTGTGGAGAAGTCCAGGCCAGACCGTCTGGAGCCTTCCCAATGACTGTATGTTGTGGGTATGCCCGTGGGGTGGGACCTGGGTGAATGGAGTGTGTGACGAATATGTATTCCGTGTTATGGGTGTCTAGTATCTGGTGTCTGAAACAATGACTGAGACAGCCCTGCCCGAAACTTCGTATGAATGCAGTGTGTAGTACTGAATGGCAGAGTGCTTGTCCGAATCCACATTCCGTGTTGTGAGAGTCTGGATGGAGAAGAATGGCCTGAATGCACTGTGCGCCTGATTGGCTGCCTGAATGCCCTTCTGAGTGATTGGTTGCCTGAGCGTGACTCAGGAGAGTGAATGGGAGATCAACAGTATATCTGGGGGCCACTCACTGCTAGAAATTGTTCAGAAGCTGAAGTTGATACTTGATGCTTACTCTCAAAGCTGAGCCAGAAGAAGGTGAACCGATGTTCCCTTCATTGCAATCTGAAAGCTGCTGTGCCTTCAGGAACTGATCCAAGAGAGGACCTGGCTAGGAGACCTCTTCACGAGCTACGAGGGACCCTCGTGCACCAGCTGATCTTTGCCAAAGCTCCCTGGTAGACAGACCTACGAAAAGGGAGCCGACCGGAGAAGGAGACCGCCGAGGAGAATGAAAGAGAAGCACCAGACAGCCGTCCACCATCAGCAACCATCGTCGCTGAACGGAGCCGCAGTTCTCCCTTTGCCTAAGAACACTTGATCCAAGGACTCCCTTATTCATCACCGTCGACCGCTTTCGTCCTGCCGGAGAAAGTCAAGGCCGCCGACGACCAAGGAGAATCCGCCGATAGGTTTCCCGCCACCCGAAGACCTTAGAGACGTCGACAAGGCTACTGAAGCCAGCCGTGGTCCCATCCCGTTTGCCGACGCCAGACGCCGATGACCCGACGCTCTTGCTGGGCCAAAGTTCTTCATTGACTCTTTGCAGCAATGAACTATCGTCATCGAGGTGCACTGCACGCCTCTTCTTCACAGGATGTTTACAAGCTTTCATCAACGAGCACCGTGAAGATCGTAGCTGCTCCCTCAACAACAAGGTTCACCTCTTTCTTTACCGAATCTCGACGACCTGCGGCTCCTGCCTTAAAGGTAGTGCGCTCAAGAAGGGTTTGTCGACGACTCACCGAAGAACTGTAGGAAACCAGGTACTTTTGGGCAGTAGAACCTTTATAGAAGGAGATAAGACTCTAATAGACAATACATGGACTGGGCTTGTAGTGCATCATTATTTAAAGGTTGCCCAGGAGGGGGGAACCTCATACTGAACTGTGCCTGGCGGTAGGGGCCCAGTATTCTGCCAATTGTCTAACCAACTTGTTTTCCTCCTAAGTCTATGGTTGATATCGTTTTGCTGTGTTGATTCGTATGCTATTTGAACTGAGTACAGTTGATGCATTTTAATGGAATCAGAGTAATAATGGTAGCACCTAGAACTGTATATATTTACCATTTTAGAATTGTCGGAGCACCAAGTGTGTTAATGTGATTGTGTATATAACCTGAACCTTATTTATATAAAGACTGTGTTTTCACTAACATAGTGTGTGGACATTCCTTTGTGGGTGCTTGGGGACTACACTTGAGAGATAGGCCTTGATTGCTTGCCCACGTTTTACCAAACAGAGAATCTTGGCTGTGGTCCTCTGTGCCTCTCCTCTGCCATATAGAGATCAGGAGTACAGACACCCCCTACAGTCTTTACACCAGGCATGAGCATGGATAATTGGAGTAGGTAGCAGGCAGTGTGGACCTGGATTGTCTTTGTTTTCTCATGGGTTGCGATGAGCCAAACAGCCAAGAAATATGTCAGTTTTCCTTTTCTTTGCTGAACCCAGGAGTAGCCACAGGCAACAGGAAGGATTTATTTCTCTCACTTCATCCCTGGATGTGGGGACAGGCACACCACAGACCTGGCAACTCATGTTGTGACTGTAATGACATGACGGACACTGGCTCCCTCTTGATTCCTTGCGCACCCATGCACTATTTACTGGATCTGGGATAGCATAGGACTAGGGCTCTAGTGGTCATTAGGCCAGAGGATATCCAGGAATCAAGTGCCCAGCTAATGGCAAAGGTCCCACTGACTCAGACCGGTTCAAAGGATGCCACCCCAAACACCAGGTGGTAGGTAGAGGCTGAAAATGGTGTTCATTTGTTTACTTTTTTTCCCAAAGGACTTATTATTACAGAAAGCAATACAGAAAAAAAGAAAAAGGAAAGTGTGTGTAAGTGAAATACACCACCAAGCAAAGAAAGCATACATATTAGCTCAGCATACATATTAGCTCTGTCACATGAAGGAACATGTTTCCCAAAATAAGTGTGTGTGTGCGTGTGTGTGTAGACCGGAGGTGGCACTGCAGTCTTCAACACACACACAAGAATTTAAACACACTTCGGCAAACTGATACCCAAACTAGCAGCAGGAAGAAAAATATTTTCTAAAAAGAAAATGTGCTAGATGAATACAAATTATGATGCAATGCAATTTTTTACTTTTATTTAAATTAAATTAAATATCTTACTTCTGCCTGTCGTATATTTTCAAAATGTTCGTTTTTAGGTGTTTTAGAATATAGTTATAAACTATTTGATTAACTATGTTATTTCAGTGCAAAGAATACTATACTCAACATTGCAGTATACTGATTGGGTGCAGCTAAAGAAAACCAATCATATTGTGACTTTTTTCTTTCCCTGCAGTTTTTTTTAAATCAGCAGTTGGTTTAGCTGCCTGATTTTCAATACAGTTGGTGTAATGTCATGTTAGCATTCATTTATTCAGAAGCTTGGAGCATTAACGTGGCTGCTGTTAGAACATTTCACTATGATGGTTGTTAAATGACATGTGGTAGGGAATTGCCAAAACAAAATGATGCCACTGTATCAGGGTTAAAAACACTAGCAGGAAAGCAGCAATTCACACTGCAGATGTATTGGTTTACAAATGTCTGTAGAGGCGTTGGATATGACATTTTTCATACATTGCGCACATTCCCCTGTACCTATCCCAAACAGGTAAATCCTCTATGTGAATCAAAATGTGCTTCCCATGGTGGAATAACAGCCATCTAGCCACTTAACATCTGCAATTATGCTAAAATATGAAGAGGGGATTAGACTGACGACGAAGTCCCCATAGAGATGGTGTGCTGTGAAATTTAGTTCCCCAAATGGATGGTGTGTGATAAAGTTGAACTCCCCAAAAAAGTGGTGTGTGCTGATGTTTTCACAGCAATTGTGTGTGTGATGATTCTAAAGTCTCCACAGATTGTTTGGTTTAAATGTCTTGTGTGTGATGATACTGAGTTACATACCAGATGCATTGGGATTATAATAAAAGTACCCCAAGCAGATGTCTAATGAAGAACCTACCCAGTTTTTGTGATATGCTATATATATGCCCCCACAATGAATGTCCATGGTGATACTGAAGTCTGTGCAGTGATGCTGTGTGAGGATGTTTAAGATGCCAAGTGTGTGACGATATTGAAGCACCATACAGGGATAGGGTGTGATAACACTAATATTTTCAAGTGGTGAATGGTGGTGTTGTAGAAATCCCCACAGGGAGTTGGGTGCAGATATTGAGGTCTCCTAGGGGCTGGTGTGTGGTGATAATGTTGACGTCATCACAGAACTGATGATATTGAAGGTCTGGTGATGCCAGAGTTCTAATGGTGCTGAAGGTCTGATGATGTTGAAGTTCCCACCAGTATTTGAGATGATGCAAAATGTCCAAAATAATGATAATTATATTAACAGTCTGTCTGAGAGGGTATGTCCTTATATTGACATTTCCATTGAGTTTGTGTGTAGGGTTTGGGTGATTTGAAACAATGAGGTAATTTTAGTTAAGATCAAAGGTTTTGGAAGCGAAACCAAATTATCACAAAAAAAAGAAAATATTAATTTCATTGGGTTTGTGTGTTATAATATTAAGATGAAAAAGGGTTCATGATCGTCATTTATTTGCAACCTCCAACATAGATTCTGGGATTATATTACAGACACCACATTATTTGTGATTATGTTAAGGTGTCAAAGGTATGGTTTGTGAGGGTGCTCAAGGCCCTATAGAGATGGTGTGATAATATTTAAGACACCTTAATGGTGTGAAGTTCCCAGAAAGATGGTGTATGAGGACGCTGAAGTCGCTATAAGGAGGGCTTGTGGTAGCATTTAAAGACTCACAAGTATGCTCCATAATAAAACTAAAGTCCCTATGGAATGGAGTCATATTGAAACTACTATGAGGATGGTGTGTTATAATATAGATGTCACCCAGGGGATGGTATTGAATATAAATGAAGGCCCCAAAGGGATGTTGTGTGACAATGCTGAAGTCTGCGAAAATATGATGTATGATAGTGTTGGAATTCCTCCAGTGCATGGGTGAGGAAACTGTGAAGAATCCTGCAGATCCTTCACTGAAACCCTGCCTAAAGTCTCCTCATGGGTGGCATGGGGAAGGAAGATGCTTCCTGATACTAACCATGAGGGTGGTGTACTGCAGGAGGATCACCTGGGAGGAGACAGGGCTCAGGGTGATGAGGAGATTCTGTGGGATGAGACACAGTATTTTTCTTCTGGAAGGAAGAATCTTCCCAAAGTATATAGAGAGGTGATGGCTTATTGTCATTTTAAAGTCCCTAACTCTCATGTTAGATCTCGAATTATGAACCTTAATGTTGTAACATCTGAACAAACTTTACCAAAAGAAAGATCCATTTTGGTATCGCAAACTAAGCACCTTCCACAAATCCAAGGATACACTATAAAGGAATGTGGAAATGCTGTCTTCAATAAACTAGTTTCCTCTGTAAATGCTAATCTGTATAGCCCCTCTCTTCATAACTTTAAGGGAATTAAACCTACCCCTAAAATTACTTAAAATATGCTAGAACCTTACTTTGTTTAAAGAAACTACAAATCCCAGAATCCTAGATAGACTGAGACGAGGAAGAGGGCTGAGGAGGCATACAGTTGTCAAAGTCGGGCAGTTAAGCCTAGTAGCCATTGAACTAGACAGGCAACCACACCTGAAAATTATCACTGAACCTGGGAGGCATAAAAAGCGGAATGAGTTGAAGGAGCTGTAACATTGGCTGGAGTGCAGGCTTTGGCAGTGGAAGCCAAAGGAAGACACAAAGCTGGACAACCAAATAGAAGTGGGAGAACAAGAGAGACACCGGAGAGTTTGAACCAGCAGATTTCACCTGCTTGTTGTGAGAGTCCTGACCTGCCAAACTCTGAAGTGCAGAGACTGCACAGCGGAAGACGTGCTGAAGAAACAGTTTTCCCCATGTGAGCCTGATTGCAGTGGTTGCCAATCTGCTGGCGTGTCGGGGACTGAGGCAAGAAGTAATTGGCAAGCCAAGGGTCTCGGGAGTAAAAGAACCTCCCCCAATCTATTGCCGGACCAGAGACACCTGTTCAAGAGAAGGGTGTGGGTTCCTAGCGAGCCATAAGCAGTAGAAGTTGTAGTAGAAGTCAGGAAAGAGGTGTGACCCGCAGAGAAAATGCTTCAGAAGGCGGTGAGTGAAGCATGGCATTCTAAAGCATTACGCAAGACTTGCTTGTAACAGTAACAAGCTCCTTTGCCGCTCGTGTAAGACTTTCCGCGAGGAGAGGTGGACTGCTGTATTAAAAGATGCTTTGAATAATAGAAATGTAACGCACGCATATAGAGGAAAAGGCTTCTTGCTCATGTAGGAAGCTAACGCTGTTACAGCCCATTGTTCCACAAACTGAAGACTGTTAATGTTCAAGGTGTGGACGCGTGTCCCTGGTTAAGAAAAGGGAACCCTGCGAAGACCATTGCAGAACACTTAATGGGAAATCTACATTAACAAATGGTTGTGTGTGCCTTTTTGGGATTCCCCAAAGAGGTCTAAACTCTATCCTTTGCTGGGATTACAATTACACAACCATTTTGAAAGCATGAGAATTACATCAAAGAGTGGTGGCATGTGCCTAATTATGGTTTTTCCTGAAAGAATAAACCTTAAACTTTGTATACAAGTGACATACCTTTCTTTCACAAGAGTATAAAAGACTGAAGAAGAGAGCAAGCATTGCCTAAGTCTAGAGGTACCCCATACCAAGAGTGGAACTGAACCTTTTCCAGAGTTGAAAGTAATCCAGCAGTATTGTGAAGTTACTAACAATCCAAAGGCCTAAGACACAAGTGCATAAGTATTTCCTGAAGCTAAGAGAGTGACACCAATGCCTCTAGATAATTGTATGGGCTAATAGCTGGAGGAAAGGCAAAGGTGAAGTTGAGGAAGGGGAATTGGCAGCTTGTAAAGATTATACAGAAACATACTTACCCTGTAATGCCCAAGAAAGTCACGGCCAGAGAAGAGTAGGCAAGCCCAGATTGGTGTCATGGCAGTTAGACAAAAGAGGCAGAGAGGCTGTCCCTTTGAAGGAAACTATTCAAAGGAATAGTGTCTTGCCTACCTGAGGAGGTTGAAACATTTTGAAACTCTGGCTTGTTGAAGTCTGTCTAAGAGCCATTGAAGCTGTGGCAGTCAGTCTAAGAGTCATTGAAGCTGCAGCAGTGGTCCTAAGCCCTGGAACTAAAGAGGTTTATCTGGTTGTCAGTAGATGTTACGATGCAGTTGTTGAAGCTAAGGTGAAATACTGTGAGACAAACGGTGCCTGTTCTCATGGTAAAGCAATCATTGTTGAAGTAGAAGTAGCAGTATTGAAAAGGCATCCTGACAAACATACCCTTTTGAATGTCAAGACTATAATCCAGGAAGTCCTAATTGTTAATCAAGAACTGTGTAACATTAACAGTGTGGACATTGTAATTTTCTTTTGACTGTGGCGAATCTACCTATGGGAGTGATAAAGCATTGTGGCCAGGATTTACATTGTGGCTATTTTTCCTAGAAGTGAAAAGCCCTACCCACGTCATGAGATGTGTTACCAGTGGAAGCTTTTCTTGATTTACTTTTATTTTGACTTTAAAAAACTTCAAGAAATAACCTTAGACATTCTCTTTCTATGAATGAACAATTTTATGAAGTGACTTTAAATCCTGGGGAAGGGAGATCACCCAGGACAGGAGAAGGGCCTTGAAGAAATTGTATATAATTCATGTCCCGTTGAATTGCCACGCCTTTTATTTATGTATGTTGTTTAGTGTGAGGGACAGTTGTCCTATGTTAGAGTGTGTTCCCTTACCTTTTAGAATAGGCAGGGAATTCCTCAAAAGAGTAGGGAAAGTGAGGAAAATGAGAGAGAGAGAGAGAGAGAGAGAGAGAGGGAGGGAGAGAGAGAGATAGTGTGTGTGTGTGTGTGTGTATGCCCCCTACTCTCTGCCTGGAGAAGTGTCTGACCCTCAGAGATTTGGAGGCAGCAGAGCGAAGGGCTTGAGAAGGAAGTTTATTTAGGAAGAGAGTGTTGGAAGTAGTTCGGGCCCCGGCTCCAGAAAGCCTTGTGGATGATGCAGAGGGTCTTGAACTTTATCCTTGCAGCCACCATGAACCAGTGGAGAGATTTCAGGGCTGGAGAGATACAGTCGCTGGGCTTGAGACTAAGGATAAATCTCACAGTCCTGTCCTGGATTAGTTGCAGAGGGCAAAGAGTAGAGGAAGGCAGATTGAGAAAGAGACTGTTGCAGTCGTCCAACCTAGAGAGAACCAGGGCTCTGGAGACAATAAGCTACTTGGGGAAACTGAGAAAAGGCAAAGTACCTTTGAGGAGGTGCAGCTGGTAATGGGCCTTCTTGGAAAGGTCAGTGATGTGAGGAGAGAAGGAGATACTGGAGTCAAAGAGGACCCCAACGTGTTTTGCCTCACAGGAAGGTGAAAGAAGAGGGCCCATGGAAGGTGGGCAGAGTGAGAGAGGGAGGGAAAGAGGGAGCAGGGTTCCCGATGAGAAGGATCTCTGTCTTACTGGCATTAAGGCAGAGATCATTAGAGGGGCACCACTCCTGAATCGTGGAGAGACAGTCAGGAATGCACGAGAGAGCGGAGGAGGCTGTAAGGAGCCTAAAAGAGAGCTTGGTGTCATCCGCATAACACTGAAAGTTGGAGCAGAAGGTAGAGATTAGGTGGGCCAAAGGGGCCACGTAGGGATTGAAGAACAAGGATGAGAGGTTGGAGCCCCGAGGAACACCACATGTAGAGAGAGAGAGGTGATGGAGAGAAAGGACACAAGTTGGACCTGTGAGGGTCAATCCAGGAGAAAAGAGGTCAGCCACCCCAGGGCCTGCTCCGTGAGGCCCTGATTCTCACTTTGTCGATTGATTAGGTTGGTGTGATTGACTGTGTCAAAAGCAGAAGAAAGGTCAAGGAGGATGAGGACAGAAGGGATGCTGGAGTCGAGATTGGAGAGCAAATCTTCACAGGTGTTCAGGAGAGCAGTTTCTGTGACTCTGGCTGCTCTGAAGCCAGGCTGATGATCATGGAGACAACCAACAGTTTCAGTGTGAAGAGTAAGCTGGGAGATGGCCAGTTTTTCCACAGGTCTGCCCAGGAAAGGAGTGAAAGGGATCAAGCAATAGTTAGGTGGACAGGTGGGATTGACAGAAGGCTTTTTTAGTAGGTGGTGCATAAGGGAGTCCTTGAGGAGTAGGAGAGAGAAGAAAGTTCCAGGGGCAAAGGAGTGATTGCAGAAATTCGCCAAGGCTGGAGTGAGGGTGTCAATGTGGTCCATGATGATTCTAGAGGCGCAGGGGAGCACCTGTTTGGACTACACTTCCATACGTCCGACTTGTCTCGAAACATCGTCAGGTATTATCAGAGAGAAAGAGGAGGAGGGAGGAGGAGAGGAAAGGCTATAGGGGGCTGAGAGAAGGAGAGGAAGGGGCGAGCGAGGACAGGATGTCGTGAATTTTAGTAGTGAAGTGAGAAGCCAGGGCCATGCAGAGGCCCTGGGGGTTAGGATGATAGGAGAAGTGGAGACTGCAGAAGAATTGGCCAGCTTCTTACAGATTTTAAAGAGTTTGGCCGTGTTGTTAGAGACACAGTGACGTGGGCTTAAATGTGGAATTGGCCAAGGCTGCAGTGAGAGTGTTAATGTGGTCCTAGTAATGACACCTATCTTACAGTGCTTAGAGGATGAAGCCAAATGTCAAACCTGAATCGCTGTACATACAAATGTGATATAATACAAACTTCCATCTGAATATGGGAATATCTAGGCTACAGTTACATCAAAACATGGATTATTTTTGCACAAAATAATAGATGCCAGAAACAAAAAACAATCAAGCTCATTCTAAGAAGCTTTGGGTCTGATTCATCCAGTCTATTGCAAAAATAGCTTACTATAGGAAGCCAAAACCCACGTTGAATAAGAAAGGCTTGTGGCAAGGGGTATTGAGAGGGAAGATTTCATTTCACTAGAGTTTACGAGATAGGCTCATGGTTCATGACCCTAGATACTGGTGGAAGTGGACATTTGTTGGAAGGACATTGACATTAACTATGTGAGATATCCAGTGTGTTCATTCCCCCATATGTATCCTTTTTCATGGTAAGTACAATTGACTGTCAGCAAGATCTGATCTCAGCCCAGCTGCCCTAGCTGCATCAAGGGTGCCTCATGAACATATCTATTCCCTCCACACACAAACTGAAAATGCGATGTTTTGTGTCTCCTATTCTCGGTGCCACTGACGCAGTGCAAAAAGTAGCAGGGGGGCCTAACACATATTTTTCCCCAGGCCTCACTAAACCCTTTGACAGCCCTGCATCCAGGTTAATTCCTCCAAAATCCCCCTGGAGTCCGATGGACACCTGAAATGAGGGCTAACACCACCGTTCTATCACTTGTAATTGGACGTATTAAGTAACATTACAAGCGACGGTAACAGTAATTGAGTTTCAGCAGCCAAGCTTGTACTAAGGCCCATTGTGCTATTGGGAGCTCTGACAGTGCAATCTGGGAAATGTAGTAAAGGTATTGAGACATCCAAGAGACATTTTGAGGATAAAAAGATCGCTGACACTGCATTTTCTAATGTAGAGAATGTATCAACATGTCCAGAAAGACATTTGAGAAGGGAGACCAGACACCACATAAGGGTAGATGGAGTGAATTTCCCAATGAAAGACTTTTTTAAGAAAAAAAGGCCATTCATACAACCATTAGACAGAAAATCCATTCTGATAATCATATTGTCACATTGACTATCCCTTTATGAAATTGTCCAGCACTCCAATATTAATGACATCACCTACGAATGTTTGGGCAGTCTTCGAATATTGCTTGCACATCATAGCATATGAAAGCAGCTCCCTTAGAATTGGCAGCCCGCTTACACTTTGTGCACCTCTATATAATGCTAAGTAGGGCTGTATTTTACTGTGCAGATGTTTTACTGTTTCTAAAAATGCCAACTTTCAAAGGTATGCTCTTGTAGAAAAAGGTAGACAAAGGGGTTTAAATGTCACTATGATCCAAAAGGTTGTACTTGGAGACAGGGTCTCTTCACAGTACCTTTACATTTTCTAGACTCTTTTGCAGTAGTCTAGCAAATGTCGAGGCGGTTGAGTCGATGGAGCCCAACTACCAGTTGGTATTGAGTCAGCTCAAAGGTGCAGGATCTTGTTGGAGTTGGCGTTCGAGACGGTCGAGACAATGGCTTGCAACAGTTTGGAGGTGGCGATCGAGTCGGCAGAAAGATGTTGGCTATGCTGGGTTGAGTTGGCATTCGAAACAGGCGATTTGATGGCTTCCAACAATCAAGTCGGCACTTGAGTCACTCGCTCTCATGATGATAACCTGCGATCGGTCTGCTTCAATGGGTCGAGCTGGCATCAGGATGGCTCAAAGTGCTGCAAGTTATTGGAAGTTGCATAGTATGCCCAAAGCAGCACTGTGGATCTTGTGTTGGCTCAAAGTGTCTCGAGTATAGACGATCCACTTGAAGATGTCTTGTGGCAATGATTTCAAGCTGCTACTGAATTTATGGGTTGACAGGAGGCCCAATACAGGTTCTCCAGGACAAGGTGAGTCCACTGCAGGAATTGGGCTGCCACCTACACTGGGTTCTCCATCTCCAGTGAACAGGGTACTGGCCCCGTGCAGGCAGCAGAGAGGCCTTTGTCCACAGCAGTTAACCCTCACTTTTTCATGGATGTTTAGGGGGCAGAGTTTACCTCTGCCTTGGATGCCTTCTGAATGTACCTCTTTGGTAGAGGACTTTGCAGTAAACTGTACTCCCAACAGAGGTTCACTGAATCCTTCTTATTGTCTTTAGAGTACAAAAAGGAAAGATCACAGGGGTTGGTTCAAGGCAAGGTTGCTGTTAAGGGACCCAATACATGCTGTTGAAACAAGTGTCCTTTGCCTTCTGACATCACACCCAGAGTGCCTTGTCCAGCAATAAATGGGGGGACAGAAAGTTGTAGGGAGCCCTAACAGATACCAAGATGGTCAACCCATTTCTCTGCCCCCCTCTCTCTTCTGGCTACTCTAACTCTGTCCCTGTTAAGCACAAAAGTCCCAGATGAACTGATTGGCCTTCTTCCCAATCTATCAGCCAGCGAGAAATGCAACTTACTCTGCTAACAGACAGATAGGGCATAAGAAAGTTAAGGATGTGCGCTGCCAGGCTCTCTCCAATCTGTAATGGAAACACAATATATGGTGAATCATAAAGCATGAAATAGAAGTCCCCTTATTACTCTAATCCCCCACTGCCCTTATTAAATATCTGGAATAGGTGAGGAGTAGGTCCAGGCCAGTAGAATTAATGTCTGACTGATTACAAACTATTTTGGGAGTGAAGAAAATGAGAAGAGAACCAAAAATAGGACGTGAGGTTTCTAGCACGATGAGGGTGAACAAGAGTTAGTCTCATCCAGGCATCCGGTTTGTGAATGAGCCTTCTGAAAAACCATTGGGTCTTTTTGGTCTCTGTGGACATTATTTAATGAAATGTCCTGTTTGCCCACAATAAAAATAGTTGCTGGCTGCCCGCCTTCTCTCTTTCGCAGCTGCGGTTAACAGGCCACTAATTCTCCTATTTGCATTGGCTCAGGGGTGGTTCAGTAGGGTTTGGACTCCTGCAACTGGTCGAAAACCGAGGAGATGATTTTCCTTCCCCATCCTCTCAGTATGGCTGGTATCGACTTGGGGACCAAATCTACCAAATTAGGATAGGAAGTAGGCATGGGCAGTACCACTGATAACGGGTCCTTATTTCCATCGTTGATACCCCTATAAAAGACGGCAGCCTTTTTTTTTGTTCTAGCTAAGCTGTCTCTGCTGATAGAAACATATTGTATAATCTAGGACACTGGTGTCGTCCTTTGTCAAATCAAGGAGTTCCAGGTCTCAGGCTTGGGCCCTGAAACGGTTTTCGACACCTTCTTCATTTCCCCTATCAGTGCATATCCCGTCTGAGAGAGGATATGGCTTGGATAAGGGCCATTAAAGGGTCATCCACGGCCTCCACTATCAGTTCATGTGGAAAAGGCCCATCAATCTGTTAGGCACAAAGGTCCTAGTTTAAGTAATTGGCTCCCTTCTCAATCCATTAGCCAGGGAGAAATGCAACTAACTCCACTAACCGAGCGATTGAGCAAAAGGAAGTTAAGGAGGTGCGCCACCCAGCTCTCTCCAAGTTGTAAAGGAAACAAAATATACTGTGAATAATAAAACATGAAATAGTATGCCCCTTATTCCTCTAATTCGCAAGTCCCCTTATCAAATACTTGGAGTAGGTGAGGAGCAGGTCTGGTGAGTAAACTAACAGTCTGATCATTGACTGAGGGTGTTGGGAGTGAAAAAAACAAGAAGAAAAAAAAGGCAGGGACCTAAACCCAGATGGCACAAAGATGCACTATATAAGGGGGAAAAAAGTTGCCAAGAAACAGTCACCAAGAAGAACCCACGGACAGTTCCATAAGAAAAAACAATCCAAGGCACTAAATCCAGAAGAGGGTGTTCAAAAGTTCAATCTTTTTTGCAGAAATCCAGGTTCATCCACTTATACCCACTCCCTTTTGCTCTAACAGTGTCTGTGATCCCAACTAGTCGAGGAAGCAACAAACAGGCATTAGAGCAATCCAAAAGAAGATCCAAAAACCAAAGAAAACGGTTCACCAGCTCCTCGATATTTGTTACACAGTTGAGGAACGTCGAGAAGCAGCCAGGGCCAAAATCCCTGCATTCCGACCACATCCTCTGCCTTCCGAGACCAAGGCAATGTAACTCATCAGCTGATGCATGTGCGGCATGCTTGGGAAACCGGGAAAGGTAGTCGCCTGTGCTGTGCTCGCTCTGCTAGGTGCCACTGCAACCGCCATGTACGGCGGCAGACACTGTGGTGCTTGACAGACCCCTTCCTATATCTCTTGACTTCAATGGGACTCCAGTGGTCAAAACCTTGTTAGTGTGGCTTTTTTATGTCAGTGCTGCCTTCGAAGCACCTACTACCACAAGGGTTTATGTACCTTAAAGAAAGGTGTTACCCTTTCAGTAAGAGGGTCAAATGGTACAGCTGTGGAGACAGTCAGTCCAGAAAGCTAACACACATTGCTCTGTCATAGTTGTGCCCTGCTCATAGTACTGACACTAGTATGATATCAAATTGCTGTGGATGTATAAATGTGGGATCGAAGCAGTTCCATGACACAACTAGGCATGGATTAAATGTACAGTTTAATGTGCCATCCGGCTGCATAGGTTACAGAATTAGTATAAGTTGTATCAAAGGAGCAAACAGTTAAACAGCCACCTCTACCTGCTGCCAGCAGCTGCCAGAAATGTGCTTGTGACATTTGAACCTGAAGCTGGTGCTGAGGGTGTCAGGAAACTATTTTAGCAAATGCACATGTTTGCTTTATAATTTTAGAATAGAGCATTTATGAAAGTTGGTCAGATTAGCAGACCTACCGTGCAGAAACAGAATTACCTGCATCATTCTATTTAATAAAAGTCAAAAAGGCTCAGGCTATCCCACCCTCACCAGATGGCATTCTGCCACAGAGGCATGAGGTAACTATGGCCTTGACTGCAATTCTGAAATCCTCAGGTGAAAGGAAAGTATTTATCTTCTGGAGATGTGCGTGTTGATATCACACAGTTTAGGGCTTTTCGGTTGATATGTTTCTAGTAAGAGATTACTGTTACTGAACCAAAGTGATTTTGCACATGGGGCCAACTGAGGTGCAAATACATCAAAGTGCTTTTCATTCGTCCACCCTTGGATGACCTCCTATTTAGATAGATAGGAATTCAGCTTTGCTGTGGCTGAGTTTCAGGTAGGTGCTTGTTATTCACACTTGGATGGTATTGAGGGAATTCTGTGGCATGACATCTCTTGAGTACAATCACAGTGTTCCATAAAGAAACTGAAGATGACTGGGGAAAGTACTGATCACTGTAGTACTCAGGTGACTGGTTGATGGGCGGAACTGAAGTTATACGTCTGAACTGCTATGCATCTCTCCAAGAGATAGAAGACAAAACAGTTGAGGACTGTACCTACGAAGCTCATTCAATCTACGAGTAGGCTTGTATGTTTGCAATGGTCAACCGTGTTCAACTTGGCAGAGAGATTAAGGAAAACCAAGAGGGAGGAGTCATATCTTTTTTTTCTTTATTGAAGTCTTTATTTTTCTTTATTGAACACATTGTACATGTTAAATTCACAGTAGAGGTCAGTAAAACTTTGTTTTTTTATAACAAAAAAAGAAGGTCAATGCAATAGACCAAATCCCTGCAACTTGTTTGTCACCTCTCCCCCTTCCCTCCCCTTCAACCCTCTCCTTCCCCACTACCCTGCCTCCCTCCTCCCTCACTCTTCCAGTTAGCAATTGAACTGTGATAATCATGTGGGGAACAATCAGAATCTCACAAAACCAGACTTCCATTTAGTGGTTAGGCATACCCTGGCTGCTAATAATAGGTTCTGTGGAATGTGTGTGAGGGTAACATGGGAATCCTCCTCATCGGATTCCACCCCAAACAGAATTAGGGCTGTTGTGAGTGCTATAACAATCCCGTCTACCTCTTGGATCCACCCAGGACCTCTTTCCAGTAAGTTTTCACTTTGCCAAAACCCCACCATTGGTGCCAGTAATCGCTGATTTCTCCACAGCCTCTCCAACAGTGTGGGGGGGGGGGTGCTTGGGAACATCTTGGAGTCATATTTATTTATGATTTGGAAAACATCATGTATGACCTGGATGTCACAGTTTCCATGTTGCAACTAGGTCTACATCCACATTGGTAGTCATGTAGCAGGTCATATTGGTTAATCCAATTATAGAGTTGATTGGCAACTGCCTTCGCTATGATTTCACCAATGATCCAAAGGATATTGATTGGTCGGTATTTAGCAAGGTCGTCTGAGTCTGGAGTGGGGTTACTGAGGATTGAGCACATCAACCCTATTTTTAAGGTGCTCTGAAAATTGGCCAGATCGATTGAGGCATTGACTTTTTGGAGTCTGGGATAAAGATGGATTTTGAGAACTAGTTCATGATGTCAGTGGTAAGAATGGCAATATACTATAAAGAGGGAAACCCAATTTTTACTACCTTGGTAGTAGCTCTACCTTTTATCGGGGAAACAATGATATTGAACATAGAATGTAGTTAGCTCTCATCAACAACTAACAGTCAACATTCATTAAATTTGCGCTGTAAAATGACTCTTCAATCATTTTTAATAATCAATTTCTATGAAAAAACACACATTAGCTTAAAAAAGCGATGGGCCAATCCCTTTCACTTTACATAAAACAATCATACGTTGTTAAAAACCAGACAATTTAGTCATGACACTTTGACTTTGACACAATCTAGTGGCATCTGTCTAGTCGACGGGTAGTTTATTCATTGATCAGTGCAGGAAGCAGTTGCTGTCTTGCACTGTTCATGGATCCTACGTTAAGGTTGCTATATCGTCAATCTAGTGTTTATTCTAGATGGGGGAACTCAACATGTTTCAGTTCTCTAAACATTTTACGGAACTTTCTTCAGGAGTAGTGTCATATTCTAAAAAAACAACAACTTTGACAACAACATTAGCTCGTGCTATCATTGCATATCTCTTGAGTTGATGGTTCTTGTTGCCAGTGTTTAATATCGAACTTGAGTGTTCTTACTGTAGCTGTTGATATAGAACAAGGATATATAAAAAAGATGTAGGCTTTAAGTTATTTTTGAATCTTATTGATAAATATAATTTATCAGAGTTGGCTAGGTTAACTACGTAGTCTTGTCGGGGCGAGTGGTTCTTAGGGAGGTATGTTCCTGTATTAGGCAGGATATAGTTCTCTTGTTGCGTAGTGGGCTTTTCACTGAGTCTACTGGGACCTGCAAGTTTAGTTTGCATTAATTAGTATCTACTGTCAGTATAGACTGGCTTGATATCTCGTAACGCATGTAGTGAAATCGATGGTGACTTACCTCTTTTAGAGAGAGGTTCTCTAAGACTTTGACGTTAGTTAGACAGAGATGGTACTCTCAGGGGTTCTGTAGTAATCAGTCCTTACGTTTTGTCCAAATCATCAGAATTGAGGGGAGCGCTCAGTTATGTCTAAAAATATATGGGGTGTGATTACTATTTTTGAATAGGGCTCTATAGGATTCTTGTAAGCATGTAGCTGTCATCATCGTACTCGAGCTCACCTTATTGTTTTCATGCAGTGGCCCGGGCGACAGAAGAGCGTTCGTTGCTTTTCTTAGTTCGGTCCTCTTTAGTGAAAATGAATTTGGAAGCAGTAAAGTGATTCTGGAGGAAACAGTCAAATGACACCAGTGATGACTGTTAATTCTTAATAATTAAGGGTCAATGGCCTAGTTAATCAACATCTCGTGACGGGGTTACCCGTATTATTATTATTAAGAGTTCTGAATTCCAAAGGTTTTTTTTTTTACCTTATTCCATTTGTCTCTGTGCGTTCAACTCTGCACGCTCCGGTCGTAGAAACCTCAAGACGCCGTTTCAGTGTAGGTTCTTGAGTGGGGAGTGCTAAATAGGATGCTGAGTCCCTTTTCAGTGTTTATTAATGTAGTCTATTCTAATTGCGGTTGCCAAACGCAATGTGGACTGTGTGGCAAGGAAGAGATAATTAAGGGGCTACTGACATCAAAGAAGCATTCGTCCAGTCATAGATGTTAATTACTTTCATCACAAACTCAAAAAAATATGATTTAATTTAAACGTGCAGCCGCGATGGAGGGGCCATGTAGATTAAGTAATCCAGAGTAGATTCATATCTCTCTAGTAGTGTTAATTATTATTCCTGTGTGTACCTTATAGGACTTCTTGGTGGATCTATTTTTAGAGATTATTCTAGAGGAGGCTAATAGTCGAAATACGGGTTGAACTGATAGTATTGGCCTATATTAATAGGTTGAGGCCGTACAGTGTATACCTTCTGGGTGGGTATAATTTGCTGATAGATGTTCAGGTAGGCAGAGTGATCCATTTACATTTTATGCCATTCTATTGCTCCGTTGAGCCCTCTTTTGTCACTTTGAGTCTGGAAAATGAGTCTTTGCTCTTTTTCCAGTAGTATTTTTTTCTTTTTGATGGGATCCATTCCTTTGATAGTTAGTAGAACGGTCCATTTCAGATCTTCACTTGAGTGATTGTGTTCTAAATAGTGTTTGACCATAGGTGCCATTAGGGGTTTATTTCTGATACAGCTTCTATGATCTATAATTCGGGTTTTTACTTTCCGAATTGTTTTGCCTATATAGTTCAGGCCACATGGACATGTTGTCATGTATATGACATAATCAGAAATGCAGTTGGTCAGTTGCATCTGTTTCCAGGGTGTGGTGAGACCTATCTCAGCTTCTTTAGATTTTTTAGTAAATTTATATACTGAGCATTGTCCGCAGGGGTGGTGATTTCTAGCTCTAGTTGTTTACCTCTGAATTTGCTACTGTTTACCCTGTTTCCAATGGTAGTAGATTTTCTGTAAGCAAAAAGTGGACAAGGGAGTTTGTTAATGGATTGGTCAAAAATCTTCTATTGTTTACGCACTATATTTGTTATGGATATAGAAAAAAAAACCTTTGGAATTAAGAACTCTTAATAATAATAATACGGGTAACCCCATCACGAGATGTTGATTAACTAGGCTATTGACCCTTAATTATTAATGATGTATAGTCATCACTGGTCTCATTTGACTGTTTCTGTCATCTGACGTGCCGGATGGCGGTTACTTCCGCGTTGGAAGCTCCATCGCGGACGATTGCAATACTAGTTCCGGCACGTTTATTTCCATCTTTGCGGTGCAGGTCTAGTTGTTACACGTCCTGGCGGCCGCCGGGAAGTATTTACTTGTTTCACTTCCAGCGACCGTTGCGTTGCAACCCCCTTAGTTTAGGCTTTTCGCTCACCTTTGTGTAAAACGCTGGTTTTCCTCTCTCTCGGCTTCCTCCTAGCCGCCCTCTCTTCACGCGGATTCGCTCTGCTGGTGTTTCCGACCCTCATCCTTTCACACTGGTCCACTTTTTTCTGCTGCTCTCTCCTTTTCTCAGCCGGCGCTGTTGCCACTTGGACTTTCTTTCCTCCAGCTACTGCTTTCAGTCGAGCCTGCTGTTGTTCTCGGCAGACTCCCCTGCTTGGCGCCGGTTCCTGCTCTGCAGCCAGTTCGCCATCGCCAACACCGCTCCTCAATACTTCCTCACCTCATTTGGAATGGAGTTACTACAAAAGGATTTTTTCTGCCATTCCGGCTTTTTCCCTTTAACCTATCTGACCACGAGAACGGGGCCACAGGACTGCTGGTTAAATAGCAGTCACTGTGGCTTCCTCTCGCGGCAGGCTAACCTCACAAAAGAAAGAGAAGGATTACCTTACACGTCGGCATCTCAGCCCCGAAGACTTGGAGATCAACTTCTCAGGTGAGGAGGAAGGGCTAGAAATTACAAACTGGGACAGTTTCCTCCAGAATCCCTTTACTGCTTCCAAATTTGTTTTCACTAAAGGGGACCGAACTAAGAAAAGCAACAAACGCTCTTCTGTTGCCCGGGCCACTGCATGAAAACAATAAGGTGAGCACGAGTACGATGATGACAACTACATGCTTACAAGAATCCTATAGAGCCCTATTCAAAAATAGTAATCACACCCCATATATTTTTATACATAACTGAGCGCTCCCCTCCGTTCTGATGATTTGGACAACACGGAAGGACTGATTACTACAGAACCCCTGAGAGTACCATCTCTGTCTAACTAATGTCAAAGTCTTAGAGAACCTCTCTCTAAAAGAGGTAAGTCACCACCGATTTCACTACATGCGTTACGAGAGATCAAGCCAGTCTATACTGACAGTAGATACTAATTAATGCAAACTAAACGTGCAGGTCCCAGTAGACTCATTGAAAAGCCCACTACGGATCAAGAGGACTACATCCTGCCTTATACAGGAACATACCTCCCTAAGAACCCAACAAGACTAGGTAATTAACCTAGCCAACTCTGATAAATTATATTTATCAATAAGATTCAAAAAGCACTTAAAGCCTACATCTTTTTTATATCCTTGTTCTATATCAACAGCTACAGTAAGAACACTCAAGTTCGATATTAAACACTGGCAACAAGAACCATCAACTCAAGAGATATGCAATGATAGCACGCTCTAATGTTGATGTCAAAGTTTTTTTTTTTTAGAATATGACACTACTCCTGAAGAAAGTTCCGTAAAATGTTTAGAGAACTGAAACATGTTGAGTTCCCCCATCTAGAATAAACATTAGATTGATGATATAGCAACCTTAAAATAGGATCCATAAATAGTGCAAGACAGCAACTGCTCCCTGCGCTGATCACTGAATCAACTACCTGTCAACTAGACAGATGCCACTAGATTGTGTCAAAGTGTCACGACTAAATTGTCTGTTTTTTAAACAACGCATGAATGTTTTATGTAAAGTGAAAGGGATTGGCCCATCGTTTTTTTTAAGCTAATGTGTATGTTTTCATAGAAATTAATTATTAAAAAATGATTGAAGAGCTATTTTTACAGCACGAATTTAATGAATGTTGTCTTAAATTGTTGATAAGAGCTAACTACCATATAGTGGTAAGAATGGTCCTCACAGGAGGCCAATGTTGATGATGAAAGAGTATCAGTGAAGTCCTTGTGAGTAAGGGTTGTGAAGGATGTCTGGTGTTGTGTTGCATGAGGGCCGATCATGAGCGGTATGTTGCCTGATTTCATATATGTTGGTGATGGAAAATGTGTTAATTGTGTTACATTTTTCTGTGGAAACTGTAATTACTGTATCAGTCAATGTCCTGGAACAGTGTTTGGCTGGCACAAACAGGGCTTGATTCCTGTTAACAGGTTCCATGATAGCCATGCCGAACACAAAAGTTTAGCTTCAGTGATGAGTGCCCAGCATGTACTACATCATGCCATTAAGGTGAGGAGGTGCTTGGGTTTATGTGTTTCTCACCAGCATTTTTCTTGTGTTCACATAGTCTTATGTCTACCAGTTCCTTCATGGTTTGGTTGAAGGTTGATAATAAGGCGTCAACATTGTAGTTTGTTTGCTGGTATTACAAAACTGTGTTCTAGGGTATCTGAGGGTACGTTCTTAAATGAGCAGCATCTGACCCCAATATTCTAGAATGCTTTCTACCTACATTCATAGTTGCCTCTGCAAAATGATAGGTACACATTGACAGACTAAAGTTTCATCGGTGTATAATAAACCCGCTATCTAAGAGTTTCATAAACTATAGTTAACTGCATGTTTCTGTAGCAAATATTTTGTCAAATCTGACAGGAAAAGACGACAACATGTGGGGCAAAACATAGTCCTGACCCAATTCATTAGTGACACATGAAAGATAAACAAAGGTTTAAAAATCGATGCTTTGTATTTTTAATTTGGGTGTGGTTATTTAAGTGGAGAGATAAAGCTTTGCTATAAATAGATCCCTTAAGATACGTCAAGATTCTAACTTGGCCCGGGGAGTGCCTCTCTCTACTTTATGAATTTCTGACCACACGTTGACAAACCAGTTTAGAAGATCCCTATGAGTCTGTGTTCTCTGGTCCTGTGCAATCTGTCCCGAAGCCTTGTGCTGCTCTCAAGCTAGGTCTGTTCTTTAAACAATAAAATAAAATAAAATGAATGGTGGAAAAGCACTTCTGCAAACATGCCTTTTATACATGGATAAGATTTTTACTTTTTCACACTTAAAACTCTGCCAGTATAGGTTTAATTAAAGGGTTTAAAAAGATGATCTACGTGAGCAGCCTGTTGTATGATTTGTAGTCATTGTATTCCCTCTCCACAAGTCTGAAATTAAATAACTATTTAGTATGCTATTAAATATAGGATATAAAACTTAACTCATTATGCCAAACACACCTTTAAAAAATGTGTTAAACTGCCTGGACCTGGGAATTTTGTCAAGATTAGTCCTGAGACTTGAGTGGATACTTTGGAGCCTTTCTTTACATACATATTGTCTGTGTCCTAAAATATACTGCATTCAATCCCCTTCAAAGTCATACAACGCCTGTAACCACAGCATGGGGACATGACCATTATTTTGTGGCTTCATAGAAATAGAGAAAAGGGGGCATAGTCATGACAGGAGCCTGAGTGAACATTCTCCATGCAGATCCCCATGCTGATCTAGGCTGGTTTTATTATCGTGATGGGTGAGATAAACAACTTCAAGTTATGGGGTCTATGGTTAGAATGCCAGAGAGACATTGTGGAGTAGTTTAGTAGATGCAGTGTTACTCTCATGTACACTATAGAAGACACTGCTGGTGGGTCACTGGATTAGACTATCCCGGTCCAGTTCACTCTCCCATGCAAGGAAGACTGCTGTCTGAATGAGGAATTGCCTTGAGCAAGATTGCAGCTGCAGTTGTAAGCATTGTTGATTGTTGCTGGAGGAGCTTTGATGTACTTGTGTGCTGGGGCACTCACAGGATAATATCTGCTTCTGGACCCCTGATTGATGGAGCTGATGAGCGTTACCACCATGGGTGGGTGCCAGCTTTCATTACAGTTCCTAGAAAACTATGACTAACCACACAAGTAAGGAGGCAGCCTGGCATGTGTGTACTTTAGGTGCTGGGCCACGGCTCCAAATAAACTGCCATTTGCATTGTACCTAACCTTCAGGACCCTTTCTGTTCTTAGGCACTTAAGCAGCGCCAAACACACTGTTGAACTACTGGAAAATAGGATCTACATCCAATGACTGTTCGCCTCGAGAGCTCCAGCATTGACCCCGATTGATCATGATTCAATCAGGCATGATGGACAATGGTCTTGCTCTTAATGACTCCAGATAGAGTTGATGAGAACAGGTACTGCAGCCCGGCTCAAGAGGCTACACCCCAAATACTGGGAATTTGTTACAGCTGGCTGCTCTATTACTACGCTTCCCAAAGTAAGGGCACTGGGTGTTGTCTTTGACCAAGAACTTAATATGAAGGTGCGTGTTAACAGTCTTGCCTCTTCCTCATCTTATTGTTGACTCAACTTAGACCTTTAATGAGCCATGACAATAGCATGACTATTGCTAGAGCCATTTGTGGCCACAAAATAGATTATTGTGCCAGTGTGTTGAAGGGCATCAGGAAAGGAGCACCCAGCAAACCTCAGACCGTTCAAAACAGCGCTGTTCGGGCAGTAGAAGCTCTAGGCAAAGGAGCTCATATCTCTGAACTAAGAGAGCACTTCATTGGCTTCCAGTTGATGCCAGGATCACATTTCGTCTGCTCTCCTTAACACATAAATGCTTGAAGGGCCTTAGTACAACTTATCTGTCAAACAGGCTATCCTACCTTATTGTCAATCAAAGAGCATTTCACTATATTGCTCCCAAATGCTGGAATGCCCTACACCTCGAACTTAGGGCATGTGTCTCTTTTGGCTGCTTTAAACGTGGTTTAAAGACTGCACGCTTTTCTTGACTCTTCATGCTGCCCCTTTCCTGATATGTTACCAATCTGTTTGGTATCTTTTCTGTTCTATGTCACGTTTGTCCTGTTGGTACTCTTATGCCTCCACGCCATTTCGTTCAGCTCTTTACACATAATAAATAGAGTACAGAATATTCACTATTTTGTGTGGCTCCTCCTAAGTAATGGCCAATCTAGTGAAACAGCAGCAGTATTCCAGTAAGTACACAGTATCCGCACAGAGTAGAGATAAAGCCGAAATAATATTGACACCAGGTCATAAAGTAAGAGTTTAAGAAAGAAAGACTAAAAGGACAGCCCCTTTTATCATCTGAACATCGAGGCCATTAGCTTTAAATGAACTGGAAGCACCCTCATGACTAAGCCATGATGACCCTCATTATGTCGGCTTGCATTAAAGAAGAGACTATCTTGTTGTGTGCTAAAGCTCATATCCCCAGACAGAGGCTGAAGCACTGGCAAGAATGCTAGTGCAATCAAAGCATCACCTAGAGTATCCTTAGAAACAGTTCTGCTCTAAGCAGCCCAGAGCTGCATAACACAGATTTCATTACATAACAGTATGACACTGACTGACTGTGCATGTACGCGTCATCTCGAGACCAGCGTCATACAACCTTCTTTCACAGGCCCACACACACAGCACAAGTCCGACAACAGTCAGATCAGCTGCAGTGGCCTGGACTGCGCTGCAGAGGGATCATGATGAATGGATCTCAGCTTGGGAGACTCAGCTATGGCCTGAGGGCAGCCAGGGCCGGCGGTGCCGTGAGCACAGACAGGCCAGAACCTGTCTCCAACAAGAGATGCCGCAGTCGCAAGGTTAGTCACTGTGACACGTCTGATAGCTGTAACTTACTCAGCACTGCCTGTCGCAAGACCCGATATTTGCACCTTTACTGGGTCTTTTGCAGCCAATTGGAAGAGCTGCAGCAACTCTGGGCCTGCTGTGGAAAACCTGGAGACTCCAAGCTCTTCCCCAGAGACATGGAGAAGAGCATTAAAACCCAGAGTCTCCGGGCTAAACCTGGAGACTAGGCAGTTCTGGTGTGTGAAGGAGGGTGTTACGTGTTCCACATGAGTGGGAGGCAGCTTTCGGTTTGTAGAAATGTGTATGATGGGAACGATATTCTCCAGACTTTCCAAAGTTGGGTTCTGTACATCCCCTTTGTGCTGTGTTTCGTCCAGTAGGTAGCTGTTGTGCCAAACAGTGCAAATGAACTTGGTCGCACTCAAGATCTGAATGTTCTTGGGGAAAATGGAGAGCGCTAGAAAGTAGTATTTATAGGTGGCAACTTTGGCAAGAGGCTCCAGGGACATCCAGACCTGCCTACATTTGAAAATCAAAAACTCTGAGATTTGTCAAGTGGTGACAGTTGATACTCTGTCCACATTTGCATAGGTTCTTCAGCAAATGTAAAAAAAAAAATCCAACCACTGACTGGATGATGGGTGAGGATATTGTGCACAGTTATATCAGCATTCCTCCTTGCCTCACCCCCCTCCTAAAATTTCCAATATTGAACCCATGTCAGATAAACAACAGCCAACATATGAAGTATACATCCCTACAAAATTCCCCCAAAGTGGCTTATTGCAGTAGTTTACAAAGCATAACACATATCTATCCACACATTACAGAAAAACACATGTATTGTCTGATAAATATCTGAATCATAGGAACTTCTTGAATTCTTGCTGCACCCCCAAAATACTTTTGCAGCCGCATTAAACTTAGAAGATCTCGCAAGGGCAGCACAAGGATTTCCCTATCTAAGAACTCAAGTTATGTATTTGTTAGGTTAACAGCTATGTTAAAATCTAGCACTGGCATGACATTTTGAATTTCAGCTAGCAGTGAATATAAATGCATGACCCTCCCAATCTATGTTAATACTTAAATTATCCGAGTTTTGAGACCTATCTGAATTGGGAGAGACCTGCAAATGGCAAGTTTCCGTTGCAGGTCATCTCTTTCAGATTTCCAAAACGTATGTAACTGTGCATGTCATCCCACAGCGCAATTTAGGATTGCTGTCTTTTGAATCTGCAGCAAAAAAAAAAATAAAGAAGTACGTCTTATGCTAGGCAAAGGCTTATTAGAAATGTATACAGGGTTAAATATTCTTTTAAATCTGCAGGTTTTCACCTGCACTGCATTTGTTTCCTAATGCTCTTCCCTGCGTGCTGTGCTATACACTGCAGCAGTGAGCTCTTGTGATTTTAATTGTTGAAATGATTACCAAAGTGAGCTCTTCAGAGGTCCGATTGTTCGGCATTGTATTTATTTAAAAAAGGAAACCAGTAGATATTTCATTAAAGGAAAGAATTCCAGTACTGTGGCGTTAAATGAAATGTGTCCAAGTTCGTTTCTACTTCGTTCACATTGCTAAAACAGCCGAGATAGGAGGTTTGCATTCTTATTGTTTGTCTCCTACTGCTTGCCCTGTCTTTGATTGGGGATCAGATGACACCATGGCCAGAGCCATTATCATGCTTAAACTCTGTGCTGCTTGGAATTTCACACCTTGAGCTGAGAGATAGGTGGAGAATGGGGGTGGGGGCTCAGGTCTGAGCAACTAACCAAGTTTCTGAAAATGCTTCTTGTTACTAAACATGTTAGTTCTACCAGTCAAAATCAAATGTATTTTCTTCTTTCCTCCGTTTGCACAGATGCTTTTACAGATTTGTAATTCTACACATAGGCCCTCATTACGACCCTGGCGGAAAGTGACTGACCGGACCGCCACAGCGTAAATAGCGTTTCCGCCATTGCACGATGGAGCAAAGTGCGGCCCATTCCGACCCATCGGGCACGAGCACCACGGCATGGCGGAAGTGCAAAGTCCGCGATGGCGGAAATGACCCCAAAACGGCCCACACCGCCGCCGTACGGCGGCCTAGGTGCAATACCGCCACCCATCACAGCGGACACCGCAGTGAGCGCCAACCGGAAAGTACGGTGACCGTAAATATACGGAAACGGAAGTAAAAACATGGGCCCGGAACGGGAAACATCCCGCCGTACACCTATAAAACCACAAAATCCACACAACCACTAAAAACACTACCCTGAAACACACCCCAACCCGTCATCCACCCTAGCGAAACCAAGAAAAATGGGAAAAGTAGCGAAGAAAGCGTGCGACCGCAAGCGGCAGGTCCACTTCTCCCGTGAGGAACTCACCGTGCTAACAGAGACCCTCCAGGAGAATGCTGCCGTCGTCTTCTCCACGCAAATGACCAGGACGGCACTTGCGAACAAGAAGGCCATATGGGCTCTGGTGGCACAGCTGGTAAGTGCGGTGGGGACCGCACCCCGCAACCCACAGCAATGCAGAAAGCGATGGGACGACCTGCGGATACGCGTCCGTAGCATACTTTCTGCCAACCGCAACATTGCCACAGCCACCGGGGGAGGATCGGAATCACCCATCAAGTTGACCCCCTGGGAAGAAATCTGTGCCACCACCATTGGAATGGAGAGCATAGAGGGAGTCGGAGGGATGGAGAAAGGAGTGCAGACATCCGAAGAATCTGGTAGGTGGCCCAAATGAAACAAAGCTACATCCACAATGTCCAATCATGTGAAGTACCATGTGTCCACATAGTGCAACAGAAACACATGTCCAGGAGAACGTCCACACACATTGGCCTGATAGCGCACTTTAAAACTCACAATAAATACATAAATAATTAAAAACCCCTAAAACACCCACTACACGTGCAGCAGGCACACCCTAACTGCAGGCTGCCAAACAACTGCACCCTCACTCCACACACAAATGAAAGCACCTCCAAGGCCCCGACCCAAATCACCCTCAGGTACCACCCCAATGCATGTGATACATTGCCATTCCAATTCCCACAGACCCATTAATAACCCTCGCCCTCCTTTACTCCACCACAGGGTCCGATCCAAACGACGAGCATCAGGACACCCCTACCAGCACACCTGCAAAGAGGGCCAAGACCAACGGCCAAAGACCCTCCACCTCAGCTGCACGCATCAAGACACGGCAGCAGCACAAATCAGGTGGCAGCACAGAGGAGGGAACATCAACAGGCACCCCAGCAGCCAGCATGCCCACAACACCACCACCACAGGTCCCCCCAATGGATGCCACAGAAGGCACTGCCTCTGGTGGCAGCAGCACCATAGGTGACACCCCATTGATGGCAGCATGCTCCGACACAGAAAACGGGGATGTCGAAGTCAGATCCATCCATGACCTGTCCCAATCCCCCTGTCCGTCCCATCCCGTACAACATGAGGATACCACGCAGGGGCACCCACAAGACGACGACTGGCCATCCCCCACAAGCCCTGTGGCAAGGCAACATGAGGTCACCAGCCCCTCTGTGACACCACCGCAAATGGCCATGGCCCAGCAGAGGCAACAGTCCCTCGACCAGTTAATCGTGCAACAGCAGCAACTGGCCACGCTCCTCAAGGACCATGCCGATGAATGTGGGGGCACTAAGGCAGACATAGAAACATCAACTGAGACACTTAGGGCAGAAATGGAGAGAAGTACAGAGACACTAAGGGCACAAATGGAGAGAAGCACCGAGAGCCTGAGGGGGGAACTGCATGCGACGTCCAAAGACGTATGTGCCGAACTTGCCGCAGTGCGCCGTGTGCTCACTGAGCTCTCACAAACCCTTAGGGACATGCATGGACGTGAGCAGGCAGAGACATCATCCGTTGCAAGTTCCGTCCAGGGCAGCCCCCAACGTAGATCTGGGAGGAACCTGCGCTCCACAGGCAGGGGTGCCCCTGATACCCGCAGAGGGGGCTTGCAATAGCGACTGCCCACTGACAATGAGCATCTTTGGACACTGGTGTTCGGGGGGGAGGTAGGAGGGTGGAGGGGGTGTTTTGGGCTCACTTGGGTGGCGGGTCGATAGGGTGTTCAACATGATATCACATATGCCATAAACAGTGCACGATCAACCAATGAGATGTGTGGACAATGATCTTTGTGTACTAGGCCATCATAGGCGTACAGTCCATATTGTGCATGTACCAGACACACACAGTGCCACGAGTACCGTGTCCATGTATCAGCCACCAGGCGTGAGTGCTAGAAGCATGCATCAATGAGATGCTGACGAATGTCACGGCCCTCCGGTGCCTCGCAGACTCCTTGAGGTGCTGCCACATCCCCACCCTCATCATGACCATCATCTGGTGCTTGCAGTTCTGCGTCAGGGGGCATGGGCACATTTCTACGTACGCACATGTTGTGGAGCATGACACATGCCATGACCATCTTTGCAACCTTCTCATGGCGGTACAGGAGTGCCCCGCCAGACCTGCTGAGGCAGCGGAAACGAGTCTTCAGTAGGCCGAATGCCTGTTCAATGACTACACGGGTACGTGAGTGGGCATGGTTGTAGTCCTCCTCATGCTGGTCCCGTGGGTTCCGGACTGGTGTGAGGAGCCATCTCTTCAGTGGATATCCAGCATCACCTGTATGTGGACGATAAACGTATGATGTGGAATGCCATTGCTACGTACGCACACCCCCCCCCTTCCTGCCAGGTCATTGCCGAATCACATACCCCACATTATCATGCATGAAATGAGACTCACCGAGTAGCCAGGATCTGTTCCCTGCGTGTCGCTCCATGTAGCGTGGTATTGTAGAGTTCCTCAAGACCATAGAATCATGGGTTGATCCAGGGAATCGGGCACAACAATGTGTAATGATCCTGTTGGAGTCACACACCATTTGTACATTCAGGGAATGAAATTGTTTTCGGTTGCGGTACTGGGCCTCCATGGCATGTGGTACGACCAATTCCACATGGGTGCAGTCGATGGCACCAAGGCAACCCGGTATGCCGGCAAGTGCATGGAATCCCACTTTTGTGTTGGTAATTTCCTGCTCCGAGCGTGGTAGAGAGATGTAGTCGTCTGCGTGCTGCAGGAGGGCATCGAGCACTTGCAATAGTGTCCGTGAGAACAGTGGCTGAGAAATGCCATGCAACTGTCTGACTGTGTGCTGGTAGGTGCCTGTGGCCAGGAAGTGGAGTACAGACACCACCTTCAGTAGGGGTGGGATGGCGGTTGGGCTATCTATCATGCTGACAAGGTCAGCCTGTGTCATGTCCACAATGGCGGCTATGGTGTCACGGTCCAAACGGTAGAGGGTGTGGATCTGCTCATCAGTGAGGTTGAACGGATGTGCTCGGAGGCGTGGGATTGCGGGCTGCCTGCGTGGTGGTAGTGGCTGTGCTGCCGGCCCTTGCTGGCCCTGCCTTGGCCTCCTCCTCCTCCTGCGTCTCCTCCGTGCGGCCGGTTGTAGTTGGTGTTCGTCTTCTTCTTGGAGTTGGAGTACTTGCAGTGCTATCAGGTCCCCCAGGGCCAACATCACGAGTCCTGCCGGTAGCATTTCGGAGTGGGTGTGGTTGTGGGAGGAGACTGGGTGTGCAATTTATGTGTTTTCAGGCTGTATGGCCTCCACCTGTGGTGATTCATTCCACCTGTGCAAGCTGCTCTCCCCTTTGGCCGAGCACGTCCCGCACACAACGCTGCAATTCGAGTAATGGCATCTTGCTATTGCAATCATGTATTTGTACCCGATGGCCGTGTAACATTTGTTGATATGTACATTCGGCTATGGTCCCATTGTTTCACATGCAATCTTTGCAGTCGCGAACAGACTTGTGAAGGGTCAGTGGAACGTAGTACTCGAGTAACGGTGGGCCCTCATGCATCACTGTACCGAGTTGCACCGACGGGCGGGGCGTCCCATTTGTGGGTGAAGGCAGTTGCCATTTTCACACACAGCCGCACTAGATGGATTAATTTGTGATTTCAAACGGCCACAGATGCCTTTTCGACGTGATGTTGCAAATGAGGAATTCGAAGGGCGGCGCTTTCGGTTATCAGCTAGCGGCGAGGAGATGCCCACAGGTCTGACTGCAAATATAACGTTCTATTGTTCAATGTCCTTGGGACAGGGGCCATGGCGAGGATGCAATGATTGATATGAATAGTTTGGGATGCGCAATAGCGACGTGGGCGATGAGGCCGGACGTTCCCAAATACATGTTACTTCACAACACTGGAATTACGGGCTGGGGCACTGTGGATTTTGCAGGCTGCATAACGCACAGACTCAATGGATATTTCTAATGTTATGTGAGTAAATATTCAGGCGTTTTTATACCGGGATGAGGGAATGATGAATGGATGCATGGGCAGATGATTTGATACAGAGTTTGCCATGTACAGGGCTTCTTGGAATCTGTCCGCCTCCCCTGCGCTATGTGATGCAGGGCTGCCATAGTGGGACCATCGTCTATCTGGCCTTGTTGAGCCCTCCCTGTCTCGACGCGCCTTCAGACACTTGTGTTCATGCACGTTAACATTCCCATCTGATGGATTCTGTTTTCACAGACGCATGCACAGGTACACTCGTTTGTGATGGTGTTTACACCTCGATATAGATGGTTATGAGTCGCAAGTGGTTTTGGGGTGGTGATGATCCTTTGGAGTGGGCTAGCATGCATATGGCTGTGGATTTAGTGTGATCATTGAAGTGAGTTGTTCGAATGTAGTTCTGATGGCCATTCTGTTCTTTTTCTTTTCTTTTGGTTGACAGGTATCTCCTCCCCTTTTTCCACTGCCATCTGTATGCCACTCCTGCAGATGGCTTTTACTCCCGACACCTGCTGCTTCGTGTTAATCAGTGGAGCAGCATTACGATCTTATGGGACGATCGCCAATGGGCCACTTGCCCTTACGCAGTACTAGTGGCTCGGAGCAACATTTCGGCCTTTCAGCTGGACTAGTGCCTCCCCATTGGGACGGCCCTGCGGTTCTGTGCGCTTCCATGTTGCCTTTTCGTACGTGAATGTGGCTCTGTGTACCATGATGGAACAGGGCGTCACACAAGTAGTAGCTGGTCATTTCTTGCGGATGCAGCACACAATGGTGAAATGTGTTTTGGAGTTCATGGCCTAATGGCTGTATGGGCTTGGTGATTTTGTTGTGCATTAAATTTCTATTCTGATATGGGCCGTGTAGCGTTCTTCTTTGCGAGTGATGTGGCATATTCCTATTTGGGGAGCGATGTATTGTGAGGAGATCTGCATTGGGTTCCAGCTTCGGAGTTTAGTTGCGTGGTACTGTGCTGGGCGCGTTTGCCTACGAAGCCCAGTGAGGTCAGGGATGGGGGCTGCCAATATGACTGTTTGAATGTTGTCATGCTCAGGGGCGGGGGATTGGGTTTTGTGTAACAGATGCCGGTCAGCCAGGTGGACTGGTGGAATGATGTGATTTTCGGAATATTGCTGGTCACAGGTGCCTGTGTTTGCGTGCGTTTCTTGGTGGGGGACTGTGGTCATGTCCATTGGAATGGCTTCTGTATTCGTGCGATCTGTGCCCTGCAGCTCCCATTGGCCCCTCTTGTGATTCTTTTGTTCGTTGGCATGCATGGGTGACTTGTACATTTCACTGGTTGCATTGTGACTTCATTGCACCTACGGGGAGTTGTACTTTGTGGGCAGGGAGCGGTGTACAGGCACTCAGTGGGGCCGTTTACGGTTGGTTCGCGATGCCGTACTTCTCACCATGGCGGAATGGTACTTTCCGCCGTGCTTGATGGCGTTAGGTACATGTCCGCTAGGGTCGGAATTCGCGTACCCTTGCGCCATGGTGGTATTTACGGTTTGGCATGGCGCGCGCGTACTTGGTGCAGTTAGCGTTGGCGTTCACTACGGTGTCGCTAATGGCTTTGTACTTTGCGGTGACGGGTCATAGTCGCACCGAGCGCTATTCGATGGCGGTATTGCATTTCCGCCATCGTTTTTCGATTTCCGCCAGGGTCGTAATGAGGCCCATAGACTCAAACAAAAACGTTGTTGCAGATAGTTTCCATGTATATGCATGGTTAAATAGCAGTGCATGTCATCCCGCCAAACACTACAAAATGTCAAATGTAATGTATCATTTATAAATACAAAAAATGAAACACTCTCTATAAATCAATACCCTATATATTGTGAGTATGTTAACTCTGAATTTAAAAGCTCCAGATTAATAAGAAAAGCAACATTAGTGCGATTGCTGGAACCTGTTTCAAATAAGTGGCAAGAATACTTTAAAACACACGCATTGGCAAAGCCAATAGTTTTGGCATTTACAGCCGTTGCCATTCTGCATTTATAGGCACGAGGGTGCAAGAAGAAGAGTGCAAAGTTTCAAAGGAGAATGTGAGAAGGGATGCAGATGTGCAAGTGAATGAGAAGGGGAATAGTGCAAGGGAGGAAGCCATTGATAGAGGGTGCACTTGATGATGATCAAGAGGAAATATGAGCAAGTGTGAAAGTGAAAGGTTAAGAAATCAAACAAAAGTGTGAGAGGAAGGATGAGCGGGGTAGAGTGGGTGGGGTAGGGAGACCGGGTAGGGTGGAATGGTAAGATAGAGAGGGTATATGGCGGGTTGGTGCGGGTGGAGTGAGAGAGGGGGTAGGTGGAGGTAGATAAAGTGGGCGTAAGGCAGGTGGGGTAGAGAGTGGGGTTAGGCTAGACAGGTAAATGTAGAGAGAGTTGGTATAGGGTGGGCTGGTGTGGGTAAAGAGAGTACGGGTCAGGTGGATGGGTGGGGTTGAGAGATTGGGCTAGAGTGATTGGAGTTCGGGTGGGTTCAGGTATAGAGAATAGGGGTCGGGTGCGTGAGGGTAGAAATAGTGGGGGTGTGATAGAAAGAGGGGGTGGGAAAGGTGGGAGCAGAGAGAGTGTGGGTGTGGTGGGGTAGAACACGTGGAGGGTGGGGTGGGTTGGGGTAGAGAGAGCAGGGGCTGACTTGAGTGAGGTTAGAGAGTGGGGTGGGTCGGAGTAAAGCGAGTGGAGGATGGGCTGTGGTGGGTGGGGGTAGAGAGAGTGGATGCAGAGAGTTGGGGGGTTGGGGTAGAATGAGTGAGGGGTGATAGAGAGAGTGAGGGTAGGGTGGGGTAGAGAGAGAGTTGGGGTTGGGTGGGTGTGGGTAGAGAGAGTGGGAGTAAGGTAGCGAGAGAGTTTGGGTAAGATGGGGGTCAAAAGATTGTGGGTAGGGTAGGTCAGTGGGGCTAGAGAGAATGATAATGATAATGATGCGTTATTTATATAGCGCCTTTATACAAAGCGGGGGTAGCATGGGCTGATCACGGTAGAGAGTGAGTGTAGTGTGGTTGGGGGTAGAGATTGAGGGGTGGGTTAGTGGGGGGTAAACATAGCGGGGATAGGGTAGAGTAGATAAATTGGGGGAAGGGTGGGTGGGATAGAGAGATTGGGGGTAGTTTGGGTGGGGGTAGATAGGGTGGGGGTATGTGTATTTAGACCTGGGTGATAGGGAGGCACCATTGATTGAAGAGCAGGGCCTTGACCTCCTCCCTGAAATTTAGAAGCAGGAGGACACATCTGGTGTTGAGAGGAAGAGATTCTATAGTCTGGGGGCAGAGATAGATAAGGCTGGTCTGCTGATTCTTTCCTCCCTGCAAGGGCGGAGTTCAAGTTTGCACATGTCCTTGTTTCTGTTGGATCGTAAGCATTTGGAATTGCAGAACATCTCAGTGAGATATCGTGGGGACTTGAGGGTTATGGCATCGTAGAAAATGTAACAAGATTTGAAGGGGATACAATAGCAGTAGCAGCAAGGGAAATTTGATGATGTGGCTACATTTGCAGAGACCTTTGATGAGCCGTCATCCAGCATGTTGGACATGTCTCAGGGGTGCCAGGGTGGTTACCGGAAGGCCTTTCAGGAGGGGATTGCCACTAATGTTACTACCCCTGAGCATCGGAAACTATTCCTTGAAATGGATCTGACCTTTCCATAATGCTGGAAAATATTGTATGATAAAATGTCTTCTGCTATTGATACTTTAGACCAATTCGAGCTGCTGCAGAAGCAGAAAAAGGCAGCCTACTAATAAACCTTGGGGCATTGAAAGGTCTTCTGAGATAAGCTGAATGCATTGGAGAAGGATAGAAAATCCTGACTGTGGTCTCCAATTTTGTTTAGTTCTTCTATCTTATAAAGAGGCTGTGGTCAGGACAAATAAAAAATATGATTCAGATTATATTTAATAGCTCTATTGAATAGCTCTGATCCTTCTAAGGCATTTTTAAAAGTACTTAAAGGAATGGTTCGCCCAAAAATTATTATTGGCCAAAAAGATGGGCAATAATAAAAAAAAGAAATATTCACACTTTTTTTTTAAGTTCCTATGTAAAATTTTGAGCCAATGAAGCTCAAACTTTACAAAAGGAAGCACATGGGGGCATCCATTTTGTGAAATGGATGCCCGCCTTTGCTTGCTTTTGCGGCACTAATGAAGGAAAAGCCAGCCAGCTGTAGTAAACAAAAGCTACCATTGGGTGGCTTTTCCTTCATTGGTGCCGGGACTCGGAGGACGGAGACCGGAGACAACAGGCAGAAAAGCTGCAGAAAAGCTTTCACAAAATGGATTCCCCCATGTGCTTCCTTTTGTAAAGTTTGAGCTTCATTTGTTCATAGGAACTTAAAAAAAAAAGTGTGAATATTTTTTTTTTATTATTGCCCATCTTTTTGGCCAATAATAATTTTTGGACGAACCATGTCTTTAATGTTGTAGTGATCTTTCTTAGTTTTTGTTTCAAACAAAACTGCTCTAGACTTTCAGTCTTTATTGAAGTCACATCTTCTAAAAATGATATGCCTATATTGCTCCCAGCAATTGACATGATCTATGCCATCCGCACATTTTGATGCTATTCCATTGCTGAAAAAGCCTTCTTTGCACCCGCAGCAATCCCTCAAAGAGTGCATCAATTTCCTAGCTGCCTTATACGGGGAAGCTAAAGGAAGCCATTACCCCCTTTGAGCTGCATTTTTTATAGAGGAATACTCCATTTTGGTTGATTCATAGACTTCGATGTTAGTGACCTGTGGTGTATCACAGAGCTTTTCACTCAGTCGACTTCTATTTAAGACCCCTGGCAGATCTTGTCTTTTCCCACTGGCTAACCTTCATGTATGCCAATGGATACCTAGGTTGTCTTCTGACTTGGCAGCGACTTTGGGGTGACCTGGTGTCCACATATCTTTTTAGGAAATGCATGGTGGAGGCTGGCAAATGGATGAAAAGTAATAGACTAAAATGTAATCCCTCAAAAACAGATTTTCTACTTAGCAGTGCAAAAAGTAAGTCACAGTCTTTTGTTGATCAGTGGAACTCACAGCTTGTCAATTCCTGGCCTCCAGCCTAGTATTCAACCCTGTCTTTGTGACATGGATACAGAACCTGAGGTATTGGTTGATTCTTTGCTATCTTTATCTCAGCAAATTGGTTAGGTGTCTAGGATCAGCATTTTTCATCTGTGGACTTTATAATGTCTTTAGACTATGTGAAGGCATTATGAAGCAATACACAGACAACAGATTCAAAGTTCAAACAAAATATGTTTATTAACTTAAATGTCAGGATGGTGTAAGGCCTAACTTGCCCTTTACTAAGGTGGGATTTCCCTACCTAAACAAACTTAGGATAGTCTGAGTCAGTAAGTTCAATAAAAAGTCTGTGTCCAAAACCTATTCTTGCCCTCACAACTAAAGCTAAACAATGTGTGTGTAGGGATGTCAACAACAAAATAAGTAGTGTTCCAAATAAAGTTCTGAGCTTCTTCCAGCTCTTGGCTTACTTTCCAGCTCCCCTCCCTCAAGTTCAAAATAGTTCTCAAAAGCCCTTAGGGTCGTCCCCTTCCCCAAAATGACAACACCGTTCCAAAAGGCCTCATGATGCCCTTACCCAAGTCAATAACAAAGTTCAAAAGGTCTTAGGTTTCCCTTCCCCAAGACGTTAGCTTGTCCAGCCTGCCAATTCATGACCAGTTCCAGCCTCTTAATACTCAAACCGATTCCAGGTTAACTTTACACTCCAAAAAATGAGGGGGGTCCTAGGAGTCGCTCCGCCAGACATTAGTCCTGGTTGCGAAAGCCTTACCCAGATTCGTTAGCTCACTATCTTTCACAGAGGAGAAATATCCCAAACATATCAGTCTTTGTCCTGCCCAGGGGCAGTCCAGCACCGAAATGCTAGGCAATTGTCCTCTGAACAAGAGTAAGAACAGCAACCCCAGACACGTGTTTCGGTCTAAATAGACCTCATCAGTAGGGTGGAGCTGTGCCTCTCTAAGAATAGTGAGCAAGGGGTCCATGCCTGGATTCCCCTAGTAACTTAGGGTGAGACCCAAAGTTACTTAAATATGCAAAAAACAAGGGGGTGAGGGGGGTCCTGGGAGTCTCTCCGCCAGACATTTTACAGAGGTGAAATATCCCAAAGATATCAGTCTTTGTCCGGCCAAGGGGCAGTCCAGCACTTTACACTCCTTCAGACTCTTCAATAGTTTATACAGATTGCTATCTTCTGTATTCACTTCAGCAATCTATTTCATACGTGAAGATTTGTTATTTGTATTTTCCTTGGCTTTTTCAGGCAGAGTATCCCCAGTCTAGGAATATTTGTTGGACTACACGGTCCACCCATTACAGATCACGCAACCGATAGCCCTAGGCTTTCTTGCCCACACAAGTTCCTTTGTCACTACATCTGAGCTCTGGTTCACATTCACTTTGGTTTCTCCTTGCCAGTCTCTTGGTGTTGCACAATGCGTTTTCCTTCTTGGCTTTGCCACAATGTGTTCTTCTACACAATTCACTCCGTGGTGCTCACTCTCTTACACCACATTTCTTTCAGTTTTTAGCAATGTTCATTGCTTGTATTTTGCACATACTTGCATTCCATTAGTAAGTTCATCAAAGCTTTCCTTTAGTTCAGTATTCAATAATGCTTGATTTACTTTCTTTTACTTATAGTTCCACTTGCTCGTTTTCTTCAATAAAACCCCTCGCTTTGGGTTGATTTTTCCTTACACATAGTTTTCCGTTCATCCGACTGTCACATCTGCCCTGTAGTATCCCCCAGGAGTGCCCTGGTACAAGGGTTTACTCTGCTTCACTAACCGGTCTTTGACAGCTCCTCCGGGCAGCTTACCTCCTTGTTCTCGGCTCCCCACACATGTCTCTGTGGCTTTGCAAGCAGTGCTTGCCTTTTGTAAATTTCGCAGTGGGTTGTCGGTTGCTCCGCCAATCACTTGCTGACACTACCGGTGGCCTGCAGCACTGGGGTCTCTTCTGTGCTTCACACCTCCGGCTGTAAGCACCCGACCAATGAGGCTGTGACAGCCTTGACCCTCTCACAACCTGCTCGGGCCCCGGCGTCGCAGTCTCTCCTTGAAAGTTGCCGGTATCCTGGCCTCCAGGCAGGAACTTCCTTGGCAGTCTCCTTCTTAGCCGGATTTCTCCTCTCTCAGGCCACCAACACCCGTCCCGCTCCTCTCCTGCTGGTCTCCTTCTCGCAACTGGTAGCTCCATCTTTTATGCACCTGTGACCTGTTAACAGGTTACAGGTGCGAGACCTTCAACTCAATTGCCTTACTCCAATTACTTATGTTATTGGGACATGCCTGACCCTTGCAATAGTTTCCAGGCCTCTTCCTGGTCTCAGTACCAGAGTGGTTTAACTGAATGTTACTGTGCACAACTCCTAGTCACTTCTTCCTGGTTCCAGTACTAGATTGGTGTGACTGAGGGGAAATTAAAGGAAGTGACTGGCAACACCCTATAAAAGGTAGGGGAGGGTAAGGTTTGCTGTTACAAGGGAAAGGGGGGTACCACACTTCGCCTAAAGACATCCTCATATTCAACCTCTTCCTGGTGTCACTACCTTGATTTCATTTCAATGGGTTATCTTAGAAGGAAGAATAGGGGGAAAGGATGACAATATCCCATAAGGGCCGATGGGACTGAAGGTTCATCATGGAATGGAAATGGGGGGATACCGCATATCACTCAAGGACATCCCTCTTCCACTCCCCAAGTCTCCTCCACGTAGGTGATCCTCCCTCACATATCCACCCCCAGGGTCAGGATCCAAAAATGATGGCCTTTCCCTGGCCACCCAAGGGTATCATCGGTCTAGGCACAGTTGTCAGACCACACGGTCCACCCATTACAGGTCACGCAACCGATAACCCTAGGCTTTATTGCCCAAACAGGTTTCTATGTCACTACACCTGAGCTCTGGTTCATATTCACTCTGGTTTCTCCTTGCCAGTCTCCTGACTTTGCCACAATGTGTTTTCCTCTTTGCCAGTCTCTTGGCTTTGCCACTATATGTTCTTCTACACAATTTAATCTGTGGTGCTCACTCTCTTTCACCACCTTACTTTCACAGTCTTTAACAATGTTCATTACTTGTTTTCTACGTTACTAAGTAAGATTTGTTCGTCTTTCAATATTCACTACTTGTGTTTTGCACATACTTGAATTCCATTTGTAGGTTCAACAAAGCTTTCCTTTAGTTTGGTATTCAATAATGCTTGATTTACGTTCTTTCACTTATAGTTTAACTTGCTCGTATTGTTCAATAAAACCCCTCACGTTGGGTTCATTGTCATTTACGCATAGTGTACCGTTCATCCGGCAGTCACATGTGCCTTATAGTAGCCCACAGAAGTGCCCCGGTATGGGTGTTCCTTCTGCTTCACTCACCAGACTTGGTGGCTCCTCCAGGCGGCTTCTCTCCTTGTTCTCGGCTCTGCGCACAGGTCTCTATGGCTTTGCAAGCAGCGCTCACCTTTTCAGAAAATCTCGTCATTTGTCACTCATGGACGCTACCGGGGCCTGCAGCGCTGGGGTCTCTGACGTGCTTCACAACTCCAGCTGTGAGTACCCAATCAAGGAGGCTCTGACAGCCTTGACGCTATCACAGTCCGCTCAGGCCCTGGCGTTGCAATCTCTTCTTGACAATTGCCAGTGTCCTGGCCTCCAGGCAAGACCCTCCTCAGTAGTCTCCTTCTTAGCAGGATTTCTCCCCTCTCAGGCCCGCTTCTCTCCTGCTGGTCTCATTCTCTCAACTGGAGACTCCACCCTTTAGGCACCTGTGACCTGTTAACAGGTTACAGGTGCGAGCCCTTCAACTCAATTGCCTGACTCCAATTACTTATGTTCTTGGGACATGCTTAACCCTTGCAATAGTTTCCAGGCCTCTTCCTCATCTTAGTACCAGAGTGGTGTAACTGAATGTTAGTGTGCACAACTCCTAGTCACTTCTTCCTCATTCCAGTAATAGAGTGGTGTGACTGAGGGAAAATAAAAGGAAGTGACTGGTAACAACCTATAAAGATAGGCGAGGGAAAGGTTTGCTATTACAAGGGGAACGGGGGTCACCACTCTTTGCCTAAAAGCACCCAGAGTTAACATTCAAGGGTGCTGATTGAAATGACGGTGATCATAACTAACTAAATAAATTCTTATATAGTGCAACACTAACCCAAGGTTCTCAGGGTGCTCATGGAAACGAAAGACGGGTTTCATGCAGAGCTCCTATTCCATGTTCATAGCGACTCAGTGGTGAGGCCCGCCACAATGAAAAAAAGGTGAGTGGGACAAGGGAGTGAGGGAGGTGGAGGTGGCTAGCAGTGGTAAGAGGAGATAGGGGGCAGGTGTGAGCGGCAAGGTTTGCTATTACAAGGAGCAAGGGGGCACCACACTTTGCCTAAAGCGCCCAGTGTTAACATTCCAGGGTGCTGATAGCAGTGTATTGAGATGAATCAATCAATTGCACGCTCGCCATGACACCTTGATTCAAACAAATATTCATCCAAGACGGTGATGATGAAAACAGAAGACGGGTTGCATGAAGAGTGTACCTCAAGCCTCTACCCCTATATGGAAGTCTTTCAAATGTGGCTAACTGCTCCAAGTCGGTACTCTCCATGCTCATTCTGCTGTCAAACACTCCTCCGACACCTGTCACCTCCTCGAAGAATTCAACTTGATGTCCTTGCTCTCACCGAGACATGGTTTATGGCCAGTTCCTTCACAAGTTTTGACGCTCTCCACCCTGTGGTCTTCAAGATCCTCTCCGAACCCATAACCAACTGACCTGGAGTAGCCCTGATCTTTCCAGAGTGGGTCTGCAGGCTCTTTATCTCTCCTGGCCATTCTCTAACTGTGGCCACCATCTACAGGGCACCTGGCCTGGTCGCCCTCTTCCTCTCCGAATGGGCCAACCGCTACTCTTCTCTCCTTGCCTCTACTTCTCAATTCTCCTCCTCGGAGATCTCAACATCCACTTGGATCCTTCCAATCCATCCTCTGGGCTTTTCTGCAACCTCTCGTGACACACTCTCTCTCTTTCTTTTCTGCCCTTTGGCCCAACACACTCTGCCGGACATCCCGCCCCAGCACTGCCACCTACCTTCTCGGACATTCGGCCCATGAAGCATGTGTCAGTGGATGCCTTTGCCTCTATGTTCTATGCTCCTCCTACTCCTGTGGATGACTCACACCCTGACACAGCCCTTTCTAATCTGCATATTTCTATTTCCAACAACCTGGACATCCTTGCCCCTGTCATGAGAATCCAGCTGAACTGTAACGCTCACCTGATTCCCGCAGAGGCGCCGGTCTTGACTGGGTGAATGCCGTATCTTCAAAGGTGATGTGTAACACACGGTTGGCTCTTTGGGCTGGACCTCTGTGCACTGTATGTCTGACTCGAAGAGTAAGATGTCTGCAGATAGAAAATATGGGATTAATGAACTGGGGTTATTGGGTGCCTCTCTCCTCTTCCCTTTCTCTTCTCCTGTAGAACCCCAAAGGTTAACGCCCTCACCTTAGGTAAGTGAACTCCGAGCTCTCCATCTACCTCGGGGCAGGGTGCCGTAACCAGTTTCTTCACTGGATAAGGGTGCAGGCCTCTTGACCTCAGAGGACTGCTGTCCGTCGTTAACTGCACGAACGGTAAGTTCTGGGCACTTCAAATGTCTTAAAAGTCTTTTGTAATGATATCTCTTGTTTTGCTCCGGCGATGGCGGATGGCGGGCTGATGAGAGTTGAGGATCGAACCCGCGTGAGGAATAGAAGCGCCTGGAAGCACGTAAGTAAGCGCTCGTAGCCTGCTTCACGATGCACACTAACTGTCCCTTTTATCTTGCAGGTACAAGTTCGGAGCTTTAGAGAAGCTGAAGGGTGCTGGAATACCTACTGGATTCGGCGTGGGAAGGAGTAATGGCACGTGAGTAATAAAGTTGCCCAATGTCTTTAAACACACCTTCTTTTGTCTTTCAGATGCGGGATGCAGCGCCGAAGGCCTCCGGAGCGTGCGAAGAGCTGGTAAGCTTTTGTCTTTCAGATGCCGGAATGCAGTGCGAAGACCTCCGGAGCATGCGAAGAGTAGGTAAGCCTTTGTCTTTCAGATGCCGGAATGCAGCGCGAGGCGTTGGTGACAGCCGATGGACCAGGTAAGAGATGCGCTGCCACTGAAGACCGTAGTGCTAACCTGTTCTTTCTTTGTCTTTACAGGTGCTGCTGAAGACTGGATTCTAGGATGGTAAGCCTTTGTTCCCTTAGGCCCAGGATCAGAAGCAGAAGACACGATGAGCGTTCTGCTGCAGAGAATGCAGAATAACGCAAAGCAAGATTCATCCATCGGGTGTGGTTTAAATAGCCTCCTGCAGTGCTTAGGTGTCTCCTTCCACAGCCACGCCTAGGTAAGAAAAGAGTTCCTGCTTTCCAGAAGAGTTCCAGTGTTCTGAACCTAGGGAGTGGCTCCTGCCCCACCCAACAGGAAAAGTAGTCCCAAACAGAAGAGGATCAGGGGTTCAACTGGCAGGTAAGTAAGCAGCATGGTCTGCTGCAGGTAAGTCCACCCAAGCATTATGAGCCCGGCGCTTCCAGCGCTGGGACTGGGCATCTTTATGAGCCTGGTGCCACTGGTGCCAGGACAGGGTCCAAAAGGTCCCAATTGGGACTGGCTGGCACTCGGAACAGGGGTTATGGGTCTGCTTCCAAGGGAGTCGGGCAAGTCCTGATCTTTTGGAAGCAGAGATCATGACATGAACCCTACCTTCAAGTGCAACTCTTGTTATGAATCCGACCACGCAGTCCTGAAACACAAGTGCAGGGTATTTGTGAGGAAGTGGAGGGCTTTGGATGCATCCTCTGACAAACTGGCCTGCCGCCTGCTCAAAAGGCAATACAGACTCTGTTTCCTGTCCAAGAAGAGAGCACACATTCAAAATCGCGTCTCCGCAGGCTCTAACAATATGGCAGAACTCTTTAAAATTTGCAAGGAACTGGCCAATCCTGTTGCGGTCTCTACCACGCCTGTTCCCTCCCAGGCCCTCTGTATGGCTCTTGCCTCTCACTTCTCTGCAGAAAATCAGGACATCCTGTCCTCTATTTCCTCTTCCTCTCCCACTTCCTCTCTCGGCCCCCAGTTGGTCATCTCTCCCTCTCCTCCTTTCTCTTTCTCTCCGACGACACCTGATGGGGTATCTGGACAAGTCCGATCTATGAAAGTGTTGTTAAAACAGAGTAGCTGGTGAGCACGCGCCCTTAAAACATTTTGGTCCCACTTACAGGAGCTTGAGAACCTCACGCACAGATAATCGTTCGACGTCACTTGTTACACCTGGACATTTGCAATAGGGAGGCCACAAGATATTTTTTCCCCTTCTTAGAAATTACCATAGATTTTGTTTAATCTACATTGCTCAAATTGTGCATTTTTACACTGCTGTATTGATGCATGCTGAACGAACAGTTTTAGCCCCGATGACAGACTGCGTTCCCAAATGCATTGTCTTCTGCATTGCATTCTACCACTCTTTGGATGATGAAATAAAATTACAACTGAGCTGAAATATTATAATGGGATGTGATTGAAATGACATTTAACATAGTTTTTCATTCTTATATGAAAAAACATATGAAAGCTTGATGTAATATTGCTATGTGAGCATACAGACAGAGTTTTCTCTGAACCTTTAATCTTGGTATTGTATACCCTTGTGCTAAGGGATCGAAATCCATTTTGTTCCAAAATAATAGACTACATGGTAAATGACTACTAGTTTATTGAAAAGAGGTATATTGGTGGTGTCCACCCTTTCCCAACTTTCTTTACCATTACTCCCATCACTTACACTTCCATCCACATGGAACTTTGACATCACAATTACAAAGTTTCTATGTCAGGGACATTAACTAAAAGTACAGTTTCCCCACATGGGTAGAGACACAATCTTCAATATAGTCAAATACCATCATTGTGGGGGCTTTAGGACTAATGCCACACCACACCCTGGACCTAATTACAAGTATGGCAGTGCAGTAAGAAAAAATGTCAGCAATACACTTACTACAATTTTTAACCACACACCATCTGTCAATTTTAAAGTTCAGCTAGAGGAAAAAACTTCCAGCATTTGACTGGATCTTTTTCCTCCAGATAAATACCAACAGCAATTCATGCCCATTGGAAATCCAAGATGCCCCACTGGAGTCCTTTAGTACTTCATAATGGTGATTGACACCAACTCAGAATCTGGAGGAAGTATCTCCAGGTCTGAGGCTTTAATTACATTAACACTGGCAGGAACAATAAATAGGTTTGACAGAATTATCAAAGATAATTCCATTCAACTATAAATGTGGCCCTTTATGTTTAGCGACATTAAACTCAGGCTCAACATAAAAAATGCAATGTAGACGGAAGCATCACTGTCATCACTATCATCAACCAATTGCTTTGTAGAAAATGTCTATTGGCTGGGGGAGATGTGGTCTACATGCTAATTTGGTGACTGACATCGGATTTATAATCCAGCTTCCTCTGTTTCCTCTCATCACACAACACCTTTCTGGGACCAAAGAAATCAAAACCATAGCTCATAACCTCTCTATGTGAAGTGCAACAGCTCCATCATCACACACTACAAAGAGGGCACAGCAGGATATTAAACATTACCATCTCAGTACACAGTGGCAGTGATTTTGACATTTCCATAATCACACACTATCTCTGTGGGGAATTAACCTCATCAGTATCGCCACAGTATCTCTGTGGGGTCTACAAAATCATTACTGTGATGTTATAGAACTTGATGCTGCATGTTCACCTTTCACTCCATAAAATGATAAACCATGTAATCTCTTATATTATGCCACCATGGTGCATTGCACACACTTACCTATGCTCGTAGGATGAATCCTTCTCTCTCTTTATATATACTGCAAAGCCTGCGGTAGCGGGCGTGTAGTTATGGTTAAGTTGCTAAACCCATAGGAAGAACACTTTTTGGGCGGCTTATAACTTCGCTCTCCTGGACGAATCCTCACCAAACATTGCAAAAGAAAGTATATGGCCCACTCTGAATTTTTTAGCAAAGTTTGGTGAGGTTTCGTCCAGGGCGGCAAAGTTATAGGGGGGGTCCCAAATATATTTTTTTCCCATAGACTGAATGGAGAAAAACTTTGCACAGGCCTAGAGCGGAAACCGCTGGATGGATTTTCACCACATTTGCGGCAGGAGTGGTGGCTTGGTCCGGAAAGCATGCTTTTGTAAATTTGGTGAAAATCCGTCGAGTAGTTTTCTTTAAAACGGGCAAAATGTAGGTACAAAAAAAATTAGTGCTATCTGGGTTCGGTCCTCGGACCAATTTCCCTGTTCGGTCCGCGGACAGTCATATGATTGGGCCATTGGGCGATGTTTGGATGGATAAAAACGTGAAATGCGCCAGTTTTCCCGAAACGGCCACCATCTTGGATTCGCAGACTTTTGCCTGTGTCCGCGGCCACCGCAGCAACAAAAATAAATGCAACATTGCACTTGTCAAAATCAACAACCAATCTCTGGGGAGGTGGAGGGCATGGGGATGGGGTGGGATATGGCCATAAGAAGCCAAAAAACGGGTGGTTTTGATCCGCCGAAAGTCCGCACACACGCCCAAATGTCCTGGGACAGTCCTGTGGTGTTCCCGGATACTTCAGATGTCCTAGGAGATCTGTGCCCATTTCTGCATTTCAGGGTTGGTGAAATGCAGGTTTTGGATGGCTTGTAACTTTGGCGCCACTCAATGAAACTGCACGTAATTTTGGAATTTTATTCTAGACCTAATTCTGAATGGTTTTGTGGGATTCTGTCAAGTGGGGTCAAAATTAGAGGGGGGGGTCCCAAAATATTGTAAAGTCTTAGTAATGTGGTGCCATTTGACGAATCTGCAAAACAGTTGGCAAAACGATTTTAGATCTAGATATAAATGGTTTTGCAAAGTTTGGTGGGATTCTGTCAAGACGGGGCAAAATTAGAGGGAGGTCCCAAAATAATGTAAAGGCTTATAAATGTGGTGCTATTTGACAAATCTACACAAATGTTTGCAAAAAGATTTTAGATCGAGATATAAATGGTTTTCTTTTTTTTCCGTTTCCTATTTTTGTTCATGTTTTATAGTGTCATGATGCCTACCCCCGGAGCGCCAGGCCCAGCACCCCCGGGAGCAGGCATCATGCCCCCGGGTAAAAGCCCAGCGGCCCCTTATAGGGGCTCTTTGGACTCTGTCCTGGCGCCTTTAGTGCCAGGCTCATGTTGGACATCAGTCCTGGCGCCATTGGCGCCAGGCTCATAAAGGAAGGTGTTTTGTGCACTTACCTGATGCAGACCATGCTGCAAGATTCAGGCCTCCCTGAGACCTGAAAGGGACTATTTTTTCATTGGGACTATTTTGCCACTCGGGCGTGGTCAGGGAAGGATACTTACCTGGAACTATGGGGGCTATTTAAGCCACACCCAGATAGTAGCTCACGCTTCGCGTTGTTCTGCATCCAAGCAGCTGAACGCTCACCGTGTCTGCTCCTGCATCTGGTCTCCAGCCACGCCCGCCTCGATCCTGGAACACCTGTAAGGAAAGAAGAGAAGAGAAAGGTGAAAACCAAGAATTTTATCAAACTTCTTACCTGCATCCGGAACCTTCACGCCAGCGTTCCTGAGAAAAGACTTTCATTTAAAAGCACCGCGTTGCTCGCTGCAGCGCCGCGCTTCACTCACCGGTCCTTGGGAGTTCTTCTGGCTCCACCGCGACTGTCTGCACCGGTCGCCACATCTCTGCGCCGAGGGGAGAGAAGAAGAGACAAAAGGTGAGCAGAAGGAACATATGAGGAAAGCCTAATTTTCCGCCATAACACTTACCGGTCTTCTGTTGGTGGTCCATTCCTCATTTCGGGTCGGCGCCGCTTCGTTGGCAGGTACCGCACCCCGGCCCCTATGGGGAAAGGACAAAAGACATTACTGGTGGAATATAAAGACATTAAGAGGGATCGCCCCCATCGCTAACTCACCTGAGTTTACCATCGGCAATTCAATCCCTCAACGCATCGCCTTCATTCTGCACCTGAAATAAAGGACAGATCACAGGTTAGGAAGGCAACAGAAAAGGAGGCTCAACACTTGAACTTTTGTAATCTTCATACTTACGGCGTTCCGCTCTGAAAAGTCAAGTGGATTTTGCCAGCGCCATTCTGAAAACCAGTGAAGTAACTGGACAAACACGCGGCCCTGCACCAGAAGCAGGATGGAGAGTTCATCCTTTCAAACCATAAGGTGAGCTTCAACCGGGGATTTCGGAGGAAGTTAGAGAAGAACGAAGGGGGGAAGGTGGGAGCAAGCACACTATTCTGCAGACTGTTAATCCCCTTTCTCATCTGCAGAAGGATATTCCTACGGGCCAGACAAGCAAGATTTGAGGGTCCTGTTCAGTCGGTGTTCCGAGTTCTGCGCATCACACTCGAAGAGGCCACAGCAACCCAGACTAGACCAGCGCCCCCGTGGGAGTCAGGTGAGCGTTACAGAACGCGAAGCCTTCCTACAAATTCCCACCCAGGCGCTATGGACACTTCTGAGACTGATCAGTTGGCCCAACTACTGGGGGAATTACGAGCCGAAGTACGCGCCGCTCGTCAAGAGACTAATGCTCTCAGGAGGGAAGTGATTGTATCAAAGGAAAGAACTGATGACCTGGCTAGACAGTTTTTGCAAGGTCAAGCTGCACACACTCCTCTACCCGGTTCCGGGGGGAACCCCGCTCCTGTGGTTCCCAGTAACCCTGTGCATATTAATCTACCTGGAAACATGCCGCTGGCCCCACCCGAACGCTTTGCTGGGGACCCCAAACGATTCGCCGTATTCATGAATCAGTGTCGTTTGCACTTCCTATGCAGACCTGGGGCCTTCCCTAATGACCAGACCAAGGTAGCCTTTGTATTGTCATATCTCAGCGGCTGTGCTGCCGATTGGTCAGTTCCACTGGTTAATCAAGATGACCCGATTCTCCGTGATTTTCAAGGATTTCAAGCAAGCATGGAAAGGTTATTTGCTCGACACTCTCAGGGGCAGGCTCTGGATGACGAACTCCTATCCCTGCGACAGGGCAATCAGGACCTCCTATCCTACATTGCAACCTTTAATAGACTAATTGTGGAAACTGGGTGGCCATAGGATAAAAGAATCACGTTATTTTATCGAGGTCTACGGGGAGAACTTAAAGATGTCCTGGCCCAAGTTGTAAACCCACCCCAAGAATGCACAGAATATATAGACTTAGTGGTCCAATTGGATCACAGACTTCAAAACAGAAAAGCAGATCGGTCCAAGTTTGAGACCCGGGTGTTGGTCAAGACCCACGCTAACCCCAAGGGTGCTGATGTCTCTGAGCCTATGCAAATCGGAGGGGTTAAAGGACCTTTAACTCAAAAAGAACGTGAAAGAAGACGGCAGATGCAATTATGTCTTTATTGTGGGTCCTCTGGACACTTTCTACGAGATTGCCCGGCAAAACCGCCCAAGAAGGTGGTAGGAGCCGCTGATAAAAACCATGAAGACTCTGTTTCGGGAAACGACCACGCCCGACAAGCGTAGGGGTCCGCTTGCCGAGCTTGAAAACTAACTCTCAGACCTCGCATTTCATTTTGCCAATGGTCCTCGTAGATCCGGAACAGCCTAAGCGGTTGCATGAAATAAAGGCATACATCGATAGTGGGGCTATAGGAAATTATGTGGATCGTGAATTGGTCTCTAGGATTAACCTCCCTCTGCGTCCTAAAACCAGCAAAGATGTCATCACCACAGTCGATGGAACCGAAATTGCCTCTGGACCGGTAACACATTCCACTGCTGAGGTGACGCTTATAGGTCCGGACGGCCATCGGGAGGCAGTTGTCTTTGATGCAAGGCTCCACAGTTTCAGGTTATTCTCGGCATCCCTTGGTTAGAGACACATAATCCTCAAATTGATTGGCGAGCGAAGAGAATAACCTTCCCGGATTGTGCACAAACCTGCTACCCAGAAAATCTGAAGATTAGTCTAGCGTCTGTAACCTCTGTCTCCATGCAACTACCTCCGGAATACCAAGACTTTCAGGACGTCTTCCAAAAGGAACAGGCCAACACGTTACCTCCCCACAGATCGTACGATTGCCAAATCGATCTGGTGCCCGGTGCACAACCCCCTTGTAGCAGGATTTATGCCCTTACTGAACCTGAGAATCTGCATTTGAAACAATATTTAGATCAATACCTAGCCAATGGTTTCATTCGCCCGTCAAAGTCTCCGGCATCCTCGGCTTTGTTCTTCGTGCCCAAAAAAGAAGGCGACCTTAGAACTTGTATCGACTATCGCGCATTGAACCAGATAACTGTTAAAAACCGTTACCCTCTGCCTCTGATCCCTGAACTCCTTGACCAGGTGAAGGACGCTTGCGTATACACCAAGTTAGATCTCCGGGGGGCTTATCATCTGGTGCGAGTAAAAGAAGGCGACGAATGGAAAACGGCCTTCCGTACAAAATATGGATTATTCGAATACCAGGTGATGCCTTTCGGGTTGTGCAACGCGCCTGCTGCCTTCCAATTCTTCATGAACGATGTCCTTCGGGAACTCATCGATGTTTGTGTTGTCGTATATATCTATGACATTCTTGTGTACTCCTCTTCGGAATCTGATCACAGAAGGCATGACAGGGCCGTCCTTGAGAAATTGCGCCAGCACAAACTGTTTGCAAAGCTGAAAAAGTGCGTTTTCCATACCACCGAGGTTGAGTTTCTTGGATTCATCCTGACACCTACAGGGGTCCGAATGGACTCACGAAAAGTGGATGCCATCCTCAAATGACCATCACCTAGTTCGGTGAAAGGTGTCCAAAGCATGCTTGGGTTTGCCAATTTTTATCGCAGATTTATCCCGGAATTTTCACGTGTGGTACAACCCATCACTGCACTCTTGCGGAAAAATAAACGCTTCGAATGGACCGAGGAAGCCGAACAGGCCTTTCAGGAATTGAAAGCTAAATTCACGTCCGCACCTATTTTGAAGCACCCGCGTCCTGATCTCCCATATATAGTCGAAACCGACACATCCAGCTTAGCCATGGGAGCTGTCCTGTCTCAGAGAGACCCTGAAACCAATCAACTGCACTCCGTAGCATTTTGGTCCAGAAAGTTCTCGCCGCCTGAGGTAAATTATGCAATCACCGACAAGGAATTATTAGCCATTAAGTCCGCCTTTAAGGCTTGGCGGCATTATCTTCTTGGCGCCAGGTATACCATCACCGTGATCACTGATCACCGAAACTTACAATATTTAAAAACTGCCAAGGCTCAATCGTCACGTCAGCTCCGATGGGCTTTGTTCTTTGCTGAGTTCGATTTTGTAATAACTTACCGCCCCGGCTGTAAGAATGGCAAGGCGGACGTGCTATCTCGAATAGGAATGGGAGAAATAGACACAAACTCAGAACCTGTGCCGATAATTCCCGAACAAAGAATTTTGGGGATAACCTCTTTACAAACCCTTGAAGACATTCAAGCACGGGTAAAACAACTCCTGGACTCTACAGCCTTGCAGGATTGGATCCAAAGGGGGTCTTACTTTTCGGTCAACAATGGCCTACCTTACTTCCAAGGACGCTTATTTCTGCCAGAAAAGGAGTTGCAAGAACTGGTTATTTCCCATCATCATGATACTCTGATGGAAGGACATCCTGGCATTGCCAAAACTGAGGAAAAAATTAAACGACAATTCTGGTGGCCTTCCTGGCGAAAGGTATTAAATCTTTCGTGATGTCCTGTGGAGTTTGCGCCCAAAACAAAGGCCAAAAGACAAAACCCGCCGGTCTTCTTCAGCCTTTAGACATTCCACCAGCACCTTGGCACACCTTGTCACTAGATTTTATCACTGACCTGCCCCCTTGTAATGGATACAATTCTGGTTGTGGTGGATTTATTTTCCAAGATGGCCCATTTTATTCCGTTGAAAGGATTACCTTCAGCTTCTGTCCTAGCCAAGGGATTCCTCAAAAATATCATCCGTTTGCATGGATTCCCGTCCATACTAGACTCCGACCAGGGAAGCCAGTTTATTTCTCATTTTTGGAGAAAGTGTTGTCAACTGGCACAAATCGACGTAAGACTCTCAACCAGCCACCACCCACAGACCGATGGTCAGACGGAGAGAACGAACCAGACCCTTGAACAATACCTACGATGTATGTTGCACCAATCGGAGGGTAATTGGAAGGATATTTTATGGGTGGCCGAATATGCATACAATAAGTCTGTACACTCTGGAACTGGACAAAGCCCCTTTTATACCCTATATGGACATCACCCTCGTACTTCAGACCTGGACTCACCTCTGAGCCTTGAAATGCCCGCATTGGACCATTTGCATTCCACGATAACTCAAGCCTTCAAGAATGCAACTGCACATTTGCAACAAGCGAAAGGGAAATACAAAAAGAATGCGGATCTGCATCGGAGTGAGGCGCCTCCATACCAAATAGGGGATCAAGTATGGTTGGCTACCAAACACTTATTGCTCAAGGGACCTCGAACTTTTAATCCAAGGTATTTGGGCCCTTACTCGATCAAAGCTATAATTAACCCAGTGGCAGTCAAGCTCGATCTACCAGCTAACATGCGGATTCACCCCGTTTTTCATGTGTCACTTTTGAAACCAGTGCAACCAGATTAATAAAGCCACCAGAACCAATCCAGATAGATGGGGAGCCTGAATTCGAGGTGAAGAACATTTTGGATTCTAAGATCTCAAAATCAAAACTTTTCTATCTAATTGATTGGAAAGGGTACGGGCCTCAGGAAAGGTCTTGGGAACCCAGCGACCACGTACATGCACCTCGGCTGGTAAAAAGGTTCCATCGGAATTTCCCAAACAAACCGAAACCTCCAGAGGGAACGACCTTGGGAGGGGCCTGGGGGGGGGAGTGCTGTCATGATGCCTACCCCCGGAGCACCAGGCCAGGCCCAGCAACCCCGGGAGCAGGCATCATGCCCCCGGGTAAAAGCCCAGCGGCCCCTTATAGGGGCTCTTTGGACTCTGTCCTGGCGCCTTTGGCGCCAGGCTCATGTTGGACATCAGTCCTGGTGCCATAGGCGCCAGGCTCATAAAGGAAGGTGTTTTGTGCACTTACCTGATGCAGACCATGCTGCAAGATTCAGGCCTCCAGAAGACCTGAAAGGGACTATTTTTTCATTGGGACTATTTTGCCACTCGGGCGTGGCCAGGGAAGGATACTTACCTGGAACTACTTTGGAACGCTATTTAAGCCACGCCCAGACAGTAGCTCACGCTTCGCGTTGTTCTGCATCCAAGCAGCTGAACGCTCACCGTGTCTGCTCTCCAGCCACGCCCGCCTCGATCCTGGAACACCTGTAAGGAAAGAAGAGAAGAGAAAGGCGAAAACCAAGAATTTTATCAAACTTCTTACCTGCATCCGGAACCTTCACGCCAGCGTTCCTGAGAAAAAAACTTTCATTTAAAAGCACCGCGTTGCTCGCTGCAGTGCCGCGCTTCACTCACCGGTCCTCGGGAGTTCTTCTGGCTCCACCGCGACTGTCTGCACCGGTCGCCACATCTCTGCGCCTAGGGGAGAGAAGAAGAGACAAAAGGTGAGCAGAAGGAACATATGAGGAAAGCCTCATTTTCTGCCATAACACCTACCGGTCTTCTGTTGGTGGACCATTCCTCATTTCGGGTCGGCGCCGCTTCGTTGGCAGGTACCGCACCCCGGCCCCTATGGGGAAAGGACAAAACATTACTGGAGGAATATAAAGACATTAATACATCGGAAATTCAATCCCTCAACGCATCGCCTTCATTCTGCACCTGAAATAAAGGACAGATCACAGGTTAGGAAGGCAACAGAAAAGGAGGCTCAACACTTGAACTTTTGTAATCTTCATACTTACGGCGTTCCGCTTGGAAAAGTCAAGTGGATTTTGCCAGCGCCATTCTGAAAACCAGTAAAGTAACTGGACAAACACGCGCCACTGCACCAGGAGCAGGATGGAGAGTTCATCCTTTCAAACCATAAGGTGAGCTTCAACCGGGGATTTCGGAGGAAGTTAGAGAAGAACGAAGGGGGGGAGGGGGGAGCAAGCACACTATTCTGCAGACTGTTAATCCCCTTTCTCATCTGCAGAAGGATATTCCTACGGGCCAGACAAGCAAGATTTGAGGGTCCTGTTCAGTTGGTGTTCCGAGTTCTGCGCATCACGCTCGAAGAGGCCACAGCAACCCAGACTAGACCAGCGCCCCCGTGGGAGTCAGGTGAGCGTTACATATAGTTTGTACACATAACTTTTAACATTTCAACTGATCTTTTCTGTTTACTGCATTATTTACATATTTAAAAGGTTAAAAAAAGAAAGTAAAAGCTTCGGACAATGTAGGACTTGTAAAGTCTAGTTGATATTTGTATTTGTATTGTATTTATTTGTATTTATTAGGTTTATATAGCACTTTCCACCAAAGCGCTGTACAAGAAACAACAAGAATACATTAGAATAACATTTCAGAAGAATGTAAAGAGAAACTGAACTGGGGTACAGTAAGAGGGAATCGAGGTTAAGAGGAAGGGGAATGCAGAAGATGAGCTTTCAAAGAAGAACGGAAGGAGGTGTAAGAGGAAATGGAGCGGATAGAGAGAGGTAGAGTATTCCAGTGTATAGGGGCAAGGAGGTGAAAGGAATGGAAACGAGAACGGGCACAAGGGGAAGGAGGAACAGTAAGTAGGAAGAGATCAGCAGATCTGAGGGGGCGAGTGGGAGCATAGAATGAGAGGAGCGAGGAAATGGGGGGGGGGGCAAGATCATGAAGAGATTTAAAGACGAGACAGAGGAAGTTAAATTTAAGTTGAGAGTGAAAGGGAAGCCAGCCAAGATAAGAAAGCGAAGAGGAAATTGAATCATGAGGAGAAGGCAAAGGGTACGGATAGCGGAGTGATAGAGGGATTTGAGGGGAGCCAGGTGAGAGGCAGGTAGGCCAAAGAGTAGAGTGGAGCAATAGAAAAAACGAGTGAAAATTAGGGAAGAGATTAAGAGTTTAGTGGCATGGAAGGCGAAGGAGGGATATTGATGGGAAGTTCAATTAATTTGTCCCAGAATTGCATTGTCCTGAATATAAGTGGAAAGGGGTTGCCACTTATGATCTGTTCCCATCTTTCTGTCGCTTCGTGGGGAATTGATTGCTGTGGGAGCGTCTGGCCGAAGGTTTTTCTTATTTCGGATAAAGAGAGACAGTCAATGAATAGGTAGTGAAGGGATTTGATTGAGTCAGGTTGTTTACAGAATCTACAAAGTATTTCCTCCTTAGGGATTCGCCTGGTACTCACAAGATATTCTTTAGTTACTAGGATGTTGAGACAGAATCAGAGGAAGGTATCTCTTGTTCGTTTGCATGGACATTTTGCTAGTTATTTAGGAGGTTCATTCAAGGCTCGAGTCTCATATCTTGTGTAAAGCGATAGCCTGTTTTTGTTTTTCTCTTTCGATGGTGCATATCCAGTCTAGTTGTCGCATTAAAGTTTTTGTTTTGTCGGTCTATTAATTAGCATTTCGCTATTTATTTCTAAAATAATATAAATGGTTTTCTAAAGTTTGGTGAGATTTTCTCAAGAGGGGGCGAAATTAGAGGGGGGTCTCAACATTTTTAGTTGGCTTATAACTTTGTTGCCATTTGATGAATGTGGACAAATGTTTTCAGAAAGATTATAGATTCACCCTTCAATGTTTGTGTAAAGACTGAATGGATTTTGTCAAGTGGGGGCTAAGTTATATGACTATTGTATGTACATACATTTTGCAACTTTTGAAAAACTAAAACCTGGGTGGATTTCAAGCAAACTTGTGTAAGGAGCATTGGCAAGGAAATTAAAGCATGGTATTGCACATGTGCCCATGTTTTATTTTTTGACAAGTGTCATAATGTAGGTACAAAAAATAGTGATATACCTTTGGTGACTGAGGTATAGACTGTGGCCATGGGCAGTGGCCAGATTGTCCGGGTCATGGTAGAAGGTCATGACACGGACAATCTGGCTACTGGCCATGACCGCGAGGGATGAAAAATGGTGTTAAAGTGCCCATGTCCACCTGGGGCCTGCTATGTGGTAAAGTTATTCGAAGGTGGGATAGGTTAGAAAGGGAAAAGAAATTTGCTCGTGGTAACATGGTCATAGGGTTCTGCAGGCTGCCACGGAAAGGGAAAAGGGGGCTCTGTACGGAGCCCCGCCTTCTCTTTCCATGGGGGCCATCTTGGAAAAGCATTTCTCTTCCTAGAGCGGGACGCTGCAGGTGTTCCGCTGTAGGAAGAAACATTTATTTTTTAGTTCCCCGGGTTCTGCTTTGGGAACCAGGGGGTGCTAATGGCCTTTATCTCCCATTGCAGGGGCTGCAATGGAGGATAATGGTCCGGAGCCCTCATTATTTATCTATTTATTTATAACGCGCTGAAGCCCGCAGACATCAGGGCACACACAGACACACTTCGCTTGGTCCGATAACTTGGGCTGCCGGGCTGTTATCCCCTGTTCCGGTCCCTAGAACAGGGGATGAACGTCACATTCCCATCAGCATAACACAAAATGCTAATGGAAATGTTGGAAACACGTATTGAGTCTATGGGCCTCATTACACGGAATGCCGTTGCGGTACCGTAATTAGCTCCTTCCCCATTCTCATTGAGCCCTATGGGGGCAAAAATGGGAATGGGGAAGTGCCTTGGTGAATGGGGAATTACCGTCCCCGCTCACCTTGGAGTAGGGCGGTAATTCCGCCATCCACCAAGGCGGACACGGTAAAATACCGGCGGCAACCATGGCGCTAATAGCGTCATGGTTACCGCATACCGTGTAATGACGCCTCTGTACTTCACTGAGAAATGTAAAGTAGATGGAGTCTATAAGATTTTTTTTAATTCTATTTTTTAACTGTCAAAGGTGGTTCCTAAAGGAATATTACTTTTGTAAAAAAATCTCCACAGCTGCCCTTTTCACCACCGGGCTTATCGCTGCAAGGTGGAGTTAAAATACACTGCTTCCTGAAGGAGCGTGTCTTTCCTTCCTTGCTGCTTTTAAGGTTGCAGGATCCCAATTACCACGGAATGAAAATAAAATTTCAGAATGGATAATGCAAAGTTCCAATATGTTACAATATAGTGCTTGTATACAGCACAGAGAACACAGACAGCACAAAACAGCAAAATCTCCACAGCTGTCCTTTCACCACCAGGCTTATCGCCGCAAAGTGGAGTTAAAACACACTGCTTCCTGAAGGGACGTGTCTTTCCTTATTTGCTGCTCTTAAGGTTGCAGGATCCCAATTACCACGGAAAGAAAATAGCGTTTGAGAATGGATTATGCGAAGTTCCAATATGTTCCAATATAGTGCTTGTATACAGCACAGAGAACACAGACAGCACAAAACAGCAAAATCTCCACAGCTGCCCTTTTCACCACTGGGCTTAATTTTTAAGAAATAAAAACCTGTCCAGTTACACAGTAAACCAAGCATAAATTGTATTGTGTGTTTTGAGGTTAGATGAACAAGTTACTTTCTTACCTGGTAACGTTCTTTCGATGGGATGGTCCGACGACGTATTCCATATCTATGACATGTAATCACCACAGCTGTGCTGCTTCGGAAACTTTTTTCGGCGTCTGCGTCCCGATGCGCCGTCGTCGAGGACCTCCTCCGACGTCCGACGTCATCCGATGTGATAAGTAGGACGCACAACGCCCGTAGCCTCAGTTGTAGTTTTTTCCCCCAGAACGTGTGACATTAGTCAACTGCCAGTCAGACACAAAGCCTTGCGGAACGTAAGCTGCAATCGCAAAAGAAATTCTGCAGCGGGGAAGGTAGGGCGGGAGCGATATGGAATACGTCGTCGGACCATCCCATCGAAAGAACTTTACCAGGTAAGAAAGTAACTTGTTCTTCGAGGGGATTGGGTCCTCCGACATATTCCATATCTATGACAGACTCCCAAAGCAGTACCAGAGCAAGGAGGAGGGAAAGAATTTAGAATCAAAATTTAGAATAGCCAATCAAATAGCAGAGCAAAGGACCGCCTTGCCAAAGGCCAGATCCTGTCCTCGGATGGAATCGAGGGAATAGTGACGTACAAATGTATGTACTGAAGCCCAGGTGGCTGCATCACAGATGTTGCAAATAGGAACACCCCTCTGCAGGGCAGTAGATGCAGCCACACCCCTGGTAGAATGGGCCCGCAAGCCAGCCAGTGGGTCCTTACCCGCCAAGCGTTAACACTCCGAGATGGCTAAAATAATCCAGCGAGACAAAGTCTGTTTCGTCACAGCTTGCCCCAAACGCTTTCCAACGTAACCAATAAAGAGTTGATCGTCCACTCTGACCCGGGACATGCGTGAAACATAAAAGCTTAAAGCTCTCCTAGGATCAAGCCTATGGAGCCTCTCCTCTTCCTTACCAGGATGCGGAGGAGGATAGAATGCCGGAAGAACAACCTTCTCGGCCAAATGAAATTCCGTCACTACCTTCGGAAGAAAAGAAGGACGAACTCTAAGGACAACCCTGTCCTTGTGAAATACAGTGAAGGGTGGTTTAACTGAAAGTGCCTGTAACTCACTCACTCTGCGAGCGGAAATAACCGCAACTAAAAACACAGTTTTCAGAGTTAACAGCCTCAAAGGGCAAGAATGTAAAGGCTCAAACGGAGCACCCATAAGAAACTTAAGAACAAGGTTTAAATCCCCAACCGGACACAAGGAAAGGTGACGGAGGGAACACATTAGTGAGCCCTTTCAGAAACTGTGAAATGAAAGGGATTTTAAAGTAAGAACACTCTTCAGACGAGCGCTTAAAGATGGACAGCGCCGCCAGGTAACCTTTAATGGTACCCATTTGCAAGCCCCTGTGGGCCAAAGAAAGCAAAAAGGACAGAACCATGGGGATGTCACATGCAAAAGGATCCACATTCTGAACTCTGCACCAGTCGCAGAACTTACGCCAACGGTACAGAGACTTTGTTGCTGGCCTTCGGGCCAAAAGCAACACCTCCATCACGTCTTCAGGGAGGTCCCAATCCTTATACTTCAACCTTTCAGAAGCCAAGCGTGAAGGTTGAGGGATCTGACCTCTGGATGGAGAACCTGACCCTCCTCCCGTGAGAGCAGATCGTCTCGGTAGGGAAGACGACGTGGAGGGCAGATGGACAAGTCGAGAAGGTCCGGGTACCACGTCCTCCGAGCCCACGCCGGAGCAATGAGGATTATCCGGGAACCGAACTTCCGTAACCTCCGCAGCACTTGCGGGATGACGGGGACTGGAGGAAACGCGTACAGCAGCGGGAATGACCACTCCACCACAAACGCGTCTCCTAAGGCTCCTTTTGGACGAAATTCCCGCGAGCAAATCCTTTCGCACTTCCGGTTGACACTGGAGGCGAAGAGATCCACCTGAGGGGTCCCCCAAAGGGCGAAGATCTCCAGGAGAATCTCCTGAGTCAACTCCCACTCGTGAGAGATCGCGCTCTGTCTGCTCAGAGCGTCCGCTGTCACGTATTCGTCTCCCGCCAGATGAACTGCCGAGATCGAAACTTCCTGCTGGATGGCCCAGAACTCGAGCTGCATCGCCTCCCTGCACAGAGGAAGTGACCCTGCCCCCCCTTTTTGTTGAAGTAGTGCATGGCCACTGTGTTGTCCGTCAGGATCAGGACACTCTTTACTCGCACAGTCGGCAGAAAAGCCTTCAGGGCTAGCCTGACGGCCCTCAGCTCCAACAGATTGATATGGAGTCTGGACTCCGACGGAGACCAACGACCGCTGACTGTCAGCCCGTTGGCATGAGCTCCCCATCCCGTGAGGGATGCATCCGTCACGATTGTCACCTCCGGCCAGGGAAGCCAAAATGGAGCCCCCTTCATCAAGTTGCCTTCGACGGCCCACCACAGAAGGTGCCGGGGAACCGAGGGCGGCACCTGAACCGGGTCCGACATCCTGCCGGAGGACTGCGACCATTGCGTCTTGAGTGCCCACTGCAAAGATCTCATCCGCAGGCGAGCCTCTGGCACCAGAAGAATGCAGGATGCCATGAGGCCGAGCAACCTCAAGAACTCGAACGCTGGTAGCGTCTGGGCATGCTGAAACTTGTGCACCATCTGCTGAATCTGAAGAGCCCTCACCTGGGGAGGAAAACACTGCCCCAGGGAAGTGTCGAGCACTGCTCCGATGTACTGGAGCCGCTGTGTTGGCATCAAATGGGACTTCTTTAAATTGAGGGAGAAGCCCAGCCTGTGAAGGGAGTGGCAGGTGACGGACAGATGATCCAGGACTTGCTCGGGAGAACTCCCCCTGATCAACCAATCGTCCAGGTAGGGGTAGACGTGAATCCCCCCTTGCCTGAGATGCGCTGCCACCACCACCATGAGCTTGGTGAAAACCCTCGGGGCGGAGGTCAATCCGAACGGCAGGACCCGAAACTGAAAGTGCGAGTCGCCAACCGCGAACCTCAGGTACTTCTTGTGCTTGGGATGGATCGGCACATGGAAGTAAGCATCCTTGAGGTCGAGTGACACCAACCAGTCCTGAAGCTGAAGGGCCTGGAGGACTTGAGAGAGAGTAACCATCTTGAACTTGTCCTTCCTGAGGAGTTTGTTCAAACCGCGCAAGTCCATGATGGGTCTCAATCCCCCGTCTTTCTTCGAAATCAAAAAATAAGGGGAATACCATCCCTTGTTCCTCTCCGCTACAGTCACCAGTTCTATGGCGCCTTTCTCCAGCAGGGCTTGAATTTCCTGCGCAAGGAGCGGATCCGGACTCTGCAAAGAGAGGTTCCCCGGTGGTTTGTCGCGAGGCATGTGCCGAAAGGGAAGACAGTAGCCGTGGGTTATGATCTCCAGAACCCACACATCTGAAGTAATGACTTGCCACTCTACAAGATGCTGCGCCAGCCTTCCCCCAACCCGGCGAACCATGGGACATGGCCTCATGACTGAGTGGGAGCGGCTGCGGCGTTACCTGAGGGCAAAGAGGCAACTGCCCGAGCAGCCTTGGCACCACGGGTACCCTGTCGTCCACCTGTGGTACCCCTGCGTTGGCCTCTTTGACTGCCAGCTCCTCTCGCTTTACTGAAGGACGAGTAATAGCGAAAGGAACCACCCCTCCACTGCTGTCCCCTAGGACGAAAAGGCGGAGGTTGGCGAACTGCAGTGCCCAACGACTTCGCTGCAGCTTTTGAGGTCTGCAACCTCTCAAGGCTCTCTTCAGCCTTGCTGCCAAAAAGGTGTTCACCGTCAAAGGGCATGTTGAGGAGCCGGGACTGCACATCAGGAGCAAACCCCGACTTCCGCAACCACGCAAACCTGTGTATCACAGTGCTCGCCGCCATGGACCTACTGACGCATTCAGCTAAGTCCAAACCCGACTGAACGGACTCACACATGGCATCCTTACCATCCTGGACCATAGCAAGGAAACCATCCCGTTCGTCCCCTTCGGGAATATGTTCAGCCGCTAACGCAACACAGTTCCACAGAGAGTGTGTGAAACGAGACAAGGCACAAATGGAGTTGGCCGCCTGAAGCGCCATACCACCAGAAGAAAACACTTTCTTCGCACAGCCATCAAAACGTTTGTCGTCCCTATCAGGAGGGATGGTAGGGTACGACGCCTGCTTTGCCGGGGCCGTGGCCACCTGCACCACCAAACTCTCCGGACTGGGGTGCCTGGTCAAGTAGCAGGGGTCGCTACTGGCTGGATGGTATTTTCGCGACAAGGATCTGCCCACCGCCGGGAGACTCTCCGGAGCAGTCCAAGCCGCCGCCACCCTTCTCTGTAAAGCCATATGGAACGGCAGTACCTGGTCAGTTGGGGGACCAACATCAAGGATGTCTCAAACTGACTATGGCCCGAGACAATTTCATCTGGAACCTGACTAGGAACCAGGCCATCAGAATCCTCATCCGCCTCTGAAATATATTCCAGGTGGCGAAAAGAAGGCACCCGAGAGTGCTTGCTCTTAACCAGAGCCTTCCTAGGGGGTTCCCCCGTGCCACGGGGTACCTCCGACACGAAAGGCGTCGATGGCGTCGAGCGAATCGGCACCGAGAGAACAGCCATCGGCGCAGAGAGATCGGCGTCGACGTAATCGGCGTCGACGTCAGATGCAGCGCCGCCAGCATCGGCGGCGTCGACACAGCCCTCGAAGCCGGAGCCCCGAGCGTGTCCCTCGACGACTTGAGCGTCGACGGCTTCGACGACTTCCTCGGAGCCGGAGCCTCGAGAAAGTCTGTCGACGCCCTCGACGCCTCAGACGTCGTCTTCCTCGAAGACCTCACAGGTGCACACGGTCTCGAACGCGTCGAGGACCGGGACCTGGAACGGGTACGTCGAGAACGAGTCTCCTTGTCCGAACGGGACCTCTCCCATGACTCGTGCCGACCACTCTTGCGAGCGGTGTCTCTCGACCTCTCACGACCGACCCCACTCGGGGGCGCGGACGGCTTAGTACCCTGCGACTCAAGAATCGCCAGCATTTTCTTCCCGAAGGAAGCCCATTCCTCCGGCGTCGCACGGCTGGTGGGGTAAGCGACGTGCCGGGCAGAGTCCTCGGAAGAGGACCTGGAAGACGACAGGTGTCGCCGCTTCCGAGAATGCCTCGAAGAGGCTGAGGAGTGACGAGACCGACTCCTAGAAGGAGACCCACGAGACTTCCGACGATGACTCGGAGAGTCACCCCTCGAATCATCCGTCGAAAGCCCCGCAGACTTCGACTTCCGGGGCTTGGACACCCAACCCACCGACAACTTCTTCTTACGTTCGCGTAAGGCTCTGGACGTGAGCGACTGGCAGTCGATACAGTCATCCCTGTCGTGGGCCTCCCCGAGGCACCAGAGGCAGGCGTCGTGCGAGTCCGTCACCGACATCTTGGACCCACACTCCCCGCACTTCTTGAAACCCGGGCGCGGGGTCGAAGACGAAGTAGAAGACATCTTCACACGAAGGATTTTCACAAAACAAACAGGTTCGAAGAACCGAGAAGAACAGAACTCCAAAGAGTCGAGGCGTTAACCGAGATTCACGAAGCAACACGTTCGTGGAAAAAACGGAACTGAGGCTACAGGCGTCGTGCGTCCTACTTATCACATCGGATGACGTCGGACGTCAGAGGAGGTCCTCGACGACACCGCATCGACGTCATCGACGCAGGACGCAGAAAAAAGTTTCCGAAGCAGCACAGCTGTGGTGATTACATGTCATAGATATGGAATACGTCGGAGGACCCAATCCCCTCGAAAGAAGGCTTGTTTTTTGAGGTTTAATAAATGTCCTAATTTCCTGGAATTAGTACTAATGGTATGCCAATGTTACAATACAACAGTGTAGAGAGCCATGAATAGAATCACTGTCACACTGTGCTGGCTAATACAACAGAGAGGTAACGGCTCAATGCTAAATTCCATATATAATCCCACCGTCAAATTTTGGCTGGACAGAGTTAATGATTTTGCCAAAGCGCTGTACATAGGACACACTTACATAAAATTATCACCCAATCGAAGTTGGAACTCATTAATCAACCTCAGAAGGATGAAAGGCTGAGTTGTCATTGCCGGAATTCGAACCTACGGCCTGCAGACCAGGCACAGATCACAGCAGCGAGCACTTAACCAGCTGAGCTATCTTACTGGCTAACATCCTTCAGAGGTCGGTAAAAGGACTATCAACTGAGGTATAATAATCACAGTGCTTAGAAGTTGGACGAACCGTGCATGATGTGCTAAATAAAAAAAACGTACATACCTATCTGGATTATCATTACAGGGACAGTTTTTGCAGTTTCTATTTCAATTACAAATGTAAAGGTTTCATTTTTTAACAGCGTGTACACTTCCTGAAGAGTAAGGTTATGAATGTTTTAATTGTAGTCTTCAAGATAGGAAAGAGGCTGCAACCCCTGTGATTGGTGTAATGCCAGTCACTCACCCTTGAGTAAGGACTCTGCTGTCACTGACCATTTATAGTAATGTACTCCTTTTACTGCAAGTTAAGGTTGAATGGATGTATAGTGCATGAATGGATATGTAGTGCAAGAAGTATGTAACAGGCAACCAAAACATGACAAAACCTGAACATGAATAGGACCCATTAGAAACAAGACAGTTGTTCAACAAAGAGGTCTGGTTTAAAAAAACAAAATTACAATTGTGGAAAACATTCTCTGACACAAATAATGCGTATGAACACACCATATAGATGCATCTTAATGATAAATGCACACAGCACAGGAACTCTGAAAAATACTTTTGGACAATACAGGTTTGCTTTCACTGGAAAAATACATCATTTGTTACAAAAGATAATTCTTAATTTTTTTCCATTTTATTAATGCTATGATCCCAAAATGCCAAGAAAATAAATGCTCCATGAGCATCTAGACACAAAACACAGCAGAAGCTAAACAAAAAGAAAACATTACTTATATCACTGTGTGGAGTTTCTTTCTGAAAGGCTTTCAAGAAGAAAATGGCTGTTTAAGAGGCTTTTCTCCATGGTCTCCAATTTCACCATGTAGAAAAAAATCAAAAGAAGCATTCCGGTTTTTATCAAGTAACTTGACCTTTGCACAGCATTCTGCTCTAAACTGGTGCGTAAATGATACACAGGAAAATAATAAAGCTGTCGTATTTACAAGATTTTAATGCATAAAAAGGCCTGATTTACAGCAGAAGTGGCGTCAGGCTTTTGTCAGTTCTCTAGAATAGGGTTCTTTAAAGCTGAACGAAAAGGCAACAGAATCTCCTTAGGGGAACCTTATCCAGGATGTCTGTAAGGTCATCCTGAGTTATGACCTTTGCAGGACGTCTTTAACCCAAATAATCAATTACCCTGATCATGACTGTTCTATATGCCGCAGTAGGGTGTGCATTTACATCTGGAGTACCAAATTTACCTCCGGTGAGGTATCAAGACCACTGGCTTCTTTCAGACAAGTAGCCAGGTCCTCTAAATGAGATTGATTGGAGATCAACTCTTCAGGAACATTGGGTGTTTCAAGACGTTCATGCCTGGAAGGTATAACGCCATCTTCCTAAAAAATGGATCTAAAAGATTTGAAGAAATCTTTCTTTGACTGAGGTCTGAAACTCGAAGTTTGATCTGAAGGCACTGTCGAAGCATCCTTCCACAAGGAGGGCACAGGAGCCTTTGGCTTCGATGTGGTCTCCGTAGGTGACACTATCGCTGCTACTCGAGAAGACATCCCCGGGCCTCTGACCCAGGCTTTTGGGCTTGCAATTCAAATTTTTATCAAATTCCCTGATGGTCTTGGAAGACGCAGTGGGATCACAACCCTTCTTCTGCTTTTCGAGGGACCAGGAGGGGTTGCCTTCGAGTACATGTGCATCGATTTTGGACAAAACTGTTCGCATTTAACCGCTGAGGTGGTCGTATCGGGAAAACGTACCCGACGCTTTTCGGGCGAGAAGTCAGAAGATGAGGATCAATGGTGTTTCTTTGACTTCTTTCATGACGACGGAAAAGAAGAGTGATGGTAGTCACTCATGGATCTCGCACTCTGCCCAGAAGCACAAGCTTTGTGTTTGGTCAAGTAAAATAAATAAAATAAAAAAGAAATTCCATTTATGAAAAACAAAAGTTGTTTCAAAGGATGAGCCATCACTCTCCAACCAATAATTGCCCAATTGCTCCTCCCTCTGGCCAAGAGAGCTAAGACCTCTTAATCAAGGGGGGATTGGCACCTCTTAATGAAAGGAAACAGCATGTTGCCATAGGGAAGAGTGAAGGAAGGTGTGAGGGGTGGAGTCCCTTGACTTTGAAGACCCAGGGTCTTGGCCTACAAAAGAACAATCATTTAATCTTGCAATCAGTCAACACAAAAGCAGCAGAAAAAGCGTTGCGAGCAGTGTCTGTGTGAGGTTTTGTTATGTGCCTGTACTAAGCTACATTATCTATGCCCAGCCTTTTTTTGAAGTGCTACACTGAATTGGGTTTGATGTTCTACACTGTGTTATGCTATGCTATGCCAAGTCATGTTTTAAAGCTGTAGAAACATGTTTGGAATCAGGGTTCTTTTCCCAAAGCTAAATGTACATTAACCAGAATCTACCTCAGTGCTACGTATATACTCTATCAATCCTTTTGGGTGAGGGTGAAGACTATGATCTCAGTTTCCTTTTATACTAACTAGTTAGGTCATTTTATATTATGTTGAGGTTTCATTATATTGGGCCTCATTACGAGTCTGCCGGTAAAAAAAAAAAAAAAATTACTGGCATGCCGATACTACCGTTTCCACGTAGCACTGCTTCCAAAATCAACGGTAGATTCCGAGTCAGCGTGCACGCGCATTCCGGCATGCTGGAAACGGTAGCACCGGTATGCAGGTAACAGGCCCAATTGCCCCAGACACCGACTCCAGCATCCACGATGCTTTAATTACGGGCAAAGCACCGGCGGCCATCTTCAAAATGAAATCCATTGTAATCCTCATTCTACAGGTGTCCAACTGGTAAAGCAAGTACACACCGACAAAGTAGACCATGTCAGCTAGGAAATATGCCGTCCATTGCTGCAAACCCCATTTCAGCGAGCAGGAGTTCAACATGTTGGCAGACACACTGGTGGAGCATGCGGATGTGATGTTCTGCGCTGACCTACGGCGGCCAGCACAACTCATGAAAAAGGCCATATGGGAGGAAGTGGTGCGCAAAGTCTCGGCTGTGAGGACAACACCCCAGACGGTCCGAGATTGTCGGAAGAGGTGGGACGATCTACGTCTCTGTGTCCACAACCTCCTCGCTGTAGAGCACAGCAGGGGCTGGCCACAGGAGGTGGTGCGCCATCCCCCATCAAATTATAGGTTTAGGAGACCTGCAGCACCATACTCCACATGGAGAGCATCGAGGGAGTAGGAGACGGGAGCAGCCACATCTGTTGATGACAGTGAGTGTGCCATACCGTAATCAATAAATCACAGCACACACCTTGCATCCCCAATGCCAATGGTAAAGTCCAAATGTCAAGTAAGTGGCAGCAGATCTCTGCTGCATTTGCACCCACCAAAAGCCTCCTCCCACACAAGTACAATGTACCTGCCACGAAACAATCACCAAACCCCACTGACACACCCGACATGCCCCCTGTATTTCCAACACAGTACCATCTGCATGCACACAGACACACAACTCTGTCCAACCGTGCCACCATATGGCCAAAGCCACTGCATGTCAAGATGCACACATCACCAGCACCAGTTGCACACCTGTCACACCTACCATGTCCATACCCACAGAGTAAACATCAATGCATCAACGTACACAATGGGAACACATTAGTTTGACATTCAAACGCCACATGGCACACAGCCCCTGTGGCATGGCCACAAGACCCAAGCCAATAGACACCAGTACCCCAGCCAACGGACACTGCACACTCCATGGTCGCACCACAAGGATGCTCCCACACTGAACCCCCCCCCCACATTCTTGTGTGCACCATGCCAGGGCCTCCAACATGTGCATGACAATGCATATTACTTTGAATGTACTAGCATCGATGTATGTCAGATGGATGCACACCCATCACTAATGCTGTGCCTCACTGTCCCCCACAGGCACATCATCCGACAGCGAGGGTGAACTTGTCACCACACCCCTGTCAGCAGCTGCACGTCGCTGTGGACGCAATGCCACTAGCTAGGTCACAGTTTGTCTCACTATGTGAGAGAGGGTATGCCCAGACGTGGGTCCCTTGCTCGCTGCGCCATAGGGAACCAAGCTGCACCTCACTGAGGAGGCCCAATAAGGCCGAAACATGTCTGGGGTTGCTTGTGTTTCCGTGCAGGAGGGACCTGGCCTAGCCGTTCGGGCTGGGCTGCTACCATTGGTGGCAGTACCAGACTAATTTGCATATGGCTGGACCCCTTTTGCAATGGCGCAGACGGGCTAAAAAACGGTGGTGTGGAAGGTAGCCCAGAGCAACGCCAGTGGTTCAGATTCATTCAAAACCTTCCACCCATCACTTTTGTGGTCACAGTTTGTCTCACTATGTGAGAGAGGGTATGCCCAGACGTGGGTCCCTTGCTCGCTGCGCCATAGGGAACCAAGCTGCACCTCACTGAGGAGGCCCAATAAGGCCGAAACATGTCTGGGGTTGCTTCTGTTTCCGTGCAGAGGGGACCTGGCCTAGCAGTTCGTGCTGGGCTGCTACCATTGGTGGCAGTACCAGACTGATTTGCATATGGCTGGACCCCTTTTGCAATGGCGCAGACGGGCTAAAAAACGGTGGTGTGGAAGGTTGCCCAGAGCAACACCAGTGGTTCAGATTCATTCAAAACCTTCCACCCATCACTTTTGTGGTCACAGTTTGTCTCACTATGTGAGAGAGGGTATGCCCAGACGTGGGCCCCTTGCTCGCTGCGCCATAAGGAACCAAGCTGCACCTCACTGAGGAGGCCCAATAAGGCCGAAACATGTCTCGGGTTGCTTGCGTTTCCATGCAGAGGGGACCTGGCCTAGCAGTTCGGGCTGGGCTGCTACCATTGGTGGCAGTACCAGACTGATTTGCATATGGCTGGACCCCTTTTGCAATGGCGCAGACGGGCTAAAAAACAGTGGTGTGGAAGGTTGCCCAAAGCAACGCCAGTGGTTCAGATTCATTCAAAACCTTCCACCCATCACTTTTGTGGTCTCTAGCTAGGAGCCAGGCACCTCCACGGCAGGACCAGAGCGTGCCACTGCATCAACGGCACAGCCCTCTCCCACACACCACCAGGAAACACAGGATGCCCAGCAGCCTCAGCACCCACCAACAACTGCCAGCAAGGCCCCCCGCCACTCTACAATATATGCGGCCAAGCAGGCACATCAGCTGGACAAGCCAGAATCCCCAGTGCACAGCCAGCAGGAGGAGGCACAATCCCCAGTGCACAGCCAGCAGGGGTAGTGGGGGAGGGGGTGTTGGGGTATTGGGTGTGGAGGTAGTGGGTGAGGGGGTGTTGGGGTATTGGATGTGGGGTCAATTTAACATGATTGTGGCGTTAGGTTAATAATGCAAATATGTACATAGTTAATCCTTATTCAATACACTTGGTGTCACAAAAATGACATGACTGGACATTGCTTCTTGAGTGTGTGTCTATTTAATCATGTACGGTGTCCATTGTGACCCATGACCAGTGCCATGCTGTGTTCTTTACAGTCCATCAAAAGTAGTGGTCAATTAAATCTTGCTGTGTTGCACGTCCATCATTGACATTGTGGCGCAGAGGAATTTCAGCATCTTCTTCATCCTCAGGTGGCATCATGTCCACGTCAGGGGGACGTTGTGCTGGATGCATATGTTGTGTAGCATGGCACATGCTAGTACAATTTTGCCCACCTTCTGAGACAGCGGACCAGGGCCTTTGACAGGCCAAATGTCTGCTTGATGGTGACATGAGTGCGTGCATGTGCATGGTTGTAGGCCTCTCTGTGCTGGTTGTGCGTTTGCCTGATGGGGTCATGAGCCAGCCCATCAGGGGATACCCGGCATCACCTGCATGGGAGCAAAAGAAAGGGTACTTGTGTATAATCTGGTCATTCCATGCTAGCACTAGCTGTACAGTGTTCATATTAAAATGCAACTAAGCACAGGGATTCACAACTATACATGGCATTCATCATTCTGTATGAACCCGGTAAGTGAATTTGGGGCTGATCCACGGGTTTGGGGGTGGGGTGTGCAGTTACTGTAACATGGCCCGTTGAATGTGAACCTGCACTCTCACAATTCAAGTACAACAGACCGCAATGGTGTGTTACCAATGCAAATGGACTGTGCATATAAAGTGGCAACACACACATATGCCCAATTTGATTAATGTAATACAGTGGTATCCCCAGTATGCATTCTACATATATAGGGCTCGATGTACACATCCATCGATGCCTTCCCCCATATGACTAGGTCAGATATCAATTGGTGGTATGTTTCATGGGTGAAGGGTTGCGTTACTGTAATTCAGCTGGGTAGGTGTCAGCATGGTGGAACGAAGCTACATTGCATGATTCCTGCGCCTCTCAATCAGATCTTGGTGGTAATCAATGAATTTCATATTTTAAATGTTCATACTTGACACATTGTACTTGGAGGTGTCCCTTAAGGTGACACGACAGGCATACTGATCTGCGGTGTACCTGTGGACTGAGTGCAGTGACTGAATTTGTCTGTGTGGCAGATGATATTCTCTCTGGCAGGGCAGCATGACTCGTGCATTGCTTTGCTGAGATCTGTATGGAATGCATTCTCACTACATAGTGGTACATGCGGTTCATGTTTTGTGATGTTCCCGCTGCCTGCAGGGTACAACGCCTGCACAATGGGTATATGCTGGCCCATTCTCACCCTCCACCTCCACTGCATACTCTGGCTCACTGCCTCCTCAATGAGTAGCAGTGGAGGCATGTCCTCCAGCTCCAGTACTGCTAGTGCTAATGGTAGCATTGTGGCTTTGGGAAGGGTGTGGGAGTGCTCCTTTTGTGCTGCGCCAGACTCCATTGTCTCCACCTGTGATGATTGTGTGTACCTGTGGTAGGTTTCTACACACCAGATTCATATTAACTGTTGCTACGTGATGCCAGCGTTTACGGCACCATTGTATCCGTTATTACTGGCATGCCCATGCCGGTAATTGCATGTTCAGTGACCTCTTAATGTGGGCCTAATTGCAGCTTGCCGGTGTCACTGGCACGGCTTCTGCATGTCAACAACGATACCGGCAACGGTGTGGCCTGCCACGGCAGGTCCCTGTCGCGACTTGGCCTACTACTCCGGTCCGGTAAAGGATGCCAGTACAGTAATATCAGCATCAATTTTACGGGACCGGCAACCTTGTAATGAGGCCCATTGTTTTGCTTTAAATGTCTCATCTGAAGCGATTTTGAAGCAGCCATACGACAACAAGTAACAACTCCCTAAAACACGCGTGCACACAAAAAAATTTAAAAAAACAACAGAAGGTAGACCTAAACATCTAGAGGCTGATTCATGGAATTTCTGCGCCGAGAAACAGGGATGACAAATCCCTGTTTTTTCAGTGCACAAATTCCATGAATCAGCCCCCTAATCTGTAAACTAGACTATACACCCCTATTTTGACCTAACATTCACATAATGCCCTCTATTAACACTACCAGTAACTGCAGCCCAGTTTGAGAAGGCAAGTCAAAGGATGGATTATGTAAATTAACTCCCATATGTGCCTCAGCCTAAAAGGATTCCTGCTGCACACACAAAGGCCCTAGCATGACTGGAACCTCCAGGAAGGCCAGACTTGTCTTCTCCTTCCAAGGAAGCTGTGGTCAAAAGCCAACCCTCATTTAAACGTGCACAAAGAAAAGAGGATCTGTATATGGAACTCTCCCGTCCCCTGCACACCTTACAATCCCATCACTAGACGGTTAAATCATTCATTAATGAAAGGAGTTCAAATAATGTTTTTATATTGTCTATTAAATCAACAGAGAGAAACACATTTAAACGTGCCCATATTCCCTTCCAGGTTTCCCATATACAGAGCCTGGCCGTTCGTGGCTTTCTGGAGTCAGTAAAGGGGCTTTGCATGCTGTATTTTCTTGGGCATGGTGTTACATTCCCAGACTCAACATAATACTGAGAAATGCTCACCGTTTGACCATAAGCACTTCGCGCACAGCCTAGAGTTTTAGTAACCATGACATAAACGAGGAAGCCAAAACATGTGGGTTTTTTTTTTGTTGCTCTGTATTCCGGGAGGTTTTGCAAACTTAGCAAATTCAGATTTCTGACCTACAACCCCTCACCAAAAGTTGTAGGGGGCTTAGGGAAGTAAGAATAAGGGTGTTGCCGCATGTGTTTTCTTGGGCATGGCTTCAACATGTGCAGGCTCACCATGCAGTGAGTCATTTCCAGACATAGCCCCTTACACAGAGTACACCACCTCTCCAGCTATCCTCTTGGCACTGCGCTTCATAGAATACAGTGGAGTCTCACGATAAATTCGGTACAATTGTAGACATACCTCCTCTACCTTCTCATGTCTTCCTGTGCATCTTTTCTTTCCCTCGCCTACATTTTCATTTCATTTTATTGGATTCATGGTGCGCCTGCCGCCAAAGGCAATGAACAAAATATATAAAAAAACAGCACAATCATGATAAAATAAAATACGTAAAACCAGAAGCGGGGAAAGCCAGTGGATTAAGAGACAAGAGAAAGTAAAAGCCAAGTTTTGAGGTTCGATTGGAAGATAAGGAGAGATGAAGCAGAATGAAGTGCGAGAGGAAGGGAATTCCAATGTTTGGGAGCCAGAAAAGCAAAAGAACAGCAACAAGAAGCAGCACAGGGAGGTTTTGGAACAGTTAAAACAAATAGTGTGATCTTAGAGGGCAAGATGGGACATAAAACAAGAGTAAGACAGAGCGATAAGGGGGGCCATACCATGGGTACATTTGAAAACAATTGGGAGAATGTGATAAAGACGACAAGATTCAAAAGGGAGTAATTAAAAAGTAGTGAGGGTGTAATAGGAGACTGAATGGGTAAAGAAAAGAGGAGATGAATCGAGGAATTATAAAATGAGCGAAGAGGAAGAAGATGGGAGGCAGGAAGACCAAGCAATAGGGATGGGCACTAATCAATACGGGAAAAGACAAGAGAAAAACTTTTGTGGCACGAAAAGAGAGCTATGGTCGAGCTAAGAGGACCAAGTACTGAGCGTTGAGGGGCGAAATATAAGAGAGGGAGTGAAGGAGAAGAGTGCCCAGCCAAGTTACAGAGTAGGACCGTAGGGAGACATATGAACGGAACCATTCAAGAAGAGACCCTGAAATACCAAAGGTAGAAAGAGAGGAAGAAGAGAGTGGTCAACAGTGTCAAGCGCTGCAAAGAAGTCAAGAAGCATAAGAATAGAGGAGAGCTTGGAGTGATGAGCAGAGGAGAGAATTTGAGAGCAGTCTCTGTAGAGTGAGAAAGACAAACGCCAGACTGAAGAGGAGAGAGGAGAGAATGAAGATTCAGATAGCGGGTTATTTTAGCATAGGTAGCCTGCTCAAGAAAGTTAGAAAGAAAGGGCAGAAGAGAAATAGGACGGAAACTGGCATGAATAGATGAGTCAAGAAAGGTTTTTTTCAGAATGGGAAGAATAAGTACATGCTTGAAGGTGGCGGAAAAGCAAGAATTTGCAACAGAGGAGGTAATAAGAGGTGATGTAAGGAAGATGATATACTTGAGGGGGAAGAGGATCAGAAGAAGCAGTAGGGTGAGCACAAGCTAAAAGGACAGAGGTGTCGGAGTCAGTAAGAGGAGAGAATGATTAAAAAGAATGTAGAGGGAATCGGCCACCAGGGGGCGCACAGATGGTGTCCTCCTCCGTGTGAGCTCCGTCCCCGTAGGTCTGCGAGGTGACCCGAGTCCCCACCCCGCAACACCCCCACGGTGAGAACAGCAGAGAATCGTGCATCGGAATACACCTGCACCATCCTGGAGAAAAAAACGATCGAAATCAGACCCGTGAAGTTCTTCGCCGGAGATGGCACGAAATCAAAAGCAAACTGGCCAGACCAGCGAGCAGGCCCCAGCGAGAGAGTGACGCGCACCCCGTGAGGCGCTGACCAGCGAGCCTCCCCTAAGCCCGCAGGGGGGTGGACCCGCCAGTCACGCCCCCCGGCCCGCGGATCATTGGAAAATAAGGAAGGCCCCGCTGAGAGGCAAGCTGTGCCTTCCACTATACGCAGCCCACGCTGTCTGCCGCGGCCTACGTGCAAAGGGACTAACTGGGGGGTGCGCTCTAGGGCTGCCATAACTTCTTTTGAACACCTACAACGCACGTTACCACATGCAAAATGGAGAACCACGGGGCGAGGTGAATCCCAACAATGTACAGTCTTCTACTGGCAAGGATCCTTCAGACTGAGGGTAGGGCCCCCGAAACAGGGGCGTGTGCCTCCTCGGATCCCTGGTATTGATTGGAATTGAGACCAAGGAGACATCTTCCAACCTTGCCCCTACGCCAGGGACCCTGCATATTACGAAGGTTATCTGCTGGAGTGTGTCGCCAACTTGTCCCTCCTGCAGGGCGAGCACATCACCGCTAACAGACGACTAAGAACCACGTGGGGTCGCAGCGCAGTCTGAGGGGTAAGCCCTCACGTCCTACCCTCACCTGTCCGAACCCGAGACTTTGAGGTGAGGCACCCAAGTATATGCAGGCCAAAATAAAACTGGCTAGTTACGCTTACGCTCCCTCCACCCACACACTCGTCACCCCCAAGATGGCAACAGAACTTGTGGCACACGGAGAGACAGCAGCCACGAAAGGTGACATAGCGGCCCTCCTGACGGAGATAAAGAATATGGGGTCCAACATAGGCGGCAAGATTCACAAAATCACCCAACGCATAGATAAGATTGAGGACAGGTTGGAGGGGGTAGATAACAATCAAGCCTCCATACATACTTTGGAAACACAACTCGAACACAGGATCACGGATCTCGAACAGCGGGAAGAGGAATACAGACTTAAGATGGATGATCTGGAAAATCGGGAGAGGCAGAACAATTTACGCTTTTTTGGGATCCCGGAACAGGATGGGGAGACGGAGGAGAGCCTGAAAGCAACACTTCATGATATCATCAAAATCTTGGCGGCAGATGATGAGATTGGTGAACCAAGAACAGAATAGATCCACAGAGCGGGTGGTCCACCTGTAGGCCCGAGATCGGCCTCGCCCGCTTCCACAGACACCAGGACAAAGCAAAGATTCTCGAGAAGGCAAGGCGTAGTGGCGTGATCACTCTCAACGGTGCCCAGGTTACCATATATCAAGACCTATCTGCCATGACATTGGCGCTGAGAAGGATGTGTGGCCCCCTGACAAAATGGTTGAAAGAGCGGGATACCCGATATCGGTGGGGATACCCCTTCTCGCTCTCTTTTGAACATGATGGCACGAGAATCAGACTACAGTCGGAGAGGGAAATAAAGGCGTGCATCTCCGATCTTGTCGATCCCCGTGAACGAAGGGAGGAGGAAAACACTCCAAGAAACGAAGGGCGAGATTGGAAACTCCGGGGACCTAAGAGGCAGAGAGTCAAAGGGTCAAGAAAGTTTCAGAAAGGTAACAACACCCCAGAGGGGGACAAGTGAGCTAGATCAGCGGCAGCTACCTTGACACTATGAGCATGTTTAGTGTTGGGCCGAAAGCGGCCCTTATCTCAAAGTTATTTTCGATGGTTGTAAGTTGGGGTGAAAGGGGGGGGTTGGGAGGAGGAGGCTCAGATTTATGCGGTGTTTATTGTTAAGTAAAGGACCGCGCGACGATGGTCCCTACTGGTGGTTCGCTGCTAGTTCAGTGAATCCAACTGGACCTGCTCGGACGCCGATGTATGGGGGGGGTGCGTGGGAGGGAGATGGAGGGATCTGCAAGACAAGGGGGAGGGTACAACTATTACAGAACTTTTACTCGCTGCTGGGATGGGAAAGTCACTAAGATTGGTTCAGGGTACGGAACACAAGATATGGCGAGCCATTGTTGTGAATATCGCATTGTCATATACTGATGGCCACTTCTAATGCAAGCATACGAGGCCCCTTGAAAGTCGGGTCGCTTAATGGCAAAGGCCGTAACTCACCTACTAAGAGGTTGTTAGTCCTACGGGAATTCCAAAGGGCTAACATTGATATCCTACTCTTACAAGAAACAAAGTATATGAAGGGGGAGGAGAGGTCTATTCTGGGGAAACATTTTGGCATGGAGTTTTGGGGCTCAGGAGCATTGCAAAGAGAGGGAGTGGGAATCCTTATCAGAAAGGGACTTGATTTCCAGGTCTACAAAACCTGGTCAGGTGCGGAAGGGCGAGCTTTGCTAGTTGTGGGGACTATTGGGAGGGTGGACGTAACGATTGCCACAATCTACTCTCCCAATGTAGGACAGCTCTGATTCCTCTCTAAAACTGTCCCCAAAATAATGTTGGAAGCCACCAGCCATATTTTACTAAGCAGAGACTTCAACCTATGGGCAGATCACGACTTAGACCGGAAAGCGGGACGCCCAGATGTCGATGTTTCTGTGAGAGAAGAACGCAGTGATTTTGCAAACATGATGCAGGTCTATGCACTAGTAGACACATGGAGGATGATGCATCCTGATGAAAGAGGGTATACATTTTATTCACCTCCACACAGTACTTTCACCCGAATAGATTACATGTAACGCTCACCTGATTCCCACGGAGGCGCTGATCTTGGCAGGAAGGTGTCTGTGACTCGAAAGGTGACTCGAAAGGTGGTCTGGGGTCGAACCTCTTCGCACTGTGTGTCGAACTCGTAGGGTGAGGTTTCTGCAGGTGAAAGAATATGGGGGTTAATGGTCTGGGTTGTTCAATGTCCCTCTTCCTCTCTCTCCCTCTCCGTAGAGCCCCCAGGTCAACGTGCTCACCTTAGATAGGTGAATGCTGGGCTCTCCATCTGCGTCTGGTGCAGGGCGCTGTTGCCAGTTCCTTCACTGGTGAAACATAGGCCTCTTGGACTCAGAAGACCGTTACCGTCGTTAACTGCACGAGCGGTGAGTTTCCAGACACCTTTTTAGTCTTTATAGTCTTTAGGTGCAAGGCACGTTAACATTGAACAGGACTTCGTATAATGCTTTTCTCCCTTTTGTCTTGCAGGACTCTTGAGGAAGATGGAGTGAAGCGCCTGGAAATGCGTGAGTAAATGCAAGCGCTCTAACTGTCTTTTCCTTGCAGCGTAGTTCGTGCTGAAGAGCAGTCTATTGCGAAGAGCGCGATGGGCGTAAGTAAATACCTGTCTAATGTCTCTTCTTTTGTCTTTCAGAAGTTGGTTTGCAGCGCCGGAGTCCGCGGAATGTCCGTAAGTAGATACGATGCTTTTATCTCCACAGGCGGCGATGCAGTGTGAAGAAATCCAGAATTCACGGAGTGCCGGTAAGTAGTGACAATGCTTTTGTCTTCGCAGGCGGAGGTGCAGCGTGCCGAAAATGACCGCAGCCGATGGATCAGGTGAGTAGCACTGCGAGATAAGGCTGCCTTGCTAACCTGCTGTTTCTTGTCTCTGCAGGTGCTGCTGTCGACTGGATGCAGGAATGGTGAGTATGCTTCTTGCAGATTCAGGATGCAGGAATGGTGAGTATGACTCTTGCAGATTCGGGATCGTAAGAAGAAAGGCTGGAACAGACTCGGTGAGCGTTCTGCTGCAGATGCAGAATAACGCGAAGCACGTTTCGTCTATCGGGTGTGGTTTAAATAGCCTTGGAGTGATGAGGCGTCTTCCTCCACGGCCCCGCCTAGGTAAGAAAAGAGTTCCAGTTCCAGAAGCTTTCCAGTGCTGAATCCAGGGAGTGGAGCTTGCCCCACCCAGGTAAGAAAGTAGTTCCTGTTCACAGAGGACTTCTAAGAGGCTGGTAAGTAAGCAGCATGGTCTGCTGCAGGTAAGTCCACCCAAGCATCTGCACACATATTATGAGCCCGGCGCTTCCAGTGCCGGGACCGATGATTCTGATGAGCCTGGTGCCACCGGCGCCATGACATGGCCCAAAAGGTCCCCGTGGGGACCGGCTGGTGCCTACGATTAGGGTTAGGGGCCTGCTTCCAAGGACGTTGGGCTGGTCCTGGCTCCTTGGAAGCAGTGATCATGACATTACATCTACCTTTCACGAGAACTGAACACCACCTCACACTCAGGGATTACCCCGATAACGTGGTCCGACCACGACATGGTCACAGTAGAAATACAGTGGGAACATCTACCAGTTAAGGGCGGGAAGTGGAGATGTAATGAGGCCCTATGGAGAGACCCCGTCTTCAAAGAGGAACTCGAAGAAAAGATATCAAAGAATACTTTAAAGCCAATGATACCGGGGAGGTCTCTAAACAGATGGTGTGGGAGGCGGCCAAGGCAACCTGGAGAGGGATCCTCATACGGGAGGGGGCTCGGAGGAAAATGGAAAGAACCCTTATTGAGAATATGCTCCGGAGTGAAATATGTCATCTTGATAGAGAAGCTAGGGTGGGGGACACCACGGACCCCGATAAGATCCAAGAGGCCAGGAAAAAACGTGAAGAACTCCACCACCTAGAACATGGTCAGATAGCACGTAGGCTACACCTACTGAAGCAGACATTTTATGAAAAGGGAGATAAGGCTGATGCGCTGCTAGCGGCCAGGCTCAGGATGCAGCGGGCAGAACGTAGGGTGAAAGTGATTACAGACCGAACCCCTAACCAGGCACAACCTATGCCCCCCATCCCAGAATTGTTCGCAAATTTCTACGAGTCCCTATACACTTCAGAAGTAGACCCACTCTCACAAGAGATAGACAACTACCTCGCTAGCATTGCTCTTCCGAAAGTTGCAAGCACTGACTCGGCCCATCTTGAATCCCCCATAACTGAAGACGAATTACACGAGGCGATCAAATGACTTACACTGGGCAAATCCCCGGGCGAAGACGGATTCACTGCCGGCTCTATAAAACCTTTTGTACCCTCCTGGCTCCATTCCCGACTGCCCTATTTAATGAAATCATTGACACAGGGTTGTCCCTGACTCATTAGCCTGAGCACTCATATTAGTCATTCCCAAGGAAGGCAGAGACCCCAAATGTTGCGGATCATACCGCCCCATATCCTTGCTCAACCTTGATGCCAAACTTTACACAAGAGTCCTGGCAGCCAGGCTAGAGGTCCACATGCCCCATCTCGTCCATCCCGACCAGGTAGGGTTCATAATTGGACGACAGGGTGCAGACACCATGAGAAAGACTCTCCATTTGGTTGAAGCCTCCCAAACTATGTGCAACGATCCTGCCTTACTCTCCATTGATGCTGAAAAAGCCTTCGATCGAGTGGAATGGGGCTTCCTTGCCGCAGTCCTCCATGCTGTGGGAATAGGGCCGAAATTTAGAAGGGGGATAAAAGCAGTCTACACCGCTCCTAAAGCCTCAGTGTCTGTCAATGTGGAATACTCAAGATGGTTCGAGCTGAAACGTGGTACCCGGCAGGGATGCCCCCTATCGGCAATTCTCTTCGCCCTCTCCGTAGAACTCCTGGCCCAAAAAATGTGACAGGATACTCAACAGGCATGCGTCTAGGGGACGAGGAATACAAAGTAGCGCTATATGCCGATGACCTACTCCTTCATGTGACGAACCCCACTAAATCCATTCCCAGGGCTTTGTACCTCTTAGACGAATACGGCCAAGTATCCGGGTTCAAGGTTAACAAATCTAAGTCCATCCTTTTCCCCTTACAGGGATCAATGGATACAAACACAGAAAGATACCAGTCCCTGGGACTTATGATTGAACACGAAAAAATGAAGTACTTAGGCATACATGTCACAAGATCACTAAAAGATTTATATGAAGCCAATTTCCCTGCGCTCCTCCAAAAATTTCACGCAGACCTTGCCCGATGGGATAACCTAACCATATCCTGGTTGGGGCGTTTAAATGCGATAAAAATGACCTGTCTCCCGAGATTTTTATACCCCTTTCTAATGCCCCCCATTCAGATGCCACATCAATTCTTTGCCAAAGTCAAGAAGGCGATATTAAAATTCCTATGGCAAGGGAAAAAGCCCAGAATTCCGTACTCCAATTTGACATTACCAAAGGACAAGGGTGGAGTGGGTCTCCCAGACATCCAAAAATATTACAAGGCAGCCCAATTACGTATTCTTATTCCCCATCTTCGTAACCAAAAAACACCCCAGTGGATTGCTATGGACAATCACTAACTGTGCCCGGCAACAATCTCCGAATGGCTATGGTCCCCTAGGAAGAGGGTACTGAAAAGATCTAAGACACACCCGATGTTTGTAACCATATGGGATATATGGCGAGAGAGTAGAGATATGGAAAAGATTACCACATGGCCATCGCCATTAAGTCACCTCTGGTCACCGGGCATGAATGATCAGATCCCCAATGTGGAAAGGTTTCAAGCTTGGTATGAGGTAGGCCTGGAGAGGGTGCCGCAACTTCTAAAGAAGGACTCCTTCATTGCACTCCCTGAACTAGAGGAGGCACTTGGAATAGGCACACTGTCTGCATTCCACTTTCTGCAGATCAAGGGTGTATTGTCAAAACCAGAATGGAGGGAAAAGCTGAGCAGGGAACTTACCCCCTTTGAAACCATACTCGACTCCAGGACGGAAACGAAAGGGTTAATATATGCCTTGTATAAAACACTAATGGAAGCGGGAAAGGGCTCAACAGAACCGCTTAGGTTAAAATGGGAAAGGGACATGGGCGAAGACATCGACCCAGAGATATGGGATAAGATATGTAGGACAGCACCCAAGGCCTCGATATCATGCCAATATAAGTTGCACTCGATTAAATTATTGAATAGGTGGCAATATGACCCGCACAGGCTCTCCAATATGTATCAGTCATCTAGTCCAATGTGTTGGCGGGGATGTGGGTTTGCAGCAGATTACTCGCACATGTGGTGGGTTGTCCTCGTCAAAATATACTGGAATGAAGTCCTAGGTTGGATTAAGGATCTAGAAGGGATCCAACGAACAGCGGACCCCTACTTGATCTTATTTGGTCTCGAGAGGATCGAGGATGAATTGAGAAGGGTCACAGACATAGCTGAACCACTGTTACTAGCCGTGAGAGCTCTATTGACCTCGAAATGGAAATCCCCTGTAACCCCCACAGAAAAAGAATGGGTAAATGTGACGTCCAATATGTGTATCATGGAAAAATAATCACAGCATCTATACACGGGAAAGCCACGCAATGCGACATCTTTTGGTTAGAGTTTGTCAACAAATATATGCCCAGAACAGCCCACTAACGCCTAGCGAATGACCAATGCCATAAGTAGTGAAACATCATGATAACCTCCCGAACAAGGTAGGCCTCAAGGTCTGACAAACCTATCAACCATTCCGCCAAACGCTAGACAGTACATCCCATGGCGGCAGCTTATAACATCTTGTGGGGTGGAGGGAGTGAGGGAGGGAAAAATGGGAGAAGAGCGACCAATGCTTATTGACATTGTAAAGGGGAGTTAACTGTTGATGGAACGAAATGCAATAATTTCGCTGATATATGAAACTAAATCTCAACCGCGCTTTCTATTTGACTGTAATACCTGCTTTCTTGTTATGATTGTTAAATTTGGTTGTATAAGATGTAATCTGTTTGATATAACTCCAATAAAATGAAGTTTAAAAAAAATAAAAAGAATGTAGAGGTAGGACAGGGAGAGGAGGAAGGGGTAAAAGAAGATATAAAACTGCCCTAGAGATTTTCCACTTTTGATTTCCACCTTGCTACATGCTCTGCAAGGTGAACTCTCCTGACTGTGCAGAGGCTGTTTTCTGTGTGCCTGGCACTGCAAGCTACATTGGGCTCTTGCCGGCGTCGCAACATCGCGCTTCCTGGAGGAGGCGGGGCGAGAGGGACACGTGACCCGGTCACGTGACTACGGGCCACTTTAAAGGAGGAAGGCTGCCGCCCGCACTGTGTGCTACGTGCTCTGCAAGGTGAACTCTCCTGACTGTGCAGAGGCTGTTTTCTGTGTGCCTGGCACTGCGAGCTACATTGGGCTCTTGCCGGCTTCGCAACATCGCGCTTCCTGGAGGAGGCGGGGCGAGAGGGACACGTGACCTGGTCACGTGACTACGGGCCGCTTTAAAGGAGGAAGGCTACCACCCTTGAGGCGTTAAGCTCGACAGGAGTAAAGCCCAGGGACTGTTGAGCGACTGTTTGGCGCACTGGGGCCGCACCAGAAAGGTAAATAAATACAAAAGATTCTCCACTAACTGTAATAAGCATTGTTCTTGTTCGAGGCCTGCAATGAGATTACGGAGTTCACCTCTTGAGGAAGAGATGGCTGGACAGGATGGGTCATATCTGGAGGCAAGGAGCGAGGCTGGGCAGGGGGTATCTACCACTTCTGACCCTGTTATAGCTCAGCCGGTATGCACTACCAACTACGCTCTCAGCAATATAGAGAGTCAGCAAACCCCTGAGGGGTTGTTTCCAAATCTCCATATCCAGAAAGGTTGGAAACGAGGGCTGGAGTATACCCTGACGACACGAAAGATTCAGAGGAGAATCAATGACCACTTTTGTAGGAAAAGAAACAAGAGTGCCAACGACCTGGTCAACATTATCGATTCCATCTGTCAGCCACCCCCCCATGATCATACGAATTTGGAAAATACCCCATCAATAGAGAGTGAAGAAAATAATCAAACACCCGTAAATACCATTCAAGATAATAGGGCGAGCTCGCCAATCCATCAAGACCAACTGGAAGATCCAACAGCAATCTTTTCTGAGGGATCTCCCCCACCAGGAGAAAGTACTTTGGCAGCTTTGAGCTTTGTTTTAAACTCTTTGGTCTCAGTATTTGAACTTCTCAAAACAGAGGTACAAACACAAGCGGGTCTCCTCTTGGAGATGTCACATGAAATCTCGAAGAATGAATCATCACTGGTCGCCACAAATAATATCATGAACGCCATTTTGATCCCAATTCTGAAAGAAACTCAAATTGAGGGAGTCAAACAAGGGTTAGATATTGCACAAATTCATAATTTACTGAAAGAGGGAGCAAAAAGCAGTGTTACAATTCAAGAGCTGTTAAAGAAGCTCCATCTGGAAATACAAAACTCCCAAAACCAGAACAAGATCCCAACAGGGGAGGGCGCAAAAGATTGTTTTGACGACACTCCGCTTTCAAACTCTATTCTGGAAGAATTTCGAAGACTGGCAAATGTCGACATTGACATCATTGAAGACACTGGCGATAGTGCCGAAAAAACTCACGGAGACAATACACAGGACCAATTGACCGGTAGTGGGAGCCAGAGCCCAGAAGAACCCTTGAAAACCAAAAGCAAAAAGTGGCAAAAAAGGAAAAAAGGGGGCAGGTCTAAAGAGATCATTCTCTATACTCTACATGACACAAATACGAAGAAATCAAAAAACCAGAGAAATAACGTTCCTAAAAAAACAGCAAAGAATACATTTCTGAAAAACCTGACTACTCCGCCTGGTGAAAAGACAGCGGAAACTAGCATAGCTGCTCTGCCTCTTTCCAATTCTTCTCAGACCACAAATTCGCTTACCTCACAAGCCAATAAGCGTGTACCGGGGGAAAAAGGGAAGAAAAAGGCAGGCCTAAATTGCAAGGAAGGTTCCAGTGTCATCAAAATTCAAACTTCAAACTTTGGTATGCAAACGGACCCTACAACATCCCCATTTGCAGCCAAACAACAAAAATCAAAAATTAGCCCATACAAACATCAAAATGGCCCCAATATTTCTGAAACAAAAATCGAATAAGGTAAAAGCAAATGTGGGTAAATTGGAGGAAAAACAAGTTGCTGTAAAATTAGCGCCAATTTTCTTAAAACCGATGGGGAAAACAGGCTCTACTTCCGCTCTCACCAATGCTTCTCCCTCAATAGTTGCCCAAGAAGCGATACCATCAAGATCCACACTTAATGAAGTAGATTGTCGGAATGGATTAGGGAAATTCATAAATCTTGAAATACGTCCTCAGGATGATAGCAGAGAAAAACTGGAAAGAAAACAGTACTGCTCTCCCATAAGAAAAGAAGAAACTGTGATGCCTAATTTTACCATTCCAAAAGTATGGCTGAGACTAGAAAAACAAAATAAGGAAAAATCACTTAGCAGACCAGTTCTACTTTCAGGGATTAAAAAGAACTACAATTTGTTTCTCTTTGCCTCAGAAGACATCGAGTACCTTTCATTTCCGATCAGAGAAGATAAATTCTTCGTGGAAATAGCCCTCACTTCAAGAAAGGCGCAACAGGCCCTCATCACTAACAAACATGATCTGGCTAAAGAAGGTCTTCGGGTATTTGAATCAGAGGAGGAAGGAAGGTATGGCAATCGCCCGGGCCCTAAACAGATAGGAGTCGAGGATACATCCACTTCTATGGGCATAACCAGAGTGATAAGAGAGCCCCAAAGCAAAGTTTCAAAAACATTAGAAACGGAGGACTGGATCAAAACGATCGAGGGAATCAGAAGGCTTAACCCTCCAAACCTATTCCTGACAGCGGACAGAAAGCTTGGCACCATCCCGCATTACCTGGAAAAATTCCCAGACCAAAGAATCAGAAACAACTTTCTCAGGCTCAGACTGAATATAGCCCACACGGGTGAAATACTGGACCAAGGAAACCAGGGCGAGAAGGCAATAAGCCTTTGCAAGATCTGTGCCTCTCCGAATTTACAATCCCTCAAACACCTGCTGCTGGAGTGCGAAGGCACATGGGCGATCAGGGTATCCTCACTGGGGAGGACTGGATCAAAACGATCGAGGGAATCAGAAGGCTTAACCCTCCAAACCTATTCCTGACAGCGGACAGAAAGCTTGGCACCATCCCGCATTACCTGGAAAAATTCCCAGACCAAAGAATCAGAAACAACTTTCTCAGGCTCAGACTGAATATAGCCCACACGGGTGAAATACTGGTCCAAAGAAACCAGGGCGAGAAGGCAATAAGCCTTTGCAAGATCTGTGCCACTCCGAACTTACAATCCCTCAAACACCTGCTGCAGGAGTGCGAAGGCACATGGGCGATCAGGGTATCCTCACTGGGGAGATTTGTAACCAGAGAGGAGAACCTAGTTCAGGATGCATTTTGGGACAGACTGATCTCTGGCCAAGAAGTCATGCTAACTGCTGAGAGTGTATAAATTTTGGTGAAGCTTACTATCTTAAGGAACCATCAACAGACTAGCCAAGTTCTTGAACCCTCCAGTCAAGGGGATCAGTCTGCTTAGTTAAATCCCTGGTTTCTGAACCTTTATTTTACCTTGTTATTTCACCCTTTTGCTTTATTCTTTCACTTTCTGTATTCTTAAATATGCAGGAAAAACTGCTTTTTGTACGAAATCTGAATTTTTAATACTGTTCTTTTGTAAAGGTTTTCTAATAAACCAAAAACAAATATAAAAAAAAAAGATGTGAAATAGTTTGCAAAGTCTGAGGAAAACAGACGAAAAAGCAGATGATCAGGCACTTTAGGAGAGAGAGTATTTGGAATAAGCTGATAGAGGAAACAAGTGTGATGAGATAAAGAATGTTTGAGTTCCAAAAAATATGTTTTTCTTTGCAGTAAGTAAAGCAGAGTCAATGGAGGAATGCAAAGTTGAGAGCATGATGAAGTCAAGGTGGGAGCGAGAATTTTTCCATTGCTGTTCAACTTTACGATTAGGAGAAAAAGGGCACAGAGGAAAGGTTAGGTCAAGCATGGATATCATAGAAGAATGTAGAGTACTAGCAGCTGTATCAGTGAGAAGGAAGAGAAAAGCATGATTGATGGAAGAGAAGAGTGCAAAGAAGAAAGAAAAGAGTCAAATGAAGAAAGATTACGGTGAGTAAAGATAGTCAAAGAAGTAAGTAGATGAAGGAGGGGAAAGAAAGCAATAGGTGATCAGAGGCATAAAAGGGACAGGAATACACAGGAGAGGAGGAGGTGGTGAGGAAAAAATGTATTCGAGGGTGGAACCAGACTGATGAGAAGTGGGGGAGGGAAGGAATGCAAATGATAAAAGTCGGCACGTAAAAGCAGCAAAGGGAACAATGCATTGGAGGAGGGGAGGTTGAAATCCCCAAGAAAAAGAGGCAGAGAAGGTGGGATAAGAGAAGATCAAGATGTTCAAGAAAATCAACAAGTGAACCAGGAGGACGATAGAAAACAAGAAGAGGGAAAGGATTAGAAAAAGGATCAAAAGTGATATTCAAAGGAAGGGCAGCTTGGGAAACTAGAAGGAGGAGGTAGAAGAGACCAGGAGGAATTATAGAGAATTCCTGTGCCCCTAGAACGTAGTGGAAGCAGTATGAAGGGAGGCTGGATAAAGGAGTTGTCAGGGGAGATTCAGGTTTCAGTTAGACAGGGAAAATGAAAATTGAAAATCAGAACGAAAAAATAAGTCAAGAATAGAATGAGATTTGTTACAAACTGAATGATTTTCTCCATATCACTACTGAATGTTCTATCATACTCCTTTGCCTTTCTGACAGGCAAATCTCTGACATCAAACTATGGCAGGAGGCCATATACAAATGCAAATAACATATTTTGGGTTGCCATGTTTTATGCTGGAATTATGCTGAGTGTATGCATACCATTATTGCACAGATGCAAGTATCAATAGTTCATTCTATACATATATACACCACTTTATTTAAGGAAAACGCTCATCTATCTCAGCATAGTAAATATGAAACGCTCCTAAAGAAGCTGCTGGATGTTATGAAACATATGTTCAGAGATTATCAAGACTGAAAAATTGAACAACACAAGATTATTGAGACTGAAACATTAAAAAAAACATATGAGATACTACTTCCATGAAGACATACAATTATTACAAAATTGTGAACAATTAAAAAAAGCCCCACATGAAACACTGAACAGATTTGGGACAATATTTTGCCTCATGTCAAGTAATTAACAGGCATAGCTCAAAAAGCAAATACATCTTCACTTATATAGATGACAAACATTGCATTTGCAATTATTTGCTAAATAGGGACTATGGTTAATTTCCCCATTTCAACAAAAATGGCAAATTAATTTCCACAAAGTGAAAATGGACATTTTCAGAATGAATACATTAAATTTTTGTACATCCACTGTTAAAAATGTTCATGATATCTGGAAATACATGAAGCCGCTTACAGTTTTGAAGACAATGTGTGATGTTAGTGAAGTATATAAAAACATGAAAAGATATTGTTTTTGGTCCTCCAGAACCTTAAGGTTACATGTGCTCCTCTAATATAAAATCTTAAATAAAAAATGGCAACTAAATACCACCTGTGTCAACAGTGTAGATCTTCCAAAACAAACACTTTTTTGTTTCTTCTGTGCACCGACAAAAGGCCACATTCTCCATGCGGGTGTCTATTCGGCTTTCCTTTCATGGATGGTCATATTTCTATACCAAATATGCACTCTGGAGGAACGTTCACAGAAGTTTTGTAGTTACAAGCTTCATTCAATGCTTTGGGATTAGTATGCTGTGTGCCCAAGATTTAAATGAAACGTATCACCCATTTAGCATCAAACACCTGAATGTAAAGCAGAACACATATTTCTTAACATAACTTCTTTGAGTTAAATGGTTAGTAGATTTGAAGCCAAAAGGATGCTCCAGTGATAAACGTCCATCTGATCCCAAGACGGTTCTGTGAAGACACCAGCATGATTCTGAAGGTATTCAGTAATCATCTTACCTAAAACAACAAACACAGAGTTGTTAAATATACTGAAATCTACATTTTGAAATAACTCCATTAACATGCATTGGGTGTAGGAAACATCTATAATTTTTCAAAATGTTTCAGGGGGATCCCTTTTCATTTATGTTTCAATTTATCTGTTTTATTTGAAGGGCCAGCTATTAATCATGTCACCTTAGTTCTACTCAGTTCTAAGTACACCCTGAACTCTAATGCCCAATCGGCTGACTTATTAGACCAGTATAATTGATTATATTTATATATGTGCATTACATCACGTAGGATAACCAATAGCTTCCTCTACTAAAAACCTGCTAGAATTCACCAGGTTATACATAGTCATGAAATTTGACCATTTTGGTCCCTGTAATATTTGTCCAATTGGTTTCCCTCTATTCATACTTTCAGATTTGAATTTCCCGTTTGTGGGTGTAGGATGTTCAACTGTGCTACAAACTGCATTCCAATCACCTCCTATTATGATTGTAGCCTCCCCCCTTATGGCATATCCAATGAGTTCAGCTAAAAATGTCATAATTATATCTGTTTGCCTTCCTCCTAGAGGACCATAAATATTCATTACTAAAAAGGGACTACTCTCTAGTTTTGCATCAAATGTGACCACCCAATACAATTAAATGACACAATGCAAAATATAAAAACATTGAACACAATACATTAAAGCACAGGGTATAAAGCACTACAGTAAGCCTTTTCACATAAATCAGTATTAAGACTATTATAGTAGTTTTGAAAAGAAATGCTGTTTCTACCCGATCTTACAATTTGTCAGAATCCAAAGACAGAGAGGGTGTCAGATGTGATGAATTTGATGGACTAATCCCCCCCGTTTTCCCAGCGGTGACATCCTCCCATGTGGCCAGTGGATGGCACCTGCTACCTGATCCTGACCCTGGGGGCTGCTGTATGAGGGAGGATCACATAGGAGGAACAACTACTGTCATGAATTCATTGGACAAAATGCAGTATGCCCCCACCCCTTTCCCATGAGGAAGACCCGCCAATGCCCAATACTTTAAAGGCATATTGCCAGGTACCTGGATCCCCTTCTAAAGGAAGTAAAGAAACCCCTTGTCAATATTCTTTGGATCAAACCCACGCCTATTGCGTAAAGAATCAAAGGTCCATCAAAACTCTTTTGGTTTCGGTCCACCTTTTTGTGAAACTGTTCTCTCACGAAAAACTACTGAGAAAGACTATCCAAAAGAGTAATGTCCAATGACAACTATGTACTCCGACTCCCAAGAACCGAGACAAGGAGGATGAAGGAGTTGCTACAACGTATTAGTAGCGTGAAACTCAATGTGAGAATAGTTTTTTTTATTTCTTTTTTTAAACTTTTATTGTTTTATAAACAACACACCAACTTTACCAACATGTAGGACATTCACATGTATGCATCACATCATTATTTCCACATGTTTTACATCATAGTCGTCCTCCTCCCACCCCCTCAACTCGAGCCCTTCCTTCACTACCTCAGAATTCGTTCCTTAGGGTTTGTCCCCTCTTTGTTCTTGAGCGTGTCCTCTTCGCTAAGTTCAGCCTGAGGGAGTCCCACCATCGTTGCCACTAGTTGTCTCCACTCTATCAGGGGTCCCACCTCCTCCTCCCCTCCCCTGGTGACAGTTTCCCACCCTGCCGCCGTCTCCGCCTCTGCCCATTTCAGGAGGTCGGCCCACCATACCTCTATTTTGGGTCTTTGGGCTGCTTTCCAGCCCATTGCAATTCTACGTTTGGCCAAGATGTAAGCTAGGTCTTTCATCTTGCTGATGTGCTTCAGGTTGCGTGGTCTGACGAAACCCCCCAGCATGCATGCCCATACTGACTCCACCTCCAACTGAATCCCCCTTTTGAGACAGGTGTTGTTTGACCTCCATCCAGAATCTGCCCACTTCCGGGCATGCCCAGAACATGCGAGTCATCCCGGCATCCAGCTCCCCACACCTTGGGCACTCCTGTATCGCTGAGCTTCCAAACCTGGCAATTCTACTAGGGGTCATTTATACCCTGTGGGTGACATAACTGAATCTGCTCTAGCCTCGCATTCCGGGAAACCTTTTCATGATACCTCTGGGCCCTCTCCCATTGTCCGTCTAGCAAAGGTTCTCCCGCCTCCACCTCCCAGTCCCGCCTCAGTTGGAGCAACTCCTTGCCCACCCTGGTCATCAATAATTAATACATTCGGGATATTTCGTGCCCGCCCTCCGAAATATCGTACATCGTCTCAATGGCTGTATCGGGTTGTTCCGCTAGTCCTACCTCAGGCCATCTTTCTCGCTGTTGCTTAATAATTCTTGTATATGTGATGTATTGTCCTCCGTGCACCCCGGTGCCCTCCATTATCTTCTGAAGACTAGTATCTCCCCCTCCTGCCATATGTCCCCGAGGGTCGCAAGGCCCATCGATTCCCAGTATTTGCGGATCATTTTTATCATTTGCATGTCCTCGTCGCATAGTGCCACAAGCGGCACATGCGGGGAGCTTGGGGTCGGATTCCCCGCTATTTGCCACGCTCTGCGTCACATTTTCTGTCCCAGATCCAGCAATCTCGCACCACCTTGCATCTCAAATTGAGGCATCCACACCAGTTCTCTCAGAAAGAATGGAGCAGAATCCTTGCCAACAGCCTAGCCTCTGCCGTCTCTTCATCGGACAGCCACCTTACCACATACTGGAGCTGTCCCGCCAGATAGTATATCTCGAAATTCGGTAGGTTTATGCTCCCCTTCTCACATGGGTTCTGCAGCTTCCAAAGGGCCACCCTGTTCCTGGAATTATGCCACAGGAAACCCCTGCATAAGCTAGGGAGCTTTGTGAAAAAGCGTTTGGGGAGCATGTATGGAATATTCGTGAAAAAATGTAATAGCCTGGGCAGAACCACCATCTTGATCAGGGCCGCCCTTCCCATCATGGCCAGGGGGAGCTTTGCCCAGAACCCCATACTATTCCCGATGCCTTCCACTTCCCTTTCCGTATTGTATATGTGTTAGTCCGCGGCCATATGATATATGTTAATCCCCAAGTATCGAAATGTCCTGGTCTGCCAGGGTATCGGCAAACAGGTAGGCTCCTGTGCAGGGCCCCTCTATATCTTCCCAGGGGGAACATGCTCAACTTCTTGGGATTTACCGCTATGCCCGAAAGGGTCGCATAGCGGTCCATCACTTTCAGGACATACTGTACGTTTTCCTCTGGGAAGCGCAGGTACAGCAATACAGCATTGGCGTACAATGATGTCAGGTGCGGTCCCCCCTTCGTATGGATACCCATCTCCCCGTTGTCTGAGACAGATCGCTAGTGGTTCTAATGCCAGAATGTAAAGAATGGGCAACCAGGGGCAGCCCTATTTAGTGCCCCTATCAAGCTGCCATTTATTTGAGATTATCGCGCCCGTTTTGACCCTGGCCATTGGGGAGCTGTATATCATCTTGACCCACCTCAGGTACCCTGATCCAATCCCGCATTCTTTTAGGGCTGCCAACAACCACGGCCACCTCACAGAGTGAAAAGCTTTTACTGCGTCCAGCGAGAGTATAGCCATTTCGCCTGGGTCCTTCTCTGTCTGTTCTATAATGCGATGCAGTCTCCTGTGGTTGTCCATTATGTTCCTGCCAGGAACATAGCCTGTTTGATCGGGGTGTATAAGTTTACCAATTACCCTTTTGAGTCTGTTTGCCAGCACTTGCCGTTAGAATTTAGCTCTTTTGGTTCAGCATATATAGGGGGTCTATATGATCCGCAATCTGTGCTTGGCTTGCCTGTTTTTAGTAGCAGTAAAATCGCTGCCTCTCTCAGGAAATCCGGCAGTCTTCCTTTCTCGAACACCGCGTTGAGCATGGCCAGCAGCAGGGGGTGTTGGGCGGGGGGGAGTGTGGGGGGGTGTACTTCCTGCTTATATGTTTTATAGAATTCAGTAGGGAGCCCGTCCGACCCCAGGGCTTTGCATGTGGGTAGGTGCAGGACCACCGTCTCTAATTACTCTATTGTGATTGGGGCGTCCAGGTTCTACCGTTCTCCATCGTTTAATTTGGGCCTCCCATAAGGTTCCCTCTGACTGCACACTCCCTGTATTAATGTCAAAGTACTCAATAATCTCATCCCTTAAATCCTCTCGGAATACCAAGTCCTGCAGGGATTCGCTCCTGAGCCTCCATGTCGGGATTCTCGCTCTGGGAGGCTGGTGCCTCCACTCCAAGACAAGGGGGATTGGTCCGATAATACTCTCGCATATCGTTTCCCTGCAAGTTCCGAAGCAACAAAAATATAATCCAATCTCGTGTACAGGCCATGCGGGGCGGCGTAGTGCGAGTACTGCCTATCCTTCGTGTGTTGCTGTCTCCAGATATCCTCTAGTTCAAAATCTCTCAACAGGGCCTATAGTGCTTTCGTGGTGGGGTTGGGCCTATTTAGTTTATCATCCGACGTATCTATTTTAGGGTAGAACGTGCAGTTAAAGTCCCCTCCCCATATAATCGTGCTCCCCAGGTGGGGACTCATTTTGTCGTATAGAGCCCTGAAATAAGCCGCTGTGTCTTGGTTGGGGGCATATGTATTTATAATGCTCACTTCTCTATTTTCCAGCAACCCCCGCATCAGTACCACCCTCCCATCCGGCTCCGCTGTGGCCTGCAGCAACTGGAATGGCACATTAGGTGCTACCAGGTAACCACCCCCCTAGCATAAGCAGAGTATGTCGCTCCTATGGTGGTCCCTTTCCACTTTTTCCTGACCACCACCAGTTTCTCTCTAGTGACGTAGGTTTCCTGCACCAGCGCTATGTCCACTTTCATCCTTCTCAGGTACATCATTACTTTGTTCCTCTTCAGATAACTATTTAAGCCTCTCACGTTCCAGGTCACAATTCTAAGACTACCCATCGCCATGCGTGGTTTGTCCCCTATCCCTCCCTCTTTGTTCCTCCCTCCCGTCTCGTTTGGCATGAGTATGGGCTTGTACCCCTCCCAAATACAACAATAACTCCCCAACTAGCCCTCTCCCCCTTTCCCCTAAGAACTACGTTCACAGCACACCTTCCCACCCCCCCTCCTCCCTGCCCGTCCCCAACTGATGCCTGGATCTCAGGCTCCCCCTCATTTGGTCCTCACTCGGAATGCTGAGATCAGGTTCCCAGCAGGGTGTCACCGGTCTACCGGTCACCTACCTAGTCTATTTACGGGGGGTGAGAGCAGGTTCCCTTTGGCTCCTATGTTAATGTGCAGACTAGTTGTTCCACAAAACCATCTATGAGCGGGATATTTAAAGATGGCAACCACACTAAGGAGTGTGGCAGTGCAGGAGAAGACTTTAGTTCCCCAGCAGAGGCTCACAAATGATGGAGGCCCAAGCCGGTGTGGCAGAGCAGTGGAGTTCGCCGACACAGAAGGAGAGACACAGTGCACAAGCAGGACAGGCTGCGGAATGCCAGGATCCACAAGAGAGTTCCTGTGTGCTCGGCAGCTCGGAAAGACAGCCTTCTCATTATCAGAACCTGAAGGGAAGCACGCGTGTGACAGCAGAGCCGCGATGGAAGATGAAAGAACGTCAGCACATTCCAGAGTGGGGAGCGAGCAGAAGAGCCAGGCCACAGAAGCGCGAACAGGACTGGAGACGCTGCAGGGACCCCATGGCGTTCCGGCAACTGTACCAACGATAATTTGAACGTTATGAGATTGCTAATACCGGAACCATAAGAAGACTATTTGAAAGCAGAAAAGGCAAAGTACAGAATCAAAATCCAATATGATACCAATGCATGAGATGCAAGTGTTGGGAAAATGTTTTATGAATATTGACGCAGACAGAAATACTGAGTCAAGAACGATATATGTTTGGTGATACAGAGGAATTGTAAAAACACATAAGTAGTCCTGGCAACAGAAAGATACCAGGCACTTGAAAAACACACAAGTCGTCCTGGCAGGGGAGTATATCAAGCAGTTGAAACTACCCAAGAGAAGTCCTGGCAGGAGAGTACACCAGGCGATTTGCAAAGATATTTTAAAGAAAGACAGTGGGCCTCATTACGGGTCCGGCGGTAACCCTACCAGTGCTACCAGCGGGTTGCTGCCAGACCTGTAATATTTTACTGGCTCCTGACTTTAGTCCCACTGGTTGATTACGAGTTGGCTGCCCGGGAACTCAGGCGCTGGTAAATTGTAAGTCCCCATCCCCATAGAGTCCTATAGCACACTGGAATCCTAGTTGTCATTTTTCCACGACCGCTAAGCCTTACCGCAATTGCGCGGCAATTTGAGAATTAATTCCTGGCACTGTCCATATTGCATTTAGAAGTCCATTAGCTGAAGCTAAGCCTCAGATGAAGAGCTGTTAAAGGCTCAAAACACATGCAAGGCTTTCTTTTGTGTTCAAATAAATCAATTATAGTCAATTTTAGACAGAGCTAATGCTCTGGGTAGAGTTAAGCAGCTACTAACAGAAAGATAGGGTTTACAGGCATAGATTAGCTTATTAGTATAAACTGTAGAGGATACAACAGCGCTGACTTCCTTCTTTAGAGAAGAAGTGGAATTGAGGTAAACTCCCAAGGTTTTAATTTCCTTAGTGACCTTGATCCAGTTTCCATCAATATTGAAGGAGGTGTACTTCTAGTCCAGTTTATTTAGGCGTGTTTGGGTGCCGACGATCAGGAGCTGAGTCTTTTCATCATTGAGGCAAAGATTATTAGTGGCCATCCAAGCCTGAATTTCCAAGTAGATTTGATTGATTAGCTTGGAGTCCTCCACATAGTGGCCTGTGGGCAGAATGAGGACCTGGGTGTCATCTGCATAGTTCGTGTAGATGACACCCATATTGGCCAAGCGATCGAAGAGGAGCTTCGTGAATATGTTATAAAGCGTTGTTGAGACGCAAGAGCCCTGAAGAACCCCACGGTGAGTAGGGATCGGGTCTGCTGAAGGAGAGAAATCTCTGGTGGTACGGTTGGCTAAGAAGGATTTTATCCAGTTAGTGGCATTGGTGGAAAAGGCTGCTGCAGTGGTTAGGTGGACAGTTAGGATTTGATGATTGACTAAATCGAAAGCTGAAGACACGTCTAACAACAGTAAGATCACCAGATTACCTTTGTCCTTCGCCTCATCCATCTGGATTTTCAAGTCCAGGAGTGCTGTCTCGGTACCATGTCTGGGTCGGACGCCTGACTTTCAAAGGGAAAGTAAGTTGTTTTCCTCTAGGTGTCTCTGGATTTGCAGGTATGCAACTCTATCCAGAATTTTTAAGAGGAAAGGGACGGTAGTGATGGGCCTATTGTTGGTGGGAATGTTGGGGTCTAGGTTGTTTTTGTTTTTAAGAGGGGCATGACCCATGCCTCCTTGAGATTGTTAGGGACTAAGCTTGACTTGAATGAGGAGTTTATCAGAGTGGCAATGAATGGGGACAAATCTGTTGCTCCTTCCTTAATGATGGAGGCAGGACAAGTGTCTCCTTGACAACAAGAGGGTTTTAGCCCTTTGATGATGTGTTCCACCTCTTTTGGAGTAACCTGGGAGAAGGCAAAAGGTGGGCATTTGGGGGGTTGTTGCTCAAACACAGGCTTCACGGATTGGCTGTTTGATAGGCTGATCTTTTTAGAATCAATTTTGCTTTGAAGTAGGGCTATTTTGTCCGCTAGAGCTTGCTGGATTTTGGTGCACCAGGCCGCGTCCATAATGTCCATAGTGAATCCAGGAGAGACACATAGGGACTGTTAGTAAAGAGACATTGCCATCCCGTTTAAGAATCCAGGGCAATGGAGCCACCTTCTGGATCCGAGGTCTTTTCCACTTTTAAGAACATTTTCATTGGAGCTATTCGGATTATCTTTTATGAAGACTTTTTGGCCAATATCAGGGTGAAGACATTTCCTTGCTCTCTTTGTTGTTTTGTTTATAGTGTGAGGGTTAGGATAGGATGTTTGAGACACAAGGACGGCTTCTTAGTTTCTGACATGCGGACGCAGACTGATCCTTAGTTTTGGGGTTTTAGGTATGGAAATTCTTCTTTAGAGTAGGGTTAGAGAGCCAATTTCCCAACGCATTTTCATTTGAATATAAGTCTACAACCAAAAATATGACAAAAGTGCGTCTGGCTTTCATTTCGGACTCTTCACACATCGAAATACTCCGATTAGTAAGACCGATTAATAACTAGCGTTCTCTGCTTTATTTTTAGTCCTTCAACTAAGCTTAATTGCTGGAATGAAGGGACCAATGCTGAAGCATTGCGCACAACCAAAGTGGACAAATAAGCAGGTGGTTAGCCCATTGACAATTGTCTGCATATGCGTTAAAACGCACTTGTTAATATGATCTTCCTCAATTCCCCAGTTTAACATCTCCTTGGCTTTTGAAACAGTTATATTTCTTCAATGAGCATATTGTATTAATAGCCTGGCAAGGAACAGCGTGTAGATTTGCTTACAACTAACCAGTGGTGCCTACCTAAAAAAAAAACAATCCTAAATTGTAGAGATCACCATTACCAGTACCAGCAATGTTCAGTAAGTCCATACCTTGGTGACGTTTAACAGGTGGAAAAGGGCCCTTAGGCTACCAGATTAAACTGGGGGTCAATGGAGAGGTGGCTGACAAAAGCACCGATTTCTGACCCATTCCAACAGGACCTGGGGTACGCCACTGGAACGGAAGGGCACTGGGACTCTGGCAGCTCACAAGCAGGATATCCATTTTTGTCACCAATAAAACACCAACAGTAGCCTGCATCCATGGTTGTACCACCTTTAGAGAATCAACCACCACCAAACAATTTCCAAGTCACCATGGAGAACAACCACACTCATAGTGTTGTTGGGTAAAATGAATTCTGTACACCATAACGTTTTACCAACCAGGCAAAGATAAACATACAGATGGTAAAGTGCAGTGTGAGATGAACACTGGGTAACTCCACAAAATACCAGGATGCTGCAGCGTGGTATCTTGCAGAGCTGAGCCCTTTAACAGCTCTCCTAAAACAAAACAAGAGCATGACGAAGCGAATGCTAAGTCAAGGAATGCCACAAAAGGCTCCAGGTCACTGATCAAAATAAAAATAGCTACATTATTAACCCCTTTAGTGCTAAGGATGGGCTATCTCGTTCTCAGCACTACGTTTACAGTGCGAATGACGAGATGGCTAATACTATTTATCACTTCTGCGTGTGCACAAACTCTAAATCCAACCCCCGGGCTATGTGAGGATGCAGTTCCTCTTTGTAGCCTGGGGGTTGGATTTCATTCAGTATCACGACAGCGTGGGTAATGTGTGCTGACGTGACACTGAATGTAATTTCACTCACCCATCACAGGCATTTTCATGCAGTTTTGATCGAGGGAGGTGTTGTTGGAAAGGAGAGACTCCCCTTTCCAACGACACCTACCTTGAGTCATTGCTGGGCGCGGATTGCTTGGTCTGTGCCCAGGAATACCATTAGACCACCAGGGATCCTTTTTTGAAGTGGGGGGGTATGAGGGTTGCTTAGCACCCCTCTGCACCTCCGGCCACCAAAAGCATGGGGCATTACGTTTTGCCCACAATGGGGGCAGAAGGGCACACTAATCTGCCCATCTAGGCAAGGGACAGACTAAAAGAAAGCAAACTGTTTGTTTTGGTTGTTCTGGGGGGCGGGGGGTCACTAGGCGACAAGGGATTCTGTTCGGAAAGGGGGGTGACCATCCCACCCCAATCTCAAATGGATGGGGGGCATGTTATGTAGCCCTCCCCGGGGGCAGACTGGCAGTGTAATCTCCCAATCTGACCCTAGGCAGGGGTACATTTGTATTTACTGGGCGTGGGGGGGGGGTCGCAAAACCACCAGGGATGCCTTGTATGAAAGCAGGGGTGGCCTACTGCCCCAAATGGATGGGGGATTGCCCTCTCTTGCCCCAAATGGATGGGGCAGTTACTTTAGCCCTCCCTGGTGGTAGATTGGCAGTGTAATCTGCCAATCTGCCCCTATGAAGGTGCAAATGTGTTTTTACTGGGTGGAGGGTGTCGCTGGACCACCAGGGATGAGTGTGCGGCCAGGAAAAGGAGGAGGCTGGCTGCGTTGCATAAAAACAAAGTGCATCACTGGCACGAATCGCTGGATCTGCAACCAACAATGGTACTAGACAATGTCGTGCTTACTTCCTGTGCACAGTATTTGCACAGAGGAAATGAACACCATAGTACGTGTGCAGTGCGAGTTTTGAAGGAATGAATGTTGTGACTACTCCCCATTACTCAGTAGCGCAATCACGTGGATCTGAATGTCTCAGGCTTGTGCAAAGCATGACACTTAGTGTTCCATTTGTTTGCCCTATTGAGTAGGCTTTTAGTTAGAGATGTGTGCTACTAATGCCAAGGTTAATTTTTTCATAGCAAGTGATGCAAACGTGCCATGGTGCTCATTTTCTTTGTCACAATAGTCACCCAGACAGCAAAATGTGTGAATCGTATGCGATATATTTATGTATAAAGCTTGAGATTGTTTGAGCTTGGGTTGTTGAGCGAAGATAGGAGCATGATAGTTCGGATTGCTTTTTGCTGGGATGATACAGACAATCAACGTATTCTGTTTTGTTTACATGGCTAGAACTGTTGAAGCTTCTCCTTTGTTATGTAAGTAGAATATCTGCTCTTTTTAACACTACATTATGCAGATTGTTAGTGGGGTGGGTGGGACTGGGGCTGGATCGTTGGAGGGGTGGGTAGGAGTGGGCGCTCTGGGGAGGCATTTTGATGGGCTGGGACATCATTCCAGAGGCAGGCCACGAATTGCACCCCACCCTCATGCCAGCAAAACATTGCTGTTCCCCTCGGAGGGCAATTTGGAGGTTTGGGCCACCATTTGGCCAACCCCGGGAGGCAGCAATGGCCACTAGGCTACATGGAAAAGTATGTTTTGGGTGGTAGTAGTTTCAATATGCCCATTGCCCTCACCTGCATTTCCCATCAGTTTGCAGTTTACCCTTCCTAGGTGGCAGATGAATGGTATGTCCAGTTTATCTGAGCCAAGGAAGGGAAAGATTTGCAGATAGCAGACTGAAAGTTTGGATGTGTTTTTGCTGGGCTGACCACAGATTAATTATTTTTGGGTTTCATTTGCAGTTGTGGCATGCTGAAGCTTTCGCTGGCATATCTAAGTAATACGAAATGTCCTTTTGTTATTTTACATTCTAATTGGACGGTGGATTGCCAGTGCGGTGGGCGGGACTGTGGCTGGGGTTTCAGTGGTATGGGTGGGAACGGGTGGTGCAGAGATAATTGTAGAATGATGTGTGTGCCCCGAATAGAGGATGCTGGCTGCTTAATAAACAAAAAAACAGCATTTTGTAAACATGAGGATTACCATTTTCTAAAATATGTTTGTGCTAGTAATGCAGACGTTTATTTCTTTTGCGCATGCAATGCACACTTGGTATGGAGCTCTTTCCTTTTATTAGAATGGTCACCATTTGGGTCGACTGTCTCCAAGTCCAGCAGCGGCCCAGGGTGCCTCAGCAGGGTCCCCATCCCTTCCCAAAGGGAAATGCTGTACTGCAGCCCAGCCAGAGCTCCAGGACGGCCGGGGGTGCTGCCTCCAGGCTTGGGCGCCTGTCTCCCTTGTTGGTCGACCATCACCAAGTTCAGCGGGGATTCCAGGGGGCCCCGGCACGGTTACCCATGCCTCCCTGGAGGGAAACCCTGTAACTCAGGCCAGCCAGAACTCCAGGATTATCGGGGGCAATGTCCCCGGCCTTTGGCGCCTGTCTCCCATGTTGGGCAACCGTCCTCAAGTCCAGCGGTGGTCACATGGAGTCCTGGCAGTGTGCCAATCCCTCACCGGGGAGAAATGATGTAACACGGCATGGCCAGAACTCCAGGACGGCCGGGTGTGATGTCCATGGCCTTGGACGCTCGTCTCCCTTGTTGGTCGACCATCCCCAAGTTCAGCGGTGGTCCCAGGGAGCCCTAGCAGGGTCCCAACCACTTCCTGGAGGGAAAAGCTATAACAGCCCAGCCAGAACTCCAGGACAACCAGGGGTGCTGCCTCCATCCTTGGGCGCCTGCCTCCCTTGTTGGTTGGCCGTCCCCAAGTTTAGGGCGGGGGGGTCCAAGGGAGAACCAGCAGGGTCCCCATCCCTCCCTGGAGGGAAAACCTGTAACAGGCCAGCCAGACCTCCAGGATGGTCTGGGGTGATGACCAGCGGCGGTCCCAGTGAGCCCCGGCAGTGTCCCCATCCCTTCCCAGAGGTTAAATCTGTAATGCAGGCCAGCCAGAGGTCCAGGACAGTTAGGGGTGATGTCCCCAGCCTTGGGTGCCTGTTGCCCATGTGGGTCGACCTTCCCCAATTCCAGCGGTGGTCCCAGGGAGCCCCGGCAGTGTTCCAATCCCTCCCTAGTTTTAAAAGCTGAAATTAATGCAGCACGGCCAGAGCTCCAGGACGGCCGCGGGTGATGTCCCCGGCCTTGGTCGCCTGTCTCCCTTGTTGGTCGACCATCCCCACATTCGGTGGCAGTCCCAGGGAGCCCCAGCAGGGTATCCACCGCCCCTCGAAGGGAAGAGCTGTAACAGCCTAGCCAGAGCTCCAGGACAGAAGAGTGTGATGTCCCCAGCCTTGGGCGCTGTCTCCCATTTGGGTCGACCTTCCCCCGGGTCCAGCAGTGGTCCCAGGGAGCACTGGCGGCATTCCTGTCCCAGCCCTTTGCGCCCAGGTAACTGCACGTACACAAGCATGGTACCGTTTTCGTTGTAACACCTGTGGGAATGTGGACAGGTAGGACATGTGTTGTTGCCGGCGTGTTTCGGTGGTTTCCTGGTGGCACGTGTGAAATTTGTGCTTTTTTCCTTACATTTTGGACTTTGCCAGGCCTTGTGGGTAAAACATTCTAGAGCGATTCGCAAAAGTCAGACCTATTTGGATTGCCACGGGCATCCTCTTTTCAGAAATGCATGGGGTTCCCTGTTTTCCTTGGTCCCTGCGACACCCCAGGTCCAAATCTGTGGGTTGTCCAGACTGCCAGATCCAGTATTCCCCAGGGTGTATGATGAACCAGGGGTTTAGCCTTTTCCCTTTGTGCCCAGGACAGTGCACCAACACATGTGAGGTACTATCTTTTTTAATCGGCACACCTGTGGGAATGTGGGAAGGTAGGACATTTGTTGTCTGGATAACGTTTTCATACATTACCTACAGCACTTTGTTACACAACCCTTTCATTTCCCAAATGTGACCTATGTTTAGTCGCTGCTTTAGGCACTGTACACTTTTGTAACATGCGTATGTCACCTACCCATCAAAGGGGTCAGCCTATGATCTTTTCAAAAATTCTTCACATTTATTTTCAAATGCTAAGTACCGTCAAGGCCGTCAGCATAAAAATCCTTTGTACCATGGCTCAGTTTTTGGCTTATGGTATTGCTTGTTTTGTGAAACATTACAAAACATGTGTGATTTCCCAACTAGAAGAGTCTGTAATGTAGCGGTGCATTGATTTTCTCAATATTCACAGAAGTCATTACCTTACAAGTCCAATCATGTCCAGCACATACCTTTGTTGCTGTTATTTTTCCACTTTTTTCCCAAACTATGGGAATTTTACTTACATAGTTGTTTCCTGACCTGCAAAAAAATTACCCCTTCCTGAGGAGGCCGATGCAGCTCAACGAGGGCACTCCAGTCTGCAGCACCAGCTACCATAAGATGGGCGCCACCCTGGGCGACACTACCAGGGAGTTTGCTGCTTTTGCAGCTTGCGTTCTTTTTCGGTGGTGAGGCCGCCTCTGCAGCCTCTTGCACTCCCTGATTGGAGGGATCGCCTTTCTTCAACAGGGAGGCACACCAGGCAGGCTGTGCCGGCTCCCACTTTAAGTCTCACTTATAAGGCTTGCAGCCTGTCGGTTGCCCCATTCCTCCAGCGACATCAGGAGGGAGGCATTAGCCTCCTCCTGGAACTTATTTGGACAGGAGGAGGCTGATGCAGCTCAACGAGGGCACTCAGTCTGCAGCACCAGCTACCATAAGGTGGCCGCCACCCTGGATGACACTACCAGCGAGTCTGCTGCTTTTGCAGCTCATGCTCTTTTTCGGCGTGAGGCCGCCTCTGCAGCCTCTGGCGCTCCCTGATTGGAGGGATTGCCTTTCACACGGAGGCATAACCGGCAGTCTGTGCCGGCTCCCACTTTAAGGCTCACTCATAAGGATCACAGCCTGTCTGGTGCCTGTCCGGGGCATGCTGGGCATCAGCACTTACCTCTCCTAAAGCGCAATTCTGCTTCTCCGCAAGCAAGGTAAGAAGTGTCTTTCTCTTTGTCCTCTCCCACCACACGACTTTGAACTCTCCTCTTGACTCGTTTCACTGTCCCGTCTATCCTCATCGTTAGGCTACAACCGATCCCTCTTCTAAGTATATACTAAACCCGGTTTTCAACCCCTGCTCCTGACCCTCCCCCCCCGCTATTCTCTCTACCAGTCCACTATAACTCGCGCTTCCCATTTGGTCTCCCACTGCCTATTCTACTTACCTCATCTCTGAAGCACACTGGTGATGCTTCAGGGTAGACACCAAGTACTTTACCACCATTGGATTCACTTGTTGCACTATGTGTTTGCTGCCGCCCTGCTACATGGGGTAGGCACCATGTATGAGTCCATTAATTGACATTTTGCATTTGCCTGTTGCTGTCGCCCTGCTACATGGGGTAGGCACCATGTATGTGCCCATTCATTGACATTTTGCATTTGCCTGTTGCTGCCTCCCTGCTACATTGGGTAGGCACCATGTATATGCCCGTTCATTGACTTACTTCATTTGTGTGTTGCTGCCGCCCTGCTACATGGTGTAGGCACCATGCATGTGCGTATTGATTGACACTACCTTTATGTGTTGCTGCCGCCCTTCAAGATGGGGTTGGCCCTCATGTTTATGCCCACTATACTGCCTTTATGCACTTATGTAACCAAGTAAGCCTTCTTAACAGCGCTGCGATGCCCGAGGGCAGTTGTGCGCTTTACAAATGCAAATAAATAAAATAAATAAAACTTGGTATTTTGTCTACTTTTCAAAATGTATGTCTTTCTGTCTTCCCATTCAGCGAGAAACATCGCTTACCTGTCACGAAACGGATAGTAACCTTATAAAAAAGAACAAGTTACTTCTTACCTGGTAACGTTCTTTCGACGGGATGTTCCTCCGACGTATTCCTTATCTTTGATAATACGTTTCCAGCTTGCTGGCCTCGGAAATTTTTTCTGTAGAGGGCGCAGCGCGTCGAGGTCCGCCGAGTCGATGTCCTTCGATGGCCACTGTATCGGTGCCGACGTCACCATGCCCATAAATAGCCACGCGCTGCGTCCGTTGCTCAGTTCCGTTTTGTAGCATAAGAAAAGTCATGCCTGAATTGGTTAGTGACCTTGAAGGAGCATAAACTGTAACGACAAGGGAAGTTATCACTGCGGGGATGGTTGGGAGGGGCGATGAGGAATACGTCTGAGGAACATCCCGTCGAAAGAACGTTACCAGGTAGAAGTAACTTGTTCTTCGAAGGGATTGTGTCCTCCGACGTATTCCTTATCTTTGATAGACTCCCATAGCAGTGGCATGCAATTGGAGGCAGGAGTGAGAGTGTTATGTATCCCTTTAGGGATGGACTGAATGTAATACGGCCTTGCCAAATCTGGTCTCTTGAGCAGTGGAGTAATCCAGATTGTAAAATCTTGTGAATGTATGTGCGGACGACCATGTGGCAGCCGCACATATGTCCCGGATCGGTACCCCTCTTTGGAGAGCCGAAGAGGCTGTGATACCCCTGGTTGAATGAGTCCTGAAATTTTGGGGTGGCTCTTTCCCTGCTAGTCTATAACATTCCAGGATGGCCAAAATAATCCACCTGGAGATGGTCTGTTTTGTTATGGGTAGTCCCAACTTGTGACCTGAATATCCTACAAATAGTTGGTCTGCTTGCCTGATCCTAGCCATTCTGCTGATGTAAAAGCTGAGAGCTCGCCTAGGGTCCAGCCTATGTAGCCTTTCCTCCTCTTTCCCCGGATGGGGAGGAGGGTAGAACGAAGGCAAGGTAATTTTCTGAGTAATATGAAATTCAGAAACCCTCTTTGGGAGGAAATTAGGCTTCACCTGTAGGACAACTTTGTCCTTGTGGAAGATTGTAAGCGGGGGTTTACAGGAGAAAGCTTGTAGCTCGCTCACCCTACTAGCAGATGTTGGTGCTACCAATAGGACAGTTTTAAGCGTGAGAAATCTCAGCGTGCAAGAGTGAAGTGGTTCGAATGGAGTGCCCATTAAGAAGTTTAAGACTAAATTTAAATCCCATAAGGGAACCTGGAATGGTTTTGGAGGGTAAACATTAGTTAGTCCCTTGAGAAATTGTACCACTAGAGGAATTTTGAAATACGATGGTTCCTCCGCAGTGCGCTTGAAGATAGAAAGCGCTGCGAGATGGCCTTTTACAGTGCCCACTTGAAGGCCTGAGTTTGCCAAGTAGAGTAGAAACGATAACACTGTTGTTGTACCAAATGAAAAAGGGTCGATATTCTCTTCCCTACACCAGCTGCAAAATTTTTCCAACGGCAGCGGTATAAAGACTTTGTTGCCGGTCTTCTGGCCGAAAGCAACACCTCCATGATGTCATCAGGGAGATCCCAATCCTTCTACCTCAACCTTTCAGAAGCCAAGCGTGAAGGTTGAGGGTTCTGGTGTCTGGATGGAGAACCTGACCCCCCTTCTGCGAGAGAAGATTCTCTTTGAGTGGGAGACGGATTGGAGGACAGATGGACATATCTAGAAGGTCCGGGTACCACGTTCTCCTGGCCCAATCCGGGGCAATTAGGATCATGGTTTTCCGGAATCTTCTCAACCTCCTGATCATTTGAGGAATAACAGGGACTGGAGGGAACGCGTAAAGGAGTGGAAACTCCCAGTCCACTACGAACGCATCTCCTAGAGTTCCTCTCGGGGGAAATTCCCTTGAACGGAACAGATCGCACTTCTTGTTGTTGCTTGTGGCGAACAGATCCACCTCAGGGGTTCCCCAAAGGGTGAAGATCTCTTGAAGGACTTCCTGAGCTAGCTCCCACTCGTGGGAGACTGCTCTGCCTGCTCAGAGCGTCCGCTGTCAAGTTCTTCTCTCCGGCTAGGTGGACAGCCGATAGAGAGATTCCTTCTTGGATTGCCCAAAACCAGAGCTGCATCGCCTCTCTGCACAGTGGCAGTGATCTTACACCTCCTCTTTTGTTGGGGTATTGCATGGCCACCGTGTTGTCCGTCATTATCAGGACATTTCTCCCCTGTACTGATGGCAGGAAAGCTTTCAGCGCTAGACTGATTGCTCTCAGCTCTAATAGGCTGATGTGTAGTCTGGACTCCGATGGAGACCAACGACCGCTGATGGTCAAGTCGTTGGCATGGGCTCCCCACCCCGTGAGTGAGGCGTCTGTGACTACTGTTATCTCCGGCTATGGTTGCCAAAACAGTTCTCCTTTCAAGATGTTCTCTGGATAGGCCCACCATTGAAGGTCGCGGGCTACCTTGTCCGGAATCCGGAGGAGATCCGTCATTCTCCCTGAGAATTGCGACCACTGACTTCTCAGTGCCCACTGAAGAGATCTCATTCTCAGGCGAGCCTCTGGCACAAGGAAGATGCAGGATGCCATGAGGCCTAGCAACCTCAAAAAGTTGAAGGCTGGGAGACGTTGGGCATTTTGGAACTTGGTGACCATCTGTGGAATATCTTGAGCCCCCACCTCTGGTGGCGAGGCTTTTCCCAGGGAAGTGTCCAGGACCGCTCCAATGAACTGGAGTCTCTGAGATGGTATCATCTGTGACTTCTTTAAATTGAGGGAGAAGCCCAGTCTGTGAAGGAAGTGGTAGACATAATCTAGCTGGGAATGGTCCTGTTCCGAAGATACAGCCCTGATCAGCCAGTCGTCCAGGTAGGGGTAGACGTGGATCCCTTCCCTCCTTAGACTCACCGCCACTACCGACATCAGCTTGGTGAAGACCCTCGGGGAGGAGGTCAGCCCAAATGGCAGAACTCGAAATTGACAATGAGAGTCGCCAATTGCGAACCTCAAGTATTTCCTGTGTTTGAGATGGATTGGCACATGGAAATAAGCATCCTGAAGGTTCAGAGATACCAGCCAGTCCTGGAGCTGGAGGGCCTGAAGGATCTGAGAGAGAGTTACCATCTTGAACTTGTCCTTCCTGAGGAACTTGTTCAATTCTCGTAAGTCCAGGATGGGTCTCAGTCCTCCGTCCTTCTTTGGTATGAGAAAGTAGGGGGGGGGCAGTACCAGCCCTTGTTCCTTTCCGCTACAGGTACCGGTTCTATGGCACCTTTCTCTAGCAGGTCTATAATTTCCTGCAAGAGGAGCGGATCTGAAACTTTCAGAGAGCTGTTCCCCGGTGGATGACTCAGGAATGTGTAGAAAGGGTAGGCAGTAACCTTGGGCAACTGTTTCCAATGCCCAAGCATCTGACGTTATAGCCTGCCATTCCGTCGGATGGTGAGTTAACCTGCCCCCTACAGGTATATTGTGTGGAAAGGCCTCAGAGTGGTTTGGGGGCGGCTGATGCAGATGCCGAGGGTAAAGAGGCACCTGCTGCTGCTGCGGCCTTAGTACTTTTGACCCGTCCACCTCGGGTGGATCTCCTTTGGCCTCTTTGAGCCGGCTGTCCTCTGCCTTTCCCGAATGCGGAATAATAGCGAAAGGACTTCCCTCTTCCAGAGGTTCCTGAGGGGCGAAAAGAAGGTTGGCGGATAGCAGCTCCTAAAGATTTTGCTGCTGCTTTAGAAGTCTGTAACTTTTCCAGACTGTCATCAGCCTTTTTCCCAAATAATGAAGAGCCGTCAAAGGGCATATTCAAAAGTCTGGCCTGCACATCTGGAGCAAAGCCCGACTTTCGCAACCATGCATGCCTGCGGATTGTCGTACTTGCCGCCATGGCCCTGCTGATAGCCAGCGGAATCGATGCCAGTTTGAAGTGATTCGCACATGGCATCCCTGCCATCTTTAATAATGTTAAGGAAGGCTTCCTTTTCCTCTCCTTCGGGTATGCAGTCAGCCGCTGATGAAGCACACTCCCACAGTGTGTGACTGAACCTGGCGAGCGTACAGGTGGCGTTGATGGACTTCAACGCCATAATACAGGCAGAGAAAACTTTTTTTGCCATAGAGTCGTACCTCTTGTCATCTCTATCCTGTGGGACAGTAGGGTAAGCGGTCCTACTGCTAGATGAAGTTGCCGCCTGAACCACCAGGCTCTCTGGAGTCGGGTGTTTTGACAAGTATTCAGGGTCAGCAGCCGCTACCCTATATTTGGTTGACAATCTTTTATTGACTGCAGGGATAATTCGGGAGTTTCCCAATTTGATGCAATTTTCCTTTGTAAGGTAGCATGGAAGGGGACCACCGGGTCGTCCTGTGGGCCTTTGTCTAATATATCTGTTAGGTCGTCCTGTTGAAAAACAGGTCAAGGTGCAGACCAACCCATAAACTCAATAATTCTTGCCATTGGGGTTCTATAGGGTGTTTCGGCATGTTCCCCTGGGTCTGGCTTAACAAATTCCACTTCTGGGGAAGTGTCTAGCCCACTTGCCTCATGTAGTGACTCCTGTAGGTCCTTCAGCCTTCTTTCCTCAGAGGTGAAATCCTCTGCAATAGGCAGTGTGGTCCTCTGTAACCCGAATGTTTCCTGGTCAGAATCTTCCCCCTCGTCATAAATTGAAGGAAGTCCAGGGTACTCTGACCTCTGAAATGGAGTAAAACCCATCTCTAAGGCAGAAGGAGCCAAACTCGTCGTTATTGGACGAGAAAACGTCGATGTCGTCGACGCCAATGTAACAGGCTTCGAAGGCGCCGAAAACTGCGTCGAAAAAACTGGAAGGGGTCTTGAAAAACTCGAAAGGATCGAGATCCTACTCGAGGGCCTCAACGTCGGTCTCGGCGTCGTGCCGGAGGCCCTTGAAATCACTGTTGGCTGTGGAGTGGCCTCGGTTCTCTCTTTCATCGGCGTTGGCGTTGAGTCGATCAACCGATGCGTCGAGGAACCCTTCGACAACGGCGTCGATGGCACCGATCCTTGCGTCGAAGGAATCTTCAACGACGGCGTCGAAGACGGTGCCTTCTTGCCCGATGGCTCATGGCGCTCTCGGGTGGAATGTTTCGCCGGGTGCTGCGACTCACAGCGTTTTGATTTTTTAGGTTTTTCACCCTCAGCTATCTTCGAGGGGGTCGAGGCCGCGCTCTCGAAGACGCTTAACATTTTCTTTCTGAATTCCTCCCACTCAGCTTGAGAACTGTGTTTAGTGGGACAGGGGACCCTTTCTGGGGACACAGAAGACGACGAGGAATGGGACTTTCGACTTCTCTTTTTTGAGTGTCTTGATCTCGACGAATGGTGGGAGCTGCTTCGAGATCTAGAATGGGAATGTTTGACGGCGAGGAGATGAATGCCTCGACTCAGCAGACAAAACTTTCGAGGAGGTTTTGGTTGCCTTACCTCTCTCGAGCTTCCCCTTGCGCTCCTTCAAGGCTTTCGCCGTCATGGACATGCAGTCCGCACACTCTGAACAATGGTGCTCGGATCCCAGGCACCATAAGCAGATCCTGTGTGGATCCGTTATTGAATTTTTTTTACCGCAGTCTCGACATTTCTTGAAGCCGGATAGCGGCGTCGTCGGTTCTGATGAAGAAGCCATCGAGAACGATAAGGTATTTTCGAGTAGAAATAGATAGTTATCCTGACTGAACTGAGCAACGACGTTCCGAGGCCCCACGAAGCGCGGAAAAACGGAACTGAGCAACGGACGCAGCGCGTGGCTATTTATGGGCATGGTGACGTCGGCGCCGATGCGGTGGCCGTCGAAGGACATCGACTCGGCGGACGTCGACGCGCAGCGCCCTCTACAGAAAAAATTTCCGAGGCCAGCAAGCTGGAAACGTATTATCAAATATAAGGAATACGTCGGAGGACACAATCCCTTCGAAATATGTTTTTTTGTTTCCACTCGACCTGTCCTTGAAAGCTTGGAAAATGGAGAACCTAGCTCTTACAAGGAAAAAAACACAGGCTTCTTTGAACATCATTTTATTAGCATTTTCAGAAAAAACACAAAATGGTGTCACCTTTTTGTTTTTCTCACACACCCTCTACAGCAAGCTAGGTATCCTTGGTGACGTTATGACCACCTACATGTGGGAAGAAAACCCCTAGCAGTTAAGGGGTTCAAGGTTCCCGACAATTCTAACAATATCTAGGCAGTCTATTCCTCTTTTATCCCAGGTCAAAGCTTTTTTTTTCTTACATAAAGTGCATGTTTCAGTGCTCTGGCATGGTGGAAACTGGACTGGAAATCATACAAAAGACTTTCTTTAACTACATATTGGGACAGTTTGAATGTTCCCTCCCCTGCCAAGATGTTATCAAACAAGGGACTATTAAGGAACAGTCTTACGGAAGGAGGTTCTGAGCGGGGTCTGTAATTTGTAAGGATGGTAGGGGCCAATTTAGGATTTTTAGCAATGGTGTCACCATAGTTTGTTTAAGGCAAACTGAAGTTAAAACATTTTGGAAGTGAGGCATAGATTACAATTGACAGATCATTTGCTAATATCTCCACAATGTGATCTTTCAATACAATGTCTGGATAACCATCTAGAGAGGAGGCTCTGTCGAAGCCCCGACAACATCATCTAGATAGAGTTGTGGAGCATAGTCAGGTTAGGAAGTCACCATTGTGTGAGGAGAAAGGTGCTGCTACCTCCACAAGGCATAGCAAGCACAGTGAAATTCTTGCAACATGACCGATCAACACTTTACCACCATAAAGGATGGTAAAATGATGTTCTGTTTCCGATGACCCAGTCCCATAATATGAACTTGGTATGTCAATCAATCTTTCTTCACACCCAGACCTTTGCTAAGCAGGGAGCCAACCAGCATGTTAAATCGCCTCAAAAGCCTGCCAGGAAGGGATCTCAGAGAGCCTCTGGTAAGCCCCAAAGATGGATAGTAGGAAAGCAGGAAGGGATTCAATTCTCAGTGTGGTAGGTGTAACCTCCTCAAAAGTAACAACTAGGAGAAGGAAGGGTGATGTGGATGTAATATTTGAGCAAAAGGGTGTTGTATTGACAGAAGCATTTAGTGAAAAGTCGACAACTACTATTACTTTCATATTCATGAGCAAGAGAAAAGTTCTGAGAACACTAAGGTGACCACTCGACCCACTTTATCAGCCTACTTCTACAACATGCTCTAAAATTAAGAGGCAAAGTTGCATTAAGCGTCTCAGGTCAGTCTTGATCAATCACGGCTAGCAAATGAAAGTGAAATTCCAACAAAAGATCATGTAAGTCATTTATTTACTGATGAGCAAACCTTTATTAGGGAATTGACTAAAAGATTGGCACATTGCTATTTGCCAAAAAGAGTAAATATCCATCTATTTATGGTCAAATTACAACTATTATGATGATAAAGATCTTGATATTTCAAAATGCAGACACCTATTTCATGCACAGCTTTATATGAAACATCATAATATCAAAAGTTTTAAAAGTGCGTAGGTATTGGTAGTTGTTACAATTGAAGGTTTTTCTCTATAGCCACTTTAAGCTGCTTAGTTTTTTCTGGTTTTGTCCCTTTTGTTTGGGGGATTAATGTGAAGACCCTTGCCTGCCCAAGCCTTCGTCATTATTACAGTTTGGCTACAAGTTTTGAGTTCTCTGTGGATTGAAAGATAGAACCTGAAAACCTCAGCTATGCTGTTAATGTAATCAGACCACCCTAGTGGCGTTTCCACACACCAGATTGGCTAATCTATGGGCTATACAAACTGGTATAGCCTGCAGATATAATATAGCCCAGAAACTTTTATTATCCCATAACTTTGCCACAAAGTTAATTGATGCTGCCACTTCCCTAATGCGCCTATGTCCATTTTCGCACCTGCACTGGCAGCAGTTAACTTTTCGTGTTGCCGTGCGTGCCTAACGTGGCATAAAACAAAGGTCCTCCCTGAGAGGGAGTGTCTTGTTGAAAGACATATTGCTAGGAAATTGCATTTTTGTTTCTTGCATACATAGAAAGGCTAAACAATCGTTTTAATACAGTCCATTAAAAACATCTTAAGGCATGCTTTGCGTGTCCAGGCACCAGTCCAAGAGGCCGAGCTGTGAGCAGCAAAAACGCTAGTTTGGGCTTTTAAACTGCTACGTTTATTCTGATTCTATGTATTTTTTCAGCTATCAGAATGTGATGTGGGACTTCTGTAGGTGCACTGTTATGGTGGCTAATGTGGACAGTACAAAAAGGTTTACTAGTAAATAGTGTAATATATGCTCAACAGGTACTGGCAAAGCCAACCATCTTGATCACACAGGAAAGAAACACAGCAATGAGCAGAAAATAAAGCTCCATCAAAAAGGTAAATGTACCTTATAAAACATTTAAGGCCAACAGGCAACACCTACTAAATGTTATTTAAACGCTTGTTTATATACTTATATAAATACACTTTATATTCGCTTCAAATCCTACTTTACCCCCGCATTCCCCTGCCTGATTAAAATAGACATATATTTACTTTTCCGCTTTAAAATCTCCACCCCCCATACAAATTAGCTGCTTATTGAAACAAAAAACTACTCACACCTACATTTAATTTCCCCATTTAAACACTCCACTCCCTTCCTCAATGCTAATTACCTACTGATGAAAACAAGGAATACTCACACCTGCATTTACTTTCTATTAGGTTCTACAGCATTTATTAGTCATTTGTCTCTTTTTCTGATTTAGTCAAATACTGATTTAATAAAATACTGAGGGTGTTCTAATAGCTTTACAAATATGCACCTCGGGCCGTAACGGGCGTTGTGGTGCCTCATACCTCGTTAACTCGGTCTTCAGGGCCCCTAACGCGCTGTACGGCCCTCGCTACAGGTCTATAAAGCTATATTATGTAGCCGGTTCTCACGGTGGCTTACAATAATTGAATTGGACTTTACACTATTTGGACTACACTCTATAACACCCTTCTTCCCATTCGAACACTAACTTACTGACCCACCACCTCTTTAGATGCTACTCCTAAATAGTCTCCTCTGTTCTTGTTAAACTGTAGAGGAGCAGCTGCATGCTTCTGCAGGAAATCCCGCCCGCTACCTCTTATATGTTGGAAGCCTGAGATTGTGCCATGTTCGACACCAGCAGTTGTGCCAATACTGCAGCGGATATTCGAAAGTAGGTACCCACTGAGAAAACCCTATTGAATGTATCCCCGAAGAGACAACAATCTGGGGGAGGAACTCCCTGAAGGAATATGAAAAGGAGCAAAAGAGAGAAGCTAGTGACATCACGAGAGACGTGCGTGACTCCACGAGAATACTGGTTGAAGAAGAATGTATGGATCTTACAGAAACTGATGACGAAGTTAAGAATCGAGTAAAATTTCATGTGCCAAAAACGATTTCACGTGTGCGAAGTGCTGCAGAAAATCAACCGTTCAATAATTGCACAGATGCTGAAACGCAGTTAGACTAAGTCATCATAGAAGCTGGCTATACATAGTGAATAGACTGCAGGCGAACCCGCCATTGTATAGAAGCTGCCCATCAGTGTCATGAATTTAGCAAGCCCGGACCCATTGAGAGGGAAGGCCGAGAGTTGTGTCATAGCAAGAATAAGCTGAGATTGTGGAAGCGCCTGGCGAGGCGGTCTGGTCAAAACTGAAGCAACCAAGGTTGGTTATCTATTCTTGAAAGCAGTGAATGTGTGAAGGATGAATCATCCCTTGTTAAGGTGCAAAGAAAGAACACCAAGAGTGCCAAATTGTATTCATTTAAGACATTTAAATGCTTCAAAATTGAGTAAATCGCGGTCTCAGGTGAGCCAAGGATGGAAATAGAGTTGAGCCTGGAGTCGTAGAACGATAGTGAGAGCTTGCACTCCCACATATTCCCACAGTAAAGGATACTTTGCAAGGCCAAGTTCAAAGACAATCTTCATGGCAGAAGGCATGGGTGATGAGAGATGTTGGGCTAATTGGGTGGGGAGGTAAAGTCACTTCCACCTCCTGGCACCTGGGTTAGAGCTTACGTGCTGCTAAGTGAACCGAATGTTCCAGACATGGCACGAGCATGGCCGACAATTGTAGAGGGCCGTATAACGAAGGGCTTTATAGTGTGAAGACCAATGATAAACTGTGTACTTAATAGTGTTAAAGATGACATTTTTAGACATAGGCATAAATTGACCGCCTGATAGTGGGCATCCAATCACAATCCTAGTCCCTGTGCAACGTATGCTTGGATGTCACCCTAAACCAATCCTACCCCTTGATAGGTTTTCTGTTATGTGCCACATAATATGAAATATTTCTTGCATGAGGGTGTTTTTATGAGAAAATCGTCGAGAATTGAGCGAACGTCCGTTGATGTCCGTTTTAAACGCCCTATTTTAGATAGTGGTTAATAAAACAGACTCTTTGCTATCTTCCTGAATTGGTTCGATTATTTGGCCTCAGAGTTATTCTTCAACCCCATCCATTGCATGCACGTTACTAAAGGGCCACAAATTCACATGGTAGCTGTGCGGATGGTTGAAAAAGATCCAAACTAGTCCGTCTCCAGTGTTTCAGCTAATCAGGCATCTTCCGCCATTAGCCTGAAGATCGCAGGGTTCCCTGTGGAGAGCAGCTGATAGAAATAAACTTGCAAGAAGAACCGAGATGGTGCGTAGGACCCCCTTTAATAAAATCCCTGCCTGGTTTCCACAGGTGCTCTGCAGACGGAAGGAGAAGTGGTCGGATTGAAGGAGGTGTCGATACCGAAGGCCTTGAGTCGATTAACGCATGGTGGGTAGACTAAGGGGAATGGTAAATAAAGGGGATGGGATTGTGATACTTTTTTGCGTAAAAGGAAATATTGTGAAGAGAAAAGGTAGAGCCTAGGAGGTCTGACTCAGGCAGTTTCAGAAGGAGACCTCTGAAATCCCAACATGGGGAGAGCAGAAACATAGAACACGTAATCAGGATTATGTAAGGTGACTTCTCAAACCCTGTATAGGGTATATAATAAAGGCGAGAGAAATAAGGTGATCACATTGTGTATAAATGTGTAATGTTGATTAGTATGAATGTTTGTTGAGTAAAAATATCGAAGAGTGATAGTAGATGTAAAAAAAAATGAAAAGTTGAGGAGCAACAGTGATTGCGCTTAGTGAAGTGATTGGCGCCAATCAAGAAATTAGAGGCTTGAGTAGCGATTGATGGTGCGTGCTCATATTTGTTGTTTTAAAACATTGAAAAGTGGTGATTTAAGCAAAGGTGTAAAGGTTATTTAACAGATTGGTAAGTATTGACAGCCAAGTGATACTTGTCATTATGGGAGACACTCCTCTTATGCAAAACATTACTAAAGCACATGCCCAAGCTCAAACACTATAATGCAGAATGAGTGAAAGGCACCGCAGATAAAATGTTCATGCAGCGGCCACAAGGGGGATCATTGTTGAAAGCGGTATTGCAACACATGACCACATACATGCACGCTGCTACACTGGGAAGAGATTAGAGAAGAGATAACTGATTTTAGAGCTCTGGCAGATGTACCAAGAAGAAAGAGAAGATCTGCCACCTGAAGAGTGGATGCTTCGTCAGCGACAGGAGGAAGGTGTTGAGCCTTCAGCTCCCCTAACCTCACCGAAGCAAAAGTTGGTAGTACAGAAGAAATAGGGTTATATCCTTTAAAGGAGTTGAAAGCAGGGAGGGGGGTGCTGTTGAGCAGCCAGCAAGATGGCTGCTTAGCTTTTAAGCTCCGTGGCCCGCAAGCTACACATCCGCCACAATCAGCGGTTCTGCGCATTCTGCTGCCCATCGCCTCTGCTACATACTGCCCCGTTTCTGGGCGAAAACGGACATTCGGAGCCACTTTTGCCGCCTGTTGAGGCCTCCGAGCCGCGTGACTCTGGTTGCAGCCCATCCCCCCCCCATCGCCCCGCGAGGGTTCGCTCCCCTGCGGCTTGGAGTGCGGCCGCCTGGGGCCCGGGCGTTGCCCCCTCTCCGCCCTCCCTCCCTGGACAGTGCGGACGGCTGCTCCCGAGTGCTGCCGACACCCGTGCCCCGATCCCCCTGCAGGGGTGCGCCGCAGCCGGTGGCCTGCCGGTGCGGCTCTCCCGCCGACCGCTCCTGCCTTTTCGGCGGCATTGACGGCGCCGGCCTCCAGCGGGCAAAGATACTGTGGGGGCTGCCAGAGCGGCCCCCGCGCTGACACCACCCGAGCACTCCTGATTCGCGGCTCCGCCGCTTGCGCCGCTGGTTCCCTGTGACGGCAGGGGCGAAGACACTCCGGGACACGGCGCGGGCTGCTGGAGCGGCCCCCGCACAGACGCCATCTGTCCACTTCTGCTTTGCGGCTCCGCCGCCTGCTTCGATGGTCCCCTGTGGCGGCGGAGGCGTGGGGCTGCGCCGTGGCCTCCCGGTCAGGGGCCCCAGTGAAGGTTTGGGGGCCTGATTCCGTCTGGACCCACTGCTGCGGGTCTTGGGCCTGCTACGGCCTGGATGGACACCCACTCTTCGACCTGCAGGGTCCCAAGGTGAGGAGGGTGAGGGAACTGGTCGCTGCGCATCGTGCCCTCCTGCTCTGCCTCATTCCTGGGCTGCGCCTGTTCCATTTTGAGACTCATCGGGCTCCCCTGCGACCACTCTTTTGTTGCTGGTGCCACCCTGGGCGTCCAATACTCTTCTCTCCCTAGTCTGTGCACCTTCTCGCCACGCCCCGGGGGCACGCTACGCCTCTGACTATGCTGCCTTCCACTACCGGCCGCCTCTGCCTGGGCCCTCCTGGCTCAGAGGCGGGTGTCGCAGGACACTGTCCCCCCTGGTCCATGCTGCCACTCGGACACCCTGCTTGCCCCTCGAGTGGACTTATTGCCCCAGAACACGCCAGTCGGGGGTGCTCCCTCCCTATGCCTCCCAGGCAACAGCCTACCCTTCGCTGATTACGGGCCAAGCCCCTCTCTAAACCCCTTGGGCCCCATTGCTGTCTTCCTACGAAAACATTCTCTTTCTTATCAAGGTGCCCCCCCCCCCCCCCGAGGATGTCCGGCAAAGCACGAGGGGCCAACAAGGCTGAGGCAATGGACAAGTTTGCTAAAGCCCTAGCCAAGCAAGACCAAGCTGGGGCTGCCCTTCTTCAAGATGACTCGGATGTTTCCTCTTGCTCTCCTCAGCCAGACCTTACGTCGCTCATGGAGACTGTGGCCAAAAACTTTGCGTAATTTCACGAAAAATTAGACGACATAAATGCCAATGTAGCCTCCCTACGCACCAAATTGGGTCAGCATGGCACTAGGCTGGGTGAGGCCGAGACCAGGATTGGTGCCACTGAGGACGAGGTACACATGCTCCAGAATACGGTCTCGGACTATGAAGCAGGTCAAGGCGAAGTGTGATTATTTGGAATCCAGGTCCCGCAGGAATAATATCCGCATCGTAGGGGTTCCTGAGACAGCCCTCAAGGGAAAAATGGAACTTGCAGTCGAGGCCCTTCTGAGAGACCTCCTGGGGGATCCTCAACTTTCCCCCTTCTTTACTATTGAGCGTGCCCACCGCTCATTGGCCCCACGCCCCAAGCCGGGTGACTTCCCCAGACCAATTATAGCCAAGGTGCTCAGCTACAGAGATAGAGACCGCATCCTACGGCTGGCCCGTGAAAGAGGGGAACTGAGACTCGAGTCCCAGATCATTCGCATTTTCCCGGACTTCTCTGTCAGTGTTCAAATGGAGCGCAGGCAATTTAATGGTGTGAAAAAATGCTCAGAGAGAGGAAGGTGGAATATGCCATGTTATTCCCTGCTAGGCTGAAGCTCACCCACCGTAATAAACTGTACTTTTTCACTGTCCCTGAGGAGGCGGTGAAATTTATTGAGTCCCATATTCCTGTCCCGGGCCCTGGGGGTGACCCCGTTGAGGATTGAGCCGGCCTGCCATGCACCTGTTACTTGCATCATTGTGGTACTAATACCACGCCTGTTATTTGCGATTTACTTGTAACTTCATGTATCTTTCCTGTTGTGAATTCTCCTATAGTCGTAACTCATTGTGAAATTTCGTGACATGCAACGTGGGTCACAGCTGTAAGGTCCACGGTATATGGCACCTATACTTGGACTCACTATCCCTACAGCCCCTACTCACTGGGCCCTACTATGCGGTCTCCTCTTACAACTTAACTTAACCACCGCTGTACGCTATTTGGTGTACTCCACCGTTCTACTATTTTGACTGGGCTCACGGCAGCAGCTACCCCCGCTGCAGTTGCAATGCTGAGTTTGGCTTGTTTAGTTCATGGGCTGTTCCCCCGTTTGGTTTGGGGGTTGGTCCAGCCACGTTGGGCTTGGCACAAAAGACATGAGAATTTGGGTGGGTTCTTGGGCACTGCTAAGTTGGGGGTGGCAGTGAGGGAGGGGGGAGGTGTTATTTGGGGATGTTATAATAACAAAAATGGTGAGACAGTGGCAGCTTTTGATATGACACCATGCACAAGTGGCCGGCTCTTGTTTGGCAATGTATGACACACATTACTCGGATCCCCCCTAAACTGCTATGGAATGGCCATTAGGCTAATGTCCTGGAATATCAGAGGGCTCAGCAATTACACGAAGGCACGCAGGGTCACGGCCTATGTCCAGAGGCACGGGGTCAAGATACTTTTCTTACAGGAAACTCATGCCCTCGCACAATTATCGCCCTCTCTCGCCCCGTCATGGGGCCCCAAAAAATATTACACTGTGTTCTCCTCACAATCCAGACGGGTCCTCACCTTGATTCACAAGTCCTTGGAGTTCTCCCTTCGCACCAGCCATATTGATGTCCAGGGTAGATATGTGATCCTAGACTGTTTCCTAGCCAATGCGGAGTGCCTTCTGGTCAACACATACGCCCCATGCATGGATGCAACCTATTTTTTCGACCATATCCTTGACATCCTCCTTGGATATGTTGGGGTTCCCATCATATGGGGGGGGGTATGAATCTCATCCTGGACTCCGACCTGGACAGATCCGGTGTTGCACCCAGAACACTGTCCAGGGCCGCTCGCCGCCTCCATGCACACATGCTCACTGCCGGTCTGGTGGATGCCTGGAAGGTACTCCACCCGATGTCGAAAGAGTTTACATTTTACTCCTCCGTCCACGACAGTCACTCCAGGATTGATCTTTTCCTTCTCTCTGCGGGACTCATGGGCAAAACACTCACCTCACAGATTCTCCCTCGCACACTCTCTGATCACTCCCCGATCACGCTGGATATTGCCCTGCGCCCGGCCCTCCCTCTGCATTCTAACTGGAGATTTAAGTCTGACGCACTACACAATATAGTCTTCAAGGCTGACATTCTTGCAGATATCACCTCGTTTTTTGATAGCAACAAACGCCATGACACAACAGACGGGGTGAGATGGGAGGCCTTTCAGGTTTTCATCAGGGGCATGTGCATCTCCAGGGAGGCTGGGGTCCTGAAAGATATTAGAAACTCTCTGTGCCGTTCTGAGTCCAGGCTTGGGGAGCTAGAGCGCGAATATGCAGCCACCCCGACTCCGCCCATACTAGCGCAAATTAGAACTGAACTAGACACGTTCGAGTCCCTTGCCCACAGCGAGATAAGATACCTCGCCCGCCCCATCGCGGCCCGAAAGTATGGTGAGTGAGAGAGACCAGGCCGTACTCTTGCCCGTCTCGCCCGGGCCGAGGGAGGTAGGGCACGAATTGATAGTATCATTGACAATGACGGAGTGCAACACTGGTCCGACCGGCCCATTCTTGAGACCTTTGCAGATTTCTATGCAACCCTTTATGCCCAGCAACCGGAGCACAGCCCGCAGGAGCTGGACGACCTCCTAGACCGCATCCCAATGTCCCTTATATCCCTGGCCGCCAAAGAACAACTAGATGCTCCCTTCACCCTTGACGAGATCACTGCTGTCATTTCGGCCCTCCCTAAGGGGAAAGCCCCCGGTCCGGATGGCCTGACCGCCGAGTTCTATCAGGAGCATGTTGCTCTCCTCGCTCCGCGCCTTCACAAGGTTTGGGAGGAGTCGCTGCGCCTTGCCACCCTCCCCCGGTCCCTGCGAGAGGCTGTCATCACCATGCTTCCTAAACTGGGCAAGCCCCCGGATGAGTGCGGCTCTTATAGACCTCTATCCCTCATCAATACCGATACCAAGATCTTCGCCAAAATCATAGCAAACGGGTTCCTCCCCATCATGAAATATCTGATTCACCCAGACCAGAGCGGATTTGTTCCTGCCCGTTCCACTGCCTTAAACATTCGGCGGCTGTTTAACGTCATCTCTAGAATTGATCCCCAAGCCAACGCGGTGGCCGTGACATTAGACGCCCAAAAAGCGTTCGACATGGTCTCTTGGCAATATCTGTGGGCGGTGCTGGAGAAGATGGGGATTGGCCCGTACATGATGTCCTGCATTAAACTGCTATACACTAATCCGGTGGCCAGAGTCTTGGTCAACTCCCGCCTATCGGCTCCCTTCTCCCTCCACAGGGGGACACGACAGGGGTGCCCTTTCTCTCCTTTGTTATTTGCTATGCCATCGAGCCCATGGCTGATAGCGTACGAAACAACCACGTGCGCAAAGGGATTCGCCTGCGGGATACTCCCGAAATGATATCACTATACGCAGATGACGTGCTTTTATATATCAGAGACCCCCTCAGTCCACCTCGACCCGATCATGTGAGAAATTATCAAAATTGGCACATTCTCGGGCTTCACCATAAATTACTCTAAATCAGAAATCTTTCCCCTTACTCCTGCAACCCCGCAGCCTGCATGCAAATTCCCTCTCAAATGGGCTCCCGAGGGCATCAAATACTTAGGGGTCCAGGTGTTCCTCTCAAAATACTCTTTATTGTCTGATAACTATGGGGCCGCCGCACAATACGCTCGTACCAGGATGGAAAGATGGCGTAACCTCCCCCTCTCACTATCAGGGAGACTGTCCCTAATTAAAATGATCATCGTTCCTAAACTCAAGTATGTATTCGCTAATGTTCCTCTTTGGCCCGGGAAACAATATTTTGCGGACCTACACTCGGAGTGTGCCCATTTTCTTTGGCACTCGGGGGCCGTGGGCAGGAAGTGGCTGCACATGACCCTACCTTACGAGAGGGGGGGCTTTGGTGCTCCTGACCTCACCCAGTACTGGACAGCTGCCCAGGCCCAGCATGCTACATATTGGTACCACCACCAGGAACCCCCCCCCCCCGCATGTTAAACTCGAAATCCTAGCGACCGAGGAGGTGAATGTCATGTCCTTGATCCTATTTCACTCATATCGAACGCAGGCCCCTGCCGACCCAGTGGCCTCCACTATTAAGGCGTGGCGGCAGATTCTGACGCCTGGTTCGGGCTCCCCCCCGTACTACAAATGGCTTCCCCTTTGGTCTTTCCCTGGCCTCACCCCCACACAGGATAAGCTCCTAATACGCCACTGGTCGGACCTGGGATACAGATCATTCTCTAACCTGTTCCCTGACGGGAAATTCATCACCCCAGATACGTGGAAGCCGGGGCACTCCAGATCCCCACTGGAACTGCTGCAATATTTCCGTATTAGGGCGGCGGTCCAGGGCATGTGGCCTTCGTACCCGAACGAACCTCCTGAATCCCCCGAGGTCTGCTATATAGCCAATTCCGCTGGTGGTAGGGGTATCGTATCCTCCCTGTACAAAATGTTGATGGCGCGTGCTGTTGAACCTCCCCACACTGTTCGGGATGCCTGGAGCCGGGACCTGGGATTAGACATCAAAGATGATATGTGGTCCAAAATGTGCATGCATACTCGCAAGGTCTCTCTTAATTCTAGATTCTATCCAATACAAGCTGCTCAATCGCCTGTACTACACTCCCTATGTGATTGGAAAATTTGCCCGAGATCAATCGCACCCATGTCAAAGATGTAGATCTAACGAAGCGGACCATGCACACATGTTCTGGTCCTGTGGGACACTGGCCCCGTTCTGGAATGCGGTGCTTGAAACCCTCTCTGAAATAGTAGGGTTCTGCGTAGATCCTGAACCCCTGTCTCTCTTGTTTGGGCTCTGGGAGGGGACTGAAGCGAAACGGGTAGCCAAGTTTTTGAATGTGGCGGCAAGTGTGGCCAAGAAATGCATTCTGCAATGCTGGAAGCGCAGGTCACCCCCCCTCCCTGGAGATGTGGCTGAAGGCCCTCACCTGGACACAATCCTGTGAAGAAGACCATGTTAACATGCTGCCTAGTAATGCTCGCCCTAAATACATATGGACGGAGTTTTGTTGTTACTTGAACAGTAAGGTGGACTTGGAGCTCTTATCATCCCCTCCTTCTCCTGAGCGGGGGGCTGATCTCGCTACATGATGCACGCCTCTATTGCAATTAACCGCTGTTGGGACTGTATATGACCTTCTGTAATACTTATTCTTCATAATTCATGCTTCAATATGAAATGTGTGTCACTGTTTTAATTTGCACTGTACCGGCTGCTACTTCTTGCCAATAAAGAAAAGTAAAAAAAAAAAAAAAAAGAAAGCAGCGATGGGGTATAGTAATCTGATATACAAACCGATCGCTTACAGTAGTGATGATAACCCACAGGAAAATAAGAGAAAAGAAGAGATCTATAAAATCATACAAGACAAAGAAGAGAGGAGCGAGCGGTGGAATCTCAACAGAAATAGACAGATTAAGAGATGGAAAGGAGAGAAGGATAAAGCTGACGCGATAGCGCTTGGACAGAACGTATGGATCGGAGGACAGTTATTACTTAAAATAGATGGGAAAAATATTGAAGAAGTTAGGCAAAGGGAAGATAAGGACGAACAAGAAAGAAAGGACAAAAAACCAGAGAAGAGATTTAAAGAAGACTAGCAGAAAAGCAGGGAGCGAAGAGAACAGATATATCAGGAGGAGCAAGAAAGAAAAGAAGGAGCAAGAAACAGGCAGAAGCACAAAGACAGTATGACAATAGACAGAGTGCAAAGATTAAGGGACAAAAGATTACAGAGGCAGAGGGAAGAAGAGGAAAGAAGGGAAGGAATAAGTAGAGGGCAAGAACGAAGGCAAGATGGAGAAAGAATTGGAAGGGATGCGATAAAGCAGAGAAGTAGACGAGGAGATGGCACGAAAAGGGAGACAACGATGTCTTGATACCAGTCTCATTCATAAGGAATCAATAGGACCAAGCCCCGAAATACGATGGGATAGGATAGGATAGAAGAGTTCCTTCCGATAAAGAAAGCAACACCAGCGTCATCTAGAGTGGATTGGAAGAAGAAAAATTTGATGTGGAAAGCATTGGAGAAAGGATCGATAAGGTCAACAGTTAAGGCGAAAAAGCAAGTATGAAACTCGAGGGAACGATGATTAATCCCCAGTGCTTCAATTACGAAGCGAAGAAGGACATCTGTTTAGTCACAGACGAAGGGCATTGTCTTTAAGTAGACTGAATCTGGACAAAGGTGAAGGGGATGATAGTGATACTAGTTTGGGAACAGATATGTCAGACGAGGAAAGAGTCTGGTTTTGGGTTAGAAAGAGGGAGTGTGTACGCCGCTGAAGGAAGTCTGCAGATGGATAAAGAAGTGAGATGGTCGTATCTGGAACAGCCTAAAGATAGGATGACAGACCCTATACCATATCCTGAGCATCCCCAAGGATGATCGCACAGTGAGAAGGGAGAGTCGCCACCATACATGCGCAAGATAAGGTTGTGACCCATGACGAGACAGACAGGGACGATCGTCCCTGCCATGGATAGACCAATGATGGGATCTGACTCTGGGAGGGGGGAACACTCAGTTTCCCTCATTGGAAAAAGGGAGAGCAAGACAACAGGATATATCTCATGGCCGCAGATGGACAAGGATACTTTAAGGTGCAAGCTTCAGGTGAGGACCATTCTAGCAGAAAAGGGATATAAGGTAGACAAGGAGAAGTTGCAATATTGTCAAGAAGAGGTGTTATACAAAGGTCAATTGATTTCACATGAAGGAAAGAAAGTGACACCTGAAAGAGCCGAGGTGATTATGAAAACCTCAAAACCAAATACAGTGAAACAAAATGCAACCGTTTTTGGGGTTATGTAACTATGTTCGAGCCTCGGTGTTTGATTACTGTACGTATACAAGATCGCTTCTGCAAGCTTTAAAGAAAGCACAAGTGGAGAAAATTAAAATAGAATGGACTGAAGAAATGGAGGAAGGGTTTGAGGAACTGAAAAAAACTATTTGTACAGCCCCTGTTTTAGGGATTCCCAATTATGCTGAGGCATTTCATGCAATTTCTCACAAAAATGGGACAATTATGACAGCAGTGCTTACGTAGAGAACCACTTTGGGGTACAAACCTTTACCGTATTATAGTGGGGTTTTAGACCCAGTTATGAGAGGACACTTCCCTTGCGAACAATCTTTGGCTGCTGCTACGTTCGCAATTGTGAATTCTACAAGTATTGTCATGGGCTGCTCTATGGCCCTCTTCGTGGAGCATGCTCTAGTTTCCATTTAAGAGAAACCCAAGGGCACATTGACATCCCAACGAGCTTCAGTTTATGAAGTAATGATTTCAAACCCAACGATTAAGGTAAAATGTGAATCCTGCCACTTTTATAGCTGAGCCAATAGAAGAAGGCGATCATGTGCATGACTGTGCTAATTATGTTGAGTTTTATGATCATATACCCTGTGTGAAAGAGAATGCTTTAGCAGGAGGGGAAATTCTCTTTATTGTTGGTTCTTTAAAAATGGATCAAACTAGTGGGAAAAGTAATTCAGGCAACGCAGTAGTGAGACAGATTAAATGGAGAATTTGAAGTTGTAGCGAGTGCAAGATTACCATCTCACTTTTCAGCGCAATCGGCAGAATTAGTAGTGGTCATTTTCGTGCTCAAGAAACATGAAGGGCAGGAAGTGACGGTGTACAGTGACTCCGCCTATTTGACATCAACTGCACACGCAGGGTTATTAGCACGTTGGAAGAGGAGGGACTACCTCTGCGCAAATGGCACTCCAATGCAGCATGCATCCTTATTGGCTAGGCTTATTAAGGCACTACAACTCCCAGTGGCCATATCGGTCGTTAAATACGCAGCGTATACTAAGCGAACATATTTTCTCTCTTGCAGGAACAAAGCTGCAGACGAAGAAGCCAAGAGGGTTGCGTATTCCCAAGATATTTAGAGTTTTGATAGTGAGGATATTAAAGGAAAAGTAGTCACAACCATGTTCGTGCAAGAATGGCTTAATAAATTGTCAATAAGCCAACTAACAATGGAGATTCAAGGGAGTGCACCACAGGAAGAGCAGGAATTGTGCAAACAAAGGGTGTGTTTCTTATCCCCCACCGAAGCATTATGGCGACAAGACAGCACTGGAAAGTCGGTGATGCCAGTAGCATTATGAAAGGTCTTGCTTGAACCGCTGCATTACCCCATGCAAGTAATAAGTGAGTCTTGCTACTTGATTGCAGAAGACTGGTTCATTCCTAATTTGTTAGAGCATGCTGCACTATATATGGTGCACTGCATCGTGTGTCAAAGGTTTACTGCTGCGCATACACGGAGGACAATTAGAGGGGCAATACCTCGACCGAATGGTCCATTTCAGCATTTACATATCGACTGTCGATATGCTGCAAGTATGTAATGGATATAGATATCTATTAGTGGTGGCGTGTCACATCTCTAGGTAGATTGAGGCAGGTCTGTGTACACACCCTGACGCCACTTGCGCAGCAAAGATTTAAGTGTGCAAAGTTTTCCCAAGATGGGGCTGTGTGAAGTGCTGAGATCCGATAATGAGCCCCATTTTGTTAATGAGCTATTTGAAACAGATAGGGCTTCTTTCTACTGAGTATTAACCAGACGTTTTCTTCTGCTTATCACCCGGAAGCAAACAGAATATGTGAGAGACTCAACGGCCTCCTTAAAGAATGGATCGCCAAAATTAGATTGACTTTAAAGAAGGGATGGCTATATTGCCTACCCCTAGCCTTATATGCCCTACGGAATCAGCCAGGATCAGACCACCACCTTACCCCTCTGAACTAGTGACAGGGTGTCATATGAGAACGCCTCTTACACCTCCATCTAGGAGTAGAAGTGATGCCCACAGTGTAGCTAAAACTTTAGGTTATGAAATGCATGACTATTTGACATGTATGACCTCTAGTATCTCTTTCATTTCAGATCAAATCAAGCGCAAGGGGGCTGTTGGTCTCAGAACACAGAAGAAGACAATTCAACAACCAACCCAATTGAACTATGTAGGAGACCTAGTTTGCATCAAGAATTTTACTCTAAGGTGGCATGAACCACAGTTTAATGGTCCTTTTTGTGTTGAGAATATAACCCCTTGAGCTGTAAAGGTCCATGGGAGACGAGCTTGGCTTCACCCGAGTGACGTAAAAGCCTATAAAAGTGAGACCCGCCCTCCCACATATGCTGATCAAGAAGCAAGACAAGAAGAAGAATGACGATAAAGTAGCCAGCAGTTACAGATTTTATATTGCACTAGAATTCAGTGGACATTCTTTATAGATATTTTAGCAAAGAGTACAAAGACATGCAGAGAATTCTAGGAATTTTGAAATGAACTTTTAGAGATACGTTGAAGCATCAGAGTTATGCCTAAACGTCAGTTCTTTATTAGAAATTGGAAACAAGATCAGTATCCAGATTCATTTCTTGGAGAATACCTGTTCTAAGCAGTTAAACATAGGGTACTTACCGATGGTGATGTTCACCGACTTCTGCTGGCTGTCTTTGTGTTTATACTTCAAGCTTACCCTGCTCTTTTAAGAAGAGACATTGATATCCGCACTTTCTTACAGGGTCCTAAAAATGGCCCAGTGATAAGAAGGCTTCTTATTGCAATAATTGAGCAGATTTTACAGTTGGAAGTATAAAGAAATGTGATGATTGTATTAAAAGAGTAAAGAATAAAATGGCACAGTTCTAGATGAAGAACAAGTGCAGTGGGTAGTAGGATGACGCGAGAGATGGATGCCTATGTTCTTATGCATAATATACGCTTGCACAATTACTCTTTGTCTTAGGCGCCCCCAAACACGATGTTAGGTGCCCCAGTCATCTTGCAGCATGTATGACCAGTGGAAAACTTCAGGGAAGTTGGGCCACTCTACGATGGAGATCGAAATGTTCATTTCCATACCAGGATGATTATATCAAGACCACACATATGGAAAAGGAACCCAGATGGAAGAGCAAGATGCTTGTATATCCTGCAGCAGGACAGGACGAGGTAGTCATTGAAGAGATGAAGAAAATGAACTGCCCTGATGTGACAGAAATAGCTGGATCACCTGGATGTTGGGAGCAAACTCAAGTCTTAGTCTATGGACGAGAAAAGTGCAAGAACGGATGGGAAGAAGGATTGATGTCCTGTGCAGCTCATCTACGGAAGCCAGAATATGCACAGGAGGTGTGAAGAGTGACTGATGATGTTTGAAGTTGTGGGCTAAATACGCCAAACTACTGACATCTTTAGAAGATTAATGAGGCCCATTGGTTGTAATCCCATTGGCTGATGCAACATTGTGCTTCCGAAGACAAGGAAAGAATCATGTAGGAGATAACAAAGGATGCAGACCTACATTTCAGGTTTCCAAATGGGAGAAGCGGCAGCCATCCTCATGGATCGATATTGGGCTTGTGGGTCTAGACCCTACATGAAGTTACCCAAGGATTGGGGTGGAGTATGCTCCTTGGTGCTCATCCATGTTCCAGCATTAGTGTTTCCTCAGAGTGACCTGAACATTGGAGAATTTCCAAAAGCAGATGCCCATTTGAGAAAACTAAGATCGGTTGAATAATTTCTTCTCTGCCAAGTAAATAGAAGCATATGACTCAATTTCTTATGAACACAGGTTGTTCAGCAAGACTGCCTCCATTTTTATGACTATATTCATACCTGGGATTCAGACGATGGCTAACGCTAAATGGCTGCAGATTACGAGATGGGAGCTCCTGCAGAATACCACCACAAATGGATTCAATTCTATCAAAGAAGAGCTGAAGGCCATACGACTAATGACCCTGCAGAACAGAGATGTCCTTGAAATGATCACAGCAATCGAAGGATGCGTTTGCGCCAAAATCGGGCCTTCATTTTGCACGTTCATGCCTTCTCATGGTGACAAGAATGGGACCCTGACAAATGCCAGAACGTTGTTAACAAACCTGCATAATAAAATGGAAGATGAGACAGAGGACATTGCGGATGACAGTTGGTTTGCCTCCATATTCTCATGGATTCTGCAGTGGTTGGCAAACATATTCAAGATTCTTGGAGCAATATTGGTGATGTTCAGATTCTGTGTGATCAGGATAGTGATCACCCAATGCAAGAAAACAGTAAAGAAGGTGGTAGGAATGAAGATCAGGATCGATGTCGAATCTGGATTTGGACCCAAGGAATTGACGGGTAAAGATGTCAGACAATTTATAGAGGCCAGCAGTTTAGCACCTGATGGAACGAAGCTTCTGTATCCAAAGAACCATACAAATACGTGGGACGATGGCTCTATTGAAATCTGAATGGACAGTGCAACGACATGACCTGGGGTGTAGATGAGCATGTTAAATCAGCCGGCACCTTGAGGGGGGTGATGATGATCTGGACTTCAAGAGAAAATACTAGGATGTGGAAACTATTGAAGAGGTGGTCGAGGACTCGACCAGGAGGGGAGAAATGTAGAGGAGCAGCTGCATGCCTCTGCAGGAAATCCCACCCCCCTACCTCCTCTATTTTGGAAACCTGAGATGTGCCATATTTGACACCAGCAGTTGTGCCAATCCCGCAGCGGATATTCGAAAGAAGGTACCCACTGAGAAAACAATCAAATGTATCCCCGAAAAGACGACAATCTGAGGGAGGAACTCCCTGAAGGAATATGAAAAGGAGCAAAAAAGGGAAGCTAGTGACGTCACGAGAGACGTGCATGATGCCACGAGAATACTGGCTGAAGAATTTATGGATCTTACAGAAACTGATGACAAAGTTAAGAATCGAGTAAAGTTTCATGTGCCAAAAGAAGATTGCACGTGTGCGAAGTGCTGCTGAAAATCAACCGTCCAATAACTGTACAGATGCTGGAACGCAAGTAGACTAAGTCATCATAGAAGCTGGCTATACGTAGTGAATAGACTGCAGGCGAAGCCGCCATTGTTTAGAAGCTGGACATCAGTGTCATGAATTTAGTAAGCCTGGACCCATGGAGAGGGAAGTCCGCGAGTTGTGTCGCAGCAAGAATAAGCTGAGATTGTGGAAGCGTCTGGCGAGGGAGGCTGGCATGGTTTCAAAACTGAAGCAGCCAAGGTCGGTTATCTATTCTTGAAAGCACTGAATGTGTGAAGGATGAATCATTCCTTGTTAAGGTGCAAAGAAAGAACACCAAGAGTGCCAAGTTGTATTAAATGCGGCAAAATGGATTAAATTGTGGTCTCCTGTCACATGAGCCAAGGATGGAAATAGAGTTGATCTTGGAGTCCTAGAACAACGATAGTGAGAGCTTGCACTCCCATATATTCCCACAGACAAGGATACTTTGCAAGGCCAAGTTCAAAGACAAATCTTCATGGCAGAAGGTATGGGTGATAAGAGATGTTGGACTAATTGGGTGGGGAGGTAAAGTTAAGTCCACCTCCTGGCACCTGGGTTTGAGCTTACATGCTGCTAAGTGAACCGAATGTTCCAGACATGGCACGAGTGGGCCAATCAATTGTAGAGGGCCGTCTAACAAAGGGCCATATAGTGTGAAGATCAATGATAAACCGTGTACTTAATAGTGTTAAAGATGACATGTTTTCAGAGGTCGGCATACGTTGTCCACCTAATAGTGGGCAGCCAATCACAATCCTAGTCCCTATGCAATGTATACTTAGATGTCTCCTTTAACCAATCCCACCCCTTGATAGGTTTTTAGTTATTTGCCACGTAGTATGATGTCACTGCTTACACATTCTTTTGCTTTGGAGGATGTTTTCATGAGAAAATCGGTGAGCTGGGCAAACGTCCGTTGATGTCTATTGTAAACTCCCTGTTTTAGATAATTGTTGATAAAACAGACTTTGCCATATTCCTGAGTTGGTTCGATTATTTTGACTAATTTATTCTACAACCCCATCCATTGCATGCACATTACTAAAGGGCCATAAGTCCAAAACTGCAAGAAGAGAGGTAATCTGTTTTTGTGCTAAACAATCATCTCCACTCACATAAAAAAAATGAAGAGTCTGCAAGTAAGTCTTCAATGTAAGTCCCTTATTTAAGTTCATTGTCACAAGTAAATATTAAGTGCATAGCAGTGACCATACATGTATTTCACATCAAAGATATTTGTTTTTCCACTTAATCATCGCAACTTCTTGCAATGTCCCTTCTCATGTTGCCACTTAGTAGAGTAGGCAGAGGCAGGGAACAATGGGGTAGGGCCGAGCCAGGAGCAAGCCTTTGAGTCTGGCTCTAGAAGCTCAACGCGGGCTGAGCCTCAGTCAAATGGTGGCTAGACAAGGGGTGGAGGCCAAGGGGGATGGCGACACGCAGGGTGGTGGCGAGGGGTATAAAGGTGCAGCGTCAGTCTTTTTATGGGGAGAGGGGCTGGGAAAGAGAACAAGGGGAGGTTGGTGCTGGGAGAGAGGGACAGCACTGTCCTCTGTGTGTTTTGCAGGAGTTTGCCCGCATTCAGGATTTGTAGCTCCCTGCTTCCTGGAAGCGTGGTGCATGACAGCAGAGGGGAGCTAGGAATTTGAAGGGTGAGCAAAATCCTGCAAACACACAGAGGACAGTGCTCATAATCAACCAGAAGTGTCCTCTGTGTGTTTGCTGGATTTTGCTCGCACTTCGGATTTCTAGCTCACCACTGCTGGCATGCGCCACTTTGCCGATATCGGGGAGCAAGAAATCCTGAAAGCGAGCAAAATACTGCAAACACACGTTTTTTCGGAGAGGATCTCAGGGCTCTGATGTGAGCACTGTTGGTGTTCATGGCAAATTCTGCATGACATCTAGTTGCCAAAATGGCTTTGTAGTGAAACTTGGGGTAAATGGGCAAATGGTGGTGCAGTGCATGGCTTTATGTTTCAGCTAGATCCCTATGCAGGCGCCATGCTCCAGTACAGTGTACATTGAAGCTTATTGTGTCGCTGTATCTGCTTACTCCATGTATTGGTTGGTTCCTCGGAGTGACCTCGCTTTCGAGGCATCAGTGAATAAACACAACAGGTGAACAGACCTGTGCAGTAAGCATCACATGGCCCTGATGAGATCAGCTCTTCCCTCTCTCCACTTCCCTTTCTCATCATTGTGGTCATAGGCTGGACAACAGGAGGCGCGAAGTTAAGGTGAACTTGTTGGTGGTCTCCACGATCATCAATCTGGATTCCGAGCATCCAGAGGCACGGACACTGCTCTTCTGAACACCCGTGAAAAACTGCTTGCATCCCTGGATTCCAACTCCCCAGCTGTCCTCATACTATTTGATCTCTCTTCTGCCTTTGGCACTGTCAACCATTCCATCATCATACAAAGGCTCCACCATAACCTTGGTATCACGGAATGGGCACTGAAATGGCTGACCTCTTTATTAACTGCCTGCTCATCCCATGTCATCTTGGGCACCTGCTCCTTTCCTACTTCCTCCTCCACCTGTGGTGTTCCCTAAGGTTCTATCCTCACTCCCTGGCTCTTTAACATCTACCTTTCTCAGCTGGCACGCCTCATCGCCTCCTCCTCACCCAACTTCCAGTTTTATGCAGACGACACCAAACTCTTTTTCAGACTTCCTACTGACTCACTCGCACCTTCCTTCATCTCCGAATGCCCGTCTGCCATCCAGGCTTGGTGCACTTCCAATGATCTCTGCCTCAATGCCAGCAAAACTGAGATTCTTCCAACTGGGACCCCTGTGCCCCTCCTTCTTCCCTTCTCTCTGGCCTCCCACCTTGGGCTCTACCCCTGCTCCTTCTTCTGAAGCTAGATACTTTGGAGTCGTCTTTGACACTTCTCTATCCTTCCTCCCTCTATCCCTCCCACACAGGACATTGCCAAGAAGTCCCACTTCCCAACTTTTCCATCTCAAAGGAATTCTCCGATTTCTCAATGTCCCCCAGAAGCTCAATGTTTCCCGAGCCCTGGTTCTCTCTAGCCTTGACTATTGCAACAGCCTCCTCCTCAATCTACCTTTTTCCACTCTGCGACCCCTTCAGATAATCCAGAATAGTGCAGAGAGCCATATTCTTGGCCTTAAGCCCAGGGACCGCATCTCTCCTGCCCTAAAAAGCCCTGGTTCCTGCACAGATCCAATTAAAATCCCTCTGCATCATCCACAGGGCTGTCTGGGGCCAGGGACCATACTATCTGCAACTCTCTCTTACCAAATACTCTCCTTCTAGACCGATACGCTCCTCTGACACCAACACTCTGTGTAAAGCACTTCGCCAAACAGAGCAGGAGGCCGCTCGCTTTCCTCAGCTGGATCCCTTCTTTGGAACAGCCTCCCCCTCCCTCTGCGTCTTGAGCAGGACCTTATTAAACTTGAAAAGCATCTCAAGACTCTCCTCTTTTCCTCCTCCTTCCCGTCTTCCTTCCTCTGCTAATCTCACAGTTGCTGTGATTGGTGTCTTGGACCCTTATGCATCCTCAGGGCCTCTGACCATTCACACCAAATCGTCCCAGCTGTTTTCTTTCAGCACTTGCCTCGGCACACTCTCCGCACTGGCCATTCGCACTTTCCACCCAACGCGGCTCCATACCCTGCACTTCATCGGAGGCTCACCCTCAAGCATGGACACCACAGCACCTACCACATTTCCCTCTTCTTTGCTGTACTTGCACATTCTGAATACTCGCAAGGCATAGTACGTTCGGCCGTCCCTTTCCACACTACTTTTTTTTATTTAATTGTACTGCTATCCCACGTTTCCCTCCCTGCTGCCATGTGGCACTTTGAAACAGAATGTATTTCCTGTATAAGTGCCTAACAAGCAAACAATAAATAAATAAGGTGGCTTTAGCTGAATGACAGGGGTTTTGTTGCATTAAGTTCTCAGCTTAATGTCCCTGCAACTAAGGTTTTTTTCCTTGAATTTCAAAGGTTTTGTTATTCCATGGATTTTTAAAATGCTTCCAGACCACTAGCATGGTTTTCCTATTGTAGGCTTTGAGAACTCACAATATTTTTAGGCAATGCGCAGTGAGGTTAAATTATTTGCTATGGACCACGCACTTTGGATAAGCAGGGTGCTCTAAGCTGTACACCCCTTTTCGAAGCAGTCATTTTGCAGCGCACCGATTTGGCGCAGCCTTTTCAGTGCAAAATCCACTGTCGTGCCAATTATTTTGGCACAAGGAATGCTTGTACATGGTTGGCATTGCAGCCTCTTCTAAACACCCTTATCCCAAATAAGATCACAGGACTGCAGTGCAACAAGCCTTGCCACCTCCCAGTTGTGTTGCTATTTTTTAAATTAAATTAGTAAAATAAAAAAATAAAAATCCAGCCTTGAAACCTGGTCTGCCAGAGTTCAAGACTCAGCATTTAACCACTAGGTCACAATGGCTTGGTGCTCCACAGGGGCATTAATTTCAGACTTGGCCTATAATTTAATATGTTCAGTGATAAAAGGCTAGGTACGAAACTTGTGAGAATCCAAACAATAACATAATTGTAGCATAATGGTTAAGTGCTGTGGCTCAAACTCCTGCAGAGCAGGGTTCTCCCATGGCAGCGTTCAGCGTGCGTGCGTGTGTCGTTTTGTGACTTTGACAAAATGCAAAGTAAAAAGGAAATCTGAATGATCATCTTCCAAATAACAAGGGACGTGTGGCATATAACAATATATAGAAGACTTGTAATTTAGCTAGATTCATGATTTCTCCTCCACCTCTATTTTTGTGGGTTGAATAGCAGTAGGGAGATCTGTAAGTTATTAAAGGAGGAGGTACGGAGTGTAGAATCAGAGGAGGGGGGAAAAAAGTGAAATATGTTCTTTTTTCAGCTGGGGAAAGTGAGAACAAGGGGAGAGGAGTGGTGTCTACTTGTCCCTGCCGTTTTCAAAGTCTAAAAGTAGCACACTATATTAAGGGAATATTGGGACTGAGAGGCAAGCCCCTCCCTTGAGCTGCAAAGAAAGTCTTGTTTGCGCTGGTAGACGCAGAACTATTACTAACCCATTGGTAGTGCAGCTCAAAAGACCTTAAACTCATGCAGTGATTGGGTGAACGTTTCCATGAAGGAGGCCAGATGGATCAAAGGCATGTCTGTTAAGACTACATAGTCCAGAACCCAGAGTGTTTAGCAACATATGTTTTAAACATTTTGTTTCAAGCGTCTTGAACGCTGGTCTGCCAGAGTTCAAGGACCAGCATTCAACCACTACACCACAATGTCTTAGTGCTTCACGGTGCATACATTTCATACTTTTAATATGTCCAATTGTAAAAGACCAAGGGGGTAATTCATAGAAATCGGCGCACAAATGGTGCACTCGGTTGGTGCACAGAGTGCACGAGCGGCAGTCTGCACCAGCCACCTGCACCAAAACCCATTTAGGCGCACAGCATATTCATGATTAAAACATCCATAAGCAGCCGTGGCGCAGCGACCCTGCAGCAGCGCCAGTTACGCCCCCAACCCTGCCCCGTGTGCCAAAGAAATCGCACAAATCCAGTAGCTGGTGCAAAGGCCAGTGGACCAGCATACAGCCCCCCCAACCACGAAAACTCATGTAAAACTCCCTGCGCATGCCCCAGAATATGTGTACCCCACTCGCGCAAGCGAAAACGCGTGTAAAACTCCCCGCACACCCCTCGGAATACACGTACCTCGCTCGCACCAGCGAAAACGCGTGTAAAACTCCCAGCGCACGCCCCAGAAAACAAGTACCCTGCTCGCGCCAGGCCCATCGCATGTAAAACTCCCCGCGCACGCCCCAGAATACACAAACCCCGCTCGCACAAGGCCTATCGCGTGTAAAACTCCCTGCGCATGCCCCAGAATACAGGTAACCCGCTCGCCCCAGGCCCATCGCGTGTAAAACTCCCCGCGCAACCCTCAGAATACACGTACCCCTCTCGCGCTAGCGAAAACGCGTGTAAAACTCCAAGCACCCCTCAGAATACACATACCCCACTTGCGCCAGGTAAATTGCATGCAAAAAGTCCCCCCTGTGGTGTGGACTGCTTGTGGGCATGGCCAGGGTGGATGGGCTGCTTTTGGGGCATGGCCAGGGTAGATGGGCTGTCTGTGGGGCATGGGGATGGTAGATGGGCAGCCTGCATGAATTTCAGGGGTGTGCAGGAAGTTTCACATGCGATAGGGCCTGTGCGAGCGGGGTACGTGTATTTCGGGGGTGCGTGGGAAGTTTCACACGTGTTTTCGCTAGCGCGAGCGAGGTACGTGTATTCTGAGGGGTGCACAGCCAGTTTTACACGCGATTTTTCTGGCACGAGAGGGATACGTGTATTCTGAGGGGTGCGCTTGGAGTATTAGTGTAGTAGTGTGCCCCCTCCCCAGGCCCTGCAGGCAGCCTACACCACAGGGGACTACCCTACACCCCTGGCCATGCCCTGCAGGCAGCCCATCCACCCCGGGCATGCCCAGCAGGCAGCCCATCCACCCTGGGCATGCCCGGCAGGCAGCCCACATGGCACCATGCACTTATGAGCCCCAACATGTCCCACCCACCATTGATGGCCACCTGCCAGCAGTCCCCGCCTCATGTCCCCCCCTGCACCCCCACCCACCCAGCAGTGATGGACACCTGCCAGCAGGCCCCGACACATGTCTCAACAAACAACATGTCCTAACAAAACAGACCCATGTCACTAAAGCCAACCCTAATCCTCCTTGCCCCCCAGTCCAAGCATGCCACCCCATCCACAGAACCGACTTCCAAATTACCATGCCATGATAGTCTAAATGAACCACCATGCCCATGCAGGAATACACAACGAAGCCACACAGTGGCAACACATGACTGAGGCAATGTTCAATGAGACATGTACAAAACCAATGACCGAACACAACACCAATTTAGAAGTTAAAAAAATGTATTAAAAACATAATGAACTGACTTGGAGGAATAGTAAAATGAAAATCAATGTACAATGACGATCAGAATTTTTTTTTTTTAAATCCAATGAAGTAAAAAAAACAATATCATGTACAATAAAAAAGCGGTCCATTGCCAATGTCCATAATAAAAACAATCAACATTTAAAAAAAAACCATTGATCCATGGGAACATAGGAAAAGAAAGTATGTACAAGTCTGCAACTATATACAATGGAAGTCCAAATGGTCCATGATCCACAAACAAAAGGAAACCTACAAAAAAGTCCTATGAAGAAAAAACTATATACAAGAAGTGGAGCAATGTCCATTAACTCCAAAATAAAAGAAAAACAAAGGAAACCTAAGACTAATGAACTATATACAATGGCGGCGGGCAAGTCCTACGGCTCACTCTGTGATGTTCCGGGCCAGGACATCATCGAACTCCATGTCGATGTCCCAGAGGCGGGCCTCTTCCCTGTCCTTGAGGTCTCGCAGGGATGCAGTCATGGTCTGTTCCAACTCCCTGCGAGTTGTCTCGAGGCACTCAGCCCGCCTCAATGCCCTGCGCATGGAGTTCTCCACCCTGACCATAGTGAGCCGTGCCTCCTCCGCCCGCCGCCGCTCTGCATCTATCCGGTGGCCAACCCACTGCCACACGGAAGACACTCCCATTCCAGGGTCCTCCTGCCCTCCGGCCGATGCCTGCCCCTCTGATGTTGATGGCCCTGAGCCATGATGCCTCCCACGCTGAGCCTGCCGCTGCCTCCGACGCAACTGCCTCTGCCAGCATGACAGCATCCGGGCTGATGGAATCCACCGGAGCCTTCGTGCACATGCCCTGCCTGATGATGCTGGCACATCCTCCATCTGCTGGGGTCCAGTTGCTGGGGTGTCCAGCACTGCTGGACCTCCGACTCCTGACTGTGGCAGGGATGGGATCTCTACAGAGCTGGCTGCGTTGGTCGGGGCAGGTCCACAGGGGGCCTTGGTGGCATCTGGGCCGGAAGACAGCATGAGAACGACTGGTGCATAGTCTGCACAGAGGAGGAGAGGGCCGCCAGAGTGCCCGACACATGTAGGAAGAGGACCTCCCCCCTACCCGCGGACGTGCCTGGGATGGGGCATCCGTGCTGGTGCATGGTGGTGCAGTCACAGTGTCAGGGACAGTGACATGCACAGGCCCCTCTACGGGGACCTGTGCTGCCTCCTGCCCCTGGACTGCACCACTTGCACCAGTGGTACCACCCCCACAAGGCCCCATGTGCAGCTCAGTAACAGCCTCCTCCTCCTCTGTGCACACCACCAACTTGGATGGCTCCACACCGTCTTCCGCCGTCGCCAGCCCCTTGTGGGGGCTCACCCGCCCCTTCCGCTGCAGCCGTAGTGCCAGATGCGGCACCAGTCCCCCTCGCTCCCGCATGATGGTCATTCCTGGGAGGGTGACTGGGCCTTGCGTCGCCAGCCGGTGGAGGCATCCCCGCCGCTTTGCTCCACAGCGCCGTCTCCACCCTCTTCTTCACTCACCGCTGTGTAGCGGGAGACCTAGAACACAAGCATCAGGGTACTGTACAATAGTCCCAAAGACAGGAAGCAATAGCACATGAGTGGCATCGTCAAACGTCCCTTCCATCGTGTCCCTCCACAACACATGGGTCAGTGCAGGAAACACACATGCAGAAACAGGCATGGCACATACAATGAACATTTGCATCCATGTCCAAGGAACTGTTGAAACATAAAATGGCGGGGTGAAACTCACATGCATCATGGGTCATATTGATCGCATGTACACACATCACCGTAGATTCATGCATCTGGCCTTGTACATCCCAGACACAGTGGATACAAGGATACAAGGATGACTAGGCTGCATCAGTGAATCAACACATCGTCACGGACATGTGTCATGCATCCATGGTGTTCACAAGTCACACACACACGCTACTCAGACACACAGACATGTACACCATACATGTCGATGACAGCAGCACCCATCTCTCACACCCCAACCATGTCAAAGAACAGACACAGGCATGCATTCATATGTGCATTCCGCATGCTGCTCTGCATGTTGCATTGTAACACATACACCATCCATGTGGTTCACGCATGACTGTACTCACATGCAGCACCATCATGTCCCTGCACACACACATCCATACATGGCCCATGTCACACGTACAGGCATACGTATATACGTGTTTTTTGTTTGCGCACACTTTTGTAATGCGCAGGGACGCTACCGCCTGCCTTCGTGTGGTTGACGTGTTTAGGCCTGTGCGTGTCTTTGGCCGTGCGCGGGTTTCCCCTGTTCGATTCCATGAATACGTGTGGTTCACGTGCGTGTGGGCGTTCGTGTGCTTCCCAGCAGTACATCCCCATTTACGCCCTTATTTTCACACGTTGTTCCCATTCCGCGCGTTACGCCCCGTGTTCCGCCCCCTTTTTGGTGTCTGCGCTAACATTGTGCGCTTTCACTGTGCGCCTTGCGCACGGCTTTCTGGATGTTGCAATGACGTGTGCGCCACGCATGGATTTGGCGCCCTTCCCGGGGGAGACACGCGCAGAGCCTTCCATGAATCACACTTGCTTTTTCACGCTTGCGCCGGCTTGCGCCAAGATTTTCAGTGCACATTTGTTCCATGAATCGGCCCCCAAGTATGAAACTTGTGAGAATCCAAACAATAAAATAATTGTAGCATAATGATTAAGTGCAGCGTCTCAAACTTGTTTTTTCAGTTTTATTATGTTGCCCAGAGACGGTGTAATACATGTTCCATTCTGTTTTATAACGTAGCAGTAAATAAATGTGTTTCATGTTTAATACTTGTTCAATTATGCAATTACAATGTAATACATGTCCCATCCTGTTTTATGATGTTGCAGTAAATAAATGTTTTTCACTTTTAATCCATTTTACAAAATGCAAAGCGCCTGCAGGTTTATGCCAATTGCGAACTCTCGCACCAAAACATCCTCGCCCTGAGAGGTACAAAATGCAAAGTGCCTACAGGTTCATGCCGTGCCAATTGCCACCTCTTGCGCCAAAACAACCTTGTGCTGAGAGGTCCCTGCGCCCAACTAGCTGCGTCTAACTGGCCGTGCCCAAGCGAGATCTGCAGCAAAACATTCACGTCATAACGATGTGCGCCTAAGTGGCTGCGCCATAATGTCCTGTTCCGTGCGCCAAGCCCCTTGTTTTATGGCCAGTCTCTTGGTGACGGTTGGGATACATCGCATAACCCCAACTAACCACATTTAAGCAGCACGGAAACGGGGAAAATAATTACTGGCTGCAAGGATAACATTTGCCCAGGAACATTCTGCACCCATAATGAAAATCAAAAGCTGGTACCCATGAATATATGCACAGTACTGCCTTCAAAGTGATGAATACGTGTGATTCGCGTGTGTGTGGGCGTTCCGTGTGCTTCCCAGCCGTACATCCCCAGTTACGCCCTTATTTTCACGCGTTTTTTCCATTCCATGCGTTACGCCGCGTGTCCGCCCTCTTTTTGGTGTGTGCGCAAACATTGTGCGTTTCCCCCTCAGGTCATGTTGCTCTAAGTGGTCTTGTAAATTTGCCTCACTTAGACACCGTGGCCTGAGGGGGCTGGATTTTTCCTCACTTTGAAGCTAAGCAGGTTTGGTCCTGGTTACTGCATGGATGGGAGACTTGGGTCACCAGTGATTTTCCAGCACCAATGTCACTGTAGCTGTAAAAAAAAATGTAATGTACAAAAGATTACAGGCTTTGAGAACTCCCATTTTTTTTTGTTAATGCCCTGTGCGATTAAATTATTTGCTCAGGATCACACACTTTAGTTAAGCAGCATGCTACAAGCCCCGTACATTGCACAACCCCAGCTAACTGCATTTAAGCAGCACGCAAAAAGAAAAAAAATGACCAGCTGCAAAAATAACAAATGCCCAGGTACTTTTGCAACCATAGCGAAAATCAAAAGCTGGCACCTATGAATATATGCACAGTAAGTAAACATATATCTTAAAGTTAAATATACAAATGTAGTTCAATAGACCTACTCCTTAGACTAAAGTGCGCAAGAGAAAAGAACACCAGAACAATAACCCGAGAGAGGAAATCTTAATAAATATGCTGGCAAAATATAAAAGGTGCTCACCTCTTAAACCCAGCAACCTGTAGTGAAATATTCCATGGAAAACAAAATCCCAATACGAAACAAGTGCTTGCGGTCTTGTGAGAAAGCATCTGCAATGGGAACATTACAACCAGAGTAAAATCCTGGTAGCAAAATACTTGAGCAAGCTTGACAATGTCAAAAAAAAACAAGGGATTGCGCCCATCCTCTAAAAAAAGAGAGTTACACTGTCCACACACATGTGTCCTTTACTGGTGCCCTGAAAAGCAGCCACAATCAGGGGGAAATAACTGCACCAGTGTCCAGGATTGCAAACCCTCTTGCCACAAATACTCATGACTTCCTTGGCCTCTCATCATTTCCCCTCCTCACCCCCCATGTCTAGCTTTCAACAATACTCTGCTTTATAAATCTTACTTGAAAAGTATGCATACAATAGTGTCACACCAATATATACATCCTTATAGAACTATGTTAGGCAAAAAGTGTCCAATTGTGGCATTATTCCCCCCATTTTGACCGTCAAGACTACAACTACCAGAATGCAATCCAGCAATAGGCAAAAAGGTCTCCAAGTGCAAAATCTTCAAGGACTGACAGTAGCACGGTTTCAAAAAATAAAATAATTTGGATGCTCATTCGGTCGCCCATCCATGCAGTAACTGGGACTAACTCTGCTGAGCTTCAAAGCAAGGATACGGCCCCGCCCGGCCCATAACTGGAAGTGGTCTTGTAATTTTGGTTCATTTATCGGGAAACGTGGCCTGAGGAGGCTGGCCCCTTCCTCACTTTGAAGCTAAGCAGGGTCTGTCCTGGTTACTGCATGGATGGGAGACCTGGATGGCAATCGCGTCACTGGCCACGGCCAGTGATTTTTCACCGCTTCAATGATGTCATCAATGATATTTGTGATGTCATCTTCGATATCCTGGGTGTTATGCTTAGAAATGCACGGTGGTGGCGCGAGTTATGGTTGCTTAGCATACCATAACCGGTGAATTTCAGGGGGTTTTCGGTTTTACTTGGAACCATAACGTCCCTTTACCAAAGTTTTTTTTACTGAATATAGATATACACAGTGTGAATTTGATAGGTGTTTACTAGGATTCCCTTAGTTTATATACATGTAACATAGACCATACTGAACCCCCAAGTAGTGATTTTGATGTCCGCGGACTGTGCGTATGTCCACGGACGGACGCAGGCTTCATCAACACTATCCAAAAACTCAGGGGGTATCTTACATTGTTGTATCATGCAATAGAAACACTGAACAAGTTCGAAAAGCAGCACATAAACACATTATATGTAATAATAAATAAGAAGTAGAAACTATATATGTAAGACATCAACCGTCCATTTAAATAACATATGCACCAGAATGGAATATGCCAAAACAAAATATATATGCCTCCAACATAATTACCTCACAGAAACTGCACAGCAAAAAGCAACAGCAGACCTACACAACACTAAGAACAAAACCTACCAATATAATAATATACTAAGAGAGAGAACAGAAAATGCTCTGCAGCGAATGGAACAAAAAATTGATATGCTAATGAAAAATGTCAATCTTTTAAAACATTTTGTGGAGGACCACATAAAAGAAACATTAAATATCACTGTCCCACATGTACCTGTTCCCCCTCTCCATGTCCCAGTCAACTATCCCCAAACCCTCCCCACCAAGAAAAACGTTATGATGAGACTTGCATCCCTTCATCCCCTCCCATCCATCACCTCCAAACCCCTAATTCCCCTGTATTTGTTTCAGTTTCTGCTTCCCCCTCGCTTTCATACATTTTATATTTGTATAGAATAATAAAATGTGTGTTGTTACTTTAGTCCTCTGTGTCTTATTTTTTTTTTTTAAAAGACAGTTGGAATGTCCACGGGCGGTTCGGGTGTCCGGGATGTCCGCAATTAACGTAAACGGAGTTGCCCTAAGGGCACTATACCTGTCCGTAATGTCCGCAATCAAAATGGAACTGTTGTTAGAACACACCAGATGTTCGGGATGTCCTACGAATATCGCGCCTATCCGTAACTGTCTGCCGCACGTGTTGCACTTTTAATTAGTTCGGGGCCTAGAACACTGTCCGTAGAACACCAGCACGCATGCGCACAACTGATCATGCACATTCGGTGTCCTATGGACAGCCGTCCCATTTGTGAACGTGTCCGCGACGTCATCATGTGACCGCACCCACGCTGAGAGTGTGTCCTTATTTGCGGACACTGTCCGGGTCCCCGAACATTTCAAAAGTGCTTTTTTGGACAATCCAAGGTATTTTACAGTAAATGTTTACCATGAAACGTGTCCCAGACAATGTCCCTGGCGATCTACATACTTTTTGGAACTTTTTAGCCTTTTTTTGGTGTTCAATCCGTCCACGGACAGCGCGGGTGTCCGCAAAGCACGCACCAGCACCCCTCTAAAAGGCCACACCCTAGAATTGCTCCTCATTGTGCTTCTGGCTACATGACAGAGCATTGCTTCTGACCTGCATTCACTGCATTGCTGCTGACTTCTGCCTGCTATCCTCCAGATGGCAACCATGACTGCTTCCGCTTCATCACCACCCCCTCCACCACAACCACGTCCCCCACCACCTCCACCACCTCCCCAAGAACCTGCAGAGGGGAATAGGCGTGAGGATGCAGAGGAGACAGATGAAGAGGATGAGGTAGTGGAAGTCCCTACTACAGCACTCGCCGTGAGTCTTGGGTGTGGTGGTTATTTACCACTCTTAGAGTGCCAAAAGCTCGTGCGAATAAGGTGATCTGCAATCAGTGGCGCATGGTACTGAGTCGTGGAAGGCCTGGTTCGTATAGCTTTGGTACGACATCAATGAAGCGACACCTGAAGTCGTTCCATGGTGGGGCTATTCGTAAGATTGTACCTTGCGATAAGCGTAGTAGGTTCAGTTCTCCTGCAGCATCCTGTTTCCGCTCCTGCCACCACAAGAGTCACTCCTGTGGGACAGCGCATCTCTCCAGCTGCCTCACAGGCCATTAATGATGCTGTTAACCCTTACCTTTCGAGGGTCACAGTATTGTGTATGTACTGCGACGCAGTACTCTGCAGGGGGGAGAATCTTCGGAGTGCTTTAGAGAATGCGGTTAAGGAGCACACGAAGAACTGCCCACTACCAGAATAAGGCCCACTCTACATCTTCCTCTCTCCATCTGCCCTTTCTTATCCCCGTGGTTGGTGTACCTTCCTTACCCTCCTTTCTCCTCCTTTCCTTGTGTGTCGTGTTTAAAAAACCCAAAAAAATATAAAGCAACAAAAACAAAACAAAAAAAGGCTCTTTTCAGAACCGCCTTTCACAGTTTAAAAATAGAAGTGACTAATAAATAGTGCAGGGCCCTGTGCATTTTTTTTTTTAGAAGTCCGCTGACATTTTACATTTTTGAGGGGCTGCCCTATCAGAACTATTGCACTTTTCTCTGAAAGGAAGTGTTGGCTCTAAAAAGAGCCTTTTGGTGGTGTTTTTTGTGTTTCAAAAACTTCAAATGATTAACACCTACTGCAAAATGTATTAATATAATTCCAAAAAAGGTTGCAATGCATTTTGTATATTTCGCAGAAAAATCTGATTGCCAGCATAAGTAAGATGTACTCCATCTCTGCGAAAAATGTATGTGCTATGAAACATAATATTTTCATTGTGAAAAGAGGACATGCCAACATCTCTTTAAAAGGCACAAACAGCCTTGTTGACATTGCGCCTCGCTGTCTCCATTTGCGGACCAAATGAAGAACGCATCCACATTTGTGTCTGCGCAAAATTACAGGAAAAAATTACTTGGAAATTTGGAAACGTATCCAAATCCTTCTTTCCCAAGTCCTTCTTTCATTGCAAATTGCAAAGTAATTCCAGGCACAAGTCCTAAACTGTTCCCTCCACAATGAAATAATAATGTCTGGATGACACTGTCACCAAAGTAGCAAAAAGAGGTACCAAATCCAGCCACTTCATTCCACGCACTCCATGCCAGTGCACTTCCACATGAGGGAATCCAAGATGTGCAGCCACTCCACAGCGTTCTGCATGCACCTCCAACCAATTTATCCATGAGTCTCCCAAAATCCAGATAATCTGTTTTTTGAAACACACAGCCATAGCGATCTGTTCTTCTCTCAGGAGAAAGACTTTCTGACAAACTCTCTCCTTACACAACACACCCAGTAAACTTTACTGACCAATCCCTTGCTCTGCTCAGTCACATTTGCATGCCTCTCAACCCCAAAATCCCTGTATGTAATACGCGCTGTCCGCGGACAAATTGAAAAATCTGAGGGTAGGGGATGAAAAATTAAATAGTGTGCCCCATTTCCCCTTTGAGGTTGGCTCTGAAAAGAGGCTTTTTTGGGGGTTTTTTTGCAGATGCTTGAGAGACACATTTTATTTTGTATTTTGTTTTGGTTTTGTTTTTTTTCTTCTTATTTTACTCCTAAAATCTTCGCATTAGCTTCTCCAAAGCAACCCTTATGTTCCAGAACAGCATGGCATTTCCCATAAAAGATAAAGAAATGCCATCTTCTTTAAAATAAACAACATTACCAAAATCAATGTTATTACAAAAGAACATACAAGCTCTAAGCATGGAAGCAAACATGCCTCGGTTGATTGCACACCTAGCAATGTTTTGCTGAGGACAAAAAAACAGAACTATTGTCCCATATTGCCCTAGGTACTAAACCAGAAAAAATGACGTTGGCATTTGGAAGGACTTCCATTACTGCTTGAACCAAGTGTTCCAGGCAAAGTAAGAGCACTGACATAGCCCAAATGCAAAGCACCACAGTGCAAAACTACCACATGGGGAATGTTCACCCTGCCCATATCTTCATAAACTTGTACAATTCCCTGCACATTGAAATCAGGCACAGTGTTCCACACCACCTCCACTCCTTTAACATCAAAATTGTTTGCCACATTCCTGCATTTAGCATACTGCTCCAAACCATGCACAAACATATCTCCAACCACCAACACCCTGACTTTCTCCACCTCTGCCATCTTCACTACGCACAGCCTCTTTCAACACAATCCACAACCTGAACACCTGGCTAATTCCTACAGTCCTATTTCCATGTCAAATATGTTCAGCAGTCCAGTATGTGGCACGTTCTGTCTGCGGAGCATGTAATTCTTGGGCAGCCATTCTACCCTTTCCACTTCACTCTCTGCACCATTCCCTCATTGGCTACAGCTAAGCAGTCACACAACCATCCACCAATCACATCCAAGAACTCTACATCTAACTCCAGCATCATAGTTCAGCACTTCAGATGTACTGTTGATCACTCTGAGTATAAGTCTCATGTCATTGGAAAGCACCTACTACAAAAACTACTGTACAAGTCTCCAAGATTTCTACTTGCAGCTTCATGCATATCCACATGCATGAATACAAACTACAGGTATGCATATTGTCTGCACAGTACATGTACAGCTCTTGTATAAATGCATGTGAACAGGGTAACTGCCACTTAACCTGTATGACCTACAAAATGAACTTAATGTAATTTTTCACATCTGCTATTATCAACCGTCACTTGCAAACCTGTCTGCTCTCCAATTATATATTTTTTTATACACACATCTATCTAAAAAAAGTGTAATTTCATATTAAAAGATGGGAGAAATAACAGTATAATTGTAGAAACACTCTTTGTAATGCATTATAAAATTACATGCAGCCAGGATGAGTTTGTGCATCTTCATACACTCACACAGATATACACTATCATTAGAAAGGCTTCCAGCTGAAGCAACACCACTGCCTCTACATCAAATACGTCTGCTTCATTACCCACAAATGCATACATTACATGCTTTTCTATACAGTTTCTGCCATTTACCCTATAAAAATAGCAAATTAAGTATATGATTATTTCTTCTGTCTCCTAACATCCAATAACACAGCCTTAAGAAGCCAAGTGAGCTTCATACGCTTAGTATTATACTCATTTGTAAAGCATGTTCAACTAACAGATTCTAAGTAAAATATACAGGCTGCACAGAGGCAAAGGAAACTGCATGTACACACTATGTTCAGTTATCAAAAAACACTACTACAAAAACATAAAAATAAATGTCTAAATTAACAGTGCTATAAACACACAAATGTACTAGCTTATTTCTTTTACAAGTGCAGTGAAGGCCACTCTCCTGAAAAGCAGCAGCATCTAAAGTACGAACAGCAACTCAGAAGAAACGGAATCTTTCCATACAAAAAAGTAAGTACAATACTACTATAATGTTCTGTTACTCAAACACACTAGAATGTTAGTATTGTAGAACAAACAACTGTTTTAATTCTATAGCATTAGATTTAGTATTAGTGCTTCCCCTCACCACTAGATTACTTTGTATTGTCATCTGAACCCCAGTATAGTAACACACAAATACAATAATAGCCTTCCCAACTTGTTGTAGCTGGTCATTGGACAATCGCACACCTCCACATACATCCTTCCCATTATACTCAGACACTCATGCACACAGCACACATACATTGCACAACAGCCCAACCCACACTTTCTTTTTTTCTCTAACAGACCCCAGAGAATGCCTAACAAAACGCAACTCTGTAGAAATCAACGCAGAAGTAGAGCAAATCAAAATAAAAGTGTCCAAAATAAGCATCCATCTCTAGCAGAATCTGTACAAAAAGTTCAAACAAAACAGCTAATTGTCATTAAGCGAAATAAAACAAGCTTCCGGTACAGAAACGTTGCCTCCTCTTTCAAAATGTAAAATGAAAAAGTGATTAACAAGAATTCAGCTACCACTACTGCTAACACTGCACCTATAAATCTTGATGTAGTGACAAGTAACTATACCAAAAAAAAGGATTTTACAAAAAATGTTCAGCCACAGAGTCCTTCAGAACCTTATAAAAATAGGAGAGAAATCATGCACAACCCTTAAAACCTACCGTAGAAAATTAATCTTAGAAGCTCGCATAGACAGTGCAATCCTTCTCAAAAGGAAGTTATTTATTTTAGTTTTAAACAGAATGAAACCACTAACTACAAAACAGACTTCTCAATAAACGGAATGTCAACAAAAATAACTTCTTAAATATCTGTGGCGGTGAATAGAGTCACACCACAAGCACAGAACCATATTTTAATGAAGAAGCATACAAACAAAAGCAAACAAACACAATTGCCATACATAGCAGTGGACAAGGGTATGACAAACTTAATACCATCATGGAACAAGAAAAGCTGCTTACAAAAATATCCCCAGAAAACTCAGTATCACCTCTCCATTCCACTGAACCAAAATGTCCAGTGTACAAATGGCTGTGCACGTCAATGTGTAATATTACCAAAAAAATCTTTCAAATCTTTACGCCAGTTCCTCAATCAGTATGTGAAAGGCAAAGACAAATTCAAAATGAAACTGCAACAAAATATGGATACATGTTCATTGTGCAAATACACAGGACTACAAGGACATTCATCAGCCTGCATTTCAGGACCTATTTGCAAAAGCACCTTCCATCATATCAAAATGATAACAACACATCATTCAACTTTAAGAAATCTGGTCCATAAACCGTACTATGCTAAAAGTCCTGCTTTAGCACTAGCCAATTTAAATAACAATCTCCTACATGGTACAGCCAAAGACCTACTCGAAGAAATAGAGCATATCCAGAGAAAATATTTTGGAAGTGAAAGCCACTTACAAAATGCAATAGCTTTACAACAGACAAGCAACAATTGTACAGATAGCAACCTTCTACTACACACATAGAAAAAATAAATACTAACATGTAAAAGTACATCTGCTGAAGTACAAAACCATGTGTGTGTGTATTGCCCCAGAACTTTTTATAAAAGTAGCACAAAAACTGTAGACATAACGTACAAAATAGAAGACAATGAAGATTACAAATGGTTTGAATTAGCTCTCTACCTTATAGCAGAAAACAAATCCGAAATTACTGACCCCTTAATATTTTGCAGTTACTGCACTGCAAAACTTGACAACAACCAAACTCCTTCACATGCTAGCACAAATAACTTGGAATTATTCCTGCTACCAAAACCCTTGCAACAACTCAATTTATATGAGAGCATCATAATTCAAACAGTGCACCCATTTCAAGCAATTATACGCCTTCAACCAAAAACAGCAAAATGACCTCCCTCTGAAATAGTGAAAGGGATTTGTGGCAAAGTAGTTTATTTACCATTAGATCTGAAAGAAAATGTACGCACTCTGGGAGTGCAACGTCCAATAGATCAATCTTTAATTGTCTTCGTAAATGGTGTACCTACAAAAGACTAAAAAAATTGGCAACAACTCGTGGACTTGCGTAAAGTTAGACAAGCCTTGCAATATCTAAAAGACAACAATGAATACTACAAAGAAATAATATTGAAGAAAACCTGAGAGAGAAACCATTGAAATAATTCAAGCGAGTCACCAGAAATTGGTCAATTTCAACTTCTAGATCCATTATTTTAGACCATTATACAATTCACCCATTACCTTCTAAAGACGCAATAGATGATGCACTGGAACGTACCAAATACGACAAGCCAAAGGATCACCAATCAGCATATGGGAAAAAAAGTATAGAAGCACATGCCTTTCCTCTACTCTTTCCTACTGGAAAAGGAGGAAGATACGATGATAGACCCACACAAATAACAGCATCAGAATACCGCTCTTTACTAATGTGTTCTGAAGATCCACATTTTGTCTAAATCTGGGAATACATATTCCACCTTCTCTTTGAAAGTGAACTAGCAACTCTATGCTACAGAGTTGCACACACATTGAAATCAGGTACCCATTTTCAAAATATGTCCGCTACGCAATTACTACAAAAAGTGCAAGAAAAAGATGAGGTTCTACAATCAAGCATTACAAATCTTTTAGCAAACATGCATGGTACAAAAGAATACTGGTTCCGACGTCACAGAGATGTACGCTGTATGATAAGAAACCCTGGCCCACCCACTTGGTTTGTTACATTAAGTGCCGCAGAATATGCATGGGAAGATTTACATGTTTTTCTACGCATAGCAAACAAAAACAAAACAAACATAGATGTACTAACACCTGGAGAACTCTGCTCTCTAGATCCTGTTAATGTTTCAAGATATTTCTATCATCGCTTCATTGCTATGCTACACTTTATTTGTAATAAAACTCTCCTCGGAGAAGTGCAACACTTCATTTGGAGAAAAGAATACCGAGCCAGAGGAGCACCACATATCTACATGTTTTTATGGATTAAAGATGCTTCTAAATTTGGTCAAGACAGTGATGCCATTGTTTTACAGTTTATCGAAAAGTATGTCACTTGTGAAATTCCTTCACAAAAACACATAGTGATCTTCATGCACAAATTTTACAATTACAAAGACACAAATGTGGGAAATATTGTTGTCGCAAATATAAAAACAAAGGGAAATACTCAACCAAATGCTGCTTTGGTTTCCCTAGACCAGTTACAACAGGTCAAGTAAACAACTTCATGTCTTCAGTTAGACATAGGGGGTCATTCTGAGGTAGGCGGTAAGGGGTTAACAGCGCTGGTAAAGGTGCCGGAGCCGTCAACCCCTTACCGCCTTATTACGAGTTCTGCTTGCTGGACCCACTAAGGCCGCCTGGTAAAACCAGGCATCCTTAGCGGGTCCCGCAAGCAGACCAGGGTGCTAACAACAGGCCTGTTATTAATGGGCCCGTTGTTAGCACCCTCCCCATTCCCACTGAGCCCTATGGGGGCTCGAATGGGAATGGGTATGGGTTCCTTGAATGAGGAATTACCGGGCCCGCCAAGGTCGGAATGGCCCGGTAATTCCTCATTCAAGGATACCCGGTACGGGAGTAGCCATGCCGCTAATAGAGGCATGGTTACCCCCACCTCGTAATGACCCCCATAGTGTCAAAGGTAAATCACCAAAGAAGACATTACATAAAAAGGACAGAAGAAGCAAAATATATCAATGATTACAATGCAATCATTGCCCTCTTATGGAATTCAAACCTAGATGTGCATTAGATTGCAGACAATTCCACTGCAGTTGCATGATATGGCACAGCCAACTTAAACAAAGCAGAAAAACCGAGCTTCAAGACCTCTGGGATGACTTGTCTGACAAAACACTGTCACAGAAATTGTACAGTTTAGGCATAAAAATGCTCTCTCATAGAGAATGTGGCTGCTATGAAGCTGCAGACCGTTTAACCGGTACTGCTTTGTATGGAAAATCTGAAAATATAGTATGGCTAAGTCTTGGTCCAGCTAAATCTAGAAAAAGAGTTCTCAAATCATATGAGGACACAGAAACAATAGCCAAAAATGATCCAAACAGCCAAGACATTTTGAAAAACAATTTACTAGACACATACTACCTAAACAGGAGTACCACTTTGGAAACCATGTGTCTATACCACATATCCCAAAACTTCACATACAAAAATAATATAAAACCAGATGAAAAGAAAGGTAGATACAGAGTGACAAATTGTGAAGGCAGGTTAGTGAAACTTACCAAACAAAGCTTAATTAATCATATCAAATTGTCATTAAAAACTCCTCAACATAAAGAACTATATTACATGTCTCTGCTACAACTTTAAACCATGGAGAAAAGAATAAGAGTTACTAGATATCTATGACTCCTATGAAAATGCTTTCAAAGCAAATGAAAGTACTATAACAGATGTAAACTTTACACAGTACAAAACAATGTTGCACAATGAACAGCAACACAAAGAAGAACTCCAGGCCCAACTAGATGAGGACACTCCAGCCAGTAGTCAACCATCTGTTACAGGAAGCCAAGAACCACTGGGACAGCCATACTGCTATACGTCAGTGGTCAAGCTGGTTCAGGCAAAACATTCTTAATCAAAATCATCAGCAAGTTCCTTCAACAATTGACAAACAACAAACTGTCAGCTGTTGTAACTACCCCCACAGGGTTAGCTGCCTACAACATAGGCGGTGTCACTTTACACCGATTACTACTCCTTCCAGTAGAACACCAAAACAAATTAGATTATTACAAACTTTCTACAGAAGCTGCAATGGAACTACGCAGAGTTTTTAAACAAATGAAAATGCTACTAATGTAGCAACCTAATGTTGGCTTTGATTCACCTCAGTTTACAAGAGGTACTCAAAACAGACTGCGAAGAACTCTTTGGAGGAAAACACATTATCTTTTTCGGAGATCTTCTTCAATTAACACCAGTGAAAGGTGAACCTATTTTTAAAACCTTAGGGCACAAACTCTGCCGTAAAACTCTTGGCAGCATAGGAAATGTCAACCTTTGGTAACATTTCCAATACAGAGAATTAACAGAAAACATGTGCCAGTCTGCAGACCTCACATACGCCAACATTTTTAAAAGTATTAGAGTTGGTGTACTATCTCAAGAAGCACAAGCAATATTATAAACCAGGCACATCCATGCACTCTATGGCCATAACTCATGTGCTACTGATGTCATGGAACAATTGGCACACAAAAATGTCTATTGTATGTCCTTGATGCCAACTCTTGCAAGCTGTTCAAAATTCAATGAAACAATGTTAAAAAAAGAAATGCAACCTATAATTGAAATTTGCTCCACAGACACAAACTGGACATACATGGTTTGACACTACCCATGTGTCAACAAGCTACAACAAGACTAAATACCTTAGAAAACTACCTCCAACACAGCTGGTTTGGAGAAAATATTAAAATTATCTTTAAACTGTAGAGTAATGCTTAAACGTAACCTTGACGTGGAGCAAGGTCTAGTTAATGGAGCTCTTGGTACAGTTGTTGGCTTTCAAACATACCCACGTGACAATAATATTCAGTTTGTCAATATTCTCTTTGACAAACTATCAGAAGTTAAAAAGATAGGACGCTCAACATCACGCTTCCTTCTTTTCAAAGACATGTATATACACAGAGAGAATTTTCTCTAACTCTAGCATACGCAGTCACCATTCACAAATCACAAGGTCTTACCCTAGATAAAGCATTGATAGATATTGGGAGCACAGTCTTTAAAGAAGGCATGAGCTATGTAGCACTATCACGCTTATGTATACTTGACGGACTATTCCTAATAAACTTTGATGCAAGTAAAGTAAATGCTGATATTCCTTGCATTGTAGAATACAATAGACTACGTTCACTGTACACCCACCATCTAAAAACCTATCCTGTTCCACAAAAAGCAAAACATTATAAAAGAAAACTACTTCAAACAGAAACGATACAGGATCTCACTGCAATTCCACCAAAGAAAGTAAAAGAAGCTAATACTTCATCAAGTACCACAACCAAAGAAGAATCTACTGCTCAAAGTAACTCAAGTACTTCTTCAAAGAAGCAACACACACTCTGAACAAATGACTAGGACACAGAACTGTCAGGTCCATTCAAATTTTCAAATACAACTGGTGTAAATTGCTACGCAAATGTAGCAATAAATATTCTATTCCAATTGCCACCAATTATTGACAACATTTACTTACACAATACAGACCAATAGTGTTTGCAAATGTTAGTCCTTCATAGAAATGCAACCGGCAATCCTGACAACACCTACAGTGTTCCTGGAATAAGACAAGAATTGAACTACTGTGCTGGAATGGTCAAATTCACTATAAACTCACAAGAAGATCCACAAGAATGTCTAATGTACTTACTAGAAGTACTGGAAAACAAAAACACCTATAAATGAAATCTTCCAGATTTCATACATGTGGATATACATGCACTTTCTGCAGCCACGTGGCACAGGAACAAATCCCTAATGAACGCTTCATGTATGTATCCATACCTAACTGTGAATCCATTCCATTTCAGCAACTTGTACAAAATACAAACCATGGCAGATTATGTACTACCTGCAATTCAGATAATCGATCCACCTTACAAATACAGACACATAGTAAATAAGTAATAGTAATGCTTTTACGTTACAATGCAGATGGTACCAAAAACAACTGCAAGCTGACTGGATTCACAAATGGTCAAGTATCACTTGGTAAGGAAACCTTCACAACAATAGGTATAATCTACCATGCAGGAGCCACAACTAATGCAGGTCACTACACTGCATATATAAAAAAGAAATGCGGATGGTTTGAATGTAATATTACCATTACTCTAAAACAAAGATTACCAGCAAATCTTGTAAACGCTTATTTAATTTTCTTAAAACCAAAATTTTATAACTAATCTGTGCATAAACATTAACAAAACTTCAATTACAAAACTATAAACTGTTATAATACGCCAACAGGTATCTAACTGCCCCAACAATCTGCAACAACCCAACAGATAGATGAATAACTTGAAAGTATAGCTAAAAAACTACAACCAGTTAGAATACGCCAGCAGGTATCTAACTGCCTCAAAAAATCTGCAACAAGTCAACAGATAGAAGATTAGCATAAAACTAAAAGTAAACATTTAGAATACACTAATAAGTAGCAAACTGCCCCAAAAATCTGCAACAAGCCAACAGATTAGCAAGAAACAAGAAATAAACACGGAAAACAAAGAAATATATTGTACCATAACAAAAAAAGGATTTTTTTTTAATCCAGCATGGATTTTTTTTCCCCACAGACCCAATGATTAAATAAACACAGAAACTGAGCAAATTGCACAGTACACTGGTTTGAAATATAGTACTTCTAAAGTACTAAATATTATGAGGGTCAAAATAATGCAGAAATGTCTATTATGTAATGCAATAACTCATTATGAACTACCTACACTAACATATGATCTTTTCTTGTATCACAGAGATTGAAAAAGCATATCTGCTCCAGTTCCCCATGTCATAATAAAATATATCCAATCACAAAAGTCAAACAGTAAGTATATAATAATTCGACTCACAAATACTGCTGCATAACACAACCATTCAAGCAAACATCTAACCATACACCACAATCCAAAATGTTTACTTCCATGGGTATGTTATGCTGCAGTGCTTGTTACTAAACTCTACAATCTTAATTGCATGACTTAGCCAAAACTTCACATACAAACTCTCCAAATGAAAAAAGTACACAAACTTTTGGGTTGTGGATATGTGATGGATGTTTGCTTCTATGAGTGTGTTATGCTGCAGTGGTTGTTGGCAGGGCCTAGAGTCTTGGGTGCATGGCCGTAGGCTTTCGGCCATGCACCCAAGACTCTAGGCCCTGGCCACAACCACCGCAGCATAACACAACCATAGAATCAAACATTTTGACTATGGTATGTGGGCTGCTTATAGGGTATATTCATTACAATCAATGCTCTACTAACAACCCAAAACCTACATCATACTAAAGTAAAATAGCTAGCAGTGCATTTATTATGTCCGCGGATAGCCGGGATGGCCGCGGACATAGAGAACACATCAGGGGCATCTACCACTTAAACAAATACAGCATTTAACCCATCTCTTACTCCCCCACCCTCCCCAAGCACTCCTACACAGCAACACACTCCCCAAAATTGTATTTTCCCCCGTTTGACGCCACGCTGTCCGTGGATCCAAGTTGGCGGGCGCCTCAAAACAATGTGACACCTCACGCTTCATCTCAGCCAATCAACGAACACGTTGCATGTCTGCGCGGACATGACACAAGCCGATTAGCCAATCGGTAAATGTGTCCGCGGAGCGGACATAGATATCACAACATTTTTTAGACCTACTTTTTGGTCGTTTTAAATAGCACTACTGGACGGATTTTCACCAAATTTACAAAAGCAAGCTTTTGGGACCAAGCCGCTGCTCCTGCCGCAAATTTGGTGAACATTCGTCCAGTGGTTTGAGCTGTAGGCGTGAGCAACGTTTTTCCCCATACACTAAGATGTTGGGACCTCCTCTATAACTTTGCCCCCACTGGAACAAACCTCACTAAACTTTGCAAAAATATTCAGAGTGGGCCATATACTTTTTTTGCAAAGTTTGGTGAGGATTGATCCAGGGGAAGCCAAGTTACAAGCCAATCAAAAAGTGCTCTTCCTATGGGATTAGCAACTTAACCATAACTACACGGCCACTACCGTGGGTCCATATATATATATATAATACATTGCTCACCATAATCTTATTTCTGATGTTTGTATCTCTTTAGATTCACATGGTATGCATAGGCCGACATCTAGTGGTAGTTGCAGAGCATTACATGGTTCGTTTTCGAAACTTGAAAAGGGACATCTACTGGGCGTGTCAGTAATACTATCCCTAGTGCAACGTCTACTGTACCCATGGTCCTTCGCGCGTTGAGGTCCCTCAGATTGTTTTGTTTCAGACATGAGACTGCATGAAGTGTAGCACGAGTACAGAAGTAATAAATCAGAAAATAGCGACAGAGTAAGAAACATCTATGCACCTTCGACTCTAGGAGGGGCGGAAGGGTGGGCACATGTGAATCTAAGCAGATACAAGCATGAGAAACCTGAAGGTGTTTCGCCCACTAGCACCCGGAGATCTGTCGTCCAGGTGGCCTGGAAACGGCCATCGTTATTGGATTAAGTTCCTGGGGGTGGACCAGTGGGGGAGGATCAACTGGGTGAGGGGTTTTCGGGAATGAGATACCAAGGGTTGAGACAATGTATCCCCTTCCCTGTAACACCTTTTCCCCATCCTCCCTTGTAGGATATTTAGACGCTCTAATCCCCCTCCCCCTCCCACACAAACACTTTCTTACACTGCAATAGACAACAAACTAACACCAGAGCCGTTTACCTGACATGTCTCAATAGATGGGTCAGGGAAAGTCAGGCAATTGGCAATAACCAGGCAACCCTGACGGCCCTTTAACTTCCCCAAAGCAATAAAAGGCAGAGCACAAACGCACACCTCTAGCAAGGCTGAATGCATGAGGAGACATCTAAACCAAACCGGCAGTTCCAAAGCAGAAGAAAGGTGGTGAGACTTGGAAGGATGACAAAGGGGGGAATTGCCCTTGCCCTTTTCAACTCAGACCCACAAAGCCTCAGAAAGGGAAAGCATAAAACCGGGAATTACAGCTGGCGTGCAGAGCAGCAGATGTCAGTGCTACACAGGGGCCACCTACTTTGATGAAACAGACGAAGAGGCAAGCTGACTACCATGGTACCATCTTTGACTCCAGAGAACAGAGAAGCCAATAGGTTCAGCAGAGCTGGCGAGTTAGAGGAAGCTGATAGCAAGCCGACCTGTGTTGAGCCCAAGGTTGTAAGTAGCAACGTTTTGAACGCAAGGAATACACAAGAGAAAGACCTTTTGTGTGTCTGTGTGTTTGAACTTTAAAGAAAGCCCAGTTGAGGTCCAGGTGCAGAGGGGTCCGGCACCACATGAGCGCTCATTCGAAAGACTCTGACCGGGACTGTTCTTTGAAGCTACAAGAACCAGAAGCCATAGGAATGGTTGGCGTGAAAGTGGTCCTACAAGGGTGACGTCAAATCCCCTGTACACTCGAAAGCCTATGACCCGTTGCCAGAGGAAAGCTAGGGGAAGGGAACCCCAGTTTCCAATAGGATTATGAATGATAGACTAAGGCAAGTGAGAACCCGACAGAGGGATGACGAAAGAAAGCAAGTAAGAGGCAAACCCATCTTTCTGATGTAAATTAGTAAAACATGAACTGTGGAAAAAATGCATAAACTGTGTTAAAGAACTCTGTAGTGAACCAGACGGAGGGAGGCCCATTTTTGCAAGGAGGATCCGAGCCCGGTGGAGGGAGATCCAAGGAGCGAAGAGCAACCGCCCAAGGTGCAAGAGTACCGAAGGAACTTTTGTCTGTTTGTTACTTTGAATCAGCAAGCCTTCTACGGCAAGAGAATTTTTCAAGAAAGAGACTTAGTTTCTGAAGGTTTTGATAGTGTCTAACTTGAACTGTGAACCTCGTGCTGACAAGGCCAAAGAGTGTGCTCTGCTGGAGAGTTGCGTCTTATCCCGTGCTTCAAGCGTGGGGAAGGGAGACCCAGCAATACCATCCCGATTTATCATTTTGTGAACACTTCTTTCTTTTTTGGTGAACATTATCCCACACACTTTTTGTAATTTAGTAGCAAGGTTTGGCAATAGGTTTTTCTCAGTATAGGCCCTTTTTTTGACAAGACGCCACTGGGACTGCCTTATTATTTGATGGTCTTAGATGGCTCCCATCTTAGATTTAGGTTTAGTTTAGGCGTTTATCCCTCCCATTATAAAGTTCAATAAACACCCTTGAACTGTGATCAGTTGTGTCCGTCTTTACTATTTCCACTATGAGTTCTTTAAACAAGCATCACAAATATGATCCCAGGGAGTAATGTATCCCTTCTGTGACTTGTGGATCTGCTTAAATCACATGCTATGCATACATTATCCAGCAGTACCTGGAGAAGAAGGTAGGTTCTGAGAAGGTACAGCGGCAAATAGATGTTTTAGCACTGCTGTCCCACCTGTGAATCTGCTTTAGAATGTGTTTCAATGGAGTAATGCTGAGTAAAGGTATGAATGGAACTAAAGTAGCTGCTTTGCAAATAGCGTCTAGGGGGACATTTGCAATAAATGCTATTGTAGCTCCTGAACCTCTGATAAGAGTGAACTCTTGGTGTGAAAGGTAGGGTCTTTTTTTATATAGTGAATAGCACAGCTGTATGCATTTGACTATCCATTTGGAGATGGCGTATTTTGAAATGTGATCACCTTCCCTACCATGTGCTATGGAAACAAAGAACTGGTCTATTTTCCTTAGAGGCTTTGTTTTGCTTATGTAGTACACGACTGCCCTATTTACATCTAATGAATGGAGGCTTTTCTCAGCTGAGTTAGATGGATTTTGGAAAACAGTAGGTAGTTCTGAATTGATAGACGTGTGTAAAGAAGGCATGGTATCAACAGTAAGACATACACAATTGGCCACAGTTGAAGGGTGTTTTATTGAACTTCAAAAAGGGTTTGAAAAACACCCATCTAATCTTAAATCTAAAGATGGGAGCAAGCTACGACCATCAAATAACAATGCAGTCCTAGTGGTGTCTTGTCAAAATAAAAGGGCATAGACTAACAAAAGCTATTGCCAATCCTTACCTCTAAACACAAGAAGTGTGGGAAACAATGTTATGTAAAGGAAATAAGTGTTCAACAAATGGTACTTCAGGATATTCATGCCCTTGGCCTCCCTTGCCCACATTTCCAGCATGGGACAAGGCGGCAGACAAGCTTGGTAAAATCTCTGGCTTCTTTAACAGGCGGGTGGTGTTCAAACATTAGCATCAGGGCCTTCTGTGCCCAAGTCTCTTTGCCTTTCAATGTCTCTTCTTTCACAGTGCCTGATGCGAGAAACAATACGTTCCTTTCCTCTTAGGATTATAAACATACTCAATTTCTCAGATGATTCCCTATTCACCTCGGATCCCCCTCAACCAGGCTCAGATCAGCTTCAACACAATGTTCAGTCAGTCTCCCTCCAGCGGGCTCGGACCAATTCAATTCAGTTTAACACAAATTTGCTTTAACCCAAAGCTTTCGATTGTTCTCCAGTGTTTTGGCTCGGACCAACTTTTATCTACTTCGTTTTCAAATTTCTTGGCAGTATCAACATTGAAGACTTTCGATTGTGCTCAGGATTTTGCTTGACACGCTGCAGGACCACTTCGATTCACAATCCTTTACCACTCTTTCACTTTGCCACATCTCAGTTGGATACCTTACAGAGACCTTCGAATGAGCACGCACATAGTGCCGGACCACTCTGTCAAAGGTATTGTATTTTTTTTTCAAAGTTCAATTATTCATCTGCTGTTCAATTCTACACATGTTGGTTATCACATGCGTTTCATACACTGTTTGCTTCAGCGCTCACCATACAATGTTGCCACTTGCAACCTTGGCTTCAACACAGACCGGTCTGGTATCGGCCTCCCCAACTCATCGGCTGTGTTGATTAAACTGGTGCTGCTTTGTTGTAGGAGCCAAGGATAGCACCAGAGCAGCAGGCGATTCACCCCGCCTTGATTATCGACACAGGAGGGGCCGGGTACCTCCGACACACAATGCAGGATTCTTCAGCCTTGTTTCCTTACGCTTTCTATTCTTGTGGTTTCGTGAAAGTAACGGTTCCATGTCAAAACGATCAATGGCACTTCCCTCCTCGTGATCCCCTTCTGTTTTGCCGTCTTTCTCCTCGTGTTACACTGCCATCTTGGAATTGCTCTTTCCACGTGTGCTTTGCCTTACTAAGTGTGCTCTTGTGCTTTGCTTTTTATCTGTGTGGGGAAGTCTAATGGAAGTCAGGTGAGCGTGATGGTCAGTAATTGCCTGATTTGCCTGACCATTGTATTAGGACAGGTTGGGTATACGGCTCGGGTGTTAGTCTGTTTTCTCTCGTAGCAAGCTGTCTGTGAGAAAGTGTTTGTGTTGTGAAAGGGGGGAATTGAGTTAATATGCATCCTACCAGGGAGGATAGGGTAAAGGTGTTAAAGACAAGGGGATGCCGCATCTCACCATCCCGTGTCCCACTCCCCGAAGACCCCTCACCCAGGTGATCCTCCCGCACTGGTCCACCCCCAAGAACGGGATCCAAAAGTGATAGCCATGTCCTGGCCACCTGGATGACAGATCCCTGGGGACTAGTGGGTGAGACACCTTGAGGTTTCTCACACATTGAACTTGAATATGAATTTTGGTGAAAACCTAGAATATGTTCCAAGGTGTCATTGTAGATTACAATGAAAGGGTCTTGTACAGATAATGCTTGTAGCTCAATTAATCATCTTATCGGGGAGATGACTACCAGAAAGGCAGTTTTGTAGGTTGTGTGTTTTAGGCTAGTCTTGTGCATAGGCTCAAAGGGCGGACCCATGATCTTCGAGAGTACAACATTAAGGTCCCAAATAGGTGGAGGGTTAGAAATGGGAGGGTACAGTTCCTTTACTCCCTCCATAAAAGCCCTGATAACAGGAACTTTCCACCAAGATGAACAAGTTACTTTCTTACCTGGTAATGTTCTTTCGATGGGATGTTCCGATGACGTATTCCACATCTATGACAGGTAATCAGCACAGCTGTGGTGATTACCTGTCATAGATGTGGAATACGTCGGAGGAACCAATCCCTTCGAAACATTATTTTGTGAAGTGGTGTACGCAGACAGGGCCGCTAAGTGTACCTTGATGGAGTTAAATACTAGGCCAGAGTATAGTAGGTAAAGCATCTAGTGTAGAATGTTGGATGGTATTGATATTGATACTTTATTTCTATCGCGCTCGTACACAAATGTTGGTGAACATTCAATTGGATTTAAGGATTGTGATCTGCACCATACCACAAACCCTTTCCACTTGTTGAAGTAGCAGTGTCTGGTGTTGGGTTTCTGTGCCTCCTTGAGGATATCCATACACCTTTGAGGAAGGTTTAAGTGCCCAAACTCTATAACTTGAGGAGCCAGGCTGCCAAGTATATAGACTGAGGATGTGGATGTAGTGTTCTCCCGTCGTACTGGGACGGCATGTTGGGGGGGCACGGACGTTTTATTGGTTTGCACATAGCCAGTTTGAGCAGGTGTGGAAAACATGGTTGTCTTGCCCACATTGGAGTTCTAAGGATTGGCGTGGCTTGTTCCTGGTGCATCTTGTGCACTATCCTGCTCAGGAGTGGTGTTGGTGGAAAAGCGTATGCAAATTTCAAACTCATCCACAGGGTGCTTGCCTTGGATCTTTGTTGGGGACACCTGGATGCGAAGTCTGGGCATTGTGCATTTTGGCTTGTGACGAACAAGTCTAAAGGAGGATATCGCCCCCCAGGGAGAGCATCGAGTTCCCCTGGAACGTGTTGAGAGACTAGGAACATGCTCCGCTTGAGTGCTCATTTCCACATTTTTTGGCATAGCTTGGACAGACTTGGAGCATGTGTGCCTCCCTGCTTGTTTAGGTAAAACATGGCAGTAGTGCGGTTTGTGAGGACTTGCACTGTTTGATCTACTAGAGGTTTCTGAAGGTTTATGCGGTTTTGGGCTGTGGTGTGTATCCACCGGCCATAAGCTGTGTGGTAAAGGTAATGAGTTCCCCATGCGGAGAGTGAGGCGTTGTTAGTTAGTATCCCTTTAACTGGTGGATTGCGAAAGGGCTTTGCTTTTAGCAGATTGTCTTTTGACCACCAGCAAAGAACTTGTACTAGGTTTAGCAAAACAATCACTAGATCGTCCCATTTACCGCTTGCCTGAGACCATTGTTTTGCTAACCACTCTTGCATTGGGCGCATGTGCAGCCGCGCTTGAGGAACTAGGTAAATGCATAAGGCCGTCATCCCAAGCAGGCGCATTGCCTTGTGTACGGTTATCTGGCGACCGGCTCCATAGTGAGTTACTTGCAACAGCATGTTTTGTACCCTTTTGATGGGAAGATTAGCTCTACTTTTGTCTTTACGATTGTTCACAGGAATAATTTTGTTTGGCTGGGTATGAGGCTTGATTTTTTCTCAATGATTGAGAATCCCATTTGGAACAGAAGGTTGATTGTTGTTTGGGTGTTGAATTTGCAAATTTGAGGAGACTCCCCTGTTATTAGCAAGACGTCTATATAAGGGTACAGTGGGATTGGCTCTCTATGTAGGTGTGCCGCTACGACCGCTCGTACCTTGGTGAATACCCCTGGAGCTGAGGCTATGCCGAAGGGGAGCACTTTGAATTGGTAGTGTTCTCCCTCTATTTTTTTAAGCGAAGATTTTCTGTGCGCTGGGAACATGAAAGTATGCATCTTTCATATCCAATGTTGCCATGTAATCCCCCTGTTTTAAGAGAGGAATGACCTCCTGCAGCGTTCTCATGCAATATTTCTGTGGCTTGACAGGTACTGGGCGCATTGTTAAGTCTTTCTTTGGCACAAGGAAGTATGTTGAACAAATCCCCTTGTTTACCTGGTTTGCCGGACGATTTGTATGGCGTCCTTCTCTAGTAGGGTTTTTACCTCTTCTAGTAATAAGCGCCTTTCCTCTGGTGTCATTTTTCTGTGTCTTGGCAAGTGGATGGATGGTTTCTGTAGAAGCTCTATACAATATCTGCCTGCCACGGTGGATAACACCCACTTGTTGAAAAGCGATTCTTGTTCCATGCGTGGGTGAATTGTGAGATGCAACATCCTACCAGACTAGCATGGGAGGAGATCTGGAGCGGGGCATCATTGCTTGGGTGGGGCGAAGCCTCTGGTGGAAGCAGCTCTACCTCTGCTCCTGGACCTTTTGTAGCCTCTTTGAAAACTGGATGAAGACTGTCCCTGAGAGGTGCCCCATGATGGTGACTGGCAACCCTGACTGTAATTGGAGGAACGCTGTGGGCCCTCCCAAGGAAAGAATTGCTTTATGATAAAAGGAATGTTGTCAGAGAAATTTGAAGGTGTCATATTCCTCTGACACTCTTAAAAGCACCCTCAAATGTCTTACCGAACAGGGCATATGGCTCAATGGACATGTTTAATAGCTTAGCCTACGTTTTCAACTTAAACCATGACTGCCTCAGCCAGGTATGAGGTTTAATTAACATGCCTTCAGCTATGATGCAGCCTGCACTGTCGGTGGCATCTAAGTAGTTTTTAAGATGCTGTTGGCCACTTGCTTTCCCTCTAATACTGTCTTTAGGAGTTGTGACTTTAGAGGTTCTGGAATGGCTTCAATTTGCTGTTCCAGCTGATCCCACTTGTGGCAACCATAGCTAGCCAGTAGTGTGGTATTGTTGGCTATTCTAGTGTGGTAGGCAGCTGAGGATGCCACCTTTCTGCCAAAGGTATAGATTTTCTTGCTTTCTTGCAGAGGCTAGAGGTGTGCCTGCTCGTGTCCTTGTTCTGGTGACAACTAAGGAATCGGGTCAGTTGACCCCTGATGTACAGAGGGTCTGTAGGGACCAGTCTAAACACCTTCTCGGTGCAGGGGTAGACCGCTCTGGTATCAATTTTAAATTTCTCGGCGGCTCTAAGGAGCAGCTCATTATACTGGAGCTGATTGCCAATTGGTGAATCAGCCACTGGCTGATCTGGATTATCTGAAGACAGGATGACGTAGATTTCCTCATCATCATAATACTGGTCCTGAACATACTTATCTCCCTGGTCCCCCAGTGGGAACTAGGATCTTGCGAACCTAACGGGTCTACAATGTAGATATCCTGAGATTAAGGAGTGAGGGGTGTCCAAACGAGGCCCCTTATCAGGTGGTTCACCCCTGGGTGCCCCTCCCTTCTGTATTAATCTATCTAAATTCTTCAGGGTGTCAATCCACAAAATCCACAAGACAGGAAATCCTCCTCATGACCCTATCAAAACTCTTTAGGGTCCATACAGTTGATTTGGGAAAGGCTGAGGAGATGGGAGTGTCATGCAAAGGTGTAGGTTCCTTGTGACGTAGGGCCCGTGAAAGGGTAGCTTTGGAGGGAACGTAGCTGCTATCTTGGGAGGTAGAGGGCTGGGAAGGTAAGGGCATCGAAGATTTGGGTGTCTTGGATGTTTTGGACTGTAAAAGCATGACCGGGACATGGCTTTTAATGAGTTCTCATTTTGGACATGTTCGAAGGGGGCGTCAAAACTCTTTGACGCCTGCACTTGGCACGAGAAAGAAGAGCCTTTATTGGCGCAGTGTCTGAAACGGGCCTGGTCGGTGCCTGTTTAGGAGACCTGACGTGCAGCAAACACAAATGCGATAGCCCAGAGGACAGGGGTGACTTGGAGGACCTCTTCTTAGATACTGTGTGGCCAGGATCGGTCGACGATGTCGACTTTTGGCCGTGGGGTGTGTGTTTAGTGTAGCGTGAGGTGTGAGAGCCTTTGCAGCCAGTTGACTTCTCTATCACAGGACCGCTGGCCTGCTTGCTGGAGTCGGGGGCTCGCACATGGGATTCTTTCAGAGCCTGATCACCGTCAGCGTCACTTAGGAAGTCGATGCTTCCTTCACTGGTTTGTCCGCCACGCATGGCGTGGCCGGCCCAACATTTGGTTTGCCAGTCCTTCAAGGTTTTTGGGCAGAAAAGTTTGCAGGGCTTGCAAGTATTTTCGGGGTGATCCCTTGGCACACAGTGATTGCACACTTGTTTTTATTTGTATTTTGTATTTATTATTTGCTTGTTAGGCGCTTATAAAGCAAATAAATTTGGTTTCAAAATACCGACAGGGCAACAGGGAGGGAGCATGGGATTGCAGTACAATTAAAATATAGTGTGGGAAGGGACGGCCGAACCTACTATGCCTTGTGAACATTCAGAACGTGCAAGTGCAGCAAGGAAGAGGGCAGTGGGGTAAGAGCTGCACTGTTCGTGCTTGAGGGTGAGCCACAGATGAAGTGCAAGCTATATTAAGTGCTATGCGCCCAGGAGCCGCATTGGGTGGAAAAGTGCAAGTCTCCAGTGCAGAGGGTGCGCCAAGGCAAGTGCTGAGGATAGACAGAAGCTGGGGAGATTGGGTGTGAGTGGTCAGGGGCCATGGGGATGCATAAGGTTCCAAGACACCAATCACGGCAACTGTGAGATTAACAAGACTTTGTGCGTGTCTTTTACAGGGGTATTTCCTGTTGCAGGATGGGCAGAACGTATATGGTGCATTCTCCATTGCGAGAAGAAAAGGCAGCGCAGCGATGAAAGGGAAGATAAGGGGTCAGGAGAGGCATTCTCTAACAGCGAAAATGTGTAAGAACCTCCCCCCACTCTCCCTACTGTAATTGTGCTGAGGCCCGCTGAGGCCTGTGTAGGCCGCAGTCTTTGTTCATCGAGGCGGTTAAAGCGGCATTGACGATGGAGCCATCCATCGCGTGACATTGAAGCAGTTGGTAGTGCGGCGGCGATGGGCAGTTATATAAAGTTTATGAAGAAAGTCTAAAATTAAAGTTGGTCTAATTAGAGGTGTTAGCCAGAAGAACTCTGCAAACTCTCGACCGACCACGATGGTGGAAAAGAACTTATCTGCGTTTCCTCGACGCTTGATAGGGGGGTCCCAAACATATATTTTTCTACATAGACTGAATGGGCATGAATTTTGCGCACGGCTACAGCCCAAACGGCTGGACGGATTTTGACCAATGTTGCTGCAGGAGCGGGGGCTTGGTTCCGAAAGCATGCTTTTGTGCGTTTGGTGGAAATCCAACCAGTACTTTTGTTGCAAAGAACTGCAATGTACGTCTCAAAAAATGTGTGATATCTGGCTCCGCTGACCCATTTCCCTGTCCGCTCCGCGGACAAAGGTCTCATTGGCTTGCAGTATGGCGTGATGTAGGCGAACACTGGACGCGGCCGGTGGTTGGCTGGAGGGAAGCGTGCTATGCGTCAAAATTTTTGGGAAACACCGCCATGGTGTATCGGAGGACAGTGCGGTGCTGAAAGGGACTGACAAACATACTTTACGCCATGTGGTGGTGGGAAGAAGGGATGGAAAGGGTCATGGAGTGAGAAGTGGTTCATCTGAGTTATGTGATTATTAGGTGGGCAAAGACGTTGGTGTGCCTGGAGTATCCGTGCCAACAGCAGCAATTCACGGGTCCCTGTACAGCCGACTACCATGTATACTGAATGCAGGCAGCCTTCGTTAGGCAAGAATGCTGGTGCAGCGCCCTATTACCATGGAAGAGGGTAGGGTTGAAGTGCATCTTCAATGTCCTGGATACTGCAGTGTGTGGAATGGGTGCAACATTGAAATAGTGTGTGTATAGAAGTGGATAGGGGTGAACTGCATAGTTCATAGGATTGGATAGTGACCATTGCACAGAGTGATGACTACTGTACTGCAATATGAAGTATTGCTTTTGTGCACTGAATTAAGTGCTGGGAGCAGGGCCACTGTTGCGAGAAAAAAGAACAAGTTACTTCTTACCTTGTAACGTTCTTACCTTGTAACGTTCTTTCGATGGGATGTTCCTCTGACGTATTCCTTATCTTGATAGATTACATCCCAGCTTGCTGGCCTCGGAAATATTTTCAGTAGCGGGCACTGCGCGTTGACGTTCCTCGAGCTGGTGTCCCTCGACAGCCTTCGTCTCGGCGCCGACGTCATTGTGCATATAGACTTGCGCAGCGACCGTTGCTCAGTTCCATTTTGAAGCTTGAAATTAGCTGTGCATGAATTGGTTATTAACCTTGAAGGAGCGTAAACTGCAAGGGAAGTTTTAGTGCAGGGATAGATGGGAGGGGCGATAAGGAATACGTCGGAGGAACATCCCATCGAAAGAACATTACAAGGTAAGAAGTAACTTGTTCTTCGAAAGGATTGTGTCCTCCGACGTATTCCTTATCTTGATAGACTCCCATAGCAGTGGTGTGAAAGAGGAGGTGTGTGTAAAATTGGAATATTCCCCTTTAAGAATTAACAGAATGTAACACAGCTTTGCCAAATCTTAACTCCTGGCTAGAGGAGGAATCCAAACTATAGAATTTTGTAAAGATATGTCCCGAATCGGTACCCCTCTTTGGAGAGCCGAAGAGGCTGCAATACCCCTGGTTGAATGAGCCCTAAGGTGTTGAGGGGGCTCTTTCACTGCCAATGTGTAGCATTCTAGAATGGCTAAAATAATCCATCTTGAAATGGTCTGTTTTGTGATTGGCAATCCTAATTTGTGTCCTGCATAACCTACAAAAAGTTGGTCTGCTTGCCTTATTCTAGCAAGTCTGTTGATATAAAAACTCAAGGCACGCCTTGGATCCAGCCTATGTAGCCTCTCTTCCTCTTTCCCAGGATGGGGAGGAGGATAGAATGAAGGTAAGGTTATTTTCTGAGTGATGTGGAACTCAAAGACCACCTTTGGGAGGAAATTAGGCTTCACTTGTAAAAGAACTTTGTCTTTGTGAAAAATTGTATGAGGAGGTTTGCAAGATAGAGCTTGTAATTCGCTCACTCTTCTGGCAGATGTTAGAGCCACTAGGAAGACTGTTTTAAGGGTGAGAAATCTTAATGAACAAGAATGGAGTGGTTCAAAAGGAGTACCCATCAGAAAATTTAAGACTAGATTTAAGTCCCACCAGGGAACTTGGAACGGCCTTGGGGGATAGACATTAGTTAACCCTTTCAGAAATTGGATTACTAGAGGTAATTTGAAATATGATGGCTCCTCCGCAGTGTGCTTAAAGATTGACAGCGCTGCGAGATAGCCCTTGATCGTACCAACTTGAAGACCTGAATTCACCAAATAGAGCAAAAAAGATAACACTATTGGTGTACTACATGAAAAGGGTTTGATATTCCTTTCTCTACACCAGCTGCAAAATCTGTTCCAACGGCAGCGGTATAAAGTCTTTGTTGTCCATGACGTCATCGGGGAGGTCCCAATCCTTGTATCTCAACCTTTCAGAAACCAAGCGTGAAGGTTGAGGGTTCAGATGTCTGGATAGAGAACCTGACCTCCCTTGTGCGAGAGAAGATCCTCTCTTTGCGGAAGACAAATCAGAGGGCAGATGGACATGTCCAGAAGGTCCGGGTACCACATTCTCCTGGCCCAATCCGGGGCAATTAGGATTATAGTCTTCCGGAATCTTCTCAACCTCCTGATCATCTGAGGAATGACAGGGACTGGAGGAAACGCGTATAGAAGTGAAAACTCCCAGTCTACTACGAACGCATCCCCTAGAGCTCCTCTCGGGGGAAATTCCCTTGAACAAAACTGATCGCACTTCCTGTTGATACTGGTGGCAAACAGATTCACTTTAGAGGTCCCCCAAAGGGCAAAGATCTCTTGAAGAACTTCCTGAGCTAGCTCCCACTCGTGGGAGACTGCTCTGCCTGCTCAGAGCGTCCGCTGTCAAGTTCTTCTCTCCGGCTAAGTGAACTGCTGATAGAGAGATTCCTTCTTGAATTGCCCAAAACCAGAACTGCATCGCCTCTCTGCAAAGTGGCAGTGATCCTACGCCGCCTCTTTTGTTGAGGTAGTGCATGGCCACTGTGTTGTCCGTCATTATTAGGACATTTTTCCCCTGTACAGATGGCAGAAAAAGCCTTCAGCGCTAGTCTGATTGCTCTCAGCTCCAACAGGTTGATGTGTAGTCTGGACTCCGATGGAGAACAATGACCGCTGATGGTCAAGTCGTTGGCATGGGCTCCCCACCCGGTTAGTGAGGCATCCGTGACTACTGTTATCTCCGGCCATGGTTGCCAAAAGTGTTCTCCTTTCAATATGCTCTCCTGACAGGCCCACCACTGAAGGTCTCGAGCCCCTCTGTCCGGGACTTGAAGGAGATCTGACATTCTTCCTGAGAATTGCAACCATTGGGTTCTTAGTGCCCACTGGAAGGATCTCATTCTCAGGCGAGCCTCTGGCACTATGAAGATGGAGGATGCCATGAGGCTTAGCAACCTCAAAAAGTGGAAGGCTGGTAGACGTTGGGCATTTTGAAACTTGGTGACCATCTGTAGAATATCTTGAGCCCTCACCTCTTGGGTCAAGGCTTCCCCCATGGAAGTGTCCAGGACTGCTCCAATGAACTGGAGTCTCTGTGATGGTATCATCTGAGACTTCTTTAAGTTGAGGGAGAAGTCCAGATTGTGAAGGAAGTGGCAGACATAATCTAGCTGGATCTGAGCTTGTTCCGAAGATACTGCTCTGATCAACCAGTCGTCTAGGTAGGGGTAGACGTGGATCCCTTCCCTCCTTAGGTTTCCCATCCTTAGATTCCGAGGCCCACGAAGTGCGGAAAAACAGAACTGAGCAACGGTCGCTGCGCGAGTCTATTTATACGCACAATGACGTCGGCGCCGAGACGGAGGCTGTCGAGAGACACCAGCTCGAGGAACGTCGACGTGCAGCGCCCTCTACAGAAAAAATTTCCGAGGCCAGCAAGCTGGGATGTAATCTATCAAGATAAGGAATACTTCGGAGGACACAATCCCTTCGAAAATTGGTTTGGTTGGCAGTAAAACCATACTATGTGAATGAAAGTCGGCAGGGGTGCTGGAGGCTATGTTATGTTAGTATATTCTGCTAACTGTTGTAAGTTTCCATGCATAGCTGTATTACGGCACGAGTGTGGTACTTGGTCACATGTTGCCATGCATGGCTGCATTACGCTGCGGTGGGTGTGGGCAAGGCCTAGACTATTGGATGCATGGCCAAAGGCCGTAGGCCATGCACCCAATAGTCTAGGCCTTGCCCACACCCACCGTAGCAATGCAGTTTAGACCACATCTCTCAGAGGGTGGTCACCTTTACAGAATGGTTGTGGAGCACGTTTTAGACTTGATAGAGCACCAGAAGTCAGATGATATGCATATATTTCTGGTTGGTTTGGTTGGCAGTAACACCATCCTATGTGAATGAAAGTGGGTAAGGGTGCCAGAGGCTGTGGTACATGTGTGGAAGTTGGTGAAATGTTGCCATGCATGGCTGGATTACGTTACGGTGGCGGTGACCGAGGCCTAAAATATTGGGTGCATTGCCAAAGGCTGTTGGCCGTAGGTCATGCACCCAAAAGCCAAGGCCTTCACCACACCCACCGCAACAATGCAGTTTTGACTGCATCTCTCAGAGGGTGGTCACCTTTACAGAATGGTTGTGGAGCACATTTTACTCTTCATAGAGCACCAGAAGTGAGCGGACCTGCATATATTGTTGGTTCCAGGGGTGTGGTATTGTTAAAATATCCTACAGTTTTCGGTGTATGGCTGGAGATTGTGCAGTAAAAAGTCCTGCAGTGTGCCCACTGGGTGCAGTGTTGGAACACTGTCAGTATAGAAGAGGGTAGGGTTGAAGTGAATCTTCTATTTGCTTGGATACTCTGGTTTGTTAAGCTTCCTGGGAGTGGCCCAATGTTGTGAAGATTGTGTGGTTTGGTTGGCAATGACAATACTTTGTGAATGGAAGTGGGTAGGTTTGGCAGAGGCAGTGGTATGTTTTTGGATTCTTCTAACTGTTATATGTTTTCAGGGGGCTTGGCTACATGGCCGTGTGAGTAGACGTGTTCTTGGACGGCTCCCGCAACGCCGACATTGATCCTTGGATATGAACGTGCTTCACTTTTGCCACATGTGCCTGCCGCACACCTATGGATGCATGAACACCGGGGGCACGAATGGAGCGCAATGAGGGCCCGATCCGCGGCATGACGGCATGGAATGGATACTGGAATGTTTGGGGAGCCCGAGTCTGAGGGCTGAACAAAATGGCAGATGGTGAACAAAGGGCCATATAAACTGACCGCTGTGTCGCGGGAGAGGTGGCAGGCGAGGCGCAGCGGAGACCGAGCCCGTTGTGCCCTGGCGGAACAAGTGGAGCCCGGCGTGTGTGCCAGCAAAGGGGTACCTCTGCTGAAGGGATGAGACCCTGCCAAGTCGGGATGTTGGCGCTGGGGGCAACGGAGCATGGAGGTGCAGTGTGAGGGCACGGGCAGCACTGTACACGGCCCTCTCCAAGAGCGGAACAAGTAGCCTAAGGACACCCCTGACATGGCCCGGCCGGGCCCTAACACTAATAGCAGCCTAAACTTTACTAAGTCCAGGGGCCACAAGTGGTGGGGCTTGCCCGCACTTCTTTGTCACAACATGATGACCAATAAACCCTTAAGAACAAAGGGCAAGCAACCCATGCTCGACGAATACGCCAGATCATCGCCGGGCGCATAAAGAGCCAGGAGCAAGGACAATACCCCTGTTGGGGGCACAGCCGCTATGGGCACGAACCAGGAGATCCTAGCTGCGATTGCTGATCTGAAATTGGCCTGGGAGACCAAACTGGGACTGGCCATGACCGAATTGAAAGCGGCACTAGAGCTCAAAGTCGGGGCGGTGCAGGAGGAGGTGAATCTTCTTCAGCAAGATGTCAGGTCGCTGGCGGAACGCACGGGGAACCTAGAAAAAGAGGTGGCCCCAAACACAGCGGACTGCGCAACCCATAAATCAGACCTCCACGCCCTAGTACAACGTGTGGGGAACCTGGAAAGTAGGGCAGAGGAGGCAGAAGGACGCGCCCGGTGGAATTATATCTGTATCGTTGGTTTGCCGGAAGGAGCCGAGGGACCCAACCCCACGGAGTTCATTGAATCTATGTTGCTGCAGGAGATAACCAGTGGAGAGTTGTCCCAGGGATTTGCGGTGGAAAGGGCGCACAGGGCCCTGATGAGGAGGCCGCCTCAGGGGAACCCCCTTAGGCCGGTGATCGCTAAGTTCCTGAACTACCGTGATCACGAAACAATACTTGAACACTTTCGGAAGGGCGGAACAATACAAAGGGGGTCGGCAAACATTACCGCATACCCGGATTACACCTTGCAGGTGCAGTGCAGACGCATAAACTTTGGGACTGTGAAAAGAAGAATGCGTGAAGCAGGCCACAAGTATATGCTGCTCTACCCGGCAAAACTGATGGTGTTCCACAAGAACAGAACTTTGTTTTTCAAAACCCCGGAGGACGCTATGGGATGGCTGGACACGCAGAGTTGCCCCCCAAGAATCGGGTATCCAGACAGGAGAAGGAGAAGATAAGTAACAGATGTCTACGGCACCTAGGGTGTCACAGCCAAAGACAATGGGACTTGAATATAGTATGAGACATTGCCTATGGGCGGGTGTTGCTAAGGCCATACAAATATGCATGATCCGTAGGCACCGAGAAACTTTGATAATAGTGCAGGAGCCTTAAAGAGCCTGCCCTCACACCCCCACAACAAGAAGTTTAGTTAGGTCACCGGTAGTCCGGTGACACCCTGCCGGGTACCTGGCCTTGGCATTCCGAGGCAGGACCAAACGCGGGGGAGCCTGAGATCCAGGGATGGAGCTGGGCACGTGTTGGGGTTGGGCAGGGTGGGGGGAGGGAAGGGGTTGTGTGCAGTGGTTTAAAGGGGGAAAGGGGGGGGAGTTGGTTGGAAGTGGGAAGGGAACGAGCCAAATTTTGTGCCATATCAGGCAGGAGGGGAAACTAGGAGGAGAGGAGGGGTACTTCATAAATGGCGTTGGGTAGCCTTAGAGTGGTCACCTGGAATGTTAGGGGCCTCAATAGCTATCTGAAGCGTAACAAAGTAATGATGTACCTGAGAAGGATGAGGATTGACATAGCACTATTACAAGAAACACACCTTACTAGGGAGAAGCTGTAGGTGGTCAAGAGAAAGTGGAGAGGGAGCGTTACGGGAGCCACATACTCCGCTTATGCAAGGGGAGTTATCATATTGGTGGCACCGCATGTACTATTTCAACTGATTCAATCTACGGGGAACCCGGAAGGCAGAATGATGGTAGTGCGGGGGATGTTAGAAAACCGAGAAGTGAGCATTATAAACGTATACGCCCCTAACCAGGATACAGCGGCCTATTTTAGAACTCTATATGGCAAAATTAGCCCCCAACTGGGTAGCACGATCCTGTGGGGAGGGGACTTTAACTGTACACTGAATCCTAAAGTGGACAGATCAGATGGTAAACTAGACAAACACCCCGGCCGCAAAGGCGTTACAGGCCCTGCTGAGAGATTTTGGACTCGAAGACGTCTGGAGGCAGCTGCACCCAGCGGACAGGCAGTACTCCCACTACGCAGCACCACATGATCTGCACACAAGGCTGGATTATGTGTTTGCTTCTGCTGAGTTAGTAGGAGAAATGATGGCCGCGGAATATAAGGCCAGAGTGCTCTCGGACCACTCTCCCTTGGTCCTGAAGTGGCGACACCAACCCCCTAGAGCGCAAATCCCAACGTGGAAGCTTAGAGCTCAGGCCCTGCAGGACTCGGGATTCCAGGAAGACCTGAGGAAGGCGATCATTGAGTACTTCGATATTAATACCGGAAGCGTCAAATCTGTGGGAACCGTATGGGAGGCATTCAAAGTTGTAGTGCGGGGCATAGCTATATCAAAATCCAGAGAGCTCCAGGGGGGGTATAGAACAGGAGTTGCAGGAAACGGAAGACATAATGCGTAAAGGGGGCACCTCTCGGGAGGATGGGGAAAGGATGAGACTGCTTCAACTAGCCAGCAGTGAATACTGGGATAGACTATGCAAGTTGAGCTACAAGAAATATATCGAAAGACAGCATGCAGGGGGAGACAAGCCGGCAGACTGCTGGCTTGGTTATATAAAAATGAAACATCACAACCAGTGATCAGGGAAATTAGGGGGGACGAAGGCCAGATCTGGGATACCCAAGAGGGAGTAAACGAAGAGTTCCTTAGATACTATAAACATCTGTATGAGGACACAGGGGAAGAAAGGGACCAAGAGATCCAGGACACACTAGAAGACATAGGCTTGCCCACTTTAGACTATCTGGAACGGGCAGACCTGGATGCTCCAATCACCTCGGATAAACTAGAGACAGTGATGCGGCACCTTCCCACATGCAAAGCTCCGGGGTCGGACGGGCTCCCCAGCGAATTCTACAAAACATATAAGCAAGAGCTGCTTCCCCCCGCTGCTGGCCATGCTTAATGAGGCGTTAGATCGTGGTAGGTTGCCGGAGTCCCTACGGGAGGCGGTGATCATTCCGCTCTTAAAACCAGGTAAGCCAAGCACAGAATGTGGGTCATACAGACCCCTATCGATGCTTAATCAGGACAGCAAAATCCTTACAGCAGTGCTGGCAAATAGGCTCAAGCGAGTCATTGGTAGACTTATACACCCCGACCAAACGGGATACGTCCCTGGTAGGAATATAACTGACAACCATCGGAGACTCCACCACATTATTGATCAAACGGAGAAGGACCCTGGCGAATTGGCAATCGTTTCGCTGGATGCAGTGAAGGCCTTCAACGAGTGAGATGGCCTTGGCTGCTAGCGACTCTGAGAGAATATGGAATGGGGCTGGGGTACCTTAGGTGGGTTAAAATGTTATATAGATCCCCAATCGCAAGGGTCAAAACGGGTGCTACTATCTCAGACAAATGGCAACTTAGCAGGGGCACTAGACAGGGCTGCCCTTGGTCGCCTATGCTATATATCCTAGCATTGGAGCCATTGGCAGTATGCCTCAGACAACAATATGGGGAGATAGGGATCCGTACTGCCGGAGGTACACACCTTATATCACTGTATGTATGCCGATGATATACTTTTATATCTGCGCTTCCCAGAGGAGAACCTACAATATGTCCTGGACGGGATGGAACGATACGCTACTCTCTCGGCATAGCAGTGAAACCCAAGAAATCCATCTTGTTCCCCCTGGGGAGATATAGACATGCCCTACTATGGAGCGTACCGGTACTGCCAATACCCTGGCATGGACATTTACCACACGATAGGAGAAGAACACAAACACAACACGGAAAAGGCAGTTGAATGCATCAAAAACAGCATGGGATTTTGTTCCAGACTACCCCTGGCCATGATGGGGAGAGCGGCTCCGATTAAGATGGTAGTCCTGTCCAGACTGTTACACTTTTTTGTAAATATCCCATATGTGATCCCCAAGTGCTTCTTTGCCAGACTCCACAGCTTGTGCAGGGGTTTAATATGGCATAATTCCAGGAATAGGGTGGCCCTCTGTAAACTACAGAACTCGTGTGACAGGGGTGGTATAAACCTGCCGAATTTTGAGTTGTATTACTTGGCGGGACAGCTGTAATATGTGGCCAGGTGGTTGTCTGAAGAAGAAACGGCTGAAGCTAGGCTGTGATGTAAGGATCGTGCTCCCTACTTCCTCAGAGAGACCGTGTGGTTACCTAAAGCAAATGTATTAGGAATGGCGAGGCTGCTGGTGCTTGGCTGGGAGGTGTGGCATAGAGCATGGCAGACTGTGGGATGCCCAGCCCCGCTCTCCACGCAGGTACCGCTAGCGGCGTTATGCGGAGGACACTCCCAAATGATAAAAGGGGTCCGCAGATACTGGGAACCGATGGGACTGGCTACCCTTGGAGACATATGGCAGGAGGGGAAGGCATTAGACTTTCAGAGGCAAATTGAGGACACCGGAGAGCACAGGGGCCAACACATTACCTATACCAGATAGCCCCCCTAATAGCATGGAGACAACTGGAGGCCTCAATGGCGGGTCCATCCCTGACCGACCATAGCAATGATGACACGGAAGAGATAATGGCAGCAGACACGCCTGAAGACGAACGGGCTGATGACATGGACACAGGGGCTCCAGTTAAAGGGGTGGGAGGGGTGAGGACAGTAGAGTGTATTCTGTAATGTAACGTTGTGAAACTAAACACGGAAGTCCTAATTGTTTGTAATGTTTGCAGTGTTGTTATAAAATAATAGAAATCTTTAAAAAAAAAAAAACTGTAATATGTTTCCATGCATCGCTGTGTTATGGTGCTGGGGTTGGGTAGAAGTGCCGCTGACTAGGTTACGATTGTGGTTTCTGCCCACATGTTCGCATGCATGGCTCCATTATGTTGTGCTGGGTGTGGGCACGCAGTAGACTGTTGAGTGCATGGTCAAAGGCGTGATGGGTGCCACTCTGGATGATTTTGGATGCTGAAATCGTGGACTCTTTTCAAGACCTTTGTACTGGAGGTGCTTTGGTGCACACACGCAACGTGTACTCAGTGTGTTCAACTGTAAATAGAGAGGGCTGTACAGAAATTATAGTGTTGGATGCACAGTGGAGAGGGGAGAAGGACTGTCCCTGCTTTACTGGGGTGTAGCCCTTGCTGTAGCTGGGAAAGTGCATGTGCCACATCCTGCCATTCTGAGCATGGTGGGCATGCAAATGGAACTGTAGGGATTATGGAATCAGGTGTCAAGGGTGTGGTTCACAGAAGGGGGCGGTACTACTTTTTCCCAATACTCTCTGTATAATGAGGTTGGTAGAGATGGAGAGACGCACAGTGCTGATCGTGGGTGATAACTGTGTACAAGATCTGCACAGGTATGCCGTGCACAGAGGCCTTGTTGCTAATTTCAGGTTGGAAGGAGTGGATGCTTTGTGGGCCAGTCTCCATGCGTGCAGTTTCGGCAAGATGGTTCGCCTTCGCATATATGTGGCCTGTGTGGCTACTTTTCACGTTGTTGTGGTGCATTATGGAGGTCTACATTTGGGTTACATGTCGTGTGGACGTTTGGTCCGTCACCTGAAGAAGTTGATGAATGCAGTGATGCAGATTTTTCCCACTGCCAATGTCGTTTTCTCAACCGTCCCACCAAGAGGAGTATGGGACCATGCAGGTGTAATTTGTCGCCAGCCAGAGCTCGGAAGGTGTCTTATAAACAGAAGCATGTCTGCATTTATGTGCACTGATGGAATGTTCTCCACCCACTAGGAGAGCATGAAGTTGCAAAATATACACTGCTTCCATGCAAATGGCATTTCTTTGAACGCCATTGGCAATAGGATTTTCTTTTAGACTGTGCAAAAAGCATGGACCATAATTCGGTAAGAATTGAAGGAGGAGAAGGAAACAGAAACTCGTACAAAGAGAAAAAACTAAAAACGTTGTTTGCAAGCACCTAAAAAAAAAAACACGAAAACAAAAGACAAAAAATTATTATATTCAGAGGGACCACTAAAGACCCAATCCCCTACCCTGTTTCACACTCCCCACACCCCCCTTCCTAGGACGAAAACTCTGCGGATTCTGCGGTAGTTTCAGGATTACACGTGCCACATCCAGTCATTTTCAGGATGGCAACCATCCAAATGAGACTGTGGAGGCTAAGGCATTGCTCAGTAAGGTTTCTGGTTGTGGTGTGTATGCAAAAACTGTGGCAGAAGGTCTCTTTGTATAGAGAAGTGCAGAAGGCTATGGTGGAGGTGTGCAAGTTAAGGAGGAGGCATCCTGTATGTATACATGTACTGTATGTACTTGTTTGAAGTTGCTAACATGCATTCAGTGCTGCTTTTGTGCAATAATTTATTTAATGTTTGTAGTAAGTGGGGTACTGCGGGGAAAAATAAATCTGTGAAGTGTACAAGGTGAGTGGCAGGAATCCTGTTATGAATGCAATGTGTGTAAGGTATGATATGATGTGAAATTGTATGATATGGCATTTATTATGCACCTATACACAAGTTTTTCAAGGCGCAACGAGGCAAGCGAGGGGGACAGAGGAGAGACGGAAACAACAAACCTACTAGGCCAGGTGTCCCTCAGAACGACCAAGTGCATGGGTAGGGGAGGTGAAAGTGCAGTACATGGGAAGAACAACAAATGACAATAAGTAAAAATGTGGGCAGATGGTGGCAAGTGCAAGGATAAGTGCAGACATCAGGTGGTGGTGGAACTGTTAGGGATACAGAAAACAGTCCCCAAGTGCAGGGTTTGCCAGAAAGGCAGTGCAGGTGTGCGACTGGCGGGGGGAGGTGGCCTTGACACAACATCAGAGAGTGGCTAGGTAACCAGTGCAGAATCAGTTTCAGCCAGGAAGTCAGCAGGGGAGAGGAGGAGAAAAAGCAGAAGCAAAGAGAAAGGCTTTGAGGTGCTTCCAGAACCGGCGATGGTTCTCCTCCAGTTTCAGGGGGGCAAGGAGGCTGTTGCAGAGGGCGGCCCCAGCCAGAGAAAGAGATCTATCACCAAATGGTTGCTTGCAGACGCGACTGACCCCGAGGGAGTTGGAGGAGGATGAGGGAAGAGCTCAAGCAGGGAAATATTGAGGAAGTGAGAGTTGAAGGTATGGAGGTCCCTGGGCCCAGAATGCCTTGTGCATAATGCAGAGGATTTTCACCTTATTCCTCGCAGACACTGCAAGCTAGTGCAGACAGTCCAGGAGAGATGAGATCCCTGGGTTTGAGGCAAAGGACAAGTCGCCCAGTCCTTTTCTGGATGAGATGCAGAAGGCAGACAGTAGAAGCAGGCAGATTTACTAAGAGGCTGTTGCAATAGTCCAGCCTAGAGAGAACCACAGCTGTGCAGACAGTGACCCTATGGGAACTTGCTTTAGGTTGGTAAGATCCATGCAGTGCTGGTTTTGGTGCCATATTTTTACGATTTATGTAGGAGATGGGTTAGTGGGGAAAATAATCTGTAGCATTTTCGGAAGGAAAGAAGAGAGTTCCTGTTTCGATATTACAATGGATGATATGGGTAAATGAAAACATTGCAAGCATGTACCATGGAAACGCCACTTGATGGTAGGGGATGGGAATAAAAACAGTATGCTTTTTAAGAACGTAATGGACGCTCAGTGGCAGATACCGTGTGCAGAGGCACTTATAAAAGAGTTGAAAACCTACTGCACAAAAAGTATTCAGACCTCTATTTTGTGGTGATGGGTGCTCATTTGGATGAATGTGGATGCACAAATCTTGCATTATTTTACTGAACTTTCTACTGGACGTGCTTTCGAATGACACGACACTTGCAGGCTGAATGTGTAACAGTATATATAAAGTGTTCTACAGAACTGACAGTGTTAGATGCTAACGTTTTGGATGGTATTGGTGGATGAGTGTGTGACTATTTAACAGTACCCAATGAGTAGTGGTGGACAAAAAATAGTGAAAGGGAAGAAGAACTGCTCCTTCTTTACTGGGGCGCGGCCCTTGCGGTACTTTGGGAAGCGCACGTGCCACATTCTGTGCTTACCATGCTGGCCAATGGAAATGGGACTGTGGGGATTATCCAATCAGGTACTCAGGTTGTGGTTCATAGGAAGGGGGGGCGGTCATACTGTTTTACATTACTCTGCATAGTGAGGCTGGCTGACATGGAGAAATGCATTGTGTTGACTTTGGGTGATGCCTTTGTGATAGATCTGCGCAAGTATGCCCAGGAAAGACACTGGTGGCAATTTCGGTTTTGAAGGAGTGGACGCATTGTGGTGGGCTGTCCGTGACCGCAGTTTCGCCGATATGCATGCACTTTGCAGAGTCCTGGCCACTTTTGCCACTGTTGATGTTGTTGTTGTGCACTATGGCGACATGCATTTGGGTTACGTGGCTTGTTTAGGTTTGTTCCGACAACTGAAGAGGTTGCCGAATGTAGTGAAGAGGCTTTTTCCCACTGCCCAGGTGCTTTTCTCATCCATAACACCAAGAAGAGTATGGGACAATGCTAATGTGTGTTGTTCCCAGGCTGAGGTCGGAAGGTGTCATCAACAGAAGCATGTCTCATTTTTTTGTCCTCTGGTGGAATGTTCTTCTGCAACAATGACCTCATTAGTTGTGGAAATGCAGAGTTTTTCCATGCAAATGGCATTTTGTTGTCACCCATTGGTAATGCTGTTTTGTTTGCCCATCTACAGAATGCCTTGAAGTTTACTGTAACAATGTGAGTACAAGAAAACAAAATCATATTTAAAAAAAAAAAACATTTAATTTTTTTTATAAGGTGTTTCTCTATTTCTCTAGAAGCACCTAAAAAAATGTCTCTTTTCAGAGCCGCCACTAAAAACGAGCTCTCCTACCCTGGTTGCAATTTATTCCCCCACACCCGCACGAAGCACGAAATGCCACGTTCGGGGATTTTGAGGCTGGCAGCCGTGGAAATGGGACTGTGGAGGCTGAGTGATTGCGCAATAACGTTTCTGGGTGTGGTGTGTACGCAGAGGACTATTGTACAGAACTACTACTGTTACATGGAGAGGTCTTCAATGTGATTGGTGGATGCGTGTGGAACTATTTAACAGTACCCAATGACGGCTTGCAGGAAAGAAGAAAGTGGAAAGGGAAGAAGGAATGTTTCTGCTTTATTGGGGCACAGCCTTCGCCGTACTTGGGGGAAACGCACGTGCCCCATACTACAGTTTTCAGCATGCTACCCATGGAAATGGGACAGTGGGGACTATCGCTACTGAGGGTGCGGTTCACAGGAAGGGCTGTTAATACTTTTCTCCATTACTGTGTGTAGTGAGCCGGGCTGACATGGTTGCCATTACTTGCAAAGGTAATGTAGCAGAGAAGATTTGGTCCAACATCAATTACAGGTCAAACCTATGTGGCCTGCTACTCTGTTCTGAAAAGCTACAAACAGAACGTGAAGCAGGTCTGGGGTGTGGCCATTTGTGGGGCTGCTGTGGAGAACTTGCACCCGGAAAACAGGCCTACATTGTTCAAAAACATTTATACATGTGCAAAGGCACATTGTGGTGTGTTTGTAAGCCTGTACTGTCCAAAAAACACTCCATACATTGTACAACACTGGACTTTTCCGCTGTCCGAGGTTCCGGATCGTGTCCTCGAAATAAGGGCCCACGCACAGCCTGGGTCCGGTCGCATGGTGATGTCGCCACTGTTCTCCCTTGGGGCGGCTGTCCGCAGGAGGCATTTTGGGCAAAATACACTGTGCGCATGTGCGTAGGTGTCCTATGCACACCATTGCCACTTCTGTACTGATTAATAGTGCGACACACGTGTGCCGACCATTTTGGGACATGCTGGGTGTTTATAGGGTATAGCAGGTGGGATGTTTATGTGTATAGCTACCTGTAGGATGTGGGGGGACGGCTGAAACTAAATAAAGTTTGTTCGCATATGCTGCACAGTGGCGGTGTTACCTGGACACAGAGGAACAGCTACACATGCGTGTACGTGTACAATGAACAAACGTCCGCTACCACACATAATTATGGGGGGTGCACAAGATGCTGACATGAAGGTCGTACTGGCATTGTAAGGATGCCTCCAATGTCATTGCGGATAGGCTGGGCAGGTGCGGTGTCCGTAGGACACCTCCATTTTGCTTAATTGCGGTCATTCCTACGAGGACTGTGCGCCGCTGAGTCATGTGCAATTTACTGACAAAAAACATTGTTAAAGGGATGTTATAGGTAAGTTGCACTACTAAAAATCTATGAAATTCACTGACAAAAAAAGTTGTTAAAAGGACGATATGCTTCAGTTGCCCTAAGAAAATCCTATCAAATTCACTGCAACAAGTAATTTGTACAGTGCACAGTGGTGGCGCGAGTTATGGTTGCTTAGGTTACCATAACTGGCATAATGGTTTTACTTGTAACCATAATATGGATAGGTTATTAGTTCAAAGTGAGTGTAATGTTCCTTTCAAGTGCTTGCTGCACTGAATTTGATAGGTTTTTCTTAGGGCAACTGAAGCATATCGACTCTTTAACAACATTTTTTGTCAGTGAATATATATATATATATATATATATATATATATACACACACACACACACACACATCCATCACAAAGATTAAAACATCAATATTAAAAGTGAAATGAAACCATTTCCTGAAATCGTTCCGCCACCACAGCCCACTCATACAGTTTTCTGCAGCAAATACCAACTGCCAAAGCTTATTCGACTTGCAAACTGCTTCCGCGGATTTCAACAATCTAATGCCATACTTATTTAAGCACAGTTTAGGCATAGGTCATCATAGACTGGACAAGAGAATGAAAAAAACACTATAAAGTATCCTTGTGCACACAGCAAAGAGAACACTGATCAGTATTCAAAGTTGGTCAACTGTTCCTTACGGAAGCCAACAGAAGCAGGTCTAAGTACCATCTTCAGAAATAGACTGTGCATCAAAACCTGATAAATCTCCTCAAGATACCCTTCAAACCCTAACTCCTCAAGTATTGCCTTGCTAGGACGTCTCCAGATGGTCTTCATAAGTCTGCTTATCAAATATTTCCATCATTGCTCTTTCAGTACTCTCTGAGGTGGCTGCGGGGCTATACATAAAGTTTGCATACCAATCCATGTCACCTACTCTCTAACAAGTTTCCCCCAGGATAATAAAATACCACCTGGTTATCTTGTTACATCCAAGAGTTTTTCCCTGAAGCACTCGAGTGTCGGGTTTGCCCAAAACCGAACCCAGTATAATAATGTTCTGCGATGAGTTTTGTATTTCAGGCATGTTATATCAAGCTCCAAAAAAGTCAGTTATTATGGGTGCATTTTGGGAGAAACAGCAATTTCTAGTAAAAAACAGCTCAACAACTGAAAGATGTTGCAAGTGCCTGCAGAGCTGCTTATTGTATATTTGTCTAATCATTCGAAGAAAGCTGTCCACTGCCAGGTTTCCTGAAAGCAGATGATAGCAGCACCTCTGATCAAGGAAATCCAATTCTCAGAGACGTTGTAGGTTACATCAGCAATATTCCATGTTATGATTTTTCACTTTCCCGTGAATAGAGAGCCTTCTTTAAATTAGGAAATATGTAGTACTGAAATACTTAAAAAGGAAATGGACTAACCATTTGAGAGGTTAATCACAAGAGTCACAGGTAATTTTTTGGAAATGTCAAATTGATGAGCGTTTAAATTTGAAATTCCAAATGTTCTCAAATTAAAAGCATGTGTAGCAAGTGAAGCAGAGAGGGTGATTTAGAATGCAAAGCACTTACTTGCAGACTAACCTAACCCATCTCTGAACACTGTTCCCACTTTAACAGAAAAAGACCACTGTTTTAGGGAGGTCCTTTATTGGTAACTTCTGAATGGCAAGATTGTTTTACACAAGGATTACATTTCTCTTGAGCGGTTTCTAGCTATTAAGGAAACTTGGAAATCTTATTGCCAAAATAAGATTCAGTATAATAGTACCGGACCATTTCAGACCAGCATGCAATAATAGAAAGCTGGTGAAATATGACTGGCAGCACAAGTGTTTTTTCAATATCATTTGATAATGGCAATAACGAGCAATTAAGTAAACGCTTCATTACCCTAGTGGCAATATACCCTTTCTCCATTGTTCCTTTTCCACCATACTTGTGAGAAGTCCAAGGAACGCGACGTGCCTACAGCATGATACAGAGAAGTAACAGAATTGGAAAACAAATGTGCCAGAGGCAATGCGTGGCCATGCCCCTGAACATGTCCTTCAGCAAACATGCTTCCAGCCCCAACCACCAGTCCTTTTATCAGCAAAATTAGTATGGACGAAAGGGGGCTATTGACTAATAATACAGTATTCATCATGATGCACATGCACTTAATCATACATCCTGTACCCATTCTGCCACACTTGTCAGAGATAAGAAAGCACCATACGAGTGAAAGATTGGCAGCACCTTACTGAATTTCAGGAAGAAGCAAAAAAACTATTAGCCAGAAATGTTATGCAGTGATGTTTGCCTAAACTGCACTTCTGCCCTTGAATGGGTCACCATGTAAAACGGTTTACTGAATGCATAAACCATCGCCCAAGTGATTGCCTTGCATATGTTTTCCAACGGTGTATCTAAAAAACCACAGAGAAAGCGTAGAACCTTTGGTAATGCAGTCTTCCCAAAGAAGTAGCTTTAATATACATGACCCAATCCAATGGCAATGGCTGCCCTTGCCGCTCTTGAGCCAGGAGTGCAGCTCCCCTGTATCACAAACATTTAGTTGCCAAGTGCCAAAGTCTTTAATTCTTACCAAGTAAAATTGTAATGCCCTGCTCACGTCTAGATTGGAGGTGGAAGGGGAGGCCTCTCTGTGTTTGGTTGTTTGGGAAAGGCGATCGAGATGTTATTCTTATGGTTTAAGCACAATTCGGATACCACTTTTGGTAAAGGTTATAATTTATGGAATATTAAAGAAGGTCGCCCTGCGAGCATACAGCTTGAATTTTGCTGAAATCAGACCGACCAAAAAGGCAGCCTTCCATTCCACATGCTTAATATCCGTTAATGCCAGGCGTGCCATGCAACAAGGCCACTAATAGTGGATCACTTACATTACAGGAGAGAGGCATACTATCCCTTTCAGGATACCCACTTAAAACCCCTCTGTAGTGTGCTACTTTGTGCATTTTGTCAGGAATCCTGCTCTACTTTTACCACACTTCGTGCTCTTAAGGTGATTACTGTGATATTTTTTTTTATCTTTATTGAATATAGTTGAATAAATCAACTTTTTCAATATTCAAACAAAATTCATTAACAGATTAAATATAAAGGAAAATCAAATAAAATTCAAATAGATTTTGTTAGAAATATAAAACAAGAATAACAGTAAGTCCGAACAAATAAAAGCCATAAAATATTTAAAAGAGGGGCATGGCTTGGAGCGCCATCAATGTGGTCGCTCCCTTGAGGCCGCCCGTGGGATGTCCGCCACCGCCGTCAAATTCTGGCAGGTCTGATCGAGCATCCCAGTCGCCAATGCCATCTACAGCGATCGGAACCGATATGGCACAACCTGACCTAAGATGACCTCCGAACGCGGGAGCGTTCTCCTAGAACTTAGCGGCCGAATCGCTCCCCCGTCACCATCCGAAGAAACCAAGATGGCAGCCTCGCCGGAACTCAGCAACATATCACACATCTGGTGGTGACGGGGCTCTGGGGCGCCGAAGAAGAGGAGCGGACGGACCCGCCAACACGGAACCATCCGGATCGTATCAGGGTTGCCTGGACGGCACGTGAGAGCTTCCTCGGGGGCTGCTGCGTGGAGCCTTCTCCTTCCTCCCTGCCTGGCGGGGTCCTGGGCCTACACCTCCCCCGCTCTGAAGCTCGATCCCGGCCTCCAGCTCAGCACCAGCCGGCGGCGCTACAGAGTCACACGCGGGAGGTGCACAGAGGGATCACGGACCCCCCCCAACGATCAAGGACCCCCCAACGATCGACATACGGTGAGGACGGGGGTTTTTTGTTATGGGGGTGAAAAATACGGAGGCCACGAGATAATCCCTGCTACCCAGAGAAGCCTCGACCTCGCGGGCCATACAGCAGCGACACCCCCCCTCCCTCGACGCACCGATGGGTCGTCCTGCTCCGATCCGGTCCCACTGAGATCCTCCATGCACTAGTACTTCCTGGGGCGCCCCGGCCCATTCATCCAGCCAGCGACCTAGACTACTGCAGGATCACGGCCACTCCACCGGCTTCTCACTCACACTCTTACGCTTCAACACTCCTGGGCGGCTGGTGCCGAAAGTACACAACCTCCCACCCCTACAACGCACTAAACTCTGCGGACCTGGAGGGGGCTGAGTGCCGTCTCCCACAGTTTTGGTCCCCGCTGCAACTCTTCCAGCCAAGACACGATCATCATGTCCAGGCAAACAAAGGTTAGCAAGGGCGCAGATATTTCCACCATGCTTACTGCACTAGATAAAAGCAAGAAGCAAGAGCCCCCCAAACTTACCCCACAGAAACCGCAGGAGGACGGGGGAGCCCTCGCTACCAAAGGGGACCTGATAGCCTTCATGGCGGACATTAAGTCGGAGTTTCGCTCATGCCTCTCAGAACTCACCACCAAAGTCGAACAGACAGACCAAAGGGTTACGGAGGTCGAACAGAGGCTCGGAGAAATCGAAGACCACTCTCGGGATCACACTACCACTCTAGGGGAAATGCAAAGAGCCATTGACACCCTGCATCACAAATGCGAGATCCTAGAGTTTAAACATGAGGACCTTGAAAATAGGGTGCGCCGCAACAACCTTCGCATTCGGGGCGTCCCAACCTCCGCCCTGACAACAAGCTAGTGGACTACGTGGGACGCTTCTTCGAGGCCCTCCTCCCGGACCTGGATAAATCTCAGCTCTTGCTAGACCGGACCCACAGACTCCGCCCACAGACTCGGACCCCCCCCCAGATGTCATTACCAGGGTCCACTTTTTCACAACCAAAGAGGCGAGCTCGGCGATTAGCCGCCAAGGGGAGGAAATCACTTTTCAGAGCATGCCGCTTCAAATTTATCAGGACCTCTCACCACTCACCCTTCAGAAAAGAAGAGCACTCCGACCCCTGGCATTGTTCCTCCAGGAGCAGCAAATCCGCTATAGATGGCTGTTTCCAACGGCTCTACAATTCACATATAAAGGCACCCTACGCCGGATCAGTCACTTGGAGGATGCGGAGAGGATCATGCATCCAATCTCGCCCCAGGAACTCTCCACGCCAAACCCGGAGGGATCTGAGGACTCTGGGCCACTTGCCTCCCCAAAACCTAAACATTCGCTATGGTCGTCGACCCAGCAGAGCAACAGAAAGAGATGAACAATGGCGCTCCCGCGCCCCTAGGTTCCAACAACATCTTTCTCTGGTCTCTTCTGACCTGACCTAAACTCGGATCCGCCACATAACGCTTAGACTGATGTGCCCTGAAGGCGGAGACGGCGGACCATACCCACGGTTCATACCCACTCCAAGGATACTTTCCAACTTTTGTTCCTTGGAAACCCACAGTACTCGATACGCGATGGGACAATCGGCCCCATTGGCCAAGGGTACGCCCGTACTTACAATGTCGGTCTACCCGCCAGTTAAAGTTGCGGCCCACCGTTGGGGTTCCGCGTTAAAACCTCAAGTGCAGGATGGTATCACGAGAGCTCATGACAAACATGGCACTTGAATCACCAGCTCAAACCCCCCCCCCCCCAACCCAAGAGACAGAGAATGGGACACCACTGGACAACCAGGTGCTGCGAATTCTCTCCCTAAATGTTAATGGACTGAACTCCCCTAACAAACGAAAGGCAACTCTATTAAAACTCCAGGACGAAGACGCAGCGATAGCTATGCTCCAAGAGACTCACTTGCTGCCGGCGGACGTGATCCGGCTTCGCTCTTGGCTATTTCCGCTTCAATTTTTTGCCTCTGGCACAAGCAAAAAGGGAGGCACGGTGATCCTCTTTAGGAAAGACTTGTATGCTCCTAACACTGGACAATCACACTTCTATGACTTCTTGGGCACGACTCTCGCTAGTTTTGTGGAGGGCCAAACGATTGTCAGAGGGGACTTCAATGGGGTTCCCGACCCTACTAAAGACCGGTCACACCCCCCGACTCCAAGCGATTTCGCCCAAGCACTTAGCCTCCTCCGGCTGTTCGGGTCCTTGGAGATAATAGACTCATGGCGGGTGTTTCACCCCGACGAAAGAGACTACTCCTTCTACTCGTTCGTCCACCGCACCTTCTCAAGGATCGACCTGTTCCTGATCTCCCCGCAAGCCTTCCCCACTGTCAAAGAGGTTTCCATCGGCACGAGAGCCATGTCCGACCACGCTCCAGTGATCCTGGAACTCCGGGCTCAGAACCCCAACCTCAATAACCCACGTAAATGGTCTCTATACGACCCGATCCTCAATGACATGGCTACGAGAGACAAGATCGCAACGGGGATAAGAAATTTCTTTGACGAAAACCCAGCCTCGGACACTTCGCTAGCGAATAATTGGGATGCCATGAAGGCAGTAATCAGGGGTTCCCTACTTGCTCAAGGAGCGGCCTACCATCGGAACAGATGCCAGACCCGGATAGCTCTAGAGGATGAGCTAAGAGAGGCCGAGGCAATCCACAAGGAAAAAGGCTGGTCCCCTAAAACGCAATGGATTATACGAACAGCGAGGAAAAAGCTAGAAGCCCACTATGCGGAACAAACCGCTCTATTGATGGCGAAGGCCAAACAATCATATTATGCGAAGGGCAACAAGGCGAACAGGTTCCTGGTGGCCAAACTAGCCAAGCAGAGACGCGTCAACACGATCGCAGGTCTGTGTGATTCCAAGGGGGTCACATGGTACTCAGAGCCCGAAAAGCAACAGCTCGCAACAGACTACCTGACCCAAATCATGAAGGCAACCCCACGGAACCTACCGCAACAGGTGGAATATCTGCGGAGGGCAGCGGTACCCCGTCTCACCGATACAGCGAGAGACGAATTGGAGGAGCCCATTACAGGGGAGGAGGTTGAGGAGGCCATTAAATCGCTTAAAACACGAGCCCCAGGACCAGACGGCTTTTCAACCAGGTTCTATAAACTATTCAGGCCACAACTGACCCCCCCACCTGGTGACCCTGTTCAACTCCTTCAGAGAAACAGGATCAGTCACCCCATCGATGCAGGAATCAACCAACATCCTCCTGCCCAAACCAGGAAAGGACCCAAGGAGTCTAACCTCCTATAGACCGATTGCACTCTTAAACATCGATGCAAACATATATTCCAAAATTCTGGCAAACCGATTGAATCGCGTCCTCCCGAAGATCATCCACCCCGATCAAGCAGGCTTCATCCTTCACCGGACAGCAGGGGACAACATACGGAGAACCTTGAACCTGGTGGACCTTTCCTCCCGGAACTCCCAGAAACTAGTCTTAGTGGCTCTGGACGCAGCCAAGGCATTTGATCGGGTTGATTGGACCTTTATGAAACACACCCTAGAGGCCTTCGGCTTCGGGTCAACTTTCCAAACGATGGTTCTAGCCAATTATAATAGCCCAAATACTAGCCTGAGAATCAACGGACACAGCTCAGCTCCGATCCCCCTGTCATGCGGAACCCGGCAGGGCTGCCCGCTGTCGCCCATACTCTTCGCACTCACCATGGAGCCTTTGGCCCAAAGGATTAGGGGAAACGACCAAATCAAAGGGCTACAGAGCAGCCCCATGCAACACAAAATCGCCCTATATGCGGACGATGTTCTACTCCCGATCTCAGAGGCCCACTCATCATTGAAACATGCGATACGAGAACTTACCACCTATGGTGAGGTCTCAGGTTTCACTATAAACTTCGACAAATCCTCGGCTTTGGGCATCGGCCTCACCCCAGCAGAACGGGAGCCACTGACTGCGATGTGCCCGATGACATGGGTGAAGAAGGCCATCCCCTATCTAGGGGTCCACATCCCCGCTAACCCAAGAGACACATACAAAGCCAACTTCCCCCGGCTACTGAAAGAACTGGAAGGTGACTTGAAACGATGGGAGACCCAAGAGATCTCACTGCTGGGGCGCATCACAGCATGTAAAATGAACCTACTTCCGAGGTTCCTATACGCCTGCGCCTCCCTCCCAGTAACGATTCCCACACCAACCCTCAGGGACATCCAAAGGAAAATGCTGAAATTCATCTGGAAAGGTAAGAGCGAGAATCCCTCTCAGAACGATGCTGGGGGGCTCCAAGCTAGGAGGACTGGGGGTTCCGGACTTGCGGGCCTATAGTGTGGCAGCACAACTAGCACAGGTTCAGGCATGGCAGCATATAACAAACCGCCCTAGATGGGTAGAGCTGGAACAATCACAAGTGCCCCTACCCTTGCGATTTCTGCCACAGATCCCGCCCCCCCCTCAGAACACACTGGGGAGACCTCCTTCTATCAACTAAACATACCCTCAGCTCCTGGGACTGGGCGCTAAAGCAAAAGGGAGTGCCTAGAGGACTGAGCCCACATTCCCCGGTCTTCCATAACCCATCCTTCTCACCCAGAGCGAACCCCCGCAATTTTCGGAACTGGATAAAGGGCGGGCTGGAGACTATAGACCAGCTATATATGGGAGGGAGACCCCTCAATTTCGTCCAATGTAAGGAGAAGTTCCAACTCCAGGAAAGGGACGGATTCACTTATATCCAGCTACGCCACTGGTGCTCACACCCCCAAACTCTGCAGGCAGCAACACGCCCGGCCACCGCCTTGGAACTTACACTGGGGGACCTTCCAAACCAGGGCAGGGTATCCACCCTATATAGGCGCTTCTTAAGCGACTTCCTGTCCACAAACACCCGCTGTATGGCCCAGTGGGAGGCGGACCTAGGTCATCCAATAGAGGACCAAACCTCGGTGGACATATGGACCAGAACACACACCTCTTCCACCTGCATTACCAACAGGGAATGTGCGTACAAGGTGCTGCTGCGGTGGTATTACCCGCCACTTCGACTTCACCACATGAACCCACAAGTGGATCATGCCTGCTGGAGAGGATGTGGCCACCCAGGCTCCTTTTTCCATATGTGGTGGGCTTGCCCAAAGATTCAACAGTTCTGGAGGACATGCCTGGAGACCATCAAGAAAATCACGGGAACGGCGATTCCTCTGGAACCAGAACCAGTTTTACTGGGGGCCCTGATCCCCACGATCTACCCGCGCTCCGGGACCAGATCAAAACTATTGACACACTGCCTACTGGCGGGGAAAACAGTGTAGGCCCGGGCCTGGAAATCCCCAGAAGACCCTCACATAGCCCAATGGTGGTCTAAACTCTGGGACATCCTGATTGCGGAGAAGGTGATGGCAGCACAGGCGGGAACTCTCCATCGCTTCCAGAATATTTGGGGCCCAGTGCTTGAATACGACCAGCGCTTCCCCGCCCGGACCTATAAACCGATCAGGGCCCGATGGATCCTGACAAACCTAGAGAACCCTGAGGAAGACACATAGACGCTAAGGTGCAAACTGGGTAACCCAGGAGGGCAAATTCCGCCTCCAAAACTGAGGGGTGGAGAGGCCAGAGGGAGGTGGGAGGGAGGAAGCCTGGTGGGGGGAATGAGGACTGGGGATCAACATGCCTGGAAAATCATTGCTTGTAAGGAACAAGTTACTTACCTGTAACTGTTGTTCTCCAGCGTGGGTCTGGCATGGATTCACATGCTCATGAATATTCCCCGTCGTCAGGCTGGGAATCCTCGGTAAAGAAAAAACCAGTATCAGTTTCGTTTCTGATCTGTCTTTCGTAGTAATAACCAATCACTGATCTCTGCGTCATACTGACCACAGCCAATGACTGCCCTCTACCTAAGCCCCGCCTCTGGCAGCCATCTTCAGATTTGGAAGCACGTGAAGTGGCAGTATGACCAAGTGAAGAGCCGCAGAGGGGTAGGCGGGAGGGTTCGCATGTGAATCCATGCCAGACCCACGCTGGAGAACAACAGTTACAGGTAAGTAACTTGTTCCTTCTCCTGCATGGGGTCTGGCATGGATTCACATGCTCATGAATAAAGAATACATAGCAGTACACACATGCACAACCACGGGAGGTGGCAAAGGCTCAACATTAAGCATCACATCAAACTCAACATTAAGCATCTTACCTCCTCACCAGGCTCACCTAAGGCGAACAGGTTGCGCAGCACTTCTTGGCCGACCCTGGACTCCTCCCTGGAATCCCGGTCGACGCAGTAGAATTTCGTGAAGGTGTGCGTCGACCTCCACGTAGCAGCCCTGCATATGTCCAGCAGGGACACACCAGATAGGAACGCCGTGGTAGCTGCGATCGCTCTGGTGGAATGGGCTCTCGGACGGCCAGGCAGCGGTCGGTTTGCCAACCGGTGACAGTACATGATACAGCCGGAGAGCCATCTGGAAATGGAAGCCTTCGAGAGAGCCTTCCCCTGATTGACAGGTCCAAAGTTCACAAAGAGTTGTGACGCCTTCCGAAAACACTTCGTGCGGTCCACGTAGAACTTTAGCGCTCTAGCCACATCCAGCGAGTGCTCTCAGCCGGCGACGAAGGCGACGGGAAGAACACAGGCAACACCAAGGGTTCGTTGAGATGGAAGTCCGACGGTACCTTGGGCATGAAGGAGGGGTGCGTCCTGAGCACTACCCTCGTTGCGTGAAAAGTCAAGTACGGGCCTTGCAGGAAAGGGCCTGGATCTCTCCCACTCGACGTGCGGAGGTGATGGCCACAAGAAACGCTGTTTTCCACGACAGAAATTTCAACGGAGCTGAGTGCAGAGGCTCGAACGGAGGTCCCATGAGCTTGGTCAGCACCACGTTGAGCTCCCACGCCGGGGCCGGAGCCTTCACCGGCGGGAACGATCTGAACAGTCCCTTCATGAACTCTTTCACCAGACGATGAGACCACAAGGACGTCCGCCCCGTGGTTCTGGTGTATCGGGAGATCGCAGCAAGATGAATCTTGATGGACGCGTGTGCCAGTCCAGCTTTGGCCAGGGTCAGCAGGTACGGCAGTACTTGGGGGGCCGTAATCCGTAGAGGGTTAATCTTCTGTGCGTGGCACCAGACAGAGAACCTCTTCCATTTGTGTCCGTAGCATTTAAGAGTCGAGGACGCCCTGGCCTTTGCAAGAACCTCTCTGCAGTCGGCCGGTATGTCGTATCCTCCAAACTCTAGCGCTGCAGGAGCCAGGCCCGCAAGTTCAGCGATTTCGGGTCGTGGTGGAGGATGGCGCCTCCTTCTCTGGAGAGTAGATCCGCGTCCACCGGCAGCTTGATTGGCGGGGACGCTGACAAGTCCAGAAGGTCCGGGAACCATATCTGCCTCGGCCACGCAGGTGCGACGAGGATCATCCTGCACCGTGACCTCTTGAGCTGGTTGACGAGCCGGATTAGCAGTGGCAAGGGAGGGAACGCGTAGAGGAACAGGCCCTCCCAGGGGAACGAGAAGGCATCGCCCATGCTCCTCGCCTGGGGAAACCTGCTGGCGAACCTCCGGCACTTGGAGTTCGTCGCCGTCGCGAACAGGTCGATCTGGGGTGTGCCCCACCATCGGAAGAGGCGATCCACTAGATCCTGCCGTAGCTCCCACTCGTGGCACGAGCGCAGCTCCCTGCTGAGTGAGTCGGCGATGGTGTTTTTTATCCCTGCCAGATGAAACGGCACCAGAAATATCCTTTGGGCGATGGCCCAATGCCACAGGTCCTGCGCCTCCTTGGACAGTGCTGGGGACCTGGTTCCGCCCTGTTTCCTGATGGAAAACATGGTGGTGGTGTTGTCGGTGAAGATCCTCACCACCTTGCCCTTGAGGGACGGAAGGAAGGACCTGAGGGCCCAAAACACTGCACGGAGCTCCAGGACGTTGATATGTAGGGATTTCTCCGTCGGGAGCCAAAGGCCTCTTGCGTGCAGATTTTCGGTGTGCGCTCCCCACCCTTCCAGGGAGGCATCCGTGGTCACTGTCTCCTGGTGGGCTGGGGTCTGGAAGTCCAAGCCCGCCGTCGGATGCGCGCGGGTGCCCCACCACCGGATCGCTCGTCGGAAACTCTCGTTGAGTGTGATCCTTTCCTCGAAGCTGCCCGTCGTTTGGATCCAGCGCGCGTCCAGGAACTCCTGCAACGGGCGCATCCGGAGCCTGCACATGGGAATGAGGTAGATGCAGGAAGACATCATTCCGAGGAGGGACTTGATGGACCTCACCTTGGCCGCGTCGGCCACCAACATCCGCTGCACCTTGCCCAGGATGGTCCTGGTCCTCTCCTCCGACGGGGAGGCCAGAAGAGAGACTGTGTTGAGCCTCGCTCCCAGAAACAGAGCGTCTTGCGCGGGTACCAGGTGGGATTTGGCGTAGTTCACGGAGAATCCCAGGTCCGTGAGAAGTTGGACGGTCCTTGCCGTGTGAACCACGGCGAGCTCCCTCGTCTTGGCTCGGATGAGCCAGTCGTCCAGGTAGGGGTAGACGTGGAGCCTCGCGGCGCAGCTGCGCAGCCACCGGTGCGAGGCACTTGGTGAATACCCTGGGTGCCGACCGTAGTCCGAAGGGGAGGGCTTTGAACTGGTAATGACGCCCTTGGACCACAAACCTGAGGAATTTTCGGTGCCCCTTTAGGATGGGAATATGGAAGTAGGCATCCTCCAAATCCAACGACGACAGGAAGTCTCCTTCCTCCAGCTGACCCAGGATGTGTTGGAGGGTGACCATCCGGAACTTCTGCGCCTTGATGAACTTGTTCAGACGTCGCAGGTCCAGGATGGGGCGCCACCCCCCCCGTCTTCTTCTTCACGAGGAAGTATCTCGAGTAAACTCCGGGGCCCCGAAGCCTCTTTGGGACGAATTCGATGGCGCCCTTCCTGAGCATCGCTTTCACCTCCAGGAGAAGTTGAGGGACGTGAAGTTCTTTCCTGGCCATGGGGGGGACGCGCGGGCACCTTCTCTGGAACTCGAGCGCGTGGCCCCGGGCCAAGGCGTCCAGCACCCAACGGTCGGTGGAGATGGACTCCCACACGCTGACGAAGCTCGCCAGCCGGCCTCCCACCGGGGTGCTTCGGTGGGGGCCCGACCCCACGGCCGGTTCAATCCTGCTTCGACGAGGCTTTGCCGCCTTGACCTCCTTGGCGACGACGGCGGGGTCCGCCAGACTTGCCTCGTCCTCTGTAGGCCTCCTGAGACGACGAGCGGGCCGCTTGACGGTAGGTGGAGAAACCGCCGCCGGAACTTTTGGAGGCGCCCTTGCCTCCGCTGCTCCGAAAGGGCGTCCGTCGTTGCAGAACTCCCAGGGCCCGGGCCGTCTCAGTGTCCGCTTTAATGGCCTGAAGGGAATCGTCCACTGTTTTCCCAAACAGGTTGTTCCCATCGAAGGGCATGTCCAGGACTCTGGTCTGAACGTCTTGACGGAAGTCCGTAGCCTTGAGCCATCCACGCCGCCTAAGGCAAACGCCGTTGCCCAACTGGCGGAACCCAGTGTCGGCGATGTCCGTCGCAACGGTAATGGCGTGGTCCGAAGCCACCTCACCTTCCTGCAGGATCTCCAGGGCCTCTGTCCTCTTGTCGTCCGGCAGGAAGTCCAGCAGGGGAGCCAGTTTGTACCAGAGCTCCCTATCGTAGCGGGCCATGATAGCCAAGGCGTTGGCCGCTTTAATCGTCGTCGCTGCCGACGAGATGACTCTGCGTCCCATAGCGTCCAATTTCTTTCCCTCACCGTCCGGTGGGGAAGTCGATGTGGAGGCCGCACCCCGCCCCGCTTTCTTCCTGGCCGCCGCGGAGACGACGGAGTCCGGGGTAGGCTGCGCCCGGAGGCACAGGGGGGCCGTGTCCGGGACCCGGTACTTCTTCTCGTACCGGTCTCTTCTAGCTGGCGTCGTGGAAGGGTTCTTGAGGAGGGTGAGGCCCTCATCCCAAATGTCGTCCAATAGAGGCACTGAGAGGACCGTCTTCCTCTTGGCCTCGCGCCGCTGATAAAGGAAACCTTCCTTCTTCTTCTCCTCAGGGCAGAGTTGGAAAAGCTCGGATGCCCTGGTGATCATGGAGTGGAACGATCCAATCTCGTCGGGCGGAGAAGCCCTGGTGGGAGGCGACGACGGTAAATCCTCGTCGTATACCTCGTCGTCCGTACCCGTCGCTGCCGTGTCAGTCCCCGTATCATCCCCTCGGGTGGACGGGGAGGAGGGCTGGACGGGGCGCGACGGCTGAAAAGGAGGTGGAGGGTGGATCCTTCTTTTCTTAGTAGGGGGGGCACCAGAAGGTCCCGGTTCTGGGTCCCCCGACGGGAGAGGTTCCTCCGTCGGCAACGGTAGTCTCGTCCTTATCTCTGAACATAAGGACTGTATAGCCAACAAAATGGCCGCCGAGTTGTCTTGCGGTGCTGGCAGAGGGGAATCCGACGGGCGATCAGGGGCCCCGTCGGTACCCTCGACGATGTCGTCGTCACCTGCGTCGGGATCCATCCCGACGGGCCGGTCTTCTTCCACGCCGAGGCCGTGGCTTAAGACCTCGACCAATTCCTCCTCCGAGGTTGAAGCCGAATCTACGACGACGCCCTGCCCCCCCTTTCTCTTCCCCTCGGGGGATTTCACGGGGGTCCTATCGATGGGCACAAAAGAGGACTCCCTCCGAGGTGGCAGGGAGACTCTGAGCCCCGAGGTCGCCACCACTGGTGTAGCCTGCACAGGCTGAGCCAGGGCCGCCGCGACAGTTTCGATAGAGGGCTTGGCCAGATGGATTAAGGCCTTCACCACCATAGGTGCGCTCACCGCCTTATCCTTGAGGGGGGGGACACCGCCTCGCTCCCCCTCCGCCTTCGAGCTCGACCGGGGCCTCTCCAGGAGCTTCGCCGGGTGCTCGGCCTTCCTCTTACCCGACCCAGAGCGTTGGCTCGTGGTTAATGGTGCCGGGGAGGGTGCGCCCTGCCTGGCGCCCGTAGAGCCCGACCGTTCGGCGCTACCGGTGCCAGCGGACTCGCGGTGCTTGGCCTTATGTTGGACCCCCGTCGCCGGGGCGTCCTCAAAGGTCTTAGAAGACCGCTCGGTTTTCTTCTTCTTCTTCTTCTCGCCGGACGGGCTCTTCCCTTCTAGCCAGTTGGCGAGACGTTGATGGCGGTCCTTCATGGTCCGCTCCGACATGTTGCCGCAAAACACACAGTCCTTCTCCACGTGCGTCTTGTCCTCATGTAGGCAGTAGAGACAAAAGGAGTGTTCGTCCTCCTTGAAGACGTTCTGAAGCTGGCATCCAGGGCAGACCCTGAACAGCTTTCCGGGCGTCGAGCTTCCCTTCTCCTGGGCCATGACTGGGCCTGAGAAACTTCTGGAGTCCTCCAAAAGCGTATCTCGACGAATCTTCACCCTTGAGGGGCGCAGACGAATCCGACACGGATCCCCGTTGATCGGATAGAGAGTCGGTGGAGCTTGAGGCTCTTTTGACCGAAAAAATGAAGTTTTTGAGAAAAAAACGTGAAAAAATAGCACTAACGCTCGAGAGCAATAGCACGAGGATCCCAACACATGAACGTGCGGTAAAAATCTGAAGATGGCTGCCAGAGGCGGGGCTTAGGTAGAGGGCAGTCATTGGCTGTGGTCAGTATGACGCAGAGATCAGTGATTGGTTATTACTACAAAAGACAGATCAGAAACGAAACTGATACTGGTTTTTTCTTTACCGAGGATTCCCAGCCTGACGACGGGGAATATTCATGAGCATGTGAATCCATGCCAGACCCCATGCTGGAGAATATGTGTATTTACCATCCTGCCTTGATTTAAAATAAACAAAGTTAAAAAAAAAAATACTTAAAAGAATTGAGAACATTCGGAAGGGCCACACTCAAGAGAGACTTAGCTAAGAAGGCAAATTATGGAAATTCAGATACAATACCGTAGTAACATGACCATGAATTGAACTCATAATGCCATTTTAACATGATTGCATAAAATAGGTCTCATCATTGCTTGACATGGCAATTTTTCTTAAATTGTAAATAGGCCCATCTCGACTTTAACTTTTCCTATACTTACAGACATCACCAAGTTTAATAGCCCTTGTAATTCTATGCCATGGGCGACGCACACTTAAGTTTTAACATAATAGCCATCAGAAAGTTATAGGTGGCAATGCGAATGCTTATTGAATTGGTAGATAGTAGGACCGAACACCGGGTTTCAGGAGAGAGTGCACTGAAATAAGATAAGTGAGATTCAAAGTGTTGCATTCTTAGTTCAGTTAGCGCTGGACATTCGGAGATAATGTGTTCGAGAGTTTCTTTAACCGCCAAGATCTCACAAAAAAGTGCAGTAGTTTTTGTTTGCCGGCAACAACTTCCTTCTAACCAAAACGTCTCGAGTTGGAAATAAGTTAAATCGCGGACGTAAGATAGTTGTTCTTATTTGTGGAGAAGGGGATTGATTTAAATATGGAGCCAACACTCCACGGCTTTTATGTTCAAAGGCCAGAGCCCCAAAGTCTTTATATGACAAACACATCATCCTTGTATTAATCCAATCAGATCTGAACAGTTTCTCTTTTGCCTTAGTCGGATTGACAATGAGCGCTTCTAGAGACAGACCAGTTTTCGCCAAAATGTGCCATGATGTTGGAATTTTTTTGGATCGTATAATCTGATGGAATAAAATATTCAATATCACCGCCCATTCAGATGGATTCTGTTTGAACATAAAATTACTTAACCCATCAGGCCCTGCAGCACATGAGGAAGAAACATTTTTGATAAGATTTTCAATTGTGCTAGGTGAGCATTCCACGTTCCAAAGGTCCAATGGAACAGGTCGGACCATGATGGACATCAGATTATACGATCCAAAATAATTCCAAAATCATGGCAATCTTTGTTGCTTGTTCCAATCTTTAAAAAGGGTGACAGGGAATCCCCTGCAAGCTATCATCCCATTGCTCTGCTCGACGCACCAGGGAAGATCTTTGCTCGACTTGTGCTATGGGACTTTTCCCGGTGGACTGAGAGCCATAAGCAGCGGGATCCCTGTCAAACGGGTTTCGTGGCCGGGCTGGGCACATCCATCAATTTATTGACCCTCAATGCTCTAAAGGCCCAACCACAATTAACTAAACAACCGCTGTATTTTGCTTTTGTTGATCTCCACACAGCCTTCGACTCTGTCTCTAGAATCAAATTGATGGACAAACTACATTTGGCCAATTGTCCAATAACCCTTTGTGACATCATATATGCTCTACACTCGTGTACTTCCATCATGGTCCGACTAACTGTTTCAGGTGTTCTGTCTGCGGCAATTCCAACATTTAGAGGGTTGAAACAAGGCTGCGTGCTGGCTTCTGCCATCTTTAACTTTTTTAATCATGATGTGAAACAGACCTTTCTTCATGTAGTTTCAGACTCCCCAAAAATGAATGGCGCCCCTATTAAAGCTCTGTGGTATGCCGATGATTTGGTGTTGGTCTCGAAAACCCTGATAGGTTTGCAGAAATTACTTTCTGCACTACATGAGTATTTAGAAGCTAATGAGCTGGTAATCAACCTAAACAAAACACAAGTTGTGGTATATGTTCCAAAGCCCTCTAAAAGAACGCAATTTGACTGGAAAATAGATAACAGGATTGTTGAAGTGGTCCCAATGTACCTTTACTTGGGAATTTTGTTTGATGGCTCTTCGTCTGTCGACTCGCACTCAAGGTCCTTAGACCATAAGATCATGTCTGCCATCTCCCAGACAAAAATTATTCTGCACAAGTTTGGAAAGTTTACCATCAGACCAGCCATAACCTATTGGAGGCAAAAAGTACTACCGACCATATTATATGGTCTTGAGACCAAAAAAATTGTTTGTCCAGACACCTTGCATAAGTTAGAGGCAAAATATTGGCGAGGTGGATTACAACTCCCCCAATGTGTTCCCCGGCCCCTGGCTAAGACTTGAATTAGGTCTGACGTTTTTGAGTGCAGAATATCATTGGAGGTTATGTGCTTTGTTTCGAAAATGCCTTACTTATGTTAAATCCGACAACATATTGACCTCATTATCCTCTTATAAGTTAACATCTGATCACTCTTTTGTCAAAACGTGGATGTCACAGATATTTAACATTTTAGCGAAAACTGATCCGTCTCTAGAAGCACTCATTGTCAGTCCGACTAAGGCAAAAGAGAAACTGTTCAGATCTGATTGGATTAATACGAGGATGATGTGTTTGTCATATAAAGACTTTGGGGCTCTGGCCTTTGAACATAAAAGTCGTGGAGTGTTGGCTCCATATTTAAATCAATCCCCTTCTCCACAAATAAGAACAACTATCTTACGTCTGCGATTTAACTTATTTCCAACTCGAGGCGTTTTGGTTAGAAGGAAGTTGTTGCCGGCAAACAAAAACAACTGCACTTTTTGTGAGATCTTGGCGGTTAAAGAAACTCTCGAACACATTATCTCTGAATGTCCAGCGCTAACTGAACTAAGAATGCAACACTTTGAATCTCACTTATCTTATTTCAGTGCACTCTCTCCTGAAACCCGGTGGTCGGGTATTTTGTCAGGAATCCTGCTCTACTTTTACCACACTTCGTGCTCTTAAGGTGATTACTGTGATATTACTATGTTGCTTTAAGGACGCCGGTTCCCGGTCAGTCCTCTTTTTCATCCAAATGGGCGAGACTTGCCTTACTTTCATCCCGCTTTGGGGATATATGTGTAGAACTCTTCGCCCTGCAGCGGGTGCGCCGTCAGCGGGCTTAAGGCAAGCCCGACTGTGCTAGGTCCGAGCTGTCTGGGCCCGTACTGTATATTCAGGCAGACCTTCTTGCCTTGGCCCCTCCCAGCACTTACTTCCCGGCTGGTTGGGTGGGTCTTTTGGACTCTAGCCCTAATACTATCAATGTATTGCCTGCCCTGCAGCCACCGGCTTTAGGTGACCTTAGAATGCTGCTCCTTAATACATGTTCCCTCTCGGCTCATGTGGACAACATTTACCAGGTACAGTCTGATCGCCTCTCTGATCTGTTCTTTTTAACTGAAACCTGGCTACAGGAATCTTCGGCTTCTGTCCTGAATCAAGCTACACCTGATGGCTACTCCATTATTCATGCTAACCCTCACTGCCCCCCCCTGCAGATGGAAGGTGGGGTTGCGGTCATTTTCAAAGAATTCCTGGTGGTCTCTAAACTCGATTCTTCTCACAATTTGGCTATGGAATCTCTTCTTTGTGTTATCTCCCTCATCTGTGTGTCATTTTCTGCTCATTTGTCGTCCACCTGGGTACTGTGCTGGTTTCCTCGAGCCTTTGTTGGATACTGTGGCTGAACTTCATATACGATTTTCCAATCTTGTGGTATTAGGAGATCTCAATCTTAAATTTAATAAACCTCAAACCCCCACACTTAGTTCCTTTTTTGATGGTTTGTCTGATTTGTATTTTATCCAACTAGTTCTTCAATCTACTCACAAGTTGGGTAATACCTTGGATTTGGTTTTGGCCAATGAAGGACTTCTGAGTACTATTTCTGTGGAACAAGTACTCTGGTCAGACCACTACCTGGTGTCCTGCCTTATTAAGTGGTGCTGCATCTATCAAAAGATAGTGCCTTTGAAAAGGTGGCAACAGGGCTGGCGCTCAGTCGACCTTCCTAATCTGATATCTACTATCAGAAGTCAAGGCACTGAGGTATCTGTATCCGTACTATCTGGGCTCACAAATTTGCTGCATGCTACAGAGGATTTAGTAGCCCCGTTATGGCTCATTCAGCCTCAGAGGCTCCCTTCAGAGCCTTGGTTTACGGATAATCTTAAACTGGTCCGTCTGACTATGAGGCAAGCTGAGCGCAAATGGCGGTTGTCACATGGCCATAGCTCAAAAGTACACTATAAATTGAGTGCCTCTGTTTATTCTGCAGCTATTCTAGCAGCAAAAAAAGCTTTTTTCACTCAGAAAGTTGAATCTGCCATCTTCCAACCTAAATCTCTTTTCACAGTGGTGAGATCCTTGTCATCAGCATCTTCATTAAGTCCTGCAGCTGCGCCCACTCAAAACTTCTGTGACCTTCTGGTTCAATCTTTGATCACCAAGATTGATACTATACGCACAAACATAGCGCATATAACATAGCGCAGGCTATTACGCCTACCGTTACTGACCAGGATATTGTGCCTGAAATATGGGCTCCTGTGAGCCAGACACTACTTGAGGGTTGGTATTCTTTTTCATTGTTTACAGAATCAGACGTTTTGTCTGCTAACCACCGTATTAAGTCTGCTTCTCCCTCTGACCCTATTCCTCTGGTTATCATGAAGGACATCTCTTCTGATTTACTTACAGAGATTACCTGCACAATTAATAATTCTTGTCAAACTGGCACTATTCCTGCTGAATTTAAGGCTGCCACGGTGATCGCTCTGCTTAAGAAACCCTTGTTTGACCCTATGGTGCTTTCTAACTACCACCCTATTTCACTACTACTACCCTTTCTTGTGAAACTTTGAGAGTCTCTTGTCTCTCCTATAGAATCCACGCAGCTTTTTTTATCCTGCCCAATCTGGCTTCAGGCCAGGTGGGGAGACAGTGTCCTGGTCTCGGTTCTGGACGATATGGCCAGGTTGCTTGATGCGGGAGGGGTGGGCGCCCTGATCTTAATGTATTTGTCAGCAGCTCTTGACACCGTTGACCACCCCATCTCCTGCTTGACCCAAGTCGTAATTTCCTGGCCGAGAGTACTCAGACTCTTTTACTCCCTGTTTCTTTCTTCTACTTTTTTACTTCTCTGTGGTGTTCCCCAAGGCTCCGCCTTGTCCCTGATTCGCTGTAATATTTACATCTGGCCTCTTGTGTGTCTTATCCACTCCTTCGGAGTCAGGTGCTACACGTATGCCGACGACACTCAGATTCTGATTAGTTTAGATCTTGATCAGGTGGAGATGTCGTTGTACCTGCGGGGGTGCCTGGCCTCTGTGGGGGAGTGGATGAACCACAACTGGCTTAAGCTGAACGGGGATAAGACTGAGGTGCTGGTGGTGGGTTGTCTCCCTGATCCTTAACTCTGGCCTTCTTCTCTTGGCTCCCTTCCTGTGCCGGATGACAAGGTGAGGAATTTTGGGGTTATAATCTCGGCCTCACTCTCGATGGAACCCCAAGATGCTGCTGTTTGTAAAGCCGGGCAGTTCCATCTTAGAATCTTGAGGAAGGTGCTGCCTCTGTTACCTCCTCATCTGCACTCTGCAGTAGTGGCAGCCCTTGTACTTAGCCAGCTCGATTACTTTAATTCTCTATATCTATCTCAGCCTAAGGGTCTTATTCAGCGGCTTCACTGACTTCAAAATATGGCTGCTGGGGTCGCCACTGGCTCCCCTATGGTGAACAATAACCCCTGGTTTTGCACTCACTACACTGGCTGCCGGTTGCCCAGCACATTATTTTTAAGTCCCTATGCCTGGTCCATCGCGCCCTGCATGCTCAAGGTGCCGAATATCTTTGTGAAAAGTTCCCCCGCTGCTCTCCCTCACATTCTCTGCGGTCGGCCATAGCTGGCCTCCTTATTGTTCCTTTGTTTCGCCGCTGCCGTGGCCATGCCTTTTCTGTTTCCCCAGATCGGCTCTGAAATGGCCTTCCCCCCCGTTTTTGAAAAATTTGGAAAATTACCTTAGCTTTAGAAATGCCTTGAAAACCTATCTGTTTCAGTAGCCGATTCTAGGCTAGGCTGCACTCTCTCCTCTGCCAGCGCCATGATGCCCACGGGTAAAATTGTGCTTTATAAATCTTAACATAACAAACGGATGGTGCACAAAAGAAGAAACGACACTCGTATCCCACGAGGTGTGCAGCCTGCGAACCAGAGGAAAGCTTTCTTTAATACCAATGAAATGTCTTTTAAACAATGGGCCTGCTAAGCAAAAAAACTGCTCAGCTCTGGTGCCTAATGCCAGTTGGGCAGATATTGAGGTTGATGTCCGATTTGGGTAAATCTGTAAGAAATTGTGTAGTTTTGTCGATACCATATAGGATTAATCTGCTTCTCTAAACGTCAGTGACAAAATCGTGTCTATTTGCTGGAATATGGAGTCCAAGTAGAGGTCGTTCTTGCTTCCTCTAGAAAGTCCAGATAGTTGTTAGATATGCAAAGACCCCCAAACATGTGGCCCTCAGGGAATAGTGAGTTAAGGACAGTGATTCTGGGGATGGTTTCAGAATGATTCCCATCTGTTGAGAAAACATGCTGTCTGGAAGTATTAATAGTGGAGACTGAGATAGGTTCAGAGGATGGAGTACCAGAACCATAACAGGTTTATAATTTCATGGGGAAAGAAAGACTTAAGTTTACGTCAATGGAGGCTCCCCATGCAGGCCTTCTGGAAAACCTCTGATGCAGTTCTTTGGGCTTTTTCTCTTTAGTGCCTTGTTTTAACAGCTCAAAAAATCTTTAAGTGTGTCTTTTTGTTCCAGTCTAGTTTTTTTCTCCAAGTAACTCAAACCACTACTTAATATTTAGTTTTCATCAACACAAATCATTTCCAGGAACTTCTTTCTATGCTGTTATACACACATACAGGTTAATATGCAGTTACATAAAATTTCTGATGAAAATGTACGCTTCGTATATTTTTTAAACAGCAATAGTTTGATCGGAGATGTGTCCAGAAGGATCTTGGTGGTGGTTTGACACAAAGCCTCATAATCAAGCAACTAAGACATGCTAGGAGGGGTATCATTATATTATATAAACTCCAAATCGAAAATATTTGGGGAAGTGCTTGATTTTATTGGGGGTGAATTTTTTGGGAAATGTCACCCCCTGGCAGCCATTTCCCAGGCGACTATCACTGAACACCCTATAAAGCACACTGCAGATGGTGTACATCCTTCTTTTCCCTTACCTCCGTCAGATGACTGTTTTGCAGTGACTTGGCCATGCATTGCGCATCTCCTTGTTAACATAAATGTAGAGCCAGGATATAAATGGAAAGAGAGAGATGGACGTCGCCAGAGCCAGTCGCACTCCACCAACTGCGTGTCTGCAACAAACAAAATCCAGGTTTTTAACATAGATATAAAGCGGTCCACACAGTTGTACAAAGGAGGCCCTTCCTTCATAATTTACAGCCTCTCCCCCTTAAATATGTACTCACCAATGCCAGCAAGGTCGAAAGGAAAGGATCCTAAATTTGAGGCAGGAAGGTTAGAACACAAAGGCGACCCCTCTTTTCAGTTATGGCCTACAAGTGTTACTATGCATTTGCTTCTGGGGAGAAGCTTCAATACATCATTCACTGCAGCTTGTGCATCCCCGAAAGGCATTTGTGCATCCCAATGATAAAGGTTTGCACATCTCTGTGAAAAGAGCAAGCCTGTATCACTGAAAGGAACTTGCGCATCAGATAGAGGTGTTTGTGAAGCTTGCTGGGGGGAGCTTGTGTCCCACTGGGGGCGGATTGATGGTGGCCATTTCACGTAGTGCGATTGTGCAAGCAACTGGTGTGAGAGTGTGTGTGTGTGTATGTTATACTGGGGGATATCATCTTACTCAAAACCTATCTCCCATCTTTGAGCCAACCTTGTGCAGTTTAATGGGGGGCTCTCGTGGTTCTCAGCAAGTGGGGGTTTGTGCTTTGCACAGAAAGTCTGAAAGAGCCGGTGCATTACACTGAGGAGAGGAATTCTGCATGTCAATGAGAATATTGTGCAGGTCCCAGAGGGTGGGGAGTCATGTTACTCATTGAGCCCTCTCTGTCGCATCACCCCTCTGCCTCCCACAGACCTTAATCCCCATGCTCAACATGCCAAACCCTGAGGCATCTCCTCATCCCCACACTGCCCTAGGATGTTTACGTTCCTCACACAATCAGTGCCCACAAGCACTGGCCACCTTATCTTCACAGCACATTATGCTGTCCCTCATAGTGCACCCTATGCCTCATGGCACCGCCTGTAATTTGCACAATACATCTCTGCATGTTCAACGCAGTGTCCTCACTTCCTCGGTCATAACTACTGTCCTTCATACTGCAATCATGTGACTATCCCACTGTTCCTTTGCCGACTCTCGGCGTGCCACTGCCACTCACAGTGGACAAAACTCCTCCTGGGAGACAAACCCATACTGCTTTTTGAGGTCATCATGCCTATAATGGTTGCTAATAATAATATCAGGATTTCATGTACCACGTCATGCCTGATTTTTCCTGACTTCCAAACATTGTATGAATACCTGCCAATTATTAACCAATGAAATGATTTCAAATTGTTGATCTTGGAAAGGATGAGTCAGCCCTACCATGAGTCAAACCTGTGAAGTGCGAGGTTTCCCCATGTTAGAGCCGAGGGGAGTACTTAATGCATCAGCTATCCACTCAAACAGGACAGGAGTTAGATCTACTACACTACCGCTGAGTGAATTTTCTATTTGTACAACGTATGGGTGGGCCTGCTCAGAGTATCACCCTGAGAGTTCTAAACGTCCACTATACGCGCAAATAGCACATCCACGTGGGCTTCTGCCCAATGCCAAAACTGAGTGATATGTCAGCAAAGGCAGAGACTTGGTATCCCCTCCCTCCCCCACTTCGCTTGCTCACATAAAACTTTGCTGAGGTATTCTTGATCAAGATGAACAGGTTGCTTTTGTTTATGAGAACGAGAAGAACAAGTTACTTACCAACTGCTAATGTTCTTTCGACTGGATGTTCCTCCAACGTATTCCTCATCTAAGATGTATTACATCCAGCTTTAGCTGCTTTGGAATTTTCGGCAGAGGGCGCCTATGTCCTCGAGTCGAGGTCCCTTGGAGGCCTCCATCGAGGGTGACGTCATCGGGTATACAAGTAGCATGCGTGGCACCCGTTGGCTTCAGTTCTGTTTTTCCTCCTCTTGTTCTGTTGTATGGATAGTGTAGGTAGCCAGGTGTCAGCTTTGTGAGCGTTGAAGTGGCAATAACCCAGAAAATCTACAGAGGGGTAGGATGGTAGGGCAATGAGGAATACGTTGGAGGAACATCCAGTCGAAAGAACATTACCAGCTGGTAAGTAACCTCTTCTTCGAATGGATTGTGTCCTCCAACATATTCCTCATCTTAGATAGACTCCCAAAGCAGTGTAGAAGGCTCTCTGGAGGAGGGAGTAGATTTTTAATATTATTATATGGCCGAATATAGCACTGCTTTACCAAAAGCAAGCTCTTTACACTGGGAAGCATCCAAACTATAGAACTTAGAAAAAGTGTGCAGCGATGACCAAGTTGCTGCTTTACAAATAGATTTTATGGGAACACCTCTTTGAAGGGCTGTCGAAGAGGCTATGCCTATGGTGGAATGGGCCGTTAAGCCTTCTGGTGGATCTTTGCCCGCCAATCTGCAGTATTCTGAAATGCAAAGCACAATCCAACGTGACATGGTTTGTTTTGACATTGATTGACCCAATTTCCTTCCGGTGTAGCCAATTAAAAGTTGATTATCCACTCTAAGCTTGGAAAGCCTAGAAATGTAAAAGCTTAGAGCTCTTCTCGGATCCAGCCTGTGCAATCTTTCCTCCTCCTTACTGGGATGAGGTGGAGGGTAGAACGCGGGCAGAATAATTTTCTGATTTAAATGGAAATCAGACACAACTTTAGGCAATAATGAGGGTTTAACCCTCAACATCACTCTGTACCTGTGGAACAAAGTATAGGGTGGCCCAGAAGACAGTGCCTGCAATTCGCTCAGTCTTCTTGCAGATGTTAAAGCAAACAGGAAAGCTGTTTTCAATGTTAATAATCTTAATGGACAAGTGTGCAAGGGTTCAAAAGGGGCACACATTAAAAACTTTAAAACCAGATCAAGGTCCCAAACTGGGAGTTGGAAAGGGTAAGGAGGGAACACATTGGGGAGTCCCTTTAAGAATTGTTTTAAAGGAATTTTAAAGTAGGAACATTCTTCTGAAGAGTTCTTGAAAATGGAAAGCGCTGCAAGATAACCTTTAATGGTCCCAACATTTAGGCCTCTATGTGCTAGGGACAGAGAAAGGACAACACTTCCGGGATAGGACATAGAAAAGGATCAACATTCTTTTCTCTGCCCCAATTGCAAAACTTTTTCTAACGGCAACGGTATAGAGATTTTTGGCCTTCTTGCCGAAAGCAACACCTCCATGACGTTATATGGAAGGTCCCAATCCTTGTATCTCAGCCTTTCAGATACCAAGCATGAAGATTGAGTCTCTTGACTTCTGGATGGAGAACCTGGCCCTCCATTTGTGAGAGAATGTCCTCTCTCTGAGAGAAGATGTAACAGAGGGCAGATGGACATGTCTAGAAGGCCCGAGTACAACGTTCTCCTGGCCCAATCCGGGACAATTAGGATCATGTGGTTTCCAAACCGTCTCAATCTCCTGATGACCTGAGGAATGATGGGAATCGGAGGGAACGCGTATAGTAGTGGGAAGTTCCACTCTACCACAAACACGTCCCCTAGGGCTCCTCTCGGGGGAAATTCCCTTGAGCAATACTTTTCGCACTTCTGGTTGATTCCGGTTGCAAACAAGTCTACTTGGGGGGGAGGAGGGGGGTTCCCCGAAGGGCGAAGATCTCCTGAAGGACTTCCTGAGCCAGTTTCGACTCGTGGGACGCTGTGCTCTGCTTGCTCAGAACGTCTGCCGTCATATTCTCCTCCCCGGCCAGATGAACTGCCATAATGGAGATTCCTTCTTGAATTGCCCAATACCAGAGCCGCATTGCCTCTCTGCACAGAAGTAGTGACCCTACACCTTTTGTTTAGATAATGCATGGCCACTGTGTTGTCCGTCATTATCAGGACATTTTTTCCTCTGATAGATGGCAGAAAAGCCTTCAGCGCTAGTCTGATTGCTCTCAGCTCTAAAAGGTTGATGTGTAGTTTGGAATTCGATGGAGACAACCGACCGCTGATTGTCAGATAGTTGGCATGAGCTCCCCAACCCATTAGTGAAGCTTCCGTCACTACTGTACTCTCCGGCCATGGTGGCCAAGGATGTTCTCTGTGCAAGTCCACCACAGAAGATCCTGCCGAACCTTGTTCGGAATCTGAAGAAGATCCTTCATTTGACCTGAGAACTGGGACCATTGAGTCTTTAGAGCCCATTGAAGGGATCTCATCTTCAGGTGTGCCTCTGTCACTAGGAAAATGCAGGATGCCATGAGTCCGAGCAACCTTAAGAAGTCGTAGGCCTGGAGATTTTGGGCATTTTGGAATTTGGAGACCATCTGAAGATTGTCTTGAGCCCTCGACTTGGGAGGCGAGCTCTTTCCGAAGGATGTGTCTAATACAGCCCCTATGTACTGGAGCTGCTGAGAAGGTGTCATTTGTGACTTCTTGAAATTGAGGGAGAAGCCCAGTCTGTAGACGAAGTGGCATGTGACTTTCAGATGATCCAGGGCTTCTTTGGCAGAACATGCCCTGATCAACCAATCGTCCAGGTTGGGGCAGATGTGAATCCCCCCTCTCCTGAGTTGTGCTGCCACCACTACCATTAACTTGGTAAAGACCCACGAGGCGGAGGTCAACCCGAATGGCAGGACTCGAAACTGATAGTGTGAGTCGCCAACTACAAAACTCAGGTATTTTCTGTGCTTGAGATGGATTGGCACATGAAAATAAGCATCCTGGAGGTCCAATGACACCATCCAATCCTGAAGCTGAAGGGCATGAAGGATCTGAGAAAGAGTGACCATCTTGAACTTGTCCTTCCTGAGGAACTTGTTCAAGGTTCTTAAGTCCAAGATGGGTCTCAGTCTTCTGTCCTTTTTGGGAATCAAAAAATACGGTGAGTACCATCCCTTGTTCCTTTCCGCTACAGGTACCGGTTCTATAGCACCTTTCTCTAGCAGAGTTAAGACTTCCTGCTGTAGGAGCGAATCTGGAAACGTCAAAGAGTGTCTCCCTGGTGGATTGCTTTGAGGTTGCGTTAGAAAAGAAAGGCAGTAACCTTGGGCTATTATTTCTTGAGCCCATACATCTGAAGTAATGGCTCGCCATTCTTGCAAATGCTATGAGAGCCTGCTTTCCACAGGCTTTTTGTGGTCCAAGTCCTCAAAGTGGTTTTGTGGCAGTTGCTGCGGCCGCTGATGGTAAAGAGGCTGCAGCTGGGGCTGGCTTTGCATGTTTTCCTCGTCCACCACGAGTGGCTTTTTTCTGGCCTCTTTGACTGGCCATTCCTCTCGCCTTTCCATATGAGGAGTAATAACGATAGGATTGTCCCCTCCAAGATTGTCCTGATGCACGAAAAGGCAGAGGTTGCCCAATAGCAGCTCCTAAAGATTTGGGAGCCGTTTTTGAGGTCTGCAACCTCTCAAGGCTCTCGTCAGCCTTGCTGCTTAAGAGGTGAGACCCATCAAAGGGCATGTTCAAAAGATGGTTTTGCAAAACCCGACTTTCGCAACCACGCAAATCTGCGCATTACCGTGCTAGTGGCCATGGACCTGCTCACACTATCTGCAGTGTCCAACGCAGACTGAAGGGATTCCTGCACGGCCTCATTTCCATCTCTAACAATAGCTAGGAATCCTTCCCTTTCATCCCCTTCTGGTATGTGCTCCGCCGCCATTGCAATGCACTCCCACAGAGTGTACGAAAATGTTGCCAAGGCACATGTGGAGTTGGCAGATTTTAACGCCATACTTCCAGCTGAAAATAACATGCGCGCCCAACCATCCACACACTTGTCGTCCCTATCCGGAGGGATGGAAGGGTATGCCACCTTATTTGAAGCTGTGGCTGCCTGGACCACCAGACTCTCAGGAGTATGATGTTTTGACAGATAGCCGGGGTCGCTACTGGAAGGGCGGTATTTTGAAGTGAGGGACTTATTCACCGGAGTCTGGGGTCTCCCAATTTTTGCCCACCCTATTTTGTAAGGCTACATAGAAGGGTAAAATCGGATCTTCGGTGGAACCATGATCCAATATATCGGTCAAATCATCTTGGATGAATTGAGTTGGTGGTCTAGCCCATTCTAAATATTCAATCACCTTTGTAATGAATTGCCTGTATGAGGGATTGTCATGTTCCCCTGGTTCTGGCCTGCCAAAATCTGTTTCAGGTGAAGTATCAATTCCACTTGCATTATGCAAGGTTTCCACCAGATCCCTCATCCTGCTTTCCTCAGAAATCAGGCATTCTGGGACATTTGGGGTGCCATATTCCAGTCCAAAAGGAACATCCTCCTCCTCAGACCTCTCCTGTTCTTCAAAAATTGAAGCTAAGGATTCGAAATATTCTTTCCTCAGAAGAGGTTTAAAAACCTTTTCTGGGAGAGGTGTATCAGTGGAGCCTGAAGGCTTTACAGCCTTTTCTTTTGTTGTTATTTTGACAGCTTCTGGCTGAATTGGAGCCTTTGGGACATTTGGCGTCGAGGGCTTTGGGGTCGACAAAGGCATCGATGGCGCCAACGAAATAGTGGTCGTTGATGGAGCTGGCTTTGAGGGCGTCGAGGCGCTCTTCAAAGGCTCAACCTTCGAGGTGTGTCGGGTTCCGGACGGCGTCGGTGACCCCGAACAGTCGACTCGACCGGAGTCCTGGAGGGTTCCCGATCCTTTCTCCTTCGATCACCCGGGCTCCAGGGTGCGTGAGTGTTGGAACGGTAACGCTCCCGGCCGGCTTCCGAAGAAGGCGCAGACCGAGGCTTAGCCTTTTCAAACACCTCTATCATTTTTATTCTAAATGCTTCCCATTCTTCAGAGGAAGAATGTTTTGTGGGGCATTTCATTCTTTTGGGGATTCGTCCGAGGACGAGGTGGAAGGGGACCAGTGGCATCTTTTGTTGGACTTTTTCGTCAAAGACGAAGAGTGGTGTGAACCACTTCGGGACCTAGACCGATGCTTTTGTCTTTTGCGTCGAGGAAATGTCTCCCCACGGGACCTCGACTTGATGCTAGAGGCTTTTTGGTCAGGTTTTCGACCTACCTGCAGTTCTCCCTTCCTCTCTCGCAAGGCCTTCCCCCATCATTGCCTGACACTTCGTACAGGCTTCCATGTCGTGGCCTTCACTGAGGCACCACAGACATTCTCTGTGCGGGTCCGTGATGATTTTCGAACCGCAGGATTTACACTTTTTGAACCCTGAACACAGGGTAGTCGGAGGGGTGGGGGTCGATGACGATGACAATATCGAATATCTTCTTCAGTAACTGCGTCACAGAACTACTCAAGGTGCGCAGAGTCTCTGAAGCAACACATACTGCAGAAAAACTGAACAGAGGCCAACGGCGCTGCGCGTGCTATTTGTATACCCGATGATGTCACCCTCGACGGAGGCCTCCGAGGGACCTCGACTCGACGACATCGACGCACGGCGCCCTCTGCCGAGAAAAACAAATTCCGAAGCAGCTAAAGCTGGATGGAATACATTTAAGATGAGGAATACATTGGAGGACACAATCCATTCGAAAGATGTTCATGTACAGTTAGTGATCCTCGATGGACCATAGATTGTGAAAGAGGAGGGTGCCAACGGTCGCAAACACAGTAAGCAAAGAGATTTGTGATCAAATATATGTAAGGATCCGGGAACGTAAGAACTGAGTCTCTCCTATGAGTGTCCTACTTGGCCTGCCAGGATACGTTCTCCAGCATCTCCAGAGATGCAGGCTGAGACTCGGAAGACTGATCCCAGAGCCTTGCAAGACCGCCCGAAGAGACGCATTAAGGACCACCAGCATGCACAACATCCTGAGGCATTATTTCTCAGGTACAGCTGGGCCAAAAAGCTAGCCTGAAGTAGAAGTACCAAATGCAATTCTTGAAGGGCCCGAATCATTCATTGAGGAAGGTTTCCTTGGAAAGTATCCCACACTTTCCTTACAACGGAGATCCACTGACAGAGTCCCCAATTACGGGACAATCCTGCAAAATACGGGACAGTTGGCCAGTCCACCTCGTCTTGTTACTTCTTTTTATTGCCAGCACAAATATGAGTCCGCATATTGTTTACTGTATATAAAGTATGATGTGCAGGTTTCCACAGCTCATTACTTCTTCACATCCTTCCCAAATGCCTTCCCCCCACCACTTCACAAAGTGAACACTGCGCACGGCTGTTCTATTTCAGCCTCTATTGAGAAGGGCACAAGGGGACAAGACAAAGCACCCTAAGGCTTGCAAGACAGGTGGAGCAAAACCAGTACAACATTCTCTGTCAAAGAGGGCAAATCTTGTTAATTTCACTCACACAATGCATCAACCAAAGGGGGCCCTGCGTTACAAGTGGAAAATGGGGAACGCTTCTCCTAGCATCCAGAATCACCATGCAGCAAGTTGTGAAGCAGAATGGACCTAGCTCCCCACTCTGCAGCACCCCACCTGCTTGCCCTTTGGGCCCCAGCTCTGAGCAGACTGAAGGCAGGCTGAGGAGCCCTCATTCAGAAGGAGCCGAAGGCTTTGATATGCTAATACCTCCTTCAGAGGCGACTTCTGCCCCAAAGAAATTGCTCGGGAAGAAAACGTTTCACTCTTCTGGTACATCACACCCGATGGTATTAAACTTTATACCCTCATCATCCCTCTTTAAGCCATGCAGGATAGGCATATATCACAATCCCGCGCAGCACATAAACATTCCTCCTATCATGGAACATTTATTTTATTTATTTTTATTTTTTGCATTTTTAAAGCGCTGACACAGCCCCCAGGCATCGAGGCGCTGTTACAGGAATTGTTTGTTTTTTAGTTGTGTAATTTATTTTTTGTTTTAGTTGCATATTTATAACGCGCTTAAATACACAGGGGTTTCTAAGCGCGGACCCGGGGATCGAACCGGTGTTGCTTCGTGTCGTCTTGCTTCCAAGGCGAGCATGTTGCCGCTGAGCTATCCTCCCAGGACAACATTACTTTTCTCAAACTGTCACCTATTACCACCATACGGACCACAAGCTTTAATTTCTCGGCTGGCTACTCCCTCGCCCCCTTCATCCTGCCCATCGGCACATCAACATCACCAGCGCACATTTCTCGTGAACAGCAATTGCCAGGCACTCTAGCACTTAGGAAGGACTTATGCGCTAAAACGAACAGGCCCATTACGCAATCTAAACAAAGTTTATTTAAATCCATCACTAAAATTAAATGGTTATTCTTCAGCAAACACTGCAGGCCACCTGCATCACAAGCTTTTGTACCGCTTTTACGCAATGCTAAGTTTACCCAGTCTCTTCTTTCCTCCTCACACCATGGTAGCAGAAGATGGTGCTTTGTAGTATGCCAATGACATGAATGTTGCATCATTCCTTTCCTCTGTCTCACTCTCTACCTGTGCCGTTCCCCAGGGTATCTAACCTGTCTCCCTGGCTGTTCAACCAATACCTGGCACCTCTCGCCCACCGCATTAGCGCTCTCTGCTCCAACTTTCAGTGCTGTGCGGATGACACTCAGCTTGTTTTCAGGCTCCCCTCTGCCACCTCTTCTCCTTCTCTCATCTCTGACTGTCTGATATCCAGGAGTGGTATGTCGCCAACTATCTCTGCCTTAATGCCATTAAGACGGAGATTCTCCTCATCGGTACACCTGCACCCTCCTTTCCCGTCACTCTCTGGTCGGTCTCCCTTGGCCATCTTCCTGCTACAACCTGTGAGGCTAAAAACCTCTGGGTCATCTTTGACTCCACACTCTCCTTTTCACCTCACATCTCTGATGTCTCGAAAGTCAAACTACCAACTGCACCTCCTCAAAGGTATTCTTCCTCTCCTTCCATCAGAGCTCACTGTCTCTAGAGCTCTGGTTCTCTCTGAGCTGGACTACTGCAACAGCCTTTCTAAATCTGCCTGCTTATACTCTCCGCCCTCTGCAACTCATCCAGAACAGGACTGTGACACTTGTCCTTAGCCTCAAGCCCAGGGATCGTATCTCTTCAGCACAAAAATCTCTGCATTGGCTCCCAGTGGCTGCAAGGATTAAGTTCAAGACGCTCTGCATTGTCCACAAGGCCTTCTGGGGCCTGGGTGCTCAATACGTCCAACTCTCTCTTTGTAAATACCTTCCTACTCGTGCTCTTAGCTCCTCCACCTGCAACTCCCTCAGGGTCCGTCTTTCTTTGGCTGGGGCCTTCCTCTGGAACACCCTCTCTGCCTCTCTGAAACTTGAGGAGAACCATCTCCAGTTTCGGAAGCACCTCAAGACATTCCTCTTTGCTTCTGCCTTCTCTCATCTTCTCCCCTGCTGATTTCCTGTCTGATACTACACTGGTCACCTGGCTACCCTCTGATTTCGGGCCCAGGTCCCTGCCCGCCCAGTTGCCCACCCACACTGCCTCCCAGCAACCCTTGCACATGGGTCTGTATCTGTAACCATACAGTCGCCCTACTTGCACTTTTGGACACCTGCTGTCTGCACTTACCCTTGCACCTGCCACCTGCTGGCTGCACTTCTTGTTATTGTTTTGGTCCCATGTACAGCACTGCCCCCTCCCCTTCCCTGCACTTGCCCGATCTCAATGTCACTTGGCCTAGTAAGATTGTTGTCTCTGTCCTCCCTCTGTTCCCCCTTCCTTGCCTCGTCGCGCCTTGAAACAATTGTGTATAGGCGCGTTACAAATGCCATATGATATGAACATATAGCATCCAGAACATGCTCGGCGGGCACATTGTTGCAGAGCAAGCATGCTCTCGACTGTAAACAATTAAAGGTTAATCTCTCCTTTCTGAAGAACACACCAGGCAACTGGCGTGTTCCATTGTGAAGAAGCCATGGTTGCAACTGTCCGCCAGTTCCCAAGAACTCAAAAACGTTCCCTACCCAATGTCTGAGCATATGAAACTTTGTGAACTTTGGGAAGGGGAAAGCTCATGGTGCAGCCCCGCAGGGGCTCGCTGTGCAAGTGCATAACAGGGTGAAGGGGGTGAGCTCCGCCCGCCCGCCATCCGCCGCAAGAGCCAGGCACAGGAAGTGGGGCCATAAAGATGGTCCCTATAAGAAGGGACCAAGCAGGGGGAGCGGTTTATTTGTTCACCCACTCCCCCTGCAGCAACTCTGGAGGATACTGTACGGTATAAAGAGGAGGGGTACCCCCCATGGTCGTCAGCTTCCAGCTTGGACTGGTGGAAAAGAAAAGGTTAACAGCACTCCCTGCAGCCCATCAGCGGCGGATGCCAATGTGTTACACCCAGACTGACAGGCTCTAGGAGGCTCGGGAAGTGGTGACCCAAGTATGCTGGAAAGGAATGGACAAGTAAAAAAAGAGATGGCTGGAAATAAATGTAGGAACATATGAAGGTGTAAAGAGGGTTGTCAAGTATTGCGTAAACAAAAAGTTGCTGCCGGTCGTCTGGGATTGTAATAAAGTATCGATTATGTTATTGTCCTGTTTACAGTGCAAGTGTGTGATAGTAAAACTGCAGCCTTGCTATGGCACAAATGGAGAGGTTGGTCCGGCCTTAGTTATTTAGACACGGTGAGCTGCAACAATTGGTAGGTAGCTCACTGGTTGGGAGGGGAGAGGGGGCGAGCGGTAACCGACTGTTCGTTTTAGCCCATGGCGCAGCCCCGCAGGGGCTCCCTGCGCAAGTTCATAACAGGGCGTAGCGGGCGAGCAACCCCGCCCGCCTGTCGCCGCAAGGGCCAGGCGCAGCAAGTGGGGCCATAAAGATGGTCCCTATAAGTAGGGACTGCACAAGGGGAGCTGCCTATTTGTCGCCTCGTCCTCCTGCAGCAACTCTGCTTTGTCTCACCCAACCCACACTAACATGTAATTTCTTTGCAGGTTAGCTAATGATTGTGTTTTTGTCGCAGGCGGTAACTCAGGCAACCGAGCAGTGCCCAAACTAACAACCTCCCCGGTAACCTAACATGGCAGGGGCCTGTACGGTATAAAGAGGAGGTGCACCCCCCATGGTCGTCAGCTTCTAGCTTGGGCTGATGGAAAAGAAAAGGTTAACTGCACTCCCTGCAGCCCATCAGCAGCGGATGACAATGTGTTAAGCCCAGACCGACTGGCTCTGGGAGGCTCGGGGAGTGGTGACCTAAGCATGCTGGAAAGGAATGGACAAGTAAAAAAGAGCTGGCTGGAAATAAATGAAGGAACAGATGAAGGTGTAAAGGGGGTGCCAAGGAATGTGTAAATAAAAGGGTGCTGCGAATCGTCTGGGATTGTAATAAAGTATTGTTTATGTTATTGTCTGGTTTGCAGTGACAGTGCAAGATGTGTGATGATAAAACTGTGGCCTTGTTATGCCACAAATGGAGAAGTTGGTCTGGCCTCAGTTATTTAGACACAGTGAGCTGCAACAATTGGTAGGTAGCTCACGGTTGGGAGGTGGGGGAGTGGCAGGGGGGGGGTGAGTCGAGCAGTATCCGACTGCCCATGTTAAGAAGCCTTCCAAACTACCGATGTAATTCACTGTGCTCCCAGTTGTTTTTTGTCAGGTTTTATTAAAATAATACATTTAAATATTAAAATTTCTTTAAAATTGCCCATTATATGTCAATGGAGGCATGAGGAAGAAATGATTTACTACCCTGTGCGATGCTGCCTTGTTATGGTCAAAACACGATAAAGAAGGTATGGACACATGCTTGGGGGTGTTGTATATAGCAAGCACTCCGTTTAAGCGTGGGGGGGGGGGCCATCTATAACTCTTGTGTCACAAAAACGATATGAATTCAAAAACATCCCAGACACGAATGCAGGGTAATGGAAAGTGAATGCATCCATTTTTCAGCTTTCGGGTAGCTTGACATTACCCTTGCATGCAACACGAACCCCGAAATCCAGACACAGCAATTCCCGGACCCTGGAGATGCTGCTCTAAGTGAGGCGGCAGCCCCCTCCCCAATCTTCTCTACTGCTGTCCCCCTAACCCGCACGCGAAGCAGTATGGTCTGCTCTTTTTACTTTACTTTATTTCATTTATATTGCGCAACCATAAACCCACAGGTGTGAGGGCGCAGACAGGACAAAAAGGTCAAGCATAAAGGTAGATCTGGAAGCAGAAGGGAAGACTGAGGATCAAGTGCTGCTACTTGAAAAGGAAGGTTTTTAGGTCCTTCTTGAAGTTGGTCAGATTGACAGAGTATCTCAACCGAACTGGTAGGGTGTTCCAGATAGCTGATGCCGCAAAGGCGAAAGCACCCCATTGTGCTTTTTTGGTTTTGACTTTAGGCTGGTGAAGCAGGTTCTGATTGTTGGAACGAAGATTTCTGCCATTGGATTTTATTTTTATGTATCTTTGAAGGTAGGTGGGCATAATGCCCTTGAGACATTAAAAGGTAATGACCATGAGTCTAAAGGTAATACGCGCATCCACGGGCAGTCAGTGCAACGCGCGATGTGCCTCAGACACATGTGCTCTGTAGGCCAGACCCGAGATAACTCGGACCTCTCCATTCTGCACCACCTGCAGGCGACTAATGGTCTTTTTGCTTGCACCTGCTAGGAGGCTGCAGCAATAGTCCAGTTTAGATCCTATGATGGCACGAGCAATGGACTCTGCATTAGGTTGAGAGATAAGTGGTTGCATGTGGGATAGCAGTTTGATATAGTAGGTGGCCGAGGACACAGTACTAGCCACATAGGAATTCATGGTAAGCGATTGGTCCAGCACCACCCCTAAGATCTTTACTTTAGGAAGAGAGGGAATGAGAGCATCTCCCAGCTGAAAATGTTTATACGCTGGGTCTAGTTTAGACAAAATACTGTCAGAACCCACAACCATGAGTTCCGTCTTTCCTCGGTTTAGGGCAAGATTGTTCAGCATCATCCAGTGTTCGATGATTGCGAATATGCGATTTAGTTCTCTTTCATCCTGATTGTGCTGACCAGTGAGGGGGATGACACATTGCGTGTCATCTGCGTAATTAGAGAATAGAATGCCCTCCTGGGCAAGGTGGGCGAAGAAAGGGGTCATGAAAATATTATATATGCAAGGTGATAAGCTTACCAGACAATACACACAGATCATGCAGCAAGCAATTCACCCACTGAGATATCTCGCTGACCAGAGCATGCAGGGTGCTGGTTTCATATTTCATGTCCCAAAATGAAAGAGCGCAGGAGGTGGCCAGAAACTTCCCATAATTAAATTAAATATAATGGATCGGTTTGCTCCCCAATGCTTCCCGTAATCAACTAGTGCATATACATTGGTCCTTTCATGGGCAGAAAAATGTGGACAAATTAGAAGGTGGGAAAGCAGTGAAGCCTGAGTCAAGGGGATCAGGATTGAGGGGCTTTTAATGTGGGGACGGCAAGGGCAGGCGAACCGCTCTGCTGCCAACAGGGAGCGTGGAGGAAGCAGCAGGTGGGGGACGGGGTGGCAATGGGGGCGAGGCCGTGGGCAATGGGGGTGGATGAGTCTCTCGTGTGCGGGAAGCCCGCGGGAGCAAGCTGAGAGCGCAGGGGGCAAGTTGGGCACATGGGAAAAAGAATATAACATTGCACGAAAGAGCAGCAAGCAGCAGAACCATGCTGCCTGTTTATTTAATTGTGCGCCACGTGAGCACAACGGCGATATTGGGAAACTAAGGAAAACAGTTACATTACTATATGCGAAGGCATAAGACATGGCCTGCGGTCAAAACACTGTTCCATGCACATGTGTCGCATCAGTACTTGCAGCTGGTACAGGTAATGTTAGGCAGAATCCTGTGCAGTTCCCTTAGGGAGCACTACAAAAGATTAAGACTACAGGTATATGCAATAAATCCCCTTTGGTATCAGTCTGTACCACAAAGATTTAGTTGGTAGCTGTGGCTAAGCAGTCAGACTTATCTCAAGAGGGAGATGAGCAGTATTCAGGGTTTACACAATAGGACTACAATAGTATGGAACAAGGAAACACTGACCAAAGCTTTGTATCAGAAAGAATATATATATTTATTTTACACACTCTCATGTTCACACACAAATCACTAGTATTAAAGTAAGTTAAAACAGTCAGGAAAAGTATACACAACTCCCTATTTAAATTGAAGTTTGAGCAAGAGTGAAAACTGAGCAAAATGGCACAGTGTTAAACTAAGCAGAAATGGTACTCTAACAATTTCTTCAGAGGGCGGGAAAGAACAAGTTATACAGGTTAAACCTCTTAAACACACCAGCAACACTTCCCAATTGGATTGTGAACAAGTTAAGCAAGGCAGTACTTTAGCATCAACAATACTTTGGTGAAAACCGAGCAAAATGGCACTTCAGCAATATACAAAGGGGAAGAAAAGGTGGTTAGAAGAGTTTTAGGTGCACCAACACATTTCTTGATGAGAAACAATCTAGAGAAGACAGTTGTAACAGATTTAGCCAGAGTCAAGAGGCTTGTGCCAGAGTCAGTGGTACAAGGCAAGGTGCCTAGGTTTCAAAATGTTCTAGTAGCTGCAGTCAAGTCTTTGTTAATTAAAAAGGCGGTTGCAGGACATAGAAAGATACTGTTAGACGAAAAGGGGGCCAGCCCAGAAGGTAAGTAAATGATTTAAAACACCTTTAGCAATACCCAAAGAAACGGGAGGCCTGGCGGGACAATGTACCTTGAAAGTGGAAGAGGCGCCTGCAGTGGCGGTAGTTCCTGGCAGTTCCTGCAGTTCGGGAGATCCAGCAAAGGAAGAGAGGCTCTCGTCGTGGGTGAAGGTTCGAGTTACTGCACTGCCCAGGGATGAAACCAGCCGCGGTGCTGCCAAAACGGAATAAAAGGTACGCTCCTTTAATTCGCGGTCGTGGTGGACGGGTGCCTGGCTATCCTGTCTCCTAGTGCTTGCCACTGGCGATTCGACCAAGGCAGGTCCTGGAAGGCGATTGGCGAACTGGTTGACCCCACCAGCTCAAGGGAAGAAGACTCTTGCAGGTGAAGATCTTCTTGAGTCGTTGGAGAAAAGTGGTGAGGATCTGCAGCAGATCCTCACCACTTGGTTCAGTCGTTGCAGATGTCTTTGGCTCCTCTCCTCTTTGGCTTCTTAGTTCCAGTGGCGACGTCTTGTCCTCCAGTCCTCAGGACCCTGCTTTTATGCAACACGACCCCCATTCATACAGCCTAGCTGTCACTCTCACAGTGGGGTGGCTATCCTGGCCGGATAACCCCCCAGCCTATCAGGGCAGAGTGAGACTTGGGTTGCCTAAGTAACCCTGTCCAGGTTGCCTATCCCCCCCCTCACATCCTGTCTACCGGCGCCAAAAGGAGGGCTTCTGTGCAGAAGCCCGCCAAAAGGACGAACAAAGGATCCCCGACCTGGGTGAGGATTTCAGAGAAAGACACGAGGAAGAATTATTATTACAGTTCTGGCAATAAAAACCTACCGGAGTAAAGTTAATATTAAAATAAACCAGCGGTATGTTAGAGGCTGTCATTAAAAGTGGTAGCCTCGAACAATGGGAAAATCCCATAGGAAAATATTTGCGGTCGAATATTTACAGTAGTAACCACTGCCACCGGCCAGAAACTTTGGAGAGAGGGACTGTACGGTACCCCCTCGAAAATGAACACCAGGGAAAAACTATTAACCCTTCCCAGTACTTCCATAGTAAGATGGGGTGTACTGGTTTTGTTCATAACTATTGACTAATAAAGTCAATGGTAACTTTACATGCCCTAGGAGACAGCAGTCAGTCCCAGGGTGTGGAGTCTATTTTTGGGGGTCGCTACGACACCCCTGTGTTACGGCACAGAGGGTGCTGTGTAACACACATGTTGAAAAGATGATTCCTAGGAGGGTGAGAAAAACCCTGTAGCGCATAAGCACAAAAATAGGCTGAAACATACATCAAAATACAGCTAAGAGTGGGAAAAGAGTCTCATTCTTAGTAGGAGTAAAAAAACAAACCCCTGAAATTCAGCAAGCTGCTGAGCGACTCTATAGGTAAGGGAAATCAGCCCTAGAAGAGAATTCTCCCTAAAAGGTAACACGGTCTAAGGGACGCGGTCCTGCAAGGTCTGACGGGATAAGCAGAGACCCAATTCCGAAGAGGCAGGCACTGAACCGCCAAACAAGCACATGCCAGTGGACAGAAGAACGCAATCGTATTGAGGAACGTGAAACCTGCTTGCTGTCATCGATGTCTGTTCACCTGCAGATCACTACGCATCCCCAGTGATGAGTTAGACAGGTGACATTTTACAACACTGATGATTGGCACACTTACTGTGAACCAAACCATCAGTGGTCAATATCGCAGAGGGCGTCTGAAATAAACAGTATTTCGGTGGATTCATTGCAGAGCATTGCCAGTTGCCATGACAAACATGTTCTCTGTTGTGAATCCCCTTCCCATATATTTTACCTATAATATTTGTTTTGGGCTTATGGTGGTGCACCACCACATGTGTCAAAACCAAAAAGACTCATCGTGGGCGGCATGAGCAGAAGAGATGGTCGGTCAGGTATGGGTACATGTTTTAGGAGAAAGGGAACTGCCACGACAAACTTGGGCAAGTCTTGGGGGCTGTCCTGAAATCCAATGGAGAGGACCATGTAGTGGACACCATTCATCGCAAAAGGTGGCAAGGCCAAATTGGGATGTGGTGATAAGGGTTCTGGTGGTTGATGGAACAATCTAAATTCCCCTCCAGGAGCGAATACAAAATCTGGGTTGGGGTTGCCATATTGAACTTCTCAGGGGAGAAGCACAGCTGAAAAAGGACAAATCCAGGACGTCTTACCATTACTGTTCTACATCAAAGAGCCCCAACAGAACAGCTAATCCTAAATCTCATAAATGCATGTTAAGACGATGCCACGGCAGACTAGACATGCTGAACACCACTTTAAAATAACGTTTTTATGTACTGCATGAGGACCAGGGAAGTGGTGGGCCGACAGGCTCCCCATCAGCCAACACCCCGATGAGAAGTAAAGCGTCATATCGATTTTACTTCCTTCAAGCAGTCCTGTTTTGTGAGGAGTTGCTCAGATTTATGGACTCCTCATAAACAGCGTTATAGAAAGCATACAAATGCAGGATTTGGCAGCTGGCAAAGAAGAGACTTGGACGATCATAAATTGTGTGCAGACAATGAAGCCGAATTTGTGCCAATGCATGTACAACATATTTTAAAATAGAAACGGATTGCACCGTGTTAGGTGTTGAGAAAAAAAGCAATAGTTCAATTCTTTAATAGTTTGATTTTAATGTCTTGTTCTTTGGATTCAATCCTACTTTCCTTCACATGGATGCTTCACATAGTCACCAACACATGTTTCACTGTCATATGGACAGCCTCGTTAGGAGGGTGGTTTTTCACTTGCAGAAATAACAGTGAGAAGCATGTAGAGAGTAGTGGGTGACCCACATTTTCCACTAGCCATCATGTGTAAGGGGGGGGTAGTAGATACATCAGTGTACAATATCCGGCAGGCTGCGAGGCTGACGGACGACTGGGGACAATGCGAAGGCTGCAGTTAAGGAGAGCTAAGGCTGAACACATCTGCATGAATGAATTACTGCTAACAGGAAGTGGTTGGAAAGTACAGGTCCCCTGGAATGTGCAGGAACGTTTGTGGTTGATATCCTCTTGGAGGAACAAATCTCGAGTTATGTTTTTGTCTATATAGCTAACTTATATAAAATAAAAAGACAATTGTCTAGAACATAGATTGTACCCAATGTCACGCTTATTATGTTCATGTTTTTTAAGGGACTTGGAATGTGTTCCTTTCCAAGAGCACCCCCTTAATTCCGTTCTTTCCTCTTTAGTTTCACTGATCCCCAAAGTACTTCACACGCATTGTTTCTATGAATGTGTTCACTGTGAACGCAAACTGGGGCAAAGTGTATATTTTACTGCTGCCATCTCTTGCCCCGAAGCACATTGCATTGGTTCTAGTACTAGTGATAAAGATGAAGTGCAGAAGTGTGTGGACCGTAATATAAAGCCCCGCATTTAATTAATCATGTGTAAAAGAAACTTACTTTGAAGAACCGCGGCACAACATCATCCACACAGTAGCAATCAGTAAACCGGACAACTCCCTGTGTAAAAGAAACGTGTAGCGTTAAACTTGAAAAATGTGCATTATAAATACATTATTCAATCACAGATTAAGAAAGTTGGGGGAAAAGGAAGATATTAAAGTTACTAGAGTCGTTTTAGCCATTTCATAAGTAAGGTCAACTTAAGTCATGTGTCCATACCTAAACACATAAAAATGCAATTAACTGCAAGCAAAGCAGAAGTCATTGATTGTAGAGCACTATGTTCAATCCAGTTTAATAAAATAAAAACAAACCAGTATTAGTGTGAAGATGCATGTTTACATAGTGTAAGCCAACAAGGTGAATCATTCAGCAATGCATTTCAGAAGCACGGCAAGGCAAGAATACACCATCTCTTGAAGGCAGATCAATAGTTATTGCCCACCTTGGTGGAGGGCTGACCAAGGTACCCACCTGATTGACTGTTTTCTATAAGTGATGAGTCTCTTCTTAGCATATTTACAGGGTAATTCATAGAATTTCGCAGAAAAGTGTCGCAAGCGGCTGGCGCAGAGTGTCCGCGTGCGATTGACTGCGCCAGGCACGTGCGCTAAAACCGATTTCCGCGCACAGCGTATTCATGGATTTTAGGCTCCCAAACCAGCCGTGGCGCAGAGTATCGCAGCGACCCTGCAGCAGCGCCAGTAACGCCCCCAAGAACGCCCTCGCGCAAGGAAAAGCCATCAAAATCGCAAAATCATCGCAAAGGGCTGCGCTAACCCTGGACCAGTTTACAGGGCTGCCAAACAAGGAACGCAAAGCGGGTAACGTGCATATCAGGGGTACGCGTGAAGTTATACACGCGATTAGCCAGGGTACGTGTACCTCAGGGGTACGCGGGAAGTTTAACACGCGATTGGCCAGGGTACGTGTATTACAGGGGTATGCGGGAAGTTTTACATGCGATTAGCCAGGGTACGTGTATTACAGGGGTACGCGGGAAGTTTAACACGCGATTAGCCAGGGTACGTGTATTACAGGGGTACGCGGGAAGTTTTACACGCGATTAGCCAGGGCACGTGTATCACAGGGGTACGCGGGAATTATCACATGCGATTTGGCTGTGTACGTGTATTACAGGGGTACACGGGAAGTTTTACACGCGATTCGGCTGGGTACGTGTATTACAGGGATGCGATTTGGCCAGGTACGTGTATTACAGGGGTGCGCAGGAATTATCACACGCGATTTGGCTGGGTACGTGTATTACAGGGGTGCGTGGGAATCATCACACGCGATTTGGCTGGGTACGTGTATTACAGGGGTGCGTGGGAAGTCACACGCGATTAGGCTGGGTGGGTCCTCACAGGTGTTCCCTGTACACCCTCCACGGCCCCTGCAGGCAGCCTACAAAACAGGGGACTACCCTGCACACCTGCTCATGTCCCCCTGCACCCCCACCCCCCAGCAGTGCAGGGGCAGCCTCCACCAGGCCCCCACTCATGTCTCCCACCACCCCCACCCTCCCGCCACCAGGGGCAGCCTCCACCAGGCCCCCACCCATGCCTCCCACCACCCCCAACCCCCAGCAGTGCAGGGGCAGCCTCCACCAGGCCCCCAACCATGTCTCCCACCAGCCCCACCCCCCCGCCACCAGGGGCAGCCTCCACCAGGCCCCCACCCATGCCTCCCACCACCCCCAACCCCCAGCAGTGCAGGGGCAGCCTCCACCAGGCCCCCACCCATGTCTCCCACCACCCCCACCCTCCCGCCACCAGGGGCAGCCTCCACCAGGCTCCCACCCATGCCTCCCACCACCCCCAACCCCCAGCAGTGCAGGGGCAGCCTCCACCAGGCCCCCACCCATGCCTCCCACCACGCCCAACCCCCAGCAGTGCAGGGGCAGCCTCCACCAGGCCCCCACCCATGTCTCCCACCACCCCCACCCCCCGCCACCAGGGGCAGCCTCCACCAGGCCCCCACCCATGCCTCCCACCACCCCCAACCCCCAGCAGTGCAGGGGCAGCCTCCACCAGGCCCCCACTCATGTCTAACACCACCCCCACCCTCCCGCAACCAGGGGCAGCCTCCACCAGGCCCCCACCCATGCCTCCCACCACCCCCAACCCCCAGCAGTGCAGGGGCAGCCTCCACCAGGCCCCCACCCATGCCTCCCACCACCCCCAACCCCCAGCAGTGCAGGGGCAGCCTCCACCAGGCCCCCACCCATGTCTCCCACCACCCCCACCCCCCCGCCACCAGGGGCACCCTCCACCAGGCCCCCACCCATGTCTCCCTCCCCCCCACCCCCCCCGCCACCAGGGGCAGCCTCCACCAGGCCCCCACCCATGCCTCCCCACCACCCCCAACCCCCAGCAGTGCAGGGGCAGCCTCCACCAGGCCCCCACTCATGTCTCCCACCACCCCCACCCTCCCGCAACCAGGGGCAGCCTCCACCAGGCCCCCACCCATGCCTCCCACCACCCCCAACCCCCAGCAGTGCAGGGGCAGCCTCCACCAGGCCCCCACCCATGCCTCCCACCACCCCCAACCCCCAGCAGTGCAGGGGCAGCCTCCACCAGGCCCCCACTCATGTCTCCCACCACCCCCAGCCCCCACCATCCAGGGGCACCTTCCACCAGGCCCCCACTCATGTCTCCCACCACCCCCACCCTCCCGCCACCAGGGGCAGCCTCCACCAGGCCCCCACCCATGCCTCCCACCACCCCCAACCCCCAGCAGTGCAGGGGCAGCCTCCACCAGGCCCCCACCCATGCCCCCCACCACCCCCACCCCCCCGCCACCAGGGGCAGCCTCCACCAGGCCCCCACTCATGTCTCCCACCAACCCCACCCTCCCGCCACCAGGGGCAGCCTCCACCAGGCCCCCACCCATGCCTCCCACCACCCCCAACCCCCAGCAGTGCAGGGGCAGCCTCCACCAGGCCCCCACCCATGTCTCCCACCACCCCCACCCTCCCGCCACCAGGGGCAGCCTCCACCAGGCCCCCACCCATGCCTCCCACCACCCCCAACCCCCAGCAGTGCAGGGGCAGCCTCCACCAGGCCCCCACCCATGCCTCCCACCACCCCCAACCCCCAGCAGTGCAGGGGCAGCCTCCACCAGGCCCCCACCCATGTCTCCCACCACCCCCACCCCCCCGCCACCAGGGGCACCCTCCACCAGGCCCCCACTCATGTCACCCACCACCCCCACCCCCCAGCAGTGCAGGGGCAGCCTCCACCAGGCCCCCACCCATGTCTCCCACCACCCCCAGCCCCCCCCCCCGCCACCAGGGGCAGCCTCCACCAGGCCCCCACTCATGTCTCCCACCACCCCCAGCCCCCACCATCCAGGGGCACCCTCCACCAGGCCCCCACTCATGTCTCCCACCACCCCCACCCCCCAGCAGTGCAGGGGCAGCCTCCAACAGGCCCCCACCCATGTCTCCCACCACCCCCACCAGTGCAGGGGCACCCTCCACCAGGCCCCCACCCATGTCTCCCAACACCCCCACCCACCAGCACTGTGGGGCACGTGGCCAGCAGGCAGTCAGGCAGCAGCAGATGGCAGGTGGGAGCGTGCTCAGGGCTCTGGGGGGCAGTAATTTGGCCTCCTGGCCAGGAGCGTGGTCTCTCGTGTGTGAACGCGTGGACAGCCTGATAGGGAGTGAAATCCCACACGTCAGCAAAGGCCCTTAGCGCGTAAACCCGTCAACAGCATATGCGCGCCTATAGTCACCTGCACGTGCAGGAAATTGTTGCGTGACACGTCCCAGTGTCAAAGCGTGTGATTGGTGAAAATGGATCTACACGCAGAAGTGACAAAGCGTGTGATTGGTGAAAATGGATCTACACGCAGAAGTGACAAAGCGTGTGATTGGTGAAAATGGATCTACACGCAGAAGTGACAAAGCGTGTGATTGGTGAAAATGGATCTACACGCAGGAGTGACAAAGCGTATGATTGGTGAACGTACACGCCGCGTAAGTGACGCTGTACGTGTGGGCCTGTATATAAGGTACATGTAGAACACCATTTCCTTGTACGTGCTTTTCGTGGAGAGCGAGTGGGTGAATTCTGTACTTCTTGTCGTTTCACACGCGATTTACTTCACGGCGTTTCCAGTTCGTACTCCCTGTTACCTCTGACAGCTTTTTCTCTATTTTTCCTCTTGTACTGGTTTACCTGGGCCTGTTCCCTCAAACAGTGTCCCCTTCTACTGTTGTCCTGTCTTCTCAGACAGCGTACACATCTTCTTTTGGCGGGGGTTTAGCCAGCCAAACGCGCTCATTTTTCACGCTCTTTTACCTGGCAGACGGTGAGTCACGCACGTATCCAACTTCTGTGCTTGCCCCGTGTGTAGCCTACCCCTTCAGAGGTCATTCTAGGCTGCGTGTGACACGCATACGTTCATTCTTGTGTTACTGGGTGCCACAGCGTAGTGCAGGTTTTTCTTTCTGCACACGTGGTCTAGGAGGGGTTGCGTGCACGTCATCTCCCTTTTTTGGGCCTCCTGTGCGTTGCGTGACCCGTCATCTTTCCCCAGGGGTTACAATCAGCCGTGCTAGAGCACTAGGGTACAATTACCATCTGGTACCCAACCCCTTTGACCCCCAATTGCCCAGGACAATTGTCTACAGCCACTCCCATACGCACATTAATATCAGTGCCATGGCTGGGAGGCGAGGATTCCGTAAGGGTGGCAAAGGTGGAAGAGCCACAAGTGGTGGCCGTGGTGGATCCGGTAGGGGACGTGGTCGTAACTTGCAGGGTGAGCCTTTCCCCCCATGTGTGGAGGACCAGTCAAGGGCACCCATCATCCCCCCCCTCCCCCCCTCCCCCCCTCCCGTTGAGGCTGAAGTGGCTGACACCATCCATGCTCAGCCCTTGTTGGACCAGCCCATTGTGGCACCAGACCTGGCTGACTCCATGGCTGACTTCCAGGTCAGCAGGGCTACGACACGTGCGCTGGTGCACGTTGATGCCATCATGCCACGTGGATCTGGGGCAGCAAGGTCATCTGCTGCACCAAGGAGGCAGGGCGGAGAGGCTGCAGGGGCAGCTGCAGCTCCATCCACCCCAGCCCTCACACACCCAGCCAGGACAGTGTCGGTCCTAGTCCATGCTGCTGACATTCCCCCTGACACCATCACACTAGAGCCAATGCCTGCACCAACTCCCATGCTGAGTGTGCAATCCCACACTCCTGATACAGAGTCCACCAGGGCTCCTGCCCCTAGTGTCCAGAGCGGCGCAGGACACTCAGGATCACCACCACCTTCCAAGCGGAAGAGGAAGAGTGCTCGTCCGGCACAGGCTGATGCCCCAGACACAGCTACACAGTCCGGCCCGTCCAGGAAGCCCATCTTCACGGATGACGAACTGAATGCACTTGTCGAGTATGTGTCCGGACATGACAACGAGATGGTCATTGTTGCAGGATCCAAGACCACACCTGCACAACGCCAGGCACACTGGCAGACCGTTGCGGACATCGTAAGTGCCCTTGGAATCGTGAGGCGCACAGCCAATGATTGCTATAAGCGCTGGAATGACCTAAAGCGCAGGGCAAAGAGTAAGCTGGCCTCAAGTCATGCCGCAACTCTAGTGACTGGAGGTGGGTCTCCAGTAGTAGACATGGAACTCACTCCACATGAGTCAGTCGCTGGGACCTACGTCACGGAGGAACATATCCAAGGCGTGGGAGATCTGGCTGATTACGAGGCATTGTCCGGTGAGTGCACATGCATGTGTGTGTCATCCATGTGCATGGTGTGTGTGTGAGGGCTTCTGTTCGGGTGCCAGGTGAGAGTGTGTGTGCCTGAGTCGTATGGGTCAGCCATGTGCTTCATGCAATCCTTCCTGCGCAGCTGCATTTGGCCATAGCAGTATCCCTTCTGCCAACAGTAGACATCTAGCACAACTGCACGCCAGTTGCCCTTGAAGTGTCACCTTGACACAACATATTTGCTTCTTTTTCACTGTTCATTCAGTCAGTTTGTTTGCATTCCACCACTTTCACTAGGCATGTCGCTGTCCACTAGTCACATGTCTGACATGGGTATGGTAAAGTGGAGTGACTTTGTTACCTGGATATCATTTGTACACACATGTCCCTGTGCAATTTGACCATTTCAGACTGGCAGCTCCAGGTGAAAAATCTGACCTGTAAGAATTAGAAAAGCAATTACATGCGGGAACTGGACTGAATGAATAGGTGCTGCCCTCCTCTCCATCTTCACTCAATAGCAATGGTACATGCCATCTGTGTGATGGCATGTGTGTTTCACCTGCCAATCACAGGCCAATGTGTGATGCCACTGCCAGGCAGCATGCAGAAAATGTGTTCATCTTCCATCTTGGTGTCATCAGTGTGTGCCATTTGCCTGCACTTCATACGCAGTGAGGGTGCATGCATGGGAGGGTTTTAGTCATGTGGGACATGTGTCAACCAAGTACTGGTTCTCTTGCTTCTCAGCCCTCAATGTGTGCCATGGTGCTAATGCCTGTTTCCATTTCTTTGTTTTCATGTCTTTGCAGGGGAAGACGCACCTGATACTGCTGGGGTTGTGGAGATGGTGCAGACCCAGGAGGTGTCCCAGGGCCGACCAACCACCAGTGAGGGACGTGGTGTGGTGGTGGGGGAGAACCCACAAGTGCTGCAGGTCGTGCTCTCAAGGGGTGTCTCTGGCTGCACCTCCCCCGAGCTGTACTCAGGTGTTGATTCGGATGAGACCTACGTGCCGTCGCAGGTGAGTGTTCCAGGGAGGGATTCTGTTCTGTCTCACCCACCTGCACCAGGGTCAGTACCCTCCATGGGGATGTCAGTGTTGGCAGCTACGCCTTCGGTGGTTACGGATGCAGGGTCACACTCCGCGACATCTGATCCTGTTCCTGGGCCAGCAGATCAGAGGGGGAATGCAGTCCTGCAGCCTCAGGCAGTGCCGGCACAGCAAGGCGCAGTTCGCCTTGCCCCAGACAGGTGTGGTGCCCGCCGACGTGGTGGCCGTACGCCACCCGGCAATACCGCATGGGAGCAATCCATTTACGGTATGGCTACCCAACAGGCTGCATCATCCGAGATGATGGCTCAGGCCATGGATAGGGTGGCCACTTCCATTGTCCCCCCAGAAAGGCTGATGGAGCGACTAGAGCAGGCAACCGACTCCATCTGCCAGTCACACAGGGAGGACATGTTGGGGTCCAACAGGGACAGGCGGGCGGCACTGGCGACTCTGCAGGAGGCCATCTCCATTGAGTCCCAGGGCCACAGGGAAGCCCTGAGGCAGGAGCTCCTTCACCTCAGGACGACTCTTGTTGAGCTTGAGGCTTCAACACACCAAAGGACAGAACAGCAGCTGGAGCGTCTCACCCGTACGCTCTCAGCTGAGATGCAGGCAACGAGGGCGGAGGTCCGGGCATCCCGTGAGTTGTTGCATGGGGACCTCCGCACACTCATCCTCCAGAACCAGACCTACCACACCCGCATGCTTGCAGCCATGGAGGAGCAGACTAGGGCCTTGCGTGGGCTGCCTCCCATAGTGCAACCACCTCCGGATGCAGCTGCACAGGGTGATAATAGCGACAGCAGTGATACTCCCACAATAGGGTAGCCGTGTGGGCCATGAGCCCATGGAGGTGTTTTATCTTCCCAGGATCCACGCAGGTGGGTTCTGGTGTGCATCCTGTCCTCGGACCTCCTGGGTGGCCTCCCCAACCCCCCCGGGCCCATCAATGGCCATTTTTGATTGTTTCTTATTTTTATTTTGATTTCTTTTATTCCCAATTTTTTTGGGACGATCTGTTGGCTTCGATCTGTTGGCTTCCGTGGTTCCTGTGGGCATACGCTGCATTGTGGCTGGGCACATGCAGGCTTGTAATGTATTTGGTTCAGATGCTTGGGTTTGAGTCACACACACCCCTCCTGCTTCCCGTTTCCATGGGCTTGCAAAGGGTGTGCCCAAGTGACAGTGAATTACACAGTGACGTTGGACTCCCATGAGCTGTGTGGCCAGTCTGTAGTCAATACTGTGTATACATTCATAGTGCATATTGCTGTTGTGTTGTACACTGCATGTTGCATTGATGTGTAACTCTTCTTCTGTGTCTACCTCCCAATTTGCAGGTCCCTTCCTCATGTCCACACAAGGACCTCTAGTCTGGAGATGGGGACCATGTTGGCAGCAGTGCACCTACAACTCTACATGGCGACAACACTGCACAGTTGGTAGTGGTGGGAGTGCAGGCATTTCCAGGTGGTGAGACTACTAATATGTAACATTTGTGATGTCATGTTAATGGTACTACGTGCTCAAGTATGTTGTTGGTCCGGCATTGCTGTGAGCATTTCAGGTGTTGCAGGTTTCTAATAGTGCCACTGTCCATAGTGAGACTGATGTCATGTTGTGGGGATTACTTTGTTTACCTGCAATTAGCATGACATGGCACGGTGTGTCGTGTGGCGGTGCTGGGGTTGGGGTTGGGTTGGCTGACATGGCACTGTCCTCTTGTTGCATTTTGCAAGTGGGTATTCATTTTAGCTGCTTCAATGTGTAACTTCACAAAACTGCATTGGTGGTGTCTGTGTGGGTAGGGATGCACACATTGTGACACTTCCAGGTGAACAATCTCAGGCTGACATGGTATTCCCGGTTCATTCTCCAGACATTCAGGATCAGTGTCAGGTTGAGTCATCATTGATTGTCAGATGGAATGTGCCAGGGCAGTGTGCACTCCACAGGGGTGTGATTTCTATGTGAAGTAATTAGCCACTAGCTGTGTACGGGCTGCCTCCCCCCGTGCCCTTTCCCCTCCCATGCGCAGCGGCTGTGCATGTGGTTGGGGATGTGGGGCCACCATCATGTCCACGGCCAGGCCCCGGCGTGTTGCAACGTTGTGCAGGACACATGCTGCCACTATGATCCTGCACACTACTGGGGGAGCGTATAACAGCTGCCCGCCAGAACGGTCAAGGGAGCGAAAGCGTGACTTTAGCACTCCGAATGTGCGCTCCACTATGCCCCTGGTTGTAATGTGGGCTGTGTTATATCTTACCTGGGGTGGCGTGGTGGGGTTCCGAATTGGCGTCATCATGTGGGGGCTGAGAGGGTAGGCACTGTCCCCTGTGGAGGTGGTGATTGGTATCATTGGTGGGGTTGTGACCTTGCTCAGTATCCAACATGCATGCATGTGCAGTGGCATACATACTCACCAAGCAGCCATGTATCGCCATGCCGCCCAGCATCTATGTCCCGGCATAGGGTGGACATTCGGTAAATGAAGCTGTCGTAGGTGGACCCGGGATAGTTGGCATATACTGAGGTGATGATTCCCTTGGCATTACATACTACCTGCACGTTGATGGAATGCCAGTGCTTGCGGTTCCTATAGATGTGCTCTGATGCCCTGGGGGGACGTAGAGCCACATGGGTGCAGTCGATGGCACCTAGCACTTTGGGGAATCGTGCCACTCCGTAAAAACCCAGGGCGGCAGCATGCCTTTCAGCAGGTGTTCTGGGCAGGTATATGTGCCTGCGGACTGATGGGCGTGCAGTGATGATGTCCAAGACCTGGTGTAGGCAGCGTGACTGGGTGGCCTGTGACACCCCACCCACTATGGCACTTGTCCGCTGAAATGATCCAGTGGCTAAGAAGTGCAGTACATTGAGGACCTTCTCCAGGGGGCTGAGTGCTTGAGAGCACAGGGTGGGTGATGTGAGGTCATCCTCCCACTCACTCAACAGGTCCAGTATTATGTGTGGTGGAAACCTGTACCTTCCATACACCTGGTCATCAGGCATCCCGAAAAGGCTGGTTCTGGGTGTGAATATTCTGGCCCTGACTCTCCTCCTCCTCCTCCTTTGGTAGCCCACTGCCACTGCTGCTAGGAACGGTATGTTCATCCTGGCATCTGGCTTGTTATTTGAAAAGTGCGCAAATTAATGCTTTGCGCGTGTTCTAGGCGAGCGTGTGACCCGCGCACCCCTGGAATCTAGTTCCCACTCCAATAGCGTGTGGAAATTCCCACGCAGCAGCCATACAGGTGCGCTGACGTACTTGCGTGTGTAAGTGCCCGCGCACCCCTGAAATACACGTACATAGGCCAATCGCGTGTACGCGCACTTTTGTCCAATTACACGCAATGAAATACACGTACATAGGCCAATCACGCGATGACACTCTGACGTGCAGTATTTCCACGTGTGTTCCGTCATCACGTGCTGAGTGGGGAACGCCCGTGCGGGTCACGTCAGACGCGCTTACGCGCTGAGGGCCTCTGGTCCAATAGAATCGCGTATGCGTGCTGACGCGCTTACGCGCTAGGATTTTCACGTGCCAAATCACTCCGTATCAAGCTGGCCACCCGAAAACACACGGAACACCACGCTCCTGCCCAGAAGGCCGAGTTACTGCCCCCCAGTGCCCCGAGCAGCCTCCCACGTGCTATCTGCTGCTGCCTGCCTGCCTGCTGCCACCGTGCCCTGCCATTTGGTGCCTGCACATCAGCCATCTGCAGGGGTCCAGTTGCTGTGTCCACCCCTGCTGGAACTGAAGACTCCCAACTGGGATTACATCGCTCCACAGCCCAGCCCCAGGACCCAGTTGCCCACCCACACCTGCCTCTGGGGTTGCCATGTCGGGCCATGTATGCATGTATGTGTGCAGGGACATCATGGTAATGCATGTGCGACCAGTGATGTGTGACCCACATGGTTGTTGCATGTGTTGAAATGCAGCATGGGGAGCCCTATGCAGATTTTGGACATGAGAGCATGCCAGTCTCTGTACCTGGACATGGATGGGGGTGAAGGATGGGTGCTGATGCCAGGTACATATATGGTAGCCATGTCTGTGTGCCTGACCTGCGTGTCTGTGACTTGTGCATGCCATGGATGCATGACACATGTGTGTGACAATGCACAGATTCAGTGACGCACCCAACTTACCCTTGTTTCGCCTGTGTTCGGTGTGTTTGGGGCCATATGGATGTGACTGAGGTGAAGTGTGTGCATGTGATATGCATGAGCCATGATGCATGTGAGTTACATATCATTGAATGTTTCTAGAGTCCATTGGACATGCATGGAAATGTCCATGGCATGCACCATGCCTGTTACTGTGTGTGTTTTGCCCGGACTGACCCATGTGTTGTGGAGGGACATGATGGAAGTGTACTTTGACAGTGGTGCTCATCTGCTATTGCTTCCTGTCTAGGGGACCATTGTACAGTAGCCTGATGCTTGTGTCCTTTGTCTCCCTCTACGCAGCGGCTAGTGAAGAAGAGGGCGGAGACGGCGCTGTGGAGCAAGGCGGCGGGGATGCCCCCACGGCTGCAGCGGAAGGGGTGGGTGAGCCCCCACAGGGGCCTGCTACGGCGGGAGACGGTGAGGAGCCATCCAGGTTGGTGGTTTGCACAGAGGAGGAGGAGGCCGACACTGGTGCACACATGGGGCCTGGTGGGGGCATCCCTGCTGGTGCAAGTGGTGCAGTCCAGGGCCAGGGGCAGGAGGCAGCACAGGTCACCGTGGAGGGGCCTGTGCATGTCACTGTCCCTGACCCTGTGAGTGCACCACCATGCACCAGCAGGGATGCCCCGTCCCAGGCCCGTCCGCAGGTAGAGGGGATGTCCATGTCACCTGACTCCCCTCCACCTGCGGACGTGGTAACCCCTGGCCACGTGGAGAAGGTCCTGATTGGGGTCGCGATGCGCACGGCTGTGATTCGTGATGACGTGCGTGCTTCCCGGGAGGAGCACGCACGTCATCACGAAGTGCACCGTGCCGACGTGGCCCAATTGGGATCGGCCATGTTCGGGGGTTTCCTGCATGTGTTGGCCAATCTGACGGCCCTCTCCTCCTCTGTGCAGGCTATCCACCAGTCGTTCTCCTTGCCGTCTTCCGGCCCAGATGCCACCAGGGCCCCCTGTGGACCTGCCCCGACCAATGCAGCCAGCTCGGTGGGGATCCCATCCCTGCCACAGTTGGGAGTCGGAGGTCCAGCAGGGGTGGACAACACAGCAAGTGGACCCCAGCAGATGGAAGATGTGACGGCATCATCGGGCAGGGCACGTGCACGACGGCGTCGGTGGTTTCCATCAGCCTGGATGCCGTCGTGCTGGCAGAGGCAGTGGCGTCGGAGGCAGCAGCGGGCTCGACGTGGGAGGCATCATGGCTCGGGGCCATCAAGATCAGAGGGGCAGGCATCGGCCGGAGGGCAGGGCAACCCTGGGATGGTGGTGTGTTCCGTGTGGAAGGAGTTTGGCCAGCGGATAGGTGCGGAGCGGCAGCGGGCGGAAGAGGAGCGGCTCGCCATGGTCAGGGCGGAGTTCTCCATGCGTCGGGCATTGAGGCGGGCTGAGTGCCTCGAGGAAGCTCGCAGGGAGTTTGAGGTGGACATGGGGTTGTCCCTGCGAGACCTCGGGGCCAGGACAGAGTCCCGCCTCCAGGACATCGACATGGAGTTCGATGATGCCCTGGCCAGCAACATCACCAAGTGAGCCGCAGGACTTGCCCGCTGCCTTTGTATATAGTTATTTAGTTAGTTAGTGCTAGGTTTCCTTTATTTATTTTTATTATTTTGGACCGCTCGGACAATGGCCACTTTTTTGTACATATATTTTTCATTAGTTAGTGGTAGGTTTCATTTTTGGTGTTGGGCTCATGGACCCTGGAACATTCCTGTATATAGTTTGTTTTTTTGGGAGATACATTTTTTTAATTTGTTATTGTTTTCACCATGACGTAATGGTTTTTCATTAATTTCCTATGACATGATATTGCTTTGGACAAATTCATTTTAATTTTTTATTCCTTAGTTTTTTTGTTTATCACTTTTGTTCTCGGACATGGACCTTTTATTTACTTAGCCACATCGTTGTATGTTTGAAAAGTTCATTTATTTTTGGTATTTAATACATTTTTTATATTTTCTTACACTTGTGTTATTTTCTCATTGGTTTGTTACATGTCATGATATGGGTTTTGACATTCACTTGCACCCATTGTGTATGTGTGTGTGACCGACATGTGTTCTTTTGCATACTTGGCATTGGGGTTGTGTCATGTGATTGCATTCACTATGTGGGTGGATGCAATCCTTGCCTGGGTGTTTGTGCTGGGTATGCTGGCCATTACTGCCATGATTGTGTATCGTCAGGACCTGGGGCCAGGGGGACATGTGTGGGGGCCTGCTGGCAGGTTCCCCACAGTGCTGGGGGGTGGGGGTGGTGGGAGACATGAGTGGGGGCCTGGTGGAGGGTGCCCCTGGTGGCGGGAGGGTGGGGGTGGTGGGAGACATGAGTGGGGGCCTGGTGGAGGGTGCCCCTGGTGACTGGGGGGGTGGGGGTGGTGGGTGACATGAGTGGGGGCCTGGTGGAGGGTGCCCCTGGATGGTGGGGGGTGGGGGTGATAGGGGACATGAGTGGGGGCCTGGTGGAGGGTGCCCCTGGTGACTGGGGGGGTGGGGGTGGTGGGTGACATGAGTGGGGGCCTGGTGGAGGCTGCCCCTGCACTGCTGGGGGGTGGGGGTGATAGGGGACATGGGTGGGGGCCTGGTGGAGGCTGCCCCTGCACTGCTGGGGGGTGGGGGTGGTGGGAGGCATGGGTGGGGGCCTGGTGGAGGCTGCCCCTGGTGGCGGGAGGGTGGGGGTGGTGTGAGACATGAGTGGGGGCCTGGTGGAGGCTGCCCCTGGATGGTGGGGGGTGGGGGTGGTGGGAGACATGAGTGGGGGCCTGGTGGAGGGTGCCCCTGGATGGTGGGGGCTGGGGGTGGTGGGAGACATGAGTGGGGGCCTGGTGGAGGCTGCCCCTGCACTGCTGGGGGGTGGGGGTGGTGGGAGACATGAGTGGGGGCCTGGTGGAGGGTGCCCCTGGTGACTGGGGGGGTGGGGGTGGTGGGTGACATGAGTGGGGGCCTGGTGGAGGGTGCCCCTGGTGGCGGGGGGGTGGGGGTGATAGGGGACATGAGTGGGGGCCTGGTGGAGGCTGCCCCTGGATGGTGGGGGGTGGGGGTGGTGGGAGACATGGGTGGGGGCCTGGTGGAGGCTGCCCCTGGATGGTGGGGGGTGGGGGTGGTGGGAGACATGAGTGGGGGCCTGGTGGAGGGTGCCCCTGGTGGCGGGGGGGTGGGGGTGGTGGGAGACATGAGTGGGGGCCTGGTGGAGGGTGCCCCTGGATGGTGGGGGCTGGGGGTGGTGGGAGACATGAGTGGGGGCCTGGTGGAGGCTGCCCCTGCACTGCTGGGGGGTGGGGGTGGTGGGAGACATGAGTGGGGGCCTGGTGGAGGGTGCCCCTGGATGGTGGGGGTGATAGGGGACATGAGTGGGGGCCTGGTGGAGGGTGCCCCTGGTGACTGGGGGGGTGGGGGTGGTGGGTGACATGAGTGGGGGCCTGGTGGAGGGTGCCCCTGGATGGTGGGGGTGGTGGGAGACATGAGTGGGGGCCTGGTGGAGGCTGCCCCTGCACTGCTGGGGGGTGGGGGTGATAGGGGACATGGGTGGGGGCCTGGTGGAGGCTGCCCCTGCACTGCTGGGGGGTGGGGGTGGTGGGAGGCATGGGTGGGGGCCTGGTGGAGGCTGCCCCTGGTGGCGGGAGGGTGGGGGTGGTGTGAGACATGGGTGGGGGCCTGGTGGAGGCTGCCCCTGCACTGCTGGGGGGTGGGGGTGATAGGGGACATGAGTGGGGGCCTGGTGGAGGGTGCCCCTGGTGACTGCGGGGGTGGGGGTGGTGGGTGACATGAGTGGGGGCCTGGTGGAGGGTGCCCCTGGATGGTGGGGGGTGGGGGTGGTGGGAGACATGAGTGGGGGCCTGGTGGAGGGTGCCCCTGGTGACTGGGGGGGTGGGGGTGGTGGGAGACATGAGTGGGGGCCTGGTGGAGGGTGCCCCTGCACTGCTGGGGGGTGGGGGTGGTGGGAGACATGAGTGGGGGCCTGGTGGAGGCTGCCCCTGCACTGCTGGGGGGTGGGGGTGGTGGGAGACATGAGTGGGGGCCTGGTGGAGGCTGCCCCTGCACTGCTGGGGGGTGGGGGTGGTGGGAGACATGAGTGGGGGCCTGGTGGAGGGTGCCCCTGGTGACTGGGGGGGTGGGGGTGGTGGGTGACATGAGTGGGGGCCTGGTGGAGGGTGCCCCTGGTGGCGGGGGGGTGGGGGTGATAGGGGACATGAGTGGGGGCCTGGTGGAGGCTGCCCCTGCACTGCTGGGGGGTGGGGGTGGTGGGAGACATGGGTGGGGGCCTGGTGGAGGCTGCCCCTGGATGGTGGGGGGTGGGGGTGGTGGGAGACATGAGTGGGGGCCTGGTGGAGGGTGCCCCTGGATGGTGGGGGGTGGGGGTGGTGGGAGACATGGTTGGGGGCCTGGTGGAGGGTGCCCCTGGATGGTGGGGGGTGGGGGTGGTGGGAGACATGGTTGGGGGCCTGGTGGAGGGTGCCCCTGCACTGCTGGGGGGTGGGGGTGGTGGGAGACATGAGTGGGGGCCTGGTGGAGGGTGCCCCTGCACTGCTGGGGGGTGGGGGTGGTGGGAGACATGGGTGGGGGCCTGGTGGAGGCTGCCCCTGCACTGCTGGGGGGTGGGGGTGGTGGGAGACATGAGTGGGGGCCTGGTGGAGGGTGCCCCTGGATGGTGGGGGCTGGGGGGGTGGGAGACATGAGTGGGGGCCTGGTGGAGGCTGCCCCTGCACTGCTGGGGGGTGGGGGTGGTGGGAGACATGAGTGGGGGCCTGGTGGAGGCTGCCCCTGGATGGTGGGGGGTGGGGGTGGTGGGAGACATGAGTGGGGGCCTGGTGGAGGCTGCCCCTGCACTGCTGGGGGGTGGGGGTGGTGGGAGACATGAGTGGGGGCCTGGTGGAGGGTGCCCCTGGTGACTGGGGGGGTGGGGGTGGTGGGTGACATGAGTGGGGGCCTGGTGGAGGGTGCCCCTGGTGGCGGGGGGGTGGGGGTGATAGGGGACATGAGTGGGGGCCTGGTGGAGGCTGCCCCTGCACTGCTGGGGGGTGGGGGTGGTGGGAGACATGGGTGGGGGCCTGGTGGAGGCTGCCCACTAGATGGTGGGGGGTGGGGGTGGTGGGAGACATGAGTGGGGGCCTGGTGGAGGGTGCCCCTGGATGGTGGGGGGTGGGGGTGGTGGGAGACATGGTTGGGGGCCTGGTGGAGGGTGCCCCTGGATGGTGGGGGGTGGGGGTGGTGGGAGACATGGTTGGGGGCCTGGTGGAGGGTGCCCCTGGTGACTGGGGGGGTGGGGGTGGTGGGAGACATGAGTGGGGGCCTGGTGGAGGCTACCCCTGGTGACTGGGGGGGTGGGGGTGGTGGGAGACATGAGCAGGTGTGCAGGGTAGTCCCCTGTTTTGTGGGCTGCCTGCAGGGGCCGTCGAGGGTGACAGGACCCACCCAGCCTAATCGCGTGTGTAACTTCGCACGCACCCCTGTAATACACGTACCAAGCCAAATCGCGTGTGATAATTCCCGCGTACCCCTGAAATACACGCGCCCAGGCTATTCGCGTGTGGAAATTCCCGCGCACCCCTGAAATACACGTACCCTGCTGTATTCGCGTGTGGGACTTCCCGCGCACCCCTGTAATACACGCGCCCAGCCTATTCGCGTGTGGAAATTCCCGCGCACCCCTGAAATACACGCGCCCAGGCTATTCGCGTGTGGAACTTCCCGCGCACCCCTCAAATACACGCGCCCAGCCTATTCGCGTGTGGAACTTCCCGCGCACCCCTGAAATACACGCGGCCAGGCTATTCGCGTGTGGAACTTCCCGCGCACCCCTGAAATACACGTACCCTGCTGTAATCGCGTGTGGGACTTCCCGCGCACCCCTGAAATACACGCGGCCAGGCTATTCGCGTGTGGAACTTCCCGCGCACCCCTGTAATACACGTACCAAGCCAAATCGCGTGTGATAATTCCCGCGCACCCCTGAAATACACGCGCCCAGGCTATTCGCGTGTGGAAATTCCCGCGCACCCCTGAAATACACGTACCCTGCTGTAATTGCGTGTGGGACTTCCCGCGCACCCCTGTAATACACGCGCCCAGCCTATTCGCGTGTGGAAATTCCCGCGCACCCCTGAAATACACGCGCCCAGGCTATTCGCGTGTGGAACTTCCCGCGCACCCCTGAAATACACGTACCCTGCTGTAATCGCGTGTGGGACTTCCAGCGCACCCCTGAAATACACGCGGCCAGGCTATTCGCGTGTGGAACTTCCCGCGCACCCCTGAAATACACGTACCCTGCTGTAATCGCGTGTGGGACTTCCCGCGCACCCCTGAAATACACGCGGCCAGGCTATTCGCGTGTGGAAATTCCCGCGCACCCCTGAAATGCACGTACCCTGCTGTAATCGCGTGTGGACCTTCCTGCGCACCCCTGAAATCCACGTACCCGGCCAAATCGCGTGTGAGACTTCCCGCGCACACGTATTTTTTGTCAGCGTGTCCGTGTTTGTGGGTACCCCTTTGCACCTCATTTGTCCTGGAGGGCCACAGTATAGGACATTCATCATGGCAGTATATGGGTGCTATTTGTTGGCGCACCTTTTGGCGCACATTTCTTACAGCCGCTGAGACGCTACCGCCTGCTTTCTTGTGGCGGTCGTGTTTGTGCCTGTGCGCTGGTTTGAGCGTGCGCTTTTTTGACCTATTCTTTTCCATGAATACGTGTTGTAGGCGAGCGTGTGGGCGTTCTGCGCACTTTTACCCTGTGCTTCCCCCGTGACGCCCACATTTTGGCAAGTTGTTCCCCATTCCGAGTGTTACGCCCCGTATTCCGCCTACTTTTGTTGCGTGCGCCGCGCTATGTGCGATTTTCGCTGTGGACTGTGCGATTTTCGCTGTGACCTGGCGCATGCCGTTAGATGGCCTGTGCGCCAACGTGCGCCGCGCACTTTCTTATCGCACGTCCGATGGTTTTCTCGCGCACGGCCTTCCATGAATCGATGTGTGCTGCTTTTCGTGCGATTTTCGCTATTCCACTGCGATTTTCGCTATTCCACTGCGAATCGCACGTTTTTGGCCACTTGCGCCGCACTAATTATTCCATGAATCGGCCTGTTAATCTGCACCTATTTATTAACCACATTAATCACGTCCATATATGTATTTTGATGTAGTTCCCCGCAACAAGAGGTGAGCTCTTCCAAGAACATATATTCTGCACGTCTAGTGCTGTAGCTATTGTAATTTGCTGTTTGCGAGCACTTACTGTAACCGAATTCTTAAATTAAGCACCCAGATGTCTCTGGGCTTTGTGCGCTATATAAGTAAATAACTAAATAAGTATGCGTGCACAGGGAGACGCATAATCAGCCAAAATTAAGCAAGTTGTGTTACCATCATACTGTGCAGCTTGTATGACATATGGAGTCCCAACTAGCGGGCCATATGTAATAAAAGATGAAGGTGGATCTAAAACATTAGAGAAAAACAAGGTTGTCTAATGACTGCACCAGATTTTGATTAAGAGAAATACTATCACTTAAATCTGTATAATCTGAAGGAGGGGAGGTAAATATGGCAGTTAAATACCTCAAGTATATCAATACAGTACAAGAGGATTGCATACCCTAGTGGAAAAATAGCTTTGGAAAGGGGCCACAAAATAAAACAAAAAGGTGGTGAAAGTCAAAGGTTCAACAGTAAGATGGGTGCAGCATGTAATACCCTGCCAGCATCCGCAATGGTGGAAGTGTGGGATGGGACCCAATAATTAAAAAAGAAATACATGCAAAGGTGGGGATGATGACTGAACCCTTTCCCGGTAGGAAGAAAAGTCCCAGTTACCATAAAACTGAAGTTTCAGCAACCTTTTCACTGCACCAATTTAACAGCGCCACATGGTAGCTGAACCAAACACACCAAAAGAGTAAGTGACAAAATCAAAGCTGGCTGAGTGGGTTTCTATCACCCGACATCCCAGGGTCCCACCACAGGAGCCATAGCGCGGGAGCAGGATGGGAAAAGGGGCTGTGCTACAAAACCCAGGGCCAACAAAAAGTGACTGAAATCTGAGGGAAGCTCCCTACTCAACAAGATTATAAGAAGAGAATGATTGCTGGGAGGAAAGTGATTCTTGTGTGGAGCAAAAGGAGGTAATAACGAGGTCTGGATAGAGAAACTTGGACTCCCAGTGCCTGGTTGCCATGTGGGGATGCTGCTGCCTCAGGAATCTCCTGAGACCTCTGCAGAGTGCACCTGAGAGGGGCAATGAGATCTTTGCACAGCTCCGAGTGAATAAGAGGGGTGCTGAGAACCCTGCTAAGTGTTTACATGTAGAGAGGGGCAATGAGAACCCTCTGAAGCATCTAGAGGCTGAGAAGGGTGCTCTGAATCCTGAAAGGCTTCTAGAGCCCAAAAGGGGCACCGAGAACTCGGCAAACCTTCTAGAGCCTCAGAGGAGTGCCAAGAACCATGCAAAGCATATAGAGCCAGAGAGCGGCACTACTGATGAAGTTTAGTGCAGTGTCAGCCACACCTTCACTTCTCCGGATTTACAGATTTACAGTACCGTTCATGTCTCACCCTTGAAGAGGACTAACTCCAGGGCGACAGGGAGAGATGATATTGTGAGTAATTACAGTGAAGGCAAACATCAACCAACTAATTTGAGTCACTTAACAGAATTCGAGTGTGATCAGTATGTTCAAATGTAGAGTTATTTCATAACTAAAGAAGCTCTGTACAATTTGCAAAATTAATGAAAGGCTATGACTATTTGCAATGAAAATCTCACCTGCCTTCTTCTTCATGAATTATATTCCTTTCGGTATAAATGATCAGGTACCATGCAAGGAATCCAGCCCATAGAATACAAGCAGCAGAATGCAGATCTGATAATCTTCTCCAGACAATGTTATCTAAGGGCATCCAAAATGTCATAAGTTACAATTTACATTCACAGAACATGTACCTAAGAACTAATACTGGAAATAACGAACAGTGAAGCAGGCGTTGCTCTAATGTGTGTGTAAACTGCAGATCACAAGCTTAAATCTCAGCAGGGCCAATTTTGCACGTTTCAGCCTTGCAATGTTGATCAAATGAATACCACTTTTTAATTGGTTAACAATACATGTATATAAACATGTTCCATGTAAAACACTTTGGATTAAAGTGTTATACAACCCGTAAATTATTATTGTTAACTTTTCAAATGCATTGAGAATGTTCTATCATACTGAATGATATCAAAGCAGGAACCTGGAAAAGGCAGGTTGGTGCGATTAATCCTGCGGATCCCTCACTAAACCTCTGCCTAAAGTCTCCTCCCAGGTGGCCAGGGAAAGGCAGATTCTTTCTGATCCTGACCTTGGGGGTGGTGTTCTGCGGGAGCATCACCTAGGAGGAGAAAAGGCCCAGTGGAGTGAGAGGAATCCGTGGGATGAGATAGGGTATTTGTCTTCCTCTAGGGAGGATGACTCTATAATGCCAAAGTATGTAATAGCTTACTGTAATAACAATGTTGTTTCACAAGATGCACATACAAATAGGGGTGAACTCAAATCATACACTCCTAGGCCTTGGGAGGAATCAAAACCATTCTAGAATTGGAAAGAGTTATAAAACTGAGAAACAACCCAATACCCCTAAGTGTAGGGAAAGGAAATTTGGGAATAACACCAGCGTAGAAGAATTGCCGTTCCTGTCACAAACCAGACAAATGACAAATTCATATAAAGTTCCTTCAAAGAAGGTTATAAGGAACAAATTGGGGTTTGAATGTAGAACAACAGAAATAAGCAAAACCTAATTGTTCTATTATGGTCTTCAAGTCCCATAATTCCCCAGATACTCGGACAAAGAAAAGGGCTGAAGTGACACAATGTTGCAGGAGTGGTTAGTTCATTAGTACAGATGACTCATACTTGAGGGAGACAGAGGCTTAAAAGGCCCCCCTCAGGTGCAGGCCATACAGAAGGAGTTGGTTTTGCTGGTGAAGAGCAGAGGAAGTCAGAAGCAGAAGGCACGTAGTTCGAGTTGGCAGCCCAGACAGAAGTTGGAGAAAAGAGGAGGCCGGGACCACTGCATGGCAGATACCAGCTGCCGGTTTTGGGAGGTTCTGTATCACCCAGAAACCTGAAGTGCAGAGGTCACGCAGCGGGAAGCATGCAGCAGGAAGGCTTTCCCCCTTGTGACCCATTCTGCAGAGGCTGCACGGCAGGAAGTAAGCAGGAGGCTGTTTCGGGTAGCTGGCGTGCACCTCTGAGCCTCAAGGCCGTCTCTCGTGGCTGGCGTGCACCTGAGGGCCTCCAGAGCAGGAGGAGCGCCAATTGGAAGTGGTGTAACCGAAGGCAGACTCACCGAAGAGGTTTGCAGATTTGTGAAGGGCCAAAGCAGCAGAAGTCCTCTGAGACGCGAGGGGAACAGAGGCGCACATCTAAACTGGTGAGTTCACAGATGGTCAGTGGCCTCAGAGCGCTCTGTCCCTTCTTGTTCGTTAGAAGCAAGCGTGCGAGTGAGGGCTGCTCGAGTGGAAGCAGACTGAGTGCAAAGCAGCACTCGCGTGTCAATGAAAGTAATCCACAGGTTTGTTTTGAATACCGAACAGTTGTAAAACAGCAGAGGCAAAACTCAAGTAAGAGTGAAAGTGGTTCCCAAGTTATTTCTGAATATCTAACTAGGGAAAAGCATCGAAGACCTAATATTATAAATTATAGTAATCTTGAAAGTGGGAGTTTGTGGAAAGCCAACAAATTGTGGGGATGGCTTTACTAAGAGTTGATGTCAATAAGCCTTGCCCAAGCCAAAAAGAAGCAGAAAATAAGGCAAACACAATCTAGCAAATATTGCAAACAGCAGAAGGGGGTTTATGCAAGGTATATACACATTGGAACTAAGTGCCCATATTATATGCAACATCGTGTACACATTGGGACACCCACAACTTGTCAAAACCCGGGAGAAGGAAGAGACCCTATCCCAGAAGATGAGGAATATCATTTGCCAAAAAGTATTAAAGAGTATCAATGTGAATCTTGTATTCCCTGAAAAGTTGTTGAAAGTCTTGAAGCTGCGATTTGTTGAATGCTGTGAAGCTGTTGTAACCTCTTGTCAGTTGACACGGACCACAAAAAACACTTGTGAAACGCTGCTCTGGCAGGGGAGTAGACCCGAATGGCAAACCAATGGAGATAGTAAGCCTGGCAAGGAAGCCGACCAGGTGGAATTGGAGAAGTGCTACAAGGTGGTCCTGACAGAGACATTGAATGTTGTTAGTAGTACTGGAGGAAGATCTATGCCAGGCTGTTGTAGAAAAGTTATATTACCTCGAGTTGTTTATTATTGAGGATATAAGAACCTGTTCCAAGAGGAAGAAGAATTTTGTAACCTATGTGTTGGAACTTTCTGTTGACAAGTTGAAGTTACATCAGACTATATTGGAACTTTGTTTTGCGAACCAGGATTTCCTTGTGTTCTTTTCTTGAGCTGTAAAGCAGAAACACGTTTAAAACCTTAGGAAGGGGAGTTCACCCAGGTTCTGAAGAGACACTTTGGTTACTTTATGAACTCAATCATTATTGTTTTGAACTGCCATTTGTTGTATGTTTAAGTGTGAGGGACAGACATCCTTTGTTAGAGTGTTTCCTTTAGTTTATTCTAGACAGGGAAATCCTCATCAGGGCAGGGATAGTGAGGAGTTCATCCAACCTCATATTATAATAAAACGGCATTTGTTGAGAAAACTTCACAACGTGGTCCACCTCACATTTCTGGCCCCTCACACTGGGCACGGGCGGCCCAAAGCGCTGGTCTTCGCGTACCACTGGGTGTTTGTTGTGCTGTTTCTCGGTCTCCGGTTCTCTGTGCTCCTGTTCCCTGCGCCCCGTAGAGGCTGACACCTATGGTGTGGATGTGAAGGGAGAGGTGCAGAGGAAAGGTGAGGAGTCCTGTTACCACATTGGCTGGAGCTCAGCGCACCATAATACAGTGTACTGCAGGGTTTTATTAGCTCCAAAGACTTTTCTGTCCTTTGGGCCAAACATGTTAGGCTGCCTACGTTAGACACCCGAGTCCTTGCTCTGTTGACTTTTAATCAGACTCAGGGCTATCATTATGCCCACTACTAAAATGCAAATGTTAAAAAAGAAGCAGGGCTTATTAACCGAGGTTGCCTCTCAGTTTAATGATGTTGAAGCCTACCCTGTAGGCATAGTTAAGGGCAGTAACTTTGTGTTGGAGGTCATGGCAAGGAGTACCAGTAGGAGACAGCATCTCTGTAAAGAGAGCAAAGTTTCAAATTATGAAGATTGGTGTACTACTTTGGATGTCACAGTAACAAACCTAATAGTGGAGTTGGAAAAAGTTGCTGTTCAGAAAGATCAAGTTAGTCTGCTTGATGAAGTTTCTGTCTCTAGTTAACGTGGTATGTCTGTCCAAAAGCCATTAGTTGCAAGGGAGGCACCACAATCCCTGCTGAAAAGCATGGACATTGTGATTGCTGAAGCCATTTCCCAGTCCTGCCCTGGAAATAAAGAGTTGTTTGGTGGTCCTAGTGAATCGGTCATTTGGCAATGTATGAAGGAGAAAAATCACTGAAGACCTGAATCAATGCAAAACACTCCGGAATTTCTGTGCTTGGGTGGATTCCTTTGATGAGATTACATCACACGCCCCACCGGATAGGGTGAATAAAGCATGTTAATATGACTTGAATGAATTGCATTCTAACAGGAGGGTTATAGCATGTCAAACCTATAGGACTATAAACACCAGTGCGACAACTACTGCAAATGAGACCAGTGTCTCTCAGTTTGACATCATCTGCCCTGATGCCAGCCATGCTGCGACAGGACATGCAAGAGAGATTTTGGTACCCTCTAAACGGTCTGGAAAGGTGGCCAACCCCTTACCCAGACCGGTTATGCCTGCTCATGGTAGGGATATTCACAGAAAGGAATCTGATATCACTGGCATCCTTGACTTCTTAATGAGAGAGTTTGTTATGGATTGTAGAAACATTGTCATTACCAACGTAGATACACCAAAGAGGACAAACTAGAGAAGCACACAATTAAGGTCTTGTCTTGGTGACAACTCTAAAGTGGGTCATGGTAGTGTTAGAGGACATGATTTTAGACTTTTGCGCAGGCTGTTTATTAAGGAATGGTGCACCGGGAACAACACTGATTGTATCATCATAGGTTGTGGTCATTGCAGTCTGCCGTAATTTTTGAGTCTATGTAACAATCTGACCAATATGTCATCCGTTTCCAATCTAAGGATTGTCCTGCATTAATTTTCTCTCTTTACATTTCTGAATTGTATGCCTTCTGGTTCTGTGCGGAAAGCTTATTCTATTGGAGTCCTGGCTGCCTAACGTCATTCTCGAGTTTATGTAAAAGCTGGACCAATAGGTCATTTGCCTCCAATTTATGGATTGTGTTGAATCAATTTCTTCCGTTTTAAATTCTGTAATGTAAGCCTTCTAATCTGTGTGGAAAGCTCATACTATTGTGTGCTCGTTTTTGTTGTGTTTTGTATTGTGTAGCGCCCTAATGCCCACATATCAGCGCTATATAAATTAAACTGAACAAAAGGGGTGTCTATTTGAAAGATTTAATTTGTAATGCACCTTCATCACTAGAGACTTGATACACCAGTCTTCTAGAAGTCGGATCAAAATGAAATGTCCTGGGAGCATCTGGCAGATGTGCGATGCAGATGGATGGTTATTACAGCCTTCAACATTGAGACTAGTGCTTAATCTTAACGAAGTGGGCCACGTAGTCCATAGCAATGGGTCAATCATTGAGTACAATCTACCAGCATTGCAGGCTTTAAAATTCATTCAAAAAATATACAGGGACTTGTCCTTGAAGGCCTGAAGTTCCCTCTTGGAAAGCATGACAAACATGAAGGATTGAATTGCGGCTGTACAAAGCATTATGGATTTCATAGGGAGTGTTTAAGGGGGAATGAACCCGGGGAGGATACTAAAACTCATCTTGCCTCTTCAATACTGTTTCAATATGTTCCCTCATCAGCGGATGAGTCAATTTGCTTAATTTTGGAGATGTGCAATTTGAGGATCATTTTCTTGGGGATACTCGGCTTACGGCTATTGAGGTTTCACTGAGATGCCAAGCCTGACTTATTTCTAACACGGGTACATCCATGATCAAAGATCAGACCAGAGGCAAAACCATTACATACCGAACAAAACGCTGCATATGAAAGGAATGCTGAGTTTCATTTCAATTGCAAATTACAAAAACTGAAACAGAATTATTTTTTAAAACTGTTCTTTAATTACCCATTGAAAAGATTATCCATTGTTTGAGAGCCGCTTCTGTTCTTTTGAGCATCACGGTGACATTGGAGAGCTCCCTTACTCCCAAACATGTTATCTACCACACCTTTAAGGCGATGACTGTCAGGAAACAGATGGGTCAGATTTGACATCACAGCTTCATCACATTCATTCCCTAACCTGTCCACACTCAGCGTAGCCAATACGTCACCCTCTCATACAATCAGACCACCAGTTTACGAACATCCAGAGCTGTTGATCACACTTATTATTCATGCCAATTCATCTTCATGTAAGCTAACTTCTGTCTCCTGGCATTAGGATCTACTGAGACCAGATGGGTATCTGTGCCGCTATGGCGGCAGTTCAGCTGACATCTATAATGCGTGGCTGTCAGAAAAAAGCGAAAATGTATATACTGCCTTACATTTGTTATTAAAGTGTTGTCATTTTGAATCCTGCTGTTGGAGACTGTCTACAACCACTAAGCAGCAAGTACCAGGTTTAACGAGAAATGTAATCAGCTAGGTGTCAGTCGTCTGCTCCTTTTTCACTACCTCTCATGCAGAATACATGCCGGCCATTTATATATTATAGTAGAGCTCTCAAAGTCCCAACAATATATCTGATAAATATGCAGCTGTCTCAGGCCTGCCCTACTGCAATTGTAAAAGTAAACACTGCTCAGGGTCTACATCTGGTGATGGCAACTACAACCCAGATGGACACCATCATGGAATTAGGTTTAGGTAGGATTGATTTGAGCTCATAGTTCTTCATGAGTTCGGCAGGGCCCGATGGGTACCAAATGGCAGAAAAGAGTTTGACCGGCCACCCCTACTCAAAGTCACTAAAAAGAAACATTGATGAACAGAAAGAGTTTTAATTTAAGTCCAATGCAAAACAAAGAATTCATTCATATTTACACTCTAGTAATTCAAAGGGGACTGATTACAAGATTGCCTTGAATTTGTTGGGTTGCACAGCAAGTGTCGACTAGCAATGGGAAATATATATATATAATACATTACTCACCGTAATCTTATTTCTGTTGCTTGTATCTGCTTAGGTTCACATGCTATGCTTAGGCCGACATCTAGTGGAAGCTGCAGAGTATTACTCAAAAAGGGAAGTCGACATGGGGTGCCATTAATACTTTCCCTAGTGTGATGTCTACTGTACCCATGGTGCTTCATGCGTCAAGGTCCCTCAGATTCTTTGTTTCTGACATGAGGTTGCATGAAGTGTAGCGCGAGTAAAGGTGTAATAAAGCAGTTTATACATCATATAAAGCCCTGAAAACATCTATGCACCTTCTACTCCAGGGGAGGAAGGATGGGCGCATGTGAATCTAAGCAGATACAAGCATCAGAAATACGATTACGGTGAGTAATGTATCCCTTCTGAGGCTTATGGAATCTGCTTAGATCACATGCTATGCATAGATTAGCAAGCAGTGTTTGGAGAAGGTGGTGGGTTGTGAGAAGGTATAGCGGCAAATGGATGTTTTAGCACCGCTTGTCCCACCTGGGAATCTGTTTTAGAGCGAGTGTCAATGCAGTAGTGCTGAGTAAAAGTGTGGACAGAGCTCTGTGTAGCTTCTTAACAAATGGCATCCAACGGGACGTTTGTGACAAAAGCCAAGGTACCCCCTGTACATCTGGTGGAGTTGGACCCTTGGTGTGAAAGGCAGTGTCTTGCTTGATAGAGAGTAGCAGCGCTGTATGCATCTGACTATCCATCTGGAGATGGAGTTCTTGGAAATGCGGTCTCCTTCCCTGCCTAGAACTACAGAGAGAACTGTTGATCAGTTTTCCTTAGCGGTCTGGTCTCGTTTACATAGTAAAGGACCGCCCCCTGGTTACATCATGTGAACTGAGTTTCTTCTTAGCTGAGCTTGTTGGGGTTTGAAAGAAAGCTGGTCGTTCGATGGCCTGAATGACATGGAACCTGGAAACGAAGTTGGGAGAAAACCTAGATTGCATTCTTAATACCAATTTGTCTTTGTGGATCACAAAGAAAGTGTTTTGCACTGACAAAGCTTTGCACAGACTCTCCTTATGGAGGCACTAACCACCAAGAAAACTGTTTTTGTTTTATATGCGAGGTGTTTAAGGCTTGATTTATGCATAGGCTCAAAGGGGGGTCCCATGAGCTTTGCAAGTACTGCATTGAGGTCCCAACCTGGCGGCGGGTTTGAAATAAGAATGGTGGAGCCTTTTTACTCCCTCCATGAATGCCTTAGTGACATGGATTTTCCATCATGACGCCTTACTCTGAGAAGTGGTGTACGTGGATAGAGCTGCTAGGTCAACTTTTATTGAGTTAAATACCAGCCCTGAGTCTACTAAGTGAAGCATGTAATAAAGAATGTGTGATGGAGTACATTTGTTACGGACTTGGTCTTGATGGTCGTGTAGATTAGTAAGCCTCCGTCCCCAAGTACCACACAGACAACGAGATATTCAGTGTCTGTGCAGTCTTTGAGGCCACAGGTTTTTTGTGAGCCGTCAGGTCTGGAACCGGGAACAGCCAGAAGGACCCCTGGAGCACTGCAAGGCAATAAGTGACTATCAAAACAATGTGCGTGTTGTACAATAAATACCCAGCAAGGAAAAGAGCACCGCTTACCTAGTGTATAGAAAATGACACCCTGATGGATAGTGGGGCCCTGGACGGGGCTTGGTGTGCGAGACTCTGTGGATGGGCGCACACCGAGGTTTGAGGCAATCCAGGTTATGCAGCCAGGCGAACGCCTTGCAGAGGCCGGTGGCCAAGAATACCAGAACACAACGAAATCCGTGAGGCAATCCAAATCCAAGTCCGAGGTCGTAAAAAATGCAAAGCCAAGGTTCAAAGGTGCCAGAGGAGTAGACAAATCAATCCAGTAGACAAATCCGAGGTCGTGACAGAGTTCAAGCCAAAGTTCACAAATGCCAAGGGTTAGACAAAGCAATCCAGTAGACAAAATCCGAGGTCGTACACAGATCGTAGGAGCAAGGTTCAAAACAAGGAACAAGAGCCGTACAGTACTGAAAGAGTTCAGCTGTGAAGCAACACTTCCGTGTTCCTGGCCGCTTTTGAATCCTTGAGAGAAATCACGTGATGCGTGTCACGTGATGCGGAAGCGTTGTCGCCACGTGACTCCTGGCGGTGCTCGCCCCCTCACGTGATGCGTGATCGTTTTGGCCCTCTCACGTGACGCGAGGATCGTTGCAAACGATGTGGATTGTTACGGGCTGCCAGTGGGAGTCTCCATTGTGCTTTCCAGCGCTGGGATGGCCGGTAAACCCCTGGTCCAAACAGTGTCCTGGTATGGCGGGTAAGATGATGCAGTCTCCGACTGCCAGAGTGCATAAACGGGATCCCCTGATGGATTTTGGCAGAGACCGGGCGTGCGGAGGGAGCAGGGAGAGGGTGTGCGGGAGAAAGCGTGACAGAGCCCCCCCTCAAAGGCCCACGACCCCGTGGGCTAGATGGGTAGTCCCTATGAAAACGGGCAACCAGGGTCGGGGCGTGCACATCTCGGGAAGGGACCCAGGAGCGGTCCTCAGGGCCATAACCCACCCAATCCACAAGATACTGAAGACGACCCCTGAGGAAACGAGAACCCAAAATGGCACTGACCTCGTACTCGTCAGGAGAGGACACAGAAACAGGAGCAGGAGGGGTACTAAGTCGGGTAGGAGCAAGACAGGGTTTGAGGAGGGAGGTGTGGAAAACAGGGTGAATCCGCCAGGTAGGCGGAACTGAAAGGCGCAAGGCCACAGGATTCAGGACTTTAGCAATTTTGTAGGGACCAACAAAGCGAGGCAGCAGCTTGCGACAGCCAGGTATATGCAAATGGCGGGTCGAGAGCCAAACCCGGTCACCCACACAATATTTAGGAGCCGCCAGCCGCCTCCTATCTGCCTTGGTTTTCATCACCGCCTGGGCCTCGCGCAGGTGGGTAAGTGTTTGGGCATGGATCGCGACCAGGTCACGAGCGCAGGCGTCAGCAGCAGGAGTGGCGGAGGGGAAATCAGGTAGAGGAAGGGCACGAGGATGCTGGCCGTACAAGGAATAGAAAGGGGAGAAACCAGTAGACGAGTGCCAGGAATTGTTATAGGCAAACTCAGCTAGGTGGAGCAGGTTAAACCAGGAATCCTGGTACTGGAGGGTAAGACAGCGCAGATACTGTTCCAGGGCCTGGTTCACTCTCTCGGTCTGCCCATCACTTTCTGGATGATAGGCAGAGGAGAAGCGGGAATCGATACCCAAAAGGCCAGTGAGAGCAGGCCAGAAACAAGACGTGAACTGGGACCCTCGGTCCGAAACAATGACCTGCGGGAGACCAAACAGACAGAAAACGGACTGAAAGAACAAACGGGCCAATGTGGGTGCTGAGGGTATTCCCGTACAAGGTATGAAGCGGGCCATTTTTGTGTAGGAGTCAACGATAACCCAGATCGTGTCGTAGCCTCGTCTGCGGGGTAGGTCAGTGATAAGGTCCATAGAGACCGTGTGCCAGGGCCTGGGCGGGACTGGTAGTGGTTGGAGCAGTCCCAGAGGCCGCCCCCTAGACGACTTGCACTGAGCGCATATTGAACAAGTTTTGACGTAGTTCTCTATGTCTCTCCTCATTGAAGGCCACCAGCACCACCGCTGTAGGAGTTCTAGAGTGCGTTTTTGCCCCGGGTGCCCGTTGACTGCAGCATCATGAGACCAAGCGAGAGCCTGATTGCGTGCATCGCTGGTTGGGAGAAATAGTTTCCCTTGAATAAAAGGCAACCCCTCCTGTAGTTGAACATCCCACTCATTTAAGGCATGTGGGTGTTGGGAAACCCAGTGTCTGATGGTGGTAAGCATAGGAGGGGATGGTGTACACACACAGATGACGTGGCCCTTTTCTAACAATGTGTCGGGAAACAGAGGTAACGATTCCCCCCCAGGAGACCGGGAAAGTGCATCCGCCTTGCCATGGGAGAGACCCGGCCTATGTTTCACCACAAAATCAAATGCTGCAAGAAAGATGCCAGCGGACATGCCTGCTGTTTGTACACTTCAGCGTTGCTAGATCTTGCAGGTTCTTATGATCAGAATATACCACCGTCTGGTGTTTTGCCCCGATGAGGTGGTGTCGCCATGTCTGGAGGGCGTCCTTGATGGCTAACAGTTCCTTTTCGGTAACTGTATAGTGGGATTCGGCAGGAGTGAATTTCCGGGAATGATAGGCTACCGGATGGAGACGGCCTGTAGTTGGACAAGACTGGGAAAGAACTGCCCCTAATGCGAAAGAGGAGGCGTCTGCTTCTAGGATGAACGGGAGTTCTGGGTCTGGGTGTTGTAAGACCGGAGCCGAGGCAAACCTAGATTTAAGTGCCTCAAATGCCTTTTGGTGTTCGGGAGTCCAATTAAACGGAACAAGAGGGCTGGTCAAGGCTGTGAGGGGAGAAACAATAGCCGAGAAACCGGCGATAAAGCGTTGGTAAAAATTGGCGAAGCCAAGGAAAGACTGGAGCTGTTTAACATTGACCGGGGCAGGCCATTCCATGATGGCTCGAACTTTCGACGAATTCATGGAGAGACCCCCGGGGGTGATGTGAAAGCCCAGGAAATCCACCTCCTTCGAGTGAAACAAGCACTTCTCTGGTTTAGCAAATAAAGCATTGTTCTTGAGACGGGATAGGACTTCTCTGACATGCATGACATGTTCTTCCAAGGAGGACGAAAATATCAGTATGTCATCCAGATAGACAACAACATAGACATCAAGAATGTCAGAGAAGACTTCATTGACGAAACGCTGGAAGGTGGCAGGGGCGTTACACAGCCCGAAAGGCATTACTGTATACTCATATAACCCTTGTCGGGAGCAGAACGCCGTCTTCCATTCGTCTCCATGGCGCATTCGGATCAAGTTGTATGCCCCCCTTAGATCCAGCTTAGTGAAGATGGACGCACGTGTTAGTCTATCAAGCAAGGTGGAGATAAGCGGGATGGGATACCTGTTCTTTATAGTGATGGCATTCAACCGTCTATAGTCTATGCATGGTCGTAGGTCACCCTCCTTTTTGGGCACAAAAAAGATAGGGCTGGCGGCTGGGGAACAAGAGGGGCGAATGTGGCCTAACCGTAGGGCTTGTTGTATATAGTCCTTCAAAACGGTTTCTTCGGAATGGGATAATGAGTAAATCCTACCCTTTGGTATTGGCGCGTCGGGAATCAAGTCAATGGGGCAGTCATAAGGCCTATGCGGAGGGAGACCCTCTGCCGTGGCTTTATCAAAAACCTGCAGATAATCGTGATAGTCAGCAGGAATACCAGCTGTAACAGCCCCCACGGTATGTGTAGGTGTGGGTGGATCAACATCCTCAATTCGAGAAGAGGCCATGGCGCCAAGAATAGCGGCGGGAGAGGTGAGTCTCTCGGGTTCTGTTAAGCAGAAATGCTGACATACATCTGATTCAAACGTTACCTGCCCAGTGAACCAATTGATCAAGGGGTTGTGTTGTCTTAACCAGGGTATGCCCAGTATGATACCAAACTGGGGCGTGGAGATAAGGTCGAAAGACATGGTTTCTTTATGGGTGTCCTGAATCACCACTTCTAGAGGGGCAGTCTGCTGTTTGATTGGACCAGACGAAAGGGAGGTGCCGTCAACCGCTTGTACAGGCTCAGGATGTTCTTTCTGAACTAGGGGCAGATTGAGATGCTGGGCTAAAGTGATGTCAAGAAAACAGCCAGTGGCCCCTGAGTCAATCACGATGCGTACGGCATGCATGACCTCCCTAGAGGGTTTCAGCAGTGCCTGTACTACTATGGGTCTAATCGGGCCAAATACGGGTCCAGTGGGGGTCAATGAAGGGCTCGCCGGTACCCCCGATCTCAAGGGCGAGCCTTCGGAAAACCCAGAGTTTTGTTTTTTGGCCGACGGGGACATTCTCTTACATAATGCCCACTAGTCCCACAGTAAAAACAGGCATTACTGGTTCTCCTGCGTTCCCGCTCAACTGAGGTTATAGGACTACGGATGCCACCAATTTGCATAGGTTCACCACCAGTGGCAGTTGAAGCGGGAGAGAGTTGGCCAGGAGTAAACGTCTCGGCTTTACGCTCGGTTCTGCGAGCGTCCACCTGGAGAGTGAGATCAACAAGATCAGAGAAAACAGAAGGAAGGGATGGAACCACAGCGAGGGCGTCTTTCATGGGGTTGCATAACCCTCGATAATAGACAATCGCCTTTTTCTGCTCTGGCCAGGACGTTTCGGCTGCAAGCTGGTTGAAACGAGTGATGTACTCAATCAGAGAAAGCTTGCCCTGTGATAGTTCAAGGAGTTCCAGGTCTCGTGATTGGGCCTTATATCGGGTATCGAACACCTTTGCCATCTCGGACACTAGTAGCTCGAAATCATACAAAGCTGGATGGTCGTTCTCTAGTAACGGATTCGCCCAAGTAGCGGCTACACCGGATAAGTGGGACAGAAGAAAGGCGGCCTTGGTAACGGAGTCGGGGAAGGCCTGGGGTCTGCACAAAAAATGTAGTTTGCATTGGTTGATGAATGTGCGGTATTTGCGGGGATCGCCTTGGTAGCGTTCTGGAGCCGCCAGGGGAAGAGGGGTTGGGAGTAGAACAGGCATGGGAGTCGGAAGCAGAGTAGGGGCAGGCTGGAGTGGAGGGTCGGGATCCCCGAACTCAGCGTCAACAGGCAAAGGTTGGCGTGCGCTTTGTAAGGCGTCGAGACGATGGTGAATGGCAGTGGTTGCGGCGGCCATGTCGGTCCTAAGGGCCGCGACAGCCTGCATTAGAGCGGTCACAGGGTCCCCGGCGGAGGCATCCATAATCAGCACGACCAAGCAGGCTTCACAGTCTGTTACGGACTTGGTCTTGATGGTCGTGTAGATTAGTAAGCCTCCGTCCCCAAGTACCACACAGACAACGAGATATTCAGTGTCTGTGCAGTCTTTGAGGCCACAGGTTTTTTGTGAGCCGTCAGGTCTGGAACCGGGAACAGCCAGAAGGACCCCTGGAGCACTGCAAGGCAATAAGTGACTATCAAAACAATGTGCGTGTTGTACAATAAATACCCAGCAAGGAAAAGAGCACCGCTTACCTAGTGTATAGAAAATGACACCCTGATGGATAGTGGGGCCCTGGACGGGGCTTGGTGTGCGAGACTCTGTGGATGGGCGCACACCAAGGTTTGAGGCAATCCAGGTTATGCAGCCAGGCGAACGCCTTGCAGAGGCCGGTGGCCAAGAATACCAGAACACAACGAAATCTGTGAGGCAATCCAAATCCAAGTCCGAGGTCGTAAAAAATGCAAAGCCAAGGTTCAAAGGTGCCAGAGGAGTAGACAAATCAATCCAGTAGACAAATCCGAGGTTGTGGCAGAGTTCAAGCCAAAGTTCACAAATGCCAAGGGTTAGACAAAGCAATCCAGTAGACAAAATCCGAGGTCGTACACAGATCGTAGGAGCAAGGTTCAAAACAAGGAACAAGAGCCGTACAGTACTGAAAGAGTTCAGCTGTGAAGCAACGCTTCCGTGTTCCTGGCCGCTTTTGAATCCTTGAGAGAAATCACGTGATGCGTGTCACGTGATGCGGAAGCGTTGTCGCCACATGACTCCTGGCGGTGCTCGCCCCCTCACGTGATGCGTGATCGTTTTGGCCCTCTCACGTGACGCGAGGATCGTTGCAAACGATGTGGATTGTTACGGGCTGCCAGTGGGAGTCTCCATTGTGCTTTCCAGCGCTGGGATGGCCGGTAAACCCCTGGTCCAAACAGTGTCCTGGTATGGCGGGTAAGATGATGCAGTCTCCGACTGCCAGAGTGCATAAACGGGATCCCCTGATGGATTTTGGCAGAGACCGGGCGTGCGGAGGGAGCAGGGAGAGGGTGTGCGGGAGAAAGCGTGACAACATTCTATTGGGTTTATTTGTTTTGACTGGTACCAAATTACAAATCTTCTCCACTTGCTAAAATAACAGTGTCTAGTGTTTGGTTTACGTGCCTCTGAGGATTTCCATGAACCTTTGAGGTAGATTTAGATGTCCAAACTCTACGACTTCAGAAGCCAAGATGCCAAGTTCATAGAGTGAGGTTGAGGGTGTAATGTTGTCCCCCCCATGCTGGGTGAGCATGTTAAACGGGCACGGGCGTTTGATCGGGTCGCACATCGCCAGTTTGCGCAGATGTGGATTCCAAGATTGTCTTGCCCACATAGGAGCAACTAGGATTATTGTAATTTGCTCCTTGTGAATCTTGCTCACCACTTTTCTCATTAGTGGAGTTGGGGGGGAAAAGCATAGGCAAATTCCCCTGACCAACTCATCCACACAGCATTCCCCTTGGAGTCATGTTGGGGAAACCTGGATGTGAAATCTGGGCATTGTTTGTTTTCTTTTGTTGCGAACAAGTCTAGCGAGGGGTTGCTCCACTGAGTGAAAATGTAATTTACAATATTTATGTTGAGCTGCCACTTGTGCTCTTCTGGTAGAGGATCTCGTCTTAGTGAGTCCACTTGAGTATTGAGTTCCCCTGAAACATGTTGAGATGTTAGGAACATGCCCCACTTGAGTGCCCACTTCCATATTTTCTGTGCTATCCTGGTCAGATTTGGAGAATGTGTGCCCCCCTGCTTGTTTATAAAGAACATTGCAGTGGTGCTGTCTGTGAGAATTTGTACTGATTGATTTGTCAGTTTTGCTTCGAAGGCTTGGAGCGCTTTGAGCACTGCAGAAGTTCGAGCAGGTTGATGTGGTTCTGTGCTGTGATTTGAGTCCACAGACCATGTGCTGTGAGATGAAGGTGATGAGCTCCCCACCCGGTGAAAGATGTGTCTGTTGAAAAAACCACCTGCACCACCGGGTCGTGGGAAGGTATTTCCTTCCATATATTCTCCTTAGTCCACCCGCATAGAGCTTGTATCAGGGTTGGCTAAACGACCACTAGATCGTCCCACTGACCGATTGCCTGAGACCACCGTTTCGCCGACCACTCTTGCGCCAACCACTCTTGCATTGGGGACATAAGCAATTGTGCGTGTGGGACCAGGTAAATGCATGACGCCATCATCCCGAGCAAGCGCATTTCTTTGCATACGGTTATCTGGCGACCGGCTGGATACTGATGTATTTGCAGCAGTATATTTTGTACTCTTTCCTTTGTTGGAAAGACTAGTCCCTCTTCTGTTTTTATGACAGCTCCTAAAAGCTGTTTGGTCTTGTTTGGTACAAGTCTTGACTTTTTCTAGTTGATCGAGAAACCCAAATGGAAAAGTAGATTGATCGTTCTTTGTGTATTTTGCTTGCAAATTTGGGGGGGGGGGTTTTCCCTGTGATCAGCCAGTCGTCCAGGTAACGGTACACTGGAATTGACTCTCTGCGTAGGTGCGCCGCTACAACCGCCAGTACCTTGGTGAATACCATTGGAGCTGATCCTACCTTGAATTGGTAGGGCTGGTTTGCTACCTTGAAACGCAAGTATCTTCTGTGCGCTGGGAACATTGAATGTATGAATCTTTCATATCCAAGGTTGCCATGTAGTCCCCCCGCTTTAGCAGTGAGATTACTTCCTGTAGCATTGTCCTGCAGAATTTCTGTGGCTTGACATAGGCGTTTGCAGGGCGCAGATCTAAGACAGGGCGCATTGCGAGGTCTTTTTTTGGCACAAGGAAGTACATTGAATAAATACCCTTTATCTGGTTTGCCGGGACGACTTCTACGGCGTCCTTTAAGAGCAGCACTGTCACCTCTTCCAACAGGATGCTCTGTTATTCTTTGCAGGTGGTCCTTTGTCTCGGTGGTTGGTTGGTGGGTTGCTGTAGCAGTTCTATACAATAACCGCCTGCCACGGTTGAAAGTACCCACTTGTCTGAGGCGATTCCCTCCCATACGTGGGTAAAGTATGATATGCGCCCTACGGGATGGGCATGGGAGGGAACCTGAAGTGGGTGGTCATTGCAATCATACTCCACAAGAGCTGCTCTAGCCTCTTTGAAAAACTTGCAATGACTGCCCTTGTGGAGAGCGCCAGGACGAGCTCTGACCCTGGTTGTACCGGAACCCTGTTGCGAGTTTTGCCCCCAAAAGCGGCGAAAATTATAACCTCGTCTTTGTCCGGTGGGTTTATTAGTAAGTTGCCCCAGTGACTTTAAGGTATCATACTCTTCTTTGGCACTCTTTAGGGCGTCTTCCACTGCCTACCCGAACACAATGTTTGGTTCTATTGGCAAGTTAAGAAGAGGAGCCTGGGTCTCAAGCTTAAAACCAGATTGGCATAGCCATGCGTGGCGTTTGATAAGCGTGCCATCAGCTATTATCCTCCCTGCATTATCTGCTGCATCTGAATTATTCTTGGGAATGCAGTTTGCAGCAGCTTTCCCTTCGGCAATGGAGAGAGAGTTGTCATTTAAGGGGCTCTGGGGCTGAAGCCATCTGTTCTGCCAATGTGTCCCACTCATGGCAGCTGTAGCTGGCCAGTAAGATGGTGTTATTGGCAATCCTCGCCTGGTAGGCTGCTGAGGAGGTGACTTTTATCTGGGGGTGCTTCTGAAGAGGCTAGAGGTGTTCCCGCTCTCTTTCTAGTGGTTGTAACCACCAATGAATCAGGTTTTAATTGACCCCTGATGTTAAGGGGGTCTGAGGGAGCTGGTCGAAAGACTTTTTCAATGTGTGGTTTTGCAGCCTGTGTTAAGTTTGGAGTCACTAAAAAAGGTTGAATTTGCCTCTGTACAGATTGGAGAATTGGAATGAATTGGGTAGCAGACTTTTTAGTCTGATGTCCCAAGATGTTTTCAACAAAGTACAAAGTCCTTGTATACCTGTGTCTCCTGTGTATCTATCTTGAAATATTCAGCTGCTTTTAGGAGCATATCATTACATTGAATTAGATTGTCAATCGGTGAGTCTGCCACTGGTGCGTCTGAATGATCCAGCGATTGTATGACAGAAGTCTCATCGTCATCATAAAACTGGTCTACATCCCCCATGTCCCCTTAGTCTTCAGAGTCTGTGTATGATCCAGTGTTCTGGAAATCCTGAGTGGAGTCATAGTAAGAAAGCTGCCCTGAGTCCTGCTGAGGGGTGGGTGCTTGTATGGTGTCTGTACGGGATATTTTGGCGGGTGTTGTGTAAGTGCGGGCCCACTAGCTAGTGGAGTGCCCTTTATTAAAACCTCTGGGTGGTTGTCAAAGAAATTGGCTAAAGAAGCCATACGTCTCATGACTCTCATTACCCTATCAATTTCTTCTGCAGACCATTGGGATGAACTTGAGACAACAGGTGAACTTGGGACAACAGATGGGGTAGGAGGGGTGGGAGCTGGCTCAGTTGCAGGGGGTTTCTTGTGCCTCATAGCCCCTAAAATGGTCCCCTCCACCTGGGTCATAGTCTCTAAGCTCAAGAGCCCTCCATTTGCTTTGAGAACTTGTGGTTGACGTCCGACCCTTTAGTAACCTGTCCGAGATGTGTTTTTTGATGAGCACAGACATTTCCAAGCTCTGTGAGGACTTTGCAGGGGCCTTCGACGAGTTTGACTGTTTATCGGCATGCATGTGGGCCGTCAACGCATCTTACGACACTCAGTCGTCTGCGTGTGTGGACTTGGAGGTTTTGGACACAGCGTCAGAACTGGACATTCCTGTCGATTTCGGGGGCCTGTCGTGTGGCGAAGGCGAGTGTGATGGCCCAGAGGACAGGGAACTGTCGGACCTCCCCTTTGATGCTGTGTGTGGTTTTCCGGTTGACGTTGAGGTCGACTTTTGGCCGTGTGACGTGTGCTTTGTGTAATGCTGTTTGTTCGTTCCAGTGCTGCAGGGTGTCGCCCCCGTAGCAGAGCCGCCGGCCTGACTGATGGGGTCGGGGGCTTGCACGCGGGTGTCCCAAAGATCCTGTTCGCCCTCGGCATCACTATAGATGTCGATGCTGCTGTCACTGGAGGCACCCTCAACGTCCATGGTGGCTTCAGCCTGCATGGCGTGGTGGGCCCAGCACTTGGTCGGAATCGCATCAAAATGTTGCCCTGTCAGTTACGACAGCTGAAAATGCTGACTTTTTTTTTTTACCCCCCCCTTACACAACATATATATGTGGTGGGTATAGAATATAATATTAATATGTGGGGATGGGCTGCGTTGGGTGCATATATATGTGGTGTAAAGGGGTTAAAAAAAAGTCTGCATTTTCGGCCGTTGCAATAATCACATAGATCCCGCTTGGTCTTGCGGTCCTTCAGTGTTTTGGGCTTGAAGAGCTTGCAAGATTTGCAGTGGCCTTCGTTATGGTCCCTTGGGAGACAAAGATTGCACACCCAGTGCAAGTCTTTCCAGGGAAATTTAGGGTTGCAAGGTGGGCAAAATTTAAATGGTGTATTCTCCATTGTGTATGGGGAAGGCAGCCTGGCGAATAAAGTGGGTAGAGAGGGAAATATGCATTCTCTTGGGGAAACTAAGAAATTAACCACCCCCCACTCTCCCTACTGTTTGGGCCGAGGCCCGGAGCGGCTTTCGGAGGCCGTCTGAAAACTCTGTTGAGACGAGTTGAAGCATTCGTCAAAGGTACTTCTCGAAGACATCGCTGAAGGTCTTGTAGGGGAACGGCTAAAAAAGAATAGTAAGAGTAAACTAGATTTAATTATATTTTGTAAATAATGGCGATAGCCAGAAGGAACTCTGCTTTGAGCAACCAACAACGATGGCTGAAAAAAACAATCTGAGGGACCTCAAGTCGTGAAGAACCATTGGTACAGAAACATCATACTAGGGATAGTATTACTGATATGCCCTGTCAACGACAGTTTTCAAGTTTCGAAAACAACTGTAATACTCTGCAGCTTCCACTAGATGTCAGCCCATACATAGCATGTAGTCCAAGCAGATTCCACAAGCCTCAGAAATATATATGTGTGTGTGCAATCAAAAAGAGGGGTGGTAGGGGCACAACTCTGGGTCCCAGCTGCAATCTGCTCAACAATCCAAAAGGTATTTTACTCAAAGGACCCTTTCACGCCTCAGCAATCATCAGGGAGGCTGATTGGATTCAGGTGTATAGGGTTGAATCCCTCTGGTCAGTACCAGGGTGTAGCAGCAGAGAATTCTGGTATCTGCAGTTTAGAGACAGCCAGGATCCAACTCTCCCCCAATATTCAATGTCAGCCCACAGTGGGGGGAGTTACCAACAGTGTGGCACTCGTAGCCCGGTTGTAGTCCCTGTTTCCAGTTACATGTGCAAGCAAAAAGAGGGTTGGCACACACATGCCCTACTACAGTAAAAAAAAACATGTTTTATGGTGTATATACATCCTAAGTATGATGAAAAAAATAAAAGGACAGACATTTCCTCTCCCACTACAAAAGTGTAGCTCTACAGCTGTGGGGAACGGATCACAGGCATATAAATTAGGATAGTTGCCAGCAGAGATGATTGCAAGTTGAATACATTCCTGTCTCAGTAATGCTCTTTCGGGTGGATACATTAATTCCCCATCTCTGAAATCTAGTGCAGGGACTGGTCCATAAAACTTTTTTTAACCACCAACAGGTATTGCCACGTGGCTCTGCAGCCGACTCTCTTTCAGCTCCGTTGCACGAGAAGTTGCATCCATGCAATATATAAAGCGCTGCAGGTGCCCCACTGGCTATATTCCAGCCTTTTTCCACCAGCCAAACATAGCACACAATAAACATAGTTTGGTAAACAAGCAATCTTTACAGAGGTAGGTAGGCAGACAGGCGAAACACAATCCGAGGGAGTTATTTTCGCATTTATCAGAAAGAGCATTATCAAAGGTAATTAATGCTCCAACACATTTCTCATCTTTGAAAGACTGCCGAAGTTATAATGAATTAGAAGCAGGGACGAGCGCAGTGAAGACATCAGAAACTCTTCGACATGATATAGCCAGAGTGTCGAGGGAGTAATGCTTATAGAAAGTATGCACAAATACCCAAGTCGGTGTCTCACCGATGCACAGCACGGGGTAATGTAAAGAGGGGAAGCAGTGCGTTGACCTCTAGTTGAATGGATGCTGAGGGCTTCGGGCACATCTTTGTGAGCCAACTTGTAAAACATGTTGCCATATTAGAGAATTTTTCTTTCAAGGTGCCCCTGCCTTTCCTGTGATCCACGAAGAGCTGTCGTCCCATCGGTATTCATTGATGCTGGACAAGTAAAACTTTAATGCCATTCAATGATCTAGCCTGTGAAACCCCTTCTCAGATTTTGATGGGTGCGGGAGAGGATACACTACAGCAAGACACATTTTTGCTGCAAGTGCAATTCTGCCACCACCCTGAAAATCACCTTCTCCTTTGAAAACAGCAGTGTGGGCGCAGCTGAACCATCCTCCGTTCCAATAATGGCAATCAGAAAAGCTACCAGGAACAAAAGCAATCACATAGGGCATGAACGTTAAAACCAAATTAATGTCACAAAGGTAACACTATAGGTCTTGATGGAAAAGTATATGAGGTATAAGTCATTTAGAATGTGCCTGTACACAAGTGTTTCTAGGCGCGACAAGACAAGGAAGGGAAGGGAAGACAGAAGGAGGACAAAACAACGATCTTACTAGGCTTTGTGTCATTCAGATCGCACAAGTGCAGGGGTGGGTGAGGGGGACAAGTGTAGAAGTGCCAGGGGGTGGGGGGAGTGGGTGAGGGGAGAGTGCAATGGAACGTGTATGTGCTGCCAAGTGGCTCATAAGTGCAGGGTGTCAGGGGACTGTAGGGTTGCAGATACAGTCCCTAAGTGGTTGGGAGTCCTGGAAGTAGCTCAAGGACAACTGGTTGTGAAGGAACCTAGTGCCGTAGGTTTAGTGGGTGGCCAGCTAACCAGTTCGTGCAGCAGAAAGGTGCATCAGCAAGGGAGAGAGAAAGCAGAAGTGAAAAGGAGGGTCGCAAGTTGCTTCCGGAACCTTAGGTGGTCCTGCTCAAGTTTGAGAGGCAGGGAAGCTGTTCCAGGGGGAGGCCCCAGCCGAGAACAAATCTACCCCCCACTCTCTGCCTGGAAAAGCATCTGACCCTCAGAGTTGGAGGTGGATGAGTGGAGGGCTCGAGAAGGAAGGTGCTTAGGAAGAGAAAGTTGGATGTAGTGTGGTCCCCAGCCCCAGAAAGCCTTGTGGACAATGCAGAGGGTCTTTAACTTGATCCGTGCAGCCACTGGAAGCCAGTGGAGAGATTTCAGGGCTGTAGAGATACGATCCTGGGCTTGAGGCCAAGGACACGTCTCTCAGTCCTATTCTGGATTAGTTGTAAAGTGCAAAGAATAGAGGCAGGCAGATTTAGAAAGAGGGTGTTGCAGTAATCCAGCCTAGAGCGAACTAGGGCTCTGGAGACAGTGAGCTTCTGAAGTGAGAAGAGGAACAATACCTCTGAGGAGGTGCAGCTGATAGTGTGAATTCTTAGAGACATCAGAGATGTGAGGAGAGAAAGAGGGAGAGGGTGGAGTCGAAGATGACACCAAGCTTCTTAGCCTTACACGAAGGTGCAGGTAGATGGCCCAGGGTGGGCGGACATAGTGAGAGAGGGACGGCGGCATCAGGTGTCCTAATGAGGAGGATCTCGGTCTTACTGCTTTACGGCAGAGATCTTTGGAGGCACACCATTCCTGAATTGCAGACAGTCAGGTACGAGTGAAGGAGCAGAAGAGGCTGAGGGGAGCCTGAAGGAGAGCCGAGTGTCATCTGTATAACACTGAAAGTTATAACAGAAGGTGGAGATGCAGTGGGCCAGAGGTGCCAAGTAGTGGTTAAAGAGCCTGGGAGAGAGGTTAGGTCCCTGGGGAACACCACATGTAGAGAGAGACAGAAGAGAGGAAGGTCTCAAGCTGGACCTGGGGGGGTCGATTGGAGAGAACAGAGGTCAACCAGGCTAGGGCATGACCAGTGACACCCAGGTTGTCAAAGAGACGATTGAGCAGGATGGTGTGGTTGACTGTGTCGAAGGCAGAGGATAGATCAAGGAGAATAAGGACAGAAAGAAAGTTAGAGTCAAGATAAGAGAGCAAGTCTTCACAGGTGTTCAGGAGAGCAGTTTCCCTGCTCCTGGGAGCTATGAAGTCAGTCTGGTGGTCATGTAGAAAACCAACAGATTCAGTATTTAGATTAAGCTAGGAGATGGCCAGCTTTTCTAGGCGTTTGCCCAGGAAAGGAGTGATGGAGATAGTGCGGTGGCTTGCCGGAGAGGAAGGATCGGCAGAGGGCTTCTTAAGGAGGGGGTGCACAAGGGAGTGCTTAAGGGGGTGGGGGAAAGGTACCAGTGGCAAACAAGTGATTGCAGTAATCGACCAAGGCTGGAGCAAGGGTGTCTAAGTGGTCCTTAATGGTTCTGGGTGAGCAGGGGAGCACCTGCTTTGACAAGACTTTCATAGATCGGACTTGTCTAGAAACATCGTCGGCAGTGAACAGGGAGAAGGGGGAGAAAGGGAGAGGAGATACAGCTGGAGAGGGGCCTGGAGTGGTAGAGGGAAAGTAAGAGGAGGAAGAGGAGAGCGTGCACAGGATGCCAAAAGATTTAGTGTTGAAATGAGATGCCAGAGCCGTGCAAAGGGCCTGGGAGGGAACAGGAGAGGTGGAGACTGCAGCAGGATTGGCCAGCTCCTCGCAGACTTTGAAATCTTTGGGTGAGTTGTTTGAGGCCACAGAGACACGGGCTTGGATGTAGGCCCTCTTCTTAGCAGGGACAGAGAGTCTGCATTGCCTTTGGAGCAGGAGGCAGGCCAATTTGTCAGACGATGAGCTTGATGACCTCCACTTCCTCTTAGCGACCCTACACTTGTGCTTAAGGGAGGGGAGGTTGGAGTCATACCAAGAGTTGTACTTGGATGCAGGCTTCAAACTGATACTCATGACAGGGGCAAGGACATCAAGAGTATTAGAGATTGAGAGAAGAATGTTGGAAAAGGCTGTGTCAGAGTGTGAGTCAGCCTCAGGTGCAGGAGGAGAGAAAGTAGCGGCAAAAGCCTCTACTGGCACACAATTCATGGGCCCGAATGACTGAGAAGGTGGGTGGCAGTGCTAGGGTCGACTTAACCTGAGGGGCAGAGAGCTACAGGTGGGAGGAGAGAAGAAAGTGGTCAGTTCAAGAGGGCGGGGTGGTGTGAGGGATGGAGAGGGGAGGTCTGCCAAGATCAGAACATCCAGGGTGTGCCCTGCAGAGTGAGTCTGGCGAGAGAGAAGAAAAGTGAGAGAGAGAAAGAGAGAGTTAGAGGTTACGAAAGAGCCCAGTGGAGGGGCTAAAAGCATCCAAGTGGATGTTGAGGTCTCAGAGGAGGAGAAGTTGAGAGGTAGAGGCAAGGAGGGAGGAGGAGAGATCACCCCACTCAGAGGAGAAGAGGGCGACCTGGCCAGGCGGCTTGTGGTTGGTGGCCACAGTGAGAGAGACCAGGAGAGATAGAGAGCCTGCAGACCAGGCATACAAAGGAGGAGTATGCCTGCATAGGAATGACAGAAGCAGGGATCCACTCCGGGAGGATCAGGGCTACTCCACCTCCAGGACGGTTGGTCTGGGATCGGAGAGGCTCTTGTAGTCATCAGGGAGGAGAGTGTCAAAACGTGTGACAGAGCTGGCCGTGACCCAAGTCTCAGTGAGAAAGAGCACATCCAGATCAAGCTCTTCGAGGAGATGGCAGACGTCCGAGGAGTGTTTGACAGCAAAGCGAGAGTTAAGAGTAGCAACGTGGAACAGATTACCACCTTTGCAAGACCTCCGTGGAGGGGTACAGGCATGAGGAACGCCCTGCGGAAGCGTTAGAGGTGCTCGAGAATGGGCAGAGGAGGAAGGAGATGACTGGGTGGTCAGAGAGGAAGAAGAGCGTGCCGGAGAGGTGGCGGAGGAAAGAGAAGGAAGAGCATCCAGAGAAGCAGTGGAGGGTGCCAGAGAGGTGGTGGAGGAGCCAGAAGAGTCTATCGAAAAGGAGGAGATTGGCCTGAGGTCACTGGACTAAGACGGTGCCATTTAAGTAGACATTAATGAGGGTCTTGGAGGAGTGGAATGGGGGCCAGGAGGGCCTCCCACTGGGTGCCACCATTAATGGGAGAAGAGGAAAAAGGCGAGAACAGATAACATATGGGGGGTGGGAGGGAGGGTCCATAGGCCTGGAGAGGGAAAGACAATTGATGTTGGCGAGGGTCTGTCTGGAGGAATCACTGGTGTAGGTATCAGGGTTTATAGTCATTGCATCGAATTAAAAAACGTTGAATGCATTGCCATCGAAAAAAATGCATCTAAAAAGAAAAAAGCATCAAATACATTTCTTTATCAATTTCTTTTATTGGGGGGGGGAACTCTCCCAGCCCTCCTTTTCTTAATCTTTAAAACCTGTTATAATTAAAATAAACACTTTACCGTAAAAAAGAAATGCATTTGATGCTTTTTTTTTTTAGATGCATTTTTTTCTATGGCAAGGTATTCAAAGCTTTTTAATTCGATGCAATGACTAGATACCAGGTATCAGCCATAGGGAGGTCTTGGTTGGAGACCAGAATGTCCCTTTGGAGCTTCTTCCTACCAAACGTAGTGAGATGCATAGGAAGGGAGTAGTTTCTTACCTGTAACTAACTCCATTTGTCCAGCATTGGTATCTTTCATTGATTCACATGCTTGGAATATTCCCCGTCGTCAGGCTGGGAACCCTCAGTCTTTTTTAAAAAGCGTTTTCCTTAGGAAAACTTTGACACTTTAGTGTCCCATCAATGTCCTTTTGGGGCGCTTACGCACCACCGAATAAGAAGTAGGGTATAAATAGACCCGCCCCCGTGGCTTCTCCTCAGATTTTAGCCTCCAAAGTAGAGGCACCATTCAGGTTTGCATGCAGGGGAGGCCGGAGGGCGCATGTGAATCCATGAAAGATATCAACGCTGGAGAAATGGAGTTACAGGTAGGAAACTACTCCCTTCTCCAGCATTGGATCTTTCATGGATTCACATGCTTAGAAGAGATTACATAGCAGTATTCATCATACAGGGTGGCATGTAATGCAAACCAATACATTAGGAACGCAACACATAGCAAGAAAATTAGCCGTTGTAACACAAACAGATACCCCATGCTGTGGGGGCTTACCTTAATGAAAAAGGCGTTGCAGGACTGCATGTCCCATTTGTACATCTGCACCATGTTGCTGCTCCAGGCAATAATGCTGAGTAAATGTATGCGGCACCGACCAGGAGGCTGCCGGACAGACGTCCACCAGCGGAATCCCCGACCATAATGCCGCCGATGACGCGGTGGATCTTGTCGAGTGCGCCTTCGGGCGCCTCTCCAAAGGCGTTCTCGCCTTAGAGTGACAGAAGGAAATAGCCGATGAGACCCAGCGAGATAGACCTTATTTGGATTGTTCTTCCCTTGACTGAGGGCCCATAAACCACAAACAGTTGTCTTGAACGTCTGAATTCCTGAGTACGATTCAGATAAAGTTTCAATGCTCTTTTTACGTCCAACGTATACAGAGCCTTTTCTGCCGATGAGGAAGCAGGAGCGAAGAATGATGGCAGCACAATAGAAGAGAGTTTATGAAAAGTAGTTGGCACCTTTGGAATAAAGTGTGGGTTAGTAGCGAACACCACCTTGTCTTTGAAGAAATGGAAGTACAGAGGATCAATCACTAGGGCCTGCAACTCCGATATTCTTCTAGCCGAAGTAATGGCCACTAAAAACACCACTTTCCACGACAAGAACTGCAGGGGCGTTGACGACATAGGTTCGAACAGGGATTTCATCAGACCCGACAGCACCAGATTGAGGCTCCTTGGCAGGAGGAAAAGTCCGAAACAATCCTCTTAGAAAAGGTTTAACCAGACAATCACTGAACAAAGGGATAGTATGCCTCTTCCGAGTGAATCTGGAAATGACCGCCAGATGTACTTTTATGGATGAGAATGCCAAACCTTTCTTTGCCAAGTGCAATAGGTAGGGCAGAATTTGCTCCGATTAAATGTTTAAAGGGTCTATCCCAGGACGACCCTTACACCACACACAAAACCTTTTCCATTTGCATGCATAGGAGACATTCGTGGACGGAGCTCTAGCCGCCTCCAAAATGCGGCGACAGTCAGTAGGAATGTTCAGTAGCCCAAACTCGGAGAAGTCAGGAGCCACGCCATCAGGCTGAGAGCCCCCGGGTTGTGGTGCCAGACTGCACCCTTGTCCTGAAACAGAAGGTCTGGCGTCACTTGCAACCGCACTGTTTTGCTACAGATAGATGGAGTAGGTCTGAGAACCACGGCTGCCTGGCCCAGTACGGAGCCACCAGAATCACACAGCATGGGTATTTCTGAATCCACTGGAGGGTCTGCCGAATGAGTGGAAACAGAGGGAATGCGTACGCAAACCTGCCCGTCCACGGGAATGAGAACGCATCCCCCAGCAAATTTGGCTGAGGCCATCTGCTGGCAAACTGCTTGCACTTTGTTTTCTCAGGTGGCGAAGAGATCCAGTGAAGGACGACCCCATTTCCTGAAAATACTCAACACCTGCTGATCTTTCAGCTGCCACTCGTGGAGTTGGTTAATTTCTCTGCTGAGAGAGTCTGCCTGTACGTTCATCACCCCAGGCAGATGAAACGCCACAATCTTGATGTCTTGTTTGAGGGCCCAATGCCATAGTTCCTGAGCCTCTCCCAAGAGCGTTCTGGAATGTGTGCCCCCCTGCTTCCTGAGGTAAAACATTGCGGTTGTATTGTCCGTCAACACTCACGACAGAGCCTCGTATGCGCGGCAAAAATGATTTTAGAGCCCACTGAACCGCTCAGTTCCAGCACATTGATGTGAAGACTATTCAACTGGAGACCACTGACCTTGAACTTGGAAGGACCCGAGATACGCTCCCCACCCTGTTTAGAGAGGCATCCGTCACAACTGTAGCTTGAAATTCCAGCTCCAGTAACGGCACTCCTCGAGTCAGATTGTCCGAAAGTTGCCAACATCAAAGAGCTTCCTGTAAGTTTCTGTTGACCACCACCTTGACGGACCATAATCCGCGACTGTGAGCCCACCGGTCCGCCAGAAATTCTTGCACTGGCCTCATGAAGAGATGACAGTCCTTCACCAACGGAATACATGACGCCATGGCCACCAGCAGCGACATGCACTTTCTGACCGACACTCGTTCCGACTCCCCACTCTGCGGCTTTCTGCTTGAGTTTTTTAATTCTTTCGAAAGAAGGCTTCACCAGACCTGACCGAGTCTGGAATTCCGCACCCAAAAACACCAAGCTCCTGGAGGGAGACAGAAATTACTTTTTGAAGTTGACCGCGGAGCCCAATTGTTGCAACAGCTGCATGGTAACGTCGAGACTTGCCTGCGTCACCGCCGGAGACAAGCCCTGTACCAGCCATTCGTCCAGGTAAGGGTAGATGTGATGACCTTCTCGTCAGAGCCACCCCGCCAAACATTTCGTAAACGTCCTGGGAGACTATTTTAGACCGAACAGGAGCACTTGGAATTGGTAATGATTCTGACCCACCACAAACCGCAAGAATTTTCTGCGTTGTCAAGGCATAGGTATGTGGAAATATGCATCTTGCAAATCCAACGACGCCAGAAATTCTCCTGGCTGCACCGACCGGATGACTCTCTGAAGTGTGAGCATCTTGAACTTCAGGCGTTGCAGAGTCTTGTTCAGAGCCCAAAGGTCCAGAATGGGTCGCCACTTGCCGTTGGGTTTTTTGACCACAAAGTAATGGGAGTAAACCCCCTGACCTCTCTCGGCCACTGGAACCAATTCTATAACCCCTTTCTCCAGCATAAGTACAACCTCCTGCTGTAAGATGTGAAGATGAGGTTGCACAGAATACACGGGAGGAATGGGAAATGGTGGGTCCTTGAATTCCAGAGAGTGGCCCAGCCTCACCATGTCCAATACCCAACGGTCTGATGTAATTTTCTCCCATTCGTCGACGTGTAGGGACACTCTGCCTCCCAGGACATTTACTCGAAGACTGTCATTGCTGTGATTTCGATTGTTTTCCCTTGGTGGAAGAGGCCTGTCCTCCTCTCCCTCTGGGTGTCTGAAAATCACGGCTTCTTCGGGTAACCTGAACTGCCAGTCTGTATCCTTGTGAGGAATATCCAGACCAATTGTAGTTCCGGTTTCTGTATGCAGCAAATCGAGTGTTCCCCGAAGCTCCACGGAAAGGACGAAAGGGACGAAAGGACCGCCCGCTTTGCAGAGCTCCCAATGACCTCGCCTGACCGGAGTCTTCTTTCGTGCCCTAGAGGGCTTCATCTATTTTTTCTCCAAACAATTGTTCACCTTCACAGGGCATGTCCAGCACCTTGTAATGAACCTCCGGCCTAAAGTCTGTGCACTTTAGCCAGGCCTGCTTCCTTAGCACCACCCCATTATTTATCTGCTTGAACCCAGATTCTGCTAAATCTACAGCGATGTTAATGCATGATTTGATGCCTCCTCATCTTCACGCAGCAGTAGCATGGCTGCCTTTCGGTGTTCTTCGAGTGGATGTTCTAAGATGGGGCCAGGCATTACCACATTTCACGGTCGCAGCGTGCCAGAATCGCCAACAAGTTAGCGGCCTTAACTGTCGTCGCCCCCACTGTTAAAACCTTCTTTCCGAAGACATCTTGCCTTCTAGCTTCGCTGTCAGGAGGTGATGTGCACTTGTGCTGTGTTCTGGTTTTCCTGCTAGCCGCCGCTGACACCACTGATTCAGGGGTAGGTTGAGCAACCAAGCACTTTGGCGTAGAGTCCGGGGCCTTACATTTTTTCTCTAACCTGCCCTTAGCTGCAGGCTCTGAAAATGGATGACGCATGATACGTAAGCCTTCTTGCCGAACATGGTCCAGGAACGGAACAGAGAAAACCGCCTTTCTTCTCTTTCCCATGTGGTAAATTAAAGAAACATTCTTTCCTTTCTTCTTCTGGGGTCAGACCAAACCCCACACAGGCTTTTGCCATCATGACATGAAAAGCCCCAATGTCATCCGGAGGAGACGGTTGCGCCGGACTACTAGGAGCCTCTATTTCCCCATCAGACTCCCACATCGGGTCTCTTGATGGCAATGATGACATTTCAGTGATGAAGTCCCTAGGACCCTGGTCGGAATCGGAGTCCTGAAGCACACCCTCCTGCGGGTGGGAACGAGGAGGTTCTGTGCTCATCGGCCAGGAAGCCGGCAACTCAGCCGTGGACGCTGAACGCGCAGGGGAACCTGCCGCGTCGACAAGAGGTGTTACCGGAGGAGTACCCATGGGAGGCAGTCTTGCATCCAGCTGACTTAATAGGGACTGCAGTGTATATAACACCTGTAGAGACAGCACCGACTGCGGGTTCAGCAGAGGGGACGCAGGTGGAACATTCTGTATTCCCGCCATCGAAGAGCCAACACACTAAGTAAAGACTTGTTGGGTTAGCCACAGTCTCTCGCTCCTACTCCATCGACGACAACGAAAGGACGGACTCCTGCTGTAATAAAGGTGTCCGGCAGAATGGCGTCATACGCTGAAGGCTGCCAAGACCCTGGTACATTGGCCGTTGACGACAAAAACCTGGGGACCTCGTCGATCGTCGTCACCGGAGCGGATGACACCACTGTAGAGATAGGCACTACAGCCGTCGACGACGGGACTCCCGTCGACAGTGCTGGCAGTTGTGGCGCAGATTCGTCAGGCGAACCCGCCTTTTTCAAATCTCTGGACAGGTGCTTCAAAGATTCTCTACTCGAGGAAGACCTATGATGGTCTCCTGACGAGGAGCGTTTTTTGTCCTTTTTCAAAGAAGAAGACGATTTCTCAGGCCTTCGGGACTGGTCAGATTAGCCATGTTTAGACGATGAAGGAGCCCCTTTCGTTAGATGTTTCCCAGAAGAGGAGCGACTCTTTTCAGTAGGCCATGACTTCTTTGCTGGAGGTTCACCCGACACCAACCGGCGAGGAACTGCGAGGGAAGGTTTGCCCCCTCGTTCAGCCACGATATCAGATGCCGATTGCGGTTCTTCAACGTTTTCTGTGAGAAACCCTTGCAGATGTCACAGGTATCAGCGGAGTGATGAGGGTAGAGGCAATAGAGGCAGTCCATGTGCCCATCCCCTTCATAAACCTTTTTCATTCCGCAAGTAGTGCAAGGGCGAAACAACGCTTTCCCCGACATTGGGAAAGAAATGATTACAACCCACAAAAGTGTTGAAAGCACGAAGTGATCCCGACACTTTGGAGACGGTTGAAATCTGAGGAGAATCGACAGGGGCGGGTCTATTTATCCCCTACGTCCTATTGGGGGGTGCGTAAGCGCCCCAAAAGGACGTCAATAGGACACTAAAGTGTCAAAATTTTCCTAAGGAAAACGCTTTTTCAAAAAGACATAGGGTCCCCAGCCTGACAACGGGGAATATTCTAAGCATGTGAATCCATGAAAGATCCTATGCTGGAGAAAGTCGATAGAATAGCAGTTGGAGAAGAAAGGGGGAGACAGAGCACCACAGAGGGTGCAGGTGGAGAGTAAGGAGTGGGGAGGGGGCAGCCGAGGCACAAGAGGGTGGGGGGGTCACACAAGAGGGGCAAACAAGAAGGGAGGCACAAGAGGGGTCACGCACAATTTAGGGGGCAACAAGTAAGTACACCACAGAACAAGAACACTGGGACCTTGGGGGGCCCTAGAGGAGTGAGTGGAGAAAACAAAGCAAGCAGCAATTGAACATTACAATAGTACTCAAGGGCGTTAGAAGGCAAGTACCCTACAAAGTATGCAAAACTGGTAATACTAGGGGACCTGGAGGGGAAGAAGAAAGATGCACACTATGCAGACAAGTATACAATACAATGGTCACACTACAAAACAAAATATGCAAACATTAGTAATCCAAGGAGACCTAGAAGAGGAAATCCAAGCAATAGTCACAATACAATAGGGCGTGGGATGCAGAGACACAAGCAGGGAACAATACGCTGGTCGCGGCCCATGGGAGCATGAAGAGGAAGGAGAGGAGGGAAGCGGGCCTAGGTTGTGTAGGGAACAACGCTGAGAAGGATGCGGAAGGCCGGGGGCAGGGACAAGTTACTTGGGGAACAACGCTAGTAGGATGCGCTAGGCCAGGGTAGCAGGGACAAGTTGTGTGGGGACGCACGTGGCGGGTAAGAAATCGGGAACTGGACCTAAGTTGCAAAGTGGGAGCTGGGCCCAAGTTACGAAGGGATCGCTAGTGGCATGCAAGGCCAGGTGGAGAGGGGACAGAGGAGTGCGGACGAAAATGGCACACAAGACGGCCTAAAGTTGCGAAGGAAGGCAAGCAGAAAAAGGGACAGACGCGCACGTGCGGAAGGGAGAAGGGGCAGATGTGCAGACGGGGAAGCGGGAACTGTTGCGAGGTGGATGCCCGAGGGGCAGGAGGGAATGAGACAGAGGTGCAAGGTCAGGGAGTTGCGTGGAGTGCAGCACTGCTACTCTCCCTGCCCGCACCTTCTTACCTTACGGACGCAGATGGAGAGAGAAATCGTCCGTGCTCACAATCTGCAATCTGCGCTGCAGGGTGGCCCTTTAGAATAACAACATTGAGGCACGACGTGGCCAAGAAACAAAAAATAAAAACAGAACTGTACCAGTGGGGCTCAACAACGCGTAAATGGCTCTACCGCTGCATCAAGTGAACTTGCACCAGCAACAATAATCAACAGGCTTAGTGGATGCTTGCCTTGCTGAGAGTATCACACCAAGCGCAGCACAGCGATATCCCAATTAGGATCCCTTCTCAATCTCTCTAGGTCTGGCTATCTTGCCTGGCTATTAAGGTTCATAATGATGGACTATCCTGACAAGTCTGCAGCCAAAGATTTTCCTTCTAAAGGATCCTCTTATCGGGCACAGCAGGACTGGTACCATGCCCTTCATGCCCTGTCCAGAAGATAATAGTTGCTCTGCTGACCTTCAATCTCTTCAGCAACAGAGCAATCAGTGGGAATGGAGGGCATGGATACACCAGGTCGAAATTCCAGGTATTCAACAGTGCATCTCAGGTCTTTCCCTGAAGGGACATCCCTTGAGCATAAGATCTTGCAAGAGTGGCCGGTGGGTTGATTGCCGGAGTCCTGCTAGCCTAGGGGCAATGGCGTTCCTGCTAGCCTAGGGGCAATGGCGTGGTGCTAGAGACTGGCGGGACTGTGGAGAGGAAAATTCTGCTGAGCTGGATAGGGCCGTTGCATGACCGCAGCCGAGGCCTGGCCAGGCGTGGGAGCTAAGATTTCAATCTGAAGTGTACCATCAATGCTGCATTTGCTGGAGAAGTGCCAATGTAACATTTGATAATGCCCTGCCAAGAACTGAGCCAGCCCCCACAGGAGAGAGAGTGCGCCCGTTTCCAAAGAGGTGATCCGCTCTGAAGGGAGGGCATCCATGAAAATGTTGGCGCCCTGGGAGGCGGGTTGGCTGCCCCGGTGCGGGCTGTGCAGGCAGAGTGCATCCCATGGCACACGCATGGCACCGACTAGTGCCAGGCCGCACAGAGGACGAGGTCGGAACATTCACCCCCCTGTGACAGTGGCGGCCCCGGCGCAACAGCATCGAGCACATGGGAAGGGAGGGAATAACAGCCCGATCCCTCAGCCAGACTGCCTGTGCCTGATCGGAGGGCTGCGTGCCGAAATCTGGTTATGTCTGCGACTTGGGACAGAGATCTGGACCAGCAGGCGGCATGGCATACCACTGCTCAGCCACCCTCCATAGTTGCTGGAGGCCGGTCTGTGATGCTTCTGTGCTGACCACCACTCTTGAATAATCCTGAGGCACCACGATCCATCACCCTTTGTACAGGCACAAGCGGATGAGCGGGGGCAGACGGGCCTGCAGAGGGAAGGAGACATCAGACCTCCATTCAACATAAGACTCAGCCTTGGGGGCTCAGCAACCTCCCTTGGTGGCTGGGGCCTGCCTTCTGGCTCCAACTTAATACCAGCTGTAAATACGGAGCAAGTAAATATCCAGTGCCGAAGTTGGGCCTCTCCCTACCTGCATGGTGAACTGGGGAGGAGGATACTTTGACAGGCAGTCATAGATCCCCAGAGATAAGGGACCCTGGGAAAATGATGTGAAAGGTTGCCCCAAGTCTGCTAAGTCTGGAGGGATGTAACTGGGGTTACTAACAGTCAACAGCTTCTTAGTGGCACAGGGGAAGACTGCTCGCTGCGGTAAGTGGCTGTAGTGTGGCGGATAGTGCAGAACCAACTCAGAAGTCACTACAGCCACCCGTGAGCCTGCATCAGCCCAGGACAGGATGGGGAAAAAATTATAAAACGCAATCCAAACTTCTTTATACTAACCCCTCCCAGCCAAAGCACTCAGCGCGGGGGTCTCAGGATATGGAAATGGTGGTGGAATCAAGAGTGAAGTGTCACTCAGACACTCTGTAGGACATAAAGGGCATACTAATGCAGTTGCAGGAGGGCATTAACTCATTAGATTAATTGGACACGCTTACCTTAAAAGTCAACCATATGCAGGTCAGGCTGAAAAAACATTACGACAGGCTGGACGAGGCAGAACAGCGCCTGTGCACGGTCGAAGATGAAGCTGCAACGACTTCAAGAGATATGAATGGTCCAGTTAAAGAAAGCAGTCAAGGAGCTATTTGAGAAGCGGGACGACAGAGTCAAGATCCCGTCGTAATAATCTCAGGATTGTTGGGGTCCCGGGGGCAGTGGACAAAGGACCCATGGAGCAGCTGGTGGGGGCAATGCTGCGGGAAGTGCTGGGCGAGTGACTTCTCCACAGCATTTGTGGTCGAAAGGGCTCATCGCATACCAGGATGATGGCCCCCTGTGCCGGGCACGCCACCCAGGCCCATCATCGCCAGGCTTAATTATCATGATAGAGACCTTGCATGCTGGTTTTTGTTGTGGGATGAGGAGGCATATAATGACCTGTGTGGCGGGTCAGGGTAGCTAAGCCTTGAGAGGCTCCCATGCCTTGGTACGGTTGGTGGATCCATGAGGGTGTGGGGGTTTAACTGGCAAGTTGGGGTTGCTGGTGGGGCGGGGCCATGGGGGGGTGCATTTCAACTTGCTAGTTGTGTTGGTAGTAGTTTGTGCTTGAAAGCGTTCAGGCCACCAGCCTTCTTCTGAGGGGATATTTCTACTTGGGAGGACCGGGTGCATGCAAAGGGAAGAGGCCCCACCCGGCTGTGGAAAGGGAACCTGAGCACCACTGCATGGAGGGAGGATGCCAGAAAGGGCTTTGGACAAAAGGTCAAAACCTTCCAGCCAATGCCCAGACGTGGGTCCAGAGTCTGCCGGGCCTAGAGACCCAAGCTACTCCTCATTGATGACGCCCAACAAGGCTGAAACATGTCTGGGGATGCCTGTGGTCTCGTGCAGAAGGGATGTGACCTAGCAGTTCGGGCTGGACTGCCCCTTTTGGGGTAGGACCAAGCCTGATTTGCATATGGTTCTTCCTCTTCTGTACTGGCTTGCAGGCTGAAAAATTATGGTCTGCAGGATTGCCCAGAGCTTTGCTCGTGGTTATGATTAATTCAAAACCTTCCAGCCATCACCTTTCTGTTTTGCCTTGGACAAAATGAAGAGCACCTGAAGTGGGGCCCAAGCAGGGGGCTGAGCTATGGTGAAAGTCTGTTGATGCTCATCTGATGCAGGCCCGGTTCACAGGGATGGGTGGGTTGCCATTCCACTCAGGTTTTGGGGATGCTTCTCCTTAACCAGCATGGCTAACAAGGGAGTCTCTTGTATGAGTTGGAATGTACGAGGAGACGCACCGTTCACCTTCTGGGAAAGCTGCTTTTGCCAAATCCTGGGGTTGCCATAGGTACTTACTCCTCTTACTCTAGTTACTCAAGGAGGGGTTTGCATAGCTATAAAGAGCAAGTTGGGATTTCGGTGCTAGGAGGTGGTGAGGGAGACTGAAGGGAGGGCCTTGATCCTTACAGGGTTGGTACAAGGGTAGGGATTCACTTTTGTTAATTATTATGCAGGGATCGTAATTAACATTTGACAAACAGGAGCTAAAAGCAACTCCGGAGTATCCAGTATTAACAAATTACCAGGTGCTACCACTGGGGAACCAGGAGCTCCTGCATAGCGTTCTGCAAATCTAACTTCCACATAAGATGCAGACATATCACTTTGTCCATTATTTATGGCCCCTTCTGTTTTAAATGTCATATAGATATGTCCTAATGCTCATTTAAAGATTGTCCCAAAAGCACAAATATAAATCCACCTAGATGTGTTTGATCGACATCATTTGGGCTAAGGGGCCAAAAGCAGCTCATGGTAGCTGTTGGTGTCAAGCCAACTAGGCTCTTCTAGGCCAAAAGCAGGAGCTAAATAGCTCCCAGCTCCCCTCAATTTCGAACCCGGTTATGGCCCCAACACTGACTCGCTGGAGACAGAGTTCATTGAGGAGCAGCTTAGGAGGCACCCATATAATGTTGTGCTATGGGCGGATGATTTTAATGCTGGTATGCGCATCACGTTGGATAGGTCAGGGTAGCCAATAGGGAGACTGCGAGGGCCACACACAAATTGCAGCAGATATGTGCCACCAAGGATCTCGTAGATGTATGGAGGGATCGTCACAGGCAGGATAAAGGGAATACATTTAGATCCTCGTACACAGCTCTGAGTCAAGGTTGGATTATATTTTGGTTTCCACTAGGGGGTCTGAGTGGGTGGGTCACTGATTGCAATATGCTGGCACATACACTCTCTGATCATGCCCCAGTGGTTGCGACGTTCATTATTCCAGGGAAATGGCAGGGGGGTAGGAGCTGGTTTTTCAAAAATGAGAGCCTGTGTGATTCAGCATTTCACGAGGCGGTTTGGGATGGGAAGGTACAATTCATTTCACAAGTGTTCTGTGGCATCTTATTCTACTCTCTGGAAAGCCTTTATCTGTGTGATTAGGGGTATATGCATTGCTAAAGAGGTGGGGAATCTCAGGGGTATATGGGTAAAGCTGGCTGCTAGTGAGGCCCGCCTGAGAGGTTCGGAGGCGGAAACAGAGTTCCTCACGGATGTTGGGATGCAGGCGCATTTCCATGAGCTTTGGGGCATTCAGGGATGCGACAGAGAGGGAGGTGGGATTTCTCAATTGACAAGCGGCAGTGCAGCAGTATGGCAAAGGCCGGAGAGACTGTTGGCACAAATGATAACATCGGAAATTGCAAGGTAACATATTGCAGCTATGGAGTCGCCAACGCAGGAGCTCTTACAGACCGATGAAGAAATTATGGGGGCATTGGTGAATTACTATAGGGCGTTATATTTTTCCAAAACCAGTGTGAACCAAGCGGCATTGGATAAGTATCTAGATCAGGTGGGGCTGTATGGGTTAACGCAAGAGGAAAGATCTGCAGGCCGTTGACTGAGCAAGAGATACATGCAGCCATTAACGCACTCCCCGCGGGAAAGGCTGCAGGCCCAGATGCTAGTCCCCCATATTTTAAATATGTATCAGACGGTGTTGCAGGAGGGCTCTCTCCCAGAATTGATACAGGAAGCAGTGGTCACTCTGCTATTAATACTTGGGGAAAGCAGGGAGAGTTGCTTGTCCGACCGGCCAATCTCCCTGATAAACCTTGACAACATGATTTTGCCAGAGTGTGTCCGGGCTGATCAGGCACGTTTTATACCCTGGAGGTCATCATCATATGGACTGTGCAGGGCTTTCGGTCTTCTCTTGGTTCTGGAACAGCAATCTCCAGTAGTGGCAGCCCTTCGACGCCAAGAAGGCGTTCGACTCAATTGAATGGCCTTTTTTCTTCTCAGTTCTTAGACGTATGGGGTTGTGTGAGGGGTTTATTAGGCTGGTATCCATGTCATATAAGGGCCAAGCGGTGTGATTACGGGTGAATGACAGACTATCAGCACCCATCATGATGGGAAGAGGAACACGGCAGGGGTGCCCGCTGTCTCCTCTTCTGTTCGTGCTTGTGGTAGAACCCCTTGTGGAGCTAGTCAGATCCAAGAACATATAGAGGAATAAGTTGTTCTCACATAAATTGGTGATTTCACTCTATGCCGATGACTTGATATTATTACCAAATGGTCCAGAAACGAATCTAGCACAGGTCATGGCTGACATTTTGGATTTTGGGTGCTTTTCGGGGCTCAATATCAACACAGCTAAATTGGTGTTGTTCCCCCTAACTGATGGGACCGAGAGGTTCCTTGATGACCTGAACTTCGAATGACATACTGCCTATACCCTTTACCTTGGAGTGATGTTAGCACAGTCGTCTGAAGTGCTATACCGGAAAAACTATGGGGTAAAATTAGCTCAAATCAAAACATCTTCCTTGGGAGATGGATGAATGTGCCTTTGTCCCTTATGGATAGCTTTAATTAAAATAGTTATTTTGGCAAGGTCCTTGTACACCTTCCTTAAAGTGCCCATTGTGGTCCCCTCTGCCTTCTTTAAAACACTGAGGGTTTTTAATAACAAGGTTTGTATGGCAAGGGAAGCAGGCGCGAGTGAGCTGGAGCAAGTTGGTCGTCCCAACTGGAGGCATATTTTATTTTTATTTATTCTATTGAGCATTTGTTAGGCACCTAGACAACAAGATGGTGTCAATATACAATTGTGGTCCTACTAGGCCTTGTGACATTCAGACATGCAAGTGCAGTGAGAAGTGCAGGAGAGGGGGGGCAGGTATGGGCAGTGCCGGTGGGAGCCTGGGAGGGAAGTGCCGAGGGGAGCCAGGAGAGGAGGCCGCTGGCTAAGTGCTAGAGCAGAGAAATTCCAAGGGTGGGATGTGCGGCCCCAGGTAGGGGGCCCAATGGGCAGTGCTAAAGGGCGGGGGTGCTGGTGTCGACTGTGCAAGGGCCTGGGTCTTGTAAGGTTCATGAAGGTCCTGGCCACCTGTCTCAGCGGCAGTGGGGTGATTAGCATGGGAGGAAAGAAAGGAAAGAGAAAAGCAGGGTTTTGAGAATTTTCCGGAACTTAAGGAGGTCCGGCTCAAGTCTGAGAGGGGCAGGGAGGCTGTTCCAGAGAAGTAACAGCCGAAGAGAGAGATCTACCCCGCCCCACTTTCTGCATGGCGAAGGGTTTGTCAAGCAGAATTAGAGGAGCAGAGGGCTCAAGCAGGGAGGAATTTAGGCAGGGGAAGGTTGGAGATAGCATGGTCCCAGGCCCCAGAAGGACTTGTGGATGATGCAGAGGGTCTTGAATTAGAATTCATGCAGCCACCGGGAACCAGTGGAGGGATCTTAGGGCTTGAGAGATATGGTCCCTGGCTTGAGGCCAAGGATAAGTCTTGCAGCCATATTCTGGATTAGCTGAAGGAGGCGTTGGGAGGAAAGGGGGAGATTGAGGAAGAGGCTGATGCAATAGTCCAGCCTGGAGAGGTCCAGGGCTCTCAAAACATTGAGCTTCTGGGGGAAGGTGAGGAAAGGGAGTATGCAGCTAAGGAGGTGAATCTGGAAGTGGGCCTTCTTGGCAAGGTCCAAGATGTGAGGGATGAAGGAGAGAGAGGAGTCGAAGATGACTGCAAGGTTTTTGGTATCACTTGATGGTGAGGGTAGAGGGCCCAAGGAAGGCAGCCAGAGGTTAGGAGGGAAACAGGGCGCAGGTATCCCAATAAGAAGGATCTCCGTCTTGCTGGCATCGAGCCAGAGGTTGTTAGCCGCACACCATGCCTGGTTAGCAGTTAGCCAATCGGGGAGGAGGAAGAGAAGGTGATAGAAGGAAGTTTGAAGGAAAGCGGTGTGTCATCAGCATAACCCTGGAAACGAGGAGAGAAGGAGGAGATCAAGTGTGCAAGAGGGGCGGAATAGATATTGAAGAGCCAAGGTGATAGGATAGAGTCCTGGGGGATGCCGCAGGTAGAGATGGAGGTGGTAGAGGAGAAAAGGCCCAACTGGGAAGGGCGTTTAGTCAGAAAAGAGGTCAGCCAGTGGTATCACTGACCCGTTTTATGAGACTAGAATGGTTGACTGTTTCAAAGGCAGAAGAGAGATCGAGGAGAATGAGAACAGCAGGAGAGTTAGAGTCAAAACTGATGGTCCTGGAGGCAACCAACAAGTTCAGTATGAAGGATCAGTTGGTGGAGGACCAACTTCTTCAAGTGTTTTCCCAGGAAGGGGCTGGTGGTGGAGATAGGGCGATAGTTGGCGGGCAGGAGGGGTCAGCAGACTGCTTTCTTTTTAGGAGAGGGTGCCCGAGGGAGTGCTTGAGTGATAGATATATTTTTTTTTTGCTTTTTTTTTTAAAGCGCTCACACAGCCCACGGGCATCGGGGCGCTGTTACAGAAATTGTTCCTTTTTTTTAGTTGCGCAATTGTTTTTTTTTTGTCTTAGTTGCGTATTTATAACACACTTAAACACCCAGAGGTTTACTAAGCGCGGATCCAGGGATCGAACCTGTGTTGCTTCGTGTCGTTTTGCTTAAGCTAACCTCCCAGGACTGTTGCCTTTGGAGCAGGCAACAGGCCAGTTTGTCAGGGGATGAAACCTAGGTCTGCCACTTCCGTTCAGCAACTCTGCACTTACGTTTCAGAGATGCTAGATCAGAGTCATACCAGCGGTTGCACTTCAAGGTAGGCTTCAGGCAGATCCTCATGACAGGGGCAAGGATATCGAGGGTGTTAGAGATGGAGAGGTGAAGGTTAGCAAGGACAGAGTCAGAGAGAGAGTCCGCAGCGGGTTGGGGTTGGAAGTGGAAGAAAAAGCCAGCGACTGACTCGATTCATCGGTTGAACGACGGTGAAGGAGGATGGCAGTGCGGGGTGCAGCTCAGACAGATGGCCAAGGGGCCCCAAGGAGGAGAGGAGGGAGTGACAGGGTTCGAGATAGGGATGTCTCCAGAGATGAAGGCATCCAGAGTGTGACCGGCTGAATGGGTCGGACCGATGGGAAGAATAGTGAGAGAGAGTGAGTCACAGAGGTCACAGAACTGAGTGGTGGCTGATTCAGGAGAGCCATAGTGGACATTGAAGTCACAGAGGAGAAGGAGTTTGGAGGATGAGGTCAAGAGGGAGGAGGTGAGGTCGGCCCATTCAGAGATGAAGAGAGAGATGGGGCCGGGATGCCTGTAGATGGTAGTGAAGGTGAGTGAGAGAGTAGAAGAGATCCCAAGCCTGCAGACGAGGTATTCAAAAGAGGATTAAGGTCGAGTAGGTATGATAGAAGCCGGGACCCACTCAGGGAAAATCAGGGCAGGTTGGGCCTCGGTTTGGAAAGTTAGTAGCTCTCAGGAAGGAGTGTGTCAAGAGCAGTGACAGAGCTGGCATTGAACCGTGTCTCGGTAAGGGCGAGGACATTGAGGTTAAAGTCTTTGAGCAGGAGACAGATGTCAGAGGAGTGTGACAACCGAACATGCATTCAGAGTAGCCAAGTGAAGCGGTTTACCACCCTTGAAGGTTTTCCGAGGAGTGGTACAGGGGCGTAGTACTCCTCTCACTGGGGGTGGAGTGGTTAGAGAAGAGGAGGAAGGAGGGAGGGAGGGGTAGCAGGAGACGGGAGGAAGTTAATAAGAGAGTGCAGGCACCGATCAAGAAGAGAACAGTAGATTGAAAACCTTGAGCCATGAAAGTGCCATTGTGCTAGACATTAATGATGCACCTTGAGGATGAGAAGTGCCAACATAAAAGGGTGAGGAGGTGAAAAGGGGGAGAGCGGAGACCAGGTGGGGAGTTCATAGGTCAAGGGAGGAGACAGCGAAGAGGATGTCAGTAATAGTTTGCCTGGAAGTGGCATTGACGTAGGTGTCAGCAATAGGTAGGCCTGGATTAGAGGACAGGAGAGCTTTTTAAAGCTTTTTTCTTCCAGATTTCGAGAGAGGGATATGATAGGTGATTGAGTAGCAGTTAGCTTTATTCATTGCTTACTGGTATGACCCGGTTCCCGAGAGGGTGCATGTCCAGATTAATAGGGCGATAGGTGCTCTGTTGCTCCCAAGGGCAGTAACCCTCACCTCGCGCAATGTATGGCGAGAGCCCGCAATATGGTTGAGATCACATGTGGTGCCTGGCGGCGCATTGACGGTAGGACACGACGTGAGGTTCTGTATTCTCCACTTATTCCCACCACGCATGTCCTGGGGTTCGCATTGACTGGGCAGAAGGTTTACACGCAATGTATGGCCAGGCAGAGCTTCTTGTGGCAGTTTTTTGACGCTTGAAGAATTCAAGGCAAGGGGTGAGGTGTTAGCCTAAAATACATGAAAATGTCAAGCGCAATGTACTGGGCTGAAGGATAGGTTCCCCGACTTTCCCTGAGAGCCCACCATTGCCCAGGTTCTGCATGGAGAGATTAATTCGGGAAATCGGGGCAAACTGGTATCTAGGTTATTTGTCAGTTTAATTGACAAATGGCGGGGTGTGCCGAGGATTCCTGCGATAAGTGGGTGTTGGGGAGAATTCTCTGTTAAGGCTAAGTTCCCAAACCTAGTGAGTCCCCCAGTAGCTTTGCTGGATTTTTGGGGTTTATTTTGTTCTCCTGCTAAGAGTGAGACTCTTTTTCTCCCACTCTTAGACATGATTTGAGATATCTTTTGACTTTGTAATGTGTTTAATCGGCTATGGGTCTTTTACTCCATAGGGTTTCATGTATTTTTGGTAAGTGTGTTACACAGCACCCTCCGTGCAGTAACACGGGGGTGTCATAGTGACCCACAAACATAGACTCCATACCCTGGGACTGACTACTGTCTCCCAGGGCATGTAAAGTCACCACTGACTTTACTAGTCTTAAATTGGGAACAGAACCAGTACAAACCATCATATTGTGGAAGTACTTGTAGGGGTAATTAGATTGCCCCTGGGTCTGTTTTTCGAGGGGGCACTGTGCAGTCCCCCCTCGTCGAGTTTGTGGCTGGTGGCAGTGGTTAAAACGCAAAATATTCCACCGGAATATTTCCTATGGGATTTTCCCATTCATTTTAAACGCACCACTTTTTGGTGCAATGTTAAAGATACCGCCGGGTTATTTATTTAATATTTATTTCCCGGTTGGGTCTTTTTGCCAGGACTCGGTTTTAAAATGGCGTTTGTGTTCGCCTCTGTAACTCCAACCCATGTCGAGCCCATTGTTCCACTTTTTTGCGGGCTTCTCCACAGAAGCCTCCAAAAGTGGTGCCACTCTGTCTGGGTCTACAGGATGTGTGGGAGGGGGGGTTTAGGCACCCTGGACTGAGTTGCCCCGGCAATCACACTCTTGTGTGATTGGCCCAGTGGTGAGCCACTTATCATGTTTGAGTGACAGCTAAGACTGATGAATGGGGGTTTTCTGCATAAAAGCAGGGCTTTGGGGACTGGAACTTTAGAAGTCGCCACAGGACCAAAGAATCCGAAGAGGGAGAAGCTGAGCCGACCAGCAACGACGACACCACCGGTGGAGCCCCGCTGAACCGTCTCACCACTTCCCAACGACAGAGAAGATCTTCATCCCGGAGAGTCTTCTTCCTCTGAGCTGGTGGGGATAACCAGTTCGCCCTCTTTTTCGCCTTCCTGGATCGCTCGTGGTCGAATCGCCCGTGCCAAGCACCCCGGTGGCCGGATAGCCACGCTTCACCACTACTGCGAATAAAAGGGTAATACCTTTTAACCGGGAAACTCCGCGGCTGGTTTCTTCCCTGGCAGGGCAACGACCTCCAGCTTTCCTCCACGTCGAGATCTCCTCTTCCCCTAGACGAGGCACCGACTTGCACCCGCTGCCAGGAACAACTCCCCACGTTGGAGCTTTCTCACCGTTTTAGGTACTGAGTCCCGCCTGGTCTCCCTTGCAACAGACTGTTCAAGGTGTCCCGTAAATCCTTGACTTTCTATCCAGGGGTGACTTGGGAACTACTAACTTTTCCTGACTTGAGCCAACCCTTTTTGAACTCTTTGCAACGACTTTTTAAAAGTACTATTCAACTGTGTGATCTTGGGACACATTCCGCCTTGCTCTCTTCAAGAGTGGGCCTGGCCTATGACTTTCTTGCTCCTCAGTAGATTCTGCCTTTTCTGACTTGCTCTGGTTCTTCTAAAGTGTTGGTATTGTGTATGTTCCTAATTCTGTCTTTTCCCTCCCTTTTTAATTAACTTATTGGAGTGCCATCTTAGGTTAAGCGCTCACCTAAGTCTGAAAATAAGTGGTGCTTTAACTATGACTTGTTCAATAAGTGATCAGGGATGTATATATATTAATAGTGACTGTGTTTGAACTTGCTTGCCATATTAGTGTTAGTGTATTTTACAAACGGTGTTTTTAAATAAATAATTATATACTTTTATACCCAAGCTCTGGTCAGTGTTTGCTTGTGCTACTGCATTTTGGTACCTATCTTGTATACTCTATATACTGTCTAACTCTTCTTGAGAGAAGTCTGGCTGCTCAGCCACAGCTACCAGGTAAATCTGGGTGGTACAGACTGCTACCAATTGGGTTTACTGCCAACACCTGTAGTCTTAAGCCTTTTGGAGTGGTCCCTAAGGGAACTGCACAGGTTTCTGCCTAACAGTAGGAGAGTGCTTTGGGTTCTCCCATCGCAGATAATAAGTGGAGGTACTGCTGCGCTCAGATGTGGAAGACTGCGGTCAAAAGTAGATTCAAGCTGATCCACTTCAAGTTTCTTCACCAGTTTTCCCTGACCTCAGGGGACCTCCATAGGTTTTTTCCTAAGACACCGGACTCATGCCAGAGATGCTGAGATTCATCTGCTACTTTTCTGCATCTAGCATGGCCCTGTCAATGTATACCATTTTTCTGGTCACAAGTCTTCGACATGGTTGGGGAAGGGGAATAGCCGGTGAGGTGGTGGCGCTGTCCCCCTTGGTCGCTTAGTTGGGATACGCATATGAGCTGCCAAAGCATGTCAGGCATTTCTGAGATTGTTACTGCTGGTTGCAAAAAGAAGGGCTGCTATGGTGTGGGCAAGGCGGCGTCCCCCTGTGCACGGGCAGTGTAGAGCCGACATGTACTGTTATGACACGTAGACCGAATATGGAGCTGCTATGCACCCATCGTCTAGGCGGAGGAACATTTAGGGACCTTACATAGGTTATCTATTATCGACACAGAGCGATGCCTCCGATGGACCGGGACCTTTGTCCGAGGCACAAACTATGACATGACTGTCTCCTTTATTGTTTTCTACATTATTGTACTGTATGGGTTGGGGAATGCACTATTTTTTTATTTTGTGTTTATGAAAACGAATAAAAAAGTATTTTTTAAAAAATAAATATGTTTGGCTTTATTTATGACAATGTTGGGATGTTTTGAAACGTTTACTTCATTGATTCTTTTGCAGAATACCTCCTGCTGCATTGTTTTGCCCACCGCCTTCCCCCAGTTTATTGTTGGTTGTACTAGAATTTGACAAAACGATTGTTTCCCTGTATTTTCTTTTTTTAAATGAAAAAAAAAAGAAATTGAGGGGAGCTGGAAGCCATTTAGCTCCTGCTTCTAGCACAGTAGAGCCTGGTTAGCTGGAAACAAACAGCTACCAGGAGCTACTTCCAAACATGTAAATGTAACATTAACTGAGTATCTGAGAATGTTAGTAAATAAGAATTAGACCACATCTAATGCACCTTTAAACACAATGGTTTATACAAAATGGACAAAGGGTTAAAGGAGCATCTTGGTAGCTCCTGGTTCCCCCGCGGAAGCTCCTGCCTACAGGGTGATGCCCGGCACCCAGAAGCTAGTTTTAGCTCCTGCTCATCGAATCTCAATATTGAACCTAGCAGCAGACTAAAGGCTCCGAGCACCATCACAATTATATGGCAGGAATTCTCCTTGCTCTCCAACAGACCACTCACTGACAGATCAGCAGGTGAGCGCCTCATCCGGAGCACCTCATCCCTTCAAGTAAGTATCCATTACTAGAACAACCAATGACCACAACTGATAGTGTGGAGTCCCATGAAGGAGGTTGGTTGCAGATGCTCACCAAAGCAGGTCCCTGTAAACCTGCAGGGTGTCCCTCGTGCACCTTGTGAACGGGGTCCTCGGGACCACTCCAGCGACTGCTTCTAACAGTCTGGCTATAGGAACTATGAAGATGCAGGGCGCATGAGCCTAGCATTCACAAGAAAATCCAAGCTGAGGGTTAGTCTGTTCGGTTGGAAGGGAACCGTTGTGATATGAATCCTTGTCACTCTCTCTGGGGGAGGGAATGCCATAACCTATACCAGATCTAGGAATGTTTCTGATGAAATAGCCGCCAGGCCAGAGTAGGCAGGACATTGTCAGGTTGTTGGAAAACCCCAGTGAATAAAAAAGGTTATAGGTCATCCTGAGGTCCTCGACCGTTCTCTCCTCCAATTAGCCCTCAAAATCCAGTCATTGAGGCAAGGAAAGATGTGGGTCTTCCTTATGTGAAGATGGTCCACCACTACCATCATGACCTTCATGAATACACTTGAGGGCAGAAGCCAGACCAAATGATACCACCATCAATGGATGATGCGTACCTTCGACCACAAAAGGAAGTAACCTTCAATGTTTGGCTGGATAGGCACATGAAACTTCATATCATGAAGAACTAAAGAGATGAGCCAATCTTGTAACTCCAAAGCTTGTAAGATTTGTAAAAGGATCACCATCTTGAATCAATACTCCCATTTAAGCCTTCGATGTGTCACCTCAAGCCCAAAGGAGGACAGAATGGGAGGAATTCCAACCTTTCTTTCCCTGCTCCCACTGATGCACCAACACCCACTTCTCCCTTCAGCAACATAAGAAACCTGTTTGAAGTGGAACAGTTCTGGAGAGGGCACGGGAATGGAAAGGAGCTTGAGGGTGCCTTATGAAGGAAGAGGAAGCAGTACGATCTGTAGGACCTAGCAGTACATTATTCGTCATCCAAGTCATAATAAAGCCTGATGCTGCCTCCCACAATAGAGTTGTGAGAACACAGGAGAACTTACAATATGCTTTGCAGGGGCGTGGCCTGGAGCGCCAGCGATGCGGCTGCTTCCCCGAGGGCCTCCACCTGAGACCCGCGGCATTTAGCATTTAATCAACCCCTAGCGATCGGATCGAATCAACTGATGGAGCTATGGCGAGCGGATATGCTGGGGCACCCGCCGATGTGCAGTAAGGCTCCATTATTCCCCGATTAAGCACTGAAATGGATCGAACTCTCCCACGCTCGCAGTCCGGCAGCAACGTTTCCAAGATGGCGGACGAGACCTGCTGAGGAGGTGGAGGTGGAGCTGAGATGAGAGATTTCTCACCTCGTTGCCTGTGGCTCGCTCCTAAGATTTCCAGGGTACTGATGCGGACGGAGCCGTGAAAACGAAGGGCTCCCCTCTTCGTGGCTGAGCAGCGAGTAGCCAGACCCGGAGCGAAGACTGGGAGAGCTGCGGCACCCGAGAGCGGCGACAAAAGATAGGTGAGACCATCCCTCATAAGCGTTGGCCCTGCGGAGTGAGCGAAGCACTTGGCCCCCCGAGGCACTCACTAATTGAGGGCCCTGGGGCCTTGCTCTTAACTCGGCCCAACGGGGGTGAGTCACTTGAGCCCCTCATAAGTAGCAGTACTCCGGCTCCCCCTCCCCCAACACCATTCCAGCTACGGCAGAGGAACTCGGACACGCGGCCATAGGAGCCTGAACCTCGATCCTCCGCTGGCCCAGCCACCTGGTGAACTCCTGGGGCGCCCCTGCCCACCGTCACCCTGATATCCCGGATCTCAGCCCTGGTGTAGAGCCTGAAGCATCAGCTCCCTGGCGGGCAGTCCCCTACCCTTTGCGACCCAACCAGAAAAGGAACCCCAGGGTCATTGTACTGGCAAGATGTCGAAGCCCGCTAAAACAACCAAGTCCTCGGACATTTCCACCATGCTCCTAGCGCCTGATAAGTCAAAGAAACCGGACCTTCCCCCTAGGCTCACCCCCACAGAAGGCCCCTGGAGAACAAAATAAGCTGGCCACCAAAGATGACATCATGGCCTTCATGCGGGACATCAAAGCTGAGTTTAGGTCCTGCATGACCGAGCTCACCACACGTCTAGAACAGACAGACCAACGACTCACAGAAGCCGAACAGAGGGTAGGAGAAGTCGAGGACTTAACCCAGAGCCATGATGCAACGCTAATAGAAATGCGACGCGAGATTAAAGCGCTCCAGACTAGAAGCGAAGTGCTCGAATTTAAGCAGGAGGACTGGAGAATAGGGCACGACAGAACAACCTGCGCATTCGAGGGGTCCCATCGTCTGTCCAAGACAGAGAACTACCGGGATATATAAGCAATTTTTTTCAGGCCCTTCTCCCGCTCACGGACAAAGCTCAACTCGTCCTGGACCGAACCCGCAGATTGCGCCCGAGGCGAGGAGTAGACTCAGACGGCCCCCCCGGATGTAATCACTAGAGTCCATTTCTATGCCACCAAAGAGGCCATCTCGGCGATAAGCCGCACCAAGGACGAGCTCTCATTCATGGGTACCCCACTTCAAATATTCCAGGATCTCTCACTGATGACCCTTCAGAAAAGAAGAGCCCTCAAGCCCTTGACCCTGTTCCTCCAAAGCCAGCAGATCTGCTTCCGATGGCTGTTCCCTTCCACTCTCCAATTCACATACCAGGGAACCCTGCGCAAAATCAGCCATCTTGAGGACGTGAAGTCCATATTGCATCCAAACTCCCCAGAGGCCTCGCTCTCCTCCAGTCCACATCTCCCGCCAGAAGAACCGGACCAATCACCCCAAAGACAGCAGCAACAATCCTGGTCTAAAGCACCGAGACGCCGGAGGATACGACGATCCAGTCATACCCCTCTATCGTGAACTAGCTGATCCCGAAACCAAAGCGGAACATAACTTTGCTGCGGGCCCCGAGCAGCCCACACCCCACTCCGAGGAGTATGTCACCAACTCACCCTTGGAGGCGAACCAAGTCCAATGGTTCTACCCCGGCCCCGTTGGCGGGGAAAACTGTTCTGGCCCCGTTGGCCGTGGAGGAGGCCGCACAGAAAACCCGACCCCCCACACACATCCATGTTCACCCTCCCGTTTAAGTTTACCCTCCCGTTGGAGAGGTTATAAAACAAGACCACCAGAGAACCGCACTGTCACCAAGCTCTTGGATGATGCCTGAAACTCATGACTCTCCCCCACCGAGCCCACCCCAGCCGTCGAGGAAAGCCCACAAAGAACCTCAACCACACCTGAAAGTGAAGTTCCTAACCCTCAACGTCAGAGGCTTAAACGGGCCGCAGAAGAGGAAATCCATGCTACAGCATCTACAGAATGAAGAGGCCCGTCGTATTCCTTCAAGAAACTCACCTGATTCCAGCAGATTTCACTAGGCTCCGCGACAGACAATTCCCATTACAATTTCTGGCATCGAACGGCACCAAAAAAGGTGGAGCAGCGTTACTCCTCGCTAAGACACTTAGACCACAAATCTTAGACACTTTGCTTTGCCCAGATGGCTGCTTCGTAGCAATTAAATGCCGGATCTACGGCCAGCTGTACTCCCTTATTTCGATCTACGCCCCGAATGATAAACAGGAAGAGTTTTACTCAACTCTGGAAGATGCCCTCCGGCCATTCGTTGAGGGTCAAACAATAATAGGGGGAGACTTCAACGGAGCCCCTGACCCAATCAAAGATAAATCTCACCCCACTGCTCGTAAAGACTTCAGTGTGGCAACAGCTCTGCTTAAACTTTTCTGCACCTTAGATGTGGTCGACACATGGAGTCTTACATCCAGAGGTCCACGACTATTCATTCTATTCTTATGTACACAGAACTTACTCCTGCATCGACCTGCTGCTGGCTCCCCCCTTGCCCCCCCCCCAAGCACTGGTTTACACCGATGAGGTGACCATAGGTCCCAGAATCTTATCGGATCATGCCCTGGTCATGCTAACATTGAGAGCCCATGACCCTGATCCGCTCCCAAAACGCAAGTGGTCCCTATACGACCCGATCTTGAATGACATGTCATTAAGGGATGTGGTAGCGAAAGCCATCAAAGACTACTTCAAAGAAAATAAAGGCGAGGACACCTCACCGGCCAACACGTGGGACGCAATGAAAGCTGTTGTGAGAGGGGTCCTAATCTCCCAAGGAGCGGCCTACCACAAAAAGAAGCGTCAGTCTCGCCAGATCTTACAGGAGGAAGTAGAGAGAGCGGAAACTATATGTAAAGCAAAAAACTGGATGCCCAGAACCCATCGAGCCCTGCAGATAGCTCGGAAGAATCTAGAAGTACATTACGCTGAAGACACAGCTCAGATTCTCGCCAGAACTAAGCAGAGCTACTACGCCAAAGGGAACAAGGCCAACAAATTTCTGGTGGAAAAACTGGCGAAGACCAGAAAGAGAAATTCCATCCTAGGCCTCCGTGATTCCCAAGGCAGAGTCCAGTTCGCAGAGGGAGACAAGCAACACCTCGCAGTATCTCACCTAACAGACAGGATGACAGCCTCCCCGAGATCGCCCGAAGAGCAGCTCTCTTACCTGCTAGACGCAGCGCTTCCCCGGATCGCCCCTACAGTGCGAGACGCGCTGGAGACCCCGATCACGAGCGAAGAGGTCGACAAAGTCATCAAAAGTCTCAAACCAAGGGCCCCGCGTCCAGATGGATTCTCGACCCACTTTTAGAAAGTCTTTCGCTCACAGCTGGTGACCCCCCTGACATCGCTCTTTAACTCTTTCGCTACCTCGGGGTCCATTACCTCATCAATGCAGGAATCGATCACGGTTTTCGCCCTGAAGCCGGGAAAAGACCCCAAAGACATCACGGCGTATAGACCTCTCTCTCTCTCTACTAAACCTGGACGCTAACATTTACTCAAAGGTCTTGGCTAACCGATTAGCGAGGGTGCTCCCGGACATTATCGACCCAGATCAGACAGGATTCGTACTGAATAGACCTGCTGCAGACAACGTCCGCAAGGTCCTAAACCTGGTCGAAGTCACTCAGCGAGATGCACGTAAATTGGCTGTGCTAGCTTTAGATGAGACTAAAGCCTTTGACAAAGTAGATTGGTCATTCCTCCGATTCACCCTAGAGTCCTTTCACTTTGGACCCACATTTCAGAAACTCGTCTTGGCGAACTACCAATCACCGAAGACCTTGCTCCGCGTTAACAGCTTCCTATCTAACCCGATCCCCTTATCATGCGGCACCAGACAAGGATGTCCCTTGCCTCCCCTGCTCTTCGCCCTGGTCATGGAGCCACTGGCCCAAAGGATCCGACTGAACCCCAGAATCAAATGCCTCCAAGTAGGCCCCACTCAACATAAAATAGCACTATATGCGGATGATGTGTTGTTAACCATATCGGACACCACCCAATCGCTGAGGTCCTCCCTTGCAGAAATTAATCGCTTCGTTTAAGTTTCAGGACACGCGATAAACTTTGCGAAATCATCGGCTCTGGGGGTGAGACTGGAGCATGAAGATAAGGATTCTTTCAGAGCCCTCTGCCCGATCCAGCTCAGCGAAAAGTCCATCCCCTACCTAGGAGTACAGATCACAGCCCGACCGGAGGATACCTACCAAGCGAATTTTCAGCCACTTTTCAGGACCTTGGAGGAAGACCTCACTCGCTGGCTCTCACAGGAGATCTCACTACTGGGCCGTATAGCGGCATGTAAAATGAACCTGCTTCCACGGCTGCTTTACACCTGTTCGGGCATTCCAGTTTTGATCCCCCGGTCCCCACTATTGCGCCTCCAAAGGAAGGTACTACGCTTCATCTGGAAAGGTAAAAAATCAAGGATCCTGCTCAAGAAGATGCTGTGCAGTCCGAACTTGGGAGGCCTAGGAGTCCCAGACCTCCAGAAATACCAGATTGCGGCCCAGCTGGCTCATACTGTGGTCTGGACGATAACTTCGAACAGACCTAGATGGGTCGAGATTGAACAATCCCGCTTACCCCTCCCCCTCCGCTTCCTCCTGCCTCTTTCCCCCGTCCTCCGAAGAACGTGGCCGACCATCCTCTCTTCCACTAAGCAGACTGTAAAATCCTGAGAATGGACACGTAAACAGAGGGGAATCCCTAGAGGCCTAGGCCCAGCTTCTCCGGTATTTCATAACCCAGCGTTCTCCCCAGGAACCCACCAAGTGAACTTTAAGAACTGGATCGCCGGCGGCCTCAGCTCCCTAAGCCAGCTTTTTGAGGGGAATCGGCCACTCACCTTTGAACAATGCAAAAACACCTTTGACCTGGCGGAAACAGATTGATTCACATATGTGCAACTACGGCATTGGTGTTCCCATCCACCAACACGCGAGGCAGCGACCCGAGATCTAGACCCTACAGAGCTGACAATCGCAGATCCCCCACACCGAGGGTGCATCTCAGCGATGTACAAGCTGTTGCAGACAAATCTCCTTGTCGCTAGAGCAACCTACAGGAACCAATGGGAAACAGACCTAGGACACCCAATAGAAGACCAGGTCTGGTCAGACATTTGGTCTCGCACGCGGGCCTCCTCCTTCTGCATTACTAATCGTGAGTGTGCCCTTAAACTACTTCTAAGATGGTACTACCCGCCACTTAGACTATATCATTTCAACCCAGCCTTGGACCCTCGATGCTGGCGTCGATGCGGCCTACAGGGATCATTCATCCATATCTGGTGGTCCTGCCCAGTGGTTGCAAACTTCTGGGCCCAATGCATCGCCACCATAGCAGACATAACTGGGATAAAGCTGCCCTTGGAGCCAGAGTCAATTCTATTAGGAGCCCCGCTCCCAGGCATATACCCAAGGTCGGGTAGAAGAGCCACCCTCCTTACTCACCTCCTCCTGGCCACTAAAATCACGGTGGCACAAACCTGGAAATCGCCGGAGGGACCCCTGATGATCCTATGGTGGCTGAAACTCTGGGACATCTTTGTCGCAGAAAAGAACACGGCAGCAAACAGAGGCCTCCTTCACCGCTTCACGAACATTTGGTCCCCAGGTAATAGACTATGACCAGAGCTATCCAGCACTAACTTTTAAGCCACGAGCGGTAGCAAACGCTCTAACGGCGGGGAGCACGGAGATGATACAACGGACAAAAGAGCAAGATTTGGACGTTAACTGAGAGGGGACAGGAATGGGGTTGGTAGGGGAGATGATCAATGAGCTGCACAGATTGTCATGAAAGAGTATGTTGTAATTTACTTTTCTCTGGTGTGTCGATCAAAGATAAACATGTTTAAAAAAAAAAAGATGCTTTGCAGACGGAGTATCAGATGACACAGAAGGTGTGGTTTTTCACTTCCTCTGAAGGGGTGAATATTTCTGCTTTCCTGATGTCGACCCTCTTCCCTTTGAAGGGGAAATGTAGAGAACATATGCACTTTTCCCAGATGAGAAGAAGATAGTGAAGGGTGCAGTCACCCTAGAGGGTTTCAACTCAAGGATATTGCAGGCCCAATTGCCAAACAGGTTCAGACATCAAAGAGCACATCTAACATCTTGATCTGAAAATCCTGAGAGAAGTTTGTTGTCCGTATATCCATCAGCAATGTCAGACTTGGGTCTATTCCCATGCACCTTGACTTGCACTCCATGGTATTAAGGATAGTCTGCAAACATTGTTTAGAGGTCCCTCTGCAGTGACAAACCAACTGTTGGAAAGATCCCTTTTGGTCTGACCAATTCACTGTCAGCATATCAAAACAAATGGGAATTACGGGCCACGGTACATGCAGCATTAATGGAGAGAATTAGTAACCTGTCTAATGCAAATATTTTTCAGCCCCAAGCATTAGGGTTTTAAAAATATGTCCTATCAGACTCTTCTGTGACTGCTTGTTCCACTGTCCTCTTGGGTGATGAATGTGACGATAAAAACATCAGGTTAAAAGGAGACAAGCAATATTTCTGTGCTATGTCCTTGTCGACAGTAGGTAAAGTTACCATTCAATTCCACACAGCCATGGCAGGCTCAACAAAAGCCTCACTAAAAAGCAATAAGGTCACCTTCGATTGTTTTGGTTCATGAAGGACAGTAAGAGATTCGGTTTTCCTTTACAATATAGGGGCTGGTGAGCATAAGTTTTCAACCACATTGGCAATCTCATTTCTAAACGCCCCAAAATCTTCCAGTACCATCTCTTAATCTGGAGACATATTGAGCCCACTTGCATCCCTTAAACCTTCAGATGCACCTAGCAAGGTGGGATAAGGTTCATCTGTCATGTACTCCCCCCCCTAATATGGGAAAATCCCATAGATCAGTGAAATGTTGAGGGCATAGGAAATGTCCTCCGATTTCCCTCCTCACTAAAAATGGTTTGAAACATTGCTCAGGCGAACAACACCTGCAACCTGGAGCCGTAGGCCCGGACACCAACAAAGCGCAAGCAGAGGTAGTGTCAGAGCCAACACCGTTACAGACTATCAGGGACTGAGCCTTTAGGTGTGTGCCATGGCAAGTCTTACAAGCGGTCTGCACTGACCTGTGGGCATCGAGGCCATGGGAGGACAGGGGGGGTGTGTGAGGGGGGGGGTAACTGCTTGAACAGCTGCAGCATGGCCACACTGGATGCTGAACTAGCAAAACATAGCTGCTTGCTTACTTACTTCAACAAACTGTGGCGCAGTATCTTCCTTCAAACTGTCGCTCTGAGACCTGGACCGCTGGTGCCATTTTGCTGATGAGGATAAGTGTGTGCAATAAGAAGACTCACTGCATGACTGATGGTGCTTTCTCTTGTTCTTGTCACTCCCCGCTCCTCAGCAGTAAGGATGTTCCAGAGCTTGATTTTCTTTTGCCATTAACTTGCTAGTGATTTGTTTGTTCCAAGCAGACTTTTGCTTTGTTTTCTTCCAACTGAGAACCAAAAATACTCTGTACGCTGGCTCCTGCGCCACCTTGGGTTGCATGGATTGCCAAGATTCTCAAGTCGTGGTCTTTGTTGAGACAACAAATGCACAACAGGTGTGGGTCAGAAACCGGCATGTTTGCCACATTCCATTTAATGCTTAAAAAGGGACTTGCGGGGTGGCATGACAATTTTGACAAAAAATGTGTTTCTCCCTGAAAAAACTGTTTTATTTTGTAAAAGGGAACTGGGGCGGCATTGTACCTGTGTATCCATGTATATGTGTATTGTGAAAGTCAATCCCGATGCAAAGGGCGCCATGGAGCTGTAAAGACGCAAACTGTCCAATCACTCCTACCCAACCTTCTTGCTGATCCCATTACACTATAGGGTCCAGTAATGCTATTTTCTTGGCTCCCTTATATTCTTTCTTGCAAACACTAAGTTACTACTTCTATTCTGGGGACTTCCCAATTTTTCTCTCCTTTTCCTATTTACAGATCACATTATTTACTCAAACCCAGATTCTCTTTCTGCTGGTAAGGGATTAATGATATTAAGACATTAATCTGGTCGTATCCCATTTTTAAAAATGTTAGTTTTTTTTACTGCAAAATGCAAGGGGAGACCCCCTTCACATGCCCCTTTATATATACCTAAACCCAACACACCATCTTTCTATTTGTGGTATAAAAAGGGGTAACAAAACAGTGTACGAAAATGGGATTTGAACAGTCTGTTATTCGACTAAATTGGGCATTTCCCCATTAATCACAGTATGCTATGGCACTCCGACCTTAGTCCCGCCCAAACCATATTCCTTTGCTTGTCCACACATGCAGTTTCCAACTTAATATAGAAAAAAATCGTCCCTTTCTTATTTTATAGGCCATTCCTTTTATTTCAGACCAACATGTGCCTGTCTTCACTATTTTTCCTCTCTTCCGCTTGGTCTTCCTGCTAACGCTCTCACACCTCTACAGTGCATTTTGAGTTTGGGCTAATAGGAGTCACTTGCACCATCTATAAGCCGAAACGATTGCATTAGAGTAAACATAGGGAGAAATGGCATATGAGGAGGGACACACAGCGTGTAGGTTTTGTTTGGTTTCTTTCCCACCCATTGACTGCCCATGGCCATGCTAATCAGTATGGTCATTCCCACCCATCCTTACCTGCCTCTCCCTGCCCAAAACACCTTCTGACACCTTCCCTCCGACCTCGATATATTCAAGCCTTACCATCAAACTGCACACATAGTGCCTGCCTGTGTTTTTCAAAGTAGTCTTCTGCAAATTAAAGACTTAATTGGAGCTGTAACCTGTAACACTGCCACTGGTGTAATACAAATGTCAACCAGGTCTGGCTTCAGCCACTCGATTTATAAGCACTATGTGTGTCCTTCACTCGTCCTGTTAAAAACAAGCATTGGCAAATCCAACAGTTTTGGCTTGTGTATATGTATTAGGCATTTGCCAGGTACTGCTATTAGATGCCCAGGTACTCGCACCATTTTGCAACTGCTACCATCAATGGTCAGGTAATACCACTACGGCAGTGCCTTGCAAGTGTCTTCCCCATTCCTAGACTAAGTCCAAACTGTTGGCATTGCCAATGCTTGTGCCAGCCGATTACTTTGCCTTCTTCCACCTCTTCCCTATAGCTCTCCCTCTATTGGTCTCCACTGGTTCGCTTTTCCTGCCCGATTCCAATGTTGTTATCTCAGTATTATATTTAAGTGTGTTCATAGTCTTACTCCATCTTATTAATCATGTATTACAACTCTCCGTTTTGCTCTCTACAATCACCATCTCACTGTTAACTGGCCATCGCACACCCCTTTTCCCCAACCCTGCTTGTTCGTTCTATTGGCCACGAAATGTGGAATGCCCCCACCCCAATTCCTTTAGCAGAGACCCCAGTCGCTATATTTTTCGTAGTTTACTAACAATCTCATTTAATTTCTTCCGTTCTCAAGTGTTCAGCATAACCCTAAGAAGGGCATTAGTGCCTCAGTTGTATATACATTAGCTGGGACAACGAGAACAGCAGCAGGCAGAATAGGGTTAGCAGCTGGCCAATAACATTAAAGCCAAACCTATTGACTTTGACACTGCTTTTAGAAGCGTGGTGTGTTTGGCCTTCAAAAGGTAGAAGTTCATTGCCCTTCAAAATGGAGAACGCCGTACCCTCATCAAATCATAGGTCTATTTCTTCAGCCTTCCAAGTACTTCTATTTCTAACAACATTGCACTAGTGCCCATAGAGAAGGCACGGCCCATCCCCATAAATGTACACATCCTTGAACACGAACCTGACTTCCTACCCGATTCTCCCACAATAACCACACGCTGAGTGCAAAAACGACCTGTGCACAGTGTTCCACACAGTAACGTGCTTTCCAAAGAAAATACAAAAGGGTACATTTTGCTTTAATCACAAGGCACATTTCTACACCATACCAGTAATCTGGGGGTTGAGGCAAACGCACATTGAAAGGACAGCCGGAATGGAGTATGCCACCTGTGAAAAAGGTAAAATAGAAAATAAAACCGCAATTATTCATCTGAATAGTATCAGTGAATCTTGATGAATTATTGAAAAATTAAAGAAAAAGAATACAATAAAAACGCATTTCTGAAATTCATTCAAGATCTTATGAAAAAAATAACTTCCTAAGGAAGCACCTCTGAACAGTTCCTTCCAACATTTAGTTTTTGCTGTGGTGCCCCAGCACATTGTGTGCAGTTTTATACTTTTGACTCAGAGGTGAGAAAAACGTATTGGTGTAAAAGGGTTGTGTAGGACTGGAACGTTTTTATGCACTTGTGGAGGCTACATATACAGCAGTAGCATTTCAGTGCAGGTGGTTCATTCCCCCTTATCAAAATCTTTGTCAATGAAAATGTTCAATGAAAATCAAGGAGACTTTTGGTTAAATTCGTTTTTACATTAATTTATTACGCCAAAGTTAATTCCTAAGGACTTATGAGGAGCCAACATTTGGGTATATGTTGGTCTGAATTGGCGGACTAAAGTAAAAGCTAAAGCTATAGCATACATGAGAATATTTGGCCTGTTTCAGGTGATACCGGTTGAAGCTATTAACGTGGAACTGGGTATAATGGCATTGCAGTTCTCAGTTGAAAGCTATTTGCTTTAAGGATTAAATAAGGACAGAATCAAAATCTATTTTGCTTTTTTCACAAAGAGTTCATGACTAATGCCTCCCAAATACACAAATACACAAAAAAGCTAAGATTAGTTTTACTGGAACCTAGATCACATCATAGGAGATGGGTTATCAGCTGAGGGAAAGTTAATATAGACAAAGACAAAAACAAGGCATTGCGCTCAACTCGTCACCAGCCTTGTAAAGAGCGGACTCACGCGCCAAGCCGCCGACGCTCCCATTCATTCCAATGGTCTCTCACCCGCCAAAAACAAAATCGGGTGTTTTCACCCGCCTTTGCGACAGAAATGGTTGAGAGCTATGCAAAGGAGGTGGGGGGCTGGTAGCCATGTTGTAACTCTCCATGCGAGCTCCTACTTCTAATGATGGGAACAATGTGTTTATTATACCTCCTTTCTTCACAGCCGCAATGTAATTCCACCAAGAGTGGACTGAAGGCCATGATTCCTTGGGGCCGGTTTCCTGGTGCCGCGGACTTCATGCCTTGCCGTTTTAGCCGTTCACATCCCCGGACTTCCACCCGCTCACAGCCACGGATGCTACCAAGATGGTGCTAGGACGTCTCTGGGAAGACGTCCCCAGCCGCTTTTTTTTGGCAGAGACAAACTCTGCAAACTCGGGGGCGCAATGGGGCGGTGGCGGCTACACCTGGAACAGAGAGCAGCGATCCCTCACTTCCTGACACAGGATGGCAGCAACTGAACTGCACTGGTCCTCAGCTCTCGCGGACAACACACCCGGAATGATCTTGCTCGCTAGTCCAGGAGATCCACAGCACTGGCAAATGGTGCTGTGGTGTTTGGCAACTCCACAGCTACCGTGAGTGGAGCTACGGTGTTCAGCAACAGGGATCAGGCCCGACTCCTGCAGACTCTGGTCAGCTTCTAAAATTATAAATAGGTTCAATTACATATCGGAAGGGAAGTTTGCAGAGCAAGTTGATCTTGTTTGCCCGAACAGCTCTACAAGGGGTTTCTACGACTCTTGTGGATAACCCACGAGGGGGAGGGGGGAGGGCTTCTTACATGGGCCTTCAATAATAGTTTGGCCATTTCAATTAAAACCGACCACAGTGATTTGAGCTCAAACAACCTGTCTTTCAGTTAGCGGTTGATGGCTCCGTCTTTCACTGATAAGCAACAATTAACAAGAAGCCACTGAATCTTCAAATGACTGCTCTCTGAACATCTTTAACTTTTTAGGAGTCTACATTCACTTACTTGATTTAGAACCAAAGTGTGTCTAAGATTAATACACAACAGACTAAGTCAACAAACCTTACGCTTATCCAACCATTGGCAATTCCTCAAACAAATTTCATACTGTGCAGATAATCACTTAGTACAAACAGAAAATGTATTGCAAACAAATATATCAGATGTACAAGCAAGGCGCTGCCCTTGTGTAGCTGACAAGGTAACACAATAAAAGCTGCGTACCCGACATACATTTGATTCCTGGAGTTATTACATCAATAGTTCAAGATAGGTACTCAAACAGTCTCCATCCAAACCCCCTGTTTTTTCACCCTTATAACGCCACCCCCAACGCCATCCGACCCGTTAACTTACTACCCCATATATATTTAATTAATATTTTTGGTGTTATGTACCTCAGTGAAATGTACCACTCTGTTTTGTTTTCGGTAAAATGAGTACCGATGTAATATCCCGACTTCTTTTCTTCTTAAAACTCCATCTGTCAACAACTCAAAGGAGGCTGATCATGGCTGGGGCGATACGGAAAAAGAGGTTGAAACTTTGCTCATAGACGAGCTGTTGGATGTTCCCCTTCCGACATGGAGTTTCTCCCTGTACAAAGGTACTTGCAGGTCCAGTATTTACTCAATTGCTGTACCCTTTTTACTACTAAGCATTATAAAAAAACAACAAAAAAACGAAGCATTATAAGCAATACACACTTGTTCACCATACCCAAATATGGATTGGATTACACAGTTTTGCCTGTTTTTTTCTTTGGCAATTATTGGAACGCAGTCAATGTTGGCTAGTAATGGGATCATTCTTTCCTTGCGATCATTCACCTTTAATGATCCTAGCAATCATCGTGCTCGGGGGGGGGAAGGGTGGGAGCACCCGGCTGGGGTCCTATATTACACTAACTTGGGTGCCAGCTTTTTGAAGAAGTCTGTTGCATCATTATACGGAGTGTAGGTGTTGACCAGACACACTTCTTTGTTTTCTAGCATGCCATGCACTAATACCAACCGTCCTTCTGTGTCAGTCTCCTGCTTGAGTAGCTGGAACGGGACCCCCCTCGTGTGTAATTTGAGTATGTGGCGCTGTATATCTGTCCTCCCCATTTCTTATCCACCTTGGCCTGTCTGTCTCTTGTGAGGTGCGTCTCCTGTAACATCGCTATCTTGATTTTCATCCGGTTTAGCCAGGCATAAACCCTAAGTCTCTTGACATACGCATTGAGTCCTCTCACATTCCAGGCAGCTATTGTTAATTCGTCTGGTCCCATGATCATCTCTGTTTGCCTGGCTTCATTATCCCACTGCCGTGTCCTTGCACCCTGCCCTTTGATCTCCTCGTACCTATCTCCCTCGATGTTCTGGTCCTGGATCTTTTCCTCTTGATGCAGCCAATGCTGCTGTCGCAGGATTCCTGCCCCATGTTACTCTGGTCGCTTATTGTCTGTATTATTTTAATGTCCTTTGCGGCGGTCCTTGCGTAGTTCGTGCCATGTGCCGCCCATTCACTCCATTCAAAGTCCTTAACCTTAACAAAAACTGGGAAAACTAACACCCAGCCACCCTCCCCCTGCTCGGGCTCCGCCGCTTCTCTCGTCATGCTCCTTTGGGAGGGGCAGACTCGCCGCAGCGTGATGCCTTAGAACTGACATCCAAACTAATAGTTAATTCTTCCCAGGGGTGCCGCTTCTCTCAGCCAACACAGCTAAAGTGGGACTGATTGCTCCTCTGTGCTTTCTTCTAGCTTCTTTTTTACTTATGTAATGCTTATTTTCATTGTTCCAGGTTGCCTTTGTTACTCCTCATCGGGGTCCATTTCCAACATTGCTAGCGTTTCTCTGCCTCAGCTGAGGGATGCCTTGTGAGTCCATCCAAGTGTGGGCCTCTTCGGTGGAGTCGAAAAAACATGTTTTGCCTTGGTGTATCACCTTGAGTTTAGCGGGGAACAGGAGCATGTATTTCACCCTCGCGACCCTGAGGCGTTCTTTTGTTGGGCCGAACTGTGCTCGTTGCCTCTGAACCATAGCCGTATAGTCCGGATACATTGTGATCTTGGAAGAGTTTCTGGTGATACCCCCCCCCTCCTTGAGAACGCTATTATTTTCTCCCTGTCCTTGTAGTTCATGATCCTAGCAATCATCGCGCTCGGGGGGGGGAGGGTGGGAGCACCCGGCTGGGGTCTTCCGGTCAGGGCTCTGTGTGCCCTTTCTACCACAAAGCCCTGGGATAGTGTACCTGCTCCGATCTCCTGGAGGAGCATGTTTTCCACGTGCTCGGTGGGGTCTTTGCCTTCCTCACCTTCTGGAATTCCAATTATTCGAATGTTGTTCCTCCGCGCTCTCCCCTCTGCATCTTCCGCTCTCCTTTCCAGAACCTTGATTCTCTGTAATACCTCCAACATCTGTGCCTGCGTTACAGCAACCCCTGCCGTGTTTTGCTGCACCTGCTGTTCCGTCGCCGTCACTCTCTCTGTTAAGTTCCTTGCGTCCTGGCGGAGGAGGCCCACGTCTACCATTACTGTATCCAATTTATTTTCTAGAGATGCTTTCAGAGCCCCTATTGCTGTGTCCATCTTATTTTCGAGGGATGCTTTCATGGAGGCAATTGCTTCTAGTATTGAGCCTTCGTTAGCAGCTTCCACTTGGTGTGAGGTGACATCTGTGGCTGCTGCCTTGTCCGCTGACTGTTTGTGTCCAGATGCCTTAGTAAAGGTTTCCATGCTTGCTTGCTTGGTTTTCCCTTCTATTTTCTTGTTTGGCATCGCGGGGGGTACCGTCCTTGGCCTGTGTTGCCAAATCGGTCTTGGCTGTGCCCCACGTGCCGTGGCCCCGTTTCTTCCTCTGCCCTGTTCTCCCTACTCCTCGGTGTTTGCGGCTCTCTCAGGCGTGTGTTTCTCGGGCACCTTCCACCTTGTGATAAGGTTGTTACACTTTTCTGGCAGGTATATTTATTGGACCTTCGTATCCTTGATGCCCTTGTTGCCCCTGGTGCTTTTTGTTGTCGGGTGTCGCCTCGGGTTCGGGCCTTTCCTGTGACTGCTGCGTGTGTCCTTCCAGGTATGTAACTGGAAACAAGGATCTTCATGTTGCCTGCGTTGCGTGTGAGCGCTCCGGGAGTCACCTCACTGTATCAGGGGGTAGGTTCGCCCATATATCTGCACTTGTAGAAATAGGGTTACGGAGGCTAGCAGAAGAACAGGACCAGCTATTGGACGCACCCCTCACAGTGGAAGAAATAGAGACGGTGATCACGGAACTTCCCACCGGCAAAACCCATGGCCCGGATGGGCTCCCAGGAGAGTTCTCTAAAACGTACAAGAGCGCCATTGCCCCGAAGCTACTAGAGACATTCAAAGACGCATATGAGAGCATGCGTCTCCCGACAAGCCTGTCGGAATCAATAATCGTCCCGATCCTAAAACCAGGGAAGTCCCCTAGGAAATGCGCCTCCTATAGGCCGATATCCCTTATCAATCAAGACGCGAAAATACTAACGGCAGTCCTAGCCAACCGCTTAAAACAGGTAATACCCACGCTGATTCACCCGGACCAAACGGGCTACGTTCCGGGAAGGAACACGTCTTGGAACCTCCGCAGACTTCACCACGGGATAGATGAGACAAATCCGATACAAGACGAGAGCGTAATAGTGTCCCTGGACGCTGTCAAAGCTTTCGACTCTGTGCGCTGGTGAGTGTACTCGGCCATTTTGGTATTGGGGAGGGTTACCTCTGATGGATCATATTACTATATAAGGAACCCAGAACTGGGCGATTCATTTCCAAAGAGTGGATGATATATAGAGGAGCCAAGCAGGGGTGCCCGCTATCGCCACTGTTATATATCCTGGCATTAGAGCCATTTGTGGTATTCCTTACAGCAGAATATAGAGACACCGGACTAGACATAGATGGGGTAACTCCACCAAATCTCGCTATACGCGGATGATATGCTCCTATTCGTAAGCAAACCAACCACAAACCCACCCTGCCTCCTAGAAGCGATCGGGGCTTACACCAGGCTCTCGGGCATAGCGATTAACAAAGAAGTCCCTCCTCTTCCCCTTGGCAGGTCTAAAACACGTCCCCCACATTGCCTGACATGGGCGCCCCACACTTTCAAATATTTGGGTAAAGGGATACATCATGACACCGCTGATACCCATACATCCAACACGCTCGTCTTCTTAGAAAAAACACGGCAGTCGATGACCATCTGGGGGACACTCCCACTGGGAATGATGGGAAGAGCAGCCCCTCCTGAAAATGGTGTTACTGACCAGCCTATTATACTTCCTCACGAACATCCCATACAGCATACCCAGGGCCTTTTTTACCAAACTAAACACGATAACACGTTCATTCCTATGGGGGGGGAGGAGAAATAGGATCACAATAAGTATTTTGAAGAAGGACTACGAAGAAGGGGGTATTAGACTACCGGACTTCGAGAGGTACTACTTAGCAGGGCAGCTGCAATTTGCAGTAAAATGCCTGGGGGAAGACGAAACAATAGACGCACGCATTTTCCAGCCAGCACTGAAACAATATTATTTAAGGGAAATACTATGGCTTGACAGACCCCTGCTCGGAACCCTGCCGAACATGCTCAACATTGCAGTGGACATATGGAAAAGAGCGTGGAAACTCCAAGGAACAAAAGATCTGCAGTTTGCACAAATCCCTCTAGCAGGTCACAAACACATTAGCAACATATCGAGTACATTGGGAGGCTAAAGGTGTAGCACAAATTGGAGACCTGAGAAGGGAGGGAAGGTGGGCGGACTTCCACGAAATGGTAGACGAATATGAAATACTTGTGGTTCAATTCATCCTATATACCGGCATGATAAGAAACATTACGAAAAGATGGCCAGATTGGGAAGACCAGGATGAAGAGACAACATTAGATGTATGGTATGACATTGCAGAGGGAACGCTCACAACCTCCAGGTTATATGAACAGCTACTGAAAGTTAAAAACCCACAGGAGCAACACACGAGGCAGCGTTGAGAGGAGGAGTTGGGGAGACCCCTCAGCGACCAAGAATGGACCAGGGCCCTACGATACCCAAAAAAAGTACCCAGATATGCAAGATTTAGGTAGGCGCAGCTATATGTAACGCATAGAGCCTATCTCACACCCAAAAAGATGACAAAGTCCAGATGGGAAGCCAGAACGGGTGCCCCCGCTGCTCATCGGAAGAAGCGGACATGGTACACATGTTCTGGTCCTGCCCAGTGATACAGGAGTTCTGGGACGGGATCAGACTTAAGATAGCAAGAAGTAGACTCCAAATCCAGGCGGAACACCCTGAAAAGTACCTACTGGGCCTCTTTTCGAGAGGGGATAAACACGAACCGCATCTAGCGAAGATGAAAGATTTAATAAGTATACTGGCCAAGAGAAGGATGGCAATGACATGGAAGTCAAGGGAGGAACCGCGCGTAGAAGCATGGTGGTCAGACCTTCAGAAGTGGACGCAAGAGAAGATTGTGAGAATCAGGACTGAAATACAGACTGCTATACCCAGCGAAGCTAAAGGTTCTGCACAAAGACAAGGCGTGTTTTTTTTTTGTTTTTTTTTTAGACACCGGAGGACACAGCGAAATGGATGGACATGACAAACTGCCCAGAAGAAACAGGAGACCAGGCAACGAATGGAAAGGATAAGTGAACGGCATCTTTTCCTCGTTAGGTTTATGAGACTAATTGGTTTGTGTAGTGCAACGATTAGCTGGATGTTAATGACTTTGGGCCTCAGACTCAAACCAGATTAAGCCACACCAGTGGAATAGCGGAATGTAATATGAACTGAGATAATCCCATAGGAGCAACTGAGGACACGGTATCCCGTAGATAGTCTAGTCGGGACATTAGTAGTGTACTGCTGCGACCCAGTGACCAGCGAGAGCTGGGAAAGGGACGAGATGCGGGGTCGCCTGAGCCCCTGCGAAGGAAATGGCCAACAGTTGGGCATAGTTGGGGTTAGGGAGGGGGGATGGGGGAGTTGGAGCAGGTGTTGGGTGGGGAGGAGAGCTGGGGGGTGGGAGGCAAGGGAGTTCTGGGTGTTAAGGAGATTGAAAAGGGAGGGAGGGAAGGGCTATGGGGAAAAATTGAGGAGCGAGCCTACACCCATAAATCACTGTGAATGGAGCGGAAGACATGGGAGGATAGGGGCGGAACGGGATATGGCTGAGATGGGAGGGGGGCCTCAAAATAGTGACCTGGAATGTTAGGGGGCTCAACAATAACTTGAAGAGGAATAAGGTCATGATGTATCTGAAGAGACAGAGAACTGATATTGCTTTATTACAGGAAACTCACCTGACAAAGGAAAAAAAGGAGGTGGTGGGGAGGAAATGGAGTGGAACCACCATAGGAGCAACATATTCAGTGTATGTCAGAGGGGTGATTGCGTGGATAGCACTGCATGTTCCTTTCAAGTTGTTACAGTCTACCATAGAGCCAGATGGGAAGATACTGCTAATAAGGCGTCTAGTGGAAAATAGGGAGCAAAGCATTATCAACACATATGCCCCGAACCAAGATGCCACCGGTTATTTCAGGACTATGCAGTAAGATCAGCCCATATTTTGGAGTGGCAGTCATATGGGGAGGGGACTTTAATTGTACGCTAGATCCCAGGGTTGACAGGTAAGATGAGAAGATGGAGAAGCCCACCCTGGTAGCTAAGGCTTTTAAGACCCTATTGTGTGACTTCCGACTAGTGGATGTATGGAGGACACACCATCCACAGGATAGGCAATATTCTCATCACTCGGCCCCACAGAACCCGCACACGCTACATATTTTCTGCACTAGAGATGACAGGGGAACTAGTGCAGTCGGAATACAAGGCGAGAGTCCTCTCGGATCACTCGCCATTGATTACAGCATGGCAGTAGTCGCCGCCCAGAGCAAGGATCCCGATATGGAGACACAGTGTTCAGGGAGGACCTAAGGAAAGAAATAAATGAATACTTTGAACCCAACACTGGGACCGTAGAATCGTCGGACACGCTATGGGAAGCATTCATAGTGGTGGTGAGGGGGGCGGCAATATCAAAATGTAAGGGTTTACAAGGTGGAATAACGCATGAGCTGTACAAAGCAGAAAAGAAATTAGAGACAATGATGCGCAAGGATGGGCATTCCCCAGAGGAAGCCGGAACTATGCGACAGTTACAACAAGATTGCAAGGAGTACTGGGAGAGATTATGCAACCTGAACTATAAAATGGATGGACAAATACTAGATACCCAGGAAGGAGTATTCAAATGCTTTTAAGGGTTCTATCAGCGACTGTATATGGATGTTGATGAGGAAGAAGAGATTGATATGATGGAAACGTTGGAGGACATCAGCCTTCCAAAACTGAAGGCTGCGGAGAGGGAGAACTTAGAAGGCCCACTTACATTAGAGGAATTAGAAGCTGTGATCAAGCTCTTACCTACTAGTAAAGCTCCAGGGGCGGATTGACTCCCTAGCGAGTTCTATAAAACGTACAAGGCAGAGTTTCTCCCCTCACTACTGGCGATGTTGAATGAGGCGTTAGATAGGGGAATGCTCCCAGAGTCTCTGAGGGAGGCAATTATCATCCCACTTCTCAAGCCTAATAAACCATGCATGGACTCTGGGTCATATAGACCGTTATCCATGCTTAATCAAGATAGCAAGATACTTACGGCTGTGCTGGCAAATAGGCTGAGACCTGTTATCAATAAACCTATACATCCTGACCAGACTGGGTATGTTCCGTGCAGAAGCATATCCGCCAATCTCTGAAGACACCATCATGTTATAGAACAAACGGAAAGGGTCCCCCAGGAGGTTGCAATAATTTCATTAGGGGGTTGGGCCCACGTATTTGAGGTAGGTCTGATTGCTATACAGTAAACCACTGGCGCGAGTGAGGACAGGAGCAACCATCTCAGATCGATGGCAACTTAGCAGGGGTACTAGACAGGGATGTCCGTGGTCCCCGATGTTGTTTATTTTAGCACGAGAACCCCATGCAATATATTTGAGGCAACAATATATGGAGGTGGGGATCAGCATGAAAGGAGGGCAACTTCTGATATCAATGTACGCAGATGATATGCTGTTGTATTTCAGATATCCTGAAGAGAACCTACAATATATTCTGGAAGTAATGGGGCGATACGCGGTGCTATCTGGCATTACAGTGAACCCCAAGAAATCATGTATATTCCCCCGGGCAGATATAAAGGGATACCACGAAAGGAATTACTGATATTACAAATACAATGGGAGACCGGGACCTTTAGATACCTGGGGATCGATGTATATCACAGTGTAGAAGTTGAGCACAAACAGAACACAGAAAAGGCGGTGGCTAATATCGAAAGCAGCATGAAGTTCTGGGCCAAGCTACCTTTGTCTATGATGGGGAGAGTGGCATTGTCAAAGATGGTGGTGCTGCCTAGGTTGTTGCACTACTTTGTGAATATACCATATATGATACCCAAGCGATTCTTTGCTACAATCCAGATTATTTGTAGGGGGTTCATATGGCACAATACTAGGAACAGAATAGCATTGTGGAAAATGCAAAACACGTATGACCAAGGGGGCATTAAACTGCCCAATTTCGAGATTTACTATCTGGCCAGCCAACTACAATATGTGGCGAGGTGGTTATTGGAAGACCTCCACATCGGAGTCCAGATTGTTGAGGGCTGAATGTTTGCCGTTTTTCCTGAAAGAATGGATATGGTTGCCAAAATCACAGCAAGGCGAGGGGCCAAGAATGTTAGACTTGGGATGGAAGGTATGGCGACGGGCTTGCCGGGTCATGGAGAACCTGTTCCCGTGTTCCCCACAAATTCCGCTAGTGGTACTGAATGGAATGGATGAGCGATTGAGGAAGAGAGTCTGGAAATATTGGGTACCAATTGGTATAGCAACGCTGGGGGATGTGTGGCGGGATAGGAAGGAGGTGGAGTTTGACACACTGGTGGGACACACCGGTTTACACCAGGGACAGTATATCACTTGCACTAGGCTGGTATGGAAGATAAAAGACACTTGGTCAGAAATAGTGCTGGAGAGTCAGGCCAACACTGCCATAGAAACCTTTTATGATATGTCAGACGGAGGCCATGAGGTCTCCCGAATTTATGAACTGCTGTTGTCAAGGGTGGGGAAGGAGGTGATTCAGCTAAGACAGGATTGGGAAGAGGAAGCTGGGGAATCTATTAGTGATGTGCTGTGGGTGAGGGTACAGGGATACCACAAAAAAGTTTCCAGGAATGCAAGGCTGCAACAAATCCAGTTATATGTTACCCATAGAGCGTATTTGACCCCTCAGAAGATTGCAAGGTTCAAGAATGCAGGAACACAAACATGTCCGAAATGTGGAGAAGAGAATGCAGGACTGGTACATATGTTCTGCGCGTGCCCGGAAATAAGGAGATTCTGGAAGGAGGTGGCCCAACATTTGACCTAGAAGGAGATTAGTCTGGAGGTGGAATCTTTATGGGCATGCAAGGTAGGGGGGGTTCCCCAGGCCACGTAAGTTGAAACATGTGAGTAAGCTCAAAGAACTGGCAAGTAATAGACCAAAAGTAGAAGATTGGTGGCACGACCTTCAGAAATGGGTGGATGCAGAAACTGTGGTGTGGCGCGAAGCAGTTAATAGGGGAGGAGATGAAGAAGCAGACACATTGGGGTCCTGGAGGCATTTGGAAGCTACACTGTCTGGGTCTGCCCAGATTTGCCTAGAAGACAATGGTTCCTCGTGAGGAGCAGAGGGAAGAGTGTCCTCAGATAGAGTGGTGGTGGGTAGTGATGTAGGGTAGGCTCGGGATAGGGAGGGCCGTAACAGGGAGACGGTGGACACATCATGAAACTGTATATGAGACTTAAAATGTAGAATTGTTGTTCACTGTCTGGTTCACTTTGGTTGTTTGTTGAAATGAATAAAAACTGTTTACATTTTTTTTAAAAAGAAAATGGAGGCCTAAGGGGATACCTATTTAAATTAACAAGGGGGGTCCTGGGAGTCCCTCTGCCAGACATTAGTCCTGGTTACGAGAGACTTACCCAGAGTCTTTAGTTCACTATCTTTCACGGAGAAGAAATATCCCAAACATATCAGTCTTTTTTTATTTATTGTTTTTGTTTATTTACAAACCTTTACAATATCGTAAAAAAGAACATTACACAATTTCACAAGATTTTGTCAAACATTAGATGCAGTAAAATTCCAAAATTAAAATCCAAGTTAATCCTTTTATATCAAATAATATATATCTGTCTGAATTTATCTGCCTAAATTTACACTAGATTACATTTACTAAGTAAAAAAAGAGAAAAACACAGATGAAAACAATATCCTCAGATGCATATCTGCACCGAAATGCCAGGGCAGGACAAAGACTGATATGTTTGGGATATTTATTCTCTGTGAAAGATAGTGAGCTAAAGACTCTGGGTAAGTCTCTCGTAACCAGGACTAATGTCTGGCTGAGGGACTCCCAGGACCCCCCTTGCTAAGGGGATACATGGCAGGCAAGCCCCTCACCCTTTTTCTCCTTCCATTACCCAAACAACCACCATTTTGTGACTGCACGCTTTTTTGGGTAGTGATTACAATTTAGTGATGTATATTACCGTCTACCTTTCCTCTACCATGTCAGCCACTTGCACCCACTCCTCTATTACATTAGCTCAAGGTGTTCAGGAATTAGAATTGATAGACATCTGGCATCGCCACACCAAAAATCGAGATTACAAATTGTATTCCCAAATCCATTGCAGTTATTCAAGAATTGACATATCTTATCCCACTTTCATTGTTAGAATCTGTTACAGGCAAACTCATTGGTAACAAAATTAATTTGTTTGTCGACTTAACAGTTTCCTTGGACTTTGATCTAACACTCTCTGTATATACATGGCGTTGAAACAACCTACTACTGAGGGACCCCATTCTTGAAGAAAACATAAAAGAATACATATTAGAATATTTTCAGCTAAATGATAATAGAGAGGCTTCTTTGGAATCAGTATGGGAAGCCTGTAAGGTGGTCCTAAGGGGCGCATTGATTAAGCTTGCAGCCGCAAAACATAAAATTATGAAGTCGCACTGAGCTGGAAATTCCAATTCGGACTTTAGAGCAGGGAAATAAATTAGCAGGATCCTGTAGGGTCTACCGAAAATTGAGAATGACCACAGGGGAAGTTGAAACATTGTCTGAGGAAGCGACTAAATCTTTATTACGCACCAAACAATTCTATTACACTAAGAGCAACAAAGCTAATACTAATTACAGATTGCATTGTCTCCAATTACGAAATTACATTCGACAACTTAAAGATTTCAGGTGCAATCTGAAATCAGATGTAACTTCTAAGCTCAACATATTTTCTAAACATTACACACTTTTATTTAAAACTGAAGATTTAGACATCACTATACAGCAGTCTTATCTCAATCAGACACAGCTTTCTACAACTACTTCCTAGCAGATACCGACAGGCTTAATTAAGAAATACCTGTTTTTATTAAAAAAGTTCTTCTCACCTGGTCGACCCTTTAACACGCCTTTTTTTATCATTTTTTACTTAGAGGCAGCTTCACCACAACGATATCTGGTTCCACACTCAACCTCAGTTAAACCAGAAAAATATCCATAGGAATGGTGTCGTATCGCTGCATAGCCATTTTGAATTAGGACGCTAAACCAATCCGACTTTATACTCAATCGTCAAACCCATGACAATATTTGCAGAGTCCTTGATGCGAATGATCTCCGCCATAAAAAGACGACTCCTCTCACTTCATTAATGTTGGATGCAATCCAGGCGTTTGACAGCCTTGATTGGACTTAAAGCTTCTTGAGGCTTTTTATTTTGGTCCCACTTTTATTCGTCCCCACATATGCATTAGACTCAAAAGGCTTTTAGACCCCAATGCCCATTTTTGAGGTACACATCAGGGTTGTACCTTATCCCCTCTATAATTTGTTCATCACAGGAGGTGAAACAAATGTATCCACTCAAACTAGCCTTCTTTGCTGATGATGTGCCATTTAGGATGATGAAGCCCAAAACCATATTGCTAGCTAATATTGAAGAATTAGACAGGTTTCAGGTATTCTATCAATTACACAATATTATGTGCCCTATATATATCAGCTCCTAAAACTGAAATTCAATTTCTAGCCTGTCACTATCCCGTTAAATGGTAAATGGAGAAACTCATACTTTTTCTTACACAAACCCTAGAAACTCTGAATCGACACAACTTTCCCAACTTTCACATCTATTTCAAGATTTGGATCGATGGTAGAAAATTGAGATCTATCGGTTTGGTCGCTGCATTACTATTACAATTAATCTACTTCCATGCCTCCTATACTTGTTTAATGCTCTCCTGGTTAAGATACCTTATGATACAGATAAGAACATACAAACCAAACTCTGGACTTTAGATCCTCCGGATCTTGTTTTGTAAACCACCTAGGATAGCTAGTGATTTGAAAGATACTAATCAGTTTAAGGGTAGGCAGGACAATCAGAATTTTCAGTCCCCCTGGCCTCTCTTCTGTGGGAGATTGGGCCAACTATGTGAATAAGGGACCCCTTTAACTTTTAAACAATGCAAAACATCAATTTCTCCTTCTTGAGTCTGAAAGATACCACAATGCTAAACATTGGATTTATCAACCAAGCAATAGAAAAACAGGGAGATAGGGAACTACCACCTTTTGAACTACCACCTTTTGAATATTTGTCATTTTATTTTAACCTTGTGCTACAAAAGATATATATATATATATACAAAGGACTGTAGGAAGAGAAGCTCGCCAAAAGTCAGCAGGTGGTGTTTGAGACCAGAGGAGAGGAGCTTTGGGTGAGAGAAAGCAGAAGGTGCACAGTGGAGCCATGTATGGAGACGTAGTTCTGCAAAGCTGAGCTGGTCTTGGCAGAGAAGGCGTGAAGAGCAGACGCCGAGACCCAGTGGGACTCTGCCACTAAAGGGGAGCCGACACCTTGCGAGCATCTCAACTGCTGCATGAAGAGCCGGTGAGTCAGCCTTATAGCAAAGGGGGCCCAGGGATGGGCAGATATACCGAAAAGCATATTAAAAGTACTTTTGAATGCCGACCAATAGAACTCAATGGAAAAGGCGAATGTGGTGCAATTCTCCTGACATGAGATGACAGATAGGGGAAAGCTGGGTCCAGCATTGCCTAGGCCAAGAGACATTGCTAAAAGAACAACAGGGGCAATTATGGTTCAATTCTCCTGGAACACGCATTGCCAAGAGTCAAGAGATATTGTTGAAAGGAAAGGTTTGAACAAACCCTCAGATATAGGATGTCAGTTTTGGGGAAATTGGTACAAGTAACAGTTGAAGTCAGCAAAAGTGTGCTGGTGAAGAGGCACAGTTGTGTGACACTTAACGAGAAAGTGAATGTGCAGAGAAGCCTGATAAGGATATCTGGTATTGAAACCTTTTTGGACAAGGCTACCTGGCAGGAGAGTACACCAGGGGATCAAAGTGAGCCACAAGGGGCATATTCCTGGCTGGAGAGTAAACCAGGATATCAAGAGTTTTCAGTTGATAGGTTTCCTGGCAGGAGAGTGTACCAGGAAACTCACTTTACGTTTAAGAGAGACTTGCTCATATTAAGTTCTTGTTTTACTTTGAACAATTTGTCAACCAGAAACTTTGAAAAGACTTGCCTTTTACAATACTTGAATCTCTGCTCTGGAAAAGACATTTGTTTTGGTGTCCTGAAAAGTAGCAAAAACTTTCCTTTACTTTTTCCAAACCAGTACTGTGGAAAAGATGCTTTGGTTAGCCATTCTGAAAGACTAAAAGACTTTTTTTTTTCAAAATCAGTCTTGTGGAAGGAACATTTGTTTAGTCATCTTGGAGAGAGTACTAGGCAAAAGATATTTGTAATACCTTTAAAAGACTGGTTTTGACACAGAATATTGTGGATCGTTTGCCTGAAATAATCCAGCGGAAGGGAGCCATCCTTTGGATACAAGATGTGTTTTTGTTGAAGTTATATGTTTGAGTTGTTGCACTTTTCTTTTGAGTTGAACCAGATTGAATTTGGATACAAGGTCGTCAAGCTTTAATTTTCGCCGCATAGGAAGCAACACTCTTGTTAGGATAGGGATAGTTCGGCCTTTATCCAAACACCTTTCTATTAATAAAATGGCTAATGTTGAGAATTATACCAGTTTGTGTCTGCTTCTCACTGTGGACCCCTCACACTCGCCACTGACAGAATCTACAAAATGTTTCCTGAATCCTCTTCACTTTACTAGAGAAAGTATGGCAGGATTGGTTCCATGGCTCATATTTGGCAGCAGAGCCTAGTAATGAACCCCTCTTGAGTAGAAATTATCAATCTGATTCATACCATTGAAGGTATTGTCCTGCTGTTGTAACCCATTGGTGGTCTTGCTGGGAGACTTAGATACCAAAGAGATGTTTACACTCGGGACTAAGCATTCTAAGTGTGCCAACAATATGTTGACAGCTGCATGACCAACTATACCTCACAATAGAAAATTGAAAGAGGTGCCTTCTCTACATATGTAGTGGACAAAACTTTAGCATATCTGCGCCATGGAGAAAATTGCTGCCACGCTCATGGATACTTATTGTAAGGGTACAGAAGTAAGACTCTGACATGGAGGGTTCATGATGTTGGCTATAAACTTTTATTCAAAGGTGCAAATGGAAAAGAAAACCCCAACTCACCCTAGAATGTCCAAAGTAAAAGCGCCAGTGTCAAATTCCCAACTCTGTCCCTTACACACTAAGCTAACTAGATCAGAAGGAATGTCTTAATGATCCCTACCCCTGGACAAAAGGCAGTTCTTGTCTTGATAAGATTCTCTTTATCCAACTACAGCCGCTCCTTGGCTGTCAGAGAAATGGTTTTCTATCCCCAGCCTTCCTCAGGCTTCCAAATCAGTTATTTTGGGTCCCAGAACCTGGTTGGTAGCTATAGCTTATCCTCGCCAGCTACTGAGTTGAAGAGGAACATCCTGGATACTCTTTTCAAGCGGTGCTGGGTCCTCGACCCTTGGGTGCAGACCTGGTACCCTCTCACCAACTGCTGTGTTGCAAGAACGTTGCCTGGCTGCTCTCTCCAAGCTGTAGACTTGGTTCACTCTCTTGCCAAGCCTTAGTACAAGTCCATGTACGATTTGGGTGCAAGTATCAGACTCGCCTTTCTGGCTTTTGCAACAAACTCCTTGAGGTTTCTGAGCCCCTGTACCTTGTGTTATGGCTTACTCAAGTGCTGGCTCCCTCGAGGCAGCTGGGCTCACTCATGGTACTCTGGTAACTTTCCAGAGCTTCCTTTGCCCTGCAGCGGCTCTGTAGGTTTCCTCTATTCGGGATGGTGTGCTGTTGTGCTTTCGCGGTCCCCGAATCTCTGAGGTGCCTAGAGTCTTAGTACGCTTCTCAGCCGTGCAATCCTCCCATCCTGGACCAGCCCCAGACTCTCTCCCCTTCTGCACGGCGTCGCGGTCAGTGTCCGTCTACACGACAGACTCGTCACTGCGCTCGCAGTTCCTCCTGGAAGGGCTTGACTAACTGCAAAGTCCTTTGTTGGTTTTTATCTTACTCGGGCCAATCACTGTTCGTGAACCACTATTCTGGTGAAAGTGGTTACAATGTGTACTCTGTATTGCTCTGCCTTCCCTGCTCATCTCAGTACTAGGTTAGTATTGAAATGACAACTCACTAGTACTCTTCCTTGTCTCAGTACTAACGTGTATTAAGATGGTAACTCACTAGTACTCCTCGTCTCAGTACTCTCTATTTGACTTTCCTTAGCAAAGGATATAGGGAGTGAGGGTAAGTGTGATGAGAAATGAAGAGAGGAATGATTCTGGAAAGGGGCACCAGGAGGATGTGCTGTGTGGGAATACTGTGTTCTCCCGATCTGGTCGTCACAAGTCCCAAAGGGGGATTCCTCTCCCATGACATCCACCCACTGAGTACCACTCGCAGGGGGACTATCGGGTAGCGGTCTCATCACCCTGGCCTTATGGGAAGGGGCTCCCCCTTTGGAAGCAGTGACATCATGGAATTTGTCACATTATACTAAATATATTTAATTTTGGGAACCTTTTATCTCAATGTTAATGCAGAGGAATATCATCTTGTGATTCCACGCCAATGGAAATCTTTCTCCTTGTCCTAATAGACTCTTATTTGTGAAAGGAATGATCCCTTATAACTTCTGCTATAGATATATAAGCACTATATAAGATTGATCCAATTGTTTTCTTAGCTATTTCTACTTTGCTTTCTTCACAAAGATACTCAAGATTTGTTTTCCAACATTCCCACAGTTCGACTTTTCTTTTGTCATGTTATATTGTATTCATTGTTCTTCCTACAAAACCAAAAAAACGAAATAAAAAAAAATACAGATGATGACTAATGATGGCAAGTCTGAGAGATAAATCGAGATTACCAAATAAAATGAGTCTCATTGAATTTGAGACCGAGTTATCAAAGCTTGATCATTTGAGAAGTTATTAAAGTCATAATCAAGGGAATTGTACAATCGAACTGAAAAAAAAAGGTCCGACCGCACAAAAAGTCTGAAAAATGCTACCACCAAACGTTCGAACCTTTGGTGGTAGCATTGTAGGTAAGTATAAAAAGAAAAGACTGCGGGGGTGTCCCCTGCAACACCCCGCTCAATATACCTTACAGTATAGTGAGCGGGAGAAACCACTGCAGCTCCCGAAAAAAAAAGGGACCCTGTGATGCCAGTTCCCGATCACGGAAGTGAAAGGGAACCGGCGCTGCAGGGATACAGCGTGAAGAGAAGGTAAGTAGGGTTTCTTTATGTTGGGGGTGTGGGTGGGGGGTGTGTGTCATGGGTGTGGGTATGTAGGGGTTTTGAACCTGTGTTCGCATGGGAAATGTACAAACCCTTTGTGGTTCGTACATTTCACATGCAAAGTTTCTGGGCGCGGGAAAATCAGCCACGGTCGGATCACATAGATTCGTAATCAAGCCCACACAAAACAAGGCAGACATGTTTTGGAGAAGTTTGATGATAATTATCAGCTACTGTCAATTTTCAAAAACAAGAGCGGAATGATCAATACAGGAATAACAGGTTTTAAAAGATTTTTTAAAAAACTTCGCCTTTGCGTTACACAACTCAAAGTCCTGGCTCCGAACGTGAAATTAATCACGGTGGCGAGATCTTAAAACAAAAACCGAAAAAGAAAAAAAAGTCCATAATAAATGTGAAACAGAAGCAATCCAATTAAAAAAAACCAGGGAAGCAAAACTTACCGACACCACTGCTCTCCAGCGCACTCAAGGATTTTATCAACAAACAATTTAAAAGAAAGCTGGATCAGACAAACGAATTATCCGATGCGGAAATTTTGGAAGCAATTCAAGACCTTCCACCGGTAAACAAAGTAAGGAAACTAACGTCAGAGACACCAAATCAGGCTCAGATCCAATTAGCAATCCAAACTCAATTACTAGGATCAAAAGAGACCCTTAAGATTTTTGGCTCGGATAAAACATTACAAAAATCTGCAGTAGATATTAATAAAGAGGTGCAACGGATCAAGGACCCCAATAGCGAAACGGAAACTGCACCTCGACCGCTAAACGAAGAAGATCTCGCGGCATCTGGCAACCAAAATAACCTAGTGCCTACAGAAACTTCTCCGAAAGCAAATAATCAGAACATCAACAAAGAATCGGGGCCGCCGAATGAAAAACAACTGTCCTCAACACCGATTTATGGCCAAGTTTCCAGCAGGAATCCATCTCAGACAATACCAGAGCCTCGTCCCCCTGCAGCTCGCTTAAATTTTGACGACGGCCAGACCCAAACGGAAGTGCTTTCAGAAACTCTTGACTGGTTCATTCAACACTCTTCGCGGCCCCCATCTTCTCTAAAAAATCGCAGACTCAGCAAAATAAATAACATAGGAACCAAGGATTCTCCAGCCAAAAAAACTGATCTTCCTATAATCATGTCTGCAATCACAATAGCCTTAGCACCATTCGGAAAACTCTACGAATCGATCAACGATACACTGAAGGACAACTCAGTACTAACGGCAATGATGCATTCGAAACTGATCTTCGTAGAAGGCTATATTACAGCTTTAGATCAAAGGAACAAGGCCCAGAACGAACTGTGGGATTCGAAACTAAATAAACTAGAAGGTCTAATTCAGCATCTGAGCCAACCGTCGACAACAACCTCCGAAAAAGTCACGCAGACCGAAGTCCGTTCCAGCCCGCTCGCAGCAGCCCCGATATTTTCAAACAAAAAGGAACAACCGTCCCAGCATCCAGCGGCCGCTTCCTCACATCATAACAGAGCAGAAATTGCAGCACAGCAAGTAATATCAGATCCAAAAGACAAGCTCTTGTTAAAAATCACCACGGTCAGCGAATCTAACTCCAATGGATCACGGACTGTCTCGGCTTTGGATCCCCTGATGTCCTCACGAACCAAACAAAGAGACTTGAGGAAAGAAATTGTTAAGACGCCTTCCAGTTCTCAAAACCCTAACAAATCAGTTATTTGCTGCACTACGTCGCCAAAAACTACAGAGGAGTTCCTAGCACAAAGCTCTCTGATGGAGATAACTCAGCATTTGGTCACAATTGAAGAAAGCCAGACGCTACCAACAAGACCAATCGACCAGCCCTTAGTCACTCCGAAAAGCTCGAGCCAGACCCCAGTTGGGGTAAGTATTAATACTACAACCAAAATACAAGCAGACAAAATCGCCAAACCAAAAGCGTTCGTAACTGAACCGAAAGAGCAAAAGGATACATCTCTTAAGAGAGATCGATCTAACAGAAGAACACCTCCTGTGATCCACCCAAGGAAGGAACATACAAGCACCAGTGACCGGCGTCTAGAATTGACCCGTCTCTTCAAAATTGAACAAAAAGCACTAGTGACCATTATATGATCCTGAACAGAAATACAGTCCTTAAAATATTAAAAAAGGTGAAATTTCTGAAGAATCTAAAATCAGACGACTTTACCCTTATAGAGCCCTACCACAGAATGAATAAAGCAAAAGCCTTTCTCCACATCAAATCCCATGTGATGATCGAACTCCCACAAGAAACATATGGGGAGCTTGCCCACCTGGGTTTTAACTTCTATGAGATGACATCCTCAACCCGAAACGATCGGCAAAAAGAAAAAGACTCTCATTCCCCAAGAAGATGGTATAGATATAAATCCTGAATAGAAGATCTGTACGGAGCAACAAGAAGGGAAAGAAGTCCACGTTTAACTACTAATAAACCGCAAAAAACCAACAGTTCTACACCATATGGCTCCACTCCAAATGCTTGCTCAAGACACACCACAAAGAGAGGCGAGAAAACAGCCTACAGAGAGGACGACAAGACCAAACAAGATTACGAACATAAACAATTCTATTCAAAAAGCCATCGAAGTCGTATCCAAGATGAGAGATTGTCGGTACCTATTCGAAAAGCCACAGAGAAACATGCAGATCGGTCTCCAATGGCTCCCGAAAAAACTCCAAAGGAAAGCAAATGGTCCTGGTTCCGCTCTATCCTAACATCAGGAGACAAAAGATAGCAATCATCTGGGGGGACTTTGATGAAGAAGCACTCCCCCAACTCAGCAGACCCAATAGACGCGAGTGATACCATAAGTATAGCATCCTGGAACACCAGAGGGCATGTGCATCTCACTAGGCCTGACTCGCATGATCTTGGCCTACACGACATCATATGCCTTCAGGAAACATGGCTTCGGGAAAAACCTGATTTAGATGGCTATCACATCGAAATCTCCCCGGCATTTAAAGGTCCTCTGGGCCGCCCTTCTTCGGGCTTACTAACAGCGATTAAAACAGGATTGGGCATAACCATCACAGAAGTTATAACCTGTAGCTATGAAATTCTGGCAGTGATGACCACACGGAATTCTACATCTGTTCTTCACAACTCAAACACAGCAGAGCGAGTAGCTATCATAAACATATATTGGAATCCGAAAAAGATTTCTACAGTGAACATGTGCGATAAAGTGGCAAATATCATCGATGAGATCGCGATTAAATATAAATCGCCAAACATCCTGATTTGCGGAGACCTGAACGCTAACTGCCTACCATCCAGCGAACCAGAAGGTTTGGACTCGGCAAAATCATCTGCTTCAACTAGAGGTCTGGCGTGGAACAACATCATGAAATCCAGAAATCTGCTTAATGCGGCCTCTGTTACGCAGCAAAAATCGCTGATTCCGACTTGGGAACGCGGCGGGTCCTCCACTACCCTCGACTATATCTGTAACGCTCACCTGATTCTCGCAGAGGCGCCGGTCTTGACTGGGTGACTACCGTATCTTCAAAGGTGATGTGCAGCACCCGATTGGCTCTTTGGGCTGGACCTCTGTGCCCTGTATGCCTGACGTGCAGAGTAAGATGTCTTAGGTAAGTGAATGCCGAGCTCTCCATCTGCCTCGGGGCAGGGTGCTGTAGCCAGTTTCTTCACTGGATAGGTAGCGCAGGCCTCTTGACTTCAGAGGACTGCTGTCCGTCGTTTACTGCACGAACGGTAAGTTTCGAGTAACTCAAATGTCTTTAAAGTCTTTAATAATGATGTCTCTTGTTTTGCAGGGTTCCGGCGATGGCGGATGACGGGCTGAAGTGAGTTGAAGATGGAGCCCGTGTGATGAATAGAAGCGCCTGTAAGCACGTAAGTAAGCGCTTGTTGCCAGCTTCACAAAGCGCTCTAACTGTCTTTTTATTTTGCAGGTACAAGTTCGGAGCGGCTGCAGGGTGCCGGGATACCCACTGGGTTAGATGTGGAAAGGAGTAATGGCACGTGAGTATTAAAGTTCCCCAATGTCTTTAAACGCACCTTGTTTTGTCTTTCAGATGCGAGATGCAGCGCCGACGGCCTCCGGAGCGTGCGAAGAGTTGGTAAGCTTTTGTCTTTCAGATGCCGGAATGCAGTGTGAAGACCTCCGGAGCGCACAAAGAGTAGGTAAGCCTTTGCCTTTCAGATGCCGGAATGCTAACCTGTTCTTTCTTGTCTTTATAGGTGTTGCTGAAGACTGGATTCAGGATGGTAAGCCTTTTTCCTTAGGCCCAGGACCGGATGCAGAAGACACGATGAGCGTTCTGCTGCAGAGGGTGCAGAATAACGCAAAGCAAGATTCATCCACCGGGTGTGGTTTAAATAGCCTCCTGTAGTGCTTAGGTGTCTCCTTCCACAGCCACGCCTAAGTAAGAAAAGAGTTCCTGGTAAAAAAAGAGTTCCTGCCTTCCAGAAGAGTTCCAGTGTTCTGAATCTAGGGAGTGGCTCCAACCCCACCCAACAGGAAAAGTAGTTCCAAACAGAAGAGGATCAGAGGCTCAACTGGCAGGCAAGTAAGCAGCATGGTCTGCTGCAGGTAAGTCCACCCAAGCATTATGAGCCCGGCGCTTCCAGCGCTGGGACTGGGCATATTTATGAGCCTGGTGCCACTGGCGCCAGGACTGGGTCCAAAAGGTCCCAATTGGGACTGGTTGGCACTCGGAACCTGGGTTATGGATCTGCTTCCAAGGGAGTTGGGAAAACCCTGACCTTTTGGAAGCAGAGATCATGACAATATCTTTGCCTCTGAATCAGTCTTTTACAATTAACTGCCTTCGAAGTCATTAAAACAAAGTATAGTGACCACAATCTACTCAACGTTTTCTGCAAAAGCAATCGTCCTACACCTCAATATTATGACACCGCCATTGAGACGAATTCTCAAAACACCCGCTTACGTATGACTGATTCTGATGTCCAAAAAGTCGATGACCTTTTTTCCATCCAAATGTCTGATCCTACATCTAGAACGGACCTGGCAAGATCGAGCTACATTCCGCTTCTTCTTCCGTTTAAGAAACCGAGAAAAATCAGCACTCATCCTCCCACTCAGCACACCCACGAATACAATACAGTCTTAGTCACCAAACGTTGATCTATAAGAAAACTAAAGAGAGACGCAGTCACTAAGAATCAGCCAGCACTCTGGGAAAACCTTGCCATAGAAACAAGACACTATAAACAATGGCTGAGAAACTCCAGAGAGTTACTTTACCAATCTGACGCCGAGGCGATGTTGAAGGCTCTGATAAATAAAAAGCCCCGCGACTTCTGGTCGTTAATCAATAAACCGTACAAACTTCAAAACTCGCAGATGATAAACCCAGTTACAGAAGCTAAATGGACCGACCATTTTCGAAAACTGTTCGAGCCAGTCAAAGGAAACACCTACGAACCAGAACAACAAAAAGATTCAGCCTGGATCGACCAGATAGAAATCGACGAAATCAAATCAATCATTTTGAAATTGAAACCATCGAGAGCCCCGGGCCCTGACGGGCTCGCTAACTGCGACCTCAAACAAAATCCAGAGGAACGGGCGAACCTTATCTGCTCAATTTTTAAAATTTGCCGAGAAAGTAAAACCATTCCGGACTCATGGTCAAAAGCTTTGATCGTTCCGATTTTTAAAAAGGGAGCCAGAGACGATCCTTCGAATTACAGGCCAATAGCCTTGTTAGATGTCATTGGAAAAGTTTTTGCTACAATCCTACTGAATCATTTTCGCAAATGGGCAGCCACTGCTGGCTGTTCAGATTTTCTCCAAACTGGATTCCAAAAAAATGCAAGTACGAGTGCAAATATTCTGTGCTTGAACCTACTCAAAGACAGAGTTATGACTGGATCTTCACGGATTTACCTAGCGTTCGTTGACCTGTCGGCTGCTTTTGACAGAGTGAACAGGTCCAAACTATGGTCCAAACTCAAGTGTTGGAAATGTCCTGCGACCATTTTGGACCCAATAATCAAACTTCACTCCGAAACCAGTATAAAAGTACGCCTAAATAATCAAGGCCTAATGTCTAACTCTATCCCGACTTTTCGAGGAGTAAAACAGGGTTGTCCCCTGGCCCCTGCTCTGTTCATATCATTCCTAGGAGATTTCAAAGAGTCCCAATCTAAAATCAGATCCTTTCCTCCGAAAATAGGCAACACTGAGGTGCCTAGACTTCTATATGCGGATGATTTAATATTGCTTGATCAGACCCAGATCGGTTTGCAACGACAACTAGACAACCTTTCGACCTATACCACCGAAAACAACATGGAAATCAATAAATCGAAAACCAAGATAATGATTCTCCAAAAACAAGGCACCAAAAAAAAAAAAAGAAAGTGGCTCTTAATTGGCTCCTCTACGACACCAAAATAGAAGTGGTCGAGTCGTTCAAGTATCTCGGAATTCAACTCGACAGCACAAAGTGGGCCAGGAACCTGCAAAATGACCTATGGGCGAAGGCCAAGAATCTAGCTGCGCAACTGAGAGCTGTTGATCGGAAATACAGGAAATTCTCTCTGCAACCAGCTATCAACTTTTACAAGGCCAAGATTATCCCCTCGTTGACTTACGGCATGGACGCTACCCCGTCTATTCCTCAGGGGCTCTGGGTTAAACTCGAAGGTTTTATCTGGAGATCGGTGCTGGGTTTACCTAACTCTGTTGCTGTAGCCCCGATCCGATGGGAACTCGGTCTTGTCTCCCTAAAAGCGGTGGTGGACATCGCAACTCTATATCTGTACAGGAAAGTCATCCATCCGGAGAGCCTAGAAATCTATCGAATAATTGCCGAAGAGATCGAGAAGGGCAATAACCAAACGATGAATAAATGGGCTCAGGACCAAAATTTGAAATTGGAAGAAATCGCTTGTACTAAAGAAGAATTAAAGTACAATCCTGTTAGGATTAAAACCAAACTACAGTGTACAGATTGGATCCTGACAATCGAAAAAGCAACTGGTAATAAATTATTAGCCCATCTTCCTACGAACATCAACAAATTGAAAGAACCAATGGCATATTGCAAACGATATCCCAACAAAGCCTTAATGAGAACCTTCCTAAAAGCCCGCCTCAACGTTCTCCCGACGCAGGAAATTCTGGCGATCAGGACTGGATCCATGACAAATGCCTGTAGACTTTGCAAAAACGCTGAAGAAATAGAATCCATCAGACATCTCCTAATGCTCTGTCCTGCCCTGCACCAAGAAAGGATGGCCTTTTTCAGCTCCCTGACTGTTAACTCGTTTGCAAGCAAAGAAGGCATCTGGTGGAACCGCTTAATTACTGGGGACAAGACAAGATGGCATACGGCGTCAGCTAAACTGTTGAACTTAGCATTCCAAAAAATTACTCTGACCACTGCCATTTGACGCAGCATCTCTTTATGGGTGGAAGCTGAGTCCATGTTCCCCTGGTGATGCTTTTCACTCTCCTTCTCTCGAGCTCTTGTAAAAATCAGTAAATAAAAAAAAAAAAAAAAAAAAAGATTTTTTTATGTATTTGTATCTTCTTCTGGGAAATGGTCAAATATTTTCATGTGCATGGGTGTTCTGACTTGAGTGTCGTGTAGACCGATGAGACCTCCGTCCCCAAGTGACGCACAGGGTAACAAATAGAAACCCGCTGTGCGACCCTTGAGGCCACAGGTGAGAGATGTCTTCCCAGATCCACGGAGCTTCTGGAACACCGATGCTGCTGTCAAGAAGGAAGGAGATTAAGCACCAGGCAATCACAATACAGCAGGTAAACAAAAGAATCTAAAGTGTCTTACCTATCTGGTGTAAGGGAGACCCAGGTAACCTAGTAGGGAGGTTCGAGGCTTAACAAGATACAGCGGTCCCTGGAGTGGTAGAACCGCAGGTAAGCGTGGATACGGGTAGGCCACCTGTAAGATAGGGCTTGACTTGGGCGTAGGAGTACAGCAAGATACTCAGGGATGATCCAAAGACAAGTCGATGTGCAGTCCAAAAAATCCGGCAACAGGTAAACAGTTCCAAGCAAAGGTACAAAGGGGTGTCCAAGAGAGTCCAAGATAGAGTTCCGTGGTCGAGGTAGCAAGGAGCAAGTAGTAACGCCAAACAGGGTCCGAAGCCAGCTGAGAAGCAATGATCGTCCTGCCTCTCAGTTCTTTATACTGTGTGTCCCTGGGTCATGTGACGTCTCTGGGTCATGTGACGTCCACCAAGATCACGTGAGGAACGCCACACTGTATCACATGATCGACGTGATGACGTAACGCCGCCCCTTCTGCGATATATTCTCCAAGGCAGTTGCCAATGCAGGAAAGGGTGTAATCGAGCCCGTACACCAAAGGAGGTACGGTGTTTTCGGTTCTGTGGGTTCACCGAATCCCTTGAGCCTCGAAGCTGGGGTGGAGAAGTTGGGGGAATGTGAGCAGTGTTCTGATGTGGGGAGGCCTGATGTGCCGAGGATCGCCTAACATAGCCCCTCCCCAACGGCCCACGACCCCGTGGGCAAGATGGATGATCTAAATGAAAACGGGCTACCAAGCGAGGGGCGTTCAGGTCAGAGGCGGAAACCCACGAACGTTCCTCCGGGCCGTAACCCTTCCAATCCACCAGATACTGGATCCCACCCCTAAACCATCTGGAGCCCAAAATGGCCGACACCTCGAAAACATCAGGAGAGGTCAAGGACACCGGCGCAACAGGGGTACGAAGACGGACAGAGTCGGGACAAGGTTTGAGGAGGGAGACATGAAACACAGGATGGATGCGCCAAGAGCTGGGAAGCACTAGACGGAAAGCCACCGGATTCACAACCTTGGATATCACATAAGGACCGACAAAGCGAGGTAGCAACTTCCGACAACCCACTAGGCGAAGATGACGTGAAGACAACCAGACCCTGGAACCCACCACCAGAGGGGGAGCAGCCCGACGTTTGCCATCCACACGGGCCTTCATAGCAGCCTTAGCTTCAGTGAGATGAACCACTGTACTAGCGTGTAAGGCAGAAAGATCCCTAAGACATGTCGTGGCCGCAGGGTTCGCAGAACCAGAAGCATCAGGGACCGGCAAGACCTTGGGATGCTGGCCATAGAGGGCGTAAAAAGGAGAATAACCAGTGGCTGAATGAGCCGCATTATTATATGCGAACTCTGCAAGCCGTAAAGCGGCCAACCAAGAGGTCTGATGTTGCAATATAAGGCAACGAAGGTATTGTTCCATAGATTGATTCGTCCTTTCGGTCTGTCCATCGGTCTCAGGATGATAGGCCGAAGAATACCTGGTATCAATGCCCAATAGCTTCGTCAGGAATCTCCAAAACCGAGAGGTGAACTGTGACCCTCAATCAGTTATAATGACCGAAGGAAGGCCGAATAGCATAAACACATGTTCAAAAAACAACTCCGCTAATACAGGAGCCGAAGGGATACCTTTGCAAGGAACAAAACGGGCCATTTTAGTGAACGTGTCCACCACCACCCAGATGGAGTCAAAGCCCTTCGACTTGGGGAGATCAGTAACGAAATCCATCGTCAACGTATGCCAGGGCCTGGGAGGTACCGGAAGCGGAAGCAACAATCCAATCGGTCGACCCCTTTGATGTTTAGCCTGAACACATACTGCGCATGATCTAACATAACATTCTACATCGCGCCTCATAGAAGGCCACCAACACCAACGCTTGAGAAGATCTAGAGTGCGCTCTTGTCCGGGGTGAGCGTTAAAGGGAGCGTCATGAGACCACTCAAGGGCCAGATTACGTGTGTCAGGTGTGGGAAGGAACAGGCGTTCATGTACGAACGGCAGTCCATCAGAATACACTGGGTCCCATTCTCGCAACTGATCAGAATGATTACTAGTCCAGGATCGAACCGAGTCCACCAGTGACAATGAGGGAGTACATAGACAAATCACATGACTCTTTCCGAGAACAGTGTCAGGGAATGTAGGCAATTGGACCCCCCCCGGGGAACGTGACAAGGCATCCGCCTTCCCATGTGCCGTTCCAGGACGGTGCATAATACGGAAGTCAAAAGAGGAAAAGAAAAGATGCCATCGGACCTGTCTGCTATTTATGCATTTCAAAGAGGCCAAATCCTGTAGATTCCGATGATCGGAGTATACTGTGATGGGATGTTTAGCCCCCAGAAGATAATGACGCCAAACACGGAACGCGTCCATGACAGCCAAGAGTTCTTTCTCCGTAACGGTATAATGAGACTCGTTACTGGAAAACCTACGGGAGTGGTATGCCACTGGATGTAATTTGCCTGTATTAGGACATGATTGTGACAGTACCGCCCCGAGGGCAAAGGAAGAGGCATCTGCCTCGACTATGAACGGAAGATCAGGATTGGGATGTTGGAGTACCGGTGCGGTAGTAAAGGCGGTTTTCAAAGTATCAAAAGCCTCCTGCTGTTCTCTCTGCCACTGATATGGTACCCGAGGAGTAGTCAGGGCCGTGAGTGGGGCTACAATCGTAGAAAAGGAAGAAATGAAACGCCTATAAAAGTTGGCGAATCCTAAAAAGGCCTGCAAGGACTTGAGTGTTTGAGGTACTGGCCAATCTAAGACTGCTTTGACCTTAGACTCGTTCATGGATAACGCCCCAGGGGTGATGTGGAAACCCAAAAACTCAACAGAGGTCTTATGGAACTGACATTTCTCAGGTTTGGCAAATAAGGAATGTGTTCTTAAAACGGGTTAATACTTCTCGGACGTGTTTTACATGGTCATCAAGATCACGAGAGAAGATCAGGATGTCGTCCAAATACACAACCATGTACACATCCAGAATATCCCTGAAAATGTCATTCATGAATCGTTGGAACGTGGCCGGAGCGTTACATAAGCCAAAGGGCATGACAAGATATTCGTACAAGCCGTAACGAGTACAGAAAGCAGTTTTCCACTCGTCTCCCTCGCGAACGCGTACTAAATTGTATGCGCCGCGTAGATCGAGTTTGGTAAAAATGGAAGCATGTGTTAAATGATCTAAGAGTGGAGTAATTAACGGGATGGGATATCTATCCTTCTTGGTGATAGCGTTAAGACGCCGATAATCCACACAAGGACGTAGATCCCCCTCCTTCTTGAGTACAAAGAAGATAGGACTAGCCGCTGGTGAAGTGGAGGGGCGGATGTGTCCTAAACGCAGGGCGTTCTGTACATATTCTTTTAACACCAGTTCCTCCGAAGGAGACAAAGAGTAGATCCTGCCCGAAGGAACAGTGGAATCGGGAAGTAATTCGATTGGGCAGTCATATGTTCTATGTGGAGGAAGTACCTCAGACGAGCCTCGATCGAAAACTGATTCGAAAGCCCGATATTCTGGCGGAATCCCAGACATCAACCCCCCAACAGTATGGGACTGTATGACTTCTGAATCATCAGCGGTCAGTGTGAGTTGTGCTAAGGCTCCCAAGAACCGAGAGGGCGTGTCAGGGACTTGATGGACCGGGAGACAATAATTCTGACATATCTCGGACTCAAAGAGTACAGTGCCTGCTTGCCAATTGATCAGGGGATTATGTTCACGTAACCAGGCAATCCCTAGTATGATACCGAATTGAGGTGCGGTGATCAGATCAAAACTTAAGGTTTCTGTGTGTATGTCTTGGATGTTCAACAAGAGGGGTGCAGTTTGTTGTCTAACAGGACCAGAAACCAATGCGGAGCCGTCTACGGCTTGGACATGTTCCGGTCGTGTTTTTACCACTAAAGGTAGATTGAGGGTATGGGCCAAATCAATATCTATGTAATTACCAGTGGCACCGAAATCAATAATGATATTGACTGCATGAAGAAGGCCAGTAGAGGGACATAGAGTAGCCTTTACGGAGATGGGTTGAACACGAGCAAAGGCAAGAGGGATACCCGGAGAAGATGAAGGGACACTCGACCTGTTCTCCGGTTCTAAGGTCGAGCCACCCGAAAAACCTGACTCTTCTTGGGACGTCGAGGACACTCTTTCACGAAATGTCCAATGGTGCCACAATAAAAGCATGCATTATCTACCCTTCTACGTTCCCTCTCAGATGTTGTAATAGGACTGCGTAATCCTCCCACTTGCATAGGTTCTTCAGTACTGGAAGCGGGAGTACTAACAAGAGTAGGAGAGGAAGAGGCCCCCAATTCAGCTCTACGCTCCGATCGTCGTGCATCTACCTGCAGGACGAGATCAACCAATTCCTGATACTGAGTAGGCATAGAAGGGATCACTGCTAGAGCGTCTTTCATGGTGTTACTTAACCCCCTATAAAAGACCACCGCCCGCTTGTTTTCTGGCCATGACGTTTCCGCAACTAGCTGATTGAACCGGGTGATGTAATCTATCAGAGTCCTTTTGCCCTGCGTCAATTCCAACAACTCCAGATCCCTAGACTGTGCCTTGTGTCGGGTATCGAATACTCGGGACATTTCTAGGATCAACAAATCAAAGTCATAAAGAACTGGACTATTGTTCTCTAACAGGGGATTAGCCCAAGCGGCAGCTGTTCCAGCTAAATGGGAAAGGGCGAAGGCGGCCTTAGCAGTGGACGTGGGAAAAGCCAAAGGCCTGCATAAGAAATGTAACTTGCACTGGTTAACAAAGGTTCTGAATCTCTTGGGATCGCCCTGGTAGCGTTCAGGAGCAGCCAGGGGGGAAGGAGTTGGGAGGATTATTGGAGTCGGGACTGTAGAAGTAGCCAAGGGAGGGGGTGTAGTGGAGGAGCTGCCATCTCCAAACTCAGGGTCTGCAGGAAGGGAGTGTTGAACGCTCTGTATGGTGTCCAACCTTTGATGGATCACCGTGTTCGCAGCGGCCATATCTGCCCTTAATATTGTAATTGCCTGAACTAAAGCAGTTATGGGTTCGTCCGTGGATCCCTGCATCGTCTAACACGACTATACGGCTTCTCAGTCTGTTCTGACTTGAGTGTCGTGTAGACCGATGAGACCTCCGTCCCCAAGTGACGCACAGGGTAACAAATAGAAACCCGCTGTGCGACCCTTGAGGCCACAGGTGAGAGATGTCTTCCCAGATCCACGGAGCTTCTGGAACACCGATGCTGCTGTCAAGAAGGAAGGAGATTAAGCACCAGGTAATCACAATACAGCAGGTAAACAAAAGAATCTAAAGTGTCTTACCTATCTGGTGTAAGGGAGACCCAGGTAACCTAGTAGGGAGGTTCGAGGCTCAACAAGATACAGCGGTCCCTGGAGTGGTAGAACCGCAGGTAAGCGTGGATACGGGTAGGCCACCTGTAAGATAGGGCTTGACTTGGGCGTAGGAGTACAGCAAGATACTCAGGGATGATCCAAAGACAAGTCGATGTGCAGTCCAAAAAATCCGGCAACAGGTAAACAGTTCCAAGCAAAGGTACAAAGGGGTGTCCAAGAGAGTCCAAGATAGAGTTCCGTGGTCGAGGTAGCAAGGAGCAAGTAGTAACGCCAAACAGGGTCCGAAGCCAGCTGAGAAGCAATGATCGTCCTGCCTCTCAGTTCTTTATACTGTGTGTCCCTGGGTCATGTGACGTCTCTGGGTCATGTGACGTCCACCAAGATCACGTGAGGAACGCCACACTGTATCACATGATCGACGTGATGACGTAACGCCGCCCCTTCTGCGATATATTCTCCAAGGCAGTTGCCAATGCAGGAAAGGGTATAATCGAGCCCGTACACCAAAGGAGGTACGGTGTTTTCGGTTCTGTGGGTTCACCGAATCCCTTGAGCCTCGAAGCTGGGGTGGAGAAGTTGGGGGAATGTGAGCAGTGTTCTGATGTGGGGAGGCCTGATGTGCCGAGGATCGCCTAACAATGGGTCAAATATTTTCATGTGCATTGGTGATATTTTAAGTGGCAAATGTTACTTTTTGTACACTGTAAAACGCTTTACTGGAAAGAAAACACAGCCATTTCCACCTACAAAAACAGCTGCCTGAAAAAGTAAGGTGATAATTGTGCTTTAAAAACAGCTCTTGGTGTAAGAACTCGTAAGTAACGTGTATCTTCAGCCATTTGATTTCCAATCAATACAGCATCCCAGTGTTTGCTGAAAACGCTTGTGCCCCTCTGGCACCCATCTCTTGGGGCGTACCACAAAGGTCATGTGGTTCGCTGACCATACACAATATCTCTGCAAAGCCTCCATTTAACTTAATAGACTCCATCAGCACAGTCTACACCAACTATGTTGATGATACTCAAATTTTACTTCCCCTCTCTGGCAAATACCTTGAGGACTCCTCACCTTAAATGCTGCTTACTTGATGATCCAGGCGTGGCCTTAATGAAGAAAAGACCATGATCCTCCTGGTAAGCCCTTCGGCAGTGATCGAGAAGCTTGATGCCCAATATTCAACATTGACGGCAATCCGATTCTGGTCTCTTCCTCATTAAAAATTCAAGAGTATACCTGGATGCCACTCTTTCGCTCGTCATGTGAATTCCATTGCCTCCTCGGCCGCAGACACCAGCAAACTGATCAATGCATCCAGACCCTTCCTATCCCGTCTTACAATTGCCCAAGCTATTATCGGATCCAGGCTTGACAATTGTAACACACTCTTTGCAGGCACATCAGAGCACAACATCCGTAAAACATGAAATGCAGGTTATCCAGAACAATGCACGCAGAGCAGCTCTCAACATTCCCAAATGTGAGCATATCACCCCTTGCAAGAAAAAAGGCCCACTGGTTCCCCCCATTCGCAAACAGATACAATTCAAAACCTTGTAAATAAACACAGATGTCTATCGAATGTGGCACCCACTAACCTGTCTCAGAAAATCACAAAAGCTAAATCGTGCAGACCTAAAAGAGCTGCATATTCCCACTGACTCGTCCAACCCAAATTCAAATGGACAATCGCCGCCAAACAATGGAACTTACTCCCACCAGCCTTGCGAGCCGAGCAATCATAATGGACATTCCATAGATCTTTGAAGACTTGGCTGTTTGCTTAAACACCGATCTGAAAACTCCTGACCCTTCGACTGTATGTAATTCCTGATTATTAACTGTCTGCATTTTTTGAAAGTAACGGGTTCATGTAACAGTGCCTGGATGCACCTGGGTTTAGTGCGCTTTATAAATGGGAAAATAAATATGAGTCCCAGATACCGGTATTCTGTTTCTGTGGGACCTCTGTCCCGGTTTCACCTAATGTCTAATTGAACAGACCTGGTGTACTCTCCTTCCAGGTACTGTTCCACATAGGTTTATTCACAAAGTTCTTATCAAACTGTATAACTCTTACGTTAACCCTTTTCATTTCCTGGGATGTATTAATGTGACTTTGTAATTTACTTACCTCCCTTTAGGCCCCAGTAATCGGCCAAACCCCTTCCCTACCTTTGGGAAGTGTTTGTGCGGTCTCCCGTCTGTCCTAGACACGGAGCGGGGCTTCTGTGTTGCTGCAGTGTTCGGTGTTCTGTCCCTTTGCGGGTCTGCAACATTAGGCTCTTCCTCGCGTCCTCTGTTGCGCGCGTTCTCGCATCGCTTTCACCGGTCGGATTTAGCTTTTCTCTGCCAATAGCCAGGTCCCTCTTGCACGAACCTCCTGGAGAGACTCTGTCCTCCTTGAAAGCGTTGCTGCCTCTGTCCTTCGGGTCCCTCGCCACGGACCCAGGGTCTGGTTCCTTGTTCCTCCAGGGCTGGCTTGATGCTGTATACAATCCTTTCTTGCTTTTTATCCTTGAGACTGGTTCTAGTAAGCTGTACTGTGAATCTTAGTTCTGTGGTGGGCTTTTGCCTCCTTGCCTGATCTTCTTTGTGTCAGTGACTACTTGTATTCTATCTGGGTAAGCCTCACTCTTCCTCATCCCAGTAATATTAATGAAGTCCTCTACTGAAATACATAGAGGTATGGGGGACCAAAGAGGGCCGAGTGGGGTGCAAGGACAATGGGGATGATAATGGAGGGGTTGAATACCATGTTCTCCCAAGGATATAGTCACTGGTCCCATGGAGGGTTTCCCTCCCCATGAGAACCACCCGCTGAACCACCCCCAGCGGGACTATCGATGAGCGGCCTCATGCGAAGGGGCTTCCCCATGGAAGAAGTGACAGTACCCTGGAATGCGTTACCTTAGTCAGGTGTATGAAGTGTCGGGCGGCTCAATCAGTGGCTTGAATTCTCAAAACTGTCTCAAATGCTTCAGCTGCAATGTTGAGCAATAACAGTTCCAGAGGAAAAGCCTATGTTGAGCGTTTGGGCTCCATAGAGAGAACCCCAAGGAGCTGGGGCACTCTTAGCGGAGGTTGGGAACTAGGGATTGCGGGAAGCATGGTCAATTACTTACAGGTACACTATCACCACTCTGAATAACTCAGCATCCTGGTCAAAGGGACCCTAGTGCTGGAAAAGCTTAAAGGCTCTTCAAGCAGTGTCCCTTCTGTGCCTGAGGTACATTGATGAAAAGTCCTCTCTTCTCGTTGGACAACAGCCCCAAATCCGCTCCTCTTCCACAAATGCCTGCTTGTATGCGTTTGGTACCACTTTCTATCACTCCATTCCTCCAAAACCAAATGCTTGCCAGTCCTCTTTCTATCCCTATAGGCAACCACATACCACAGAAACCCCAGCGGACCACCCACAAGACTCTAACCCATCAGAACCTCTAGAACCAGTTTTCCAGTCAGCAGAGCTTCCTGCAGAGCATAGGGCAAACCGCCAAGCCAAAGGAAAAAGGATCTGCACATCTGTGTGGGACCTGGTGCACAGCAAAGCATTTGCAGCACACACCATGCTCTGGCAGCTTTGGCGGAGCCCCCTCGAAGAGACTTACATCACAGTGCCCACCGAAACAGGCACTGGGCAACTCGGGCCGCCATTGTTGGAACAAGGCAGCCCTGCATGGAAGAAGGGGGAGGGCTTAACAGCCTTTATAAATGTTGACCATGCCAACAACTCACGGGTGGGGAAGACAGATCCAGATTGGTTCAGGCCAGAGGTCCAATTGGAACACTTGTGTATAGGCGCGTTATAAATGCCATATCATATCATATCAGTAGGAGGGAGATGACAAGAGGGTCCGAAAATAGGAAGCAGTGGGTGGTCAAAGGAGGAGAAGGAGGAGGAGGTGGCAGACGAAGAGACCAGCAGGAGGAAGGACATGGACTAAAGTGTTGAGGAATTTAGAAGAAAAAGGTGAGTATTGGTTGATAAAGGCAAGTGGTATTGTGTGGTGAATGTGCATGCAAGGTGGGTGAGCGTTAGAAGGAGGGTGGAGAATGACGCACAGTGATTTGAGAAAGTGAAAGCAGAATGACTGAGATGATGGTGGGTGAATGGTAAGAGTAGTAGTAAGAGGGGGGAGTAGTAGTGCAGCGAGGGAGGAGGAGAGAAAAATCGAAGGGTGGACGTAGTTGGTAGAAGGAGAGAGAGACACACATTGGGAAGAATGAGCAGGAATACATTGGACAATAAGGGAGAGAGGGTGGGAGGAGTCAGAGGGAAGAGAGTAGCCAGAAGAGAATAAGAGTAGGGAGACACAGCAATCCCACTGGGGGTTGAATGTCTGCCAGACCCCATCCCTACAGACACCTTAGAACTAACCTGAACATCAGAGTATGTTTGCCTAGAAAGTCCCTGAGGGAGTTTAGACGGATAAGGCAATAGCCTTTAGGCCCTCACTACCAGCTAGGTAGTATTTAAGTAGTAGGGGCAAATAAGTGGCATCTTCTAACGAGGGAACTAGGGACTCCTGGGTTGGGGTGGGAACTGCTTATTTCTGATGAGAGCTCCAGGAAAGGCCGCTAGCGCGCTGACAAAGATTTCAATAAATACCATTGAACCCGATCTGAGAGTCGGCCTGTTCTTAAGGCCATCTGTGACCTTGGACAAAACAGGTTGGATGAGGATGAATGCCTACACATGTAGTATCTTTTTTTTAGTTAAAATAAAGGTTTAAGTGCAGTAAAGTAGCAATATGGGTTGCATAAAAACAGTGAAAGGCTCCATCTAATGGACCTCCTCTGCTGGTCAGGAAGCCCTTATCGAACAGTTGCAAGGGAATAGCTTAAAGATCACTTTTTGGCTCAAAATTTACAGTCTCATGGATATGCCATACAATACGCATCTTGGCTTTTCAGTCCTGAGAATATAGTGCCCGACCTACTTTTTTTACCGCTACTACCAGTAAATATTTCCTCCCCCCCTTGCTTATGGTATTAACTTGAACAATCTCCTAGCATCAAATATTGCTTCCATGCCTTGCTCAGGGATTTTTTCAGACAGTGATGTTCTCACCCACCAGCTATAGGTCATCCTCCTAGAGGGGCATGGCCAGCACGCATGCTGTAAGGACAGGCTCCCGCGGAACTCCGTTCGGAGATCCTTGCAAATCGAGCTAATATCGGTATAAATGGTCTGCAAACTTAAAAAAAACCGAATAACATCGAAGGGGAACTGATTACCGACACTCGACCTGGGGCGAACCGGGGCAGGGAAGGCTGAAAACGCGAAGCTGGACGCTGAGCCCCTGGCACCCACAAGATGGCGGCTCCCACCGCGGAATAAGAACGAAGCTACGGAGGCCTAAATTACCTTGCGGAGCGCGCCAACAAAGGTCTGTCTCCCACACCGAAGCCGACGGGATGGGCCACTCGTTCCCCAGCTGCGGAGAAACCACAGGGACTGAAATTCAAGCCCAGCGATACCAGCGCCAAAGGCACTCCGGGGAGCCGTCGCCGCGGGAGGAACGAGGGCCGGAGAGATGCACTCGTGGTGCAGCGGAGCTGATGGAAGATCGTAGAAACACTGGGCGCAGTGTGCCAGCATACAACACAGTAAGTGAGGCGGAAAGAACCGGGGACCCCCCCACCACCCAGAATTGGGGCATGGGTACGGATGCGCGACGGACCCCACCCCACACGGCCAACCAATAAGCAAGGGCGGCCAACTCGACCCACGGACCCTCCGCCCAAAGACACGAAAACCATAACGCAAACCAAGAGCCGCAGGGAAGGCCTGCACAGCTTGCGGAACTGGACCAGGCATAAGAGACTGTGGGACCGGACACCGGGGAGGTCTCACCCCAAAAATAAACCGTAATTGGTTACGATGGATTCCTTCACGACAGTCAGACCCCAAAGACAATCACAACAAGACCGGGAGACCTCGGAAGAGCCGCCTCAACAAGAAGAGGACCTCAAACACACGCAAGTCCTGCAGGCAATAGCGGCCCTCCGCACATCAGTCGAAGGGAAGATGGAGGAGGTGAAATCGGACATACAGCTAATGCGTCAGGACGCCCGAAACCTAACTGAAAGGGTCACAGCGATAGAAACTACTCTGCACGACGATGTGGAGAGTACCCAAGATCTAAAGATAAAAGTCCAAGACTTGGAACAAAAAGTGGCAAGGCTGGAGGCGCACTCCGAGGATGCCGAGGGTCTAGCCGGCCGAAACAACATTCGTATACTGGGGGTTCCAGAGGACTTGGAAGGCCCAGACCCGACAGAATTTATCGAAACATTGCTACAACAGGAAATTGGTCCAGGAAACCTCACCCAGGGGTTCTCCATTGAAAGAGCCCACAGATCTCTCCAGAAACGCCCCCCACCCGGCTCACACCCACACCCAATCATTGCCAAAATTTTAAACTTTCGCGACCGGGAAACTATATTGCGGTACTCCAGAGAAGGTGGAGAGATCAAGAGGAAATACTCGACAATAGTCATGTACCCAGATTATACCCCACAGTGCAATGAGCAAGGAACTCCTTCATCCCAATAAAAGCACAATTACGAAAGCTCAACCTAAAATACATGTTGCTCTACCTGTCGTGCCTCAAAATTCTGTACAAAGGAAGAGCGATATTTCTGGAGACCCCAGCCGCAGCAAACATGTGGCTCGAACATAATAACCTGGCTGATGGCAAGGAGGAACCACCACGGTCAGACTTGGGCTGACTACGCACCCGCCATGGCAAGAAGAGCAAAGCGATTCCCCCACACAAACACAAATGGCAGACAATTATACTACAATTGAGTCCTACTGTGATGTAAGCCAGATTGGATAGGAGCTGGAAGGACCACGCGAAATAAAAGAAAGGCGACCCACCCCACCGGAATCTGTGCAGGCAATCCGCCTACACACTTCCTGATCCGGAAGGCCAGGAGTGGCCTGGAAGGCTCGGGACCCCCTGAGCGCTGCAAGTTGAAAGCAACTGCTAGGGGCAGTTCGTGTTGTTTTTTGTTCGTTTTCCCCATTCACACAATGGGAGTTACTCAAGTTAAAAAGTCTCCAACAGGTGTAACAGGTGGTGCCGGGGAGGACGGGCACGGAGGGAAGAAGCCAAAAAAGGGGTGAGCGAACGGAAGAGGTTGCCGGTTGCTGGACTGAAGCAGCGGAAACCCTATTAACCCACCATGGCAACTAAAATAAAAATAATGACTTGGAACGTGAGGGGCCTGGGAACTTACCCACGCCGGAACAGAATCAAGTCCTACTTGAACAGAAAGGGAGTGCAAATAGCACTGTTGCAGGAGACACATTGCACGGCGGACTCTCTGGCCAAATTAGGTGAGCATTGGGGAGGACAAGGAATTGGAACCACCTACTCCAAATATGCCAGAAGAGTATACACCTGGATTCACCCCCAACTCCCATTCCATTTTATTAAGTCCGAGATAGATCCGAAATGCAGGTTTGCGATACTGTGGGGCCGACTAGAACAGAAGAGGTATGTATAGTGAACTCCTATCTTCCCAACACTAATATTCCGGCACATTTGAACTCAATGTATCCCAAAATTGTCCCATACAGGCACAGCATCTTTTTTTGGGCAGGGGTCTTCAACTGTGTACGAGATCCCAACCTTGATAGGTCCCAGTCCCACCGAAAGGTCCCTCAGCAGCCACGGTTGCCCTATCCCTATTAATAGATGGACTAGATCTTGCTGACAACTGGAGGGAGCAGCACCCCAACGCCCGAGGATACTCTTACTTCTCCCCACATGACCTTCATACGAGGTTAGATTACGTTTTCATTAGCAAACAACACCTATCACAAATAGACAGTGCACAACACCTAGGGAGAACATCTCAGACCACTCACCACTTCTAGTAGAATGGAACCACGCTGGTCCTAGACCCCCTATCCCTATGTGGAGAATGCCGATTGATGCCCTGGGTGATCTGACATTCAGGGAGGAGCTGCACGACTTTATGGAGGTAAATACCGAAGTGTCGACCACTTGAGCACGATGTGGGACACCCTAAAAGTAGTGATAAGGGGGGAAACTATAACAAAAGCGGGAGGTATTAGAAAACAGCTGCAAGGCGAACTAGACCAGTGGGAGCAAGAGATTGAGCAATTTGAGGCCACCCCTGTGAACACTCACCAGAGAGAGGACACCCTCAAAGCACTTAAGAGTTAAATGCACATCGGCATGGGACAGACTAGCTAAATTTGACTACACCACCAAGACTAACCGAGCACATACAGAAGCCGACAGGCCGAGTAGAATGCTGGCCTGGCTGTGCAAGAAAGAACACCCCAAGCACACAATCACCAAGATACAGGATGCAGAGGGCAATGAATTCCAAACACAACAAGGCATAAATGACACCTTCAAGCGTTTTTATGAACACCTGTACTCTCATAAGGACCAAGTTCCCCCGAGAACAAATCACAGATACATTGGAGGAAATAGGACTCCCCAGACTAACCCCTAAACAGACTGAGGCCCTAGATGCAGACATCACGACCGAAGATATAACAGAGGCAATTAAATCGCTGGCCAACTGCAAGACCCCTGGGGCCGATGGGCTACCCGCTGAGTTTTATAAAGCGTACGAGACCTCCCTAACACCTTTATTACATGAGGTTTTTCAAGAAGCATATGAGAGAGGGATATTGCCTGACAGCATGAGAGAGACCCTTTTGATACCGATCATTAAACCTAACAAACCTGCCGACGAATGCGGCTCTTACCGCCCAATAGCCATGCTCAATTATGATGTGAAAATACTGACAACGATATTAGTGAAGAGGTTGGCTAGAATCATAGGGGAGATCGTGCACATGGATCAGTGCAGCTTCATACCGAGCCAGAACACGACCATAAACTTACGCAGATTACAACAGGTTATAAACCAAACTGAGGCTAGCGCGGAGGCATGTGCACTGCTATCCCTTGATGCCATTAAGGCGTTCGATTCTATATATTGGGAATGGCTCGTAGTGGTTCTAGAAGGTTTCGGATTTGGCCCGGGGTTCATTAGGTGGATCAAGATACTTTACACAAAACCCAGGGCTAGGGTAAAAACCGGAAAGTATGTATCCGAGGTCTGGGACATATGCAGGGGCACTAGGCAGGGATGTCCACTGTCCCCCATGCTTTATGTGCTAGGACTGGAACCTATAGCCATCTATTTTCGGAAACAATTCTTCGATGCTGGGATACGCCTGGGGGGAGTGGATCACATCATCTCACTTTATGCAGACGACGTGCTGCTATATGTTACGGACCCACACAATAACGTGCCCACAATGCTAGACGTCTTAGACAACTTTGTGAAGGTCTCAGGCATACAATTTAGCAGGGCAAAGTCCTGCCTCTTCCCTCTAGCTGGCCTCAAGAGCAAGAATATTGTAGAACTTCCTTCTGTGGGGATACAGTGGGAGGTCACCTCGTTTAAATACCTGGGAATACACATAATGCACACCCCCGCACTGATGCACGAACACAACACGAAATCAGCAATCCCCGTCTTAAGAAAATCCATGAACTTCTGGGCAAAACTTCTCCTGTCTATGATGGGCAGAGCCTCAATACTGAAAATGAATGTCCTCCCTAGATTTCTGTACAGGTTCCAAAATGTACATTACTACATCAATGCTTCCTTTTTTCGCCTGCTAGAAGTGATACTCCGTGATTTCATATGAGGGAAAGGAAGACGCAAGATAGCACTCACCACCTTGGTCCTACCGCATAGCCAGGGGGGAATTGAACTCCCAAACTTCTATATTATTTGGCAGTGCAACTCAGTTTTGTGACCAAGTGGCTAGCAGACGACACCACATCTGAGACGCCCGTGCTACAACCCTTGGTCTCCCCGATCCATCTGAAGGAACTTATTTGGGCCCCCACCCACCTGATGCGAAATGCCCCCTTCTTGGCTGCCCTAGGGCGAAAAGTATGGCACAGAGCAGAGGCACTCGCCCACGCAAAGCATCACTACTCCCCAGACATACCAATGATCTCGGACCAATGCAGATCCGACATGGACCTGCAACACCTCAGACGCTGGGAAGAAAAACGGATATATATGTGGGGAGACCTATACGACGAGGGCACCTTTAAGGAATTTGAAACACTACAGGAGGAAGCTGGAATCCATACGGGCCAGTTTCTGTGGTATCAAAGGATATGGACTACAGCACGAAACAAGTGGACAACATGGCCGGAGGAACCGGAATCAAACCCTCTGATCACACTATTGTACAGCTTGGGAGAGGGATGGAGACCAGTGTCCCAGATCTATGGCCACTTGAGTGACACCCCCAACCCACAAAGTGCTGATCTGAAAAGAAGATGGGAAACGGACATGGGCTGGGAAATGGCTGATGGAGAATGGGAGAGGGCTCTAGCGTACCCTAAGGCAGTCTCCAGAAACCACAGATTTAGACAAATACAACTGAACCTGTTATACCGAACATATTTAACCCCATCCAGGCTGGCGAAATTCAATAAATCACCACACTCTGTCTGCACCTGGTGCGGAGAGAATAATGCGGACTTGATTCATATGTTCTGGTCGTGCAACAAAACACAGTCCCTGTGGGCCACCGTACAGCTGACAAGCGAAAAAGCAGGGTTGACCAGGTACAAGTGGACCCTGGATGAATGCCTTCTGGGAACGTACAAGGCCTGCCAAACTTAAACACCTTGCCAAATTAATGGACATCATGTGCATACTGGCAAGAAGGACAATTGCAATGTCCTGGAAAAAACCCGCAGGACCCCAACAAAAGGTATGGCACAGAGAATCGGAACGTTGGGTACAAGCTGAAACAAAGGCATGGGAAGACAGTGTTGCCAGGTCCACGGACGCCTCGAGCATGACCCTAACGGCCTGGAAAGAACTCACATGATCCTTGTTTCACCCCTCGGATGACAAGCCCCCATGAACAAGAACAAACCTATGGAAAACGGATTCACAACCAACATCATAGGACCCCAAGAGCAACTAGCCACAACTTCACTGGGTCCTTACAAGCTCAGGTCCCCTCTCCCCTCCCCCCGGCTTGCCCAACCCCCGCTGAACAGACAGACTGTCCTGCCATGATGAAAGGAGTTAAAGTTGAATTGTTAAATGTTAATGTTTTATTACGAAATGCTTATTATTCTCTAACTATGGACATATTTTATGTCATGCAAATGTTAAAATGATAAATGCCAATAAATAAATGTAAAAATAAATAGGTCACCCTCCTAGGTTATACACATCTGCCTTCAAAAAGCTCTTGGTTTTCCTTCTTGGTTCCTGGTAGGTCTAAGATATAGCCCTCACTAGGCTGGTAGCTCTTTTCCTTCCTTTAGTGTTTTTTTCTGCCAGTCCCTGAGATATAGTCCTCAGAATGCTTCCAGCCTCTGCTTCTTCTCTGCTCTGCTGCTGGCCACCTCCTGCTGCTTCTGTAACCAGCCCAGATTTCCTCTTTGCAGAAGGCTGGGAATTTTCATATTACGCTTGATTGGTGTAATTATCTGGTCTGAGAATGTTTCTAAATGTTGCCCGTCATTTCCCACGTTCGCCAGTTTTGTGATTGGTTACAGCCAGATTTATCTTTAGCTTGCCCTGTAGCATTGATGGTTGTATGTTGTTTCAAAAGGCATATTTTTCTAATATTCGCAATGCAAAAGATTTCACAAAATGCACCGAACTCTGGTTTAGCTGCTCTACCTTTGCGCTGGTGTGCTGCCTTCTTCCCATATTCTCTCTTCTGCCTCCTACCCACGCATAAACCCCTCCAGCATGCAACACCCCCCATCTGGTAACTCTCCTCTTGCCCTCTCTCCCGTGGGCCCACCTACCTCAGTTGGTACCCCAATAAGCTCCCCCAGCCTTGTTTGCCTTACCGGTTTCTGGCATAGGTCCGGTTGTGCCAGTACTTCAGTCATCACCAGCCCTTCTCCCGTTCTTGTTTCAACTGTTTATGTTCTTCAGGAGTGGTTCCCACCATTCTACCTGTCTCGCCACACTTCCTGCTCACCATCATCCTCACTGAGGGCCTGAGCCTGGTCCATGCCAGCGTTACACCATATAAGCGTCCGGGCACATCAACAACAAAGGCATGACTCCTTCGGTCACATAATTGTCGCTGTTGCAAAGGAAGAACAGCCACCATTCTAATACGTACCCAAAACCAAATTTGAAGTTCTGAGCCTGGACCATTGGTTCCCCCTAATGGGCTACTTATATTTAGCTTGTTCTATCTTCCCTTCCCCACTTGTAATTCCTATGATAATTTTTTTCCTGCAGTTGACAAAGGTTTAGGAAAGCACAAACTGCCATTTGAGGTCAGTCAGAAGTGTGAGGACGGCAATGTGGTGGCAGATGAAGCCAAAATCATGCCCGTGGCCCCTGGGTCTGCTGGTTGTGGATGTCAGTCTGGTAGGCGTCACAGTGGGATAGAACAAGAGGCACTATGCTGCCTCACGTATATTCACTGAGGGATCAATAATGGTACCACTGGGATACCTTTTTTAACTGTTCAGTGCTTTACCTCCGACTAGATCACTGGAAAATGGCCTTGGGGAGCTGCTACTACTCACAAGAAGAAGGCTTTAAAGCGGGACATTTTGGAGTATGTTGCGACTAGCGAACGTGTGGAATTACCTGTCTCTATGGGCTCAGTTCTATGTTTAGTATAGGGCTGTTATAGTATTTGCGCCCAATTTCACATGGTATTATAGTTTGGGCAGTGAAGAGGTACTCTTGGGAATTGACCATTTGCCTCCTCCAAGTACCTCTTCACTAAGCTTGTTGGAACCTCTGGTCCCCAGAGTGTGCATGTTACAATAGGAGGCACAAGTAATGTGAATTTGTAACAGAGGTTCCCACTCCATTTATAAGGTAACACTGGTAGGGGATTGGTGCCAAATGTCCACCTTTTACAGCAATTAACCTGGTACTTGGGTGGTATTCCCAGAAATGTTCTTGGTAAAAAGGATGCCTTGGGAAATGACTCCCTTCCCCTTGCTTCTGGTTCCAACAAACATTTGCAGCAGTCAATCTTCAGAACCAGGAGAATTACTCCCTTCTTCTGGTATTGCTTCACAAACTTCATTACAGTTTACACCAGAGCCAGGGGGAATAATTCCCTCCCCTGGCGCCTCTTGTTCCAAAATGGCTTTCAGTTTCTTCAACTTCCAGAACCTTGAGATTGACTCCCTTCTCCTGGTATTGGTTCAACCAGTCTAATATAGTTCGCAACAAAGTCAGGGGGAATGACGCCCTTCTCCTGGTATTGAAAAAGTCACACGTTTTTCTCGGGGCATCAGTGCAATATTCCCTACCACTGTGAGAAGGATGCTTCCCTTGCACACTTAATATGTTAATGTGAAGGTCCCAGACCCTTCTTTAGTGGCCCGTCAGTGGGCTTGTTGCTGCCACTCCGATGAGGAAGTCCACCTTGGATGCTCGGTGTGCTTGCCTCGAGGTACCAGACCCTTCGCTGGTGGTCAGTGGTCTTACATCCATCACTGATGCTCGATTCGCCCTTCCGAAAGAGCCGGAGAGTCTCTCAAGCCTGCATTTCTTCCACCCGTGTCCCCTCCGTGTCTCTCCCATTAACTTCTTTGGGACTTTAGAATGCCACTGTGGCTTCCTGCGTCTGGGGCGTGTCTCTATGCTCTTCGGGCTTCTCTCTGCTTCTGCAGCACCACAGAAGCACTGCGCTCTACTCGTCTGCTTGGATCTCTCGTACTGCTTCTTGTTCAGGTCCGCTACAGCTGGATCCACAGAGAACTCCCACTCTGGATGGTTTTCACACCTGCTGCTTCTCCCGGCTTGGCTTGACCAAGTCTTCAGTCCTTCTTATACATTGTTGCCAGTCCCACCTTGGTGTATTGTTAAAGTCCTTTGTTGTTCTTGATGGCCCACTCGTACCAGTACTAGCACAGTTAGTAATCCTCTGTGCTCTTCTTTGTCTTGGTACTTTCTGTTGTGGCTGTTTCTCCTATGCAGTTATCTCTACAGAGGTAGTCTCCCTCAGTTTTGGTTTTCGGGTGCCAGTATCTCGTAACGGGAAACACACTATCAGAAAAGTACAAAAATGAGAAAACTTGCTACCCCACTCTATGTCCAACCAGTACTGGCAGAATGATCTACGGATTTATTGTGATCAGGGCTTTCACCTTCAAATTTAGTGAGCCAAATTAGTACAAGACATATCTCGTATTTTGTGCGAAGGACAAGGAACCATTCAACTCAATTAATACACACTAAACACAGCAATTTTTCAATATGTCCATATCAAAAGTGTTAAGACCACTTTAGAAAGGTTAAAAAGAGAGAGAACGGATCAAATAGAACACACATTAATCGTGGTGCATCAACATATTCTTCTCACTCGCTTCTTAAAAAACAGAATGCTTCATATGGGGTTTGTTGTCTTAGTAAAAAAACACTCTGAACGCTTCAGTAGTTTATAGATACAAGACTACATTTTTTAGCTAGTCTATTGTCAAGTGTCGACATGTTTCGGCCATTTTTGGAGATGAAAACACTATCCCTAGTGTCTCTACGACCAATACTTTTTGAGGCCTTCTTCAGGACAGACAATTTCTTTTCAGTTGGTGGACACCTCTATTTCAAATCCCCCGTAACAGGATAATCTAAAAACAAACATACATTTATACATTAATCACATAGTAAAACAATGGTTCCATTCCAAACGCACACATTTTCTTTGTTCTTTAATCTATTTCAATGCATCGTATTCTCATAATCTCTTGCAATTACTTACATTGTTCACAACCATTTTATATCCATCGATCACACTCGCCTTTACTTACATCCTGGTTGGACTTGAGCTTTATTCTAGGAGAAACCTAGTCGTGGCAGGTCTTAGTTCCTACTTCCCAGATTTCACAGATCAACTCTGGTTTATTTTAGGTTATTTCATTGCTGTGTGGGAAACCTATTTGGCATAAGAAAGCCCAGAAGTATTTTAGTAGATGTTCATTGGATTCATATATTCATTTGATTCATCTTAATCCAGAACACAGCACTCTCAACATGCTTCAGGTGTAATACTTATTCAAAATGATAACCATTAGTGTATATCCCATGCTTTCTCTGCATTACATCCATAGGTTCGTTATTCTGTATTACTTGATTTGTTCAATACTTTTAACAAATTATTTTTTGAACTATTCTCTTGAACTAAATTCCTTTTTTCCTCAAAATTCATTAGCGCTGTTTCTAGCATATTCAACAGCTAAGAGTCAGACTATATACACAATCATAGTCAGGCATTATATTATTTAATTTCCGCTGGATATAACGGACACGCCGCCAAATATGTTCTATTCGGTGCACGGGCAGCACTTCAAAGTACTACGCAGCTCCACAATTTGGAATAGCCATCAATGTGAACGCGTCGAAACAATCTGTGCGTTTCGCTCGATTACCTATGGAAACATAACAAAGGGGAGGAGGGTGGGTATTGCGCAGGTTTGCTCCGTTTCCTCTCCATAATCTGCCAAACCACTATGGTCCCCACACAAACGGCCTGAGTCTTTTCAAAACCGATTGGGAATTTCCCCATACACCGCAATTAAACGGCGACCACGGCATTGCTTTTATACTCAGCCGCGCATAGTTCAGAACGCGAGTCGGCAGTCTCGTGGGCTTGAAAGAACTCTTAGAGAGTCGGGCTTACCTTAGTACTTTCGTATAGGTCCGGCAAAGCTTCACGAACACGTCCAAGCTGTCGTGTTCAAATTGTGTGTGCAAATACCTTCTCGTTTTCTAATTGGCTAATGTGACATTGACGTGAACGTAGCCCCTCAGGGCTTTTAAAGCAACAACATTGTATTATCTTGCTTAGAGCCGTAGAAAAAAGGGAGGAGCCCCAGACATACTATGTTACGGATACACACAGTGCTATAGATGATAGTGTTCAGTGTGCAGCAAAACGCATATTGACAACTGTGCCTTACCATTTCTCACAGAGTGCTTTTCAGGAATAAAAGCAAAAAGATAAAAACAAAAACTGGGAGGGGTGGGGTGGAGCCCCCATGTTGGAACCCCGGAACAATAGGGAAGATACATCCTAGCTATGTATGCACATTGGTCCTACGTTCTAGAAACAGGAAAAGGAAAAAGAAAAAGGAAAGACATATCCCTACAAAAAGCCCGTCTGATGCAGGCACACCCGGACAGAATCGGGGTACCCCGCATATTCTCTCCATCCGCTAGGGCATTTTTTATCATCAGTTCTGAACTGGATTATCTTAAGATGATAAGAGAGTTCCACTCTACCGCTGAGTTCAGACCTTTATTTGCTGTGTTAAGGGAATATATCCACCTTTGTTCACCCAGGCTCAATAACATTTCCCTATTACCTCCTCTTTCTGTTGCCGGGATTGTTTGTAACACAAACCATAAGATGTCGGTATGTTTGTGTTTTTTTGTTTCATAATGTGCAACTAACGGTTTGTTAGGCACTTTGTTCTTCAGACAAGATTTGTGTTCGCAAATTCGTTGTCTGATACATCTTTTAGTTTTGCCAATGTAGATCAAATTACATGGGCATTTAATTCCGTAAATGACCCAAGATGATCCACAGTTGGTGAAGGTGCTGAATACCCAGTTCTTTCCATTGAGGTAAATTTCCTTCAAATTAGTTGTAGATGCGCAGGCAACGCATTTGCCACATTTATAATGTCCCACCACTGGTGGTAATTGCCACAAGGTGGTCTGGGTGGATATTTTCTGTTTTCTGGGGTACAAGTGCACTACTAGATCTCTAACATTCTTTTGTCACCTGAAAGCGAACCGTGGAGTAGCTGGTTCAAAATCAAGCGTTTTTAGGATATGCCAGTTCTTTTTAATGGTCCGTCTAAACTTGTTACTAATTGGACTAAATGTGGTCACACATGTCATTTTTTCTTGTTGTACTTTTGGTTCCAGGTGGAGGCATCTATCTCTGTTTGAATGTTTTGCTCGCTTATACGCAGCATATATTATTTTCTTAGGATATCCTCTGGTTTTGAGTCTTGCTTTTAGGTCCTTTCCTTCCTTTACATAATCGACTATGTTTGAACAGTTTCTCCTGATATGCAAAAATTGCCCGATGGGAAGGTTTTCGCGTAGGGTTAACGGGTGGAAACTGTCGAATTGCAGAAGGGTGTTCTTATCTGTAGCCTTTCTAAACAACGTGGTCGACAGATGACCACTTTCGGTTTTGAGAATCAGCAGGTCAAGGAAAGCAATAGACGATGGATTCCATGTCATGGTAAATTTTATGTACGTGCTCTGGTTATTGAGCCACACCAGGAAATCTTCTAACCTAGCTACATAACTCTACATCATCTCTTTCACGGATAACCCTAAGTTTAAAGGGAGTTTCAGTGCGGTGGGAAATAATGTTCGAGAGACTTTTTGATTTTGATAATAGATACTGCCGCATAAGAGTCTAGTAAACAAAAGATTGAGATTGAAACCCTAGAAACTAAACTAAAAAGAGACCAACTCATCAAAGATATTAAAGAGAAACTAGAGAAAATGGAGGAAAAGTGGTGAAATTTAAAATTTTTACGTTGGATAAAAAGATATGGAAGTATAAAAAAGACGTAGAAACATAAGGAGACCAATACCTACCCTTATCTTGTCGAATCCTACTATGAAGATCAGAACAAACTAGTGAGAAATAAAGGAAAAAATGCTAATCGTCAGAGGAACAAATTTGTAACCTTTTCCAACACCTCGAACACTACTAGTAGCGATTCCGATAGCACAAATTCGGGAGACAACAGCAATCCTAACAACCAGCCCCATTTTCAGAGAGGTCGTGGGAGGAAACCCCGCAACTGGCAGTAGGGGCCTCTAGAATGCAAACCCGCAACTGGAGAGGCCCCTCGATGACATGGTAATCCCAGTCTTTAATTTATCAAATCATCAACTAACCAAGTTTGAAATGCAAGTCCGTAAAAAGGGCCTAGATTTTGTGCCCACGGCCAAAGCAAAGGATTTTGAAACTCAAATAGAATTACAGAAATTCTTTCGAGTTATTAGACTCCAATACTTTTTCAAAGATTCACCTACATCAAAAAAAAACAGAGTATAACGGGTCTCAAACCACCCTCAATTTTTACTCCCCTTAATAGCATGGTATCTCCAGCTATATTGGCTTTCGAAAATAAAATCATTGAAGAAAGTAAAAAATTAATATCTTCTAACAACCGACATAAGGACAACATGAGTCGAGAAGAAAGAAAAGCCCTATTATCATTACAAACGAATCAGACTTTCCACATCAAACCAGCGGACCAGAAAAGCGTGTTCATCTTTTTCTATCTATCCTTCTAACATTGCATGGTCCATCAAACTTTTGATTTAGTCTTTAAGGCACATTGTGGGATCTCGATCAAGCTTACGATAGAAAAGGGGATTCTGGAGATGTATTTCGATCTCTCTGTCATAGAGTAGTTTATCCCATAGGACAATCCCTTCACCCTTGTCCGCTGGTTTGATGTGGAAAGTCTGATTCGTTTGTAATGATAATAGGGCTTTTCTTTCTTCTCGACTCATGTTGTCCTTATGTCGGTTGTTAGAAGATATTAATTTTTTACTTTCTTCAATGATTTTATTTTCGAAAGCCAATATAGCTAGAGATACCATGCTATTAAGGGGAGTAAAAATTGAGGGTGGTTTGAGACCCGTTATACTCGGTTTTTTATTTAATGTAGGTGAATCTTTGAAAAAGTATTGGAGTCTAATAACTCGAAAGAATTTCTGTAATTCTATTTGAGTTTCAAAATCCTTTGCTTTGGCCGTGGGCACAAAACTTAGGCCCTTTTTACGGACTTGCATTTCAAACTTGGTTAGTTGATGATTTGATAAATTAAAGACTGGGATTACCATGTCATCGAGGGGCCTGTCCAGTTGCGGTTTTGCATTCTGGGAGGCCCCTGCTGCCAGTTGCGGGGTTTCCTCCCACGACCTCTCTGAAAATGGGGCTGGTTGTTAGGATTGCTGTTGTCTCCTGAATTTGTGCTATCGGAATCGAGGTGTTGGAAAAGGTTACAAATTTGTTCTTCTGACGATTAGCATTTTTTCCTTTATTTCTCACTAGTTTGTTCTGATCTTCATAGTAGGATTCGACAAGATAAGGGTAGGTATTGGTCTCCTTATGTTTCTACGTGTTTTTTATACTTTCATATCTTTTTATCCAACGTAAACATTTTAAATTTCACCACTTCTTCCTCCATTTTCTCTAGTTTCTCTTTAATATCTTTGATGAGTTGGTCTCTTTTTAGTTTAGTTTCTAGGGTTTCAATCTCAATCTTTTGTTTACTAGACTCTTCTGCGGCAGTATCTATTATCAAAATCAAAAAGTCTCTCGAACATTTATTTCCCACCGCACTGAAACTCCTTTTAAACTTAGGGTTATCCGTGAAAGAGATGATGTAGAGTGATGTAGCTAGGTTAGAAGATTTCCTGGTGTGGCTCAATAACCAGAGCACGTACATAAAATTTACCATGACATGGAATCCATCGTCTATTGCTTTCCTTGACCTGCTGATTCTCAAAACCGAAAGTGGTCATCTGTCGACCACGTTGTTTAGAAAGGCTACAGACAAGAACACCCTTCTGCAATTCGACAGTTTCCACCCGTTAACCCTACGCGAAAACCTTCCCATCGGGCAATTTTTGCATATCAGGAGAAACTGTTCAAACATAGTCGATTATGTAAAGGAAGGAAAGGACCTAAAAGCAAGACTCAAAACCAGAGGATATCCTAAGAAAATAATACATGCTGTGTATAAGCGAGCAAAACATTCAAACAGAGATAGATGCCTCCACCTGGAACCAAAAGTACAACAAGAAAAAATGACATGTGTGACCACATTTAGTCCAATTAGTAACAAGCTTAGACGGACCATTAAAAAGAACTGGCATATCCTAAAAACGCTTGATTTTGAACCAGCTACTCCACGGTTCGCTTTCAGGTGACAAAAGAATGTTAGAGATCTAGTAGTGCACTTGTACCCCAGAAAACAGAAAATATCCACCCAGACCACCTTGTGGCAATTACCACCAGTGGTGGGACATTATAAATGCGGCAAATGCGTTGCCTGCGCATCTACAACTAATTTGAAGGAAATTGACCTCAATGGAAAGAACTGGGTATTCCGCACCTTCACCAACTGTGGATCATCTTGGGTCATTTACGGAATTAAATGCCCATGTAATTTGATCTACATTGGCAAAACTAAAAGATGTATCAGACAACGAATTTGCGAACACAAATCTTGGCTGAAGAACAAAGTGCCTAACAAACCGTTAGTTGCACATTATGAAACAAAAAAACACAAACATACCGACATCTTATGGTTTGTGTTACAAACAATCCCGGCAACTGAAAGAGGAGGTAATAGGGAATGTTATTGAGCCTGGGTGAACAAAGGTGGATATATTCCCTTAACACAGCAAATAAAGGTCTGAACTCAGTGGTAGAGTGGAACTCTCTTATCACCTTAAGATAATCCAGTTCAGAACCGATGATAAAAAATGCCCTAGACGATGGAGAGAATATGCGGGGTACCCCGATTCTGTCCGGGTGTGCCTGCCTCAGACGGGGCTTTTTGTAGGGATATGTCTTTCCTTTTTCTTTTTCCTTTTCCTGTGTCTAGAACGTAGAACCAATGTGCATACATAGCTAGGATGTATCTTCCCTATTGTTCCGGGGTTCCAACATGGGGGCTCCACCCCACCCCTCCCAGTTTGTTTTGTTTTTATCTTTTTGCTTTTATTCCTGAAAAGCACTCTGTGAGAAATGGTAAGGCACAGTTGTCAATATGCGTTTTGCTGCACACTGAACACTATCATCTATAGCACTGTGTGTATCCGTAACATAGTATGTCTGGGGCTCCTCCCTTTTTTCTACGGCTCCGAGCAAGATAATACAACGTTGTTGCTTTAAAAGCCCCGAGGGGCTACGTTCACGTCAATGTCACCTGAAGGCGTTAGCCAATTATAAAACGAGAAGGTATTTGCACACACAATTTGAACACGACAGCTTGGACGCGTTCGTGAAGCTTTGCCGGACCTATACGAAAGTACTAAGGTAAGTCTGACTCTCTAAGAGTTCTTTCAAGCCCATGAGACTGCCGACTCGCGTTCTGAACTATGCGCGGCTGAGTATAAAAGCAATGCCGCGGTTGCCGTTTAATTGCAGTGTATGGGGAAATTCCCAGTCGATTTTAAAAAGACTCAGGCGGTTTGTGTGGGGACCATAGTGGTTTTGCAGATTATGGAGAGGAAACTGACCAAACCTGCGCAATGCCCACCCTCCTCCCCTTTGTTATGTTTCCATACGTAATCGAGCGAAACGCACGGATTGTTTTGACGCGTTCGCATTGATGGCTGTTCCAAATTGTGGAGCTGCGTAGTACTTTGAAGTGCTGCCCGCGCACCGAATAGAACAGATTTGGCGGCGTGTCCGTTATATCCAGCGGAAATAAAGTAAGCTAATGACTGACTATGATTGTGTATATAGTCTGACTCTTAGCTGTTGAATATGCTAGAAACGGGGCTAAAGAATTTTGAGGAAAAAAGGAATTTAGTTCAAGAGAATAGTTCAAAAAATAATTTGTTAAAAGTATTATACAAATCAAGTAATACAGAATAACGAACCTATGGATGTTATGCGGAGAAAGCATGGGATATACACTAATGGTTGTCATTTTGAATAAGTATTACACCTGAAGCATGTTGAGAGTGCTGTGTTATGGATTAAGATTAATCAAATGAACATATGAACCAAATGAACATCTACTAAAATACTTCTGGGCTTTCTTATGCCAAATAGGTTTCCCACACAGCAATGAAATAACCTAAAATAAACCAGAGTTGATCTGTGAAATCTGGGAAGTAGGAACTAAGACCTGCCACGACTAGGTTTCTCCTAGAATAAAGCTCAAATCCAACCAGGATGCAAGTAAAGGCGAGTGTGATCGATGGATATAAAATTATTGTGAACAATGTAAGTAATTGCAAGAGATGAGAATACGATGCATTGAAATAGATTAAAGAACAAAGAAAATGTATGCGTTTGGAATGGAACCATTGTTTTACTATGTGATTAATGTATAAATGTATGTTTGTTTTTAGATTATCCTGTTACGGGGGATTTGAAATAGAGGTGTCCACCAACTAAAAAGAAATTGTCCTTAAGAAGGCCTCAAAAAGTATTGGTTGTAGAGACACTAGGGATAGTGTTTTCATCTCCAAAAATGGCCGAAACATGTCGACACTTGACAATAGACTAGCTAAAGAATGTAGTCTTGTATCTATAAACTACTGAAGCGTTCAGAGTGGTTTTTTACTAAGACAACAAACCCCATATGAAGCATTCTGTTTTTTAAGAAGCGAGGGAGAAGAATATGTTGATGCACCACGATTAATGTGTGTTCTATTTGATCTGTTCTCTCTCTTTTTAACTTTTCTAAAGTGGTCTTAACACTTAATAAATTGATATGGACATATTGAAAAATTGCTATGTTTAGTGTGTATTAATTGAGTTGAATGGTTCCTTGTCCTTCGCACAAAATACGAGATATGTCTTGTACTAATTTGGCTCACTAAACTTGAAGGTGAAAGCCATGATCACAATAAATGTGTAGATCATTCTGTCAGTACTGGTTGCACAGAGTGGGGTAGCCAGTTCTCATTTTTGTACTTTTCTATTTCTCCTACGCTACAGAAATACATGGGTCTACATTAAAGGAAGTGGTTTGGCATGGGGGGGTTAGGGAAGGTTGGGATGCGACGTTGGCCAATGGGCTATACCCTAGATGATCGTCCTTATCCCCAGAGGTGGAGTCCCTCCCCATGAGGTCCTTCCGCTTTGTAGGACCCCCTAGGGAGACTATTGGGTAACAGCCGCACCTCCCTAGCCTCATGCTAAAGAGCTCTCTGTTGGGGAGAAGTGACGATACCTTGCGAATCGCCACATTAGATAGATCGATCAGGGCCCTCTCTAAATCAGCTAAAGCACTTAAGGATTTCTATGCTATTCCCATGGATTTCCGTGATATTGTGGACTCATGAAGACTGGTAAATGAAACAGAAAAACAATATCCACAATGCTCCACATGATACAACACCTGCACCAGAATTCAATCACAGCTTTACCCTCTTATGACAGTGTATAAGGTGCTGGGGCCGCTCCCAGTAACAGTGCTGAAAGGACTGTTGCTGCCTTCATAGAGGAGACTGATGACAGGGATGATTTAGAATCCATTGTTTCTTTCACTGGTTCGGAGGCCGAGGCCATGCTGGAATTCAAGAGACAAGATCTGCTGTTTAAGCATAAGGAGCTTGAATTTCACATGGCTAAGCTAGAACTGGAGAAAACGGAGAAACAGAAGGACAGGGATCATCAATTGGAGCTTGCCAAGTTACAAGCTGCCAATGGCTCCTCTAGAGTATCTGGTAATGGGTCTGGCTCCTCCTCTCATCCAAGACTTTCTAAAGATCTGCTTACTATTTATGATGACAAGAATGACATGGACTGGTTGATTGCATTTGAGTATGCATGTGAAGTACAAGAAGTTCTGGATGCTGATAAGATTGAATCGTTGCTCAGTCGACTAGCCCATTCTGCCATTGAGTTGGAGGTAGTTGGCCAAGCACCTGAACCTGACAAGGAAGAAGTGCTGCCTGAAAGTCTGAACCCACATGACCATCCTGAACTCCAAAGTTCATTGGTTGAAAGTGGTCCTGATAGGGAAGAGTTTAATAAGGGCCAACGTGAGTGTCCATCTTTAGAAGGCCTAGGGAGGCAGGCCTGTTCCCAGCTTGAGGGTGAACCTCCTGGGAAACATAGGATTTATTGGGAAGGTGGGCTCCTGTACAGTGAGCCCACTAAGTCTACTGAAGGTGACCATAGGAGGTTGGTGGTCCCCCTTCAGGTAAGACCCTTCCTCCTAGAACTAGCTCATGAAGTTCCTCTAGCTGGTCATCCTGGGGATCAAGAGAATGAAGTAGAGGCTATTAATGCATTTCTACTGGCCCAAGATGGGGTCCAGGTAGAAGGCCATTGTAGGAATTGTGCCACTTGCCATATTTCTGGTAAAAGTGGTTCAACAATCCAGGCTCCATTGGTGCCACTCCCAGTAGTGGGGGTGCCATTTGAGAGGGTAGGGATGGACTTTGTTAGTCCCTTTAACCCTCAGACATCTTCTTGCAATTGGTTTATCTTGGTGCTGGTTGACCATGCCACCAGATATCCTGAGGCCATCCCATTGAAGACAGTGACTGCCAAGTAAGTTGCTAAAGCATTACTTGGAATTTTTACTACAGTTGGCTTCCCTAAGGAAGTTGTGTCTGACAGCGTCAGCAACTTCATGTCTAGTACAGGCAAGCCATGTGGAAAGAGGGTGGGGTCACTTATACATTTTCATTTGCTTATTATCCACAAACAAATGGCTTAGTCGAGATTCAAGAGCATGATTGGGGCTCTGGAAGAACCCCAAAGTAGAAAGTGGGATCTCCCGTTACCACGCTTACTCTTTGAGCTTCTTTTTGGTCACCCTGTAAGGGGACCACTGGCCATAGTCAAGGAAGGGTCGGAGCTCCCTACTCCTTCTAGCACTACCAATGTAGTGGATTATGTTCTGGGGTTAAGGAAGAGAATAGTCCCCCTGATGCCTCAGGCCAGTGGTAAGTTGAAGGCTGGTCAAGCTCTGGTAAAACATTGGTATGACCACAAGGCTTCACTTATTCACTTTACCCCAGGCCAAGAAGTCCTGATTATGAACCTATAACACCTAAAGCCCAACATGATAAATGGTCAGGCCCTTACACAGTTGTGGAGCAGCTGGATGAGGAACTATTTAGTGGACCTTAGGGGGCCGGGCCGAGCCCCGAAAGTGTTTCACATAAATAGGCTGAAGGCTTTCATCCCCAGAGTTGAAATTGCTGCACTAACTTTGGCATCTGACATTTTAGAGGAGGAATCAGAACCTCGTCCTGACCTATTCCAAAGTAGCCATTCAGATGTCTCCATTGAGAGTGTCAAAGTGGGCGCTCACCCGAATCCAAGTCAACCACCAAAACTGCCTCACCATAGCCAGAGCTACCATTGGCGCCAAATTTTATCATTGTAACGTCCTATTCACGGGCACGTCAGCCAAAAACCTCAACAAATCACAAAATAATGCCGCCAGAGCTGCGCTAAGCATTCCCAAAAAGGGAGCACATCTCCCAGGCAAGAAGGGATGCTCAAAGGCTCCCGGTTAAAGAGTGCATTCTCTTTAAAACGCTTGCAATTACATAAAAGTGCCTATCACCCCCAAACATATCAGAAAAAATAACCAGAGTCACCTCTTAAGGACCTAAACGAGCCCACCATTACAATCTGATCTATGTCCTTACCGTCAAAAGAGCCAAAGCGGGAGGCTCCAGCTTCCTTAATCTAGTGCCAAAAAAACTGGAATTCCCTGCCCACAACAATCAGGAATGAGACCTCCTACGCTGCTTTCCGCAAATCACTAAAAGCCAAGCTCTTCAACTAGCTCCTCCCACAAAAACATTTTCACTGTGAGCCTCAGCTGGTTCCCCTGTAACTTTGAAACCTTTAAGTTTTAAGCTGATCATCATGTACATTTCCTTGTAATGTTTACTGTCTTGTATCTTTTCGCACTGTTCTGGTAGTTTCTCTCTTGTAACTAAGTAAGCCCTAATGAAACAGCGCCACGCTGCCCCAGGGCCGCCTTGTGTGCTTTATAAATGTAAAAAATAAAATAAAACAAGAGGCAGTAAGAACCTTGCTGAGGCAGTTCTTCCCCTTGTTCTCACTAACCCCAGGTTTGACACCTTGGTGCAAACACAGGAATTGACACTTGGTATAGTGTACCTGCCTAAAGTAGGGGATATAGGATGTCAGACAAGGTGAGATCCTACATCAAAATAGAGGTCAACAAGATGTTGGATCTTGGGGTGATTGAGCCCTGAAGTAGTCCATGGTCTAGTCCAGTGGTTCTGGGACCAAAGGCAGGTACTTCTGAACTGAGCTTGTGGGAACTACATGGCTCTGAATGCTGTCACCAAGACAGATGCTCACCCCTGTCTAGAACTGGTGAGCTGGTCGATGGTATTTCCATTGAATTCCTATCCATCGAATGCTTATCCATCAAATTTTATTCATTGAATTGCTTTTCCATCGAAAAGCATATTCATTGAATGAATTTCGATGGATAATTAGGGTTAGATTTAGGGTTGGGGTTAGGGCTAGGGTTAGATTTGGGGTTAGAGTTAGGGGTGGGGTAAAGGTTAGGGTTAGAGTTAGGGGTGGGCTTAGGGTTGGGTTTAGGGTTGGAGTGAGGGTTATGGTTGGGTTAGGGTTAAGGGGTGTTTGCGTGCGGGTTGTGGGGGAAAACCCCCTCCCCCAATATACAATAAACACTATAACGTTACAAGGAACTGGCCAGTGCCGAAATTTCAGTACCGGACAGCTCCATGTAACATTTTAACATGAAAAATTAATGCATCGAAATGCTATCTTTTACATTTAACAGTACATATCCATCAAAACTTGCCCATTCCTATAGTCGATGGACAAGTTTTGATGGATATGTATTTTTAATGTAAAAGATAGACTTTCGATGCATTTATTTTCATTCGATTTTATTCGATGGATTGTCTTTTCGATGCATTATTTTCTATGAAAAGACCATAAACCCTGGTCAATACCTTGGGTGCCTCTAAGTATCTCAGCATATTTTACCTCACTGCAGGGTATTGGCAAATAGCCCTAGCAGAACATGCCAAGGAGAAAGCAGCATTTTCAACCCCAGAGGGCCTTTACCAGTTCAGGGTAAATGCCCTTTGGATTAAGGAATGCACCTGCCACTTTTCAAAGGCTTGTGAATCATGTACTAAATGGGTTGGATGAATTCTGCTTAGCATATCTGGATGATAAGCAGTTTTCAGTGCTACCTGGGAAGAACATGTTAAACACCTGGGAATAGTGTTGAAGGCTCTTCAGAAGGCCCACTTGACCATAAAGGCCAGTAAGTGCCAGATTGGACAAGGATCAGTGGTCTACCTTGGACATAACGTCGGTTGAGGGAGGATTCAGCCTCTACCCAGTAAAGTACAAGCAGTCAAGACTGGCCAATCCCCACTACACAAACTCAGGTGAGAGCTTTTTTATGCCTCACTCGGTATTACCAAAATTTCATGATATGATTATATGATATGGCATTTATAACGCGCCTATACACAAGTGTTTCAAAGCAAAGGAGGTGGAACAGAGGGAGACAACGATCTTACTAGGCCAGGTGACATTGAGATTGCGCAAGTGCTGGGGAGGGGCAGGAAGGGGAAAGTGCAGGGGCAGTGCAATACATACGATCAACAGTAAAAGAAATAAATAAAATAAATAAAAACAGTAGGTAAAAGTGCGGCCAATTTGTGGCAGTGCAGATATCAAGTGTCAAGAGCTGGTGGGGACCGTTCCAGAGGGAGGCCCCAGCCGAAGAAAAAGATCTACAACTAGCTTGTTGTTTGGAGAAGCAGATGACCCTGAGGGAGTGGAGGCAGATGAGCGAAGAGCTCGAGAAGGAAGATATTTAGGAAGAGAGAGTTGGAGGTATTGAGGCCCCAAGCCCCAGAAGGCCTTGTGGACAATGCAGATGTTTTTTAACTTAATCCTCACAGCCATAGCTGCCCCTCTGACTGCTCTCACTACTCCCAAGGAGGTCTCGTGGTCTGAGGAGTGCGAGAAGGCCTTCAATGGCTTAAAAGACTTCCTGTGCCAGGCCCCTGTTCTGTTCAGGACTACAAACATGCTTTTATTGTGCAGACAGATGCCTCCAACACTCGGATAGGAGCTGTACTATCAAAGGTAGATGAAAAAGGCAAGGAACACCTGATTGGAATCATTATTTGCCGGCTTAAGGACAGAGAGCTCAGGTGGTCCACTGTAGAGAAAGAATGTTTCTCTGTTGTGTGGGCCCTAAAGAAGCTGATGACCTACAGTGCACAGGGCAGGTGTCCAACATAGCAACGCTGATGGGTTGTCCAGAATGACCTGAACATGATGCCCATCCAGGGGTTGATTAATTCCCCCTCCTTTCCTTGGTCTGGGAGGGGCGGGCGTTAGGAAAGATTTCCCTTGGTGTAATTTTCCCTCCATTTATGGACCCCCCCCCCAAACCTTTTGCTTTTGTTTGGCTAACCTAACCTGAATTTTTCCAGTGGAGCACAGCCTTCAGCTGCGCTCCTCTGGGCTTCTGCTCATATGTTATGCGGAAACAGACGTCCTTCAGACTGTCAGTACTGGGAAACTATGTTTCCCTTAGTCTTTGACTATATTGCCATTTCTTGTAAACATTTCATCTATGTGCCACGTTTCTTATAGTACCGTGTATAGGGGTCCTTTTGTTTTATGGCCCTAGACACAGGAACCTCATTTAGAAGTTACAACTACCCTTGCTACCACTAAAACAATATTTTTTTTAAAAGTGTTTTTTTAGGTTTTTTCTAAATGAAAGCACCTGGGCTGTGGCCAGCGTCATGTGGCTCTTTGCCTCTGAAGTGGCTGGCTTTATTGTTCAGGTCGCTTAAATAAAAATAAAAAACATTTTTAAAAAAAGAACAGGGGTTCCACAAGTCTTAACACTTTCAGCAGTGACCCTAAATAATAAAGAATATGAATACCAAATAATTTGTCTTTCTGAAATGCTATACAATAAATGCTGGACTCATTAAAGGTTTATTTCAGGCACACTTCAGGGGGTGAGTCACTGATTTAGTCTGTTCTTAAACACTTAAAATCAGCCTTTTATCCTTCTGAGGTCGATAAATGAGTATCAACACAGGTTGGGTGATATTGTATGTATATTTGTTCCATATAAAGCGTTTAAGCTTAAGTGCTATATAATAACACGTCCATGGCCAAATGATAATGATGTCTGCTCGCAGTCACAGTCATTTGGTAATATGGGCGTATACACACTGATATTAACGATACATATGGCGAGCCCTTTTTGTATGAAATGTATATCACAATACAGTAATATTGTAACCATATTTTACGTAGTTTACTCAGGAACAATGCTATGTGATGCAACTTCTGTTTTGTCAAGGGGTGAAAGGTTGTGTTCCATCGCTTCTTGTGACATCACTTTGGGGTGGGGTCAAATGACATCACTTCCTGTGATGTCATCAGAGGTCAATGGTCGTGGGATGTCACTTCCGCTACCCCAGGCATTTTAGTGAAATGACGTCCAAGCCTAGACACCCGCTAACGATTTGTGGTGATTGTACAAGTGTGCATAGGATGAACTGGGGGCAGCAGTTTACTTTTTTGTATGTTTACTTCTTTTTAATTAACCATATTGCGCTTACCACGTTTGGCTCAGGACTGTGGACAGTGCCATGAAAATGTTTGTTCTGTCCTTTGGCCATGTTGTCCCTTTTCCATCCCCCAGGTTGAGGCGACCCAGGAATTCTTTATTTGGGCATGCAGCCTCCCACCAAAACTGTGTGCCCAGGAAGAGGACTGGGACTGTCTGGTCCCAATCCACACTTCTGGTGCCAGTATGTCTGGTATGCCTGAATGACGGGGAGCACCGTAGACCGTGATTGGTCCGCGTCTGGCATGCATGCAAGAGAGAAGATCTTCGATTGGTTATCCCAGATTTAAGTGCAAAACAAATCTTGGATAAGAGAAGGGGCTCTGCATCCATACCAGGTCGATCACCTGAATTTCACACCGAACTACAGAAGGAGCCAGGTATCCTGAAGCGCTAAAGCAGACCTGTGGAACCGTCGGATACGTGCTGGAAGGTTTGGCACCCTGAGCCTGCTGTTGTCACATCAGACCCCTGTTTTTGAATCGATCATTGATGGCCTGCAAGGTCGTTTTGACCCTTTGGAGTAGAGGGAACAACTACTCCCAGCACCTCCTGATTACCCTCCCAAACAGCCTCATCGGAAGTGTTCCTGGGCCATCCAGCGAACGGACCAGCTCAAACCCAGGGTATCGCGTAGGAGTACCACCGTCCAGAGTTGACACTCAAGACCTAAGGAATCGCCAGCCTGTGGTCCTGGGCCCTCCCCTGCCAAATTTCATAGTCCTACCTCCTCTGGGTCATGATTTAAGAGAGTGCGTCACACTGCAAGCATTTGTGGTCCCTGTGTCACCCTGCTGTGGTGACAGTATTTGTAGGATCATTGACTGCCTGCCCCCTGTGCACCGAGACATGCTGCACTGGAACCGTCCACTTTTCTTCACTGAGAGCTGAGAAAAGGCTACTGTCCCGCCACGGATGATCGTCACGACCCACAGCTGCTGAGAGACGGAGCGGGGTACACCTGCAGGGGTTAAACCTACAAGCGACCAGGCCTAGACTGGCAACGTTTGGTCCGGACTGGGTCGGTGGTCAGTGGGTACTTGAATCACTTACCAATGGCCCCTGACACAGCCGTTGATTTTTATGCACGAAAATCCCTAAAAAGATACTCACTTTAGCTGGGCTAGCCTGCGCTACCCTAGCTATTCCAGTAACCCAAAAGTCACACTACCTGCAATGATAGAGCCTCCTCGAATAGTAGGATGCTGTTCTTCATCACCTCAAGCCCCATCCTGAACTGTTGCAGCTCCCTGATGAGGTCCCGATTTCTCTCATTACGCACGACAGTGCGTTTTCAACGCACTAATGTACTTTTGACCAGAAGACTCCCCACTTCGTAGGGCCGGACTGCTTAAGTTAGGGATCGATTCCGAAGAACTGCCTAATGCTATATGTGTGTTAATCTACCCTCTGTTGCAGGTTCTGGCTGCGTTTTCCCCCATTTACCGCATTAGCCAAAACATAACTGTGCATATGTTAAATAGTGAAAGGCATGTGTGGTAACTGTTTTATATTACTGTGGTTTATTTGTGTTTAATTATTAAGGCATATAATAAGTGTATATGTATTTTTTATATACACACGTCTAAGCGTATTCTGTGGAGTTTTACTGTATGTGCTCATTGTGATCACTCTCACCACTTCTCTTCTGGGTGTTAGGTCCTCATTACGAGGTTGGCAGAGACCTGTCTGTGCCACCTGAGGGTTTCCACCAACCCTGTAACACTGTTTCCGCCGCCAGAGATCCCGGTACCACCAGGACATTACAAGTCCCGGCAGCCCGGGATATCAGACAAAGAAAAATGTTGTTCCCTGTTCCCATGGAGTCGCATAGGACTCTGTGGGAGTGGTGACAAGGAAGCACCGGCACCATTGCTAACAGTGCCGGTGCTTCTGTGACAACTGTGCCTACCGAGGCCTCTGTACCCAGCAGGCACAGTTGTAGTCTGCCAGTCAGGAATGGGTGCCTGTACGATGCTACGGCACACTTAATTCCAGACCGGCAGACTTGTAATAAGGCCCTTCGTCCTGACCGCTTGTCAAGCTACCATGATTGGTCTGGCTTGCTCAGAAGGTTCCCCTGTTCCACTAAACTAGGGTGGCCTTCTAAACTTCTGGCAACCAGGTCAGAGTTTAGAAATCCATCTAAACAGCTTATCTCTTCGTCCTTTCAATCCCACCTAGAATGATATCATGCCACGCCATGCCACGGTTTTACTGGAACTCCAATGTTGGCAAGTAGGTTAACCAGACCTTTGTGGAGATTTAAATCGGAGGCTCTTATGGATGAAGAATTTTTCACTACCATTAGGGCTTAGAGAGATTTTTTCTTTTTTTTTAACTAAGAGCCAGTATCTAACCAGCAAACACTGTGGGAGGCCTTCATAGCAGATATCAGAGGGTTATGCATATCAAGGAAGAATGGTATCCCAACGCACATACAGCGAAAGTTGCAGGATACCGAGAAGTCCCTTTCTACTCCTGAGAAGCAACACTCCATCACTAAAAAAAAGATATTCTCCTGCTGGATTTTCACAGTCTTGTATAGCGAGAAATGAACCTACTACATGGTAAAGCATGAACTACACTTAGACAGTCCCGGCAGAACCTTGACATGGTTGATTCGGAAAGAAAAGGGAAGAATATCAATTTTCGGTATCAGGGATTCACAACACACTAGCTCTTTAGAGATCCATAACTGTTCTGCACAGTTTTAGGTGCAATTGTAAAAAGCTACACCATTGGTACCTGCGCTTGATATACAAGAGGATTTGGCTGACGTGATGCAACTTTGGCTTGAGAGTAGTCATAGTCAGTGTGATCTTCTATTGAGACTGAAAGAGATAAGGGAAGCTATACACAATCTGGCCATTAATACATCTCCTGGACTGGATGGACTGACTGTTTAATTCTATAGGCACTACTCAGGCTTGTGCATAGGCTATTAGAATTGGGTGAGGTCTTGCTTGATACTACCAGAGAGGCACACCTTATCTCGTTTATTTGTCAAGTGCCAAAAACCGGTATGCATCAGGGCGCCACAGAAACATAAGGACATTGCAAAGATGGGACATCACAGAAAGCAGTTCAGAGGGAACCTGTGGGCCTATGTGAAAAGGTGGGTTTTTATAGGTTTTCTAAAGCACAGTAAGTTGGTTTCTTTCCGTAGTCCAAGTGGGATAGCGTTCCAAAGTTGAGCAGATAGGACAGGGAAAGATCTTCCCAAACCGCTGCTCTTTTTAGGTCTGGGCACCATCAACAACTCGTTGGTACTGGAGCAGAGGAGCCTCAGCGGGGTGTATGGTGTAAAGTGTTCCTTCAGATTTTTAGGGGCGTTGCCAAAAACACATTTGTGGGTCATAGAAATGGCTTTGCAGCGTATCCTGGCTGGAACAGGTAGCCAATGCAGCTCCTTACAAGCACTCGATACGTGGTCTCTTTTAGATTTAGATTTTGTTTTGTACAATCTGCACCGGGACGAAGCTCCCAGTAATAACGTGTTGCAGTAATGAAGACACAGTAGCATGAGTGTCCTGGCCAAAGTAGCCCGGTTTCTTTGGGACAGAAACGATTTAGCATGTCTCAATACTTTGAGATGGTAGTGTGTGCCGTGAATGAGGACGTCGACGTGAGCCGCAGAGTTCACTTCAACATTCATGTAAACACAGAGGGTTTTCACTTGGTTACGATTGGGTATGGCGTGGTTGTCAATGAACATACAGGAGTACTCTCCTGAGAGTTTACCTCTGGCGTGCGTTGAGCCAAATACCAACAGTTCGGTTTTGGAGAGATTAAGGCACATGTAGTTTAAATCCATCCATTCGTTAATAATGTCGTATACGTGCAAGATCTTGATTGTAGTTACCACTCAGCTCAAAGATCAGTTGAGTGTCATCTGCATAGTTAGAAAAGTACACGTTCAGTGATGTCAGCAGATCACACAAAGGCCTAATGAATAGGTTAAACAGTACCGGGGATAAACAGGCCCCTTGGGAAACCCACTCCTTGATAGGTTCAGGGCCTGAACAGTCCTTTTCCCAACATACTTGTAAGGTCCATTTGGGGGGCGTGGCTAAACAGCCATGGATTGAGACGTGCTTTCAAGGGGCTCCTGCCGATCCGACAACGATCCTGATGCAAAACGGTGCTTTAAGCAGGCTGTGCGGCGTATATTCGAACCCACTGCTGTAGGAATACGGGCGGAATGCAGCAGTGAATAATCTGTCGCAATGAAGGTGAAGGCGGCTGACTTATGAGCTGGAAAAGCAAGCGAGATTCAGACAGTGAATACAAGATGGCGCCCACCTAAGAACAAAAGGAGAAGGCGCTTCACTGTGGCACAGCAGGTCCGGGCGGTGCGCCACCGTTCGCTGCAGACGGGATCCAAGCGCTAGGATGGGAGCGGGATTACACTGTAATCAATGTTATGGAAGTATGCGGCCCGCTGGGAAAGAGCGGCTGTGTAGATAAGAGCTGGAACTGGAGGATACATTGTAGCCCGGAGGAAGCGCGAGAACGGCTCATGTTCCCCCGAAGTTGGAAGCATTAAAAGAGCGACATTTCGCGTCATACGTGTGAAGCAGATCACTGTATAAACACAGCAGACCCCAAGCGAAACGAGCACCGCTGGGGCAAGGCCTCCATGGTGCTGCTCCGCCACTCGAAACAAACAGAAAGCTGGTTAAACCCTGCGGCAGAAGCATAGGTCCGCCGAGGGGCACGCGTTCATTAATGGAAGCCCAGTAGGAGATGCTTGTAAAATAAGAGGGGAAACTGAATGGAAACTTTGACTTCGGTGCCCGACGTGCGGGTATGCTCGGAACACCGACGGACACTGAGCCAACAGTCATGTGCTCAGGAGTAACGGATTGTTAAAGATACAAGCAGGTTGCTGGGACAGGGCTCCAGGCTTGGGGCCCAGAATAGCCTGTATTGCCGCGTGGGACGACAGCCCGCTCCAAGGACTGGTCGGGGGGCCTGCTGGCACCAACAACACGGTTTTGCCGGTGAAACATGGCCATCATTGGGCAGGAGGCTGCAGCACCCTCGGGGTCCTGGGAGGACACAAGCCGGACCGGCAAGACGCTGAGTGGACTCTGTAGGCCCCGGAGGCAAGTTCCAAGGCCCGGACCAACTGAGGCTGGAGCTTAAGGCTCGAGAGGATAAATGCACACTGATACGGGGGAGGACATAACCCATTCATGTAGCGAATTAACGGCTTCAAGACACTCCTTGGGAGCCCTGTCCAGGCCCAGACACCAGTAGCAGCTTAAACCCGCTGGAGCTGTTAGTCACAATTGGTGGGGTCGCCTACACGCTTCTGGCATGACACCATGTCCAGCAAACCTCTAAGAAAGAAGAGCAAGCAACCTACGCAGGACGAATACGCCAGAGCATCACTGACCCCGGAAGGAGCCAAGAGAAAGGACAAAACCCCTGTTGGGAGCGCAGCCGCCATGGGCAAGAACCAGGAGATCTTTGCTGCCATAGCCGACCTGAAGGTGGCCTGGGAGACAAAATTGGGACTGGCTATGACCGAATTGAAAGCAGCACTAGAGCTCAAAGTTGGGGCAGTACAAGAGGAAGTGAATCTCCTCCGGCAACATATCAGGCTGCTGGCAGAACACACAGACAATTTAGAGAAAGAGGTGGCCCCGAACACAGTGGACTGTGCAACTGATAAATCGAACTCCATGTCCTAGTGCAACGCGTGGGTAACCTAGAAAGTAGGGAGGAGGAGGCGGAGGGACGTGCCCGGAGAAATAACATCCGCATTGTTGTTTTGCCGGAGGGAGTGGAGGGACCCAACCCTACGGAGTTCATTGAATCTATGCTGCTGCAGGAGATGACCGGAGGAGTGTTGACCTAGGGGTTTGCAGTGGAAAGGGCGCATAGGGCCCTAATGAGGAGGCCACCGCCAGGAACCCCCCCTAGGCCGGTGATCGCCAAGATCCTGAACTATCGAGATCGGGAAAGGATCCTTGAACACTTCCGGAAGGGCAAAACAATACAAAGGGGGACAGCAAACATAACCGCATACCCGGATTACACCTTGTTGGTACAATGTAGCCGCATGAACTTTGGGATCGTGAAGAGAAGACTGCGCGAAGCGGGCTACAAGTATATGCTGATCTACCTGGCGAAGCTGAAGGTGTTCCACAAAAACAGAACCTTGTTTTTCGAATCCCCATAAGGAGCTATGGGGTGGCTCGATAGGCAGAGCTGCCCCCAGGAGTCGGGCATCCAGACGGGAGATGGAGAAGGTGGAGATAAGTAATCGGTGTCTGTGGCACAAAGGGGCGTCGCAGCCTAAGACAATGGGACTTGATTATAGTGTAAGATGTAGCTCATGGGCGTGCATGGTCAGGGATATAAGTGGGTACAATCCGTAAGCACCGAGATTTTTGATATGAGCACGGGAGCCTTGTAGAGCTAGCTCTCATACCCCCATAAAGAGAAGCTTAGTTAGGTCACCGGTAGTACGGTGACACCCTGTTGGGTACCTGTCCTCGGCATTCCGAGGCAGGACCAAAAGCAGGTTCGCCTGAGATCTAGGGATGGAGCTGGGCATTTGTTGGGGTTGGGAGAGGTAGGGGGAGGGAAGGGGTGGTGTGTTGGGGGCTGTTGTTGGGAAAAGGGGGGAGAGGAGGGTTTGTTGGCAGTGGGAGGGGAGAGAGACAAACTTTGTGTCATCAGGGGCGGAAGCGGAAACTGGGAGGGGAGGCGGGAAATTAAATAAATGGCATCAGGTAGTCTCAGAGTGGTGACCTGGAATGTGAGGGGCCTTAATAGTCATCTAAAGCGCAATAAAGTAATTATGTATCTAAGAAGGATGAGGATTGATATAGCACTATTACAGGAAACCCACCTCACTAGGGAGAAACTGGAGGTGGTCAAGAAGAAATGGAGGGGGGAAGGGGGGGGAGTACCACGGGAGCTACATATTCAGCCTACGGAAGGGGAGTCATTATATGGGGGGCGCCGCACGTACCGTTTCAGCTGACTCGGTTTACGGTAGACCTGGAGGGTAGAATGGTTGTAGCGCAGGGGATGCTGGAAAACCGAGAAGTGAGCATTATAAATGTATATGCCCCTAACCAAGACACAGCAGCTTACTTTAGGACCCTGTATGGCAAAATCAGCCCGCTGGTGGGTGATGCGATCCTATGGGGAGGGGACTTCAACTGCACTTTGAACCCCAAAATGGATAGATCAGACGGCAAGCTAGATAAACCCACCCCGGCTGCTAAGGCGTTACAGGCCATGCTGACAGACTAAGCTTGAAGAGGTCTGGAGATGGCTGCACCCAGCAGACAGGCAATACTCCCACTATGCCGCGCCGCATGGCTTGCACACGAGGTTGGATTATGTGTTTGCTTCCGCTGGGATAGCAGGAGAAATGTTGAGTGCGGAATAGGCTAGGGTGCTTTCGGACCATTCCCCCTTGGTCCTGGAGTGGCGATACCAACCCCCTAGCGTGCGGAATCTGGATGTGGAGGCTCAGAGCTGAGGCCCTGCAAGATTTAGGATTCCAGGAGGACCTGAGGGAGGCGATCACTGAGTACTTTGACATTAACACCGGCAGCGTGCAATCTGTAGGAACAGTGTGGGAGGCATTTAAGGTGGTAGTGCGGGGTGTAGCCATATCAAAATCCAGAGGGCTCCAAGGAGGCATAGTACAGGAATTACAAGAAACGGAAAGGGAGTTGGAGGACATGATGCGTGAGGGCGGTGCCTCTTGGGAGGATGGGGAAAGGATGAGGTTGCTGCAACAAACCAGCAGTGAGCTCTGGGATAGATTGTGTAAGCTAAACTACAAGAAATATGTGGCAAGACAGAATGCGGGAGGAGACAAGCCGGGCAGATACGCTGGTCTGGTTATACAAAAATGAGACATCATAACCTGTTATCAGAGAGGTGAGGAGGGTCAGATTTGGGATACCCAAGAGGGAATAAATGAAGAGTTCCGCAGATACTATAAATGTCTGTATGAGGACGTTGGGGAAAATAGGGACCAAGAGATCCAGAAAACACTAGAAGACATAGGATTGCCTTCTCTGGACGACTTGGAACGGGCAGACCTGGATGCCCCAATCACCTCAGACGAGCATGAGACAGTGATCCAGCATCTGCCCACATGCAAAGCTCTGGGGTCGGATGGACTCCCCAGTGAATTCTATAAAACGTATAGGCAAGAGTTGCTCCTGCCGCTATTGGCTATGCTTAATGAGGCCTATGAATGTGGGGGGCTGCCGGAGTGTCATGATCTCTGCTTCCAAAAGATCAGGACTTGCCCGACTCCCTTGGAAGCAGACCCATAACCCCGGTTCTGAGTGCCAGCCAGTCCCAATTGGGACCTTTTGGACCCTGTCCTGGCGCCAGTGGCACCAGGCTCATAAAGATGCCCAGTCCCAGCGCTGGAAGCGCCGGGCTCATAATGCTTGGGTGGACTTACCTGCAGCAGACCATGCTGCTTACTTACCTGCCAGTTGAACCCCTGATCCTCTTCTGTTTGGGACTACTTTTCCTGTTGGGTGGGGCAGGAGCCACTCCCTAGGTTCAGAACACTGGAACTCTTCTGGAAAGCAGGAACTCTTTTCTTACCTAGGCGTGGCTGTGGAAGGAGGCACCTAAGCACTACAGGAGGCTATTTAAACCACACCCGATGGATGAATCTTGCTTTGTGTTATTCTGCATTCTCTGCAGCAGAACGCTCATCGTGTCTTCTGCTTCTGATCCTGGGCCTAAGGGAACAAAGGCTTACCATCCTGGAATCCAATCTTCAGCAGCACCTGTAAAGACAAAGAAAGAACAGGTTTGCACTACGGTCTTCAGTGGCAGCGCATCTCTTACCTGGTCCATCGGTTGTCACCAACGTCTCGCGCTGCATTCTGGCATCTGAAAGACAAAGGCTTACCTACTCTTCGCATGCTCTGGAGGTCTTCGCACTGCATTCCGGCATCTGAAAGAAAAGCTTACCAGCTCTTCGCACGCTCCGGAGGCCTTCGGCGCTGCATCCCGCATCTGAAAGACAAAAGAAGGTGCGTTTAAAGACATTGGGCAACTTTATTACTCACGTGCCATTACTCCTTCCCACGCCGAATCCAGTGGGTATTCCAGCACCCTTCAGCTTCTCTAAAGCTGCAAACTTGTACCTGCAAGATAAAAGGGACAGTTAGTGCGCATCGTGAAGCAGGCTACAAGCGCTTACTTATGTGCTTCCAGGCGCTTCTATTCCTCACGCGGGTTCGATCCTCAACTCTCATCAGCCCGCCATCCGCCATCGCCGGAACCCTGCAAAACAAGAGATATCATTACAAAAGACTTTTAAGACATTTGAAGTGCCCAGAACTTACCGTTCGTGCAGTTAACGACGGACAGCAGTCCTCTGAGGTCAAGAGGCCTGCACCCTTATCCAGTGAAGAAACTGGTTACGGCACCCTGCCCCGAGGCAGATGGAGAGCTCGGCATTCACTTACCTAAGGTGAGGGCGTTAACCTTTGGGGTTCTACAGGAGAAGAGAAAGGGAAGAGGAGAGAGGCACCCAATAACCCCAGTTCATTAATCCCATATTTTCTATCTGCAGACATCTTACTCTTCGAGTCAGACATACAGTGCACAGAGGTCCAGCCCAAAGAGCCAACCGTGTGTTACACATCACCTTTGAAGATACAGCATTCACCCAGTCAAGACCGGCGCCTCTGCGGGAATCAGGTGAGCGTTACACGGAGTCCCTACGGGAAGCAGCGATCATCCCGCTCTTGAAACCAGGCAAGCCAAGCACAGACTGCGGGTCGTATAGGCCCCTATCAATGCTCAATCAGGACAGCAAAATCCTTACAGCTGTGCTGGCTAACAGACTTAAGCGAGTCATAGGCAGACTGATACAACCCGACCAAAAGGGCTATGTCCCCGGCAGAAACATAACTGACAATCATAGGAGAATGCATCACATCATTGACCAATCGGAGACAGTCCCTGGCGAGCTGGCAATTGTATCACTGGATGCGGTCAAGGCCTTCGATTCAGTGAGGTGGCCTTGGTTTCTGGCGACCTTGAAAGAATATGGGATGGGGCCAGGGTACCTGAGATGGGTCAAGATGTTGTACAGCTCCCCAATCGCAAGGGTTAAAAAGGGCGCCATTATTTCAGAAAGGTGGCAACTGAGCAGGGGTACCAGACAAGGATGCCCCTGGTCGCCCATGTTGTATATCTTAGCGCTAGAGCCACTAGCAGTGTGGCTTAGACAACAATACAGGGAGATAGGGATCCGTACTGCAGGAGGTACACACTTTATATCACTGTATGCCGATGATATGCTTCTGTACCTGCGCTTCCCGGAGGAGAACATACAATATGTCTTGGAGGTGATGGAACATTATGCTACCCTTTCTGGCATAGCAATGAATCCTGGGAAGTCCAGTGTGTTCCCCCTGGGGAGGTAGAGAAACACCCCATTGAGAAACCTGCCCGTTTTGCCAATACCTTGGAAAACTGAGAATTTTCGATACCTAGGTATCGATATATACCACACAACAGGGGCGGAACAAACACAATACGGAGAAAGCAGTTGAGGGTATTAAGAGAAGCATGCGATTTTGGTCCAGATTGCCTCTGGCCATGATGGGGAGAACGGCCTTGCTTAAAATGGTAGTCCTGCCCAGATTGCTACACTTTTTTGTAAACATCCTATATGTGATTCCCCAAATGCTTTTTTGCTAAACTTCATAGCCTGTGCAGGGGTTTCATTTGGCACAATTCCAGAAACAGGGTGGCCTTCTGGAAATTACAAAACTTGTGTTATAGGGGTGGTATAAACCTGCCGAACTTTGAGTTATATTACATGGCAGGACAGCTGCAATATGTGGCTAGGTGGCTGTCAGAAGAGGAAACGGCTGAAGCTAGGCTGCTGCGAAAGGATCCCGCCCCCTACTTCCTCAGAGAGACAGTGTGGCTGCCTAGATCAAAGGTGCCGGGAATGGCGAGGCTGCTGGTGCTTGGCTGGGAGGTGTGGCACAGGGCATGGCAGACAGTGGGAGACCCAACCCCGTTCTCCCTGCAGGTGCCGCTAGTGGCATTATGTGGGGAAGACTCCCAATTGATTAAAGGGGTCCGCAGATATTGGGAACTGGTGGGCCTGGAAACCCTTGGAGACACATGGCAAGTGGGGGTGGCATTGGACTTTCAGAGATTAATGGAAGACACCGGGGTGCACAAAGGCCAACACATTACTTATACTAGAATCACCAAACGAGTGAGAGAAAGACGACCTGAGGCAGTGCTTGCGGAACAGCCTGACGCTACCATAGAGACGATATATGATGTCTCGGAGGGCGGGCACGAAGTGGCTCATATATATGAGTTACTGGGAACTAGGGTGGGGAGGGAGCTGCTCCACCCGAGTCCAGACTGGGAGGAGGAGGTGGGTGAACCCATGACGGATGGACAATGGGAGAGAGCCCAAAGGTGGTATAAGAAGGTGTCCCGAAACGCGAGACTTCAGCAGATCCAATTGTATGTCACTCGTAGAGCATATTTGACCTCCGGCAAAATAGCCAGGTTTGGGGGCCCGGCCACACAGAAATGCCCTAGGTGAGGGGAGGTGGAGGCTGGGCTGCTGCACATGTTCTGGGCTTGCCCGGAGGTGGGTAGGTTCTGGACAGAACTAAACACGATTGGCAGAGGTTACGCTGGATGTGGAGTCAGCTCGGGCATGTATGCTGGGAGGGTTTTACCAGACCATGTAACCAGAGGCACATTAATAAGATGAAGGACCTGGCTTACATCTTGGCCAAGCAGAGAATTGCAATGTGCTGTAAAGCTGCCCATCGGCCCAGAATCGACATGTGGTAGGCAGACCTTTTAAAGTGGGCAGAAGCAGAAACGGCTGCCTGGTATGAAGCAGTCACCAGGGGGGGGAGAAGAGGTGGGTCCCCTAATAGCATGGAGACAGCTGGTGGCCTCAATGGTGGGTCCCTCCCAGGTCGACCACATTGACGAAGACATAGAAGAGATGATAGCAGTAGACACGCCTGAAGATGTACAGGTGGATGACACGGGTATAAAGGCTCAAATTAGTGGGGTCGAAAGGGGGAGGAGGACCAAAGAGTGCATTTTGCAATGTAATGTTTGAAGCTTAATCACAAACGTCCTAATTGTTTGTAATGTTTGGAGTGTTTATTAAAACATAATAAAAATTATTTAAAAACATAAATAAATACTTGTGAGGTCCGGTTACCAAGGAAGGAAGAGATCCAGTTAATGGCCCTCTCGGAACAGTGGCCAGGAAGGCTCACCCGACTCAGGAATTATCTAACAAGTCGAAAGCGGCTGCCAGATCCAAGATAATCAGTAGGCCTGCCTTCCCCTTTTCTACAATGCTTAGCATTTTGGTCTGGAGGTCCATCAAGGCTGTCTCGGTCCTGTAATCAACCCGGAAACCTGATTGATATGGGTGGAAAATATTCTTAGATTCCAGGTGGTTTTGGAACTGGTTAGTGGCTAATTTATAGATCACTTTAAGCAAGAAAAGGGTTTTGGTTATGGCCTGTATGTTGCTAGGATTGGTGAGATCTAAGCCAGGCTTCTTGGCCAGGAGCAAGACAACCACATGCTTCAGGCTGTCGGGTATGGTGCCAACTCTAAATGAAGAGTTGAAAAAACGGGCCAGAAAGGGTGTGAAGATTCCGGGACTTTGTTATAAATTCAGAAGTCAAGATTTCTCCCGTGCAGGAGGCCGGTCGTATAGATGTCAAGATGGTAAGGATATCCATTACGGAAGTGGGAGGAAAAGAAATGTGCAAGTAGGTTGTGGCTCGTAATGAGTGCAGAATGAGGTACACACGATTTCATAGAGGCCACAATCTTTGAGCGAGCTAATGACATTTTGTTTGCAAATGCTTGTTGGACTTTGCTACAGTCTTCCTTAAGAGGGAACACATAACTTCTTTGGTTGATTGCTGGCAGTCTGGATTTCTTTGTTAAAAAAGTATTTTTTGTGTTGCAAATTTGGCAAATGTAGATGGCGCAAGTATGTTTCTATGCATCTTTATTCTCCCTGGATGGTTTTTTGACCCAGGCCCTTTCTAGTCTTCTCTTTTCTTGTTTAGTTTGAGCCAGCAAGGGGATGAACCAAAGTTGGTTCTTAGGGGTACCCCTCACTGTTTTCAGTCTGTGGGGAGCGGCCTTGTCCATAAGCTAAGTCACGTGTGAGTTGTAGGTGTTCACTAGCACTTCCAGCGGGTCCGAGTCCTGGGTAAGCTCCATAATTTGCCTCAGGCATTTATCCAAAACCTCAGGGTTGACCCTTTTAAAGTTCCTGCTAGCTATTCTTAGATGTTTAGAGTGCCGCCTGTTCGGAATTTGGGGTAAAGATATAGCTCTAGTAATGAAAAAATTATCTGACCAAGGACATGCTTCAGGAAGGGAAATATCTAGACTGATATTTCTAGCAATAATCCAAATCAAGGATCTGTCCCCCTGAGAGGGTTGGCTTAGTATTAAGGATTTTAAAGTTAACAGCATACAGTGCCTTCTCCAGGTCCCTAGCTTCCTTATCACTTACAACCCCCTGCCAACGGTTCATATCTCCAAGAACAATAGTGGAGTTGTTAAGAGTATTAAAAGCAGCCAAAATACTTAATAGCTCTTCATTAAAATGTGGCATGATGTCAGGTGGATGGTGCACAAGTTGATAGAGCAGTTGGCATTGGGAATAAGCTTTAAGTGGATAATGTAACAAACAGTGCATGTGATGGGAGTTTCGCAGAACTGCCATTCTGACTTGACAAGAAGCGCAGCCCCCTATCCCCCCTTCAGCCTTGGGCACGGTTCCTGTTAAAGAAGTGATAGCCCGAGGGTATAGCAAGGCCTATTTTAGGGCCACATGAGTCTCTAAGCTATGTTTCTGTGAGGCACATAATGTCCAGGTTATTTTCTAAAATGTAGTCATTGATGTTAACAGCATGTTTAGGTAGCGGAGTGAACATGTATTAAGTAGAGCCATTTTGATGGAATGGGGGGCTGAAGAGAGTCATGTAGATTTAGATAGCTTGTTCATTGCGCTTGAAGGACCTGGGGGGGGGGGGGTGGACACCCCTTTGGCATGGTCTATATGATTAGCAGTTTGAATGAATGAAATGGACACGTGTTTGTCATTTTCTTTTGCCTCCGTCCTTCAGAGTTCAGTTATTGGTAGTTGCAGAGGGAGGTCAGGAGGGGCCGAGCCCCTGGTTGTCAGTTGTAATAACCTCTAAGAAGTATATTCCTTCGGAGGATCCCCGGTAACAGAACCGTTTTTGACAGATTGGTACAAGTTAGCTTCTCCCGCTGCTGTCCCCCCACAGCTGAGCTAGCTGGGATAGCTGTAGGTGAGCCTCAAAGGCCGGGCAAGAGTTTGTCTCTTGATACAGTGTTGGGGACGTGCGTTCCTTAAGGAGAGCCCTAGGAGTGGATCTAGCGTTAAGTGGAGCAAGTCGGGGTTGGGAATAGTGTTAGAACTGCCAGTGGCAGGAATTGCCTCTCAATGTGTCGTTTTCATTTCTGAAGCCATTTGAGCACTAAGATTTTCGACTAGTCTCTGCCGCCGTAGTTTTTGTGCGTTAAGAAGCAGAACAAGTTGTGGGTGTGGGCCCATGGTAAAAGACAAGACCTACCACTCAAACAAAGTTACCTCTTGAGACACCGAGCACTGTGTCCAGCGCGGATCGGCAAAGGCCGGGCTGGGCTCAGATGCGCCGGCACTGGTGCTTACTTCATAAACCAGATAAAGAAACATTATATTTAGACTCTTGTTGGGATGCAATTGCAACATCCCAAACATGGAAGGAGGTTCAAACTGCGTAAATTCTATTTGCAAGGAGAGCTGGTCATTTAGTGCCAGCATTTTCACGTTTGGTTTAGCATTTCTGCACACGTACTATTTGTAGTTAGCTTCAAAACACTTGAGAGCATCGCATGGTGAAAGGAGGAGCCGCAAAGGTATTGCTAATTATATTAAGAGCTTGTGCCCAGGCTAATTAAGGGCTTTTTAGATAACATTAGTGAATTACGTATGTTTTGTTTGTAGTTTGAGGACTCAGAATATGTTGCTTTGGTAGTTGGTGAAAGGGTGGTTAAAGTACCACGAAGTACAAACATTAAGTAGGATAGATGTTGATTTTTTAGTTACATAAGGGCTGTCGGCCATTTTAGGAACAGTTCTGCCATTTTGAATTAGGCCCCATTAGAGGTTGCAGCTTCTGCTCGAGTACTAGGCCGCATCTTGGAGCTTCTGTTCTGTTTATTTAATTAGATTTTATTCTTCCTTCTCCGAATGAGTGTTTAAAAAACCAAGGTCCTTGGAGAAAGGGGGAAGCACTGCAGAGACGGTAGTTGATGGTGCAAGGCCAACTGTCCACAGGAGCTGTGAATGGAGTGCATTATATCAGTTTTGTTCCTGAATATTAGATTAGCGCAACAACTGGGAAGGACACATCTTACTGAAAACAAGGCCTGGTGTCCAGACATTGCCATGGTGCTGAACTACGTTGTGTTTATACTGCCCACCCATTGACAAGTGGCAGGTCCAGGTGTCAAGCTAAATAGGGAAAATAAATCGGAGGAATTAATCACAAAAAGCAGTGTCTCGGCTGAGTTTTTTATAAAACCACCTGGTTCCCAAGAGAGATAGGGAAGGATGTGTACTAGGAAAGCAACATGTTTCAAGACGAGAGTCGCAAAAGGGATTGCCAAAGAGTACAGCTGCAAGGTCAAAGAGCCTTTCGGGGTTGTGTGAGAAGCCTGAAGGTGTCTCACTTACTAGTCCCCAGGGATCTGCCATCCAGGTGGCCAGGACACAGCCATCCCTATTGGAGCCAGTTCCTGGATGTGGACTAGTGAGGGAAGATAACCTGGATGAGGGGTCTTCTGGGATTGGAAGTGGGATACCATAGGGTGAGATGCAGTACCCCATTTCCTGTAACACCTTTTCCCCATCCTACCAGGTAGGATACCTAGAAGCTCAACCTCCCCACCCCACCTCCCTTTCCTGACACAAACACTTTCTCATGGACAGTTCATCGTGAGCGACAACTGACTAACACAGAGCCGTATACCTGACATGTCCCAACACCTTGGTCAGGCAAAGTCAGGCAATTACTAATCATTACACACACATCTGACTCCCTTCACACTTCCCCACACAGATAAAAGGTGTAGCACAAAAGCACACGCGGAGTGAGGCAAAGCACACGAGGAAGCAGCAGTTCCAAGGTGGTGATTTAACACAAGGAGAAAGGCGGCAAGACCGGAGTTGGTTGCAAGGAGGCAAGTACCCTTAACTTCTAGAAACCGCTACTTTTACGAGACTTGGAAAGCGAGAAGCCTAAGACCGGGAACTAAAGCTGGTCAAACCTAAATTGTGCATCAAAAGTATCCAGGGCACTCCCGTGTCTATAACCCAGGCCGGGAGGAGTGATTTCCTCTGTGGTACTGTCCTTGGATCCTGCAAGAAAGCCGTGCCCGTAGAAGCAGCATGCATGCCGGGGAGTCTGAGAAACCAATATGAAATCAGCTTGTGTGTGAACCAAGGTTGCAAGAGGCAACATTGTATGAAGAAATCCACAAAGGACAATGTTTGAAGCGCATGTGATGAGAGGCACGAACAGGAGTTAATGTACTTTGAAAAAGCCAAGTCAGATACCATGTACAGGGTGGTACAGCGCCACAGGGGTGCCCATTCAAAGGTCTCTGTTAGGTAACTGCATTTTAAAAAAGGAACTTTGTATCGAAGTGGTCCTGCGATGGGTCAAGCTAAGCCTGTGAACATTCGAAAGTCTTTGATAAGTATAAAGGGAACAGCAAATGGTCTAAGCCCGGCTGAGGGAGACTAATTGAATGTGAAGAAGGGATCTGAGCCTGGCTGAGGGGGATCTGGGGTGAACCATGAGTCACCCGAGAAGGAACACATGGATCTGAGCCCGGCTGAGGAGGATCAGGGGTTAAAGGAATGGTTCGGTAAAAAATGTTTATTGCCCCTACGGGTCGGCCATGTGTTTTTAAGCCTAAGTCACTTGATAATTTCCTATGGACCTTACCCGAGTTTTCGTCCATTAAACACACGCGAAAACAGGTAGTAGGGCGCCGCCATTTTGTGATAATCTTATCACTTGCTGCATCGCCCTGGCTGACCTGCTTTTGCAGCACTAAATCATATCCCCCGCCCCTGAGCCTGACATTATCAAAACATTCATATTCCCCGCCTCTCTCCGTGACATTTCTGTGCTGTGTAGGCAAACGCGCCCAGTCGTCTTCTTCGTGACTTCACACAGAACCCGGAAACCAACACAGATCAACTCACAACACAGCGTGCCACAATTCGGAATATGAAACTGTACTTTAAAATCAAACAGTAACACAGTACATTTGGTAAAGTACATTTATTGGACATTAAATGTTTATAGAATATTCAGCAATTGCCATGTGAACTCGGAATGCCATTTATTTTCTTTTATCTCTATCCGCAAAAACTGTTCCGTTTTATCGTGAGTCACGCGCTGTTCCTTTATGGTACACAGGGTGTTGGTTTTCATTAAAAGAAGCACTTTGGTCGCACAGTGAACCGCAAGGCTGTTCCATCAAGTAGGCACTAGGCCAGCGTAAAGGTTGATATGTTGCTTCTAGCCGCTAGTACCGCGTAAGGGCATATGGGCCCTTGGCGATCATCCCACAAGATGGTCAAAGTGGTGCAGTTGTTGACAAGAAGCTGCAGCTGGCGGTTGAAGAAGCTGTCAGCCGGGGTCTGAAACTGGTGGCAGTCGGAGTAGGGAAGGATATACCTGTTTTGAAAACATACAAATTATAATTAGTCTCGCCAGCCGATCTTTATTAATATTATTCATTTTATTTATTACGGCCGAGCTGAAACTATTTGCTTTCAAGGATAGTGCAATGGAGTATGTTGGGCTCTAAAATCAATGCGAAAAGTAACCAAATAAATCGAGGTTAGCACACAATGAGAAACGACTGTTTGTCTACATGCGTGTGGAATGTGGACCTGCATGCCCATGTGGTCGCTACAAGGACGATCCCACAAAGGTTTTCCTAGCTCTTCATTCATTCATTTATTCATGCATCCATTCATTAATTCTTCATTCCGGTATAAAAGCGTCTAAAGAGTTACTTACATTATATTTGCAATTTCGATTGTGTTTCTGCGTAATGTAGTCCGTAAATCCCACTGTGCTCTTGACAACGATTTTTCATATACTGAACTAACATGAAACTCGGTCTAGTTTCAGAATGTTCTGCCTTATTGTCTTACGTTATTGCACCCCCCCCCCTTCAAATGAAGTTCTTTCGGCATGGCCCCTGTATCTCAAGGTCAAAAAACAATAGAACCTTATACTGCCAGTGCGAGGGCCTCTTCATGCCGCGAGCTGAAAATCAAAGCCGCTGACCTTCACTAGAAAAGAGCATACATTCTTTCTTTGCAACATCCCGTAGTAAAGCCATCTGTGAGAACTTGAAGTTTCGAATACATCTATGTACTGTGCCTCAATGTGCAAATGCGAACTGGCTTCTCTCCCATCTGCAACGGCTCGCTTGGCGCGTTCTAAGGCCCCCAATTTTGTCCTCGTTGTCTGCAAGCTTTGAAGCCCCAAAGAACCATAACTATTGAGACTTAAATTTTTGGGGAAGGTCAGGGAAAGTATAAAGTACCCGAGGAGTTGAGTTGAAAGTGAGATTTATTGTTTGTTTTATTATTTGCAATATGCAAGCTTCCCCTTGGTTAACAATGCGCAGCATTTACATGAGATTGCGAAAATTAGTTACATCAACAAAAATATATACATACACATATAGACAAGGTCAGCAATATGAGGTGAATAGAGAGAGAATTCAAAGATGACACCCAGGTTGTTCGTCACCCAGGATGGTGAAGGTAGGGGGTTAGGGTTAGCGTACTTTGTATGTACACTGTACAATAACATTTATTTACAAAAAGACATTGTATTACAATTATTTAAACCGGGATTTGTACTTCACAACCACAGTTGTCAATGTTGGGTGGCAATGGATCAGTGCTCTGCACAGAAACGTTCAAAATTCCATATCTGTGCTTCTCTAATACAGCAACAATAAGGCTTTTGACAAAGTCGAACTCCATTTCCTCATAGACTGGTTTGATCACCCATTGCTTACTTCTTTTTGAAAAAAAGGCCTTAGTGCAGCGAGGCATCCTTACATTACCCGTAGTCCTAGATTGTTCACGGCCGAGATTCTCGTTATGGGCCAAGACGGCAAGTAGAGTTCTATGTCTCATGCCCTGTATGCTGAAATGCAAGCAGTTTGGCCTGTACTTTAGGCACATATTGTGGAACACCTCCAAACCTCCCGTGTGACAGAATTCTGTCAGTCCCCTCAAATCTCTTGATAGAGTTTTATCGAAAACAATCTTCTCAATGGCTTTGTGTGTCGGTGAAGATGGATTCAACCACTTCTTCTTCCGTGCCTCCACTGGGGACAAAGGGCCATGTTCACATTGGTAGAAATGTAGGTTTTCTGACCAGCGGTGCACGTTGGTACAGTGGTGCATCAGTGACCGCCATTTTTCAAGTAGTATTTCCACTGACCCTTCACAAGTTTTGGAGCTCAACCAAAGATGGTTGCTGATAGACTGGGACCACTCTGAAATACTTTCCAAACCTTTTTTTTCCCCTACAGCCGAGATTTTCCTATTGATTGATTTAGCAAGATGCCATACGTCAAATTGATGTTTAATATGTGGGAACTGCTCCCTCATTGTCTTGGCAATTGAAACGTGTCTGTCTGTGGCTATGAGGTCGATGTGCATTCCCCTCGATTGTAGATATTCCACTGATTTTATAAATCCTAGTTTCTCCATGGCCACTGAGGATGTACATTGTGTTATCTGCACAACCACCAAACTTTTCTTACTATCCATGTCCTGAAAGTGGTAGGTGCAGTACTTGGCAGAAAATCCAGGGCTGTCGCACTGTCCATCGCCGGCTAGCTTGAATCGTTTGCCTTCGAATGTACTTGCTAGAGACAATTCTTCAATTTTCCAAGCATCACTAATGGCAGGAAACAGATAATCATGTTGGTATTTGTAGTACTGCGTTTTTTAAATGAAATGGAGTCCCACAAACTGAAAGAAAGACTCTAACTTTCTAAAACTGGACCCACTAAAAAGTGATGTAGCTGCACACAGTAGATTGCCTGCTGGCAGTTTCCCCAGCATCGGTTGTGCAGACCATGAGAACGTATAATTTAATCTACAGGCGGCATTTATTTTGACGTTACTGCCCTTTTTTAAGGAGTGACATGAATCAATGGCTTCCCACATACTTTCCCTCTAACGGAATGCCCACATTTCAGCATACTTATAATATTCATCAAATAACTGTTAAATACTATGTATTTGCCCTCTTTCATTAGACTGTCATCCAGCTTCAAAGTTGTTTCGGCCTGTGACGTTGAGGACATATCACCACATTTGAAAAAAATATCGCTGCTATCAAGTTCTGATGCGTCAGTGAATGCTGCTGCTGGTTCATTCTCTATCATTTCAACATCTGCTACTTCAACATTGATGGGAGAACACAACGATGTCGACAGCTTTTTTGGTGGCAATTTTTTGGCAGGTGTAGATTGTGTGAATTGATCTGTGACTACTTCAGAGCTATCTTCAATACATCCATTATCATGTTGTTGTGGTGGTGCGGTCGCACTGTAGCAATGGTCCAATACAACTTTGCTGGATTCTCCGGACACATTCATTTCATGTTCTGGCCATTGGACATGAGCATCTCGAGTCTCAACAGGCGGCGTCTGAATTAATAGTTCCTCCATAGTGTAAATGGTCTGGCAAGCAACATCTCTCATTCGCTTCACTGTCTGTGTATGTATAGTTCGGACACCCACGGGTAAATAGAGGACAGATTGGAAAAGGGATGTTCAGTTTAAACACAAGATAAAGTATAGTACAATTGACTGGAAAAAAACATAAAATAGTCCCCAGCACAAAAAAATGTCTAAAGTTATGAACTGTTTGTAACTAATCTTATTTTTGTTTCTTTTCTTTGCAACTTTTTTGACTCGACCTTCAACATCTGCACGCTGTTGCACCGATTCGTATCCGCATGTCTCCCCTTCCTCTTGCGCTGCAACGACTATATTTTCTGTATCCGCATAGACAGCACGGAATGAGGCTCCATCGACTCCCTGAAACATAGTATTTTCATTACTGTGTATCAAAATATTGTTAGCATAAAACACGCGAGGATGAACACACAGGTACATCTCAATAGCCAAACACGATTTAAACATTGTGTGGAACAATCAAACGACAAGTATTCGAGCTCTGATGACCTAGTTTGATGGAGCTGTCAGTATCCATGCCTCTGGCTCTGCATGGACTGCCACGAATGATTGTATTGAAGAGGAGGAATAAGCAACTCCCTGAAACACAGTACTTGCGTTAGTATGGTTTTCAATATTGTAAACATAACACACACTTGGGGTCGACGGCACAGGTACATATAAAGAGATAACCACAAATGTTGCATTGTCTAAAAGAATCAAGAAATATTTAAATATGATCAGATTTAATCAACTTATTTCTCCGATTTCTTTACATCTGCATCATCTAAATGGGATCTTGTGATTGTAGTGGAAGCTCCATCGTCTCCCTGAAACACAGTACTTGCGTTAATAGGGAAGAAACTAAATGGAATCACGTTATATGATCACGCTCGATGGAGCGGTCAGTATCCATACCTCGTGCTGCTGAAGAATATCTATGGATGTTGTAAATGTGGTGCGCACTTCCGAAAGCTGTTGCGCCGATTCGTAACCGCATGGTCCCGCTTCCCCTGGAATTACTTGAATGTCAGGCTCCGCATCAAGTGCGTGGGTTGACGCTTCAACAACTGCCTGAAACATAGCATTTGAATTAGTAAGGATTACAATATTGAAAACACAACACACACTTGGGGTCGACCGCACAGGTACATATCAATGGCTAACCACGAATGAAACATGGTGTAGAACAATCAAACGACAAGTGTTCCAGTCCTGATGATCACGGTCGATGGAGCTGTCAGTATCCATACCTCGTGCTGCTGAAGAACATCTAGGGCTGTTGTCAATGGGGTGGATGCTTCAGCGACTCCCTGAAAAGACAGTACTTGCATTAGTATGGATAACACTAATTATAACCGAAAACAAACACCAGGCGACGACAACTAAGGTGTTTATCAATTAGAAAGCACTAACCAAACAATTGGTAAAATAATCACACGATACATAAAAACTATTACTTGACATGCATAAAACAAGTCTGTAGCGGAATAGTCAAGTAGGATTACCTGATAAGCGCTAGAAGTGGTCGATAACTGCAGGCACATCACAGATGTAGAATGTTCTTGCTTCAGATTCAGTGGATAGTCAAGCAGTTGTAAAGGTAAATTATTGTTTGATAATGAAATGCAAATATTAAAAAATTGCCATGTAAACCGACAGTATACTTGAGAATAATGCCATTGAAAATGCGCAATATAGTACAGTTCCCTTTGCCCATAAATAGATTTCCTTTGGGGGTTATAAAATCGAAAAATAATTTATTGATAAATGCCATTATTCAAAAAGCTATACACTCATATCAATATTGAAAGTATTACAAGGGAGTATTACAAGGGACACAACACCTAAAATATCAATTTATTTATTTGGCTACCTACACACTACCGCAAGGCCTAAAGCTAAATCCGGACACTTGACTCACCAGTGGAGGAATGTGGACGAATAGAGATGGAATAGCGTTTGCAAGCAATTTTCATGTCATTCGCCGTTTATTCTTCTTCGTTACCCAAGATGTGGCGTACATGTTCGAGGAAAAGTGCCGGCTGCAGATGCGGTATCGATCACCCCTCTTGTCCTCTAAAACTTGTTGGACTCTACTTTCCAGCTCATCCAGTGGATATCCACAATGTCTGACCCATTCTCTTATTCGATCAACAGTTTTCGGGAATACATGCATTGTAGTGCCTTCAGATTTAGCATGGGTCTTCGAAGGGCAACCGTTAATCGAACAGGCAGGCATTGTTGAAAATTCTGAAAAGTAAATATCAAGATTATTATAAAACCTTGATGAATAAATAAGTAAATGAACCATACAATGTTCAATACAAGGTTTGTTTTGGTCGCCTGAACTATACCAGTTCATCATGTGCGGCTTAGTATTTGCATAAGTTACAGAAATTTTTTAAATGATGTGACTAAACTCTGAACATGTGACTCGTCCCATGGATGTTCTGTCTTGCACGAGAAGTAAACATGCTTACATTATAGACTGGACCCCCGAAGGATGCAATTCGATGACAATTGACACAGATGAAAATAAATAGATAGCATAACATTTGAAACTCAAGTCAATAGCAATGAGATCAATGACTATTGGGTACTGTAATCGCAAATAGATAGAAATGTAAAAATGACCGAAATAAGACTAGGCTACATGGCCTTACCTTGACCAACAAACAGTTGGATTCAGCAGGCCGAGCAGTATGTTGCAGGAGAACAGGTAGATGGCCACAGGTAGCACACTGACGAGTTTGCTCGAAGCGGTCACAGATAGCACGACGACGAGCAGATTAGCATAGATCTCAGTGCTTCTCAGGTTCAGGAGTTGACTTGCAAAGCACAAAGATGTTCTCATGAGACATATCAAGTGGTTTATAAAGTATTAGAAACAGGGGTGTGTTTGTGAATGAATGGCGTGTGTATGTCGTGGTATTATGTGGTTTACAGGGGGGCGCCCTGCCTGAGGGGAGGCCTGCCTGTAGACACAGGGTCTGAGGAGGCCATGTGAGCGATGGCCCCTGGGCGTGGGATACCTTTTGAAGTGTACATGCTGTTTGGCACCTTGGCCATTTGCGCCCGTGACAACCCCCCATGCAAGCGCTCATCCCCGGGTGCGAACCGCCTTTGATAGAGGGGAGGTGGGATGGATGGGCCTGGGGCGTGCAGATAAGGCACAGGAAGACTGCTGAATGGAGACACACTTATGTGGATTGGAGGGGGGCGGCCTGCCACAGGGGAGGCCTACTTGGAGACACGGGGTCTGAGGAGGCCATGTGAGCGATGGCCCCTGGGTGTGGGATACATTTTGAAGTGTACATGCTGTTTGGCACCTTGGCCGTTTGCGCCCGTGTCAGCCCCCCATGCCAGCGTTCATCCCCGGGTGCGAACCGACTTTGATAGAGAGGGGTGGGATGGATGGGCCGGTGGGCATGCAGGCAAGTGTGTGGGAGCGAGGGGCCATCAGGCCCCTCTCATCCTTAACTTCTCAGTAGAAACTCGGACCAAGTGCCTCCAGTAGTGGGTTCGCCCCTTGCCCTTATGTGATGTTAACTTTGGTTGACATTCGCGTAGATGGGACCACTGAGCAGGACACGGGGCATCCATATTTGTACCCCCTTTCCAATCCATCTTGGTAACCAGGCCTCACTGCACACAGCACATGGACCCCACTCTGACTGGAAAACTTCAGAGGAATTTGCAACAGCTAATAAATGTAACACATCACTCTTCCTCTTCGATCACTGTCCTGCATGTGAACCAGCCTGAACTAAGCACATAGCTCGTTCATCTCCACAAACGTGTCCTCAATACCTGCATGCATTATTGAGAATATATTATGTTAGCTTAGATAGTGAGCGACCTGACCTTCACCCATTCGGAGCACAGATGTCTGACGTCCATCCTTGAATGGAGACACACTTGATTCATTTAAAAAAATCGAATCAACCGTTGTTAAAATATATGTGGCGTTTTATTTTGTATCTTATTTTGATGGCACAAAAATACAAGACTTTACACATTGTACAGGTCAGGTTGCAGCACAGCGAGAGAAAATCCCCTGTACTGACCGCTGTCACTCGGGAACATTTCTCTTATGGCACGAACGGCACAGGTGGGTATTACTCTTCGAACGCGGTGTCCAAGCCTCCCGTGAAGCCACCATGTAAAGGAACGATAGGCCACCAGCCGGTACCACCTGTGAAAAAGAATGACACAAACTGTTTTTCAATGAACAAGATAAGTTTAATAAACGTTTGTTGTCAATGACAATTCTTGTAACTAATGGCATTCTGCTCGGACAAATGCTATCTAGACACTGCACACTATTTAACGACTTTCATGCGTTACAATGATATGTATATGTAATTTTGGATATAGTAGAAGACCATGAAATAGGAGTGGCATGACAAGCAGAGTATACTTACTCGGATTACGAGGACGAACAGTTGCGCGAAGTTCGTGCATAAGCACCATCATTATCCTCAACACGGACCGTGTGAGGCAGGCTGCCCTGAAGTCTGGCAGCTCGGTGATCCATTGCGGTCGTGGCTCGCCTTCCGAAATGTAGGCCACGCATCCCGAGTTTTCACAGCAGCAGCAGTTCTCGTCCTCGGTTGGCATTAGCTCGCACCGATTGCATGTGCACAATGTGGAAACACCGTCCATGCGACTAGGTCCAGGCTCTTCAGCTGTTGAATCGTCCTCCCAACTGCCGTCCGAAGCCCCATCGTTTTCGCGTGTTTCCCTTTCCAGTAGTTCCTCCTCAGTATACTCGGGCTCGTACATGTAGGGCATTATTGTAGCCATTGTGTGTTAAACAAACTAAAATAATTTATAGCGGTGGTACTGGTATCTGTTCACACGGGCTACAAGCAACGAAGGTAGCTGACCAGAGCATAGAAATTAGTCACAGAATACTCAAAGTAACACAGAGAGAGGAATGGAATCGAAAATCTGCTGCTGTGTGTTGTGAAACGGTCTGTTTATACTTATTGAGGAAAGAGGCGTCCTGCCATTTCCATGGCGACACGTCATTAGCTGAAGCGCAGCGAATGTTGACACGAGACGTGCTTTGGCGTTGTGAAATGGGCAGTACGTGTCTGCTGATGACAGGCTCAGGGGCGGGGGATAGGATTTAGTGCCGCAAAAGCAGGTCACACAGGGCGATGGGGGAAATGATAGCATTATCACAAAATGGCAGCTACCCGATGCTTGTTTTCGCGTGCGTTTAGTGGACGAAAACTCGGGTAAGGTCCATAGGAAATTCTTCTAAAACCGAGCGACTTAGGCTTAAAAACACATGGCCGACCCGTAGGGGCAATAAAAAATGTTTACCGAACCATTCCTTTAATCGTTAGTCACCCGAGAAGGAATATTTTTGGGATCGTAAAATAAAGGGATTTGAGGCTGGCTGAGGGGGAGCCAGATACAGACACCCAAATCATATATTGATAAAAAGAAAATAACCATTTTAGTTTTGTACATCAGGCCCTCCAAATCAAGCGAATTTGATGGAAGTGTGACACTGTTGGGTGAGACGCGGTATCGCCCCTCTTATAACACTTTTTCCCCATCCTACCACGTAGTATACTCAAACATGCTGCCCCCATTTTTACGACATGAACACTTTTCGCACACCACGAAAGACAATGGATTAGAGCGGTTTACCTGACCTGTCCCAACACAAGGGTCAGGCAAAGTCAGGCAATTGACCAGAATCACACACACCAGACGGCCCTTTCCCTTCCCCACAGGGATAAATGGTGGAGCATGAAAGCACACAGTGAGCAGGACAGACTGCACAACGAGATAGCTATTCAAACACGGCAGTTCAAGAGGAGAAAGGAGGCGAGAATCGAGAGGGTGACAAGGAGAGAAGCGACGTTGACCTTTCCGAACGAGGCCTGTGAAGCCTCCGCACAAGGAATCTTAAGGCTGCAAGCAATAGCCAGAAGGTGCTGCAGCAGTTTTCAACGGTACATGGAGCATGCCTACGCTGATGAGCAGGACAAAGCCAGAAGCCTTCTACCGTGGAACCGTCCTCGACTCCAGATACAAGAAAGTCAAGCGGTACATCACAGCCAGTGAGTTGAGAGGAGAGCCGATAAGAAACCGAACTGTGTTGAACGAAAATCACAAAGTGGCAAATTAAAGGAAGTTCAAAGAACTGTTAACATTAAAGGGAAAACCAGCTGCAGAGGGGTCTGGCACCACGTGGGTGCTCACTCGAGAGACTCTAGTTGATCCTGTGTTTGTTGAAACTACAGATACCAGAAGTCCTTGGGAGAACCGCAAGTAAAAGGTCAAAGTGGTCATGTAGGGGTCTAGCAAAATCCTCTGGACAGCCGAAAGTCTTCATCTGACAAACCATTGAAAAATGAAAGGAGATGAATCCCGCTTAGTGTGAAAAGAGAAGGAACTGTGTAATTGGCAAGAGTGAACCCAAAGGGGATGCCGACAGGAAGGGGCGACGCATGATGCCCTAAAGAACATTGTGATGACAAGAGTGAACCCCGATGGAGGGATGTCCACAGTGTGTTGGACATGAAGACTTCGGAATATAACAGGTGAAAGTGTTTTGTGAAAAGCTGTAGTGAACCAGCCAGAGGGAAGCAAACATTTGAAAAGGTTCCGAGCCCGGAAGAGGGGGACCCAGAGGTGAAAAGCCCTCACCCACCGAAACGCGAACAGAAGAGAAAGTCTTTTGAATATAAGCTGGAGTGAACCCGATGGAGGGAGGCTGATATTCGAGAGGGGACTGAGCCCGAAAGAGGGGGACCCAAGGGCAAAGAATCATCACCCCAGTGCAATCCGAAAGGAACTTTTGTTTGTTATTTTGAGCATACCAGGCCCCTCAGAAGCAAGATACTTAAACCCCAAAGGCCCTGATATCACAAGGAACTTTTTGTGGCTCTGAGACCAGAAGAGGGGGATCAAGGGGTGGAAAGCCATCACCCAAAGACAAGTGAATGCTTTAGTGAACCCGACAGAGGGAGGTAAACATATGAGAAGAGCCTGAGCCCGGAAAAGAGGGTTCCCAGGGGTGAAGTCATCACCCAACGGACATTGAAACACTTGTGTATAGATAGGCACGTTATAAATGCCATATATCATATCATTGGAAAGGAACTTTTGTTTGTTATTTTTGGAACACATCAGGTCCTCGGAGGTAAGAGACTTTTTGTAGAAAAGAGACTCACCCAACAAAGGTCCTGATACCTTAGAACGGAACTGTCATCTCGTGCTGGGAAGACAGAACCCCCCCCCCACCCGAATACCACATCCTGACTAATAATTTACAAACACTTTCTTTCTTTCTTATGAATCCTATCCCATACCCTTTTTTGTATTTAGATGTAGGTAATGGCAATATGTTTTTTAGTATAGGCCCTTTTATTTGACAAGACGCCACTAGGACTGCTTTATTATTTGATGGTCGTAGCTTGCTCCCCTCTTAGATTTACGCTTAGATTAGCCGTTTTTCCAACCTGCATATACAGTTTAATAAACACCCTTGAACTGTGATCACTTGTGTCTGTCTTTACTGTTGCCACCATGAGTTCCTCACAGTTGCAAGTTGTCTGGTCACATGAGAAAGTAGTATTGTATCCACTTTAGTCCCACAGGGTATTGACTTAAAAGGCATGGTCTAGTAAAAAATGTTATTTAAAAAATAGATAGGCAACATAAAAAATACTAGCATTCTCTTTTTTAAAACTTCCTATGTAAAATTTTGAGCTATTCAAGCTCAAAATTCGCAAAAGCAAGCACATGGGCGCGTCCATTTTGTGAAATGGATGCCCTCCTGTGCTGGCTTTTGCGGCACTAATGAATGAAAAGCCAGCCAGCTGTAGTAAATAAAAGCTACCGCTGGGTGGCTTTCCCTTCATTAGTGCTGTACGCGGAGGACGGGGACCGGAGACCAGAGCAGGAAAGCTGCAGCTGAATCTCGGTAAGTGCTATTTATTTTTTTTTTTTTAAATAAGCACTAGCTGCAGTTTTTTTTCTAAGTTTTCCGGGCTGGAGGAGCCCGGAAAACTTAGAAATAAAACCGCAGCTTTAAAAACATTGTATTTTGAAGTGACCGCAAACATAAATACAACGTTATTGTGTTGGAAAACGCTGAGCCGGAGGAGCCTGAGAAACTCGGAAAGAAAAACTGCAGCGTTTTCCAACACAACCGCGTTGTGTTTCTGCCTGAATCCGCTTTCCCATTTGGGGCTCTCGGGCTAGGTGATGTTTAGATTTTTGCATAGGGGATAGCCAAAAGGAAATGTGAGATTAATCTGTATTGGATGCATGATGCCAATGTAGGTTTTGTGATTTTTGTCTTTAAAATCTTTAACTATCGTGGGCATGTCGAGTGAGTTCTTAGTTTTCAGTTCTACTGAGCTGACTGACCCTCCCGGACATATATGCATCCAATTAACTTGTTTTTCTTGCAAAACATGCACTCAATATTGACACATTGTATTGTTTATCAATCAGTTTTGAGGTGTACCGGACACCCTTGTCTATGTTAAATATCAATAACAAAATACTGGACAAAATATTAGCTCACAGGTTACGCCCACGATGCCGGACATAGCCCTACTGGAACAAACTGGGTTTATAAGCCGGAAGATCTATCCATGATAATTTGTTAACCGTTTCCACAATCGTGAATAAATCTGAACCTGCTATACAGATGCAAGCTGCCCTATACACAAGTCCTTTAACATTGCAAAGTAGCGTTTCCTATTTGTTGTTCTCTGGCAGATAGGACTTGCGGATCGTTTTAGGAGTATGGTACGATTATAATATGAGTGTCAAATAGCAAGAATGATCACAAATAATGGTATCTCACCCATCCCCTCCCCCCGATTGCCCCGTGAGAGGTACTCAACAGGGATTTACGCTGACACCATTGTTGTTTGTGACAGTTTATACGAGTACCATGCACATCTAGGTTTCAACATTATCGGGCATCAGGGGACTGAACCAGTTACATGAGGCCCTGGGTGAGGGCAATGGATAGTTCCACAGGGAGGACCCAGTTAGCGTCTTTGGATAAGGAGGCAGAGGATGTGAGATGCTGGTTTAATATGTCATGGCTGACCAAGTCGAAGGCAGCGGACAAGTCTAGAAGGAGAAGCAGGGCAGACTTTCTTTCGTGGCTGTTTCGCCAAGTAGATTTTTCAAGTCCAGAAGTGCTGACACAGTGCTGTGGCGGAAGCCTGGATGGCGCATACCAAGGATTTGGTAGGTTTCCAAATATGTTTCTAAGTGATGTTGAATTTGCAGGCAAGCTGCTCTGTTGAGAGTTTTGAGAAAGAATGGCACGGTGGCGATGGGCCGGTAGTTGTTAACAGAGGAGGGGGTCAAGTGTGGTTTATTTTAGTAAGGGAAGGACCCAGGCTTCCTTGAGGTGGGTGGTTAACGTGCTGGTACTGAAGGAGACATTGATGAAGGCTGTGATGAAGGGTGCAAGAGTGTCGACGGTTACCAGTCAAATGGTCGAAAACATTTGGTCGACAGACAATTTGGTCGACACCATTTGGTCGAATGCCAAATGGTCGAATTTTTTTATTTTTTTTTTTTTTACCCATTTTTTGTTTTTTTTGGGGGGGTCCCCCCCCCAACCCCCTTTTTTTTCTTTTTTATTTTTTTTCCCCACACGAAAACCCACAAAACACATATATAAAAATAAAAAAAAAAATTCGACCATTTGGCATTCGACCAAATTGCAGTCGACCAAATTGCAGTCGACCAGTTTGCAGTCGACCAGTTGACTGGACACCAGTGTCGACACAGTCCTTGATCAGTGGGGCAGGGCAGGCATCCGCTTCACATCTGGAAGGTTTGAGGCCTTGTAGGATGTGTAGGGTTTCTTGAGATTTCATTTTATAGAAGCTGAAAAGCGGAACTCCTGGTTTATTGGAGATGGAAATTTGGGTGGCCAGATGCTTGGGGGGGGGGGGGAGAGGCTAGCTTTCTCCTTTATTAGCATTTTAAGCAACTATTACCCATTTTGAAAGTCGCGCTGATAAGTGGCTGGCTCTTACCATGATCAGCCACATATCCATACTCCGAATGATTGAATGTTGTTAGATTACATGAACTAACTAGTAAACTCATTCAGGGCACAACACAGAACAGAGTAAACTGGTCCACTATGCTACAATCACTTGGGGTGGGTTGCTTAGGTGTCCAAGATCTAGTGGCATATTATTTTGCCGCTCAAATATATAGTGCCTGCTACTGGTTCCTGGGTGGCCAAAAATCAATGTACGCCCTTATAGAATGTTCAATATGACAAGCACGTAGTTTAGCAAGTGCTCCGATTGAACCACCACGGGATATATAGCAGTCATGAACACTACAGATAGAACTGTAAGGGCATGCTGGAAGATGCATGCAAGATTAAAACTGCAGAGATATTACTCAGGTAGACTCTTCCTGGATAAAATAGCTGGCCTTCCAATGACTTTTGAGGCATCATCTATGAGGGCTGTTGCCTAGTTTGGGTTGGTACGCCTTGAGGACATTTTTCCCTCAACAATTCCATTATAACACACAACAAAATCCGAGGGTTGAGGGAGGGACAAATATACACTGTGGTATAGGAGTCTATAGACCTCTGAGGAAATGTCTTCTGTCTTTCGCACTAGAGCACTCCCCAACCCCAAGGACAGCCATATAATCAATCACCTTTATTCTGAATTTTAGTGTCAACAGTCAGCCTCCCCAGTCCCTAAATAAAAAAAGTTAAAACCAACAAATAAGATAAATGGGGGGAAATGGGAAGATATTTTGGGTAAACAATTGACAGATACTCAATGTTCCTATGCGCCTCAACATGTTAAAAGGGTGACCAAATAAACTCAAATTGCTTAAGCAATATAACCCGAGCATCGGAGCTTAAGTTACAAGCCTGAGCGAAGCAGCGCATTGTACCGGGGTACTAATAGCGTTTATCTTAAGTAGAGACGTGTTTGCCGTTTCTCAGCTTGAGATAAAACTACAAATCATGATGCAGCCACGGATCAGAGAGAAGGGAACTACATGTTGTCCCTTCTCCCGTTCCATGGTAGCCAATGTCTTGACGGGTAATCACCAGGAATACTAGTGCTCCTGGCGCAGGCGAGAGATCAGGCAGTGCAAGGTAAGTGGGGTGGGGGAGATTTGATATGTGGAAAGGGGGTGGGGGGTGCGGAAGGGGATGCAGTGGAGCCCACTTACCCAATTCTCAGCAAGGGAACATGGCAGCCTCCCGCCCTGAGGAGGCTTAAAGTGAGGTCTTAACCGTGTGGCAAAGACCCCGTTCTGCGCCTCTTCATTGGCTAGGAGGCCGCCACCCCCTGCCCCCCTCGCCAGTACTGATGCAATTTAAATATTTTGTATCAGTTTTACTACACCGCACTACACTTGCGACATTCAAGAATACATATTCTGGAAACTATCAGATTCCGATATGTTGCCCCTCATTTTCTGCACATGTTGTGGCTGTTCCCGCCGATGCAGTTCTTTTATGCAAATATCTGGGACATAGATGAAACAGCTACAATGTTGCCTGAGGTGTGCAATTTAGTTGCAATAGGTCTTATTAGTAAGATCATAGATAGGAAGTGTATTTTATTTTTATTTTTTTTATTCTTAGGGATTGAACCCAGTTACTCATGAAGGCAACAAATATTATGTTTTGAAAATATACAGCCACAGAGGTAACAATGATACAGACTATTTCAATTGCATGACCAGCAAAAAAATGTGCAAACTTTATTTTACAAAATGTATCGGGACTAATGAACTATGTTTCTTTTCTATTTGATATATTGTTTGCATAATTGTCTCTCTTTCTCCTTTCTATACCCCATGAATCCTCCCCTTCGCCAACCCTTGACTCTCTGTGACTATCATACTCTATGATTCTGATCCAATGGTGCATTTACTACAACATTCGAAATTATTCTTTCCAATTGTTTTCAAATTTAATTTACTTACCACATATCGTGAATCTATAATTTGGTCACTTTTCTGTTTCTGTTAATTAACTGATAATGTATAATTTTGGTATTTTTACTTTAAAACTAAAGACCATATTTGAGAAAGGCTAATAGTTTTAGCCGAAACACGTGTCATACAAAGGGCTACATGCAATAAATACTTTTCAAAAGTATATTTGGCGCTGTCTCCTATCTGGGTATTTTTGAAGTCTATAACTTGTACCAGTGGTTTAAATGGCTTTTTTTGTAACCACCACCCAGTTGAGACGCGACATATCTTTCATTACCTTTGCTTCAAATCATCACTTGCAAAAACCTATTTCTGGCGCCTTGACAGATTGTGCCTAAAAAGCCATAAAGTGTATGCAATTATTAACAAGCTATCCGACAATAACTGTAGGTGCTGTGGAGTTTATGGTTCTCCTGAGACCCTGAGACACATGGTTATCACGTGTCCTTATTTTGAGGAAGAACATGCAATTTGCTTCAAGGAAAACATTGCTTGCAGTTCGGACGTGTTTAAGAATCTGCGTTGGTGCAGATGCATGTGGGGTACTAGTATTATGGGGTACTAGTATTTGTTGGTCCTAGCCCTAAATGTTTTTTTAGAATTGTATTACAATTGAATTGGATAAGACACATTTGAAAAGTATATTATGATTATATTGTGACAAGTTGATTTTCTGAAACTGAATTGAATCTCTTTTCCTTTAATTTATGTGGATTTTATGTGAGTTCAATGTTTTTATGGTTTGATTACTTATGTTGTGTAAGGTTTCTTGTAAACCATGTATGCAACAATAAAAATAAAAAAAAAAAACACATAAACCTAACATAACTGAGTTTGTTCCTCTAATCATGGTGCTCGAAATGAACCAACTCTCATCTCAGCAGGAGGTTGCAGGTGCAAACAGTAATTCTTTCGCAATTTATGCAAAAAGTTAAACACACATTTTAGGTTGCATCTGTCGTCCCCAAGGTCGAATTCTGATAAGGGTTACTTCAATGGATAGGCCTGTTCAGCAGCTTTTTAGTGATACTTGAACCATTATGGTTTGACTTATGATTCTTGAGAGAATGAACAAACTATGATTGTCCATTGGGAAACTTCAAACAGATATGTAGATCCTGAAGTTTCATCTCTCCTCTGAACATTGCATTTACTCCATTGTTGATGTTTGCCTGGTATAAAGCATTCAGCCTTTCTTCTCCCAAGGCTCATGGTCATCTTGTTGCTTATCTCACAGAACAGGCCCCAAAAAGATTCCTTCCTGGTCACTGCTTGAGCGTTCTGAATAGAACTGAACCCTTCTCAGGAAATAGAAATAAACACTTATGTATGTGAAGGTTACATTTCCTTGAGCACATGAGGCCTTCTGTTTATTTTTAATATAATTGCGTCTTGCCGCTATTTTGTTCACATTCTCATCATGTGATTTTCATTTTGGAAAGGGAAATTTTATCTCCAGTTGTTTATTATTTCAGCTTCAAAACGCACCCACTTCCATGATCACAGTTTTCTTGGTTTGCAAATTATCTCTTCAGGCATCAATCACCTTGAATGAAAAGTGCACCTCTTGTTTTTTTTTGCTTTGGCAATTGCATCAAAGGCCCAGTTAGTAAGTCTGTTTTTCTTTCCTTAAAAACAGCATTTTTGATGTGGCAGCTAAAATGCTTCCTTTTTGTCTGTCAGCTCACAATGCGCCTTTCCACTTACCTTCTGCAGCCTGGTTTCATTTTCCACATATTCCTTGTTTCAACTGCAGAAGCACATACATTTGAATTCACTAGGCACATTAGCAGTATCACCAGTTTTTATGCTGGCTTTTCAGTGTGCCTTCCCATGACAAGAAGGTATTTCTGCACATTTTGGGCCAAACATGGCATTTCAGGTCACTTGATCCTGGGGCTGCCATTAAACCCCACAGTGCATAGAAAAAGATTTGGGTGATACCATTAATAGCAATCGACTTAGATATCACCTTTCAGAACACTTTGATTGTATACTGTTCATTCCCCTCAGTTTCAGTTGGACTACAAGGGTCTGCCTTCTTTGAATGGGTTATACCATTTTAAAAATCAGGCATTAACTAATTGTTTGCACAATACTTATTGGAGCACAGGGCCTTGCGCCTTGGTGACCAGTTCCTTAACTTCCTCCAGTACCAAACTTGATGGAATAAGAGCTTTAAGAATGGCATCAGAAAATGGCATGTGGCACATATCAATATACAGAGTTACCATATATAGCTTGTGCATTTGTTCTGCGACTACCTACAGCGGATTGCTGGAGAAAAGAAAGAGGGTTTTTAAATAATAGATTCCAAGGAAGAGGCTAAAACTACAAATCTTGTCTGAAGAACAGTAGGTCAGGGGGCACAGAATAGATGGATACACAATATCGATCTATTAAAAAGAAACTACAGAACTAAGGCTAAACATATGAACTGAGGTATTTAGATTCTTGGCTCATCAGTGTTGCTTAAACAACTGCCTACAACGCTCTCTTCCTAAATACTCTCCCTCCTCCAATTCTCTGCGCGTGAGCCGCTTTCACAAACAGAGATTTGGGGGTAGATCTTTATCCTCTGCAGGTGCCTCCCTCTGGAACAGCCTCCCTGCCTCTCTCCGTCTTGAGCCGGAGCACTTTAGTTCCGGAAACTCCTCAAGACCTTCCTCTTCTCTTCCTCCTTCTCTCTTCCTCTACCCTGTTAAGCCCCATCTTTTTCTCTGCCCTCCTTCTCCCCAACTCTGTTCAGTTTTTGCTGACTGGTTGCCTGGTTCACCTCCAGAGCCTTACAGGTCCCAGGCCCCCTTACCAGTCCTTGCTTTGAACTTGCTTCCGGGCCACTGCGCCATGTTCAGCATTACTGCGCTTTCAGCTTATGCTCCATGAGCAAGGCAACCTCTGTGCACTAAACCCAGGGCCCCCTCTTCCTCTCACCTCTGTCTGTACGCATGCATTACCTAAATGTACTAGGACTAGTACTTTTGTCTGGCCTGGCCTGTCCCCTTCCCCACCTTTTTCTGTCCCCCCTCCCTAGAGGGTTCCAAACTGTTACACTTCATTCACTTGCACTAGGAGAAATGCCGTCAGGCCTAGTATGCTAGTTTTTCTGTTTAGATCATTCGGAAACTTCAAGGCCTAGGAATGATTACTGTATTTCCTTGTTCCCTTCCCGCCTTAAAGCACTTTGAAGCACTCCACCGATGTGTAGACGCTGTATATATAAACAATTACAAAACAATGATAAGTGGAGAATAAAGCTATTAGTATGGAACATTGTATTAATACACATTCGCCTTTGTAATGCTTCATTAAAGTTTTTGGCACCATAATGTATTCAATGCTGAGCATTTGGTGAGTGCATTATTTGTAATTGATTACTTCTTCTGGCTATCTGATGGACATAATCCCAGATGTGCGATGCTTAACAGTACATAGGTTCACTGTACTGTGTGCCTGTTTTGTATGAAATACTTTAATGAGTGGGATCCCTTGTAATGGTTTGACATTTAGTGATTCACTTTAGTCATGGTATGTTGTTTCTTAGTGGTTTTGTTTTGTTTAGCAGAATGCTATCTGAGAATGCCCTGTTGGTGCAGCATTGAAGGAATGTTATCGGTTCCCTCGTTACACTGTATATTTTGTTTAGCTGAATGTTATCTAAGATGCACTCCTGACAGAGCCTTTAAAGTGAATTGGGCCAGGATGTGTTAAGGTTGCCAGTTAAATTGGTGCACAGTAGGCTTGTTGCTCTTGAGATTTTTCTTAGGACATGTTTTTGTTAGTGAACAGAAAGTACTCAAAAAATAAAAAGCTTCTTTTAATGGCCATCTTACAGAAGTAAATTTTATCAGGCTTATGATGGCGTTATCAGGGCATTTGTTAGAGCTTTTATCAAGGCATAGTCCCTGCAAAAGCAGTCTTCAGATGCTGCAAAAATCCTCCAGCCCGTCCACTAAAAAACTACCAATCAGTTAACAGCCCTTATAAAGTGCCATTTTAAAACTTGTCTTTTTGCCCTAGTAAGGCTGGTTCTTGCTGTGAATTAGTTAGTGCCTTCAAGTCAGATGGTGAGCGGAAGAGAATTTCACTCCTAAACTCTAACAGACTCTTGTCACAATAGATAGCAAGGGAACAGGGAACACCCATCCCTCAGCTCCGAAACCAGAAGGGGAGGAATAGACATACCCAATCACATTATACAAAGCTCATTAGGATACAGCTGGGAGTGCGCCGCTCCATCACACACAAGCACCAACCGAACAATAGATTTTAAAGAAGACACTCCACAACATACCGAACGACCAACCGAGAGATAGCCATGATAGGAGGACACAAAGACTGAATACATAGGCTAACCAACACAGAAGTACTAGGACGACTAATCAATAGCACCGAGAGCAACAACCCCACCCACAGGAATACAACTCAAATGAACAAGAAGTATTAGAACTAGGATACAGACCCCACTAACCCAGCTTTCAAATATCTGCATACCCAACCCACCCAAAAACTCACACAACCATCTCTCACCCAGCAATCCACACGCACTTTACAACACAAACAGAACCTACAGCACACTAGGTCTCGTCAGGTCCGAAACTCGCATGAAAGCTCAGCGCACAGTGTATACCGAACTGAAGCCGCCAACAGCACACCACTTCTCCCCCTCCCCCTCCACCCGACTAACTCTACCCACTCTCCTTCTTGTTTACAGATCCGCCAGAGTGCCTGGGGACCAATTCCATTGGTGATGGTGCGCTATACAAGTACCTTTAACATAACATAAGGGGCCGTGGCTAAGCAGCCATGTGAACAGACATGCACCTCTGTGAGCTCCTGATGATCCGACAGTAATCCTCTGATTACACAGCTAAGGAGAGATCCTAGAGGACCGAAAATACTGGCAAATGACCCGTGAAATGCGGGAGCAAGACAGGTTTTTGTGGAAGAACAACAACGTGCTTCAGAGGACATCTACGGGGCCGCACCCCGTATCGTTTTAGGCACGGTGGATCCAAAATGGTGGACCACAAGGAACAAAGGGACTAGCTGAACACGGACCCCCGACGCCTAGACTGGGAAGGCAAAGAGTGTCCAAAGAGTGGAAGTGCCTGGGGATGCGTGCTTGTGATATCCGCAGGAGTGGCTCAGATGGACTGAAACAACGTAGCAACTACCGAGCTGCAGGCGGGCGGTGAGCCTGGTACATTGGAGATGCAAACATTGTAGCCGAGCCCCGTGCGAACGAGCCCCGACAGATTAGCATGGAGCGGCGCCACGAGAGAGAAGGAGCAGACGGACCAAGACACGTACACTGTGCCCTACCCAGAACGCTGGCAGCGAAGCCCGAAGCTGCCGAAAGGGGACACCAGCTGCAGGCTGAGGGCTAGCGCACATGTAATGAGCCGCCCAGAGATGAAAGGAGCCTGGTGTAGTGCAAGGCGGACGAAAGAAACCGGAGAAGGCTTCTTCATAATGGTAGCCCCAGGTGTATACAGTAAGCGATAGACAAAACTGCAGTGTGTAGCGCCACACCCAATCGAGCAGCGCTGTGTTCTGGATCCCACGGTTGTAGCGCACTCGATTTGGGCAAGTGGGTTGAACGACGGTACGAGACATGTGCGGCTGCTCTACAGGATACCGAAAACACACAGACACAAACGTGTTATGTCCACGCACATAGTGAACGGCATGTGTGAAGAAACAGAGAAACACGCCCTGCAGTGTGAAGAAGCCGACTCAAAGAGTGTTGGTCAAGATCCTGTAGTGGACCTTGGATGGTATGTGCGTATGAAGGTGGATTCGAAGTTTGAGGAAGTATGCAGGTGCTGCTGAGGAGGGCTGAGGCTGAACTGGCAAAGAGCAGCATATAGTAAATATATAACAAACTGCCACAACACCACTGGACAAGATCCACATGAGCAGATATACGAGGCACATGTAGTGGAATCAAGATGGCGCCTACGGTATCCCATATTGGATACCAACGGTATCCCATATTGGTTGATGAATAGCAAGCTATATTGTACACACAAAGCGGCGGAAGGAGGGAAGCGATACGCCCTGTTGACAACACAAGTTGGTGAAAGGGTTAGGGGCACTGGGGACCCCCATGGAGGAACGTAAGTGACTTGTTCAGAGACCACACAAGTCATGTAAATCTGCAGAACTGGGGATGTAGGAGAATAATTGAATTTGTGTCATGTAGGCGCCCGTATAATTTCAGCAGGAAGCTGGTGCCCAACCTGTGGACGACTGGAGCTGCATTTGGCACTACATGCCTCTGTGAGGAAGGCAGCCCGGGCCAGTGGGCTGCGAGGGCAATGGCGCTCAGAGGTGGCAAAGCCAAGGGTTAACAGCCTACGATGGACATTTTCGCCAAAACATTGCAATCCCTAGGCACACCCACACAGGCTAAAGATGATATACAGGGGGCGTCAGCCGCAGCACGGAATGATAACCAGATCCTGGATGCCATAACATAGCTGAAGTCCTCATGGGGGGACAAGATCAATACAGCTATAGCGGAACTGAAGGTGGCGTTGGAATTTAAAAAACGACGCAGTTGGTGTGGACATAAATCTCTTGCGGCAGGATGTAAGAGCGCTAGCGGAACGCACAAGTGGTCTGGAAAGCGCAGTGAAAACCAATACAGACGTCAGCACTGCCAACGCCAAGGAAGTACACATGTTGCAGCAACAGGTGCGCCACTTGGAAGACCGGTCAGAAGAGGCGGAAGGATGTGCGAGACGTAACATCCGGGTGGTGGGGCTACCGGAGGGAGAAGAGGGCTCGGACCTGATGAATTACGTGGAGAACATGCTGATCCAAGAAATAGGAACTGGAGTGCTCACCCAGGGATTTGCAGTTGAGAGAGTGCATAGGGCTCAGGCTAGGAAGCCCCGGCCAGGGGCTCCTCCCCAAGCAATTATTGCCAAAATATTGAACTACAGGGACAGGGAAACTATCCCGGAATTTTTTCGCAAGAGTGGAAAAATAGACAGAGCGTCAGCAACGGTCGCTGTGTACCCAGACTACACCACGTTGGTACAGAGGCAACGTCTCAACGAGACGACTAAGAACATCTGGCTTCAAATACATGCTTTTGTATCCTGCGAAACTCAAGGTCCTGCGCAAGGGAAAGGCTTTCTTCTTTGCGATGCCAGAGGAGGTGGCGAACTGGTTGGATGCTCAGGGATGCCCGGCGGATGCAGATAGCCAGTCACCCTGTTAGTTGCTTAGATTTATGTTAATGTAGTGTTGAAAATCAGAAGGGGTACATTGGGCGTGTCAGTAAAGTGTAGATATGGACCATTTGCACACTCCTCATGTGGACTTGTCGGACTAGAATATACATATGAACAATGTTGCATGGATCGAGCAAGTGCAGCTAACTGTAGCAGCAATTCGGGAGAAGTGGGAGGGCACGGCTTTATCCACAGTAGTTAGATTAGTTAAATCACCAATGGGGCGATTCCCCTGCTGTGTCCCGAGTACTGGTAGTAACCAAGAAGGGCTAGATGCGGGGTAGCCTGAGATCAGGGGATGGAGCTGGGCATCAGTTGGGTTTGGGGGATTAGGAGCAGGGGGTGGTAGTTGGGGAGTTTGGGTTGGGGGCGGGCAGGGAGTTGGGAAGTTGTTTGGTAACAGCGGTCGGGAAACGTGTTTACGCCTATACGCCTTTGCGTCTGGAGCAGATGAGAAGGGAGGAAAAGGGCGGGACAGGATATGGATAAGATGGGGGGCCTGAAGATAGTCACCTGGAATGTTAGGGGGCTCAATAGTTATTTGAAGAGAAACAAGGTCATGATGTATTTGAAACGACAGAGTGGATATCGCCCTGTTACAAGAAACTCACTTAAGAGAGAGAAGCAGGAAAGAGTGGGAAGGAAATGGAGAGGCACCACCATAGGAGAGACTTATTCGGCATATGCTAGGGGAGTTATTACGTGGATAGCACCACATGCCCCCTTCAAGCCTTTCCAGTCCACCATAGAGCCGGATGGGAGGTTGGTACTGATAATGGGCCTGGTGGAAAATAGAGAATTGAGCATTATCAATGCGTATTCCCCGATCCAGGACACAGTGGGCTACTTCAAGACCTTATATAGTAAAATCAGTCCATAAATGGAGGGAGCAGTTATAGGGGAGGGGGGGGGGTGACTTCAATTACAGGTTGAATCCCTTGGTAGATAGATCAGACAGGAAGATGGTGAAACCCACCCCAGCAGCTAAGGCCCTCCGAACCATATTGGGAGACTTTCATTTAGTTGATGTATGGAGGACGCATCATCCGCAAGATAGACAATATTCCCATTACACGGCGGCACCGCAAGGCCTCCACACATGGTTAGACTACGTGTTCGCAGCATCTGAGTTGACAGGAGAGCTAGTGCGTTCCGAATATAAAGCGAGAGTCCTGTCGGACCACTCGCCGTTGATTGTAGAATGGCAGTATTCTCCACCCCGGGCACGGATCCCGACGTGGAGACTTCGAGCGGAGGCCTTAAAAGATGTACTGTTTAGAAAGGACCTGAGAAAAGAGATAGTGGAATATTTTGACCACAACACAGGGAGTATGGAGTCAGCCGGTACATTATGGGAGGCATTTAAAGTGGTGGTGAGAGGTGCGGCCATATCTAAATCCAAGGGGCTGCAGGGTGAGATCACTAGAGGGTTGCACGACGTGGAGCAAGAGATGGAGGGAATCAAACACAAGGGTGGACATTCACCTGAGGAGATCGGGACTGTTAGATGGCTACCAACAAGACTGCGAGAAACACTGGGAGAGACTATGTAACCTGAGCTATAAAAAATATGTGGAAAGACAGCATGCGGGGGAGATAAACCAGGCAGGCTGCTGGTCTGGTTATACAAATGTGAAACGCCCAGGAAAACGATTAGGGCAATATGGGACAGGAAAGGACAAGCGCTAGATACTCAAAAGGGAGTAAACAACGGTTTTGCAGAGTTTAACCAATGATTGTACGCAGATACTGGCGGGGAGACAGAGGAGGACATAATGGACATTATAGGCCTTCTCTGAGGCCTTCCCAAACTGGAGGCCTCAGAGAAGGAAGACCTAGAGGCCCCAATCACCTTGGAGGAATTGGAGGCCGTGATCAAACTCCTACCTACCAATAAGACTGCGGGGGGATGGGCTCCCTAGTGAAATCTATAAAGCATACAGGGCGGAACTGCTCCACCCGTTGCTGGAGATGCTGAATGAAGCATTGGAAAAAGGGGTGTTGCCGGAATCATTTAGGGAGGCGATTATTGTCCCGCTCCTTAAGCCAGGCAAGCCGAGCATGGATTGTGGGTCGTACAGACCGCTGTCCATGCTCAATCAGGATAGTAAGATTCTCACTGCAGTGTTAGCAAACAGGCTGCGACCAATCATTGCTAAACTCATACACCCCGACCAGACGGGATATGTCCCTCATAGGAACATATCTGATAACCTTAGGAGATTACATCATGTTATGGAACAGACAGAGAAAGATTCACAAGAGGTGGCTATAATATCGTTGGATGCGGTGAAGGCCTTCGACTCGGTCAAGTGGCCTTGGCTGATGGCGGTCCTAAAAGGGTATGGAGTGGGGTCATTGTATTTGAGGTGGGTGCACTTGCTATACAGCGTGCCACTGGCTCGAGTTAAAACCGGTACGGTCATCTCCGATCGATGGCAACTTGGTGGGGGCACCAGACAGGGATGCCTGTGGTCCCGGATGCTGTTCATCCTCACATTGGAATCCTTGGCGATATATCTGAGGCACCATTTTGGGGAAGTGGGTATTCCAGCAAAGGGAGGGCTGCATCTGATATCACTGTAAGCCGATGATATGCTATTATACTTAAGGTACCCCGAAGAGAATCTTGAATACGTATTGGAAGTGATGGACAGATACGCTGCATTTTCTGGGATAACAGTGAACCCCAAGAAGTCATGCATATTTCCCCTGGGCAGATATACAGGGATTCCATGAGAGAAGCTGCTGGTACTCCAAATACAGTGGGAGACAGTGACCTTTAGATATCTGGGGATTGATGTGTACCATACGACCGAGGCCGAATATAAACATAATACAGACAAGTCGATGACAAATATTGATTGCAGTATGAAGTTCTGGGCTAAGCTCCCCTGACCATGATGGGAAGAGGTGCATTGTTAAAGATGGTGGTGTTGCCTACGTTGTTGCACTTCTTCGGGAACATACCTTACATGATACCCAAGCAATTCCTTGCTAAGCTCCAACGCTTGTGTAGAGGATTTATTTGGCACAATACTAGGAATCTAATTGCACTAAGGAAATTGCAAAACATAGGATAGTGGGGAGGGGGGCATAAAATTGGCAAACTTTGAGATGTATTCCCTAGCTAGTCAATTACAATATGTGACCAGGTGGCTATCAGATGATGTGACACCGGAATCTAGATTGCTGAAGGCGGAATGTGTCCCGTACTTCCTGAAAGAATGGATCTGGTTGCCAAGATCGCGACCCAGGGAGAGCACGAGAATGTTGGAGCTAGGTAGGAAAGTGTGGCAGAGAGCGTGCCAGGCTATGGAGAACCCTGCTCCGTGTTCCCCGCAGATGCCACTGGTGGCATTGGCTGGGGTAGATGAGCAACTGCGAAAGATAATCCGAAGGCATTGAGAACCAGGTAGTATTGTCACATTGAGAGATATATGGCAGAATGGGAAGGCAGTGGAATGCGACATGCTGGTTGAAGACACTGGTCTGCACCGGGGACAGTATATTGCTTACTCCAGGCTGATACGGAAACGTGGGCCGACAGTGCTGGAAGGTCAGCCTGACACGGCCATAGAAACAATGTATGACATGTTGGATGAGGGCCACAAGGTCTCCCGAACTGCTGATGTCCAGGGTAGGTAAAGAGGTGCTCCAGATGAGAGAGGCCTGGGAGGAGGAAGCTGGGGAACCCATGGGAGACGGGTTCTTGGTGAGAGCCCAGAGGTATCGCATAACAGCAGCATAGTCTGAAAACGACCTGCTGCCCACTTTGAGAAACCTGAAGGTGTTGCCCTAGCTAGTCCCCGGGGATATGTCATCCAGGTGACCAGGACACAGCCATCGCTATTGGAACCAGTTCCTGGGGGGTGGACCAGTGAGGGAAGATCACCTGGATGGGGAGTCCGTGGGAGTGAGACACAGACGAATGAGATGCGGTATCCCCATTCTTTCAACACCTTTTCCCCATCCTACTATGTAGGACATTCAGAAGCACTGCCCCCGCCCATTCTGACACAAAAACTTTGCACAGCACGAAATAGAACAGATTAACACCCAAGCCGTTTACCTGACATGACCCAATACAAGGGTCAGGCAAAGTTAGGTAATTGACAAGAATCACACGCACCCGACGGCCCTTTCCTTTCCCCACAAGGATAAAAGGTGGAGCAAGAGAGCACAGTACGAGCAAGGCAGACTGCACAACATGAGAGCTAACTCAGCAATGAGATTATTTAAATCTACCCGTAGTTCTGCTACCAGATCTTTTTTGAGACTAGAAAAATCAATGTTAGGAGTGAGGGTCTTTATACCAAAGATGTAATGGGTAAAAGAGGGCAAAAAGGAACATGCGCAAAGGAGGAGTTACCCGTCATTAATGGTTTTACATTTAAGTGATTTTGGTTTAAATATGTGGGTCTGAAATAACTTCTAGGCCACCCCCCACAATTCTGAGATTAGGTGTCTGTAAGAATGGTAAAGTCTTGTGGAACCAAATACAGAAAGACAAGAGATACATATTTCTTCTGAACTAGATTCCCGTGATCAATGGAACACTCTTAAATGAAATAATAAAGTCAGGCATGTCTGTGCAATGTTTCACCACTCATTTGTGTAAACTGAGTATAGGTTGAAACAGAAAAGTAGCAACCTCCTTCCATGCAAATAGGTGGGCCGGATTAGGGTGGGGCACATAGAATATTGAGATTACCAATAATCATTACTGTTATCCAGGTCATATGAGGTCAGAAGTTGCACATCAAGCCAGGGTCACCCCTGGACATACACCTTCGTCTTTAAAGTGGGATGAGACACCTGGTTCTGCAAAAGGCAGTGAAACTCCTGGGGCTACACCAGGCTCAAAAAATATGGGATCCAACCCAGAGCCATGTACCAGCAAGAGCTGTAACTCCTGGCCATGCAACACCGGGTCATGGAGGTGCATCAGCAAGTGCACTTAAAACACTGCTGGGATTAGACTTCCAAAACAGAGAGGGGTACTTTTTGAGTAGTGTTTATAGTTCAAATGCCTCTTCCTATCCTTACAATGCCAGTGTTAAATAATTGACCCTTTTTTTAATTTGGCCAGTCTCTTATCTAACCTGAGCAGCGTTTGTTTTATGACCACATCTATGGTAAACATTTACAGCGTTAACATATTAGCAAACATGGAAATGTTTTACTCTCCTGTGTGGTATCTTTTGGAGATGTGTTTAAAGGTCTGTTTTTAACACCCGTGACCCAGCCATTTTCCTCCTTTGCGTGATTTTACCAATGAGGATGGCCCCTTTGTCCATTATACTTCCATGGATATGAGAACCGTCAGAGTTCATCATTGCGTTAATGGAATTTGTTTTAAGCTGAATGTGATCCGAAAGATTTTGTTTTTGCAGTTCCCTCAAGCCCCATTGTCCTCAGTGGAACAATATTTTTTGCTATGGCTGGTATTAGGAGGGTTTTTCAAAGCTACTATCTGGTACGGGACTTGGAAAGCCAAACTAGGATTAGCAACATTTTTTACAACACTAGTTGAGCAAATACACTCTTAAGTAGATGTGACCAAGCAGCAAGACAAACTAAGGAGGAAGGGGGCACTGTTTTGTAGTACATTGACCACTTAGCAGAGCAGGACGTACAAGACCCACACAGGTAACGTATACAAAGAACAATCTTTTATTACAATACTACACTAAAGCACACGTTAGATATTTAAAGTAAAATACTTTAGAACATATATACAACTCAGATCACAATCAAAGGGTTGCACTCCACTTTAAATTACTTGGCATACAACACACACATTAAATGCAATATTTTAAAGTAGGGAGAAAGTGATGGCAACATGCTCCACATCACTACTCTCAACTCTCGTTCAGCTATCAAACACTCCTCTGACATCTGCGGTCACCTGAAAGAGCTTGACTTGGATGTATTTAGTCTCACCAAGACTTGGTTCACGGCCAGCTCTGTCACGAGCTTCGACACATTCCTTCCTGATGGCTACAAGATCATCTCCGAACCCAGAACCAAACGTCCCGGTGCAGGTGTAGACTTGATTTCCCCAGAGTGGATCCCTGCTTCTATCATTCCAATGCAGCACTACTCCTCCTTTGAATGCCTGGTCTGCAGGCTCTCCATCTCTCCTGCCCTCTCTCTCACTGTTGCCACTATCTACAGGCCGCCCTATTCCTCTCCGAGTGGGCTGACTTCAACTCCTCGCTCCTTTCCTCTACCTCTCAACTTCTCCTCAGAGACTTGAACATCAACCTACCAGCCCTTCTTCAGTACTTTTACCAAACCTCTGCTATACATTCTTTCGCTCCCTCCCTCTCCCTCTCCCTCTCCCACCTTCATCTCTCTATCTCCAACACTCTGGATGTCATTGCCCCTGTCGTGTGGATCCGCTTGAAGTGTAGGGCAGCAGAGAGAAGTGGAGGGCATCGGGCGCATCCCTGACAAACTGACCTACCGCCTCCTCCAAAGGCAGTACAGACGCTCTGTCCTATCCAAGAAGAGAGCCTACATCTAAACCCACATCTTTGCAGCATCTAGCAACTCGGCCGAACTTTTCAAAATCTGCAAGGAGCTGGCCAATCATGCTGCAGTCTCTAACTCTCCTGTTCCCTTCCAGGCCCTCTGCAGGGCCTTGGCCTCTCATTTCACAACTAAAACTGAGGACATCCTGTCCACCCTCTCTTCCTCCATCTCTATCTCCTGTACCATTCCGGGCCTGTCTGAGACCGTCCCTCCTCCTCCTCTCCCCTGTTCACCCGACAATGTTTCTAGAAAAGTCTAATCTATGAAAGTCCCCTGCTCATCCAGAACAAAATCGAGGACATTGACACCCTTGGCTGGCTCGGTTGTGTTTTTTTTTAATCTCCCCCTCTCCCTCTCCCTGTCCCTCTCTCCTCCTCCTCCATCCTCTCCTTCTCTCCTCACATCTCTTATGTCGCCTCAGAGGAATTCTTCCTTTATCACTTTCCCCAAGAAACTCACCATCTCCAGAGCTCTGGTCCAACAACAGCCTCTTTATAAATCTTCCTGCGTCTACTCTTCGACCTTTACAACTCATCCAGAACAGGACTGCAAGACGTGTCCTTGGCCTGAAGCCCAGGGATCGTATCCCTCCAGAACTGAAATCTCTTCACTGGCTGCAAGGATCAACTTTAAGACCTTCTGCATCATCCACAAGGCTTTCTGGGGCCTCAGACCGCTCTACCTCCAACGTTCTCTTCCAAAACATCTTCCCTCTCGAGCTCTCTGCTCATCCACCTTCAATTCTCTGAGGGTCATATGCTTCTCCAAGCAGAGAGTTGGGGGAAGATCTATCTCCTCAGCTGGGGCCTCCCTTCGGAACAGCCTCCCTGCCTCTCTCAAACATGGGCAGAACCAGCTCTGTTTCCGGAAGCAACTCAAGACCTTCCTTTTCGCTTCTGCTTTCTCTCTTCCTCTCCCACGCTGATACACCTGAATGCTCTGCGCACTGGTCACCCTCTGAACTCTGTCCCAGGCTCCTGCATGGCAGTTGAGCCACCCTCAATGAGCTGCAATTGTGAGTTAACTGCACTTCCACCTATCCCCTCTCCCCTGGCACTTCTTCCCTTCCCTCTTCCCCGCATTTGCACGATCTGAATGACACAAGGCCTCGTAAAATTGTTATTTTATCCTCCCTTTGTTTCCCCCACCTTGTCTTGTCGCGCCTAGAAACACTTGTGTACAGGCGCGTTATAAATGCCACACCATATCATATCACAGTTAAGCCTAACAACATACAATAACTTTGGAAGTCTAACCCTCGTATACGCTGGCATTCAGAAAGGCCCTCAAAACCTGGCTTTTTCCTTACTCCTCTTGAAATCTTCTCGCACTGTATGCTGTGACTGACCGGCGCACGGAAGCACTGGCCCAGACCCAACAACACACCTATCCCCCGTCCCCAATTCACCGTGGATGCCGGCAGCATCTGCAGCAGCACAATGTGATCAGCTCACCCCACCCATCCACCCCAACTCCCCAAACCCAGACAATCGTACATCACTCCACCCGTCCCTATGGGCACCCTCCCACTGCTCAGGCACTCAATCTAGGGAGTCCTCAGCTGGCGAGACCAGCCCAATCGCGTTGGACCTAGGAAAGCAACATCAAAGATGGAGTTAATCTGAGTTTCAGGTATGTATAACTTGCACCACGTCTGTGGACACATACCGCAAGTACGGCCGAACATCCATGCACTATAGACTACAACTATGGCTATGCAAATCCAGCCTAGCAGCTCGCATAGCCGTCCACATTGAAACACCTGATGTACCTCAGCACTCTGCCATTAGTATACAGCGACAACCTAAGCAAAACGTCGGTCTAGCTGGGCACACATCAAATCTCCCGAACTAGTTATCTATCCTAAACCACCAACAGCACCCTCCCACGTGCCTGACCTCCGGGCCACTTACTGGAGCCTAGCCAGCCCTCCTAAGCCCTAACCTGGCAGAATGCACACACAGATCTTAAAGTTAACTCTTAGAAGCTCCCATACTTGGATACCACAAAGCGCATTGAGGCCATACAAATGGGGAAGTGGAACTATATAAATGACCAATACAGTGATTTGGTATCAAAGCACTTTTTCTAGTTTAGAAAGCCCTCTCCTGTTTTTTGACAATGCCCATGGCATACTGTGGCAGCACCTAGATATATGGGTCTATACCTCAGATATGGGGACTATACCAAGTTTAAGAGAGCATTAAAGCGACATTTGAGCCTACATTTGGCATATGGTGGAAGCACCTATGAGGCTGAACCGAATATATGGCAACCAGGTATATGAAGAGATTACTGGGACATACAAAGCTCCTCTTAACATACGAAGCCAGCACCTGCACATGTGGGTTTAAATCTTAATATGCGGTGACTAGCCAAAACGTATTGCTTTTGCTAAATTAGCTTTTTTGAGTAGATAATACATGTACTATACTTACTATCCACATGGCAGCATCCGGGTCGTTTATCTGAAAAATAAAATGGTTTGTAAGCGCGAATACTCATTGTCAATGAAAAAGGCACATTATCTTTTGACCAATGCTTCACACCTTTGAATCATCATAAACCAAAAATAAAATATGAAACTTGCAGGCTCTTGTCATCATTTCAATACCACTATACAACTGTGTGGGATGCGAAATAGAAACATACCGATACCCGGAAAGGAAGGTATGACATATCCTTGTGTTTTCAATTACTTTATTCAATCTGAGAAAGTAGTCCTTAAACTTGCAAATAAATCAGATTTTTTTAGCATGAATAACACGACCATTCAATGCAACACATACATATAATATTCTGCTGGGATTAGTCTGTGTAGTATGGGAGTAATGAGCTTCTCATCACCAAGGAGAGAGATCTTGCTCTTTAATGTGCCATTTGCTGCTGCATGTTATAGTTCTTTGATTATTTTATTTGTTGGAGGTTTTTTAATGTGGCACATGTACACAGGTTACCTCAGCGTGCAATAAAGGAGGCAGTTTTGAGGAAGGGTTGAAGAGTCGTGGGCATGAACCAAAGGTTTAAGAAGGCAAAAGGGAGTTACAAAGTTTCTAGCACAAAGCACACTATGCCTTTCTCACCAAGAGTCAATCATTTGCCAATGGCTTCCTTAGAGTACAGAGGGTGTTTGAGGACAACTGGCCACGTCACAAGAAGTTATTGAATGCTGCATAGTTTGGAGTGCACTAGAACCCTCTTTTGTCCCCCAAGCCCTCCTGTGTCTTGCTTTCACCAGTAGAAATTTACCAACACCTAAACAGAATCCTCAAGACAGATAGGCAGTCCCCCTCTCCTTCCCTCTTACCGCTGCCCCCACCCCTCTCTCCCTCCAAAAAGTGACCCAACAGCTGGCTGAAGGCTAGCCCTCAGACTCCGGGCAAGACTAGGTCAAGTGATAGACCCAAGTGCTTGCTGAGAGCTTCCTGTGGCACAGAGTATGACCTGGAATATCACTGTAACTGGTGAGTGGAAGAGGTATTTTCTGGCCCCGGCTTCCTTTCCCAGGTGGCTGAGAATGTTAAAGCCTGATAATTACCCTAAGCAACAGGTCAGAAATACTTGCTGGTAGGAGTGTGTTAAACAGTATTTCAACTAAACCCAGAGGGCGACCCACAGCTACAGGGTGAGAATATCTAGACTTCACACACAGAAATATTTGCTGACAGGATAAGGAACCAACACGTGAGCAGGGCTCAAATTCCCTAGGCCCAAGATTGTCAAAAAGCTAGCAGGGTAGTATATCCTTGGGACAGAGACCGCCAAGAAGTGGCTGGGTGCTATAACCTTGAGACTGAATCCCAGGATGTTGTCACTTCTCCCCTAGGGGGAGACCCTTCCCATGAGGCCAAAGAGCCGAGACCGCTATCCGATAGTGCCCCTGGGGGTGTTACTCAGCAGATGGATCTCATGGCGAGGGAAGCCCCCAATCGGATCAGTGACAACTTGGGCAGAATGTGGTATACCCATGGCCCACCTTACCTTAACCCACTTTCCTCACCAACCCCCTAGAGCACCGCACCACATCACCATCCCTAGTGTTCCCATCTGTTTACATAAAGCCAGTAAGGTAGGAGGTACTGGGTCAAGGAGTGTGGGCTCCTCAAGGGACCTATATCCCTTATGTACTGAGACGAGGGAGAGACCAACTGGCTCACTGAGAGTCCTCAAGATCAGTACTGGGACAAGGAATAAATACAGGAGAATAGAGAGCACCTCTATAAACCATACTGAGCTATCTAGTCTTTACATACTTCCTGTTGGCCAAGGAAGAACTAAAATAGAAGAGGGACATTCAAACACACACAAACCATCCCTGGAGGAAATGGGAGATTAGAATCCCTTATGAAGAAGGAAGAAGCAGCAGACGGGAAAGATGCCCGTCTGCAGAAGCATCCCTGGAATGTCCACCATGGTGAGAATGGAGCTGAAGATGGGAGGTGGAGCAACCAGCTGGGCAAGAACACTGGAGCGAGAGAAGTGCCTGGGCTGCTCAGCCCAACAGCAGGGAGCCGCTGCTGAGACACTGCAGTCCCTGGAACGATCGGAAGAGGCAAAAAAGCAGCAGGGAACTGCTGCAAGTCTAAGTCCCTGAAACAATCGGAATACGCCAGAGAGGGGAGCCAAAGCCTGCAGGCGCCAGTAAGTGTCCAGAAGAGGGTGGGGAGACCAGAATGGTTGTAGGGGCCCCAGAGAGGCAGACAAATATGCACCCACTGAAAACTTGCATCCAGATTCTTCTTCGTGGCCGTACCTGGGAGGATAGTATACCAGGGCTGCCATGTTTCTAAGGAGGGGGAACTACAGGTCTGGGACCCGAGGGGAAGAAACCAATCCCAAAGGGGTCTGGGACCAGAGACGAAGAAACCAATACATGGGGGTCTTTGAGCTGACAAAAAGGAATACCTGGCAGGATAGTGAACCAAGTATAATTATTGAGAATCATGAAGAGCTAAGAAGGGTCTGGGACCCACATCCAATAACGAACTGTCTCCATAATCATTGTCATAGCCACAGCACTTGCCAGGGTAGTGAACCAGGTGGGCTGTCAACACGGTGGCTGTGTGAAGAACTCGAGAAAGGCCTGGGGAAGGGAGACATACCACCTGGTATTGATGAACTTTGTGAAAGAAGCACAGAGAAGGGAATAGTTCTCTTGGCACTGTGAACAGCTTAGGAAAGGCCTGGGGAAGGGAGACATACCCCCTGGTGTTGATGAACACTGTAAAATGAGCCAGGAGGAGGGTGGTCATTCTCTTGGCATTGTGAAGAGCCTGACAAAGGCCAGAAGAAGTGTCCTGGAATTGGAAAAGCCATTGAGAAACCTGAAAAAGGTCAGGGGGAAGGAGTCAACCCCCCCTTACAATATGAAGATACAAGACTTTTGTTCCATGTGCCTTGCTGGAACCCCAATTCAAGGAACCTTTTAAAACTTTTTATTTGAATACTTTGAGAAGAATATTTCATTTGCATCACCCAGAGGTGAACTTTGGGCTGTTGTCCAGAAGAAGAAAGCCATTATTCTGGACCAAGAAGCCCACCCCTTTTCCTTAGTTGAGTTTATAGTGTAAGGGTTGCAAATAGGTTTTGGACACAGGACTCTTTGCTTTAGACTGACATCCTTACAGACTCCTTAGTATTTAGTTATATAGGGATGGGTTTTTCTTTTATTTTCGCACTAATAAAAGTCTATAGCCAAAAGCATGCCACCTCTGTGTCAGTCTCCTACTTCTACACCCTTACAATAGGGATCTCGGGGAAAATGAATAGGCCCTTTGGACACAGAGTTAATCCATCCTGAAACTGTTTTGCTCAACGTGCTCGCCTTGAAAACAAGATGACACGAAGCACAACACGGATCGATCCCTGGGTCCGTGCTTAGAAACCTCTGGGTATTAAGTGCGTTATAAATACGCAACTAAGACATATTCCTGTAGCAGTGCCTCGATGCCCCTGGGCTGTGTGAACGCTTTACAAATGCAAAAAAAAAAAAAAAAAACACGACTTCTATGCTGTTAGGAGTCATGTCTTCAATGGGTACCCTACCCTCAGCCTTCTTCAAGGGAAGGAGATGTTACTTTACTGTATAGGTCCTTTTGTCTGTATGTATGCACCGGGTAGAGGAAGATGTTGCTGCGCAGGGTGGTTTAGTGGTCTAAACCCATTTATTTGTAACTTGACTTACCTAACAGGAGACATTCTTTGTAGGGATCTTTCGACATGAGCTTTAAGGCCCAATAAGCATCCATTATTTCTGCGTTATGCTATAATCCTGGACATTGTTAGGAGCAGGTGGTGAAATAGCTGGTGTGCGATGCACACCTATGTGTGTTGAGGCTTGTGTGGCATTTCCAGTTGTAGTATAGGAACACACTAGTAGTGGGTTTCTTGTTGGCGGCGCCATCAATGGCATCGATGACCATGGCGAGCTTTACAGTATCAAAGAAGGCCTGCGTGATGGGGCGGATGTCCTGTGGGTAGCACTGCTTTCACTGTGTTTTTATAGTAGCAAATAAGAGGAAATGCAGCATTAGCCACAACTACCACATTCTAAACCTCCACAGAATATCTACTCCCTACACCTACGTCCTATCTGTCCAACCCCCACACAAAATACAGGCCTGATTTATAACCTTAATAATAAACAATGTTAATTAACATGATGCACACCAGCAGCAAGTCACGACAACACCGATCTTCCTGCTTATATGCTGTTGCAAGCCCTATGATAGTTTCACTTATCTCCAGCGCAACAGAGAGGAGTGGCTGAGTCGATCTCTACATAGTGCCTCTGCCACAGCCGTCGTCGTCTTCGGTACATGGCGTTGTTGGGACATACTCCCGGCAGCAAGTCGCACCTCGTCAGCGTCAGCATATTGGGTGGAAAACGTGAAGCTCTGGTGTTAGACAGCACATTGCCCAGGCACTACTAGCACCACACATATCCTGTCCCACATGCTTCATGCCGGCCCGAGCAGGGCATCGACATTCCAGTCACCCTTTTCACCCAAAAAAAACAAAACAAAAAAAACCCTCTTAATTTTTTGTATTTTCGCACCTGAAATGTTCCCATTTCATTGGATACTTTGCTTTATGATGTATAGCAGCAATGAGTATAGCTCATCGGAAACGTGCTCGCTTTCAGATCAAGATGATGTCGAAACCTTATTTGACTTCTAAGCAGTCCAGTCCCACCAGTGGCACTGGTGATGGGCATCAGCAAAGAGAAACATCTTTTCCATGTAATTTAGTTAAACTGGCCTTACTGAGATGAAATGACTAACAAAAGAAACAAAAAGCTGCAGAAAGGTGCAGAGTGAAAAGGGAGAGTGGTGAACAATAACGGGGTAAAGGAAAACAGCCTTTCCATTAATTAGGAAATATGACCCGAGGAGGGGGTGCATTACCGGTCAGGTAACACCTGGGAGGGAGATTTCTTCAGAGAAATCTGGAGACAACAATTTCCCCATAGGATTGTATTGGGGAAATAATTATTTTAGGCGGGAGAACGTGAAAAATAGCAGTATTTTTCACTGAAAAATCGTGAGTCTCCCCCCTAAATCGGGAGGGTTGGCATGTATGAGAAATGGCGCTGCAACCGTTTCTAGACTCAAGAAAAAAAAGAAAAAGCTCAATAAATGGCGCCATGGGGTAGGGGGAGAAGGGACTACGTGTAATCCCTTCTCCCTTTCCATGACGGCAAGTCACGGAAGGAGCACCAGAGCCGTGGCGGTGAAGCAGGCTTCAGAGCCTTCTCTGCGAGGTAAAGACAGCCGAGGGCCAATGTAATTTAATTAACTAAAGTACAAAACAAACACGTAGCATAGCAAATTATCAACACAAGTCGCAAGAAAATGGTCTGCCTCAGACAAAAAGGCTGTAGTTACAAAATAAAGAGACCCTCCACATCCAATCGGGTAATGCTGGCATCACAGTGACTCCACATCCAATCACATTCTACTTGCATCAAATCAATTCTCCAATCACAAACAGTCACACAAACTCATTCAGAAAAACACTAGACCCACACTGTAAATAAATACACGGCCATTTTCAATTTCAACATAGCAATGCTGCCTTCCAAAGTTAACAATGTCATTCATTTTTTTTTTAAACAGCATCAATAATTCTTAAAATGACAAAAAACAATTACTTTTATTAGCATGAAAAACTGAACAGAAATTTACTAGAATGTTAACACAGAGGCCTCCATCTTGAAAGAAAAAATGGCCTCCAATGCAATCCTCAAAAAATAAACATATTTTAATCTTCATACATCCAATGTTATACAAAAAGCATAATCTTTAAAAATGCGTGATCCGACATTTCCAGCGAGCATCACTTATTTGATAAAGCGAAAACAAAAGAGATGTCTCAATTCCATTTAGACAAAAGAGATGTCTCAATTCCATTTAGACATTTTTAGCCAATCTGTGATGTTAGTAAGGACGTGAGGGATATATGATAAAAAGAAAAAGCCCTCAATGTTATTTATCCTTAAATTGGTTGACACATATTTGTGTTTCTAGGTCTCAAAAGCTAAACAAGGTGATTGATTTAATCAAATCTTCGTAGTCTGTTGAGCCGTCTTCAGGACACTGTGTAAAGGCACAGGTTAGTCAAAAATCAGCAAAGTGCGTGGTGGTCCTCTGATCGCCAATCTCTAAAAGTTAAAAAATGAAAAAGTGTGTATTTATAATAATCTAAAAACGAGCATATAATCTCTATTATCGGTGTGGTGGAAAACTTCACTGACCTTAACTTTCTTTGCAGGCGTATGAGGGTTCATTTTATTTCATGTAAATGACCACAACTAGTCATTCAATGGCGTACCATGCCATATGAAAAAGAAATAGTGAGTATAATGATTATTCTTCATTTCTAGTGCGAATAACTCACTTTCACTTTTAGTGCACTAGTCTTTATTTACTTAAGACCATTGCAAATTGCTAACATGCATTTCCAGTCCGTTTTCACATAACCAGATCTGGACTCGAACTCTATTTTTAGACACAAGCACTATTCCATAATCATAGATATTTTGGCTCACAGTGAATAGTACTAGGACCATCCGGTTATCGTTACACCATTGGCCAAACCATCACGGATGCATTCTGAATCAAGGGAGCATGATATATCAACAAGGTGCTCCGAGCAAGCATCGTTTACCTGAAATTGCAGAGTACAACCCCATGGTGCGTTGTTTTCTCAGTATTTTTCAATAAATCCTACACTTCCGTTGATGCGGGGTACCACGTGTATATTTTCATCATTATTGTCGAGGGAAAATGCATAGTTCTCAACTCGCATCTGTAAACACGAGAGAACATACACAGGCGGTCAGCATATGTATGCATCTTGATAATGCGTTTGTAAATGCCAAACGCGATAGTGCAAAACAATTTAGAATGTAAATTGACTTACCTGGTGTTCGCAAGACAAATCCTTTCTGAAGGTCGCAGATCAACTTGCAGCGCCGGCTGCAGCAGACGCGTGAAAGTGTGCGTTAACACTGAAAACTACTTTTCATCCAAGTGCGGGAAAGATCCTTCCGGCCAGTCGCAAGTAAACTTGCAATGCCGGCAGCCACAGACGCTAGAAAGTTAAACGCGTGGCGGCATTCCCAGAGGACTGCAATGTGCTTTTAATTCAAATGTGGAATCCAACTTTCGTCGCCATCTTGGAAGTAGAAAACCAATCTCCAACATGAAGAATACGGATGGTTTGGGGCGTGGCTATCTGGCCATGGAATAGGACGTGCTTCGTGAGGAGCTCCTGATGATCCGACTTTATTTTTGCTAAAGTTACCCGTTGAAACTGTAACAAGCGCCTAGAACTTTGGGGATCAGGCGTCGGAAGCTGCACGCTAAATGGAGTTCGTGGGAGAAGTTCATGGTCCCAGGGAATCGTGAGATATATATGTTTTTGTTGGTACGGCTGTGTGGCCGCTTCGGCGCCAAGATGGCGGCTAACAAAGGAGAGGCCTCCGAGGAGAAACGAAACTGATTCCCTGGAACTCCGGGACATGGTTGCAGACGATTGCCTGGAGGAAGAGTACAACAGGGAAATATGGCAAAGTGTTCGAGATAGCACTGTGAGTGCCCGGCATGGCATGCGCCAATGGAGCCTCGGCGATCTGACTGCAGGAGGAGAGAACATTGGATGCTTGGGCGACAAGGCCTACGGAAGTTGAATGAGGAGTGCGAGGCCATAGCCCACCTGTAAAACAATTCGAAGTGCCATCTTGAATGTGAGTTAGGAGACCTGGGAGCCAGACTATTGTCGGACCAAGGACCAAGGACAGTGCAGCAGCTGCACCAAGGCGGAGTCGTGCAGGAGTGAAGGGCAGCGCCATGTCGGCGAAAGGGTTGAGAGTCAAGACCAAGCAATCCACGATGGAGGCTTTTACGAAAACGCAGCGGACCCCCTCAACATCGGTGCAGAGCATGGTCATGACTCCCGCGGAAGACGCCCCTGAAGGGGATAAGCACCAGATCCTGGAGGCTATAACGGGACGGAGTGCTAAATGGGACTTGGCAATGGCGGACCTACGCACAGCTCTGGAGAACAAGATTGATGCTGTGGGTACGGAACTCACCCTGCTATGTCAAGATGTCAGGGCACTTTCCAGTGGTCTGGAAAGTGGGGTGAAGGTGAATACCGACGTTAGCACGAACAATGCGACGGAGATTCACGTCTCAAAACAACAGGTCGCCAACCTGGAAAATCGTGTGGAAGAGGCGGAAGGAAGGGCGAGGAGGAACAACATTCGTGTGGTTGGCCTGCCGGAGGGGGAAGAAGGCCAAGACCCCACAAACTATGTGGAAAACATGATCCTACAAGGGATCGGAGCAGGGAATCTTTCACAAGGATTTACGGTGGAGCGGGCGCATCGCGCCCTAATGAGGAAACCCCGGCCGGGGGCCCCACCAAGGCCGATCATCGCGAGGATCCTGAATTACAGGGACAGAGAAAAGATCCTGGAATATTTTCGTAAGGGCGGTACGATAGTGAGAGCATCCACCAACATCACAGCATACCCGGACTATACGATACTGGTGCAAAGGCAGAGGTAAAGTTACGTCGCCGTCAAAAGAAGGCTGAGGGCGGCGGGATTCAAATATATGCTGCTGTATCCGGCACGATTGAAGGTGCTACATAAGAACAAAGCGCTATTTTTTGATACCCCAGAGGATGTTGTCATATGGCTAGACCTGCAGGGTTTCCCGGAACAAGAAGCGGATCCCGATCGGCAGGAGCATACCGAATGAAGATTTTGTAATACGGACATTGTGAGGGTGAGTGGGAGGAGGACCCTGATTGAACAGAGAAATTGTAACTGGCAGAACTTTCAGCACAATCCGAGCCTGGTGCTCGACATGGACTGGAATATAGTGAGTGTAACTGCAATTGGTAACTGTCTAGCATCTGTATGCGTAATGTTTCTTGAAAGGAGCAACAGAACGTGGACGACCTACCCCAATAGACTATTAGTTTCAGCGGCCATTAGGGCGGCTTTACCCTACTGAGCCCTGAGTAGAAGCTTGCGCTAGGCAGGGATAGATGTGGGGGGGCCCGAGATCCAGGAATGGAGCTGGGCAACGGTTGGGGAGGGTATTGTTGGGGAAGGGATGGGTGGGAAGAAGGTGGGGGGGATGGGGAGTTGAGTGTGTGTGTGTGGTTATGGGGAGTTTAAGTTTTGTTTCGAGCCTATTTGGAGTAATCAGCATGTTGCACTTGCGGTGCATGAGGGGGCGGAATCGGCGAAGATCGGGGGGTGCTTACCAACGACTTATGGGAGACCTCAGGATAATAACGTGGAACGTCAGGGGCCTTAACAGTTATCTGAAAAGAAATAAAATCATGATGCATCTGAAAAGGCAGAAAATAGATATTGCACTACTACAGGAGACGTACTTGACGCGAGAGAAGTTGGACCTGGTTAAGAGAAAGTGGAGAGGGACTGTGGTGGGCTTGCCATACTCTTCATACGCCCGGGATGCGTTAATCTGGGTGGCACCGCATGTCCCGTTCCAATCTATACAAGAGGTAGTTGAAACTGATGGAAGATGGCTATATTGCGAGGGCTGGTGGAGAGCAGGGAGGTATGCATAGTAAACACATATGCCCCCAACCAAAACACAGCAGCATATTTCAGAGCCCTGTGTACCAACCTTAGTATGTGTATAGGGAGCGCAGTGATCTGGGGTGGGGACTTTAATTGTGTGTTGAATCATGTGGTGGACAGATCTGATGGCGGGGTGGGTAAACCTAAACCGGCGGCGAGAGCGCTGCAGACACTGCTAATTGATTTTGGCTTTACAGATGCGTGGAGGATGAAACATCCCACTAAGAGGCAATACTCACACTATTCAGCCCTGCATCAACTGCACACTAGGCTCGATTATCTCTTTGCTGCAGCAGATGGGACGTCTGAGATTACTCAAATCGAATATAAGGCTAGGGTCCTCTCAGATCACTCGCCCCTGATCCTCGGATGGCAATATTGCCCCCCCCCCCCCCCGAGGGCGAGGATCCCTACATGGCGCCTCCGAGCAGAGGCGCTTAAAGATCCAGTCTTTAGGGAAGATATAAGGGAAGAGATTACTAACTTCTTTGAGGAGAATACTGGGAGTGTTGATTCCGCTGGCACATTATGGGAAGCTTTTAAGGTGGTGATGCGGGGGGCGGCTATTGCTAAGTCAAGAGGGTTACAGGGTGGGGTCTTGGCTGACCTACAGAGGACGGAAAACTGAGCTAGAAACAGCATTGAAGAGCGGTGACGTAGACACGGAGCTGGTACTCCAACTACAGCAACAATGTGCAGGGCATTGGGAAAGACTCTGCAATCTCAAGGAAATATGTTGAGAGGCAGCACGCGGGGGGAGACAAGACGGGCCGCCTTTTGGCCTGGCTATACAAAAGCGAGACCCCTAGGCCTCCGATTAGGACCATTATTAGGGAGGACAGGGATGAGGTGGCCACGCAAGAGGGGGTTAACAAAGAATTTGCAGATTATTACAGAGTGCTGTACTGAGATAACGAGACGGGTGACCAACGCAAAATAATTGAAACGTTAGAAGACATAGGGCTGCCCAAGATAAGTGAAGAAGAGAGGGAGGAGCTAGATGAGCCAATCACGTTAGAGGCGGTTGTGAAGCAGTTGCCCACCTGTAAGACCCCGGGAGCAGATGGGTTCCCCAGCAAATTGTATAAAGTATACAGAGAGGAAATTCTCCCCCCAATGCTGGACATGCTTAATGAAGCGTTTGAGATAGGACGGTTGCCTTAGTCGCTCAGAGTGGCGATCATAAAACCGCTGCCCAAGCCCAATAAACTGGAACATAGATGTGGTTCCTATAGGCCTTTGTCGATGCTAAATCAGGACAGCAAGATCCTAACGGCTGTCCTAGCAAATCCATTGCAGAAAGTGATTGGTAGACTCATACATCCTGATCAAACGGGTTATGTCCCAAATAGGAATATAACACACAACCATAGGCGACTTCACCGGGTGGTCGAATGGGGTAGCAGGAATGAAGGTGAGATGGCGATAGTGTCTCTAGATGCAGTTAAAGCTTTTGATTCGGTCAAGTGGTCATGGCTATTGGCTGCCTTGGAAGGGTATGGAATGGGGCCGGGCTATATCAGGTGGGCTAAGATGTTGTATAGTGAGCCGCTTGCCAGGGTCCGAACTGGAGCGATGATATCCGAGAGATGGCAACTTGGTAGAGGCACCAGACAAGGGTGCCCCTGGTCCCTGATGCTTTACATTTTAACCCTGGAGCCTCTGGCAATATGCCTTAGGGCACAGTATGATGCGATAGGCATTGAGGTAGGAGGGGAACGACACTTGATATCCTTGTACGCAAATGATTTGTTACTGTACTTGCAATACCTAGAAGAAAATCTCCTATACATACTTGAAGTGATGGAAAGGTATGCAGAGTTGTCGGGCATATCGGTGAACCCCCAAAAGTCTGTCATATTCCCTCTAGGTAACTATAAGGGGACCCCTGTAGATAGACTACCGGTGCTACAGGTACCATGGGCAACTAGCTCTTTTCGTTACTTGGGCATAGATGTAGATCACACGGTGGAAGAAGAACACAGACATAATATGGAAGTAGCTGTCGAGAAAATTAGGAACAGCATGCAGTTCTGGGCAAGGCTGCCCTTGGCGATGATGGGGCGGGGGGCTATGCTCAAAATGGTAGTTCTGCCCAGGCTCCTGCATTACTTTAGTAATATCCCATACATGATACCCAAGAAGTTTTTCAGTAAATTGAACAGCATGTGTAGGGACTTCCTGTGGCACGGTACCCTAAATAGAGTGGCGTTTTGGAAATTGCAGAACTTTAATGAAAACGTAGGTATCAGACTCCCTCATTTTGAGGTTTACTATTTGGCGGGACAGCTACAGTATGTGGCTAAGTGGCTCTCCAATGAAGTGACCCCTGAGCACATGGTGCTTGGACAGGACTGCGCCCCGTTTTATTTGAAAGAAATGATTTGGCTGCCTGAAACCGAAATGAGGGGGCGTCCTGCGATTTTGAGGCTTGGGTGGAAAATTTGGCGTAGGGCTTGTCGTTTGATGGAAGTCCCATGCCCGTGCCTCCTGCAGATACCGCTGGTTGCTTTGACAGGAGGGGATAATCAGCTGAGGGTGATTATTAGGACCTACTGGGAATCGGTGGGGCTGGCAACGCTAGGCGATGTTTGGCAAGAGGGGTCCATTAAGGAATTTATAGAACTCAACGAAGAGGCGGGGCTACATACGGACCAATATGTCACGTACATTAGGTTGGTGCGAATGATTAGGAACACCTGGCCAGAGACAGTTTTGATAGAAGAACCAGATGCAGTTTTGGAAGCAATATATGATATATTCGAAGGAGGGCATGAGATCTCAAGACTGTATGAAATGGGGATGGCTAAGGTGGGGAAAGAATTGACACATCTGAGACTGGAATGGGAGGTGGAACTGGGGGCCCCAATGGAGGATGGGGTGTGGGAACGTTCCCTGGGCTATCACAAAAAAGTGTCTAGAAATGCCAGATTAAAACAAATACAGCTGTATGTAACGCATAGGGCATACATGACGCCCTTGAGGATATATAGTTCCAAAACACTGGAAGACAAGCGTGTCCTAAATGTAACCTAGAAAACGCTGACATGGTACATATGTTTTGGTCGTGCCCGACCATTGGGTGTTTTTGGGGAGAAGTGGCGCAGAAACTGGCTGATAAGGGGGTTACTCTTGTTACAGACACGGCCTGGGCCTGCTTACTGGGCGGGTTCCCTAGGCCATGGCAACTCAAGCATATTGAGAAACTGAGAAATCTAGCGTATGTTCTTGCAAAACATAGGATTGCCATGGGTGGAAGAAATGCCACAAGCCTAAGGTGGATGTATGGTGGAAGGACTTGCAGAAATGGGCGGAAGCTGAAACGGTGGCATGGCAAGAGGCGGGTAGCCTGGCTGGAGAAGGGGAGGCGGGCACCTTGTTGGCTTGGAAATCGCTAATAGCAGAATTGTTTGGAGTAATATCAGATCCAACAGACTCCGAAGAGAACGAAACCCGGCCACATGTGCCAGACATTGAATGAGATTGACAAATAGGCTCATGGGGGGAGGGAGGGGTTGTAGGAGCAGCGATTAAGATACATTGATGTGTAACGGAACCATTATGATTATGCTGCTTGTTTGGTTTGTGTTGTTTTGTTTGCATAAAATCAATAAAAGAAATTTTAAAAAAAGAATACGGATGGTTTAAATAACTTTACCGATTATGTAAGAGTGCCCTTTTCATTTGAGTTTGTGCTCCTTCGTGTACACATATTAGGATAATTTCATACATCATATTGTGATGGAGCATACGTAGGGGATGTATGTTATTTGTTATACCGATTTTTGGAATATTTTTCACATGGGATAGTGCTGATTACACGTGTAAATTACACTGATGGTCTCTATCTTTCCATAGACAACTAACAGGTTTATGGCTATGGTGTGGCCATGATGTGGGGATGCTGGATGTTGTCACGGCTCATTACAGGGCTAAAAAAAACAGGCGATATCAGTGAACAATTTGAAAACACAAGTTCAATGTTCAAAATATGTGCAAAAATCATGCACACTTCTGAAGATGTTATTTATGGATAAATAAATTCCACTCAATTGCAATATTTAAACCCGCCTTTACAGAGTTCAGGTCAAAAATCCATTACTGTTCTAATTGCCTGAGTTTTAGATCTCGGTCACATCTTCGGGGATGGGCCGAGCCGATCTACATGACTGTGTCCAAGGTAATATTTTAAAGGGCAAAGAACTTGGAACAACCAATAATTTGGAGGCATATCTTTCTGCTCCTCATAAGGTGCATGACTAAGACAAATGTCAGGGAATGCCCATAGTTCATGTGGATGGATGTTACTATCATATTAAAGAAAATGATGAGAAGGAATTAGTAGCTAGTGTCGTGAATGCTTGGGTGAATGACATACCTGAAACTTCAACCGGCTATAAAATTGGTCCCTGCAGTAGCCAGTTTGATGGCCATTCATGATGCCGTTCTTCCTGCTGTGAACCACCAACTCCATGAACTAATAAACATAATTGATTCAGATTATGTTTGTAATGAATTTGTTGAGCACGTAGTACACAGGTTGCCAGATGTATACTTTGTGCAAACAAAAAGCCCTCAAAACACGGTAAGTTAATCCAAATTATATACGATTTAGTGAAGTGAAAAACAGCCTTATTTTGGAAGAAGATAAAAAAAGGGGCCCTCAAAAGTTGAAGGCCAGGATAAGACAGGAATAATTTGGCTGGTCAACTAGCCAGAACTGGAGCAATACACGGCAAATACATTGATATGGAACATCGCCTTGGAGCAATACAAATAACAGCACAAATTCAAGCTGCAAGCAAGCTTTCTACTCTTCACTGGACTAGAGATATGTTAAAAGGATGCCAGCCACTGCCTCCTAAGGGACCTCTTTACTTAAGCTTTTGTACAAGTTATGGGCTCAGGAAAAAGGTAAGTACATCAGGTAAAAGGTAAAGGTAACAGACATACACTGCTATCAAAGAATTGACATCCTGTCACTCATGTGTGGAATATTCCTCTCAAATAGTAAGAAATAAAAAATACTGTTGTAATAATTCGAAAAGAGAATATGCTTTCTGCACAAAGTAGTAAATACATTTACACATGTTCCAAATTGCATATGTCAAAAAGTTTTTAGAAAGGAAAACTATGCCCATTGCTAAACAAACAATGTCATGTGTTACTCTCATAGACCAACCAACATTTGTAAACACATCGGTATGCTAAAAAAACAATGTCACAATATCACACATGAAACCAGCTCAACAGCGAAAAAAAAAGGTGGTTCTTCCTTGAGCTGCTCGTATTTACCACCACGTCTTTTGGGACAATTTTTCCCCTTCGTAAAGGTAGAAATAATGTCTGTTCTCTGTGTAATCTGATAAATAGAAAGGGAACACCTTTTAGACTAATGTCCTACTGCTCATTCACCAAGATCCAACTGTCAGTATATTTGTTAAATGTATACACTAACCTGTTAAGTCCTATGTTGTTACTAGCCACAAGAAAAATGCAAAAAAGAAAGAACTGCAAAAAAGAATGATTTATCAAAAAGTCAGCTATGGAAAGAAATGATAAAAACGGATAAGAAATGAACACCAGGATGTTAAATATCAAGATATAAAGCCACATTATTAAAGTCAACTGATCTTCCTCTTCAGTAGTAAGTTCCAAGCTTCAAGTGCTAAAAACAACTACAGTCTAGTTGTAATTCACTGCCCCTCTAAGTAGGTCTCCCCCTCTAAATAGGTCTACAGTCAGTATATATATATATATATATATATATATATATATATATATATATATATATATATATATATGTTTTTGCTAATCCCATAGGAAGAGCACTTTTTGGGCGGCTTATAACTTTGCGCTCCCTGGACGAATCCTCACCAAACTCTAATTCTTTTCCAAAGTTTGGTGAGGTTTGGACCGGGGGGGGGACCATGCACCCAAAACTCTAGGCCCTGGCGGCAACCACCGCAGCATATCACACCCATAGATCACACCCATAGAATCAAACATGGGTGTGATGTATGGGTGTGATATATTTTGGAGTTGTGGCCAGACTGTACCAAAGATATAAGTACTGAAGATATAAGCTACTATGAGTGTGATATGTTGTGGTGGTTGTGGCAGGGTGCATGGGTGAAGGTTGTAGGCTGTGTACTCAATACTCTAGGTCCTGACCACAACCACTGCACCATATCACAGCCATAGATTATACCTATAGATTATTTCAAATGGTTTCAATTATACTTACTGCATGATTTGTTGACATTCGATATATTTTTTACATGAGTTTGGTACCTGGAGGAAGTATTATTTTTCAAGTTCTGTGATAAAAGAAAAGAGTATGTTAGTGTATGTATTCTGTAAACACTTATTACATTTCATAATAGATATTTCAGCTTTTTTTACCCTCATATTTGGTTTACAAACCAGTGTACTGTGCATTTTGCTCAGTTTCTGTGTTTGTTTTTGAAATCATTGGGTCTGTGGAAAAAAAAATCCTTGTCGGAATAAAAAAACCTTTTTTGTTTTGCTACAGTCTGTTTCCTTTCAGTGTTTACTTCTTGTTTCTGGTTAATGTTCCATCTGTTGGATTGTTGCAGATTTCTGAAGCAGTTACATACCTGATGGCGTATTGTAACTGTCTATTTTTAGTTGTTAAACAATCTTGGGCTAGTTAGATACCTATTAGCGTATTTTAACAGTTTGTAGTTTTTTCATTTAATTTTTTTAATGTTGAAGTACAGATTAGTTATTAAATTTTGGGTTTAAGAAGATTACAAAGTGTTTGTAAGATTTGCTGGTAATCTCTGCTTTAGAGTAACCATCCACATTTTTGTTTCAGATTTCTGAAGCAGTTAGATACTTGATGGCGTATTCTAACTGTAATTATTTTTTTTTAATTTAGTGGTATTGATTTATCTGTTTGGTTGTTATAGAATCTTGGGGTATTACGATACCTGTTGGTGTATTCTAACAGATTATAGTTTTCTAATTGAAGTTTTGTTAAGTACAGATTAGTTATTAAATTTCGGTTTTAAGAAGATTAAATAAGCGTTTGTAAGATTTGCTGGTAATCTTTGCTTTAGAGTAATGGTACCATCATTACATTTGGACCATCCACATTTCTTTTTTATATATGCAGTGTAGTGACCTGCATTGGTTGTGGCTCCTGCGTGGTAGATTATACCTATTGTTTTGAAGGTTTTTCTACAAAGTGATACTTGACCATGTGTGAATCCAGTTAGCTTGCAGTTGTTTTTGGTACCATCTGCATTGTAACGTAGAAGCATTAGTATTAAGTTTTTACTATGTGTTTGTATTAGTAAGGAGGAGAGATTATCTGAATTGCAGTTTGCCATGGTTTGCATGTTGTACAAGTTGCTGAAATGGAATGGATTCACAATTTGGTATGGATACATACACAAAGCGCTCGTTAGGGATTTCGTCTTGTGTAACATTGTTGCAGAGAGTGTGGGTATGTTTCCACATGTATGAAATGGAAGATTTCATTTATAGGTATGTTTTTGTTTTCCAATACATGTAGTAAGTACATTAGAAATTCTTGTGGATCTTCTTGGGAGTTTAAAGTGATTTTCACCATTCCAGCACAGTAGTCCAATTGTTGTCTTATTCCGTGAACACTATACGTGTTGTCAGGATTGTGTTTTTGCATTTCTATGAAGGACTAACATTTGCAAACACAGTTGGTCTGTACTGTGTAAGTAAATGTTGTCAACAATTGGTGGCAATTGAAATAGAATATTAATTGCTACATTACACCAGTTACATTTGAAAATTTGAATGGACCAGGTAGTTCTGTGTCCAAGTCATTTTTTCGGAGTGCATGTTGCCTTTCTCAAGAAGTACCTAAGTTACTTTGACAAATAGGTTCTTCTTTACTTATTGTGAATGATGAAGTATTATCTTCTTTTACTCTCTTTGGAGGATTTGCAGTCAAATTCTGTTGCATTTCTGTTTGAATTAGTTTTCTTTTACGTTTTATTTTTTGTGGAACAGGATATGCTTTTAGATTGGGGGTGTATAGTGAACGTAGTCTATTGTATTCTAGAATGCAAGGAATATCAGCGTTGACTTTACTTGCATCAAAGTTGATTAGAAATAGACCTTCAAGTGTACGTAAGCGTGATAATGCTAAGTAGCTCATGCCTTCTTTAAAGACTGTGTTACCAATATCTATCAATGCTTTGTCTAGGGTAAGACCTTGGAATTTATGAATGGTGACTGCATATGCAAGAGTTAGAGAAAATTGTTCTCTATGTACACACATGTCTTTGAAGAGAAGGAATCGAGCTGATGAGCGCCCTATCCTTTTTATTTCTGAAAGTTTGTCAAAGAGTATATTGACAAACTGAATGTTGTTGTCACGTGGGTATGTTTGAAAGCCAATAACTGTACCCAGTGCTCCATTAACTAGTCCTTGCTCCACATCCAGGTTACGTTTAAGCATTACTCTACAGTTTACGGATAATTTTAATATTTTTTCCAAGCCAGCTGGGTTGGAGATTGAATTTTCTTATTGTTGCTTGTTGACACATAGGTAGTGTAATACCATGTACGTCCAGTTTGTCTGTGGAGCAAATTTCAATTATTGGTTGCATTTCTTTTATTAACATTGTTCCAAATTCAATGAAACAACTTGCAAGAGTTGGCATTAAGGCCATACAATTGACATTTTTTTGTGCTAATTGTTCAATAACATCAGTAGCACATGTGTTATCGCCATAAAGTGCATGGATGTGCCGGGCTTTTAATATTGTTTGTGCTTCTTAAGATAGTACACCAACTCTAATACTTTTTAAAATGTTGGCCTAGGTGAGGTCTGTAGATTGGCGCATGTTCTCTGTTAATTCTGTGTATTGGAAATGTTGCCAAAGGTTGACATTTCCTATTCTGCCAATAATTTTACGGCGGAGTTTGTGTCCTATGGTTTTAAAAATAGGTTCACCTTTCACTGGTGTCAACTGAAGAAGATCTCCGAAAACAATAATGTGTTTTCCTCCAAAGAGTTCTTCGTAATTTGTTTTAAGTACTTCTTGCAATCTGAGATGAATCAAAGCCAACATTAGGTTGGAGACCATGCTCACTTCATCTATTGGTAGCATTTTCATTTGTTTCAAAACTCTGCGTATGTTCCATTGTAGCTTCTGTAGAAAGTTTGTAATAATTAATTTGTTTTGGTGTTCTACTGGAAGGAGTAGTAAATCGGTGTAAAGTGACACCACCTATGTTGTGGGCAGCTAGACCTGTGGGGGCAGTTACAACAGATGACAGTTGTTTGTTTGTCAATTGTTGAAGGAACTTGCTGATGGTTTTGATTAAGAATGTTTTACCTGAACAAGCTTCACCATTGATTTATAGTACTATAGGTTTGTAATTTTGGCAGGTGCATTCTTTATTTTCATGTTGTACACCATGTGCAATTTGTTTTGTTACTTCAAAAATGATGCGCTGCTCTTTTAGTTTTGATTGTAGGGCAGTTACGTCTTCTGTATCTTCTTCAAAGTGACACATGGTGTTTTCTACTTCTGTCATAGCTAATTCTGCCTCATTTGCTATTATTGGCTCTCCCAGTGGACAGTGGTTCTTGGCTTCCGGTTATAGAAGGTGGACTACTGCCGGAAGTGTCCTTATCTAGTTGAGCCTGGAGTAGTTCCTCATGTTGCTGTTCATTTTGCAACATTGTTTTGTACTGCATAAAGTTCACATCGGTGATGGTACTTTCATTTGCTTTGAAAGCATCCTCGTAGCAGTCATGGTTATCTAGTAACTCTTCCTCTTTTCTCCATGGTTTAAAAAGTTGTAGGAGGGACCTGTAATCTAGTTCTTTCTGTTGAGGAGTTTTTTTTTTAACTTGTTTATTTATTAACAGCGCACAGGAGCAAGCATGATAAACTTACATTTGTTACAGACAACATATGACATTTGAAATGCCCCCTCCCCCTAACCCCTAAGCCTGCAGAAGGCATTGTTCCAGGCCTCATTCCGTTCCGCCAGGTGGCGAGCTGTCCCCCATAGAATGGAGAGCGTTCGCAATCAGGCGCAACTTAAAAGTAAGCGCCGGATATTTCTGGTCATAGTCTAGGACCGGGCCCAAGACGTCCAAGAAACGATAGAGTCTGCCCGCCTTAGCTGCCGTGACCTTTTCAGCTATTAGGATGTTCCAGAGTTTGATCCACCATAGGGGCATGAGGGGGCCTTCCACAGTTTTCCAGGTGCGGGCTACTGTGATTTTGGCAGCCAGCAAGAGTTGAGTGGACAGCGTGGCCCTCCTCCCCGTTGTCGGGTAAGCGTCCGGGTGCGGGATCCCAAGGAGGACCTGTTCGGGAGTTAGCGGAATGGTCACTTGGTTAATGTCTTTTATAGTGGCGAGGCATTGGGTTCAAAACTCCTTTACCTTAGGGCAGGTCCACCACATATGGAAGTAGGATCCCAAGTGGCCGCATAAACGCCAGCAGTGGGGGTCCAGGGCTTGTTGGAAGTGGTGAAGACGTAAGGGGGGTAGTACCATCGCAAAAGCAGTTTGTGGGCGCATTCCCGGTTGGTGATGCAGCGGGATGCCTTGCGCGTCCTGGTCCAGATATCCACCCAGGATTGGTCCTCTATAGCGTGACCCAGGTCCGTCTCCCACAGGGACATGTAGGAGGGTTTAGAGAGGAGGGGGTCGCCCAGCAGTAGCTTGTAGAGGGCGGAAATCTTCCCTGGGGCAGGCAGGTCAGCCGCTGTGAGTTCCAAGGGAGTAAGAGGCCGAGTTGCTGCCATTCGGGTCTGGGGGTTGGAGCACCAGTGTCTTAGTTGGGCATAGGCGAATCTGTCCGACTCTGCTAGCTGAAAGGAGGATTACCATTGTTCGAAGTCAAGGGGGGGGGAAGTCTCCTGCGAAGAGCTGTCCCAGCGTTTCAAGGCCTCCTCCAACCCAGTTTCTGAAGTTCACTGGACGAGCTCCCGGGGAGAAGGCCGGGTTGTGGAAGATCGGGGAGAGCGCGCTGAGGTCGCTTGAGATCCCTCTGTATCTGTGGGCCCACTCCCATGCCTTTAACGAGTTTTTCGTTGCCATCAGCACATCTGGCCAACTCCGACGCAAGGCGTTAGGGAGGAACGGGAGGAAGCGAAGAGGCAGGGGTAGGCGAGATTGTTCGATGTCCACCCACTTTGGGCGACCTGAGGCCAGTCCCCATGCCTGGAGATGGGCCAGCTGCGCTGCAATATGATACTTGTGGAGGTCCGGGACCCCCAGCCCTCCCAGTCTAGCGCTGGCCATCATCGCTTCCCGGGGAATCCTCGCTTTCTTGCCCTTCCATATAAAGTCAATCAATTTCCGTTGAAGCTTCATGATGGGGGGGAAGAGGGATTGAGACGGGAAGGGAAGCACAGGCATATAGGAAGCGGGGAAGGAGGTTCATTTTGCAAGTCGTTATATGGCCCAGCAGGGAGATTTCCTGCGACCGCCAGCGTGTGAGGTCCTTCTCCAATTCCTCGAAGAGCGGGGAGAAGTTGGCCTGGTAGACTTGTGTTGGTTGTGCTGGGATCCGGACCCCCAGGTATGGGATTGCTTGGGTGCTCCATTGGAACAGGCTTTGCTTCTCGAGGGCGACCCTTTCGTCCGGGCTCAGGCCCACACCGAGGGCTATTGATTTTGAGAAGTTGATGGCAAATCCCGCTACCTCGTCGAAGCTACGGAGCTCCCCCAGAGCTGCCCTCAGGGAGGATTGGATGTTTGTGACGGTTAGCAAGACGTCATCCGCGTAGAGGGCGATCTTATGCTGGGAGGCGCCTATCTTCAGGCCGCTTATCAGTTGGTTTGTCCGCACCCATTGGGCCAGCGGTTCCATGACCAGGGCGAAAAGCAGGGGGGACAGGGGGCATCCCTGCCTCGTTCCGTGGGTAGGAAGGATAGTGTCCGACAGGCGGCCGTTAACCCTGAGCCTGGTTTTGGGAGCTTGATTATTTGCCAGGACCATTTTCCTGAAGATTGGGCCAAAGCTGAAGGCTTCGAGGGTCAGGGTAAGAAATGACCAGTGCACCTTGTCGAAGGCCTTGGTACCGTCCAGGGCAAGTAAGGCCAGCTGCTGGGAATTTGTTGTGGTCACCTCTATGAGGTTCAGAGCTCTGCGAATGTTATCTTTCGTGGACCGGTAGTTGATGAAGCCGGTTTGGTCCGGGTCTATGATGTTCAGTAGGACTGGAGCCAGGCGGTTAGCCAAGATCTTTGAAAAAATATTAGCGTCCAAAGTGAGCAGGGAAATTGGTCTATACGAGCTGTTCTCAAGGGGGTCCTTTCCGGGCTTTAAAGCAAGAACGGTAATGGATTCCTGCATGGACGGGATTGTTCCGGTAGTCGCAAATGAACTGAAGAGGCGAGCCAAGGGAGCCAACAATTGGGGACGAAAGAGTTTATAAAACCGGGTGGTGAAGCCGTCCGGGCCGGGGGCCCTGGGTTTCAAACTCTTTATAGCCTCTTCTACCTCCTCCTCCGTGATAGGCGTTTCCAGCTCCTGGTCAACCTCCGGGGTCAGGCATGGAAGGGTCGCCTTAGGGATGTATGCACGCTGCGCTTTCAAGTCCCTCGGAACCACTGTCATAGTTTCGGATTGATGGGCCGCGGCTAGCCAGATTTTCTCTTGGTCTGCATAGTGCACCGACCCCTGTGGGACGCAAAGGCCCAGGATGGATTTCAGAGTCTTCTCCCTAGCTAGCCTGCTGACCAGGAGCTTGTTGGCTTTGTTATTGTGGACATAGTACCATTGTTTGGTCCTAGAGAGCAGGTTTGCAGTGGTGTCGGCGCGGAGTGCCTCCAGCCTCTTCCTAGCCATTTGCAAGGCTTTGTAGGATTTCGGGGACCAGCCCTTCTGCTTGTGGACTGCTTCGGCTGCACAAACCTCGGCCTCCAGGGCATCCCGGGTCGCCTTCTTCTGTTTGTGAAACGCAGCGCCTTGGGCGATCAGTTCCCCTCTGAGCACCGCCTTCATGGCGTCCCAGGTGTTGGCGGGGGACGAGTCCTTGTCGTAAAGAAGTTTTTGATTGTCCTGACGATCGCATCTCTCACCGTCATGTCCCCCAGGATAGGGTCAGACAAGGTCCATTGGCGACATGGAGGGGGATCCGGGTCATGGACTAAGAGGGAGAGTGAGACTGGGGCATGGTCCAAGAGGATCCGGGGGCCGATCGTGACGTCATCCGTGAAGGTCAGGATCCGGGGTGAGGCCAACAGGAAGTCGATTCTGGAGAAAGTGCGATGTACATGTGAGTAAAAGGTGAAGTCCTTCTCCTCCAGGTAGAACACTCTCCAGGTGTCGACGACATCAAACGTGCAGAACAAGTGGAGCAGGGCCAGGGCTAGCTTCTGGTCCCTGGAGGTGGGGGGGTGAAATCTGTCTTTAAGGGGGTCCGGGGCCCTGTTGAACTTGCCCCCGATGACAAGTCGTCCCTCCGTGAACAGGAGGAGGATCTCTTCCAGGTCCTGGTAAAATCCTTCTTGGAACTCATTTGGGGCGTATGCTGAAACGAGAGTGTAGAGTTGGCCCATAATGATGCATTTGACAGCCACAAAGCGGCACTCTCGGCAGCGCAGGACGTCGATGACCTGGGGGTTCAAGCCCGCAGCCAGAAGGATAGCGGTGCCACCCTTTTTGGTGCCATTGGACGCTAAGAATTGCGTGGGGAAGAGTCTGCTTCGGAGGCGGGAAAAGTCCGCTGGAATCAAGTGAGTTTCCTGAAGGAAAGCGATTGATGTTCTGTCGGATTGCAGCCTGTGTGTAGGATGGATTTCCTCTTCGGGGGGGGGGGTGAAGGGAAGTTTAGGACCCTAACATTCAGAGTGGTGAGTTTCAATTTCTGGTGTGGGGGCTGGCTGTCCGAGGACCTTTGCCACGGGAGGGGGGGGATTGGGAGGAGTCTATGTTAGCCATAGCTGCGATGTGTCAGCCGAGTTAGGGCTCCTGTGGCTGATGGTTTTAACAACAGTCTCCAACGGGAGATCCAAACTTCCAACTTCGGCCTACAACGGGAGGACCTAACTGTGGCCGGGGGGGCCGATTAATAACTGTCGGCGGGTCCCCCGGACATCCCAGGCCGGCAACGGGCGACCTGGTTGAAGCTTTCTCCAAGGGTAATACAATGACATCCACCTTGGATGAGGGTATAGGCCACATGGGGTCCGCGGCGGGCTTAAGAGAACATCGCTAGCCTCGGTGTCGCTTGATCCTTAAGGGAAGCGTGGGCCATCATCTGGGTTTGCGAGATCTCTGCACTCGTGACCAGGGGGTCCGTTTCTGCTTGGGGGAGCCAGGCTCCAGGGCTGGGTCCTACCAAGGTGGGAGGGAGGAATGGAAGCCGCATCCTCGAGGTGACTGATGGTGCGAGGAGTGCCTTTATATGAAAATTGTAGCGCCGTAGGAAACAGCCATCTGTAACGCACCTGCTGGTCTCGGAGAAAAAGGGTGAGAGGACGGAGCATTCTGCGTTTTTGGAGGGTTAGGGGCGATAGGTCTTGGAAGATTTGAAGTGGGGATCCCTGGAAGGAGAGCTCGTCCTTCGTGCGGCCTATCGCAGCGATAGCCTCCTTAGTGGTGAAGAAGTGGACTCTCGTGATGACATCTGGGGCAGAGTCTGTCAGTTCCCCGCCGGGGGCGCATTCGGTGGGTGCGGTCAAGTAGGAGTTGCGTTTCATCCAAGTCCGGCAGTAAAGATTGAAAGAGGGTGCCGACATATTCAGGAAGTTCCTTGTCTGGGATTGATGAGGGGACCCCTCGGATCCTTAAGTTATTGCGCCAAGAGCGGTTTTCCATATCCTCTTGCTTAAATTCGAGGATTTCGGTTTTATCCATTAATGCTTGGATATTACGTTGCATCTCCTTCATCGAGTTAGAATGGTCCACTGCCAGTTCCTCAACCTCCACTATTCGGTGTTCAACGCTGTCAATCCGCTGTTCGGTTTGTTCCAACTTGGCTGTGAGTTCCGTCATGCAGTTCCGGAATTCCGCTTTAATGTCAGACATAAAGACCTGGAGGTCTTCCTTGGTGGCCAGCGTGCCCTTCACGTCGGAGGCCCTCTGGGGAGTTAGATTCGGGGGGGTGGGTCGGTTTTCTTCCCCTTCTCCGGGGCCTGCAGCATGGTGGCAATGTCGGTGCCCCTCGATGATTTCACCACCTTGGTCATGGCTTAAGGGGGAGGGTGAGAATATGCTCGCTGCCAGGGGCCACAGGAGCCCAAGGTGGCGATAGGGATGGAGTGGGCCGGGGCACCCCAGGAGATTTCTCAGGGAGAAAAGGCAGGAGTGCCTTCGCGGGATAGTAATCGTGTCGTAACGAGAAGCCACACAAGGCGAGAGGCCCGGATCCAAAGCAATGGGGTGGAGGTGGTTCCGCTCCGCCGGTGCGTGGTGACGGTGGGCAGGGGCGCCCCAGGAAGCTGCAGGAGCACCAGGACCACCGCAGTGGAAGCGGACCACGATCAGTAGGAGGTGGGGGGGCCAAATCCGGTAGGCCTCAGGGATGGCGGCGGGCCTCCGGGCAAGCCCCCGGGGGAAGCCAGTCGTGGATGCAAGTGAGGAGGCTCAGGGGCCACCTCACTCAATGGGGACATAGGCGCTCACCTGGAGAGTGGCGCGTCCATCCTGCTGGAGATAGTGGCAGGGGGGTCCTCCTCTCAAAGGGCTCCCTGTGGCTGTAGGCACGTCGGTTCCTCAGGGTGCCAGCTACTGGGCGGCAGGTCCGTCGGAGCTTGGAATGCTTAGTGGGGCCAGCGGCGCCCGCCTGGAAAGTAGAGCGCCGACCGCGCTGGAGGTGGTGGCTGCAGGCACCACTGGCTTAGGGTCCGCCGGAGCTCGTCTTGCGGGCGAGGCCCAGTGTCACCAGGCCCAGGGGGAGGATGCAGCGCTGTAGCTCTCTGCGTTGGAATGGCAGTCGCCGGACCCGGCCGTCTCAATCGAAGACCCCGTGCAGATGAGGGGGAGCGAAGGGGGAGGCGGCAGGTACTACAAGAGTGCTGTTACATGTTGGGGCCACACTGCCCCTCCCCGCATCAGGCAGAAGAGCGCCAGCGGGCCGCGGCGGCGAAGGGCCCTAGTCGCGGCCGCCATCTTGAATCACGGCGGGGAACACCGTGGAGAAGTTCCAACGCCGCGTTTGCAGCAACTCTGCCGCGTTAAGGGCTAGGAATGTAGCCACGGGCGCAGGAGACGTTCCGCTTCAGATCCCTGCCAGGAGGCCGTTACAGCATAGCGGGAACCGGCGAAAGATCAGTCACAGCCGCAGACCCCAACGGAGGCCATCAATGGAGCAGCCTCATCCGCGGCGCTCCAGGCCACGCCCCCTGTTGAGGAGTGTTTAATGACAATTTGATATGATTCATTAAACTTGGTTTGTTAGGTTTTACTAAGCTGCCTTCACGATCTGTCACTGCATATCTACCTTTGCTTTCATCAGGTTTTATATTATTTTTATATGCAAAGTTTTGGGCTATGTGGTATAGACACATGTATTCCAAAGTGGTACTCCTGTTCGGGTAGTATGTGTCTAGTAAATTGTTTTTCAAAATGTCTTGACTGTTTGGATCATTTTTAGTTATTGTTTCTATGTCATCATTTAATTTGAGAACTCTTTTTCTAGATTTAGCAGGACCATGACATAGCCATACTATATTTTCAGATTTTCCATACAAAGCAGTACCGGTTAAACGATCTGCAGCTTCGTAGGCGCCACATTCTCTACGAGAGAGCATTTTTATGCCTAAGCTGTACAATTTCTGAGATAGTGTTTTGTCTGATGATAGGTCATTCCAGAGGTCTTGAAGCTCTGTTTTTTCTGCTTTTGTTAACTATGCTGTAACATATTGTGCAACTGCTTTGGAATTGTCTGCAATGTACTGCACATCTATGTTTGCATTCCATAAGTGGGCAGTGATTGCATTGTAATCATTGATATATTTTGATTGTGTTCTTTTTATGTAATATGTGTTCTTAGGTGATTTACCTTTAACATTATGTCTAACTGAAGACATGAAGTTGTTTACTTCACCTGTTTCTGTAACTGGTCTAGGGAAACCAAACCAGCATTTGGTGTAGTATTTCCCTTGCTTTTTGTATTTGCCACGACAATATTGGCCACATTTGTGTCTTTGAAATTGTACAATTTGTGTATGAAGGTCACTATTTGTCGTTTGTGAAGGGATTTCACAAGTGACATATTTTTGGATGAACTGCAAAACAGTGGCATCACTGTCCTGACCAAATTTAGGAGCATCTTTAATCCATAAATGCATATGGATATGTGGTGCTCCTCTGGCTTGGTATTCTTTTCTCCAAAAGAAGTGTTCCACTTCTCAGAGTGGAGGAACAGTTTTATTACAAATAAAGTGTAGCATAGCAATGAAACGATGATGGAAATATCTTGAAACATTAACAGGATCTAAAGAGCAAAGTTCTCCAGGTGTTAGTATATCTATGTTTGTTTGATTTTTGTTTGATATGCGTAGGAAATCATGTAAATCTTCCCATGCATATTCTGCACAACTTAATGTAACAAACCAAGTGGGTGGTCCAAGGTTTCTGATCATACAACATACATCTCTGTGACGTTGGAACCAGTATTCTTTCGTACCACGCATGTTTGCAAACAGATTTGTAATACTTTATTGTAAAATCTCATCTTTTTCTTGCACTTTTTGTATTAATTGTGCAGCCCACATATTTTGAAACTGTGTTCCTGATTTCAATATGTGTGCAACTCCGTAACATAGAGTTGCTAGTTCACTTTCAAAGAGTAGGTGGAATATGTATTCCACATTTTGTCTAAATCTGGGATCTTCAGAATACATTCGTAATGAACGGTATTCTGATGCTGTTATTTGATTGGGTCTGTCATCGTATCTTCCTCCTTTGCCAGTAGGAAATAGTAGAGGAAAAGCATGTGCTTCTATACTTTTTTCCCATATGCTCATTGGTGATCCTGTGGTTTGTCGCATTTGGTCCGTGTCTAGTGCATCATCTATGCTGTCTTTAGAGTGCAATGGATGAATTGTATAATGGTCTAAAATATTGGATACTACTGCATTGGTATCCAGAAGTTCAAATTGACCAGTTTCTCGTGACTCTTGAATTATTTCAGTTGTTCCACTTACGTTTTCTTCAATATTTATTTCTTTGTAGTACTCATTATTGTCTTTTAAATATTGCAAGGCTTGTCTAACTTTAAGTAAGTCGACAAGTTGTTGCCAAATGTTTTTGTCGTTTGTTGGCACACCATTTACTAAGATAATTAAAGATTGTTCTATTGGACTTTGCACTCCTAGAGTGTGTACATTTTGTGTCAGATTTAATGGTAAATAAACTACTTTGCCACGAATACCTTTCACCAATTCTGAGGGAGGTAATTTTTCAGTTTTTGGTTGAAGACGTATTATTGCTTGAAATGGGTGTACTGTATGAATTATGATGCTCTCATATAAATTGAGTTGTTGCAGGGGTTTTGGTAGTGGAAATAATTCCAAATTATTTGTGATAGCACGTGAAGGAGTTTGGTCGTTGTCAGGTTTTGTAGTGCAGTAACTGCAAAGTATTAAAAGGGTCAGTTATTTCATATTTGTTTTCTGCTATCAGGTAGAGAGCTCATTCAAACCATTTAGAATCTCCATTGTCATCTATTTTGTATGTTATGTCTATAGTTTTTGTGTTAGTTTTATAAAAAGTTCTGCGGCAACACACACACACGGTTTGGTATTTCAGCGGATGTACTTTTAAATTCTAGTATTTCTTTTTTGTATGTGTGTAGTAGAAGGTTGCCATGTGTACAAATGTTGCTAGTTTGTTGTAAAGATATTGCGTTTTGTAAGTGGCTTTCACTTCCAAAATATTTTTCCTGGATATGGTCAATTTCTTCAAGTAGTTCTTTGGCAGTACCATGTAGAAGATTGTTATTTAAATTGGCTAGTGCTAATGCAGGACTTTTAGCATAGTACAGTTTATAGACTAGATTTCTTATAGTTGGATGATGAGCTGATATCATTTTGATATGATGGAAGGTCTTTTGCAAATTGGTCCTGAAATGCAGGCTAATGAACCTCCTTGTAGCCCTGTGTATTTACGCACTGGACAGGTATCCATATTTTGCAGCAGTTTCATTTTGATTTTGTCTTTGCCTTTCACATATTGATTGAGAAATTGGGATAAAGATTTGAAAGATTTTTTGGGAATGTTACACATTGACGTGCATGACCATTTGTATACTGGATGTTTTCGTCCAGTCGAATGAAGAGGTAATTCTGAGTTTTCAGGGGATATTTTTGTAAGCAGTATTTCTTGTTCCATTATGGTATTATACATTTTTTCATAACCTCGTCCACTGCTATGTATAGCAATCGTATTTGTTTGTATGCTTCTTCATTAAAATATGGTTCTGTGTTTGTGGTGTGACTCCATTCACCAGAAGTTATTTTTGTTGACATTCCGTTTATGGAGAAGACTTTTTTTGTAATTTACTAATTAGTTTTGTTAGTGGTTTCATTCTTTTTAACACTAAAATAAATAATTTTCTTTTGAGTAGGATTGCACTGTCTATCAAGGCTTCTAATATTAATTTTCTATGGTAGGTTTTAAGGGTTGTGTATGATTTCTCTCCTGTTTTTATAAGATTTTGAAGGACTCTGTGGGGGAACATTTTTGCAAAAATATTTTTTGGGGTATTTTTACTTGCCATTATATCAAGATTTATAGGAATCGTTTTAGCAGAAGTGGTAGCTGAATTCTTGATAATCATTTTCTGTTTCGCTTTACATTTTGATAGAGGAGGCAAAGTTTCTGTACTTGAAACATGTTTAGTTTTGCTAAATGACTATTAGCTGTTTTGTTTGAACATTTTGTACAAATTCTGCTAGAGATGGATGCTTATTTGGGATACTTCTTTTTTCATTTGCTCTACTTCTACGTTGTTTTCTATGGACTTGCTTTTTGGTAGGCATTCTTTGGGGTCTGTTGAAAAAAATAAAGAAGGTATGGGTTGGGTTGTTCTGCAATGCTTGTATGCTGTGTGCCCGAGTATGATGGTAGAGATGAATGTGATGGTGTGTGGAGGCTATTCTTCTATTTGTGTGTTACTATACTGGGGTTCAGATGACAGTAGAAAGTAAGTTAGTGGTGAGAAGAAGCACAAATACTAAATCTAATGATACAGGATTAAAATAGTTCTTTGTTCTGCAATAATAACATTCTAGAGGCTGACTTATGTCATTTGTGCGCCGAAAAACTGGGATTTGTGCAGCATTCTGCCTGTAAATTCCTGTTTAACAAATGGGTATTTGTGGGCAGAATGGTACACTTATCTTTTATTTTGGTGCACAAATACCATGATTCAACCACACAGTGTGTGTGAATACCATGAATCAACCACACAGTGTGTGTGAGTAACAGTAAGCATATTATGGTAGTATTGTACTTACTTTTTTTGTGTGTAAAGATTAGGTTTCTTCTGAGTTGTTTGTACTTCAGATTCTGCTGCTTTTCAGGAGTGTGCTCTTCACTGTAATTGTAAAGGAAAGAAGTTAGTAATTTTGTGTGTATATAGTATGTAGTTTCCTTTGACTATGTGCATCCTTCATATTTTATTTACATTATGTTAGTTGAACATGCTATGCAAATAAATAGAACAGAACGTGTATGAAACATGCTTGGTTTCTTAAGGCTGTGTTATTGAATGTTAGGAGATAGAAGAAATAATGATATACTTATTTTGCCATTTTTATACGGTAAATGGCAGATAGTTTATAGAAAAGCATGGAATGTATGCATTGGTGAAGGTGTGGGTAATAAATCAGAAGGATATGATGTACAGGTAGTGGTGTTATTGCAGTTGGGAGTTTTTCAATATTAGTGTTTATCTGTGCGAGTGTTTGAAGGTGCTTGACCTTATACTGACTGTGTAATTTTGTCAATAGCTGTGTGTGTAAAAAAATGTTTAGATAGCAGACAGGTTTGGAAGTGACAGTTGATTATAGTAGATGGGGAAAATGACTAAGTTTATTTTGTAGGTTATACAGATTAAGTGACAGTTACTCTGTTTATATGCATTCATAAGATTTGTACTGTGTAGAAACAATGTATACCTGTAGTTTGAATTCATGCATGTGGATATGCATGCAGCTGCAAGTAGAAATCTTGGAGACTTGTACAGTAGTTTTTGTAGTAGGTGCTTTCCAATGATATGAAACGTGTACTCAAAGTAATCTACAGTACTTTTGAAGTGCTGAACTCTGATGATGCAGTTAGATGTAGAGGTCTTGAATGTGATTGGTGGATGGTTGTGTGACCGTTTACCTGTATCCAATGAGGGAATGGCACAGAGAGTGAAGTGGAAATGGTAGAAGGTCTGTCTAGGTTAGGATATGTCCGCGGACATAACGGAAGTCTGCGGACACCACGAATTACATACGGGGATTTTTGGGTGGAGAGGCATGCAAATGAGAGGCATGCAAATGAGAATGAGCAGAGGAATTGATTGGTCAGTAAAGTTTGGTGGGTGTGTTGTGTAAGAAGACAGTTTGTCAGAAGGTCTTTTCCCTGAAAGAAGAACAGTTAGCTATGGCTGTGTGTTTCAGAAAACAGATTGTCAGGATTTTGGGAGACTCATGGATACATTGGTTGGAGGTGCATGCACAACGCTGTAGATCTTGGATTCCCTCATGTGGAAGTGCACTGGCATGGAGTACGCAGAATGAAGTGGCTAGACTTGCTTCCTCTCTGTGCTAGTTTGCAGACAGAGCATCATCCAGACATAATTATAATTCATTGTGGAGGGAACAGTTTGGGACATGTGTCAGGAATTTCTTTGTAATTTACGATGAAAGAAGGACTTGGATATGTTTCCAACTTCCCAAGTAATTTTTTCTCGTATTGCGCAAAGACAAATGTGGCTGCGTTGTTATTCATTTGGTCCACAAATGGAGAAAGTGAGGCGTAATGTCAATAAGGCTGTTTGTGCCTTTCTAAGAGATGTTGGCATGTCCTCTTTTTACAATGAAAATATTATGTTTCGTAGCACAAACATTTTTGGTAGAGATGGAGTCCATCTTACTTATGCTGGTAATCAGATTTTTCTGAGAAATGTACAAGATGCATTGCGTCCTTTTGTGAAATTACAGCCAGCTTTTTTGCAGTAGGTGTTGATTTTTTAAAGTTTTTTTAAATACAAAAAATTCCACAAAAGGCTCTTTTCAGAGCCACCACTTCCTCCCAGATAAAAGTGTTATAATTTTGATAGGGGCAACACTCCAATTTTTTTTGATGTTCGCTAACTGTCCGCAGACTTCTAAAAAAAAAATAGTAGCCTGCTCAATTAATTTTCCCACTTCTATTTTTTGACTGTGAAAGGCGGCTCTGAAAAGAGCCTTTTTTGAAAAAAGTTATTTTTTGTTTTTGTTTTTTTTTTGGTTATTTTTTTTTATTTTTGTTTTTTACACACAACACACTAGGAGTGCAGGGTCAATGAGGGTAAGGGGGAGAGGGGACACCAACCACAGGGATAAGAAAGGGCAGGTGGAGAGAGGAAGATATAGGGTGGGCCTTACTTAGGTAGTGAACAGGTCTTCTCGTGCTCTGAGACCAGAGTCTCAAAATCACTTCGAAGTCTCTCTCCCCTGCAGAGTACGGCGTCGCAGTACATACACAAAACTGTGACCCTCGAAAGGTAAGGGTCATCAGCATTGTGAATGGCCTGTGAGGCAGATGGAGGGATGTGCTCTTCCACAGGATTGTCTCTTGTGGTGAGAGGAGCAGAAACAGAGGATGAAGTAGAAGAACTCAACCTACTACGCTCGTTGCAAGGTACAACCTTACGAACAGCCCTACCATGGAATGACTTTAGGTGACACTTCATAGTAGTCGTACCAAAGCTGTATGAACCAGGCCTCCCGCGACTCAGTACCATTTTGCACTTGTTGCAGGGGACTTTGTACGCACGTGCCTTGGATACGTTACCATGAATGGTAAATAACCGCCACACCCAAGAATCATGGCAAAGGCTGGTAGTAGGGACTTCCACTACCTCATCCTCATCATCCTCTTCATCCTCCTCTGCATCCTCACGCCTGTTCCCCTCATCAGGCCCTTGGGGAGGTGGTGGTCGAGGGGGTGGGGGTGGTGCTGAGGCAGATGTAGCACCAGGTGGCAGTAGAGGAGCCATGGGTGCCATCAGGATTCAGAAGAACATCTTTGAAAATTGGCAGCAATATGCACTGTGTTCTGTAAGGTAGCCAGAAACACAATGAGGATGAGTTCTGGGGTGTGGCCTTTTATAGGGGTGCTGGTGCGCGGTTCGCGGACAGCCGCGCTGTCCGCGGACAAAATGAACACCCCAAAAGGGCTCAAGAAGTTCTAATAAATATGTGGAAAGTCAGGGTTATTGACTGGGACATGTGCTATGGTGCCTTTTTAGCATAGAATACTGTGGATTGCCCGAAAAGGTACTTTTAAAATGTTCGGGGACCCGGGGACACACGCTCAGCGTGGGTGCGGTCACATGATGGCACCGATAACATGTCCGCGAACGGAAGAGGTGTTGGACATCAGCTGCACGGGAACTGTTGTGCGCAGGTGTTTTACGTTGAGTTTTCAGGTCCTGAAATTAATTAAAAGTGCGACACGAACACTAACGGACAGGCGCAATGTTCGGAGAACTTATGGGTGTGGTGCGCATGTGCGTAGATGTTCTTTAGACAGTACGGACAGGTATAGTGTACTTAGAACACCTACATTTTGGTTAATTGGACATCCCGGACACCGAGTGTGTTCTTAGAACAGTTTCAACTTGCCTGCGAACAGTACGGACAGGTATAGTGTCCTTAGGACACCTCCATTTTGATTAATTACGGACATCGCAGACACCTCTTGTGTTCTAAGAACAGTTTCAACTTGCCTGCGAACAGTACGGACAGGTATAGTGTCCTTAGGACACCTCCATTTTGATTCATTACGGACATCGCAGACACCTCTTGTGTTCCAAGAACAGTTTCAACTTGCCTGCGAACAGTACGGACAGCTATAGTGTCCTTAGGACACCACCATTTTAGTTTGATTGCGGACATCCCGGACACCGAATGTGTTATTAGAACAGTTTTGACTTGCTTGCGAACATTACGGACAGGCATAATGTTCTTAGAACATCTCCATTTTGGTTAATTGCGGACATCCCGGACACCTTGTTTGTTCTTAGAACAGTCTAAACTTGCCTGCGAACAGTACGGACAGGTATAGTGTCCTTAGGGCACCCCCATTTTCATTTGTTTACGGACATTCCGGACACCTCAACTGCTTTTTTTTAAAAAAATCAAAAAAGAAGTGAATTAGGACACATAATAATTTTACTTGATTATATTTGGATGTAAAATTTATGAAAGAGAAGATGAAGCAGAAACTGAGACAAACACAGGAGAATTGGGGGTTTCAAGGGGATTCATATGAGGTGACGATGGGATGGAAGTCTCATCAAAACGTTTTTGTTCTTCGAGAGGGTTTGGGGATAATTGACTGGGATATGGTGAGGGAGGACAGGTACATGTGGGACAATGGTATCTAGTTTTTTCTTTCAAGTGATCCTCCACAAAGTTTTTCAAATTGTTGAAATTTGCCATGAGCATGCCCATTTTTTCTTCCATGCGCTGGAGAGTCTTATCCAATATTTCTTTTGGTGTACTATTTTCAATGTTTGTATGGTCTGTACAAAAAAAAATGTATATGTTAAATGTATATAAAATAATACTTATTAATTGGTTTATATAGAAAAGTGTCTACCATTAGGTTCACTATCTACAGACATTTCCTCACGTGGGAAAATTCTCCTCAAGCCACTCCAGAGTACTAGACATTTCTGTGAGAAAAAAAATATCACTTTTTTTTAATCTAATACAGAAATTTTAGAGCTATACGAGTAAAATGAAGTACACTTACTAGCTTCTTGTAAGGTGTGTTCTTACTGGTTTGTAGTTCTGCTGTTGCTCCTAGTTGTGGAGTTTCTGTGAGGTAATTATGTTGGAAGCCTATCTTTCTTCTTTTGGTATATTCCATTTTAGAACATATTGTATTTAAATGAATGGTTGATGTGTTACATATATGGGTTACACTTCTTATTTATTACTACATATAATGTGTATGTGTGCTGGTTTGTGAACTTGTGCAGGGTTCATATGTTATGATATAACAATTTAAGATACCCCCAGACTTTTTGGGTAGTGCAGACTTTTTGGGTAGTGCTGCTGTTGGCCACGCACATACGAGAGTCCGCGGACATCAAATTCAGTAGCAGGGACTCGGTATGTTCTATGTTACATGAACATAAAGTCAGGGATATTATTGTTAAGCTGTGCTACTAAAAACCTATGAAATTCAGTAAAAACAACTTTGCTAAAGGGATGTTAGGGTTCCAAGTAAAACCGAAAACCCCCTGAAATTCGCCAGCTATGGTAAGTTAAACAACCATAACTCGCGCCACCACTGTGCACTGCTAAGAGTAACACCCAGGACATCAAAGATGACATCACAATGCCTTTGTCTTATGTGTAATCCACTTGTTTTGTTCTGCTTCGTCCAGAAGTGGTTTCATAGCTCAAACCTGTTCTGTAGGGCTAGGAAAGACCTCCAAGTATGTTCCTTGATCTGACAATTGTTGCTCGATCTCCATTCGATATTTCTAACAATCCATGATCATCAATGCGCCTCCTTTGTCGCAGGTTTCAAGATAATTCCAGGATTGTCCCATAATTTCAAAAGCCCCTTAGGTTCATGTATAGTGAAGTTCCCAGTTTTTCTCTTTCTGAATAAAATCTTATTTAAGTCATTGAGAGCTTGTATCTGGAAAGCTTTCAACATTTGATTTGAATTGGAGGAATAAAGTAACTCTTAGGGTCCATCCCCAGATATTCAGATTTCTCTGAACATTCAGATGGTTATACTGTTGCAAAGAACAATTTCAGACACATTTTGCATGTTAAACTGAATAAATCAATCTTCTCTTTTAGACTACTACAATATTGTGGAATAAATGATATCCCTTTCTGTAGGGTCTTTTCTTCAAATGGAGTAAGTGTGTATTTTGAAATGTTGATTACTAGGTCACTTTCTGAGGTGGATTTTCTTTTTTATACCTCGTCTAGTTTTCGGTTTCCTAAAAAAAAAAAGTTTTTAAATTAGGTCCCGAACCAGCTCTTGGGGATTCTCCACCATCTGCTCCCTCTCCCTGTTCTTGTGATGGTGGCACTATGGTTGTTATTATATCTTCTTTCACTTCTCCACTGGAAGCCTCAGAGGATCAGTCTCTGAATTAGGATCCAGTCTGGATCTTGATGAGTTTCTTATCCCTAATATTGGAGTAGTCTTTCCTTCATAATTATTATGTCCCTCCTGAACATCCACATTTTCTTTGCACTCGATTTACCTTTTGAAGTTGCCCAATTTTGTATTGATCTCCTCTAATGTTGATGAAATGTGTTCCTTTGTCATCAAGACTGCAAGTGATTTAATATATTCAATTTCTTCTGTCAGCAGGGTCGAGGATTTGGCCAATTCTTCTATTGATAAAAGAATTAGATCTAAGGAGCACTTATTTAGGATTTGTCACCAGTGTTTGACAAATGCAGGGCTGTTTCTGCATAGTGTTGGTTCTAAATACACCCTTGTGTGATGCATTGCGCTCTATAATACTGCGCTAAGGTACAGGTGTATAATTTCTGATGTATTTCTCTCATCATCAATTTCTCCAATTGACTAATTACTTCCTCCGGCTTTCTGGGGTTAATGGATTGCCTTTCCGTGTAGGTAACAGAGACATCCACCGGCACCTTTTAAGTCAAGCAGCTCCCTTCCAACTGACACTCAAAACACCCACTAAACATTCCAGAGGCAGTGTTAGGCAGAATTGCAGGCATTACCCTCTGGGACCACTACACGCAATTAGGACTACAGGTGTTAGCCAAACCAACCTTTGGTTTAAGTCTGTACCACACAGTTTTTGGTAGCGAGCCGAGCAGCCCGGCTTATCTGAAGAGTGAATGTGAGCACTACAAATAGTTACACAGAGGACTTTCAATCGCAGTGGTTCAAGTAGACACTTATTCTCAAGGTCTCTTAGTAAAAAACACTTAACGATTTATTACACAATCATTTAGAAATCATTTCACTAGAGGAACGCAACTTAATATTATATACCAATACACGTCAATACAAAACTACGCTTTTAAGACAGTTTGAGCTCCCCTGAAATAGGAGCCAAATGGCAGTTCAGTTTCAGTCAATAGGCCAGGCCAAAGTCAATGGGCTAGTGTTCGGGATAGGAAAGAGCAGTTCTGGTATCAAACGGTAAAGTCTTTGCAAATGGCCTCAGAAGTAGTTTAGACGAAAAAGGATCATTTGTCGGGTCACAAGCTGATTAGGCCTGGAAGTTGGGAAGGTTTCACAAACTTTCACCGCAAGAGTGGCAGTCTCAATCGGGTTGCCACAGTACCTTTGTATGAGGAAACAAATGTTGCTGAAGTCGTGGTTCCTGGCAGGTCCTGCAGATCTCGCTGTTCCTGAGCCTCAGTTGTGGGGACAAGACGGAGGACGTCAGGAGACTCCTGCACTGCACGGGATTGTTGAAGAAAGCAAACAAGATGGAGTCACTTCAGTTCCAGTAGCTGTTTCTCTCTCCCTGGTTAATCCTAACCAGCCTTAAGAATGGTATCCAGGTGTCTTACAAGTTGATTGGTCCCACCAACTCCAAGGAAGAAGCCGTCCTTGAAGGAGCTTCTCTGTCGAATGGAGTTTGGCAATTTGAACCTGCAGCAGGGCTTCCACAGGCAAACCAACGGTCCAGGAGTTGCAGCAGCCGTCCTTTTCCAGCTCGTCTTCGGTTCTTTCGTTCAAGTGGTCGACTCTGCTTTCCAGTCCAAGAGACTCGCCTTTTAAACAGTTTTCTCCTTTTCATTCCAGCCTAGCTGTCACTCACTCAGCAGGGTAGCTGTCCTTGCCGGTCAGTCAGCCAGCCAGCCAGCCAATCACGTCAGAGTGCATTTGGGTCTCCCAGGAGACAAAGCACAGGGAGTTTCGGGCACCTCCCTCACTTCATGCTCCACCCGAGACACTCAAGACACCAGAGGCGGTCTTCCGTCCTGAAGCTCTCCAAAAGGCACACAAACAAAGGGACCAAACCTGGTTTAGCATGGAACGACAAACACTAGAAGGACCTTTTCAAAAAGAAACAGCGAAAAAAGAAGACCGGGAACCATTTAAACAAAGGGGCTTTGCTACCGGTGTTCGCGGTCGGGAGAAAATCATGGTAGTTCTTTGTAAAACCACTGTCACAAGCCTTTTCAATAACAAAGGGTAGCATTTGACTGCTACATGAGTATTTAGACACAGGGGATACTATGTAACCCCTCCAGCACTCCATTGTAAGATGGTGTGTGCAAGGTCTATGAATTTGGAAAGATTAGTAAAGTCAATTTCACTTAACATTCTCTGGGAAACAGTAGTTTATCCCAGAGAAGGTATTTAAACTGTTGGGAAGTCTTAAAAAGACATCCCTGTGTCACTGCACTGAAGGTGCCGTGTAACACACATGAAAAGATGATATCTATGGAGTTATCTAAAACTCCATAATCAAAGAACACAAATGTAAAAACACACATCAAAATACATGAAAGAATGGGAAAAAAGGCTCACACTCTTTCCAGGTAAACAAATCAAGTCCTCAGAATCCAGCAAAGTTGCTAGGGGTCTCTAAGGTGAAGGGAACTAGCAGTTTTATGAGAAGTCTCCCAGGCAGGCATTCCATAGGCCTTCCAAGCCCACAAGCTCAAAGCACAGGGGCAGGGGAGAAGTAAAGACACAACACATCTCCCTACTTATAACAGAACAAAATGAAGAAAACGGAACACCACAAAAGGACCATCCTGAAATTTGACCAAAACTCTCCAAAACAATCACTCCATTCCATGCTCTCTACACGAGCAAAACTCCCACTCAACCACGTACCCTCGCCATCCTCACAAGAAATTAGCAGGACATCACACCAACCCAACATACAGTCCTCACTTGTAGGCCCAAAAGCAGGACAGCAACTACCAATAGGGTTCCAGCCCACAAACACTAACTCCAACAGCTTCCATCACACTACCAACTGGACAATCTTCCTAGCTGGGCACTGCTTTTACTTGCACAGCATCAAACATACGGCGCACAACTGATGCCAAAAACCAAAATCACGAACATCCCTCTGCACAAGCCAGGGTAAGCCACCCCAAAAATAAACAACAGTGAGGGTACCGCCCCCCAACAAAATGCAGATGGAGTGGAGACAACCACCCCCACGAGGGTACAATGTGTCCACCTCCACAGGCCAACTGCATGGGTAAAAGAAAAAAAAATAACCTCCGTCCACTCCTGCATGACCAACATCGCTCCAAATAAATGGTAAGCAACACCTCTACAAACTCACTATGGCACAGGTCCACCAAACCCCATAACATGCCTGGTGTCAAACCCCTCTGGGCAGCACGTAGCTAAGTTTGGCTCACTGCAGCAGACACTACACTACTAGACACACACAAAAACAGTGGCCTCCCTGAACTTAACTGGTGCTTTGCTAGACCCCCAGCTAAGCCCACATATCAAAACAACACACATACAGCCTCAGCCACACAACACACAGTAATAGAGCATACAAATGAACATGGCAAATGAAGATTTTATGAATCTTAACAAGTCCAGGTACTGACCTAACTAAGTCCGACATATTGTTGGTCCTGTGGAGGTAGCCGTTAACATAAAACATAACACTAACTGTGCCCAAAACTAAATCCCAAAAGAGGTTCTTAATTGTCAGCTAGAACAGAGGCCACGACTTAACACAAACTCACAACAGCCCCAGAACTTCCAAACAACCATTCCTTGCAAACCCTCTTCATACAGCATTAAACTAAAATAGGTCTCATATCACAACTAAACCAGGACACGATGCAGGAAATCTGGATCCAGTTCCTGGAGTACCACCAGGTACCGATTCTCCGGATGATCCAGAGTGGACCCAAACCCATGGCAGAAACCCCAAAGTTCTTCCCAGTGGCCAACCCCCTCTTTTGTTGAAATGCAGTCCCCAGACAACAACGTTCCTTCGACACAGTACCTCTTATTCTTGCCTTGCTGGGTAACAGATAGGTCTAACCCCGAAACCAACTTCCTTTACCCGAAACTTGAGCAGCTTGACTCCAAAAGCTCCCAGAAATTACTTTGCTCGGACCGCTATTCCGGTAAGACGCAACACACAGCAGTCGCCCGCCGCCTCTTGGGAGTGCAGAGATATGACCAATCCCTCTTCTATATGCCCCTCTTTGCACCTGTAGACACATGCACAAAACGGATGCTTCCCATCAACAAATGCTGTTCGTGTGTGCTCCCATCGTGTATCACATTCACATGCTCACATGACATGCCCTCTTCGCCAACTAGCCTCGGCTAGCTCACTTCAGCCATTGGACACTGGCATAACAACATCATATTTGCTTCCCCTGGCAGCACGGACAGTGGATTGTCTGCTGGCTGCTCAGGCGACCTCAACAGCCGTCCAAAAGCGCTGTGGATCCCGCTCAGGGGAACACCAGGTGGGACCCATTAAGTTCTCGGGAGGATATCTCAGCAGCAACGTGCTCGCCTTGGAAGCAAGACGACATGGACCAACACATGTTCGATCACCGGATCAGCGCCTAGAAACCTCTGGGTATTAAGCACGTTATAAATAACCTATCATATCAAAATAACCTTATCTATGTCCTGACTTGCTTCTTGCAGGACTCTCTGCCTGGCACAATAGACAGTGATTCCAGTCCACATTGCATTCTCTGTCTCTCTCCGCTGTACTCCTGCCCATTGCAGGACCGTCTACGTCGATTAACGGAGCTGCTGCACTTCCTCCGTCTGCCCCTTGCAGACCCAGTGGCTCTCTGAGGCTGTCATGGGAGCTGCCCCTTCTTCTGGTTGGCCTAGCCCTTGCTGGGCCGACATGGCTGCCTCAAGCAGATCTGACTACTTCTCTGATCTGCCCCGTGCATACTCCGACTTGGCTCAGCCCTCACTTCCTCACCGCTGGGAGTGAGGCAGCGAGAATATGACTGCTGGTTCCAACTGAGAGAGGTCTACTCTTTTTGGGGTTTGGGGGGCAGTGGATGTCTCCTCTTCTGCTCAAGTGTCTCCTCTTTCTTTTCCAGGTTAATCTGCTGTCCCCCTTGAACAGCCGTTGATGGGTTCTTGGCTACTTCTCTCCAAGCCAGCTTATCGCCAGTGTTAAAAGGATGACCACAGCCTCAGATAGGTACATGCGGTAAAAGGTAACAGACATCCGTTGGCACCCTCTCAGTCAAGCAGCGCCATTCCAACTGACACACGGCGAACACTCAACATTCCAGAATCAGGCATTCCAAGGACACAAACTCACAGAACAGGGACAGGGGAGAAGTCAAGACACAACAAGATGCTACAGATCAAGACTTAATTAGTGCCAAAAAGATAGACCCGATTGTAGGGAAATTTTATCAATAGCTAGAAGGTCCCTAAAACGTGCCAATAGCTGAACAAGACCGTCAGGGAAACAAAGATTAAACAAACAGGGAAGTAAGTGGTCATCACTGTTGAGTAATATTGTTTAATCCAAAGTCTATATGTACTGTTAAGTTCATAGAAGTTTAAAAAGGAGCTGGCTGTGACAAGTCTGGAGACACCCTGACTACAAAACACAACCACAAGCAGGAGACCGAGTAAAAATACTAGGTCACACAGCCGCTCTCAAAAAAAGCCCAGAACCAGGCGTAAAGTTATAGGTGCAAGCGCAATATGGAGGTAAGCTACACGATTGCGTCCAGCGTTATTCTGTGTTCACTACAGCCTCATTATCCAACTTACCGTGATCCATATCTTTCTCTTAGATCACGCGATCTCTGTAATACCTCGGCGGCTGCCTGCACGCCACTACGTTGTTCCCTTAGGCTTCTCAGCCTCAGTGCTTGTTCCCTCATTTGCAACACCATTAAGGTAACATTGCTGCTTCCCTTCTCCATTTTCTCCTGTACACTTAAAGCTCATTTCAGTTCATTTATTTTTTTCCATATTGTGCTTGCACCACTGAACCTGCCCTTGATTGGTATGTGTTAAACATGTGTTATTTTTATGCAATGACATTAATATTTTTGCTGCATTTTGTGTGTAACTGTAACAGACTGGCCCTGAAGAAGGAAATTTCCGAAATGCATTGGCCCAAGTCTTTTGTGCATATGTGTTGCGGTTTACTCTCCTCTCACTAAGAAAGTATTAGTGACAGCTGCATCTATCTTTTGGATAAACTTAAAATTCTCGAAAAACCAACAGATGACTTTTTGCATTCATTTTCTTAAGCACTGAAATACCTGTGGATTTAACAAAACCTTTTGAACTCTAACTTTACGCCTGGTTCTGGGCTTTTTTTGAGAGCGGCTGTGTGACCTAGTATTTGTACTCGGTCTCCTGCTTGTTGTTAGGGAAACAAAGATTGTCAGGTCTTAATGAAGTTTCAGAACATTTTCAAAACTGGACTCTTGATTAGGAAATCCCAATCTAATTACGATCAGTGAATAGTACTTACCTTATTCCCTTCATCTGGGATTTTAAAAGACAATGGAGATCCTATGGGAGGTTGCTTATTGTCCACATGAGTGTCGGAACCTGACTATATAATTAAACAAATGTCTGCTGTGTGCTCAGCTCCGATCGAGTGTTCAGCTGGTTCTGTAGGAGGTTTTAGTTGCTGGGTGTAGATATGTTGCCTCCCGGAAAAGTGCAAGAGTACCAGATAGTCTGTAGATGTTGAAAAAATTGCCATGGCAGCTCGATGGGCAGAGGGATTTGTTGTATGGCTCTCCCAATGGAATCTGTTACCCAAAGTCTAGATGAGGTTCACGGCCTCTGAACTGTGCTAGCGGCCCAGGCGTGGCCTAGGAATTGCTGGATCTGGGACACCATCAATGAATTGGGTTCTGTTACCTGGATCAATGCAAGGGTGGTTGGTGAGAGGTATGGCAGCTTCCGGAGTTTCTACACAAGTCATTTGTTGGACTTCCACGTGAACTGTCCCCAAATCGTTTGTTCAATATGACAGCCTGAACATTCAAGCACATGTATTCATTAACAATGAGCGCCCCCACTGCTGTCCACGACCACTCCAATGGAATCTTCCTACTTTCTATTGCCGACTGCTTTCTTTCACCTGTGCTGTCAACAGGAGCGCAACAAATCCTACATTTCGGGTGGGGGGCTAACTGGTGACGGTAGGGGCCACTTTAGAAAATGAGCGTGACAAACTTGGAGGCCCTGCCCCTCTGTTCTACCCAAAGGGTTGTCCGGCATGGGGCCCAAGTATGAAATGGTAGCAGACTAGCATTACACATAGGCGCACACAAAATTACACATTCACTCACTTAAAGATCACAGTGTCTAATCCCCCACACTAGCGTGAGATGGGGGTTTAGATTCTATAAAAGACAAGGAGGCGAGTATTATGCATTTCAATCTTTACTCTGAACCACAGCAGCAAAGAATAAAAAACTTTATAAACAAAATCTTTTCAAAAAACACAACGTTATAACAATGCAATGGGAAACATCCCAGTCCAATATGGTGGGCAGGTCATGCCCTGGGGGTAGCCACTAGGGAGCGAGCCAGTCCCAATATAGGTCCATTCCTTTAGTAACTCCCCCTCTTTCTGACGCTGATCTGTCTCACACGACCACCGAACACCTTCTCCACGTGGAACGAAGAACAAACTCCCATGGAGACGCCGGGGTTGAAACCTTCTGCAACCTGGAGCTCAATCTCCCACTTCCTCCTGCATCGAAGTCATCAACTGCCCTCTGAAACAACAACCGACACCAGTAAGGGTGGGTGGGTGGGATAATACTCGCCTCCTTGTCTTTTATAGAATCTAAACCCCCATCTCACGCTAGTGTGGGGGATTAGACATTCTATGGCAAGACAGGAGGCTCATATTATGCAAGTTCAAAGCCCTTGCATTACATTCACCGCTACATGGGCAATACGCTTATGGTAAAATGTCTTAAAAGTTGATTCCCTTGCCTAGTCAGCTGCTTTTAGGATCTGTTCCAAACTACCCCCCAGAAAGGCTGCTTTAGAGGCCATAGCGCCTCGGACTGAGTGGGGACCAAAAGAGGAAGTGTCAACCCCCGCCTCCCGCATAACCCATTTGATCCATCTGGCCAAAGTAGAAGGGGAGACCGGTTTATGGGGTTTCCTGTAGGAAATCAGCAGCTGAGAGGTATTGGGAGGTCTAAAACCTTCAGTTATAACCTCAAAACATTTCAAACAGTTGACCACACATAGTTTACAATCTTCAGGAAAAGCTGGATGGGATATCGAAGAAGTCATGCATTTAGTCCTTCGTGAGATAAAGAAAGTAACCCCTTGAGGGGTGAACATCTTATTATCCACATCAAGAGCTCTGATATCAGAGACCCTTTTAATAGACACCAGACATAGTAACATAGCAAGTTTGGCAAATAACTGCTGCAGGGACAGTTCCTCATTAAGAGGCCAGGACCTGAAGAGCTGCAGCACCACATTAACATCCCAAAGAACCGAATATTTCGGTTGTGGCGGAACCTTAATACGGATAGATTTGAGGGCCCTTCGCACTAAAAAGTGTCTACCCACTGGTTCCCCTTTAACCAAAAGATGACCGGCTGGAATATCCGAACGAAAACCATTAACAGTTCTGTAGGCTTTCCCTTCCTTAAACAATTCTACAAGAAAATTAACCACCTCTACAGGAGGGGCAGAAACGGGATTGAGGTGCCTAGCCACACACCAGCTAACCCATCTGTTCCATGCTGTGGAATACCCTTCCTTAGTAGAGGGCGCCCAGGAGTCCCTGATGACCGCCATAGAGTCTTGCGAAAGTCCTCTGAAGCACCAGGAAGAGCTGAAATCTTCCAAGCCATAAGGGCAAGGTGTCCCTGCAAGACCAACTCGTGAGGGAGACCCTCCGGATCCACTAGCAACTGGGGATCGCGAGGGAGAAGACGGGGAATATCTATTGCCAATTCTAGAAGGGCCGGGAACCAAACTTGAGAGGGCCAAAAGGGGGCAACTAGAACCAGAGACACCGCCTGAGTGCGAACCTGGACCAGAACCCGGGCTATCATAGCAAAGGGAGGAAAGGCATACCCCAACTGACCCGACCAATCCTGGAGGAAAGCGTCGGTGGCTAGAGCTAACGGATCTGGTCTCCAACTGTAAAACCTGGGAACTTGACAATTCAGTCTGGAGGCAAACAAGTCTATCATCAGAGGACCCCAGAGGGACTCTATGCGGGCGAAAAGAGACCTGTTCAGCATCCAATCGCTCCTGTCCTGCAGGTGCCTGGAGTTCCAATCTGCAACCTCGTTGCTGACTCCTGGGAGGTATTCCGCTTTCAAGAGAATATCCCTGTCGAGGCAAAAATGCCAAAACTCTCTCGCCAAATCCGCCAAGACTTTGGACCTGGTACCCCCCCAGGTGATTGATGTACCTCACCGCAGATATGTTGTCCATGCGGAGGAGAACACAACAATTCCCCTGATCCTTGAGGAGACTCCGAACAGCAAAAGACCCCGCTAACAACTCTAGGCAATTGATATGGAGCAGTTTCTCTGACTCCGACCATTTCCCTCCTGTGGAGACTTGACCCAATCTGGCTCCCCAACCCGATCTGCTCGCATCTGACTCCAGAACGACATCCGGCGACGGGCCAAATATTGCCTTGCCATTCCAGGCCTCCATGTGCCTGAGCCACCACAGAAGTTCCAACCTGGCCTCTGGCGGCAATTCCACCATTTGGGAGTAAGAGAGACACTTGCGCAAATGCCTGGCCTTTAAGCGTTGCAGTGCTCTGTAATGTAGGGGAGCAGGGAAGATAGCCTGAATGGATGCCGACAACATCCCTACAACTCTGGCCAACTGCCTGAGGGAGATCCTCCCTCTCCTGAGGAGTAGACGAATTTCCTTCTTTATCTTGGACAATCTGCTGTCTGGGAGAAGAAGGATGCAAAGCTTTGAATCTATATTGAAGCCCAGAAATTGGATACATTGCGTAGGCTTCAATATGGATTTTTTTACATTTATCACAAAACCTAGATCCTGTAAGAGGGTCACAGTAAATTTCAGATGAGAACACAGAGTTTGACAATTCTGGGCCAGGAGCAACATGTCGTCTAGATAAACTATGATCCGAATCCCCCTGGACCTGAGAAGAGCCATCACAGGGCGCATGAGCTTGGTGAAACATCATGGGGCCGAGGACAGGCCAAACGGAAGGGATGCAAACTGCCACACTCGACCCCCCCACTGAAACTGAAGATACTCCTGATGTGGGGGAAAGACGGGAACCACTAGGTAAGCGTCTTTGAGGTCCACTTTGACCATCCAGTCTGCAGGGAGAAGAGTATCCCTGAGTAAATGAATTCCCTCCATCTTGAAGTGGTGATAAACCACAAAAGAGTTGAGAGCTTTCAGGTTGATTACTGGACGAAACCCCTGGTCCGGTTTCGGAACTAGAAAAATGGTACTCTGGAACTGAGAGGCCCTGTAAGAGGCCGGGACTACCGCCCCTTTGGAGATGAGATCCCGTACCTCCCCATCTATAAGGGATTGTTTGACTTCGTCGAACACCAAAGGAAGGGAATGGACAACTGGCAAGGAGGGGCATAGAACTCTATCTGATAACCCTGAATCGTTTGTAGCACCCAAGGATCCGAAGTGAGAGCCTCCCACTGTGGAAGGGACCTGGCTAGTCTGCCACCTAAACTTTTGAGGGAAAAAAACTTTTAGCACCTCGGAAATTACCTGCTGGCCCTCTTGATCTTCCGGCTCCCCTGCCGGCACGTCCTCTCCAACTGGAGTTTTGTTGCGGATAGAACTGATTATGTGCTCCTCGAGCAGAGGAGGTATGGTATGCGCCACGGGGCGCAAACTGTCGGGGGCGGGAGGAGCCCTGGGAAAAACGGCCGGAGGAGCGGGCCCTACCTCGTCCAGCCTTGTTAAAAACCTTTGGGGCAAAAACCTTTTTTATATTAACCTGCGCTTTGTCCAGCGCTGTAAATGTGTGAACATAAGCTGACAAATCTTTCAGGAAAGAATCCCCAAACAAATTACCCTGAGCTGCAGGGCCACCTTCCCTCTCTGACATGTCTGCCAGTTTGGAATCCAACCTCATTAATAATGATTTCCTCCTCTCCCTACATATGGAGACATTAGCATTGCCGAGCAGGCATACTGTACGTTGGATCCAACCCCTTAATTCGTCAACTATCGGGGTATTAGAGGACGCCGCCTCTTCTGCCGTTTCAAAAATCTGCGACTGGACCCAGGATGTCCAACAGTCTGTCTTGACAACTACGCCACGCTTTATCGACCCCCTTCTTGGGGTCCTTCCCTTTCTGGGAAAGAAAAGCCGCCATAGACTGGTCTATTTCTGGCGCTAGAGCTACCTTGTCGGCGAGCAACGGTCTAGGGCATTCCGCCCGTAACTTATTACGATCCTCTTTGGCCATAGGGCGCCGGATCCAGAACTGGAGGAAAGAGGAAACCTCCTCAGAGGGTTGCCACTCAGCAGACCTGGGGTGTTGTATCAGGGCAGGATCAAAGAAAGGAACACCACTACCATCCAGCAGGGGACCCCCTTGAGGGACTACTGAGGTCACCTTCCTTTTTTGCCTCTTAGGGGGCGAATCAGAATCATCTGCACTGTCAGAGGATGAGACATCAATAGGGGGCTCCACCGGCGCGAAAGGCGCGGGGGCCGGCCAGGGGGTGGAAGAGATAGGTCGAGATTCTTCCCACCCGCGCTTTAAATTACCCTTAGGGGAAGCAATAGGAGATATGGCCACTAGGGGACTGAGTTGTCCCTGGGTATGTTTAGTTTTAACCTTACATTTTCTGGGTGCCTGGGACTCCACAGATGGGACAGCGTCCTGGGAGGGATGAAAATCCGCAATGCGGGTAATTAATCTGTCAAAGGCTGACGCCAAAGTATTATTCAAATTAGATAAAGCGGAGTCCAAAGAGGACTGAATAGCTTGAGCCACTAAAGGCTGGGAATGACAGGCTTGATCCCCAATGTTTTCAAGTACCTTCTCACTTTTTTTGGCAGTGCGCACTTGAGTGCTGGCATCTGTAGAGGAGGGAAGTACTCCTTTGTCCATGACAGCACCAATTTCATTGGTAAAATAGATATATATATATATATATACACACACACCGTTATTTAAACACAGCCGGGTCAAAGCTGCACTCACACAAGCCGAGCAGGCTGTAAGGACTCAAGTTAATAGTGTGCCACAAACCACAGGTAAGGGCCACCAAGGAAGAACATGGGCAGTGTCTGAATTCCCACAGACAAACACGCGAGCAGCGTGTGAGGGCAAAGAAGCAAAATTTTTAAACCTACAACAACTGTAACACTATTACTAATTTATAAAAGAAAATGGAACATATTACGAAAAAAATAAAAATATAAATTTTTTGTGGCGGAGAGCAGGCACGAACTGCTAAACCTGCCTTTCACAAGGCAGCACGCTTACTGCGTGAGCCACAGAGCTCCCTAGGCTACAAAGCAACAACAATGTGAGTGAACTCCACGCTCGAATAAATCACCTCAGGCGAATGCGGGCGAGATAAACAAACGCTCCGCTTGCCTGAGGAAAGTCACAGCATATACAATGTATCAAGTAAAAGAAACGCGTTCTCCCAAACGCTGCTCCCTGAAACCAAGTGATATAATTAACACTTCAAAGCACACAGTCTAAGAGAAAACCAGAGGTGTGACTTAGCTTGTGGGTCAGCAGCAAAGAAAGAGGGGGAGTTACTAAAGGAATGGACCTATATTGGGACTGGCTCGCTCCCTATTGGCTACCCCCAGGGCATGACCTGCCCACCATATTGGACTGGGATGTTTCCCATTGCATTGTTATAACGTTGTGTTTTTTGAAAAAATTTCGTTTATAAAGTTTTTTATTCTTTGCTGCTGTGGTTCAGAGTAAAGATTGAAATCCATAATATGAGCCTCCTGTCTTGCCATAGAATTACCATACTCTCGCTCATTTACACGCACACCCAGCCCCCATACAAACACTAATTCACACACACACTGAGCTAGTATGCAATGCTAGTTTCAGAAAAGGCTTTCCTCGCGACTCTGCCTAACAAAAAGCAAATGTGCACATCAGCCCCTTTCCCTCAGTTGTGAAGGAACATAAGGTTCGCATGGGGCCTTGGGGATGGGGCTGATGTGGCTATTGGGTTTTTGTTAGGCAGAGAGGTGAGGGGAGCCTTTATTGAAACTAGCAGCTTTAAAGTTTTACTGCGTTTGTGCAAATACATTTTTCTGCACAAACACAGTAAAACTTTAAAGTCGCCTGTTTCAGGAAAGTCTTCTTTCCCCTCTCTGACTAACAGAAAAGTATGGCATACAGCGCCATTGAGTTAATTGGGCATCAGTCCCGCCCCTCAGCTCCCATTTCGAGGAGTGGTCGGAGGGGTGGGGTTCAAGCTGAAGCCTGATTAGCTCAACGGCGTTGCACGCCTGTCTGTCCACCGCATCTTGCTACATGTTCCCATTTGCAATTTCTATCACAGACAGCAGGTTCACTTAAAAGCACAATTCAGCGCACACTTACACTGTATATTACAAATAAGCGCCCACCTGGCCAACTAATGGCAAGTCAGGGTTAATTAATGAACGGTTAATAGTATCTGGGCAAATACACTACAATAAACTTTGCACAATATAAATTAAAGTGAACTGTGCTCTGGTTGTGATTTTGATGCAGTTGCTCACAGGGGCATGTATCCTTTGAGGTGGTAAATGGGGCTACGCAAAGTATCACTATATGTACGTTTTTACAGCGCAAGCAAAGGGGTCTGGGCGACGCTCAAGTAACCCTCGAGCCCACTGTGAAAGGTTGGCATGGCGTCGAATGTGTTCACGTTAAAGTGCAGAAACTGGATACCGATGTTTTTAAAGTAAACTTGATTTATCAGGAATACACCTAATGCAAAGGGTACCTGTACGTAAGCTGCCAATCCGAAGAAGACAGCCATGCAGAAGTTACAGCTCCTCCAGAGCCTCTGCAGCTGCGGCACAGTAGAAGGGCTATCAAATGAAAGCTGTTCCTCCATGGCTGTCTCCCACCGAGCCCTCCACAAACCCGGAACGATCTCGGGCAAAGGGCTACATGTCATTCATTAACCACCCCTACTACACAAACAACTTCTGAGCCCACCACAGGCAAACAGCGTACTAGCAGTTAATGACAGCAGTACTCCTCAATTGAGACAAACACAAAGGACGGACTAGCGCGGAAGTTCCAAAAAGATATTACAAACTGTGGATAGACACAGAGGACGGACAGGAATGCCAAAGCAACCAGTAGTTGTGCTCTATCAACAACAACAAAAAGCAGCGTCCAGGAAGGGTAGTACAGAGCTCTAGTATTGAACAGCCATGTGCAACACCGAAGACGCTGTCAGAAGTGTGTGTGCTGGCCGCGTTTTCAATATTGCACACTTAAACTACGGCTCTACCATCCAGCCGTACTCTACGTGATTATTTTCCAAAGATGCCGCAGGGGCCGGAGTTACAATCAGACATGATTGAACATCACCTGAACCAGATAAAAAGAGGTACCTGGTTGCACTAAACAGGCGCGGCAAATTTAAAACACGCTCGACGAACTAATTTAATCGTTCCTCGCAGAAATGGCAAATTTGATCAACAATGCTTGCTTGCCTGTAAACTATTATAATATATACAACACAGTACTAAAGAGATCAAACGAAAAGAGTGAGTCATTGAAAACATCTCTTCTCTACGAATTGACACAGGTCCACTTCACGTCATCAGCTGGGTCACACAAGTTCTGAATAATCAGCAGTGTTGCCTGTTTGGAAGGAAAAAGCAAGCTAAATACCCCTGAGTGGTAATTGGCCCCTTAGTAGGAGCCTCGCTGTGTACCGTGAGCCCAACCCCCAGCCCGCCCCACCGCAGACAGAAGACTCGTGAGGCTCTGCATCTCGTCTGGGCTAAACGTGTGCTCTTTTATTTGCAACCACACGTAACAGAGTTACCTCACTCCGCCGCATGTGCTAACTTAAAGGGCCACCACACTCCTTTTTCATAACAACAAATAGCAATATAACAATAACCACCACCCACTCAAAACATGTGGTAAGCAAATTAAACAGCCCACTACAGAGGTAAGTAACAGTCTCCACCATCCCTAGCATGCTTGACACAGGGGTCCAATAAATAGTTACTTAGACGGGCAGGTCTCCCCCTCCCAGTTCCCTGGGGAAAACGCCTGCCCCTTCCCGGAAGGCCTCTTCTCACCTGCGTCCCCTCGATCCAGGGGAATCAGAAGGCTGACAGCCCCACCACCTTCATCTGGTTCTTCGGCACAGTTTCTGCCCAGGGACAACCTCAGCCGTGTGCCTTCTCCTAGTCTCTTGAAAAAGCTGGCATTTCTGATCACAGTCGCCGTCTTATCTGAGGCCGTCACCATTGACCCCTTCACCACAACCACATCCGTGGGGCTCGGCTCATACGTCAGTGACAGCCTTCCTTGGGGATGTCTATTCTTTACGATCACTTCAACCCCTGAGGCCAACTGGTGCTGCCGAAGCCCCCTTCTCACGTTTTCACCCTTGTTCTGGCATCTCCTCTCTTCTTCCACCTGAGCATCGTCAATCATGGCTGGCTCCGGTTCACTCTCGTCTTTCAACAGGCAACTGGGGCATCTCCTGAACATGTCTTCCGCGGGGGCTACCCCAGTCAAGCAGTGGGGAGTCGCTTGATATTCCTCAAGGAACTGGTAGAGAGCCCTGCGAAGGTACTGGCCCTGTCCATGGGTGATTCAAAACACCTTATTCAGTGTTCTCATAAATCACTCCGCCTTGCAGTTAGAGCAGGGCCACACTGAGGTGATTTTCCTGTGGTGTACGCCATACTCCCTCAGAAATTCAGCGAAACTCTCACCTTGGAAAGGAGGTCCATTATCTGAGCACAAATTCTGTGGGAGACCATGGGTCGCAAAGGCTTTGTGGAACGCCACAGCCACATCATTAAACGCCACTGAGTTGACAAACTTCACCTCCGGGTATCTAGACCACTGGTCCACCACCACCAGGAAGTGGACATCTCTTCCCATGGATACAAAGTCTGTGTGTACCGCCTCCCATGGCATGTTCCTCGAGACATCGACTCAATTGGGTGGGTCCTTCTGCACTGGGGAGGCCGCCTGGCACCAGAAACAGGCCCCCACATACTCCGCAACTTTCTTCTCCAATTCCGGGAACCACACCTTCAGCCATAGCCTGCCCTTAGTCTTGGACACCCCCTGGTGACCATGATGTGCTAGCTCGATTACTTGCTGTATCTTGTGAGCGGGCATCCCCATTTTGTCTCCTCGCAGTAGTAACCCAGAGTCAGTGAATGTTAGCTCGTCCCGGACCCTCCACAACTGCTCTAAGGTTATTCAAGCCTCCTGGGTTCTCTTGCTCAGACCTTCCAGCACTGATTTCCAGTCCTCCCTCTGCAGGGCGCTCCTAAGGATCCAGAAGCATTCGTCATTCTTGGACGCCCTTTCGAGCTCTTGGATGAGCATCAAGTTCGGGGTAGCAGACCCCACGACGAGCTGTACATGCTCTTCGGCCTCCTCAACGCTAGATGCATCCACACCCTGTCCTCTGTCCTTGAGGTGACGCGAAAGATTGTCTACTCCGTTGTTCGCTCCTGGGAGGTATACCAGCGAGACCCTGTATTCCAGCAACGCCAGCATCCATCGCTCAATCCTTGCTGGTGGCTTGGAGGATGATCCTGCCATAATGGGCAGCAGAAGCTTGTGATCTGTTAAAACCATCACCGGTCTCCCTAGCACGTAGAGCCGAAAATGCATGCACCCCCATGCTACCACCAGGGCCTTGTGCTTAATTTGTGAGTACCTCTGCTCGGTGTCCAACAGAGCGTAACTGGCATACGCAATTGGCCTTGCTTCCCCTTTTCTGTCCGTTTGTATGAGGACTGCAAACTGGCTAGCATCCACCACCACTTCTGATGGGAAAGCAGTGTTGAAAAACATCATTGTGTTGTCAGCCGTGAGGGCCCCTTTCACATTCTCGAACGCTGCTTGCTCGAGAGGGCCCCATTGCCAGGTTATGTTCTTCCTCATCAGGCTTTTCAGCGGTTCTGACCTTGTTGCGAGGTTCTTGATATAGATGACTCTTAAGCAGAAACCTGTGCAGTTCCCTCTGGGACCACTGCAAAAGATTTAGGCCTACAGGTGTTTGGCAGTAAACCCACTTGGTAGCAGTCTGTACCACACAGATTCACTTGGTAGCTGTGGCTGAGCAGTCAGACTCCGCTCAAGAAGAGTTAGGCAGTATGTGGAGTATACAAGATAGGGCAATTTACACAGTAGAACAAGCAGACACGGAACGGAGCTTTGGTGTAAAGATATATAGTTATTTATTTTAGGAACACATCTATGAAGAACAGACTGGCACTAATACGGCAGACAACTTCAATTACTATAAGTATCTCAATCCTCTAACAATATTTCGACAAGTCTAGGTTCAACGGCACCACTTATTTGCAGACAGAGGTGATGGCACTCTAATATTCGTTAGAACAGGGGAGAAAAGGCAGGGTATGAAACCAACACGGTACCAACACTTTGTCGAAGTAAATGCAAGGCAAGTACGGCAGAGTCTACTGTAGATCACCCAGTTCAGAGGCCAGGCCCACTCGGAGAGAGGCAAGACGATATGCCCCAAAAAGTATCACAGTAGAAATGCACTTCGAGTCTTTGTAGCAAAATTGTCACAGAAAGGTTGGACCAGTTTAGAACAGAAAGTTACGACGGTCTGGAGGTGACCCAGGGGGAAGGTAGGGATTTAAGACACCCCACGCTACCCGTCACAAGGAAGCCAGGTGGACACAGTACCTTGTAAGTGTAGAGACAGCTCCGGCGGGGGCAGTTGTTCCTGGTGGTGGATGCAAGTCGGGGCTTTGCCAAGAGATGAGATGGTCTCGTCGTCGAAGGAAAAGTTGAAGATCGTTGCACCACCAGGGAAGAGACCAGCCGCGGAGTGCTCCGTCACAAGGCACCACCTTTTGGCCGCGGTACGGGCTAGTGGCTATCCGGTTGCCGGGGTGCTCCGCACGGGCAATTCGACCACTACACCTTGGAAGCGAAACAAAAGCAAAGGGGACTGGTTGTTCCCACCAGTCAGGGGAAGAAGACTCTCCGGCCGGGAGATCTCCTCTGTCGTTGGGAAGTGGTGAGTCGGTTCAGGAGGGCTCCACCGGAGGTGTCGTCGATGCAGGTCGGCTCAGCTTTACCCTTGTCGGATTCTTAGGTCCTGTGGCGACTTCTGAAGATCCAGTCCCAAAAGCCCTGCTTTTATGCAGAAAACCCCCATTCATTCAGCCTAGCTGTCAATCAAAACACGCTAAGTGGTGAGCGGGGCGGTTCACCACTTGGGCCAATCACACCAGAGTGCGACTTGAGTTGGCAAGGCAACTCAGTCCAGGGTGCCAAAACCCCCTCCCACACCCCCTGTGGTACCCAGACAGAGTGGCACCACTTTGGAGGGCTTCTGTGCAGAAGCCCGCCAAAAGTGGAACAAAGGGCTCAACCTTTGGTTCGGAGTTACAGAGGCGAACATATACGCCATTTTAAAAACCGAGTTCTGGCAGAAAATACCAACCGGTAGATTTATTTAAGACAAATAAACCGGCGGTATGTTAGAGACTAACGTGAAAAAGTATTAGCCTCCAACAATGGGAAGAATCCCATAGGAATATATTCAGGGTCGAATATAAAAAGTAGTTTCCACTGCCACCAGCCAAAACTCGATGAGGGGGGACGGGACAGTGCCCCCTCGAGCAACAGACCCAGGGGTAATCGAATTACCCCTACCAGTACGTCCACAATAGGATGGTTTGTACTAGTTCTGTTAGTAAATTTAGGTCTAGTAAAGCCAATGGTGACTTTACATGCCCTGGGAGACAGTAGTCAGTCCCAGGGTATGATGGTGGGGATCCTCTAGGACACCCCAGTGTTACGGCACGGAGGGTGCGGTGTAACACACATAGTAAAACACATGAGACCCTATGGAGTAAAAGACCCCATAGCCCATAGAACACATGGACATTCAAAGGAATTAACCACATTCATGTCCAAGAGTGGGAGAAAAGAGTCTCACTCTTGGCAGGATGGAAAAAAACAAACTCCAGAAATCCAGCAAAGCTGCTGGGGGACTCAGTAGGTTAGGAAATTCAGCCTAAACAGAGAATTCTCCCTAACAATGACCATCCCCAGGAAACTGCAAACGTATGTTACATGCTCTGGGGGGGCCTTGCTTCCATGATGTCCTTGACCTTGCGGGAATCCAGGGACACCTCTACTTCTTTGAATACAAATCCGAAGAACTCGATATTCGTCCGAAGGAACTCGCATTGCTCTCAATGAAGCGTCAAGCCCAGAACCTGAATGATTTCTAGGGTTCTCACCAGCCGTGCCATGTGCTCCACCTCCGACTTGGAGAACACCAGTATATCATCACTGATGTTCAGGACACCTTTCAAGTCCGCCAGGGCCCCCTGTATCAAGTTATGAAAGACTTCAGTGGCTGAGGACACACTGAAACGGAGGTGCTTGTATCGATACAGCCCTCTGTGTATCGTGAACATTGTGATATATCGAGATTTTGGATGTAACGTGACCTGGTGGTAACCTGCTCTCAAGTCCAGTTTAGAGAAGAACCTTGCACCCTGCAACAATGTCATCAATTGCTGGGGTAAGGTGCCTCTCCCGCTTGATTGCCTTGTTGGGGAGTCGCATGTCGACGCAAATCCTGAGGGAGTCCAGCAGTTTGGGTTTGTGAGTGATTACGATGGGCGAGACCCAAGGCATCAGGCCTTCTACCTTTTCAATGATGTCCAGGTTAACAAGGTTCTCCAAATCCTTGTCTACTAGGTCCCGGAGATGAAAAGGGACCCTTCGGTCCTTGAGGGCCACTGGTTGAATGGACTCATCAATGTGTAACCTCACAGACTCACCAACCATCTGCCCAATCCCTGTGAACAGCTCTCCTAACCTTTCGAGGACTGCCGGCACATTCTCCACAAACACGCTGTAGGCAAAACTGATGATGCCTAGCGCTTCTGCAGCAGCACAGCTCAGGAGGGTGTTGGTGGTCACGTCCGTTACGAAGAAGCATGCCTTGATTGACCTTTGACACGAACACCCCCACCAGCGGGATGGGCCGCTCACCCCCGAATATGAATATCCGTGCCTTCGGACGTTGTAGGGTTCTCTCAACACCTCATCGTGTACCCTGGTCATGACATTGACTGAGGCACCTATGTCCACCAACACCAGTACTGGCGACCCATCCACCTGTACCATACACTTCGGCTGCCTCCTGGCCCTCGCCTCCAGGACATTCACACTCGAGATGAAGAATATATTTTCATCCTCCTCCTCTTCCTCCGGGTCCTGTGTGGCTCCATCCTCTTCCTGATCCACGAGTGCCACGTTGGTCGGATGTTGTCGGAAGAAACCAGCCCGAATTGGTCCTCGTGGACCACCACTGGCAATGAAGCCCTGCACATGCAGGCATAATGGTCCATTGTGCCACACCATCGACAAACCTTCCCTTTTGCAGGGAACTGCAGGGTGCAACAAATCATACCCACACTTCATGCACGACTCGTGTCCCCGGCTGTTTCTGTTCCTCTGCTGCGCAGCGGGCCGATGGGCCCTTCTCGCCCCTTAGCCATGGCCAACGGCACACACCTCTTCCGACCTGGCAGGGCGAATCGCTGCATCCATTCTTGATGCCCACGCCTCTGCCACCTCATGTGACCATTCCAGCTCCAAGATGCGGGGCAGCATGAGGCCAGGAAGACCTCAGGACTTGACATGAGAGTTTCCCCAACACACAGCCCTGAATGAGCTGGTTCTGAATCATGGCCTGTTCATTGTCTCACACACATGATGTCACCATCTGCCGGAGGCGTCCATAAAACCCGTCCAGAGACTTGTTGTCCTTTTGCCGGGCACTGCACATGATGAACCTCTCATAGTACACATTTGCTAGAGGCATGACATGTTTGTGCAGTGCATCTTTCGCCGCAGCATAGGACGCATCCACAGGCTCTAATGACTGAAACAGCTTATGTACTGCTGGGCCAGCCGAGTACAAAAGAGTTGCCAACTTACTTTCTTCATCAGTCTCTCTCGTGGCCTTGAAATATATGTCCATGCAATCAATCCAGGATTTCCAGCGTGGACCCATGCTTCATGGCACCCCCCGAGACGTCAAACTCAGTTATAGGGGTCAACTCACCCAGTTGGCGCAGGACATAGGCGCCCCCTTGCACAGCTGGCAGAACTCCAAAATGACCTCCACCTGTTTGTCACTCATCCGCCATGTTGGTGAGTGCACAAGCACCCCTTCCTTGCTAGGGGCCGCAACCCACATTGGAGTCCGAGGTAGAACAAACAAAAATCCACCAGAATGTTCAGCACCACTGGGATGCCCTTTTTTTCTAGCAAGTCCTGCCCCTCCTCACCACACTGAGGGGCCCAAGTAAATATTGGGCACAACCTGAAAGGCGAATGCTACCCGACTGCACACAGTAACAGAGTAGTGTTTCTGAAAGGAATACACCCCTTCACCACCCAAGATGAGTGAGTCAAACAGGAACTACGAATGGTGAGTGACAGAGAGAGACACCAAAACCATGTGCTCCTTCTCCCTGCTTCCCAGTCCTCGATCTCTCACCTTCCTTAAGTAGATGGAGGTTTCAAAACCTCCAGAATGCAATCCAGCGCCCACGTGGACGTGGGATATCCCAAAAACCTGGTGTGGGAGGTGCACAAGCACTCCTTTATGGTATGTTAAGGATTTCAATCAGGCGATACACCCTGGTCTCAGCCTAGTATGCAGCGCACAAATGAAATACTTATTTTATTATGTCTATAGGTTCAATATTCTGAGTGATATACCACTCATACCACACCCCTTCTCAAAATACCCCCAGGTCACAATGGACCAGGAATCAGGCCGGTTGATAAATGTAATATTTATTTAGTAATTTAAAATTCAAATAGCACATATACTTTGTAATAGGGAGCAGCAATTACCAATGGAGTGACAATAATAGATAATAAGATATGTAAGGCAGTTAAATTCACTTTTAGCAACACAGAATATAAAACATCAGAGAAAAGAACACGTTTGGCTTGTTTGAAAAGATAGCACTTAGCTTAGGATTTCCCCCTGCAAATTCCTTAACCCACAAATAATCAATTCTAAACAGAGAAAAGGAAGCAGCAGGTATTCAGGAATAAAGAACAGTGAACAGAATTTAAATAACACCTTCCCTTCCCAAACAAGTGAGTAAAACGGGTTGGAAGACTTACACTTTTAAAACAACATTCGAAATTGGCTTAGCAAAACAATGAAAAGTATGCAAAAATATTTAAATCAATATACATTTCCATGGGAGGAACATGGCAAAGATGCTAACAATCATAAGCTATAGCTTGAGCAAAATGAAACACTTTGAATCTTAATGGAAGTTTGGAAATAATTGAAATTGAAAATCACACGTGTAAAACTTTTGGGGCGTCTGTTTTGGACTCCAGTTAAAATGCACAGATTTGGCTTAAGGGAGGATGGTATGTGTTGGAGTTGTTCTACGGAGGAAGGCACTTTGCTTCACATGTTATGGAATTGTTCGAGGGTTAAAGGTTTTTGGAGTGAGGTTTTGGATAGAGTTGATTTGGTCGGGAACATCTCTTTTCCAAGGACACCATCATCAGTTCTTTTGAAATCACCAGTGGGCACTCGTCACTTTAGCTATGCGACTCTGTGTTGGGCTAATAAGGTGTTTTTGGTGGCGACTTGTCAATTTTTACGCCTCTGGAAGACAAGAAAGAAACCAAGTATTTATTGATGAATGGTTATCGCAGGTGCAGTTGCTCTCAAGACTTGAGAGGATTAAGTATTATGCTTTACATAAAGAAGAATTTTATAAGGAACAGTGGGAGGCTTTTAATGAACTCTATGTGTGAATTAAGTGCTGATGGTTGATGGTTTTTGTTTCAGAGTGGTTAATTTACTATTGTGTTCTTTTTATTGTGTTTGTCTTGTGTTGTGTGGTTGTGTTTTTTTTTGTTTTTTTCTCTTGTTTTCCTCTGATTTTTGGCTAGTTATCATTTCAAATTAGTTTTGTTGCGATTAGTAGAGATAATTGATAGGTTTTTCTTATTTATTCTGTACTATTTGTATCAACTTGTATAATGCTTTTTTCATTTTATTTGTCGTTTTCTTGTTATCATAATTGTTGTTTTGGAATGATATGTATTTCATTTGATAAATCTTTAAATAAAGTTGTCAAAATAAATAAATAAATAAATAAATGCAAATTCCTGCCTAAAATTCAAGAAACGGTTTTTAAGAAAAGCGGGTGAAATACACTGTTTTGCCGTGCAGTTGTGTTGGGATGTAGCTACAGGTCTTATGTATAAGTCAAAGTTGAAATTAAGTCTCCAGCTATTAAACGGAGGAAGATATGGAAGGTTGTATGAGAGGCGTTTTTAGAAAAAACGGGCAGTGAAAACAGAAAAGAACTCACTTTGGATAAGAAAATATTTAGTATAGTTTTACTCTATGACTAGAGAGTTCCGGCTAGAATACCAAGGGGGGACAAAGTAATCTCTGTAGTCGATTCATGACTTCAACACCAAATCCCCAGTGTCCTCTCCTGGCGGAACCAGTCGGATCCCTCGAAGTAGGATGGATGGGTTAAGATTTACACAAGATGAAAATGACTAAAGAAATGGCGCTTAGCAAGATAGATCAAAGACAGGATTGCAATAAGGATTCTGACAATGTGACAAGTTATTAAGGTAAGGGTTGGATAGTTTAGAGATTGGGATGGGACAAAACAAGGTATGCTATGATTTTCTATGCTTCCTATTAATACTTACAGTACACTTTAATTTAAGATTTAGGACCGTCAAGGGTTCTGGTCATCACACGGATCAGTCTAACCAAGAACAGCAGGGCACATCTGGCAGAACAGGGTCAGCTGGGCTGCACCGGACTGGATTGCCCCTTCGGGTTACTGGAGACTGGATATCAGAGGGATGGCGAGTTTGCTGCAGGCAAGCCTTCAGTAGTTGCAAGCTGCTTCCCTGGGGTTTTGGGATTGCTTCAGAATTTTGAGGCCTAGCTGAAAAGGAGTTCAGCAATGCTGATGCTTTGGCTTTGTAAGTAAAATCAGGAACAAGGATGGAGAATTCAGGAACAGGGCGCCACACAGAAAATCAGGATGAAGTCAGGAATCAGTCGCCTGTGTGCTATGAGGTTCCCTTACTTATCATGCCAAATGACATCACTAAATTAGATGGCAGGGGCAGTCCTACAGCCCACACCCATGATGCTATGATTGGGCAAGAGCATAGTTTCCGCCTTGCTCTTTGCTGGTTGGCTAACAGAAAAGGCTGTCATGTTTTATGGTATTACTTTTACAATGTCTAGGAACCTCCCCTAGCTCCTAGAACTAAAATCTAATTTTCGCACAAATACATATTTATACAGTGATGACCTCTGAGAAAATCAGATGCACAGGTTACATATTTCATGGGTCACATTTCAATCCAAATCCCCAGTCTGTGGGACCTGGTTTAGGCTTTCGGCGACATTTTGGCAATTGTAACCATGAAAGATTTGGCCTAAAAGTTCCCAATTTTGTACATAGATGCGCATTTACCCCGGGATATGTGTACAAAATGTCATGTGCGCAATTTCCATACTTTCCCCACAAACGGTTATTCTTCACAACGTCTGTTCCTTATGCAGTAATAGGTTCAATCACGTCTTCAAAGAAAGAGCAGAAAATTATAATTACAACTACCAACTTTCAGATATTTCCTAATTCTTGTGGCAAAGTTAAATGTCTTTAAAGTTCAGTTTCAAATAGGCATTTAAACACCAAATGTCCTTAGCTGCTTTTTTTCTTTTCTTTCAACTGGCAGCAGCTGTCAAATTCCTTTGAAACAGCATGAGGGGCCTCTTTTCTTTGACTGAAGTTTCCTGCCTATCGCACTTGACAGGTGAGAGTCTTAGCTTGCTAGTGTCTCAGCCTTAGGCAAAGACGAATGTCTGATGCACTGGGGAACCCCCCATTGTCTTGGGATTCAAAGCCCCCATGCTTGCAATTAGCATTTCCTGCTCCAGAGGTTTATGAGGTGTCACCCTTTCTCAGGGCTGGCACTCTGGGATGGCAGATTTATTTTTTTCTTTGAGTAGTTTGCCATTCAGCGTAGGTTTTTGCTTTGATGTATACTTTTAAATCTTAACTTTTAAACAAATAGAATTAAACAGTTTATATATGTATTTCTAACAGTAGAAAATCCTTTCACATGCTTAAATAACCAAGCCTTTACACATTGATATACTTTTAAAATAGGCGATTTTGCTCTTCAATCAGGAAAAAGCACATTTAACTTATTTCTATTAAATTCGGTTTTCCTCTGCAGCAAATACCCATTTTAGTCAGCTCTTGTCCTTCCCTTGAGTGCTAGAATGGTTTTCAGCATGGATAAATGTATCAAGCATTTGTTGAGAGTCTTTCTCTGGACAGCTGATCCTTGATACTTGTTGCAAAGTTTTAGCCGCGTTGCCCATGGAAAAATGAAAACACAACCTCGGGTTTGCTTTTACAAAGATACTTTTTCCTGGAGCTGTCATTCAAATGAGGCCCTGTTCCCCTGAGCCACTATGGATGATCCTGAGCATTTCAGGGCCTTTTTGATCACAGTGGTTTATGAGAAATGAATGAAGTTGGCGCAAAACAGCACTTTGAAGGTTGAAAAATGACATTTAGAAGAGGCATTTTAAGGTTTTCAGTAATGCTGTTTGTTTCCTTTGCTCCATGTTGAATGTGGCAGAGCCCAATGGCATGCTCCTGCAATGAGGACTCTGTTTTCACCCCCACCTGAATGGTGTGTGTCAGGGTGTACAGCCTTTTTCTTTTTCTGGTTGTGACACAAACAAAGTTTTTAAAGATTTTGGTGCGCACCGGAGTCAGCGCGGTCATATTGGGCTGTTTCTTTCACCATTGCATTAAAATCATGTAGTGAGGCATTTCTGACTGGGTCAAAATATCCCACAGGTACCGCAACCTCCCACACCATGTGCTGCAAAAATGCCAGCCGAAAAATGCTGTACGCGCCAGAAGTGCGGTATGAGAGAAAATAGTATTACGACCTGTCGCTCTTCTTTCAACGCTGCATGGCCCATCTGGTCCGTGTCAGCATGGACGACCACCTTGTTGCCAAAGTGGTAAGTGGCCCCTTAGCAGGAGCCTTGCTTGCACACTGTGAGCCCCCGCCCCTGGCAGACAGAAGACTTGTAAGGCTCCGCGTCCCGTCCAGGCTCCACGCAAGCTCTGTCGAGCGCATGTGACTGACCCCTTTTATTTGCATCCACACGCGACTGTGTTACATCACTCCGCCACGTGTGCTAACTTAAAGGGACACCACACCCTTCAAAACAAGCTGACCAAACCAAATAAGCACAAAAAAACCCTCACATTTAAAACATTGTCGGCAGGTCTCAAAACTTAAAAATAGAACACAATAGTAAATATGCATAGAGAGAAGAGAAGACAGAACAAAAAACATTTATTACAATTGATTTTTCTCACAATTAGTATCTCTTGATTCCATTTCTTGTATATAGAGAATTTAAAATCATATTTTTGGCTGCTATGGTCCGATTCCCAACTGGTCGTTGGCCATACATGCCAACATTCTGAAGCACCTGGGAGGTGTTGTGACTAGCTTGTGGGCACACGGGCCAATGAAACAGTTGCTGGGTGCACCCAGCAAATAACCATATTGCCGTGGACCCACGGACTTGGACAGTTTCAGGGATCCCCCTGATTGCTGTGTCCTTAACTTTGTTTAAACAGTTCCTGATCTTCTTTTTTCACCGTTTCTTTTTGGAAAGGTACTTCTAGAGTTTGTCTCTGCACGCCAAACCAGGTTTGGTCCCTTTGTTCATGTGCCTTTGGCGGGCTTCAGGAGTGAAGACCGCCTCTGGCATCTGAGTGTCTGGGGTGGGCAGGAAGTAAGGGAGGTGCCCGAAACTCCCTGTGGTTAGTCTCCTAGGAGACCCAAATGCCCTCTGGTGTGATTGGCTGGCTGACTGTCCGGCAAGGACAGCCACCCTGTTGGGTGAGTGACAGCTAGGTTGGAATGAATGGCAGAAAACCGTTTAAAAGGCGAGTCTCCTGGACTTGAAGGCAGAGTCGACCACTGGAACAAAGGAACTGAAGACGTGCTGGAAGAGGACGGCTGCTGCAACTCCTGCATCATTGGTTTGCACAGTGAAGCCCTGCTGCAGGTCCGAATTGCCAAAGCTCCATTCGACAGAGAAGCTCCTTCAAGGACGGCTTCTTCCTTTGAGTTGGTGGGACCAATTAACTCGTAAGACACCTGGATAACATTCTCACGGCTGGTTAGGATTAACCAGGGAGATGGACACCAGCTTGTGTTCTTGAATCTACAGCTATTGGAAACTGAAGTGACTCCATCGTTTTTGCTTTCTTCAACGATCCCGTGCACGAAAGCACAACTTCAGCATGTGTTTCTTCATAATAAGGTACTGTGCCGATTCGATTGAGAAAACCTCTCTCTCGCGGATTAAGTTTGTGAAACTTTCCCAACTTGCAGGCCTAATCAGCTTGTGACCCGACATATGATTTTTTTTTCGCCAAAACTACTTCTAAGAACTTTTGCAAAGACTTTACCATTTGATACCAGAACTGCTCTTTCCTGTCCAGAACTAGCCCATTGCCTTTGGACTGGCCTATTTACTTGAATTGAACTATCCTCGTGAACTGAAACTATTTTCACGGTCTACCAAGTATATGTAATCTATTCTGCTACTTTATGCCTTTTTACTCATTTTGAAAGTCACTGAAGTGCCATTTTGCTCCCACTTCAGGGGAGCCTAACTTGTTCAGAAACTTATTGGTTTAGTACTGAAGTATATCTGTGTATTTACCAAGAAACCTTGAGTATAAGTGTCTACTTGAACCACTGTGATTGTAAGTCCTCTGTGTAATATCTAGTACTGCTCACATTCCCTCTTGAGATAAGCCTGACTACTCAGCCCTGCTACCACTAAAATGTGTAGTACAGACTTATATCAAAGGTTGGTTTTGCTTACAGCTGTAGACCTAATTGTATGTGGTGGTCCCAGAGGGACCTGTCTAACAAGGACATCAGTTGCCGGGGGCTCCCGGGCTAGAAACTGGGCTCTGGTCACACCGTTGGACAGTGGCCTGGGGGCTCCCAGGTTACACATGCTGATCTGCACGCACCCAGATCAGGTGGGGATGCAGTACCGTGGTCCCACAGCATTAGCCCAATAATGAGCTACAAAGACAGAAGTGCCATCATGGGGTCTGCTGCCGTTCTGGGGATGTGTCTACAAGTGACACGTGCCACTGGCAAGTGACACGTGCTACTGGCAGGTGCCACATGCCAGGCCCCACAAATATCAGATGTACCTCATATTTGTTTGTTTTTCAAATTATAATCCTCTTTTTTTAAAAATAAAAACGTGAACCTCCAATTTAAAAAAAAAAAATGAGAAGCTCCTTGTTGAATTCGATCAGAAGACCTCGTGGTGTTGAAACTAGCTTTTTCTCCACTAGACTATCACGCTCGTGGCAGGAGTTTATTTCCTCTAACTTAAAGTAAGTAACAGGTGTAACATGCCGGGCAAAACAAATATATGTCCCGCGTGTCGCTTCCACAGCAAAACTAATAGATGTCCCGATGTCGCTTCGTTTTTAAAATGTAATCCTCTGTTTTCAAAATAAAAATGGGAAGCTCCAATTAATTATAATCCTATTTTAAAAATAAAAATGGAAAGCTCTTAAGGGGATTCGATCACAAGCCTTCCCGATGTCGGGGCTAGCTCCTTAACCACCAGACCAACACATCCCATGGAAATCAGTTGTTCAGACGCTAATGTGAACTTTCATGTGTTTTAGTGATGGTCCCTTTTCTAGTTTGAGTTACATCTTTAAACAAACTGCACGTGCTATTCTGAAAGTTTGCAGGATCGAAACAATTTAATGTAAGTATTTGCATCTTGTGCTTTTCTTGAATAGTACTAAACTTAAAAAACAGTTCAATCCTAAATCTGTTATTGTTTAATGCTTTAAATGTCAATTGTATTGTGTACATTTTTTCAAAAACAGTATGGTAGCAATATTAAAGTGTGTGTTGTTGTACATTAATTCATGCATTTCACACTTGTCTGTACGAACTATGATAAATACAAAACAACCATATCCTACTGATAATATTTATAACTTTTATTTCTGAGTATATGCATGATCATGAAAACATCTTTTACAAATGTCGCTAAATATTCAGATTTAGTTTAAACAGCCCTTAGATATAACACATTCAAGCTTGCCCCATGAAAGTTTTCAGAGCCTCTCGAAAGGTCATATAATGTGATGTAATTTGTCATTTGTATAGCCCTGCCTTTTCGCAAATGGTGAACGCCCCTGATGGAGCAGAGTCCAAGGTATGAGACATTTGTTCTGATGATTTTAGAATGGTTTTGTGTATTATGGTCAATACAAAGTAGGATGGGGTAGTCAAGTCCCTACTACCTACCAATATCAAGGTGGCATGTGGATGGGTGCAGTACGATCATCGGTATAGTATGCAGGCGCGGCAGATTCATTATGTGTACATCTAGACTGAATTTTTGTCGTAAGTGAAAGCTGTATTTTTATGGCAGATATGCTGTGTGTTGTATCTTAAGAGTGTTGTGTGTTGGCAGATGTGTGTGAGTTGGTGGCGTTGCCATCGGTTATTTTCCATGAGCATGGAATGTGATACCTACCCTTGTGTTTCGGCTGTTTTCCTGGTTTCGCAAATGTTGCGTGCATTCTGTCCTGTTTTCTGCTGGACTTTATTTTCTCTGTCGCCTGTTACAATTTATTTGCAGGTTCATTGCTGCCCTGGCTTACCTCAGAGGTGGTTGAATAACTGTTGTGGAGGGCCCCACCAATGAAGTACGCCACACCAAGAAGAAACTTCGAGGAGGTTTAGTTCAAGAGACAGGGTAAGACAAACCCCAGCCTGGAAGCCAGACACAAACTCCCTGCAGAGCTTCAACCTCCAACCCCCACCATTCCACATTCCGAATCACAACAAGTATACATGGAGACCGTAGTTAGGCACCAAGTATTCTAAGAACAAACAGGTCCCTAAAATGAGGCTTACAATAGAAATCAATGTAAAAGAACTATATACCGCATGTTTACATGGAGAGATCCACATAGGTTGGATCCTCTCCTAACACTAACCCAATGTGAATCATGGACTTGTTGCCCGATTGCAAGTTTTTTTTGGGTTGGTAATTGATGAGGTTCTTTTGGAGGTATTCTGGGCCTGTCTTGTGGAGGGCATGGTGGGTGATGGTCATTGTTTTAAAGTGGCTTGTCACCCTATAGAAAGCCAGGGAGGGCACGGTCGGTGGGCGTCATGTGCTCTCTTTGGTCAAGGTCCAGTAGGAGCGTAGCTGCAGTGTTTTGGGGGATGACAAAGGGGTGGTTTGGGGGAAGAGAGCTATCTTCCCGCAAATTATGATATCTGTTTTTCCTGCCTTGAGTAGGAGGTGTTTGCTGGATGTCTGTAGATGAGTAAAAACTGTGTGTAAGATATGGGTTGATGGGAAATGTCACAAGGAAGGATTTGCAGTCTGTGTTCCAGGCTTGTTTTGTGGAGTGTGAAATGAAGAGGTTTGGTTTGTGGAGGATGCAATCCAGCCTGCTCTGCTAGTTCTGTTATGGCTGCTGTGTGTAGCCTGGGGGAATGCCTCGTGTGCGATGGATGAGAAGACATCAGAGAACCAGGTTTCTGTGATGAAAGTGAAGTCTGGACTTTCCGAGGGAATTAAGTTGTATATGATGTGTTTCTTTTTGCCAGCAGATTTTGTGTTAATGAGTATGCATGAAAGTAAGCAAGGGACAAGTGGTGTTTGCCCCGGAGATGTGGGCCAAATAGGGCTTGTGGGGGTGGGTGTGGAGGGCAGGGAAGGGAATACCCTGGTTGTGCCCCAGTAGGGGTTGGTGGGCGCAGAGCAAATAAAGGAGCAGGGTATGAAATTTGTGGAGGGTGGATCCATCCTTCTGAAAACAGTGTATCACTTATGTTACAGTTTTCTTTGGAGTGTAAAGGTCGGAAATAGGGTTTGGGCACAGGACATTTAACTATTTGCTTTTGTTTGACATTCTAACATCATCCTTATTGTTATTTGATACAGGGAAACAAACCCCTCTTAGTTTTAGGGACAGATAGGGTTTTTTGTAATTCTTTTGGTAAATATGAGTTTAGGCCAACAAACATGCCACCTTTTTGTCCCGCTTCTACTTCTACTACCTAACAGTTCTTAAATATTTTTGCACTTTTGGTCAGTTAGGATTTCTATCGCACAGAGGAACAGACATCATCAATCAGTATAATGATCTTATTAGCACTTTTCAGGTGACTACACCAAGTAATTATTTCCAAGTACCTACAGTAATCCATTGAGTGAGTGTTTTCTGAAGTCTTCCTAAATATATTAATTCCCACCCAGTGCCTAATTACTCTGTTATTATTTAATGAATATTTCTTTATACGTGTTCCCTAAAATTAAGTGTGCAGTGAAGCAATGATTGATTGCAATTGTTTCTCCAAATGTTGATATATTCATACATACTTTAACCAAAACATGTGAGGGGTGGGCATTATGAAATGATGTTAACCACTGACATTGCTCTGTGCAACTTTCCACACCATATATTAAGCATGTGTTCACTGTTGCAAAAAGGAACCAGCTATATTTACATTTGCTTTGGTCCTACCATTAATGTAAGCGGTGCAGCCTGAATTGCAGACCACCCCTCTGCACAGAAATGTAATCAATCCTACACATGTTTCAGCCCAGATGTGGGTCCAGAACATGTTGTGCCTAGAGACCCATGTAATACCTTGCTGATGACGCAGAATGAGTCTGAAATATGTCTGTGGTTGCTTGTTGTCAATGGATTTTAAAAATGTGTCCTTGATAGACTTCCCCTTTTTTGTGGAAAAATATTTTATTTGTACATGTTTTTCTCCCCTTCTGTAAAGGCTTGGCAAACCGAAGAATGATTGCCTAGAGTGTTTCCTCGAGCAATGCCAGAGGTTACGATTAATTCAAAAACTTTTAGCAATCACTCATTTGCTCTATTTATACATTAAATCCCATAATGTGCTTGAAAAGCAATGAAAAGAAAACAGTCTTTTAGTTCGTAAATATAATACACCGCTGTACTAGATGTCCCACGTTGCATTCTGTATGATTTGAAACATGATCACATTTTAACAAAGTGTTTTCTAGGGCTACACATATATTGTGCACTGGCTGAAGTATTCTTAGTAATATTTACTCATAATTTTAACTAGCATTTGTCCACAATGCTAAATGGCTAGGAACGTAGGCAAGTACCAATACGGTATCCTTTTTTTGGGCACATAGTACTACAATTATTTAATTACAAAAACAGGTTTTATGGCACAATCCATTTGGTATCTAAGATTCAAACCTTTTTCCGGGACCTGTGCAGATACAAAGTAGTGTTGCTAGCACGTGACAAAGGAATACCACCAAAAGGAAAAAGGTACTCTCCCTCTTTCTTAGAAAATGCTAATCCCCTCCAAGCAGGTGTTGTGGATGTTACACATGCCTTGCTCCGTTTTTCCTAAATCATCTATTTGTTATACAGAACATATGTGACTAGATTATTTCTGTAGTGCATCTGAAAGAATGGATAGCGTTAAATAACTCATTCCAAATGTGTTAAGATTATAGAGGAAGAGTCACATCGTTTTTCAAGGCTAAGCTTTGAATTTGACACCACGCTTAATTATTTATCCAAAACAAATTATTAAAGAACGGCTCTCATAGAAGGATAGATGCCACTAAATATCTCATGCTATATTTACTACTTTTGTCTTTCTTTGCATGCCAAAGGCCTAAAACATCATCAATGCCTCCATCAGTCTTCAGAAGGCGGATTGTAGTTAATAAGGCAAGGGTTCTAGTGTGTTCCTTTTAGGCCTTATAGAGGTGCTTTTGCAAAGTTAAAAGGAAATGCTGCATTGGCAATGCACATGAATTATAGGTTTAATTTTATTTAGATTTGTATTCATGGTGTTTTCTTTTTGTTATTTAATTATATTTTAAATATTGCATGTCATTCACAGATCAACAGATAAAAAAAAGAAACATGAAGTTTGGATTTTCAGACCAACATGATTTCATCTTCATCTGCAGCAAAAGCGACATCTGCACATTTTGCAAGAAGAAAGTACAATGTACTGAGCAACATCTAATTACTCAACATTGGAAATTAGCAGTGCTCTTTACCAATGGTTCAGAAGGTATAGTATTGCAACAGATTACATTTTCATAACATTTATTGTGGGTCTGTTTTGACATCACACATTATTCACTCTCTGTAATATTTTTTAAAATAAAACAGATCCATCTTTATCCCTCCTCTGATCTGTCTCATTTTCCACCCCCCTGGAGACTAAGGTCTGTAGATTCCACACTTGGTCCCAGTGCGCCATTCCTGAGGCAACCCTTACCATTGTTATCCCATTAGTAACAGAACTCTATAAATAGCATAACACATCAAGGTGTTTTCTTCATTATTGCTGTTTGTGTATTTTTATATCACAATATGCTCTTCTCTATGTCATGAAGTCCAATGGTAAGTCTAGGAGGGTATTGTGAGGTAGCCACAGGTGCCAAGTGACCACTCCTGCTATGGATGCTTAGTATGTAAGAGGTGTGTAGTGTATCTAATGCCCTATCCCACCACTATCCTGCACCCTTAATAGATTCTCCCAATATTGGTCTGACAGCAACTTTCTCAGCACCTTTGTCATACAACTGTCCAAAATAGTCATACCATACATGCATAATGGGCCACCCATCTCCCAAAGAGAGTGTTTTAGGACAATCATACCTCTATGCCTGATAGTACTAAACAATGTCTCGCTTTCCGGGTTTTCCCCAAAGCCCTTTTTTTCTCCAAAACACCTGCTTTATCATTGTCTCTGGTGGATGTATGTCTGTTCAATTTGTTCATGTCTTCCATAACCTTTTAGGCTCTCACAGATGTGCATACATCTGTTTGGCCCTCTCAGCGGCATTACCTCTTCGGGAGAATCTTCTCTACTTTTTCAACCCTGCTCGTCAGCTGATGCGCCTTTCATGCGCCGATAGGGGAACCAATCACTGCTGCGGTCTGGACTCCGTTTTTGTAACGGGCCCCAGGGCCACCACGACTTCTGTGTGGATGCTGCACCGAGCGGGCCTTTGCTTTAGCATCTCCGTCTCACTCTCTCTACTTTGCCCTAATTTCCATTCAGGACGCCAGTCTTCTAGTATCTTGCTAGTGATCATCTCACGTCCCGCGCTAATGCCGGGTCCGCGTCTAGTTTGGCTCTGCCCCTCCATGACATCCTCTCATCGTAGGATTACCTCTGCATAGGATTCTCTCTCTCTCTCTCTCTCTTTTGAGTTATGTACTGTGAATAACTCATGGTGACAACAATTAAGACAGAACACAAGTGATCACAGTTCAAGGGTGTTTATTGAACAATGAAAGTGGTGTAATGGTTGGAAAAACACCTAATCTAAACATAAATCTAAGATGGGGACAAGTGTCGACCATCAAATGACAAATAAGGCAGTCCTAGTGGTGTTGTGTCAAATCAAAGTGGCCTATACTAAGAAACCTATTGCCAAACCTCACAACTAATACCAAAAGGGTGTGTGAGATAGTTCTCATCAAAAGAAACAAGTGTTCTCAAAATGATACATCAGTATGCGGTGGCTTGGGTCTCCCTTTCCCATGTTTTAGACAGGGAATAAGATGGCAGCTTGCAGTACAGTACATTCTTGGGATTCTCTGTCATGAGATGAAAGTTCCAATGGCTGTTCTCAGGACTGTCAATTTCCAAGTATCGTTTCCTCTGAAAGTCTAATGCCTTCAGGGTTTGATGTATTCAAACAACAAAAACAAAACTTCCTTTAACAAATAAAAGTTTGTTTAACAAATAAAAGTGTGTTCTCAATATACACTGGGCGATGGGCTCACCCCTGGGTCCCCCTCTTGTGGGCTGGCCCTTCTCAATTGTAATCCGAGATTCAGATAGGGTGGCAACTTCACCCCTTTGTCTGCCTCTTCTGGGCTGACCCATTCACAATTGTATTTCTTTGTATCTCTTATTCTTTTCTCATTAAACTTTGGATGATAGCTTCACTCCTTGGATCTCCCTCGTTCGGGCTCGGGCATCTCTCAACTTCCATTGCTGACTTTAGCTTCACCCCGGATCTCTCTCGTCCAGGCTCGGACTCTTCTTAGTTTCTTAATCTTTGTCAAACAGTTCAGTGGACCTCCTTTTTTTTGGGTTCACTTTAACACTCTGTTTCTCTGGACTTTTAGACTTTGTCCCCCTCCTCCGGCATCCCCCCTCCGTGTTCATTATTGCCTTTTCAAAACTTTCTACTGGTTTGAAATGTTTGCAGGATTCACGTTCCTTTCCTTCATTCACAATTCGGGACTCACTTCCCTTACTTTTAGCCAACTTACGAATCAAAGTCTTTCGATCATACGGGGCTTTTGCTCAACCCTCACGTATGACCACTTTCTTTTTGTGGCCTTCCTATGGCCTTCTGGTTTCTGTAGCTCTATTCTAGCAGGGAGTAAACAGCACTTCTCGAGTTAGCACCCACATGGTGCTGGTTTCCCTCTTCAGCTGGTCTCCCCTTAACCACCTTTTACAGTTCAATCACAATTCAATTTAATATGCTTAAACTTGCCACTTGTCGCTTTTCACTCAACACAGCCAGGTGCTTATCGATTCTCCCCTCGACTCACCAGCTGTGTTGCACCGCTTGGTTTCGGCTTTCATTGAGTCAAGGACGGTAACACAGGCGCGGGAGCTTCCCTTGCTCCTGGTTATCGCCATAAATTTGCCCTGTGTACCGTTCACATTTTTTTCAGGACAAGTCAGTGAAGGTTCTGTGGGTCTGGAACGAAAAGTGCAAGTTTACCTTCTGCCTCGCCACCCTCTCGCTTTCTGCCACCTTTCTCCTTGGTTTGAACATCCGCGTGTTAGCCGTCTCGTCGTGATGTCTGCTAGGCTTGTCTTTCTCGCCTTGCTTGTACTGCACTCTTCTGCTCCACCTTTCATCCCTGTTGGTAAAAGGAAGGGCCATCAGGTGTGTGTGGTTCAAGTTAATCTCCTGACTTTGCCTGACCCTCTGGTTGGGACCTGCCAGGTACACAGGTTTAACATTACAAGTCTGTTGTATGTCACACTGGGATGAAAGGTTCAGAGTGGAAAAGGAGGGTGGTATAGTACCTGCGTGTCCTACGGGGTATGATAGGGAAGGTTTGCAAATTGGACAAAAATGACCCGGATATAGAACAGCACATAGGAAATTGTGGGAATGATAGTACTCTGTTCCAGGAGATTGGGATTTTCCGGAAACAATAATCAGAAGGACGGGATTGGCTGGGCTGGGGAAATGAACAAAGGGGATTGTGGGAATCATAGTGTTTTGTCAATGCAGTATACTGGGGTTTCGGGAAATAATAATTAGAGGAATGTGAAGGAAAATGATGGGGAGCATTTGAATAGGGAACAGGAAAGCAAGGATTCCTAGAAATATTGTTTCTGAATACAACAGGGTTTGTAATATATTCAACAGAGGTGGAGGGGATGATGGATTCTCGAAAGGGAATTTTATCGGGTGGAAGGTAGGTCAATTTACTACAGCCCATAAAAGCCTCGGGGACCTTGTGGTCCTCGTCCCTTTCTCCGGTATAATACCGCATCTCACCTGGGGCATTTCCCAGAGTATAACCCTGGGATCCCCTACCCAGATGACCCTCCCCCACTGGTCGACCCCCAGGAACTTATCCAGCAGCGATGGCCGTGTCCTGGCCACCTGAATAAGGGATTCCCGGGGTCTAACTGGGAGAATACCCAGGGTTTCTCACAGTATGTCATGACAATCAAAAGGGGATTGTTGCTGCTCTTTAACTGTTTAGTGCAGCATTACCTGAAGCCAAAGCGATTGAAGAAAGGTAACTATTTGTAGAGTCCAAAACAGAAGTAACAACAGTCTTCCCGATTCACATGTAGGCACACATTGTACTCTGTGCAGGGAATTGCTTACATGAATGTGTGTGCTTGTCCCCAAAAGGGGAGTCACTCTCAGTGTGGTCGCAATTTCCCTGCCTCCTAAAGTGGGTCTTGCTTAGTCTGCTTACATCACTAGCTTTAAAGGTGGTGGCTCCCCTCTGCAGAAAATGGACGAATAGTCCACATTCATCACAGCAGGTGCTCTCTTTGCTTTTGTCGTGTGTGTGTGTGTATTTACATGTTGTACATGCTGTGTACAGTTACAATGGTACACATCTGTTGTATGCCTACCTGATTGATCCTCTTTCCATAGTCATTGATGAATGACTCCTTTCTGTATGTACTCACATGGTGTGCCTGCATTGAGTAGACACTTTTGGCTGCATGACATACATGCTTTCTTTTTTGTCATGGGCTTGTCAAATGCATTTGTCGCACAAGTATCACAACCCCTCTGTAAGCCAGTCAACCGCTCCATTTCAATAATTGGCTGCACCTTTTCCTCCTCTGCTGTCCAGATGGGGGCTGTTTCCCCATTTGTCAGAGTTCAGTGCCTCTTGGTCCTTTTAAATCTGCTAGCCCCTTTTACGCTTCATATTTGTCCACTGCTTGTGTAGGTGTATCCTGTCTCGTGTCATGGTGCTATCGCTTTAACAGCTGCGCTATATTGATCATACACAACCACATTCAGTATTGTGTATTAAAAGACTAAATCCCCCTTCCATTTTTTCGAGAGTTACAGAAGGACTGTGGCACCAATGAGTATCAACAAGTACTGAAACCATTATACCTATTCCTCTTTTTTTTCCAAATCACATCATTGAAAAGCAATTTTTCATTTTAATCAACTATGTCTCGCTGTGTTTATGTTGTTTTCGTAATGCACATGTATTATTTTAAATTCTACAGATGGATACATAATTCCTTGCAATTGTCCACAATTACAACTACAGACAAAATATCGAAACCATTGGCACTGTCCTATTTGCTTTATCCTAATAACGCGCTCATTCAACTTTAGAAACCACTTGCGAACAAAACATGGTAAGTTTTTTTAATATATACTAAGCAGAATTGATTAAATAAAAAATACTGCTTCATTTATTACATTACATTCTATCAAATAGATTCAACAAATGTAATCAGCTGTTATTGTTCAAGTGTAAAACTCACTTTATTACATGTTTTTTCTGCTAACAATATCAATATGTTATCTCAAATTGCAATAAGTTCCATATTATACTGCATCTGCATTTGGCAAAGTCATTGATGACAAGTGAGAAAGCAGTTTTTGCATCCCCAAATATATGTCCCTTTCTTGAAAGGAGCAAAATGCACCTCGCTCAGTTTGCTACTGATTCACCGAAAGGTTCTATTTATTTTATTTTATTGTTTTAAAGCGCTGACCTACCCTGAGTGCAGGGCAGAGCTGTACAGAGTGTGGGTAGCCGGCATTTGGGCTGCCACTTTGTAATAGTAGCTCTTAAGTCTGAGGTCTGTGCGTCGGTATATGCATCCATTGGGATTAGTCCTTGTTCAGGTGTCTTTGAAAGAGCCATTTTTTGATAGATTTGCGAAATTGTAGAATTGTGTAGTCATTCAGAGCTGACACCTCGATCAAGTTACAGAGTGTGGGTGCATGACAAGGGAAGGATTGTTTGCTGGTCATCTGTGCACAAGTTGTGATTCAGCCTGGTTGGTTGATTTTCTGCATGAGAAGGGTGTGCAACCATATATGTGGTGCTTAGCCTCGAGTTATGCTGGTGTGCTACTCATGACTGCTTTGTACATGATATATGTAGTCTTCAAAAGTATGCTGGCTTGTAGTGTAAGCCAATGTAGTTCGCATAGGATGGGGGTAATTCGGTCACATTTCCATGCTCCTGCAATGCAATCCATCATGTTTTATAATTCCAAAATAGAGGCTAAAAGAATGCAGAAAAAATTAGCATTCCCCACTTTGCATGTGTAAAATGTGAGCATCTGTTTGTGTTTGGCAAAGGTGAAAACATATTCACCCAAACAATGCCAAACCTGTTCACTTAGCTAATACAAGTCAAACTTTTAACAGATGCAATCGTGCTTCATCAATATTTCTTTGTTTAAAATCTTTTTTCCTTAAATGGGTTATGTTTTACACCACTTTCAGGGACTAATTGGCTATTAGAATTCTTGAATTATTTTATTACATACTGGTTTCCATTTTTATATAAGCGTTTTTTAAATCAGGGCATCAAAGCAATTCTTAATGTTTTTATGCTTTAATTTACTGGCCTGGCCCCAGTATGTACAAAAAGCATTGAACACAATTAATATCGCCTCTGTGCTTTCTCTCATCTCGCGAAAGTACACTTTGTTTTCCTGCATAACACAATTTCATGCATGTGCTTAACCAATGGATTTCTATGGCATCCTTTTCCATTTAGCACCTGCTCATAGCAGGAAGATTCCATAAGAATACATTGTAAATGGTGCCTGCAAAGTGTAATTGCAGGCAGCATTTACATGTCCTTCAAAACTGAGCACATTACATGGTCACATGCTTTAATTATTACCTTTGGACTGTGCCTTGAAAAAGTAAAAGTTTGCATGCAGGGTACCCAACACTATTTAAGTGCTAATCTTGCCATCCCATCCAGTACAATTACCATTTAATTTAAAATCACCACCACTGTGTTTTCATTACTCAGAAATGTGCCTGTGAATTGAATTAATTTTTATTTAATCAGCGGTTTGTGGATATAACTTGTGACACACCCACATTTTTTGTTTGCCTATATGACTCCTGGTGAATAGCAATGCACCTTCAAATTGTTCTTTGCAGCAGACGAATTGTGAACGAATGGTAGTTTTCGGATACATGCTATACATTGTTTGTTCACGCCACTTATTTAAATGTAACACAAATTCATATCATAATTAAGGATTGCAAATCGTATGTCAGTGGTTTTGTTTCTCCCCAGCAATCAGAAACTTTACAATTGACTCAATTAAATATTGCTTAAAATGTGACTATTACATTTCATCATCCACTTGCCCAACCCTTTTTCTTGTCATTGCTTTTCATTATTTATTTGGCTATTCAAATCATATTGCTTCTGCAAAGTTTAGCAACCACCTTTGCATGAACTAGATGTAAACCCATCACATTTAAGTTTGAAGCCTGTCACAGATGGCTTTAAGAACTGTGAAGGTGGTGACTCCATCGGATGAGAGACCGTATTCTCCACTTCCCACTGAAGAAGATCTTATAATACCCAAGTTTGTGATGGTTTGTTGCCACTCCACAAATCCTCCTTATTGTAGAACCCAGAAACCCCATTCCTTTAAGTCACTCTAGACCAGTGGTCTTCAAACTCTTTGTGCCAAGGCCCCCCCAAGCAAACAATAAATTGTTCGAGACCCCCCTGCCCCGCCCATCTGTGTTGGTGTTAATTTTTTTATAGAGATAGCTGCGAAATGTGTGATGTCCATACACGAGCACACTGGATTGTTTTGTATATGAGACTCTGACGAGCATGCCAATCAAAGATGTTGCCTCACATTGTAAATCCACTAAGCCAGTGGTCTTCAAACATTTTTGACCTGCTCCCCCCGACCCCCTGAGCAGCCAGGCCTTTGCCACTCATCCCTTTAAGACAAAGCAGGAGTGGTGTTACTGCAGAGCCGGCAGTTCCAGTACGCTCAGGTGCCCCTGTGTGGTTGCCGAAAAAGCTGTCAACACCAGCAACATGAAAAAAGAGCAAATTATGAGCACCAACACGTCAGGTGTGTTTCCTGAAGCTGCAGTACAGCTGACATTACATACCCACCCAAAATCAGGAAACTATGTCTCCCAAGTTCCCTATATCAAACCAGCACACATTGCTTCTCTTAACAAACAGAGAGAAGGGAAGGCAGTGTTACAGTATTTTATGCACAAGCAGCTCCACACAAGGCAATCCCAAGTCTTCCACCAGGGCTGTAAGACATTCCCATAGACAGAGCTTGTCAGGCAATCCGCATCCCATCTACCACACATCAATCCCATAACATCAAAAAGTGCCTATCCAAGGTCTATTAAAAATACACATGTTCAGTCTGTAGCTTTTGGATGCCAGGTGTAGATATCATTCAGTGTCACAAAATTGTAGGAAATAATGATTTCAAAACGTTTTCTTAATATTATCTGAATGTAAAAATATGTAACACTTTGTTTTACAGGTTACACATTGAGAGAAAATCATTCCAAACAAGGCAAGGTTTAATTTAAATTAGCATCTTACATTTCATTGTTTTACTGTAATGCTTAAAACTGTCTAAAAATGGTTACTTTTGACCTAGTGAACATTTCTACAATATAAGAATGTCAAACCTTGTACTTAAATCGGCTACCATATGTACATTTACCCATTATGCTGTTATGTTTAAGTTTATGTTTTTTCATCATTTATAAATATGCCTTAGTATCTTGTGGAATTAACTTAGCCTAATTCATCAGCAATAACAGGCTTCCAATAACCATTATTCCTATTTTAATTCCAGTGGATCACATACACTCGTCACATGAATCAGGGAAACAGGAAGATACCCCTATTGAAACAAATCGGCGGGAACAATCTTCGAAAACAATACAGTGTGAGCATTGTGTTACTCAATTTTCCATGCAGTCTTCACTGAGACGACACCAGCAGCAAACCCATGGTATTACCTCAGATCCTGTTCACTGTGTGGATTACAAAAATGGAATATATTTTTTGCCGCGTGCTAAAAGTGGACAAAGAACACCAATACACATACAAAAAACATCTGGCAAACAACTTCTGGCTTGTGAAATTTCTGAATGTAGGGAATTTATGGCAATGGATTGCCGCAGTGGACATCCAGCATTAGAGTGCAAACATTTGGAAATGGCAAAAAAAGCAGACCCATTTCAGTTCCCTAATGAACTGCAGGTAAACTCATTAAAAGAAATGAAGAACAAAAACCTTATTTCCTCAACAAGAGAAAAATAATGCCAGGAAATAGTTTCAGCTGCGAGTGATGCAGGGGTTTGTGTTGTGTACCCAGTTTTTTATAAAGATCAAGGGTTTTCAGCTCGATTTGTATATTTCTCTGTGTACACTGGCAAGCAAGACTACTGGTGCATTTTCAAAAGAACCCGTGTCACATTTGATACGAAAACCGGAAATTGGCACTGTCAGTGTAAAGGCAGCCGTAAGGTTCCTACCTGCGTTCACAGATACCTTTCAATGTGGTGGCTTTTCCAGGAACATCCAAAGTTACTGGAAGGTAAAGACCATGAAAATATCAACAACAATATTCCTGGTATTGACAGTGATGATGATCCCTCAGATGATAAAGATGATCTAAATACTGTCGATTCATTGTTGGAAGGCAGTGAATACCCACCAAACAGTATGCACGTAAAGAAAATGTTTGAATATTTACATACAAAAAAAAAAGAATTCCAGAAGAACTCCCTCAGAATTTGACTTTGGAAGACAAAAAACCACCATTAAAGTTTGTTCCACTGGAAACACATTGTCCATACTGTCCAGGACCGACAGCGCCTTTACTTCTTCAGCCAAAACTCATTACAAAAAATGCAACTGTGTATGCAATGTTTAAGATCCATAAAGGTAATTTCAAAATAATCATATTTAAAATATTATCTCCTCTCTGTATGAATGTATATCTATGTATATATGTATGTGACAAATTGGCATAGTATGGGTACATGGTTGTAATTACCTGCTCCATGTCTAGCTTCAGAAACTTATTTCAGAAATGATTTGACCAGCCACTTATCATGTTTCCTAAACTGCAAAACCGATGATGCCTTCCCGATCATAGATGGGCGGCTGTCCCAAACACTGAGCTAATAATAGCCAAAAAAGTATTCTTTCTTCTCCCATTTAATTTGTTGATCTCTCCATTATGTGTCTTTGGTAATTGTGAAATACCTCCAATTTCACAATTTCTTCTGCTAGTCAAGGCAGCACATAAGTTCCAACAGGTTTTTATCCCATCTAAGCTTTCTTGATTATGTTACAAGTTTTTATTGGTAACCAGTGTAAGTTTCTAAATGTAGGGCCATTTTATTCACATGTTTTGGTGCCATTGATTAGTCTAGGTGCAATTCTATGTATCTGTTTGAGTGGTACAAGGGTTGTACTGTGAATGCCCACGTTGTGTGCTTATCCACATTCAAATGTGATATTGACAATCATTGTACACCTGTCATTATCTTCAGGGGTTGTTGCAATGGATTTATTTTGCATGGTAACATTAGTACTGAACTGATATTACTCGTCTTTTATGAGGTCACGTTGCTCATGTGTTGCCAACTTGGTCCCCTTCTCTCCGCCACCTCTCTCTTTACCTGCGGCGTTCCCCAGGACACTATCCTCTCACCCTCGTTTTTTAACCTCTACTTGGCCCCTTTGGCCCATCTCATCTCTACCTTTTCCTCTACCTTTCAGTGTTATGTGGATGACACTCTGCTTTCCTTCAGGCTCCCCCAGCCTCCTCTCATCTATCGCTCATTCCTGATTGTCTATCCGCGATTCAGGTTTGGTGCGCCTCCAATGATCTGTGCCTTAATACCAGTAAGCCGGCCATCCTTCTCATTGGGACCCATGCTCCCGCTTTCCCTCTCTCACTCTGGCTGCCCTCCTTGGGCCCTCTTCCTTCGCTTTCCTGTGAGTCTAAAAACCTTGGTGTCTTCTTCGACTCCACTCTCTCTTTCTCTGCTCACATCTCGGACGTCGCCAAGAAGTCCCATTATCAGCAAATCCTCCTCAAAGGGACTCTTCCCTTTCTCACTTTGCCTCAGAGGATCACTGTCTTCAGAGCCCTAGTTCTCTCTAGGCTGGACTACTGCAACAGCCTCTGTCTCAATCTGCATTCCTCTACTCTCCGCCCTCTTCAACTTATCCAGAACAGGACTGCGAGACTTAATCCTTTGCCTCAAGTCCTGGCACCATATCTCTCAAGCCATGAAGTATCTCCACCGGCTCCCGGTGACTGCACGGATCAAGTTCAAGACCCTTTGCATTGTCTACAAAGCTTTCTGGGGCCGGGGCCGCCCTACATCCAACGCTCTCTTTCAAAATGCCTTCCTCAGCTACCTCCAACTCTCTAAGGGTTAGACACTACTCCAGGCAGAGAGTGGGGGGTAGATCTCTCTCTTCTGCCGTTGCCTCCCTCTGCAATGGCCTCCGTGCCCATCTCAAACTTGTGCTGGACCCCTAAAGTTCCAGAAGCAGCTTAAAACCTTCCTCTTCTCTGCTTTCTCTCCCTCTCTCCCCTGCTGACATACCTGTCTGCTGTACTGACTGGTTGCTTGGCCACCATCAGTGTCTCACTAGGTACCAGGCTCTCTCTTGATATGTCACCCTTGCGCTGCCACCGGGGCCTTCCATGCTCTTAGGGGCTGTAACTGTAACCCTACAGTCCCTTGTTCTCCCTTCACTACCCAGAGCCGTGCTGCCCTGGCTGCACTGACACAGAGCATTGCTGCCCTGTTTTCCCCTCCCCTCTCCCTTGCACTCCCCCCTCCCTTTACCCTTAAACTTCTAATTCTCGCACTAGCACAATCTGAATGACACAAGGCCCAGTATGATCGTTGTCTTGTCCTCCCTCTGTGTTCCCTCCCTTGTCTTGTTGCGCATAGAAACACTTGTGTACAGGCGCATTATAAATAACTTATATCATATGATATCATGCGGTTGCATATCATATGGTTATTTTAATAACCTTTAACAGTAAGGCAAAGGTGAGCATTGTTTGATTTTTTTGTTGTACATTTTGGTTCTACATTCAGATTTTTGAGAAGAAAGCTATTAAGCATGTTGTTATGAATGTGGAGAAGGTCCTTTATGATAGTGGTGCATTGATGATGTAGCGGAGGCCATCAGCAGTTCACCTTGATTGGTTTGCTGACTGTGGATTGGAGAACATCATGCACACATGTGGTGGGCACAAAGGATTTACAGATGGCGCAAAGCTTCTTGGATGAGATGGGTTTTAATTTTGAGCAATGCTTTACATTACATTTTGTATTTGGTTTTGATGGTTCTTTAGAAAGTGCAGTCTCTTCAATCAGTTCCCTGATTTTGGGGATTTTGGCAATAACAAAAACTTTCATGGCGTTGCCTTTCTTCACTCATTGTGTCATTTGTTGTTCAGGTAGAGGATTGTTGCTCCATTGCATTGCTTTAAATGCAGCTCTGATTTTTCAGGCTGCCTCTTTCATTTTTAAGTGTAATGTAAGGAGGTGCGACTTGTTTCTTCAACAGACCTCTCCCTGGCAGATGGAGTGCTTGCTGTCTTTGACATAATGGGAATGACATGGGAAAGATGGTTAAATCCTTACTCTGCTTCATCAGTCTATTCTCCGTACAATACAGGATAAAAATAATTTTAGATTGATTATAAACATCAAGACAAAATTCTAACTATGATTTGTGAAATACGAATTAATTTGTATTCTCCAACTTTTAGCACCCCACAGTGTACTTGTAATATTTGTGTTAATCTGTATACCAAGAATTTCATTAAGATTTCTGTCATTTAACTAGGTATTCATGTTTATGTGAAGATTTGCCCAATTCGCTGTACTCCAGTACGATTCCAGGAATATACTACAGGCTTCCACAATTTTAATGACAGGGTATTTTTGACAATTCCTCTGTGCATTCTTTTAACCACTTCATTTCAGGTTTGTTATTTTAATTCTCATAACGTTTTCAAAAGATATATGTATCACGAAGAATTATTTGTAGAAACCAGTTTAAGTTATTTATCAGGACATTGAGCAAGAGGAGCAAAATCTATCTTTCATATTGTATGAAATTAGCCATCTAGCGACATGTCCTGTATTCATATATGCACCAACTGAATGTACTTTTCAGTAGTTTAGTATATTTTTTGGACGCTTATAAATTGATTTTTATTAATTTATTAATTGTTTTATATTTTTTTAAGTCGGAAAATGTAGTTCAGACTCTCGCATGCACCGTATGTCTGTTTGAGTAATTGTGTATTTTCAACACATATTCAGGTGCATTTCTTTAAGTTACCAAGTGTAATGGATACCTAGTGTTTGCTGTATATTGTGTCCTGAATTACAAGCTAGTAGTTTATTTGTGTCATCCTTGTCAATTGGGTGACAATGATGGTACATTGTCTGTTAACAACGATTTAATGCCAGGAGCACACACTCAAAGACTAAAAGAACAATTGCAAAATCTTTTTTTTAAACCACAACTTGCTAGTCATACTAACTTAAAACACTTAAAAGAAAGCAACCTGGTAGTAGCATTTAAGCACTTTATTTCTTCTCATAACCTTTTCTGTAGTCATCCTAATGCCCTTTTCACCCTAACGGACACACTTTTGTTTTGCATGCACCCCATTTATTTTCCTATCTTGTCATAATAATTTCTCCACTTTCCATCATGAAAATACACAAAACCTCTGCATGCATAGAGATTACAAACAGCATATTGATTCCCTTGGGTGTATGTCTATGCAGCATTCTTTCAGGCCATATATTAATTGTGTATTGCACAAGAATAACAATAAGTTCATACATGTATTCATTATGTTTGCATTACAGTACAAACAACTAGAGTCATGTATGCCATACTGCAAATGTGTTTTAGGCAACAGTATTTGTAACAAAACCAGGTTATTCATTAACTAGTTAGCATAACTGATTCACATTTTTTCATCTGTTTATTGCATAGGTGCACATGTTAGATAATCCGGCTTCTGTGAGCAAATTTACAGTTTGGTATGACCCATACTGTACTACTCTGGTGCAAAATCACAGCGAGACATGCATCACATTGGTACACTGAGCATCAACATCACAGTAGGGCATGGATTCATTGGCAATGGAGTTGTGTTTTTATTTCACTTTCATAAAGATTACTACATTATTATTAAAAAGATGTGCAGTATGTTTATTGAATAGTGTAACGTATGCTTTTTTGGTAATATTATAATGTCAGTTATTTAATTAATACTCTATCTTCACTAGAACCACACTGCTATTGGACGATTCCTAACAACAATGGAGGATTTTATGGGGATAAGATGCCATCATGATACACTTAGGAAGGCTTTCTTTCATTTTTCTGCAATGAGAGACTATTCCTACAACTTCTTCTGCATCCGATGTGGTCACCATCCTGCTATTTTAATAGCAGATGCAAACTGGAAACTTTCATTTGATATTCCCAGTGAGTACATGTTTACTATATAATAGTTTTATTTCTCCGTGACAGTATTTCTCATAATTCATTTGAATTTAATTCCATTTACAGCAGCCTATTTTTAACTTTTTTTTATAACAAAATTTAATGCCATCAGCTTTTGTGCAATTTAATTACAATATATTATGTTTTCTTCAATTTCTTTGAACATTTGGCCCATGTTTTGTCTTAATCAATCTATCCATGACAGCCCTTGCCCAGGGAATCTCACGGTGCTTTGTGGTGAAGAGGTAAGGCCTGTATCTCCAAGAATCCACCTCAACACCTCAGATTGTAAACATGGGCTTGAAAGCTACCTTCAGAGTCCATTTCCAAAGCATGAGCAAACCCAAAATCTGGGAGAACAACCTTCAAAATCATGCAGAAGCCTGTATGATGCAGGATCCACAAAACAATGTGCAGATCATTGAAAATAGTAGGCGAAGCAAATGACTATCGCTGGAACAGAAGAACAGCAGTCCCCGCAGGAGCGAATGGCGAAGAAGTAGTAGTGGTAAGGAGACTGAAACAATGTGCAAGAGCAAAAGCGGGACAAGGTCAGGGCTCTAAGAGAACAGTCCAAGGCAAAACAACGCCCTGAAGGAGCCAAGGAGGAGAAAAGATGTACAACGGGTACAACGGCAGGTGCGACCAGGGAAGACAAGGAGAGAGAAAGGCAGAGAGAGAGAGAGAGCAAGAGATAGAGAAGCATTGGTACAATCATGGCAAGTATATTGCGATGCACCACTTACCTAATCCGGTCATCCTTTGTAGTCCCGGTGTACACGTATTCATGACAGCAGACGCCATTTTGATGCCATGACTGCGCCATCTTGGAAATGGCTGTAGGCCCTTCCATCGCCACCATACGTATGCAGACACAGCGAGTTGCCAAGCGGGAGCTTTCCTGACACAATCTCGATGTTTTTCAATGTACTCTTTTTTATGAAAATAGCAAACATAGACATAGTGTAACTGTTACGAAATTTAAATATCGGTCTTATCGGCACAAATGTTGATGTTTAATTGTTACAATAAACAATTGTTTACTGAACTCATTTATGCTTCAAGGTATATTCTTAATTATTCTATGTACATTAATTACTATTTGTTTTGCTCTATGAACTTTCTTGGCCATACATACTTATTCTGCTTCGACTTCAGAAAGGGTAACATCATTACTTCCAAAACTGTTAATTTAATCTGGCTAAATTATGTGAAGAAATATCCATATTTAATTTTTCGCGTTGCCTTTCCTTCCTCCTTGTAATTATATGATGACCTCAAGGAAGCAATTGTATACAGTTCTTTCTGCCTACAACTTGCTAAATATATCACATGCCTCGTTATATTTTCTCACTGCACACAATTGAAAAATAATGTGTATAAAAACAAATTTATTTCTAGCAAGCAAACAATATTTACTTTTCTCTACATTTTTAATAGTGCATTTATTTAAAAGGCCGACACTGTGTCGTGATAAAGAAGAGGACTTAAAAGTCAACATTAAAAATGCTTGGGAAAATGTGGAGTACAAAATAATTGCATGTGGTTTTTTCGAAGGTATGATTTTATTCAGTTGACTGCTAAAATATTTCATATTTAAAATATTTAGTTAATTTCTAACTGAAATCAAAGTTAGTGTTTTGTAATGCAGTATACAGTGGTGTGCATTAGGTTCTGAATTCTGACAAACTCAGGTGTGTAATTTGGATGTACAGCCAGAGGCAGAGTCATTTTATTACATTGCAATACAATATAAATTCAGCTAGTAGCCCATTCTAAAACAAATTGCTCGGCTGTTTTTTAATGAGTGTCTATTAAACATTCAATGGTGCTGAAGATATGACTCTCATTGAATACCTCATTGGGTGTTGAATAGTTCATACAATCCTAATAAGATCCATGCTCACACATCATGGAGTGGACTTGACCCTTATCATTTGCTAATGCACCAGCTGATTCTATCTATATCCAATATCCAAAGTCCTCCTACAACCTGCTTTGATGAGACTTTCATAGATCAGACTTGTCTAGAAACATTGTCAAGGATGAACAGGGGAAAGGAGGAGAGCTGCCCTCATACGGGCCAGGAGTGTCAGAGGAGGAGGAAGAAGAGGTGGAGGAAGAGAGGGTGGACAAGATGTCCTGTATTTTAGTAGTCAAATGAGAGGACCAGGCATGCAGAGGATCTGGGAGGGGACCGGAGAGGTAGAGACTGCAGCAGCATTGGCCAGCTCCTTACAGATTTTGAAAAAGTCAGTACAATTGTTACCTTCTTCCTTTCCTTTCTGAGGTCTTGGAGCGTTTCTCCTACTTTCAAATGCTATCCTTTATTACCTTCATCACACTGCTTCCTCATTTCCAATCTGCCTTTCGCCCTGATCATTACTCTGAGAATGTTTTTCTTTCAGTCTGTAACTCTCTTCTTTCTTCACTCTTAATTAGCTTTAATTGATCAGCAGCCTTTGATACTATTTGTCACTCTCTCCTATTTTATTGTATTTCATCTGTGGGTTTTTCTGGTTTTCTACTTAAATAGTTGAATTCCTAAGTTTCTAATTTCACCTACTCTGTCTCTAGGTTATACAATGTCTCGCCATCTTTTCCTGTTTGTCACAGTGATCCTCAAGGTTCTGTCCTGGTTCCCCTCCTTGTCCCGCTCTACACTTACTCTTTGATGCTATTATCTCTTCTTTTGGACTATCACACCATTTCTATGGGGATATGACACTTACCTTTTTATATCACAGTAACTATCAATGAGAAATATCCAATTACTTGTGCTTTACAACATCAATATTATACTTTTAATTTGTTCCATGCAATTCTTAATTTTAAGAGTGATTTCTGTTGAATGCTTTGGTTTATGTTTATGCTTTGAATTTTAAAAACAAAACTGCTAATTAGATATTTAATTAAATTTATTTATACTGTGTAATGTGAGCATTTTGAATTACCACCCAAAGAAATGATTATGATTTTAATTAAATAAAATTGTTTTTGTTTTCCCCTTTGTATTATTCAAGGGAATGAAAAAGAAAACCCATACTACACTGAATTAAACTATTCTAATTTTGTGCCTTGGATTGGGAGTTCAAGCAGATTGGGAGACCTAGTGCCAAAAACTGAAGTGAAGAAAGGACTGCCATTAAAGCATAGAGAAGAAATTGTTCATAAAGAAGAAAAAACAATTGATGAAGATAAGGTTTTATTTCTTTTGGAATCGTCAGATGTATCAATTCAAATTACTTACAATTTTCTCAAATGTATTTCCGCTGGAGAATATACCTGTTACAGTGCCACTTAAATTGTTTGTTAAAGATTCAAAAGGATCATTTTACAATACAGTAAACATGATATTGAATAATTGTTTATAATTATTTCAATTGCCTTTTTAAGGTTAGTCTAAGAACCATTCATCAGTTTTGTTAAAGAATGTTAACAGCCTGGTCTGCCCCAAAATAGCTGTTCCTTCTCGTACCCAGCCTCGCTCAAAGTGTCCCTGTGCGTGCCACCTTTTATTCTCACACGGAGTGTTAACAAGTGGCAGGTGTGTATTGTTAGGACTACGTGCCTGACTCTGCTTGGCCTCATTGCAGGGACAGAACCAATGAAAGTCAGTGGAGGTAATCTTTCTGACCTCATTACTCATCTTCCTTGGCTAAATACTGTTGTCAATGTAAAGTGGGGTGGAATTATGGGAGCTGTAGTTTCACATACAATAAGCAGGGGTAGGGGTTAGATGGGGTGTGGATAAAGGGGCATACCATGTCTCACCATTGGGTGCTTCTCCCCCACTCCCCGAGGACCCCCTCTGCAGGTGATCCTCCCTCGCTTGTCCACCCCCAGCGTCAGGATCCAAAAGCTATTGCCTTTTCCTTGCCACCTGAGTACGGGATCCCGGGGACTAGGTTTTTTGTTTTTTCACAATAATCTCTTCCGATTTTTTAAATAGCACATGTATATTTAAATCCAGTTATTTAAACTCTCACATCATTTATCTGTTTTTTTTTATTAATATCATTGTTTTTAAATTGTTTTTATATTAAATGCAAGCTCTCGTTACACTAGAGATGGCATAATATGCTTCAATAAACATTTTTCTCAGGCATCTAAAGAGGAATTGGTTAGTGCTTGCCAAACCTTGGGTGTATCTGGGATAGGATCCAGAACAGACCTTATAAACCGACTTCAAGAGCTTGTTCTCTACAAAGAAATTTACCCAAAAATGTTTTCTAAACTTCAGAAAACCGGAGGTATGTCTTAAAAAGAAATAAAATGCTTTACTAATTAGATTTTAGAAACATTTTAGACATATCGAAATGCAAAACAGTATGTCAAATTTGTGTTGTTCTTGTAAGTTAACATTAAATAAGAAATCTATTTTAGTCTCCAATGATGCCTCCAAACAAATCGTTAGTATTGCGTATGGCACTTGTTATGGCATGTTCAAATGAGATATAATTGTACATGATGCTATTTTTGCCATGTCTTTAATGTTTAACTTTTAGTTTACAATGTTTAATGTTATATTCTATTTGAGGTTTGGACAGGATACTTTACAAAAAAGGGCCATATATAGTCCGCTGAATAAAATTATGAGATCATGTACTACAATCATGTGTGGATTTTATGTTGTTGCAGGAGGCGTTCTTCACACGGGTTGCATTCATTCAGTAATATATTATAGTTCCCCGTTATGGTGGCAAGAATCAGCAAGAGATCATTCTGATGGGCTATTGAGTTTTTTATACCCGCCTAGTATTTACATTTCTGACATTGCTAGTCAGGTTGCTAGACATACAAACAACAGAACACAGCAAGAATTCTTCCAGCCTAATGATGGAAGACTTTGTGAACCAACTGAGGCAAATATTAAGAAAGCTGCAGATAAGACTCTCAATATTAAAATCCCATGGCTGACAAATCTAAAATCTAACAATCCCATGCAATGCAGGCAAAGTTCTAAAGGGAAATGGTGCCAGAAACAGCATCCCATATCGGGCACAAGTGAAAGATTATCTTTATATGATCGTTTTCATGAAAAAAACCAGACAAGACCAGAGGAAAAGTTACGGAGCATCATGTTAATTTCTGACTTGTTGGGATTTGTGAATACTGCTGAAGCTGAACAAATGAATAGAGTGCTTGCATCCAACCGATACTTTGTCTGTGACATGAAAGACTTACATTTTGTGTTTTCAATCCGCCTTTTATTTCATTTACACAATGAAAAAATAAATCGCACATTTGAAAACCGAATGAAAAAAATTACATCAGCTAATTTTACTCTGCTTCTCGATGGAAGGGTTGCACTTCAGAAAACAGGTAAATGGAAATATATAACACATTATTATCCAGTTTTAAATCCTGATTGTCTTTCCTGTCTTCTTGTTTTGTTCTTAGCCATTCACAAAGTATTATAACTTTTTTATGCTATAGCATATGTAGAGCACCCATGTGTATGTGTAAGTTATTGTTCAGTCCTATATGTAACTTGATATGATTTATATAGAGCTATGGTTAGTTATTCAATGAATAAAAATGAAATCTTTCTTCTTAGATGAAAAAATGCTTCAAAATGCGTTTGAAAAAGATCACGCTGAAACTGAAATGGAATTACAAATACAAAATCAAAAAATCACCAAAGTGAAAACATTTGAAGCTTTTTTGGCTGATACATTTCCAATAAATTCAAAAAATGAGGTGAGCAGAAATATAAATGTCCTCTTATTATGGACAAATGAAACATCTATTATTACAGAATAGTAACACTGTTTGAGTGATAGACGATAAATCTAATAAACGATAGGCCAATTCATACAGATCAGTGGGGACAGAGATGTGATTACAAGTTGCATCATTCTGTGATACAGATGTCTTCTCTGAGGACCCCAGTCCAAGTAGAGAACTTATGAAGCAAAAAAGGATCTGACAGTTGGTACCAGGCACCTTCAGCTAGATCAACTATCCAAATGTTCGCTATGAAGTTTCCTGTTTATTTATGGTTCACTGGTTAGATGTGGGTGGTATCATAGGGTTAGCTGTGAAGAGCCTATCAATAAAAATGCATTTTTTACGTTTCCACCGGCATCAAGGAGCTGAAAAGTTAGGGAGTGCGCACAAAAAAGCATATGAGCACTTGTATTTTCAACAGATCATTGCTGTCAGGGGTCTTTTCAGAATATTGTTAGCTGGGCACTGATGATATGTCATTTATAATAATAAGTGTCCACATATCAATATACTTGTTCCCTGGGTCTGGTCTGTGATAGAGAAGACCAGACAAAGTTGGAAACTGTGCAAATATTATGCCTAAAGTGCATCTTGTTGTGAATTGTGAGGCCTTTTCGTCTATGACAGGCCATCATCAGCCCACACTTTTCATTTAAGATTATTCACACAATTCATATACCCATGCAAATGAATTTTTTACATTAGGATTCATTGGTCATTATAACCCCCTGCCTACAACATGATGTTTTTCCGCTGCACAAGTAACATGCAAGTGGGCAGAATGTCTTCACAATCTTGCACAGTTCTTTTTGGTGTTGTTAGCTTCCTGGTGTACCTGAGGTTATGATCAAAAGGTGTACTGTAGACTATTAAATACATTTTTCAATTTTGATTTTCATAAAGAAGATAATAACATGCATGTGTGAATTTGCAACATAATTCATAGGAAAAAAAAGTATTAATCAAGATGTCATTATACTTAATTTTTTTTATTTTTGCGATATGTTAAAATGTGCTTGATACTTGCTATGTGCTATTGACTATATAGAATGTGGGCGAATAATAAAAAAAGATCCAAATCAATATCTTTCAATATGTGATTGTATGACTTTTTGAGCGATAGACTACCTAAACATTTCACATGTAAGTATATTTAACCTAAACATTGCTTCTTTCATAAAAGGAGCATCTGAAGAAAATTCTGAATGACGGTGGTGATGAAGAGGAAAGATTAGCATTAGTGGGTAACAGTCCACTGAACCGAAAGGGTTTGAAGAGCCTTTGCACCGTTAGCATGCTTTTGGAAGACAAATCTAAGACACAACCTGCATTAGGAAACTGGCTAACAGATGATGTAAGAAAGCAAAGATGTGACATGTCATACCAATCGTATTTCATAATGTAGATTATTTGACAATATTGACATTTTTAATTATTCACCTGTACAATATCTTTATTTAAGGTTCTCAATGCACGAATTTATCAGATAGTTTCGGACAAAAAGGATGTAAGTTGAATTCATTCTATTTGTTTTGTATTAAACATTATGATACTTTTATAATGCAAACAATGTATGCAGTAGGGAAATAGAAGTCATTATAATCTTATTAACATTCCACATTATCAATTTAAACATAATGCACAAATCTGTGAAATTACCATAATTTCTTTTACATACTTAGGAGTATTTTTCCACTTACTTGAGTTTTTGAAGGAATTATTTTTAAAAACGTGTGTAAAAAAATAAAGATGAATGTACTGCTAATATTAGTTTCACAGCCATAACGTCATAACTATATTTGATTGTCGAAATCAGATTTATTGGGATTTATTTAGAAAAAAGTGTTCTTCAGTGGTAAAATGCCACTAAGAACTAATTTCTAAATCTGGCTTTATATAAGCACCAATGTATAAAGATAGCTAGAAAACTATATTTATTTCTTAGTATGCAAACAATTGTTATCTACATTGTTGTTAATATTTTTTTCTGTTTTCAGCACCACATGATAGAAACATTTCATTATGTTTGGTGTTGGAGAGAAGTACGTGCTCGAAGACCACTACAACAAAACATACCATGTCTAATGGTGGGTGAAAGACAAAATATACAACGTGTAATGAATGCGAAAGCATGAAGGTAACCCGTTAATAAAAAAGATTGCAATTTTGATAGTACTAATTAAACTCCATGTATCATATTCCTTGATTAGTTAAGTAAATTACTGTTGCCATGGGTTCCTGTTCTTGACACCACCACCACCACCCGGGAGGTGTCATTTAAGACCCTGGGCGGTAAGGGATTACCGGCACCGGTAATCCCTTACCGCCCTACTACGAGTTCCCTTTGGGGGTCCTCCCTTAACGCCTGGTTTTTCCAGGCGTTAAGGACGGGACCCGTACAGGGACTTTAGAGCTAATAACGGTACCACAATTTGCGCCTTATTAGCGCCTTGTTTCTTTATTATTTTTTTCTCATAATTAAAAGACTTATTTCATACATGAGAGTGTATGAAGCATTCATTAAGTGTTCATTACTCATTGTTTTATGATAAGTATTTGAACATGAACAACGTGTGGGGCATCTATTTTAATGTATTGTGTATTGATGTGTTATATATAGTACATGTTTTTTAGACACATATGAAGGGTTACTGGAAGGTGAGAGCAGTGGACTATCGATATAATATATGTGACTTTGGTAAACCCATCCTGGTCAGGTGAAAGAGATTAGCCGCCTACTGCAGGGGTTGTTTCCTACTCCCATTACTGATGCACAGTGACGTGTGTATGTTTTTCCATACCCCTACTGCTACCGCATCCTCTGCTGGGGCGGTCTTGGACACTCCCCTGGGGGTGGAGGGAAGGCCTTGGAGGGTGGGGTGATAATAAACATGTTACATGGGCTTAACCGATAACCATTAATTAGTATTTTCATTAATAGACAACTGATACTACAATTTGATGAATAGAAATGGCGTTAGAAGAACTATCGCAGGATAACCTATGCCACTTAAGACGATATCATGCTTCATGTCTTATGACTATTCTGCAATAGCAAGTATGAGATATTAACCTTATTAGGAATGTAAGAATGAAGTGTGCTTGTATGTGTGTCCATTATATCTATGGTTGAGGACTAGGCTTCCTTCTGCCACTCTGGATATTGAATGGGGGAGTGGTGTGTGTTGCAGATTCACCGGGGTGGAGGAGTGGAAATAAATTCAGTGGGTGATCTTGGCCTTCCCAATTAGCTTCCTGATTCCAAATCTGTAAGCATATTTTCTCGTCCATTCTGGTTTATCATCTGTTGGGAATGAGTGATTATGGGAGACAAATTGTCCAACCTTTTTCCTAGAGTAGGTGTCCTGGCTGGGTAACTTAGGGAATCCACAGTCTACCTTCTCCAGTGCCAGCATACCAGTGTGGGTGGCAGCGGCAGCCCCCCAGCTCCCAGGGTCGTCCTTGTCCCATTTGTAACCCTTAAGCATGAGAATTGGTTAATGAGCTTGATGATTTAAGCCAAGCTCCTGAGCGTAAGGTTTATATATTAGCACCATAAAGTACTTATCTGTTGCCATGAAAGATTCAAAAATATAATTATAGCCAATTTAAGCGGTTGCAGTCTTTCTGAAACTTGTTTACAGTTTGTTACATTATAATCTATATACTATATATGTAACTACATTATATTTTGTGGGGAGTGTTGCTTTTAATTCAATATGATGTCGGGAAGTAGTTTGTTGTCAAGTGGCTTTTACATTTTTTATATTAACTAAATATATATTGTAGGAAATACAAAACAGAAATGTAACTTCTGTTCACGAAGAGAGTAAACTGAGCAATGTGGTGTTAAAGTCAACTGAGGATGCAGTAGGAAATAGACCAACTTTAATTGCTCAAGCAGAATTAATTTTGCAACCACTGAAAGAAGAGAGGAAGCCAAAAATAGTATCTGGCACTGAATGTATGGCAGCTGCACACATGGCCTGCATTTATCAAGAAAATGAAACTTCAAAAAATAAGTAAGACATTTAATAAATCAGAATTCCTATTAATGTAAGTAGTGTAAATATTTTCATTAGGTGACTTATGAGAGCAAATTAAAGTGTACTATATGATATATTTTAGAACAACAAAAGGTTTTCGAAAATGTAATGTGCATCAAGTGATGTTATGTTAATTAGCTTTCATACTGTGCACCTCACCACCTTAGGGTCTTAAAGCATTGCAACCTTGTCAGTGTGAATGAACTATGTCACCGCCCAAGGCGCAAAGCAGACTGTGGTCTGTGGGGTGAGAAGGAAATGAGGATACAGGCAAGAAGGAATTGGAAACAGTGGGGTAAAGTCGATGATAAACCATAAGACAAAGGTGACAAAGGGAAGGGAGGATAACATGGGCAATGGCTGGAAGCACTAGCTGGGATGCATGTACCATAGGATGGGTTTAGATCGATATGGGGATGAAAAAACGTAAGGAACTATCCATAATGGTCAAATGCTGATGTGAAATACATTGTTAGCTACCGAAGGTAACCTTGGTAGAGAGGTTGCATTGCATGTAATGTTATCCAACATGCTGTTGTTCAAGATTTTTACTACTATGGTGCATTTTCACAGGTGCTTGATGTACAAATGTTATCCTTTGTAATACCATTGCTAAATACTATGTAAAATACATTTGGAATTGAGTTCAAATGTTGCACATTATACCAGTAATGGTTGATGGTTAATTTTTCTATGTATTTCCATGTGTAGGTCATTGTACCCCAAAGAACAAACACTTCAGTGGATTGAATGCGAGAAGTGCAAAAAGTGGTTGCATTTGGACTGTACAGATTTAGCAGTAACTGGGAATATTTTGGACATGAAATTTCACTGTGGTTGTCACAAAAAATTTCCATTACCATTGGAGAGGTTAATATTGCGGTATAATATTATATTGTGTAAACATATATATATACATATATATATATATTGATGTATCAAAATGGTGATGTTTGTTGATATTTATATGGCCCATTTCTGAGGTGTTGCAAACAGATATGGATAAAGGAAAGAAGACCCATTTTTTCATTATCCGTTCGATCACAACATAATCTTTGTGGTGTATACATATGTATATATTGTACAAGAATGTCTAAAATAATGAGCTGAAAATAATGTGGATGCTACAGCTTGAATAGTTTAGTAAAGAGAGAAGATGCATGCAGGACACAAATTGATCACAAACCTTAATTAAAACTGAAGTACAGGTAATTGACCCGTTTAGTCTTGGTAAACCAAACAGTAAGCAATTACAGACAAAACTGCAATTGCGGATAATGGAATACTTTTAAAGTATGACACGGTTAACAGTGCCATGTCATGCATTAATAATGACACGTTTTCTATCCTGTGCTTTGTCAGAAATGGAATTACAAAAGATGAAGACATTTCAACAGAAGAGCTACTAAGTTATTTTTTATAAAGTAGTTACACCATAAGTTGAATTCAGTTCTTATTTGGCACTTTATGCTTTGCAGTGTCACTCACCGGGTGGTAATCCTGGTGATACTGCAGAACCTGGCCCGTGACTTGATAGTAGAGCCCTTAGTTAGACCTAAACCAAGGGCCTCCTCTCTGTTGAGGGAAAATAACTCTTTTTAGCAATTGACCCAAGACTGTTCAGAACAGACAGTGAAGGAGACCGATCGCTCAAAAGAGCGGGAACACACACCGCTATAGACACCGGCTGTAAAGGAAACAACAAGGTTTTGCTATCAGGTAATGATAATGGGTAAAACAGAGATATATCACAAATAATAATATCTGCACTAAATAGCAGCTAAATCTTCTATGTAACCTGACCCTGGGGACAGAGATAACAATGAGAAAGTGGTAAGCTCAACTAAACAGAACAGGGTCAATGAATGTCTGGTAACTAGGAATGAGCCTATAGTCTTACCGTGTGAAAGGCGTATGAAGAATTTAAGAAGGATATGAGAAAGTCCACAACGACTGGTGCAAAACAACAAATAGGTAAGGTTAGTAAGGGGACGGCACGCGGATCACACTAGAGTCGGGGTGGTGCAAATCCCTGCAGAGCGTTCTCGTGCACGAGGAAAAGGTAAGTATCAGGCGGGTAAGAGAACACAACCAGACTTGTAGGCGACAAGGATAACAGTAAAGTAAAGTGTAAACACGGAAAGAAAGTATGAGGTTACCCAGGTAAAGAAATACTTGCGATGTGGCAGAAACCGCAGCAGAGAAGGAATGTCCAAAGCCAATCCGTTTAACAACTCAGGTCCGGTACACAGGAAAGAGAGACCAGTGACAAATACAGATTCAAGGAGAGTAGTCCATGGGCAGGCTGAAGGTCCGGTACACAGGAAGGAGAGACCGGTGACAAATGCAGATTCGAGGAGAGTAGTCCGTAGGCAGGCGGAAGGTTCGGTACACAGGAAGACTGATTATAACAAGGAAGTACAAAAGGTGAGAAAAGGACTACCGCGGTTATGGAACAACCGGGAACTTGTAAAGAAGGAGGAACCAGTTACGGAATCCTCAATAGCAGGCAAAGTTTACTACAAGGAAACAAGGTTCTGAACAAAACCACTGTAATAACTTTGATAGGAAGCAAACTTCTGCATTACGTAGAACGTAAAATACAAGTCAATGCGAGGCTCCACGTTTCCCATTGGATGAAACAACCCGGAAGCGCAAGAATGATGGGAAACTTAGTTCTTCCACATTACAAAGCATATTGCTGTAACCTCCAGCTTCTATGAAATGGGGCCGCAAAGCGCTGTATTCTGTGAGATAGAAATGTGCCATGTCTGGCTGAACGGCTCCGGACATGATAACGGGTAAGTGTTAATGTCCCAGGAGGTGATCCCAGGAGGGGCCGGCGCTCCCCGTATCATAACAACAAGCTTGTTGGCCATGTGCTATTGTCCCAGTGCAGTTAAATTGTTTAGCATTGACATGGCATTGGTGGTACAAACTGATTCTAGTGCGATGTAACAAATAGTATGTAAATATTTTATTCAACCATTAAATGTGGATGATAATTCATGGTATTAGATCACCGTTTGTATAGATTACAAAGAGAGAAGAGAATTATTAAGAATAAAGTTCATAGTGAAATGTCTTTCGAACCCTGGACATACTAATGTAAACATATATGGAATATGTACTTGCTTTAAAGCTTGTAGCTGGAATCTGATTATTGAAATGCATTTATCTATCACTATGAAATAAGAAATGTCTCAGAAATATATTGATTTGCAAATTCAATTTTACAAGGCTAAAAGAAAAACTTGAAAATGAAGGCATAAAGAATTTACTGAACAAAGATGGAATAAAGGCATGTATAAAAGAATTGTCATATTCATTGCTTAAGTATTGGAATTGTTTGAAAAGTGTACTGTAAATGTTGATTAAAAGTAAAAATAAGATAGTTATTTTCTACATGCAAAGAAATGTACTTTACTGATATAGTAGATTTTAATTATTTTAAAAAAGAATTAATCTCAATATGATAGCTGTATTTCACACTTCCTTGAACATTAATATTTTGGGAGGACAAGCAAAACAGTCAGTCCTCAATGTTTTCACAGCAATTACATGGATCCAGTCTTTTCTTACCAATTGTTCTAAACAAATCAGTGTCGGTCCCTACTTATCTCAAGCGCATGCCATGAGATGTGATGTCTAACAGGGTTAAACCCTTTCTACCATCCACAAATTGATCTTTTACATGAAACTGAGGTATCCTTATGTAATAATGCAATAACCTTATTATGGTTAACTTAAAAGGGGGTGATGAAACCACCTGTCAAAATACTGACTAGTCTCTGTTATAGAGTGAAGCACTCTAACTCATTAAAGATCAATAAAAGCAAATCCAAAATGTTGCGGAAAATGAAAAGCCTAAAAGTTGAAGAACCCTCTGCTGGACAACCTCCTTGGGTAACTTGCGAAAACAGAAATGTGTTGTTAAGAACCTAGGCATTTATATTGATTTTAAGCTACTTTAAAGAGTCAAACCTCATCAATAACTAAATTATGCTTCACTTTAATAGGAAACATCTGATATATCCTTCAGTTTCTATCTCTTTTTTCTCTCTCTCCAGTTAATGGTTATAAACTCCATCTGCTCTCATGTGGAATATGGAAACTCCTGCTACCTTGGGGTTCCCAAATTACGCTATCACTCTACTTCAGAGAGTGCAAAACAGAGCTGCAAGATTGATAATTAAACTTAATAAAGATGACCATGCCAATCAAGCGCCACATAATATTACACATGAACAATATATGATTTTCTAATACATTGCAGTACAATTTGTATCGGAGACTGTGAAATAATGAAATTGCTGGTTGTGAAAACCACAGTCTGTTTTGTTAATGAATGTTTATGAAGAATAGTTATATTTAAATTGCAAACTGAGGTAGACCACCTCTTAATGTGATGACAAATGATGGGGGTGTAGACTGTGAATGATAACTTAACAAATGTGAAACCTAACCAAAATTCTATGTTCTTTTATCTTAAACAGGAACATGCATCTAATATTATCAAAGGTAGAAAGAAATCAAACCGAATGTTTCTCTTCTCAAATCCAACATATATGTCCAAATTAAAACAGGAACTGAAAATGAGGATGACTATATTCAGCGAAAGTGATGTGAGTAAAAAACATTATTGTTTTGAAAAACCCTTTGTCTTGTAATTGTTAAAATAACCCCTAACTGAGAATTAGTTAAATGTACTATATTTTATTGTAGACAAGAAGTTTGATGGAAGCAATTAAAAAAGCTCTGACATTTTCATTGTCCTGTAGAAATACATCACTCATGGTCGATGTGTTAATACCAGAGGTAAGGTGATACATGAATGTAAAATAATTAACCACAGCTTTTTATTAAAAAACTGTCAAAGCTTTCTTAAAAAATGCCTAGGATGATTGGGGTGGTGCCGTGTGTGGGCAGTTACCTGCTGTATTGTTTTATCCCAACCGAGAGAGGTGTTGCCTCCCCCAATTCCATTCAGGTGCCTAGGAGAGCCTATTTCAGCTATTGAGTTACTGGTACCTGCCAAGACTGATAAACAATCATTTGGCATAGATAAGTTCCCTGTATTGATGTATGCCAGAAATGTAATGCTCATCTCCTTGACTACATCAGTACTACGAAAACAATTCCATTTACATTTGATGGCCATGGACTGATGCTGAATCGTTCAAAAACAAAGTGCATGGTGTTTAGGCCACCAAGAAGCAAGTACGTGAAGCAAACCATTCAGACCGAGGGAAATACAATCAAACAGGTCAAATCCTTTGACCGTTTCTGCCTGAGGCTCACACACTGGAAAGTAGTTCAGCCAGACTGAGAAAGCTATTTTTAGGCAGATACAGCTAAACCATAAAAAGGGTTATGGGTGGCAGCCCTTAGGCCTGTAATTGATATCTATAAGCTCCCTTGGTGCAAGCATGTGAAAAACTGCTTAATTGAACGAGGCTGCCAGCAGCTTTGGAAAAACTCACATAACATCATTCGGCAGGGATAGACGAACAATGACACATGAAATCCACCAGAAGACACAGGAGGATGTTATTGCCATGGGAGAGGGATTCCGCTCAATAGGTTTGTACTGGGACTCAAATTGTCCAATGGTTATGAACAGTATCTGGACTGACATGGTCCCGAGTTAGCAAGGGCGCTCTTGGTTAGATTTACATGTGAAAATGTACCACTAGCTTTGAGTACTCACTGCTGGGGATTGAAAATGACAGATGCATATCCTCAATGCACAAATATCAGAGAGGTAGGGTTGAAAGACTGGCTGCATAACGCTGCTATGTTCTAGGCCGCTTTGTTGATCTCAAGCCGCCCCTTTGCACTTTTGAGGGACATGTGCACCAACCACCCCACTGTGCTGACACACTCCCATCCACACCCATGCCATGCCGCCAACCTCCAAAGACAATTACCTGTTTTAAGCCAGCACTCCGTTGTGGACGCATGTCACACCCTTGTCTGTCTGTGAGTCTTTTCATGGCATTGTTGTGAGTGTTGCACTTCCCCTAGCAGTCTGCAGGCCATATTCAGGTTATTTGTATGTTTACAATGTTTATTTATTTATTTATTTATTCAAATTTGTAGAGCGCACGTCAGCCCGGGGGCATCGTGGCGCTTGTTACAGACAATGTCTTAGTTACATAGGATACAATATTTGCATACAAATACAATATTTACAGTAGACATGTACACATTAGCTATGCAGTATATTTACATGGAATCCTGAGGGTTTCATGTTATTTTGCAAGGAATGCGTTTTTCAGTTTCCTGCGAAAAATAGTGAGCGAGTTTTCGGCTCTGATGTTTGCAGGAAGAGCGTTCCAGGTCTTGGCTACAATGTAGGGGAAACCTAGACCTCCGGCTTTGGCCATTTTGATGCTTGGGATGCAGAGTAGGTTGGAGTATTTCGTTGTGGTGGGACGGGGGGAGGATGGTTTGAAGATGGTTTCTGATAGATAGGACGGGGCGGAGAGGGAGAGGCATTTGTGAGTGAGTGTGAGGATTTTGAGAGTGATCCGCTCTTTGACCGGGAGCCATTGGGCTGAGTGCCTGGCATGGGTGATATGCTCTCTTCTTGGGATACTAAGAGCGGCCCGGAGAGCATTGTTCTGTGCTATCATGTTACACAATTGATTATCAGTTAAAGTAATAGTGACCGAAATGTGGCATTTTGTTTACTTTTTTGCAGATGACAATAAAAATTCTCCAAAAATGTGAAGGACTGAACCGCTATGAAGCTGAACATATGCTGATCTGTGGATGCACTTTAATTTGTGGAGAAGACGAATAAAAAGAAAAGTAGTAAAATAAGTTACTATTTATTATTGGTAGCACAGTTTAATTAGACCTTTGCAGGTCAAGTGGTGGTATGTAAACCATTGACTAAGCTGTGATGGTCATGCTCTGCTGAGACGACATTAATAAACGTGATATATATACATTCTACGTAATGTTTTTACGGTTCATTTGCACTATCATTGCACTATTATATTTGTTATATTTATTTAAATAATTATTGTACATTACATTGACTTGTCATAAGATGTGAGAGTCATGCTCTCGTGAAAATAAATATTTAAAATTGGGATGTCATGTATATAATGTATATATATATATACATATATATATATATATATATATATACACATATATAATTGTTAAATACAATGCTGTTATGGTTTGTTTGCACTATTATATTTGTTTTATTATCTATTTATGTATTTAAATAATAAATAATTTTACTTTAATTGAGTTGGTGCAGTTTGATATTCATTCATGTTTACTAGAAGTATACAGAAAATTGATTGTTGAAACGGCCAAGAAAACAGTAAACTAATCCACTGTAACAAGCGGTTATTGCGAGCATTTCAGTAAAAGATTAAAAATAAAAATGTTCTGCATTTTCAGTTGAGATTCCCATTTTAGATAAATGATTAGTGAGGTGGGGTAGCAACACTCGCTGCTGGGACCTACAGGTTGCCGGTTCGAATTCCCAGAAAGGCCAATTTAAAGTTTCAACCTTCTGAGACAGACAAATGAGTAAAAACTTTGGTTGGGTGATTTTGTATGCAAATATGTTATATTTAAAGCGGTTATAACACATCATTATTTTAAGTTTGAAAACAGAGGCAGGCTTATGATAAAGTGAATAGAAATTAAGACAATGAATTAGAAAAATAAGCACACGATTAGCATCTAGATCAGCTAATATGCCATAAATTAATAACAATTATAAGGGCCACATTAATCTTAATATATGATTATTGTATGCAAGAAAAGATAATTTAGTAGGAACAAGGAAAGGTTTAAATTAGAGACGACCAGTTTAAAAAAAAAGTAATTAGAAATTAAACAGAAGGTTATAACAAGGAAACATGCTTTCAAATTAATAATACAACTGAGACTATGGTAAAGTGCCCATTGTTATTATGAGATGGACATTTTAATAAGAAATGTACGCCTTTCATCCTGTGTACAATACATAACAGATTCCATTTAATACAATTTGGATGATGCTTAATTAAAATAAACATTTTTAAATATTGAAAAAGAATGAACTATGTAGTTGAAGACAACTGCAGAATGTTTGAAGGCCTCCTTTCTCTGCTTTACTCGCTGTCAGAGGATTCTACCCAGGCCATATTGTGTCATGCACAGGAGATAGACAGCTAGCAGCTGCAAGGTGACGTACAGGCTTTTTATTATTAAATTAAATGTATAACGTCTCTCAATGGTCGTGAGGCTATTTCTTCACTTGTTTCATGTCTTTGATTGATTCACGGTGCGTCACCCGTTCTCAACTCTCATGCTGGACTTCCTTTGCATCTTGTACTCGTAGTGGCCCTGAATCATGCTGTTTCCATCTTCATCTTGTATCCTGGCTTGCAACATTATGTGTTACTACTGACTTCTGCAATTGTATTCGCTCTCCTCTCTTGCTTCTCCACTCTTTTTGACTGCTTACTCTCTGTTGTCTCCTCCCCTCCCCCTCCCTTTTCCTATCTCCTCCCCTTACTTTTTTCTATGCACTTACTCTATCAGAATTGTCCCTGGACCTACTATGATAGCAACCTCGTCTGTCGCTCCCCTATCCCCTTACTGTTGCCCCCCCTCCCTCCAGCACTATCTGAAACATTGTCAGGCCTAGTACGATAGTCACTTGTTTTGTTCCTCCCCTCCCTTTCTGCACCCCTCTCCCTCACCTTTTGTTTTCCTCCGGCTCTACCAGAAATGGCGTCAGGCCTAGTACGGTAGTCGCCTGTCTGTTTCCATTTCCTTCCCACTCTCCCCCTCCCTTTCTTATCTATGTCTTAGCATTTGCACTATCTGAAATGTCGTCAGGCCAAGTACGATAGTTAATTTCACATCATTAATGTTCATGGCCTGTAAGAATGTCGTCGTATTTTACCTTGGTCCCTTCCTTGCCTTGAAGCGCTTTGAAACACATTGTGTATAGGCGCTATATAAATAAACTATCATATCATATCATTTGAAGTCATTTAAACAGTACATTTTGCATCACCTAGTCCAGAGATTGGTGACTTGATGTGGCATGCTGGAGTTCCAAGTGCTTTCAAACATTCAATTGCTGGAAGGTATGAAACATAAGACAAGAGACTAAGAGGTGAGATGCCTGAAGTAATTTTGAAGCAATGAAAACACTGATTTGAAGGAGATATAAGACATATCTAGGTGGCATGCCATGTTAGAATTGACACTGAAAAGAGACTGTTGGGCCCTGCTGTTTGAATAGGTCATAAGAACTGGCACCAGACATTTCCAAATAAAGCATTGATGCAACTGTAGAACTGCAGACTACAGTGCATGAGGTTGTAAGTTCTAGGCAGCTGTCAGAATCTGCATTTTTTTTAAATTTGATTTATTAACATCGCAAAAGGATTGTGAGGCTTTTAACTCACTTGTTTAATGTCTTAAAAGTCATTTAAACAGTAAATTTGACATCAGCTAGTCCCGAGAGGGGTGACATGCTGTGGCATGCTGGAGTTCCAAGTGCTTCCAAACATTCAATTGCTGAAAGGTATGAAACATAAGACAAGAGACTAAGAGGTGAGATGCCTGAAGTAATTTTGAAGCAATGAAAACACTGATTTGAAGGAGATATAAGACATATCTAGGTGGCATGCCACGTTAGAATTGACACTGAAAAGGGACTGTTGGGCCCTGTTGTTTGAATAGGTCATAAGAACTAGCACCAGACAGATTGGTGTAACTGCAGAACTGCAGACTACTAGTGCAAGAGGTTGAAAGTTCTAGGCAGCTGTCAGAATACACATTTTTTTTTAATTTGATTTATTAACATCGCAAAAGGATTGTGAGGCTTTTAACTCACTTGTTTAATGTCTAAAAAGTCATTTAAACAGTAAATTTGACATCAGCTAGTCCCGAGAGGGGTGACATGCTGTGGCATGCTGGAGTTCCAAGTGCTTCCAAACATTCAATTGCTGAAAGGTATGAAACATAAGACAAGAGAATAAGAGGCGAGATGCCTGAAGTAATTTTGAAGCAATGAAAACACTGATTTGAAGGAGATATAAGACATATCTATGTGGCATGCCACGTTAGAATTGACACTGAAAAGGGACTGTTGTGCCCTGCTGTTTGAATAGGTCATAAGAACTAGCACCAGACATTTCCAATATAAAGCATTGATGCTACTGTAGAACTGCAGACTACAGTGCATGAGGTTGAAAGTTCTAGGCAGCTGTCAGAATCCACTTTTTTTTAAATTATTTGATTTATTAACATCGCAAAAGGATTGTGAGGCTTTTAACTCACTTGTTTAATGTCTTAAAAGTCATTTAAACAGCAAATTTGACATCAGCTAGTACCGAGGTTGGTGACATGCTGTGGCATGATAAGTACTTAAACTATGCATTTGCTGAAAGTGTTTCAATATAAAACAATCCCACAATGATTGAGAGGGTATTTTTCACTTGTACAATATGTTTGAACTCCTTAAAACTGCACATTTTCCATCAGCCAGTCCAGAGATTGGTGGCATGCTGTGGCACGCTGTGGCATGTGCCACATGTCACATTCGGCTCCTACCCCTTCTCCCGGGTCAGGCACTCACCTTCCTTGATTTTTTGTTGAGGGAGCACAACCCACAGACAGCAGCGATCCTGGAGCACAACACACTTCTTCCTTTCCATTCTTCAAGCTCCGACCATACTACCAGCAGGATCCTGCAGGCAGCATACCAGCATAGCAGGGCTATGGACCCCTTCGTCACCATTGGTGTGACTGGCACACAAGTCAGTCAGGCAGTTGCTGGTGGCACTCAGCAGATAACCGTATTGCTATGGGCACACAGACTTGGACAATTGCAGGGATCACCCTGATCAGCACATTCAAATGGCAGGACATCAGTTGCAGAGGGCTCCCAGGCTAGAAACTGGGCTGTGGTTACACAGGAGGACAGTGGCATGTGAGCTCCCAGGTTACACATGCTGATCAGTACCGTGGTGGTCATAGGGTGTCAGCCAACAGGCCAGGAAAGCTGGGCTGTGATCACACAATCAGCCTGCATGCCCAATAATGACATACAAAGACAGAAGTGCCATTCATGGAGTCTGCCGCCGTTTTGGGGCACATTCTGGCTGAGGCTCCTTTTATGGACAGGCGTCATGCCAAAATCATGACACACATTCTTAAAGGGACAACACCACAGGAGGGAGATTTCGTCAGAGAAATCAATATAATTTTATTTTCTCATAGGAATGCATTGGGGCTACAATTAATTTAACCGCAAGAACGTGAAAAATAGCAATATTTTTCATTTAAAAATCAGGAGTCTCCCCCTTAAATCGGGAGTGTTGGCATGCATGGTTGGCTCCTTGGTCGGTCCCATTGCACTGGTCCTTGGCTTCTTGAGCATGTCACCCCTCTGACATTCATGCCAATCTTAGAATCGGGAGAATTAAATGTTCCCATTGAACTGCATTGGGGTTAGGGATATTTTAGGTGGGAGACAATAAAAAGTAGCAATATTTTTGACAGGAAAATCCAGAGTCTCCGGGCTAAATCAGGATGGTTGGCATGTATGCTCTGATCCTGGGCTAACTTGCATAGCTGCCAGGTAGCCCCGTCATCTGGAAATAAGAGCCGTTGGGACATTTCTTGTTGAATGCTGGGCATATTTTTCTTCTTCCCATCATAAGTATGGGCATAAATGTACCATCATACAAAATGAAAATCCAGGGCTGGTTCATGGTGTCATACATGCCACCATTCTGCATCACTTTGCAGGGAGATTGTCTCACAGAAATCAGGAGAATCGAATGTTATGATTGGATTGGGCTTACTATTATTTTAGGAGGGAGAAACAGAAACAAAGCCTTATTTTCTGTTGAAAAATTGGGACTCTGACACCTAATTCAGAGGGTTGGCATGTATGCGCATGACTCTGGCCCACTTGGGGACTATGCCGTTAAGAGTTTCTCCTCTAGTCCATTGCCCCTCTGGTTGTTAATGACTCCCTGGTTAGTGACTCTTCTCTGGTCAATCACCCTTCTAGTCTTTGCCAGCGGTTTTAACTTTGTATTCTGGGCCTTCTAGTCACGGATTTTCCCATTGTAAGTCTGCAACTGCAAGCACCAGAATACAGTTAAAACCATGCCTGGACTACCATCTCCTGACTGGAGTAATGGAAGTTAGCAGGTATGCAGTGTTACAGTTCACAGTCGGAGTGTCTTTGCAGAGTCAGTCGGAAGTTATAAGGATGTTCCTGGCAAACTGACTTGAAACTGTGGAACCTACATTTTTGCCATGGCATAGTGACTCCTGATTTATCAACACTTAGCCTAACATTACATATTATGGTATAACATGGCATACATGCGGGAAAAAGGCTCTATTGCGTTGATATTACCAAATAAATGTGACCAACTGTGATGTTTTCCAAGTGAAAATTGTTATTGGGTAGTCTGTTCAGCAAGATATGGTAATAGTAACCACCTAAAAACATCTTTACACACAACTCTCGAATCAAAACAACAAAGGTTACACAATGCAATGCCCACCACCCGAAGATACATGTCTGTGCTACATTTCCCCTAAATAGCACAGTAGCCCACCGCTGAAAAACCAACAGAACTCTCCACATTCCTTAATCAACACTCCGGCAGACACCAATTTATGTTGAAGAGGGAAAATGGGAGAGTCCCTCCCCCCCCATTCTCATCCAAATCATGGTCTAGGACGTCACGGCCCAAGCACCCCCGCAAGAGGAATACGACCCGCTCACCTCCACACCAGATGGCAAGATCCACTGTGGCCAAGCCCCACATGGCCATGGAGCCTGCCCGTTAATGAAACCACGTGCAGGAACCTCAGGTGGAACTGACGTTGACTTTATGGACCAACTCGATTAGAACAATAACCACAAATGCCACCATCGTTAGAGATGCCATGACGACATAGCCAACAGAAAAGAACACACGTGCCACCATGCACATCGGTCACTCACACACCAACCTGCACGAAGAACATACTGAGTGCTATGACACAGAGGACCGTATACACCCACAGACATGCATCATAGTTATTTTCCACATAGGTCACCTACAGCACCGCAGAAACGCAAGATGCCTGAAGAGCTTGTGTATATGCTTGCAGATGCTTTTTCGCCACTAACGCCATGAAGACGCCACCCTACATATCTACTAATGCATATAACACTCTGTCGCCCCTCGCAACCCCCATATTATGAACCATGTACCGCCACCCAGAAACTAGGCCCAGGTAGGCCGCAAAGCAAGAGTCCCCAGGCAGAAGCCTCTCAGACGAAAACTGCAAAGCGCAGATCACGCAGAATGAGCCCCAACGAGAGCCCACAGCCAAGGCCACGATGTAGCAATCTACATGCCAAGCTCCCCGTGCCAAGGTTACACCTGCCACTGCTAAACACTCGTAAAAGCCAAAATACAAATCAAATGCTCATAATTCTGCTCCAGCCTCGGTCTCGCCACACGTGACCAAGCCGACCTGACACAATGCCGAGCCTACGGGACAGAAGAGCACTGGGGTCTCACGTCTGGGACACAGTCTGCAACAATAAAGTGACAAATTGGACACCTACAGCGATGGGAAAGACATGCACACCAGCCACTAGTCAGACCTGTCCATTGTCCGTCACTGACACATAGTCACACATTGTTGCCAGCACCAGGTACGCCGCGAGCTGGGAACAATGATGATCCCAGGCTTGGGGGCTCTCGGATGAACCAATCAGATTACGAGGGGCGCATCATGACGCCAATATAGTCTAGCCAATCACCAAGTGTCCCCTTGTAACAAATTTGTTGTAGCAATTGTTAGGGATGGCCCAAGCGTACCACCTGACCCTTCTTCACCCAAGAACACTCTTTCCTATAGGTAACTATACTGACCCTACCACTCGGGGAGCCAACCCGAAGTGGCGCTAGGTTATGGGGATAGTTTTCCCAGGTGACGCACGTAGTGTGTCATACTACGGTAAAAAGGGCCTGCGAGCCCACTAATGATGAGAGCCTCCCGGATGCATCTGGTTCTGAGAGTTCGTCCCTGCCTGTTTCTGTAATAAACGCGGGAGGAGTTGGGGCCTCCCGAGCCCCGGAGGTCTGCGGTCAGCCCTGCATGCCCCCGGGAAATCACTCCGACAAGTTGGAGGCACTGCTGAAATCTGTTTGAGATCTGCTTAAATTAAGGGCAACCACAACAAGACCTCTTGCATGAAGGTGGCCCGGCAGCCCCCTTTTGAGGACTACAGGACCATTGCGGAACTGCGAGACGACCGGACAGCGCATTCCGGAGATTGGCCGTCGGGAGCCGACTTGAGAAGTATCCCACCCGCGGTTGGCGAGTGTCCAGACGTGGTCCAGACGAGTGGAGGTGGCGAGCTGATCGGGAGGGGTGCCCGCGGTTGAGCGGCACCGGCAAACGAGGACTTGATGTTAGTATGGCACACACAACCAGCAATGTAATGTTGTGTGGGAGGGGGGAGGAATTGTAAAGAGGGTGGCGGGCGGTTATTACAGTGTGGTGAAAAAGATTTTGATTAATAAGTTTCGATAGATGTGTGAGGTGTAGCGGGACAGGCACGAGGGCTGTCCCCTACAGCGTCACGGAACGAATTGGGTGGGGCTTCGAGCACCCACGTATGACTGGCAGATCGCGCTGATTGGTCTAGATCGCGGACACCTGTATGAGGGAGGTGTGGCTTTCCTATGAGTTGACGTTGTGGATCAATGATTAGATGAGGTGTTTTAGCTCGGCGGGTAGATGACGTATTCCCGCAGGAGGTAGCTAGATTGTTCCCCAAGTGCGGAAGATAATTGGCTGGTTAAGCTCCCCCGGAGAGGGGGCGTGTCACACGCGAGGCGACGCAGCGTGCGCAGACCAATTATAATTGTTTATCGATTGTTGAATACTCCACTCCAGACGCGGTGGGAAGACAGCTGTGGGATTAACGGGGAATAAAAGTGTCAAGGATATCACACGTTCATTAGCTATGTAATTATACGTACCGGTAACAGGTTGTAGTGGTTGGTGACCCCACCCATAGGGCTTGCATAGGACACAACAATCATCTCGTTCTCATCCCGGGGTGATCGCGACAAGGAAACGCGGTAAGGGAGGGGCGAAGGGGGAGATTCAGCCGTGCACAGAGAATGCCGACCCACGCTCGACAAGAGGGGGGAGGGGATAAAGAAGTACAAATATGCGCATGCTGTGAGGACGGGGGAGGAGGAGGAGCCAAGCTGAAGGTGTGCCAAGTATCGGCAACACAGGAAGGTGGGGCGGCTCAAAAGCACGCCACACAGGACACGCAGCCGCAGGGGGCTCCGTGCGCCACGGCCGAAGGGGGCCATAATTGAACATTGGGAGAGGAGAACAGTAAAAGCATTGTAATAAAAAGATTGCTTTCCCTTACAGCGGACAGTCGGAAGTCCCCAACTTACGGGGCCAGGTAAAAGGATAATATCGAAAAGAGTGTAAATTGTAAAATTTCCACCTACTACGGGATAGGGGCGGGAGCGAGATTAGGGCCCAGAGCAAGCACTTTAACAACACCACTCCAACACATCTGCACGACTTTAACACTGCACAGAGAGAAAATAGTAAAATATAGCATTGAGTGGACACAAGGAACAGACAACAAGCTAAGGATACCCTGGCTGCCTAACGGCAGCTTTAATATGTGTACCCAACACACCCTGCTAGCATACCTACACAATACATACAAGGGGAAGAAGCTAGCGAGTCATTTAGACATTTTTGATCTGTGGAAGTTGTTCCAGGGGTGTGCAACGGATAGCTACCAAAAGGGAGCGGGGGGTGAAGAGCACAGCGGATCAAAACAAAAAGAGGCAAGCACGGGGGGTGGACAACGGGCCCTGGGAGATTTTGCAAACATAGGACCAGATGAATGGATAGCAGCACAGGTGCTTTTGAAGCTCAGGGGGACGCTAACGGGGGAGGAGGAGGAAGCAGTGAGCAAGGTAAGTAAGGAAGAGATGGACCACCTACAGACAGGGCACGGGGTAAGTAAAAAGGTGACAGGACAATTGTCACAGGATGAGGAAGAGATGTTGGAGGAAAGACTGTCAGAATTAAGGGAAGTACGGAGCGCACTGATCAGACAGTTTGAGCAGGAAGCGCGGGAAAGAAAGGAAGAAAAGAAAGCAAATAAGGAAGAAAAGGTGAGGGTGAAGGAACAAGAGGAAGAAGGGAAAAAGGAAGAAGCACGGATAAGGGCGATTGCGGAAAGAGTGGCACGCATGGAACAACGGGAGATGAGAAGGAAGGAGCAATGAAGAGAATGACAGGGAAATGGGACTATGCAAAATGAAAATAATATCAGAGAGCGCGCGAAAATATGAAGAAGGGAAGGTTATAGAAAGCAAATTGAAAGGGGAGGGGGGAATATGGGAAAGCAAGGAAGGGGAGGAAAAGATATTAGGAAAGGTGAGCGACGCAGTAATGGATGAACTGTGCAGAGCACGAGTGGAAATAGGTGGTGAGGTAGTAAAGAAAAAGAAAGAAGAGGAGAAAGGAGGATGGAGAATGGGGCAAAAAAGTATACGCGCAGGATAAGGAAGTTGCGACAGCATCAACACAAAGGGGCGCGGAGAGGGGAGTACACGGACATAGACTTAATAGATTTAAAGACAGTAACGGTGGGGGGAAAATGCACAGAGTGGGGTTTGACATTTCCAGATGGATTCTGCAGTGAGGAGGAGGAAGGATCGTGCGGAGGGCGAAGTGATGGAAATAGGGAAGGTTTAGGTAAATTATACATAACATGCACTGAATGCGGGTCACCCTGGGAACGTGGGACACAGGGAGAGCAAAACACAGAAGAAATGAAAAGTAGACAAACAGAAAAACACCACGGACACTAACACCAACCCCTCTACTCACGTCAGACGTCAACAGATTTAGGGACCTCCCGGGGCGCAAGCAGGGAGAGCGAGTTGGCACACAGAATGGGGCAGGAAGGTAACAGAATGGGGAACAAGAACATAGGAAGTGATAGAGCAGCATACTGTAATATTGACAGTATCGAGGAGCTACCTAATATGGGAAAAGAAGACAAATACACTGAAATATCCCCACACAGACGAACGCCAGGGGTGAGTACAATTCAATGCCACTCCTAGAGAGAGGGGGATCTAGACCACAATATGTCCTATGGAAACATGCAGATAAAGAAAATATTAAATGCAGACTTCCATCTCTGAGTGGAGGAGCTGGAAAGTGGATATACGAAATGGAAAAACACACTGCGGGTCAAAGGTTAGCGGTAGGTGATGTAAAAGGGTTGCTAATTTCAATATTGGAGGATGCTGCAGACGACATTTGGAAGAGGGCGGGATTCCCATGGTTAACAATAAACGACACATCACATGATGGAGAGTGCAATACCCAGACACCTCAGACGTAGGAGCAATAACGTCACGCAAGATGCGTGAGAATGAAGATCCTGTTGATTACATCCAGGAGATTCAGGAGAAGTGGCGCCCGGAAACGCAGGAACCATGGGACAAAACACTAGCAATTTTTTAATCACATACTGGTGCAAGGGCTCCCAGAACAAGTGCAGAGACAGTTGAGGAAATTAGTGGGAATGGAAGCTAAGGCATGGCCAGAGATACAGCTGACAATAGTGCACCACTGCAGGATGTGGCAAGAAAAGATGAAACAAAGGAGGAAGACAGGAAGCGAATTTGGTTCAAAAGAAACTATCCAAATGTGCCATGGAGGGCCCACTAATAACAGCCCCCACCACCACCCAGGTCACAGTAACACAAGACGCTACACAACAACAGATAGCACCACTACAACAAGCACAAATAATGACACAACAAATGCCAGCTAGCCAGCAGATGCCACCACCACCACCATATACAGCACAAATGGGAGGGGGTAATATGCAAATGGGGAATGGGTACTAAAACAACTACAGGGGGAGAGGGGGACAAATGAGAGGGAGAGGATTTGGCCCAGCTGCACCACAACAAGGGGGAGGGTTCCGGGGATACAATCAATATGGACAGCAGGGGTACTCAGACAACACGGGGGATACCCATGTCAAGCACGAGAACCACCAACATGCTGAATATGTGGGCTGGTAGGACACGTCACGCACATGTAGAATGAAACTGGCACAAGCAGCTTGGGGAGAACAAGGACAGCAGGGGCATAACGGGGAACCACAATTTTACCAACAACAGCAACCACACAGCAACCCCTACCGCAACAAGCACAACTGCAACCATAGCCACAACTTCATGTCAAGGATGGCACTCTATTTAGAGTGGCACAGGGCACCCAGGAAGGGTTTGGGTGGTTGTGCCAAAGTAAAGTGGATAGATAAGTACAACACACAGCGGAAAGAAAGGAGAACGAAGAGTAGGCAAGAGTAGTAAGGAAAAAAGTACAGAATGGATTCCCTCGTGGGGTGTATGCAGATATAGGAAAAGAGTATTCCACGAACCTTAGGAAAAACTCTAACCTTCTGCACAGTTTGCTATAACAGAGGCCCACGCTGTTTGCTCATGGCTTGGAACAACAACTATGGTTGTCTAACGTAGAAACTAGAAAAGGGAAGGGGCAGAGGTTGCCTGACAGAAACCAACAGACAAGCTCTGTACAAGGGGTCTACAAACAGTACAAGAGAATACACTAACAGATAAATCCAGGGAAAAGGAAGTTGAATGGCAAACTAGCAGAAGGAAATGAAGGGAAGCCGTATAACAGGATTGGATAGGGAGAAAGAACTGAAGGTTGAAAACAAGTAAGAAAGCAAGGGAGCAGCAGTCAGGAAACAGAGGAACTGTAATAACTGAAAGTAAATAATGAAGGTAAACTGATGTGGATAACAGAGGACGATAGGGTACAAGGTAGAAAGCTCAGAAAAGCAGGGAAGCAATGGACCAGCCCAAAAGGAGCAGGGCTGTAAGGAAGGAAGCCCCGAGGGATAGGGCTTGGGCAGCGGAGTGAAGCAGGCTGCACGGCAAGGAGCCCAGAAGGGCCAGGCAGCAAGGAGTGAGCCCAGAGGAGTGGGGCCGCTGACTGTAGAAGGGTGCAGGAGGACTGTAGAAGGCTGCTAGACTGGAAGTCCAGCGGACGAAGACTGTAGGTTGAAGGCAATGGAGTGAATCTGCTGTAAGGCAGGAGCCTGGGAGGCAATGGCGGAAGGTATCAGCGGAGCGTGATCGGCTGCAAGGCAGGAGCCTGGAAGGCAAGGTCGGAAGGTAGCAGCGGAGAGTGATCGGCTGCTTGGCTGGAGCCTGGAAGGCAATGGCGGAAGGTAGCAGCGGAGCGTGATCGGCTGCTTGGCTGAAACCTGGAAGGCAAGGACGGAAGTTAGCAGCGGAGCGCGATTGGCTGCAAGGCTGGATCCTGGAAGGCAAGGACGGAAGGTAGCAGCGGAGCGTGGTCGGCTGCAAGGCTGGATACTAGAAGGCAAAGACGGAAGGTAGCAGCGGAGCGTGATCGGCTGCTATGCAGAGGAACCGCATACAAAGATACGTAGCTCGAAGCAAAAAGGTGCTGGAAGGAGTCTTAATGCAAGAGACTGAGCCCCTGCAGGCAGCAGCTTTTATACTACCCAGCCCAGCACAGAGGCAGGCTAATTGGTAGCACCTGGCTAAGCACACCTGCAGACAATCGGCCACCTCCTTCTCTGTTCCTGAGCTGGTGGAAGCAGAGCAAATCCATAAGGCTTCTGGGGATTGTAGTTCCGAAGATGACAAATAGGAAGGGCCAGGAATAGATGGTTGTAGTTAAGTGCATTGTGGTAAGTGTAGTTTCGCAAATGGGAAATAAAGTCCAAGAAGTGAATATCAGTTGATCCAAGAGTTTTCCACAGATAAATGAATACCAATTTGTCCATTTTGATCGCCAATGTAGGCGCCCATGGCGTAGGCATGACACTTCAAGCATACACACCACAAGAGCAAGTACAACACCTACCGCAACAACAGGCACAGCAAGCACCACCGCAACCACAACTACAAATTCAAACATACACACCACAACAACAGGCAGTTACAGCACTACAGCAACAGTGTCATGATCCACAGAACGCGCCCCTTTTGGACTTCCTGGTCCTTTTCACAACGTGGCTTGCACTCTTTGATGCTCCCAACATGGCCGTCTAACGTGGTACGCCTTGCACCAGCTTCCACGTCGGACGTAACACATTCTACAAATAGACCACACCCACACGGCCCCGCACGTCTCAACGCTATCGCTGGTAGTGACTAGACGTGTGCTCCGTAGTTCGCTGAACTATTCTCCTGTCCTTGCTTCCCGGACCCTCTAATTTCCCAATTTTACCTCCCTCATCTCTTACCTTGTTCCCCGGATTTTGCGTACCTTCTTCGTGTACACTTCCTCGCTTCCTGGACGTCCTGAGCATCCGAGTATCCTGGAACGCTGAACGCACGCTGGAGGCAGAGGAGACTTGCGCGGGTTTGTACAAAACCCGATCCGTGCACAAGACTTCCTCCAAGAAATCCTGCAAAGAGCGATCTCAGGTGAGAAGGGGGGAATTCCGTAACAGTTTGAGACGCCTAACGACCGAAGTTGAAACCAACATGGAACAGGCCGTTCAGGATCTCATGCGTGGCATGCAAGAATTAACGACCGAGCTGCAGAATTTAAAGGCGGAAAACGCTGCATTGAAACAACTAGTTTTGTCCCGCGATTCTGCCACAAAGGAAAGTGTGCTACTGGGTGGCATTGTAGACAAATACGATGGGTCTGCAAAAACCCTTTGTGGATTCCTTGACTCTTGTTTAGTCCACTTTACCTTTAAGCCCTACTATTTTTCAACTCCCAGGGCGAAGGTGGGCTTTATAATCTCGCACCTCTCCGGGAATGCACTGCCTTGCGCTACTCCTTTAGTCAATTCTGGAGATGCCCTCCTGGATGATTACGATGGATTCATACAGGCCCTTAAAAACCATGTTTGATCGCCCAGAACAGGTCTATAGTGCCCAGGAACATCTACTTGACTTTCGGCAAGGATCCCAGGACATGCTTACGTATGTCACACGATTCAAACAATTGGCCAAGGAAGCGGATTGGTCTTCAGAAGCAAGCTTTACTCTTTTCCGAAGGGGGCTAAATGAAGAGATAAAAGACGAATTAGCCAGAGTGGCTCATCCAAGTTCATTCCAGGCCCTTATGGACCTTGCCATGCAGATAGACTTTCGTATCCAGTAGAGGAAGGCAGAGAAGAAAAAGACCAAGATGCCCTTCCAGAAGGTTTCCCTTGAGACCTCATTGAAACCCGACCCTACTACAGTCTCTGGTTGCGATCCAGAACCCATGCAAATAGGGGCCTTCCGTGGACCCATATCCCCGCAAGAAAGGAAGAGGAGGATCCACACGGGCTTATGCATGTATTGTGCCTCGGATAAACACCTAGTTAGAGAATGTCCTCTAGCCCCTCCACAGCGTTCGGGAAACGCCAGCTCCCGATCCTAGATGGAGCAAGGCTTTGGGAGAGAGATGTTAGACAGATCAATCCAGTGATTCTACAAGCCTTCCTATCGTCATCCAAGAATGAGACCTACCCCATTTTGGCCTTGGTGGATTGTGGGGCTATGGGAATATTCATTGATCAAGATTGGGTCTTTAAACACCACATTCCATATGAAACACGAAGTATCATGCAACCTGTGGAGGCGATCGACGGAAGACCTCTCTCTTCAGGACCTATATCCTTGCAGACCAAAGAAATCCAACTCTCGATAAACCATCACCAAGAGTTGATCAAATTTGACATCATCAAGTCAGCCTATTACCCCATGGTACTGGGTATGCCCTGGTTACAGAAACACAATCCTTGCATCAATTGGGCAGCAGGATCCTTGTTTCTTGGTTCTGAGTTTTCCATGTCTCACTGTCTATTCCCGGATTCCTCCTTGACAACTTCCGAAAGCACGCCAACAGACCAGCAAGGCCCACTCATGGTTTCAAACGTCATACAGGTTCCTAGGGCCTATCAGGAATACACTGATGTGTTTTCAACTGCTATAGTCCAGGCCCTACCCCCTCACAGACCTGAAGACTGCGCTATAGATACAGAACCTTCAGCAGTGATTCCCTTTGGGAGGATGTTCATTCTATCCGAACCGGAAAAAAAAGCCCTCAGAGAATACTTGGATACCAACCTTGAAAATGGCACCATAAGACCATCTAAATCTCCAGCTGGAGCTTCGTTGGTTTTTGTTCCCAAGAAAGACACTAAAGAGCTTAGACCTTGTCTTGATTATCGTGGATTGAATCAGTGCACCCTCAAGGACCGCTATCCCTTGCCCATAATCTCTGATATCCTGGAAGCGGTGAGAGGAGCGGTAATCTTCACGAAGTTGGATCTCAGGGGTGCCTACCATCTGATCCGTATCAGGGAAGGAGACGAATGGAAAACAGCCTTTAGAACACCCTTTGGTCACTTTGAGTACTTGGTCATGCCATTCGGGCTTGCAAATGCCCCCGCAGTCTTCCAACGCTTCATGGATAGGGTGTTTTCTTGATTTACTCCAAGGATCCTCAAAGGCATGAAGAGCATGTAAAGGCAGTTTTGCAACGGCTACATGAACACAAACTCCTAGCTAAACCCGAGAAATGCCTTTCCTGTGTCACTTCTGTTCATTATCTAGGATTTGTCCTTAGTCCAGAAGGAATAGGAATGGACCATTCAAACGGTAAAAGCTATACTATCCTGGCCTGTTCCCACTTCTGTGAAACAGATTCAATCCTTCCTGGGGCTTGCCAATTTTTACTGGAAATTCATACCATCCTTTTCTGAAATAGTTCAACCGATCATCACATTATTGAAAAAAGACACTCCATTCCTCTGGACCCGAGCCCAGCACAAGGCATTCCAACGATTAAAAACAGAGTTTACTCAAGTCCCTATCCTTGCTCAACCCGATATTAATCGACCATTCCTAGTGGAGACGGATGCCTCTAACTATGCCATAGGAGCAGTGTTAAAGCAAGAATTCGAGGATAAATTAGAGCAGCCCATTGCTTACCTCTCACGAACCCTGACTTCCAGCGAGACTCATTACTCCGTCTTGGAAAAGGAACCGTTTGCCATCCGTCAAGCCTTCACCGAATGGCGGCATCTACTTCTGGGAGCTAAACATCCTGTCCTGGTCCATAGGGACCCTTGAAATCTTCAAGTTCTGCAATCTATGGAATGTAGGAATAGCCGTCAAGCCCGTTGGGCCTTCTTCTTTGCCCAGTACCAGTTGCACATCCATCATGTCCCCGGATCACAGAACATAATTGCTCACGCTCTATCTCGGTGTCCTGATTACGAAACTCTTGAAGATCGGGCCTACCCAAAGATGTTTCCCCACAAAATTTGCGTAGCTCAAGCAGTCAGTCTCCTGGAAAACATTCGAATGCAAACCCAGTCCTCTGAAATCTGGAAAGAATCGATGGAGTCTAAAAACTAGAGACGGATATTTGTTCAAGTACAATGCCCTGGTCATTCCCACACAGAGACTGCAACTACAGATTATTAACCTCTGTCATGACACTCTTCACTCTGGGCATCGTGGTGTCACTAACACCCTTCATCTCGTACAAAGACAATTTTGGTGGCCCAAAATGAAAACAGACATTCAACGGTACATTCAAGCCTGCGCAGTCTGCAATCAAAACAAACATGATAACAAGAAACCGGCAGGTCTCCTACTTCAACCTACACTACCTTCTAGGCCCTGGGAGTTCATCGTTACAGACTTTATTGTGGAATTACCACCATCTAGGGGCTATTTGACAATCATGGTCACCATTGATCTATTCACCCACATGGCCCATTTTACACCATTGTACAAATTGCCATCTTCCTCAGAACTCGCTGGCATTTTCCTGGAACATATATTTCGCCTTCATGGACTCCCTTCCAAGATCATATCAGATCGAGGACCTCAATACATCTCTCAATTCTGGAAACATCTATGTCATATTCTGGGAATCCAACCTGCTCTCTCATCGGGTTAACACCCACGGACTAACGGAGCTACGGAACGTGTAAACCAGACCCTGGAACAATACCTTCGTTGTTTCGCCACCAAGGGACAGGATGACTGGTCAATCCTTATACCCGTGACTGAATTCGCTTACAACAACTCTGATCATTCGTCAGTCAAGACCAGCCCTTTTTATTGCAGCCAAGGATTCCACCCGTTAGTTCTACCTTCCATTCTCCCCCATCCCACACCTGTACCAACAGTTGACTCCTGGATTGAAACTCTCATCAATGTTCACAAGGAAGCCAAAGAACATTTAGAAAAGGCCCGGAATCACGCTAAACATGCAGATACAAAAAGACGACCAGGGCCTTCTTATGCCGTCAGTGACCAGGTCTGGCTGTCCTCGAAACTACTGCCTCGACATTTACAACCAAACAAACTAGCCCCCCGTTACTATGGACCTTTTTCCATAAAGGAAATCATAAACCCAGTTTAATTCGGGCTCAAGTTACCAGACTCCTGGAAGAAGATTCATCCAGTTTTTCACACTTTCTTATTAAAACCTTACATCCGATCCTCCTGGAAATCCTGCAGACCCAACCCCGTGGCTGTGGACAATCAACTGGAATATGAAGTATCCAGAATATGCAACTCCAGGTATAAACGGGGTCAACTTCAATATTTGGTCGAGTGGAAAGGATATCCTCTGAGTGAAAGAACCTGGGAACCACTTTCCAATCTGAATACCCCCGATTGCTCAGAAGGTATCATCTCATACACACGGGCAAACCTGGTGGAACAAGTTTTCGGAGGAGGCATGCTGTCATGATCCACAGAACGCGCCCCTTTTGGACTTCCTGGTCCTTTTCACAACATGGCTTGCACTCTTTGACGCTCCCAACATGGCCGTCTAACGTGGTACGCCTTGCACCAGCTTCCACGTCGGACGTACCACATTCTACAAATAGACCACGCCCCCATGGCCCCGCGCGTCTCAACGCTATCGGTGGTAGTGACTAGACGTGTGCTCCGTAGTTCACTGAACTATTCTCCTGTCCTTGGTTCCCGGACCCTCTAATTTCCCCAATTCTTCCTCCCTCATATCTTACCTTGTTCCCCGGATTTCGTGTGCCTCCTTCGTGTACACTTCCTCGCTTCCTGGACGTCCTGAGCATCCGAGTGTCCTGGAACGCTGAACGCATGCTGGAGTCAGAGGAGACTCGTGCGGGCTTGTACAAAACCCGATCCGTGCGCAGGAAGACTTCCTCCAAGAAATCCTGCAAAGATCGATTTCAGGTGAGAAGAGGGGAATTCCGTGACAAACAGGTCCAAACAGTACAGCGCCTTACACAAATACAAGACAACATAATAACATCCACTGACACACCTATACAACAGACACAGCTGGGGAGGGTGACACTATTGGGTCAAAACCCTTACACAGGGAACGGACAGTCACTATACCCACAATAGGACAGCCCACAGATGCCCTTGATGTGTCCCATCCTATCAGTAACACCAAACCCTGCGGAGGAACCACGCATACAGGTGGCGATAGTAGACACAACATTTTCCTTCCTAGTTGACACAGGGGCCACTAGGTCCTGTATAAGGGAGGGAAAGTTCAACTTGTCAGGCGAAGCTATGGACACTCAAGGATTTTCTGGGGCTCGAGGGTTGGTTCCCTTCACTGATAACATCTCCTTATCCGTGGGAGATCACGATATGTCTCTCCCATTGCTGTACTCAAAGCAATCACCAGTTAACATACTAGGCAGAGACATCATGAGCAGACTGAACATGACCATCTCCTTTACAGAAAAGGGAATAGTATGCTCTACACCAGGCATGAACATGCTCACAGCACACCAAATTCTACAGGCTTATTGTGGCAAAACAGTGGCCAGGGCAGAACCAGCAGATGAAGACATCTTCCAATATGGAACAGACATGGCAATAGCATGACTACCAGGAATTGAGGGCAAAATTTGGAGAAGACCAGCAGCTTACCATTTCAGACCCGAACCATCGGCTAGTGAAAAGGAAGGGGCCATGATATCAGTGAGCACTGAGAGTATTGTGGCAGCCACAGACTACATTAAAGTTCATGCCCACGATAGGGAGGGGAGAGCATGGAGAGCAGTTATAGCGTTAGCTCAGGGATCCCGATTAACCCAGGTATCAGATGAGGAGCTCTTCTCAGACGATAATGGAGATGGGAGATGGTGTTTGAGATGAGCATTGACATTTGGTTGAGAGTAACATACAAAGAAGTAGCACAAAAAATGGCAATGGCACTGGAGGCACCTGCCACTACAGAAGTGCCATTTTACGAGGAAGATTTAGCAGCAGTACTAGTGTCCCTATGGACCACTAGTCCATATGATGTAGGTTGCATAGAAAGCATTGGAGGTGTAAAGATAAAGTGGAAAAAAAGGGGCAATGCTGCCCAGAGTAAAGCAGCACCCACTATCCAAGGAGGCAGATGAGGGGATCTATGAAACAATAACTGCCCTAGTGAATAGAGGAATACTGGTACCATCAGAGTCCCCGTGCAACACTGCAGTGGATCCTGTGCGCAAGGCAAAGGGAGGGTCCTGGCGTTTCATCCAAGATCTAAGACCCCTGAACCACATTGGAGAAGCAGAATACCCTATAGCCGCTAACCCAGCCACTATACTGTGCGGAATACCTACAGAGTCATCACGGTTCACTGTGATTGACCTCAAAAATGCCTTCTTCTCAATACCTCTACACCCTGACTCACAAGATCTAACAAGTTTCACATACCGCAGTACAAAATGGAAACACACAAGACTACTACAGAGGTACGAGTTACCATCCATCTTTAACAGAGTCATACAAATGGATTTGGGAAACATTGGGCTTCATTCCGAGATTGGTGGTAGTCATGGCGCTATTTGCGCCATGACTGCCACCAATAACGGGTCCGGCACTGGTCTAGTTCAATGGAGACTTAACGGTGCAGTCTGACCTTTGCATGACCAGTAAGTCCCCATTGGAAATGCCATTCCCCATTCCCATTAAGCCCCCATTGGGCTCAATGGGAATAGGGAGGGCGCAAATAACAGGCTTGCGTATGTCAAGTCCGTTATTTGCGCCCTGGTCCCTTAACGGGTCCCGTCCAGAATGCCTGGTCAGACCAGGCGTTACTGGAGGGACCCGCTAAGGGACCTTGTAGTAGGGCGGTAAGGGATTACCAGCACCGGTCTCCTTACCGGTGCCCGGTATCACTTACCGCCCATCTTATAATGACCCCCATAGACATGGAAAGTACGGTGCTGCAATATGTAGATGATATCATCATCTGCAGCACCGCAGAGGAGTAGTGCAGGAATGACTCTGTAAAAATGCTCACAGTGTTAGCCGAAAAGGGGTACAAGGTAGAAAAGGAGAAATTAGAGCACTGCCAAAACAAGAACCCTACATAGGCCAGCGCATTTCACAAAAAGGAAGCAACATTGCACCACAAAGGGCACAATCCATAACGAACACACCACAGCCTCAGACAGGGAGACAATTGTAGCCATTTCTAGGCCTATGCAACTACTGCAAGGCATGGGTTTTTGACTACAGCTCATACATAGGACCACTGCTTGAGGCCCTCAGAGAAGCACAGAGGGGGGAGAAAAAGTTGGGATAGACAAGAGAAATGACAGAGGCCTTCAATGAATTAAAACACGCCATCTCAACTGCACCAGTACTAGCCACACCAAACTATGAACAATTCTACATATTCTCACATTGTGATACAGCAGTAATGAAAGCAGTACTCAAATTTGAGACAAGAAGGCACAAAGCATCTGGGAAGGTTTATATTGGCAAAACCATCATTGTCCATTGATGAGGGGTGGAGAGAATCCCTTCAAGACTCGGACCGCAGTTTAACAATTGAGTTAACGTTTTTCTTAGATTCAATGGAGAAAAAACTGCTAAAGGCAGCAGTTGACCTAGAATCATAATTAACAAAGCAATTTGATATAATTTAAGTTTTTGGTTCCATGACGTTGCTTCTGCTTAAACTATTGCTACACTTCTGCCGGAGTCCAAAAAGAATGTCTTTTACCTTCCCTTTGCTCATTTCCTGCAAAATAATTTTTGTATCTCAAATTTGCTTGCTAATCTTTGGCCTTTTGTTTACCTTTTTAAAGGTTTGGAACAAACCAATAAAACATTTTTTTAAAACATTTAAAAAATTAAAGCAGTACTGACACAAAAACAAGCATGGGACACAAAACAGTAGCATTTTACAGTGGACATTTAGATCCTGTCATGATGGGTCACTTCCCGTGCGAACAGAACCTGGCCGCAGCAGCATTTGCGGTATAAAGATCTTCGTCAATAACAATGGGGTGCCCCACTACACTGTACGTGGAACATGCTGTTTTTGCAATATTGAATAAACCAAAATCCACGCTGACCACTCAAAGGGCAACAGGTTATGAAATAATACTGTCCAGACCTGAATTGAAAATTGTGAGGTGCAGTAACGTAAACCCAGCATGGTTTATAACAGAGATAGTGGAAGATGGCTAGAGGGGGGGAGGGATAACGTACATAGACGGGTCCTCAACAATTGACCAGAGTGATGGGGTGAGAAGAACAGGCACAGCAGTGGTACGACTGAGGAACGATTGGACGTACGTTCCAGTAAAATGCGTCCAACTACCACAACACTATTCAGCACAGGCGGCAGTAGCACCGATTTTAGCCCTCCAAGAAAGCCATGACAAGAGGGTAACAATATATTCTGATAGTACATATGTCACATCAACAGTGCACTCAGGGTCAATAAAATGGCAACAAAGAGGGTTCAGAAGAGCAGATGGCACCCCAGTGAAGCATGCTCTACTACTTGCTGAGCTAATTGAAGTAATTGAGGACCCTAAAGACGTAGCTCTAGTGAAATGTCAGGCCCATACAAATGGGGATGATACAGTATCAAAAGGTAATGAAACAGCAGACGCACATGCTAAATATGCTGTGTATTTTGGCGAGACATGGACCCTCCCAGAAAAACAAAAAGATAAGGTGGGGTAAGACAGATGTTGATGAAGGATGGGTACACACACATCCCTGAAACTCATAATGGAATTGCAGGCAGCAGCACCTATGGCAGAAAAGGAACGATGGGTCAAAAGAGGATGCACAATGTCCCCCACAGACGCATTATGGCGACAGAATAATACAGGCACAATAGTGATGCCCCTGGTCCTATTGGAAAACAGCTTTGGCCCAACTACACCACCCCACACACACAGTAAAAGAGGTGACTGCAGCATGAATAAAGGAATCATGGTTTTGCCCCGAGTTAAATTCACACGTTGCAAACTTCATTAGCAATTGTCTCACATGCCAGCAATTTACGGCCGGTCACACGCTGCAAGTGATCAAAAGGTACTATACCCCGGCCCGAAGGACCCTTCCTGCACTTACACATCGACTACGCCGACATGATCAACGTATGTCAAGGGTGCAGCTACACGATTGTAGTATTATGGCCATTTTCCAGGTGGATCGAGGCCGGTCCATGCTCCCATGCAGATGCCTTCAGGGCAGCAAAGTTTCTGGTGAGGGGAATGGTCCTGAGGTGGGGAGTATGCGAAGTGCTACGGTCTGACAACGGCCCACACTTTGCCAACGAAATGTTCTAACACATAACTGCCCTCTTAGGAATAAAACATAAGTTTACATGCGCGTATCACCCACAAGCAAATGACGTCTGCGAACATCTCAAAGGCCTTCTAAAAGAAGAGACAGCAAAAATTCAGCAAACAACCAAAAAAAGTTGGCTTTACTGCCCCCCCCTTGGCCTTGTTCGAATTGAGAAATAAGCCAGGGTTGGACCACCACCTCACACCCCACGAGGTGGTGACCGGACGCCAAATGCACCTTCCACTCACACCACCATCTAGAGCAGTAACAGACTGTCATGCTGCGCACAATGTTTTTGATGAAGAAACGTATCAACATGTCTCTTCCCTGGTTACTAGTGTTGCCTTTATCTCTCAACAGATTGAACGGACATGGGGAGGGTCGAAGAACACCCAACAAGGAGGAACAGCAAAAGAAGAACAGGAACACCCTACAGAGTGGACAGTAAAAGAGGGAGACAAGGTCCTCCTAAGGAACTTCAACAGGAGGTGGAACAGCCCACGCTTCACCGGACCCCACCAAGTAGTGGACTCACCTCCACGACATCAAGCCCTACAAAGCACAGACCCCCCCTGCACATCAACGAAAGGGCCAACGCATTAGCAACGACAACTGACGACAACAACGACACAGCACAGACACCAAACCCCCCAAAGGACATAAAGGACCAATCACCCATAGCCCACCCCATGGTAACGAGATCCCAGAATAAACTGAACCCTGCCCCATCCATCACCTAATAAAGAACATTGTCCAATGATCCGCAATATACACCACACTGTGTAGACACATGCATGCTCTCTTCTTTTTTGTTTCACACATGCAGGTACCGGGCAGTACTGTTGTATAGGTAAAGAGAATTGAATATACGCCACTAACGCATATGTCATTGCCCAGGGGTAAATGCTGCCTGCGGACGACAACACCCCAGAAGCATTGTCACACCAATTTGTTTACGTTATAAAAAGACCAAAACACTTAAAGAAAAGAAGAATACCTGCGTATTAAAACACGTTCCTGTTGATAATAGAGCAATCTTTCCCACATCTCCACAAAGCATTACCCGCCCTAAGAAATAGGATGGTAAGGAAAGCGTGGGAACAGCTTTTCGCCTGGGCATGGAACGACTACCTGATAGGGAGGGCTTGAATAAAAGATACTAACAAAATAACGCATATTCTTGAGAGATTTTCAGGCGGGCATCTATACCATCTAAAAAGAAAAGTGGCTGCAGGACCGCAGCAAAGGTAAGAGAGGTATGCCAGTGGTATTAGCAATTGTATTAAAGATGTTAGGGATATTTTCTACCACTGGTCTAATTACTGCCGCTGTCTGGCAGGTACACTATGCTTCCTATGTCATGGCATCACCCTCTACTTACCCACCCCCTACCATGGCTGCAACAGGCAAAGCGTCAGGTGGTACAAGTAGTACAAAGTACAATATAAAGAGAGATAAACGTAGTGTTTCTATTGATACCCACGGGGTAGACACATACCTTACAGAATTCGCACACGTCTCAAACAACATGTGGTACCAGCGCATATCTAAAATTGGTAAAATATATGACTAGTAAAGGCGGTCACTCAAGTCATAAGGAAATATATGACTAGTAAAGGCGGCCACTCAATTGAAGGTTTACTTGAGATATACAAAAGCTGCATTATACCTGGTATTCTGTATGCACTAGAAACAGTAGAAAGTAAATATCTGAGTAAGCTACACTTACTTGAAGGGAAGATCTGGAGACCAGCCCTAGGACTCCCCAACTCAGTACCAATACAAGCTATAAGGTGTGAACTGGGTCTCATATCCCTCTCGACTCTGTGGAAAATCGAATGTTGCAAACTCTATTTTAGAATTATCTCAGGGGATGGGGATGAAGGAAGCCTGCTTAACCTTATAAGACAAAATAAAAGTGAAGGCAGATTTAAGAATTCCTATATGCTTAGCCTTCAAAAAACAGTTCTGTCTTTTTTAGAAGCCCTTGGCTACAACGAATGCATGGAAAAAGATAACAGAATGTGTACTAAGAAAAGTCTTAAAGATAAGGCTTTTATTTGGGATCTATGTGAAAATCAATCTTATCTCTATAATAAGTCTAGATACTCTGTTTATGCTCTACAAGGCCTCATACCTGCCATCCCAAGACAATATCTGCTAAACACGGGAAGCAGAGCTCTGAGAAGATTTATCTTGCAGCTACGTCTGAACACTCTCCCGTGTAATGATATTATCGGGGCAAGAACAAATATTCCCTGTGCAGAAAGATTGTGCAGGCATTGTAATATAGAGGTGGAGACAGCAAGACATATTTTAACTTCATGTACCAAACTAAGGGAATGTTATTTTAAAGGGTATGCACATTTTGTAGAGGACATGCAAAGGATTGAAACTGACCAATTCTGGTCAGCTATTTATGATGGAGAGATTAAGGTCTATATTGGGGCAGCCTTTTATATTTGGAAGTGAGTAATATGATGTATGCTTTTTGTATGTATAATATATGTATTTGTGTTTGGTTGATATAATATTTTTTGTAGTGTATAAGGTTTTAATTAACCAATAAACACTTTAATTAAATAAAAAAAAAATTGGTAAAGGCATAACTAAAGACAACTGCTATGTATGCTTGTTGATCCCATACGCCCTGAGCGCATCAAGAACATTTGTGGCAACTGAGGTACCTGCAACATCAGTAGAGTGCCTGATATACTTGGCCCTGTTCCAAACACGAGGAAGATTTCAAGGGAGAAAAGCAACACTAAGATGGAAATCAAGATCTACGTACCCCTATGAAGACAACTTTATAAAAACACTACCCATCTATGACAACTACTGGCAGCTGACGCAAGGGCTCCAGTTCATGATGGATGGACCCGTCAAAGGAGACACAAAGGAGGTCACATTGAACTACCTACCATGCGAATGGCACGCAAAAGAAGTTGCTGGTGAACCAAGATGCTGGGAAAGACCGCTAATATTAATATATGGCAAGGTATACATTAAAGAAGGGTGGGTGGAAGGTGTTTTAGGAAGTAAAATGGTGACTTTGGCGAAGTCATCAGTGATGACAGTTCAAGAAGAGAACGACAAATGTTACACTGAATGGACGAGGAGTGCAGCACTGGTCACATGGTTGGATAAGGACAAGGAACCGATAGCAATACTTCCACTCACAGCGCCAACACTGTGTTATCAGCATGAAGTTGATGTTGGGAGAAATGATGGCTGCAAAAGAACAATAAAGATTCCTGAGGGAGGTGCGGGAACCGCAGTTCTGATGGATCACTATTGGGCCTGCGGAGCAAAGGCATACCACAGCTTGCCACCGTTGTGGAATGGAGTATGCACTATGGTACACATCAACGTACTATCCTTGGTAGTACCACAGGAACACATCAACATGGGGAACTTCCCCAAGATGGACGAAGGGAACAGACGGAAGAAAAGGTCAGTGAAGATAGGAGAAAGCCAGCAGCGGGACGACACGACCAGCCTGTCTAGAGTGAAAAGACAGGGAGAACCACTGACGGGGAACTACCTGTGGGGAAGGTCAGAAACAGCGCTGAGTGACATTTCACCAGAACACAGACTGTTTAGCAGAGCGGCGATGTTCTTTTCCTCCATAATACATACAGGGATGCAGGCCTATGCAAATGCAAAGTGGCTCCAGATTACCCGATGGGAGCTAATGATGACGATCAACTCCACCGTTAATGGATTCAACGCGATAAAAGAAGAACTGAGAGCAATACGGATGGTAGCGCTTCAGAACAGATATGCGCTGGATCTCCTGACAACAATGGAAGGTGGTGTTTGCGCAAAGATTGGGAGCACATGTTGCACGTTTGTTCCTGCCAACGATGAGGACAATGGCACACTTTCTGAGGCAGTATCACAGCTGGCCAAAATGCATGCCAAAATGGAAGAAAAAGCAAAGGGAGTGAAGAAGGACGGTAAATGGTTCTCCTACATGTGGTCCTGGATGCCATCTTGGCTTTCAGATGGTTTTAAGATTGTGGCAGGATGGATAATTTTAGGAATGGCCGTTCTGATGGGGATTAAGGTATGCAAAGCAGATCAACGCGCAATACTGAAGAAATGATAGAAATGATCGGCATGCACGCCCTAATGCCAGCTGAAGACGACAAACACACAGACATTATTATAAAGGAACGTGAACGGTTATGCCAGCAGATAATAGAAGCAGACTTGTACCCACCATCAGTGAAAGTAGAGAACCCAAGGAACCCGAAAAGTTACGTTGGAAAGTGGGTTTATTGCAAAACCGGTGGCGGATGCGTCTATATGTACTGGTCTTTTGAAGATCACGTAAACCAGTACGGACACCTGGCAGGAATAACAAAGGTATGGTGAGTATGTGGAGTCAAAAGAGTGGATAATTTTGTGGTCGACAAGTCGACCAGAGGTGGGACTGAAGAGGCAATATGGGAGAGTCCCTTCCCCCTATTCTCATCCAAACCATGGCCTAGGACACCACGGACCAAGCACCCCCCACAAGAGAAATTCGACCCGCTCACCTCCACACCAGATGGCAAGATCCAATGTGGCCACGCCCCACACGGCCAGGGAGCCTGCCTGTTAATGAAACTACGTGCGGGAACCACAGGTGGAACTGACGTCGACTTTATGGACCAACTCGTTTAGAACAATAAGCACAAACGCCACCATCGTTAGAGATGCCATGACGACATAGCCAACAGAAAAGAACACACATGCCACCATGCGCATCGGTCACTCACACACCAACCTGCACGAAGAACATAGTGAGTGCTATGACACAGAGGACCGTATACACCCACAGACATGCATCATAGTTATTTTCCACATAGGTCACCTACAGCACTGCAGAAACACAAGATGCCTGAAGAGCTTGTGTATTTGCTTGCAGGCGCTTTTTCGCCACTGACGCCATGAAGATGCCACCCTACATATCTACTAATGCATATGACACTCTGTCGCCCCTCGCGACCCCCATATTATGAACCATGTACCGCCACCCAGAAACTAGGGCCAGGTAGGCCACAAAGCAAGAGTCCCTAGGCAGAAGCCTCTCAGACGAAAACTGCAAAGCGCTGATCACGCAGAAAGAGCCCCAACGAGAGCCCACAGCCAAGGCCGCGATGTAGCAATCCACATGCCAAGCTCCCGGCGCCAAGGTTACACCTGCCACTGCTAAACACTCGTAAAAGCCGAAATACAAATCAAATGCTCATAATTCTGCTCCAGCCACGATCTCGCCACACGTGACCAAGCCCAACTGACACAATGCCAAGCCTATGGGACAGAAGAGAGCTGGGCTCTCACATCTGGGACACAGTCTGCAACAATAAAGTGACAAATTGGACACCTACAGTGATGGGAAAGACATGCACAGCAGCCACTAGTCAGACCTGTCCATTGTCCGTCACTGACACATAGTCACACATTGTTGCCAGCACCAGGTACACCGTGAGCTGGGAACAACGATGGTCCCAGGCTTGGGGCGCATTATGCCGCTAATATAGTCTAGCCAATCATCAAGTGTCCCCTTGTAGCAAATTTGTTATAGCAATGGTTCGGGATTGCCCAAGCGTACCACCTGACCCTTCCTCACCCAATAACACTCTTTCCTATAGGTAACTATACTGACCCTACCTCTAGGGGAGCCAACCCGAACTGGCGCTAGGTTTTAGGGATAGTTTTCCCAGGTGACGGACGTAGTGCGTCATACTACGGTAAAAAGGGCCGGCGAGCCCACTAATGATGAGAGCCTCCCGGATGCATCTGGTTCTGAGAGTTCGTCCCTGCCGGTTTCTGTAATAAACAGCAGTATCTACCTTGCTCTTGTGTGTACCTCATACTCCTTTTGGGATGCGGGAGGAGTTGGGGCCTCCCCAGCCCCGGAGGCCCGCGGACGGCCCTGCCGTCCCCCGGGAAATCACCCCGACAATGTAACCAACATATACATGAAGCACACATTAACCACTGCTCCACACAATTCACAAAGTATATAAAACATACACACCACAGAGCATCCATCTTTTGAGATCTGTACACTTAAAAATGCAATAAAGCAACCTTTGCCTACCCCCAAGTTAGTCCCATACTCTGCCTCTGGCAGATTCTGAAACTCCAAGACATTGTGAAAATGGTAGACGGTGTGTGAAAGTTAATGTTACCTCTGCTGGGGCCAGTTCTCTATACCAGAAGTCATTACTTTATTTGCCCCTGGACCACACACTTTGGCTTCAGAGTGAAACTGAGATTTTAAACCACTCTACAGTTTATGCAGTTGAAAGTTGAACCCATACTTCCAAACTCCACCAGATCCAAATATTTACATTTTGGATTTCAAGGCCTGCAACAATACTGTCTTGTAGAGCAGAACTGTCAGGCTTCCCATGGCCATTCATGATAAGGTCATCCAGTCCTGTTTTTGCTTGGAATTCTCAGACTTGCAGTTTCCCTAAATTTCAAAATGTGTAAGAAAAAACTACAAGTCCCAGAATCCAAATGGAAAAAACAGGATTGGGTGAGCTCACTCATGGCCACAGGGATAGTTTACTTGCAGAGTAGACATCTTGTATGAAAGCAAACATGCAATATGTGCATTCTTAAAGGAACATGTACAGCCAAATGAATATTGTTTTAGGTTTAGTATCCACATGCTGAATGGGAAACTGGATGTCTCACAATGCAAAATAATACAACCCTGAACACTTATCTTTTAACACAACTGTACTTTAATCACATTTAGAATCACAAAACCGTGGTGAAGTCACTTGGATACAGACTACCTTTGTGACAAACTTCCAGTTTTCTGTGGTGCATGCTGTTAAGAACATTGTCTATACATACAAAGACATCCATTTTTTGCATGTCAGTCATAGACATTATGACTAACATTTAAAAGAAAGATTTCTCTTCTTTTGCATATGTGTGGGCATTTGGCACTGAGAGGACACCTATTGGCTAGGTAACAATCTGTGAGGGGTCTACCAGACAAAACGTCCCATCAGAGCCAAATGCCTAAATATTTGCATAAGAAAAGAGCACTAGGAAGAAGACAAAGGAGCAATTACCGGTCTTCAAGAGACTGCCAGCAGCCCAGTCCAAGGGCTTTGTGTGGCTGCTGTGTAAAATGGGTTTAGCTGCAGTGTCAAACAAGCAGACCAAAAGACCTGTCAAGTGACCTTCAAATATTATAAGTGACTATGGGCAAAAATAAGCTCAAAGTCCCTTATAAGTGGACTTGACAACACTGTGTGATGAATTGAGGAAATTCGTCCCTTCTCCCCAATGGGAAGCCCCTTCTCGTGAGGCTAGGGAGGTGAGACTGTTCTGCAATACCCTCCCTAGGGGTAGAGGCAAGTGGGACCTCACCGTGAGAGACTCCCCCTTAAGGGACAAGCACTCCCATTCCTACGAGGAGCTCCCTAAAGTTGGACATATTGTTGCTTACATGGGATGCTCAGAAGATATAAAAGAGCAAGACTGGTATGAAGAAAAATCATACCAATGCCATTATCTTATGGGAAAAGAGCATATCCCTATAAATAGAAATGAGCAATCTACTGAGCCGAGGAGGTTGATAAATTAGACCTCCTTGAGAGGGCAATGAGAAGAGAGAGAAGCATATACATAGGCTTGGGGAATTCCCACACTACGTCACACCGGGGGAATACAGAGCTCTGGGAAGCCCACAAGTTTGGAACCCGCCAGAGAACGCTGTGCGGGATGATGCGATCCTGCATATGTGAACAGAGAGAAACCAGCAAGGCAGGAGCCTGCAAGAAGGTGGTGGCGTGAGCAAAAATGAAAAGATGTGGTGAATAGTCTATCCACTGTCGCTGAGACCACCACCAGACACTAACCTCAAGGTGTTCGGTCACACACTGAAGTACCAGGACATTACGAAGAAACAAGGGAAAGGAGAGAAAGTGACACCAGCAAAACAAAGCAGTCTGTGATCCGACGAGAGGTGCCTGACCGAGAACGTACCTGAGTCCCCCGTCAGGAACAAAGGTAACAAGAAGGACGGGAAGCACAGGAGGCATAAAGGGAATCATTATACTGCATAACGAACTTGTCTCAGTGAAAAATATGAAACAGAGTTCAATTGGAAATAAATCAATTTAAATCTTATTGATACTAGAGAAATAACCATTGAAAAGCTAAACAAAGCAGAAGAGCAGTGGGACAAAATACCCTGGGAATAGGGGAAAGTAACTGAATGCTTTATACTAGAAGAGTATAATGCCCTTCCGAGGCCCACGAGTAAGGCCCTCATTCTGCCTCCCTGTCAGGCCGCGACGGCCATAGAGCCCGCTACTCTGCCCTCGGATAGTTCCACAGCCGAGGATGACTAGAAACACTTTCACATTGTTTTACAAAACTCCAAACAATAGAGGAGGCTTTCCCAGTGTCTCTACTTGGGTCCATGTAGGAGGGGAGATAGAGTGAGAATGTGTGAGTGTGTGTCCGCCCCCAGACTACCAAGGCTTTCTTCCTTCCAGAGTCTCCCTGCCAATGTCCTGCCACCAGACAGCCCACCAGCCCGGCAACCTAGACAATGATGCCACGTATCGCTGGGGTGATCTCTCCAGGAATTCATGCGTTTTAGACGTAATGTGATTCTGACCAGAGAGATCACACACCTAAGGGAAAGGGTGAAATATCTTCGGTCGCTGTATAGGTTTTGCGGCGCTGGGGGTCTGACGGAATCATGGAATCATTGGAACATTTACTAATTGAATGTATCTCATTGAAAAGGGAACAAATAGAATGCTTTCATAAATGTGTGCACAATATTGAATATGTAAACCTTGACAGGTTATGGCGGGAAATGTTTAATTGAAAGAGGTTTTCTCTGCAGTTTGCAGTCATTAGATTCCTGAATAATACCTGTAAACTGTCATCTAAGGAAATTAGAGAGTGAAAGGACCTCTGGATATATTAGACATATAGAACCTGTAATGTAATGATGTTTTATGAAGATTTATTTTTTATAATATAGCGGAAAGTATTATTTGTTCCATTTGTAACATTCTTGCTGTGTTTCATTCTATGTATTATTATGTGCTGCAGTTGGTTTTTTCTTCTTGTAAATTTTATAATTTTCTTTTTGTAAAGGTTATGTTTAACCAACACAAATAAAAATAAATATTTTTGCCACTCTGAATGCACGATTGCAGTAGCAGCCTGCAAATGAATGTGGCCCTAAAAACAATATCATTTGTTTTTAAAAAAGGTATTCACAGTGAAAGAATTGGCTTCAGCCAATATTTTACACAGCATGGAGTGTTATATTATCACCCACAATTTGTACCTTCTAAGGGGCAACAGTCCTTGCCCAGGCACCCCTGTGTCAACCTCTAATCGGTTTATTGAAACTAGGTCGACACAAAGCTGAAGCTGGGCATGCTGGGGAAGCAGTGGGAAAGGCATTGTGCATCCCTGCGCTTTTAACGGTCACACGAAAAGTGTGAGCTGGGAAGACTTTGGACAATTGTGCCTGCTTCAGAGGAGAAATGTCCTGCCTTATTCTTGTCCCAAGCTGGCTGTGTGTGAGACACGGCCCTTGGAACTGGCACAGTTGGGCAAAATGTGGGATGGTTGGCCATCCTACAGACACACTCAGCTCTGTTGCCCAACCTTGGGTTTAATTTGAGCTTGTTTAACTGCCAACTTGGTATAGGTGTGTGAGGGAAGAATACTGGGGACATGCACAAAATGGTTCTGCATGCTGTAGGAATAATCCTGTGGTATCACCTCCTGTAATGCCCCTCCCCATTGCCCATTCCCTTGAACCCTATCATTTCCAACATTAGCTTCAGCAAAACCTGGGGAGGAGGCCCATCTGTTTCTAGCTAGAGTCAAACCCCAAAACACAGAAAACCGTAATAAACCCAACATTAAAAAAAGCATTTGTCCCTAAAGTTCATCATTGGGCAACTCAGCCCCCTCTAGGTTCCACCACATGACACGCGCACTTGTGGCCCTCTCTAACTTTTGCCCACTAGGTCTTTTGCCTTAAATTTGACAGTACACAGGACCCCTCATGTCCAAAATAGATAGGTTCACAGCCCATCCCTCTCTCCACACCACACCTGCCACTCTAGGGCCAGAATAACTCAGATAGACACTCTCCCCACCTGTGAAATGAATCATTTTCCGTCCTAACTGGTCACCAAGTCTAGAGTCTCAGAGACATGCCGAAAGCCTCCTCAATGCCAGACTAGTCGAGCCTCGCCCTTAAGAGGTCCCGAGGGAAGTGAGGGGGGAAACGAGCGGCAAGCAGGGAGTGAGCAGCAACCTGCCACAGGCTCTCAATTACAACCTCCTGATTTAAAACCTAACTTCTCGAAGACCACTGCTCCCATGAGAGAATTACTCAAGAAAGGCGCAGAGGGGGGGGGCGTGGCCAACAGCAAGATGAGAAGGAGTCTCTTCGGCTCCCGCGACCACAATATACACCCTGATCAAAACACCCGATTCCTGATCATTGCGCGACTGCAAAACACTCTCACCGAGTGTTGGACATCCTGGTGCACAAGTGGTGTGCAGAACGGCCAAAATCGCTCCAGTACACAGGAGTTTGAGGCATGCGAAAATCCGGCGGGTGCCGACCAGCCCACCACAAAGATGCCCGCCTGAGCATGGCTAATAAACATACAGCAACGAGGGATCAGAGCGGCACTGCCAAGGGGCCTGGACCGCCGCTCACTCACCAACTGCGGCACAGGTGGAGCACCGTCCCCGGATCGGCTTCAACAATATTCCAGCCAGTCTTCATGAACCCTGGTAACCGTGCCCCGAGGGAGGACGCGTGGGCGGCGCTGCGGTGTCGGCGGACCGGAGGACCCCCTCCAGCAGTGGCCCACCTGAAAGAAGACGACCACAGGGAGCACGGGATTGAAAGCACTGGTGAGTGCCCCTCCAGCAGCCCCCCACGGCGTGCCTCAATGTGGCTAACCGGCAGCGAGCCCACCATCCTGCACGAAGATCCTGGGGACCTGCGGCGGGCTGCAGCAGTGACGCGTAATATGCGTGAAACCACCAACTGTCCCAAATTGAGGGTGCATGTGGGAGCACGGCACCCCACGGCAACAGCGAGCACACTGCTCTGAGCGTAGGGCCCGAGGGCCTGCACCACGCTGCAACAGAGGAGCGTGACACACACAAAGGCATCATCTGCCCCGTCCGAGGGGAGCCCACGGGTGCATTGCGCCCTGTGACCACAGCGAGCACACAGCCCTGAGAGAGGAGCCAGGAGCCCCGCAGCATACTGCAACAATGGCACGCAAAGCGTACATTGCCAGGTCCCGTCTCCAGTAACAAGCAGGGCTGCCCTGGGGGGAGACAACGCAGCCTCGGAGCCGCCCAGCATCATCATCACTCACACAACCCAGTCTAGCGAGCAGTTGAACCACCAGGGACCCACAAGAGTTAAAATGCGCTTCCCGTCCGAGGCACACCTGGGGAACATAACAAGCAAGCCTGGCTGTGCAAGCATAAACCCACACCCCTGGCCACGACGCAGCAGATTGCCTCCCTGGCCACATATGCCAAAATTGGTCATCAGAACAACACCAAAGCCCGGAAGAAACCCACCACACGGCGAATAACTGCCAGAGACAGCCGCAACCCGCCAAGGTGTCAGAAAGATATGACTATTGCCAAGGGCTAAGGAAAGCAGGCACATCCATGTAGCAATATACCATAACAGTGGGGTCCACTGGAGCAGGGTTGGGCACGCAGGACACAACCAGACCCCATCCCTCAAAGAGTCTGGAACACCATCCAAGTGCCAAAAGACCACAAAAAAAGAGAGCGGGCTAAGGACACATTGATACCTAATCATTAATAAGGTGATCAACGCACAAGAACTACGCCCACAAGGCTCAACAGCAAGCATGGGGAAAGATAAATCGAAGAAACTTCCCACCCAAAGCAGAATGGATCAATACACTATTCCCCCACTGCAGGCCCCCGACCTCCACTCGCTATCCTCAGAGGACACAGAGTCAGAATATACGATTTCTCTGAAGGACGTCATGGCCACTATAGCCGACTCCCGCACATCAATGGAGCAGAAGATGGACGGGATTAGCCTGGATGTATCATTCCTCAGACATGACCTCCAATAACTAACAGCGCACACTGGAGAGGCTGAACAACGCATCTCCAACACGGAGGACAGGTTACACAACATACAACAACAACTCTGGAGCGTCACATCCAAGCTAAGGATGCTGGAGGACAGAACCGAAGATGGAGAAGGAAGATCCAGACGTAACAATGTTCGCATACTCGGCATTCCCGAGAAAGCTGAAGGCTCTTGTATGGAACTCTTTCTTGAACAGTGGCTCGCTGATCTGTTCGGACCAGACTCCTTCTCTAAATTCTTCTCCATCGAAAGAGCACACAGAGTGCCCAGCGGCAGGCCGGTGCCCTGAGCTCCCCAACGCACGGTGATAGCAAAGTTTCTAAACTACAGAGACCGAGACACACTATTGCAGCGAGCACGAGCCAAGGGCATGATCACCTTCAACGGCTCCAAGATCGCCTTCTTCCCCGTCTACACAAGGGAAGTGCAGAAAGCGAGACAATCCTTCGACCATCTCAAAAAGCAACTCCAAACACTGGGTGTTAAGTACGGCCTGCTCTTCCCCGCTCAGCTCAAAATCTATCATAAGGGAACTACAGTCCACTTTAACGACCCGAAGGAGGCATGGCATTGGGCTGAACAGCACATAGAAGGAGATTGGTCGACATCTTGCAGCATCAGGGGAAGAAACCCCGGCTCACCGGCTGACCACCAACAGGCACCCCGACAGCCACCAGTACCAGACCGGCCGGAAGACATAGGAGGCTGTCCCTTGCCTTGATCCACAACAGGGCCCTGCAACTCAGCAGTGAGTACGAACTGAATCACCTAACGATCTGCGGCGCAACCCAACACCTAATACAAGGCGATATATGCTTTCACAATGCGGTTGTGTGGAAGACATGCATCCTCGCGACAAGGGCCCCCCCCCCCCCCCCAAGTGCATTTCACTACAGCACAAGCGGTAGCAACCCCCAGTCACACACCTCAAGAGGGAACTACCTGAATCTTAGTTTAGCGCTTGTAAATTGTCCGGTTGACAACTTTAAGTTCTTATGTTCGGGCGATCGATGCTTCTAGTTGGGAGGAATATAGGGTGGGGGGATATGGGTTTGTTTAGTTTGGTTACGAGTTGGACCAGTCAAACACGAAGCATACTGAAGCCAGACAGGTGGGTAACAGCACATAAACGCGGTTTAGATCAGTTCCTCGGGCCGCAACCTGCAGCACACACCTCTCTAACTATGGGCAGACATGGCATCACGTAGTACCACTACTAGCGTCTCCAGAACGCTCAAGCTCATGACATGGAATGTCAACGGCCTGGGCAATGGGGTCAAGCGCTGTTTGGTTGGGCAATTCCTAAACAGACACACACCAGACATAGTATTTCTGTCCGAGACGCACCTCGCAGGTACAGACTGCACCCTATTTAAACGCACTAATTATAGAGTTGCACTGCATGCAGGCTTCACCATGGGCTCATGGGGAGTCATGATACTAATACATAAGAAACTCCCCTTCCACCTAAATACAGTCATCCAGGACACCGGCGGCAGATACATATATGCAACAGGCATGCTCTGGGAACAATCTATTGCATTACTAGCCGTCTATGCGCCACCCACCCTACTATCGCCGTTACTTACCGACATTTCCCCCCTGATCAAAGATACGTCCAACATCACGATTATAGGAGGGGACTTTAACGAAATCCCAGCATGCCCACCAAATTCGCTACATTTACAAACGCCCTAGGCCCGTGTGACGCATGGAGAGATCTCCACCCCAACCTCCTGCCTTAAAACTATATAATTCCTGAGCATAGGAACCACAAGAGGACTTTATCATTTACATTTATAGATATAGTGTTGTATGCTGGAAGATCAGTATTATGTGTTAATAGTGTAATGTGGAAAAGTAAAATAAAGGACACTAACACAACCCCTGGGCTCGGTGTCATGATTGACAGGCCACTACACCCGTCTATGCAGTATTAATAAAGTTGATTTAGTGCCTTGACTTGCTTCACCAACCTTCCTAGTACTTGCTGCTCTCATTCAGCTTGTTTTCTCCCCCAGGCACTCACCAAGCCACTTAGGACTGTATTCTCCTACCGGGTACCGAATCGTTGGGATACGCTGGAGCTGCTGCTCTCCCCCTTCCTGGGCCCTGGCTCTGACTGTAGGGGACTTTCTTTGTCCTTGCCCTCCAAGTCTAGCTATTCCCCCAATCATCTGCCTGTTCCTAACCAACTCCTCATATTTCTGCAAATTCTCACTAACTCCAATGATTGATTTTTTGACGTTAAAAATAGAAATGTCATCTTATACTCTCTTGACATCTGCCTGTGTGTCATGAATGCTACCTTAGATTGTATTCAGGGGTCGATGATAAAAAGTGCTATGCATCTTCCAATGTCGGTACCAAATGCAGTGATTCGTCACGAGTTTGGGCTTGTGGCATTATCTGGACGCTGGAAATGGCGTCAAATATGTCGCTACAAAAAAATTCACTTTCCTCCAAAAAATTCCTTATATGAAGATTTGCAAGAAATGTTGGATTCCACCAATTTAGCTTCCTTTTCTCAATACCAAGCAAAAATGCAACATCTACTGAAATCATTATGTATTTCAATCGAAGATGTCCATCTGCGTCCAGTTTATGCCAAAAATAAGCTTTTCGATCAGGATTGGCGGCTGACTATAGAAAGGATATCTACTTATAAAATGTATAGGGAGTATGGTGCATTCATTAAACGTACGCCGAGATTTGATCACGTTGTTCTATTTCCATGTAACCATACTAGGAAAGCTTACATATGGTACAGAATGAACTTATATCATGGTACGGAAAGAACTGCTAACTTGGAGTAGTAATGACGAGCCTAAACAGATTAAATGTCGTTTTCCTGCATGTAATGAGCCCTTGTAAACTATGAAACACCTTATCCTAGAATGTCCTCATTTTGAGGCAATGCGAACTAACCGTTGGTTGAAATTCGTAAACATAGATTTTGAGGAGAGTTTGCAACTACTATGGGCCGGAATGATGCAAGGTACGCACAAACCTCTAGTATTTGAATTGGTTAGCCTGTGTAAGCATATTGAAAAAGAGCTTCTTAGCTTTATCACTTAGAAAAGAACTATGGTGAATTGTGATAATTTCTCTTTTATGTGTAATATGAATGTGAATGTAATTGTAAATAATTTTAATTGTTCTTTTAAGGTTTTACATTTTTTGTAAGGGTTCTACATTTTGTAATTGAACCATAAATAAAAACAAAAAAAAATAATTCTGCTACGCAACCCATTTGCTTCAGTTTTTACTCCTCCAGTGCCTCCTACTCAGTTCGCAAGCCTGCTATGTATTTTTGTAAAACCTACCTTTGTTATATATTTGCTTGGTCTCTTCTCATGCGCTATCTCTCCCTTCTCAAATCACCCCCAACCAGTAAACAGTATCAAGCTGCAAACACCCGTTTCAGGCACACCGTCTCTCAAAAGCACCGTCTTTCCGATACCTCTCAACTCACACGCATTTGGACATCGTCACCCACTTTGGACATATTTTCCCCATCCAAACACATCACTTTCTTCCATGGAATTCAATGCACTCGCCCACCCAGGAAAGCTTTTCCCCGCATTAAAAAAATGCATTATTCCTCATTGGCTTTAATCTGATCACCCACCATCGCACATGAATTTAACAGCATTGAAAAGTCAATAGGTTGAGAGGCATGTCTTTGCTTTCCGCCACAAAGATTGTGGGAACTGGATGCCTTTTTTATGGATAATAGGCCCATAATTAATGTCCGTTTTGTCCACATTTGCAGGGCGCATCGCTCCAAGCACGTATGACATGCAATGCATTTTAAAGGAAAGTTCAATTAGGGGGCGGGGGGACATGAGAACCTCAGTCTCCGCTGACAGTGAATGGAACTCCAGATTCTTTTCCGGGTCCCAGTTGAGCATCCAGCTCCCCGAACTCATGCAGGTGTCTTCTGCGGCGGTGCTCGCCTGCTCCATTACCCCAAACAACTCCACAACGCAGCAAGCTCTCAACTCTCTAACGTTTCCCTTCCCCCTCCTTAATAGGAGGGCAGCTGGAATAAACCATGTTTCCTTTCTAGTGGGGACGTACAGCCGCCTCTGCTGGGACGATTCATTTAACTTCAATAATACCCAAGTATTCCGCAGAGGGGATACTATTCTTATAGACACCCCCGCCGAATTGTATATTGTCAGAGAAGAGGGGCCTGGTGGTAAGGGCGGGTAGGCGTTGTGTAAGCCCGAACGGCAACTCACCTTTTTCTTGTAGAAACCCTCTTCCCCGCCCCCCACGCGATGACACGTCCCTGCGCCGGAGAGAACTATGTCGCGCTCTGCGGCCGTTCACTGAGCCGGCCCGGAGTGCTGCAGCACTGCGGCCTCCAGGAGCCCTCGATGGCAGCACCGAACCCTGGCGGGCATTGCCCGGGCCTCCCCGGCCCCCCTGCCGTGAGCAGCATGCAGGGTAAGGACGGTCAGTGAAACCTCTTCTACCTCTCTCTGTGTGTGTTGGGATTGTCTTTAATCATGTGCAGGAGTCCAGCTCACCTCTGTGAATTTGTATATGACAGTGGCTCCCCATTTCGGGCTGAGGGCAAGTAGTGAGCCTGCTGTGTGTGTACTGTATGGGGATTAGGTTTCTGGTGTCCAGTCCTCACACCATGATGAGTGGCTGTTGATTACCTGTGTATATAAACATACACTCGCTCCCATCCCAGGGTGCGGGCGAGCAGTGAGCTTTTTCTCTGTGTCACATACATTATTGCATACTAGGTGTGTTGTATGGATCAATCATTCTCCCCGCCTCCTTTCTGTCGCTATGTGTTATGCTGTGCGGGTCCAGGCAAGCTTCTGTCAACATTTATCCCATCCCTCAGCGAATCTCTACAAGTCGTGAGTGTCTGTGTGCTACTGTGTATGGTTCCCTCTAAAAGGTACCTGACTGACAAGTGCTTTTCTCTATACACACGGCACACTGCTTACTCTACCGGACTAAGTCTCTAACCTTCTGTTGTCCTCTCTATTTATGCGGTGTAGGTCAAGACTAACATGGGTGTATATTTTGCATGTTGTACAGTGATTCCTTCCGGATTACTGTCGTCCTCTACTCTTCTGTATATACTGCCGGTAAGAAATGTGCACAGGAAATGGGCTGTGAATGTGAAGAATACCGACTGCCAGTTGTGTGATCAAAACAGATACAGCCACGATAATATTCTAGCTAACATTTGACCCCCGCCCCCATCAAACATATAAACATGGGGAACTGTCCACAGCTTGTCCAAGGCAGACGAGACACCTTTCTTCCTAGCAAATGTAATGTTACAAATAACATTAGCCATGCATCAAACTTAGATTATGAAATGTAACCATGCGTATCACTAGATAGATTTGTGAGGATTAGTCAAGCATCACATTAGATAAAATTGTGTAGATTGGCCACATAGAAGAACTTGGAGAGTAGCCAGTGTACTAACCACCAGGCTCCTGCTTCTCATCACACAAATACTATACACGCCCACTGGGCTAGCCAACCCATGCACAAACGCACACCCAACACTATGGGTACGTGAGTGCCTGGAGACTGCTCTTGGGTGGTAGCACTGCGCAGTATAAATCAACATAACATAACCCATAAGCAATTATAACCTCAGAATGGGCCTGATATATTTTGTATGAACTAAGCCTCTTTCTTTTAGACATGTAACATTAACACATTGACCCCCAGCAGAAGTAATACCTGTTATAATCCTACTCACGTTTTTTGATACCAAAAGCAATTTACCTATTGCCAAAGGTGCAGAACACTATCTTAGGCAAGGCAGCATATTAGTAGTCTTTGAGATACGAAATCGTCAAGGAGGAAATGTAAACCTCACCAATATTACCTTGTGTAGTATGATGTTAGATTCTAGAAGGGTCGGAAAAGGAACATTGAGGAGAAAGGCAGTTGAGAGGACGGAGAGAGAAGATGTGAAGGAGAGAGCTCCTTATACCCTGTAGCTAACTCAATAAATAGATATTCCCCATTAACCTCTTTCCGTCTCTACATTTGCTGTCACTACAATTTGGCGACAAGTGCAGCAACCCATGCAGCCTGCATCACGTGTGGGAGAAGGAAATCTGCCTGACCATCGGAGCTCAAAATGCGCAGCACCCGTTGTGGGCCACCAAAACGGATTCCAAGTACTTTGTGGAGGCACACAGATGTACGAGTCCGACAAATTTAAGGCTGGGAGGAGCGCAAGCAGGGAGCACCAGGGGGCGCAAGTCTTTGTTACCGCAGTGCACGCCAGCTACGTGCCCTCCGTTGCCAGACAACGTAAACAGCGTTGCGATGTGTAACTGTACGCAGACTCAGCCATCTTGGAAACAGACGGGGGAATGACACAGTCAAAAAATCTATTGCGGCACCATTGTGAGTCCAGGCAGCTGCAACCACTCTAGGGACAGGCTGCTGAAGGGACGATTGCAACAATCACAGCATAACAATCGTAGGATCGTCTTCCTCTCAGTGATGTTTGCAGAATAAGGAATCCTGAGACCTGACCTCACCTTACATGTGAACTGGAATGTACATTTGTGCAGAATCATTTGAAATAGTAAAGAAAACAAAAAAGAATATTTAATCACAAACCAACACTGGGGAGAAGGGGCCCTCACCACGGCCATGCAGAGTTTTCCTCCTCGCGCGATGTCCCTTCCAGAACTGGGAGAGCCAAATGTAACCTGGAAAAGGTGTCTCAATGTTGCCGGCCTCTTTTTACGGACCAGGTCATTCAGAATATGCCGTTAGGGGCACTGAACAACCAGCAGGCCAGACCAGTTCAGGTTCTGACCAGCATAAAATTCGCTGGAGCACTGGCGCTGTTAAACAACGGTGCCGGTACTTCAGCGTTCCCATTCCCACAGGAGTCCATGGGAATAGGAACTTACTGTAACACTGGTATGTCAGGCGGCGGAAACGGTAAGGCGAGGTTGCTGGCAAACAGCCAGTAGCACCAGCGGGTTACTGGCATCCCCGCAATGAGCCCCATTTGTCCCTAGGCCATTTAGAATATGAGTGCGACACTTAGGTGTCAAAAGGTTGAGTGTACATCCTTTACCGACCATGCAGGCCCGGTTGACAAACTTGTGAGAACAACCATTTTCATTGTCACCAAGGAGTTGTTTTCCAGGTGCCAATGAAACTGGAGCATCAGTGATTTCAGCAAGTCTGTCGGTCACCTTCACCCAGAAAGTTGAAAGATGTGAGCGCTTTGAAAGTATTCACATACAGTCTGCAGGGGGTTTGAAACATCTAGGTTGATCATTATTGCAGTCAAAAATAAATGTAATAAACCTAGGTGTTATGAAGTCTGTTCATCAGTTTACCTTGAATCATTTAGTGTTCGCTCCTTAGTTAGCATTAACGTCATTGTTCGTCAAAGTGTAGACAAGATCCCTGTACCAGCTACACCTAGCCTTTGAACTGTGTTAATCTGGATAGAATTGTATAAAGACAACACACATTTTCTGCAACCTGTCCAATGTACAGTAAACTGCCAACAAGGGGAGGTAGGAGTGTTCCCATTCTGTGCGTGGATGTAGAAAGACATGTCGGGCGATAGCCTCAAGGCATCTTATCCTGATGTGTTCAGCGACAAGCTGGGAACACAGAAGGGTTTCGCACATAAGATAGTACTGAAACGGGCTGCAAAGCCTGTTGCGCATAGGGACAGGAATGTGCCAGTGTTGGCCCGGGGAGGGGCTCAAGATGGAATTGGCCAGGTTAAAAGAGGAAGGTGTAATAGTGGCCATTGAATCATCGGAATGGCTATCGCTGGTGGTTTTGCCAAGGAAGCAGGACCAGCGGACTAAGGATGTGTGTAGACCTCCGTGACCTGAATGGCAGCATCTGGGTGGACAGACTTCCTCTCCCAACATCAATGAGCTTTTGGTCACGATGGGGAAAGGGTTGTGGTTTTCGACCTTCGATCTATCTTTAGCTTATAATCAAATCGAGCTACACAAGTTGTCATGCCATTTAACCTCTTTTGTCATGTCTTTTGGGCGTACATGTCCCCCACGATGCCATTTGGGTTGGCAGCAGCTGCTTTTCAGCATTTAATGCCGGTGTTGTTAGGTGGATTGGTTGGGGTGAATTATTTCCAAAATGACATTTTGGTGTGGGTTGGGGCGGGAATGGGGATGAACATGATCAGACGGTGCATGCAGTGTTGAGAGTGTTATGTGAGAAGGGATTAACAGTGAAGATGGCAAAGTGCCTGGTAAAGGTGCGCAGTGTCACCTATCTGGGCACACTGTTGATGAGAATGGTATTGGGCCTAGGGATGGGCTGGTGAATGTGCTTAAGGCAACGCCCGTTCCGGTATCCAAGGAACAACGGCAGTCATTTTGTGGGATGGCAGAGTATTATGTGAAGTTTATCCCCAACTATGCAGCAAAAATGGTCCCATGAGAAGGTCTGCTTAAGAAACATGAGGTGTTAGACTGGACTGGGGAGTGTCAGACGGAATTTGACATTGAGGCAGTGTGTGTTGATGAGGCACCTTAATTGGCGACATTTGCTGTGAAGCCAGGACGGTTTTGACCGTGGATGCTAATGAAGTTGGCCTGGGTGCTGTGTTGGCACAATGGAGCGATGGCAAGTAGAGGAACATAGCTTTTGCTTTCATGGTGTTGCATGTTCTGGATACCAGGTACTCTGTGATAGAGAGGGAGGCGTTAGTCGTGTGTTGGGCGTCAAAACATTTTCAGACGTTTCTGTGGGGGCTGCCTTATTTTGTCAGGACAGACATAAACCCTTAGTGCATTTTCTGACTACCAGAGGCCTAGGTTCGGTCTCGCCCAGGATAGCGCGTTGGATGGTGGGACAATTTCGTGGTGGAGTATGTTCCCGGACAGAGGAATGCTGTTGGGAATTGCTTATCTCGTTTCCTGGTGCAGGTAGGTGGCGGTGACCGTGCTGTAAGCTAACTTGACGAGGATCAGGCACAAGTGGTGTGTGTGATTGTGGTAGGAGACTGGAGGAAGTGGTGGGAATAGGTTGAGAAATACCCAGAGTTGTGGATAGGGATGGGTCAGAAGGAGGGGTGGTAAGTAGGCAGTGATTCAGAAGTGAGTGATTAATATGCTGTATCGCCAACAAACTTCCTGATGGCCCTTAACAAGGGGTGACCGAATGGTTCCTCCTATGGGCGGGGAAGTAAATCTTATAGCTTTGTCCCGTTAGGGGAAATTTGGGCTCAAACTTTCCTCAAAAGCAGATTGAGGGAGTCGTATTGGTGGCCCACCATGGATGGTGATATTAAGCGGGCGGTGAGGCATTGTGTCCAGTGCACTGTAAGCAAAAAAAGCCAGGTGGTTAGGGCACAAATTGTTCATCCTGTACCTGTTCCTGATAGTGTTTGGAGCATGGTAGTCCTGCTTATTATGGGACCTTTTGAAGTTTTGGGAGATGGTGACAGATTCATTCTTGTTTTGATTGATTATACCTCCAAGTGGATTGAATTTGCCCTATTGTGGACTGTGTCTACTGAGAAGGTGGTGAGATTTTTGAGGGAACATTTTGATAGGGAGGGGGTGCCGGATAGCATAGTCACTGGGGTACAGTTTGTGTCTAGGGAGATGATGGACATTTTAAAGAAGGAGCATCAGGCACCACAGGACTGCGTTGTACTATCCCAGTGCCGATGGGTTGGTTGAATGTGCCAACAAATGTTTTATGTAGACAGTTCAATTGTCTTTTTAGCAAATGGGCTGCATCTGAGGTTGTTTTGGTGGAGGCGGTCAAAGCACACAGGTACACTCCACGGGGTGGGCCTCTTTTGAACTTATGAGGGGTAGGCACCCTGGCGGCAGGGTCCGGCTTGTTTGACTGGGTGGTGGTGTGCAGTCAAAGGTGGTGATGTTGGCGAGGGAGAGACAGAAGGTTACAGTTGATGGGCTTAACAGGGGGCACGGAGAGGGTGGCGTTTGTGTAGGGGATGTGTTAAGAGTCAAGAGTCCTTGGTTTGTGAGGAAAGGGTTACCCGTGTTTCTACCTCGTAAGAAGGTCGCCAGGATTGACCATGGTTATGTCAGGTTTTCTGATGGTACTGTCTGGTAACCCGAGGATTGTGGTACAAGATGTGTTGGTTGCGTAGCGGACAGATGATGGTCTTCTGGATCAAAGGGGTGGCATAGGGATGTATTTTGAGGAGTTTGCCCGTGAGTGGTGTGCAGGTGGGGTTGCTGGCAATGGCACTAGGAATGGGGTGGTTACTGATGTGCTTCCTGCAGGAGTTCCAGTTAGTCGAACGACTGGAACCAAGGTGGGTGTGCGTGTTGGGGGCTTTCCGGTTGGTGATGTAAGGTCTGCTGATGTGGGTTTGGCTGTTGTGGCTGCGCATACGTCTGGCAGGATCAGGTGGTTGCCTAAGAAGTTCGATGATTATGTTTGTGGGTAAGGGTCAGGTTTGTAGGGGACTGTTTTTGAGGTTTAGGACTTGTGAAAGGGTCAGAAACGTGAGGCTTTTGTATGAGTTTTCAAAATACACCATTTTATTAAATCGCTGCTGCACTGCTACCAGTAGCATTCTCTTTCTGCTGGAAAAAACAAAGGCTTCTCTATTTTCAACGGCCAGCATTCAGAGCTGACAAGAGGCTTGTGCTGGTGCCCGTGTGCTTCCTGGAGGAGGCGGGGCTTGGGCTGCACACGTGTCAAGTCACGTGATTTACATCGCCTGGAAAAGGCAGACCCATCCAGCCTTGCGGCGTTAAGCCCGGAGGAGTCGAGCCCACTGGCTGTTGTGCGGCTGTTTGGTGGATGGTAAGGAAGCAGTCTACGGAAGCTAAGAGGTAAGAAGGCATGGATTTGCAAGCAGACCCCCTACCTCCTAGACCTGAAAGTGTTACAGATAACTCGGAACTTTCCACCCTTTATCCCCAAGTAAAAAGCCCATCTGGTACGGTACTGAGGAGCAAATTTCTATGCCTTGAGAAGCAGAAAGAATCCCGTAAAATCTACACGGCAAGGAAAAACCATGGAATTAAGGCTAACTCTGGTACTATGCCAGTGAAAAAAGCGCTACCTTCAGGACCCTCAGTGCCCCCCATCCAAACGAACTTTAGCCACCTCGAGAACCCTCTTGAGAAAGCGTCCTGTAAGGTCGTAAGCCCTTGGACCGCTCAGAAAACATCAAACGACATTTCCTACGGTACTTTGGAGAACGCAACGAGTGAAAGCTCGGAGGAGGATTCTATTAACGTTTCCTGTGAAACATCGTATCGGCACCGCTACCTCCCCAATCTGAGGCCGTGCATGCTGAAACAGACCCAAGGCTGGATGTTGGGAGGCCGCTGCTCAGTACGAGCCCGCCGCCATCGCCCGTCGGCACCCCGCAGGCCTCCGCCGCGGCGAGTGGGAGTGAGCCAAGCGGAGTCGTAGGACCCCGCACGGCTGATCTCAGCTTGCGGGTCGCCGAGCCGGTGGCGGCGTTTGCTTGTGGCTCCCACGTCCCTCTCGCCCCATCGGTGAGGGTGATGGGGCCACCCGCTACTTTTGCCGAGAAATCAGATATCCAAGACCACCAAGTTCTTTCACAGGCAGAAGCTGTCGCTGCCAAACATCAGCCTGTGTTAGACTCAGGTGACGCCACTGCGGAGCTTCTCTCCGCCGCCACCTCGTGGCAAAGCCAAGACTTGCAGCAACAGGCTTCCTTGCCTGTTCTTGAGAATGGGTTCACGGACACAACCCCAGATCGCCCAACCCAGGGAAATAGACAAAATACTTTAACTGGCGAGCTCATTGCCCAGAAAAGAAAAATTGCAATGGCGCTATTAAAAAAAAAAAAAAAAAAAAGCATCATTAAGAAAGAGTGGAACGGAACTGGGGGGACCATTTAGAGCATAGCTCCCAGCAACTAAAAAGGGCTCCAATTCAGAAACAAAAAAAATGCGACTCAGTCAAATCCACCTTTCAAAATCTTCCGACACCACACATGCTCAAAGAATTCTTGTTTAAACAAACAAAGAGGATACCACAAACAGACACCGAACTTTCCGATGCAGAAATGCTCGATGTTCCGCTGGAATTACCTCCAGTGGCGCAACGAGAAAGAATAGCGGATTCCACTCATAGTGCAGTTGAGGCCCAGTGTGACAACCCCACCACCCCACTATTCAGCAGCCGAGGTGACAGGGAGGTGCAAGGAAACAAGATCAACCATTGTCGAACGAGAGCACAAACAGAGACAATAAATCTGCTCGATGAAGACGTATCCCCCCCCCCACATCATTCGGAGAGAGCCGGACAGAAGGAACATTTTCTAATACCATCAACTATTTCCCCACCAATGAAAGTAAATAACCAAAGAAAGACTTCACCAATACCAGCCCAATCGGATTTGGGGAATAAGTCCCTTCCTAGAATCGTTCCACCTGTGCTGGTTACGCATGGACAAAAGATATTTCTACCTGACCCTCCACCCGGAACACAGTCTTCATACAATGACTTTCTAAAAGACACCTCAACACCAGTCAGAAATAGAAGACCAAGTGACATGGTGGGCCACCTTCCCAAAGAAACGCCAACAAAAAGCCAGATTTACTCACAATCATGTCCGCCATAACAGTGGGGCTGGCACCCTTTGTAAAATTGTATGAATCAATTAACAATTCAATGAAGTATTCTTTAACTCTTGCTTCGGCCCTGAATACAAAAGTAACATTTTTGGAAGGTTTCATTACTGCCCAAAACCAACAAAACGTGGAGAAAGAGAAACAATGGGACTCAAAGCTTACCCGGCTTGAATCTTTAATTACCATACTAACGACTGCAAGAAATCTTGGGGAAAACAGGCAAAACCCCCCAGTTAGAACATCTTCTGTTCTTAAACACAAAGGATCCACAAACACAAGGTGCAAAGGCAAATCAAGCCGTTAGAAGCCAAAGCACAAACGCTACGCTTCAAAACGGGAAGAAAAGCAAAGAACATGTAAAAACGCCAGCAATGTTTAAAACTCCAAAAGCAATTGCTTCGACTCAGGAAAAGATTGCAACTACCCACGCGCCACCTCAAGCCCCAGTTGGCAGTAACTCAGAAATGGAACAAACTATAATCGAACTTGACAATTCCAAACTAAATGAGCAAGGCTCAACGGGGAATTCGTCACTTCTTGACCTGACGGTCCATCTAAACGAAGAGGAAACGAACTTGGAGTTAAACGTAAATGACGGAGAAGAACCACAAATCGTGAGTAAATCCCTGCCTTTAAACACAAATAAAACAAAAACTACAATGTGTAAAGAGAGTGAAAAACTACCAGCGTATCCATCGATCAAAAAAGGGATGTGCAGCTAAAGCAATATGAAAAAATACCTGAAAAGACAAAAACTGTAAATACTACAAAGATATTAGGGGAGACAAGGCGTCAGTGCAACTCTAAAGTAACATCTACCAGAGTTTATAAAATGCAACAACTCGCAGCCGGGAAAAATGTCCTCGTCTTGAACAGAAAGATGGTCCTGAAAATCTTAACCAGCATACCGGCATTGAAATCTTTAAAAACATCAGATCTTGTATTGGTGGAGCCTTACCATAGAGACGGGAAGGCTAAAACTTACCTTCATGGGAACAATCTCGTGGACCTGGATGGTGGCAAAGATGTGAGCGCCGCCTTAATCCAATTAGGATTCTCGGTAGAGGAAGTCCCGATGTCTGAAGGTGCGGAAAAGGCTGTTCCTCTGCGAAGCAATGCGACGGTGGACCCTTCGGAACGCCACCTAAACACTACAGATCTGCCGGTGGGCAGTAGAAGAGTCGCTTTCAGGGAGAAACCTGAACTTAGCAGAGGGAGATTCAGATCTAGATTATACTCGTCGAACACCAACACAAATCATCGAAAATTTCAACATGAAGGTAACTGGAGTTCAAATCCCGTGGGGGAAATCCACAAGCACTCAGAGTCCACTGATGAAATTGCTGAGTGGACCCATAATAAAAAGCGTAAACCGTCGGGGCTTTGGAGATGGTTAAAAAAGGTTCTGAACCCAAACCAGCAAGAATAACAACTAAAAGATTCAGCGACGCCTATGGGACCTCTAACATTGGAATGTTTACGACGGAACAGGAGTATCATGTGTTCTTGGAACACGAGGGGTCACGATCACCTTACTAAACCAGATGCTTTTGACTTGAGTGACTTTGATATTATCTGCCTCCAGGAGACGTGGCTTATGGAATCGCCAGTACTAGATGGATACGATATACACATCTCTACTGCAGTCAAAGGTCTGTTTGGAAGACCGTCATCGGGCCTCCTAACGGCAATTAAAATTGGATTGGGCATTTCTAGTAAAAAGAAAGTGGCCGAATCATATGGCATGTTAGCTCTACTAGTTGAGGGGTTCCATATAGAATCTATATCAAGAAGCAATACGAAATCCAACCTCGGAATCATCAATGTCTATTGGAACCGGCAAAGAACAAGTAACATGGAATTTCTTGATACCATCGCGAAAACCATAGATATATTTCTTCTTGAAGAGAAAACTGACTACATAATAATCTGTGGTGACCTTAACGCAAGAGTTGATCAAACTGCTGCAGCACCAAATCTCTGCCCCTCGGCTCTGAGAGGTGTGCTTCGGACAGATTTTATGGACTTGAGAAAATGTTATAATGTTGCACCAGCTAGAGGCCATTTACCCCGAATTCCAACTTGGGAACGTGCCGAAACATCAGCAACACTGGATCATGTTTACGTCTCTTATCCGTTCCTCCCCTTTGTTGACTATTTGGAGGTATACAGAACAAAATTCAGCGATCATAATCCTCTGATAATGACTCTCGAGACCGAATCAATTCCAAAGCAAATATATCCTTTTGAGGTGGAGGTAGCACGAAAGTCGTCGCAAATTCAATTTACAGCAACTAATATCAAGGACATCGCCGAGCAATTTGATGTACTCAGTAAAACAAAGATAGACGCAACAAGTAGACCAAATTACATGCCCTTGTTGTTGCCGTATAGGAAGGAAAAGGGTCTATGTCACCGACCCAATGGAAAAGGGGTCCCCGAGTATGATAAAGAACTTGCCTTGGAAAAAAAAAGCAGATGCGTAAATTAAACAGTCTGGCTAAAGTCTCCAATAATCAGGTAAAAAAGGACTACACTAAAGCGGCCACAAGATCTTACAAATCTTGGGTGAGACACCATAAAGCAGCAATGTACCAGAATGACTCAGAGCAAATGCTAAAAACTCTAACAACAAAAAATCCAAGAGAATTCTGGTCCCTGATCAAAGACAAAAACGATGTGACAAACGACCAACTCTCGAACGCCATCTCAGAACAGGCGTGGATAATCTTTTTCTCAGCACAGTTTGCTTCTATCTCGCAAACTTCAAATAAATCTCTATGCTGCACAACATCACCTTGGGAAGATCTGGCAGATCGCGATGAAATTCTGGCAACTATCCTGAAATTAAAAACCTCTAGGGCGCCTGGCCCTGATGGCTTAACCAACATCGATCTAAAGCAGCATCCAGAGGAATGGGCCGCCCTAATCACAAAAATCTTTAAGCAATGTACGATCAGTAGGCTAATACCTAAAACTTGGACTGAGGCGGTAATAGTTCCCATTTTTAAAAAGGGAAATAGAGAAATTCCAGCAAACTACAGCCCTATTGCGCTTCTTGACATCATGGGGAAGATCGTTGCCACTCTTCTATTAACTAGATTTCAAAACTGGGCAAGATCGGCGCCCTGTCCAGATAAATTTCAAACGGGCTTTGTTAAAAACGCAAGTACCAGCATAAACATCCTGATTTTGAATATCGTAAAGGACAATGTTAAGAACGATGAGCCTCCAGTCTATATTGCGTTTATCGATTTAACACAAGCCTTTGACAAGATCAGCCGTCAAAGGCTATGGGCGAAATTAAAAACGTGGAATTGCCCTGAAAAGATCCTATGCCCGGTGATCGCATTACACACAGATACTAAACTAAGAGTACGCTTAAATCGGCAAGGGATGTTATCGAACCAATTTTCATCAGAGCGTGGTGTTAAACAGGACTGCCCGCTTGCTCCGGCCCTATTCATCGCCTTCATGGGAGACTTCCAGCATACACAACCAGCGGTCAGAGCCTTTCCACCTAAATTGGGCAATACTGAAATCTCAAGATTGTTATATGCTGACGACTTGATCCTGATGGATCAAACCCAAATAGGTCTCCAACGCCAACTTCCGAACCTGGCAAGTTACTTCAGCAATAATGACTTAGAGATAAACATACATAAGTCAAAAATGTTGACGATGGGGAAAAGTTGTCCAGTAACGATCCATCAAGACCACTGGTATTTAAACAACACAAAACTTGAATCAGTGTCTACTATAAAATACTTGGGAATCATGATAGATTCAAAAAGGTCAGAAAGAGGACCATTTCAGCGCTATGGACAAAGACCAAAACTCTGACAATCCAAATTAAATTAGATCGGAAATTTGGTAAATTTCACGCTTCTTCCAGTGTTCCAATACTACAAACAAAAGGTAGTTCCGTCTATAATCTACAGCATGTACGCTGCGTTGAACATCAATAACACCATATGGACCAAACTGGAAGGCTACCTATGGAAAGCCGTGTTAGGGCTGCCTTAATCCTCTGCAATTGCTGCTGTTAGACGTGAACTGGGCTTACTATCATTACAAGCATCAGTAGACCAAAGCAAGATGCGTCTTTTTCGGAAAATTATTCTTCCAGATACCATTCCAATTTACAAGTTGGTCCAGATAGAGCTTAACCAAGGACGTTGCAGAGCACTAAATAACTGGGTTCAAAAACCTACAAAACAACTAGCAGATTTGGCCTGTTCGGCAGACGATCTGATCACGAACCCCAACAGAATCAAGACAAAAATAGCGCAAGCAGATTGGATCCAAACCGGTGAAAAAACAATAGGAAACAAACTCTGGCTCATTTACCAGCAACAACAAATAAACTCAATCAACCTATGAGCTACTGTATAAAATTCCCCAACACAAAAATGCAGAAAACTTTTATGAAAATAAGATTCAATCAATTACCAACGCAGGAAATCCTAGCAATCCGTACGAAAACGGACGCTCGTACTTGCAGATTCTGTCTGGACCCAGGAAAAGTGGAAACTCTGAGACACTTACTTATGACTTGCACTAGAACCTTATTTTTGCGGGAAGCCTATCTGCTCCTGCTCCCTTTGATGTATGACGTACCACTCCGAGAGGAAAACACATGGTGGTGTCGTCTAAATGCTGGAAACAGAACTAAGTGGTCGACAGTGACAGTAAAGATTTTAGAAGCAGCATTGAGTCTAAACCAGAACCTACAAACTAGTTAAGTGCAATTTAAAGAACAGTGACTTTCTTTTATGTTGAGACACAAAGTTTCTGCAGTGAAGTACCTAGTTTTCTGGTTCCAATTATTCCTCTGTTTCTTGTTATCCACTTTTAGTTCTATCTTTATCTTTTTTATCTGCATCCATGATATCTATTTTTTTACAAAATGTGCTTTTCTCTGCTTTGCATATCAACATCTTGTAAAAATCAAATGTTTTTGAATATAAAAAAGTAAATTAAAAAAAATCATAAATGCCGTATATTCCTACTCTAAACTATATTCCTATCAAAACTAAAGGAAAACACTCTAACATAGGATACCTGGCCCTCACACCTACACATCAAATACATAAGGAAATATATGGCAGTTCATAGTGACTATTGATGTCACTGTCTCTCTTGGTAACCTGTGTGAATTCCCTTTCCGCAGGTCTCAAGGTAAATTTAGCTCCAATGTTCAACAAAAAGAAACAAGGAAATCGGAGTTTGTAACAGTCTCAATTCAGTTCTTGGTTCCTTCAATGTCAAAGTAAAGTTGTCAACCAAGTTCCAACAACAGAAAAGCTTTTCTTGTTAGTGAAATAAAGACTTTCCGCTTCATCAAAATAGCACCAATGTCATTCCCAGTCACAATGCTTTGCCACAACGTGGTTTGCCCAAGGAGAAATACCACAGTTCTTTATTAGGATAAAATAAATACAACTTCTGCAAATGTTAGTGAAACACAGTTCTTGTTTAACACTTAGTACGTCTTTCTCTATAAAATGAGGAATCACAGAAGGGTTGTCAGGATGACTTCACAGCACATCTACGTCCACTTCAGCTACTTCTGCAAAAGTTCACCATCTGGGACTACTCCTCTGCCTCATAGTATTCCAACTTTCATTGTGCTACTGATGTCTCAGCTCTACTGACAACCAAATACACCACCACAGCTTCAGTACTTCGTGACTCAAACAGTGTTCAGATCTGACAAGATTCACTCTCTGGTACTTCTACACCTTCAGGCATCCCTCCTCTGAATATTCCTTCTCCAGAGGGGCAGCCACTTTGCCTCTCTTGTCTGTTTGCCACAGCGAAAACCCAGAATTGCCCTTAGGACACACTTCTCTCTTCTTCCTATTGACTTTGGAAGTGTAGGTTGGTTCAACTTCAAAAGAACAATCACAATTAGCAAGCTTCCATTCCTCAAACATGCCTTTATCCCTCTGCCAACTGTTAGCCAAAATAATTACCCAGAAGTTTTGTCGCCACTCTCTTGGCTATTTTAGGCAATGATGTTGTTCTATTTGGCTCACATTACCATTGATCTTTGTCGCTGGAAAAGGCTGGGTTGAGTCCTGATTGGGGAAATACCTTGTTCACTCTTGGCTTGGGCAATGCTTGCTCTTTCCGACTTTTAATAACAATTCATTAACACTTGACTTCTCTGGTTATACATTGTTAACTGCTGTAGTAAAGATTCAGAGGTCACCCTTCCTCTTATAATCGTTTATTAGGCACACACAACCACCTCTTTGTGTGCTTTGCAAGGTTTTAAGTTCAACAACGCAGTTCCACCGCGTTGTCTCTACACGCAGGGAGAATCCTTGGTCACACGCGAGTGCTACACTTTAAGTGTTCCATTGTCAAATACAAGTATCAACTTCGCATCACTTCTACTCATACGCGCAAGGCATAAAATAAGCAGTGTCGCTGAGCAATTTGCTATGGAGTTCTGTAGGTTTGCTAATAAATTGGCACTTGTGTAGCAAAGTTAGCTATTTAAGTTACCCTTTTCAATGAAAGCACAGCTCACCCTGCATTCCTCTCTTGCCTTAAGAGCTCTCTCCATCCTCTTTTCTCTGTAAGTTCAAAGGGGCTTATGGAGAGAGTGCGGCAGTAATCGTCCCCTTCACTTGTGTGCCAAATGGCCTGTGTGGCAGTTCTAAGCACATTTTATTTTTATTTTTCAAATAATTTCAAACCAGAAATAATCGTGATAATACTGTTATTAAGCTAACTGTATCCTGTCTGTCAAACACCAGTATGTGTTGTTTTTTTTTAAAATTTTTATTTTTTTACTAAAAGACTTTCAATTCCTTTTCTAAAAATGCAATAGGTTACATAATGCATAAATGCAGTATTGCTCCTGTAAAACACTGCATTTTCTCCAGGCTTTACAGAGAAGTTCATCTAAATCTCAGTGTTAACTAAATTTAATTTTGTTGGGAAAGATGCATCATATCGAAGAGTGGACACTTTTAAAAATGTACATGACCACCCGGCCAAATGCTTTGATAGCAAACCTAGTCCTGTGGCCCGCTGGTTACAAACAACTTGGAACTGGTGCTCGACCCATGAGCTGATCCCATACTATCTTACCATGTTGGTTTATACCCGCTACCCTGAAAGTGAGATTGCCGTAAACAACAATATTGTGACTAGTTTGCCCAGTTCTCTGCCTGCTACACCATCCATCCGGCTTAGTCTTTTACATAAGGAATACACAAAGCTAACTTGACAGTTACTTAAAGAAGCGATCAATAGTTTCATCCAGTCTGTACATCTACAGACCTACTGCAAAACTGTACACTGTAGTGGGCCTCCAGAGCTCACTTTGCCCTATGATTATGATTGTATTATATATTTGCACTTGCAGTAGAGGGAGCTGGTGTCGCGACCCTGGCCCAAAACCCCCTCTGGCAAACCCATTGGCCAGGTGGAGTCAGGACTGTGGCCTCTAGAGCCTGGCATCCTCTTCAAAAGCCCTCCTGGGGCCAGTCCTGGCACCTATGGCACCAGGCTCATACACCATAAAAAATGTGTTTGGGAACTACTTTATTGTGTTTGTCAGCCAACATGGAGGCATCCACGTAGCTTGGGTTCTAGGAACCAAGCTATGCGGTCTAGTGTTTTGGGTGTGGTAGCCTAGGGACTACTTTACCTGGACTATTTTGTTGGGGCTATTTAAATCACACCCGAGCAAGACAACACGCTTCGCGTTACTTTGCAGTTTGCAACGTGACGCTCACTGTGTCCAGCTGTACCCACGAACCCCGGAGAAACAGAACCTGCAAGGAGACAAAAGGAACATAATTAGCAGCAGCATTTTACCTGCAGTCCTCGTCTTTAGCTACTCGCAGCTCCTGAGAACAGCTTCCTTGAATCTTCATGCCTCCCGGACTGAACGACCTGAAAGAGGAAGATAGAGGCAACATTTAAAGAAAGCATAAGAGACATTGCAAATTACGAACTGCTCTAAAGGCTTACCTGGCTGGTCACCTCTCGGCTGGCACCACTCCGGAAATTCCACACGTGCTGAAGAACACCGTGACCTACAAGGAAAGAAGGAAAAAACAGGTTATCAGAGGCAAGACATCGCAGCGTTGCGCATAGCGCTTAACGCATCATAGCGCTCTTAATGCGCCATCATTTACCAGCGAGACTCAACCAAGCCAGTTCGCCACGCTGAAGCTGTGCATACCCAAGGGAGAAACAGAGACATTATTAAACAAAGAAAGGCATGTAGGATATACAAAATACTATAGCACAGCAATAAGACCTACCTGAATGATATCAAACAGGCCGGCGTCAGTGAAGTAACTGGACCGCACACGCCCACAAAAGGCAACGCACCCCAACAAAAAAGGCAGGAGGGAGAGCACGCCTAACTCTACCACAAGGTGAGGAGAGGGCCCCAGAAGGGCTGAAATCGTACAGGGGTGGAGGGAGGATACTTACCCCGGTCGGCCAGTCTTGAACACAGGCCTCCTCTATTTTCAGGCAGTACTTTCCCCGCAGACCACATCTGGGCACCACAGAGAAGTATATCAGCGAGTAACCTGGCTGGGTGGCATCCCTGTGGATACCAGGTGAGCGTAACAGCTGGTCAAACTGTTTTCCAAGCCTTTTTATCATATCTATTTATTTGTGTCCATTCATGCAGATAACCTTTTCACAGACACTCATCCAGGGCTTGCAAAGCATTTTTGCCCACTTGCATAGTCGAGCAGATTTTATGAAGGGCCAATACTATTTGCAGGTGATGTTGGAAACATTTATTTAAACTTTACCTTGTTTGCAGTAAATGTCAACTAAAGGTTTCACTGTGCATGGCTGGCCTCTGGGGGGGGGGGGGGGGCAGCAGTGTGCCAAACTAAAGTGGGTTAATGGTGACATGAACCATTTTACAGAAAGAATTTGCAAGGCCTAATTTATCTGAGTAATGTCTTACTTCCGCGGTATACAAAACTGTTGTATTGTTGCTCATTTTATATCTTGAGTACAAGTATCTTCTGGTGGCAATAAAAACATTAGTACAAAATTGCTAATCAAATGGGCTTGTTTGCTAATCAAGAAAAATTTAATTAGCAAACTCTGCTAATCAATTTTTGAAAACTAATTTATGCCTTGTACGCAAGTGATTATTTAGCTGGATACTGTTGCTGTTAGTGTTCACGCAAGGAATCGGAATGCCTGGTTCAACTCACCGCCTTTTGTGTTCCTTTCTCTGCATGCTGTGCAACCTCTACGACTTATGGCTTCACTTTGGGCCGCAATGTTCCTCGCTGAAAGCATCTCTGGTCCGGACATACAATTAAGGAGCCCCTCTCGCTCCTGACACTCGCAGCTCCAAAGCAACATTTGGCCACAGTCTCCGACATGCTTCCTACTGTGCAATCTCTGCAATTAGGCTCACATGGGGAAGGAAAACGTCCTGCACGCCTTCCGCTGTGCAGCCTCTTCACATCAGAGTTTGGGATAACAGGACCCTCGCAGGACAGGCAGGTGAAGTCCTGGTGTCCCTTTTTGGTTCTCCCAATTCTGCCTGGATTGCCAACACTGTGCCTTCTTCCTTCTGCTACTACTGCATTCACTCCAGCCACAGTTCCGGCTCCTTCCAATTGCATGCATCTGAGGGGGCCTTTTAAGCCTCCCAGCTTTCCTCAGGTGTGGGCCATCAGGCTTAATTACCTGACTACAACTGCACCATGCCTCTTCAGCCCCCTTCCTCGTCCCTGTACGTATAGGATTGTGGGACTTGTAGTTTCTACCAGCAAATTGGACTTTCTAACTTCTTCTGCTTGGCAAACAGCCATCAAGAATGTGGGGCTACGGGGAAAGTTAAACAGGGGGGTTCCTGGCCTGTTCCCCACCCAACCCCTCCTCACCCCCATGTGATCCTCCCTGAAACACTTCCCCCAGGGTCGGGATCAGGAAGTGTCTGCCCTCCCCTGGTCAGCTGAGAAGGCGGTCCCAGGCCAGGTTTCTGCTGGGAATCATTACGGATTCATCACAGTCTGCTGTTGTTACCTTTTTTTTTTATTTTCCCCCTTTTTCTTTTGCTGTTTGTTTTGCTTCCGTTCCCCTTTTCCCAGTTGTGTTGGGTTTACAAGGGGGAGGTGGGGAGGGGTGGGGAGGTGTGTGGCTTGTATGGGCACGTGCGGTGCTATGCATGATATCTGTGGAATGTTTACTGTTCAAAGGGTCTGTACGAACCGTTGCTGTTCTATTCAATAAACCGTGGGGGGGCCACGTTTGAGACTTAACTGGTCGTGGTGTAGTTTCTTTCCCCATTGCTACCACATTTTGCATAGTTAACAGTGTTGACTGTTGCCCTTGCCAATGATTGTCTTTTGTTGGCTCCCACACTGTGGGCACTAACTAAAACCTTTTTTCCCACAAGAACAGGAATGCTCTAGTACATACTTTCACTGGTGTGAAAGATGTTCTGTTTTGATTGACAAATGGCATCGGAGTGGTGTTCATATTCTGATGCCCTTCATGTGCGCTTGTTTTCGTCACAGAATAGCAGCAATATAAACCATTGCTATACCACTTACATTTGCATTCCTCATGCAAGAATGGAAATGCAATGTTTTGTAATTAATCGTGGCATCCCGAGCCTTGGGGTGTAAATTAGTTAACGCTAGCCCTGGGGCATTACCTGACTTTTAATGCCCCCCCCAGCCCTCATCCACCCAGCGAGGGGCGCATCGCTATTATTATCCTGGCACGTTGTATCAGGATACTAATAGTTTTTTAAAAGTTGAGACACAACGTGTTTGCCGTTTCTCAACATGAAAATACTATAATCTGCTGTTTCCATGCATGGCTGGATTACGTTGTGGTGAGTGTGGCCAAGGCCTACACTATTGGGTGCATGGCGAAAGGCTGTAGGCCATGCACCTGAAAGTCAAGGCCTTCACCACACCCACTGCAGCAATGCCGTTTTAACTGCATCTCTGAGAGGGTGGTCACCTTCACAGAATAGTTGTGGAGCACATTTTACTCTTCATAGAGCACCAGAGGTGCGCTGACATGCATACATTATTGGTCCAATTGGTGCAGTCATTGTTAGAACATCCTACGGTTTTCGGTGTATGGCTGCAGATTGTGCAGTTAAAAGTCTTGCGGGTGCCCACTGGATGCAGTGTTGGAACACTGTCTGTATGGAAGAGGGTTAGGTTGAGGTGAATCCTCTATGTGCTTGGACATTCTGGTTTGTGTAGCTTCTGGGAGTAGGCCCAATGTTGTGAAGATTGTGCGGTTTGGTTGCCAGTGACATAATACTTGGTGCATGGAAGTGGGTGGGGTGGCAGAGGCAGTGATATGTTTGTGGAATGTGCTAAATGGTACATGTTTCCATGCATTGCTGTGTTATGGTGCTGGGGTTGGGTAGAAGTGCTGCTGGCTCTGTTTTGTTTGTGGATTGTGGTTCATGGCCACATGTTCTCATGCATGGCTCCATTATGTAGAATAGGTGTCGGCATGCAGTAGACTCTTGTGTGCATGGTCAAAGGCGTGATGGGTGCCGATCTGGATGATTTTGGAATCTGAAATCGTGGCTTTTTTTCCAAACCCTTGTACAGAAGGTGCTTTGGAAGCATACGCAACATGTACTCAGTGTTGAACGGCAAACATGGAGTGCTGTACAGAAATGATTGTGTTGGATGCAGACTTGGCTGTGATTACTGCATGCATGAATATTTCACAGTCATCAATGAGGGAGTGCTGAAAGAAGACCAGTGGAGAGGGGAGAAGGACTGTCCCTGCTTTACTGGGGTGTGGTCCTCGCTGTACGTGGGAAAGCACACTTGCCCCATCCTGCCATTCTCAGCTTGGTGGGCATGCGAATGGAACTGTGGGCATTATGGAATCGGGTGTCAAAGGTGTGGTTCTCAGGAAGGGGCGGTACTACTTTCTCCCAATACTCTCTGTGTAATGAGGTTAGTGGACATGGAGAGACGCACAGTGCTGATTGTGGATGATACTTTTGTACAAGATCTGCACAGGTATGCAGTGCAAAGAGGCGTTGCTGCTAATTTCGGATTAGGAGAAGATGCTTTGTGGGCCACTTTCAATGCATGCAGTTTTTGGCGGGATGGTTTGCCTTTGCAGATATGTGGATATCTTTACTGGTGAAGTTGTTGTGGTGTATTATGGAGGTCTACATTTGGGTTATATGTGGGTGATTGCCCCTTCACCTGAAGAAGATGATGAATGTAGTGATGCAGATTTGTCCCACTTCCAAGGTCGGTTTCTCATCCATTCCCCCAAGAGGAGTATGGGACCATGCAGGTGTATTTGTCCCCAGCCCCAGCTCGGAAGGTGTCTTATGAACAGAGGCATGTCTGCATTTATGTGCACTGATGGGATGTTCTCCACCCACTATGACAGCATGCATTTCCAAAACATACACTGCTTCCATGCAAATGGCATTTCTTTGCACTCCATTGGCAATACCATTTTCTTGTACACTGTGCACGAAGCGTTGCCCATAAATCGGTAAAAATTGAAGGGAGAGAAGCAATCAAAGTCCTACAAAGGGAAACAACAAAAAAGATGGTTTGCAAACACATAAAAAAACAAAAGAGAACAATAAATACCCTTTCAGAGGGACCACTAAAGACCCAATCGCCTACCTTGTTTCCCAATCCCCCCACCCCCTTCCTAGCATGAAAACACTGCGGATTACGCCGTAGTTTCAGGATTACACGTGCCACATCCAGCCATTTTCAGGATGGGAGCCATGGAAATGGGACTGGAATGAAAGACACTGCTCAATAAGGTTTGTGGTTGTGGTGCGGACACAAAAACTGTGCCAGAAGGTCTCTTTTTACAAAGAAGTTCAGAAGGCTATGGTGGAGTGTGCAAGGAAATGGGCAGGCATCATGGGTGTATTCATGAACTGTATGTACCTGTTTGAAGTTTGTAAATTGCATGCAGTGCTGTTTTTGAGTGATCGTTTTTGAAAAGTGTGAAGTAAGTGGGGTACTGCGGGGAGGGGAAAAAAAATCCTGTGCAGTGTACAAGGTACATGGCAGGCATCCTACTGTCATGAATGCATTCTGTGTATGATGTCATGTGATGTGCAATTGTATGCTAAGGCATGCACAACGCACCTATACACACGTTTAGCAAAGCGCAACGAGGCAAGAGAGGGGGAACAAAGGGGAGATGGAGACAACGAGCAAACTAGGCCAGGTTTGACTTAGATCACCCAAATGCATGGGTGGGGGAGGGAAAGGTGCAGTACATGGGAAGAAGAAGAAATGTCAATAAGTAAAAATACGGGCCGATTGTGCTAAGTGCAAGGAAGTGCACACATCAGGTGGTAGAGGAACTGTTAGGGATACAGAAAACAGTCCCAAAGTGTGGGGTTTGCCAGAAAGGCAGTGTAGGGGTTCGCCTGGCGGGGAGGTGGCATGGGCACGACATCAGAGTCGCCAGGTAACCAGTGCAGAATCAGTTTACGCCAGGTAGTCAGCCTGGGAGAGGAGGAGAAAAAGCATATGCAAAGGGAAAGGCTTTGAGGTGCTTCTGGAACCGGCAATGGTTCTCCTCAAGTTTCAGGGAGGCTGTTGCAGAGGAAGGCCCCAGCCGAAAAAAAAAACATCTGCCACCAACTGGTTGATTGTATAAGCGACTGACCCTGAGGGAGTTGGAGGCGGATGAGGGAAGAGCTCGAGCATGGCGATATATAGGAAGTGAGAGTTGAAGGTATTGCGGTCCCAGTGCCCAGAAGGCCTTGTGCATAATGCAGAGGGTTTTCACCTTATTTCTCGCAGCCGCTGGGATCTATTGTAGACATTTCAGTGCAGGAGAGATACCATCCCAAGTCACAAGTCCTCTTCTGGATGCGGTGCAGAGGGCGGAGAATAGAAGCGGGCAGATTTAAAAAGAGCCTGTTGCGATAGTGCAGCCTAGACAGAAGCACAGCTGTGCAGTGACCTTTTGGCAACTCGCTTTAGGTTGGTAAAATACATGCAGTGCTGCTTTTTGGAGGCATATTTTTACGATTTATGTAGGAGATGTGTTAGTGGAGGAACCATTTTTGTAGCATTGTCGGAAGGAAAGCAGAGCCTTCCTGTTTCGATATTACAATGTACGATATGGGTAAATGAAAACGTTGCAAGCACATACCACTGAAGTGCCACTTGATGGTAGGGGATGGGGGAAAAATGGTATGCCTTTTTAAAGAACGCAATGGACGCTCAGTGGCATATACTGTGCGCAGTGGCACTTATAACACAGCGGTAAGCATATTGCAGAAAAAGGTTTCATGCCTCAATTTTGTTTTGATGGGTGCTCATGTGGATGAATGTGGATGCACAAATCTTGCAATCATTTACTGAACTTTCTCCTGGACGTGCTTTCAAGTGACAGGACACTTGCAGGCTGAATTTGTAACGGTACCTATGAAATGTAGTGCAGAACTGGCTGTGTTAGATGCTAACGTCTTGGATGGCATTGGTGGAACCGTGTGTGCCTATTTAGCCATACCCAATGAGGTAGTGGGGGACAAAAGATAGTGGAAAGGGAAGGACTGCTCCTGCTTTACTGGGATGCGGCACTCGCAGTACTTTGGGAAGCGCACGCGCCATAATCTGCGCTTCTCACCATGCTGGCCAGTGGACATGGAACTGTGGGGATTATCCAATCAGGTACTGTGGGTGTGGTTCATAGGAAGGGGCGGTCATACTGTTGTACATTACTCTGCGTAGAGGTGAGGTTGGCTGACATGGCGAAACGCATTGTGTTGACTTTGGGTGATGCCTTTGTGATAGATCTGCACAAGTGTGCCCTTGGAAAGACCGAGGTATCATACATACCACATAGTAATTCTACAAGTGTTGGAACAAAGTGCTGCATTTTCGGCAATTGAAAGCAACTTTTAAAACAAAATCTTGGTCTAATGGAAAACTGCTTACTCCGTATAAATCCAGACATTCCATGCAATGTATCAATTTTGTCAAATAGGGTTATGGATAGCCATCATCCTTCTAGATTCAGGGTCCATTTCGGATTACTCCTCTGAACCATGGCTACCCATTTTAACCCTTCAAAATGCCAGCGACGAGCCGGCTCGTCGGTAAAAACCGCTCCAGGTTGCCACCGACGAGCCGGCTCGTCGGTGGCACTTAAGGGGTTAATGAGGGGGGAAATGCTAGGGGTTTGGGCGGTGAATACCGCGATTAAAAAAAAAAAAAACCATTGGCACTGGGGGGGAACCTCAATGGCACTTAAGAGGTTAAAGTTGCAAGCTATTTGCGTGACATTGAAATTCCCTTGTCCTCAATTCGCCACATGCTCATAGCATACTATTTCTTATTCACCAAAAGTCAGTCATCACTAGTCATCACTAGTCAGTGGCCAGTAGCATGCACAATGTCAATGTATGTATCTTTCTGTCTGCTTTACTTGGTTCTACTTTTAGTGCTCTTTTTATTTTGAGATTGCAGCGAGGTATGCGTATTTCACCCTGGACCTGCCAACTTTGATAGCATAGTTGTCCAATATATTTTGTTACACTCCTTACTCAGACTTTCCCTATGGTGTGCCAGTTATTTTTGTCTATTTCAGCAGCTCTTTCGATTGCGTATCTTGATGGATTAATTTTTATGGCTGTGTATTTTGACCGGTATATCATATCCAGAGCTGGGCCGGTCATGGGAATGCTGCTGGTAAACTGGTATTTCTCCACGAATGTCCTTGTATGTATCCTGATCCTAGAACTTCATGACACTGATTGGTTATTAAGCTTTTTGTGACCAGCGACACCCGCGAGAGTCTATTTCTCTGAAATTTGATTTCATTTTTGCAAAATAACATGCCAAAGTTACTTTTCTGTGGGGGAAATATGGTGTGCTGAGCACGCACACGTAACGTAATTTTTGTCATCCATACAGTTGATACATGCAGAGTCCAGTGCTACGACATAGCAGTTGAAAGGTGAATTGGGCGCATTTATATAGTTACGTGCATCTTCAAATGTGCACTTGTAAAATGTTGTAGCTGTTTTTCATGTTTAATTCCTTTTTAGAGCCCACAGGCACTGAAGCTACGTATTTGTTTGATAGAGATGAAAATACAACCACCTCTGACCATATCACTACAAAAAATTGGGTCCAGGGAAAGTGTGCTCTAGATCTGAAAAGTTTGCTGATGCCTAATTTCTCCCAGTAACAGTGGGGTCCTATTTCAGTTCCTAAACCATTGTTCTATCTGATCAGCATTTGTGATGTGCTATCACACCTGGTGACAGTGTCCTAGCAAATTACAAATTGGATCCAAGTTAAATGTAAATATAAATCCCTATTATCCTGAAGTTGAACATTGTATTTTGAAGCGTAAGCAAATTGTAGCTAATTACGATTTTTAAGTTGCCAAACGTAGTCTCAAACATGTTGGCTGGTAAGATGAAAACATTTGTTGGAATTCTGCCTCTCCAAGACGTTACTGTGAAGGAAAAACATTGTGAGCCTCCAGTGAGAATGTTAATGCTCACACGCTGTAAATTATGCAAGGGATGGCAACTGTATTAGAGGCTCTTTGTTCTCAAGGTGGTAGGACATAGGTGGAACTAAGGCAGCCTGGCACTTCCGGCATACAGATTCTTTCCACTGTCTCGATTTTATTTATTTTTTTTTCTTTTCCTTCCCTCTTTGGCTCGGAAGCCACCTCCTGCAGCAATTTCCCTATGAATGGAATGGTTACCCCCAAACTCTGTAGACTACTTGTTGTAGTTGATAATTCAGAGTCCACTTCTTTAGAGGTGAAGATAGCTGATTGAGGAAATAGAGACCCATCCCTTAACATCCCTGAGGAACAGAAGGAGAAACTATTAGAAGAACTTGGAAGCTTCAGTGCCTGGATGACACCTGACCAGAACACCTAGGTGCCCAGACTGGACAAGTTGTACCTGCCTTCTCCCAAGAGGAAGTGCAAGACAGAACTAGCTCTGAAGGGTTCTATATAAGTGCCAGGCTTCGAGCACATCCTCTGACATACTGGCCTGCTGCCTGCTCCAAAGGCAATACAGGCTCCATCCGCTCAACGAAGAAGGCCTATATCTAAACCTGCATCTCTGGGGCCACTAAAAACACAGCTGAACTGTTCAAAATCTTCAAGGAACTCACCAATCCTACTGCAGTATCCATTTCTCCTCTGCCATCCCTGGCCCTATGCACTGCACTGGTCTCTCACTTCATAATCAAAACACAGGACATCCTGTCCTCACTCTCTTTACACTTCTCCCTCACTCGCTCTCAGGCCTCACTTGGCCCCGCCCTCAACCTTTCCCTCCTACTCTCCTCTTTCTCGCCCATTTCACTGGATGATGTCTCTAGACAAGTACTCTCCATGAAGTTGCTTACAAACAGGTGCTCCCCTGCTCCTCCATAACTATCAAGGAAAACATTGCCTCCTGTGGCTGATTCCTTCAATCACTCCTTTGCCACTGGCTCCTTCCCACTACACCTCAAGTACTCCTTTGTGCACCCTCTGCCGACCCCTCCAGCCCAGCTAACTACCGCCCTATCTCCATTACCCCCTTCCGGGGCAAACTCTTGGAGAAGCTGGTCATCTCCCAGATGATCCACCACTCTGAATCTGTTGGTTTTCTCCACAACCACTAGTCTGGCTTCAGAGCAGTCAGAGGCACGGAAACTGCACTCACCTGTGAAGACTTGCTGTTAAACCTCAATTACAACTCTCCTTCCGTTCTCATCCTTCTCTACCTTTCCTCTGCCTTTGATACGGACAATCATGCCACTCTTATAAATCGGCTCTGTGATACCCTTGGCATGACAGACTTGGCACTGGACTGATTGACCTCCTTCCTCTCACATCGACCATCCCAGGTTCAACTGGGCCCTTTTCTCGCCTCCATCACACTCTCCACCTGCAGCGTCTCTCAGGGCTCTGTCCTCATGCCGTGGCTCTGCAACATCTACCTTCTAGCCCATTTGATCTGTCTTCTCTCCTCACTTCCAGTGTTATGTGGACGACACGCAGCTCTACTTCAAGCTTTCCTCCTCTTCTTCCTCTCTCGTTCCTGACGGCATGGTTTGCTGCTAACGATCTCTGCCTCAATGCCAGTAAGACTGGGATCCTTCTCATTGGGACCCCAGATCGCTCCTTCCCTCCTACTCTTTGGTCGCCGTCCATATGCCCCTTCCCCTTTTGTGAGGCAAAAAACCTTGGTGTCGTGTTTGACTCCTCTCTCTCCTTATCTCCTCGCATCATGACCTTTGCTGAGAAGGCTCACTTTCATCTGCACCTCCTCAGAGGAATTCTCCTTTTCCTCAACTTCCCCCGGAAACTCAATGTCTCCAGAGCTCTGGTCCTGTCTAGGCTGGACTACTGCAACAGCCTCTTAATTTGCCTAAATCCTCCCTTCGCCCCTTCAACTAATCCAGAATAGGGCTGCAAGACTTATCCTTGGCCTCAAGCCCAGGGACCACATCTACCCAGTCCTAAACTCGCTCCACTGGCTCCCGGTCGCTGCGAGGATCAAGTTCAAGACCCTCTGTATCATCCACAAAGCTTTCTGGGCACTTGGACCTCGCTGCATCCAACTCACTCTCCCTAAATGCCTGCCTGCTAGAGCCCTTAGGTCTTCTAGCTCCAACTCTCTGCAGATCAGACGCTTTTCCAAGCAGAGAGTGTGGTAGATCTCTCTCCTCCGCAGGAGCTTCCCTCTGGAATGGCCTCCATGCCCCTCTTAGACTTGAGCTGGATCTCCTTAAGTTCCGGAAGCTTCTCAAGAACCTCGTATTCTCTTCTTCCTTCCCTCTCCACATGCCCTGCTAATGTCCCCTCTTCCGTATTTGACTGGCTGCCTGGTTCCTTTTGATTCATACAAGGCAACCAGCCCTCCTCACCTGGTCTACCCCAGCATCTCGGTCTCCCCTGACTCCCACTCCCCAAAACTGCACTTACCCTACTGGGGTCCCTCCCCTGCACTAGCCTGGCTGGGCCTGCACCCCTATTGTGCCCATCCAGCTCCGCCCTCACACTTAACATGTGGACCTTCATTTCCCTGCACTCTCTGCATTCCCCTGGCACTTGTCCACCTGGCCTCCCCATAGCACTCGCCTAGCCCAGGGCCCCCCCTACATTCACCCCCCAGAACCCCCAGCACTTGGACGCTCTCCACTCCAATCTGCAATTCCTTTCACCCCTTAGCATTAGCGCCTTCCACCAACCCTTACATTCATACTCGTCCATAGACCACTGACCTACGACACAACCTTCGTAGACACCTTCATAGAAGCCATCACAAACATAGCCATCAAACACAAACAACCTTACAATCTTCAAGGACTTCAACATATGGTTTGAAGAAGAGAATGCGAACTCTTAATCACTAATCCAGCAACTCGAGACAAAACTAGGCCAGATGGTTAAAGGAACAACGCACACATAAGGACACACTCTCGATGCAGTCTTCGCCAACAAATATCTGATCTCTACTGCGCCACCAATACAAATACTATGGAGCGACCACCTCAACATAACCATTCGTTATCCAACTACCAGCTAGAGCACCCAAACAGCCCCAAAAGCTCCCCCACAATCTGGAAAAGAAACTGGAATACCATCAGAAGTAGTAACGTTAAAGAACAACTGGAATCATAAAAACCATCAACCGCGAGCCTGGACGGAACCGACCTAGATGAAAAAGCAGACCTAATCCAGAAATGCGTTGCCGAAACAATAGACCGCATCTTCTCGGAAAAAAACTCTTTGTCCTTTCACAAAAGAAAGCAGGGGCAAAATGGTTCACACCCCACCTCAATACAATGAATAAAACAAACCAGAAACTTAACTAGAACCAACTCAGATTCCAACACAGATTCTGCACGGATACTACTTAGCCTCTCTGCAGCGTTCAACATAGTCAGCCACAACATCCTCATCAAGAGACTGGAAGAAATGGGGATCACCAACATGGCGCTGCCCTGGATTAAATCATTCTATCTGAAAGAACGGAGACTGTATAGGTAAAACCATTCAAGTTAGTGCCACAGCACACCACCTGTGGAGTACCGCAAGGATCCTCCCAATCTGCACTCCCATTCAGCATCTACTTGACTCCTTATGAAAAGGCCTGGCCTCCCCTGCTACATCTATGCAGATGACACCCACATAATCTACAAAATCGGAGATGTACAAGAGGGGAACACACCGCTAGTTGACTGTCTGAAAGAACTCTACGAATGGATGAATACAAACAGCCTCAAACTCAACCCGGGCAAGACAGAAATCATTATTATATCCAAAAACCAGGAAAGCAACCAATACATCCCATAGCCCACAGAATTAGGAACAGTGCCATCAAAAGTAGTCAAAAACCTTGGAATACTAATGGACAATGAGCTAACCCTAGAACTGGAAATAAATGCAATAATCAAGAAATGCTTCCTACACACAATCAAAATGATCCTACCAATCATCGTTTTTATGCACAAAACACTAACCACTATCTTCTCGTCATGTCCAGGATAGACTATGCCAACAGCCTATACCTCGGAATGCCGGTTTATCTACTGAATAAACTAACATATACAGAACACAGCGACCAGACTTATCCTCAAACTATCACAAAGGGACCCATCACTCCTGCGCTAAAGATGCTACATAGTCCTGCCAGTCAAAAAACAAATCCCATTCAAAACAATGTGCATAGCACAGAGAGCAATCCACGGCCAAGGAGCAGTATTCCTACAAAGGAAAATCGCCATTTACCAGCTGACCAGAACACTCTGATCCACCAACGACATCCGGCTTGGAACCCAACCCGTACACAAGGAAAATGGTGGATCGGCTTTCTCTTTCTTATCTGCAAAAATGTGGAACTCCCTCCCGAGAGAAATACGATACATGAAGGACCATCTAAGATTCAGAAAATTCCTAAAAACCTCGATCTTTGACTCCACACTGAATGGAAATGAATGAGCAACACCCTCACCACTCGGAATGAACACACATTGCAGGACGAAGGACTAGAGTGTACCACGACGTGCAGGGAGGTGGAGAGACTGCAGAGTGGGAAGGGGACCTGGGTGCACCCATTCTCAGGGAGGGCCCTACCAGAGGATAACGGAGAGGAGAGCGTCCTAGGTTGAACCCAGTCAGAGGGCATAAGAGTTGAGGGGGAAAGAGCGACGACCAAATAGATAAACCAAGGGCACAGAGAAGAGACCCCGCCCCCCCCCCCCTCAAGGGGCCCCAAAGACGTGTAGACCTCCATTAGTCTGAAACACTGGGGCGGAGGAGGGAGGAGTCATCACCACTAAATAGTCCTGCAGACCACCTACAACGCGGCACAGAATATAGGTTGCAACCACCCCCCCAGCACACGACACTGGCAGGGACGTGTACGACAGATAGCCCCATGTGGAGGAGGTACGATAGAGTGCCATCACTAACAAGCCTACCAAAAAAAACCTCATCCCTCTGCTTCCACCTATCCAACTTTACAAACAAAACACAACCATGCCTATATTGCACAACAAACTGTACACACTTCACTACACCACAACGACGAAACAAACCACACATAGCCTCGCACAACAGCACATGACAACTACTGACCGAAAAATCACACCTACGCTCAACGAATGGTGTAAACTGAACTGAAGCTGCCAACAGCATATCGCAGCACTCTTGCGCTTTTACCGTTCAGCCCTACTAACTTATCCTACACTCTTTTCAGATCTGCCAGAGCGCCAGCGGACCACTTTGGTGGTGATAGTTCCATGGTATAAATATCCTTTAACATAACATATTGTAACCAAACACCCTGAGGATGTCTATGGAGAAACTTCCATATAGTACTGAAATGAGGAAAACCGCTAGAAGAATACAGAATGTAAGCTAGACAGAGATGAAGGAATTAGACTCTACACCCGGGAAATCCCACGGTAGCATCATGAATATGGGGCGGAGACCTGGAGAATGTGAGAGCCCGGGTGTTGTAAACCAGCTGGGAGTTGAATGCTGAAGGAAACTTGATTGCGCTGCGCCGGACCGAAAAAGAAGCCTGTGTACAGCCTCTGACGTGGGGAGGTGGATACTGGAGAAGATAAAAGAAGCAAAGCATCGTGAATCTAAACAAGTGAAGGGTGGTGGCGCTATTATAAGCAAGTCATGGTGCACCTGGAGGTCCATGAATGACGTTGAAAACATTTTCGGAAAAGTATTACGAAGCGAGCTGATTGACCTAGAATGGTCCCAACCAAGATAAAGAAGGAACATTGAGAAAAGGAGAACTCTTGAATCCATATAAAGAGGAAGGTGGACATTTATTTGGAGGTGGAACACAATTGGTAAACCCTAATAAAGTTAAAGGAAAAGAGATTAAAAAAGGAAAGAAGAAAACTAATAAAAGACACTGTTGAGATCCAGAAGAATCCAGTATCTGAACTGTTTGATCTGATGAGAACAGTTGCCAAGACCTATCTGAGGATATGCTTTTGAATTGAAAGGGGTGGAAGACCGCCTTACAAGAGAAGGGAGGCATTCTCCTGTGCTTTAGCTGTTATAATAGTGGCCAGGTCAGAATAGGTAAGTTTGGACAGTGGTCTGGACTTGATTTGGACTTTCACTGACTAGCACATTAGTTAGTTTTGCTAGGTAGGGGCAGATGGCAAACTAGATTCTGTGTACGTCACCCACCACACATAATGCATTTGAGGCCATTTTGAAACATTGTGTCTGAACCCCAGATTGAACCTCTTGATGCTTCTGATTGCCTTCTGTGCCCAGAGCCTCCTATGCTTTCCAAGCCTGTATATGGAAGTATTTGCAACATATTCTTCAAAAACATTGAGGTTGATCAAGCTTTACTAATCAGCTTACCACATCAAGATGCCTGGGCGGAATAGTCCGCCTGACTCTGCTACATTCTGAAGTGCCACAAAGCCCTGATTGAAGCTGCATGCTTTCTAAAGAAACAAACGCAGTGTACGGATGGACATATGGTCTTTCCAAGCCATCTTAGGTACCCTGACCCCCTGGCCTTTACATTGGACCCTGGAGAATATTAAGGTCTGCATTTTCTACCTTTCCCAAGACATTTGAAGTAACCATGTTGTGCTTTTTCGTTTCGAGATATTTTTGGCCATTTTACCTTCTGTAGGCTATTTCCCAGAGGGATCGGTGTGTATATCTAAATGTGTAGCTAGCTTGCCTTATCTATGTATTCCCCTTGCATGGGTATGTTTTTTACTGTTTGAGTAAAGTTTATATTTTGATAGAAACTTGCTTGCACATTCCTTTTTGTTTTGGTACTACACTATTGTTGTTTGGAGGTTTCTGCTGCTTAAATCTTTCAACGGTATGACATGTCCTCTACACCCGTGTAAAACAAATTAGGTGAACTCCCTCTATCGGTTTGACCCTTTATGACTAAAACACTAAGCCGAGATGTGGTACAAGTTTGGGCGCGGTGCAGTGACCTTTGAAACACCTGGTACTTATTTGGCTATAATAGGGGTCCTTTGTAACAAGTTTACAGGGACCTTATGTTATATATCACCCTGCAGCTCACAAAACACTCATCAGATTGAGCTGCTTCAGAATACCATCAGACTACACATTGACTGGAGTTACTTTTCCTGCTTTTTATTGTTCCGGTAGATGCCATGCATATACTCTGCTGCCGTTTAGAGTAATGTGTGCCTTCTCTGTTTTTATTTATTAAGGTAATTGTAAGTGTTTTAGCATTCAAGAAATGTTTTACATATGGATCATTCTATTGATTCGAGATACCCGGAGGCTCGTATTCTGCTTTTTCTATTACTTCACAACTCAAACAGCAAATGCAACCAATAAAGTATCAACCATCAAATAACAGAACTACAATTTCCTTGAAACTGATACTCTTGTAGTTTGAAACTTGACTGCTCCTTTTGGCAGACCACGTGTTGCCATCAAACAATCGCAAGGGCTTTGCCCCTTTATAACCTTCCAAGTCCTCCCTAAACCTTCCTCTTTCTTTGCTGCTCGAGCAGCAGATAAGTGCTTTATATTTCTTATACCTTTTAGGAGTGCATCACGCGGAGTAGACTAGGCCGCACGTGAGGAACCTCTGGCGGCAAGCCGACACTGCGCCAACCTTCTCACGGCCGAACAGCCCTTTGACATGCCACGACGTATCCGTGTCCCGGTCCCAGGCAAACCTGTGAAGCTGGCATGGCAGGGGCAGTCAAGCCTTTCTGATATAAATATGTAAATATTTGATTGTGAATCCCAACTGATTTGGAAGATATTTGGAGATCTCGGGTGAGACCTCTTCCGAGAGTGGGTCGCCCAGGGCAGGGTCCTCCAACCCATTGAGGCACACAGCCAGGGACTGCTTTATGCAGAAGGCAGTGTTGGCAGGGCTGGGGCCCTTCACTAAGAAGTTAGACTTCATTAATGTCTGGTTCTCTTCCCCCCAGGGCCCTTGAACGTTCAGGCCCACACAAGACAAGTCTGTCTCGGGGGGGGGGGGGGGATCCCACATTAGTAGATGGGACAACCGTAAACCCAAAAGAGCCCTGAACCACTGTCTCCCCCACCCCTCAATCCCCCCCACCCCTGATTCAACATCTAAGCGCAGGAGTAAGCATGTACGCTCCAAGAGTCGGCAACCTCTCTCTAGGAGCCGTGCATGGCGTGGGATTGTACCCTCCAGCCCTGAGGTGATGGGTCCAGTGGGGTGCCTGACTGAAGTGGTGAGGAGGATTCGGTGGTTTCAGTAAGCGCAGCGAATACCTCACGTAGTGGAGGGGAGCCCAGCAGGAGGCGCAAGAGGAGCAGGGAGAGCTGTACCATCAGATGACGGTTTTGTTCCGGATTCGCTGGTTCACCGGAAGTCCTCCGAGTAGGATCCTCCTGCCAAAGTGGTGAGTTATTGAGCAAACGCCTTCGTATGCCATTAAACATGGAGGGCAGGAGCAAGCTCAGGGCGGAGTGCCCCAGGTCTCTACTGCTCCACAAGGTGGCAGAGACACTGGAGATAGAGTCTAAGATTCTGACCTTCATTGCCAAGTACAGCATACATGAAGGGGATAGACCGGTCCTTGCGTGCCTGTCAAGACAAGCTCCTGGACATGTTAGGACCATTAGCGAAGATCCTACAGATCCCGGAGGAGGCCAAGGAAGGCACCAGTGAGAATGACCTGCAAGTGCTGGCGGGGTGGGCCCAACAGGATGCCTGTATGATCAGCAATGCAAACTGCGCCATGGTGGTGGAGTGCAGGAGGTCCATCCTCATGAAGATTGAACCTAAGCTAGGGGAACTGGTGTCAGAAGCAGCAGCAGCAGCTGCAAAGGGGCTGCTCTTCGAGGATGACTTTGTGGAAGACATGGCAAAGTTCGTACACACCTTCGCCCCACTAGACCAGGCCAAAGTATCCCTGAAGAGAGTCTTATTTCCTAGAGTTTTTGGACAGGTTTTTAGAGGCAGCTCAGCCAGCTGAGGTGGCAGGCAATACCTTTACAGCCAAGGCCCATGGCAGACCCAGCAAGACAGAAAGAAGGCCTAATCCCTCCCTCCCCCCTCAGCAGAGCAGTAGGGGCAGAGGTAGGAGAGGCGACAATAGGCGGCCACTATAGGTGAGAGCTAGGGCGTGCATACCCAACGAAAGTACTCCCATACCAGAAATAGGTGGCAGGCTAGCAGGGCCCTAGGAGAAATGGCAAGAGATTACCGTAGACGCCGGTGTCCTGGAAACTGTATGCGGCTTTCAGCTAGAACTTTAACAGGAACCCCAGCAAGAAGGCCCTCCAAGCCCGATCTACCTGTCTGGGCAGGATCAGGTCCTCATGGAAAAAGAGCTCTATGAGCTTTTAAGAAAAGGAGCAGTAAGTCTGGTCGAACACAGGTCTGCAGCTTTCGCGATCAACCTTTTCTTATCAAAAAGGAAGCAAAACATCAGGCAAGTTATCAATCTCAGGGCCCTCCACACTTGCCTGATTACCAAGATGGGGGGATCCACCTCTTGCGGGATATACTGCAAGAGGGAGACTGGCTAGCTCGCCTGGACCTGTGCGACACCTACCTAGCAGTACCCATACACCAGCCTCATCAGCATGTCCTCCAATTTTGCTGGCAAGGTCTTCTGTGGTGATTTACTTGTATCCTGTTTTGCCTGTCCTCGGCACCCTGATGTTTCACCAAGTTGCTCAGACCTGTGCTGCCGAAACTGCGTGAGCAGGGAGTGAGGCTGATGTTGTACCAGGATGACATGTGCCTGATGGCGCAGGAAGTGCTCCTCCTATAGGCGCAAGCGTTGCAGGCGACAAATCTGCTAGAAGATCTAGGATTCCTGGTGAATTGGGAGAAATACGAGATGAATCCTTCAGAGGCTGGAGTTTCTTGGCTCTGTTATAGACTCAGTGCAGGGGACACTGTGTCTACCTTTGCACAAAGTGCACAATATCAAGAGGAAGATGAGACGGTTCTAGCCAAGGACAAGATATCTCGGAGAGAGCTAGCAAGGATAGTAGGATCATTAGCATCCTCCGTCCATGCGATCTTCCAGGGTCCCTGCATTATCGGGCCCTGCAAAGCCCAAAAACTCAGCACCTCAGGGAGGAGCTGTCCTATGAGCAGAACATTCTGGAAGCGGAAGCCAAAGCTGTTGGGGGGACATTTCTCTAAAGGCAACTTTCCTTCTATATTTGTGGACCTCCCAAACCTTTTGCTTTTGTTTAAGCATTCTGACATGACCTTTGCCAGTAGAGCACAGCCTGTGCTCCCCTGGGCTTTCACTCATTGTTATGGGTAAACTGACATGTCCTCCAAACTTTCAGTACTGAGAAATGTTGTTTCTCTTAGTCTTAGGACTTTGTTGCAGCTTTTAGCATTGCGCAAAGTACCTTACAGTACCGCATAATGGGGTCCTTATGTTTTCGTACCCTAGACATCCACTAAGGAATGTTTGGTGACTGGACAATGTGTCTAGGAATGGACTGGTGGCAGCAGAAGCTTTTTCATGTATTTTAGTAACTTTTTACCAAGCCATACTGTGGTTACCGCGTGTGGCTCATGACCGTGGCAAGTGTCCGTCATGGCTGCGCCACACAGTCTTTTGTCTACTCCATTTTGTCATTTGGTCTTCTCCCTGGTCATTGTGACCCAGGACTGACTTATTTGGGCATGCAGTTGCACGCACACGCTGCTTCTTTCGTGGGCTACTGAAGGTCATGTGCATAGGTGCCCAGTAAGTGGGTTTGGACTGTCTGGTCCCAATCCACACTACTGGTGCCAGGATGTCTGGTGTGCACAAGGCATGAGAGCCACAGTGGTCCATCATTGGACCACTGCTGGCGTGCATGAGTGAGGCAGATCTTCTCATTGGCCGGCCAGGTGGATATGAGGGGTCATGAATGCAGATCAGGAGATCAGCAACAGGTCTGAATCGACCTGTGGAACCAAGTATCCGAGAGCTGAGAAGAACAAAGATCCATTCAGGCACTGTGAAGAAGGTTGGCACCCTGAGGCCGCTGTTGTCCCGGTAGAGTCCTGCTTTGCACTCAATCTCAGAAGACCTGCGACGGTGTTTTGAAACTTTGGATTGGTGGGACTAATCACTCTTGACGCCTCCTGGTTGCCCTGCAAAAGTGCTTGTTCGTGAGTGTTCCTGGGCCATCCAGCGCCATCCAGTGGAATGTCCAGCTTGAATCCTGGAACCCGTGCAGCAGTGTCTTTGCATCAAGTTTTGTCTCAAAACTTTGCCGAAACCTACCTTGCGCTCCAAAGTACCTTTTCACTGAATGTTGTCATCCCAGCTGCTTTGTGCCGTGAGAGAGAAGGTTGCTAAGACTGTGAGATTTAGGTTCCCCTGTGTCACTGTGTGACAGTCGCTGAAGGCAGTTTTCCCTGCGTTCCATCGGGTTCCGTAAGAACAGCTGTATCAGTGTTTTCTTTGTTCTTCAATCGAGATGAGCTCCTGTTGTGAACCCGATCTGCATCTGCAGCACCTGTGCACTTTGAAGCCAAACTCAGGGCGGGAAATCGAACTTTTGGCCACTCTCTCCAGACCTGCTAAGTTTGGACCCAAACCGAGCTATGGGTGGTGAGTACTGAAACTCACTTACCGATGGCCCCTAGTTCATCCATAGCATTTTACGCACTGAGGATCCCTTGTGGTCGTAGCTTTGGCTTGGGTAGCCCTGTTTCCTAAAGTCCACAAAGTTGGGAATCGCTTTGTTCATCGTAGCAGATCTCCCCTGACTCTTGCAATCTGTTTTCATCCTTCAGAATCCTGTCACTAACTTTGCCGGCTCGTTAGAGAAAGTATGTTGTGACTTTACGCACGACCAATCACTTTTACGTGCGCATCAATCTTTGAGCACAAGGCTCCATTCATCGTAGGGCTGGACTTATAAAGTTAGGATTGTCAGTCTCTGAAGATTGTCTATGGTATAAAGATTGCCTGCCTTTACCCCTTACAGGTATTGGTGGAGTTTAGAGCTCTACCGCATTGACACTAGTGACTGTATATTGTACAAAGTGTGTGATTCGAGAGGTGTTTTTACTGTGTATCAACCTAATTTGTCCAACCGATCCCTTGCGCCAATACCACAGTCCTCTTACTTGAACATAATAACTTTAATACTCTGTTGTCTATTACAGCACGTTGTGCTTAGTACAGCCGACAAGTGTTTCAACCGTCGCAGGTTTTCCTTGGGGCTAATTATTCTTGTTCCTCTTATTCCAATCAGTTATTTGCAAGGTTGCATTATATGTTCCGTTTCATTCCAACCTCCTGTTCTGAGATGTTATATTAATCAAGATTTCATTTCTCTAGGTCAATAATCCTTAGAATAGTTATGTCCCATCATTTCCATTTGCAAGAATTGCGCATAATTCTTGGTTGAGTTACGGCCAGTTTGACATGTCCACATTTATTATATTTTTGGAGGAGACTTTGTCGGGCACCAGCTGCCATGCGGAACGCCACTGATGGAACCTCACTCTCACTTATGGCATGTGAGCTCAGTCCTGTGGCTATTTTTAAGATGGACGTACAACGGCAAACTAGCATGGAAGGCACTTTCGGCCAAATTAGCAATTCTCTTCTGCCTACTGTAGTGCAAGCGATTGTCGGACATAGGGGCACTAGAGATAGACAGCAAGTCTTGCTCTGCGTAAAGGTTGACCTTCCACATCAGGAGAAGAACCAAAACGGCGATCAGTGCAGTCTCCTTCTCCGCTTTCCGAGAACAGCCCAAGCTCTGCCCGGTTAGGGGTCTTTAGGAGTATAAAGGTAAGACTGCATCCCTCAGACCTGCTGTAGAGAATAGGGTTTTCATTGCACTTGTGACCTGCTTTGGAGCGCATTCGCCGCTAGGCAATATGGCTTTTAAGGCTGTTGCCAGTAGAGCTCACCTGCAGGACATTCTGAAAGCTGCAGATTGGTCTAATGAGTCTATGTTTAAGACCTTTTATTTTAAACCAATCAATCAAGTACCCTCTTTGGTGGGAAGTAAGCTTTGAACACGCCTAATTCAAGCCTCTATGTCTTGACATAGAATTCTGATTTTCCATAATATCGTTCAGGAAAGTCATAATTCTATTAAAGGCACAGAGGCGAAGTATTATCCCGCCTGTGAAATTGCTAGATGACTAGACCGAGCGTGCAATGTTGAGGCAAGAGTGCTACTGCACTCTAACAAAGGCGCTAGCAGCACAGCTAGTGGATCGCTAGAGTGAATTATATGGCGATTGCCCGCTCAGGAGGTCAACAAGTGGTTTTATTTTTATCTGTCTCCAGGTATGGAGGCGAAACCGGAAGCTCCAGAGGTGCTGCTGACTAGGCCCTAGCAAGTGCTTGCGCGAAGCAAGGTCATCTCTTGTGGAGCTAAGGGGCTGTCGGTTCTGGCTTATGTTCCTGTTTTAACATCGTTCAAGCATTTGGTTAGGAGATTAACTGAAGACTGCAGGGGAGCGGTGAAAGAAAGGGGAAGGTTTAGGGAGGACTTGGAAGGTCATAAGGGGCATAGCCCTTGTGATTGGTGCATGATATCACGTGGTATTCCAGAATGAGCAGTCAAGTTTCAAACTACAAGAGACTATCAGTATCGAGGAAATTGTAGTTCTTTGTTTCATGGGTGAAACTTTATTGGTTGTGTTTGCTGCTAGAGTTGTGAAGTAGAAGTGAAAGCATAATACTTCGCCTCCGTGTCTTTAATATTATTATGATTTTCCTGAACATTGGAATGGAAAATCCAAATGAACCTAAGCCTTGGGCACTGCATGGACAATTTGAGAAGAATGGGATACATTTCTGAAGGAAGAGAAATGTGTGTTCTTCAGTGATGATGAAGTTGTCGATCTGTTGCATAGTATGTGCAGTTGAGGGTGTTAAACTTTGGTTTCTATACCAGATGTGCCTCTTCCAGAAGTATGTGGGCAACATACCCCATTGATTTAAATCTGTTAATTTTTTTCAAGATCTATAGGAGGACTTCGTTCTTTAGCTGGGTTGTTAAAGGAGGTCTTCAAGGGAGGATTCTTTGGCAGATTTGGGGGCGTCCTTTAAAGTGCAACGAGAATAGGCAGACATTTTTTGATTTGAGTTTTTTTTTTAAACTGCTTTGGTAGACACTACTGCTTTATCTTTGACTTCCATCTTACTTGTGCAATAAGTTAAAACCGGTGTAGCAAGCTTCAGCCAATATGACCCAGATTTCCTTTTTGTTGCACAAAATCAGATACAAAATTCTTAAAAGGGATGGACCGCTAAAGCAGAATGGTCTCAGTTGACATTGTGAAAGTCTAGTAAAGCTCTTTGCGATTTCCTGAACATTTTAGAGTCTTGGCATGCTCTCGTATGTCTCAACTATTTGAGTGCCCTTGGGACATATAAGACCTAAGAAGTGGTCTTGCTTTTGCTGCAATGATTATTTATCTTCTAACAGTGGGAGTGTTAACGCCAGGTTATATCCTCCGCCTAATCGCGACCACTCCGAGCCTTATCTTCCTAGTCCCAGTATTGGTTGGAAATGGGGAGGGGCGGGAGTCATGGTATGGGTTTGAAAATACCCTGTGAAAGCTGTGGGAAAGGGGGGGATACAATGTCACGCCCTTGGATGTTCTCCCAACCCCCTGTGATCCTCACTCGCTTGTCCACCCCCAGGGTCGGGATCCATAAGCGATGGCACTTCCCTAGCCTCCTGACTACAGTATACCGGGGGAGAATACTGTCGGGTTTCTCACACCTTCTATAACTTCATTGTGCCCAACATAGATGTCAATCCTAACTCTACCCTAAAATCCTCCACTGGCATGCACTGCCGAGAAGCCTGAAAGGGACCTCCATATCTTCCCCTCTAGCCTTTTTAGCCATATTGTACTTGTCATGAGGCTGGCTTTCAGTCCGTATGTTACCGCTGGCACTATACTTTGCTTATAAACCAGGAGAACTCCCTCAGTACTGTATCCAGCGGTCTGCCCTGCATAGACCTTCAGTATTGCACTTTGGGCCATTGCGTTGTGTGTTTTTACATCAATCGGGTCCCCGTATTTATTGTCACTCCTCTCCTGTATACCAAGATATTTGTATTCCGGTACCCTTTTTATGTTCGACAGTACAGCATTAGTTCTCCTGGTTATTGTTTGAGAGCCACTTGCCACCATAGCCTGAGTCTTGTCCATGTTGATGATCAGTTTGTTTTCTTTGGCCTAAGCCATCCGATCACAAAACGCCATTCCAACAAGTGTGTGTTCCACCGAGACCACATCATCGGCATATGATAGCCAGTGGATTTGCTCTGTTCCGATCCTTTGGGAGGTGTGGGGGGGCAGTGTGCGGCTGCTAGTTTCGAAGGCAAGTCCATCAAGTAGAGGTTGAATAGCATGGGAGCCAGAACACATCCCTGTTTTGTTCCCTTACTTGTACCAATCTGGGTCGTGCAGGCTCCCGTGCTACTCAACCTACCTGCACACTTGTTCCCTCGTGAAGTTGTTTTACACTGTCCATCGGGGAATTAAAAATGTCCAAACTCTTCATTTTAGCCCAAAGACACCTTTTTATTGTGTCAACAGTGTACTTAAAGTCCACATAGACTACATATAATGGCGGACTTCTGTTTCTTCTGGCATCAGCAAGTAGCAACCCTGAGGTGAGCAGGTTATCTGATGTCAAGCACCCCACCCTGAATCTAATTGGAAATGCGACGGTGTTTGTTTTGTTTTTACCCATTTCTTTAAGTCCCTCAGAACTAAGGATGCATACATCTTACCAGTGGTATCAAGCGTTGACAATAAGCGATAATTCAAAGGATTATCACGGTTCTTGTTCTTATATATGGGTATTAATGTCGCCCTTCTCCAGGATTCGGGTATGGTGCCTGTAATGCTGGAAATGCATTGGAGGGACTGGGCCTCCATGTCCTTGTCCTGTGCTCCTTTTATCATGTGTGTTGTGTGTTTATTTTCTGCACAGGAGTCCATGCAGACTCCTGACCGTGCAGCTCTTACTCTATTTGGTTGTGGTGAACAGACCCTTGTGATACCCTTTTGGCACCCATGGGTGGGGGTACAACCCTCTACTCCTAATGGATGTGTTTGGGCACCTGTGTGTGGCCCACAGAGCAGGGTATGGGCTGGTGGCAGCTCCATGCTGAATTTGACAGGTGCTCTGAGTATCCTCCATTCTGGGAGACCCAGGCCCCGCCATTGGAATCAGTTGATTCCTGATAGAAGACAAGATGGCCCCTGTGGCCTCTTGCTTTCTATTGCTGGTTACCTTCTTTTCCCAAAGTCCTGACGCTGTCCCTTCCCCTGAATGGCTGTTGTGTCGAAGTTCCATATATGGCATTGTGGGGAAGTCCAGGCCAGACTGTCTGGAGCCTTCCCAGTGACTGTATGTTGTGGGTATACCCTTGGGGTGGGAACTGGGTGAATGGATTGTGTGACCAATATGCATTTTATGTTATGGGTGTCTAGTTTCTGGTATGTGACACAAAGACTGAGACAGACTGTCCGAAACTGGTATGAATGCAGTGTGGAGTGCTGAATGGCCAGGTGCTTGTCCAAATCCACATTCCTTGTTGTGAGTGTCTGGTTGGAAAAGAATGGCATGAATGCACTGTGACCCTGAATGCCCTTCCGAATGATTGGTTGCCTGAGTGTGACCCAGCAGAGTGAATGAGAGACCGAAGAGTATATCTGGGGACTCTCACTGATGGAAATCGTTCAGAAGCTGAAGTCGAAATTTGATGCTTATCTTGAAGCCCAGCTGAAAGGAGGCGGCTCTGTTGCTGCTTTCCTTCTCTGCAATCCAAAAGCTGTCTTGTCTCCAAGAACTGATCCAAGAGAGGATCTGGCTAGGAGAACTCTTCCCGAGCTACTAGGGAACATCGTGCACCAGTTAACCTTCACCAAGGCTCCCTGGAAGTCAGTCTTCGGAAGGCTGCCGACCGGGGACGGGGACCGCCGAGGAATCTGAAGCAAAGCGCCCAGACATTGAAGTCCATCGCAATGCTCCATTGCCTAAGACATTCAATTAAGGACTCCCTTGCTCATCACCGTTTACCGCTTTGTCCCGCTGGAGAAAGTCAAGTTCGCTGACGAACCGAGGAGAATCTGCTGGTGGGTTTCCCGCCACCCGAAGTCCTCAAAGACGCTGATGAAGATCCAAAAGCCAGCTGTGGCCGAGTCCCAATCGCCGACGCCAGCGGCTAACGACCCAACGCCCTTTCTGGGCCAAAGTACTTCATTGACTCTTTGTGGCAACAAACTATCATCGTCGAGGTGCACCGCATGCCTCATCTTCGCAGGACGTCCACGACCAATCGTCGACGAGCACCGCAAGGACCGAAGCTGGCTCTACAACATTATTCACCCCTTTTCTTCAGGGAATCTAGACGATCCGTGGATCCTGCCTTAAAGGGAGTTCACTCGAGAAGGATCCGTCGTCAAACTCTTCTAATCTAGGTACATTGGGGTAATAGAATATTTGTAGAAGGAAATAAGACTCTGCGAAACAATATATGGACTGGGCTTGTCAATACTTTTACAGGTTGCCCAGGTGGGGGGATCCTCACACAGAACTGTGAAATAGTAGCTAAAGTTCTATTCTGACAATTTTTTAACCCACTTGTTTTCCTCCCATATCTATTGTTAATACTTTTTGCTATTGATTTGTATGCCATTCGAAACTGTCAGCAGTTGGTGCATTTTAATGGAGTCAAAGAGTAATTGTGGTACCACATAGACATTGTACATTTATCATTATAGCATTGCCTGAGTACACTGTGTTATTGTAGGTGTATATAACTTGAAACTTATTTATATAAAGAACTGTGTTGTCACTAACATAGTGTGTGGACATTCGTTTGTGGGGTTTGGGGACTACACTATACTTAAGAACCAGCCAGCATCACCTCCTGAGAGCTAAGCTTTACAGTGCTGTCCTTAAGTACTCGGGCAATAAGTGTTATCAGGAGCTCAATCCAAATCTCCTTTTTCTCTATTATAACAATGCTGGCCAGACCATCTGTGCCTGGCGTGCAAAACTTTTTTCATTAGCGCTTTTAAATATTCAGAAAACGAAGGCAACGCCATGTGTCTGCTTTGAGTAGGCACAGGGGGAGCGCACTGCCTGACTGTGTCTTTTCTGACCCTGTCATGCAACTTTATTGTAACAGTATAGGTATGAACCTGCCCTGTCTCACTTACATTCCTGTTCCTCAAACACGATAGAAATGCTTTTTCTTTAATCACATTTCACAGTGACTGGCCCCCTAAGGGCCGGTCACGGTAAAATGTGCTTGGCAGCCTGTAGAACATTGTTGGGAGAGTGCTTCCGGCACTAATGTATTGAAGCCCGCTGGCCAAAGCATCATTTGTGCTACAGCTCAGCCGCGTGGGAATGTGCAGGTCACCTTTGAGAATAAGGTGACTTGCTAACTTTGCAAAATAGGTTATTTAAATGTAGTATGCATATCCTCTGCACTATTTTTCAATGATCCATTTTTGGAAAATCTACTTTTTTGAAAAATGTAAAAATAGTCACAATATGAGAGGGAATGGGGAGATTGATGGGCCAAATAGGGAGTGATAGGCAAAAAAGCGGAGGAGTGGGTTAGAGAGGGAATTGGTGGCAAGAGAGCATAGAGGAAGCTGGGGTTGTGGGCCAGAAATCCTAGGATAAGTGACAGGCCAGGAATAAGAGGGAGCAGAGGTCCACAAAGCGTAGGGAGTGCCAGCCACAGGGGGTGGGGAGGGGCAGAAACAGGTAGCGGGCTACTGATTGGGAGAAAGGATGCAAGAAAGAATCCAGGGCTGTAGATTGCGTGACACATTGTGGAGCGTAAGGTGTGAGTTGGGGGTATGATTTGGAGTGTGGCAGGGGCTGGGGAGTGCACATTGGAACTTTGCAATGGGACAGAGCATGCAGGTATGTGTATGATTGAGGGTCAGAGGTTCGGGAGTGTAGGTTGTGATGAAGAATTGGTGGCTGTGAGGGGTGTTGGTGAGAGAGGTGTTGTGGCTATTTGGGGGATTGGAGAACATGGATATTTTCACCATTACAACTGATAATGAGCCAATACAGTTAATATTAAATAGGCAAGCACATTAAACCAAAAAGGTAGCCCAAAACAACAAGCCAGGGACATCTGGGGCTCTTCTATTAAATTGATACATAAGATACAAATAATGATGAACTGTCTCTCTTGCAGCTTTCTCCTGCAATGTGCCAACCTTACACCCTCCAAAAAGTGTTGCACAAATTCTGCAATAAATATGTTTGTGCCACAAAATTTGCTTTTTAATGCCACACAATTTACCATTTCATGTTGTAATATCCTGGAGGGTCTGATAAATGAAGTGGGTGAAGAAATACTTGAGCAAGGTTTTTTATATTGCACCAGTAGCACGTTTATAACTGCATTAGAGTCTTAGTCTGCTTTGAAATAACGCTGAACAGCCCATCACAGAACAAAGTTCGAAGTTATTTATTGTCCGGCACTGAGTCCCAGTTTGCCCAGAATCCCTGTAATTTCTACCGAGGAGCTGCTGCTACAACGCTGAGAAAACTTCAGTCATGTTTCTATTTCCATCAGGTTTTACCATAAAACCTCTTTCCCCGCACGGAGCGCGGCGCGGAGTCCGGCACTGAGTCCCAGTTTGCACAGAATCCCTCTGCTTTCTACTGAGGAGCTGCTGCTACAACGCTGTGAAAACTTCAGTCCTGTTTCTATTTCCATCAGGTTTTACCATAAAATCTCTTTCCCCGCGCAGAGCGCGGTGCAGAGTCCGGCACGGAGTCCCAGTTTGCCCAGTTTGCCCAAGTCCGCCCGGCGTGCCGCATGTCGGCATGGTTGTTTCCCCAAAGGCCAGTGGGACTCAGACTCGTCACAAGACCCTCCAGCAACGTCGAATGCTGAATCCTTGGACTGCTATCCCTCAAAAGAGCACTACAGGCAGTAAGGTAAGCAAGCAAGTAGTTACCTTAATGACACCTGCCCCTTCTCTTCAGGTCTTTGCTCAAGTGCACCAAGTTGCCCCCCATGTCACCACTGACTGTCTCAGGCATACATCCTTAGAGGCAGCCAATCTTTCAACCAATACGCAGTGTGTCGCATAACTCGAAAACTCAACGAGACCACTCGCACTGCTCTCACTCGCTAATTTAGCTCCGGTGCCGCCAGTGGAAAACGTTGCGGCAGAAGTATTCTCGCCAAGGCAAACTGTCTCTCCTGATCTCTACTTTTCTCCGTTTGACTTAACTGATGCGGAAATCATGAGCGCATCGACTGTAGTGCAGGAGAAATCCGCTGAAGTTTTGCTCGATTCACCTGCTATAATTGATGAGGATGCATGTCCGACCAAAAGCTTTGCTACCATGGAGCCAGCCTGCATTAGTCTGATCTCTCCGACAAGATCCTTTTCTCAACCTGAAAGCGATCATGACTTGCCAGGCCCTTTAACGCAGAAACCTGTCAGTAGGTCGCCAACAACGCCGAAAGTCTCTCTGTTACCGTCGCCGCAAACGTCCACTCAACACTTGCAGTTAACATCGAATTTTTTGTTAAATTCTACGCCATTATAAATCGGAGACCCCACTTTAAGAAAGGCACGTACTTTGCAATACGACTGTTCCTGCCCTCGGCGCCCTGAGTATTGCTTGCGCTCCTGCAAAGCCAGCAAATGGTTCCTTGACTTCAACCGCTGAGGTGCCTTTGCAACCGCAAACACAAAACGATACTTATAGTGCACCAATTCAGCAGCGGTTCCAAAATAACGAGTGGCTTCAATTAAAACGCCCCCAATTCACCATGAATCAGCGAAACTCAGACTTATCTAACACCTCGTTGTTGGCCCCACTAACCTTGACACCCCAGCCTACAATTCAATGTGGCCTTCAAGGAAAGGAAAATCATCAAAAATGATGACCGCAGCTAAACAGTCGGAAGGTCGCTTTAGTTCAAAATGAACGAGTGCTCTTACGGCCTCAGTGACTCCGTCAAAAGCTCCCTATTCTGAACAAGGAGCTATCAAGCACTCCAAGTCCAGGAAATGAGTGCTTGAAGATGCCAAATTCAAAATCCAGTCTTTCAGTTGCCGCTGCAATTCAAATACACAACAACGTGCTTGCGGCGGCGTCCCAAGCAATGATTCCTTTTGTGAAATTGTATGAGGCAATGAACAAAACCATTCGCGACCAGGGGGCGAGGCGATGTTGCTGAACCTACAAAACTGGAAAAAATCGACAACTTTACCACATACATAAAGCAACATATGCAAACGGAAGCAGACAGAAGCTTGCATTGGCAATCGCGCCTAAGTGACTCTGTCACAAGCCAGCAGGGGAGACGCGAACATTTGATAAAAGGTCTCCTGGACGCGTTAAAATAGTTGGTGCAAAAGTCTATTCCAGTCTGCAGCCCAGAAAACTCTGGTAGCACAGTAGTTCCATCCAAAGCTACTTCAAGCGTCTAAGTATCTCCAGAGGCAACTTTACAAATTTCATCTGATGCCGCTCATTCGCAATCTTCTACGGAAAATGATCTGTCCGCCGTGGCTGGTGACGACCCTCCGATTGATGAGCGTTCAACATCACAAGCCGTGCCTCAAATTGAATTGCCTGGAAATCCATTTTCCTCATTTGGAATTTTCTCAGGTTCAGCCAAAACAGGCGCAGGGGGAACCATGCCAAAAACAAAAGTAGTTGTATCGACTGCCAAGCCTCCGGCCCCAGCAAGAAAGGAAAAGACTGCTAACATAGCGAAGAAACCGAAGTTACCAGATCACTCATCTACTAAAAGTTTCATAAGGAATCTCACTACAACACCCCGATTGGGCCTGTTCAAGCGCAACGCTGATGTTCACAGAGGCCCTTCAACTAATCAAAAAAAACTGTCAATTGTTACCTTTGAAAGCTGGATCAAAACGGCCTCGGATAAATTCTGATGATTGCTTATCTGTTACTTCAGTGAATATGGCCTCACCCAATTTATGCGACTTATCTACATATTCATCTTCAGGGGATGATGAAAACCTTCAAATTCCTGTCGAAGTGGCTCTGCCTTCTTCATGTCCCCCTCCTCGAGCAGTACAACCCAGGAAGAGCTCCACATCTTTGAAGCGTCAAGCAGACCAGTCTTTAAGTCTGGCCGCCGCAGACGAAGAGTCTGCAAAACCTGCCTTGGTTGGCCCGAGCTTAAATCCTAAATTGACCTTAAATCAACGCAAACAGATTATTCGCTTCAAATCAAGGTCACATGAAAACAAACTACAGCTGTAAATTAAGACTACAAAATATTCACAGAGACGATAATGAGTTGAACCTCAACCGCGCAAATGTGTTGAAGCTGTTTAAACACATACCGCCGCTGCGCCTGATCAACTCGGACAACATCAAAATCGTCGAATATGTAACTGAGCAATGCTCTGACGCAGTCTTGCTTCACATCGAACAGCTGGAGTCCGCAATACAATACTTAAAGCTGCAGACGACCTTTTGATGTTCGGCTTTGATATCTCATTCGAACCTGAGAATGCCAATCCAAACAACAACTTTGAGAGTCTTGACAACAAATCAGCTGCAAAAAACGCAGTAGATGTGACACATTTACGAAATCTTTTGAGTTCTTCACAAGCAAACCGCTCGAAACAATATGCACAGACAGGAATAGCTATGATTAAGACCCTAGGATGCATTCTATTCTATTCTTTCCTGGAATACTCGTGGGTTCAACCACTTGTTCAATGACTTTGATGTACCACTTGAAAATGTGTTCGCAATTTGTCTACAAGAGACATGGCTTCTCGAAGCGCCCATGAGAGACGGTTATACCATACTAGTCAACCCGGCGATCAAAAATGCACAAGGCCGTCCAAGTGCAGGCCTACTAACCATGGTTCGTCTGTCTCAAAATTGGTCAACCCCGGTTTGCTCAATCCCAAAGGCTCAATTATGCACTCAACGAGTGACAACTTAGAGGCAAAAAAAATCCCTCTTGATTATCAACTGCTACTGGAATCCTGCTAAAATCAACGACGAGGATTTTGTTAATGCCATATGCTCCTTAATGGATGACGCAATCTTGAGGCACAACAATCTGACAATTATATGCTGTGGTGACTTAAACTGCTCATGGTTCAACTATGATCTAAAAAACCAAAGTTACAGCAAACTGCCAAAGAGGACCTTGGTGAGAAAGAGCAATGATGGTCAAACGCAATGAAAATGCACAACTGTGTGATGCTAAATGGCGCGGTCAGAGGAGATATCCCCACGCAACCAACCTTGTACCGAGAGTCATCGCACAGCATTATTGATTACATCTGGGTCTCAAGGAATTTCGAGTCGAAGGTCACCACACTGTACTCTCAAAAAATGCCGAATAGTGATCATATGCTACTAAAACTTGGTCGCTTTTTGGCAGTAGCAACCTCTGCCTCCCGATACAATTTACCAGTTGAGGCAAAGTGTGAATCAGATCGTCTGCCTAACTAAAAGACCTCTGAGCTCGCCACATGGTGTGGACTACACCCCCCTATTATCGACCTATATAACAGACAACAATGATCCAAATGAACCACATAAATGCCATAAACATCTGTTCAGTAAGGTCATGCACGACAAAAAGAAAGATCTAAGAAGGGACTTGAGACAAATAAAAAATAAAAAAAACAATCCCAAGACATAAAATGTCAGAAGAAGTGAAGGCAAGAAAAGCGATCTACAGGAACTGGGCAACGTCTCATAGAATTATTGTCGAGCAAGATCGTGCAGAACTAATGATGAAGCTCATGATAACGAAAAATACTCGCAACATCTGGCAAATTTTGAATATCGGCTATATGAACAGCCTAAATTCGACCCAGAATACCACCTCTGGTGATACTTGGTGTAAGCACTTTTTCAAAGTGTTTAACAGCGCGAACCCCGAGCCCGAACCACACCCTAGGGTTGAAGCCGCGCCCTGGGAAGTGGAAATGCCATAGGCTGATATTACTGGAGAAATTACGATGTTCAACTCTTGCGCTGCTGGCCCTAATATGATTAGCAATGTGATGCTTAAAAAAACATACTGATGTGGGCTCCCTTTATTGAGTGCTTTTTAGGAAAATTGCCAAATCTAACAAACATCCAGAGTCATGGTTAACAGCAATTGTGGTCCCGATTCATAAGAAGGGCAGTTGGGATATCCCCGAAAATTATCGCCCCAATGCCCTGCTCAATTCAATCGGTAAAATCTTTGGCTCCAACCTAAGATTGAATCTGGTGACTTGGGCTCAAGGGGCTGGGATTCTTGATGAAAGTCAAACTGGCTTCTCTAAGGGTGTAGGTGTTGACGTAAACCTTTCAATAGTAACAATTATGAAATTGGAAGCCCAGAAAGCGAGATCTAAAATCCATCTAGCCTTCATCGATATGAAGCATGCTTTTGATGGTATAAATCATGACCTGCTCTGGTCAAAACTGCACAAATGGAACAGCCCAGCCAGTATCCTCAACCCAATAATAGCCCTCCACTCGAATACTTCAATTCAAGTGCGTCTTAATAAGGACAGAGAATTATCAGCCAATATTCCAACATCAAGGGGAGTAAAACGAGGGTGCCCCCTTGCAGCTGATTTATTTAAACTATTCTTGGCGGACCTGCCCATTCATCTTGACCGGGCACATTGTTTTCCACCTAAAATAAACCAGATTCCAATGAGATACATTGCCTATGCAGATGACCTTGTCTTGATGGACAGAACCCAGATTAGACTACAACGCCTTCTTCTCTGTCTTTACGACTACTTATGTACCAACGAACTTTCAATAAACACAGATAAAACCAAAATTGTGTCAATTAGATCTATGACTAGTAGAAAAGACGGAGCTTTTAGGTGGGCTGTCGGTGGCCAGCCTCTGTCCTCAGTCAACTCCTTACGTTATCTGGGAGTTCAGTTTAATAACTCAATTTGCGAATATCAGTGGTTTAAAGATCTGAAACTGAAGTCCTCAAGATTAGCTCTTCAAGCCGCAAAAATAAATAGTTTTGGCAAATTTTCCCTAGCACCAATTCTAATGTTCTACCTGCGAAAGGTAGTGCCCATACTAACCTTCGGTGCTGAAGCAAGCTGGAACATTAATGAACATACATAGGATCAACTCGAAGGCCGCTTTTGGTGACATGCCCTTAATCTTATGCAATGTGTGCCAATCATATCCATACGCCATGAATTATCATTGAACTCCTTGTTTAGTCACGTAATCTGGAAATCCATCTCGCTCATGCGAAAGATGACAGTGGACAGTAAAGCATCAGTTTATCACAAATTCATAAATAGACATGAGTCAAAATATGTCTGCCTGCTGGATCAATGGCGGTCAAGAATGCAAGAATGGGTCGACGCTGTGGCAATTAGTAACTACGACTTGTTCACTCGGCCCCAACATGCAAAAAGAAAATTTGAGGCTTGGGCATGGATTGTCAACTTAGAAAAACGTGAAAAGCTGGCCTCAACCAACTGGCTGGGTAACAAACAAAAAAAATTAAACTCCCAGCAATCCTATTTGGTACGATGTTACTCTCAATATTATCGTGAGCGATTCCTTAGATTTCGATTGAACATCCTGAAATCCAAGGACATCTTATGGCAAAGAAAAGATCCCCTAACAAAAGACAACCAATGCCGCTTTTGCTCTGGTTCAGTTGAATCACTAAAACATCTAATTTTGGACTGCCAGGCAACTTGTGATTTACGTTCTACACATCTTGGACAATTTTCACCCCTAGATGGGGACATGACGGCTTGGTGGTGTTTGATTTCCTCTGGCAACAATGTCAAACATGTTTGTGCTATTGTAAATTATCTGAATGCGCTCTTGAAGTTCCCTCCTTAATTTATGGTCACAAAGTAGACATCTTGTGGGTTCACTAAGTTGGCAGAGCTAACTCTGCATCCACTTGTTGTGCGAAAGAAGGATGCTCGGACAACGGTGTCTATTATTTCTTTTCTTCCTCCCTTTTGTCTCGTTCTGTTCTGGTTTTTCTCTTCCCTCTTCTGTTTCTTAGAAGTATGCCTGGTTTTGATTTGTTTTCTGGTCAATAGATCCATGAAACTCTGAGATAAAGTTCTATTTGTCTATTTGTTTTTCTTGGTTCCTTAGAAGTGTGAATGGGTTGTCAACCACTGTTTATATAATGAAGGAATGGAGCTTTGAAACAAAAGTTTTTTCTTTATGTAAAAACTGTAGTTTTTTCAATAAAATAAAATATATATATTGTTAGATCAAAGAGATGCCAGTGGGATTTGGGTTTGGTAGGGAGGGGCAGAAAGTAGGTGGGAATGGCTGTAGGAACTAGCATGGCGAGGGTCGGTTGCAGATGGGTAAATTACAAACACCCACAGGCTTTGTGTCCCTCCTTTACATGTCCTGTCTTTCTCCTAGCTTTATTTCATAACATTAATCCAGGCTTATAGGCAGCACTTTCAGCACCACCTAATAGCTAAATAAAAATGGAGCAATGTCCAAATTCACCCAGTGGGCTAGGAACCCTTCTGTACTTCAACTGACACTATTAAATAGAGCTTACCTAATATGCACAGATTCCCCATTAATAAATAACTAATACGATTCCTTTCATGCAACACTTAAAGGATGCTGATTGTATGCAGTTTCCAGGTGGTGTCGAGAAAGTTGTGGTGCAGGAGACCTGAGTTTTTTTTTTTTTTTTTTTTAAAACCATTTTATTGATTTTTATTTCAACAAATACAAACCAAACTTACAGTGCAAATAATAATTGAATATACATTGCTGCATCCAAGGCCACTGTTTCTCCTATTCCCACCCCCCCTCCAAGCCTACTCCCCCTCATTTTCCGTTGCTACATCCTGTAGTAGGGATTCCTCTCCAGCGGTACCTGTTGGATTCCGATTGCTTGACTCTTCATGCGTGGGCCCAAATAGTTCAGCTATCAGTTGCCTCCAACCTAGTAAGGTTCCAGCCTCTTCCTCCCCCCACCATTGCACGCTTCCTGAGGAGACTTGAGTTCTGCAAATTAACCAGGATGATTTTAACATAATCTGAGTTGTCCCCAAAACAAACTAAAAATAGGCTAAAACGGGTTTCCTAACTTGCAATAAAACATCATCTGTCAATATATGTAGTAACATTTCATTTATTCTGGAGGTTCAAATGTAGGTTTGGGGGAATGTTCTAACCCAAACCACTTTAGTAAGCACACTTGGTTTATTGACAAATATTCTATGGAATTGGAAATGTAACAATTTGCATGCCCATTCAGAGTGCAAAATTTGCCCTAGCCATTGGCTAGTGATGATTATTAGCGAGTAAGAAATGATGTACAATGTATGTGTGTGTAGAATTGAGGTGGCAAGTGAATTTGTAAGGCTGGCGATTAGTTTCAACTTTACATTTTTTGACTATCTTAATTATATTTAATGCAGATGCTCCTCAGCCACATCAGGGATACCAGCAATAGTTGTTTAAAGTCTGGAATGTCTTTATAATGGAATGATGTAGCAAAGGTGACCTACCCAGCATGTTTTATTCTAAAACCGACTGCCTCAGCAATTGATCATGCCTTTTTCGGTGCAAGATTTACTACCAATTTGTTCATTCAGAGTAGTCTCTCGTACTTTTGTCTCGATAATTGTGGGTCAGTCCGTTCTACAGGGCTAGAGCGTTTTTGATCGGACCAAAACATATTTAGTCCTTTGTTTAATTTGAGCAAACCCGGGTGCCTGCACGGCCACAGCCTGATCTCTCTGGACCTCGCACCTCAGTCCTTTTCTCCATAGGACCGAACTGGATACATCTGCATTAGCTTTTTCCTGAGCTTTTTGTCCTTTACTTTCATTTGTTTTTCTTCCCGCTGACCCCAATCAGGTTTGTTATATAGCATTTATATCGCGCACATATACCCAAGGGCATTTTGGCGCGAGGATATACCGGAAAGGGCAAGCGGCCAGAATTTGTTTTTACAAAAAGCAGGGGTTTAAGGGCTTGTCTGAATAAGAAATGATCATCAGTACTTTGAAGGGTAGCGGGAAGGTTGTTCCACAATTTCCCTGCAGCGACAGAAAAAGCACGCCACAACCATCATGGACAGCCGTAATTTGGGAGTGATCACCAGACATGCGTTACCTGAATGCAAGTTCTGCTCAGCAGTGTAGTGCGGAAATTTAGGGTTAAAGGATTTTCCGTTTGTTGTGCAGCAAATATTTTGCAGTGTTGGATCCTCACACACGAGTTGAGTGGCTATGGCCCGATGACCGCGTTGGGATGTTTGCCTTTATTGTGACACAGACTGTCGGAACACAGATGCAGCTTTCGCTTTAACCCTATATGGATAGTCGTACAGAACCTCAACCCCATCCACTGGCTCCTCAACCACCACCAGCAGAAGATGGGTTCATTTTAATGATTTCAGGCGTTTATGCCACCTGCACGCTTGAAAACCTATTTTGAGGACCTTATGAAATAGCTTGTGCATCTTCATCTACGGCAGACACCTGTGGTTCTCTTGAATTCTGCCTCCGTTGGCTCTCCTTTGTTGCTAACTGTCCCCTCCACGCCCACTTCCTCCTTCAGTCCACCCCCTACAGAACCGGTTGCAGGTTGTGGAAAGGGCGCGTATTGCTGATCCCGGTTCGGATGAGCCTCCCACAAGCAAACTAAGGAAGATGTGCTATCTTCTGCCTGTGATTTCTGTGAACAGTTATCTGACTCCTAGAAATTTGAATGCTGTGTGTGCCACAGACGGAGCCCAAAATCCTTGTTGGGTCCTTGCCTATTCAGTCTCTGTGAAGTCTTATATTTCCATGCAAAAAGATGGTCTTGCGAAGTCTGGACAATTTGGGCTACAGCTCATACAGTCATTCTAACAAACACACATACCAAGAGGCCTGCAATACCTGTCGCAACAGTTGTGCCTGACTTTGTTCCCGCAGCCTTGCTCATCCCTAGTAGGGGCTGCTATACTTTTTCCAAGCCCTCTTCATCATTTTCTGTTGCTGATTTTTGTGAGGAAGACCAGGCATTGGGGAAGAAGGCTGATTCAAATCCGTAACCAGCAAATGCAGAGATACGTTGGACTGCAGCAAATTAGAAATTGTGTTTAGAATTGAGCAAGTTTGAGCACTACTTTCTGACAATCAAACTTGGATTTTTTTTTCTTCCACTTTTGTTGAATTTTTCAGCATAAAAAAGACAATGACTTCAAAGAGCATATAACAAAAACATCAAAAGAATCCAACCCCCAACTAAACCCTCCCACTATCCCCCTTCCCGATCCCTCCCATCACCCTCCTCCCCCTTAACCCCAGGTAAACTAGGCCTCCGAGAGTCCATGGTGCTAGTGACTGAGAGTAGGGACAAGACACATACGCAGCAATATATTTGGGCCCTGTAAATGGCGGAGGCCCCTCAACCACCTTAAACTGCTTTCACCTGTAGAGGCTTCAGCAGTCCCACCCTGGCGACCGGATACAGAAAGACCACAAAACCGATCCTAGTTTCAAGGCTTCACAGTCCACACGGAGTACAACCACAGTCCATTCCTGCAAAAAAGGATGTCATAGCAGAAAGTTTCTCATACTCAAAGATAGCAATTAACTTGGTAAGCCATTCTGTTTTGGAGGGCCCTAGGGAACTCTTCCACTTCGGAGCCAGAGCCAATCTCCCCGCCCTTAACATGGCCCCCATTACCCTCGAAAAGGAACCCACCTCTTTATCAGGTAGGGGAGTGCCCAGAAGAACCTCGAAAGGATGCCCTTGATCCAACTGAGCACTTCCGTCCAGTAGACCCGGATAACCGGGCACTCACACCACATATGAAACCACGTACCTTTATTGGAACACAGTCTGGGACACTTCTAAAAACCTCTTAGAAAGGGCAACCGGAGAACGATGCCAAGAGTGCAAAACCTTAAAATTATGCTCCATTGCCGCCGTATACAGCCCCCCAGAAAACACCGACCTAAACCCTAATTGCCAAAAAAGGTCGTCGAAGGACCTGCCCAACCGTTGCTCCCAGAAATGCTTAAACGACTGCCTACCCACCGGGTTAGAAGTACTTCATAACTCTTGGAGAGGGAACCCTTCCTGGACTTGGCCTCCGCAAATATCCTCTCAAGAGGAGTCAATGGACGTGATAAATCGGCCACCCACCACGCCTGGGTGAGAATTCCCTTAAGTCTCAAATACTCAAAGACCGAGGGTGGCTTCCCCTCAAATCCCTCCGCCACTTGGGGATATTCCATGAATGACCCTCCATCGAACAGTTGAGCAGCCCTTTCCAACCCCTGATCAGACCAGGCCTGCGATTCCCGGAACCCCTTTGCGCCCAAATTAATCGGTGGACCCCACAAAGATGATAGCGGGGAAGGCCAAGAGGAAAGTAGCCTATTGTCTCTAGAGGGCTTCCAAACCGACCACAAAACAGCAAGAACAGGGTGTGTTTTAATGGGCTCTGGAATAGAGTTCGGAGGAGCCCACAAAAAGTCCCTAACCTTTCTTGGATGAACCTGAACATCCTCCACGTACGTCCAATATGTCCGCAGGTCATCCCTCAAATGCTCCAGCATAACTCGAAGCTGAGCTGCCTTGAAATACCCTCTAAAGTCTGGGAACCCGAAGCCCCCAAAAGACTTGGGAAGGGTCAAAGTAGCTAAGCCAATTCTGGGTCTCTTCCCATTCCAAATAAAACGGAGGATACGCGATTGCAAGGCAGCAAAGAAGGAATCCGGCACCAAACACGGAAGGGACATGAAAAGGTAGAGAAGCCTCGGAAGAATATTCATTTTAACCACCACCATACGCCCAAACCACAAAAGGGTCAAGGGGGCCCACCTAGAGAGATCGCTCTGGATTTTTGCCCGGATCGGAGGGAAATTTAGCTCAAACAACTTATCTAGATCCCTGGGAATATCGATGCCCAGATACCTAGTAAACGCACATTCCACACGCACCCCATATATTTCTTCTCTTCCCTCAATTTCGAAATCTACCCCCCCTGCCCCCCCATTGGTATAATGCAGGACTTGGACAGATTCCCTTTTAACCCTGAAAAAGACCCGAACCGACTAATCAGACCCAGCAATCGTGGGAGAGCCACCCGAAGACCCGTCAGGTACACTAAAATATCATCCGCAAACAAAGATAATTTAAATTCGTGGTCTCCACATTGTACCCCTGTAAAACCCTTGTCGGCCCTGACCGCAACAGCAAAAGGTTCCATCGCCAGTGCATATAACTGAGGTTAGAGGGGACATCCCTGGCGCGTGCCCCGAGAGAACGAAAACCCCAACGACAGGCAGCCATTTACCAACACCCTAGCAGAAGGACCATTATAGAGTGCAGCAACCCACCTTGTCCCCAAAGCCCATTTTCCGTAACACCCTCCCCATGTAAAGCCATTCTACACGGTCGAAGGTCTTCTCAGAGTCTAACGAAAAAAGATAGGCCTCCAAACCCTGCTTCGATGGCTCATGCATTAGGCCCAGGGTCTTCCTCAAATTATCCTTTCCTTAGCGCCCGGAGACAAATCCGACTTGGTCACCATGCACCAGGGAGAGAAGGAATTTAGATGGCCTATTCGCCAAGAGCTTAGCTAAAATCTTAACATCTACGTTAAGGAGGGAAATGGGTCTATACGACTGACATTACGCGGGATGTTTCCCATCTTTTGGTAGCACTACAATGAGCGCTACATCATGGAGGGGAGCAGGGAACCAGAATCCAAAGCAGAGTTAAACACCTTAGCCAGAAATGGGGCTACCACGGCACGAAATGTCTTATAAAACCGGACAGTGAAACCATCGTCTCACGGGGCTGTGCCACTCTTCAAGTAGGAGATAGTATCTGCCACCTCCTGGGGGGAGATCGGGAGCTCCAACACACCGACACCCTCATCCGAGAGACGAGGAATATGCAGTAAATCTAAAAAACGGTCCACATCAGCCCGTCCCCTGAATATTCTGACGAGTAAAGACCCTCGTAATACCGCCCAAATTCCCCTGCTATCATATCGTCCTGCAGAACTCCCTTCCCGATCCACAATACGATTCACCCTCCTGCTGTTTCAAAGCTCCCTTAAGCGCCCCGCCAGGATCTTATCCGCCTTTTCCCCCCACTCCATATACCGCTGTTTCAAAAATGCCAGCTTTCGTTTGGTTTGTCCCACGAGCAGATCTGACAATTTAGCCTAAAGCTTCTGGATTCTTCCCATTTTCCCGGGGTCATCTGGGACTTCAGCTTTCCTCCCGGCTGAATAACAGCTATTTGCTCCTTCAATTTAAGCTCCACCCTGCCCCGCTCCTTCTTTATCCTTGCACCCATCTCTCTGAGTTTGCCCCTAACCGTGGCTTTAAATGCATCCCACACACTTAGGACATTCACCTCCCCTGTGTCGTTAAGAAGGAAGTATTCATTAATCAAACCCAAAAGAGACTACTTAAGCTCCTTGTCTAAAAGCAGCAAATCGTTACATATCCACCAAGCCCTAGTCTGAGTCTGCGGGGAACCCCTAACGAGACCCAAACGAGATCATGGTCGGACCACGGGACAACCTCCACACCAAAGTTCGAGACACCATCCTGAAGCGTTGAATCCACTAGGACGAGATCTATCCTAGAGAATGCCCCATGCACCGCAGAGTAAAAAGTGAAAAGAGGGTTGCGGTTCCCTTCAACGGAATGCACGTCCACCAAGCCCAACCCCTCATTAGTTAGTCGAAATGAATCCGCCATTTTCCTCTGAACCCGCTGATCGCGGCAGGGGGAAAGCAACGTCCTGTCCTTGTCTGGCCAAAGGACCATGTTAAAGTCCCCACCCACTATCAGAGCACCCTCCGCAAAACCCCGAATGGTCTCTCCCACCTTTTCCCAAAAACGATCCTGCGCCTCATTTGGGGCATAGACCCCTACCAGGGTAATCATCCTACCTTTCATTGTCCTCTTAACCATAATGTAGCGCCCTTCCGGATCAGACCTATGAGCTTTTGGAATAAAAAGAGCTTTGGGGGAAACCAACAACACCACTCCCCGCTTCTTCGACACATACGAGGAATGGAACACATATTGGATAGCTTTAGCTCGATCGGGTGGCTCCTTTCCCCCTAACCCAGTGAGATTCCTGCACAAAAAGGAAGTGCAAATGAAGCCTAGTAAGTTCCCTCGTCACCAGGGACCTTTTCGTAGGAGAATTCAATCCCCTCACATTCAGGGACCCCACCATCAACTGCTGCATAGAATCATCCATTAAATAGGTCCAAGGAAACTGTCCCACCCCCTTCCAGACCACACCATAGTGCCTGTACCACCAGCTCACATGCACCAAAGGAGACCAAATAAGGGCCTATATATCCCCTACTTCTCAGAGACCCCAGCAACCCAAAACCCACCCTCAGAACTAGGAAAACGACAACCAGACCCCCCCATTGCCCACCCGAAACCATCCCAACAACCCCAACTCCCTCCCAACCCCCTCTGAGCACCTGGATAGGCTGCGACATCCGCTCGCCGCACTACCAGGCCACCAGAGATCGCCTCCCCCTGCCCCTGGCCACCTCCCACATCATACAAACAAAGAACATTTTGAGCCCCCCCATCCCCAGTCAAATACAAGCTCCCAACACCACCACCTGTATATGCCACCCCCCTGATCTCAAGACCCCATCATAAGCTTGAGACAAAACAAAGAACCCATCACACAGGAGATCAACCAAGAACAAACAGGGCAGGACAAATGACCCTATAAAACCCAACAGCAACCAGCACACCAATCTCCACCAACAGCATCAAGGCGCCGGCTGCTTCGGTGACGGGGGCGCCACTCTCCTGAATTTCCTGTGCCCCCTTACACATCGCCTACCCACAAATTCCAATGGGCCAGGGCTGTCTCTATCTGGCCCCTTCTCCCCCTGCGCATCGTCATTAGAAGGGTGGGGTCTCCCAAATGTTCACGAGAGACTCAGTGAATATCAGTTTCTGAGGAAAGCGAGTATTTGTAGCGATCTAGTTCAAAGGCAAGGGAGAATGGGTGGCCCCATCTATAACGCACTCCCTTGGACTGCAACCACCTCATTAAGGGTCCACAAAGGCGCTGTCGAGCATGGGTGTGCGCCGAAAGATCCTGAAAAATCTTGCGCACCTTTCCAGTCAATAGGACCCTCCTTACGAGCTAAATCCAGCATCTTGGCTTTTGCAGCAAAGTAGTGAAATTTCACAAGAACTGTACGGGGCTCACCCGCGCGCCCTCCCGCCCTGTGGGCCCTATCAATTGTGGGTTCACTAGTATTTTCACCACCAAAGAGGCTCCTTACAATCGCCTTGACCCCTTTCACAATGTCCACTTGAGACTCCCCCTCCAATTGTGGCATACCATAAAACCTTAGATTAGAGCGCAGCTCCCTATTTTCTAAGTCATCCAACTTGAGGATGACTTTCTCCTTCCACTTCTCAAGGTCAGCCAGCCTCATGTCAAATTGCGTCTCAAAGAGGTCTGACGAGGTTTGGTTGGCCTCAAGGGCCTGGACACGGTTCTCTACGGCGTCCGCCTTCTTGTCCAGAGAATCCAAGCGTTTATTGACATCAGCTCTAAAGCCTCGTATCTCCTCAAGCAGGGCTGCCATGTTGCAGCTCACAGACAGAGCCTCAGAAGCTTCCAATTGAACCCCAGCCTGCATGGTGGCCTCCTCAGCTTCCACTCTTCGATATTTTTGTAGGGTCTGCACCCAGTCCATTCAAATGGGACCACGAGTACACCGCAGACAAACTAGCAAGAGACCTCCTGGGAAAATAACGCTCAGGCCCTCAACTTGGTCCGGAAGGCCTCTCACCTCCACCAGGATACAGCTCAATTTACAGCCCGCTAGCAGACTGCCGCCCCGGCCAAGCAGACAACCAACCTACTACAACCCCAGAAGAGGGGAGAAAAGACTGTCATACCATCTTCAACCTTCTTGGCTGACTGGAAACAGAAATGTATATGCTCCGACCTAGAGTTACAGCACAAACAGCAGCATGCACAAAGGAGAGTGTCTCTGCGGGCGCAGCAGCGCACGAAGAAATCGGGTGCTTTCTGCTTTCAAATAGGGAGGAGTGCTCTTTATGAGGACTACTGCCGGCGCTATGACAGGCTATGTAAATGTCTTTCAAGTCTCTGTCTTTAGAGTCTATTAGCAGCCTACCTGCAGGCTGAGGGTTTGCAACACGAAGCCAGTTAAACAGAGGGCAGGCCGCACAGCCCTAGGAAACGTGCTCTCCAGACGTGGTCCCGGGTCCAGCAGCCGTCCAGCCCAGATCGGGGGGGGGAGGGACAACTCGCCCACCACAGATCTTCCACGGGCCACTTACACCGGCCCCACTCACCGCCAAGTCCCGGGCCGCGTCGAGTCTCCAGGCAGCCCTCTCCGCCCCACCAGGTCACCACCAGGGCACTCTGGGGCCTCTCTCAGTCGCAGCCGAGGGGGGCTCCCTGCCCCGCCGGGCGCACACTCCAGGGGGGCGCACCGGACCAGGGCTCTTACCCAAGCCCGGCGGCCCACTCGAAAGTCCACCACTCTTACTCCCCGAGAGGGCAGGGGAGAAAGCCTCTGCCCGAGTCCGACAGCAGCCTCGGCTGCAGCTGCGCGACGAGCGCTTGCCTCTCCCCCACGCTCGGAAAGCGGCTCCCTTGATCGCCGCAGAATGTCCCGGGGAGGGCAGGAGGGCACCCACCACCCTCAACGGTACCGCTCTGGTCCCGCAGTGGGGACCAAGAGCGTACTCCACAGGCAGCACCTCCTCCAGCGCAGGGCCAGATCTTCCCGCCAAGGGCGACAGCGGGCCACCCAACTCCGGACTCCCAGGGCCACAGAACTCTGGACCATTCACCGACTCTCTCCCCGTTCAGCTTCCTTGCCAGGGGGTTCAAAACAGGTTCTGACGGGGCTGTGGGGCTCAATTCCCACAGTTTCCGCGCCCCAGGACGGAGACCGTCCGAGAGACGTTAGCTCATCTTGGCGCCCCCTGGCAGCTCCCGAACTTGGATTATTTTAATGCCCACGATCCATTGGAGCTACAAACTCGAAATGTCTAAATATTCACTCGACCCATTGCAAAGCATCTAGAAGCCTGGCTTGATGCTGTTGACCATCAAGAACAAGCCTATAAGATTCCGCTACTAAGTCTGCATATTCACTGTTTTCTTTTACAGGGGTGAGTTGTAGTGTTCATGGTTCGTATGTTTGTATTTTTAGTCTAACTGGTCTCCTATTTTTATAGTACCATGGTTGGACATTATTTTATTTTGGTACTGCAGTCTTATTGTTTGGATTGCGTCTCTGCTAGCTCATATTCCTCCTGAAGAGTATAGCCTGCCCTCTGCCGACTTTACCACGAGAAGCAATAGAGATATACCTGTCAGGCTGTGCTTGTTTCATATTTGTGATTGGGATAACTGTTGGTTTAATAATAGTGTGGGACTGAGTAAAAATCTCATCCCTGTATTCTTGCAGAGAAGTAGTCATTGCCCTTCAAAAGGACCGCAGATCTACAATCTCCTCCCCTGCAAACTGTGGTTTTCAGAAGTGATTTTATTGGTTTACTTTTCTCGGTAGGAGTTGGTCCAAATACCTATGGGAACTCTGGGTTTGTCTACAAACAGTAAGGACGCTCCTAAAGCAAACTCACGAATACGGCAATGCAAAGCAGGGTTTTCTCCAGGTGTCCCAACACGTCCGAACATAATTAAGGGCAAATGATGGTTGATGCTCGTTCTTGTTTAAGAATGACCAAACTGCTGCACGCCATGACGTCTGCTTGTCCTTGTAAATGCAGACCCTTCTAATGTCCGGGTGGGTTGTGGGGGTGGAGGGGAAGATATCGTGCCTTTTCGCCTATTTGATTAACTTTTTGACAATCCTTCTTTAAAAGTTGTGTGATTTATTTACTCAGTCATCTTCTAAAATGTATTCATTATTTTGTTTCATGCTCATCCACACGTGAATAAAAGTAGCCTTTACTAATTTGGCAATAATCAATGACTAGCATTGGACTATATTATGTAAATGGTGCACCAATCTGCTACTTTAATAATAAATAAATGTTTGCATGTAATTTGATGAGCGGTAAAGAGGATAATGTCTTCAGTAGGCGTTCTTGACGTTATTCCGGTGGGAATGTTTTAAGATTAATGACTTAACATTCACAATATAAATATAAAGTTAGGAGTTCTAACTTATGCCGATGTATTTCTGTGCAGTGAACAGAAGATTTGCCTATTGTTAAAGGCAAAAGTTGAAATTTGTAATGTGTTGGTTCTAACTTATTTTGCAGTGTAATTCAACTAGAACTTATCTTTTCTACTTTAGGGTTTCAGATAAACTTCTCTGAAAAGGCACAAAGTAAGCTACGTGTTTTTATAGTATCATGCTTCCTTTTTATATCAATCTTGGTAGTGGGAATGTGTCCACTGATATTTCAACTAACCAATTATGACTCCTTTGTATTAATTTTTCATAACTTTTAAAACTTTTTTGTGATATTTTTATTTTCAACATTGACAAATATATGTTCACAATTGTTTTGACATTAAGAGATGTGCTAACAGTCGCAGCATTGATTTATTTTGTTTTGGTGGTCCTTCCTATTAATACAATTGATCAGCAGAACTGTGTAACATTTTAGTAAGGGATTGCATACTGTCCCTTTATGTGTACTGGTGTACATGATTTTAGCATGCTGCTCTTAACGTTTTAGATTTGTATTTAAAATTGGACACGTTTACCCAGATTTGTTATGAAGCAAACATAGAGGGTCGACGGTACATTTACTTGCAGATGTTTTATACTTGGGAATTTGGGGTTTCTGTTGGAATGGATGCGATACACCGTCAATTATATTTGAAGTTGGTTCCCCCCACAACTTATTTCCTTTTCTGCATTTCCTAAACTTTAATGCAGTTTTCCCCTGCTATGTTTTGCAGTCGGGTCTCTGTGGCAAGAATGAGCTTGATGATCAACTGAAATCTGAGCTGCTTTTGATGCAGTAATTTATTGTAACAAAAACGCTGCACAATTTTACACAATCATTTTTGACGTTTTTCTCGTTCACATAACTTCATTTGCAATAGGAAAAACCACACAACTTAAATTCCATTTTCATTAGTCATATTTTTGTTGTCTTTAATATAATTAAATTCTTGCTTGGTTCACTTGGAAAAGGAGTACTTTGCAGCTCCCTCAATTTAGTTTTTCATAGTCTTCGCACACGATAACCTTGCATGCATTTGTATACACATCTGGCTTCCTGTTTGTTAAATGCGTAGCTCTTGCTAACCTAAATTGTTTTTCAGTTCTCTTTACTGACCTGACCCTTTAATGTAGAAGAGTGACTAAAAACGTTTTTATAAATGTGACGAATCGGGACCAGCGTTGATTGTCACAACCTCCCAAATACAAGCTCTTGTCAAATATGTAGGTATAGGGGAGGCTTCTAAACCCAGGTGAGTATTCTCAAAAAGGAGCCATAAGCTCCCGCAAATCTCCCACTGAGATTGCGTTAGTTTCACGGGTTCTGACAGGTTTTTCTTCAAGCCCGAATCTCCTTTAAGAGCTATCAATCTTCGGGGAAGTTTGGGAGAAGTATCATAAAGAGAGAGAAAGGTTGGCTTTTGGCGTAAAGGGAAGGGTCGGTGAGGCTTGTGGGAGACAGGGGCTTAGCAAGAGGAAATGGCGTCCTGTGCATCTGTGAATGTTATCCAAGTGGGCCAGCGCTTTAAACTCTGCAGTACAATATCTTAATAGATTAATGCACCTACTGCAGTGTAACTTGCAGGTCCTAGGTTTGAATCTGGGTAAGAATAACTCAGCCTTTCATCTTTCTGAAGTTGATCAAATTGGTAACGTTGAAGATGGGAATTATAAAATGATAGTTTGTTGAAGATTCCAAGATGGCAGCCAGATAGGGTGGATGTGTTGGTACGTGCTGCATCCCCCTCTGAAGCACTTATCAGAAGGGAGCACACTGAAGGCTCATGTACCGAGCCCCCACACAGTGCCGGGCAGCAACGGACTACAGTGTCTCACCTTGAGCAACAGCGAGCCGGGCACACCGAGGTGTTCGCACTCCGATGATCGGGAGGAGGGAGGCGGATATTATGCTGCAGGAAGGGCTTAGCCGGGTTGCAGATCACCGCGGCAAGGAAGGGATGCACTCCCAACACTCCGGAAAGGCCCTCCGGAGGCATACAGCAGACACCCTAAAGGACACAAAAGGCAGCCTGGGGGAGAAGTGGACCCGCAGGCTACATGGAACCCAGGCGGTAGTGATGCAGACAGACCGCTCCTACAGCAACTAACAGTCAGACCCAGTACAGGCCGGGCCCAGCATGGGTTTCCTCCTCTGCAGCAGGAAGCATAGCTGACAGCCCGTGGCCGGAAGCGGACACAGGGCCGTTTTCAGATATCGCACACCAAACCCAGGTAATTGCTTATCCACCCCGGACCTGCAACCCCCCCCCCCCCCAATCAATAAATTGGGACAAGAAGCTCAGACAATCCCAGAGGCACGGATCTTGGTGAGGCCCTCCCATTGCAAGGGATGATAAAGCACCCGACCAGACTCACGGCTACACGCCCCCAAGCTTGGAACTCGGCACGCAAGGGTACATAAAAGGGACACATAGGTCCAGAGAGGAGCAATCGGGCCCAAGATGATTCCGGCAGCCAAAACCTTCAAAGCCCACACCCGTGGAGGTGTACTCCGGCACTAAACACTGAGGCCCTGGGAGGAGGGGATTTAAGCTGACACTACGTCCCCTGCACAGCCACCGTTACCATGCACAAGGATTCTAAGCACATTTCCGACACCAGTTTGGGACAGAAGCGGGCGACATTCCAACATAACCTGAACCCCGAGCCCACAACTAATGTCAGGAAGCAAAGGCAAAGCAGCAGCAACTAGAAAGCAGCCCCAAATTCCCACCCGGGACAGCACCATCCAACGCTGCTGGTCCAGATACTCAGAAGCCGCGGAACCCTCATATAAAACGCTAGAACCGACGACCACTCAGGAAGGGGACCTTAACACCACGACCCCCAAAATAGCCTCCTCAAAAGAGGACATGGAGGCCTGCTTCCAGGATTTCCAAAACATGACTCCTCCAGCCTTCCAAACGCAATTTGTGACATTCATGGGGGAAATTAAACAATCCATAGCAGAGATGAGGAAAGATATCTCGGATCTGGAGGTGGTGGAGGACACTTGCTCCATCGACTTCGCCCTCAAGGATCTGGCAAGGGCAACACAACATCGAGCTGCAATGTGAGGACCTGGAGAACAGGAGAGATCTAACATCCGCCTACGGAACCTCCCGGAATGAGTGGCACACTAGACTTGAAAAATACGGTCATGCACATTTTTGAAGACCTGCTGGACAAAGAGCATGCCGGCGTTGTCCCGATAGACATGGTCCACAGAACAACAGGCCCGAAGAGACAGGAGCCTGGCTCCAAAGCCAGGGACGTGGTGGATGCTTTGTCTAGATACCAACAGAAGGGAGCGATCCTCCACGCAGCCCGACCGGCGAAACCGATACACAACGGGGTGCAAATCTACCTGTACCAAGACCTGGCCCATTACACACTCATCAAAAGAAAGGAAATGTGGCCAATTCTTTTTTTAAAAAAAACGTTTATTTTTGGTTTGCTTATCACATCACAGCTGTTCCGCATTTCAATTGATTTCAAGGTACACAGAATAGTAATACATAACCCCCACATCTCATTCATCTAAACAGTCATGTATATTTGCACAGTTTCAGCGTTTACAGTGATACAATAATTGTGGGTCTTAGGTAGAGTCTAACACTATTAGAGTTCTCTACGTCGGATAGAGATCTGCTCAGGTATGTTCTGAACAGAGTCCAAATATCTTTCGGTCTACTTGTTTAAGGCGTCATACCTATATAAGTTTCTTCGTATTCATTAACATATGTTAATCCTTTAAGGAAATGTTCTGTGCGTGGGGCGTGATTGCTTTTCCATGCTTGAAGAATACATTTCTTTGCTACTACGCATGCGACATTGAAAAGTCTTCTAGTTTTCTCTGGAATTTTCCCTATATCCCCAAACTGGTGTTTTTGGGGACTGAGCTGCGCAGGGATCTGTGTCATATCCTCTCGTATATTCGCAACTTCCCGCCAGAACCCGGCTATCGGGGGACATGCCCAGTACATATGGAACGCATCCGCTCTGGGGATACCACATTTCGGGCAATTTCCGGATATTGTGTTATAGAATTTCGCCATTTTAACTGGGGTGTAGAGGAGCCTATTCAGTATTTTAAATTGTATCAGCCTGAGGCCGGCATTCAGTGAGACATTTTTAGACGGAAGGCAATATCTTGACCATTTCCCCTCTTCTATGATTATGCCCATGTCCTTCTCCCATGAGGCTTTGATATTATTTGACGGTTGTGAGTGAGTTTGGATTATGTTATATAATTTGGACATCCCTGTACCAGTCTGTGAATATAGGGATTGGAAGCATGCATGTTCAGGTGGTTCTTCTGGGTATGTTGGCCATCGCTTCTTGAATGCTGCTTCCATGCGGTGGTATTGAAGAGTGACCGATTGGTTTCTCCCCACTGTGTCTGCGAAGTCCTCTGGTGTCACGAATCTCCCATTTGGGAACATGTCTCTCATTTTAATCTCATATTCCGGGACCCAAGTTTTATGTATGCTGGTGTCGTATGTGGGTTTGATGCCCGGGAAATTCCATAGTGGGGCCTGCGAATCATAGGGTGTGTCCATTTGTAGTCTTTTTTACCGATTGCGGCCCAGGCAGCAATCGTGGAGGTTGCTGGGTCGAATTTACATTCATCCCTGTGGGTTTTCGTGAATATTATGGAGCGCAGGTCGGTTGGTCGGACTGAGTGTCGCTCGATGGGGACATGTGGTGTTCTGTCTGTTGGATCCTGCCAGTATTTAGCGTATTGTGCTTGTGCCACCAGGTAGTACAGCTCAAAATTGGGTGCAACAATGCCCCCCATTTCATAGGGTTCTACCAGTTTCTCCCATTTCATTCTGTTAGTTCCGCCGTTCCAAATGAATGTTGTTGCCACGAATCGCAGGTTTTCAAAGAAAGGCCTACCTGGCCATATTGGAACATTGCTGAACACATACAGGACCTTGGGGAGCACCACCATTTTGAGTACTGCGATGCAGCCGATGAGTGATATAGGGAGACTAGCCCATACCTGTAGTTTGGTATGGTTTGTGGAACAGGGATTCGTAATTGTCCACATATAAGGACATTCTGTCTCTGGAGACGAGAATTCCTAGGTATCTGATACAGTTAGGGGACCATCTAAGACCGTGCGTATGTGTAGGGCAGGTAGTGGCTGGTGTTAATGGGAAAAATCTCGGATTTTGCGGTATTTATTTTGTAACCTGAGAGTATAGTGAATTCTTTTATCACTGCTAGTGTGGGGGCAAGACTTTTCTCTGGTTCGCGTATATACAATAGTGTGTCGTCTGCATATAGTGCTATGGATTGGAGAATACCAGCCATCCTTCTGCCCCTCTGCTCTTGTTCTAGTCTGATCGCTGCCGCCACTGGTTCTATTGTGAGAGCAAAAAGGATGGGAGGGTCCTTCCCTGGTTCCCCTATTTAGTCTGAAATGGTTGGACAGAGTGTGGTTCGTAAGGACCCTGGCTTTGGAGGAAGTGTAAAGCAGTCAGACGCATTGTACAAAGTATGGGCCAAATCCAAATTTATTTAAGACCTTGTATGTCCATGAGACCGAGTTGAACGCTTTCTCGGTGTCTAGTGATATAGCCACCGCCTGTGCCTCTGGTATAATCTGTGCCATGATCCCAGATAATCTATGCAGGTTTAGGGCCATGGATCTTGTTGGAATGAAGCTGCATTGGTCAGGGTGTATTAGGGTGGTCATTTTGGGTAATAATGTGGTTGCAAGCACTTTTGCATAGATCTTAGTGTCTGTGTTGATCAATGAGAGGGGCCGATAGGAGGATAGTTCATGGGAGGGGCGCCTAGGTTTTAACAACACCGTAATGATAGCGTCCGTCATTGTGTCTGGAAGTGAGCCGGTTCTCATGGCCTCTTCCCATACCAGGGTTAGTATTGGGGAGAGAATTGTGGAATACTCTTTGTACAATTCTGAGCTCAGTTCGACTGGGCCCAGGGCTTTTCCGGTTGCCAGTGATTTGATTGCTTCTGCGATCTCTTCACTAGTTTTCTGTTGTTCAAGGGACCAGTTGTCGTCTGGCGAGAGCCTAGGGAGTGTGATCTTGTTTAGGTATCCCCTGAGGTCTTCCTGAGAACATGTATCATGGTTTGCATATAGGTCATTATAGAATTTGGTGAATTCGGAATGTATTTCTTCTCCATTTACAGCCTCCCCAGTGCCTGTTACAATGCTTGTGATAGGGGTGTGGTTGTACTCACTCCTTAGTAAGTGCGCTAATAGGTGTCCTGCCTTATTGCCCTCACCCTACCTGCGTGCCCTGACTGGTATAGCCATATATTACTGTTCTTTTGTTGCCAGTTCGTTAAATTTATGAAGGTGTGCTTTGATTTCAGCTAATGTTTGTTTGTTGTGTTATAGTCATTTTCGAGTGTTTTCAGGTGTGTTTCCGTTTCGGTTCATTCGGTACGGATGGCCTTAAGAAGTCCAGTTGTTTTAGAAATGATGTTACCTCTTATCCATACCTTGAATGTTTCCCATATGGTCGACCATTTGTCTACTGACCCTTTGTGTAGTGACTCTACTACGTTTAGGTCTCTAAGGATATTTGGGGGCATTCTCCACCGTCTGGTTGGTGGTCTTATGTTCTGGACCATCACTTCAAGTATGACTGGAGAGTGATCTGATAGTGTGCGGGGGAGTATATCGCAGTGCTGCACTGAATTGATCAGGTGGGAGGAGACAAACAAGTAGTCTATCTTTGACTCTGTGTTGTGTGCTGATGAATGGAACGTGTATTGTCTGTCTATCGGGTGTATCCCTCTCCAGGCATCTATCGGGGCTAATTCCGCTAGGGCTTGATGTAGGACAGTGGCAGCCCTAGTTGGTTTGTCTGATGATTGGTCCAAGGAGACATTGAGTATGGTGTTGAGGTTTCCTCCCCATAACACACACGTGTCCATGATCGGGCCAATTTCAGCTAAAACATTGATGAAAAGCTCTGGGTCATCCATGTTTGGCCCATAAGTATTGACCAGTATCAGTTTATCGCCTGTCACAGTGCCCCACACAACTACATGCCTGCCCTGAGGGGCAATTTTGCTTTTCTCGGTTACAAACACCAAAGAGGGGTGTATCAGTGTGAGGACTCCCCTATTGTGAGATGAATGTTCAGTATATCTGTTGCTCCCCCATTGTTGTAGACTACTTTCGTTAACCCTTTGTAGTGCGTGGGTTTCTTGCAGCATAGCTATGTGTGGGTGATGTCTATTAACATATGCCTCTACTTTACTAGCGTTTGCCCTATTATTCAGTCCACGAATATTCCAGGTAAGCAGTTTGAGCTTCAACCTTGCGGGTGGATTTGTGTTCTATGCCATTTCGTCAAGATTGGACGATGTATGGAGAGAGGGGCCATTCCTTTGGGGGGGTCCAGCTTGTGATAAAGTGATTGCAATTTTTAAGACATTAAAACTAGTTAACTTTGACTCCTGGTGCCCAACGTGGGATCTATCAGGAAGTGACAATGTACTCCAACAACAAAACAGTCCCTTGTGTCCTGTGCACGCCCCCACCCACACCATCGGCCCCAACATGATGATGATCCCTTGTTACAAACCCGTGGTTGTTCCCAGGGGGACGAGTGCTGCAGCACCGCCCTTGTAGCTGAGCGCATCTCATCCGACCCAGCTTAAATTATGGGCGCTGCGTCCCCCTATCTGCCACAATTACATCATTAAGTGAATAAAGGATATCGTGAAGCTGCCTTCAGTCATTGGAGTTTCTCGGTTCTTCCACTGGTTGTTGCAGGTCGTTTCGATCGAGTTTGTTTCTTCCAGGAGGGAGGGGGATTGAGGCTTCAACATAGGCCATTGCCGTTGCGTGGGTTTCGAAGAAGTGTGCCCGTCCACTGTGCTGTATGTGCAGCTTTGTTGGGAACAATGGAGCGTAAGGTACTCTCCTCAACCTGAGTTGGCGTTTGATCGTTTCATAGGATCGCCTTTGAGTTTGGACTCCAGCCGAGAAGTCGGGGTAGATATGGATATTGTCATTACTGTGTCTCGGGGGTCCCATCTCTCTTGCCAGTCTCAGAGCACTGTGTCTATAGTTAAGCAATTTGGCGATGACCGTGCGAGGAGGGGCACCCGGTTTGGGTAGCGAGGCTAGGATGCGATGCCCCCGTTTAACCAAGAATTGTGGGGAAAAGGAGTCTTTGCCGAGCAGGGATTTCAGCAGGGTTTCAATTCGTGATTCCATTGGGCCCTTGCAGAAGGACTCGGAGAGCCTGACGATCCGTATGTTGTTGCGGCGCGATCTCGACTCCAAATCTTCACACTTGCCCCAGAGCTTGGTCATTTCACCTTTCAGGAGTGTTGCGTTATGGGTATTTTGGTGAATTGAATCTTTGTTGGCGCTGGTTCTGTTCTCAGTTTCCGTAATCCTGGCACTTTGTCGACACAGGCTTTGAGTGAGCCTATTGTTGAGACGATGTTGTCTAATTTGACATTGACTGCTAGGAATCCGTTTTGCACTCTGGTGAGGAGGTGGTCAAATTTTGTGTCATCTGTGGTCGCTGATGAGGTGGCAGTTGATGGGTTTGGGCCATCAGTGGATGTTTGTGAGTTTGTGTAAGAGTCCATTAGGCCCGTCTTCCTGTTCTTTACCAAGTTTTTCCCGGGCATCTCAGGGATATCTATTTCGTGTGATATTGTTGGGATGGTGGGTTTGGGCACCCTATTAGATCCGTTGGCGCCTGTGCCGGGATCCAGGTCGGCGTAGGCGCAGGCTGAAGGATGCAGTGAGTTCGGGAGAGACAATGCTAGCGTGTTGGTCGGCTTTCCTTCCTCGTTGCATTGATCCCCTGGTAGTTGACCTTCTGAAACTTAATGAGCTGAGTATCGGATTGCTATGCAAAATCGTTTGTGGCTGCAGGGCCGGCGTATTCCAAAGGATATTGACGCAGTGGGTTGGCAAATGTCAGCGAGCCGTTTGGTTGAAGGTTTAATTTGTGTGCCATGTATTTGTTTCCAGGAAGGGACTGTGCCCTCTCACGTATTCACCTGTCCTTAGTTTACGTTTCCGCAGGTAAGAGCTATGTCCGCGTATGGGACTGCCATGGGGCTTATTGGTCTTGATCCAGGTGAATATTGGACCTGGTGTGTCTAGTTCGGGAACTGGCGCGGGTTGTGGGGCTGTTGCGGAGGGTAGGTTTAAAGCTGGTTAATGCTGCCCGCGGCTCGGGTCTGTATGGTGCCTGATGGTCTGTGTGGGGCCCGGGTCCAGGGGGCCTCCCCAGCCGCATGTATAACTGTCTCTGTGTGGCGCGAGCAGGCCCCCGGCGCGTTTCTGTGTTTGAATCTGGGTTCGGCGCTCGACTGCCGCTTATCGGGTGCTCCCCTGGGCGGCCTTGTTTGAGTTCAAGCGATCGGAGCATGGCAGTCTTGGCCCTCGGTTTGCGCAGGGGGCGCTTATGGTGTCGCCGGATGGAGGTGTGTGGGGGTCGTTCTCGAATGATTAATTTCCCTGCGGGGCTGCATCGTGTGTGCGGTATGGGTGTCAGCGCGTCTGGCCGGCGCTCTGTTTATGTCGCTGGTAGTGCGGCGGGGAAGCAGGAGAATGGCGGCGTCCTTACCGGAAGGCTCGGGTGCGTGGATCCTTCCTCAGGCAACCAGGATCGCCGCTCTCACCACCGCTGATGCCCGTAGTTGTCCTCGGGCGGTCTCAGCCCCGGGAGCCGACAAGGCGGCTTGGTGTCCTCGCTTCTGTTAGCCGCAGTCCGGACCGCGGGCCCCGTCTACCTCAAGGCCTGCGTGTGTCTTGGAGCAGCGGTCTCTGCGTTAGGATCCCTGGAACTGTGGGACGGTACGGAGCCTCTCGTCCGCGACCTCGGGTGGGATTTGGGTATTCCAGGTCCTATTTCTTATGTTATTTTTCTGAGGGTTTTCAGGAGGTTTTGCGACAGCAGCTCTGCTATCTTGGCAGTTCGGGGGGGGGGGGTCTTAGCAGCGGATATATTTTATAAAAGGATTACTGCCGGAGAGGGGCTCAGCTCTTAGGCGGCCATCTTCATTTCGCAACAGCGCCCCCTCCGAAATGGGGCCAATTCTGAGACATCTGAAAGACAAACGGATCAAATAAAAATGGACCTTTCACTTTGGGCTGCTGTTTCAATGGGAAAGCAGACAACATAGAATCACTACTGAACAGGAGGGACTACAGATTCTCCATCTTGAGGACGAGGAGGACACAATCGAGACTAGGAGATTGCCGCAACGCTCTCGATGCCCAAAGCCCTGGGAATGGTTGCAAGTAAACATAGGACATAAGCAACCCCCGCTGCCGGGCCCGCACCCTCCGACTCACCAGAAGAACCACCCGGGGACTAAGGAAAACTCATAACAAACAACGGGGCACAGCCTCAATATCCTAGACCGCCTTTTAGTTCATTAACAGTCTACTCCAGCACTTCAAGTGATGGAGAGTGTGAGGGACTGTACTCTTGGAATCTCAATGGGGGCTTTAGTACGCCCCACTTGTTTGCCTTGGTAAGTAAAGCGGGTCCATCCCCTGCACGTATGGTGCAGGAGACACTTTGGTAATGAGACCCACACCATGGCAAGGGGGAGGGAAAGAGACAGTTGGGGGAAGTTGGGGGTGGGAGTGGAGGGCTAGTGGGACGGGCTCATGTTGTGGAAGGGCCCTTAAATTAAACTGATCCAGGGGCAACGAACAACGCATAGACGGGCCAACCCTCACGTATGCTTAAGTTACTCACTCTGAACATATGGGCGCTGAATACCCTGTGAAGCGGAAAAAGTTGGAAAGGCTGTTAGCGCATCACACACCAGATATTAAAGCCCTGCAAGAAACCCACATAAATAAAACTGACGCCCACCACCTAAAATTGAGTTGATTTCTGCAGGTCTTGCAGGCTAATGCCAAAGACAAAGTGGGTGGGTACTGATCGCTGTTAAAGGGACAGCCGCCCAGATCTTGTCCACAAAAATAGATAAGGAGGGGAGATATGACAAGTATATCCTCACACTCGCCACGATCTATGCTCCCAACACAGGACAGGATGGATTCCTGAGGAGTGTACTCTCTGACCTAGAAAGGTTTGCCCAGGGGCAGATAATACTGATGGGGGATTTCAACCTAGCGTGGGACCCCAACATGGACAGAAGCTCCTGTTAAGGATTTCAATCAGGCGACGCACACTTTGGTCTCGGCTTAGTATGTAGAGCACAACTGAAATGCATTTTTCCTTATTTTATGCAGATTCAATTTGAGATGGTACACCACACGTATCACACCCCTGTAACGCTCACCTGGTATCCACGGGGACGTCACTCAGCCTGTTCTGACTTCTTACGACCTCGAACCCTTCCCTGGAGTCTACTCGACTGGAGACTAGGCCTGAAACACAGATTGCTAGAGTTTAACTCCCTATTGTCTCTGTGTGCTTGAACCCCTTCTTCCCCGGGGTCCAACCCTTCCCTTTGATCCACAGCTCACCTTGTTTTCTTGGAAAGTGTTCTCTCCGTCCTGCTTTCAGCGCAGGGGTACGTTGATTGATGCGGCCTCGTTGCTGCCTAGTTACTTCACTGGCAAGAGTCCGACAGGTAAGTATAATGAGTCTTTTGAACAGTTTTCTAACTTTGTTCCTTTCCTTCCTTAGATGATGGCCGGCGTCCGGGGATGGCGACGTGCTGCTGAGATGAGTAGCGCTGAAGGTGAGTGAGAGCGCGATGCACGATTTGAACCTTTCATATTTGTATTGAACTGAGTTCTTTTTCTGTGTCTTTTAGGTGCCGCAACGTTTTAAGCGTGGATGCCGGTTATGAAGAAGAAATGCGGTGAGTAAGCGCGGTATGCAGCGCTTCTAGATATTTCCACGCTAACCTGGAGTGTCTTTTCCCTCTTGCAGATGGATGAGAAGTTCCGGAGACAGAGTTCCCCCAGAGCGGCTGGGATTCAGGTACGCGTTTGAAGCTCTTACAGTCTTTAAAAATAAGCAAAGATTTTCTGAATGCTTACTAATGCCTTTTTTCTGTCCTTTTCCCTTTTCCTTAGGAAGCGGCGTGCCGGGATGGAATGATGCCACCGAAGATGCCCGCAGAACAAAAGAAGCGATGAATGATGGGCAGAAGAGCCGCAAGGTAAGGCTGTTCCTTATGGTGTTCTTGTTCTTGCAGGAGCTGAGCGCAGAAGAAAGATGCAGGCCTATGGAGACCGATCCGAACACGGTGAGTGTCACACTGCAGGTGCAGAAAACACAAAGCATGTTTCTCAGCCTGGGTGTGGCTTAAATAGTCTTTGGGTATCCCAGGTGTCTCTGGGCTGAACAACACCCAAAAGACTGCACATGCAGTTCTGGGGACCGAAAGATGTGGGGGCATCCATCTTGTCCCCATCAATGCACTACAAGTCCAATCCCCAATGTTATCCTATGGGAGTGAGTGAGTCTGGTGCCACAAGCACCAAGTCTGACTCCAAGTGGGTCTTTGGAGGGATGGAGAGGCCCTTGAGGGCCATGTAGGTGATCGTGGCCTGGCTCCAGCCTGACATCTTGGGGGGGCTGGGGACATGAGGTGCAGGAATCATGACAACCCCCTTTTCAAATACACCGGGTCACGATTGACAAAAGAAATCATACCATTTTTAATATGGGGCAGCAATCACCAATGGGGTGATAATTCCAATGAGGATGTTAGCAATACACTTGGTTTGAGCTTCTAGTGGAACATATACCGAACACCGGGGAATAGGAGCACTTTTTGATTTAGGAAAGATGGCACCCAAGTTAGGATTTTCCCCCTGCAATGTTCCCGCAACCTACAAATAATCAAATCTGGATAGAAAGACACAGCAGGTAATCGGGAATAAGAGGCAGAAAACGGAATAAAAATCCGACCTTCCCTCCCCAAATAGGAGTGGAAAATCGGATTTTAAACCCCTTGCAATGTTATGAAATGGTACTCGGAAATGGACAAATATATAATGAATGTGTGTTTAAAACTTTAAGGTAACTACAATTTCTCACTAAAGCAACAATGCATAGACACTAACAATCGTCAGGAATGGATTACCAAGAACATACAATGGAAAAGTGAGTGAAAAGTTTTTAAAACGGATTGCAGCAAAATGACGCGTGTAAAAGTTGCATTTGCTTTCTATTTCCGTGTAAATTTACTCAAACGGTTTCTTTAAAAAACGGGTGAAATATTGCAAATCGTAATGCAGTATTTGGTCTGGGGGATAGAGGTATATCTCAGGAATATTACAGAAGTAAAAGAATGGGATAGCTGGTGAATTGAGAGAGGTTTGGAAGGTAGAGTGAGGTTTGTTTTTAGGAAAATATAGCAGTGAAAAAGAGAATCGGTTTTAAAAGTGAAAGGCAAATTTTACTTAAACTAGATTTAGTAACTAAGAAAAGAGGAACGCCACCTGTGAATATAAAAGTTACGCTGCAGTTGTCCCTCCTTCACGCAGTGTACCCCCTTTCTTTAGGGAAAATTAATTTATTTAAACACAATATCGCTAATGACTTATGATCTATGCAAGACAGAAATGAAGAGAACAGGTGCGCTAACGCTTGGAGATAAAGGGCAAGAACACAGATAATTCTGACAGTTTTAACAACTTACCAGGATAAGGATAGGATGGCTTAGAGAGTGGGATAAGGACTAGATGGATAGTTTGGTATTTTGGACCGTCAATGGTTCTGGTCACTACACGGCAGCAGGCCTGGCAAAGGACAGCTGGGCAGAAGACAGCCGGGTAGGGTCGGGTCACCGGATTGTAATTCTGGTCACTGGATGGGACGGGTACCGCTGGACGCAGTTATTGGGTAAGCAGTTAGTGGGCAGCAAGCCAGGCTGGTTCAGGATGCTTCCCCCAAAAAAATACCACAGCTTTGCCCTGTGGTTATTTGGGATTTTAGTGGGATTTCAGAATTGAGGCCTTGCTGGGAATAGGATCAACAATGCTTGGGTTTTGCAGTGGGCCCTGGAGTAGGGTCAGCAATGCTTTGGCCTTGTAGTTGGAATCTGGACTCAGCAGGATGAATGGAACTGGAATATATATATATATATATATATATATATATATATATATATATATATATATATATATATATATATGTGTGTTTGTTTGTTTGTTTTTAGCTAAGCACACCTCTAACCCAAGGGATTGGTCAGGGGTGCTAGTCTCCCCCTCACTCTCAACTGGTTGGATTTCAAAAGCAGGAGGGCAGATTTATGATGGGAGTTTAAAATGTTCAAAAACCTCCCACAGTTGTTTTTGCTAAAATCCGAGTTTGCCACAAACAGTACATTTATACAGTTGAAATCTCTTAGCAAATTATATACACGGGTTACATATTTTATGCAGAGCATTCCACTCCAACTCTGAAATCTTTGAGACTTTTTTTGCCCTTCTAATGCTTTTGGGTAATAACTTTATACACAGGTGTGGATTATCATAAGGGATGTAAGTATAAACATTTGCCTTGGCATCATGGATACTTTCCTTGTAATCACTGGTTCTTTGCCATTTCTATTCCCAAAGGGTCAGTGAATTCTACCATGCCTTAAATGAAAGCCCATAAAATCACTTTTAAACTGCGAAATTTTTACATGTTTACAAAGTCTTGCGGCAGAGATACGTCTTTACATTTTTATTCATAAATAGTCTTTGGAAGCAAATGGCAATCCTCTGTCACTGGACCATTTTTTCTTTATTCAGCTGCGCTGCCACCAACTGTCATTTCAACCAGAGCAAGGTGGGGGGTTTTCCAGCCTGATTGAAGGTTTATTGCCCCTTCCCTACTTCGCACTTCCTTGTCCTGGAAATTCCATTGTCAGTGGGTTCAGCCTAGACTAGATTCTGTCCTACCTAATAATTATCACTGGGGTGTTAGTATCTGCTGATAGAGGCCCTCCTGTTGGTAGCATACCCCCAAGCAGAAACCTTTCTTTCTTTTGGAACTTGCAAAATCCAGCCAATATGGTTTAACAGTTTTACTTTCTTATATTTGGTCCTGAATTAAACAAGCCAGTTGAATAAAATAACCCATGTGTGTATTTTCCACTGCAACACACCCCTCCACATTGCTAGATAATGGCAGCCTTTCATTCAACAGTTTACTTTTAAAACGGGCCTTTCTCTCCTTCAGTTTGCAAAGCCCATTTTACATGTGTGGTGAAAAGCTGGCATATCTTTTTAAATTTGGTTTTGCATCTCCCTCCTGGATTCCCACTGTCTTGCAGCTATAGTTATTTCTTGTATGCAGGAGGTTGGTTTGAAGCACAGATGCCTTGAAATTGACATGGCTCAGATAGTTGGAGTTTCTTTTGAACTACTGAGCTTTGATACTTTGTGAAGAAAATGAACGTGTTTTCCAGGAGCGGGTAAAAATGGAGTTCCTTGTTGATTTTTCTCAGAGTTGGTTTGACAGGGCCTGTCATTCAGAAATCATGCCTGGTTTTGCTGAAGCACAATGAGATATACTGGGCATGGCAGGGCCTTATTAATCACAGTGGTTTAAGGAAGAACAGATGGAAATCACGTCAGAGCAGCATTTGTTAAAGGTGAAAAGGTTTCCTTTTTAATAGGGATTTTGGGCTTTGAGCAAAGCAGTGCTGCCTTTTCACTCTTATTTCTTTTGTACATTTAAGAACACACTGGCAAGCTCCCTCCGTGTGTCCCCTTGTTCCATCCTGCCCAATATGTGCTTGGCAAGATGGTGCAGCCTTCTTTTTGTTGCTGCACCATCTTGTGGTTTCTGCGCAAATACAGATTGGTTTTGGCGAAATTCTTTTCAGTGGGTCAATGTAGCCCACAGATTCCCCTGCCCCCCCCCCCGACTCTTCTGAGATCCTTGTCGAGGGAGAGTAGGGCAAGGTGGGCTTTATAAGTTAGGAGTCCTCCTTCCATCAGAGATCAGAACGCCCCGATCCTCTCGCTGTCTCTCGTTGGAGATTGGAACGACACCCCCAACTTTTTATTTGATTTCTCCATTCCAGGTCACCGGAGAGGTCGTCCTTGGTCTTTGAATAGGCGCAAACAGTACAAATCTATTAAATAGATCAGAACTGGTTACTTAATTTTCCTACTAAACTAACTGCCTTCAAATAGGGTTGACAGCAGTGGGACACGCGTGCATTCAATAATGAAAATACTCCATGTTACATCATTATACTTATAAATTCATCGTTCCCTTCTGATTCTTCTTTTTCTTAGTCTCATTCTTCAGATGTCTCCTCTATTTGATTCTCTCTTGGCTCCTCAATTTGCTGCAAAGTGTCCCTAGGGTGACAACTCTTTAGCTGATTAATATGGACCCATTTCTCTTCTGTCAGTTCGCCTTTGGGGATGCAGATTCTGTAGGCGTCAGGTGAAATTCTGTCTACAATTTCAAAAGGACTGCACCAACTGGGCAAACACTTGCGCTCTTTGGTCTGGTTCTGTTGGAAATTATACAAGTAGACCTGTCTCCTATTTGGTATTCTTTTTTGATTGCTTTTAAATCATATTGAGTCTTCATACCCTCTGCAGATCTTTCCAGATTCCGCTGAGCGTACGCAACAGCATGTTGAAGTTGTTTTCTTAGATTCTTAACATACTCATGAGTTGTGGAGGTGTTTATCAATGTCTGCTCCTGTGTTCTATAGAGCAAATGCTGAGAACACCATCCTTCGTCCAGTCATCAGAACAAATGGAGACATCTTGTTGAAGAAGAAGTGGTAGATTTGATGGCCATCAGGACAAGCGGTAATCGGATGCCCCAGCTTGTCCCAGAGTCTGCTTTTTAGAATGCTCACAATGGTTTTATTGTACCTCAACTCCACCACTAGAGGAGAGGCGGTATGCAATGTGAAGTTTCCTTTTTATCCCAAGTATCTCCCAGATCTTTGTCATCACTTCGCTGGCGAAGTGACTACCTCTGTCTGACTCAGTCTTTTGGGGTAGACCAAAACGCAAGAAGATGTGATGAAACATTAGGGCCGCTGCTGTTTCTGCCTTGCAATTTGGGGCCAGAAGACATTCCACCCATTTGGTAAACAAGCATGTTACGGTTAACATGTACTTGTTCCCCCTAGAGGAGCGAATCACGGACCCGATTAAATCTACTTGTAAATCTGACCAAGGCAATGTCCTCACCCTCTTCTGGAGGGGAGCTTGGTGTGGGTGATGTTAGCTGAAATTGTGCACACACAAGACAAGCCTTCAAGTATTGGTCAAGGTCCTGCTGCATGTGTGGCCAGTATGCAACATCTCGCAAGATTTCTAAAGTAGTGTGGCTGTGGCCGCATCATGGTTGTGAGTTAGCATCAGGCTCCGGAATGAGGTAGGGACCATCCACTGGTCACAGCCAGATCTGGATCTCCTTACCAACAAACCGTCTTGGATTTCAGAACATTTTTGGACATTTCAGGAAAACCCGGAGGTCCTCTTTCCCATTGTAATCGATATCCGTCGGGGGGGAAAGTTCTCAGGGTCCTCAATGTGTTTATAACATTTCCAATAATTGGATACCTTTTTTGTGCCGTAATTAAATCAGCATCTGGGGTCTCCTTACTCCACTGGGCAGTTGAGGGTTCATTGTGAGCAATTGTCTGGGACCTAGTGAAAGCAGTGACCTGGATTTCCCCCAACAGGGACTCTATCTCAAGGAGATCCCCCTGGATGGCTCTGGTTTTGGCCAGCCAGGTAGTTTCCAGTTTTGTCTGGTCCCTCTATTCTGGAATGACCCTTGATCTTTTTCCAGTAGATGGTCATCCCACTAGAGGTGACCAGATCATCAATATTTCGGATTAGCTTGCCATGTTTGAGAGGTTTTTTATTAGCAGATAGCATGCCTCTGGTTTTCCAATTAACCAGGTGCTCCACGAACCCGTTCCGGACATAATCTGAATCAGTGATTATGGCCAGTTCGTGGAGTTGGTGTTGGACGGCTGTGAGAATGTCCTGATGAACTGCCATCAACTCTGCCACCTGACTACTACGTGGACCGGTTTTGACCCAGCAGAGGGTTCTGGGGCATCATTCACCCAGGCATTCCCAATGCCAGCCACCATTTCCTTTTCCCCGTTCTTGTCAACATGGTAGGAGCACCTGTCCACATAAACCACATAAACTGTGGGCATTTCCTCACAATTGTCTTCCTCATAGACCTTGTATGGGGAATTCAGGTATGCCTCCATGTTGTCTTGGACTTTTGTTTTCTCTGGCACAATCATGCAAGTCAGCCAGACCTTGCGCGAGGGGACTCTTCTTGTTTTGGCCAGATCCGACTTCCACAGGAAAGCCTGGCATTGACAGAATCTAGGAAGTAATTCTGGAATTACTCACATTTCCGGCCCAGATTCTGTCACTTTGGAGGTATTGCAAAGGCTGGTGTGGTGTCTCCACTATGATGTGTTCCCCCTGGATGAACGGGCGGTAATTGTTCAATGCCCACACCATTGCCAGGAGTGCCTTCTCAAAATCGTTGAATTTTTCCTCCACAGAGGATAAAGTCTTGCTTGCATAGGAGATGACTTTATTAACCTTGTCATGCTTTTGATATAATACTGCTGTCAAGCATATATTCGAGAACCCTGTCTCCAACAAGAACTCCTTGTTTCTGACAGGGTAAGCTGGACAAGGCACATGTGAGAGGCTTCTTTTGAGTTGCATTACTGCCTCGGCCTGTTCTGGTCCCCACTCCCACTTGACTTCCCCTCCCTCCCCCTTCAACAGATGGATCAGCGGTCTTTTGATCTCTACGTAATCCTCAATGAACTTTCTCAACTCCCGCAGCAGAGTCATGGGGTCTTTAATTTTTGTCATGGTCATCGGGCCAAGGGCGCAGACCTTACAGGGTCACACGCACAGGGGGCCCGGATGGACACAGTCCTGGCGCCTTTGGTGCTAGGCTCATAAAGAGCAATAAACAAGACATTAATCTGAGTAAAGAAATGCTTTTATTATGGACCTGGCATTTTTATTTCGGGTGCATAGTGTATTTCACATGGAACTTTCATCTTTAAAGCAGCCCCACGTGTATTCTTGGGTGGGGCTACTGCTATTGGATATCCTGGCACGTGCTGACTCACTAGGAGTGGCAAGGTGTGGCAGGCAAGCCAAGCCTAGCGGGCAGTGGGCGTGCCCACGATCACAGCTATAAAAGCTGCTCCGATCCCTGAGGCAGACGCTTTGCGTTATTCTGCACTTCCATGCAGCGTAACGCTCACCGCCGCCTGGGATTCAACTTACCTTTGGAAACCTTGTCTCCTGCCTCCATACTTACCAACTGGGGGATGCTGCTCTCACCTGTGCGCGTCTTCATCTTGGCACTGCAGCTCACCTCCAAATCTTCTGGCGTGCAGACATCTTCATCTGGGTACCTCAGCTCACTTCCACATCATCCGGGACACTGAAATCTTCATCTGGACACCGCAGCATGGCGCTTCACCTGCAACCACAGCACCTGCAAATAAAAACGAAAGGCAAGGTTAGACACTACTTTTTAGGTCGTGCTACCACCGAACCTGGCGCTTTCCCTTCAACCATCACTCAACTGTTGTCTGACATTGCGGTTTCAGTAATATTTCTCCTGGCCTCGTTCCGCGCCTCCACAGTTGCTTTATGCTGCATTTCCAGCTATTGGCAAGAAAATAGAAGAGAAAACATTATTCAGGAAACAACAACATTCGAGAGCAATAATATCAAGACAGAAAAACAGAAAGGGGAAAAGGCAAGAGACATTAAGAGACACTTACCACCAATCAGAAGAGCATAGTCGCAGCTGGACTGGACTATTACTTACAAGGGATCAGTGAAGGAACCAGATCCCACCAACAAGCGCCGCCTGCCAGAAGAAGCAGGACGGAGAGCTCATCATCCATACTTACCAGATGAGCCTTATGGGCCGGTATGTGCCCACTGAATTTGAACCTTGGGTAGAAGGTTTGGAGAGGTACAATAGTCACCAATCAGCGCACTCATATCCACGCAGGAGCAGTGCCACCAATTGTCACCACCCACAGCTTATCTGCAGGGGGAGATCTAATTCCTGGGAGGGCTGCAACTGTGCCCCAACGCCACTGCGGAGACCAGGTTAGCGTAACCATTTTAGGAGTGCTTCCACATTCTTCTCCTGGGGACAGAGACCCTCTGCAGTGATTTAATGTCCCAAGAAGTTGCACGGATTCTGCACCAAAGCGCCTTTTGGAAGGATAGTTTTGCTCCAGCAACCCTCAACTGTGTCAGAACATAACAGATTTCCGCTATGTGTTCCTCCACAGTTGAGCTTTTTATCAGGATATCATCCACATAGGCCAGGTTACCCCTTTCACCCAAGTCGGGCATGGCCTTTGTAGGAAGATGTTGAATTTGTTGCCAGAGTTGACGTATCCAAAGGGAGTCCGGGTCCACGTGTACTGCTGCCCCCTGAAGGTAAAAGCCAGCTTGTATTGGTCCTCCCTACTGACAGGCACGGTCCAGTACCCATTGGTCAGGTCAGTGGCAGTGTATACATTTGACCCCTGGATCTGGGCCAGCCCCTGGTCAATGTAGGCGAGAGGCCATTGGGACATGTGGACCCGTTTATTTAGCTCCCTCAGGTCAGCACAGAGTCTCCACTGGCCGTTGAGTTTTAAAATCCCCAGCACCTGATTATTAAAGGTGCTGTGAACTGGACAAATTATCCCACGGGACTCAAGGTTTTTGACTATTTCCGTCAGGGACTCCATGGATGCGAGAGGAAAGCGGTATTGCTTCACTGGAGTCATTCCAGGGTCTCTGGGAATTGTTGTGTGGATTTCGGTGCAGCCACAGTCATACGAGTCCACCGCAAATAGATCTTGAAAATCTAAGAACACCGGTTTCAACTTTTGCTTTTGCTCTGGAGTCTCACAGGCATCAGCTGTGTTGACCCGCTCTTCAACCATTTGCCTGAAGCCTGGAAAGACTTCCAGTTTTGCTGTCTCAGCGGCCTCTTGCAGCAGGGTGGAGTGGTCCCTGGTTAGAGTATGGACCTGGACAGAGGGTTACAGGTAGGAGAGGCAGTCATTGTGGACCTGAAAAATCACCTCATCCTGCCTTATGTCACAGGTCACCTCTTCCTCACTGTAAGGGCAGGAAGAGTACACCAGGAAATTCCCCCCCTTGCCGGGTGAAGATCCTGTCTGCTGGTATGTCATTGTCCCTATTACTGTCACAACAGTAATTGGGGATTGGTCCTATCAGTTCATTACCTAGATCGATGGAAAAATGTCGGTCATCAACCACCATTCCAATAATGGTGCCTGCGCCCAGAGTGATACACCTAGGGTTGCTGTTATCCATCACTATTTGATTGGTGTTGTGTTCTACATTGACTAATGATGACCCCTGGGAGATGGGCGTTGAGGTGTACATATGCGTCAGGATTTTGCAGTTTCTGTCCACTTTTAATTTTTAATTCAAGTGGGAATAGTCGGGTCTGTCCTAGGATGGTGACCTCTTCTCCATTCGAACTTCAACTGCATACGGCAGCAATTGAGCTGACCGAAATGCTTTTTCTTTTTTTTTTTTTTGTCAAAATCTTTTTATTGAAACATTGATAAACATTGAATTCATTCAAAGGAAGACAAATTAATAGCGATGTGCAATATCCCTTAGTCCCAGAAACATCATCTTCTAAAGTTCGAGAGTTAAAAAACTGCTATAATTCCATCTGGGATCTTTATCTTTTCCCAGAAGGTCCATAGCCCTCGCAACTCTCGGGGATCTAAGAATAGATAATTATGTTCTAAGATTTTCTTATTATACAACAAATATTTACTTAATCAACTTCAACAATTCATAAGTTCAACATTTGTCATTAATCCTGCAGCACTGATCACTTTATAAGCAATGCATCAACAATTCATTTTAACGGTTTAGTAGTTTCTCTTGTGAATCCGTTTTGTAGCCACCCTCGAGGGTGTAGAATTGCTTTGTTTCGTAGCGTTCCTGACAAAGAAAATTATAAGAAGGGGGGAGAAAGCAAGAAGAGAAGAAAAAAAAAGAATTCTTATCACCACAATTATCTTTAGTTCAGAGCTTTGCCCTCCGTGACGCTGCCATTCCTCCCGATTTTAGATTTATGTGGGCGGATGTTTCCCTGTTTCAAAGTCTTATCAGGGTTGGAGCAAATATTTGACCAGTCTAGTCTGCTACATAGTCCAGAAAAGGGCCCCAAATGTTTTGGAATTTAGCTGACCGGTTTTCTATAGCAGCGTCAACTTCTCTACTCCGAGAAGTTCCCATACCTTGACCCACCAGTACACGATCTGAGGACCCTATCGCTCTTTCCAGAATCGAGCTCGCGTGATTCGAGCTGCCATCAGTAGTTGTGTAATTGGGCTCGCTCTGGGACCAGATTGAGGATAGGTCCCGTCATCAGGGGTGTCTCCTAATAGCAGCACTAGTGGGTCCATCGGGAGGAGGGTTCCACAAATGTCTTTAATCTTGGACCTGACCTCCAGCCAAAAGGATTGGATGGCCGGGCAATGCCACCATAGGTGCCCCAAGTCTCCCTTCACTCCGCACCCATGCCAGCACTCCTCCGGATATTCTACATTCATTGCATGCAATCGCTGTGGCAAAAAGTACCATCAATAACATATCTTATGAGCGCATTCCCTGACCGTAGTGCATCTAGATGCCTTATGTGCCCTGTCCCAGATTCTCTGCCAAGACTAGGAGGTGATCTCTGTCCCTAGTTCTCTTTCCCATGCTATCATGTAAGGGAGTTTCTCTCCCTCTGGTACATTTTCCAGAAGGCGATAGGTTGTCCTTCTGATGCCGTTAGTTCTAAGCCTGTGGGGGTCCTAATGGCAGCCTTCGTTACAACCGGATTAGAGGCACAGTGTCTGAGTTGGAAGTATTTGAACCTCTCTGTCTCTGCAAGATCAAATTTTTCCTTACATTGAATGAAAGTCAAGGGGCTATTATCGGCGTAGAGCTCTTGCAATCTCAAGGTTTCAGTTTTGGACCAATTGCAGTATGATTTAGGTTGGAGACCCGGAGTGAAGGCTGGGTTCTGGGTGATTGGGGTCAGAGGACCTAAGCCTGGGGTGATCCCTCTTAACTTGTAATGTCTGAGTGTGGCCATTGTAGTTGGGAGAAGAGGTCTTCGGGATGTCCGAACTTCACACGGTATAAAAGGAAGATGGGAAAGGGGAGCATCTGCAAGCAGTTGTTCAATCCCCTGCCATTTGGGGGGGGTCAGATTGATTAGCCCAACCCAGGATGGGGGCAATTTGGGATGCTCTCGAAATGCTTTTTCTGAATCATCAAAGTCCATGGGATTACCCCCTAGTCGGGACCAGGCTTTTTAAATTATCAAGTCCAAGTTAATGGCAAAACGATTGAGAATGTCACCGCCTAAATAGAATGCAGCAGGGACATCTCACACAACCGAACAATTATGTACTATGCTTTTGTTGCCTATAGAAATTTTGCCATACAACTGCTAGATAGGAGATGTTTGGAATTGGAAGTTTCCAGGCCCATTTCCCACTTATCGATCAATTTAAATGTGGGAATGGCTGGATCTTTTGGGAGCTTTCACAGCATGGCTTCGCTGATGAAGCTCTTACCATTGTCCACGCACACTCGGGCGAGAACAGATTCCTTCCCCTCATTTAACTGAATAGGGATGAATAACTGTTCTCTAACTTTCTGAATATCAGCTAAACTTTCAGTTGGTGTCTCATCACTTTTGGCTATAGAATTGGAATTTTCAGATTGTGAATTGGTATACAATTTCAAAGTATTTCCTTCCAGTGTGGAATGTCGCTTGAACCTGGAAGGAAGGTTGATTTTCAGCAATGGAGAGGAGTTCCCATCACCCGTTTTGTTGATCTACAGCAATTACTGTCACTTCTGGTATTTCATTGTTCTGGAAATTAAACTCAATATGATCAGGTTTTTGTTCAACCATGTGGCATGTGCCATTTAAACTAACATGGTTGAAACTCTGTTTCAATTTTATTGGCCTGTTAGTCTGAGCCCAGAGGATCTTGTTCACACAGTCTATTAGGGGGGACAACCTATGCAGGATGTCATTCCCTAGTAGACCCGGTGTGCCCTCTCGAGTCAGGACTATGACCGGGTGTTTCACTTTGTGTTGCCCAATTATTATTTCCAAATCCACAGTCCCATCTACTGGAATTTCATTCCCATCGACGTTCTGGAGTTGTCTAGGAACACGGGTGAGGGGGATCTGGTATTTCTCCCCCCTTTCCTGAATTTACTTGCTCAAAGGCCATTTTTTGACAGAAGAGTGGCTTGGGATCCAGTGTCCACCAGCTCTGAAAATGTACATTACCTTTGCCCTTGCACTTGGACCGGAGCATAAAATCTACCTTCTTTCTTCTCCAATGGGAAAAGATAATGTGCATTTTGGGCAGTCTGGGTGGTCAATATCCTTATTTTTTAGTCCAACCCAGGGGTAGTTTGGTCATAATTCTGTGTTGGAGTTTGTGGATCTGAAAGATTTTTTTTTTTACATTCTGATATTTGGGGAGGTTGGGCTCCTCTTTTTCTGATTCTTGGCTGCCCCCTCTCCCCCCCCTTTTTGGAGGCAGTCATCCGAATTGGTTTGTGAGGTTTGGGATCCCTCTGTTACTATTGGGTTTCCTGGATGCTCATTCTGGGGTTCAAGGATGGGCGATTCTGACTCAGTCCCCACACCCACCCAGTCTTCATTTGGATTTCTTGGGACTCATTTTTCTTTGGGAGGAGACCCCCATACCTGGAGAAGATATTTTTCCCAGAATCCTCCAAGGATTCTTCCCCTTCATATTGGAGGACACTAACTTCCTCCACAAACTGGGCCTTTTTGAGTTATTTATTTCTCCTACCCACCCTCTGTTCCTTGAGTTGGTGATGTTCGGGGGAAGGAGATTTTTGTTCTGGTTCCTGGGTGTCCAGGGGCTTTTCACGAGTAAGGAAGGAAGCTTCCTCCAGGGCCTTACACCCCCCCCCCCCTCCATGCTGCCTCCTCTGGAACCGGGGCGTTGTCATGGTTCTCGTCCCGTCATTGTTCTGGGGGTACCAGACCCTTGGTTTCTGGGGTTCTGAGCCGCCATGTTCATCTGAGGGTTCTGGACCTCGCGCTCGTTCCAGGTGGTGCGAGGGTCTTTGTTCAAATCTAGGTGGATCACGGGAAGGGTAACTCTCCCTTCTCCCATAGAACCCTCGATAATGTGAATTTTTTTAATCCTCCACCCTTTGCCTCTCCTCTCCCGGATTGGGTTGTCTGGGATTCCTGAAATCGGGGAATCAACAGAGGGTTGTCCTGGAGGTTGGGGTTTTGTGAGTATCGGGGGAAGAAACTTAACCCAGCATTTGGGGAATTACTGCCAGCCTGGGGCAAGTTAGGAAGGAAGTTTCCTGGTGGAGTACTTACCTGATTAGATCCCTCCTTGGACTGGGGGAGTCCATACGTACCCCAAGATTGGTTGGTTTCCCTTGTATCGGGGACTGATATAATCAGGGGACTGATTAGTGGGATTACCTCCCTGACTGCCACCTGTTTGTGATTGGCCTGAGGGCCCTCTGGGTCTCTGATTTTGTGCAGGTGCATTTTTAGGCCCCCCCCATCTCTAGGTCTAAAATGGGGGCAACCTTCACCTCCGCTACCTTAGCAGCAACAGGGGTGTTGGCTTGTTTGGGGTTCTTGGCCAGATTTTTATTTTCTGCAGGTTTTTGGACCTCATAAATGCGGGTCGCCTGCTCTATGTCCCAGTGCAGAGATCTTTGGTCATGGAAATCCCTCACCAGCTGAAAGAAGGTGGTTACAACTCCGTTATCCGTGCGCACCCTCCTAGTGGTTTGTGCAAAGGCGCGTTTGGGCTCCTCCACAAATTTTCATGGGACCTGATCTTCCCCGCACTGCAGATTGTAGGGCTCTTTGCGAGTCTCTTGGGGGTTTCTGTGGGCGGAAAAGGGTTTCAAGATGGCTGCCTTGTAGGTGGACCATCTTGAATGGTTCTGGTCCTCCAGTCCAGCAAAGAAGCTGGAGTACTCTGGGGAGAAGGTCCATTTTACATCCAGTTCTTGTGGTCTTTTAGATGAAGTGTCCATCATCTGCTCATAGAGTTCCAAGTGTTCCCAAACAAAAAATTGTGTGTTTTTTATGTTATGGGTTTATGACGCTCCTAATGGCCTTAATCTACCTAATGGGGTCTTTTGTCATAACTCCCTTGAGTTTATTTGCCTTCTTTGGCTTAGTCACCCGAGTCCACTCGACCTCAGACTCAGAGGTGCTACTACTTAGGTCTCCTCATGGTCATCTAGGCACTGCCTGATTCTGCGAGCTTGAGAGGGGCTTGCAGAATGGTGGGGCCTAGTTTCTCCACTCCAGTGATGCTCAGGAGAGTAGTCATTTGACTCTTTCCTGCTCCCAGGGTTGGCAGAGTATCCCCCCCCACTGCCCTAATTTGGTAGAGGTCTTCAGGATGCTCTTTTTGGGCCTCATTTCATTCGGTTTTTCATCAAATTGAACCAACTGGTCCCTTGAAAGGTAGTATTTCTGTGGATCTTATTCCCCGACTCTCCCCTCGTAGGAGACTTCCTTGTCAGAGACATCAGCCTTAATGTTTCAGTATCTATACAGGGACACCCGTCCGTCAATTTCTGGGGGGCGCTGACCTGTCAGTGTTATCATGCTTGCCCTATTAAATTCTGATGGCCTCATGGTTTCCGACTCATGTGAACCGGCAGCCATGAAGTCAGCAGTGCACAAAGTGTTAAAGGGGTTTGCGTCCCTTAGTACAGAAGCCATCATACTATGATCAGGTGTTACCCTGTCCCCCTCTACCTGTTCAGGGTCCCTCCAGTTAGGATTAAATCTACCACTCTCTTTCTCCAACCTTGCTTGTTTCTCCTTCTCAGCCCTTACTTCTTGATAATAAGCAAAGATCTTAGCCCTTTTCTCAGCTATCAAGGCTTTACTGGCCTCTATGACCTGCTCTTGAGCTACCACCTGCTGGGAGAGCCCATCATTCTTTTCACAGAAGGCCTCATTGTCTCTCTGCGCTTCCTGTATGGTTTGGGAATAATGAGACACTTTCTGTTGCAGGAGTCTCACTTCCTGAGTTTGTGCATCTTTGATTTGGGTGTTCTCTTCCAGAGCACCTTCTACCCGTCTGGCGTGCTCCAGTAGATTCCCATACTCTGTTTTGTGTTCATTTAGTTTCTGGAGGGCTAACTCGCTTCCCTGTAACTCTGTTTTTAACTTGCTTATTTCCTGGCATAGGGCGTCTTTCTCCTGACCTAGGCTGCCCCTCTGTTCAGCCAGGTCATCCCTTTGTTTCTTGATGGTATTGAATTTCTGGCGCTCTTGGTCAAATTCTGCTTGAGAGTGGAGGTCTCTCATTAATTTATGATTGTCCTATTTCAATTTCTCTCTCTGATCTTGTAGGGTAACTATCTGCTCTGCGCAGGCTCTATTAAAATGTATTTGTTGACTTAAACTTCTGTTGACTCTCTTGAAGAGCGTCAACCTTTTCCTTACACTCCTCTTTCAATGCCTATAATTGGGTCTGTTGATCTGCATTATTTCGCTGTTGGAGAGCCAAATCTTCTTTTAATTTTATGACATAATTTCCAGATTCTACCTCCAACTCTTGGCTCTTCTGTCATTTTTGTTCTGTTAAATTTAGATCAGTCTGGATTTTATTTAATAGCTCAACTTGATTCTGCGCAAGAGTTGTGTTTTCCCAATGCCTTTCCCGCATCACTCCCATGTGGAGATACATGTAGGCCGTGATTCTGGCAATTTTGATTTGCTCCGTTTTAATTTTTGGGGTCCTATATAATTCACTCAAAGCTTGGTGTAATAGTCCACCGTCCTGCCACGTATCCAGGTTCATGACAGTGACCTATTGTGTTGATTCTTGTAGCCAGACCTTTTCATCCTGTTTTGGCCACTCACCTCTGACAAATAGCTTGTGCAGAAGGTGCTCCCTAGCCATATGGTTTTCTACTAGTCATTTTGGACATTTTCTTTCTTTATTCATTTATTTATGTAAGGGTAACCTGTATTATATTGTTTTTCTGTCTATTTTGGTGTTGATTATAGTTTTACTTTTAGACACAGGCCTGGTACAGTATTTATTTTTGGGAGGTGCTTTTACAGTGTAACACAGTATTCGAACCACACAAAGTATTACTGCCCTGCAGGTTAGTCTGCTGTGCTAGACTGCACAGGTAGTAACCAAACTCAATCCCGGACTCGAGCCCCGAAATTTGTTAAGGATTTCAATCAGATGCCACACACTTTGGTCTCGGCCTAGTATGTAGCGCACAAATGAGATGCTTTTCTCCTTATTCTATGCAGGTTCAAATTGAGATGGTACGCAACTCGTATCGCACCCCCTTTTCAAATACCCCAGGTCACAATGGACCATGAACCAGGCTGGTTGGTTCTACTGGATCCAAGTTAATGGGGGGGAGGGTTCGTTCTTTTCTGGGAGGGCGGGGGAGGGGCCCTTTTTCTTTTCTCTTATTTTGGGGGCTGATGACACGTTTATTTTATGGTAAAGCTTCCAGCCTGTTTGTTATATTATGAAAATGTTAATAAAATAAAGTTTAAAAAAAAAAAAATTAAAAAGAAATTATACCATTTTTAATATGGGGCAACAATCACTAATGGGGTGATAATTACAGGATGTAAGCAATACACTTGGTTTGACCTTCTAGTGCAACATATACCAAACAGCAGGGAATAGGAGCACTTTTTGATTTAGGAAAGGTAGCATCCAAGTTACGATTTCCCCCTGCAATGTTCCATCAACCCAAAAATAATCCATTCTGAATGGATAGAAAGACACAGCAGGTAATCGGGAATAAGAGGCAGAAAACTGAATCAAAACCCAACCTTCCCTCACCAAATAAGAGTGGAAAACGACAATCGAAAACTGAGTGGAAAGTTTAAAATGGATTGCAGTAAAATGACACGTGTAAAAGTGGCATTTCCTTTCTATTTCTGTGTAAATTTACTCAAATGGTTTCTTTAAAAAGAAATATTGCAAATTGTGATGCGGTTTTTGGTCTGGGGGATAGAGGTATATCTCAGGAATATTGCAGAAGTGAAAGAATGGGGGTTAGCTGGTGAATTGACAGATTTAGAAAGTAGAGTGAGGTTTGTTTTTCAGAAAATATAGCAGTGAAAAAGAGAAAATCGGTTTTAAATGTGAAAGGCACATTTTACTTAAACTAGATTTAATAGCTAAGAAAAGAGGAATGGCACCCTTGAATATAAAAGTTACGCTGCAGTTGTAACCCTTCACGCAGTGTACCCTTTTTCTTTAGGGAAAATGTATTTATTTAAACACAATATCGCTAATGATTTATGATCTATGCAAGACACAAATGAAGAGAACAGTGGCGCTAACGCTTGGAGATCAAGGACAAGAACACGGATAATTCTGACAGTTTTAACAAGTTACCAGGATAAGGATAGAATGGCTAAGAGAGTGGGATAAGGACAAATGCAATACAAGATAGACTATGGATTTCTATGGGGTTAGGGATTATACTTAGTCTACTTTAAGTTTGGGATTTTGGCCCGTCAATGGTTCTGGTCACTACACGACAGCACACCTGGCAAAGGACATCTGGGCAGAAGACAGAAGACAGCTGGGCAGGGTCGGTTCACCGGATGGTAATTCTGGTCACCTTTGGATGCAGTTAGTGGGCAAGTAGTTAGTGGGTAGCAAGCCAGGCTGGTTCAGGATGCTTCCCAAAAAAAACCCACAGCTTTCCCCTTTGGTTATTTGGGATTTTAGTGGGATTTCAGAATTGAGGCCTTGCTGGGAATAGGATCAACAATGCTTGGGTTTTGCATTGGGCTCTGGAGTAGGGTCAGTAATGCTTTGGCCTTGTAAGTGGAAACTAGACTCAGCAGGATGAATGGAAATGGAATGGCGGCGCAGTAAAATCAGGAAGAGTGTGTAGGGGACTTTTTATAATGCATAGTGACCTCATCAAAGTATATGGCTGGGCAGGCTTAGCTAGGCACACCTCTAACCCACAGGATTGGTCAGGGGTGCTATTCTCTGCCTCGCTCTCAACTGGTTGGATTTCAAAGCATGAGGGCAGATTTATGATGTGAATTTACAATGTTCAAAAACCTCCCACAGTTGTTTTTGCTAAAAAAAAAGGTTTTGCCACAAAAGGTACATTTATACAGTTGAAATCTCTTAGCAAATTATATACACAGGTTACATATTGTATGCAGAACATTCCACTCCAACTCTGAAATCTGTGAGACATTGTTTCGCCCTTCTAATACTTTTTGGTAATTTCGGCCTGAAATTCCATAACTTTATACACAGGTGTGGATTATCATAAGGGATGTAAGTATACAAATGTGCCTTGGCATCATGGATACGTTCCTTGTAATACCTGATTATTTGCCATTTCCGTTCCCAAAGGGTCAGTGAAGTTTACCATGTCTTAAATGAAAGACCATAAAATCACTTTTAAACTGCAAAATGTTTACATTTTTACAAAGTCTTGCGGCAGAGATAAAAGTCTTTACGTTTTAATTCATAAATAGTCTTTGGAAGCAAATGGCAGTCCTTTGCCTGTCACTGGACCATTTTTTTTCTTTCTTCAGCTGCCACCAACTGTCAGGTGGGGGTTTTCCAGCCTGATTGAAGGTTTATTGCCCCTTCCCCACTTCGCACTTCCTTGTCCTGGAAATTCCATTGTCAGTGGGTTCAGCCTAGACTAGATTCTGTCCAACCTAATAATTATCACTGGGGTGTTAGTATCTGCTGAGAGAGGCCCTCCTGTTGGTAGTATTTCCCCCCCCCCAAGCAGAAACCTATTTTTCTTTTGGAACTTGCAAAATCCAGCCAATATGGTTTAACAGTTATACTTTCTTATATTTGGTCCTGAATTAAACACGCCAGTTGAATATATTGTATTTTCCCCAGCACAAACCCCTTCACATTGCTAGATAATAGCATGCTTTCATTCAACAGTTTACTTTTAAAAAGGGCCTTTCTCTCCTTTCGTTTGCAAACCCATTTTAGATGTGTGGTGAAAAGCTGGCATTTCTTTTTAAATTCGGTTTTGCATCTCCCTCTGCATTCCCACACTGTCTTGCAGCTATAGTTATTTCTTGTATGCAGGAGTTTTGTTTGAAGCACAGATGTCTTGAAATGGACATGGCTCAGATAGCTGGAGTTTCTTTTGAACTACTGAGCTTTGGTACTTTGTGAAGAATTTGAACGCGTTTTCCGGTGCGGGTCAAAAAAGAGTTCCTTTTTGATTTTTCTCAGAGTTGGTTTGACAGGGCCTGTCATTCAGAAATCATGGCTGGTTTTGCTGAAGCACAATGAGATATACTGGGCATGGCAGGGCCTTATTAATCACAGTGGTTTAAGGAAGAACAGATGGAACGGAAGTCAGAGCAGCAGTTTTTCCTTTTTAATGGGGATTTTGGGCTTTCAGCAAAGCAGTGCTGCCTTTTCACTCTATTTCTTTTGTACATGTATGAACACACTTGCAAGCTCCCTCAGTGTGTCCCCTTGTTCCATCCTGCCCAATATGTGCTTGGCAAGATGGTGCAGCCTTCTTTTTGTTGCTGCAAAATGCAGTTTTGAGGCCATGGTGCTCACAGGAGCCAGCACAACCATTTTGCTGTTTCTGCGCAAATGCAGCTTGGTTTTGGCGAAATTCTGTTCAGTGGGTCAATGTAGCCCACACTCCAATGCAAAACGCCCACAAGTCCCCCGCCTCCCTTCTGCACCCCTGCAATGGACGATGGAACATCTGGTGTTGCACGATGTGTGGGTCACAATAAAGGGAACAGATCCGGGGTACACCTTTTACTCCTACATACATCACACATTCTCCCGCATCGACTACATCTGGGCCTCACCTACGCTGTTGGGGAGAATGCAACACATAGACTCTTCCGATAACCCTCTCCGACCACGCCCCAATAGCATTGACACTTAACCAACACAGACATCAGAAGGGTCTGTGGAGCTGGCCCTGCCCTAAAGAAGCACTAACTGATACCACTCTGTGATTCTGTCAAATGGCCATGGATACTTGCGGTACTAGAAGGATATGGGATTGGGCCCACATATCTGAAATGGGTGCGGTTGTTGTACAGTGAGCCGATAGCGAGGGTCAAGACGGGTTCCACTATATCTGAACAATGGCAGCTGAAGAAAGGCACCAGACAAGGATGCCTGTAGTATCCGATGCCCTTTATTTTAGCGTTAGAACCCTTAGCTGTGTACTTAAGGGAGATATATGGGGAAGTAAGAATCAGTACAAAGGGATGACAACATCTGATCTCACTGTATGCAGATGATATGCTCTTATATCTGAAATACACGGTCATAACTGTCAATCCGCAGAAATCAAGTATATTCCACCTAGGACAGTATGTAGGGTAGCCCATACACGAACTGCCGGTGTTAGCGATAGACTGCGAAATCGAGAGTTTTTGATATCTAGGTGTAGATATATATCACAACCCTTGGGTGGAACACATACAGAACACGGAGAAGGCACTGGCCAAAATAGAGAAGTATGGCATTCTGGACCAAGTTACCATTGTCCATTATGGGCCGCGCAGCATTACTGAAGATGGTGGTGCTGCCCAGACTTTTGCACTAATTTGCAAATATCCCACACGTAATACCCAAACGTTTTTTTGTGAAAGTACAGAGTATATGCAGGGGCTTCATCTGGCATAATCCTAGAAACAGAGTTGCATTGTGGAAACTACAGAACTCGTATGAACAGGGAGGCATTAAACTGCCTAATTTTAAAGTGTACTACTTAGCGAGTCAGCTCCAATTTGTGGCGAAATGGTTATCGGAGGAACAGACGCCAGAATCCAGGTTACTTGGGGCCGAATGCACTGCATATTTCTTAAACGAGATAATATGGCTTCCAAGAAAGAAGGAAATTGGAGGGGGCCGGTTGTTGAGAGTAGGCTGGGATATTTGGCGCAGGGCGTGCAGAGCGATGAGCAAACCTACACTGCAATCCCTGCAGATACCACTGGTGGCGCTGGAAGGAGTAGATGCACAGATTAGGCTGAATGTCAGGAAGTGGTGGGACCCGGTTGGGATAACGGCCAAAAAGAGAAAAGGGAAAAAGGCATATTACTGTATGGCAAATGTTTGGTAACCAACGGTTTGTGAAAATGCATGGTTGTATGTTGGAAACCAATAAAATTTGTTTTAAAAAAAAATAAAACTGATACCACTCTGCGGTTGGAGGTGTAATCCAAAATCGGAGAATATTTTGAATTTAACTGAGGTGTTGGAACATCTGAACCGATGGTATGGGACGCATTTAAGGCTACCCTTAGGGGAGAGTTGATCGTCCTCCGGGCACGTTGGCGAAAGCAACAAGGGGCCCTGAAAACCCAATTAGAAAACTATCTGCAGGACGTCATGGAGAGAATGAAGCACAACACCTCTAGGAAGGTTCGGAAACAGCATCCGCATATTAGAGGGCAATTAAATCTCCTCCAAAAGAAAAAGGCACAATAGGGCCTGCTAGCGCTTAAACATAGGTATTGCGTACACGCCAATAAAGCTTACAAACTATTGGCGAGACAACTCAAGCAGATGACGGCAGCCCAAACAATCAAGGGGATCACTACCCCGCAGGGGTGTGTGGCTCACTCTACCTCTGACATTGCGGCACAGTTTGTTATCTTCTACAAAGAGCTATATAAATCCGACAGTCCATATGACCCATTACAGAATGACTACCTTAGGACACTCACCCTCCCATAATCCAGGCAATAAAACGCCTACCCATGAACAAAGCCCCTGGCCCTAACGGATACACAGCAGGGTATTGCAATGCATATAAGCACATCTTGGCCCCTAGACTGACATCCTTCTTTAATTTGTTTGCACAAGCAGGAGGCATTACCCCCTCAATGGAAGAGGCCAAAATACTCCTTCCCCAAGCCGGACAAAGACCCAGCACAATGTGGTTCATACAGACCCATATCATTGATCAATTTAGGTGCAAAACTCTACACCAGAATCCTGGTCAGCAGATTGGAACCCCTATTACCACATTTGATTTACCCAGACCAATCGGGATTCATCTGTCACCGACAAACATATGACAACATCAGGAGAGTCTGCCATATCCTAGAAACCTCCTTGCCCCCCCAAAAAAAGAGACCTGTAGTTCTCCTCTCCCTGGACGCAGAAAAGGCTTTTGACAGGGTTGAGTGGGCCTTTCTTTTTAATACCCTGGAGAAGATGGGCATTGGGCCAAAAAACATGGCCAGGGTACGTGCTAATTACAGTTACCCGACCGCATGACGTATAGCGAATGGAGAGCTATCGAGCCCAATTAAATTAACAAGAGGTACTAAACGGGGTTGCCCCCTTTCACCACTCCTGTTTGCCATATACCTGGAGCCCTCTATGTCTACAATCCGCAAAAAAAACAAAACATCAAAAGTGTACAGTTTGGGCGAGAAGAACACACGATAGTGGCTTAGGCGGATTATATGCTTTTGAACCTCTCAGACCCAGAGAATTCTCTCTAGGCAGTAATTTGGGAGATCCAACGATTCGGGAAAGTAGCAGGACTGAAAGTGAACCTAGCAAAGTCAGAAATACTGACCTTAACATTGACGGGGACAATCGAAGTCTAGCCCAACAGCTTTCCCAATTTCGATGGGTTCACACTAGCATTAAACATCTGTGCATAAGAATAACCCCAACATTGCAAGGCCTATATAGGGCAAATTACCTTCCGTTGATAGAGCAACTTAAGCGGCAAATTCTTAAATGAGGCCCCCTTTCAACATCCTGGCTGGGCAGGATTAACTCGATAAAAATGGTGGCCCTCCCCAGAATTCATACCATTTCCAAGCTCTCCCGATCACAGTACCAGAATCATTCTTCCGAGCTTTGCACACAACTATAAACTCATACATTTGGAATCCCAAACCCTTCCCTTGGCGGTCATCACTACCCGGGTCATTAGGGTTGGCTAAGTCCCGGGTAGTGATGAAACTGCTCAAGACACCGACCAAAGAAGGGGGACTAGGCCTACTGGACTTCCGCATGTATTATAGGGCCGCCCAAATCGGAGTCTTCAAAGATTGGTTAGCACCCGAATCCGGGAGGAAATGGCGCCAGATGGATTGGGCCGTGGTTGGCACCCCACTGGGGGAAGTATTATGACTCATTAAAGATGACCGCCCACAAACCATCCATAGGTTGGACATCACTAAACTGGTTGAAAGCACTTGGGACTCACTGGCCCAGAATATGCTTTCCCTCCCCATGTACCCAAATTTTTGACAACCCCCAATTCACCCCTGGCATCGCCATAGGGGCATTTAAGAAATGGGATGTGTTCCTAGAGGAGGACCTAAAGACGTTTGCCCAGGGTAAGATTGACTTGGGGATATCCGAAACAGATAGGATGCAATACCTTCAGCTACGTCGCTGGCTAATGGATCCACTACAGAGGAAGGCGGCCGCTTGTCCCCTTACCCCATTTGAAAAAAATCCTAGCCACTGACCCTGGGGATACACATCTACTATCCAATATATATATATATATATACACATATGTATATATATAGGATAGGGCAAGATGCGGAACCAGGAGTTACCCCAAAATATATGACCACATTGGAAGAAACGCTGGGGGTACCCATTCTACAGGAAGATTGGGAAGGTCTCTGGCGGGATATTCCGAAACTGACTCGAGCAATGCGGATAAGAGAGTTCTAGTAGAAGCGTATGATTCACTGGCATTACACTTCCACGCGCTTGAAACAAATGTGCCCCGATACATCAGAGGAGTGCTGGCAGGGATGTGGCGAGGTGGAGGACTGGCTGCACACTTCGTGGGGGGTGCCCCCCTAGAAACAAATGAAACAAAATCAGAATGCGATATTTGGAACGGAGACGCCCAGGGGACAAAGCGAGGGCCTACTGTGCCTAAATGGACACACCAATAGGCGATGGGCAAAGACTACCTGGAAGGCATATACAATTTTATCATTGGCAGCTCTCCTAGTGATCGTGCAAAAATGGAAGGCCAAGGACCCCCCCCCCCCTCCGTAGAAGAGGACTGGTTGACCAAGGTTTGGCAGTTCATAGCGATGGAATGGATGACCTATTCAATACAGGGGTTCCAAGACAAATTTACAACGGACTGGGAGGAGGTGATGGACTATTTACATGAAGACTTCAGAGAAGGGTACTGTCCACATCAATTCTGCATACTGGAAATAGGATAAAGACTAATGGTCATGAGGCTCAAGGATCGATACGGGGAGGGTGAGAAGGGGAGTGAGGGGGTTTTGTGGGATAAACTTAGCTTCTGTATTTTTGATTTTTGTTCAGATTTTAAGAAGGCCAAATAAAAAGAATTTTAAAAGAATTGTTTGTCAAAGGTTAGGCATGCATGGGTCTGCTTCTCATCATTCAGAGGTTGGCATAGTGTGTATTATTGAGGTCTATAATAATACAATAGCAGGACTTCATATGACCTGGACCTCTGAAAAGCATATAGTGCTGGGGAAGAGTCAGTAATGTATTAGGGGTGCAGGAATGGTAATGTTTATTAGTAAAGCGTCTTCACACAAAACAAGTGTTTCAAAGTGCTCAAGGAGGGAGGGAGGGAGAGAACAAGGGGAGAAAACAGTCAGTCATTCAGAACCCTTGAATTTCAGAACAATACAAGTCTGCACAGGCAGAATAAGTGCATACAATACAATGAACAGTGTAGATAACAGCAAATGGGTCTGACGACGATTCAGCAGTTTTTCCAAGTGCATTGAGGCACAACCATGCAGGGAGGGGAGACTGTGAGACAGGAAGATAGACTATCTTCAAGGCATGGAACGTTCAGATTGTGCAAGTGCACAGACCGTACAGTAGAGTAGGGGGGTTTGGGGTGGGGGGCCGTCGAAGTGCGCCCACTCAGTTTGAGACTGTAGTAAGTGCTGAGAGAAAGGCGCTCTCATGGGTCATTGACCAAGTGCAGTAGTGATGAGCCAAGTGCAGGCCAGGAAGCAAGTGTGAGAGGACTGGCGAGGGTGCCAGTGACCTGTGAGACTTTGAGGCACACCTGGCGGCCAGTCAGTAAGCTGTGTGGAAAAGGAGGGAGAGAGGGATAGAGCAGAGAGAGAGAGGTTAGCAGGTTAGAGGGAGAGGGAAGGAAGGGGAGAAGAGGAATGTCTTAAGGAGTTTCCTGAACCTAAGGAGATTAGGTCCAAGACAGAGGGCCGCAGGAAGGCTATTCCAGAGGGAGGCCCATGATGGGGATCGAGATCTCTCTCCAAATCTCTGTTTGGAGAACCGGCTCACTGGCAGAAGGCTGGAGGTAGATGAGTGGAGGGCTCTGGAAGGCCGTGTGGCCAATGCAGAGGGAAGATTCATCCTGCTGAGATTGCTTCTATGATGAATACTGGGGTTACTTATTTAATAATGAGAAACTATGGATTCCGGTCGATGACCTCAGAAAGGTGAGTAAGGCTGAGGCAGCCCGTAAGAGCCCTATGGGTGCAGGTAACACTGTACATGCCCCGACACTAATGTATGCAAGGTTGCCGGCCAGAATATCATATTTATACTAGAGCACAGCCCCCTGGAAATGTGCAGGCAACCTTTTTTGTTTTTTTAAAAGATTAGTTGTTTGTCAGCTACAAACAGAGCTGACTTTAGTTTCTATGTTAAAGGAGCCACGTGCAAGCCCATTAGTCATATAGGCATCTTGATTTGTGAGCATCCCTCGCAGGAAAGTTTCTGAACCTCTGACATATTCCACTATTGTTATACTTTGCTTTGAACATGTGCTGAGAGGAAAGACTCTGACCTCTTTAATCCGTAGTTTTTGCAGCATTTCATCGGAATGACTAGTCACGAGCTTAACCTGAACATGTCACCTGAATAGCTTAAGATTATCCGAACCCCAGTCGCCTGAATGCAGTGAAAATTCGGGTTTGGCCAAATCTATTTTCCCATACTTAGATGCTTCATAAGAACCATACAGGCAACCTAATTTGTCTAAGAGAAGTGTGGCGAGCTTGTCCCTGAGCTGTGTATTTTGTGAACATCTTTAGTAAAGACGGTCTGAAATTCCATTGACCAAGTGGTATTTGCACATTTTTGCTGTCAATGTCTTTGTCTGATGTCATCGCCTTAACCCTTTTTGAGTGGGTTGTCTGTGTCATTTGTCAGTCCTAAAGTTAAGCTTTTAACTGAGCATTGCGATTTGGAAAAATATTTAATTAATAAAAGAAGCCTTCCTATGACTCTTTCTTACTTGTGGGTTCTCGTGTGGCTTTTTTTTTTTCTTTGAGTAGAGTGAGTTTTACATGTCTTGTTGCAGCCATTTTTCCAAGGCAGATGTGCACAATAAAGTCCTTCATACCTGTTCCCAGAACCATCTTTGTCTGATTGTACTTTTACCAATGCCTTAGTGGACTTCTTTCTTTTTTAAACCACAATTTTATTTTAAATAGTAGAGTGAAACATGCTTTGTGCCTAGTACAGATGGCTGCCTGGTACCTGGTTTGGTGATTGAACTGCGCAACACTGTTCTCTAACCATAAACAAAGAAATCTGTAGCACCTCTGCTGACAGGGGTACACATTCGGCAAAGGCTGTTCATTAAGTTTTTTAACATTTTCAGACCCATAAGGGTTTCCTATACCAACGGCCAGCTTATCCTTTTGAAGTATTTTGAAAGCCCTGTCACTTCCAGTGTGCTTGGACCAATGGGGGTGGGTGGTGAGATGGGTCAGAAATGCGAGACGGACAAGTAGATAGTTTTCTCAAAAGTAGTCATTTTTATTCAATATGAAGGGTTAGATAACCACCTCATTTCCCTACCTGTCCAACTAAAACTAAAGGAAAAACTCTAATATAAAAATATATCTGTCCCTCAAATAATAGTTATATTCAAACATAAACTTTGTAAACATGTATCCGTGTAACCAGGGTTGGACACCCTTCACCAGGAGTAATTTAGGACTTTTCAAAACCTACGTTCGAATAAAGAAAGTTCTTTCCAATAGTCACGTTCTGCTCCCAATACAACACAACGTTCTTCTCACTCCATATCTCTTTCACTTGGCACTTGAATGATCTTATTGTTAAGCAGGATTTATCAGTTTTCAAAATGATTGTCAAAGTTGCACAAGCTCTTGCTTGATAAACCAAAAAGACTACGTCTTCACACTTCCAGTCAGTATTAAATATAATTTCTCTTCGTTGAAGAATAATCACTTCCACATTTCTTCTTCATAATCAAAGTTTTGTCAGGATGGTTTTGCCACAGTTCATCATAATACATTATTAGACTTGCCATTTTCTTTCCACCACACTGCAGTACTTCAATTATATTTTTCCAGTCTTGCCAGGACTAGCAACTAATGGTCCATTTCCTGGTATACTCGCCTGCTAGGATAAAACTCCTGCCACAACTACAAGTATGCTGTAGTGAGTTATACTTCAGACTTTAAATGCATCTGTATTGTGGAACGTTAATCAAAAGAACTGCTTCTTGAAGAAAAAGTCTTTGACTTAAAACAACGGGGTTCACAACTTCTTCCACGTGGGTACATTACACTTTGACATTGCTTTTCCCACTGATTTGTTTGCCACATCCAATGCAGGTTATATTCCTCTCCCCATGGTGATTTCTACAAGGAGGGCTTTTCGCCTTCCACCTCTGGGTTCCTTCTACACCACCAATCAACTGCTGGTAATATCTCCTTTTCAGGTATCCCACATAGGAAAGCTATATCACTTTTTAGCTATAATTGCCTTTCTTTGGCTTAGGCAATGCTGGTTATAGTGTTGCTGATTACATTCACGTTGTTCCAATATTGGTACTTGGTGGGGTGACAAAACCTTATTTGGTGTGGGCGCTGGCAGGGTTGAAGGTCCAATATTTGGTAGTCTTGTTGATAGAAATTTGTCATGGTCCAGTCAGTTTTTTGCATGGTGTTTTATTGGTGTTCAGATATAGCATAACGAGTATGGCATCTCGTGCACGGTGTGCCCGCTAAAAAACAAACTTGCCCACCAATGGTTCAATAATAAGTGCCTACAAGGATTCGATGCACAACTCTCAGACTCAGCAAAATCCTTAGGCTTCACCATTGACAGCAATACGTCCTTCAAGATGCCATACTGGTTATGCTATATCTGAACACCAATAAAACACCATGCAAAAAACTGACTGGACCATGACAAATTTCTATCAACAAGACTACCAAATATTGGACCTTCAACCCTGCCAGCGCCCACACCAAACAGGGTTTTGCCACCCCACCAAGTACCAATTCACTCAGGAACCCAGGAGTTTGGTTTCCAGACAAACCATGTGCCAGGCTGCAGGCTATACCACAACCACCAAATAGAGGGTGCGCAGGGGAACGGCTGTCCCGACACTAAACTCCAAACCCCCTTGAAACTTTTCTTGTTCCAATAGTGCCCCCTCTTTACTTTAGCAATGATGGTTACAATATTGTTTCACTCCATTTCTCCCAACATAAGAGTTGTGCCAAAAATCCTTTACTTCAACAGTTCGGTATTCAAAAAGGGTTGCTTTGAGCCCGCATTCTATTGCGGAGCGCCCCCAGGTAACCCAGTGAAGGCCAACTCGCTGGTCTTTCGTTACATTTCTGTTAGACATGCTGCTGCTTTAACTTCTTCTTTCGTTGGGACGGCTTTGCCGTCTGACCACTCCGGTCACATTCCCATTGCTCGCGCCGCCAGAAAAGGGAGCCGTCTGTGCTCCTTGGATACTCCGGTGAATGCCACCCACCAGAGTATGCTGCAGAACACTGAGAGCTTCTCTCTCCTACGGGCCAGCCAGTCTCAGCACCGCTTCCCGCTGCATGTTCTCTGCATTCAGGATTCCTGCGACTCTCAGCACCGCACCCTGCTGACAACACAGCAGCGGTTCCGGTGACGGCTTCCTTCTGATTCTCCTGCTCCCACTGCTTCTTTCTTTTTGTGATGGCCTGCACCTGAAGGGGCTTTAAATAATTAAAAGTTCTGCTCACTTGTGGGTAATTATAACCACTAGACTGCACGCTACAGTTCTGCAACTCGGAGCACCTCTTCCTCGTCTCAGTACTAAGAAGTCCCTAATGATGATATTCTTTTTAACCTTATCTAATTCACTCTGTTTTAATGATTTATAGAATGTACCTTTAGGGGAGGTTTTTAAAGAAGTAAATGGTTGGTTCTTGGTATTATAATTCAAACCTTAGGTGGAATTATGACTAACAAAATTATTGGCATTGATTCCCTTGCATTTCATGTTGTCCATGAGGGTTTTCACAACTGACTATTAGGATAATCATGGGAAGGGAAGACTTACTACAACAAGCCAATAGGTAGTCTAGAAACCTTGCCCTCCAAAGAAGATGAATACTGCGTCTCTCCTAACAGAGTCATCCTATTCCCTTGGTGGCCTCCTTCTCCCAGGTGATTGATCTGTCTAATACCCCCAGGGTAAGGTTCAGGTAACGGCTGCCTTCACCTGGCCACCTGGGAGAAATCTTTAGGCCGGGATTCCGTGAGTACTCCATAGGATTCATCACAGTGGGTAGTAGTAGTTGCCATATAAATAAAAGATTAATAAAAATCAGTGTCACATCCGGGTACTTCGTTGAAGTAGTCCTCTGGGAACTCCTTGTTTATCAAATGCTCTACCCATTAAAGAGAAATGCTTCTTTATCTGGCAAGACTGGTATTGCCTTGTTATGAGCCCTAGTTTTTATGACGTGCAGTTATTGTTGCATGCTAAATTCCCTTAGAGGATGGTGATATTTACCTGGCTGCTTTTTTTTTCACAACCTCAGACTCCCTATTTTTAAAAAATGTTTATTTTATTGTTTAAAGCACGGAACAAGCTTGAGTGCAGCAGAGCGCTGTGGGTAGCTGGCATTTGGGCTGGCAACTTTTAACAGTAGGCCAGTAGTGTGCGGTCTGTGCGTCGGTACGTGTGTCCTTTTGGAATTCATCCTTGGTCAGGTGTTGTTGAAAGAGCCAGGTTTTCAGAGATTTGCAAAATGGGAGATTTCTGGAGGCATTCCACCGGGATCGAGTTACAGAAGGTGTGTGCATGACGAGAAAAGGATTGTTTATGGGTCTTACTATTGCGGACGAGCTGTCAAGCTGGTTGGTCGATAAGCTGCACAAGGAGAGCATGCCACAAGTTATGTGGTGCTTGGTCTTCAGGTACGCTGGTGTGCTATTCGTGAATGCTTTGTAGATGATAAATGCAATCTTGAACAGTATCCTGGATTCGAGTGGAAGCCAATGTAGTTTGCGTAGGATGGGGGTAATTCGGTCCAATTTCCGTACTCCTGTAATAAGACGCGCGATGTGCGAGACCACAAGGGCTTGTATTATGGTCTGGAAGTCCTGCAGTGGGATGAAGGGTTTGATTTTTGAAAGGGGTAGAGATTCTGAGCCAGGCTATTTGGGTCATCTTGACTATGGGTTTCTGGAAGGACGGATTGCTGCAAATGGTGAAGCCTAAGGATTTTGCTGAGTCTGAGACTTGTGGATCGAATCCTTGTAGGCACTTATTATTGAACCATTGGTGGGCACGATGTTTTTTAGCGGGCACACCGATCAAATTCAGTCTTGGATGGGTTTAGTTTTAAGTAGGTAGTCGACTTAAAGTACTGGGTGATTGCTAGGTAATCGTGGAGACGAATGATGTCCTACGCACTATTTACTCTCATTTACAACTGAGTATCGTCTTCGTATTGGTGGATGGCTATATTGGGATCTTAGAGGAGAGTGCTCAGGGCCTCCATGTAAAGGTTAAAAGAGATTGGTGAGAGGGTGGAGCCTTGTGGGACTGCGCAGGAGACCTGCAGTCGGTTGGAACGCAACAAGTTCATCTGGACAGCCTGGTCTCTGCCAGAGAGGTAGGAGGTAAATCAATTTGGACAGTGCCAGTGAATCCGATCATGTCAGTAAGGAGGGGAGAGAAGGATGCAGTGGTCGACTGTGTCGAAGGGAGCCGAGAGGTCAAGGAGGACGAGGAGACATGAGTTGCTCTTATCCATGATTTGGCGAGCATCATCCACCACCCGTGGATGGCCGTCTCAATGCTACTTTTTGGGCAGAACCCTGACTGATGGTCATTTGGAAGGTAATGGAGTTGGATTCTGGCGAGTAGTTGTGTAGCAACTACTTTTTCAAAAGTTTTGCCAATAAACGGGAGGTTCGTAATGGGCCGTAGTTTGCTGTAGTGTGCCTGCCTGCTCCAAAGGCAATACCGGCACCAATAAGAGAGCACACATCCAAGCCCGTGTTTCCATGGCATCGAACAACTCGGCCAAACTCTTTAAAATCTGCAAGGAACTGGTCAATCCTGCTGCAGTCTCTATCTCTCCAGTCCCCTCACAGGCCCTCTGCATAGCCCTGGCCTCTCATTTCATCTCAAAAACTCAGGACATCCTGTCCTCCCTCTTCCTCCTCCCCTCCTCCCTCTACTCCTGGCTCTTCCTCTCCTCCTTCCTTCTCTGCTTTTCCCCTGTTCTCCCCAGATGAGCTCTCTAGAGAAGTCCTATCTATGAAAGTCTCGAAACAGATTCACCACTGTTCCTCCAAAACCACCAAAGACCACATTGACACCCTGGCACCTGCTCTGGCTGACTTCTACAATCACTCCTTCGCCACTGGAGCCTTCCCCTCCCCCCTGAAGCACTCCCTTGTGCACCCTCTTCTTAAGAAGCCTTCTGCCAACCCTTCTTGCCCGGCTAAATATCGCCCAATCTCCATCGCTCTGTTCCTGGGAAAACTCCTGGAAAAGCTGGCCCTCTCCCGCTTAATCTTCACTCTGAATCTGTTGGTTGTCTCCATGACCATCAGTCTGGCTTCAGAGCTGCCAGAAACACAGAAACTGCTCTCCTGAATATCCGTGAAGACCTGCTCTCCAACCTCGATTCCAACACCCCTTTTGTCCTCATCTTACTTTATCTCGCTTCTGCCTTTGACACAGTCAACCATGCCATCCTGCTCAACCGTCTCTGTGATAACCTGGGTATCACTGATCAGGCACTGGCTTGGCTGACCTCTTTCCTCTGCGATCGACCCTCCTAGGTCCAACTTGGGTCCATCCTCTCCTCTATCTTGATCTCTACCTGTGGTGTTCCCCAGGGGTCTAACCTCTCTCCCTGGCTGTTCAACCAATACCTGGTACTTCTTGCCCACCACATTGCCGCTCTCTGCCCCAACTTTCAGTGCTATGCCGATGAGACTCCACTAATTTTGAGGCTCCCTTCAGCACCTCTTCTCCTCCTCTCATCTCTGACTGTCTGTCTGCTTGCAGGAGTGGTGTGCCGCCAATGACCTCTGCCTTAATACCAGTAAGACCGAGATTCTCCTCATCGGCACACCTGCTCCCTCCTTTCCTGTCAATCTCTGGGCGGCCTCTTGGCCCTCTCACTGCTCCCACCTGTGAGGCTAAAAACCTCAGGGTCATCTTTGACTCCACACTCTTCTTCTATCCTCACATCTCTGACGTATCTAAGAAGTCGCACTACCAGCTGTACCTCGTCAGAGGTATTCTTCCTTTTTTTCTCCTTCCCCGATAAGCTCACGGTCTCCAGAGCTCTGGTTCTCTCCAGGCTGGACTACTGCAACAGCCTCTTTCAAAATCTGCCTGCCTCTACTCTCCACCTTCTGCAACTCATCCAAAACAGGACTGGGAGACTTGTCCTTGGCCTCATGCCCAGGGATCATATCTCTCCAGTACTGAAATCTCTGCACTGGCTTCCAGTGCCGGCGAGGATTAAGTTCAAAACCCTCTGCATTGTCCACAAGGCCATCTGGCTCAATATCTTAAACTCTCTATTCCTAAATATCTTCCCTCTCGAGCTCTTCGCTCATCCGCCTCCAACTCCCTCAGGGTCAGTCGCTTCTCCAAGCAGCGAGTTGGTGGTAGATCTTTCTTCTGCTGGGGCCTCCCTCTGGAACAGCCTCCTTGCCTCTCTGAAACTTGAGGAGGACCATCTCCGGTTCCCAAAGCACCTCAAGACCTTCCTCTTTCCTTCTGCCTTCTCTCCTCCTCTCCCCTGCTGATTTCCTGGCTTAATCTGAAACTGCACTGGTTACCTGGCTACCTTTTTGATCTTGGGCTCAGGTCCCCTCCCTGCCATTTGCACATCTGCACTGCCCCCTGACAATCCTTGCACTTGGGGACTGTTTCTGTATTCCTACAACCCCTACTAGCACTTACCCTTGCACTTGACACCAGCTGGCCACACTATTATTTATTATCTTTATTCATTTTACTGTTATCCTATGTACCGCACTGCCCCCTCTCACGCCCCCCCTGCACTTTTTCCCCTCCCCCTCCTTCCCCTGCACTTCCGCGATCTTAATGTCACCTGGCCTAGTAGGATTGTTGTCTGTCTTTCCTCTGTTTCCCCTCCCTTGCCTCGTCGCGCCTTGAAACACTTGTGTATAGGTGTGTTATAAATGCCATATCATATCAGGTCGTCTGGATCTAGGGTTTGTTTTTTCAAAAGAGGTCGTATGAGACCAGTCTTGAGTGTGTCGGGGAATGATCCTGCTGCGAGGAAGGCATTGATGATGCCGAGGAGTGCTTGAGTGCCAGGATGTCAATTGTTCAATGATGAAGGCCGGAATGATATCATCGGAGTAAGAAGTTGGTTTGAGGGAGGCAATCATTATTAGGCGATCTTGGGGAAAGAGAGGAGAGAATTCGTTCTGGAGGGGACAATGTGCATGCCGGTGTTCAGGGGATGCTAATGCTGTGAGCGGTTGATTTGATGGTCTCTTCGATTTTGTGTATTTTTTTCAATAAAAAATGTTGATTCTTTTGCCTTCCTGATTTGCTGGTACCTCTGGGTCGTATCGGGGTTCAGTACAATGCTTTACTACTTCAAAAAGGGCTTTGCTCCTGTTTGGTGGTGGAGTAGTAAGCAGCTTTGGCATCAGTAATCAGAATCCTATGGTTTGCGCGCAGAAATTTGAGGTTGGTGAGGTCTCCTGAATTATGGGTTTTGCACCACTGTTTCTCTAGGGCTCTGATTGAGCGTTTGTTGAAGGCTACTTCGGTGGTGTACCATGGGGAAGATGGTGTGGTCTTAGAATGGCTGGATTTAATGGGGCATGAGTGTCCACCAGTTTCATAACAGAGTTGCTGAATAATTCCAGGAGGTCCGAGGCATTCCCTGTGGAGTGGAAGTCTGCAAAGTTTGCTTCTAGCTCATTGACCGGGAAGGTTTTGAATGAGTGGAGTTGAGTGAGGGGGCATATAGCCTGACCTTTGTGCGACGTAGTCGAGTGGGTGACTGATAATCATCATCCTGGGCACTGCAGCCCGCATCTCCAAACTCAACCAAAACTACTCACCCTTCATCATCGATGGCAACACTATCAAGGTCGCCAGAGAAGTAAAAACCCTAGGTTTTTACCTTGATGCGACACTATCCTTAACCAAACAGGTGAACTCACTGGCCTCATCCACGGCTTATACATGTAAATTAATACGAGCTGGGAAACAATTCCTATCAGATGACAACTGTCTTATCCTAGCTAGAGCCCTCATCTTATCAGAATAAGACTATTGTAACGCCCTTTACATAGGGACAACCAAACAAATCATCAATAGAATCCAAGTGCTCCAAAATAATGCACTTAGAGCAGTCCTAAGTATCCCTAGAAGAGCACATATCTCACAAATAAGACGTAAACACAAATGGCTCTCCACCCAAGAAAAAATCAACCTCAAATCTGCCTCCCTTATCCACAAATGCTTAAACAACAAAGCCCCCCGCTACCTTTCAGAACGCTTCAACTGAAAAAATCCCACTAGACTTACAAGGACAGTCAGCCCTAACTGCCTCCTAGTGCCCAGATTTAAACTAGCCACTATTGGAGGATCCAGCTTCCCAGTCAGGGCAGCGCAATTATGGAAGCCCTACCTCATGCACTTAGATCTGACCAAACGTTTAACAACTTCAGAAAGAATACCATAAAATGGCTCACCGAGAATGCGATATAAATGGCACTCTACCCCTCGCACCTCCACTTGTACTTCACCTGACACGCTATGACCTGCTATATTGTTTGTTCGCCACTGACTTGCTATATTGTTCGTTCGTCATATATTTGATTGTTTGGCTGTACTTTATCTGCACTTGCACTTGTTTTACCTGCTGAGTCAAGAAATGTCCACACTGCCTGCTCTGTAACTTGCAACGTCTGTAACTAAGCTGTAAACCTCCTTGTCTCTTGCGCCCTGCTACCCCAGGGTCCGGTGCGCACAATAAATAAATAAACAAACAAACATAATTAGATGGCAGCATGGTCAGACCAGTCAAGTGGGATAGGGTCTGCATAGGTGATGCAAGGGGATGATCTGAAGACTAAGTCTAGGGTGTTGCCTTTGTAGTGCATGGTGGAGAGCACAATTTGCTTAAGATCCATGGAAGCAGTCCATGCAAAAAGCGTGCTTTGAGTATGGTGCTCAACTTGTGACTCGGGACGTTAAAATCAGAGTCATTATTTGAATGTGCTAATTTGGCAGAGGAGAGCAAGTTGGAGATGTCTGTAATGAAAGAGTCGCTCCTGTGAGGTGGTCTGTAGATGAGATGGAAGGTGATAGATTCCTTGTGTGGTAGAGGGAACAGGCAGGCGAGTGATTCAAATAAGCTTGTTTTTGGATAGGGGATGATGGAGCATGCCCAATCGCTGCAGTGGATGATTGCCACTCCGCCTCCTGCCCTTCTTGGCCGATCTGCATGTTGGATGCAGTAGCTTTGGGGTAGGAAGACTTTGTAAGCATGTCAGGGAGAATGGGGTAAACCATGTTTCAGTAATGAACAGAGAATCAAGGTTGTAGTATGAGATGAGTCGGCGATCTCTGCTGCGTGAGCACGCGTTGATCAACATGAGAGGGCGTGTGCATGTGGTGTTGGATGGGAGCAATGAAAATATGGATGAGGTTCGCTAGGGTAGCTTGCAGTCTGGGACTCCCCAGTGCACTTGTCCATTCTAACCCTCTGTCTGCGGACTTTCAGTTGTTGGTGTTGAAAAACAATATTTATCATACATGTTTAAATTTGGCATTTGTAGCCACTTTTCCTAGTTCCAGCGAATGCATAACCCACTCTGATCATCGATGATATTTCTGTTCTGAGTAATTTCTTATGCACCCCTGAAACTAAACTCTTGTTGTTTGCCTTTGTGCTATAATAATTGGAAATGATCATAGTACCCTATTCTGACTTGATGGGTTATCTAATAATTACTGAAACGTTCTGGCATCTCTTCCCATTTGTCCTTTCTACACCCACCTGAACTGACAACAGCCGGGTATAAATGCTGATATCTGCAATGACCTCAAATAGTTCCTTTTCAAACTCAATGGGCTGCGGGCCATAGGAATGCTCTCTGAACCATTTATCTGCAATGGTCACACAAGTTTAAATTTGTGTGTTTTCAAAATGTCATTAAAAATTCCATCTGGCTAATCTGAAATTAGTTTAAAATGAGGAAAAGGGAAAACCACCATGGGGACGCAGAGCACATGGCAGCCCGACACATCGGCTCTCTGAGCCTAATCTGAAAGTGTGGAAAAGGGAGATCGGTTCCCCCACCACCATCCCGAGACGCTTCAGGTGTTGGAATGGTCGCCATCCCCCTTATAAAGTAAAGGATTCCTGAACCTGCTTCCAACTTGCGGGGCAAACGGCACAAAGGCAGCCACCCAGCGGAGGAGCTGTGGCCCTGCGATATTGGTGAAGAGCTAAATAGGTGTCTAATGAAGAGCTGGCAAAGGAGCACTCGTGTGGGCAAAACAGTGCCTGAACCCCACTGGGGGAGGGGAGTGTCTCTCCTAAATCCCTGGGGCTAAAAAGAATAGAGCTTCCACAGGACTAAGCCGCGAGGCCTCAGGAACATCGACACTGGGTAGTGGTGCCAGGAGTGCAGAGACTATACCCGATGGTCTGGCAAGGAACAGAATGTTTGGTGGATGCTGCTTCCAGAAATGGCAGCGTACCTTTTGACTATTTAAGCGAAGCACCAGCCCAGCAGTGACTTCCACAATTGAGCGACTAAAAGGACGACAAGCAACCGAGATGGGGGAGGCGGCCACCAAGGACAACGCACATTTGCTGAAAGAAATGGGGGGCGACATCTTTGGCTGAACTATGAGATAAAGTAGATGAAGAAGAAGACTAACTAGAGAATAACCACCTAATCATAACACAGTTTGATGCTAGGCTCCAAGACTTGGAGTCGAGGCAAATGGACTTGACGACCTTGAGAATAGAGAGATGAGGTGCAATATTCGCATTATGGGCCTTAAAAAAGGATGGCAAAAAAGTAATGAAGCTGTTAGTAAGGACACTGCTTGACGGCTCCTGTGTTGAAGTGTCCTTGGACAAGATTCACAGGGGGTGCGAGCCCCCAGATGGCTCGAGGTCGGTTCTCGCCAAGTATCTCTACTTTAAGCAGAAGGCTGGCATCCTGACAAAGGCAAGGGGGGGGAAAAAGGCACGAGTGACTAGAAGGGGGTCCAATATCTGTATATATCTGTATTTGTCAGCTCTAGCCCTGACCAAAAGAAAAGAATGTCAACCCCTAACACAGTGGCTGAGAGAACAGGAAATACGATACAGATGGGGATACCCCTTTGTATTGACTTTTGAACACCAGCGGTAAGATTACCTGATAAGCTGGAGAGGCTGAAGTGTCTTAGATCACTTTAAGAAGGGAGACCATAACCTAGAGATGGGTACCCTCAACAAGGGTAGGGGAATAAGAGATCAAATGCAGCAAGGATGCCAGTACGGAAGCACGCTGAATACCCCTTCGAGAGAAGTCATCACATGTAAACTCCTGGTGCCGAGTGGTGGGCAGAGAAAAGGGGTTCAGCAGTTGACAGGAAAACATTGAAAGAGGGCAGCGACGTGTGGGGGGAAACGGAGACTTGTGAGGATTGTGACTGACAAATGCAAAAACACAAATACGCGACCCGGGGGATAACCCTGTAATGATGGTTTTAACCAGCTGGGCTGAGAGCTTTCTATGGGTGGCCCTGATTTTAAAAGTTTTCTCAAAGGGAAGAACACGCTCTTAAGAGAAATGGAGGAGCGGTTTGGGAGTGGGACGTGGAAGAGCAGTCCAACAAGGAAATCCAGGACTGATGGGTACTACAATATATGGGTTGACCAGAGAGGAGCATGGGGACAGAAAAGTGGTTCCCCGGTGGAAGGTTGCGGAGATGCAGGGGGTAATTCAACCAAAACTGAAAATTGTGATCCAAAAGAAGCAGAACTTTGAAGGGGGCACAATATGAAACATATAGGTTCCCTAAACAGGTAGGGGTTTGAGCTCTCCACAGAAGAGGGCCATGGTGTTGAGGGAATTTATGCAACCCTACTTGGATATATTCCTGCAAGAAACTAAGTTCAAGGACGGAGAGGAAACTGGTTAAAAGGGGTGCACATTGACATGGTCTGGGCTTCCAATGAGAACTTGAGATGAGGGGTAGGCATAATTATCTGAAAGTCACTGGTCTTGGAGGTCTTAAATGTGAAGAAGGGGGTGGTAAGGCAGTTTCTTTTCAAGCAGCCTTCTGTACCCAGGTGTTCGACCAACTAGATGTATGGAAGGAAGGCACTTTAATTGTCTGCAAGATCAATCAACACAGCCAAGGCCATATTGGCACACCATAGCAGAAGCTGACAACAAAAGTAGAGCCCTCTTCAAAGCATCAAGCACTGGGTCAACCCTCTACCCAACCTTGCCATACCACACTCCCCCCTACAAAATTCCCTGGCCATCAACACCTGCTTCGATAAACTCAGCATGATTCGCCAGCACATAGACACCAGCTCTGCATCCACAGACCCACCTCACATGCCTAGTCGCAAAATCTCCATACCTTGGACAACATTCAAGACACTCTCTGAAGAGGACCTGGTAGAAACCGTGGCTTCCCTCAAAGCCACATCATACACATACGACATCCTCAAGACCATCCCTGCAGAGGTTCTCCTTCCCTACCTGGAGATCATCAACAGCTCCCTAACTCAAGGAACCTTCCCATCGACCCTAAAAACAGGACAAATCATCCCACTGCTAAAGAGACCCATTCTGGATCCTGACAACCTAGGTAACTATTGCCCTATTACCCATTTCCCCATCCTAACTAAAATCATCGAGAAATCGGTAGTCTCGCAACTGCAGCAACACATCAACACCAACAATCTCCTCCAAACCTACCAATGCGGGTCCATACCCAGATGCAGCATGGAGACGGCAACCATACAGGTGGTCGACGACACCTTAAACATCCTTGACTACAGCCACCCCTGCCTCCTGTTTCTACTCGATCTCTACCGATCTGAATACAGTAGACCACCAGGCGGTCACAGACACCCTACATCAGTACATGGGGATTAGCAACCTTGTCCTAGGCTGGTTCAAGTCCTACCTCAACAACCACCAGCAGTTTGTTCAGATGGACTCCTCCATATCGCCAGTGCTACCCGTCACCTGTGGAGGCCCGCAGGGTTCCATCCTCTCCCCAGTGATCTTCAATCTATACACGGTCTGCTGGGAACTCTACTAGCCACACTCCACATCCACCAATACGCCGATGACACACAGCTGTACCTCAAGAACAACTCCATCAAAGATATCCACAGGCTCAAAGCCTGCCTCTCGCTGATCCAGTCTTGGATGTCCAGTGCATACTTGAAGTTCAACCCCTCCAAGACCGAATTCTACTCCTCACCAACACCCGGACATACAGACCTGGCTATCAACCATGCACCCTCAGGGCTTCACACCCAAGCTCACCTTCTGAGCCAAGTCCCTCGGTTTCCACGTCAACAAACGCCTCTCCTTCAAGACACACGTAAGAAAACTCATACAGCTTGGAACAGTTCTCCCTCCTGTGTTAAGCTCTTCCACCATCTGGACAGCTTTAGATCCACGGTTCAAACACTGGTCCTATATCACCTTCTTGGGGCAATGCCCTCCTCGAAGGCCTCCCGTTGTCTTCCCTTGTGCCCTTGAGAAGTGTCCTACACGCTGCCGCATGCCTCAAGGGTCTATGCAGATACGACCACATCACCCCGTCCCTCATTGGCCTTCAGTGGCTCCCACTGCTCGTACGAATCGCCTTCAAGTCTTACTGCATCATCTATAAGGCTGTCTCTCACAAGTCACCCAGCTTCCTTGTGGAGAAACGCAGCATTTCCGGGGAACAGCGCACCACCAGAAGCCAGGACACGTGCATACTTGAAATCCGCTGCTGCAAAAAGGAAAGGACTAGAAAACAAGCCTTCGAATGGATTGTGTCCTCCCACGTATTCCTCATCTTTTGATAAATATCCTTCTAGCTTCAGCTGCTTTGGATACAAATCGGCAGAGGGCGCTGTGTGGTAGCGTTGATGACTCGATGTCCCTCGAGGACCACCGTCCGACCGTCAACGACATCCGCAGTATATGTTGAACGCGTGGCGCACATTTGCTTCAATTATGTTTTTCCAACACAGCTTTCACTTCGAGAAATGACAGCGTGCTTCGGTTCTTTTAAGAAATCGTCATGTCTTCATCGCCCACTCCATCAACGCCCAAGACCGGTTTTAAGAAATGTCAGGATTGTAGGTAGAAGATGTCCATCACTGACCCCGCTCCCACCGCGTTTACCTGTGGTGCCTTGGATCGGAGTATTGTACAAAGGAGTAGAATTCCTGTCAGGTGATGACTGACAAGGGTCTGAGAAGCATAGAGGTAAATGGGATGTGGGTAGAATTCCTAAATCCCCTTCCGTTCCAAAAGAACGCACTTTTGATAAGTCGAGAGATTCTCCTCGTCGAAAAAGTTGGAGGAGATCTCGATCGAGAAGTTTGCGTCATTCTTAATCTTCCTCCAAGAAGTTGAAGAAAAGACATCATAGGGCTAGATGTCATAGAAGTAAGCAGCTTTGGCATCAGGCATCAGTAATCGGAATCATTTGGTTTGTGTTGAGTGATTTGAGGTCTCCTCCTACCTCGAGTGACTCCTCACCCGAAAGAATCACATTTCCGACTCCCCAGCTAAAGGGAAGAGTTTCAGAGAGAAATGATGAAAATCTTTGAGAGAGAAGCCCCTATTCCCTCTAAAGAGCGGAAGAAAGACTATGTCCTGGTCGCTCTGCAGAAAAACGACAAAGGGAAGTCTAAGGCAAAACCTTGTGCACCCTAGAGACCGGTACGCAAGCCTTCAAGGCCTCGTAAGAATGAAAAAGCATCAAAATCATAGACAACTGAGTGTCCAGCCCTTCGAGGGCTTTCTCGAAGACCACTTCGACAACAATATCAGTTCCATCGACGCATTCGATGTCGGAACCTTCGACACCCATATTGAAGCCATCGACACTTAAATTGAAGACTTTGACGCCATTGGCCTCGAAGCCTACCCAGAAGACTTTTTCAGAGACTTTGAAGACAACACAAGATAAATCTTATAAAGCTCTACCACAAAAAGATGGCAACATATTATCCAAAGAAAATGGGCACTAACACGCTCCTAACAAGTCTCAAAAGAAATCATACGAGACCTGAACCAGTCTCTGCAGTGTGTTGGCTCAAAGTTAACATAATGAGCCCCACTGTCTCCTATGCCTATACCGACCTCTGCTGGACACAGGAGACTCAGGAGACCCAGGAAAAACAGGAGATGTCGTCTTTTGGTATGAACATTAACAATGATATAGTTGTGGGGAACAAGGTAAATGAGCAATTGCTAAGTAGTGAATTAGAAATTAACAGTCCTAATGTGATGTGGTAGATGTATCATCTAGCGATATGCACGCAGTCTTGCAGTATATGTCTTCTGTACTTGCACCAGCTGCGCTATCTGAAATTCAGGTAATGGCTTTACCAGTGCCACCCGATGCTGATGCATTACAGTGCACTGAGCATTGTGATGGCCAGGTTGATAAATGTGCCAGTAGTTGACCTAATATGTACCAGTGGGCTTACAAAATGTAATACAACTATGATGCAAAATATTGGTGTGAATGAAATTGAATGGGTACCTGAGGGCACAATAGTGTGTGAGTGAGGTTGCAAACCTGTCTAACCTTCCTCTAAACACTAGCACAAGACCGCCTCTGACTCAGCCTCTACCTAAGTTAGCTAGCAGTTCTGTTGTTAAACTAGCTATGAATCCTAGTATCGAACAAGGTATACCCCCGGATGTAGGCATCCTACTAGATAACTGTCTACCGACAGCCACGTCTAGCTACCTTAATTCTGAACTACATCATACATGTAGCGTAAATCAATCAGACACGTTGTTTGAACATGAACAAAGATTTAACCACAGCAATGCTAGTTTAACTATTCTCACCTCAAATGCGATGTTTGAGGTGTTTGAAAGACTACTAACATCTGTAATAGATCGATGTACACGACTAGAAAATAAGCTTGACATACAATCCATAAGAGCATAAATCGTAATGGGAAACCTTAAAAGAACAAAGTACAAACGCAGACATTATTGAATGTAATGTGCCACGCCCAGGAAACTACTGGTACAGATGCAAATTGTCCATATAATAGTAAAATACCTAGAAGTAACACTGACTTAATAGAAACCACTGCAACAACTTCCCTCCCCTCGATTCCCCCCAATAGATTCTTCGAATATAACAAATTCACACATTGATAATGTATCAAGGAAAAAAGTGAAGCGCATAAAAAGGTGACAGAAATACTCACAGGCCGCCATGAATGGGCAACCCACTGAAAAACACACACAGAACATCTGTGTAATAGTTGATGACTCCATCATGAACTTGAAATAGTTGAAATAGCCCAGTCACTTTACAATATATCAAAACCGACCACCCAAATACAGTCTCGTAATAAGATCTCTGCAAAAATAGTTGCCTCAAAGCACAAACCAAAGCTACATTTTGTACACGATATTCGTAGCTATATGGTAGAGGACTCCCAAAATATTGTTACAGTACAATCACAAGGCAGCATATGTGGCAACGCTAAGCTGCGTAGAACAACAAAGCAAATAAAAAAATGTGTAGCATGTGGGGTTGAAAGTTGTGTGTTGAACGATGCCCAATGCCTTTTTGTGGGAACTACTGAGAAGCAAAATAAACACAAGAAGTAGGAAACTGAGAGCATCACCACACAAACCGGTGACCCCTGTAAAACTGCAGTACCTTTTTAAAAGTGAGCCCTGTCAATAGTAAACAGAGTGAGCAATCGAGTAGTATACACATGGAATGTGCACATATAAATCAAGCACTACGTCTGGAGTACATAATTAAAGATGTCCTACATCCACCACTGAACCTTTCATCTGTTCTACAAGTCTTCCACAGTGTAGTCCCATTACGAGGCATAAGAACTGAGGATATAATAATTGTGGATCAAGAAGAACATACCATCAAGGTTTCTTCTTATATATGGTTCACACATGATAGTACCCTCCAATTTATCATACAATATGAAAGTGATCTTTACAAATTTGGTTATAGCTGTAAGATTGTCATCAAGTGGAGTAAATGTAGGCCTGTAGCGCAATACAATAAGATAATTCAAGAGAAACACAATAAAAAGAGTAAGAGTGTATGCAATGACAATGTAAATCCTATTGTAGTGACTGACGAATCAGATCGATGTAAAAGTATAAGCAAGGCGAGTAATGGTGTAAACGACACGTAAAACAGTGATGGGAGATATTAGCGATGGCTGCCGAAAGCCTTTAAAGCACATTTTGCAACCTTATCCCGTTGACGACATATGCTGATGTCATGGAACACTAGGGGTTTGAATCATCTGACCAGACAGCGGGCTCCTAATTTATATAGACCTCTATGATGTAGCCATCCTTCATGAACATGGATGATCGAAGCATGTGAATTCGGTCGCAGATGTAATGCACAAGTAATGGCTAAAAAAGGTCTGATTGGGTGCCCTTATGGCAGACTCCTGATGTTGACCCGTGGCATATAATTAAAACGCTGACGGCGACCCCCACGGTCTTGGCGATTAAGATTAAACATGATGTTTCAGGTGGAAAACAAAAACATCTGTAATCCACCTAATCCTGCTTTGTATAAACAAAATATCACGATGGCAGAACACACTATTGGAGCCCTTGCAATACACCGATCTGGCTACCTGGTGATATTAACGCTAAAATTGGTTCCCATGAGATGGATTCTGTTGACCTCCAAGAATCTGCCCCAGTGACCCCACAAAAGCAAGATAAGCATGCTGAAGCTTGGGGTGAAATGTTGTATCATTTTAGTATGATGAACGGATATTGTGCCGGGGATGCTGATAGAGCATATTTGCGGGTAGGTGGGCAGAGTGCGTCAACGATTGATTGTGTTTGTAAACTATGCTGCTCTTGCACAAGTAGAATACATGTGCCTTCTAGCTTGTGAAGAAAGTGACCATCTACCACTTTGTGTGCTGCTAAAATCCAACACAAAAAACTGTGATGTTGACATTAATGGTAATGTCTATGCGAATGCGGGAGCTAACCGTGTTCGTTGGAATCCTACTAACCTCGCCAAAGCAAAATCCTTGTCAGACAGTGTAGTAAATTCATACAGTACACATTACAAGAGTTGTAATTTCAGTAATGGTCTGTCATGTATTGATGCCTTTTCAGTAATTACACATAGTATTAATGCAACAATCCAGCACAAAAAAAGGGTATGCAAAAGTGAATCTGAGCGTTGGAATTTAGCAATAAAAAATTGTGATATAGTGATCACAAATCCGATAAAAGAGCTGAAAATAGGCTATTGAAAAGGGCTACGTAACCATCATAGACGATGTGTACTTGAGCGATGGTAACAAATTGCCACCTAAGCTAGATCATGTAACAACACTGGTATTTGGAGGGAAGTTACGAGCAAAAGAAAAAAAGACTTACCCATAATCAGCGTACTGGCAGAAACTTGGCATACCCACATTGCAAAAAAATTGGGGGTTGAAATATCCTGCTGATCCAGAGGGAAACATACCATGTAGTAAGTGGTTATGTAAAGTTGCAGTTAGAGATATTGTCAGGATTAGTCAGGCGAGTACAAAGGCAGCGAATATAGCAAGGGAAATGTGCACTAAATTACACAGTGAAAGGCTTCGAATTAAACTACGTGCACACAGGAACAAAGACTCATGTATACTAGAACCCAGGAGTGCAAATAGAGTGTGACAACAAAACCAATATATGAAAAGGGATGTGGGGTAAGCTCCTGACCGCGAGGAAAGTCGGCAAGCGCCTTACCCCCAATTGCTGTTACAGGTACTGACAGCGCTAAACCCACGTGGAGGGCAAGCAATGACAGGATCTGTGAACTAACACTCTTGATGGTATTAAATAAGGGAACTAAAGAACAGTACTCACGAGGACGAGATAAACCTCTTGAATGTCAGCTAGCCCACGAATCCTGTTGATGAAACTGGGACCCAGAAAGGCTATAACAGCAATGGGAGGAAAACTAAATACCTAAGATGGAATATTGTTTACAAATTAGTGAGGAAAACATAAGCATTCACACAGGAGCTAGCTACAACCGCACACCACACCTAAATATCAAATGGGAAATAAATGCAGTTGTGCAATGGAAAACATGGAATGGATCCCAATGGAAAATAAGGATCAGGAGCAGGGAAAAAACGAAATAACCAATGCAAACTTCCCCCTACCCCTCCAAGGGAAAGACAGGATGCTAATCTAAGAGGAAGGCTAAGGCATACGGGTTTACAGCAGCAAAGGACAGAGTCAAAGAAATATAGAACACAGACAAACTGGGCTGCATCTAAAAGGGGAAAGCACTGAGAAATGCTGCCTGCAAACAGAGGAAGACAAAAAGGGAATCAAGGGAGCAGAAATCAATTAGCGCATGAATCCGAAATTCAGGGCGGAGGAACAAGAAAACAGGAACTAGGAACTAGGTACAAAGGCAAGGAACAAGGAACAAGGGACTAGTCACAACAGGAACACTGCAAACGATGACCAGCGCTGGACTGAAGTAAGACTGAGGCTTTTAAAGCTGCTTAACGAGCACACGCCTCAAGTGTGCTGATTGCTGCACCTGCAGCCACAGCTGTTACCTATCCTCCACCCAACCTTGTCCTGCAAGGGTGGAGGTGGAGCAGTGGGCCAGGCATTCTGGGAAGCAGTCATTTGGTTGAAGAAGCATGCTGGCTGCCAAAAACCTGGAATGGATCCGGAAGGGAAGTAGCTTGGAAAATAGGGATTTAGCGCTCCCAATTCATCACAGCACTGTAGCATAAGGTTCGGAGGAAAGGTCCAGTAGAGAATAAACCCCAAATCATGCCCCCAAGTGGTGGGAACGGGAGCGAAGGGAGCGAGTCGTTACAGATATAGTGAAGATTATTGAGCGTCTAAACATCTCTAGGGCAGCTGGGCCTGATGGGGCAAGCAACGCACTCATTAAGTCATACCCTGAGATATGTGCCAATGCGCTGCCTGCATATCCTTTTTAAGCATATAGGGAAACATGGTAAGCTACCTGCAACGTGGATGGTAAGTAATATACTGCCCGTCTACAAAAGGGGTGCTGGAAAGATCCATGCAATTACCGCACGTTAGCCATGCTTGACATCCCGGCTGAAATGTTCGCAACAGTACTACTGAACTAACTGAATGTGAGAATCACGACTAATGACATTTTACCATCAAACCAAGCTGGCTTTAGGAAAAAAGCATTCACCATACATAACATCTAGACACTGGTTTCAGCAGTGGAATATCTGTGGAAAACATTTCCTAGCAGGACCTTTGAGTATGATCATGCTGCTATACCAGAACACTAGTGTTAGAGTGCACATAGACATACAAGGCAGCCTGTCCGATGCATTCTGCCCCCAGAAGGGAGCCACGCCAGGCTGTATATTGGCCGCTACAGTCTTTAATTTGTACCTGGCTGAGCTAAATCAAGCCCTAGGTATTCCTGTAGCGTACCCTGTAAAGATTGGAACATTAATGGTGGCATGGTAGATGACTTGTTATTAGATCACACTCCAAAGGGACTACAATGTATGTGCGACGCTCTAGGAAATGATGCAATCAAGAATGGGCTACAAATAAATATCAACAAAACCAAAATAATGGTATTTAGTAAAACTACATGAGTCCACCCTAAATATACTTGGAAGATCAACTTGGAAACCATTGAACTTGTGAGTTGTTATAAATATCCAGGTGTACACATAGATAATAAACTCACTTGGAAACCCCACTTGGAAGCAAACCTGCTCAACTGCATGAGAAGGACATATTCTAAGTGCATTTATTGGCAGACAACTGTTGCTGATCCATTGATACAATACTGATGCTATATACCTCCAAAAACATCCCCTGTATGCTCTATGAAATAGAAGCGTGGGGAGAAAAGTATCTATTGAAGTTGGGCAAACTAGAAGCAGAGATATTAAGGCTACTATTTAGAATGCCATGAAACCTGCCAATAGAATACTTAGGTTTGGAGATTGAGCATAAAAGCATTTTCGTCGATTATTATTGTAGAATGGCATTGTGTTATGCCAAATTAGGTAACCTTAATAATAGCACAATTATGGTCGACGTCTTCAAAGCATTTCTGAAACTAGACAACCATGAACAGTTTGGCACCTTAAGCAGATTAAAGGCAAGATATAAGCACTGGGAACCTGGTTTCGTACAACCAGAAACAGCAGTGAGACTACTGCCACTAAAAAAATTGTTAAACTATAGATTAATTGCTTATAGTTTTGAAACAGATCTTATACGGCTGGCTAGCAATGCTAACAGTAGTACCTTTGTTCAATATTGGTTGGACCGTAAACAGAAACCAAACTATATAGTAGCATATCCAAACGGCTATAGAGCCCGTCAATACTTGCTGATAAAATGTAATGTTATTAACCTGCTTGAAGTTCATGGTCCCAAAATTGATCTATGTAGAGAAAAAAGAATGTGAGGTTATGTGACTGTCCTGAAATTGAGTCCATCCAACACATACTAATTCACTGTGAAAGTCTATGTGAAATAACTTAGAATTACTGTAAATCCATTGATAATAAGATCAATTGTGCTGATATGGAAAGTAAATGGGATATGTTGATGGAGGGAAGAAACGTAAATCTCATGTTTCATATGGTTACATTTTATATGAAATGTGTAGATAATTTAGATGATTTGACATACGTTTTTTTTTTTTTTTTAACCCATGAGAGAATTTTTATATGAATTGCAACTCGGCTGCTTTAATCACTGAACATTATTGTACTAGCGGAATGTAAGATGATTTAAACATTTTATTATATGTTATGTCTGTATATACAAAGCCTGTTAGGCTATCAGTATATTATAAATTTAAAAAAAGATTTCCTCAAATGTTCATCTTCATAAATTGAAGAAAGAGATTATTCAGTGTATGAAGAACATGAACCCTCTGAGGATGATCCAGTGTCTTTTGGCCTTCAACATGGCACCCCAAATGTGCCAGATGAATTTATTTCGGAGGCTTAAAGACCTGTATGAAACACTACAATCAGCCAGTGGTGTAGATACATCTCCTGAGCTGGAATTTGGGAAGCCAAATCCTGCAGATCGCGCTGATCGCTCATACAGAAAATGGATGAGCAAAGTAGTGGAGTTTTTGGGATGGAGTAGACCTGCTCCTCCTTTTCAGCAGGTTTACTTAACTGACATATTAGACCAAGATCCACAGAGGGATCCCATTTTGCCCTTCTATGTTGTTTTACAAAAAGAGTTACAACAAATTGGGAACCCCCAGATTATAATTCTGCAGTTATTTATTTATTTATTTTTTAAATTTAATTGTGGTTTGAAACAAAATCCACATTTAATTAATATACAAAGATATACATCGATATGTTTCATACATAAAATTCTCTAATCTTTAAAAAAACAGTAAATGATTAGATACTCATACTCGAAGAAAAAACAAAAAAATGAAATGAAATCTCCACGACACAAAGTATCTAAATCCAGTGCTCTGATAAAACCTGTAATAGCAACCATTGAAGAGATAGTACGGACTGCAAGAAGAAGGGACCATATAAAAGACCACTGGCAGGCGTAAGCCGGCCCCCAACCAAGGCAAACAGCCAAGACTCCTGTCCCGAGCCTGAACATCAGTTGCAGAGCATTCAAGAGCAGGAGCTCACCTTCCTCCGTGCACTGCAGGAGCAGTGTACACGCTAAATCCAGATTCAGCTCTGGCCTTGAGGTAAGCCCGTGGGCTTTTACTTCGCATTCAGATGTTCGAGTTGCTCTTTAATGAATTGAGCTGGAGCCCGCAGCTCCATTTGTTAATCCTCTGCTTTACACTCAGCTGCTCTTGAGAGAGCATCACGGCACAACGTTACACTTTATTTGTTTCCTGCTTTAAGTTAACCATGCGGGTTAACTTGTTCTAAGATGGCCGCAGAATAATTTTAGCACCTACGGTGCATTTGCCTCACCTCCTAGCAGCGGATTGGCTGCAACAGTTCTTCCCTAATCAAGGACCACTGGCAAGTGTAAGCCGGGCCCCAAAGAAGGCAAACAACCAAGGCTCCTGTCCCAAGCCTGACGGAGCCGGGCGGGCCGTAGAGCCGTAATACAATCTTTTCCTGTAACCACCAAACCGGCCGATAAGCGCCCATACCCTAACCTTATGTCAACCCTGCTACTGCTAGTCACCACCGACCCTTGACTTCTACCGCCTCCCCTACCCCGATAAGGCACAGCTAGCGGCCTGAGCCCACATCCCTGCAACCCTCGATCCCAGGTACACGCCAAACACCCCTCGACTTAAGCCCAACCTCATCTAAGTTAATTCAAAAAGCCCTTATCACGTGAGTAACGCCCGACCACCCGAGCTATCAAACGCCAGCCTCTGCCCTTAACGTGTTCAGGCATCATGTTGCAGCACAGCAGCACCCGACCCCTTGATTCACTGGACCTATTGCACAAATTAACAAATTACGCGCCCCAGTGCACAACTGCTCCGTCTGTATGTTGCTTAACCCTGCCTGTAAGTCACTGAAGTAAGTGCCCCTTATTGCTAACTGTACGCGGACTCACCAATGTTGGTTACATATCGCCATAGTTGATTGCTCATGGCCTATGTTGACTAATCAATATTGCCTATAATACGTGACCATAACTGCTTTCTAATATACACTGTGCGTGGACTTACCATTGTTAACAAGATATTATGATCGATGTTTGCTCATAGCTTATGCTGACCTCTTAACATTGCCTAAAGTACATGGGTCTTAAGTGTCACCCAATGAACACTGTGCAAGGACCTACCAATACTGGTAACTTACTGCGATAGATGTTTGTTCATAACCTATGCTGCCTAGTTAAAACATGTGGCCAAAACTGTATCCTAAATGCTCACTGCATGCGTATTGACCATTGTTAACAAGATATTGTGATAGATGTTCGCTTATACCATACGCTGACTTACCGACCTCCAACCTTGCCTAAAATACCTGGCTATAAGCATCTCCAAATATATATTGTGCGTGGATTTACAAATGCTGACAATATACTCCCATAGATGCTCGCTCATGGCATAAGCTGTCTAGTTAACATTGCCTAAAATTACACCGCCATAAGGGCATCGCTCTGCACATTGTATGACCGCTCATGACTGCTGACTTACTAATGTTAACTTACAGCCACAACGGCTACATAGCTTTTGTTGCCTAGTTTTGCACTGCTTGATATGTACTACATAGCTTTGTGGCCTAGTTCTGCACTGCTTGATATGTACTGCCACAAGTACAACCTATCCCATGTAGCAACCTGATTAGCCCTGCTTGATCTGCACGTCTGCATGTGCCGTACATTACCCCACTTGCCTCTGCAACTAACTGCACAGCCCCAGCCAGTCACCTAAATCATTACCCTAGGCGACACTAAACTCCCTCTAGCATACAAGCTACCCCTCAGCTTAAAAGCTCAGCAGCCTGTAATTCTCACTTATCTAGCAATGCATAATGTAGTTCAACATCCCCACCATGACTCATCACCACCCAGGACAACCACCACCCCCTCCATCCAACATAAAAACGAAAGACTCAGTGACAAGATAAAAACCCATCCCTAACACTTGTTGATGAGTGCGATATAAATAAAATATCCTTTTATTTCATTACCCTAGGCACACACACCAGCCCAGGAAAACCATTCCTCCAAGCTGCCACTCCTATTCCAAAGCTACCACGACCAACTCCACTATAGCGTGTGCAACCTCTCAGCAGCACCTTACCGCTAAAAACTCACCAACAACGACCACCACCGGAAACCCACATTATTCAAAACAAACAGTCCACTCAACAGAACTAAAGAGAAAGAGATTCTCAAGCGAGCCCTCATCAATGCAAGATCCCTTCCTGCGCATGCCCTAGACATCGCAGACCTAATTACTACCAATGACCCAGATTTCATCGCCATAACGGAAATATGAATATATCCAGCAGCAGGCCCGTCCCTTGGGCTTGCTTTACCAGGTGCGTACTCCATCATCAGAAAATATAGAACCAGCTCAAAAGGAGGCGTAGTCGCCTTCATTTCCAAATCCAACCTAAGCATAAGAGAAATACCAAACTAAGCCTTCCCGTCAAGAGAATCACTGACTGCTAAAATAACGCTATCTGCTACAGCATCCCTTCTAATCCACTTGCTTGGTTTACAGGCCGCCAGGCCCCACCTCCTCCTTTCAAGAGGACATAGCCGCACTATTAACCACAGACCTAAAACCCTCCTCCAAGGTTCTCATCCTAGGAGATTTTAACCTAGGTCTCAAGCCACAGCACTGGCCAACACTATAGAAACGCAAGGCATCACCCTTCATCCCGCAAGCCCCACCCACGCCAAAGGCTGCACGTTAGACTGGCTAGCCGATCACAACTGTATCACTGAGATTACAAACAATGACTCCTGCCCGGGGTCAGACGACAACACAATACTGTTCTCTATCAACATGTCCACACAATCAAGTCCACCTACCATCCTTGCACCCGCAACCCAAGCTCGCAATCACTGCAACATCATGCCAAGCAACATGCTCCCCCCCCTCCTCAACGCTCACATAACACACTGAAAAGGTCACAAACCCCACATCACTGGTAGATATTTACAACCAGACCATGGAAGCCGCTATTAATGAAGTGGCCCCCCCATGGCACTCGCAAAGCTAAACCCAAAGCTCACATCAATCACTGGTTTACCGCAGAAACACAGAAAGTAACTGGAAAAAAAAGCGGAGCCCCAGCAACAAATTCCAATTCGCCATCCTAGCTACGGAATATAAAGAAGCCACCCTCCAAGCTAAGAGTAACGCATACAACACATATATGAAGAATGCCAACTCTGGCACCAAAGAACTCTTTTCGGTCCTTCCGGAACTTGAATCAGCCTCTCAGACTCCGGACCATTGCATCAAAGACCAAGTCTGGTGTGGAAGCATACAAAAAGCACTCATGGACAAACTTGCAACATTACAGCACACAATTAACCTAAAAAGACCAAACTCATCTCACCCTCCCAATCGACTACCGTGGAACTTAACACCCCAAGACATAGGAGCTAGCAGTATTCTTTTCCATATTTTTCCTTCCAAAAGAGGTAATAGGTCCAATATCCTCGTTGGATATACCTCTACTCCGTATAGCAATTTTGGGACTTTTGTTTAGTAATAACGAACTGCTGGTATGAGAGAAAATGTACTGAATTTCGAATCCAATCTAGTCAGTTGGTTTGCCAATGCCAGAGGCTCTAAACTTAAACTAGGAAGATATACTAGAAATGCTTGGGCCCGCATTCACCATTAATCCCAAATATGTAAGGCAGTTGACCTTCAGGATTTCTGTTTTGTCAATGTACCATCTGTGTTTAAATCATTTCCTTGATTTAGTTAACTGAATGATTTTAGTCTTTTCAGGGTTAACTATCAAAGAAAGATCTTTCACATAACAACCGCATCAATTAGTCTCTGCAGGCCAATTGCGGTAATGTCGAACAGAAGAAAATCTTCTGCGTACGCCAGCCATTTAATTTTGAGCCCAAGTAGTTTGGGGGAGACTAAGCCTGCAGATGATATGTTCTCCAACGTCTGCTAGGTACATGTTAAAGAGCAGCGGTGCTAACGTACAACTTTATCAAACACCCCTGCCCACTGGAATACTTTCAGATAGGGCCCCTGAATGATTGAGACGTACACTTAGTGAAGTTTCTGAATACAGAACCATTATCAGTCTCAGTGGACCTCTCAGTATTCCCCATTATGCTAATATACGCCAGAGCATGCCTCTATCAGCAGCATGAAAGGCGGCAGTAAGGTCAATGAAAGCCACAAACAAACTCTCATATGTGCCATCCCATGCAAGGGACAGCAGCCATTTCTCTACAGTTCCATTAAGGGAGCTGCCCATGTTGCGCCTGAAACCAGTCTGCCATTTCTCAAGTTTCTCCGATACCGCCAGCCACAATTCCAGATCTGAATGCAGGATAGTAGAAAAAACCTTGCTATCCGCATCTAGAATCGCGATCGGGCCGTAATTCAGGGGATTAGACTTGTCACCCTTTTTAAAAATGGGGACCACGTACGCAGTTGACCAAGAAGGATACATCCCCATCTTTAAAATATTCTGAAAAAGAGACAATAAGACCTTTGTCCATACGTGGGGATCCCCCTTGAATAGAAGATTTGAGAGACTGTTCGGGCCAGGGGCACGAGAGGTTCTAATCTTGTGTAAGCATTCCAAAACACTTTCTTTACTAAAGTCATCCTTGGTTAAATCGTTATCATTATCGCATAATTCAAGTATTTCATGTTGTCCCAGAGGTCCCCGTACAAAGAGTCTTGGAAAAATGGGAAACCCACACTGCCTCATCAACTGCATTCAGCTGAGACTCTGGTTGAATGTTATCAACCGCATTTATAATCCGCCAGAAAGCTCTAGCATCTTTTGTCCTTAAGACAACAGAACATCCCATCTGCATCGTCCTGAATATGCTTCTTTCTGGACTGGTGAAGCCAGTTTTTATAATATTGCTGTGCCCTTCGAATCCCTTCTGACCTATCCAACTCAGAGATCAGAGGTGCTTTTTTGTAATGTCTGATCAATTGCCTCATTCATTTTTTATGGGCCATTACATCTTTATTATATGCATGGATATGAGGGGTATGTCTGTCACCCGGATATCCACTCATCCTAGGTACACCCTCTATTAACAATGTTACACATTTCACAAAGTTTGCCGTGGTAAAAACCTGGTATCTCCATGCTTCTGAATTCGAGTTCAATTAGCTAGATAGTAAAAGATTAAACCTCCTCACTGAGCCCCCATTCCATGAGATATTTTTCCTGTTCTTTCTATAAGCTCTTTAGAGACAGCTAATTTAGGTCAAACTTGCCCCTGAATAAGCTCGATCTGAAAGACCGTTTCCACTACAGCGTGGTCACTGTGAACAGTAAAATGAGTTTCAAAGTTGACACATCTGAGAGACAACCAATCAGTGAAAACATGGTCCAGCACTGATGTCGAGTGGCCACTGGTCCATGTAGGAGAGAGAGTTGCTCCCTGGTCATTCCACAAGAATAAACCAAGGCCCTCCAGACATGTAGACCAACACTTCCCATTACTGTTTTTTTTGTTCTTACTGCCTCAGTCATTGTCGACTATTGCATTCCAATTATCATTACAAAAACAGTTGGAATTTAGGTCGCCCGCCAGGAGACCTCGTCTCCTAGTTGGCGTGGAAAACCGTGCCACAATGTATTATTCAATACCCTGCATAAATTCTTCCAGTTCTGCCAGCCTATCGTGCCAATACATGTTAATTATCAACAACTCCCAGCGTCCTTCTGTAGACAAAATTTCAATAGTGGTAGCTAGGGCACCTTGACAGACGTCATTAGAACTTAGGAATTTTAGTGCCATTTATTAACCAGGACCAATAATTCAATGTCTCTGATTGGAGCATCTTCTATTGGAGATCTTGAATCGTGGCTTGGGTGAAACAATGACTCGAGACACTTGAATTGTATTGTAGACACTGGATAAATCCTAGGCATTTGCAGTCTTAATCGGGGCTTCACATGAGGCTCCAGGGTACAACAATGAGTAGTTCCTCTAGCAGCAGACAGAGCCGACACATAAGGTATATTAAAATACCTTCCCCAGAATGGTTTTGCACAAATAATCCTATTACGTCAGTCTGTCGAAATGCAAAATGACAGAAGGGATTTAGCTTTATAGTAACTTATAAGATTGATCACTCCCAGTTGCCAAGCTCTATCTGTTAAAGCTCATAGGAGAGAAAACCACCAACAATCTCTCCCACCAGCAGCAGAGCCTATTTCAACATTTTGTCAGAACTGCATGCTAGACAGTCTTTGCAGAGAGTCAAAATCACAAGTCATTTAAATAAAACACAATCGACCTTAAAAAGCAACAGATGCAGAGCGGCACTTAAAAGATTCTACTCTCTGTACATTGGAGTTCGTAGGGGTTCTTAAACATGTATTCACTCCCGCGAACAATGAAAGTAGCATGAGATGTTAATTAAAAAAAATCTGTACGTCTGAGCTCAAAGGCTTTCTCGAGCCCGCAGTCACTGCGGCATAAAACAAAGTACATGTGCAATGATGATTCAAAAGCAGTGCATCATGGTTCAAAGGCTTTCTCGGGCCTGCAGTCACTCCGGCAAAGGCAAGAGTCACGTGAAAATAATTCAGAAATGGAGCATCGTAGCTCAAAGGCTTTCTCGAGCACGCAGTAACTCCGGCACCAGCAACTTCCACAGGTATAAGGTGGCCTTTTATTATTCCATGAAGTTTGTTGTCTTGTTTCTTGTGGTTAATATGGACTTTATCTGCAGTTAATAAGAACTTTCCCCAAAAATATAGGCCATCCAGCAGTGACCCATATTATTTAACCAAGCATCTGACTCCGGAAAGTTTGGTAATCCAGTCAGCCACGTCCGCAAAACAGTCTGCTTACCCTAGCATTCCTACAGATGGGGATGATAAACAGGTGGACGCGGAAAGTATTTACTGGCAGTAACATAGCTTTAAAATCCGCAAATGCCACTTGTGCTTTGTCTAAATTCTTTTTGTTCATCGAAGTACATACAAGTACACCGTTCACTGGGGACAGTGTTGTTGGAGCTGCTTCTGCCGCGTTTGTTCTGGTTTTTCCACGTGAGGACTTTGGTGTGTTTTCCTTTGAACCTGCAGCAAGCAGTGATCTGCCGCACGGGAAGAGGACGTTTTACAGTGTTGCCTGACCTAGGTAACTTTGACATTGAGACTCCTTCATTACCACACTTCTTCATTGCGGCCACGAGTGCATTGCCTATGTCTTTAACCATTGCCTTAGTCATTTGACCTGATTTTAATTATTCAGCACACGTGTATTTCAAGCTGATACTTTTTTAAATTTTTTTTTTGTTTTCTCCTTTTTTCCGATTTTTAGAGAGTCAGTGATTAGTGTGTTGGGCTATTCCCACCCCTTGGTACCTCCTCTCATCGAGTACTTCTACCCAGGGTGCAGCGCACCTGCGCGCGCGCACCTCGAAGTACATACAAGTTCACTGTTCACTGTTAACGGTAAACTGGGAGTGGCGAGTGCTCTCCAAAATATATTACTTTTTGTGCATTTTGTCGTGTATGTATACGGGTAAGCCTTGAGGAAAAAGCGTTTAGTCCTTTTACGCTCCAGTGGTGGCGTAGTTGCCACGCCATTGATACTTTGATACTTTTCCTTTTTTTATTTTTAGTTATAAGGTAATATTCTGTATTATGTCTAAAACCAGCTTGTCTTTAAAATCCGGTATGCCTAAAATTGATGCTGATTTATACAATGTTTCACCTTTGCAATCTCGAAAGGTATTTTTTGCAAGGAGACTTAAAGAGAACCATGAAAAAAAAAACAACTTTCAACTTCATTAAATATTGATATTCTTAATTTTTGCAAAGTAGATAGCTCCAAGATGCAAAATGTACCTTCTAAAGAATTAATTAGTGTTCCCAACCTAAAATCGTTGTGCTCCTTATCAGTTGCCGCACATATTCATGAAGCTTCGGATAAGGGAAACTTACCTGAGCTGAATAAAACTACTGTGAACATATCTAGTAAAGAAATAGCTGATGCTTCTATTGCATTGGCATGCCGCTCAGGTGATATATGTATTACTCAAATACCTGAAGCCACGATCGAATCAACGTCTGGTTCGAGTGGACTGTTGCCTGTAAATCCTCCTTTATGTTCTGTACAGGCACAGCATTTGCTAAGAGAGGCCCATGACAATTTGACAAAAATCGGGGAAATTGATGATGAGGCAATGGATTTCATGAACTCATCAAGTGATCATGAACATATCGCCTCTGATGTTCAATATATTTACTCCAACTCAGGCGATTTGATACACCTTAATGATAGATCTGTTGGGCAGAGCTTACCAACTAGAGAAGGCGCCTCTGCTCTACAGGACAAACATGAGGATCAGGATAAGCAAGAGTTGTATAAATCGCCTGTTTTATTTGGCAAATCACCGACTAGCATGGCTAATAGGTCTCTCTCGTTTGTAGCACCTACACCGAGGCACACTCAATTTCAGGAACCCATGGATAACCATCCATACTTCATACTTCATACGGGATCCACAGGCCACCTTCAATAATAATAGATTCTCCTTTCCTGAAGCGCCGGTGCTTAATAATACGCTAACAGCAATGAATACGGTTATGTAAGTTTTATGAGATGTTGGATGAAAAAATAAAAAAAACAGTTGGAACTAACTCAGCAATCACATGTGAACATCATGCATGAGTTTCACCCGGTACCTAAACTCTCAGCCAACTTCATTAGTCAGGGGATTCAGACCTGTTTAGTCGACAAGGCTATTTCCATCCATCCTGCTACAGAGGTGCTTAAATCATGTACTACCTGTTCTAATCCTGTTGTTGTTGAAGGTCCTCCTGTAGCTGCACAATTGAACTCGAAGGAGATTTCTTCTTTAATAAAAAACCATCTAAGAAAGGTCCGACAACAGCTTTAGCAACGTTGTTTACTAATATTAAAATGTCGTCCTTCAGTGTACCAAGTCAGTCTAATCTCACTAGTGCAAACAAGCCTAATAGTGAAGTGAGTAATAGGACTAATATTAAAAAGAAAGCCACAAGACTACTTATAGCAGCAAAAAAAAAAGGCGTTTGACTTCAAAACAAGAATCTAAGTCACAAAGTAAGGCGTCTCTAGTATACCAACCTTTGGATGACCTATTAGCAGTAGCGGCATCATCAACTTCATTGAAAGATCCAAAGTCTGAAACTAATTCAAAGGCGATAGATAGTCTGTATTACATCCTCAAACTTAGTGAAGCATCCACAAGTAGAAATGAGCTCAGACACTCAAGCAATACCCGTGGTCACTGATTCTACTGAGCTATTGCAATGTAATTTGCGTCCTAAGATTCATCAAGTAGTTGATGGTTCGGTGACAAATAAAGACTGTACGCTACAAGAGTTACGTGATGAGATTCGTGCTTCCTTTGTAAATTATAATAAGGAGAACGAAAAAATAAAACAGATGTCGATCTCTAAGCAAGAGATATCTAATGAAGTCAGTCAAATGCTGCTAACGACCTATCCAAATGTAATTTGCTTTTGAAAGGTCCGGGGCTGTCTGGCAGAGACCAGGATGCATTGGCGTCTATGAACTCTAATAGACCTCCTTCTCAAACATCAGAAGGCAGGCCAATTTCAGCACAAAATATGGAACCTAGTTCTTTTCCCTCCACCATTAAGAGCCATGCACAATATAAAAAGCACCATCGATTACTGATTAAATGTCGTGGTCATCCCTTTGTCAGATATGATATGAATCGTGCTAGTGTTCTTAACATATGTGCTGAAATAACGGCTTTAGAAGATTTAACCTCCACGGATATTGACTTAGTTGAATTTGTTAATCCCCCTGAGCTCTCTGAGGCGCGACTGTATATTCAATCTGGCGTTCTACTCAATACTCTATGGTTAGCGCGAACTGCCTTTTATAACCTGGGTTTCATTCTAAGTCAAGATGTGAATGAGCCAGACCAAATGATGGTAAAACCGAGTGTACCTCAATCCAGGATTTATGGGGACAAAAATGGCATACATCCTAATGTTGGTACAAACAGCAACGATGCCTGGATGAACCGTAATCATGGTAGCAGTTCGTAACAATCCCAGGTAGTTAATTCTGTCAGCCTCGTCTCCTGGAATACTAGAGGCTTTAAACATCTTATTAACAGCAATAGTAGAGATCTTCTACAATATGATATTATAGACCTCCAGGAGACGTGGCTTCGTACTACCCCAGTATGGGATGCCTATGATATATACTTGGTCCCTGCCATCGTAGCTCTCACAGGTAGGCTAATGGTAGGCCTAATGATGGCATTTCGTAAGGATAAAAATGTCAATGTTGTCTGGCACAAATCTCCATTACCTTGCTTTCAAATTACAAAAATACGAAGAGGTATAACCTATTGTGCTATCATAAATGTTTATTGGGGCAAAACACCTGACCTCAGATGATTTTTTTGATCAATAGTATATTGGATCAGCTTTTACTGGATAACACTATTGTGGATTCCTTTATTATGGGTGACTTGAACTTACATCTATTGTCTGAATCTGTGTCATCTAGAACTATGGATGAACATCGTTGGATTATGTTAATGGCTAACAGAAACTTCGTGATGTTGAATGGTGCAGTTCATAGAGATGTTCCTCCTAGATGTACATGGCATAGCGATGGCTGTCATTCCACGTTGGACTACATATATGTTAATAGCCAATACTTCTCAAAGATTTTATCTTTTTAATATAAAATCTACAGTAATGAGTGACCACTGTCAACTACCTTTGACTTGCAATTGGCCCTTATCTCAACCTAGAGGGGTAAAACATCATACAACAAATTTAGTTGTAAATAATGCAGGCAACCGCATAAAATGGTCTAGGTCAAAACTACTCTGTTAAAAACAAAATCTGAGAGATGGCTGGTGGATCCAATGCTACTGACAGCCCTTGTTATAAACATGCAATGCAAATGTTTTCTTCTAGAGGTACGAAAGCTCTTGGAAGTCACTCTAATCACCTTCACTGTTTTGACCTAGAGGTAAAAAAAAGAGTGATCTAAGACGGAATATAAAGATGTTGTCTAGGCATCCTAAGAATTTAAGTTTCAATTATGAACAGATAAAACAGCTAAAAAAGACGTACAAAAGATGGCTCTTGGGTAAGGCGTGCATTGCAATATCAGCGTGAAGCCATGTTGAAACAGATCATTGTCAAAACGTCAGGGCGTATCTGGGCGCTTTTGAACTCTGCCTGTTGTAAACATCAGTTATCTGTTCTGATTAATCCCGTTTTGGAGCGTGATTGGATAATCCACTTTGATAACATTTATCATACCCCCTTTCCAGACCTTAGTCTTGGCTGGGAATCATACGATTCACTTTGATCTGGATGATACTATTCATTGTATATCTAAGTTGAGCACTTCTCGAGCCTCTGGCCCGGATGGGCTTCATAATGCATTAATCAAGCAGAATACTTTAATATGGGCAGAGATATTACATTTTATCTTCTCTGAGATTATGCGAACTCGGAACTTGCCTCAATCTTGAAAAACATCTGTGATCCTTCCAATTTTCAAGAAAGGGGACCGTGCAAATTCAACATCTTATAGACCCATACCTCTTCTGGATTGTCCGGGGAACATTTTTGCACGTCTGGTTCTAAAGAAATTCAATAATTGGCTTAATAAATTAAACCATTGTGACCCGTTTCAAACAGGTTTTATTCCAGGGCTGGGTACGGCTGTCAACTTAACGACTTTGAATGCGATTATTGCTCAGAGCAGACAAAATAAACAACCTACATATACTGCATTCGTTGACTTTAGATCAGCTTTTGATCTTGTCCCTAGGGAATTATTATTAAAAAAATTAATTGATTTGGCTTGTCCCTGGCATATTCTAAAATGGATTCTGGAATTTCATTCTAATACTTCCATACAAATTTGTTTGAGTAACGATGGACTTTTATCAGACCCGATAGAAACCACTCGTGGTCTTAAACAAGGATGCTTGTTGGCTTCTGCTTTGTTTAATTTTTTTATTCTTGACATTGGCTTTGGTTTTTGTAACCTTATAACATCCAATCAAACTAAAAGGTTCAGCCATTAATTGGCTTCTTTATGCCGACGATATGGTACTCATATCAAAAACACCAATTGGACTGCGGAACATGCTGAATGCTTTGGATGTCTATGCTACCAAATTTTGCATTAGCATTAATCTTAAAAAAACACAAGTAATGCAATTTGAACTAAAAAACAGACAAAAATGTTATCAGTGGAGATTGCAAAACACCAATTTGCAAGTAGTGCACTCCAATATCTACCTTGGTACATGTGTAAATAATTACAAATCTGACAAGCCGTAGAAGATTATTTTCATCTGAAACAGAATACGGCATTATCTCAAATGAGACTCATCAGAGCTAAATATTGTAAATTTTCTATCGACCCACTGATTGCATATTATAAACAAAAGTACATCCCAACTATATTGTATGGTTCCGAATCAAATAAATGTCAAAATTATACCTACTGGTCGAAGTATGAAAATCAATACTGGAAGAAGTCACTACTACTACCAATGTCTGAATCCATGCCGGTAATTAGGCATGAGTTGGGTGTCATTTCAGTGTTTGCAATTTGCAAATGGAAAATCTGCATAATGTATAGAAAATGTATATTGAGAGAAAACAATAATGGTTTACTCTTGATTATATCCAATTATCTATTAGCATCTGATGAATTATTTGCAAGGTCTTGGTGTGCTTTTGCAAGAAAAATCTTAAAAGGTGCAGACATATCCGAATCTTTATTAATAAAAAATCCAAATAAAGCCAAAATCAAGCTACGGCAATCCAATTGGATAAAGACAAGAGCAACATGCATGAAAATACAGAAATTTAATCGAAATCCGTTTGCACATAAAGTTTATGGTCAGGTTGAAAAATATCTGCAGCAATCTCCCAATCAGAATCATCATTCTGATTTTTTGCGGTTCAGACTAAACATATGGCCAACTAAGGAAATAATGTATAAATGGGGAAAAATCTCAGAAAATAATATTCAATGTCGATTTTGCAATCAAACGACAGAGACCATGAAACATCTTATGGTGGAGTGTAAAATCTTGCTGGCGTTGCACATTTTCTATTTTAAGCCACTGTTTGAAGTTGATCAATTGTTATTTACTGAAGAATTATGGTTGAAAATGTTTAACGGGAATTTGAAGTGCATGAGATATGCAGTTGTGAATTATTTGAATTACTTAAAAATCGAAGTCTATGGCAATAATGAAGAAGTAGATACTGGTAGCATGGTGGATAATATTGACGGACATCATTTTTCTAAAAAAATAACTGAATGAATGTAAATATAATTTAATTGGAGTAATTGTATGCATAATTCAATTTTTATGAGAATATTCTGTTTTTCATTTTTTAAATTCTATTTGAATTCTTTTTGTATTCCTTTTGTATAATCATGTTGAAAGGTCTGATTAATTTTGTGACCAAAACAATAAAAATAAAAAATGTTGTTTATCCTGGGGGATTGCGCAGCAATGGCGGCTGACCACATCCCCGAAGGGGAAGATGGAGACGGCTTCCTGGCCATCATCAAGGATGGTAAAGAGGCATGTGTGAGTGACTCCAGTCAGGTCTGGATACTGCAGATAATATTAGTATCCATGGCGACTAGTATCGTGCTACACAGATTTGCGTGGTTGAGGAAGTCTGGATTTGTACCATACGTGCAATCTAGATTACTCAATATGCCTTTTGACGGCTCAAGGCTGTTTGGTGGCAAGGCTGATGAAGTCTGGAAAAGCTACAGACCTCAAAAGCGGCAGCTAAATCTTAAAGCTCCCATTAGACAGCCTCAGCATTCCTACTCCGGTGCATCATTTTGTAGGGTAAATCCTTTTGTTTCTACTCCTCAGTTGGAAGAGGCAGAGGACAAGCCAGTCATAAATGACAAAGAAGATTCCCTCATGGTGGAAGAGTGAGAGGTGCTAAATCAGCCCAAGCAGCTGCAGATTTGCCCTCAGCTGCTGCTTCAGCCGCCTCAAAACCTCTCTGAGATCCTAATCCAGAAGAGCCCAGTGGGGGAGGCAGGCTCTCACAGCATATAAAAGAATGGCAAGAAATTCCTACAGATGCTTGGGCACGGGAAACGGAAGCCCATGGTTGCTGCCTTTCTTTTCTAAAAAGACCTCCGAATCATCCACTGGGGAACAGCTCATTGAAAATTCCAGATCCGCTCCTTATGCAGGAAATTTTGACCCTCCTAAAGAAAGTTGTATTTTCTAATTCCCATAAAGGACAGAGTATCGAGACCCATCTTGGACTTAAGAAACTTGAACAAGTTCCTCAGGAAGTGTTGGGAAGAATTCTCTAATAAGGCTAATTTCCCAAACCTAGTGAGGAACCCCAGCAGCTTTGCTGGATTTTTGGGGTTTGTTTTTTTCTCCTGCTAAGAGTGACACTCTTTTCCTCTCACTCTTAGGCATGATTTGAGGTATGTCTTTGACTTAGTATGTGTTCATGGGCTATGGGGTAGCCTTTTTACTCCATAGGGTATCATCTGTTTTAATATGTGTGTTACACAGCACCCTCAGTGCAGTAACACAGTGGTGTCATAGTGACCCCCAAACATAGACTCCATAGCCTGGGACTGATTACTGTCTCCCAGGGCATGTAAAGTCACCATTGACTTTACTAGTCCAAAATTGTGAACAGAACCAGTACAAACCATCATATTGTGGAAGTACTGGAAGGAGATAATTCGATTGCCCCACGGTCTGTTTTCAAGGGGGCACTGTCCAGTCCCCCCTTGTCGAGTTTCTGGCTGGTGGCAGTGGTTACCACGCAAAATATTCCACCGGAATATTCTCTATGCGATTTTCCCATTTGATTTTAAACGCACCACTTTTTGGTGCAATGTTAAAGATACCCCCGGTTTATTTATTTAAAATAAATGCCCCGGTTGGGTCTTTTTGCCAGAACTCTTTTCTAAAATGGCATTTGTGTCCCTCTCTGTAACTCTAACCAAGGTCGAGTCCTTTGTTCCATTATTTTGGCAGGCTTCTCCACAGAAGCCCTCCAAATGGTGCCACTCTGGGTTCCACAGGATGTGTGGGGAGGGGAATTGGCACCCTGGACTGTGTTGCCTTAGCAACCCAAGTCGCACTCTGTTCTGATTGGCCCAGTGGTGAGCCGCCCGGCTCACCACTTAGCATGTGTGAGTGACAGCTAGGCTGTTGAATGGGGGTTTTTCTGCATAAAAGCAGGCCCTTTGGGACTGGAACTTCAGAAGTCACCACAGAATCCAAAGAGGGAAGAAGCTAAGCCATCTGCAACGACAAAACCACTTTCCCAACAAGAGAAGATCTTCTGCTGGCCGAGTCTTCTTCCTTTGAGCTGGTGGGATCAACCAGTTCGCCCGTTTCGCCTCCCAAAGACGTCTCTTGGGCGAATCGCCCGTGCCAAGCACCCCGGCGGCCGGATAGCCAAGCTTCACCACTTTGACCGCGAATAAAACGAGATCCTCTCTTCCCTTGGTCGAAACAGCGAACTGCAACCACTGCCAGGAACAACTGCCACCGCTGGAGCTTCCTCTCTCTTTAAGGTACTGTGTTCTACCTGGCCTCCCTTTCCACAGATTGCTAAAGGTGACCCTTAAATCCTTGGCTTTCCAACTGGGTTGGTCCCAGACCTTCTAACTTAACTTCTTGAATCACCCCAACCTCTTTTGAACATTCTGCAAAGACTTTTAGTGCATTTTAAACTGTGTGATCTTGGGCACATTTCACTTTGCTCCATTTAAAGTGGGCCTGGCCTATGAACTTTGGCTCCACAGTGTATATTGCCTTTACTCCCTTGCTTTGAACTTCTAAAAGTGTTGGGAACTGTTTTATTTTTATGCCCTGCCTTTTTCTCTCCCTTTAACTTAACTATTGGAGTGCCATCTAGGTTACGCGCTCACATCTGTTTTAACAAATAGTGGTCTTTTAACTCTGACTTGTCTAATAGTAATCAAGGGAGGTGTTTATACTTTACCTGACTGTGTTTTAACTTGCTTTTGATTTATAGTGCTAGTGTATTGCCTAAAGTGTGTTTTAAATAAATAATTATATACTTTTGATACAAAGCTCTGGTCAGTGTTTGTTTGCTCTACTGTGTTTTTGGCCCTATTGTGTATACTCTATATACTGCCCCACTCTTCTTGAGAGAGGTCTGACTGCTCAGCCACAGCTACCAGGTAAATCTGGGTGGTGCAGACTGTTACCAATTGGTTTACTGCTTACTCCTGTAGTCTTAATCTTCTTGAAGTGTTCCCCAAGGGAACTGCACAGGATTCTGCAAAGCAGGAAGTACAAGTTCAAGATGGTTACCCTTTCTCAGATCCTTCAGGCCCTCCAACTCCAAGACTGGATGGTGTCATTGGACCTTCAGGATGCTTACCTTCATGTGCCTATCCATCACAAGAACTGAAGGTACCCGAGGTTCAAAATTGGCGGTTCTCATTATCAATTTTGAGTTCTGCCATTCGGGCTAAACTCCGCCCTGAGGGTTTTCACCAAGTTAATTGTGGTTGTGGCAGCAAGTCTAAGTAGAGGGGGGAATTCATATTTACCCCTACCTGGACGATTAGCTGATCGGGGCTCGTTCTCCCGAACAGACCCTGGAACATCTCAGCGCGACTTGCCACTTTCTCTACAAACTGGGCTTATCCCTCAATTACAAGAAGTCAAACATGATACCACCCGAGGTGATTGCTCATCACATTCTGCAGATGGTCAACAAATTTCAAAATGGCCAGTATCTTCCGGCCTCCCGATTATTTATTTATTTATTCATTTATTTATTTATTTATGTATTTATTTATTTTTTCTTATTTTCTTTAAGGTTGCTTGGTCTAATGACATCCTGCATTTTTCTGGTGCAAGAGGCTTGTCTGAGAATGAAATCCCTGCAGTGGGCTTTCAGGACTCCATGGTCTCCATTCTCAGGCATGATGTCAGACCTTCAGGTTCTGCGCAGTGTAGCACAGGACCTACTGTGGTGGACCTGCGAGAATAATATTCTAAAGGGAGAACCCTTTTAGCAACCATGGCCAGAGATTACAGTAGTGACGGACGCCTAGTTCACAGGGTGGGGAGCCCACACCAACGATCTGACAATCGGCGATCGTTGGTCTCCATCGGAGTCCAAACTACACAGCAGTCTTTTGGAGCTGAGCGCTATCAGACTAACTTTGAAGGCCTTCTAGCCCTCTGTACGAAGAAAGAATCTGATGATAATGACGGACAATACAGTGGCCATCTACTACCTAAACAAGAGATGAGGCATATTGCCACTACCACTGTGCAGAGAGGCAATGCAGCTCTGGTTCTGGAATTCAAGAAGGAATCGCTCTGTCGGCAGTTCATCTAGCCGGAGAGAAGCACACAGTGGCGGATGCTCTGAGCAGGCAGATCAGTCTCCTGCAAGTGGGAAATAGCTCAGGCGGTCCTTTAAGAGATCGTCACCCTTTGGGGGAACCCTTAAAGTGGAACTGTTCGCCATCAGTGTCAGTCTGAAGTGCATGCTGTTATGCTCCAGGGAATTTCCCCCAAGAGGAACTCTAGGAGACACGTACGTAGTGGACTGAGAGTTTCCACTCCTGTACTCCTTTCCGCCAGTCCCCGTCATTCCTCACGTAATCAGGAGGTTGAGAAAGTTTGGGAAATCCATGATCCTAATTGCTCTGGACTGGGCCAGGAGGACGTGGTACCTGGACCTTCTAGACATGTCCATCTGCTCTAAAATACGACTTCCACTAAGAGAGAACCTTCTCTCTCGAGACAGAGGAGGGTCGGGTTCTCCATGCAGAGGTCAAAACACTCAGCTTTGACGCATTGGTTTCTGAGAGACTGAGAGATAAGGATTGGGACCTCCCGGACGACGTAATGGAAATTTTGCTTTCAGTCAGAAGGCCAGAAACTAAATCCTTATACGGCTGTCGTTGGAACTAGTTCAGAAGCTGGGGTAGGGATAAGAATATGAATCCATTTCAACACGATACCCCTACAGTGCACTTAGCAAATCTGGGGCTCCAGATCACAACAATAAAGGGTTATCTGGCAGCGCTTTCGATCTTCAAGCGCTCATCAAAAGAATTCTCACACAATGTCTCACCAATGTGTTTCCTTCTACTCCCTTTCAGGTACCTGTTTGCGATTTAAATCTTGTATTAACCTTCTTAAGATGCATCCCTTTTGAACCCATGCATTCATGTTCATTAAGACTATTAGCACTAAAAATTATTTTGCTAGTTGTAATCACATCAGCCCGCAAGGTGTGCGAATTACAAGCACTGTCTTGTAAACCTCCATACAATGCTTTCTATAAGGATAAGGTAATTCTTGAAGTAAAATCTTAGTTTCTGCCAAAAATAGTCAGACTTCCATTTGTCCCAAAGGATAGTTTTACTAACTTTCTATTCACCTCCTCATCCTGGAAAGGAGGAGGAGAGGTTGCATAGACTGGACCCCAGGAGGGCTCTCAGTTGTTATATCTTGCGAATGTCAAAAATTCGCCATGACAACCAATTATTTATCGGATACACAAGTTATAAATTTGGTTTTGCAATAACAAAGCATGCTCTATCCAGATGGATTATTCTGGCTATCCAATAATGCTATATATTGGCTGGTAAAGATCCCACAGAGGGTCTAAGAGTTCACTCAACTAGGGACATGGCTACTTCTTCTGCTCTTCATAGAGGAGTACCAATTAAAGACATTTGTGCGGCTGGCACTTGGTATGCCATACACACCTTTGTGAAACATTACTCCCTGGACACTTCAACTCAAGAGGGAGCTTTTTGGAAAGCTGTCTTGCACTCTGTCTATGATAATTGCTAAGGACAAATCTAAATTCTTTTCCCACCTCCAAGACTGTTACTGCTTTGGGAGGGTATTAAAAGATGAGGAATATGTGGGAGGAAGCAATAATTTGAAGAACAAGTTGATTACCCTGGGTAACGTTCTTTCAATTGGATGTTCCTCGCACGTATTCCTCATCGCTTCTCCCAACCTACCCCACTGCAGAATTTGCATATTTTACACACTACGCTCTCTGAAACTCTTCTAAGGAGGAAACTAGTAATTCCTCTGAACGTGGAAAAACCAAACTGAAGCCAACGGGGCCAGCGCGTGCTGCATATACTGCGGATGTCGTTGACGGTCGGACAGAGGCCCTCGAGGGACATTTGAGTCATCGACACTACCACACAGTGCCTCTGTAGAGAAATATTTTTTCAGAAGCTGGAAGGATATTTATCAAAGATGAGGAATATGTGGAAGGAACATCCAATCGAAAGAATGTTAACAGGGGTAAGTAACTTGTTCTTCTCTGGCTACACCCCACGATTATAGAACCTCTGCTCCGTCAGCATAAGACTCTCCCCCACGATCCTTCAATTCAGAAAAGACCTCAAGACCCACCTCTACAAGGAGTCTCTCCTCAACACCTAGGCCATCACGTCACCTTCCACGCCACCTGACTCGCTAGGTGCCGTCTGCCCTTGTCTTTCTCTCCACCATGTACAGCTGTACCCCTCCTCTGTCCCCCTCTGTATTCTACCACCTGCTGTATATCTGTTCTGTTACCTCTGTTAACCGCTCTGCTATGCATTGGTACTGTTGTGTACCTCTGTAAAGTTCTCACTTGCTTCTCGAAGCTAGGGCCACGCCCGATAAATACCATAATAGTAAGAATAATAAATAATTGATCTGTGGGGTAGACTTCAACAAGGTAACAGACCCGCAGAAGGACTGGTTCTCCCTACGAGACGGTGCGGTTAGGCAGGGAGGAGGACTGCCTTGATTACTATGTGAAAATATACTTCATGACAGACATCTGGAGAGTAACAAACCCGCGGCTGTACACCTTTTTACTCCCTTCCACACAAAACATACACGCAAATAGACATTTTGTTAACAGATACAAGCCAAGAACATTACATTAAGGGTGCCAAAATACAGGTAGTAGGATGGTAGGGCTGTGACATGCTGAGTCTAGCACTTGATCTGGGCCCCTTACCTAGGACAGATGAGCGTTGGGTTTGTAACAACACGCTATTTATAGATCCTGTGTTCAGAGAGAAAGAATATACTGACTGAAGTAGAAGAGTCTTTCCAAGAGAATGACACGGGAGAAGTCCCTATTCACACGGTCTGGGTCGCTACAAAGGCCACGTTCAGAGGCCAGTTGATAGCGGAAAGGGTCCCTGAAAAAAAGGGGAAAGAGCACTAAGTGAGGCATACCTGAAATGACACATTAGAAATAAGATAAGGAGTAGCTACTGAGGGTGAACAACTGTGACACCACCATTCAGGAAATACAAGAACTGAGATGGGAAGTTAGGGACCCTTTGGATGGGAAAAGCTTTGATTCGGCTTGGATGCTTAAAAGCAAAGATTTTATGATAAATGCGACAAGGCCCATACTCTTTAGAGGCTCATCTGCGGGTGGAAAGATCCGACGGGGTAATCTTTACTCTAGGAATGCCGGGGTGATGTTCTTTCTCGGCCAGAATAGGTTTCCCAGAGATTTAGCCTGTACTATAGCAAGTTATACATGATCGAAATGAGAGTCCCGTCGGATTAATTGAAGGCTTTCCTTGGGCAGATAGGAGTGCCAAGGGCTGACTGGAACAGAGGGCACAGATGGAAGCTAGTAAAGAAAGCAAGGAAGTACTTATAGCAGTTTGAAAACTGAGAGCAGGATCGACCCTTCCCAGATGGGTTCACACCGGCCTTCTATAAAAGACACTGGGGACTGCTGGCAGCGTTCCTGTGTAAACTCTTTAATTATGTTCCCGAAGGTGACCGGGTACCAAACTCATTCTGCCGAGTGAGAATCGTGGTTATTCCGAAGGAGGGGAAAAAAGACTGGAATGCAGCTCTCAAAGGCCGATTTCGCTATTGAATGTAGAATTTGATGATATATGCCGGTGTCTTGTCAGAAAGGCTCCATAGATACCTTCCAAAATTAATACATAATGATCAGCTAGGCTCCATAAGAGGCAAGCAGGGAGCAGACCACATCCGAAAGATGCTAGACCTAATGGCATGAGACGGGCATGACGATCCAGACCCAATCATGTCATCATTGGATGCCAAGACAGCATTTGATTGGGTAGAATGACCCTTCCTGATGGCGGTCTTCAAAAGGGCAGGGTTGGTTCTGCAATGGATTAAAGGGGTAGCAGCACTGTAACACAGATCAACTGTCGTCAATGGAGTGGTATCTGAAGAATTTGCCCTGGGTCGCGGAACGAGACAGGGGTGTCCCCTATCCCTTTATTATTTGCTCTGGCATTCGAGCCACGGGCTATCCACAAGTAGAAACTGGTCAGAGGATTAGAAAGAAGTGGAAAGGAATATAAGATTGCGCTCTTCACAGATGATATGTTGCCACACCTGTCTGATCGTCAGTCCTCGCTACCCAGGTTCCAGGCTATCCTTGAGAGGTACAGTGCCTTCTCTGGCTTCAAAACCAATCTCAATAAGTCAATTGCCCTCCCCTTAACCAAATGCACATTGACAGTATAATGCCTCCTAAAGGAAGCTGGGCTTTGCATGCAAACCTAAGTGATAAATTACTTTATGGGTTTATATATCCCAATGGAATTAGGGGACCTATCTAGACTAACTACCCAACCCTTTAGGAGACAATTCGGAAGGACATTGCTAGATGTTTTAATATGATGCGATCATCGCAGGTCACCTCAGTTCAATTAAAAACGAATATTCTCCTGAGACGTTTATTTCTCTTTCAAGCTCTACTGATCCTGGTTCCAGCTTCCATTTTTGAAGTAATGAATAGGACAATTGTGAAGTTTTATGGGGTGATAAGACGCCAAGGATTGCTTACACAACACTAGTCCAAGCTATAGAAGAGTAGGAGCAGGATTCACAGAAATTAGGGAATATTACAGGGCGACGCAGCTAAGGGTCCTTGTGGACCATATCAGGGAGAACAATGAGAGGCAGTTTGGAGAATGAGCTACTAGCCCCGGTCACCATTGGGGAATGGGTATGGGTGTCCCATAGACTTCTCCCTGCAAGGGTGAGGTCACACCCCGTTCTGGGAACTCTATGGCAACTTTGGAGAAGGAAAACCGACATGGATGGGGTAATTTCATGGCCCCTCGCCACTTAGTTACCTGTGGGCCCCTCCCATCAGAGATGAGACTCATGAGCCCCTTAGGTTCCAGCCATTCTATGAAGCAGGCTTACTGAGCAGGCCAACTATGGCAGAATGGGCAATTTCTAGCTAAAGATAAATTAGACAAGTTATTAGCTGCACGAACAATGTCTCCCTGCATGTAACCCACAGCTGAAGGTGATCCTTGCTGACCCGATCTGGAGTGAAAACCTTGGCAGGGACCTTACCGCCTTCAAACTAATTTTAGACAAACCGATACATTTTGAGTCTCTACAAAGAAGTACTCGGGAGAAAACCAGCTCAGACCCAAACCCCTAAAATGCAGAGGGCACGAGACCTGGAGCTTCAGGACATAGAGTATGTCTGGCAGACCATGAGTAAGACGACCTGGACATCGACGCTAGCTATGCAGTACAAGTCGCATAACTATAGGGTACTTCAGAGATGGAAACTCCCTCCACATAAATGAGCTTAGATTTACCCTGGTGTGAGTCCCTTATGCTGGAGAGTGTGGGCACGTATTGTCACATTTGGTGGGACTACCTGCTAGCCAAAACATTTTTTTTTTTATATAAAATTTGTATTGTTTTATAGGTACAAACATAACATCGATTAATTAACACTTGGTCAATACATTAAACACACAGGTATTCACTTCTTCGAAAAGCTTGAATTCTTTCTCCTATCCTTTTATACTGTAGATCTGTTATGCTCAGTGGCTTTTAGGATCGTCTCGATCGCATGCATGAGTTCTATTCTGGAAGTTCATCAGATTCTAGGCTCCTTTTTTCATGCCTTCAAGTGTCTTCCCATCTTTGCCATATCTTGGCTGCTTTCTCTGGGCATCCTCTTGTGCTGTATACTCTCGTTTCCATCGGTGCGCACATGTCTACATCCGTTACCCATTTCTCATATTGTGGGGGTGAGGTTGAGCCCCATAATTGGGCTAGGTTCCTCTTTGCAAGTCCAGTGGATGTTGCAAACATGAGTTTTTCGTATCGAGATAGCTCTATCTCTGCATCGATCCCTAGTATCAGGAGTTTGGGGTCCATCGGTATCTCGCGGCCAACCACTATTGATAGCCTGTCGCAGCATTTTTGCCAGTAGTCTTGTATTTGTGGACATTCCCACAGGATATGGAAGAAGGTCCCTCTCGTTCAATGGCATCATAGACAGTTGGGATCAGTCGCCCTTCCCCATTGATGCAGAGCCTCTCTGGGATAATATATTCTGTGCAAGATTTTTAGCTGATCAGCCTGATTCTGGCAGAGATTGCTGTCTCTTTGGAGTACATGAGGGCATTAGTCCAGTCCTCTGATTGAATTGGACCCACATCTCTCTCCCATTTCTCTTCGAGTTCTGTGAGTTCCATTGTAGCAAATGAGTTGATTGCATTGTACATTGTAGATGTTATTTTGTGATCAATTCGCTCCATCACTATGTTCCTCTCGATCGGGGTACACTCTGATACATTAGGGAGGTCAATCTCACTTGCGATAAGGGCGTGTCTCATTTGCCTGTAGTGGAAGTGTTCTGAATCAGGAAGATTGAATTTGTCTTTTAGAGCTTGGAAAGATTTTATTTCACCTTCTGTTACCATGTCTTCTAGTCTCTGGATCCCAGCTTCACCCCAGGCCGACCACTTGGGGATAACGCTGAGCTCTGGAAGATGCTTATTATGCCACAGGGGCTGTTTCATTGTGACCTTCCCTTCCCATCCCAGGTGTTTGTGTGCATCCGTCCAGATCTGTGTCCTCTGAGCGGCCATTGTAGATGTGTTCTGCCGTGTTCTTTTTTGACAGAGGTGATCCTTTGCTCCGCCTGCGTATCTGCTCTGTTGTGCGTTAGGTTTGTGTCGTTGTGTAGGATGTCATTCACTACTGGCATCTGGGCTGCCCAATGATAAGTTTGTAGGTGCGGGAGTCCAATTCCTCCTTCCCATACTGATCGCTGTAGGGTTTTCAGTGCGATACGAGGGTGCCCTCCTCCCCACAACAGTTTCCTAAGCGTCTCATCTATTTTGCGAAATTCTATTTTCGGTATGTATATCGGAGTGTTCTGCAGGATGTATATGAACCGGGGGAGGGTGAGCATCTTGAATAGAGCAGCTCTTCCCAGCAGTGTGAGTGGAAGAGTCATCCAGTGCCTCACATCATTCACAAATCTATCTCTTATTGGGTGTAGGTTCTTTTCTGTATATAGTGTTAGATCTGTCGTGATCTTTATCCCGAGGTATCGGAACTGCTCTCTTTCTGTTTTGTACAGGCAGTTATTCAGAGTCGTCGGATCAAGTCTCTTGATCGGGAATAGCAGGGATTTATCATTGTTTACCCTTAGCCCACTGAAGATCCCATAGGTGGGTAACATATTTTTGACGATGGGGCAAGAGAGAGCTGGGTCACTCAGGTAGATTAGAAGATCGGCGTATAGGGAAACCTTGTCTTCCCAGTCCTGTGCCCACTGGAAACCTTTCCATTCATGGGATTCTCTGAGCATTATCGCTAGTGGTTCAATCGCCAGTGCGAATAACATCGCCGATAGGGGGCATCCCTGTCTGGTGCCTTTTCCAAGTTTTATGCTTCTCGAGGACCACCCATTTACTCTGATTTCTGCTGTTGGGGCTTTGTATAGGAGTTTAATCCAGTTTGTGAATTGAGCTCCGAATCCCATTTTAGCCATTATGATCCACAGGGCCTCCCAGTGAACGGAATCAAAGGCTTTCTCAAAGTCAATAGTGAGGAGCGCCAGTTTGTCTTGTAGAGCCGGTGATCTTTCGTTGGCAGTTTGTAGTCTATGAATATTCATTCGTGTGAATCTCTGTGGCATGAAGCCGCATTGGTCCGGATGGACCAAGCATGTTATCACTGTCTGTAGTCTGTTGGCTAGTATTTTCGCCAGTACTTGGGCTTCAGTGTTTGAGTGAGATTGGTCGGTAGGAGCTACATTCATCCGGAGGTTTGCCTTCTTTATGTATCACCACTATACTGGCCTTTCTTAAGTCCGGCGGGAGTATACCCTTTTCCTTTGCATGCAGCAACATTTTAAACATGTGTGGTGCCACTTCTGCGGTGCCAATTTTCTTCCAGATTTCCACAGGAAAGTCGTTGGGTCCCGGGGTTTTCCCATTTTGAAGCTGGGAGATGGCAGTCGTCAGTTCTTCCTGTTATTTCAGCTTCGAGTGCCAACCTCTGTGCTTCATTTAATGTTGGAATGGTCAACGTATCCAGTATGCAGGGGTCCGTAGGGGTCATCGGCGGGGCATATAGGTTTTCGTAATAGGTTGCAAAGGCTTCTGCAATATCTGGGTCCGTTGTGGCCCATTTGGTGTTTGTGGTTTTTATCCGGCGTACTTGTAGGTGGCCCTCTTCTCTCCTTTCTAGCCATATAAGCATCTTGCTGGCCTTATCCCCTTTCGTATATATTTTGGCGCGTATGGTTCTGTGTGCATGTTTTGCACACGTTAGCGCCACATTATGTAGCTTCTTTTGCGCCACTTGTAAAGTTGTGTTGTCTCCTGCCGCTCCTGTGCTTATGTAATTTGCCTCAGCCCGTTTCACCTCTGCTTCTGCAGCTTCCACTTCGTGCTGGTGCGCTTTTATGTGTGCTGCTGTCCAGCTCAGGATTTCACCCCTCAGGGTCGCCTTGTATGCTTCCCATATTACCCCCGCGTCCTCCACTGAGTCTTGGTTCAGCTCAAAGTATGCTGCAGTTGCTGCCTGACTTTTTTTCTGTTAGTTCCGGGAATCCCAGGTAGTATGCATTTATTCTCCACCTCGGTGGCGGCTGTGGTCTCTCTGTCTCAAGCAGCATCGTGAGTGGGGAGTGATCTGAGATCCCTCGTGGTTGTAGTGTCGCCTCTATTACTTTATGTATGCTTTCGCCATGGAGGAAAAAATAGTCCAGTCTGGACATTGACGCATGTGCGCCCGAGTGGAAAGAGAATTGCCTCTCCTCTGGGTGAAGGTCTCTCCATGCATCCCTTAGGCCCAGTGCCGCCGTGAAGGTAGCAAGCCTGGTTGGTAGTACCGGGTTTCTACCCCTTGTATGCGTACGGTCCTCACTGATGTTCATTACCTCATTGAAGTCTCCGCCTATTACCAAAGTATCCGTTGGATTGTTTACTATTATCGGTGTAATCTCCTCGATTAAAGCTGTCATGAGTGTCGGGGGTGAATAGACTGCCAATATAGCTATGGTTTGGTTCCATAGTGTGCCTTGTATGAAAACAAATCTGCCTCCAGGGTCTTGGATCATTTTGGTTATGTCGATTGGGGTCCTTTTATTTATCAGTATTAGCACACCTCTCAAGCCCATGGAGAACCCTGCGTGCATTGCTGCCTATACATCGTTCTCTTGAAGAATCGGCAGTTTGTGCCCGCCAGATGTGTTTCAGTTAGCATTACTATATCTGGGTCTTGTCTCTTTATGTATTGCATCACTAGCCTTCGTTTTATGCTGTTTCCCAGGCCGTTCACATTCCATGTCAGAAAGGCTAACTTTTTAGTATTATTTCTTGATGTGGCCATTACTCCTTGGGTTTGGTGTTATGTGCGAGTGTCCTTCCCTTGCGATCTTCATGCATGCTGTGATTGTTGCAGCCCTGCTGAGCCATTTGATTAGTGAATACCTGTGTAACTCCCAACTCCCCTTCCCCATACTCCACCCCCAACTGAAGCATCTGTCGCCCATTGAACAAAACAATTAACCAATCAAACTAATCGCAAGTGCGTAGCTATCTTTGGTATTGGAAATACCTCGGTGCGCACTTGCTGCTGTGGGGGGGTGTGTTGTGCCGGTCTGTGGGTCGCCAGCAATCATTTTCCAGTTGCAATATGTGTCAAGCAAAGTTCGTTTGATTTCATGCCATATCTGTTTTCCTCTTTCATTCGCCGTCAGTCATTCGTCTTCTCTCTGTGGTATTGCATCCATTTCTTGATGGGGTGGCCTTTCTGGTGGTTCGTTTAGCCGTGACCTGTTTCTTCTCCCCTCTTGGTGTTTGCGTGGATTCCCATCTCCTTTCAGATTTCTCTCTGCCCAGGTCCATGCCTCTTTAGAGTCAGTAAAGTGTATTGTCGTTCCATTGTGGTATATCTCTGTAGTTAAGGATCTTCGCTGCTACTGTTCGCGGTTGCCCACCAGGTATCGGCCTGCCCGTCGGTACTCGATGTGCCCTTTCTATCGAGAACAGTTTCGACAAAGTCTTGGGTTCAAACAGATGGGCAATCCATTGTTCTAGGAAGAGTTCCATGCTCTCTCCCTCAGCCTTTTCGGGCAGGCCAAGTATGCGGATGTTGTTTCGCCTTGACCTGCCTTCACCTTCTTACACCCTAGTTTCCAGTACCTTTTATGCGTTCCAGTGCTCTATTCATTTGCTGACCCATGCCTCTCAGTTCGTCTTCTGCAACCGATATACGGGTCTCCGTCTCTCCAGTGCGGGATGAGAGCTTTTGAAGATCGTGGCGAAGTAGGGAGACTTCTGTGGAAATGCCGTCCATTTTGACCTCCATAGAGCTGCGTGAGTTGGAGATGGCGTTCATCACATCCCGTAGGGACAGATTTTCTTCAGGATTTTGTGCATCCTCAGATCTGCCCGCTTCCGTTGGTGGAAGCATGGCGGTGGTTGTGAATTGCTCCATCGTGCTCTGGTTGGTCCTTTTTTTGTTGTCGCTCTATCTTTGCCCATCGCAGTTGTCGGCTGTTGGCTTGCTTTTGGTGCAGGCTTTAGTGTTTCGAGTCAGCTTGCGGGGTAGTCTGCGCAGTGGCACTCGTGTTTGTGTGAGAGTTAGTAACCAAAGCGTGTTGCGCTCCTGTGGGGCTCTGATATCTATGTGGGGACTCTCCTTGTTGTGTGCCGCCGGCTACCGAGTTGGCTCATGGGTCTGGTCTTCCTCCCCCCCCCTCCCTGGTTATAGGGGTTGTCGCAGCTCAAGTTCCGCTTGGAGGCTGAGCCCGGGGAAGTCCTGTTCGGTTGAATTAGTTGGGGGAGTTTCCTCCCTAATTTTCTCTCCTGCGGCTTGTATGGGCTTTGATGACTTCCCCTGCCCTCTCAGTTTTATTGGGTCCCTTACCCTCGCGTTTCTTCTCGCTGTGCTGGCGGCGCATAGTGGGGTTTGCTTTCTTATAGCTTTTATCCCTTAATTCAGGATCTACCTTCTGCACTCCTCTGTCTCAGCTCTTGTATGGCCAGTATTTTAGTTTGTGTTGGGGAGGGAGGGGTGCCCTGCCCTTTTCATCCACCCGCCCCCACTCCTTACCGGCTTGATTATGCAGGATGTCAGCAGGCGCTCAACGTTGTACGGAGCGCCCGCAAGCCGCGTTTTGGTGCGGGGGGCTGTGTTCCAGGTGCCGTCGTTCTCTCCAGTCGCTGCGCAGGGGATCAGGTTGCAGCCGCTCGCCTCGACCGCAGGCCGCCCTGGTCTGTTTACGAGGGGCACTCGTTCCGGGCGTCTGTCGGTCGCTTCAGGAGTGGCGACGCGGGACGCCTCCAGCTTCACCAGGTTTCCCAGCGCTCCGGATTCATTCTTCTCCAGGAGTGCTACTTCGTTGCAACCGCTCCTCTGATTTGGCGCGTAGCGGCCATCTTGGATTCACTTCAGTGCCGGTCGCGAATTTTTTTTCCCCACAGATTTCTCGAGATCTGTTCAGCGGAATGCTTCCCAGTTTCAGTCTATTGTAGCGGCGAATGTCTGCATTTAATCGCTGTGATTGTTCGCCTCCGTTTCAACAGTTTTCTTCAGGATTTTGGATGATTCTGCTGGCGGCACGGGAGCTCACACGGATCACGTCTGCATGCTGCGCCCGCTGGCCACGCCCCCTTAGCCAAAACATTCTTGAAGGATCTAGATGGATTAGAAAGGACCATGGCCCTGTTATTGGTCTTTTGAACGCTAGAGAAGGAGGGAGACTGATGTATAACCGTACCCCAGATGGCACGAAACCTGGAAAATGTTTCCAACACCTACCGACTAGAAGGGAACATGCTCATAAAGTCAGGGGGATTAATTAAATCGAACAACTATGCTTGCCAAACCACACTCCCATGTAGACCCAAAATGGCTTCCCTTTTTGACGCAATACAAAGGGTACAAACACAGGCCCCAATGGTAAAGCCATGGGACATAGACAACCCTACTTTCTGGTACTGGTGAGAAAGTTGGCAAACAAGACTGTTAAAGGAGTAGGAATACACTCCTTGATGCGATGAAACTCTCTGTAGCACATCCCCAAAGCGATGCATGACATTCAGCTGCTGCCGTTTTGGCACAACACTTTGGGCGCAGCACCCCATTAGGTGTGCCCTATTGGCCACTGCCAGCAGGTCAGGGCGCAGGGACCTCTCTGCGCCTGAATATACAGTCTCCCGAAGCACTAATAAATGCAGTGCTTCGGCTAAGAGTTTATTTAAGAAAAACACTTCACGGGCACTGCATGGAGCTGTCCTTACGTGAATGCTCAATGTACAGATGTGTTGCTGTGTGTTCACTTACAGGAGAGCACCATCTACTGCTTGTGAAGTGTTTTCCTTAAATAAACTGTTATCCGAAGCACTGTATTTATTAGTGGTTCGGGTGACCGTATATTTAAGGAAAACCTATATTCGGGCATTGATCGGTCCCTGCCAACAGGGCATGCCTAATAGGGACCGGCGCCCAGACTGCTGTGCCAAAATGACTGCGCCGTAAGAGGGTGTATTGACCCCAAAGATGCTCCTGGCTGGCATCTGGTTGTTGGACCCCAAGGGGAGCGGAGGGGGTTTGAGGGAGGTGGGAAGGATAAAATAATTGTTGGTTTAAGGTGTTAAATATGCTTTACAGCAGAAATGTGATATTTTAAGGTAAACGCAGACTGATCTGCGCACAGAACATGTGAGAACTCTAATTTATTTGTTTGTAAAATTGTTTGTAAGTGCATTTATTTGAGACATCAACTCGATGACAATCCAAGGTATGCACCAACTAATTTTGTCGCCTTGAAATTCTATAGGTTTAATAAGTTACATCATGAAAATTGCAATAAAAGTTCATTTGAAATGAAAAATAAGGAAACAGATTTATGGGTTTAAGGGTTGTCCCAAGTGCCCCAGGAGGATGTAAAACGCCCATAACCATTTTATGTTGTGTGTTCGGGGTCCGCTATGAGGAAAAGAACTGAGGTGTGTTGAAACCTGTCTTCAAAGTCAGCCTCTATGTCCCAGTCCAAGAAAGTAAACCGGCTGCTGTAGTGGTGCACAAAGGTGGCGAAGTAGGAGCAGGTTTATTCAGACTCTTGCTGGATTCTTGGATTCTTTCTGCGGATAAGAATAACCTAACCAGGGTGTTTCCAAGTTCACCAAGCATAAGCATTTCAATAAGAATGATCTCTGTTGGCATCCAGTGTGGGTACCCCTGAACCACTGTGGTGTAACCGAAATAAGGAAACATTTATGGAGCCCCAAATTTACCAACCCTGGCTCACCAACGCCCATCAATGTCAAATCGGGCTTCACATTCAAGAAAGTAACTACGATAGAAGTTCAAAAAATCATCACCTCCTTGAAACCCTCGAACTGCAAAGGGGACAGCTGCCCCGCCCAGATCATTAAAGACGCAGCTAGGGATCTATCCCCCTTCCTCACTAAACTTATCAACCTATCATTCATCAATAACTCAGTCCCCAGCAACCTAAAACAATGTTGGGTTCTCCGACTCTTGAAAAAACAATCTCTAGACCCAGCTATACCCACCAACTACAAACCCATCACCACAGTCCCCTTCCTATTAAAAATCCTGGACAGAGTCGCCTATCTCCAAATTCAGGAATATCTGGAACTAACCAACTGCTAGGAATTCGTCAATCTGGCTTCAGACCTCAACATGGAACGGAAACTGCCCTTGTTGACCTCAAAAGTCAGATTGATGACATTAAAGACAAAGGCAATGCCGCCATCCTACTCCTCTTAGATCTCTCAGCGGCCTTCGACCTGGTTGACAACAAAATCCTCTGTAGCCACCTAGCCACCGCAGCTCACTTTTCCTCCTCTGCCGTCACATGGATACAATCCTTTCTGGCAAACCGAACTATGCGGGTTTTCTCAACAGCAGCTGCAGCAGACCCCATCCCTGTCTCATGCGGGGTCCCACAAGGCTCCTGTGTCTCCCCCACTTTGTATAACATATTTCAAAGCCTCTATTTGACCAACTGGACCGTCTGGGTGTCACCTACACGAGTTACGCAGATGACACCCAGATATTCCTCACCATCACAGGCAATTACCAAGCCGACGTCTCCCGGATCAGCGAAATATTCTCCATCATTCAGGCATGGATGGCCTCTCATGGCCTCTGCCTGAATGATGAGAAGACGGAGCTTCTCCTTGTCGGCTCTCCCAGCAACCTGGCTAAACTTAATCCTAACTACAACATCATCATCGACGGTCACACCATCCCTATTGCCAAAAGCGTGAAAACGCTCGGCTTTTACCTCAATGCCAACTCCGACCTCTCCAAACAAACCAACATGATCGCCTCAGCCTCTGCCTACACCGGAAAGCTTATCAGGGCCAGTAGACCCTTCCTATCACCCAATAGCTGCCTCACTCTTGCTAGAGCCCTCATATAGTCCAAACTGGACTATTGCAATAGCCTGTACCTAGGTGCTAACCAATCTATAACTAACAAATTACAAGTACTTCAAAATAACACTCTATGTGCAGCACTCAACATCCCCAGGCGTGAGCACATCTCCTCTGCTAGGAAATCATGCAAATGGCTCTCCATACGTCAAAAAATTGATTTGAAAACCATTTGCCTCACGTACAAGGCTTTAAACCACCTAGCCCCACCATATCCAACTAATAAATTCACCATGAAACCCGACACCAGAACCACTAGATCCTCCAACACTTTATGCTTGACAGTGCCCAGACTCCGCTTAAAAAGAGCTGGAGGGGCTAGCTTCACAGTACTTGCCTCCAAACTCTGGAACACCTTACCACGCAACGTTAAAACTATTGAGTCCTTCCAGATCTTCAGGAAACATGTTATCGGTTAGCTCCTCAACAAAGAGTAGCACCACAAATATCTGGCTACACTCCCTTCTGATTAAACATATTTGTGATCCCTGCAAACTGCTGTATTTGAAATTGTAGTACCACCTAGATATGTGCGTGCACCTCCCACTGCTTAACTATGTCTGTATATTCTGTAAATTGCTGTATATTGAAAATTGTATATCACAATTATGTAACCGTCTTCTTTAAGCACCCTTCTACCTCTGCGTTTGGAGCGCTATACAAATTAAAAAAACAAACAAACATGGCACTGTGGCCGAAATGGCTGTCGGCGGTAAAGGGCAACATGGAGTACTTCGAAATAGAAAGGCTGGCTGGATTTGGATCACAAAAGCAGCAGCTCATTGCTACTCCACCGCACCTGTTCTGTAGAGCTGATCTGGAGAGTCAGTGCCATAGAGTTCCGCAGCGAGAAGCGCGTTCAGGGCTCCTGGTGCACGAGCTCAAGAGATAGCACAATAGAGGACGGACTGAATTGACCATGTGTTCTTTGGTCTCCACAACTTCAGGGGCATCTAATACAGAGGTACAAGTCATTGTACAGGTACATCAACCGGCATCTTATAAGACACCAGTGGTTGTCATGGAGGCGAAACGACTGAGTGGAGAACACAAATTTGACAGCACTTGAAATAAAAGATGATCTTTTTGCCTGATCACCAAAGGGCACTTTTCAGGAGGCAGATAATGTTTTGTGGATGACAGCCAAACTGAGAATTTGGATGTTGAGGTTCTACAAAATAGGTAGGTGGGTTTAGCACCTCTCAAGAGATAATGCTGAACGAAAAGCACTTTTGGGCCCCAGTGTTGTTTTTTCATCCTTCACAGCCCTAATGAAGACTGGCAGCCAAATGTCAGGACATCAAATTGCCAAACACTGTTGCACCCAGTGCATAGGACAAAGTCACTGATGTGTTGCTGAGGGGACCAATGGAAGAGAAACTTTTCTTTTTGTTGGTAGAATTCTTTAAGTATCCCATTATGGATATCTGGTTGAAGGCAGTTTTGTTGCCAGCTTTAAACTATATAAATATACTAAGGAATGGATTTTTTTTTCAAAACTTTTTTTATTGGTTTTGTACAAACAATTGAAGAGCGAAAGCATAGCAATTTATAGCAAGAGCATTCTTCGCAGTTTGGCTGTGTCATAACAAGAGGTACATAACAAACAATTAAATTATATAGTCTTAATGAGGATGGGGCAGCAGGGCTGCAGGAAGGGGGGAGGAGCATGCGGGTGGAGTTTACAGTTAATCTGTAGATAGGGGAGGTGTTGTGTCTCCGTGACCGTAATCCTTCGCTTGCCTGTTTTCGGCTCTTTCGGATGGGGGAGGGGAGCGGCCAGTGGTCCCGAGCCTTCTTCTTGCATGGTTTGCTAGCGGCTTGATTGGGTCTAGTTTGTGCCTTGTCCCTCCGGGGAGGACTCTAGTCTTGTTTCTCCATCCATCTGAGAGGGGGAGGTTGTCTAGCCAGCCCTGGGTATTGGTGTGTGTAGTCCAGGAAGGGGGCCCATATTTGGTAAAATCTGTCTCTGTTCCCAAACCGGAGAGCTGTAATTTTCTCAGCCTCTATTATGTCCCAACACTTGGACCACCATATCTGTATTGCCTGCCATTCAGGGTTTTTCCAGAGTCTGGCTACTGAGATTTTTGCCGTAGTTAGTAGATGCGAGCATAGGTCTCTCTTCAGCTGGTTTGGGGAAATTGGCCCTTGCCCCTCGCTCCCAGCAGGACAATTCCTGGGTCCCAAGGTATATGTTTATTTACCCATAGCCAGAATTTGTAGTAACAAATGCTGCAAATTCTAGTGGCAAACCAAATGGGTTTTCAACCTTGTTTCCGGACAGAGAGCTGGCAAGTATTGATCCAATGGCTAAACCATTTTAAATCTGCTTTACTGGCTCTGCAAACGGTCAATGAGACTACTACTTGGGGGTGGTACCAGGACCTTGTAATGTCTGCTGAGCCAGACGCCACTGTTGCGTGAGGTGGGTGGATGTTCACCATACATGTAGTTGAAAATCAAGGGCATTCCTTTTCAAGGAGATGCTAGGTGACTAAATTGAAAATACACTTGAGACATTTAGAAGCCAGACAGACAAGTATTTGAACCAGTCTTTGGCTCTACAGCAGCCGTTTTTCATGGCATTTAAAAGAAAATGTATGTTGCAGAATCAACATTTTGTAGGCCATATGGAAACGTGCAAGTGCATAGGTGGCAAGAAAACGACAGCCTCTGAGCCAGTGGCATACCATGGGGAGGATGCTACAAGGAATTGTGGGCTACTTTGACCCACTCAGCAGTACTCCCATCCATAACAAAGCTTCATTTGAGCAGAAACAGCAAAATGGCAGCGCTGGCTCCTTTCAGCACCACTGCCTCACACCAAAACTGCGTTTGGCAGCAACAAAAAGATGGCTACACCACCTTGCCAAGCACATATTGGGCAGGATGCAGCAAGGGGGCACACTAAAAAAGCCTGCCAGTGTGTTGCTTACATGTACAAAATAAGGGGAGTGAAAAAGCAGCGCTGCTTTGCTGCAAGTCCAAAGTTCCCATTGAAAAAGGGAAATATTCACATTTAAAAATGATGCCACTCTGATGCTCTTTTCCGCTGATTCCTCATCACAATACTTTTATCAATGAGACCCTGCCATGCCCATCCACATTGTGCTCCAGCAGACAAGAGCAGTATCCCTGAATGACGGTCTGTTGTGCAGATCTGAAGAAATCAAAAGAAGCTTTCTTTCAGCTACACAGGAAATGCTTTACTTTTGGCTACAGAATGTCAAGTATCAACGCGTCAAAAAGGCCCTGGCTTTCTGGGCCTATGTCCATTTTAGTGCATCTATATTCAAACAAAGTGCTGCATACAAGGAAATAACTATGGATACAGAACAATGTGGGAATCCAGATAGAAACACAGAATTTGAAAGGAAAATGCTAGCTTTCACCACATGTCAAAAGGGCCTTTTGCAAACCAAGGAAGAAAATGCCTGTTTGTAAGTACAAATGTTGAATAAATACGTATCCTTACCTAGCAATGTGAAGGAGTTTTGTGCTGGGAAACATATAGGGGATGTTTTATCCAACAGGCTTATTTTTGATTCAGGACAAAATAACTAACGCTCACCTGGTTCCCACGGAGGCACGGGCGTGGTCTGGACGGCAGTGGCCTCTTCGAAGGAGATGTTCAGCACCCTGAAGTTGGAGTGGGCTGGGTTTCCAAATCTGGCTTGTCTGTCTCGGATGAATACCCTTCTGTGATCGAAAAGGAAGGGTTAATACTCTGCGGGTTTTGTGTTGATCTCCCGTTCCCCTTCTCACCCTCCTTGCAACCCTTCTGTAATTCCCTGTGGAGACTCACCTTAGGGATTGAAAAGGCGAGCTCTCCATCCTGCTTCAGATGCAGGGGCGCGTTGGGATCCAGTTACGTCACTGGATAGTAAGTTCGAGTTCGCTTGTCTGTTCCGGTAAGTACCGTAAATGTTTATGGCAAGCTTGAGTCTAAACTGTTCCTCTTCTCTTTTGCAGGTAATGGAAGACTCCGGGCTGAGGGCGGTTTCCGTCGAAAACCTGATTTCAGGTGAGTTTTGGTGTAGGCCCACTACTGTCTTTTCCTGTCTCTTTTTTCTTAGGGGCCGGAGTTCGAGAATGCCGAAGAAATGGAGCCGGTACGAAGCAGAAGCTGAGTCCGACCTGTAAGCAGGTAAGTTTAAAATAGTTCGTTTGCTACGGTTCTTGCATTCACTAATGTGATGTTTGCTTTTTCCCCATAGGGGCCGGGGTGCTGAAATGCCCAAGGAATGGCATCGACCCGAAGGTACGAAGAATTAGCTTGGCGGGTAAGTGCTTCTTGGTTATTTTCCCCTTCTCACCTTGCTTTCTTCTCTTCGTCTCCCCGTAGGTGCTGGAATGCTGCAGGAGATCCGGATGGGCTTTGCAGAGCCGAAGGCGCCACTTGCAGGTAAGAGAAGTGCGCCGAGATGTATGCGACGCGGTGAGTATTTAAAATGATGTCTTTTTGCAGGAACGTTGGCGCGCTGAATCCGGAATGCAGCTTTAACAGGTAAGGTTTGTTTTCACCTGTTTCTTCTTCCCTTTTCTATCCTTCGGTGTTTCCAGGATGTTGGCAGGCGTGGTTGAGGACTGGAGCAGGAGCAGGCACGGTGAGCGTCCAGCTGCTATGAGCAGAACAACGCGAAGCGTGGTTTGCTGTCTGGGCGTGGCTTAAATAGCCTTTCAAGTAGTCCCAGGTATGTATCCTTCCACTGAAGGTATGTATCCTGCCACCAGCCACAACCGTGTGGTTAAGTAGTTCCTTTTTCATCTGGAAGTTGTAGAATGATCTGCCAGGTAAGGAAATTGCAGCATGGTCTGCCAGGTAAGTTTGCACCAAACACATTTCCTTCCATATCTTGTATGAGCCTGGCGCTGATGGTGCCAGGACTGTTATCCCTTATGAGCCTGACGCCAACGGCGCCAGGACTGAGTCCAAAGAGCCCCTATCTGGGGTGGCTGGGACTTCCCTACTATACATGTTGCCTGCCTCTGAGGGTGCCGGGCCCTGTCTGGCTCCATGGAGGTAGGCATCATGACAATAACAGAAAATAAAATAATTAAAATAAATTGGCTGGATTTTGTAAGCTCCTGAACAGGTTTTTCCTGTTGGAAAAGCTAAGGCTTTCCCCAAAAGGGAACCACCACAAACTTCTAGGACACTAAACTGGTAATTACTAGGTTGGGAAACTTTGACTGACCAAGACAAAGAAAGTTCACATACTCATCAGACTTTCGTCTGGGCTGAAGTCTCTTAGAATGGAACTTTTGGGACACCAACCTATGAAGTCATAAACCTTCAATCAAACTGGGAAATCCCCTCTCCACAATCGGCTGAAGTGACAGTTGGTGGTAGCTGAAGAGAAAAAAAAAATGGCCCAGGGAAGGACAAAGGATGCCCATTTGTTTCAAAAGACTATTTTATTAAGAAACTTTAAAAACGGTTACTTTTGCAACAGAAATTCACAGGAATGTAAAAAGTTCAGTTTTAATGTAATTTTGTGGGTTTTAATTTAAGATGTGGTAGCCTTCAATGCCATACAGGGAACAGAAATGGGTATTCCATAGAAAGGGTACATGATGCCAATGTAAGACTTAATACTGACATGCCTAATGATAATCCATACACACGTGTAAAGTTATAGAATTTTAGGCTGAATATTTCACATTAGAAATGACTTAAAATTATTAGAATGGCGAAGCAATGTCTTACACATTGTAGAGTTGGGCTGCCATGTTTTGTAGAAAATATGTAACCTATTTATGTAATTTGTTAAGATGCCCCAACCATACAAATGTGCCATTCATGGAAAAACTGATTATTGACAAAAAGGACTGTGGGAAGGCTTTTCACCTCATAAAATGCAACCCATAAACTAAGACTCCTCCTTGAGGAGGCGATTAACTTAGGCTGACTTATCCGAGCCTTGGAGGTAGGCTTAGCTGTCTTTTGCCAGGAGGGTCCGCCATCTGGTGACCAGAAACTTTTGTGACCAGAACCGGTTGATTGTCTGAAATCCCAGATTCAAAAGTGGACTGTGAGTGTCCCACATCCCATGACACATAGTCTACCCCATCTTGACCTTTGTCTTTGTTCCCTCTCTAAGCAACCATATCCATACCCTGATAACTTGTATAGACTGTTCTAATTCTCTGTGCACCCTGTTCTTGTTTTCTAGTGTTGGCGCAAATCTTTCTTTCATCTTCTTGAGTAACTCCTTAGTCATATTTTGAGTAATCAAACTAATTTCCACATAAAGTTGTACGCTGGGGTGACAAGGTTGACGTCGCGAATCAACCTTGGATCTTGCTGTGTCCCTCTTTAACAATATAGTCTAAATAATTTAGTTTAAGTAAAATGTGCCTTTCTTTCAAAACCGTTTTTCTCATTTTTAACTGCTTTATTTTCCTAAAAACAAACCTCATTCTACCTTCCAAATCTCTCTCAATTCACCAGCTATAACCCTCCTTTCACCTCTACATTATCACTGTGCTATACACCTATCCCCCAGCCCAAAAACCGCATTCAAATTCAGTGTTTTTCATCCGTTTGGTGTAAAAACCGTGTTTATCATTTAAAGCTGAAAATGTGTAAATGCAACTTTTCCACATGCGAATCCGGCTGCACTGGGTTTTCAATTTCAATCTGTTTTGTGAACTGTATGCTTTTGTGATACCTTACCTTATAGTTGATAGTGATATAACATCCCTAATACTGTGATGAAACATATGTATGCAATTATTTAAACACACATATAATTATTTAGCAAAATCCGAGTGTCATTTTAGGCGTTTGCAAAGGGTTTAAAATCCCTCTTATTTTGTGGGGGAAGGTCGGATTTTAATTCGGTTTGCTGTATGTTATCCCTGACTACTTGCTGCTTCTTTCTATCCACTCAGAATTCGATTATTTGTGGGTGGAGGGAACGTTGCACGGGGAAACCTTAACTTGGGTGCTATCTATCCTAATTCAAAAAGTGCTCCTATTCATTGGTGCTTTGGATATGTTCTACTGTAAGGTTAACCAAGTGCATTGCTGTCTTTTCCATTGTCATTATTACCCCATTGGTGATTGGTGTAATATTAAAATGTATGTGATTTTTGTGAATTCTAAAAATAAATATTTTATTTTCACCAACCGGCCTGGTTCATGGTCCATTGTGACCCAGGGTATTTGTAAAAGGGGGTGTGAGATGGGTCCGGTATCTGCTCAATTTGAATTAATTGAAATTAAAGAAAAAGCATTCCTATTGAGCGCCACATCCCAGGATAAGACCAAGTGTCCTGGTGTCCTGGTGCGGCGTGTGACGCCCGATTAGAATCCTTAACAGAATCCCCTTTTTGTCTTTGCAACGTGGACTTTGACAAAATCTGGAAATCTCTGACCATGCATTACTGGTGCATTCAGATAGTGGACAATGCATATTGTATCCCATTTTTGACATTTTGACCATATTGCCAAGCATAGCTTCAACCGCAAGTTTACCGCCAAGCAGATGTGCTTTTGGAAGTTGAGCACATAAGTAAGAAAATAGGCTTTAGAAAGATTACATGAAGAATAATGCCTTATCAGATTTTTATCTCACTATTCTATTATCCCAAAATAGGACCAGGGAAATTGAGGCCAATTTTAGCCCAATGGGGCCTCAACAAATTCCTTAAAGACACGTTCAAATCATGACACTGTCTTGGATCCTGGATATGTTATCACTGAGTGATGGATGGTTCATCGAATCTCCAATGTGCCAATTTCTATGTGCTAATCTTTCCAAGTGACATGAAACATCTGTGGTTCCTAGCCCCACGCCTATCTTCAGCTCCACGGGTTTCCCGCAAGGTAATGGTTGTGGTAACAGCACAACTATGACTGGCAGGTCTGGAGTTGTTCCCTTATTTTGATGATTGGTTGGTGTGAAGTCGTCAGTCGATAGGGGGCTACTGTCTGTGGTTAAACAAACCATGCATCTGTTACACAACCTAGTTTCCTCCCTGAATATGAAATTCAAATGTGCTCCTGACATGCGGCTGCAGTTCATACGAGCAGTGCTAGATCCAAAATTCATGAAGGTGTTTCTACCTTCCAGAAGGTTTCAATCTCTGGACAGATTCCAACTCTGGTCATGGTGAAGGCCCTCCTGCTTTGAAGACTGCAGAGCCTAAAGGCTGCCTGCATTTGGCTGGTCCTTCAGGTGAGGTTTGCAGTGGGAGCTGAGATTCCATTCAACTTGGATCAACGGGTCCATGGAAGAGTACAAGACTTGTGCTGTTGGGGTAGAGAGTAAAATGTGCGTCTGGGCTGAGCAGGGTGGGTCTTTTGCTCTTACTAATCTTCAGGACCAAGTGGTTAAAGATGTGACTGACAGGGTGGGCTGCTCAACTGTCTGAATGTAAAACCAAGTTGGTCAAATTGAATGGGTAGGTCCCATATTAATTAATTGGTATGGAGGGTGATTCACCTGTTCCTGCAACCTATTTGGGCACAGCTGAAAGAGAAAAAGTTATGATCTCGACTAACATTACTGCCATGCCCTATTTCAGCAAGTGCGATTGTGTGGGCTCACTCAAATTATAAAGAGAGGTGCAGGTGTTGTGGAAGTGGCTGATAGACCTCATTATCTTTAACCAGGCTTTCCGTCAAACCATAGAAAGCATTGTGAGGCCCCACAATGTTAGCGGAATGTGGTAAATGTTGCACTAGTTTTTGCATACTCAAATGTGATGCAGTCGGTTTCGGAAAGTGTGGAAAAACCAAAGGTGGATGCGTTGGCAGCCTACGCCAATCGGAAGTGCCCTATTTTGTTCGGGCACTACAGGGAAAAGATGAGCTTTGTTCTCATAGAATTGAGTTTGCAGATGTACTCAATCTCACTGCTGATTGTGCTACATGATTCTGGTGTCCCTGGATCGTCTGAACATTTACCATTGATACCAGAGCAGCTTACAGCTACATGTTTGTCTTCTGAACACCGTAGGCTTCAGGATTGACCTGTGTGAGAAACCTGACTGTATTCTCCCACCTACTCCTTCAGGATCTTCCATTCAGGTGGCCAGGGAAGGGCCGTTGCTTTTGTATCCCGACCCTGGGGCTGGACAAGTGAGGGAGGATCACCTGAGTGGAGTGTCACGAGGGATTGGGAGGATAATGGCCAAGGCGAGACATGGTATTCCCCCATTTCCAGCAATACCCCAACCCACTCTCCTTCAGCCTTCATGGGTTATTTGCAATCTCGCACCATCTCCCCATCCCCATTTCCAAAAACTACTGAGATGAGGAAGAGGCAACTAAGAGTAGTAGAGATTACCCATAGAAACAACATGGAGAAAGTAAGGGAAACCGATTATAGAACTTAAACTGTCCCACTGATAGTCAGGTAGAGTCGGGCATTTACTAATTACCACTCACACCTGACTCCACTTCACTGTTTTCACAACTATAAAAGGAGTGTTCAAGAGTGAGTGAGCTGGGGATGCTGTCTTGACCAGAGGAGCCAAGGAGCAAAGACTGACAGGAGTGTAGGGCTGGAGGATCGGCGTGCCTATACGCTGGCCCGTGTCTGTAACGTGGTGAGGGAGCCATGTCTCCAAGGAGCCGGAGTGAGGCTGCCTGCATCCTGCTTATGGCAACAAGGAAAGTGCTTGTTCCCTTGGGACCTGTGTCGGCCCCAAGAGTGTCTGAGGGGAAGGTGGTGAAACCCTGACCTATACCCTGTTTATCCTGAAGGCACTGCCCCAGACAACGCGACTCTGCCCAGTGAGTTTCAGGAAGGCAATGAGAAAGAAACTCTGGAGCCTGCGTCTGAATGTAGCGGAGCGGGAGAAAGGCACAGAATATAAAGCGACACAGAGCGAAAAGCAAGCGACAGAAGGTAAAAATCTTTTGAAGCTGAAAGCGATTGGGAAAGAATGCGAAGACACAGAAGTGAAAGTGAAAAACGGAAGGTGCAAATGAGCACCACGAGGACAGAAAGGTGTGGGAAAAGGGTGCAAGTAACCTGCAACGAAAAGTAGGGTGCAATTGAGCACCGAAAGGACCAGAGAAGTGTGCAAGAGGCATGGGAAGGAAAAGGAAAGTTCCAGGGGCACGGAAAAGGTGAAAGAAAGCAAGAGGCAGCACAAGTGTGCACAAGAAAGGAAGCTAAAGACACAGAGGAGGGGTGCAGGAAGAAAGGGGCGCAAGTAACCTGCAACGAAAAGTTGGCTTAAGAAGGAAGGGTTACAGATCGTAATGGTCATGGCTAGAAGAAGTAAAGAACCAGGCGGTTTCTAAAGTCTCCGATTCTGTCCCACAAGTTAAGGGTGTATGAAGGAACTGTGCTTAAAAATCAAGGTAAATATCCTAACAGGTTGAACTTGTACTTGAAACGGAAAAGGGGCCGAAGCTTGGGGAAGGGGACCATGTGAGGACTAACGAAGAAAGCAAAGTACATCCTGACAAAACTGAATTTGTGTTGCAAACTGATAGGGAACTGAGCTTGGGGAAGGAGACACTGAGGAGCTTCAAAGGGAACTGTGTTCTTTTTCTTTTGTGGTGTTTGGAACTTGAACACGTTGAAACTTGAGGAAGGGAACCTCAAGGAACCCAAAGACATTGAAGGTATTTGAGAGTATTGCAAGGGCTTTGTAGAGAAGGTTTTATGAACAGCCCTGTTTTGATTGAGCTCATTTTTGTGAAACTGACCAACCTACACCTGGTGAGAAGACCACCAGAACCAACCTTGGTTTGCTATTTTTTGTTGAACCACTCTTTTTCTTTTAAGAGACCTCCTAACACATGTTGTCAAAGAGTGAGGCAAGCATAGGTTTAGAAACACAGATTTTTACTTTGGACTTTGATGGCCCTTAGAAACATCAGTTAAGGGGACCATCCCTTCAGTTTTATCGCACTTTAGGCATTACACCAAGCCAGGAACTTTAGTAAATAAAGGTTTTGAAACTAACATCTTTGAGTCTGTCTCTCTTGATACCATACCTGTCTCGCATATGCCTAAAGAGGTTCTGGACCTTGGATTCAGGAGGCAAAGCACTTTGGTAGGTGATGTGACAAAGTCCTCTGCCTGCATCTAGTTAGCGCTAGAGGGGTGTAAATAGGAGTCAGATTCCTCCCCAAGCTAGAGGATAATGGGCCCAGATGAGTTATGGGGTATCCCCTGGTCACCCTGACTTTGCCCCGGCGACCTGTGACTGTCCACTTCCTTCCTTAAAGTGGGGACAAAGTACTTCCCTTCAAATTGCCACTCAGCATGCAGGCACTCACCAAAGTACACCTTCATTCTAATAAGATTTTGTACAGTCTCCCACCTCCTTCCATCTAGAGAATCTGAAGCGATCACTGGCCTGACTCCAATCTCCAGAAAGAAAAATCCAACCTTGACCTACAGATTTGTGAGGAAGATACATATTAAACACAAGCTTTATTACCAGGACCCGGATGGGAGAGGAAACCCCACGGTCAAAGGCTCAGAAGTTTTCTTGAGACTCTGATTCCTTATGAGTGAAATATTGTTGCCAATGCATTATTTACCAACACTCTTTTTCACTTGCGAGTGAAATAATGTTGCCAATAAGTGGTCTATCGGACGAGTTTCTAACACTTTTGCAAATCTGAGAAGAACACGCTTTCAGACACACTTGTACAGAGTTTATCAAATTCTACCCCATACACTAAATGGTCTGGTAAGATGGACAGCTCTCAAGCTATGGTTACTAGCAGGGGGAGAGGTGTAATGCATTTAAAGAAGGGTGCCAAGAATGGCATGTAGAAAGAGGAGGTTGGCAGTTGAAAGGAGATTGGAGGAGATATTGAAAGATAAAAGGGTAAGAAGGACACAGTTGGACTCCAAGTAAGAGGTTGGGGCAGTTAGGAGGAGCTAGAGTTTGATCTTATCATTTATACCACGTTCATTCAACCAATGTGAAAGCTCATAGAAGGATTAGATTAACAGTTGGGTGTTAAGTTTCTTTTGAAAAACTTGAGAAGGATTCTGTAGGTCAAAAGGGTGAGCATACCAGGCCAGAGGACGAACACCGAGAAACATCAGTGCCTCTATGTATGAAGTGGGCTGTGGGCACTACCAATAGCTTTTGGTCAAAGCAGCAAGGAAATCGACCCGGGTGATGGGGAGTGAGGCCAAATACGTGAGGGCAGGCCATGAAGACATTTAAAAACAAGATAGAGGACAATGAAAAGGATCCTCTTGTGTACTCTGAGCCACTGAAGTGATCTACGTAAGGAGGACACAGATGCAGTTTTAGGTAAACTAAAAATACGTCTAGTAGCAGCGTTCTGATGAATTTAGCATGCTGGAATCCCGGTAAGGATAGCATTGCAGTAATTAAGTTTGGAATTGACCAATGCTCCAGCGACTACTGGTCGATGGTTCTCAGTAATAAGCGGTAAAATGGGTTGCAGGACTCTAATCCGATAATATATTTAACCATCTCACTAATCAGCAGAATATAAATCACATCAGTCTGCCATATTCAGCCTAGATTTTCTACTTGGAGAGAAGGCTATACGCAAGTCATAGTGCTGGGCAAGGTGGGAGATGTTGCGAGTCTTCCAAAAGACGTTTGGGTCCAAGCACGATGGCCTCTGTTTTAGAGGGGTTAAGTTGAAGTTTGTTAGCTAGCATGCAGCTTTTGGTTTCTTGAGCGTAGTCGCATATCATTTGTATTGAATCTGATGAATTATTATTCCTAACATAAATCTGAGTATCATCTGTGTAAGAGTGATAACACAGCCCAAATTCAGAAAAGCTACTCTGTAGCGGTCAAATATATATGTTGAACAACAAAGCTGAAAAGGAGGAGCGCTGGGGGACACCACATGAAACTGTGGAAGGAAGAAGAAACGGAATGAGGTTTCATCCCATAGGAGAGGTTGGAAGGTGCAGGAGAGTTTGAGGGAGCAGAGAATATCAGGAGACTGGAGAATGTAAGGAGAAGGCAGGTGATCCCGAGGAGAGTGTGGCAGATGGGAAAGGAATGGAGAACGTATCACAGTGAGACATCAAGGAGGGGACAGAGATCAAGACTCTAAATAGGTGGGGGGAAGCGGGATCAGCATGGTCTTCATGAATTCAGCCTTTGGATAGTAGATTTGCCCTTCCTCCAGGGCTCTTCCTAGCGCCAAGGTACCAGCTCCTTCAAAAATCTGAGATGTCCAAGAATAAGCTCTAGTGAAGTAAACCCCACCTATCTTCTGCTCCCTCTAGAGCAAACATCACAGCTCTAGTCCACTACTTGCAGAGTCACAACAATGCGTGCAAGACTGAGAAGGGTAATAATGAGTGGAAAGGTGCAGATAACCCTTCATCCCGGATTGATAAACAAGGAGAAGATGCTACCAAAGCTGGAAAAAGCATGCAGAAACCTGATAAAACCGAGGCCATCGGTTTGGTGATGTGTCGATCTACCAGAAAAACCCATCCCCAGACTCCTTCTGAAGTGGAAGAACTTTTTTTGAACACTTTAAATTCCCCCATAAACCCTTTTTAGTGTTTCCAAAGCCCCGCCCCACATTGTGAAAAAATAATCTTCCTGCCACCTTTAGTTAGCGCAGTCCCTTTTATTAGTTTGGCCATCCTATTTTAATTTATCCCTAAAAGTAATGTGTATTTGAGTTCTAGTCTGACTGGATTGTTTATCATGCCTTCCACATGAGTGGCTGTTTTTTGATGATGGTGTGATCCCTTTGAGGACTTGGCTGTGGGTCTCCTTGGTGAGAGGCTATCTGGCTACTTTATATTTCTTCCTGTAGAGACCGGAACAGCTTATTTTCTTTGTACTATCAATTGTCATGAAATACTTGAAAGGGTTTGGTTTCTGGTATCCTCTGGTGCCTTACTTTCAAGTACAATGGGCACTGAATTGTTTTGTTTGCAGATTGTGGCGCCACAATTAGAGCGAATTCACAGCTTCAATTTTCAGTTGCTCACTTTTAAAAACTATCTACTTTGTTTCTATAACATGACATGGGCCAGGCGACTTTTTTTTTTTTTTTAGTACACTTTTTTGGTTGACAGCCTTAGAAAAGGAGACGCTTCAGGTGAAGCTCCCATTTCTACCTGAAATTAATAGTGACTTTCACATTAATTCAGTTAATCCATCTGAAGTGGAGGAGAGATTGCATAGCCTGGATCCTAAAATGTCAGCGACCTTACATTTCAAGATCTAATAATGAGTACAGGATGCACAGACAACTGTTAGCTGCCTTTTGGCTGGCATGTATGTTTGCATGGTAGTGGCTGTGACCAGGCAGATCACCAAATGGATTGTCTTTTGCATGACGTTATGCAATGAGTCCATGCACAAGACGTCCTTTGAGGTGGTTGTGGAGGGTTGGGGTTGTGCATATCCAGCCACTTTTTGGAGAGGGGTACCAATTCAGGAAATCTGCTGGTTGATGACCGGGTCATATTTACAAAAATTCACAAAGCACCATTTGTTCAGACTATGTTGAATTGATATGGGATGTTTCTGGTGCAACACATCTTGGTAGTGTAGTGAGTTTGAGGAAGTTCCTATGCTTCCTTATAGGGTGAGGAGCAACTAAGGTTGTGCTGGTTGCTGCCGGAGGCATCACCCACGGGGGGGATGGAGCCACCGCTGCAGAGAAACTGCATTCCGTCCTCAAGGATAACCAATTTTAGCCTGACCCTGGGAACTGCAACTCCCAGGGTGCCCCAAAAGGGAGCTCATCAGCCCACAGATGGAAATGAGGAATTAACCATGTACTTGAGTGCCCATGCTGCAGGAGATGCTACACCAAGCAGCAGAGATGGCACAAACCCTGGCAAGCTGGTATGGGTAAAGTAATGCGAAACTGCTGAGAAGCAGTGAGGGATTTCCAAAATGGTGCTGCACAAAGCATACAACTTCAAAACTTCCCAGGTGTATGCCATAGTGAAAACAATCAATGCAACTATTGAGCAACACAAAGAACCAGCCCACAAAGAGATATTAGATCACTGCTAAGTCTAACCAATCCCAGGGAAGGAGAGCAAAGTGTCTGTAAAAGGAGCAATCGAGAATCCATTGCACCTGAGCCTTATGGCCATAAATGGGGCTGAGAAACCTCAGTCTAGGTCTGAGATGGGGGAGAAAGCAGACGTGACTGTTGATGCTTCCTAGAGGAAGGCAGTGCCAACCTGCAGAGGCTGCAAGGAGTAGGGAGCTGTTAAGCCCATGGAAAAGGGGGACTGGTGCGGACACCCAGCACAAGTCCACTCCTTGGGGAGTTAGAAAGCCAAAGCCTAGGGATTTTCATCTATGACCTCTTGAGAAGATGAGGTCCCTGTAAGAGGATTCAATTCAGCACTACAGCCAAGTCAACGCCTAGTCTAGAATACTGAATGAAAACCCTTATTGATATATCTTTATGTCCAGTTCATGCGTTCTGGATGACTACCCCTATATAACACCCCTCTCTTGGAATCCTCCTGACCCCACTGAGCCAAGAAGTAGTTCTGTTTTGCAAGTTAAAAGGTTTAATTGATAATTTAAACAATATATATATATATATTTCTGAGGCTTGTGGAATCTGCTTAGATCACATGCTGTGCATAGGCCGACATCTAGTGGAAGCTGCGGAGTATTACAGTTTGTTTTTCGAAGTCGAAAAATGGGCGTCGACACAGGGCGTGCCAGTAATACTATCCCTAGTGTGACGTCCCCTGTACCCATGATCCCTCACGCGTCTAGGATCCCCAGATTGTTTTTTTCCGCCATTCTGGTCGGAAGCACTTCATCGGAGTTCCCTGGCTTTGCCATATTTTCACTCTAAACTAATTCTAATTTGCCCCGTTTGGCCAACCTTTCGTCGATCAACATCTCGACGCCGAACCGGGGAGGAGATCAACGTCGAATACCCGACGGATTGGGCCTTGAGGCTTCCGCCTCGGCTCGGGCCTGGGCCGCTGGCCTCGGCCCTACAAGTAGGGAGAGTGGGGGTGGTACACTTCCACACTCGACACCTTATTACCTACACACACTTGCCCGCTGCCCACAGGCGCGTATGGAGGGTACGCCCTTTCAGTTTTGCCCCAAGTGTAATAAGAAATACCCTTGGGTAGATAAGCACGCTACGTGCAACCTTTGCCTACCCAGAGACCACCCCGAGACGGGTTGCAGGGCCTGTAGTAGGTTTAAGGCCAAAACTCTTAAGGACCGCTCCACCAAGCGTTGGGCCCACCACGCCAAGCTAGCAGCTATGGAGGCGGAGGGTACCTTCAGCGACGGCAGCGACGCCGAACTTTCGGACGGCGAGGGCACCAAGGCGTCGAAGGACAGCCGAACGCACGTCCCCGGCCTCGGAAGGTCGTCCGTCCCGGCGACTATGGGGAAGTCCCCCGGCGACAAAAGCGTTACACATACACACGCTAAACACAAAAAATCCACCCGAGATTCGACGTCGTCGAAACCTCGGAAAGAGGCACAGAAGGAGCGGTCCGAAAGGACGTCCTCTGGGCGGTCCCGGTTGAGGTCGCCGCACGACGTCAGGCAAGCCTCCACACTTGCACAGAGTGCCTCGACCATTAATATCCCGGAAGATCAATCGTCCGGAGACGAACACGACTTCCACCCCCAGCCTGCACCCCAGGAAAAGGGTACATCACTTGGGAGTAAAGAGGGGCCAGTTTCGAAGGCTAGTTCGAAAGACAGGGATTCCACCTCCGATCCTCGACGCCAGGCGTCGAAAGATAAGGGAAAGGGGAAACACACTTCCACCCACGGGGAAGGGGGTAAACAGCAAAGGAAACAACCCTTGCAGTCCTCCACTACAAAAGAACTGACCAAGTCTTCTCAGGGCCAATCCATAGAAAGTCCCAGCAAGGTCACCCCAAGCTCAAAACTCTGGTCATGCGAGGACATTGACAGAGTAATGTCAAGGATGTCTTCCTTGGCGAATTTTTTCGAAAGACACCCTGAACAACTCCTAGCTTTAAACCCTCAGGAAGATTCTCCCTCAGGGTCAAGGGACCCTATCCCCTCAAATAAAAGACCCCGGGTCGAGACACCATTTAGGCCTTTAGACCCCATCGAGGTCCAACCCTATTCTTACCTCTTCCCTACAGACCAAGGAAACTCTTCCCTGATAGAAGGTCAGGAAATTGACACGCCAGAAGATCCTGCAGGATCAGATTATTACGGCGAAGACGAAGACGAGGATGAGCCAGAAAATAGCCCAGATATTTTCAGAATGGACTCGCCAGTCGAAAGGGAAGCCCCAGTGTCTGACTCCCCTATAGATAATCAGCCCCTCCTGAATGAACTGCTCTTTCGGGCAGCTAACCACTTCCACATAGACACACAAGGTGTCCAGGAAGAAAGGGACTTTGCGGAAGAACTAATAGGGGAAAGGAAGCCAGTAGCCCAGACCATTCCCATCCTAAAATCTGTTCAACGCAGAATAGCACCATCCCTTGTCAACCCAAACCTGACAAGACCTGTAAATCCGAGAGTGGAGAAGCTGTTTAAAGCAGCCCAGTCGGACCCCCTATATATTAGAGGTCAACTTAAGCCAGACTCTCTAGTAGTAACCAACACCCGCAAAAGAGCTGGTACACCATTATCTTCCTCTGAGGCTCCCCCCGACAAAGAAAGTAAAAAACTTTATGGTTTTGGCAGGAAAGTAGCTTCCACGGCAGCCTACCAAGCCAGAATCGCGAATTCCACCACACTGTTGGCTAGCTACAACTGTCACCAGTGGGAAGAAGTGGCAGCACTAATAGACTCTGCTCCCGAACCCCTTAAAAGCCAGCTAGCTCGCATTTGTGCGGAAGGAAGGAATGTGTCAGGCTGCACTGTAAAAGCAACTCTGGACGCCGCTGACAATGCGGGTAGACTTATAGCAGAGGGGACTGTCATCAAAAGGCATGCTTGGTTGAGGCAGTCGGGATTCAAAGCAGAAACACAAGCTGCGCTCTTAGACAATCCAGTGGAAAGTGATCTCCTGTTTGGGAAGGCAGTCGAGGACGCTCTAAAAAACGCTAAGGAAGAATTCTACACCCTCAAATCCCTTGGCCAGTTAACTACCAAACCACCTAACCAAAGAGGGAATGGCAATTTTCGTCGCCCCCGCGGCCAAAATTCCAATAGAGGAAATAGCTACTCCCACACCCAGGGTACACAGTGGAACACCAGCTCACAACAGTCTACCCAGGCGTATGGTAGGGGTAGTAAAAGAGGACGTGGTAGAGGCAGAGGCAGCCCCAGTAAAGGAGGAGGCACGCCTCCACCAAAGCAGTGACGCTCAGTTCAGGGTCCCTTCCCATGCAACCCCAGTAGGGGGACGAATATCAAGTTTCACCCAGGCATGGGAAGGGATAACATCCGACAGATGGGTGCTGTCAACAGTATCCAATGGGTACTGCATAGAACTACTGCAACGTCCCCTAAACCATCCTCCAAGACAAAAAGTCCACTCTTTACAACATCAGAAGATCCTCCTCGAGGAGATCGCCATTCTGCTAGAAAAGGACGCGATAGAACTCGTCCCGGGACACCAGGTAAACAAGGGTATCTATTCAACTTACTTCCTTGTGCCAAAGAAAGATTTAACAATGCGTCCAGTTTTGGACTTACGGCCTGCCAACAAGTATGTCAAGCCCCAAAAATTCCGTATGACCACACTACAAGAGGTAATCCCACTCCTAAAAAAGGGGGATTACATGGCAACCTTGGATATGAAAGATGCCTATTTTCATATTTCCATGCTCCCGGCGCACAGAAAATACTTGCGCTTCAAGGTGGACAGTCGCCACTACCAATTCAAGGTACTGCCCTTCGGGATAGCTTCTGCACAAAGGGTATTCACCAAGGTACTGGCGGTGGCAGCTGCACACCTACGCAGGGAGGCAATCCCAGTGTACCCTTATCTGGACGACTGGCTCATAACGGGGGAAACCCCAGGAATCTGCAGGTCAAACATTCAGAGGACCATCGACCTCCTCCACGAATTAGGCTTCTCCATCAACGAGAAAAAGTCAAGTCTGGTGCCAAGCACCTCAAAGCAGTTTCTAGGAGCTATCCTAGATACTCAGAAAGGATTGACCTTCCCTTCGGAAGAAAGAATTCGGAACATACTTCTGCAAATTCCGCATTATCAGTCAGGTCAACAGATAACAGTACGCAAAGCTATGCGGTTACTCGGCATGATGGCGTCATGCATTTACCTGGTCCCCCACGCGCGTCTGCGCATGCGTCCCATGCAGGAATGGTTGGCGAAACAGTGGTCTCAGGCAAGTGGTCAGTGGGACGATCTAGTGGTCGTTTCGCCAACACTCGTACAGAACCTACACTGGTGGACAAGAGAGAATCTCGCAAAGGGGAAACCCTTTTACGATCCCGAAGTACAGGCAGTGGTGACGACAGATGCATGCCTGACGGGGTGGGGAGCTCACCATCTCCACCACACAGCTCAGGGTCTCTGGTCTCACTCAGTAGCCAAGAACCACATCAATCTGCTAGAGCTTCTGGCAGTATTCCGAGCGCTGCAGGCGTTCGAGCCCCATCTACTAAACTTGTCGGTGCAGATCAGGACGGACAGCACGACAGCCATGTTCTATCTGAACAAGCAAGGAGGGACTCGTTCGCCAAATCTGTCCAAGCTTGCCCAGAAAATATGGATATGGGCACTCAGACGGAACATCTTCCTGTCATCGCAACATGTTCCAGGGGAGCTCAATTCCCTAGTGGATGCTCTAAGCAGAGACTCCCTCCCAGAAGAACACGAATGGGTCCTTCACAAAGACGTAGTAGAAGATCTCTTCTCTCAGTGGGGTTTCCCCACTATAGACCTATTCGCCACAAGCGAAAACAAACAATGCCCAGGATTTGCATCCAGGTTCCCACAACCGGACTCCCAGGGGAATGCCCTGTGGATGAACTGGTCAGGGATGTTTGCGTACGCTTTCCCACCAACTCCTCTCATCAGGAAGGTGGTGTACAAGATGAACAAGGAATCGATGACGCTCATCCTAGTTGCTCCCATGTGGGCGAGACAACCATGGTTTCCACACCTACGCAGGATGGCGGTATGCGAGCCCATCAGACTCCCAGCCTGGTACAACCTTCTGTCCCAGCAACAAGGTCAAACAGTGCATCAGGAACCCAACTCTATTAACCTAGCAGCATGGCTCCTGAAGTCATAGAGTTTGGACATCTCAAATTACCACAGAGGTGTATGGACATTCTAAAAGAGTCCAGGAAACCAAATACAAGGCACTGTTACTTTGACAAGTGGAAAAGATTCGTTATCTGGTGCCAGAGTAAACAAATCAACCCGGTTGATTGCACTCCTTCCAACGTTGTAACATACATGCTCCACCTGCTGGATGCAGGGTTGGTTTTTAACTCTCTGAAAGTACACCTGGCAGCCCTCTCAGCCTACACCACATCCCATAACAAGGTTTCGTGGTGGAAAGTACCAGTGGTTAAAGCCTTCATGGAAGGAGTAAAGAGACTTCACCCTCCTATCTCGAACCCACCGCCAGGATGGGATCTCAATGTGGTGCTATCTAAGCTCATGGGGCCCCCCTTCGAACCCATGCATAAAAGTAGTCTCAAACACCTGACTTATAAAACGGCCTTCTTAGTAGCCATTACCTCCATAAGAAGGGTCAGTGAAATTCAGGCTCTGTCAGTGCAAGATCCTTTCTTTACTATCCACAAGGACAAACTGGTTTTACGCACACACCCTAGATTCTCACCAAAATTCATATCCAAGTTCCATGTAAACCAGTCCATCGAGCTTCCGGCTTTCTTCCAAAACCCACAAAGCTCAGCTGAGGTGAAACTACACACCCTAGATGTGCGTAGGGCGGTCTTATACTATGTAAATAAAACCAGACCGCTAAGGAAAACAGATCAACTGTTTGTCTCCGTAGCTACAGGCAGAGAGGGGGATCGCGTCTCTAAGGGCGCTATCTCAAAGTGGATTATCAACTGTATACAGCTGTGTTACTCTCTTTCTGAAAAAACTCTGCCTTTTACGCCAAGGGCCCACTCTACCAGAGGCATTGGGGCCACTCTGGCTTTCATTGCAAATGTTCCCCTTGACACCATTTGCAAAGCAGCTACTTGGAGCTCTATTCACACTTTTACTCAGCATTACTGCATTGACACTCATTCCAAGGCAGATACACAAGTGGGACAAGCGGTTCTAAGACACCTGTTTGCTCATGACCCTTCTCACATCCCACCTCCTTCTTCTGGTACTGCTCGCTAATCTATGCACAGCATGTGATCTAAGCAGATTCCACAAGCCTCAGAAGGGATACATTACTCACCGTAATCGTATTTCTGATGCTTGTATCTGCTTAGATTCACATGCGACCCACCCTTCCTCCCCTCCGAGAGAAGGCGCATGGTTGCTTGTAGTCTTACCTTTCTGTCTATCTGCTTGGACTATCTGTACTCACGCTACTCCTCATGCTACCTCATGTCAGGAAAAACACAATCTGGGGATCCTAGACGCGTGAGGGATCATGGGTACAGGGGACGTCACACTAGGGATAGTATTACTGGCACGCCCTGTGTCGACGCCCATTTTTCGACTTCGAAAAACAAACTGTAATACTCCGCAGCTTCCACTAGATGTCGGCCTATGCACAGCATGTGAATCTAAGCAGATACAAGCATCAGAAATACGATTACGGTGAGTAATGTATCCCATATATATATATATATATCACGCTTTATAATAAATTAATAATTGAATATCACACTTAATCTGATATGATAAAGATTAACAACGGAGAATCTGGCACTAGCACACTTCTTTATAATCACTAAGGAGTTGACATGAAATGGATAAGATAGCAACAATACTTTTAGGGTTTCAAATGGATGCAATGTGGAATGAAATGCAGTACAGAAAATAACTTGATAGGATTTCAGCAAAAGACAATGTAATCACTTTCTTGGACAATTCACCCCCCCTTTTATGCAATGCAGGGAAATGGAAGGAAGCACACAATTCTCAGAAATGCTATTCAAACGTAATTCAGTTCACCCCAGCAAGCTTAGACTACAGAAGTTGGAAACACAGGCAAAATGCTTTTATATGTGCTGGCAATAAAGTGAAAAATATGCTAAAATGCTTTTAATTCCCTCTAGAGGTTTAGGGTGAGTGGTATCTAGTTAATATTAGTCCAGGATCACTTTAGCAATGCTCTATAATGGTTGTCAGGTTGCAAACGAATTTTTGCAACGGAAGGCAAAAGCAGCTATCTTTTTGCAAGTGGATAAATTTTCAAATCGCGGCAAAATGTCAAATTGCGGCAACATTTGCGAATGCGCCGAGCGCGATTACAGAGGAACTACAAGGACTATCACTATCGTTTTGGGGTGCTAGGAAAGCCTAGGATCTCAGCTTCCAGATGAAAGTTACTGCAAGTCTCTAGCACAAACGGTCACGGAGATATGAGCGATTAAATAAAGGTCGTTTTTCAGATTTGAAATTTTAAAGTTCAAAAAGACAAGTGCAGCTTGCAACTAGAAAATGACAAGTGACAGCTTTACAAATGACAGGTGACAGTTAGGAGACAGTTCTACTTAGATTAAAATAGGATTGAATTATATTATTTTAACTAAGAGATTGGTTCTGCACAGTTTTGCTAGGTACTCACACTATATTCTTGAATTAAATGGGCCTTGCCACGGATCTGGTCAGGTTTTAGACTGGACTCTGGTCTCTGCACTTCACAGTGATCTGGGTCTGCTCTCTCTCTGTATTCTGAAGATTGATGGATTTAAAGTCTGGATCTTTCTGCACAGCTTTCTCTAGAGATTGATGGAGGTAAAGTATGGATTTTCCAGCAGAGCGTCCCGCAGCAAATGGATTTGAAGGTCCCTATCTGTCCTGTCTGTCTGCTTTTATGTGTTTTGAAAATGGGTGTGTGTGCAGCATCACTAGGCTCTACCCCTCTCCACTTGTCATTGGCCAAGCTTTCATTTCTCCCCTGATTGGGGGAGCTAAATTGTGTCAGAGTGATGTCATTTTACAGCCTGCAAAATTCCACTCCTCCTGTCAACTTGCACACAAATCTAGATTTGAACCAAATACATATTTGCAGAGGTACATATTGTTTTAAAATTACACGCACCCCTCACATATCACAGGAGGTATCCCCTGTTCAAACTCTGCTCTTCCTGGGAGCTTGCATTCAGAAATGGCAATATTTTGCACTTTTTAACTGGTTTGCAATACCGGACATTAACCCAAATTTACACACATGTGCGCAAGGAGTATGGACATTAATTGATGAAGTGTCAGATTTTTCACATGCACACATTTTGAGTAATATCCTCTTTTCCGCTAAAACTCCCCTGAACATACCACCGGTTCTAAAAACCTCTTAAAATGTGGGCAGAAAAATCACAAGAATTATGGTATCATTTATAAAATTTTCACATGTCCGTACTATGAGTTATTCATCTTTTTAGAGTTATGTTCTGGCCCCAAAGGGGTGTGGTTTTCCCCCAGCACAAGGTTGAATTTCTGGTTTCTCCAGTTCTGCCAAGCCAGCTTGCTTCTCACAGGCAGTGCCCCTCCCCTTTGCTTCAGGAGGAAGCTACTTTTACGACATCTGCAATAAACCATCTGCCTGGGTCAGGACAGGGCTTTGTTCAGAGCTGCTGTATTCTGTGGGGGCTCCCCTTAATTCAATTATCAGAGAGATGGCATATCCTTAGTATGGCCAGCAAAAGGCAGATAGGCCTGGGAACACAGCTGTGACTCAAGTTTCACTCCTGATGGGGGGTAGTTGCCAGGCAAAATTGGAATCTCTTTAAGCCAGGTTTCAGATAAAATGTCACTTTTTGTTACCCAGTTTAAGTCAAGACATTTTTTTACATATGCAGCTAGAATGCTGAAGTTTAAAACTATGACATTTAAACAATTGCAACCTATGTGACACTCAAAGTAGGTCACTCAGTCAATTTAAACACTCATATTTTTAGCGTCTTTCAGTCCACATTTACTTAAACTGCTGAAATCCACAGCTCAGCCAGTCTTGTTATAAACCTTCAAGTCACTTAAGAATATAACTTTACATTGGATCCACCTCTCAGTAAGTCTTTCTTTGACATGTTTTGGGTTCATTTATTCAGTTTTCTACAAAAAGTAAAATCTGGTGGTTTTAAAACGCCGGCTTTTGGATAGTGGTGAGTACTGGTACTGCACCCCTTTTTGGGATTTAAGAAAATTAATTCCCAACAGTTATGGGTTTGCTTTTGGCAATCAGCATTGCCATTCCCAATGGTTTCAGACTACTGTGTGGGTAGTCCAATGGTGGTTTTAGGCAGTGTCCTTCTGTGCCCATAACATCGGCAAAATGAGTGGCAGCCTATTCTTCATGCATTTCCCTGTGCATTTTCTGGGAAGCTCTGGCCATCATGATGTTTTCATGTCAGTACTGCACAGTTTTGAGGTAGGGCTCGGATGCATGGGTAAATACATCCCACAAGCCCCCCTTCTTGCGGTGGCCATCTGATCCTTCACTGGTGGGAACCGCAAGATCTGGGATGTAGTTCTCATCTTCTTCCGGTAGATGGCACAGTTCAGCATCTTTTCCTCCATCCGGTACTGATCGATCGGTTCTCCTCGCTGGTCCTGATGGGAATATTGGGCGGTACCCCGGGCCCATTGCGTCTCTACTCCCGGTCTCCGGATCATCCTCCTTGTCCCGTCTCCAGGTTTTCTTTCTCCTAGGATGACAAAGGAAGAGCGGCAATACCTATTCATGGACATTTCCACCACTGTTGAGATAGTGGGGCAGCATATGCATTTCATCATAACGAAACATTACATTCTTATTTTGAAAAAAAAAACAGTATAACTAAGAGACAGTTTCATGCAAATCACAATATTTTAGAGACTAGATGTGGTATGTTTTATGGTTGGAACTGAATTAGTCTGAGACAGTACCCGCTACGATTCCAGAGGATTCCTCCAGTTGTTGCAGAGTGTGCCTGGGATGGCAACATTTCAACTGGTTAATGTGGACCCACTTGTCTTCCCCCGCTGCCAAAGGACCTTTGGGGATGTGGATTTTGTAGGCCACAGGGGACATCTTGTCGATCTCAAAGGGTCCCTTCCATGTAGGCAAGAATTTCCGCTGTTTTGCCTGGTTCCTTTGGAAGTTGTATAGATAGACCCGGTCCCCCACCTGATATTCCTTCCTGGAAGTTTTCAGGTCATAGTGGGTCTTCATGCTATCAGCCGATCTTTCTAGATTCCGCTGAGCGTAAGCAAAAGCATGTTGAAGGTGTTTCCTTAAATTCTCCACATACTCATGAGTTGTGGAGGCATTTATCAGTGTCTGCTCTTGGGTCCTGTAGAGCAAATGCTGAGGAAGCACCATCTTGCGTCCAGTCATCAACTCAAATGGTGACATTTTGGTTGCAGATGAAGGGGTAGATCTGATGGCCATTAGGACCAGGGGTAATCGGATATCCCAACTTGGCCCAGAATCTGCCACAAACTTTTTTAAGATGCTCACAATTGTCCGGTTGTAGCGTTCCACTGCTCCAGAAGAAGCTGGCCTGTAAGCAATATGCAACTTCCTTTTGACCCCCAGTATCTCCCACATCTTTGTCATTACTTCACTGGTGAAGTGGCTACCCCTGTCTGACTCAATCCTTTGAGGTAGACCAAAACGGGAAAAGATGTGGTTAATCATCAGCTCAGCTGCAGTTTCTGCCTTGCAATTTGGGGCTGGGAGACATTCCACCCACTTGGTAAACAAGCATGTCACAGTCAACATGTACTTATTCCCTCTAGCAGAGCGAATCATAGGGCCTACAAAGTCGATTTGTAAATCTGACCATGGCAGTGTCATCCCCCGCTTTTGGAGAGGCGCACGGTGTGTGAGAGATGATGGCTGAAATTGTGCACACACAAGACACCCCTTCAAGTATTGGTCGAGGTCCTGCCCCATGTGTGGCCAGTATGCAACCTCTCTTAAGATTTCCAATGTTGTGTGAAACCCCCTATGACCGGCGGTGGCCGCAACATGGGCGTGACTTAACATCAGGCTTCGGAATGAGGTAGGAACCACCCACTGATCGTGGCCAGCTTTGGATTTCCTTACCAACAAACCGTCTTGGATCTGGAACATTTTTGGACATTTCATCAACACTCTTAGGTCCTCTTTCCCAATGTAATCGGTATCCGTCAGGGGAAAGTTCTCAGGGTCCTCAAGGTGTTGGTAAAACTTACCAATAACTGGATCCCCCTTCTGAGCTGTAATCAAATCAGCATCAGGGGTCTCCTTACTCCATTGTGCAATTGAAAGGTCGTTGTGAGCATTTGTCTGGGACCTAGTGATAGCAGTGACCTGGATTTCCCCCAACAGGGACTCAATCTCAATTAGATCCCCTTGGATGGCCCCGGTTTTGGCCAGCTGATCAGCTAAGTCGTTTCCAGTTTTGTCTGGTCCCTCTACTTTGGAATGACCCTTGATCTTCTTCCAATAGATGGTCATCTCATTCGAGGTGACTAGATCATCAATGTTTTGGATCAACTTCCCATGTTTCAAGGGTTTGTTGTTAGCACATAACATGCCTCTGGTTTTCCAATTAACCAGGTGCTCCACGAACCCATTCCGTACATAATCCGAATCTGTGATTATGACCAGTTCGTGGAGTTGATGCACAGCCATCAATTCTGCCACCTGACTACTTCGGGGACCAATTTTGTATCCAGCAGAGGATTCTGGGGACTCATTCACCCATGCATTCCCTACGCCAGCCACCAGTTCTTTTTCCCCGTTGTTGTCCACTTGGTACGAGCATCCATCCACATAGACAGTGGGTATTCCCTCACACTTGTCTTCTTCAAAGACTTTGTGTGGGGAATTGAGGTATGCCTCCATGTTGTCCTTGATTTTTAGACTTTCGTCCTCGAGACAGTTTTCTCTGGCACAATCATGCAAGTCAGCCAGACCTTGCGCGAGGGGACTCTTCTTGTTTTGGCCATATCTGACCTCCACAGGAAAGCCTTGCATTGACAGAATCCAGGAAGTAATTCGGGAATTACTCACATTTCCGGCCCGGATTCTGTCACTTTGGAGATATTGAAGTGGCTGGTGTGGAGTCTCCACTATGATGTGTTCCCCCTGGATAAACGGGCGGTAATTCTTCAATGCCCACAACGTTGCCAGGAGTGCCTTCTCACAATCGTTGAATTTTTCCTCCACAGAGGATAAAGTTTTGCTCGCATAGGAGATTACTTTATTGACCTTGTCATGCTTTTGGTATAATACTGCCGTCAAGCACGTATTAGAGAACCCTGTCTCCAGGAAGAACTCCTTGTTTCTGACAGGGTAAGCTAGGCAAGGCGCTTGTGAGAGGCTTCTCTTGAGTTGTCTTACTGCCTCGGCTTGTTCTGGACTCCATTCCCACTTGACTCCCCCTTTCAAAAGATGAATCAGGGGTCTGGTGATCTCTGCGTAGCCCTCAATGAACTTTCTGCTGTAATTAGTCAGTCCAAGGAGGCTCCTTAGTTCCCGCAGAGTTGTGGGGTCTTTCAATTTTTGGAGGGCTTCCACTTTCTTTTCCTGGGGACAGAGACCCTGAGGAGTAATCTCATGCCCCAAGAAATTAACACGGGTTCTACACCACTGTGCTTTCTGAAAGGAAAGTTTTGCTCCGGCGGCCCTCAACTGCGTCAGAACATAACGGATCTCCGCTATGTGTTCCTCCACAGATGAACTTTTGATGAGGACATCATCTACATAAGCCAGGTTACCCCTTGCACCCAAGTCGGGCATGGCCTTGTGTAGAAAAATGTTGAATTCATTGCCGGAGTTGAGGTATCCGAATGGAGTCCGGGTCCATGTGTACTGCTGGCCCCCAAAGGTAAAAGCCAGTTTGTATTGGTCCTCCCTGCTGACAGGCACGGTCCAGTATCCATTGGTCAGGTCTATTGCAGTGAATACCTGTGACCCCTGAATCTGGGCCAGCCCTTGGTCAATGTAGGGCAGAGGCCATCGGGAAGTATGGACCCGTTTGTTGAGCTCCCTGAGGTCGGCGTAGAGTCTCCACTGGCCGTTTGGCTTTAATATTCCCAGCACTGGGTTATTGAAGGTGCTGTGGATGGGACGGATTATTCCCCTGGATTCAAGGTTCTTAATTATTTCAGTAAGGGACTCCATTGATGCGAGAGGCAAGCGATATTGCTTCACAAACTCTGGAGTCATGCCAGGGTCTGTGGGGATGGTTGTTGTGTGGATGTCGGTGCGACCACAGTCATATGAGTCTACCGCAAAGAGATCTTGGAAATCCAAGAAAACTTGTTTCAACTTTTGCTTTTGTTCCAGAGTCACACAGGCATCAGCTAGGTTGACTCTCTCTTCCACCACCTGCCTGAAGCCTGGAAAGACTTCTGGTTTGGCTAATTCAGCGGCCTCCTCCAGCTGGGTGGAGAAGTCCCTGGTCAGAGTGCTGATTTGGACCGGAGGCTTCAGGTGGGAAAGGCAGCCTTCATGAACCTGGAAAATCACCTCATCCCTCCTGAAGTCACAAGTCACATCTTCCTTACCATAGGGGCAGGAAGTGTACACCAGGAAGTTCCCCCCATTCCGGGTAAAAATCCTGTCTGGTGTTGTATTGTCCTCACTGTCACTGTCAAAACAGTCCTTGGGGATTGGTCCTAACAGTTCATTACCTAAATCGATGGAAAAATGTCGGTCATCAACCGCCATTCCAATAATGGTGCCTGCGGCTAGAGTAATACTCTTTAAGTCGCTGTTATCCACCTCTATTGGAATGGTGTCATGTTCTATGTTGACTAATGGAGTTAGGTTTACCCCCAACCCTTGCTGTTGGAGAGAAGCATTTAGATGTATGTAAGCATCAGGGTTTTGCAAATATTGTCCTCTTTTAACTTTCACTTCCAGGGAGAATTGTCGGGTCGTTTCTGGGATGGTGACTTCCTCTTTGATCTGAATTTCAACTGCATAAGGTAGCAATTGAGCTGACCTAAATGCTTTTTCTGGATCATCAAAGCCCATGGGATTATCCGCTAATCGGGACCAAGCTTTGAAGTTTATTAGGTCCAAACTAATGGCAAAGCGATTGAGAATGTCACTGCCTAAGTAAAAGGCGGCAGTGACGTCTCGCACGACCCAACAATTATGGACTATGCTCTTGTTGCCAATGGAGATTTTGAGCATACACCTGCTTGGCAGGAGATGTTTGGAATTGGGTGCTTCCAGGTCCATTTCCCATTTGTCTATCAGTTTTAATGTGGGAATGGCTGGATCTTTTGGGAGTTGGCGGAACATGGCTTCACTGATGAAGCTCTTACCGTTGTTCACACACACTCGAGCGAGAACAGAGTCCTTCCCATCATTTAACTGGACAGGGATGAACAACTGCTCTCCAATTTGCTGAATCTCAGCCAGGCTCTGAGCTGATTTCCCATCTTTCTGGACTATAGGAGTGGGAGTTTCTGATTGTGGATTAGTATAGAATCTCAGAGTGTTTCCTTCCAGCGTGGAGTACCACTTTAGACTGGAAGGAAGGTTGATTTTCAGAAATAGAGAGGACTCTCCACCACCAGTCTCTTGTCCTACTGCTATTACTGTCACGTCTGGAATTTGGCTATTCTGGAAGTGAAATTCTACTTGGTCAGGTTTTTGTTCAACCATGTGGCAGGTGCCGTTTAAACTAACATGGTTGACACTCTGTTTTAATTTTATGGGTCGGCTAGTCTGGGTCCAGAGGACCTTGTTTACACAATCTATTAGGGGTGACAACCTTCTCAGGAGGTCATTCCCTAGTAAACAAGGGGTGCCCTCTGGAGACACTACTATGACCGGGTGTTTCAACTTGTGTCACCCGATCTTAATGTCCAAGTCTGCAGTCCCCTCAACGGGAATTTCCTTCCCGTCAAAGTTCTGCAGTTGTCCAGGAAGAGAGGTGAGAGGAATTTGGTAATTCTCTCCCCTTCCTGCATTCAGTTCATCAAAGGCCCTTCTGGACAGAAGGGTGGCTTGAGATCCCGTGTTCACCAGCGCTGAAATTGTACCCTGCCCCTGTACTTGTACCGGGGCATAGTATCTTCCCTCCTTCTCCTCAAGGGGCCACAGATAATGCACATTTCTGGACAACTGGTGGGCTAATTTTATGGTTTTGGACATTGCAAGAGAAGAAATTTGGGCAGAATTCTGTGGAGAGCCTTGGGAATCTGAAAGAAAAATTTGGCAACTGGAGATCAGAGCCATTGTGGGTTCCCCTGGCTCCGGTTCTGGGCCGCCCCCCCTTTTTGGAGGCAGTCACCAGGATGGGTTTGAACCAGGGGAGTTTCTTGCTGTTGGTTCTGGGATGAGATGGTGGGCGGCAGTAGCTCAGTCTCCACATCTCCCCAGTCTGGATTTGCATCCCTAGGACCCATTTTTCTTTGGGAGGAGTTCCCCCCTCTCTGAAGGAGAAGATCCTTTTCCCAGGATCCTCTGAGGATCCCTCTCCCTCAAATTGGAAGATCTGTACCTCCTCCTCAAACTGAGTCTGTTTGGGTCTTTTGTTTCTCCTACCACCCCTCTGCTCCTTAGGAGGCAGACTTTCAGGGGCAAGAGATTTTGTTTCCGGTTCCTGGGTTTCCAGGGGCTGTTTACAAGTGAGGAAGGAAGCTTCCTCCAAGGCTTTACACCCCCTTCCCTTTGTGCCTCCTCCCTGGGAACCGGTGAGTTATCGGGGTGCTGCCCCCGTCAATGTTCTGGAGCACCAGGTCCAGAGTTGGGTGCGTTCTGCGCCGGCATGCCGATCTGAGGGTTCTGCTGAGCCCTCAGTATGTGACCCAGATCCCGCGCCATGTTTTGAACCTGGCGCTCTAACTGGGAAACCCGCTCAGGCTGATACGGGGCCCCGTTTTCTCCCCTGGGCTGATCCCGGGAAGGGTAGCTGTCCCTCCTCTGGTAATACCCCGGGTTGGGAAGATTTGGGTACCCCTCCACCCTTGGCCTCCCCGCTCCCGGATTAGGTTGTCTGGGCTCAGGGAATTGGGGAAAGAAGGGTGGAGGATTTTGGGGCTGGAAATTGGGTGGATACCTGGGGAAAAAGTTCTGCCCAGGATTCAGAGAATTTCTGCCCTCCGGTGGGAAGTTAGGAGGAAAGTTCCCTGGGTTAGGTTCTTGGCTGGATCTCCCCCCTTGGGCTGGAGGAGCCCACACATAACCCAGGATGGGTCTGTTTCCCTTGTAACGGGGGCTTACATAATCAGGAGAGCGAGGGAGCCCATTTGTGGGGCTGCCTCCCTGGCTCCCTGTCTGTGACTGGCCCGAGGACCTTCTGGGCCTAGCATTATTAGGTGCAGGTAGGTTTTTAGGCCCCCCCATCTCCAAATCCAAAACGGGGGTGACCTTTACCTCTGCCACCTTGGCAGCAGCAGGGGTGCTGTTGGCTTTGGGGTTTTTCTGGGCATTACTTTTGCTATCTACCGGTTTCTGCACCTCATAGATCCGGGTAGCCTGTTCAATGACCCAGTCTAAAGATCTTTTCTCGTGAAAATCCCTCACGAGCTGGGTCATTATGTATTTGGGCAAGGCATGAAAAAATGTATTGATGAATTCTCTACTGTCTGTGCGCACCCTTCTGGTGGTCTGCGCAAAAGCACGTTTCAGTTCTTGCACAAATTCTTGTGGGGCCTGATCCTCCCCACATTGCAAATTGTAGGCTGCCTTGCGAGCCTCTTGAGGATTTCTATGAATGGAAAAATGTTTCAAGATGGCCGCCTTATAGGTGGACCATCTTAAATGATTTTGGTCCTCCAGCCCCGCAAAGAAACTGGAGTATTCCGGGGAGAAGGTCCACTTTACATATTGAATACAGCTTTGGCTGTCCTTCAAATGGAAAGTCTCCATCATTTGCTCAAACAACTCTAAGTGCTCCCAAACAGAATACTTAGCGTTCTTATGGTAAGGCGTGATGACGCTCCTGATCGCCTTAATCTGCTTTAAGGGGTCCTTAAGCAAGGCCCTTTTTGCCTTATTGGCCTTTTTGGTTCGGGTAACCCTTGTCCATTCATCCTCTGACTCGGAGGCACTGCTCCCAGAGGTTCCTGTCTGTTCTTCCAGGTTTTCCCGGATTCTGCGAGCCTGGGAATGGCTGGCAGAATGTGGGGACCTGGTCTCCTGTTTCCTGTGGTGCTCAGAGGAGTCCTCAGATCCCTCCTTGCTGCCAGGATTTGCTGGGTACCCCCCCACTGACCTAACTGGGCAGACGTTTTCAGGATGCCCTTAAGGGGCCTACTCTCCTGGGGTTCCCCACTGAACTGTACTGTACTTGGGTGCCCATACCCGGATGCCCACCCCTCCATTCCTGAGTGGTACTGGCCTATGAGCCCCATACTTTTAGCTGGATAGTAATCTGCCATCCCTGTGGCCCTGTGCTCCTGTGCGCCAGGGGACATGGGGGTGGCAGAGTCCAGGGACTGAGAGAAATAAAGGCCTCTGGTACTAGGGCTCCTGGGGTTATGCTCAGGAGTTTCTCTTTCCCAGCGAACCTCATCTCTATCCGCCCCTGCTCCCTGTTGCAATGCAAGAGCCTGCGCCTTCAGTTCCTCAGTTAAGGCCTTACTAGACTCTATCAGTCTCTCCTGCATCGCTACCTGTTGTTGGAGCCTATCATTGTGCTGGCAGAGAGCCTCATTCTCTCTCTGCGTTTCTTGATTGGTCCTGGAGCACTGGGCCAGTCTTTGCTGCAGGAGGTTTACCTCCTGAGTCCCATCCCTACTGGCCTGCTCCTTTCTTGCCAGAGCATCTTCCACCCTTCTGGTGTGCTCTACCAAGTTCTGGTTTTCTTTTTGGAGGTCACCCAGTCCCTGGAGGGCCAGGTGATTTTCTTCAATTTCCTTTTTTAAGTGGCAGACTTCCTGGCCTAAAGTGTCTTTCCTGACTGAGATCCTGCATCTGTGCTGCCAGGTCGTCCCTCTGTCGTTGAAAGGCACCAGCTTTTTGGCGCTCCTCATCAAACTCTGCCTGGGTATCCAGGTCTTTCAGAATCAGTTTATTGCTCTCCTCTTTCTCTCTATCTAGCTGGCTTTGCAGGGTGACTTCCTGCTCCGCGCATGCCCTGTTGAAATTGATCTGTTGCTCCAACTTTTTCTGGTTCTGCAGTAAGGAGTCCAAACTGTCTTGGTGCTCCTTCTGCAGGGCCAGAAATCTGGTATCCTGGTCTGTCTTTTCCTTTTGTAGGATGCCCATATCCTCTTTTATTTTAATGATATATTGCCTACTATCATTTTCTGACTCCTGGCTCCTGAGCAGCCTCTGCTCAGAAGAGTCCAGCTCAGATTGGGCCTTCTGTAATGCAAGCAGTTGCCTACTCGCCAGATCTTGGCCTTCAGCACATTTGTCCTGCATGGCTCCCATATGTAAATATAAATATGACGCTACCCTGGCAATCTTATTGTGTTCATCTTTGGCTTTAGGAGCCATATATAGTTCACTCAGGGCCACATGTAATGGACCCTGATCTCTCCATAGGTCTGACCCTGTTTCAGTGACCTGTCGCGTGATGGCCTGCAACCAGGCATCCTGGCCCTGTTCAGTCCATTCACCTCTCACAAATAGTTTATGTAAGAGGTGCTCTCTGGCTATTTTCATGTCTACTAAGGTCGTCATTCTAGAGATTGGTCTCTGTCCTGACTTACAGAAATTAGTATTTTATTTTTGCAAAACAGACCTTTTTCTTAGAGCGTTCCTATGAGGAGTGCTTTACAGCGTAACACAGCGTGGTGATCCGACCGGATATGTGTATCTGGTCAGCTGGCACGCTGTATTAATCTGCACAAATGGTAGATCTAACCCAAACATCCCGGACGAGCCCCCAATTTGTAAGAGGATTCAATTCAGCACTACAGCCAAGTCAACGCCTAGTCTAGAATACTGAATGAAAACCCTTATTGATATATCTTTATGTCCAGTTCATGCGTTCTGGATGACTACCCCTATATAACACCCCTCTCTTGGAATCCTCCTGACCCCACTGAGCCAAGAAGTAGTTCTGTTTTGCAAGTTAAAAGGTTTAATTGATAATTTAAACAATATATATATATATATATATATATATCACGCTTTATAATAAATTAATAATTGAATATCACACTTAATCTGATATGATAAAGATTAACAACGGAGAATCTGGCACTAGCACACTTCTTTATAATCACTGAGGAGTTGACATGAAATGGATAAGATAGCAACAATACTTTTATGGTTTCAATTGGATGCAATGTGGAATGAAATGCAGTACAGAAAATAACTTGATAGGATTTCAGCAAAAGACAATGTAATCACTTTCTTGGACAATTCACCCCCCCCTTTTATGCAATGCAGGGAAATGGAAGGAAGCACACAATTCTCAGAAATGCTATTCAAACGTAATTCAGTTCACCCCAGCAAGCTTAGACTACAGAAGTTGGAAACACAGGCAAAATGCTTTTATATGTGCTGGCAATAAAGTGAAAAATATGCTAAAATGCTTTTAATTCCCTCTAGAGGTTTAGGGTGAGCGGTATCTAGTTAATATTAGTCCAGGATCACTTTAGCAATGCTCTATGATGGTTGTCAGGTTGCAAACGAATTTTTGCAACGGAAGGCAAAAGCAGCTATCTTTTTGCAAGTGGAGAAATTTTCAAATCGCGGCAAAATGTCAAATCGCGGCAACTATCGTTTAACTAACGATTACTATCGTTTTGGGGTCCTAGGAAAGCCTAGGATCTCAGCTTCCAGATGAAAGTTACTGCAAGTCTCTAGCACAAACGGTCACGGAGATATGAGCGATTAAATAAAGGTCGTTTTTCAGATTTGAAATTTTAAAGTTCAAAAAGACAAGTGCAGCTTGCAACTAGAAAATGACAAGTGACAGCTTTACAAATGACAGGTGACAGTTAGGAGACAGTTCTACTTAGATTAAAATAGGATTGAATTATATTATTTTAACTAAGAGATTGGTTCTGCACAGTTTTGCTAGGTACTCACACTATATTCTTGAATTAAATGGACCTTGCCACGGATCTGGTCAGGTTTTAGACTGGACTCTGGTCTCTGCACTTCACAGTGATCTGGGTCTGCTCTCTCTCTGGATTCTGAAGATTGATGGATTTAAAGTCTGGATCTTTCTGCACAGCTTTCTCTAGAGATTGATGGAGGTAAAGTATGGATTTTCCAGCAGAGCGTCCCGCAGCAAATGGATTTGAAGGTCCCTATCTGTCCTGTCTGTCTGCTTTTATCTGTTTTTTTTTTAATGGGTGTGTATGCAGCATCACTAGGCTCTACCCCTCTCCACTTGTCATTGGCCAAGCTTTCATTTCTCCCCTGATTGGGGGAGCTAAGTTGTGTCAGAGTGATGTCATTTTACAGCCTGCAGAAAGTCCACTCCTCCTGTCAACTTGCACACAAATCTAGATTTGAACCAAATACATATTTGCAGAGGTACATATTGTTTTAAAATTACACGCACCCCTCACATATCACAGGAGGTATCCCCTGTTCAAACTCTGCTCTTCCTGGGAGCTTGCATTCAGAAATGGCAATATTTTGCACTTCTTAACTGGTTTGCAATACCGGACATTAACCCAAATTTACACACATGTGCGCAAGGAGTATGGACATTAATTGATGAAGTGTCAGATTTTTCACATGCACACATTTTGAGTAATATCCTCTTTTCCGCTAAAACTCCCCTGAACATACCACCGGTTCTAAAAACCTCTTAAAATGTGGGCAGAAAAATCACAAGAATTATGGTATCATTTATAAAATTTTCACATGTCTGTACTATGAGTTATTCATCTTTTTAGAGTTATGTTCTGGCCTCAAAGGGGTGTGGGTTTCCTCCAGCACAAGGTTGAATTTCTGGTTTTTCCAGTTCTGCCAAGCCAGCTTGCTTCTCACAGGCAGTGCCCCTCCCCTTTGCTTCAGGAGGAAGCTACTTTTACGACATCTGCAATAAACCATCTGCCTGGGTCAGGACAGGGCTTTGTTCAGAGCTGCTGTATTCTGTGGGGGCTCCCCTTAATTCAATTATCAGAGAGATGGCATATCCTTAGTATGGCCAGCAAAAGGCAGATAGGCCTGGGAACACAGCTGTGACTCAAGTTTCACTCCTGATGGGGGGTAGTTGCCATCAAAATTGGAATCTCTTTAAGCCAGGTTTCAGATAAAATGTCACTTTTTGTTACCCAGTTTAAGTCAAGACATTTTTTTACATATGCAGCTAGAATGCTGAAGTTTAAAACTATGACATTTAAACAATTGCAACCTATGTGACACTCAAAGTAGGTCACTCAGTCAATTTAAACACTCATATTTTTAGCGTCTTTCAGTCCACATTTACTTAAACTGCTGAAATCCACAGCTCAGCCAGTCTTGTTATAAACCTTCAAGTCACTTAAGAATATAACTTTACATTGGATCCACCTCTCAGTAAGTCTTTCTTTGACATGTTTTGGGTTCATTTATTCAGTTTTCTACAAAAAGTAAAATCTGGTGGTTTTAAAACGCCGGCTTTTGGATAGTGGTGAGTACTGGTACTGCACCCCTTTTTGGGATTTAAGAAAATTAATTGCCAACAGTTATGGGTTTGCTTTTGGCAATCAGCATTGCCATTCCCAATGGTTTCAGACTACTGTGTGGGTAGTCCAATGGTGGTTTTAGGCAGTGTCCTTCTGTGCCCATAACATCGGCAAAATGAGTGGCAGCCTATTCTTCATGCATTTCCCTGTGCATTTTCTGGGAAGCTCTGGCCATCATGATGTTTTCATGTCAGTACTGCACAGTTTTGAGGTAGGGCTTGGATGCATGGGTAAATACATCCCACATCCCAGGCGTCTGTGCCAAAGCATTGGAGAGAGGCATGTTGCCCAATCATGCACCCAAGGGATTCAGAGAGATGCCGACAGAGAATCCTGTGCTCTAGATACAGAAGGGACAGAATACATTAGAAATGTGATACATGGTTAACCATGGGTTCTGTAACCCAAGGCGTAGGAGAGAGGCATGTTGTGAACTTGGCAAACCTGTGACCCAATGCAAATCCTGGATCCAAGGGTCTGCGAGAGGGGTCTACTATGAAGCCTATGAAGGCTGAGGAAGGCAGAACACTGATGAAAGGCAAGAAAGAGGATGTATGGATCAGGAAAGACATGTAATAAATCCTGAAGCTGAGGCCCAGGAGTGTCCTGACATGAGTTCTAAAATCTAAGGGCTGGAGAGGCCTCTCGAAAATCTTGAACAAGTTTGTTGATTTATTTTTGCATTAGAATAGTGATGTATGTACTTGAATTGGTAAACGTTTGTGAACTTTTCTGTTGGCCAATCCTTTGGAACTTCTTTTTATTAGAAGTATGGTCTCCCTGAAGGGGTGAGAACTTATTGGGTTTACGGGCATTTACTTTTTTCACAAGGGGAAACCATGGATCACTAAAGAATCTCGATTTTAGTTCATCCCATCCTGACACATTCTTATTTTGTAGGCCCTCTTCAGTTATAGAGGTTCCCATAGAACCTACTGGGTGTTTATTTGCCCTGACCATTGTTTTAGCAAAAGAAAGATTTGTTGAACCCTAAGTAAGTAGTGACTTGTATCATTAGCTCAAGATCCGCACAAGAGGTCTTTAATTTTGATGCACCTGAGCATCTGAAGCGTTGTTGGACAATCTTTCAAAAGATAAATAGTGTTCATTTGAGATAGTAACCATTAAAAGAAGTACCTTAGGGTAATGTTGGTTTTGATGGTTCCTTTGGACCTATTTACTGTGTGGCAAACGAAAGTGGCTGTAAATCTAGTAATAGCTCTTTTTTGGGGAGTCAACAGAATTACACCCACTTTACAGCTCAATGGTTTTTCGTTGTTTCGTGATAATTATTGGACAGTTCCCAATACTTCCTTGTATTTTTGCTAGTCCCAATTGGTGGTTCTGGCACTGTTGGTGTATGTTTTATGACTGTTATTTTCAAAGGGCTGCTTCTATGTAGTTCTTGATAGCCTTTTCTATCTATTCTTGGCCGTTTGAAAAGGAGGCCGCCACAGCCATCGTAGAGTCATCATTTCCGTTTGTGTTTACGATGTAATGCGGCAGAATTCTGTCTCGAAGGACAGAAGATGCCCTGGGCCACAGGAACCGAAGATTTTTGGTATCTGTTTTATTTCAGTCTGAATCCAACCCGCCAGCGAGACTGTATATGCTAGACAATAGGGTCCACTCAATTTTTTTTATACTTTTATACCTGCAATTAATATCTGCCAGGTTGTGAATGGCGGTAGCCAGCTTCTTTCCCTCAGTTTCCTCGGATGTTTCTAGGTCCACCTGTGGCAGGAAGTATCCATGCAACTGTTGAGCTTTTGGCGGGTGATTGCATTTCTAACTGCAGCTTGTCACTTCCGGTGAATGGTGACAAAACACCCACATGGGCCAGTGGGTTTGAATGGCACTTCCCGGCACCCTTCAAGCATGGTTGAAATGTTTGTGCGGTCCTATATTTCAGACCAGATATTGCAAAAAGGAAGGACTCTGCAGAGGTGACAAAGTATACAGCAGAGTCCACGTTAGTGTAAGACATTTGGAAGATAACATATAGTATATGTGTAACCTTTGATAGGCTGGTTTTCTTGTAGTAGTCCACATTGACGCAGATCAGTGCATCACTTCAACCTGTACTTAATACAATGTTACAGCTGAAGTGATGTGGTTGCACACTTTTGTCAATACCTCTTCAGCTCAAAATGGCCAAGGATACATGAAACGGTCATGATTCAGGTTATGCCTAGTTGCCAAGTCCTTGTGAAACCCTGTGGATATATCTGACCTACTGATGAGCAGCCAGTAGGTGGGAGACGAGAGAAAAGGTAGGGAGGAATAAACCCAAGAGGCAAATCCCTGTTCACCGAGCTATGGTAGTTCAATCCCAGGGGCAGAACTTCATGGAATGGTGACTGAACTACTCATTGCCCCAACTGGTGCACAGCGCAAGACTAGAAAGCGATTTTCTGGCTGCGGTAATGTGAGGCGGCAGCCTCACATTAGGAAAGACCCTTAGGATGCAGATGAAAATAGTTACAGGTTCAGTTAAAGTAGTGCGTGTCCATAAAACAGTCCGTCTTGGGTGAGTTGATAGTTCGTTCCATGGCGCCACAAGAATGTTGCAGGAAAGGTGAAGTGTAGATGGCATCGGTGAGGCAAGCAGGCGCTGGCAGTGCAGAAAGTGATTTTCAACAGAACACTGAACTGAAAGGTATTCCTTTTGCTGTCTTGTGGTCTAGCCAGGCGGTTAACGGAGCAGTGAACCAGGTCTTGAGGACTATTTAATGCTGTCTGGGTGAAAGGGCTAAGTGTTGGAGGCAAGCCCATACAATTTATGCGTAGCAGTGATGTCATGCTTTTCATAAAGCCCTGCATGCCAGAGCCTAACTTCCACCCCAAAGGCAGTGTAAGTGCCCAACTGGGACTATGGCAGGTTTTGCGCCAGAAATGAGTACTGTACCTGAAGCAGGCTCTCGAGAAAATGGGTCTCTGCCTTAGTGCAGGGAACACTGTTAACTGCACATAGAAGCCATGGACCTTTGACAAAGAACAATCTAAAAGCAATCTACTATAGTCGGAGATGAACAATTACAGGTCAACATTTTAAATCCCCTGCAAGAATTACTCTAGCCCTTCCACTCTACAATAATGTATCCACTTATCCTGGTCAAAGAAGTATAGGGGGCGACACAGGCTATCTCTGTACGCTGTGCTAAAACTTGTACCACACTGAACTCAATGTTTCTCTAATTCAGTGAAAGGTTTATCCAAGGAAAATACATTGTGGTGTTTCTATATGGTGTAACCAAGGAAAATAAAAAGATGTTGCAGAAATCGGTTACAGTTTTTCCAATATTTTGGGGGGCTAAAATAAGCAAACTGCCAGGTTTTAGCCCCACAAGTAGTTTGCTTTTTCAGGGTGAGTGCATCTGAAAGCTCTTTGCTTCTTATTTCCAAATGAGTAAATTAGTTTTACCTACAAATGATTGAAGCAAGAATTAACAAAATAATAGTCAGAGTGCCAATGTTTAGGCCCATACACTAGAATGGCAGTCTTGGCGTAGTCATTACATTTGCAGCTTGCTTACCCTACAGCCAAAGCTTGTGGAGGTAGCTGGTCCTTCACGTTTTTCCCCCTCAGGATGTAGAGTGGTTCCTTGTTGTCTGAAACAGCATGTTTATAAAGCATTACACCCTCCCTTGACACTTCTTTTTCTTGTTAGACAGTGCAGTACTAAGTTATCCAGGTAATCCGTTTCACTGGCAGAACAGTTAGTTTACATTGAAGTGAAGCCACTGTTTCCCTGCAGGCTGCGCACTTATAGAAACTGCCAAGTGTTTCTTTGAACAAACATTTGCGAGACCAGTGTTTCCCATTTTAGCGACTGACCCCGTCAATGAAAATAGAATGGCAGCGTTGCTCATAACAAAAATCGTTTATTAACAGCGTCGGCTTATCTCACATCAACGAACATGGCAGGCTGTCATTTGTTTACACAAACATCTACGGGTTCAGACTTGTACAACCACCTATTATAATTGCAACCTATCAGAATATGCTTCTTACAACTGCTGTCGCATTAGTAAACATTTTCTTTGCATGATGCGACATTAATTCTTGAGTTGCATGGACTTTGAATTAAGAGTAATTTAACTGACTGTTTACAACTTGCGGAGCCGTGCTATGTGTCAGAATGTAAATGCGTTTGAAGCCTTTCCAAAATACTTTTTCGGGTGACATGTAATTTCATGTCCAACCATGCTTAAAGCCGCATATTTGAGACATGGGCCAAAGCCTTAGCACATATGCAGATTCATATTTAGTAAACCTGAGCACTGCCTTAGAACAGTTGAATTACATTACATCAGTGTATTCCGGCAAGAATCTGGGATGAGAGCCAGGTTACCTTGTAATTGGAACACAGCTGTTTATTGTAAATTGACCCATTGACTGCTCTACAGGCTTGCTGGGATGAGCACCAAGTTTACCGATAAATAGTAAACAATGACTGAGCTAGCAATATCAAAGAACTTCAAAATTGGAAAAAGATGACAGAACTTCCTGTGGAGCCTTATGCTTTTGGCATAGAAAAGAATGCATTTTCAACGCACAAAGCATGCGGCTTTGTGAGCGCAATTCTGGTCATAGGACTTGAGGGGCTGTGGATGGGTGAAATTAAAAATACCCATGGGGATGGGAAACCAGAAGGGGGGGATGCAGCAGACTGGGAGTGGAGAAGGGGTCCATGGGGTCATGTTCTACAGGTAAGTGCTGCGTGGAAACATGACCCCGATCCGCATTTGTAATAAGCCTCACTTTACTCACAGGCCATCTGCCCAAACCTGATTTGCATTACAAGAATGCATCTTTCCCAGAACATTTAGGGGGTAATTCATAGATTTCAGCGCACAAGTGGCGCACGCGGCTGGCGCACAGTGTGCGCGTGTGAATCCCTGCGCCAGCCGCGTGCGCAAGAATCCATTTCCGCGCACAGTGTATTCATAGATTCCAGCCACCAAAACCAGCCGTGGCGCACAGTGGCGCAGCGACCCTGCAGCAGCGCCAGTTACGCCCCCAAGAACGCCTCTCGCGCAGGGAAAAGCCACCAATATACCCAATCCAGCGCAAAGGGCTGCGCTAACCCTGTACCAGCACAGCAAGCGGGCTAGGTGTATCACTGGGGTGCGCGGGAAGTACCTCACGTGATTGGCCCCGTGCGAGCAGGGTACACGTATTTCAGGGGTGCGCGGGAAGTTCCACACGCGATTCCATCATGGTACGTGTATTTCAGGGGTGCGCAGGAATTTCCACACGCGATTGGGCCCGTGCGAGCAGGGTACGCGTCTCTCAGGGGTGCGTGGGAAGTTCCACACGCGATTCCATCAGGGTACGTGTATTTCGGGGTGCGCGTGAAGTTCCACACGCAATTCCATCAGGGTACGTGTATTTCGGGGTGCGCGTGAAGTTACACATGCGATATCAGCAGGGTACGCGTATTCCAGGGGTGCGCGGGAAGTACCACACACGATTCCATCAGGGTACGTGTATTACAGGGTGCAGGGGAAGTTACACACGCGATTCCAGCAGGGTACGTGTATTTCAGGGGTGCGCGTGAAGTTCCACACGCGATTCCATCAGGGTACGTGTATTTCGGGGTGCGCGTGAAGTTACACCGATATCAGCAGGGTACGTGTATTCCAGGGGTGCGCGGGAAGTACCACACGCGATTCCATCAGGGTACGTGTATTTCATGGTGCAGGTGGAGTTACACACGCGATTTCATCATGGTACGTGTATTTCGGGGTGCACGTGAAGTTCCACACGCGATTCCATCAGGGTACGTGTATTTCAGGGTGCAGGGGAAGTTCCACATGCGATTTCAGCAGGGTACGTGTATTTCAGGTGTGCGCGTGAAGTTACACACGCGATATCAGCAGGGTACGTGTATTTCAGGGTGCAGGGGAAGTTCCACACGCGATTAGCCTGGGTACGTGTGTTCCGGGGTGCCGGTAACTTTCACACGCGATTGGTGGAAATCCACGTGTGTTCTGTCATCACGTGCAATGAGGGTAACACCTGCGCGCGTCACGTCACAGACGCGCTCACGCGCTAAGGGCCTTTGGTCCAATGAAATCGCATATGCGTGCTGCCGTGCATACGCGCATGGACCTTTCCTCATATTACACGCGGACGTGCAGTTTTTCACGCGCGCTGAAATGCGCATGCACGTCTGTACACGTCACGTCACAGGGGCGCTTGCGCTTGAGGGGCCTTCTGTCCAATGAAAATGCGTATGCGTGCAGACGCGCTTACGCGCTAAGGGCCTTTCCTCGAATTACACGCTGACGTGCAGATTTTTCATGTGCCAAATCACTCCGTATCAAGCTGGCCATGCGTATGCACACAGAAGACCACGCTCCTGCCCAGAAGGCCGAACTACTGCCCCCCCAGAGCCCCGATCACGCTCCCACCTGCCATCTGCTGCTGCTTGACTGCCTGACTGCCTGCTGCCCACGTGCACTGCCATTTGCTGCCTGCACATCAGCCAGGGGTGCTGTTGCTGTGACCACCCCTGCTGGAACCGAAGACTCCCGACTTGGATTCCATCGCTCCACAGCCCAGCCCCAGGACCCAGTTGCCCACCCACTCCTGCCTCTGGGGTTGTCATATCGGGGCAAACACCATCTGTGACCACTGACAACCCCCGGCCAGAGAGGCATAGGGGCACCAGCTTCAGTGCCACCGAAGTTGGTGTCCTGGTGGAGCAAGTCCTGGGGCAGTATGATGCCCTCTTTGGAAGTTCCCGCGCCGACAAGGAAGGACGGACTCGGATCTGGACTGACATCGTGACTGCCATCAATGCGGAGGGGGTGGCAGTCCGCCACTTACAACATGTCAGGAAGCGCTGGGAGGACTTCAGGTCCAGGACCCTGAACAAGGCCCGGCGCCTCTTCAAGGCAGCGGATGCCAAGGGGCGCCGGGGCCACTTGTCGGAAGAACAGATGAGGGTCCTGGAACGCATATCCCCAGCGCTCCACGTCCAGGTCCTAGAGAAGCAGACCCGTCTGGAGTCGAGCGATGAGTGTACATGCATCCTGATTGTGAGCAGTGCGTGTGGTGATTGTTCGGTAGTGTGCAGGTTGCACATCTGTTTGTATGGGGTCGAGTATGGGTGGGGGTGTACAGGGCCGTGGGGCTGACACATGCGAGGGATGTAATGTGTGAGACATGGATGGTGCTTGTGTGTGTAGGCTTGCATGCCAAATGCAGTTGTGTGGGCACACATGTTTGGATGAATGTGTATGTAAGTAGACATGTCCGTGATGTCACACATGTATGTTGTTTTCGGCTGCATGTATCAGCACTGTGTACATGTGCATGTGTGTGTATTTGACAAGGGTGCAACAGTGATGCAACATGGATGCATGTGACAGCGGTATGTGGAAGCCTGATTGGCAGATGTGACATGGATGCCCGTCTGAACAGTGCGACACTTGGCAGAGGTGTACACATGCATGCAAGTGTGGTGGTGTGTGTACATGTGTGGTGCACTTCCTGTGTTGCATGTGATGTCTGGCTCACCTTTGGCTGCTCATGCTGTTGTATGTGTATGGATGGTGGTGGCAGTTGCTATATGGCTGTGGTATGGCTCATGTGTGCGAGTTGTAATGACATGTGTGTTGGGGATTGTGATGCCATGTCTGAGGTTTGCCAATGCCACTCATGTGCAACTGTCATGTGTGTATGTGTCCATTGTACAGTGCCCTGATGCCTGTGTTTTGTTTCTCCCTGTCTGCAGCGTCAACTGATGAAGAGGGCGGAGAAGGTGCTGTGGAGCACAGCGGCGGGGATCCCACCGCCAGCCGGAGACGCAAGGCCCGGCTCCCCTCCCGTGTTGTCATCTCGTCGGGGAGTGAGGAGTCCGGTGCCGCGTCCCAGGCCGCAGCTGCCGGGGGGAGGTCCAAGAGGCGGAGGTTGGAGTTGGACTCCTCAGCAGCAGAAGGGGCAGCTGGGACCCCACAGGGCCCAACAGGGGAAGATGGCACGGAGTCATCCAGGTTGGTGGGGGGTTTGGTGGAGGAGGAGGCCGTGCAAGCACCAGAGACTGGGTCTGGAGGTGGGGATCCCACTGGTGCTAGTGGTGCAGTGCAGGACCAGGGACAGGAGGCAGCACAGGCCGCCGCGGAGGTGCCTGTGTGCAATCCTGTCCCCGATCCTGTCCCTGCATCATCTTGCACCAGCAGGGATGCCTACGTCCAGACCCGTTTTCAGGCAGGGGATGACCTGACGTCAACTGGCCTTCCTGTGCCTGCGGACGTGGCTATCCAGGTCCGGGTTGAGCCTGTCCTGGCTGGTGTGGCGTTGCGTCAACGGGCCATGCGAGGTGACCTGCAGTCTTTTCATGGAGAGACTGCACGTCATCTCAAATGGCTCGTTGACCACGTCAGCCTGCTGCGTCAGGTCACCCAGGCCGGACTCCTCCGTCTGATGGGGCTTGCTCCGACCCCCTCCTCAACTGGACCCCCTACGCGCCAGTCGTCCTCTGTGCCATCTTCCCACCCATCAGTCACCAGGTGCCCTGTGGAGCTGCCTCTGACGGTGCGGCCAGGCTGGTGGAGGAGGCATCCCTGCCACAGTCGGGAGTCGGACGTCCAGCAGGGGTGGCCACATCTACGACTGCACCCCAGCCGGCGGAGGATGTGCAGGCAGCAGGAGGCATTGCACAGGCAGAGGCAAAGCAGCATCAGAAACATGGTGGGAGCCATGAAGGATCGGGGCCTTCGACATCGGAGGGGCAGGCATCGGCCGGAGGGCAGGAGGACCCAGGACAGAGAGTGTCTTCCGTGTGGCAGCGGTTGGGCCACGCCATAGATGCGGAGCGGCGGCAGGCGGGAGAGGCACGGCTCACAATGGTCAGGGCGGAGAACTCCATGCGGGCCGAGTGCCTCGAGGCAATCCGCAGGGGGTTGGAGGAGGACACAGCGTCGTCCCTGCGGACCCTCGGGGCCATGGAACAGGACCACCTCCGGGACATCGAACAGGAGTTCGATGATGCCCTGGCCCGGAACACCACGGAGTGAGCCTCTGGACTTGCCCGCCGCCTTTGTATATAGTTATTTAGTTTTAGGTTTCCTTTGTTTGTTCTTATGATTTGGAGTCGACGGACACTGCTCCACTTTTTGTATATAGTTGCATTTTAGTTAGGGTTTTTTGTAGGTTTCCTTTGTTCAGTTGGGCTCATGGACCCTTGGAAGTTTTGTACATAGTTCTTCATTGGATTGATTTTATTTTTCATTTGACTTTGGACAACATTTTTTTGGATTAGGATTTGGTGTTTTTATTTTTTTAAACGGACATGCAGCTTATCTTTTTTTAATTGCCATTGTAGTTTGTTTCATTTCTTTTGCATTCTATTTTTTTAATACAATTTTGTTTTCATACTTCACTGTGTGGTATCATCTCATTGGTTTCATGCATGTCATGTTGGGTGTTTTCCCATTCAATTGCAACCATTGTGTGTGACGGACATGGGTTCATTTGCTTTATGAACATTGGGGGTGTAACATGTAATTTCCATTTCCATGTGGGTGAATGGGTTACTTGGTAGGGCTTTTTGTCTGTGGAGGCTGACCATAACACACATGATTGGGGATTGTGAGGACCTGGTGGAGGCTGCCCATGGTGGCTGGGGGGTGGGGGTGATAGGGGACATGAGTGGGGGCCTGGTGGTTGGTGCCCCTGGTGGCTGGGGGGTGGGGGTGGTGGGAGACATGGGTGGGGCCTGGTGGTTGGTGCCCCTGGTGGCTGGTGGGTGGGGGTGGTGGGAGACATGGGTGGGGGCCTGGTGGTGGGTGCCCCTGCAGTGCTGGGGGGGTGGGGGTGGTGGGAGACATGGGTGGGGGCCTGGTGGAGGCTGCCCCTGCACTGCTGGGGGGTGGGGGTGCTGGGAGACATGGGTGGGGGCCTGGTGGAGGCTGCCCCTGGTGGCTGGGGGGTGGGGTTGGTGGGAGACATGGGTGGGGGCCTGGTGGGGGCTGGCCATGCTGGCTGAGGGGTGGGGGTGGTGGGAGACATGGGTGGGGGCCTAGTGGAGGCTGCCCCTGCACTGCTGGGGGTGGGGGAGGTGGGAGACATGGGTGGGGCCTGCTGGCAGGTGCCCCACAGTGCTGGGGGGTGGGGGTGGTGGGGAACATGAGTTGGACATGGGTGGGGGCCTGCTGGCAGGTGCCCCCCAGTGCTGGGGGGTGGGGGTAATGGGGAACATGAGTTGGACATGGGCGGGGGCCTGCTGGCAGGTGCCCCACAGTGCTGGGGGGTGGGGGTGCTGGGAGACATGGGTGGGGGCCTGGTGGAGGCTGCCCCTGGTGGCTGGGGGGGGTGGGGGTGGTGGGAGACATGGGTGGGGGCCTGGTGGTTGGTGCCCCTGGTGACTATGGGGTTGGGGGTGGTGGGAGACATGGGCGGGGGCCTGGTGGTGGGTGCCCCGGGTGGCTGGTCGCTGGGGGGTGCGGGTGGTGGGAGACATGGGTGGGGGCCTGGTGGTTGGTGCCCCTGGTGGCTGGGGGTGCAGGGGGACATGCGTTGGTGGGCAGTAGTGCAAGTTGACATGTGGGTTGGCTGGGGGGGCATGGCCATGGTGGATGGGGTGCCTGCAGGACATGTGCAGGGTAGGCCCCTGTGGTGTGAGTTACCTGCAGGTGCCGTGGAGGGTGTAGAGGGAACACCTGGGAGGACCCACACGTGCAATTCACTTCCCCTGCACCCTGAAATACACGTACCCTGCTAATATCGCGTGTGTAACTTCACGCGCACCCCGAAATACACGTACCCTGATGGAATCGCGTGTGGAACTTCACGCGCACCCCGAAATACACGTACCCTGATGGAATCACGTGTGGGACTTCCCCCGCACCCCTGAGATACGCGTACCCTGCTCGCACAGGCCCAATCGCGTGTGGAAATTCCCGCGCACCCCTGAAATACACGTACCCTGCTGGAATCGCGTGTGTAACTTCCCCTGTACCCTGAAATACACGTACCCTGATGGAATCGCGTGTGGGACTTCCCGCGCACCCCTGAGATACGCGTACCCTGCTCGCACGGCCCAATCGCGTGTGGAACTTCACGCGCACCCCGAAATACACGTACCCTGATGGAATCCGTGTGGAACTTCCCGCGCACCCCTGAGATACGCGTACCCTGCTCGCACAGGCACTATTGCTGTATGTTGCCACTTTTGTAATGCGCACGGACGCTACCGCCTGCCTTCGTGTGGCGGACGTGTTTGGGCTTGTGCGTGTCTTTCCCTGTGCGTGGCTTTGCCCTATTCGATTCCATGAATACGTGTGGTTCGGGTGCGTGCGGGCGTTCCGTCTGCTTCCCTGCAGTACATCCACAGTTACGCCCTTGTTTTCGCGAGTTGTTCCCCATTCCGCGCGTTACGCCCCGTGTTCCGCCCACTTTCTAGTGTATGCGCAGAGGTTGTGTGCTTTCACTGTGCGCGTCACGCACGTCTTTCGGGATGTTACAGTGACGTGTGCGCCATGCACGAGTTTGGCGCACATCCCGGGGAAGACACGCACAGGGACTTCCATGAATCGCACGCGTGCGCCTGTTTTTTTCCGCTTGCGCCTGCTTTCGCGTAGATTTTCGGCGCACGTTTGTTCCATGAATCGGCCCCTTAGTGTTTGTATGGTATGCGCCAGAAATTCTGTGGAATGCAAGTCGATGGCTTTTCAAAAATGTTGGAATCCTCCTATAACTTTGCCTTCTCTAGCCTCCCTAACTTCCCCGCTCCCTCTTACCCTTGCCTGACAAAACCATACGCAACTTTCCAAAATAATTGTCAGGTCTAGGTTTTGTTTTGAAAGTTTTGTACTGATTTTTTAAATGGGACCCTAGTAATAAGCTACCCAAAAAATGCTCTTCCCGCAAAAAAGGTCATGGCTGAGACATTTTCAAAGAATCATAATCTCTGAGCCACCGACCAGACAAACGTTTTTCATCTTACCATGCCACTGCAGAAAGAGAACGACCATATAGAAATTCGGCGTGCTCCCAGCTCAAAACGCGGAGCCCACCCGGAACTACTAGGGCAAATGCCTTTTGCTAAAAAACACAAGTAGCCCCTGACAGTTTTCAGGCTCATTGGCTTTCATCAGTGAAGTTGAGCTTGGGTCTCTATGTAGGGCAAGTTTGGGACCCCAGTCTGGGCATACCCGTCCCGCGCTGGGTGACTTCAGGAAAACAAAAAGGTGATGGCTGGAATCCATTTCAGCCAGCCATGCTATTACAGAAGGGGAACGTGTGGGGTGCTTATAGTATCGTGCAGAACAAATGTGAATAAACAGTCCAGGTTGTACCGCCCCTTTCATGATGGTACCAAGCCTGATTTGCACATTGTCTTTTCCCCTTATGTAATTGCATAGCAGGCTGAAGAACGACTGTTCAGAGGTTGGTCCAGAGGAATTGTAGAGGTTCACGTTTTTTCTAATCATTCCAGCCGTAACTCATTTTGTTTTGCAGGACTGCATCTTAATCATAGCTTCAGAGTCCTTATCGCTGGCTTTGCAATCTATACATATGTTATGGAGTGTACAGAGTTCGTACACAAGAGCAAGACAAGTTTCAATTGGGATAACACGTGAATTTCTTTTTCTTATATCTGCACAAGAAGTAATATGGGTCAGAGAAAACTGAAGCAACATTGAAAAACATCAGGGGTTAAGAATAGACAACTGTGAAAGCAGGGCAAAGGTTCGTAAGGTAATATTCTCTTGGGTGTTTGCTTCCCGCATCCAGGTCTGGAGTTGTAAAGTCATTGTCCTCTCTGGTGTTCACCACCACACACCTGGACACGGAGCAGAACTCGCAACTTAAAAATGGGAGTAGTTAAAACTGAAAAGAGGTGATAACGAAAGGTTTATCGCAATAGTTCAAGACAACTGTTTCTCCTGGCCGGAGATCGACATCTGTATCAAATACCCTAATATTTTTCATCAGATTGCAGGTTTTCGGGGTTCCTGAATCCAATGATGAAGTTTCCAAGGCACAGGACTCGCCAAGCTCTCTGTGTTGCAGCTCTGGGGAACTTGCTGGATCTTTGAGTGGGAAGAAAATAAGGAAAAGTCTGCTGCCCCTTCCTCTTTAGGGGACAGCTCCTCCAGGCATCCGATAGCCGGCCTTGGGCAATCCTGGTTTTTTGTCCACCTCCCTGCATTTTGGCGCTGGCTGAAGGATCGCACCCCTCTATCCGGCCTGTAATTTCTAACTCTCTGTCCTGCAGTGTAACAACATTGTCTCATTCCTCCTCCCACCTCTACAACCAGCCTTGTTCTGCTTGAATCTCCCTGTTCAAACTGTCTTGCTGATGTGCCTGCTCTCCTTCGGTCTCGGGCGAAGCATCGCTTTCTCCTGCAGCCTGATGGTTCACCCCTCCTCATCCAAGATATCTCAATCCTGACCTTCAACATGCCTTACTTCTTTTAATACCTCTCCTTCAATACAACTCTCTGCTGAAGGCCCCACACCTTTCTGCAATATCGGTCTTTCCATATGATGGCCCGTTTCTTCCTTCTCCAATACCACTTGCTCCAGATGATTCTTCTCTTCCTCCAGTAAATCTCTTCAGATAGCATCCTTCCTTCTCCAGTGTAGATTTCTCCTCTCAACCTTCAAATGCCTCCTCCAAGCAACTCCCTCCTCCAATAAACCTTTTCAACGCTAATCCTTCCAAACACCGAGGGGCGTGGCTAGGCGGCCATGCTGTAGGAGGCACGATCGCAGAGCTCCGCCGAGATCCTGCAGAGATTCTAACCACACGGGCACAAAACGACTGGTAAAGAGCCCAGACTAACAGATACGGACGTCGGAACAGTAGCAGAACATTCGCTGATTCTCCCGAGGAAAAACAGAGTAAGGATCGCGGAGAAAAAGGCAAAAGTAGGCGCCACCTGCGAAAAACAAAATGGCGGCCGCGAGGACCTTAGCAGCCGAGAAAGAATGTCGGAGCTCCGCAACCCAGAAGGAAAAAGTCCACAGGCGGTGGAGCCGAACCAGGGCGACCCGGGAGGCGGAACAAGGAGCGAGGACAAGGGCATCGTGGGAAGACAAGGCCGAGGAAGCCCAGTGGAGAGAAAGGCCACCCGAGCCCCGACCCGACACGGGAGTGCAGCGCACCGGCCGCGACCGCATCTCTGAAACCACGACAAGAGCCATAGGAGGCGCGCACTGCACGGATCACAAGGTGAGGCGTTAACTGGCAGAAGGAGGAAAGTACATTGGGACACACGAACGACAAAGCCCACGGCCGGAGACCTGGGAAATAAGCCCGTGACACCTATCAACTAACAGCGGACCGGATCTGGATCCATTGACTACTACGCAGCATTCAATTGGACCCCAAAGAAAATGTCGAACGGTAAAACGGAAAGTAAATCAAAGCAAAGCAGCATAGAAACCTTCACCAAAACACCCAGGAACACGCAATCTGTTCAGCCCGACGCAGCAATGGCCTCTTCAAGCACAATACAACGGCTGGGAGACACAAATGATAGACCGATCCTAGAGGCCATAGCGGCCCTTCAAACATCCCTTGAGGCCAAAATGGACACAGCAATAGGCGCCCTCAAGGCGTCCTTAGAAAACAAACTCGACACCGTCATGGTTGATGTAGGCCTTCTCCGCCAGGACGCCAGAAATCTGACGGATAGGGTAACCACAACAGAACAGCAAGTGCAAAAAAACACCACGGATGTTGCAGTCGGACAAACACAAATGTCGGAGGTAATACAGAAGATCAAGATCCTCGAACAAAGGGCAGAAGATGCGGAAGGAAGGGCACGCAGGAATAATATCCGTATACTCGGACTTCCGGAGGGCAAAGAGGGTAGAGACCCCACAGAATATGTTGAAACTATGCTACTCCAAGAGATTGGTGCCGGAAAACTGTCCCAGGGCTTCACGGTGGAGAGGGCACAAAGGGCATTGAACAAAAGGCCGCATCCCGGTGCCCCTCCAAGAGCGATGATTGCCAGGATTATGAATTTCAAGGACAGAGAGAAAATATTATCATTCTTAAGAGAGGGGGGAGAGATCGAGAGGGGCTACTCCAAGATCACAATCTACCCAGACTATACAGCGATGGTTCAAAAGCAAAGGGCAAAATTTGTCCCAACTAAAGAGCGCCTCAGGACAGCTGGAGTAAAATACTTGCTCCTATATCCAGCCAAAATCAAAGTAATACACCAAGGGAAATCACGTTTCTTCGATTCGACCGAAGAGGTCCACATATGGATGGATCAGCAGGACCTCCCCCAGCAAAGTCGAAGGAACCGAAATAACAACCAGAATCAGCCCCGCTAAAAACAAAAGAAGTGTTAGCCCAAAGAATAAGACGTCAACATATAGAAACATGACCGTGCAAGATGCATAAAACGGAGGAGCGACTTGCCCCATTCCAACAGAATCACACAAGAAACCACCCCCCTGAAGAAGAAAGTTCAACAAGTTAGGATGCTAGTATGGAAGCATCACGCTGCGGCAAGCCAGCCCCACCTCGGTGGACAGACCGAGAGAAGCGGCGAAGCCCGAGCAGGGGTAGGGTGGCTGGGCGTTAGTTTAAAGGTTATGGTTTATGTATTGGTTACCAGTAAGTATGGTCGACTGGCACAGGGCACTACAGATCGGAGAGACAATTTCAGAGACCACAGAATGGCCCGAGAGGGTGGGGAACAAGGAGACACACAGCAACAAATCAAGGGAAGTTACCTCGGATGCAAAGGCGGAGTGGCACTGAGGAAGAGAGGAAGGCCCCGAGATCTAGAAGGAAGAAAGATATGCAGTGCAGTTCACAAAACGAAAGCTATGGCACGACAGAGCCGAAATAAGCGCAGCACTCATGGACCCTGACAAGATAACAATAGCAACCTGGAACGTGCGAGGCCTCAACGCGTATGTTAAAAGGCTCAGAGTGTACGCCTGGTTAAACAGACTGAAAGTGAAAATAGCAATGCTCCAGGAGACGCACTTGACATCAGAAAAACAAGCCAAAATAAGCAAGAAATGGGAAGGACAAGTTTATAGCACCACGTATTCGAACTATGCAAGGGGAGCGCTAACATGGATTGCGCCAGGAGTACCGTTCCAGCTAATAAAACAAGAAAGTGACACCGAGGGGAAGGCTTGTGCTAGTACATGGTATGCTAGAAAATAAAGAGGTATGCCTGATCAATACCTACGCTCCGAACCACGATGCAACGGAATTCTTCAGTAACATAGCGCCCAAATTGGCCCAATATAGGGAAGCTACGCTCATCTGGGCAGGGGACTTTAATTGTACTTTGAACCCACTCCTCGACAGATCAGATGACAAGTACAGACAACCAGCTCCCCCTGCCAGGGAGCTCCAGAAAACCCTCGCACAACTGCAGCTGGTGGACGTCTGGAGACAGGTACACGGAGGCGGGAGGGGGTACACACACTATAGCGCACCCCATGGAATATTCACACGAATAGATTACCTATTTACGGGTCCCGAATCTCTAAGAGAATTCACAGGCATTGACATTAAGGCACGCACACTCTCAGACCACGCCCCGATACTAGCAACATGGGCGTATACCCATAGGAGAACCCCAATACCGACATGGCGTCTCCGAGCGGAGGCACTGGGGGACAGCGAACTGGAGGAACATTTGCAACTGGCGATAGACGACTACTTCGAACACAATGAGGGGAGTGTGGGAAGTAGCGCCACGCTCTGGGACGCGTTTAAGGTGGTGATAAGGGGGGCGGCGATCGTGAAGACAGGAGGGCTGAAAGTAGCCATTATGAGAGAACTGGACAAACTAGAAAGAGAAATTAAGGGGGAGGAGAGAAGGGCAGAAAGTGCGGGTGAAGAACCCAGGGAGCTCCTAGCGCTAAGGACGAGATGTATGGAACTCTGGGAGAAACTGGGGAAGCTAAATTACGGGAAATACTTAGAGGCTGCACGCAGAGGGAGACAAACCGAGCAGGCTCCTAGCATGGCTCACTAAGCAAGAAAACAAAAAGGACCCCATAGCAGTATTAATAGATGAAACGGGAGCAGAGGTCAGGAACCAAGAACACATAAACACCCTATTCGCAGATGTCTACGAGAAACTTTTCGCCCTTTACCCGGAAGTGGAACCGGAAGACATTCCGGATGCCCTAGCGGAGATAAGATTACCAAAACTAACGGTAGAACAAGCCCAACTATTAGATGCTCCCATTACAGTAGAAGAGATAGAGACAGTGATATCCGAGCTCCCTTCAGGCAAATCCCCAGGCCCCGATGGACTTCCGGGAGAGTTCTATAAGACATACAAGAGCACTATCGCTCCGAAGTTGTTAGAAACTTACCAGGAAGCATATGAGGAATCGCAACTGCCAGACAGCATGTCGGAAACGACAATTGTGCCGATCCTCAAGCCCGGAAAACCCCCACGGGAGTGTGCGTCATATAGACCAATTTCCCTTATCAACCAAGACGTCAAGATACTCACAGCGGTCTTAGCGAACCGCCAGAAATTAGTGATACCCACACTGATCCATTCAGACCAAACGGGCTATGCCCCAGGGCCCAACACGTCATGGAACCTCCGCAGACTACATTATGTGATAGAACAGACAAACCGGAGACTGGGCGAATGTGCGGTAGTGTCATTAGACGCTGTCAAAGCATTCAATTCATTTAGCTGGAAGTGGCTGCTGAGTGTCTTGGCCCACTTTGGCATGGGAGAGGGGTTTCTTAGATGGATTAGATTGCTATACAAAGACCCCAGGGCAAGAGTGAAAACAGGGAGACAGATCTCGAAAGCATGGAGAATATACAGGGGAACCAAGCAGGGCTGCCCCCTATCACCGATGTTATACATATTGGCCCTGGAGCCATGGGCTGTGTTCCTCAGGGCGGAATACGAGGACACAGGAATAGATATAGATGGAGTGGTACACCAGGTCTCACTATATGCAGACGATATCCTCCTCTTAGTGGACAATCCACGCGTCAACCTACCCTGCCTCTTAGAGGCGGCAGAAGCTTACACTAGACTCTCAGGGATTTCCATCAATAAAGAGAAATCTGTCCTCTTCCCCCTGGCCGAATTAAAACGAGTGCCCCGGGATGAACTCCCAGACATGGGTCTGGCGTGGGCGCCACACTCCTTCCGGTATCTAGGAATCGAAATACACCACAACACTGTAGAGTCACATGAACGCAACACACTAGCAGCCCTAGATAAAATACAAAAGGCCATGGGCTTCTGGGGGACACTCCCACTGGGGATGATGGGTAGAGCGGCCATTTTGAAAATGGTGGTACTTCCAAGATTGCTATATTACTTCACAAACATTCCACACGCCATACCCAGGGCCTTCTTTAAGAAACTGAACACAATAGCACGGGGGTTCCTGTGGGGAGGGCAGAGGTGCAAAATCGCCATGACAACCTTGCAGAGAGAGTACAAGGAGGGGGGCATCAGGCTGCAACACTCCTCCAACCAGCACTGAAATCCTACTATCTACGTGAAGTCCCATGGCTCGACAAATCCCTGCTCAAGACCCTACCAAACATGCTGAAGCTCGCAATGGCATTGTGGGCGAGGGCATGGAGACTACAGAAGATCAAGGACCCTTGTTGAGCTCAGATCCCACTAGCGGGGATTAGTAGGCACAGATCCCAACACACTTGCAATATATAGATCCCAATGGGAAGCGAAGGGTGCAGCACAAATTGGAGATTTGAGGAAAGACGAGCAGTGGGCAGAATTCCAGGACATGGTGGAGGACTGCAACATACATGAAGGTCAATTCATCCTATATAACAGGATAATACTAACGATCAAGAAGAGGAGGCCAGAGTGGCCAGACCAAGAGGACATGGAAGGGGAGTTGGATGCATGGTACGACATATCAGAAGGGGGACACACGACCTCAAGACTGTATGAACAAATGCTGAAAGCTAACAATTCGCAAGTGCTACGCACCAGAGAGAACTGGGAGGAGGAACTCGGGAGACCCCTTGGTGATGAGGAATGATCCAGGGTGCTGAAATATCCAAAGAAGGTATCGAGGAATGCACGGTTCAGACAAGCACAACTATACGTCACGCATGGGGCATACCTCACGCCTAAGAGAATGAACGCAATGATGCCGGGAGGCCCCCGCACATGCCCCCATTGCCCGGAAGAGCAAGCAGATATGATACACATGTTCTGGACCTGCCCAGTAATACGGGTCTTTTGGGCCGAAATTAGACAGAGAGTGGCCAGTAGTGGACTCTGAATACAAGAAGAGAATCCTGAACTGTACTTGCTGGTTCTCTTACCAAGAGGAGGCAGACACAGGGCGCACCTGGCTAAAATGAGAGACCTACTATGCATATTAGCTAAACGGCCGAGAGCAATGGCGTGGAACTCAAGGGAGGGCCCAAAAATAGATCTATGGTGGGCGGACTTTAAGAAATGGGCAATGACAGAGACAGCAGTGTGGATAAAGGCGGCACAGAAAGGAGTGGGGGAAACGGGACAGAGAATGATGGCATGGAACTCTCCGATGCAGAACTTATTTGAACTAAGAGAAGACAGTGAGGAAGAAAATCCGGGAAGGGGGAGGAACAGTGAAGGACAGTTATTCGATAAGCCCCCAGAACAGGAAGGCGTGAAAAGTAGACACTCAAACGGCCATGAGAAATGAGGTGGCCCAAAAGACTTGATTCCCCCCACCCACTCTGAGGCGAAAACGTGAAAGGACATATATGCCAGGTGCCATAAGGCCAGTTATTTCGTTGGTTAAATGTTTTATGTTTTGTTTTTGTAATGTTATTAAATATCAATAAAGAGTTAAAAAAAATAATAATCCTTCCAAACACCATTCTCCAGCTCCTACTCAAAGCCTCACCCCAAATGGAGGGAGTAAGCTGGCTTTTTATAGTCTGACCTCCTTTTGAGTGGTGCTGTGGTGCTTTGGTGCTTTGGTATATGTACTACAACAGTATTCTGCCTTAAAAAAAAAGGTTATGCATGCACAACTAGACAGGCGTATGACACTGCATGTTTGTTTTGCTCTTATCAGTGTTTCACAATGTCGCTTTCTAACACTGGAGATCGCCACAGGAAGTTAAAGGTTACCTGTGTGCTTGCTGAACCCAGAGGTGGCTACTGCCCTTCCGGCAAACTGTTTTACTGGCATCTAGGGAAATCTATTGGTCTTGAATGTTTGAAAAGTGAATGAAGTTTCCCTTAAAGTGGAAGAACCTTTTTTTGATTTCTTTTTCCCAGGCTTTGTGTTAAAGGTGGTTTGGCTAGTCCTTGTGCCCCCAGCATCTTCCTGACAAATTGGTTTTTGAGGATATATATATATATATATATATATATATATATAATTCTGAGATTTGTGCATCTGCTTGGATCACATGTTATGCATAGGCCGACATCTAGTGGTAGTCGTGGAGTTTTACATTATTTGTTTTTGTAACTCAGAAAGGTACGTCAACTGGGCATGTCAGTAATACTATCCCTAGTGTAGTGTGACGTCCACTGTACCCATGTTCCTTCATGGGTCGAGGTCCCTTGGATTATATTCTTACGCCATCATAGTCGGATACAAGTTGCAAAGTTCCTTCTTTCTGGCTAACGCCTTTGATTATACAAGTTTACATTTAGACTTCTTTTTTTCCTTCCGGCTGCCGTACCACAGCAAGATCTTCGGCGACGGCTCTCAAGGACAGATTCATCGTCAATGGTGACAGTTTGCACTGTCTCAATGAACTTTGACTGCGGACTACCTAGGCCTTGACTGGCCTCTGCACTTCACAGTAGATAGATTGGGGGGTGGTCCTAACTTTCTTCTTGAATGCCGGTTTCCCTATTCTTCTTTTTCCATCGCTGGGCTACCATCTTTCTGTATTATGGAAAACACATCCTTTAAATGTTGCCCGTCCTGTAATAGGAAGTTTCCCTGTAAGGACTCACACAAGGTGTGTAACCTCTGTCTCCCCAGTGTGATAAACCTGAAGGTGCCTCACCCGCTAGTCCCCGGGGATCCGTCATCCAGGTGGCCAGGACACAGCCATCGCTATTGGACCAGTGAGGGAGGATAACTTGGATGAGGGGTCTTCGGGGAGTGGGAGTGGGACACCGAAGGGTGAGATGCAGTATCCCATTTCCTGTAAAAACCTTTTCCCCATCCTACCCGCTAGGATACCTGGAAGCTGAACCCCCACCCCCTCGCTTCCCGACACAAACACTTTCTCACGAACAGTTCATCGTGAGCGACAACAGACCCGTATACCTGACATGTCCCAACACCCATGTCAGGCAAGGTCAGGCAATTACTAATCATTCCACCCACCTGACGCCCATCACACTTCCCCATACAGATCAAGAGCGGAGTGTGCAGGAGTGTGTTTCCTGTTACTGGCAAGTCTGTTTGCCATTGCTGTTACCAGGAGATGGAGTCTATCTTCAAAAAACCCCTTGCTATGCGGAGCGTAGCGGAGTGTGCAGGAGTGTGTTTCCTGTGTTCCCTATGGGTCCTTGGGCGGTCTGTGGCCCTCGGAGACCTGTTGGAGACCTGTCTGGGGAGTTTTGCAAGACCTGCCTTGTCTTACACTCTACAACCTAGGATCCTCCTGTGAGAGCACGGCAAGAGTCACCTGCTCGCGCTAAATTCTGAACATTGACCGCGGCTAGAACATGAGGACTGGTACCACGGCTAAAACCCGCACGCAAGTGAAACGAGGGCTGAACGCTACAAACACTGTAAATGCGGCGCCCAATAAGCACATTTTAAATGCCACCAAAAAAAAAGCCACAAGATGAAGTGAGAACGGAAGCTTTACATGCCGCCCCTCCTATCTTACCACGCCTTCTTTCTGAGAGCTTGGCTTCCTTCAGGACTCGGAACTCGCAGGGGGAGTGTGTTCTACCAGCGCGAACAGCAAGAGAGAACAGTGAGGCAGACGAGGCACGAGACATGAGTGAGAGTGAACGAGAGGAGGAGGACGAGGAAATAGAGGAGGAGGAGGAGGAGGGGGAAGGTAGGAGGGGGAGGAGAGGGAGAGGATGTGAGGGTAGGAGGTGGAAAAAAGCTGGCCTCAGTAGAATATACACACACACCTGAAAAGGAAGCCGAGGCAGTGGTGAGGAACAACTCAGGCGGGGCTAGGGATCTGGCTAGTGATTTAGCTGAAGAAGTGTGCTCAGTGCTGATTCATCGTGCTCTGGCAGAGAGCGCGCCGACCTCCTTGACCTCTCTAACGCCCCCACCTGGTACGAACAAACGTCCAAAATCCCCACAGAATCATCAAAGGAGCATGAGAGTAACAAGCTGGAACAAGAACAACTCCATGCACTTACAAAAATCCAAAGGAGGCAAATAGACATGAGAAGCAGAAGGAAAAAATGTCAAAACCCAGGAAAGGGGTGCCGAATGTAGATATGGATGATGCAACTAGAGATGCAAGGGAAAGTAACCATCAATTGGCAACAAAGAACATCTCAGAAAGTGACGCAGAGGATGAGGACCCGCCCAGAGATCTGCAAATGGCGCAGGTTCCACTTCCAAGGAGCTTGAATCCAAACAATGAACCCCTACCCCAAGCATCGAATATGGAAAAGCAAATACAGTCCGGCTCTTCATTAAAATTACTGGCATGGCTAAGAGTTGCAGAGATGCACAAGCCAGAGCCAAAAAAAAAGAAAACAGTGAATACGAACATAAAATTAGTTGTCCAAACCCCCAATGCGACGCGGACTCTGGAGGTAAACCCCTCCCAGCCGACAGTGAATGAGAGATCCAGTTCTACCTGCACAACGGAAGAAATAGTGGAGGTCTGGGCACGTCCTGAAGGATGGAAAAAAAGAATTGCCGCTCAAAATGCCACCAAACCAGCACGTCAAAGAGACTCACTGGGGATTGCCGATCAAGTACTAAAAGACCTGGCAGAGATGAACTCTAAATTAATGCAACCGCGAAGAGCCTCTCAATGAAGCGCTTGCGGAAGAACAATGCCCCAAGCTGAGTGGTTACACCCTAAGAATAGAAGTATTTGCGAAGTGATGAATCTGGAATCTAACACCCCGTCCTTTGAGACTAGAAACAAGGAGATCGTGGTGTCACAAAAGAGGATTAGACGAGCAGCAAGTTCTGAAACTGAAAGTTCGAACAAACACTTTAAAGTCTGGGTGAAAAGAAGCAAAAAGGGAAGAAAAAAAGCAGATGATACACTAATGCCTAAGTGTATACTTCGATCGTCATCCCCTGAGTCAGAGGACGATGACTGCACACCAACTACAAAAAAAGAGAGCCGACAGACGGCCCAATCTTCACTTCTGAGAGAGCCAAGCAACACTGAAGACATCTCGGCTCTCTTAGAGTATCTTGATGTCAGCTACTACGATAGCTTAAATGAGAACTTCTGAGACCAAACTACTCTTTATTGCCCTACTCAACTCTAAAATTGTGAAATTAGAGGTTGACCTGAAGGAAATGACATCACAGGTCTCGATGACAAGAAGAGGTAACAACATTTCGCTAACAGCTTTGAAGGAGTTCTTAAAAAAATAATTCGGAAGATAAGAGACTCCTAGCAGAAGTCATAAGACAAGCTCTCATGTTGTTACAAAAAGAACGTGAGGACAAGAGTGATTTGGACCAAAAATGTACTTCTCCCAAAATCCGACCTCCTATGGATTCAGTGATTGACTTAGATCCAGCTGAATATCCAGAAAGATCCAGAAGAAACAAACAGCCTGCAAAAAGAGCAGAGGCTCATAAGGCGAACTTGCATCAGAATTGCTGCTACCTAAAGGATCTGGTAATTACCCCAGAGGACATTGATAGTTCAGTGAAAGAGACCTCTGATGAGGATATGTCCAACAAATCATGGACGCCCAAATCCATCACAACGAAGACGGTCCCAGCAAAAGTGGATTTACCAGATAATCCTTAAATCGAAGAAGAAAAAGAAGGAAGTGAACATCTGCCAACTGACCCTATTCCTGCACAGGAAATCAATGATGCTCGAATAGTGACACCGGAAAACAAATCTGTATCTCCTGCGACAAAGAAAAATGATGGGGAGTGGTTTGATATATTTGAAAACCCGAAATCGCAAGCAGGAGCCAGCAAAACCAACAAGGCGAAGACGGACAAACTGAAACGGAGTAAATGTTAAAAAAAAATCGAAAAACCAACAAGTTCAAAAGAATAAGAATCCTCAAAGTTCAGCGAATTTCTTTAGGAACATTAAAGCGCTGAACATCACAGTAAACAATACAGAGCAATCGGCAACAAAAAAAGAAAAAAAGTAGCAAGGAACCTATGGATTTGGTTGGAAAGGATCAACCTGAAATTCAATATGAGGCCAATAAAATGGCAAGGGATAACTTCGCTCCCTTGGGGATCGAAGCCGAGGACGATGAGTCAGAGGAGTTACTGAATATGTCAACTTACAGTACACCCGTCGATGATGAACTTGGGGAAGGAAATGCGGCAGATGCAAATCAGAAAATTGATGGGAACACTCAACAGGGTGAACCCGAAGTGGACACAAATCTCCCTCGATTACCTACGCAAGAACGCGAGAAAGGGAGAGAGGAGAAATCGACAGGCAAAAGAGTATTTTTATGGCCTGAAACACCAAAAAAAACAGTTTTCAAATAAGAACATAAACGAAAAGGCAGAAGAACCTCAAACCTTCTACACTCTAGAAGAGAAACGTGTGATTAGCATGCAGAAATCTAAAATTAAGTTCAATATATGTGCAGAACTACACAACACACCAAGGGAAGAATTGCCGAAAAGTAATTCTGGTTACGAAACTCAGAAAGAGAAACCGTGCACTTAAAAAAAAAAAAAAAAACAGAAGGGGCACTCGGCGAAAAGTCAAGTGCCCGACCACCAGCAGCATATCCCCCCGAATACTAACATCAACACACTGGCAAGGCCACAATATTATGGAGTACTGGTGGAAAAAATTGAACACAAAAAAAGCGACGCCCCACTAAACAGATACACCATACTACAGCTATTTCAAAAAATCCCGGTGCTAAGGCCGAATTGATCGGGTCGAAATTATAGCCGACATGAATCAGAAATTTGTGCTGTTACACATCAATGACAAGAAAGATGTAGAACTGGTCATGATGTGCGAGAGACAGCTGCTGGATGCTGGATATCAAGTGAATGAGGTTGACAATGCCTTGGTGGTAAACGAACATCAAAAGAAAAAAAAAACAGCAAAAATGGGTAAAGAAAGAATCCCTGCTGAATGAGTCACCAAAAATGAGACCAAGATCAGAGCCTCTGAAAAATGACAAATTAAACCTAGAGGACTGTGATGTGGAAAGATCTTGCCCAAACAACGAGATAAGACAAAAGAAAATTAAAATAACAGTGGAGAATCTCCTGTATGTGAATCCAAAGGGTACAAAGAACGTGGAACCGAAATCCTGCGAGGATGAGAGTAAAAATTGGGCATGGTTAGCGAAGTCGCTAAATGCACCAATGAAGAGCTAACGCCATGATGAAACGACAAAATTGGTGATAGCCTCTTGGAATACGAGCGGCTTCTCCCATCTTTTGAGAGCAACACCAGAAATATTAGCAAAGGCGGACCTGATATGTATGCAAAAACATGGCTCACAGGAATGCCATGTGTTGAGGGCTTCGAAGTTGCAATAAATCTAGCTATAAGCAAAAAAAAAAGGGCGCCCGATGTCGGGCCAATTGATTCTCATTAAAAGAAATTGCGGTCTGAGAATCAAGTCAGTACAGAATTTATCCCCCTTTCTCCAGGAGGTTTGTATCGAACCAGTGAATCAAACGGCGATGAACGCTCACATTCTCCACTTACTAAACGTGTACTGGAACACAACACCAAAAACTCATAAAAAATTTGCGGATGACCTCTTAGAGGCTATCGACAATATACTAACGGATGACCTGAAGGCGTTGATTATACTGTGTGGAGATTTCAATATGAAACAAATTGAACTTGAAGAATCTAAAGCATCGACAAACCACAAAGAGGGATACAAAAGCGAATGTTGGTTGGAAGAAATGACACACAGAAACACAATGCTGAATGGAGTAACAAGAGGAGACGACCCTGCGAAGCCTACATGGGAAAGAGGTTGCCAAAAATCCATACTGGATTATATCTTCATCGCGGATGGATTATCGCAAGAAATAGAATCATTCTGAGTTACCAAGTCCAACCAAAGCAACCATAACATTGTGTCTATAGAATGGAACAGTGGAGACAAGACATTTTGGTGGTACCTGGTCGGAATAGATTACGACTAAGGAACGCCGACATTATGGCAGTATCAGAACTATTGAAATTGAATCAGGAGAAGAGTAGGACTGATCCAATTGAATTTCAGCAATTCCTAGAAATTTACAAAATTAAAAAGAGGAATCATCTAAAGAGACATAGTTAACAAAAGCACCAGTACGACCCTGAGGTGGTAAGAAGAAAGAGAGTGTTAAGGAAGACTCTAAGAAGAATTTGTGCGTCCAAAGCGTTGGATGGCAAATGTTTGTCAAAAAAAGCGAAAAACTAATATAATAATTGGTGTAAACAGCACAGAGAGATGATGGAACAAAGAGATGCCGAGATAATGCTGAAGGCCTTAAATCAAAGGAACAGTAGAGGATTCTGGGCCATAATAAATGACTCAATGAACTCTGAAAAGGCTATATTATCAAATATGGTAACAGAAAATGACTGGCAAAGTCACTACAAAAAACTATTTTAAAAAAGAAAAAACCCATGTATCACAAATCTTCAGCCAAGACATCCATGGGAAATTAAAATAGATCGGGAGGATATTCGAACATCAATCTTAAAAAGTAGTGCCTCCAGAGCAGCAGGGCCTGATAGCCTTTCCAACGCTGACCTAAAAGAGAACATCGAAGAGTGGTCGGAAATCTGCAACATCCTGTTCCAATCAATAATAAAAGGACGGACGGATCCCCTCGACCTGGAAATCGGGGATTATTGTGCCAATATTCAAGAAGGGAATCCGTACTGACCCTGCAAATTATCGGCCAATAGCCTTAATCGACGTAGTGGGGAAAGTGTTTGCAACCCAGCTACTGGCACACCTCACAGCATGGATCCGAAAGGAGGAGATCTATGACGAACGCCAGTCCGGGTTCATAAAGGCGTAGGTTGCAGCGTAAATCTCCTTATCTTGAATTTGTTGAAAAGCAAAGCCATCAGAGCAGGCCAAAAAAACTACTTAGCATTTATTGATATGGCAAATGCATTTGATGGAGTTGACAGAGAAACGCTTTGGTATAAACTCAAGGAAAAGGGGTGCAACGAGAGTCTAATCCATGCCATTAAAGAACTTTACTCTGATACCTACATCCACGTGCGTCTAGACAGTGACGGAAATTTATCAAACCCAATACCAACTGAAAGAGGTGTGAAACAGGGGTGTCCATTAGGAGCCACCCTGTTCAACTTATATATATCGGAAGTAGGAACAGCTCTTGCAAACGTGACATCATTTCCACCGCTTGTGAATGGAGTTCAGTTACATCATATCTTGTATGCAGATGATATGGTTATCTTAGATCGCACACCTATCGGCCTACAACGAACACTGACAGCATTAAGGAACTACACAGAAGACCTCGGATTGGAGATTAATGTGGCTAAATCGGAAATCCTAGTTCTGGAAAGCAAAAGAGGAAGGACGTCAAACAAGTCCTGATCAAGTTGGTCCCTGGGGAGGAAGAAACTGAATAAAGTGCCATATACAAGATACTTGGGTACAATCATCAATTCCAGCATAAATGATGAACCTATGATGAACAAACTCCTAAACAGCTGCAAACAATTGACCTCCCAAGGTATCCTAATACAAAGAAAATACGGTAAATTCTCGTGTGAGCCGGTAAGAAAATGTTACCAAAGCAAAGTCACTCCAATTCTAACCTATGGAGCAGAGAATATGTTCGGTTGTGACCACAAGATATGGTCACGTTGTGAAGGTTTGTTTTGGAAGAGAATTCTTCAGATCCCCCAAAGCACGCCAACTGCCTGTGTTCTATACCTCTGCATTGTCCACAAGGCCATCTGGGACCTGGGGCCTAAATACCTTCAGCTCTCTCTTCCTAAATATCTTCCTTCCCGAGCCCTTCGCTCATCCGTCTCCACTCACTCAGGGTTAGCCGCTTTTCGAAGCAATGAGCTGGGGGTAGATCTCTCTCTGCGGCAGGGGCCTCCCTCTGGAACAGCCTTCCTGCCTCCCTGAAACTCGAGGAGAACCATCTCCGGTTCCGGAAGCACCTCAAAACCTTCCTCTTTGCTTCTGCTTTCTCTCTCCCTCTCCCCTGCTAAATTCTTAAATTCTTCACTGAAACTGCACTGAATCTGCAACTGGGCCACTCTCACCGACCCCGGTCCTGGGCTCAGCCACTCTCCACTTGCACTGCCTCCCTGGCAACCCCTGCACTGCGGGACTGTCTCTGTATCCCTACAGCCCCCCCTTCCCAGCACTTGTCTGCACTTACCTTGCACTTGCCGCCAGCTGGCCCTATTTATTTATTTTTATTCTACTTACTTTGTACTGCACTTCCCCCCCCTCCCCTTCCCCTTGCACTTTTTCCCTTCCCCCTACCCCTGCACTTGCGCGATCTGAATGACACCTGGCCTAGTAGGATCGTTGTCTGTCTTCCCCTTGTTCCCCCCTCCCTGCCTCGTCGCGCCTTGAAACACTTGTGTATAGGCGCGTTACAAATGCCATATCATATCATATATATCATATCATATACGAAGTGGGGATTTCCACTCTGAACGCGAGAATCACATGGAACAAACTAGCGCTGTTCAGAAAGACACATGAAGAGGCAAATCTGCCACCTCTTAAAATCCTGATTGGAAAGGAAGCTGCAAAGAAAATCTGCTTTAAGTGAATGGAAACAACAATGCAAAGAGATCTTAAATCAACTGGGGACAGACGAACTAACATTATGGTACAACCCAGAGTTAGTGAAAAGAAAATTACTAGATCTTGACTTGATCGAAATGGGAGAGAAAAGATCATCCCAAGAATCCATGCAAAACTTACCCACAGAAGCAAAAAAACGCAATACGCTCCCGAAATAGTTGATTATTTCACCCTGTAAACGCTTAAGAAGACTTTACCGCTTGAACATCTTTGAAACAAAGGAAATTTTGAGAAATCGACGGCTGATTCCATCAGAAAATGTAATGTGTATATTCTGTGCAAAGGGAGACGAAAAAACATCTCGTTCTGTGCTGCACCGAATTAAGATACCAACGCAAGAACTTCCTAGGGAGGGTGATGAAACAATTCCAAACTTACAATTCTGAAGAATGGTGGAAACAAATGCACATCGGTGAAAACAAAACGCTGATGATTGCAATGATGAGATTTCTGGATCAACTGCAATTTCAACTGGAGTCGACTTCAGCCTAGAGAGGATTCTCCGGATGTAGGGACGGAGATCTGATGTACAGTGTACAAGACTTAAGCGATACAAATCGCGTCCTCATCGAGAGAAGCATCTTTTGATGCAGTTATAAACAAGTGAAAAAAAGAGAACTTTTTAAGGACAGAAATAGAATAAGTAAATGTAATGAGTTTTTATATTTCAAAAAGTTTGTATAAACTAAATGAAATAAAAAAAATTAAAAAAGCGGAGCACAAAAGCACACGAGGATGCAGCATTTCCAAGGTGGCGATTTAACACGAGGATAATGGCGGCGAAACCAGAGAGGGTTGCAAGCAGCGAAGTACCCTGGACCTCTAGATACCGTTACTTCTACGATCTTTGGAAAGTGAGAAGCCTAAGAACGGGATCTGAAGCTGAACAAGCCTACGCTGTGCATCTAAAGTATGCAGGGCGCTCCTGTTTCGATAATCCAGGCTGGGAGGAGCGATTGCCGCTGTGGTACTGTCCTTGGCTCCTGCAACAAAGCAGCGCCAGCAGAAGCCGCACAGCCGGTGAGTCGGAGAAACTGAAATGAATTCAGCTTGTGTTTGAACCAAGGTTGCAAGCGGCAACATTGTATGAAGAATTCCACAAAGGACAGTGTTTGAAGCGCATGTGATTAAAGGAGCAAACAAGTGGGGGGAAAAAAAGGACTGAATATACGTGAAAAAAGCCAAATCAGATACCGTGTACAGAGTGGTCCGGCGCCAAGTGGTGTTAGGTATCTAACTGAATGGCAACTGCTTTCTAAGAAAGGAACTTTTTATCAAAGTGGTCCTGCGACGGGTTAAGCTAAACCTGTGCACATTCGAAAGTCTTCGATAAGTATAAAGTGAACTGCAATTGGTCTGAGCCCGGCTGAGGGAGACTAATTGAATGTGAAGAAGGGATCTGAGCCTGGCTGAGGGGGATCCAGGGAGAGACACCCCAAATCATATAATCATAAGAAGAAAATAAACTTTGTTTTTGTTTTGAACTTCAGACCCTCCTAATCAAGAGACTTTGATGGAAAAGAGACTTGAACGGAGCAGGCCCTGATGCTGGAATTGGAAATGTATCCTTGTGTCAAGTAAGCCACAGTGTGTGCTTGGCTCGAATGAACCGTCTTGCCCCGTGCTGAAAACGTGGTCAGGGAGGTCAACGGCCCGAACATTCTGACTTTTCATTTTGTGAACACTGCTTTCTTTTTCATGAACATTACCCCCACACTATTTGTATAGTTGCAGTAATATTCCGCTCCAGATACCCTCCAATGCATCTCCAGTAGGAGGACGCCTTTCCAACTTCACCCACGCACGGGATAGTATCACCTCGCACAGATGGGTGCTGTCCACAGTAGCAGGGGCTTCTGTATAGAACTACTTCAATGTCCTCACAACCCCCCCCCATGACAGAAGATCCACTCAGAACATCAGCGGATCCTTCTAGAAGAGATATTTACACTTCTATTAAAGGATGCCATAGAAGTGGTCCCAGCCAACCAGGTAAACGGGGGTATTTATTCAACTTACTTCCTTGTGCCACAGAAGGATCTAACAATGCACCCTGTATTATATTTACGCTCTGCAAACAAATATGTCAAGGCACAAAAGTTCTGCATGACTACGCTACAAGAGGTAATCCCTCTACTAAAAAAGGGGGATTACATGGCAACACTGGATATGAAAGATGCCTATTTTCATATTTCAATGTTCCCAGTGCACAGAAGATTCTTGCGTTTGAATTTCAAAGTGCTGCCCTTTGGAATAGCCTTGGCTCCAAGGGTATTCAGGAAGGTACTGGCGGTAGTGGCAGCGCACCTGCGCAGGGGAGCAATCCCAGTGTACACTTACCTGGACGACTGGCTCATAACAGGGGAATCACCTCTGATTTGCAGACAAAACATCCAGACAACAATCAACCTCCACTTGTACAAAATCTTTGCTGGTGGACGAGAGAAAATCTAACGAAAGGGAAACCTTTCTACGACCCAGAGGTACAGGCAGTGGTCACAACGAATGCCTCACTGGCAGGGTGGGGGGGGGGCTCACTACCTTCACCACACAGCTCACGGTCTGTGGTCTCACACTGCAGCTCAGAACCACATCATTGCACTGGATCTTCTGGCAGTATTCAAAGCCCTTCAGGCATTCAAACCCCATTTAACAAACCTGTCGTGCTGATCCTAACAGACAACACTACAGCAATGTTTTATATCAACAAACGGGGGGGTACACGTTCTCCAAATCTATCCAGACTTGCACAAAAAATCTGGAAATCGGCACTCAAACGGAAAATGTTCCTGTCATCCCAACATTTCCAGGGGAACTCAACCCTATAGCAGACTCATTGAGCAGAGATCCCCTACCAGAGGAACACAAGTGGCGTCAACACAAAAGTCGTAGAACACCTCTTCTCTCAATGGGGTTTCCCAAATAGACTTATTCGCCACAAGCGAAAATCGTCAATGCCCAGACTTCGCGTCCAGGTTCCCCAAGCCAGGCTCCAAGAGAAACACCCTATGGATGAGCTGGTCAGGGAAGTTTGCTTACGCTTTTCCCCAACTCCTCTCATGAGGAAGGTGGTGAAAAAGTTACACAAGGAACCAATGACGCTTATCCTAGTTGCTCCTGTGTTGGAAAGACAACCGTGGTATCCACATCTGCACAAACTGGCGATGTGCGATCCCATCAAGCTCCCGTGCCAGTACAACCTACTCACCCAGCACAAGGGACTAACGGTGCACCCACAGCAACACTCAATGAACGTGGCAGCATGGCTCCTGAAGTCATAGAGTTTTTGGCATCTCAATCTAGCGCAAAGATGCATGGGTATCTTGAAAGAATCAAGAAAACCAAACACTGGGCACTGTTATTTTGACAAATGGAGAAGATTCGTAATTTGGTGCCAGACTAACCAGATCAACCCCATAGATTGTACTCCATCTAACATTCTAACATATATGATCCACTTGCTAGATGCAGGGTTAGTGTTCAACTCCCTAAAGGTCCACCTGACGGCCTTATCAGCCTACACCACTTCCCATAATAAGGTCTCATGGTGGAAGGAACCAGTCATCAAAGCATTTATGGAAGGGGTAAAGAGACTCCACCTTCCAATTTCTAACCCACCGCCAGGTTGGGACCTCAATGCAGTACTTGCTAAACTCATTGGATCCCCATTCGAGTCTATACACAAGTCTAGTCTCAAACACCTGACTTATAAAACTGCCTTCTATCACTTCCATGAGAAGGGTTAATTAAATCCAAGCATTGTCAGTGCAGGATCCTTTCTTTACTATACATAAGGACAAGCTGGACGTACTCACCCTAGGTTCTCGCCTAAATTAATCTCCAAATTTCATGCAAACCAGTCTATTGAGCTACCGGCTTTCTTCCAGGAGCCCAAAAGCTCTGCTGAGGTAAACCTACACACACTAGATGTGAGGAGAGCGGTCTTCTACTACATAGACAAGACCAGACCGCTAAGAAAAACAGATCAACGGTTTGTCTCCATAGCGCCAGGCAGAGAAGGTGACTGCATCTCTAAGACTGCCATCTCTAGGTGGATAGTCGGATGTATCCAACTGTGCTATTCCCTATCAGATAAAACACTGCTTTTTACGCCAAGGGCCCACTCCATAAGAGGTACTGGAGCCACTCTGGCTTTCATTGCGAATGTCCCCTTGGACAGTATTTGCAAAGCAGCTACATGGAGCTCAATACATACTTTCACCCGGCACTACTGCATTGACACTCATTCCAAGACAGATACACAAGTGGGACAAGCGGTTCTAAGACATGTAGTCGCTCATGAACTTTCTCACATCCCACCTCCTTCTTCCACTGCTCGCTAATCTATGTACAGCGTGTGATCTAAGCAAATTCCACAATCCTCAGAAGGGATACATTACTCACCGTAGTCGTATTTCTGATGCTTGTATCTGCTTAGATTTACATGCGACCCATCCTTCCTCCCCTCGGAGAGAAGGCGCATGGATGCTTATGAGCTTGTCTAATACATATCTGCTTGGATACAACTGTACTCACGCTACACCTCATGCTACCTCATGTCAGAAAAATAACAGTCTGAGGGACCTCGACGCGTGAGGTATCATGGGTACAGTGGATGTCACACTAGGGATAGTATTACTGGCACGTCCTGTCGACGTTCCTTTTCGAGTTTCGAAAACAACAACTGTACTACTCTGCAGCTTCCTATAGATGTTGGCCTATGCACAGCATGTGAATCTAAGCAGATACAAGTATCAGAAAATACGATTACAGTGAGTAATGTGTATGTATATTTCTGAGACTTTTGGAATCTTACTAATGTCTTACTTCAGCAGTATACAAAACAAAACTGCTGTATTGTTGCTTATATCTTGGGTACAAGTATTTTATGGTGGCATTAAAGACATTAGTACAAAATTGAAAATTGTGATTAGCAAACTCTGCTAATCAATTTTTGAAAACTAATTTATACCTTGTTGGCATATAAATATTATGTAAACTGAAGAGCTAAGTCTAATCAAATGGTAGAAACTGCATAGCAGTAGATGCACGTGGCGGACAACTTATCGTTACAACGTTGCATGGAGGTAAGGTGAAGAACTACATTTACGATGGAAAGTGTAGTTTGCAAAAAATGGGTGTCCTCCTGTGAAATTTCAGTAAAAAGTGTGGCCAAAGACAGGGCATACATAGTATTATAAGAGTGTGATGGTACTATGTAAATTAAAAATAAATCGCCTCACGAAGGAAAAGGAGAATATTAATCAAGTAGTGCAAAATCTGATTCAACCCAATCAACAGTGATTAAATAATTAGTTATGGTGATACAAATGTGTGGAGGAAATATATCTTGGGCCTATATCACAATAATTTGTCATTGTACAGCAATCTGTCACAAATCTTATATAATCTGAAGTATATAACTTACAGTCAAGGTACGGCATCCAAGCCACCAGTTCTCTAAATATATTTATGATGCAGTAAGAACTTGCTACTGTAGATACATAGGTGTAAATTATATTTGGCTTATAATGTGTGTATATATACATTTCATGGGGTTGTTATGGACTTGGAGTTCTATAATGCCAACTGCTTACGTCTCATCAGACGAGAATGTCTATTTGAAACTAGATAGAGATCCCATAATAGAGATTGTTGATCTTATAAAGAACACATTGGAAAGTGCTGAAGAGAGTGGTTGGATCACATCTAAAACCAAGGAATTTTATACGAACACCTTTCCAATAACTCCAGTCTTCTACGCAATGCCTAAAATTCATATACACGCTGCTAAACCACCCTTGAGACTGATTGTGGCAGGTACTGCGAGTGTTTTTGATCCTCTAGCCATCTAGATTGACAAAGTATTACAACCTCTAGTCCAAGCTACAGATACAACAACCCATTGTCTTAATCATCTTTAAAATTTAGAAGCAATTCCAACTTAGAAGCATATATACGTCAGCGTGATATACATGGAGCACAATGTTCCATTTCGTATCCAAGCCCTCATCCTCCCGCCCCAGACCTTCTCTCACCAAATCTTTTCCCCCTCCCCTCAGGGCAAGCATTACAATAATGAGAATTGACAAATAACCTGAGATTTCTCAACCATGGGCCGGTATTTCTCTGCATATTCAATAAAAGGCTTCCAAAATGTTACATAGGTAGGGCCAACCCTAGCCGTACTAGCCCCTCTCAACACCCGCTTCAACTTAACAGCAGACTCTTCCGAGAGCCTATCTCCACCCAGAAAGATGCCCTCAAAATTCAGTCACCACCGGCGAAACCAGCACAACCTGGAATTAAGGGTGCACTTATAAACGCGCGCTCTATTTAGCCCATGCAACTGATCTAGCTGACATACTGTACAACGAAGATTTAGACTTCCTAGCCATTACTGAATCTTGGCTTCACCCAGCAGCTGAACCTGCAATTATGCTAGCCTTGCCTGATGATTACACATTACTAAGACTCAACCGTACTACTACCAGAGGTGGAGGTCTTGCTATAATAGCCAAATCTAAACTCACTCTGAATTGCTCTCCATCCATTATCTTAGGATCTTGTGAATCCCTAACCGCCAAATTAACGTTATCAAAGACACAATCTATATCCATCCACCTTATATACCGACCTCCAGGCCCCTTAGGGTCCTCTGAGGAAGACCTCACTAACATCATCTCGAACAATCTTAAGAACTCATCCCAAAGCATCCTACTAGGTGACTTTAACCTTGGACTTAATGACCCTATTGATGCCAATGCCACACTAATCAACAACACATTAGAGGAATTAGGCTTTATCCAGAAGATCAGAGTCTACCCATATTAAAGGTAGAACTCTTGATTGGCTAGCTGTGCACAATTGTCCTATTCCGGTCTCTTCTATATTAGCACAGCCTTGGACTGACCACCACCTGATTACGTTCTCACTAGAGGCACGACCGGCACAAGTTATCAGCATAGCCCCAGCTGCCCAGACTAGAAACAAAAGAAATATCACCTCTGAAAACCTCATTCCTTTGATCTTACAGACCTTGAACGCTATTCCTGACCACTTGGACCCCTCCATCATGGTAGATTTGTATAATAAAGTTATGCTCTCCTCCTTGACATCATTGCACCTTTAAAGCTGAGAAAGAGCAAACCCCTCAAACATGTTAACACCTGGTTCTCCCCCCATCTTAAACTCCTCAGACAGGAGAAACAACGCTGCGAAAAAGTTTGGAGATCACACCCTACTGAAGGTAACAAGAATAACTTGAACACACTAGCCACCCAGTACAAAAAAGAAATTATTCAGGCCAAACAAATGTCCTATAACTCCCGAATTTCACTTGCCAAATCTAATACCAAGGAGCTCTTTACTATTCTGAAAGAGGTAGAATCTCCTGTACAAATGCCTGACTCCTGCCTTAAAGATAAAAAATTGATGCGGAAGCATTCAAAATGCCTTAGCTAATAAAATCACGTCCTTGCAAACTAAGATTAAAAATAAAAAAGACTCACTTCTCCGAACTATCAAAATGAATATCACCAGTTCAACAACGGAACTTCCGACCCAGCCACCCTCCACTACTCCCATTCCCCAGTTCAACTTCCATAAAGTCACTACCAAAGAGGTTGAAAAGGTTATCCTCACACTCAAACCTTCAAACTGCCAGGGAGACCTGTGTCCTGCACAATTGATTTTTTTTTTTTACATTTCTTTTATTGATTTTATGCAAACAAAACAACAAAAACCAAACAAGCAGCATAATCATAATAGTTCAGTTACACATCAAGTTATCGTAAGCACTGCTCCCATTATCCCTCCCTCCCCCCGTGAGCCTATTTGTCAATCCCTTTCAATGTTTGGCACATGCGGCCGGGTTTCGTTCTCTTCAGAGTCTGTTGGATCTGGTATTACTCCAAAAAATTCTGTTATTAGCGTTTTCCAAGCCAACAGGGTACCCGCCTCCCCTTCATCAGCCCGGCTACTGGCTTCTTGCCATGCCACCGTTTCAGCCTCCTCCCATTTCTGCAAGTCCTTCCATCATACATCCACCTTAGGTTTGTGGCATTTCTTCCACCCCATGGCGATCCTGCGTTTCGCAAGCACATACGCCAGATTTCTCAGTTTCTCAATATGCTTGATCTTCCGTGGCCTAGGGAACCCGCCCAGTAAGCAGGCCCAGGCTGTGTCTGTGACAAGAGTAACCCCTTTATCAGCCAGTTTCTGTGCCACTTCTCCCCAGTAGCACCTGATAATTGGGCACGACCAAAACATATGTGTCATGTCAGCGTTTTCTAGGTTACATTTAGGACACACTTGTATTCCAGCGTTTCGGAACTTGGATATCCTCAAGGGGGTCATGTATGCCCTATGCGTTACATACAGCTGTATTTGTTTTAATCTGGCATTTCTAGACACTTTTTTGTGGTAACCCAGGGCACGCTCCCATACCCCGTCCTCCATCGGGGCCCCCACTTACACCTCCCAGTCCAACCTCAGATGCGTTAAATCTTTCCCCGCCTTAGCCATCACCATCTCATACAGCCTCGAGATCTCATGACCCCCTTCGGACATATCATATATTGTTTCCAAAACTGCATCTGGTTCTTCTATCAAAACTGTCTCTGGCCAGGTATTCTTAATCATCCGTACCAATCTAATGTACGTGACATATTGGCCCGTGTGTAGCCCCGCTTCTTCGTTGAGTTCTATAAACTCCTTTATGGATCCCTCTTGCCAAACATCGCCTAGCGTTGCCAGCCCCACTGCTTCCCAGTAGGTCCTAACAATCGCCCTCAACTGATCATCCCCTCCTGTCAGAGCAACCAGCGGTATCTGCGGGAGACACAGGCACGGGACTTCCATCAAACGACAAGCCCTATGCCAAATTTTCCATCCAAGCCTCAACATCGCAGGACGCCCCCTCATTTCAGTTTCGGACAGCCAAATCATTTCTTTCAAATAAAACGGGGCGCAGTCCTGTCCAAGCACCCTATGCTCAGGGGTCACTTCATCAGAAAGCCACTTGCCCACATACTGTAACTGTCCCGCCAAGTAATAAACCTCAAAATGAGGCAGTCTGATACCTCCTTTTTCATAAAAGTTCTGCAGTTTCCAAAACGCCACTCTATTTCGGGTACCGTGCCACAGGAAGTCCCTACACATGCTATTCAATTTGCTGAAAAACTTCTTGGGTATTATGTATGGGATATTCCTGAAGTAGTGCAGGAGCCTGGGCAGAACTACCATCTTAAGCATGGCCCCCCACCCCATCATCGCCAAGGGCAAACTTGCCCAGAACTGCATGCTGTTTCTAATTTTCTCGACAGCTACTTCCGTATTGTGTCTGTGTTCTTCTTGCACCGTGTGATATACATCTACGCCCAAATAGCGAAAAGAGCTAGTTGCCCATGGTACCTGTAGCACTGGTAGTCCTTCTACAGGGGTCCCCTTATAGCTACCCAGCGGGAATATGACAGACTTTTGGGGGTTCACCGAGATGCCCGACAACTCTGCGTACCTTTCCATCACTTCAAGTATGTATAAGAGATTTTCTTCTGGGTATTGCAAGTACAGTAACAGATCATCCGTGTACAAGGATATCATGTGTCGTTCCCCTCCTACCTCAATGCCAATCGCATCATACTGTGCCCTAAGGCATATTGCCAGAGGCTCCAGGGCCAAGATATAAAGCATCGGGGACCAGTGGCACCCTTGTCTGGTGCCTCTGCTAAATTGCCATTTCTCGGATATCATCGCTCCAGTTCAGACCCTGGCAAGCGGCTCGCTATACAACATCTTGGCCCACCTGATCTAGCCCGGCCCCATTCCATACCCTTCCAAAGCAGCCAATAGCCATGACCACTTGACCGAGTCAAAAGCTTTAACTGAATCTAGGGACACTATCGCCATCTCACCCTCGTTCTTACTACCCCATTCGACCACCCGGTGAAGCCGCTTATGATTGTGTGTTATGTTTCTGCTCGGGACATAACCCGTTTGGTCAGGATGTATGAGTCTACCAATCACTTTCTGCAATCGATTTGCCAAGACAGCCGTGAGAATCTTGCTGTCCTGATTCAGCATCGACAGAGGCCTGTAGGAACCACATCTGTGCTCTGCTTTATTGGGCTTGGGCAGCGGTATTATGATCGCCTCTCTGAGTGACTCAGGTAACCGACCTATCTCAAAAGCTTCATTAAGCATGTCTAACATTGGAGGGAGGAATTCCTCTCTGTATACTTTATAAAATTCGCTGGGGAACCCATCTGCTCCTGGGGTCTTACAGGTAGGCAGCTGCTTGACGACCTCTTCTAACTCCTCCAACGTGATTGGCTCATCTAACTCCTCTCTCTCTTCTTCACTTATCTTGGGCAGCCCTATGTCTTCTAACGTTTCGATTATCTTGCGCTGGTCACCCATCTCATCGTCTCCGTACAGCACTTTGTAATATTCCACAAATTCTTTGTTAACCCCCTCTTGTGTGGCCACCTCATCTCCGTCCTCCCTAATAATAGTCCTGATCGGAGGCCTAGGGGTCTCGCTTTTGTATAGCCAGGCCAAAAGGCAGCCTTTCTTGTCTCCCCCCGCGTGCTGCCTCTCAACATATTTCTTATAATTGAGATTGCAGAGTCTTTCCCAATGCCCTGCGCATTGTTGCTGTAGTTGGAGTACCAGCTCCGTGTCTACATCACCGCTCTTCAATGCTATTTCTAGCTCAGTTTCCACCTCTGCAGGTCAGCCAAGACCCCCCCTTCTAACTCTCTTGCCTTAGGAATGGCCGCCCCCCGCATCACCACCTTAAAAGCTTCCCATAATGTGCCCGCAGAATCAACACTCCCAGTATTCTCTTCAAAGAAGTTAGTAATCTCTTCCCTTATATCTTCTCTAAAGACTGGATCTTTGAGCGCCTCCGCTCAGAGGCGCCATGTAGGGATCTTCACCCTCGGGGGGCAATATTGCCATCCGAGCATCAGGGGCGAATGATCCGAGAGGACCCTGGCCTTATATTCAATTTGAGTGATCTCAGACATCACATCTGCTGTGGCAAAGACGTAATCAAGCCTAGTATGCAGTTGGTGCGGGGCTGAATAGTGCGAATATTGCCTCTCAGTGGGGTGTTTCATCCTCCACGCATCTGTGAAGCCAAAATCAGTTAACGGCATCTGCAACGCTCTTGCCGCTGGGCTAGGCTTACCCGCCCTGCCATCAGATCTGTCCAACACAGGATCCAACACACAATTAAAGTCCCCACCCCAGATCACCGCGCTCCTTATACACGTACTAAGATTGGTACACAAGGCTCTGAAATATGCTGCTGTGTTTTGGTTGGGGGCATACGTGTTTACTATGCATACCTCCCTGCTCTCCGCCAGCCCTCGCAATATAGCCATCCTTCCATCAGTTTCAACTACCTCTTGTATCAATTTGAACGGGACATGCGGTGCCACCCAGATTAACACCCCCCAGGCATATGCAGAGTATGGCGAGCCCACTACAGTCCCTCTCCACTTTCTCTTAACCAGGTCCAACTTCTCTCGCGTCAAGTATGTCTCATGTAGTAGTGCGATATCTATTTTCTGCCTTTTCAGATACATCATGATTTTGTTTCTTTTCAGATAGCTGTTAAGGCCCCTGACGTTCCACGTTATTATCCTGAGGTCCCCCATAGGTCATTAATAAGCACCCTCCCGATCCTCCGCCAATTACGCCCCTTCATGCACCGCGAGTACACCATGCTGATTCTTCCAAATAGGCTCGAAACAAAACTTAAACTCCTCATAACCACACACACACACTCAACTTCCCATCCCCCCACCTTCCTCCCACCCACCCCTCCCCCAACAATACCCTCCCCAACCGTTGCCCAGCTCCATTCCTGGATCTCAGGCACCCCCACATCTAGCCCTGCCTAGCACAAGCTTCTACTCAGGGCTCAGTAGGGTTGAGCCGCCCTAATGGCCGCTGAAACTAGTAATCTATTGGGGTAGGTCGTCCACGTTCTGTTGCTCCTTTCAAAAAACATTACGTATACAGTTGCCAAACCGTTACCAGTTACAGTTACACTCACTATATTCCAGTCTAAATTGAGCACCAGGCTCAGATTGCGTACAAAGTTCAGTTAGTTACAGTTTCTCTGTACCATCAGGGTCTTCCTCCTTACGAAATCTTCATTCGGTATGATCCTGCCGGTCACGATCCGCTTTTTGTTCCGGGCAGCCCTGCAGGTCCAGCCATGTGACAACATCCTCAGGGGTATCAAAAAATAGCGCTTTGTTCTTGTGTAGCACTTTCAATCGTGCAGGATACAACAGCATATATTTGACTCCCTCAGCCTTCTTTTGACGGCGACGTAACTATACCTCTGCCTTTGCACCAGTATCGTATAGTCCGGGTATGCTGTGATGTTGGTGGATGCTCTCTCTATCGTGCCGCCCTTCCGAAAATATTCGAGGATCTTTTCTCTATCCCTGTAATTCAGGATCCTCGCTATGATCGGTCTTGGCAGGGCCCCCGGCCGGGGTTTCCTCATTAGGGCGCGGTGCGCCCTCTCCACCGTAAATCCCTGCGAAAGATTCCCGGCTCCGATCCCTTGCAGGATCATGTTTTCGACATAGTTTGTGGGGTCTTGGCCTTCTTCCCCCTCCGGAAGGTCAACCACGCGAATGTTGTTCCTCCTCGCTCTTCCTTCCGCCTCTTCCACACGATTTTCCAGGTTGGCGACCTGTTGTTTTAAGACATGAATCTCCTTCCGATTGATCGTGCTAACATCAGTATTAATCTTCACCCCACTTTCCAGACCGCTGGTCCTTTCTGCAAGTGCTCTAACATCTTGACGCAGCAGGGTGAGTTCGGTACCTACAGCATCGATCTTATTCTCGAGAGCTGTGCGCAGGTCCGCCATTGCCAAGTCCCATTTTGCGCTCAGGCCCGTTATAGCCTCCAGGATCTGGTGCTTGTCCCCTTCGGGGGCGTCTTCCGCAGGGGTCACGACCATGCTCTCCACCGATGTTGAGGGGGTCCGTTGCGTTTTCATGAAAGTCTCCATCGTGGGTTGCTTAGTCTTGGTTCTCAACCCTTTCGCCAACATGGCGCTGCCCTCCACTCTTGTACGCCTCCGCCTTAGTGCAGCTATTGCACTGTCCTCGGTCCAACAAAGGTCTGGCACCCAAGTCTCCTAACTCACATTCGAGATGGCGCTTCGAATAGGCTATGGCCTCACACTCCCCATTCAAGTTCCGTAGGCCTCGTCGCCCAGGCATCCAATGTTATCTCCCCCCCTGCGTTCAGCTTGCCGAGGCTCCATTAGTGTATGCCAGGCCGGGCGCTCTCATGGTGTTAATTCGAACACTCCGACATATCTCCCTGTCGTACTATTCCTCCAGGCAATTTACCGCAGCCATGTCCCGCAGTTCCGGGGAATAAGTGTTTTCTCCACGGAGGCCTCTCTTTTGTTAGCCGCCATCTTGGTGCCGAAGCGGCGGCACAGTCGCACCAACAAAAATGTGTATATTTCACGATTCCCGGGGACTATGAACTTCTCCAGCGAACTTCATTTGGCGTGCGGCTTCCGACACCTGATCCCCAAAGTTCTAGGCGCTCGTTAAAGTTTCAACGGGTAACTTTGGCAAAAATAGAGTCGGATCATCAGGAGCTCCTCGCGCAGGACGTCCTATTCCATGGCCAGTTGGCCACGGCCCCCCGTCCTGCATAATTGATAAAGGATGCAGCGCGTGAACTTGCACCTTTCATTACCAAATTAATAAATGCCTCCTTCACCACCAATACTATCCCCAATAACCTGAAACAAGCGTGGGTCCTCCCCCTCCTTAAAAAAACCTAGCCTAGATCCTGCGACTCCTACGAACTAACGACCTATTACTACAGTACCATTCTTATTTAAAATCCTTGACAAAATAGCATATCAACAAATTCAATATTACCTTGAACACTTTCACCTTCTAGGAGTCTGACAGACCAGCTTCAGGCCACGGCATGGCACCGAAACTGCTCTCCTGGATCTCAAGACCCAGATAGACGAGCTGAGAGACAAGGGAAAGACTGCATTACTGCTACTTCTTGATCTCTCAGCCGCCTTTGACTTAGTTGATGACGAGATTCTCTGCAATCACCTACAATCAGCAGCCCACTTCTCTCGAGAGGCAACCGACTGGATCCAATCCTTTCTCAAAAACCGCACTATGAGAGTATTCTCCCCTTTAGCAGCTGCCAACCCCACACCTATTACCTGTGGCGTACCCCAAGGCTCCTGCGTCTCCCCCACCTTTTACAAAATCTTTACAAAGCCCCTTTTCGACGATCTAGATGGTCTGGGTATCACCTACACTAATTATGCGGATGATGCCCAGATCCTCATCCCTCTGACGGGGGACTACGGCAAGGATTTGGCCTTTGTAAATAGAGTGTACCTCATCATTCAGGCATGGATGGCCACACACGGTCTATGCCTGAATGATGACAAAACAGAACTCCTCATTCTCGGCACCTCCTCTAACCTTACTAGGCCCAAATTATTCCTCCCTTGTAATCGACAACAACAAGATTACAGTAGCCAAAGAGGTCAAAACTCTTGGCTTCTACCTAGACTCGACACTCACCTTCTCAAAACAAGTAAATGCTATGGCATCTGCCACAGTATATACATGCAAACTTATTAGAGCAGCCAAACCCTTCCTCTCATCGTCCAACTGCATTACACTAGCCAGAGCATTAATATTGTCCAAATTGGATTATTGCAATGCCTTATATGTAGGTTGCAATAAATATATCACCAATAAAATCCAAATCCTCCAAAATAATGCTCTAAGAGCCGCCTTGAGCATCCCGAAAAAATCACATATCTCGGATACTAGAAGATCTGACAACTGGCTATCTACCAAAGACAAAATCTTCCTCAAATCTGTGTCCTTGACGCATAAATGCCTCCACCAGGCAGCCCCTCAATACCTAATAACTAGATTTACCAGACTGATCTCCTCCCGACCATCCAGAAAGGCCAATTCCAACCTCCTCCTTGTGCCCAGATTCAAACGGATGATGTCTGGGGGGAATAGTTTCCCCGTCAAAGCAGCTCAATATTGGAACTCACTACCTCCATCACTCAGGGATGACCTGCCGTACCTACAATTTAGGTCCATGACTATCCACTGGCTCAAGGAGCATGATTTTTAATACACTACTAGGCCGTGCCTTACCACAAATCCTACAAATCTTGTACACTAATGCTTACCTTGGCCTATTAGAGGCTACTTGTTTGATTACCTGCATATATTGTATACCTTGTGTGTGTGTTACTTGATTGTCCATTAATGTCACGGTGCTTCCAGCAATGTAACCTCTGCTGGACCTACCTCTGTTGCTATGTAACTAAGTTTTTACAATCCTCTTGTCACTTTATGCGCCTTGCTACCCTTTGGGTTAGGTGTGCACTATAAATAAACAAACAAACATACTTCGCACATCTCTCAATGTGATTTTGTCTGCCACCAAAATTTCCCATATTTTCACCCACCACTTCTGGGCCATCGAACCTACAAAAATCTTCTGGTTAATGGTCAGTTTAGCTGCTTGGAGAAAGTGGCCAATCAGAGTAGCCGTGGCCACTGATAGAGGGAATGCCCCATCACCTGTATCCCCCAGCAACACCACTCGGGGGTCCATTAGGAGTGACAAGCCTGTAATTTGTTTAATTTTCCCCAACACCTCCTTCCAAAAGAGATTAGCTTTCCCACATGTCCATACCATGTGGAAGAGAGACCCTGCGTCGTTGCAACCCTGCCAGCAACTATCTGAACAATCTGCTGACCGCATGACAGCTGATGGTATAGTTTATAGGTGCAATCCCTATATGTCACACATTTAAATGACTTTTGCATCTGAGCCCATATGCACAACCATGCCTCATCCTCCATTACCAACCCAAATCATCTTTCCATTTACACATGTAGGGCAGGCGAACTACAGGTGAGAGACTTGGCCACTGGAGATCCCCTGCCGCGAATGGCTAGCTCAGTGAATTCAATGTTCTAGTGAGCCCCTGTTTCGTGGAAGTGTGAGGAGCCCAGTGCCGCAATTGAGCATAGCGGAACCGCTTAGATTCAGGTACAGCGAAAACTTCCTTCCGCTTGTTAAAGGTTAGTGGACACCGCTCCCTATATAGCTGCTGTAACCTTTCCAGCCTCCCAGTGATCTAACCCTCCAACCTGCCCTGTTCGCACCGTGGTGAAACCTGGGTTATTCCAGATGGGCGTGAGTGGGCCAATCCCTAACCCTCTTTCGTCACCTGCGAAACGCCCTCCCCATGTATAGTAAAGTGTATTTCTGGTTGCAATTAACAATAGGAATCCAGCCGCTCCCGCAAGGCCACCCCTTTCCACATATGGAAGCCTAGGCAACGCTGAGAGGGCCTACTCAGTTTACACTTTTGCCTCATTTCAGTATCTCCCCAGGTCATCACATGTGAAACCCAAGCATCTAAATTATAGCGAAACACATCAGGAACCCACAGTTCCCCTACCCTCAGTGGCCTCAGCAGTACTCTCTTGGAGATCCTTGCCCATTTATTTCCCCATATGAACTAAAAAAATCTTCCCCTGTAGCACGCGCAGCTCCCAGTCTGGGATCTTAACACGCAATTCTAGACAAAAATAGAGCAGCCTGGAGATCAGATTCATTTTAATCACAGCAGTTCTGCCGAACTAGGACATTTTCTGCCGTCCCCATATTTATAAATCCTCTGACAGCTCCTTGAACAGAGGCAGGAAGTTTCTACGAAAAACCCCTGTGGCCCTGCTTGGAATCTGCACACCCAAGTATGGAATGGCTTCCTGATTCCATTTTATCGGCGAGCCCTATCTCAAGGCCGCACTGAGACATCCAACCGATACAATGTGCTTTAATTGACATTAAAGCCGAGACCTGCCTAAAGTCTGCCAGTTCCCACAATCCTGTTGTCCTAGAGGCACAAGGCTTCTGCAGGTTCAACAGGATGTCATCTGCATAAAGTGTCCCCTTTTCGACTACGGAAAACAAAATGCAATACTCCGCAGTGACCACTGGATGTCGGACCTATGCACAGCATGTGAATCTAAGCAGATACAACCATCAGAAATGCTTTTACGGTAAGTAATGCATTGTCATTCTGCCCCCCCCCCCACTTTTATATCACTGCTATATCTGCATTATTTCTAATGTGACATGCAAGTGTCTGCTTACTCTGCTCTAACACCAGTGGGGACAGTGGGCACCCCAGCCTGGTTCCCGTGGTTATCGACAGGTTGGGCGAGTATTGCCCATTGATCCTGAGGTTGATTTTTCCTGATAATTGGTGATGACCAACGTGGTAAACCTAGGGCCAACGCCAAACACTTCAAGAGTGCACCGAATCTATCCCCAATCCACTCTGTCGAAAGCTTTGCGGGCGTCCAGTGCCACTAGCCCCACGGCTACCGCCGACTTCTGCCCCACTTCAAGCATGTTCAGACCACTCCTCGCATGGTCATGGGTACTGCGCCCCGTGATGAACCTCCATCATACGATGCTCCAGGATCTTAGAAAACAGTTTAGAGTCTATATTGGTGAGAGTAATGGGACAATAGGAGTTGCAAAGCGTCTGATGCTTCCCCGGTTTGGGGAATAGAATAGTAGTTGTCTCATAGTAGGAGTAGTCCGGCATGTCCCCAAGAATGAATTAAATAGAGCCGTCAAAGGGGTAACCAGGATAGAGCAAAACATTTTTTATAAAAGGGAACCATCCAGACCTAGTGCCTTGTGTAAGGTTTTAAGAGCCCATGTGTTTCAAATGGGGGTGTATCGAATTGTAGATTTAAGCAGTGCAGGAAATGGGCTGGAACAAGACTAAGCGTGTTCCGGTAAAACATTTCTTGCCGGAGCCCCGCTCTGTCCTCCAGGCCCAGGGGATCCCAGGCACGACTCTCGCAGACCCTGTGCCTCATGGAGCAGACCACTTTCAGAAAGACTCAGCGTTCGTGCCGTGCTGAGTCTCCTGAAACCAGTCTGCTCCTTGTAGTGCAGGCTGCTCTCGATGCACAACCCATTCTTATTCTGTGCCCATCGAGCAGACCACTTTCTTCTGAAAGCAGTTTGCTCCTTACACGTGTTTAGAACACGAGTTCAGAACACACACACAGAAACTGCAAAAGCCGCACATACGGTTTTGCAGCTTTTCAAACTGGTATATATGTGCTGCATTTTACAGACATCTCTTTATTAAGGGTGTATATTGTGAACAATCGCAACAAAAGAATCCATTATTTTCTTAAAAGGTTTTCTTAATGAATCACTATAAGACATGTTTAACATTTAAAATTGTGGACATTATGTTTTTCCCATAATGTGCTTTGCTTTTATGCAAATCGCCAGGCTTGGGTTCTATATAGAAGATACTGTGTTGCCCAATCTATCTGGGGGCCATGCCCTTTCGCCCCAAACATCCTTTCCAATGCCCTGCCCCTCTTAAGAAGTGACGGTTACTCCAATAAATATTTTCCATTTCCAACACTGGATTTAAGTATTCAGCTGAGTAGTTTATAAGTATGTGTCTGTAGCCAAATAGTTGACTTTTTAATAAATAAAGTTATATAGACAAGAAAAACACTTTGTATATGATATGGCATTCATAATTCGCCTGTACACAAGTGTTTCTAGGCATGACAAGACACGGGGGGGGGGGGACAAAGCGATCTTACTGGGTCCTGTGTCATTCAGATCGCACAAGTGCTGGGAAGAGTGAGGGGAGAAGTGCTGGGGGTTGGGGGAATGGAGAAGTGCAGGTAACTCAATAAGTGCAGCCAGCGAGTGGCTCATAAGCGCTGAGAGAAGGGACTGTAGGCTTGCAAGTACAGACCCTTAATTGCTGGGAGTGCCCACAGGCAGTGCGAGGGCAACTGGACATGCAGGAGCCTGGGCCCGAGTTCAGAGTGTAGCTAGGTAGCCAGTGTATGGAGCAGTCAGCGACATCAGAAGGGGAGAGGAACAGAGCAAGCGGAAGCAAAAAGGAAGGGCTTGAGTTGGTTCCAGAACCAGAGGGGGTTCTGCTCCAGTTTGAGAGAGGCAGGGAAGCTGTTCCAGATGGAGGCTGCAGCCATGGAGAGAGATCTGCTCCGACTCTCTGCTTGCAGAAGGGACTGACCCTCCGAGAGTTGGAGGTGGATGAGTGAAGAGCGCCAGAGGGAAGATGTTTAGGAAGAGAAAGTTGGAGGTAGTGCGGTCCCAGGCCCTGGAAAGCCTTGTGGACTGAGCAAAGGGTCTAGAACTTGATCCTTGCAGCCATAGGGAGCCAGTAAAGAAGTTTCAGAGCTGGAGAGATACGATCCCTGGGCTTGAGGCAAAAGACAAGTCTTGCAGTCCTGTTCTGGATAAGTTGTAGAGGTCGAAGAGTAGAGGCAGGCAGATTTAGAAAGAGGCTCTTGCAGTAGTCCAGCCTAGGGAGGGCCAGAGCTCTGGACACAGTGAGCTTCTGGGGGAAAGTGAGAAAAGGAAGAATACCTCTGAGGGGGGGGGGGCTGAAAGTTTGACTTAAGAGACATCAGAGATTTGAGGAGAGGAGGAGAGGGTGGAGTCGAAGATGACACCAAGCTTTTTAGCCTCCGAGTGGGCATCGGAGAGATCGATTGAAGGAGGGAACAGGTGTACCGATGAGGAGGATCTCAGTCTTACTGGCATTAAGTCAGAGATCATTGGTGGCACACCATTCCTGAATTGCGGCCAGACAGTCTGGTATAAAAGGAGCAGCTGAGGTGGCTGAGGGAGCCTAAAAGATAGCTGGGTGTCATCCGCATAACACTGAAAATTGGAGCAGAAGGTAACGAGGCGGTGGCCAAGTGGTGCCAGGTAGTGGTGGAAAAGCCAGGGAGAAAGGTTAGACCCCTGTGGAACACCACAAGGTGAGAGAGAGATGGAAGAGAGGAAAGACTCCAGTTTGACATGAGAGGGTCGGTCGGTGAGAAAGGAAGTCTGCCAGGGCCTGGTCACTGATACCCAGGTTAGACTTTAAAATATGTATACCCATTCTTTATTACATTTCTTTTCTTTGTTTACGAAAGATGTTTGTGTAAACCATGAAAGGAATACATTATCAGAAAATAAAATGTTAAATAACAGAAAGCACAGTTGTGCATCATAGGTGGTGCTTGGGCAAGACCCAAGTAATTAAGACCAGCCCAAACGTATAGCATGCATGTATGCAATCACTGTGGATTTGTCTACGTATACTTTCCAATGTTTGTTTTGAGCCTGTCCATCTTTAGCTTTCGTGCTCCAGCAAGGCACCAAAACACAAAGGGAGTGATTACATCAATTGGCACCCTGCTAACTGCTGATGTGGTACTGAATACATATGTTAAAACCATGCTTTCTACTGTGGTACTGAGTGGGGATGAGGCATTTGAAAAATGTCTTTCCATTAATAGATAGTATTTTGGAGCAAGTGCTCCAAATCCACCTCTTAGGTCGAGGATGTAAACTAAGTAACTCAACCTGTCGCTATATTAGGATTTGTAAGAATTTGCGAGGCCTCTAACTTCAATGCACAAGCGTTCGCAGCAAGTCGAGTCAGTCAAGTTGTCCTGCAGTTTTGCAGATATATAACATGTAGTTTGCGATAAAGGCATACAAAACTGAGCTTCTCCAAGACCACTGGGCCGTCTTTCCTTCCACTGACGACGCATAAGAAGGCGGTACATTAATGTGTCCGCATTCGATCCAAGATGCGCAAATCGAGTCTGAGTGAAGGTTATGGGATGTTTAACTGACATCTTGCACTGCTAATTGGAGCCTTACCTCAAGTTAAGCATGCTATTGTGACGAGTGCTGGTCAAAATTGAGTGTTTGCAACTATTTCCTAAGGGTCACTTTTGGTGCAATATATTATTGCTACAACATGAAGAAAGGAGATACCCACTCCATTTGCAGTGTAAGGGATGTTAGAAAATGGGCTGCAGTTGAACTGGATGTCCATATGGAGGAAGGACAACTTTGAGAGGATAAGATGCTATATTTGATATGATTTAAGATCGTGGTTGAGTTTTGCTGGGAAATGACCTCTTGCCACCTTCAGTTTCAATGGAGGAGTTGTGACAAATGTCGTCATGTTGAACAAGCTCGTTATTGTGGTATGGGGGTAACCTCTCATAGAAGCTGGTAGAGATGTACGCAGTTGATTATCGAATCTCCAAAGGGGGGTTGCCAGTTCTTGATATGTACAGAGTCTATGATTTGGCTGTTTATATTCATTGTTCTCCTACGTCCCGTCTCCACTCTACCATATTTGTGGGATAAAATTTTTAAAATATTTTTTTTTTTATTCTACCAAAAAAGTGCTCTGGCCCCGTTCCGAAGGACAGAATATCCCACAGTATGGAGGAAACGGGAATATGGATCAGCAGTACGTTAGTCACTGCAGCGAGTAACCTTTTCTTTTTTTACATATATTTCCTGACATTTGACTATCTGCTATGGAATATAATACAATTGTATTTATTGTAATTCAGAACTCCATTGTTACTTGTCAGTTTGTTTTCGATTACCTGAAATTTCAATACAAATATTTTAAAACAAGAAAGTAATAGCCTGTAATGTTTATGTTGCCGGTGGTGTCCGTGAAATGTAATCACTGTGGGTAACAGTTAAATTGATGTTTAGAATTCCGAATCTCAAGATGATTGATGGGCGAACGCAGACCATGTAATGGCTTGCAGTGGCAGGTGGAAACGTAGCTGCTCTACGATTTTGTAAGGAGCACATTTATGCTATCCATGTTAACATTTTAGTTGCCGTTACAGAGTATTAAGTAGGACGAGAAAACGTTATGCTCTCGCCCTTTAGGTGCGTTTCGAAATAGTAACACAGTTTTACAGGCCTTTATTTGCCCTTTCAACGCGACATTGAGTTATTGTGGAGTGACCAACAACCATGGTATCTTGAAATTTACCACTTGGTTGGGGAGAGTCCTAGATGGCATGCATTTTTAATTACATGTTCCTTCTATGCTTTTTCTACACACGCTAATAGGTTCAGTGTGAGAGAGGGCATATGATGGGCACTCATATATTTTTTCTTTGTGTTACTTGGAGCCCTTTGCATGTCTGTATTGGACTTAATCAGTACCAGATTCCTAATGTGCTCTTAAATTGCTTTTACAATCTTTTGGGGTTTTTTGCAATGTTGTTTGGTTGGGTCTTTCTACTCAGCGTAATACCTAAAATGGAATTGTTCTGTGTGTGCGCTTTCTGGATGTAGTTGTGGTGGTCATTAGGACTATTGGTCCTTCTCGATCTAAAACCTAGTCAAGTCTATAGGAATCTTATGAGAGGTTGACAATGGCCTTTGTTGGTGGATGTTTTTCCCTCTGTTTTCATATGTGCTATCTGGTGTTTTTTCTTAATTTGCTTAATTCCAAACCATTTGTTTGCTGAAAAGTACATAGTTGGTCCATTGTACATTTTGTATTGTTTTCAGGTCCTCATTCAGCCCAAAGACGCAAGCTTTTATTCTACTGGCTTTTAGGAAAACTGGTATAACAAGCTTGATTCAGTTATCCCTAGTAAGTGGAATGACAGTCCTTGCCTTGTCCCCAAGGGCATTTACACAACGGTCTACCGGCCTTTAAGCGAATTCCTTGCACTTTGCTACAATATTGTAGAGCAATATTATCCCCAGAAATGTATTGGCCTGCTCTCCACATAATCCTGTACTAATTAGGTAATAATTCGCCAACCCGCCCAGTAATGACACTTGGAGCCAAGTTAACACAGGCGTTGCAGTGTTACGGGACAGATCAGTCCTCAAGTAAGAAAAGAGGCAGTTTAAAAAAAAACTTGGGTGCATGTATAAGTCAACCCTCGCTGCAACTTGCAGTTTATCATTGTTTTTTACAAAGCTGCAAAGGACAATTGAAAAGGTCTGCCAGTGACAGTGCATAGCATTATTTTTCATTAACTGCTTACTGCTGGTTTTGGGGCAGGGAGCGCCAATGCGGCAGCAAGGGTCGCGCAGTTCTCATCTTGCTTGATTTGCAGGATCGTCAGTGAATATATAGCACATTTTGAGCAGCCTTATCTGCTGAGCGCCATTCACCGGGGTACTAAATAAATAAATAAAAGTAATGGTGATTGCTGACAAGAGTAGGAGGGCAAGTGGTTAAACTTAGACAGTTGTGAGATTGGTCTTCAGAATTATTTTGTTCCAAGACCTGTCATTGTATGCTTAATGCAGAGGAAGTGGAAGTGCATGCTGCAGCTACATATTTTGCATGATATAATATCACTTATTTATTTTTTAGAAAAGAAAATTAATGTGATGAGCTCAATCCTTTACCAGTTTTTCTAATTTGTGGATAGATTGTGAATAAATGTTTGTTTTACTTTTTGCTCAGGTAAACGCAAAGCACTCAAGTTGAATTTTGCCAACCCTCCTTTTAAATCAACAGCAAGATTTACTCTGAACCCCACAGCAGTCCCCTTCCAAAATCCACAAATGTGAGTACATTTCACCTAATTAGAAGTAGAAATTGGCATACAAATCTAACTTTTGTGGAAATGTAAGCTTTTTTTATTGAACACGGTCATCTTTTCTATTAAGTAACTGGTATTGGTTTATTTTAAAAAACAAAAGTGAGCTCTGGTTAACACCGATTACAAATCTTATTTACTCAGAACTTCTCACAAAACAATTGTGTCCCATTTAACATGTTGAATGACTCTATTAAACCTTTTCAGTTAGTACCATTTGTCAGCATGTTTTCCTGTACCCTTTCGTTTGCGGTTCTGCTTATTTGTGCCGGTTTAGTGACAATATAGTTTCAGCCAGCCTACTACGATTTGCAGACATAATCAGTGTTAGTCCAAACCGAGGAGTAGCTCTGGTGTCCATCACTTAAATCCACGGATCCTGAACCATCCTTCCTGCCACTGACAGATTCTTACTGCCTCCAACTCTCAACCTTCCTCTGTGAGAAATCTGAGGGCGTTCTCCCATTTAACCCGCTGAAGACCCCCCTCGGGTAACCAAGGAACGGCAAGACTGCCAGATTCTGACCTTGGGAGTGAGGCTGCAATGGGGTACTGCTGGGATGGAGGGTCTTTGAAGAACGGAAGTGGGATGCCGAAGATGACATCTGGCATCCCACTTTTCCTAATCCTATTTCTCCTCTGTCAAAGGATATCATCACGCATGTCCTACCCTACCCCAGGATCTTCCGTCGAACACTCACACTCGGAGGAACGCAAGAGAATGTAAAACCCCCTTTTCTAACTTTAACCTGGACTTATCCTCCCGTCCCTCAGAAACTACTTTGAGAACCAATATTTTTCTTCTCTGTTAACCTAATTTATGAGGGTACCAGAGTGAAAGAACCAATACCAATTTCCTATCCTAAGAACACCCTTATACCAAAGACATGGTATCCCCCTTCCTTGACAGTGACCTACCCAACCCCCACCCCCTCTGCCTTCATAGAATGTATTAAGAGTCTGTGTGAGGAAGCATCCAGGAGAAGCATGGTTAACGACCCATGTCTCCAGCAAAGAAGAGAAGTCCAAAGAAGGGAGCCGAGGGGCGTGCTGATCCCTTGTTACATTGGTAAAATAAAATGCTTGTTCCCTTTGGCCATGACAGGAGCCCAGGAGTGTCTGAGAGTCATGTGGGGAGGCCCTGACCTAAGATAACAGACGTTAACCCAAGAACAAAGAAGCATTGGGGTGGCCACCAGGCGGCAGATTGATACAGGCTGGCCGCATAGACCCCAGTATAATGAAAAAGGCACTTGGCTGTGCGACCTATAATGAGTGGACTGTGTGGTCTGAAAACTGCGCCACGACCAGGGGAGCCAATTGAAAGCAAGGAGCTGCATGATCTAAAGGGCTTCTGGGTTCATGGAAAGGAGATCTGGAAAAGACTAAAGAATTTACCAGGAAAATATGGTGAACTTTCTGCCTAGTGAACTTTCTGCCTAGTGAACTTTCTGCCTAGTGAACTTTCTGCCTAGTGAACTTTCTGCCTAGTGAACTTTTTGCCTAGTGAACTTTTTGCCAAGTGAACATTGTACCATGTGAACTTTTCCTTGCCAAGTGAAACCTGAGCGACTTGTGCATCTTTATAATCCCGAGAGTCTTAAACTTGGGGAAGTGAGCTGCAGAAAGGCTCCATTGTCACATTAACTTTACTTTGAACACTATTCAGTTGACCAAATCCCATTCACCCTGTTATTCTGTAAAAGTGAGGACAAGCATAGGTTTTGACAGAGACTGTATTTTGTTTTGGACTGGCAGACCTAGGCTTCTCTTAGTTTACTTTCCATTAGGGAACATTCCCATCTTGGAGTTGGGGCAAATTAGGCGTTACACCATCCTGACCATAGAGACTAAAGGTTTTCAAACTGTGTTTCACTTGTCTGTGTCGTCTCTTGATACCATGCCTGTCCCAGACCTCCCATCCACCTCCTGAATAAACATTAGGCATTTCAGAAAAGGTTGGTATTTGCTAATAGTTTAAGTGACAAAAGTGCATGTATTTGTTTTTTATTTTTCACACTGGGCCAAACTAGGGCTGTCCCTGGAAAGTGGCATCCCATACAAATAAGAAGAGATTTGTGGTATGTGCAACATACAAAAATGGGAAAATGCTGATGTAGGTAGTGAACCGAGGTAGAATTAATACATTGGGGAAGGGGTAGGTGTGATAGTTTAAAAACAAGGTTCTCAGTAAATATTGGATTAAACAAGTCACAATTCATTTTCATCACCAGGCCAATATTAGATGGAGAGGTACTTTTTACTGTATGTCCTTTGCTACTTTGTGCTATCCGTTGACCAGTAGGTAGTTTAGATTACTTCTATGTCCCGTCCCCTTTCCTCCATACTTGTGGGATATTCCGTCCTTCGTAACAGGACCGGATCACCTTTTGACAGCATAAAAAGAAAATCCTTTTTCGATTTTTATGCGGGGTCAGTGCGTGTGTCTTCAGCCCTGCCTTCCTGAGCCTTACCCAACACATCACCCTTCAGTCCTTTTCTAGATGCAGAGTGATTGGATGCAATTAGCATCGCACAGATTTTTTCTTACCCTGCTTTTTGTCCTTCAATACTCCTACGTCCCGTCCCCTTTCCTCCATACTTAAGGGACATCTCTCCGTCCTGTGGGACAGGACCGGAGCACTTTGTAAAAAGCATACAAAAATTATTGTTTTCAAAAATGTGTCGTCCTTCTCTTTCTTGCGCGGGGCCCGGCACGCTGCCCTAACACCACCCATCTCGGCCCTGCCCCATGCATCGCCCATCAATCCTTTTCTCCGCTCGTTCGGAACTGGAGGCACTTGCATCCGCGGAAGATTTTCTTCCTTTTTTTTTTTTTTTAAATATTTTTTATTTTCAAAATAAAACAATACAAACCAAACTTGCAGCATTATACAATACAACCGTAAACATCAGTTAATCACATGTTACTGCACTTCAACCCCCCCCCCCCCAAGAGCTTATCAACCTTACAGTTCTGTGTAAACTTGGTGTGGCTGGGCGTCGCTTCCTTCCGAAGCAGCAGGGTCCACTTCCGTGCTAAACAGTCCCGTAATTAACATCCTCCAAGCCGCTAGGTTACCCACATCTTCTTCCCCGCAATTGCTGCACACTTCCTGCCATACCACTGTTTCAGCCTCTGCCCACTTCTGCAGGTCCCGCCACCATATCTCTATTCTTGGGCCATGGCATTGCTTCCAACTCATGGCTATCCTTCTCTTAGCAAGTACATAGGCCAGGTCTCTCAGTTTCCCGAGATGTTTGGTGTTCCGTGGTCTGGGGAACCCTCTCAGGAGGCAGGCCCAGGCCGTGTCAATGCGTAGCAGGACCCCCTTATCTGCTAATTTCTGTGCCACTTCCCCCCCAAAAGTCTTCAATCACTGGGCAGGACCAGAACATGTGTGTCATGTCTGCGTCTTCCTCATCGCATTTCGGGCATGCTTGTCTACCTGCGTTCGCAAACTTGGCTATTTTCGATTCCCAGTATGTCCTGATTATTTTCCTAAGCTGGCTGTCCCCCATAGTTAAGGCGACCAGTGGCACCTGTGGGGAACACGGGCACGGACTCTCTTTCAATTGGCACGCTCTGCGCCAAATTCTCCGGAGATTTTCTTCCTTATTTCCTTCTCTGGCTCTCGCTAGCGATCGTGTACTAGTCTGTCGTTCAAACTAGACTTTCCAGATTGTGCTTCGTGTCACCGACGTTTCGCGAGGTGGATCCCCATCCTCTTTGTCTAGAGTGTTTGGGTCCGGATCACCGTTGGGAGTCATGTTTTTACTGTGATTCCCTTTCGGTCCGGGCACTTCAGCGTTGGTTGGAGCGGTGGGAGGAGGTGTTCCGACGGACTCCACCTTTGCATTTTCAAGCGTTTATCGATGAAAAGAAGAAACACCCGGTAAGTTCTTTACTTTTGAGAGCACCCCGGCCGGGAGAAACCTTCCCGGGTTCTTCCCGAACAAGGAGGGCCGTTGATCGCTCTGCCACCTGGGATTCCCCTGAGGTGCCCGTTGGGCCTAATAATTGTACCAAAGTTTTCTCTGAGGGTCTCCGCAAGGGTTCCTGTGGATACCGGACTACGCTCCGAGGCCTCTCCTGTGGGGGCTGCTTGTAGACCCAGTTCTACTGATTCGTGGGGTACCGGAGTTTGCTCTGAGGCCTCTCTATCGGCTTCCATCAAAAATAAGACCGGGGTTCGCCCGAGGCCTCGGTGGGGCTTGGTGTTACCGAACGGATGTTCGAGGCCCGCGCTAGTAAGGCTGTTACCGGACCTGGGTCTGAGGTCCCTCGTCCAGAGGCTAAGGTTGCCAACATTTCTGAGAGGCCTGACAAGGCCTTATCGGTGAAGGTTGTTTCTCACCGTTCCCGCTCTTGTGGCGACGCCAGATCTGTTGAGGGGGCAAAGAAGGAAAGTTCTTTTACCGGCAGTGCCGAGGTCCTTCCTGGGAAGGCTAATTTGGCAATTGGTATGTCGCAGAAACATTCCAGGCCTCATAGTACCGGCTCTGCCAAGGTTTCTTATGTTAAGGCTAAAGTTAAGACCCCTGATCCATCGACGGGGACCCCTGCCTCACTTCCTCACGTGCCGCAGTTCCCCTCAGGTGATGACAAAATGGCGGCCGTTCCCGACACGACCACGGTGGCCATTTTGGGTGCTACCCCTACAACTACGCCATCGGCCTCAGGTGTAGGGCTTGGCTCTGTGGGTGAACATAGGGTTCCTTGTGCGCATCCTTATTGGCTAGTCTATAATCGGAACGCTCGGATGCCCCTTCTGCACAATGTTTCATTGCCTGTGGGTTCGGCACCTTTGATTTTTGTGGATACGTCGGGTGATGGGCCGGTGTGGCAACCTTCCCCGTTACGTCCCTGGAATTATCCTCCTCATGAGAGGCCTCCTCTGGTTCCAAAACAGTCCCCGGAGGATGCCTTTTTTGGCAAATTTCAGACGCTCATGCATACCGACCCCATGAGGCAATATTTCAAAGGGCTCTTTAGGGAGATATGTCCACCGGCGCCTCCGGCTCCACCCGTTCCGGTGGTCCCGCCGGCACCTCCCTTGTCTACGGTGCCTTCCCCGACTCTTCCGCCTTTGCTCCCATTGTCCCCCGTGGACAAGGCAGTGCCCGACACGGTTCAGCAGGATCCTGATCTGTCGGATGACGCGCAGGGCGATCCGGACAACGAGGATCTGCCCCGCTCGATTAGAGCTTTCCATGACGTGTACTGGACATGTGCTTTTTGGATGTTCCGGTGCCTGAGGCACCCGCTCCGCGGTGGGTGTGCTTTCTGGGGCGTTCACCCTGTCTCCTTTGGAGCGTACCGGCCTGTTCTTGCAGAAGGACGTTCTGGCCGAGGTCCGTAGGGTTTGGGAAAAGCCACACTCTGGACTTTTCGCCAATAAGAAAATTGACCTGCGATACAGGCTGCATTCTTCGGAAGAGGTGGCTTTGTCGTCTTGTCCGCCCCCCTCCTCCACGGTGGTGGCTGTGGCTACCTTAGTCTGGGCCTGCGGCATCCTCTTCCACGACGGCTACTCAGGTTCTGGGAAAGGAGGACAAGCTTCTTGGCTCCCTTGGGAGGAAGATTTTCGCTAACTCGGCCTTGCAGCTCCGGCAGGCCAATGCCGAACTAGGGTTAGCGGGGGCTAATATGCAGATGTGGAACGGTCTGTCTGAGTTTGAGGAGTTCATTCCTGTTGAAAAGCTGGAGGATTTTAAGGCGGGATTATCCGACGCCAGGGTCTTGGCCCAGGATCTCCTGGAGGCTGCGGCTCACCACTTAGAGACCTCGTACCAGCGGGGGGGTTGATACCTCCCGACAGGCGTGGTTGCATGCCACCAAATTTTCAAAGGAAGTACAGGACAAGGTGTTTGACCTTTCGTTTGACGGTAAGGAGCTGTTTCATTCTACAAACGATGTAGAGCTGACCAAGATGAAGGATAGCACTCAGACAGCTAAGTTCTTGTCGGTCCTAGTTAAAACTCCCTTTAAAACTCATAGACCGTTGTCGCAGAGTCGGCCCTCCTCTGGTTTCAGGGGCTTTCTTGACCTTAAATCTCGTAGAGTGGATAACCCTTTGGGGAATAAACCCCGGAGGCAACAAAGGACTCAGTTTTTCCCGCTCCTCCGCCTCCTCCTCAGGTTCAGGTGGCAACACCACCGAAAAACCTACCAAATGAGGGTTCTCCGCGCTCGCACAAGACCCTGGTGGGAGGAGTCATTGCGTCTCATTGGGAGGCGTGGCAGACCATCACCGAAGACAGATGGGTCTTGTCAGCCGCTCGGGCGGCTTCTGCTTACCCCTAACCCCTACCCCACCCTCCAACCCTCCCTTCCAGCTGTCGGGATCGCCCTCCCTGAACGCCGAGGTGCAGAAGCTTCTGAACCTCAGAGCGTTGAAACCCATTCCCCTCGGGGAGCGAGGAGAGGGCTTCTACTCCCGACTCTTTACGGTGCCCAAACCCAACCAGGCTGGCCTGCGCACTATCCTAGACCTTTCCTAGTTCAATCTTTTCCTACCTCAAGAGAAATTCAAGATGATCACGCCCAACCAGATACGGTCTTCCTTGCAGATGGGCGATTGGCTCAGCATGGTGGATCTTCAGGATGCGTACATGCATATTCTGATTTGGAATCCACACAGGATATATCTCTTTTTCTCTTTGGGAGAGGAGCACTTGCAGTTTCGAGTGCTTCCATTTTGGCCTCAGCTTGGCGCTGCGTGTCTTCACGAAGATGTTGGTGATTGCGTCCTATCTTCATCTGCAGGGTATCCATGTGTATCCGTATTTGGACGACTGGCTCTTACGCAGCCCTTGCCCGGTGAAAGACGCGTGCAATCTTCAGTCTCTCCTACAGCTCCTGTTCCATCTTGGGCTGTCGGTCAACTGGTGGAAATGTTCCATGATGGTCTCACAGGACTTGATTTTCCTGGGTTTTCGCTGGAACACGATCGACTGCAGAGTGTACCTGACCGGGGACAGAATGGCGGATCTGTTGGCCACGTGTCAGATGTTTGCGCAGTCAGAGAGCATGTCGGCCTGGTGGTTCCAGAGGCTTCTGGGCCTCATGGCCTTGTGCGTGTTGGCTCTTCCTCTTGCTCGTCTAAAGATGAGGCAAACTCGGATTGCTCTTCGGAGTTCTTGGCGTCAGGCTGTGGATCCGGACTTGATAATGATTCCGGCTTGCATGAGAGTGGACCTGGAGTGGTGGTCGTCTCTCAGCAACCTGTCGGTGGGTGCAGGGTTTCAGGACCCAGCCCCTACGGTGACGGTTACGACGGACTCCTCTCTTCTAGGGTGGGGTGCAACGTTGGCTCTTCTTCAGGTCTCAGAGCTTTGGTCGCCTCAGGACAACTCCTCCACATAAATCATCTGGAGCTCCTGGCTATCTTCTTAGCGCTCAGGGCGTTCAGACCGATCATTGCCAACAAGGTGGTCCGCATAAGCACGGACAATATATTACATCAACAAGCAAGGGGGAACCAAGTCTCCCCGCCTCGTGGACCTGTCCATCCAGATTTGGGAGTGGGCTTTTCTTCATGGTGTCTGGTTGCTTGCAGTGCACATCCCGGGCCAGCTGAATGTCACAGCAGATGCCCTCAGCTGGCTGACAATGGTCAGCTACGAGTGGGAGTTGAAGGCAGAGGTCCTCTCATGGATTTTCCTGTGTTGGGGCACACCGGAAGTGGACCTCTTCGCTACGGCGGTAAGCAAGAAGCTTCCTCAGTATGCCTCCAGAGGGGGGATGTGGACCTCCTCTCTGGGGGATGCTCTCGAGATTCCTTGGCACAACATGAGGGCTTACGCTTTCCCGCCTCTGCCTCTAGTTCAGCGAGTAATTTGCAAATAATGAACTCTGTGAACTGTTCTGTTCTACTCATAGCCCTGTGGTGGCCGGCCAGGTTTTGGTTCTCAGAACTTCAACACTTGTCGGTGTATCCTCCGATCAGGTTACCGGTGACCCCCAACCTTCTTCACCAGGGGGAACAGCAACTGTGGCACCCCTCCCCACAATCGCTCAGCTTGGTGGCATGGTGCCGAGTTCAAGTCTTTAGAACATCTTAACTTGTCTGCGGATAATGTGAGCATTATCCAGGCAGCCAGAAAACCCTCAACTAGGTCCCAGTACAGCAGAAAATGGCTCAGGTTCTGTCATTGGTGTTTAAACAAGCAATTGGACCCAAGGGAGGCTACAATTGACACCGTACTGTCCTTTGTATCCTTCTTAGCAGAGTCGGGTGTTCACGTCCTGTCATGCAGAACTTGCGGTTTCCGCTTACCTTTCTACAGACCAATGCTCTTACTCTCTGTCTAGTCCAGTGATAAGAGGCATTTTGCAGGAATGACGCGCCTTTATCCTCCAATTCGTAACCGCTCCCGGTGTGGGATCTAAATGTGGTCCTGACGGCGTTGTGCCATAAACCTTTCGAACCAATGGCCACAGTGGACCTCAAGTACCTGTCCTGGAAACTGTCCTTTTTGGTCGCCGTTACGTCAGCAAGGCGTGCGAGTGAGCTCCAGGCCTTAATCGGTGGAGCATCCCATCTTGGTCTTTCACAAGGATAAGGTGGTCCTATGGACAAATTCTGCTTTCCTGCCAAAGGTGATATCTGAGTTCCATCTCAACCAGTCGATCTCCCTGACAGTCTTTTTTCCGAGCCCTGTCTCAGAGGCAGAAAGGGTTCTGCATTGTCTCGATGTCAGAAGGGCTCTTAAGTTATATATTGACAGAACATCGGAGTTTAGGAGTTCTTCTCAACTGTTTGTGACCTTTGGTAACCCACAAGGTAAGCAGGCGTCTAAGGCGACTATTTCTCAGTGATCGCCGCCTGCATTACGGAGTCTTACACCGTCCAAGGGCTGAAGCCTCCTTAAGGCATTCATGCACACCTGGTGCGAGGCAAGGCAGCTGCGGTTGCTTTTCAGAAATATGTCCCCTGAGAGACCATCACGAGAGCAGCTACTTGGGCCTCCCCATCTGCCTTTTCTAAGCATTATTGTCTTGACATGAGCTCAAGAGCTGATGCTCAGTTTGGTCAGGCTGTGCTGAAGAATCTGTTTCAGTAAGGGATTTTTTCCATCCACCCATAGTTCCTGTAAGGAGTGCTTGGGAATCTCCCATAAGTATGGAGGAAAGGGGATGGGATGTAGGAGTATAACCAGGTTACTCACCGTAGTGACCACCTTACTCCTAGTCCATATTCCCCTTTCCTCCATACGGCTGCCCGCCGTCCCCTCTAATAAGGTTCCTCTGTTATTGCTAAAAGGTCTTTGACCTGGCGATAGAAAAGGACTGATGAGCGATGAGAGGAAGCACACATTTTTGAAAACATTTTTCTTTTTTGGATGCTTTTTACAAAGTGCTCCGGTCCCGTCCCACAGGACGGAGAGATGTACCGTAGGTATGGAGGAAAGGGGACTATGGACTATGGACTATGGACTATGGAGGTCACTACAGTGAGTAACCTGGTTATTTGTCTTCCTGCCTCGGTTCTGCAGTTTTCCTTTCCTATGCTGGAGCATAAGAGCTTCACCTCGTGTGTCTCCTGCGGACGTCGGACTGTCTTTGCCTCTAGTGTCTAAGCCCAGACCATCACTGGAACACGTGCTTCTACTGCGACTTCCTCTTGGCCTGCACACTCAAAAGAAGTGAAAGGGCGGCCTTCCACTGCACTCCTCCGGTTCACTTGCAGGAATTAATTAAGGAAAAAAAATCTCTGGAGAGTACCTTCCTTTTCAGAGCACCCTCTGCGTTTGACTCTGACTCTGGATCATCCGGTTCAAGGAGTCGTTGTGCAGACTCTAGCATCACAAGGGCTTGGGGTCTAAGCTGGATAACGGCGTTTCCTCCGGGAAGGGGTTAAGAAATCCATCAGCAAGGCTGAGGATCCCCGTTCCGGGGGTATTAAAAGTGGATTGATATGCAAAGTTCCCCTCAAAGTGATTACACTTTAGGCAAGCCTCTGTCCTTTTTGCTCCCTCGTACTGGCCGCTACAAAGTCTACTTCTACTGGCTCTGCAAAAAGGGCTAAGGAATTGTTGAAGGCTCCTAAAATAACTACCATACCCACCATGCCCTTTGACAGATATGTGCTGCATGTCGCCACAGAGTCTGAAAATGGTGGTCCCTCCAGTATCAACGACGTTGGTCATTTTGTCAGGTGAGGATGCCAGGCCCAAATCTTTGCCGTCTGCATCTTTGGGAAGAAATTCTTGCAGCGCCAGAATGGATTGAAATCCAAGAATGCCCCTTCCCCCTACAATATCGCTTCCTCCTACATCGGCACTGTTACACTACTTTGATCCGTGTATTGGGGGCAGGGCACTTTTGGCAACCAGCGTCGACAGGATCGTGGAGCTCTAATCCATTCAACCTAACAACTCGCTGATATCCGGTATACAGCGTTTCAAACTCGCACAACTTGATAAACAGACTCGGGAGAATTAGGTGTTGCGCTGTGCTGTGAGAACAAGGAATCCAACTCGAAGAGAAGCAAGCCACTATGACCTGCTTTGCGACAGTTGGAGGCTCATCGATCTAACAAGTTAAATACTGGCCCCATCAAATGAGACCTGTATAAGAAAGTTGTCCCTGTTCAAGTCTACCAAAAATAAAAAATGTGTGAGGAAATACCTTTCATTAAATGAATGTAGATTTTGTGACCAGACAGCACATTAAGAAGGCCAGTTCATGTGTATATTAACCCTGTGCCTCATGCTCTGCGCTCGGCCCCCCCTGCAGAACTTAGGGCTGAAAATTGGTTGCAAATGTTTGAGGAAAATGAAGATCCGCCTTTGTCAGTCAGGGCATTTCATGATTGGGTGGTTGATTTTATGTTGCATTTCGGCATTCCGACTCCTGAATCTCCTACTGTCGGGACCTTTCCGTCAAAAGGATGTTTTGGCAGAGGCCTGGAAAGTGTGGGAGAGGCCACATATGGACCAACACATAAACAAAAAGATAGATGCTTGATACATGCTACAGTCGTCTGAGGATATTCCCCTAACCACACGTCCCCTCCCGTCTTCTACAGTCAAGGCAGCAGCCACCCTCCCTTCCAAGTCTTTGGCATCATCCTTCTCGGCATCACAATTCTTGTCAAAGGAATATAAAAGTTAGGAGAGGGTTGGAAAGAAAGTTTTTGCAAATGCGGCCCTCTAGCTCTGTCAAGCAAATACAGAAGTGGTGCTGGCTGCGACAACCTAAAACTCTGGAAGGAGCTTTCAGAATTTTAACAGTCAATTCCCAAAGACAAAGCTGAAAGTTTCAAAACCGGTTTATCAGATTCCAGAGTTCTGGTTCAAGACCTGTTAGAAGCCGCTGCACATCACATTGATACTTCGGCACGCGTCCTTATGATCGGCGTAGATGTCACATGCAATGCGTGGCTACATGCAACCAAGTTCATAAAGGTGGTCCAAGACAAGGTTCTGGATCTTCCGTTCGCGGATAAAGATTTCTTCCATACCTCTACTGATGACGAGTTGGCAAAAACCAAGGCGAGTACTTTGACGGCACAATCGTTCTCCATCCTCACGAAAACTCCAGCTGCAAAGTATTCTTACTCCCAGAACCTGGAATTTTGTTCCAGTACCTTTTCATGGTTTCAGCAGCCCTAGGTTTAAGCAGCAGAGAGCGAGTGGTCGAGGGTTTTTTCCTCACTCAGTAGCCGCCACCTCTGGAACCGGTACCCCCCTCTTCTGACAAAAATGCCAGATGATGGTTTGGAATGGTCCCACTCGACTCCGGTTGGGGGACTCATCGCTTTACACCTAGAGTCCTGGCAGTCCATCACAAAGGATCCACAGGTTCTATCTATGACCCAGTCGGGTTTCCGTTTTCCCTTTCCGGCAATTCATCCATCTTGTCCTCTACAGCAGACAGGATCTCTCTCTCTCTCTTCGGATAGAACATGTCCTTCTGGCAGAAGACGGCGGGGGCTTCTACTCCCACATTTTTAAAGTGCCATAATCCAATCGGGCTGGCCTCCGCACTGTTGTAAACCCGTCAGATTTCAATCTCCACATTCCCCAGGAAAGATTCAAGATGATCACGCCCACACAAATCCGCTCCTTCTTTGTAAATGAGGCTTGGTTTTGTTTGGTAGAACTTCAGGATGCGTACCTTCATATACCAATACGGCTGCAACAAAGCAAATACCTGTCCTCAACAGAGGAGTTGTCCTCACCTGAATCTTCGCTGGAGTACTCCTCGGACTGAATATCCTGGACAGGTGAGGATCCTTTCTTTCAGGAAGATTTACGGTCCTCGTAGAGGTAGAGTCTACCTCGAGAGTAAGCCACTATGCCTGTAGGGGTGGCAAAGCAAGCACGCATGAGATAAACCCTAAATAAACCTATGGTGAAGGGGGAAAAAACCCTTCCGGACAGCAAAAAAACCCTACAATATGGCTGATAGTCCATGTAGTCTTTTCCTTCCTCCGGGTTGCAAGAGATCTGAAACCTCAGAAGTTAGTCCGTATGAGAGCAGTGTAGAATAGTCCGTAGAGGAAGGTAAACGGTGCATCGGACGAGCGGATCAAGAGAAGCGTCTAAGAAACAAGTCTTAAGGAACACCCTGCCGTAAGAGGCAATGAACGAGGAGTAGGCACAAATAAATGCGGGAAGTCAGAAAAATAAGGCACAGGTAAGAAGTCCGGAAGACTAAAAGTGAAGGAAAAAGCAGAAGTCAGTAAGCGGGTAGCAGAAAGTGGTAAACGCTCGAAACAAACAGTTAACAAGAAAGGCAAGGATAGTACACGCTAAGACGTGTACAGTGTTTTACCTGAAAAGAGAACAGGGTTGCAAAGCCACAAACTGCGGTAAGGGGCATTGTTATGGATGGCGGTACCCATCTTGAAAAAGACTAGACCACTCATTCAACAGCAGGAAAGAATGAATGTGATGGAACGTTAATGGCGATTGAAATGCCATCGATTTCATGCGCTCCAACGGAGCGGATTCATGACAATACCTTTTGTTTTTCGGTAGGGCACACACACTTTCAGTACCGCATGCTCCCTTTTGGGCTGAGCTTGGCACCAAGAGTGTTCACAAAGCTGATGGCTGCGATTGCAGTGCTTTTTCTGGCTTTGTGGAGTCCGTATCTATCCATACCTGGACGACTGGATCTTCAGGAGTCACTGTCCTCCGAAAGCCGCTTCACAGATGCATTTGTTACTTAAGCTTCTCTTCAAGCTAGGATTTTTGGTGAACTGGAGGAAGTTTTCAATGATAGAGGACCTGCTTTTCTTTGGTTTTCAATGGCACACAGTCTGTGCCAAGGTCTTTCTAACAAACGACAGGATGAGGGACATAGTGCATACATGTTCCCTATTTTTGAACTCCACCCACAGGTCTGTGTTAGGTAGAATCCTGTGCAGTGCCCTTAGGGCACACGACACACAATTAAGACCACAGGTGGCAATACAAGTTTTACCTTTGGTACAAGCCTGTACTACTATGTTAAAGTGGTAGCAGTAGCGCAGCAGCCAGGTTTTTCTCGAGTATATGGGCAGTAGCAGAGATTACACAAAGGGACCACAATTACTGTGACTCAAGCAAACATTGACTCAAGGTTTCAGGTAAAAAAATATAAGTACATTTATTTTTAAACCGTTTGTTATAAACACAACAATTCTATTAGTTCAAAACCACACCTAAAATATACTACAACTAACCAATTCACTTTGTACGGTATAACTTCAAGGTAAGTACCCTGTGTTTTAACGGACCGGTGTTGTGAAACAAAAGACGTTACCGGGAATACACTAGCGATCACTTTTTGACAGTAATGACAGTTCGGTCTTAATAAAGAAACGTGTATCCGCAGCAAGAAATGTTACCGGGGAAAAAACACACTTAGCACCTGAGATACCCAGAGAGAGTTGGGGGCAAAAATCATAGGCAATACTTTTGGCAAGGCAGACAGAACCAGAGAACACTCATAGACAGAAATTCAAGAGTCAATAGGCCGGAGTCAGTGTCAAGTGAAACCGGGTTCCTGTTGTCGAGGCTCACACAGTCGGACAGTTCACGATTCAACAGAGGAAGCAAAAGTTATAAGAAGGAGGGAAGACAAGGGCAAGCCTTGCAGGCGAAGAAAAGGGATTCACCATAATTCCTCAAGCAGAACACAGTACCTTATTCAGAAGAAGCTGGTGCCACAGCAGTTGTTCCTGGTAGTTTCCTACAGACCCACGGTTCCTGGAGCTTCGATACGCAGGAGGACATCTGGAGGGGTCTGCACCACACAGGGCTGAAGCCGGCAGCAGCGATGGTGAAAAGTGCGCTCCTTAAAAACAGGAGAGGCTCTTCAGATGGCTATCCGGACCACTACAGCAGTGTGCAGCGATTTCGACCACGAAGCGGATCCTCTGGCTGTAGAAGATGAGCTGGTTATCCCCTCCAGACTCAAGGGAAGAAGACTCCGGACTGGAGCTTCTCTGGTTGTCGAAGGATAGATAGCTTAGGACTGCAGCAGGGCTTCACCGGGACGGGATAGTTGCAGGAGCCGACTTCTTCTCCTCTTCGGTTCCTTGTAGTTCCAGTGGCGACTCTGACTTCTAGCACAAGAGTCCTGCCTTTTATGCGAAAATCCCCCATTCACACAGCCTGGCTGTCAATCACACAGCAGGGGGATTGCCCAGCCTGGACAATCACCTCAGCCAATCATGGCAAAGTGCGACTTGGGTTTCCTAGGATATCCTCTGCAGGGGGTGACTACACCCCTCCCTCACATTCAGCCCACCTAGACACCCAGGCGCCTAGAGGAGGGCTTCTTGGCAGAAGCCCGCCAAAAGACAGTGAACAAAGAAGGCAAACCTGGATTGCTGTGCAAAGTAAAACACAAGAAGGACTTTAACAAAATGAAATGGTGAATATACCCGACCGTAGCCAAAAGAAAAAGTATTTGGTCAAGCGGGTTTAAGTTCGAGGCTAATATAATAGCCTAAAACAATACCACGTTTATATAGTATAATCGCAGTAGAAAAGTTAGGGTAGATACCACTGCCACCAGCCAAGTCTAAATGATTAAAAGAGCGAAACAATGCTCTAGGAGGTACAGATAAAAAGGGCTAAGGATTAGCCCTTTCCAGTACTCCATGTAAGATGGGGTGTACTGGATCTGTGGTTAAATGACCAAGTAAAGTTAATAGCAACTTTACCCTTTTCTGGGGGACAGTAGTCAGCCCCAGAAATGGAGTTGGTGGGAAGTCTAAAAGACAACCCTGTGTCACTGCACTGAAGGTGCGGTGTAACACACAAAAGAAGGGGACTACTGATATGGTGTACTCCAGAACCCACAATCACAAAAACAGACGAAATACACATGGCAAAACATGGGTACGAATGGGGGAAAAGCTCACACTCTTATCAAGTGGCAAAAATTAACCCCAGAAATCCAGCAAAGCTGCTGAGGGACTCACTAGGTAAGGGAAATTAGCCATTGAATGAGAATTCTCCCTAACAGTCAGCATGGTGGTTTCAGAGGCTTCTGGTCTTAATGGCATCCTGCGTCTTAGCCCTGCCTCTAGCACGGTTAAAGATGAGACTTCAACAAATGACACTCGAAAAAAGATGGTCTCAGGTAACAGACCCAGACTCCCAGTTGATTTGTGTGTTCCTGGAGATGACTCCCGACCTCTGCTGGTGGTCAATCTTCGTTAACCTCTCGATGTGGACTCCCTTAATGGATATGTCTCATCATATATTTTTTTTTTTTTTTTAACTTTGTTTATTAAAATTGATTCACGTCACAACAGGAGGAAAGACATTGACAGTGTGACACATTGGGAGATTGCAGTCGTATTTTACATGGCACGTTTAGCAGACAGAAATGCAAATCAGCATATTGTTTCTGACCAGAACACCCTATGACGTTGACCATGGATTCCTCTCTGCTCGGCTGTGGAGCGACACTAGGCCACTTGCAAGTGTTCTGTCTGTGGTCGTGCCTGGACAGGTAACATTACATCAACTACCTTGAACTGCTATCAAATGTTCTCGCCTTGAAGGCTTTCCGGTTCAGTATCTCCAACAAAATAGTTTGAATCGGGGCTGACAACTCAGTTGCAATGTTTTATGTGAACAAGCAAGGGGAGTGGGGGCAGGACCAAATCTGTGTCCCTGGTGAACCTTTGTATTCAGGTATGGGAATGAGTGGTCCAGAAATGAATTTGGCTACAGGCGGTGCATATTCCTGGCCAGGAGAACCGAGCTTCCAGTTCCTTTAGTTGCCAAACTACTTCAAATCACGTGTGGGAGTTAAACATTCAAGTGCTCTCCCAGATCTTTTCCGAGTGGGGACCCTGAATTGTAGGCCTGTTTGCAACACTCTCCAACAGGAAGCTTCCGCTCTATGTACCAGAGCGATCAAGTGTGGCATCCCTCCCCACAATCTCTCAGCTTGACAGCCTGGATCCTGAAATCAGGTTGCTAGCACAGTTCAACCTAGCCGGCGATAATATGCCCATCATCTACGCAATGTGCAAACCCTGTGCACGGGCACAGTACAGAAGCAAATGGCTCTGCTTCTGTCACTGGTGCTTAGACAAACAGATTGATCCTCATCAAGCTTCAGTGGATTGTGTCCTTACTTTCATCTCGGACCTTGCATTCACATATACTCGTTTCGGATGTAGCTTTCGGCTTTCGGGCATACCTCCTCACTGATTCTTCATGGTTCACTCTCACAAACCCTGTAATAAACCATAATTTTGCTGGTCTTCTTCTCTTCCTGCCCATCAAACCTCCTCCGGTGAAACGGGACCTCAACGTGGTGCTCGACGCGCTCTGCCGTAATCATTCGAGCCCATGACGACTGTGGACTTGCAATTGCTCACCTGGAAGGTGGCCTTTCTAGTCACCATTACCTCAGTCAGAAGGATTGGCGAACAGGCTCTCTCCAGTGAAGAACATTTTATGTTGCTTCATAAAGATAGGGTTGTTCTGTGCACACACCTATCTTTTCTTCCAATGATAGTTTCATATTAACCAGTCAATCACCTTATGAGTGTTTTTTTCAGACCCCGCGTCAGACACAGTGCAGGTCCTACACAACTTTGATGATGGGAGTGCTTTGAAGTTCTCTTTGGATAGGACAAAGGACTTTAGAACCTCTTCTCACCTTTTTGTGACTTTCGGATACGGAAAAGGAATGCAGGTCTCGAAGGCCTCAATTTCCTGCTGGATAGTTTCCTTTATTGATTGATTGATTGGTAGGTTATGTATAATGCACCTATACACAAGTGTTACAGGAGCCTAGGACAAGGCGTGCAGGCCACCAAGGCCATCCATGCAAAGGCATGAATTTGTTTTCAAAAATTGATTAGCAGAGTTTTCTAATTAACTTTTTCTTGATTAGCAAACAAACCCATTTGATTAGCAATGTTGGACTAATATTTTGAATGTAGCCAAAAGCTTTTTGTAGCCGAGACACAAAATGAGCAAATATACCACATTTGTGTGTACCACTTAAGACATTAGTGAGATGACCCGGGCCATGCAAATTCAATAAAATTTTGCTAGACCTGTAGGTCGAGTGACCTAGTTTTTCGAATGGATTGTGTCCTCTTACGTATTCCTAATCTATGTACTCCTACGTCCGTCCCCTTTCCTCCATACTTATGGGACATCTCTCCGTCCTGTGGGACGGGACCGGAGCACTTTGTAAAAAGCATAAACATTTTTTCCAAAAATGTGTCCTTCCTCTCTTTCTTGCGCGGGGCCCGGCACGTTGCCGTAACCCCGCCCATCTTGGCTCTGCCCCGCACATCGCCCATCAGTCCTTTTCTCCACTCGATCGGGGCCGGCGCACTTGCATCCTCGGAAGTTTTTCTTCCCTTTTTTCCTCCCTGGCTCTCGCTAGCGTTAGTTTACTGATCTGTCTGTCGTTCAGGCTAGACTTTACTGATTGTTCATCGTGTCACCGTCGCTTCGCGAAGGCGGATCCCCATCCTCTTTGTTTAGAGTGTTTGGGTCCGGATCACCGTTGGGACTCCTGTTTTTACTGTGACTCCCTTTCGGTCCGGGCACTTCAACGTCGGTTGGAGCGGTGGGAGGAGCTGTTCCGACAAACTCCTCCTTCACATTTTCAGGCGTTCGACGAGAAGAAGAAACGCCCGGTAAGTTCTTTACTTCTCAGAGCACCCCGGCCGGGGGATACCTTTCCGGGTTCCTCTCAGGCCGGGAGGGGCGTTGATCGCTCCGTCACCGGGGTTTGCCCTGAGGTGCCCTTCGGGCCTAATAATTCTACCAGAGTTTTCTCCGAGGGTCTCCGTAAGGGGCCTGTGAATACCGGTGTAGGCTCCAAGGCCTCTCCTGTGGGGGCTGTTTGTAGACCCAGTTCTACTGAGTCGTGGGGTACCGGAGCTCGCTCTGAGGCCTCTGTCGGCTTCCCTCAAAGATAAGACCGGGGTTTGCCCCGGGCCTTGGCTGGGCTTGTTACCGAACGGATGTTCGAGGCCCGCGCAGATAAGGCTTTTACCGGGCCTGGGTCCGAGGTCCCTCGTTCAGAGGCTAAAGCTACCAACAGTTCTGAGAGGCCGTTCAAGGCTTTGTCGGTGAAAGCTGTTGCTCACCGTTCCCTTCTCTTGTGGTGACACCAGACCTGTTGAGGGGGCAAAGAAGCCAAGTTCTTCTTTTACCGGCAGTGCCGAGGTCCTTCCTTCGAAGGCTCAGTTGGCGGTTGGTATGTCACAAAAACATTCCAGGCCTCATAGTACCGGCTCTGCCGAGGTTCCTTATGTTAAAGGAATGGTACGCCCAAAAAATTGTATTGCCCAAAAAGATCGGCAATAATAAAACAAATATACTCGCACTTTTTTTTTTTAAGTTCCTATTGAAAAAGCAAGCACATGGGCGCATCCATTTTGTGAAATGGATGCCCGCCTGTACTGGCTTTTGCTTTTTCTGCCTGTAGTCTCTGGTCTCCGTCCTCCAAGTCCCGGCACCAATGAAGGAAAAGCCACCCAGTGGTAGCTTTTGTTTACTACAGCTGGCTGGCTTTTCCTTCATTAGTGCCGCAAAAGCCAGCACAGGCGGGCATCCATTTCACAAAATGGATGTGCCCATGTGCTTCCTTTTCCAATTTTTGAGCTTGAATTGCTCAAAATTTTACATAGGAACTTAACAAAAAAAAGTGCGAGTATATTTGTTTTATTATTGCTCATCTTTTTGGGCAATAACATTTTTTGGGCGAACCATTCCTTTAAGGCTAAGATTAAGACCCCCTGATCCATCGACGGGGACCCCTGCCTCACTACCTGACGTGCCGCAGTTCCCCTCAGATGAGGACAAAATGGCGCCCTTTCCCGCCACAACCGCGGCGGCCATTTTAGGTGCTTTCCCTACAACTACGCTATCGGCCTCTGGTGTAGGGCTTGGTCCCTTGGGTGAACCTAAGGTCCCTTGTGCGCATCCTTACAGGCTGGTTTATGATTGGAACGCCCGGATGCCTCTTCCGCACAATGTTTTATTGCCCGCGGGGGCGGCACCTTTGATTTATGTGGATATGCCGGTGGAGGGGCCGGTGTGACACCCTTCCCCGCTACGTCCTTGGATTTGTCCACCTCATGAGAGTCCTCCTCAGGTTCCGAAACAGTCTCCGGAGGACGCCTTTTTCGGTAAATTTCAAGCGCATATGCGCACCGACCCCATGAGGGAATATTTCAAAGGGCTTTTCAGGGAGATATGTCCACCTACGCCTTCGGCTCCACCCGTTCCTCTGGTTGTTCCGCTGGGGCCTCCCTTGCCCCTGGTGCCTCCCCCGGCTCTTCCCCCTTTGCCTCCATTGTCCCCAGTGGACAAGGCAGTGCCTGACACGGCTCAGCAGGATCCTGACTTGTCAGACGACCCTCAAGGCGATCAGGACAACGAGGACCTTCCCCGCTCTATCAGAGCTTTTCATGACCGGGTACTGGACATGAGTTTCTTAGATGTTCCGGTGCCCGAGGCACCCGCTCCGCAGGAGGGCGTGCTTTCTGGGGCGTTCACCCTGTCTCCCTTGGAGCGTACCGGCCTGTTCCTGCAGAAGGATGTTCTGGCCGAGGTCCGAAGAGTCTGGGAAAAGCCACACTCGGGACTTTTTGTCAATAAGAAGATTGACTCGAGGTACAGGCTACATTCTTCGGAAGAGGTGGCCCTGTGTCTTGTCCGCCTCCCTCCTCCACAGTGGTGGCTGGGGCCACTTTGCAATCTAGACCTGCAGCATCCTCTTCCACGACGGCTACTCAGGTCCTGGGTTAGGAGGACAAGCTCCTTGACTCTCTAGGGAGGAAAATCTTTGCCAACTCGGCCTTGCAGCCCAGGCAGGCCAATGCGGAGTTGATCTTAGCGGGGGCTAATATGCGGATGTGGAAAGGTCTGTCGGAGTTTGAGGAGCACATCCCGGTCGAGAAGTTGGAAGACTTCAAGGGTGGCCTATCCGATGCCAGGGTCTTGGCCCAGGATCTCCTTGAGGCTGCGGCTCATCACGTAGACACCTCGGCTCGGGGCATTATGCTGGGGGTTGATAACTCATGGCAGGCGTGGCTGCATGCCACTAAATGTTCAAAAGAAGTGCAGGACAAGGTGTTGGACCTTCCGTTCGATGGTAAGGAGCTCTTTCATTCTACAACAGATGTAGAGCTCACTAAGACGAAGGATAGCACTCAGACAGCTATGTCATTGTCTGTCCTGGTTAAGGCTCCTTTCAAAACCCAGAGACCATTGTCACAAAGTCGACCCTCCTCTGGCTTTAGGGGCTTCCTCGACCTCAAATCTCGCTAGCAGCAGCGGGCAATCTCCAGTCTCTCCTTCAGCTCCTGTTCCATCTTGGGCTGTTGGTGAACTGGCGGAAATCTTCCATGACGGTCTCGCAGGACCTGATTTTCCTGGGTTTTCGCTGGAACACGATCAACTGCAGAGTGTACCTGACCGGGGACAGAATGGCGGATCTATTAGCCACGTGTCAGATGTTTGCGCAGTCTGAGAGCATGTCGGCCTGGTGGTTCCAGAGGCTTCTGGTCCTCATGGCCTTGTTGCTCGTCTCAAGATGAGACGGACCCAGATGGCTCTTAGGAGTTCCTGGCGTCAGGCTGTGGACCCGGATTCCAAGCAGATAATGATTCCGGATTCCATGAGAGTGGAGCTGGACTGGTGGTCATCTCTCAGCAACCTGTTGGTGGGTGCGGGGTTTAGGGACCCAGCCCCCACAGTGACGATCACGACGGACTCCTCCCTTCTGGGGTGGGGTGCGACGTTGGATAATCTTCAGGTCTCGGACCTCTGGTCGCCTCAGGACAAGCTCCTGCACATAAATCATTTGGAGCTTCTGGCGATCTTTCTGGCGCTCAAGGCGTTCAGACCGCTCATTTGTAACGCTCACCTGATTCCCACGGAGGCGCAGGTCTGGCTTCGAGTGCTGATGCTTCTTCAATGGTGAAGCGCAGGACTCTGAAGATGGACAGGAAGGGTCCCTCTACTCTGGCTTCTCTGGCTCGCAGGAATATTCCCGTGCGTGAAAAGGGAGTATTACCATTGACTGAGTTTTGCTCAAGCCTCCCACTCTCTTCCAACCCTCCACGATACCCTTCCACGATTCCCTGTGAAGTCTCACCTTAGGGTCAGGAAGGATGAGCTCTCCATCCTGCTTCTGATGCAGGGGCGCGTTGAAACCCAGTTACTTCACTGGATTGAGGATTGATGGGAGTTCAGGTAAGCTTGACTATTCAGGTAAGGCGCTGTAAAAGTTCTGCTGCAAGTTCAAAAGTCCAAGCTTAATAATAATGCTCATTGTCTTGTTGCAGCAAGCACTAATGCTTATGTCTTTTTCCCCATAGGGGCCGGGGTCCGGAAAATGCCTGGAAGCGGCAAGACCCGAAATGAAATGGGAATGACCCAGCATGTAAGTCTTAGAAGGAAACTGAGCTTTTCCTATTCCTTTCCTTCTCTCACCTTGTTCTTGTCTTTTTCTCTCTAGGCTCTGGGAAGTGGCTGTGGATCCAGATGATCGCTGCTGAAGATGGAGGCGTCCAGGATAGGTGAGTGAAATGCAGCGCTGCAGCGATCGTAGCGAAATGCTTTTAAAAATGATGTCTTCCTTTTCAGGATCGTGGGTGTGAAGTCTCCGTGGTGCTGATTTAGCAGGTAAGGTCTTTTGTCTCCCTTTGCAGGTGACCCAGGATACTGACAGGCGTGACTGAGGTCCAGATGCAGGAGCTGACACGGTGAGCGTCCAGCTGCGAGGAGCAGAACAACGCGAAGCGTGAGTTGCTGATCGGGTGTGGTTTAAATAGCTTTGGAAGACGTTCCAAGTGTGTATCCTTCCACCGATCAGGTATGTATCCTTCCCCGACCACACCCGGGTGGAAAGTAGCCCCACAGGTAAAGTAGTTCCATTCAGGCCTCAAGAGGGCCTGGATGTAGCAGCATGGTCTGCATCAGGTAAGTGCACATTACAACACTTGAACACATGTCTAGCTTTATGAGCCTGGCACCTAAGGCGCCAGGACAGGGGTCCAACATGGGCCTGGCGCCAGGACTGCGCCCAAAGGGCCCCAGCTTGGGCCCGCTGGCACTCCCCTGGGGGAAATGATGCCTGCCTCTGGGGTTGCTGGGTCGGACCTGGCTCCTTGGAGGTAGGCATCATGACATCATTGCCAACAAGGTGCTCCGCATACGCACGGACAATGTGGTGTCAATGTATTAAATCAACAAGCAAGGGGGAACAAAGTCTCCCCCCCTCGTGGACCTGTCTGTCCAGATATGGGAGTGGGCCGTGCTTCATGGTGTCTGGCTGCTTGCAGTACACATCCCGGGCCAGCTGAATGTCACAGCGGATAGACAGTGGTCAGCTACGAGTGGGAGTTGAAGGCGGAGGTCCTCTCATGGATTTTCTCACGTTGGGTGGACCTCTTTGCTACGGCGGTAAACAAGAAGCTTCCTCAATATGCCTCCAGAGGGGGGCTGGGAGCCTCCTCTCCTGGGGATGCTCTCGAGATTCCATGGGTCACCATGAGAGCTTACGCCTTCCCTCCTCTGCCTCTAGTTCACCAGGCAATTTGGAAGTTGAAGAATTCGGTGAACTGTTCCCTTCTACTCATAGCCCCGTGGTGGCTGGCCAGGTTTTGGTTCTCAGAGCTTCAACACCTGTCGGTGTATCCGCCGATCAGGTTACCAGTAACTCCCGATCTTCTTCACCAAGGGGAACAGCAGCTGTGGCACCGCTCCCCTCAATCGCTCAGCTTGGCCTGGTGTATTATCCAGGCAGCCAGGAAACCCTCGACCAGATCTCAGTACAAGAGTAAATGGATCAGGTTCTGTCATTGGTGTTTGGAGAAGGAGTTGGATCCAAGGGTGGCCACGGTTGACACGGTGCTGTCCTTCGTGTCCTCCCTAACAGAGTCAGGGGTTCATGTTCTGTCATGCAGGACTTATCTCTCAGCGGTTTCTGCTTATCTTTCTACAGACCAGTGTTCTTATTCCCTGACTAACCCAGTGGTGAAGAGGCATTTTGCTGGCTTGATACGCCTCTACCCTCCGGTTCGTAATCCGCACCTGCCGTGGGACCTAAATGTGGTCCTGACAGCGCTGTGCCATAAACCCTTTGAACCAATGGCTACTGTGGACCTCAAGTACTTGTCCTGGAAAGTGTCCTTTTTGGTCGCCGTTACATCGGCAAGTAGAGCGAGTGAGCTCCAGGCATTGTCGGTGGAGCATCCTTTCTTGGTCTTTCACAAGGTAGTCCTTCGGATAACCCGGCTTTTATGCCAAAGGTTGTGACTGAATTCCATCTGAATCAGTCGATTTCCCTACCGGTCTTTTTTCCGAACCCTGCCTCTGAGGCTGAGAGGGTTCTACACTGTCTTGATGTCCGAAGAGCTCTAGTTCTACCTGGACAGAACTTCCGAGCTTAGGAGTTCTTCTCAACTTTTTGTGACCTTCGGTAACCCTCAGGGCAAGCAGGCGTCTAAGGCAACTATTTCTCAGTGGATCGCTGCCTGCATCACGGAGTCTTTCACCGTCCAAGGGCTGAAACCTTCCAAGGGTATTCATGCACACCTGCTGCGGGCCAAGGCAGCCGCGGTTGCTTTTCAGAAATATGTCCCTTGGGAGTCCATCGCTAGGGCAGCTACTTGGGCCTCCCCATCTTCTTTCTGTAAGCATTATTGTCTCGACATGAGCTCAAGGGCTGATGCTTAGTTTGGTCAGGCTGTGCTGAAGAACCTGTTTCAGTGAGGGGTATTTCCATCCACCCATAGTTCCTGTAAGGAGTGCTTGGGAAGTATGGAGGAAAGGGGACGGGACGTAGGAGTATTACCAGGTTACTCACCGTAGTGACTACCTTACTCCTAGTCCATAGTCCCCTTTCCTCCATAAGCCCGCCCGCCGTCCCCTCTAATAAGGTTCCTCTGTTATTGCCAATGAGTCTTTGACCTGGCGATAGAAAAGGACTGATGGGCGATGTGCGGGGCGGAGCCAAGATGGGTGGGGTTACGGCCACGTGCCGGGCCCCATGCAAGAAAGAGAGGAAGGACACATTTTTGGAAAAAATGTTGATGCTTTTTACAAAGTGCTCCGGTCCCGTCCCACAGGACGGAGAGAATTCCCATAAGTATGGAGGAAAGGGGACTATGGACTAGGAGTAAGGTGTTCAATACAGTGAGTAACCTGGTAAATATCCAGGGCCGGTCTTACAACAGATTGCACCCCAGGCTGGAAGCTTCGTTAGCGCCCCCCCCTCCCCCGACCTGTGATCTCATGCATGTGTCATGGGCTGAGCAGCGGGAGTGGGGACTATGAGTTGACAAAATTGTCAATGCTGGCATCTGCTGAATTTCATGAACCTCAGAAAACAGCAATAAGAGGGTCAAACCCGAACAGGCCTGGTTATTTATTTATTTATTGATTGATTATTTATATAGCGCGCAAGCAGCCCAGGGGCATTGAGGCGCTGTTACTTGCAATAACTTAGTTACATGGTACAGGCATGGTAGCGATTGTTGACACATTATGAATACTGCAAGACATCATACTGTTACAGATATTGCATTTAGTCATATATTACAACATATATGATAAGTATTTGTGCTGATGTGTCGGGCCTTATGTGAAGAGGGTAGTTTTCAGAATTTTGCAGAAGGTGGTGAGGGAGGCCTCTCCACGGATAGTGGGAGGTAGGGCATTCCAGTGAGTGGGCGCGAGATGGGGTAAGCTGGACGCGTTATGTTAGTCTGCTTTTGCTCTTCATTTTTAGTAACAATGACCAGTTTGCTGCTGTGACTCAGGTCAGAGAATCGACAATTTCAGATCTACATTAATGTCATTCGTATGTCCTCAAACATTTAGCCACTCTTAAAAGGTGATGAACTGGTCTTGAACAGTGTTACTCAAACTTCCAAGACCAAGCACCAGCAACATACCCACCGATAGCTGTACAAGCCCGTCTAGCTCAGCATTAAAATACATGCATTTATGCAATATGTATTGCATCAAATATTTCACGGGAAATTAACTATATTTAGGAGGGACACACGTAAACAATATCACTACTCCATGTGAGTGGTAAAGTCTACTTTAAACATATGCAGAGAGTTAACATGCATGTACAATTCAACATAGCTCCCAATGTTAATGTTGGAGAGGTGGCGTTCTAAAATTATGACATTACAATGTGGACTTTACATTGAAACACACTGCAGTGCATTACCGCGGCAGAGAAATGGCAGTTCGAGTATTGGGGTTTGTTTCGCTCATGCTCGTTAACTCTCAAATCTCTTAAATGTTTCCTTCGTGATCACTCATTTTAGCTCCCGACAGCACCATGAAACTGTAAGATCGCAAAGAAAAACGATGTCTACCATCCCAACATAAAAACAGAAACAATCAAATTCTTAAAGGATGGAAGATGACCTTTTCTTGGGACTTGTTAAGTTTACTTTTTGCAAATTACTAGTCGCGTGCTGCTTGAATAACAGCGGCCCTTGCACATTGTACAGTCTATAGACTAATTTCATTTCAAGGGACTTGGATTACTGCGGGTATCAGGGAAGCATCTCCAGTGTACCCCAAGCGTAGTGCGCTTTGCCCTCCACCCTCACCCCCCAGCCTTGCAGCCCTGAGCTTTTTCATATTCTCCATTATGGTAAAGAACATTGTCCCGAGCTTGGGAGAGAAATGGACTATGCAAAAGGAGCTGCCTCCCCATGGTGTGTTTAGCTGCTGGTGTATCAAATGCAGAAATGGCTGGCATCAAGAGGCCACCCTCTGAAACATCTTTTGCACACTGTTTGGTCACACGACAGAAAGTGTGAGCAGGTGATTCCGCAACACTTGAACCATTCTTTAGAGACCTGGCTTTGATTTATGTGGCGTTAGCTAGTCATGGCCATTTCCCAGCGTTTGTGTTAAAGGAGATCGGAGCTGCACCGTGCAGGGTATTTTAAAGGCCATGAATTGATGCTACAGCATGTTGCCCCCAATGGAACAAAGAAAGTGAAGCATGCATCCTACAAGTCTGGGTATTTGCATTATACGGAAGACGGGTCAACCGTCCACAGAGACGGTTTCTACTGTAGTTGCTGAGTCGCTTTCCCAAGCCAGCTGCTGTGCAGACTTCGCTCCGCTTTTGGTCCAGCGCCTGCATCCATCCTTCACACCATCATTCACAAGGCGTGTTCGTGTGGGTGTTTATCTCGTTAGACTAGCGTGATTGCAATTCCAAACAAAATGAGCACGACGACAAAGAAGAGTTTAAGACAAGTCTGAGCGAACAATGAAATGTATGAAACTCTTGCACTAAAATAAAGTCAGCAGTGCATGCCCAGGAAAGAGGGAACAACGAACAATATGCTCGGGAGTGGGAACTAGGGGTGCGTAGGAAACTCCAAGCCGGCCCAAGCGTGGTACCAGCCCCTAGGGCCTTGCCCTCGAAGTGATTTTGGCCTGGCCAACGGACTGACAATCCATCCCTGCTGGAACGTGCAACTGTCCAAGATTTGCTGACGGCGACACTCTGCCCAGGTCTTCCGAGAACCGGCTTTTAATCTCCTGAGGAGAGTCCACCACCACTGCCCGCTTCCTTTTTCATGACTACTTGAGCCTTGACAAAAGTTTCTAGCTTTGTGGCCTCCAGAGGCTGTTCTTGGATGGCCCATTCATCTCTGCAATACCATTTTAAAATAAATTAAATGCCTATGCAGCAATAGGCCTCACCTGCGAGGACGGGAGCAGGAGGAAAGAAGTGTGCTTGCCTCGGCAGGTTGTAGTTACTGCCGGGTTTCCTGAAACAAGGCCAATCAGCGAGGGCAGGATGCAGCAACTGTTTGTATTTGCTGATTGTGCTGCTGCTTGGCAGTGTGTGCTTGTGATGGGAACAACTTCAGGATTTAGTTACCCACTCGCTCCTCTTTTCTGTAATGGCCGGGGCCGACAACACCAGCCAGCCCCAATCGATCCACACTTCAGTGTCAGTGCGCTCCCATAGCCTGGAGGAGGGCAAACCACACGTGCGCCCATGGGCCTATCTGGCGCCAGCAGCGCCGGCGCCACCCGGGGTCGGGGGAAGGTAATAAAGCAACAAATGATACCTGTATCCGACACACATTGTTGGATGTAGCCGACACACATTGCATAAATAAATAAATATGCAGGTACCCGACAAACCTTGCATGAATAAATAAATAATCCTGGTCCATGTATCCTTACAACAGTAAAGACTTTACTGTATCAAAGCATAATTCTTGATTCCCATTCAAAGAATGTTAAAGTGATTGTTTATTGGGTTCAGGTGTCTCCATGCCATTGCCCTTTTGGCTTAGGTTGCCTCCAAACCCCCTTCAGCATCTTGTGTTCTTTGTTGGTTGTATATACTGCATCCTGTGCCATATTCATGGTCTCTTGGTTGGTGTGCCCAGTCCTCATTGTCTGCAGCCTCGGTGGAACTGGGGCATAAAATTGTCTTGGGTGAAAAAGTGGCCCACAGTTGCAAATGGCAATTCACTCCTCTTGTGACGGACTGTTTGACTTTGGGTAGGAGTTCCTTAACGGTGTACTTTGGGAATGGCGCGCAGGGTGCAGAGGGAGTGGGGTGCTGCGGGAGTGGAGCAGGGGGTGCGGTGGGAGTGGCGCATGGGGCGCAGGGGGGTGGCGCTTCCTAATGTTTCACCCTGGGCACCAAATGGACTAGAAACTGCCGAGGTCACAGCCTGCAGCAGTTCCAGTGGCAGAATACACGTGTAACACGTTTGTTTCCTAACATTATAAAAATTCACAGGCACTATCATTTTTATAATGTTGGGAAACAAACGTCTTACACGTGTATTCTAGCACTGCCCTGCCTGAGGGCAGAGCCTGCAGCCTGCAGCAGTGCCAATGGTAGAATACACGTGTAACACTTTCGTTTCCTAACATTATAAAAATGAACAGGCACATTCATTTTTATAATGTTAGGAAACGAACGTGTTACACGTATATTCTAGCACTGTGGACTGCTGGTGCAGTGCCCCCTAGAGGCTGACTGATGTCAGGCAGCCGCCTGGGCTGACTGATGTCAGGCAGCCGCCTGGGCTGACTGACGCAAAGACCGGCCCTGATGATATCTTGTGTATATACAGCTGCAGCTGCTTGGGAAAAAGGATTTTGCCAGAGGGCGCTGTGCGTCGATGTGGTCGACTCGATGTTACTGGAGGGCCTCTGTCTCTAGGACAAAATCATCTGAGGTATATATGGAATGCGCACCGCCTCTTGGCACCAGTTCAGTTTCCGAGTAAGCTATCTCTTCTTGAACTACGGCGCACTTCATATTATTACTTCGAAAGTGTCTTCATCTTCAGCTCAGACAACGCCAAGACAGCGTTTAAGACGTCGTTTAAGAAATGCCAAGACTGCAGTGCTAAAATGTCGATGACGGACCCACATCGGGTGTGCTTGTGGTGCATTGGTGTGGAGCACAGGACCTCGACTTGTCAGTCGTGTCTATCGATGACTGGGAAAGCTCTGAAGGAGCATAATGGGAAATTGGCGGTAGGTAGACTCCCCAAAAAATCCCTTTCGACTACCCTGTTGAAAAAACATTCCTCCGAAGCGAGAGAATACTCCTCGACGAAAGAAAACTAAAAGGTCTAGGTCACAGAGTGGCTCTCAACACTCCTCGCTGCCGTTGAGAAAATCTAAGAAAAAGCATCATAAATCGTCGACTTCATCTTCCTCGCCCGACTCATCTCCAGAGATGATTATATCTTGCCCTACTAAAACCTTTGCTCCGGCTGAATGGGAATCATCCAGGCAGGAAATGCTTCATATTTTCGAGAGTCAGAATCCCTCGAAGCAAGTTGGCCATGCTCCTACCGTGGCTTCTGAAGCCGGTAAGGAAAGTGCTCGAGACAAATTTAGCACGCCCTTGAGCCCGGGACAAAGGCCAGATTGTCTTCGAGAGCCTTCGATGAAATGTCATCGAATTCCGACAGCCGGTGGGGTGGACACCTCACCAGAATTGGATTTTGGCAAGCCAGATGATCACGCAGGTTTTATGGGATGGAGCAGGCTTGCCTCCCCGTTCGAACATGATGACCTCACAGACATCCTGGATAAAGGTCCTCAAAGGGAGCCACTCCTTCCTTTTCATGTCGCTTTACAAAAGAGAGTAAGTGCAAACTGGGAAGCACCAGAATCAAGTCTGGCAATCAATAAAACATTTGCCAAAGAAATAGAGGCTGTTAAGTAGTGATCCCAGCTATTGGTCTAAACAGCCTACCCCAGAAAGTCTAGTGATGCAAGCAGCAACCGCTTCTTCCAGCCAGACTGCTTATCCAACCATTTCACCAGATCGGGATAAGCGTATAGGTGCCTGGTCAAGGGAAGTATTTTCTGCTAACTCTACATGTGCCCTTGCAAAATGTAACTTCACCCTATGGGACTGTGTATCCATGGCGGCTGAACATATTGTAACGCTCACCTGACTCCCACGGGGGCGCTGGCCTGGTTCGCGCTACTGTGACCTCGTCTAAGGTGATGCGCAGGGTTCGGAAGACAGACTGGACCGGGCCCCAGATCTGGCTTTTCTGACTCGCAGAAGTATCCTGCGAGTAGGTGAGAATAGGGGGTTAACTGTCTGCGGGGTAATGCAATCAGCCTCCCACTTACCCCTCTCACCCTCCTCAAAACCCTTCTGTGCTTCCTCGTAGTGTCTCACCTTAGGGTCTGGAAGGACGAGCTCTCCATCCTGCTTCTGATGCAGGGGCGTGTTGGTATCCAGTTACGTCACTGGATTTTCGGATGGGTGAGAACCAAACTTGCTTGGCTTCCAGGTAAGTTTTTCTATAAGTGGTTCCCCTTGTGTCCATGCATTAATGTTCTAATGCCAGTGTCTTTTTCCCCATAGGGGCCGGGGTACGGAATGCCGGGGAACAGGCACCGACCCGAGGTGAGCGGTGAAATCCTTGTGGAAATCAGGTAAGTCTTTAATGAGTGTTTTGGTAATGTCTTTTCATTCACTCATTAACGCTGATGTCTTTTTCCCCTTAGGGGCCGGGGTCCGAAAATGCCTGAATGCGGCGCGGACCCGAAATGAAAAGGGAATGACCCAACAGTTAAGTCTTGACACGGAGTTTTAGCTTCCCTTTTCCCTTCTTTCTCTCACCTTTGTTCTTGTCTTTTTCTCCCTAGGCGCGGGGGCGCGACTGCGAATCCGGATGGTCGCTGCTGAACATGGAGGCGCCCTGTAAAGGTGAGTAGAATGCGGCGCTGCAGCGATCGATGCGATGTGCTTTTAAAAATAAATGTCTTCCTTTTCAGGATTGTCGGCGAAATGTCTCTGGAATGCAGATTTAGCAGGTGAGGCCTTTTCCTTCTTCTGTTCTCTTGTTCTCTTCCTTTGCAGGTGATTCAGGATGCTGGCAGGTGTGGCAGAAGTCAAGATGCAGGAGCAGACACGGTGAGCGTCCAGCTGCTAGATGCAGAACAACGCGAAGCACGTGTGGCTGATCGGGTGTGGTTTAAATAGCCTTGGAAGAAGTTCCTAGAATGTGTCCTTCCTCCAATCAGGTATGTATCCTTCCCCGACCACGCCCGGGTGGTAAATGAGTCCCACAGGTAAAGTAGTTCCTTTCAGGCCTCAAGGAGGCCGGGCTTCTGCAGCATGGTCTGCATCTGGTAAGTGCACCCAAACACTTTCATAATGAGCCTGTCGCCTATGGCGCCAGGACTGACGTTTTCTATGAGCATGGCGCCATAGGCGCCAGGACGCTGTCCAAAGGGCCCCTATAAGGGGTTGCTGGGACCTTCCCCGGGGACTTGATGTCCGCTTTCGGGGACGCAGGGCCTGAGCCGGCTCCCCGGGAGCGGGCATCGTGACACATATTCCCGAAGCGGAAGGAGGCTGCTTCCTGGCCATCGTAATAGATGGGAAAGAGGCAAGTCTCTAAAATCGGGTTTTGATTCTGCTGACAGTATCAGCAGAGCCATGGCGGTAAGCACCTTGATACGCAGGTTTGCGTGTTTAAGGACGTCTGTATTTGCATCAGACATGCAGTCTAGACTCCTTAATATGCCTTTTGACAGGTGTCATCTTTTTGGCAGCCAGGCTGACGAAAGCCTTGAGAAGCTGCAGACCTTGAAGAAGGCAGCCAAGTCTCTAGGTGCCGCCATCAAACAGCCTCAGCCTTTTCACTGCAGTGAATCTTCTTAGAGGGATAGATCATTTTGCTACTACTCAGTTGGAAGAGCGAGAGGAATGGCTGGTCAAAGAGGCCAAAGAAGATTCCCTCGTGGTGGACGAGAGAGAGGTGCAAAGCCTACCCAAGCAACGGCATCTTTACCATAAGCCGCTTCAAAACCTCTGATTTCTTGACACGCGACACCCTGGTGGGTGGCAGACTGGCTCAGCATCTGATAGAATGGCGGGGTATTACTTCAGATGCTTGGGCATTAGAAACCATAGCACAAGGTTACTGCCTACCCTTCATTCAGAGACCTCCGAATCTTCCACCAAATACATGCCTACCATCGACCTTGAAGTGCAGAGTACAAGTAGTTACCGTTTTGAGGCTGGAAACAGATTTTGTGACTGTCGACACTTCTTGAATGGGGATTTTTGCTTTGTGTTAAGAAATGTGCAAAAACTCACCCACTACTTACTAACATCACTCTGTAGAAATAGAATAAGTGTCTTATTTTGGACAAAAAATACCTGTTTATATGTCTGGTCTATTGTAATTAACTTTTCATCTGTATGTGCACACCACCCAATGTCCATTTTTACCATGTGTTAAAAAATAAAAATTGATATATGTTCTGGTAAACTCCGACCCCATCGCCTTTATATATGTTTGGAAAGACGATTTTTCACCCTTTTTGCCTTTAGGTGTGATGCTAATTTCTTCAGCCAAATACGACATCAGCAGGTAGCTTGTTGTGGACACTGGTTGCTTATACATGGTTCATTTGAAGGACCTTGGCTCCCTGTGAGATGACCTGTCTGTGCACGCCTAGACTGCTTGGCAGGAAAGAGAACTTCAGCAGGTTTCAAGCATGGCTTCCCTCATAAAAAAGAAAAGCTGTAAGGTAAATCTCCCTTTCTAGTGGATTATGTCCTCCCACGGATTCCTCATCTTTGATATATTCCTATCCTGCATTGTGGTCTCAGAAATATTTCAGAGAGCAGGGGCGCTGTGTGGCATTGTCGATATCCTTCGACGGTTACCTTTCCTGCGTCTGAACGGGACGTTGATGATGGTGCAAATAGCATGCACCGCGCCTGTTGTCTTAATTCTATTTTTCTCTGAACAGTTCTACTCGCCTTCATCGTAGAAAGCCATTTTTTAAAATCTTTTAGTGATTTGTATCACAATATCTGCCAAAAACAGGCATCGAGAGATGTGAGGACTTTGACTCGCAGACACATGTTTTGTCTCTGGTCCCTCAGCAAACATCATGAAGTTATGAAATGTCAATCGATGACTAGTAAGGCCTTTAAGGAGAGAAGGTGGAAACTCGCCCTAGGTCACTCGGTTTCAAAATCTCTGGCTTCCACACCTTCAAAGAGAGAAAGCTCTGATGGTAGGAGTTCAACGGGAGACAAGTCTCCAGAAAGGCCCAAAAGACGATCCAAACATTCAAAGCGATTGAGTAAGAAATAATGCCATTGTTAATAGTTTTCAGATTCCTCGCCCGACAGACATCAAGTATGTTGTCCCAAAAAGAGTGCCTTGGCAGCCCAATGGGAACGTTTTCATGAGAAAATGTTGGAGGTGTTTTAAAAGACGGCACCTCTTGGTCTCTCGAAAGAGCATAAGAAGGCTGTTGATCCAACCGCGTTCTCCAAGACCGGCAGGGAATCGAGAAAGGCTTCGACCCGTGCACCCAAAAGACAGAGTCGAAAGAGCTTGGAGATATCAACACGAGTAGCGTTGATCGCTAAGTTAGCATTGAAGCAAAATGCTTCAGTGACATCCTACTCGAAGAAGTCGGAGGGATCTTCGACCTCTTCCTCAGAGTCAACCTCAAAATTCAAACCTCAATCTAAAAAGGATTTCTTTAAATCCTTTGGATCCATTTTCAAGGAAAAAGAAGTCGTCACATTCGGGTATGAATGTTTTGGAACACCAAAGCCCTTGGACCCACTGTTCAGGGGCTTATTGAGTCACTAGATCAGTGTGTGGTTCCATACTGTGACTTAATGCTCTGGTAGTTCCACATCAATGGCTGAACCCACTTCGTGCTCCCCCCGCCCCCTCCGAACGATAATAATGGAATTGTTGTTCCTGAGGACCACTGGCCTGCAACCAGATCTACACTGAAGCTCTCTTTTGCTGTCTGGCCTGCTAAGTCGATGTGTAATGCTCCATTGTGAGAAATCCCTTATAGTGAGCTACTGCCTCCCCGCTTTACCCCCTGTGACTCATTTCAAAATACTGCTTGAGGTGATTTACTTCAGAGTTTGGTGATTTCACACAGGAGGCCTTGCTGCCTTCCTGAATATCTTCCTCAGAGGTTTTGGTTAAGGCTAGTCAGGGCTCATCAGAACATCTTCGAGTTTCTACCTACTCGAGCTTCATTGACAATCTGTAAAAAGTGGGTTTTGCCTTCCCTCTGAGAAAGAAGGGCTTAATTCATTTGGTTGTCTGTTTTTCTTTTCTTGTTTGCACTTAATGTTTTGTCATATAACCCAATTTCTAAGGCTTGTGGATCTATTTAGGTCACATTCTATGCATAGGCCGACATCTAGTGGTAGCCGCAGAGTATTACATGTTTTGTTTTTGAAACTTAGAGGGAAGTCGACGGGTCGTGCCAGTAATACAATCCCTAGTGTGAAGTCTACTGTACCCATGGTCCTTCATGCATCAAGGTCCCTGAGATTGTTTTGTTTCTGACATGCGGTAGCATGAAGTGTAGCGTGAGTACAGATGTAATAAAGCAGATGACAGTAGATAAAGCCAGAGAAACATCTATGCACCTTCTACTCCACAGGGGAGGAAGGGTGGGTGCATGTGATTCTAAGCAGATACAAGCATCAGAAATACGATTACAGTGAGTGATGTATCCCTTCTGAGACTTGTGGTTCTGCTTAGATCACATGCAATGCATAGATTAGCGAGCAGTGTCTGGAGAAGGTGGTGGGTTGGGAGAAGGTACAGCGGCAATTAGCTATTTTAGCACCGCTTTCCCCACCTGTGAATCTGCTTTAGAATGTGTGTCAATGCAGTAGTGCTCAGTAAAGGTATGCATGGAGCTCCATGTTGCTGCTTTGCAAATGGCGTCCAGTGGGACAATAAATGCCAGGTTTGCAATAAAAGCCAGAGTAGCTCCTGCAACCCTGGTAGAGTGAGCTCTTGGTGTGAAAGGCAGAGTCTTGTTTGATAGAGAGTAGCAGAGTTGTAGTAATTTCACTATCCATCTAGTGATGGTGTTTTTTTTAAAAAAAACGTGATCACCTTCCTTGCCAGGTGCCATGGAGACAAACAGTGGGTCTGTTTTTCGCAACGGTTTTGTTTAAATAGAAACAAACCACCCTCCTTACATCTAGTGTATGGAGTTTTTTCTCAGCTGAGATTGAAGGGCTTTGAAAGAAAGCTGGTAGTTCATTGGACTGGTTGACATGGAACTTGGATATGAACTTAGGTGAAAACCTAGGGCGTGTTCTTAGTACCAACTTGTCTTTGTGGATAACAAAGAAAGGGTCTTGCACTGACAAAGGTTGTAGTTAACTGACTCTTCTTATGGAGATGTTGGCCACCAGAAAAGCTGTTTTATATGTAAGATGTTTAAGGCTGGATTTATGCATAGGCTCAAAGGGGGTCCCATGAGTTTTGCAAGTACCACATTTAGGTCCAATCCTAGAGGTGGGTTTGAAATGAGAGCGTAAAGTCTTTTTTACTGCTTCCATGCATGCCTTAATGACGGGGACTTTCCACCATGACTCCTTGCTTTGAGAAGTGGTGTACGCGGATAGAGCCGCTAGGTGAACCTTGATGGAGTTAAATATTAGTCTGGAGTCTAGTAAGTGGAGCATGTAATGAAGAATGTGTGATGGAGTACATTCGATTGGGTTTACATTTTTTGACTGGCACCATATTACAAATCTTTTCCATTTGTTAAAATAACAGTGTCTGGTGTTTGGTTTTCGTGCCTCCTTGAGGATTTTCATACACCTTTTTTGAGGTAGTTTTAAATGGCCAAATTCTAGGACTTCAAGAGCCAAACTGCCAAGTTCATAGACTGAGGTTGAGGGTGGAACGTTGTCCTCCCGTGCTGTGTGGTTATACAACAAAAGGGTATCCTACCACAGGACACATTTATGACAATACACTATTCATGATATGTCATTCATAGTTCAAGAAAGATCTCTCAAAGCTATTAGATCTGCTATATGCACCCAATCTTGACACTACTTTGGATGAGCAGGATCGTCAGTACAAGTGCAGCTTTATTAAATTTGCTGTCGATTTGTCAGGTAACTAAACCCCTTTCATTTGCTATTTTCAATGCATTGTTTTTTTAAAGAGGACAGTGTGAAACACGGTACGTGGTAACAGAAATGTTTAAATAGAAATATACAAATAAATTGGCAATGTAAACAAACAAGTGCTATGGACCATCGAGGTAAATGCAAAGAGCTCAATGCATACATAAAAACAAACCCAATTTTGAATAGTTTAAACTGAGGTAGCCTGTAGCACTGTCATCAAGTCAGTGCCTACATCCTAGTAACAAAGGGGGAATGCAAGAGTGACCAATCTAAGGATCAAACCTAGCAACACATGGAAGTGAGAGATGACCAAACCATAGGTCTGTGCCTGCGGGGGGAACTCCCCCGTTGGTTTATGGACTTCATGGCAGTTCGAGTATTGAGTCCATTAGTGTTTCGGATACTAGTGGGTAAGCCTTCTTCTGGGCCTCAGGAAAAGTCTCTCTGGGGATTAGGGGGAGAAAGAAAGGGAGAAAATATATTTGTGCTGTATTCAAAATGGTTTTAAAGAAACCAAAGGGTGTCCTAGAGAGATATAGCTCTTCAGAAAGAGGGTGCAAAGTAAAGGTTGGACAGAGACGAATATCTCTTTTGTCCAAAATGGAGGGAAAGCACTAACCTGTGGTGCGTCCTAGGTACTTGTGGGGGAACAGCCTGGCTAGAGGTGAAGTAGGTGGCTTCCTCCGCAATGGCTTCTGGTGTAGCAGTATTGCTGTGCTGCTGAGGTCTGTGTGTTGGAACGCAGCAGTTGTCTGGCAGGGCACTCTACAGTTGTAACAGAACAAAGTTGTATAAACTTAAGTGCTTGAGGCCTGTCTCTGGTCAAAGTGAAGTGCTGACCAATGGCTAGCAGTACTAATAAGGAAAAGAATTAGTGAGAAGGCCCTAGTCTTAAAGGTAAATGTACCTTAATTCGATGGTGATGTTAACTGAATGCTTGACTGGTCCACACAGTACAGCTGTCCGTATATAAACTGGTCCCTTCCTTCGAGAGGGCCTGTACGTGGCGGCGTCCGCTGGAAGAGGGGAGAGAACAGGCATGTGAGCCCGGGGCTAGATTGATCATGGGAACAAGGGCATGCGGACATCTAGTCAGAGTGTACGTTGTGGCTAGGACGTGTGATTACCTTAAGTAGATTGTGGCGCTGCAGCATGTAACATCTTGGGTCCGCGGTGCGTTCAGTCGGCGAGTCCTGAGTTCATGGAGCAGTATATCATGGTGTGGCGGAAGAAGTCCAAATGTGAAATGCTATGTGAGCATGTTTTAGTGGCACGGGAGTTTGATTGAATCGCACATCGCCAGTTTGCGCAGATGTAGAAACCAAGGTAGTCCCGCCCTCATAGGAGCAACTAGGATTAGTGTAACTTGTTCCTGGTGAATCTTGTTCACTAACTTGCTCAGGAGGGGTGTTTGGGCAAAAGCTTAGGCAAATTTCCCTGACCAGTTCATCCACCGGGCCATCCCCTTGGACCTGTGTTGGGGAAACCTGGATGCAAAGTCCCGGCATTGTGTGTTTTGGCTTGTGGCAAACAAGTCTATGGGGTATTAACCCCATAGGGAGAAGCTATAAGCTATTTCTGTCTAGTTGCCACTGGTGCTCTTCGGGTGGAGGATCTCTGCTTAATGAGTCTGCCAGAGAATTGAGTTCCCCAGGAACATGTTGCGACGTTGGGAACATGCCCCACTTGAGTGCCCACTTCCTAATGTATTGCGCTAGCCTGGACAAACTTTGAGAGTGTTTATGTAAAACATGGCAGTGATGCTGTCGGTGAGGATTTGGATTGCCTGACACGACAGGTGCACTTTGAAAGCTTGCAGGGCTTTGAGCACTGCTTGCAGCTCCAACAGGTTTGTGATTTTGGGCTGTAATCTGAGACCACAGACTTGCGCTGTGAGATGAACGTAATGGGCTCCCCACCCGGTGAGAGATGCATCTGTTGTGACAATCGACTGCACCATAGGGTTGTGAAAAGTTTTTCCCTTTAACAGATTTTCCTTTGTCCAACAGCATAGCGCTTGAACTAGGGTTAGCGAAACAACCACTGCATTGTCCCACTGACCGTTGGCCCTAGACCACAGTTTGGCTAACCACGCTTGCATTGGGCACATGCACAGCCTTGCATGCGGAACCAGGTAAACCAGCACTACCAACCGACAGACCTCTGCATGATGCCATCATCCCAAGTAAGCGCATTGCTTTGCGTACGGTACTCTTACGTCACGTCCCCTTTCCTCCATACTGTATGGTGTCCCTTCCAAGGGACGGGAGACGGCACCTTTTTCACCAGAAAAAACCTTCTTCCCTTTTAAATTTAGAGGCGCGCGGGGGTGTGGCCCAGGGAGCATGAACTGTTCTGACTCCGCCCCTCTGGCACCCCACCTCAGTCCCCTTTTCCACGTTGACGGGAACAGGCCGAATTCACCAGCGCTCCTGGGTTTGGCTTCGGCCATGTAATTCTATACACGGATACTTCTTCTCTGTCTTCTTTTTTGTCTTTTCATCATTCAGGTACTCGGTCCTCAGGCGTCGCGCTCTTCCCCGGCGCATGTCGACTTCTACAGCGTTCAGCCGTTGTCCATCCTGCAACAGGCTCTTCCCACCTTCTGACCCCCACGCCCTCTGCCTATGTCGCTTTGGCCCAGACCACGGTTGGCAATCTTGCTCAACGTGCGACTTGCTGTCCTCGAATGCGCTGAAGAACAGACTAGCCAGGTGGAGGGAGCTCTTCCAGAAGTCGCCTCCAGAGGACTTAAAGAACTTCATGAAACATCAAAACAGGCCCGAGGTAGGTCCGATATTCTCCATTGCACCCCGCAAGGGAGTCTCCTGCCCAGGCACTCTCCTGGACGGGAGGGGCCGCTCAGGTCCTTCTACCAGCACGTGCACCGAGGCTGCTGCAGCTACAGGCATCCGGGCCGAGGGATCCTTGGATCCTCCCGGTGCCAGTGTTGAGGGACCAAAAGGTTCTTTCATCGGGTCTTCACCCAATGGGCTCCGCCCTTATGCCAGCACCCTGGCTGAGGGGCTACACCCTAATACCGGCAATACATCTGAGGGGGTGCCTAAACGCAGCTCTACCGACCCCCGGGTCGACTGTGTTGCACCTGCCGGGGCTAGGCCCAAGGAGCAGGGTAAGCCTCGTGATCCACACGCAAGAGTCTTGGAGGAGGCCGAGCCCAGCAAGCCGATCAACACGTTGCAGGCATGTGGCAGGCAGCCCGACAAAATGGCTGCGGCGCCAGAAAGAGGCACACGTCCTACGCCATTCCAGGAATTTGGCAAAATTCAGCGAAGAACGAATGTCAAGGTGGGACTGGCCTCAACCAGGTACGTAGCCTACAGTCTCATTTGCGCAGGGCAGCTTTCCTTTGCATCTGTATGGACAGGGTATGCAGCGGCTCCAGCAGCCTCCCGCTACCCCGTCAGCACCCCCTGCCACCTTTTCAGTCAGTGAGGAGGTTTTCTTCGAGAGGTTCCTCAGCCTCATGCTGTCACCTCGGATGGGCATTATCCCCAAAGACGCCATCAGTTAAGTAATTCCTGCAATGCTAGCGGCATCACAGCCCCCGCCATCCTCACCCTCTCGACAGGCCCAGTACATCTTCTGGCACCTCAGCCTCTCACAGGCCAAACTGGAGATCATACAGAGCGCCAGGAGCAAGGCTACCAGGGCTCAATACAAAAGCAAATGGACCAGATTTTGCCACTGGGCAGACTCCAAGGGAATCGACCGCCCTGGCCTGCACCTTGGACGACGTGCGCTTTTTCGGCGCACCTCGCCCACTCAGGTATGCAGGTGGACACCTGCCGCACATACCTCACAGCCATTGGGTCTTACAGGAACTCGGAGGAAGGCATTTTCTCCTCCTCCAACCCTGTCATCAAACATCTGACGGGACTCGCAAGGCTCTACCCACCCGTCAAGAGATTGCACCGGGTGTGGAACCTTAACATAGTCTTGGGCGCCCTTTCGCGCAAACAGTTCGATCCAATGGTGTCCGTGGATATCAGGCTGGTCACCAGGTAAGTAATTCCTGCAATGCTAGCGGCATCACAGCCCCCGCCATCCTCACCCTCTTGACAGGCCCAGTACATCTTCTGGCACCTCAGCCTCTCACAGGCCAAACTGGAGATCATACAGAGCGCCAGGAGCAAGGCTACCAGGGCTCAATACAAAAGCAAATGGACCAGATTTTGCCACTGGGCAGACTCCAAGGGAATCGACCGCCCTGGCCTGCACCTTGGACGACGTGCGCTTTTTTGGCGCACCTCGCCCACTCAGGCATGCAGGTGGACACCTGCCGCACATACCTCACAGACATTGGGTCTTACAGGAACTCGGAGGAAGGCATTTTCTCCTCCTCCAACCCTGTCGTCAAACATCTGACGGGACTCGCAAGGCTCTACCCACCCGTCAAGAGATTGCACCGGGTGTGGAACCTTAACATAGTCTTGGGCGCCCTTGCGCGCAAACCGTTCGATCCAATGGTGTCCGTGGATATCAGGCTGGTCACCATCAAGACAGCCTTACTAGTCGGCCTCAGCTCGTAGAGTCGGCTAAATCCAGTCGCTGGTTGCCTCAGAACCATATACTACCTTTCACAACGACAAGGTAGTCCTGCGGACACACCCAGAAATGAGCATTTCTGGCCAAGGCTCCATCTGCTTTCCACTTGAACAAGGAAATAATCATTCCTACGTTTTTTCCCGATCCAAGGACGAAGCACAGAGAGTGCTTCACTGCCTGGATGTCAGGCGTGCCCTGAAATTCTAATTGGACAGGACCAAGGGCTTCTGCAAATCGGACGCCCGGTTTGTCACTTTCAGAGGCTCAAGACCAGGCCTCTAAGGCTTCCATATCCCGCTGGATGTTCTCCGCCATCAGAAGTGTATGAGGACCAGCACAAGCCGCTCCCGGTCAACATGCATGCCCACGCAGTCAGGGCCAAGGCAACGGCCATCGCATTCCAGCGCCATTTCCCTTGGCAAGTCATAAGCAGGGCGGCCACTTGGGCCTCTCGCTCGGCTTTCTGCAAGCATTACTGTTTGGATGCCGGCTCTACATCGGATGCAGCTTTCCGACAGGTGGTTCTCAGGAACCTATTTGGTTAAGGAGGGTCTCCTCTCCACCCTGGGGCTACAATCAGTTGTAATCGCCCATACAGTTTGGAGGAAAGGGGACGGAACGTAAGAGTAATTATAAGTTACTCACCGTAGTGACTAACGTACTCTTAGTCCATAGTCCCCTTTCCGCCATACGTCCCACCAACCTCCCCCCCCTAATAAAACTGGTGTCATTAGGCAAAGTTAATCTATTGTCGACGCGTCAATGGGGACTGAGGTGGGGTGCCGGAGGGCAGAGTCAGGGCAGTGCATGCTCCCTGGGCCTCACCCCCGCGCGCCTCTAAATTTAACGGGGAAGAAGGTTTTTTCTGGTGAAAATGGTTGTCTTCCCGTCCCTTGGAAGGGACGCCCATACAGTATGCAGGAAAGGGAAATATGGACTAAGAGTACGCTAGTCACTATGGTGAGTAACTTATAATTTATTTGGCGACCGGCTAGATACTGAGGTATTTGCAGCAGTATGTGTTGTACTCTTTTGTTTGATGGAAAGACTTGACCCTCTTCTTTCTTTATGACAGTTCCTAAGAACCGTTTTGTTTTGCTTGGAACGAGACTTGATTTTTATGGCGTCCTTTAGTAGCAGTGCTTTGATCTCTTCCAACAGGATCCATTATTCTTCCAGAGAAGTCTGCCTTTGTCTTGGCGGGTGATTAGCTGGTGTTTGAATCAGCTCTATGCAATATCCCACCGCCACGGTAGAAAGTACCCACTTGTCCGACGTGATTCCCTCCCAGGCATGGGCAAAGCGTGAAATACGATCTTCTACTGGAGTGGCACGGGAGGGAGCCTGTAGCCGGGTGGTCGTTGCTTAGGACGGGTTGAGCCCGCTCTTGAGGAGGAGGAGGATCTGCCCCTACCTCTTGATCTTCTTTGGCCTCTTTGAAAACCCTGCTGGGAGGACTGCCTTGTGAAGAGCCCCAGGATGAACTTTGCCCACCCAGGTTGTAGTTGTTGGACCGCTGGGAGTGTCCTCTAAACCGGTGAGGGCTTGAGCCTCCTCTCTGCCCAAAGGGTTTGTCAGTGAGCTGTCCCAGGGATTTCAGGGCATCATATTCTTCTTTTGTGATTTTAAGTGCATGTTTAAGAGGGTAGCCTGGGTTTCCAGTTTGACGTCTGATTGACAGAGCCATTTGTGGCATTTGATTAGTGTGCCTTCTGCCACGATTCTTCCTGAGTTGCCTGTTGCGTCCAGGTTATTCTTAAGGATGCAGCTTTCGACTTGTTTCCCCTCAGCGATGGTGAGTGAGAGCTGTGTTTTTAGGGGGGGTCTGGGGCGAGTCTATTTGTTGTGCGATCTCGTCTCACTTGTGGCAGTTATAGCTGGCTAATAGCCTTGTATTCTTAGCTATCCTTGTTTGATGGGCAGCTGAGGATGCTACTTTCCTGCCCAGGGTGCAGATGTTCTTACTTTTCTTGTCAGAAGGGGCTTCGACAGAGACCAGAGGGGTTCCTGCTCTTTGTTGTGGTGGTGACTTCTAGATAGTCCGGCTTTAGCTGCCCCCTAATGTAGAAGATTTTTGAGGGGGCTGGTCTAAATCTCTTTTTGATGCACAGGTTTACTTCCCCTTATCATATTGGGGCTAAGTAGAGAGGGCTAAATATGTCTATGGGCCGATTGAAGCAAAGGGATACACTCTGCTGCAGATTTTGTATCCCCAAGGATGTCGTCCACAAAGTCTTTATCAACCTGGGCTTCCTGGGGATCTATTTTAATGTGCTCTCCAGCCTTTAGAGCAGGTTATTCTATTGCAGTTGTTTGTCTACCGGGGAGTCGGCCACTGGCAGGTCGGTATGGTCCAGGGATTGGATGATGTATAAGTCATCCTCATCATCATAATATTAGTCTGTCTCCTGTGTCCCCTTGGTCCTCTGGGTCCGTGTATGAGCCAGGGTCTTGAGAACCTTGAGTGTTATTGTTATGAAGAGGCTGGCGCAGTCAGGTAAGACATGTAACAGTATTTATTTAGGTTACATATAAGGGAAGAAGACCCCCAACGATCAGAGGCTCCTCTCCTTCAGCACTTTCCTCCAACTGACGCACTTAGAACATTATCTGTAAGATGCAAACAGAACATTCCATGACATCACACAGGGTTAAGACATCATCATATAGGGAGAGCATTGAAAGCTCCCTGCTTCCCTTAAGACATCATAACACATCTCCCACTTTTTTTTTTTTAACTTATCCCATGAGCTTAAACCTTTAATTCAAATGAAAAATCACACGCACCCATTCCCAACCAAACGAAAACACAAACTAACAACAACACAGCAGCAAACAGTCCCATGGCGTTCCACTCATCTACACATGGGCTCTCCTCACAGTGGCAATTCTATCCTTATTCCACCATTGCCCTCCGGTCACACGTACAGCCCCTTTCATGAATGCCACGACCCTGACAGGATCCGAATTCAGGGATTCTCCTTTCCTCTTGACAACTCCCTTCCTTATCCTGACCCAATCTCCACACTCCACGCGCAATTCTTTCTTCCCTCTCTTGCGATTTTCGCGCATGACCCATTCAGATTTCTTCTTCACCAGTGACTTTCTTACTTCATCAACGACCAGATCCGTTTCTCTACTCCTACCAAGCCATGGCGGACATGCCACGGAATATGGCTTCCTGCCCCTCATAAGCTCGAACGGGCACAGACCTGTTGTCGCATGAGGTGCCATCCTCAAAGCCCATATCCTACTCTGTATCAAGGCTATCTTATCCTGACCACACTCCTCACCCATCCGAATACTCTCCATCACACACCTATTCATTCTTTCAACTACCCCGTTGGATTCGGGATGGTACAATGAAGTTCATTTGTGGTCTACTCCACACTTCCTTAAATAACTGGTAAAGTTACCACATATGAACTGGGGACCATTGTCCGTCAATATACTTTCCGGTAGGCCTTCATTGGCAAAAATCTCCTGCAATGTCTTTATCATACTCTCTCCAGTGATATTTCTCACGATCTTAAAATGCACCCATCTAGAAAACAGGTCTACGACCAGAACAATGAATTTTCCTCGACCGTAACCTAAATCCACCGGACCTAGGATATCCTTAGCTATCTCACTCCATATTCTTGACGGGAGGCCCACATCCACTAACGGTTGCTTCTTGGCCACAACTCCCTTTACACTCTTGATGCAAAATTGACAATTAGCTAAGTAATTTTCAATCTCTCTATCGAAACCAGGCCACCAATATTCTTGTCTCAACACCCCTTTGGTTTTTGTAACGCCTATGTGACCACAATGCGCTAACTCTATCACCTTTTTCCTCAACCCTATCGGGACTACCGCTCTTCCCCACCTGAATAAAATCACATCCATGACAGACAACTCATCCTTCACTTCCCAAAACGGCTTCACCCCCTCTGCCAGATTCACTTTAATCGGCCATGACGTTGACACCACATAAGGAATTACCTTGCTCATGGTCTCATCTTTCTTCACATCATCCAACCACTCCTGTTTGGACACAATACCGTCGGTGTTGACGAATACTAAATCCATTTCTTCACAGTCCACAACATCAGAATCTGCAACTCTCACCCTCGACAAATTATCCGCGAATATGTTATCCTTTCCTGGAATGACCTCCATCTTAAAACAATGAGTCTGCATCCTGGTGACCCAACCTGCCACTCTACGGGAAACTTTATCTAGGCCCTTGCTTTCGAATATAGCCTTTAGAGGTTTGTGATCTGTGCGGATTACAAATTCTACTCCCCACACAAAATTCCTGAATCGTTCTACAGCCCAGAAGCACGCCAATGCCTCCTTTTCAATAACCGAATATCTCATCTCTGCTCCCTTGAGACCTCTCGAAGCATGTGCTATCACCTCTTCAGACCCATCATCCTGCCTCTGAGATAACACCGCCCCGAGTCCATACTCACTGGCATCTACTGTAATGATAGACAGTCTTCTTGTGTCAAAACATCCTAAAGGACGAGCTAAGTTTATATCTTCCTTTATTCTATTAAATTCCAAGTCACATTGACTATTCCACTCAAAATCAACACCTTTCCTCAGAACTTTTCTCATCTCTTGCACCTTGTCAGCGTAATTTACCACAAATTTTTGATAAAATTCCGTCATTCTGAGAAAAGACCTCAATTCACTCTTATTACTAGGTCTCTCCACTCTCCGTATGGCATTTACCATCTCCTCTTTGGGTCTAATCCCGTCCCCCGATACTTCATGTCCCAAATAGTCCACATTTGTCACGGCAAACTTGCACTTCTCTTCTCTCAGCGTGATACCCCTATCCTTAAATATCTTTAACACTTTGTACAGACTCCCATCATGCTACTCCAAAGTCGCTCCACTCACCAATACATCATCTTGAAAACAGAACACGCCCTTCAATCCTCTCAAAAGGCGATCCATTATTTTCTGAAACACAGAGGAGGCAGATGCCAACCCAAATGGCATCCTCCTAAACTGGAACACTCCCTCATGCATCACAAACGCTGTGACCTTTCTGCATGTCTCCTCTAACTCCACCTGATGATAGGCCGACGTCATATCTAGTTTGGAGAAATACTTCCCCCCCACCGACCATGGTCAGCAACTCACCCTTGTTGGGTAGCGGGTGCCTGTCCACTAACACGCACTTATTCAACTCGCGCATATCCACACACAATCTTATGTCCCCTGAACTTTTCTTCACTACTACGACTAGGGAAACCCATTCAACACCCCCAGCTCTCTCGATCACTCCTGTCTTTAACAATTTTTGCAATACTTGTTTAACACTATCCCGCAAGGCAAAGGGCACCGGTCTGAGTTTGGCTACGATGGGCACACTCCCGCTTTTTAGCAATATTTGATGTTGAAAACCCTTTATTCTTCCCAAAGTTTCATCAAACACTTTACCAAACTCTCTCGCGTATTTGCAGGACTTCGTGGATGCCTCTGACACTTGCAAAACTTGCTCGGGGTGGTTGGGATCTAGTCTGATTCCTAAATTCTTCTGCTCTCTCCATCCCAATAAGGACTGTCCCTTTTTTGTTACATACACCTTCCCATCACAACTGCGACCTTTAAACTCAAATCTACTCCACACATATCCTAGTAAATCAATCTTATCTTGGTTGTAGCCTCCCGGATTTATGTCAGGTTCAGACAACGCTGACAACTTCCCCTCCATCTCGTCTTCAAAAACACTCCTGGACACTAACGTAACTTTTGATCCTGAATCTGCCATCATTGATACCTTACGCCCATTCACTGCCACCACGGCATAGGGCCGCTCACAATCATCCGTGTTTCCACCACTGGCTACAACATTAACTGTGTTCACAATAACATTTGTCAATGCCAACGCAGTGTCTTCTTCTGACGATTCTCCATCACCCTCATCCTCTACAAACAGGATCTTCCTTTGCCCCGTGTGGCCAAATTGATAGTTCTTGCAACACGTGGAAATATGTCCTCTCCTTTTGCATTTATTGCATACCGCCTTTCGCCCTGGGCACACTACAGAGGATGCAAAATGCGTCGCACTGGCACATCGATAACACAATCTCTCGCCCCTTTTTTCCTCTCTCTTTTCGCTTCTCTGTGCCGGCACTTGGTTTCTCTTCTCTTCTGCGTTGTTCCTCTCCTTCTGCTTGTTTCTTCCTTTCCTTTTGTTCTTTCCTTCACCCACACTCAGCACCTCCTGCCTGTTTTCCTTAGAATCACTTCCTTCAGTCTTGGAGAGCTTGGCAACACATGCCAGCGAGTGCTCCACACGCTTGGCCAAGTCCAATACCTCATCCAGATTTGGCTCATCCTTCAGCCAAAGTTCCTCACGTATTTTATTCGAGTGGCAATGCGTCATGAATTGATCGCGGATATGCTCATCAAAACTTCCTTGAAATTTGCACGTCAGTGCAAGGTGACGGAGAGCGGTGACATAGTCTTCGACAGATTCCCCGTGAGCCTGAATCCGCATGCGGAAGTTATACCGCTCCAAAATTGTACTTCTTTTGGGGTTAAAATGCTTATCTAATTTGAGCAGTGCAGATTCAAATTCATTCAAGTCATCTCCGCTTCCATCACCTACCAACTGAGGAAGTGTCTCGAAAATCCTCTGTCCCTCATAACCTAGGAAGTGTAATAGCAATACCACTTTTCTTTCACTAGAATATGCAGTTCCGCCAGCTGCCCTCATATAGTGCATAAAACCTTTTCGCCACTGGGGCCAAGCAATCTTCGCCGCACCTGGAGTGGCCATGAAAATGGGCGGGCCAGATATGCCAGGTAATGCTGCCATGCTTCTGTCCGAAAATGTACTTCTCCTAGCTCGATCCTTGCTAGATTTGTTGCACCAGTTGAACAAGGCATGTATCCGCCGTGACAGTTCACCTTTGGAACTCAATGCAGTAAGGAATCTTTTTTCTCTTTGTCATCCACTAGGGACATACGGTAGCGAAGTCCGGCGTCTTCCCTACGCTGGCGAGTGTGAGAGTGGGCCGGGATCAGCAGGGGCACTAACAGGAGTTGAAGGCACTTACTTGCACAAACGTTGCAGGGACACGGTGGTCGCTCGACGCTTCGGAAGCGGAGCGACCTTCCCTGAGGCCGTGATCACTCGACAGCTGCTCGGCGCGCCGCTAGGAAGCGGTGCAGTCCTCCTTGAACTTCTCCCTCGGGAGCTCCGGTCGTTTCTTCAGGGACGCCGGAATGGGGCCTCAGCATCCGTCGTTGTGTGTGGCGGGCCGCTCAACGCAAAGAGGAGGCGGAGCAGCCCACTGCCAGTCGATTACTTCTCTGGCGGCGCCGACACTTCTCCCGGCAGCGGCTTCTATCTCACGGAGCACTTCCAAACTCCGTCCCCCAGGCTGCTTAGGGGAAGCACGGGCGGAGCAGACGTCGGGGCGATGCGATCGCCTGCTGCGGGCCGTGACTCGACGTTGGCAGATGCTGGGGGTCTCCTTTGACCTGTCTGCGGGACCTCAAAATCCCATCCTCGTCGCCATTGTTATGAAGAGGCTGGCGCAGTCAGGTAAGACATGTAACAGTATTTATTTAGGTTACATATAAGGGAAGAAGACCCCCAACGATCAGAGGCTCCTCTCCTTCAGCACTTTCCTCCAACTGACCCACTTAGAACATTATCTGTAAGATGCAACCAGAACATTCCATGACATCACACAGGGTTAAGACATCATCATATAGGGAGAGCATTGAAAGCTCCCTGCTTCCCTTAAGACATCATAACAGTTATAATATGTGTCGTGACCTAGGTCCTGATATGACGAGGTGCTAGCCTTCGTGGTGTCCAGACAGGCTTTTTTGGCTGCGTGCTTGTGGAGTTGTTTGGGGTGTTCTTCAAAGAAGTTTATTAAACTGGACATTCTTCTCATGACCCTATCAAATTGTTATGGGGTCCATTGGGAGGAGCTTGACAACACAGAGGGAGCAGGTGTAGGAGGGAGTTCTGGGACAGGGCTCTGCTTATGATACATAGCCCCCTAAAAAAAAGGTCCTTTTGGGGGTAGCGTAATCCCTAGTTTTAGTAGCCTGTGACTTTGTAAACTGGGGCTTTGAAGATTTTGTTTTTTTCGACGTTCTGGCCTTTAGTAGGGTGTCGGGAACGGGTTTTTAAAATAAATTTGCTTAACTTTGAGCTTTTCTCAAGGCCGTCGACACGTCTTTCAACCACTGGTTGCCGGAACTCAAGACTTCCCAGATCTAGACATGGTGTCAGAAATAGACTTTAACGTCTGTTTCCGGGACCTGTTGTGGGGCCATCGTGACTGCAATGGCCCAGAGGACAGGGACTGTTCGGACCTTCCCCTTGACACAGCATGTGGCTCATCAGTCGATGGCGTGGTTGACTTTCGGCCATGGGGGATGTGCTTGGTGTGGTGAGACTTGGTAGTGCTTGAGCCGCCGGTTGTTATCCCCGTAGCAGAACTGCGGTCTGCCTGTTTGGGTCGGGGGCTTGCACACGGGAATCCGATGTATCTTGATCGCCCTCAGCGTCTCTTAGGACACTGATGCTGCTATCGCTGGAGGCTCCCTCAAAGTCAGTGCCAGGTTTGGTCTGCATGGCGTGGTGGGCCTAGCCTTCAGTCTTGTGGTTCTTTAAAGTTTTGGGCCTGCACAGTTTGCAAGACCTGCACTGTTTTTCAGCATGGTCCCTGGGAAGGCAAAGGTTACACATTGGGTGCAAATCCTTCCAGGGAAACTTCCTGTTCCAGGAAGGACAGAATTTAAGAGGAGTGTTTTCCATCGTGTATAAGGATGGCAGCCTGGCGAAATAAATGGGAGTTGAGGGGAATATGCATTCCCTTAGTGAGACTGGAATATGAACCTCCCCCGCTCTCCGTACTGTGCCCGGCCGAGGCCCGTTCAGGCCTTGGAAGGCCACAGGCAAAGATTCGAGATGGGAGTCCATGTCGTAGACTGATGGCCTTGTTCTCGAAGCCGTTGCCGGAGATCTTGCGGTAAAGGGTTGTTGAAAGGACAGAAAGATATACTAAGTTTAAACTTTTTCTTAGTAATGGCGTCAGCCAAGAAGGAACTCTGCGATATGCGTCCGACTACGATGGTGGAAAAAAAAAACAATCAAACACCAGAAATATGATTACGGTGAGTAATGTATCCCATGTGCATCTTCTTTCGGGCACTAATATATTTTATTGTTTAGCGCGGATCCATCTTGAGAGCAGCGGGGCACTGTATAGGGTGTGGGTAGCCAGCATGTGGGCTGGCATCTTTTAATAGTAGCGCACTGATGGGAGCTACGGCCTGTGTCAATCTGTATATCCTTTTGGATTAGTCCTTTGCAAGATGTTGAAAAAGCCAAGTTTTGAGCGATTTGCTTAAATTGGAGAATTGTGGGGGCATTCTGAGCCGATATCGGGATAGAGTTCCAAAAGTTGGGTGCTTCACAAGAGGAATTGTTTGCATGTCCTCTCTTAGCTGGGGAGTTGTAGGTTTGTTGTGCGAGGAGCGTGTGTAACGAACGAGATATTTGGTGCTTAGCCTCCAGGTATGCTGGTGTGCTACTCGTGACTGCTTTGCTGCGGATGCATACAGTGTTGAACAGTCTCCTTGCCTGGAGAGGAAGCCAGTGTAGTTGTGTAGGGCATGGATGATTCAGTCAAATTTCCACACACCTGTAATTTAGCATGGAGGACTGCTTTTAGGGGAGCTAAGTATTGTCTGCATGTTGATGGATGGCTTTACAGGGATCTTTATAGGGTGTGCTGAGAACCCACATTTAAAGGTTACAAAGGAATGGTGAGAAGATGGAGCCTTGATGGACTCTGCAGGAGTCTTGGAGTCCGAATGCAACGTGTTCATCAAGACCACCTGGTATCTGCCTTAGAGTTAGAAGGTAAGCCAGGACAGTGTCTGAGATTCCCATCCCATTGACAAAGAAGGAGAGGAGGATGCAGTGGTCGATGGTGTTAAATACAGCCCAGAGATCAAGAAGTATGAGGAGTCAGAAGTTGACTTTATCTAGGAGTGGAGGGCATCATCTACCACCTGGATGGTGCCTGTCTCAATGCTACACTTTGTCCGGTACCAAACTGATGGTCTTGAAGGCGGTGTAGTTGTTCAATTCTTATGAGTAAATCAAACCAAACATTTAGCGAGATATTTTACATATATAAACGATTGGGTTTCACAATTGAAATTTCACATAATTCATAAAGATTAAAGACAATACATTTGACACATGAGACTTTTTAAAAAAAGCACACTTTTTTTTCATTTGGAAGTTTTCCTCGGAGGTTAGCAGATTATGGGCTAGCTGCAAATCCCAAAGTTGTTTACATGCGATCCACAATAGCGATACAACATGCATCCAAGATGTTGTATTTTTAGGTGCAACATAAAGGATTAAACTGTGGATATGCTACAGCACATACCCATTAAAAAATAAATCTGGGATACTGAGATGGCCACCAGTCCGGGAACACCGTGAAGAGGTGCTCTGCATCCCCGCCCACACTAAAAGGCACTATAAAAGGTAGGAACACCCCTCCCCGGGAAGAAACCGTCACCCAGACAGTACGGAGGCAAAGGACCTGACAGGGCTGGATCTTCGGCGGAATGGAAGCACCTGCGGCACACCACCAGCACACAAGTGCAGTCCCTCTGCGGGATGAGATGTAAGGGGCAGTCCACAGGCCCAAGCAGCCAGCGCCCAACGGGTTCGGTCCTGGGCCGCACATGCGCACATACTCACAGCACCGACCCCACAGGGGCCGGCACCTCTGCTGATCACTGATCCAACCGCAAGCAGTTGCAGCTGGGAGCCTGGTGATGCTCCGGGCACTCCCTGCGGTGGAAAGTGGGAGCGCCTGGCATCTGGGGCAAACGAGGCGAGGAGCGGGGCACATTGGGAAGTGCCTGGCCAGGAGGCGAACCCCAGGGGAACACACATCGCCCTGCAAGGAAGCTGGTAAGACCCTGCCTCCCCCCACTCACCACCATACAGCGCCGGCGAGCAGCACACACAACAAGAACAATCGGGGGCCTTAGTCCCTCCACAGGAGGGATGCAGCGACCCGCACACCAAGCCTGCATCCCAGCACCACCCCACACCAAGCCTGCATCCCAGCACCACCCGACGCACAACAAGACAGGAGGAAGCTGGCCCAAGATCACCCAAGAGCAAGCAACAAGTGGAGCAAACCAGGAGGGAAGGGGGACCGGACCCTGAAAGGGAGGCAACCAAGAAAATAAGCAGGGGGGGGGAAAAACTAAGGGGCACAACAAGAGACTCCCCGGAAGTGAATGTGACCCAAAGTGAGGAGTAACAATTCACTGGAAAGGGAGAAGAGGCCCTCCCTGGTGAACTAAGAGATAATGCGGTGCACCAACCACACCCCCTGATCAGAGGCTGGGGGCAAACACCCAGTAGCGGAACAGGGCGAACATGGGCAGGGAGAGGAGGCCTCATTCACAGCAGACCAGCGCCCAACGCCTCTGATCCCCGACAACACCTAAATCCAAGAGAATTGAGACAGAAAAGAGGCAACAGCAAGGGAACACAACCCCCTCTCCGCCCTACAATGACTGACCAAGGCACAAGGCAGGATGTCAAAAAACAGGGGACAGGACTGCCAGAAGCCCATGAAAGGGACAAAAAAATAGAATGAAGGAGCAATACAGAAAATGGGGAGGACGGGGGGGCAAACCCAGAGGGGGAACCGGAGGCAGACGGGAAGATGTCAAGACCCTACAAGAAGAGATACCAGAAGAGCAGGCGGTCACGTAAAAAATGCCTCAAGAAATGCTTCCAGAGCTTTGGGGATACGATGGCGAATACCATCCAATCCCAACTGGATAAAATGAGACAAGATCTAGCTGGGGTGCTAAAGGAAGTGAAGGGAGAACTACACACGCTTGAAGCTAGAGTGGACACAAGCTTGAAGCTAGAGTGGACACAAATGAGAAAGCCCTGCAAAAGATGGCCGACTACTCACACAAAATGGAAGACTTGATGGAGCACCTAGTTATGGCTACACACAACTTGGAGATCCAGACTGAGGATCTCGAAAACCGATCAAAGAGAGTAAACATAAGAGTCAAGGCAATCCCTGAAGCAGTGGGAGATGCGGAATTGCCTCAAACAATACAGCAAGTCTTTGCAGACCTATTGGATGCGGCGGACCTGGCAGAAATCATGTTAGACCGTATCCATAGAGTGGGGCCAAAAAGGAATGAACCGGGTGCAAGGCTAAGAGACCCCCTGGTTGCCATGCACGAATATACCCAAAAAGAAAAAATCCTAGCCACCACAAGAATAGCAAAGGACCTCAATTTTAATAGCTCTGCTATCCAACTCTACCAGGATCTCTCCCAGGTTACACTCACCAAGAGAAGGATGATGTGACCAGTAGTGCAGGAGCTTATGAAAAGAGGTACCAAATACAGATGGATCTTCCCCTTTGGCCCTCTGTTCCAGCTTGAAGGCAGGCAAAGGAGAATCACAACGGTAGAAGAACCAGCAGTGAGGCCCAGGGCCAACAAAGGATCAGTCGAAAAGAATGGCGTGGGAATGGTCCACGCAAGAATTGAAAAAGAAAGCAAGGAAAAATAGGGGCCCGAGGGGCCTTTGGGGTCCAGGAGCACCGCCAGAGGAAAACACACAGGAAAACGACTCCCCAGAAAAGGATTCTTCCACCTAAAAACCAGTCGTAGGGAAGAAAAGAAAAACAAAAACACCCGGGTTAGGGGCTACACATAGCAACTGCGGCGGGGGAGAATATGAAGAGGGGGAATCTTGGGATCGCGATATGGGTCAGGGTCGACCTGCAAGGGGGAAAGCTGGGAGTGGAAGGGAATTCAACCCCTGAGGAGGAGATTCGGGAGGGGTCAGAGGCTGGTTGAGCCTACCCAGCAAGAGGGGCGAAAGGGGGGTGGGGGGTTAAGGATGATAGAGGAGATGGTAGGGTAAATGGGGGCGAACCAGGACCAAGTCCAGTCGAGCATGCTCGCAAACTAAGGCCTGCATACACAAAACCCTCATAAAATGTCTAATGAGAAAACACTAAAGGTCATATCACTAATATATATATATATATATATATTTTAAAGGCCTAATCTCAACAATAAAAAGGAAGAAATTAGAACACTACTTCTCGCGAGAGAATCAAGACCTGATCACCCTGCAAGAAACCCACGTACAAGAGAAAGATAAACATAAGATATGACTGCAAGGCTATAATCGGATCCAACAACCAAACAAAGCGGGGAAGAAAGCGGGGGGGGGGGGTCCTAATAGCAGTGCAGAGCAATTCGAATCGCAAGATGATTGATGTGAACAGACACCAAAGGGAGTTATATCGCCATACTCCTCCAGGGTAAAGGAGAGTCCTTCAACCTGGCCATCTTATACTCACCTAATAGAAGACAAGACCAGTTCATCCAAACTTAGCATGCGACCCAGAAAGGGACAGGAGTGGATTTCCTACTCCCAGAACAACCCTCGAAAGAACTGCGTGAGAAAATTGACAACCTATCACTGGTAGACGCATGGCAGGAAAAGAGAGGCAACAGCAGGGGATACACATTCTATTCCCATGTACACAGATCAAGAATAGATGTACTCCTACGTCCCCTCCCCTTTCCTCCATACTTATGGGACATTCCTCCGTCCAGTGGGACGGGACCGGAGCACTTTGTAAAATGTTAGTCCTTCCACTATCTCTACACTGGGTCCGGTTCGCGGCCGTAACCCCGCCCATCTCTGCCCCGCCCATCGCCCATCAGTCCTTTTCTCTGCTCGCTTGCATCCGCGGAAGATCTTCTTCCCTTTTTTTCCTCTTCTCTGGCTCTCGCTAGCAATCGTGTACTAGTCTATGTCGTTCAAACTAGATTTTCCAGATTGTTCATCGTGTCACCGACGCTTCGCGAGAGCGGATCCCCATCCTCTTTGTCTTGAGTGTTTGGATCCGGACCACCGTTGGGACTCCTGTTATTACTGCGATTCCATTTCGATCCGGGCACTTCAACGTCGGTTGGAGCGTTGGGAGGAGGTGTTTCGACGTACTCCTCCTTTGCATTTTCAAGATTTTATCGACGAAAAGAAACAACGCCCGGTAAGTTCTTTACTTTTCAGAGCACCCCGGCCGGGAGATAACTTTCCAGGCTCTCCCCGAGCCGCTCTGTCACCGGGGATTGCCCCGAGGTGCCTTCTGGGCCTAATAATTGTACCAGAGTTTTCTCTGAGGGTCTCCGTAAGGGGCCTCTGGATACCGGAGTACCTCCGAAGCCCCTCCTGTGGGGGCTGCTTGTAGACCCAAATCTACTGAATTGTGGGGTACAAGAGCTCGCTCTGAGGCCTCTTTATCGGCTTCCCTAAAAAGTACTTGGGTGCGCACCGAGGCCTTGGTTGAGCTTTGTGTTACCGAACGGATGTTCGAGGCCCACGCTAGTAAGGCTGTTACCGGACCTGGGCCCGAGGTCCCTCGTACAAAGGCTAAAGGAACCAACATTTCTGAGTGGACTGGCAAGGCCTTATTGGTGAAAGTTGTTTCTCACCGTTCCCGCTCTTGTGGCGACACCAGAACAGTTGGTGGCAAGGAGTGAAAGTTCTTCCTTTACTGGCAGTGCCGAGGTCCTTCCTGGGAAGGCTAGTTTGGCTATTTGTATGTCGCAGAAACATTCCAGGCCTCATAGTACCGGCTCGGCCGAGGTTCCTTGCGTAAAGGCTAAAATGAAGACCCCTGATCTATCGACGGGGACCCCTGCCTCACTTCTCCACGTGCCGCATGTTTCCCTCAGGTGATGGCAAAATGGCAGCCGTTCCCGCCACGACCACGCAGCCATTTTGGGAGCTTCTCCTACAACTACACCTTCACCTCAGGTGTAGGACTTGGTTCTGTGGGTGAACATAAAATTCCTTGTGCGCATCCGTTTCACCAAGTTTATGACTGGAACGCTCTAATGCCCCTTCCGCACAATGTCTTGTTGCCTGTGGGGTGGGCACCTTTGATATTTTTTTTGGACACTTCAGAGGATGGGCCTGTGTGGCAACCCTCTGCGACCATGGAATTATCCTCCGCTTGAGAGGCCTCCTCCGGTAGCTCCAAAACTGTCTCCGGAGGATGGCTTTTTCAGAAAATTTCAGACGCTCATGCGTACCGATCCCATGAGGGAGTATTTCAAGGGTCTTTTTAGGGAGATCTGCCCACCTGCGCCTCCGGCTCCACCCGCTCCTCCAGTGGCTCCGCCGGCGCTGTCCTTGCCTACGGTGCCTCCCCCGACCCTTCCGCCATTGCCTCCATTGTCCCCTGTGGACAAGGCAGTGCCGTACATGGTTCAACAGGATCCTGACTTGTTGGATGAGGTGCAGGGCGATCAGGACAACGAAGACTAGCCCCGCTCTATTAGAGCTTTTCATGACCGGATACTGGACATGATGTGCTTTTTGGATGTTCTGGTGCCCGAGGCACCCGTTCTGCAGGAGGGTGTGTTTTCGGTTGCGTTCACCCTGTCTCCTTCGGAGTGTACTGGCCTGTTCTTGCTGAAGGACGTTTTGGCCGAGGTCTGTAGGGTCTGGGAAAAGCCACACTCTGGACTTTTCGTCAATAAGAAAATTGACGCGCGATACGGGCTGCATTCTTCGGAAGAGGTGGCCCTGTCATCTTGTCTGCCCCCCTCCTCCACAGTGGTGGCTGCGGCCACTTTACAGTCCAGGCCTGCAGAATCCTCTTCTACGACGGCTACTCGGGTTCTGGGACAAGCTCAAGATTTTCGCTAACTCGGCCTTGCAGCTCCGGCAGGCCAGTGCAGAACGGGTGTTAGCGGGGGCAAATATGAGGATGTGGGAAGGTCTGTCGGAGTTGGAGGAGTTTATTCTGGTTGAGAAGCTGGAAGACTTTAAGGCAGGATTGTCCGATGACCGGGTCTTGGCCCAGGATCTGCTGGAGGCCGCGGCTCATCATGTCGACACTTCGGCTCGGGGCCTTATGTTGGGAGTTGATACCTCCCGACAGGCGTGGTTGCATGCCACCAAATTCTCAAAGGAGGTGCAGGACAAGGTGTTGGAACTTCTGTTTGACGGTAATGAGCTTTTCCATTCTACAACGGATGTGGAGCTGACCAAAACGAAGGACGGCACCCAGACAGCTAAATCCTTGTCTGTCCTGGTTAAAACTCCTTTTAGAACCCAGAGACCGCTGTCACAAAGCCGGCCCTCTTCTGGTTTTAGAGGGTTTCTAGACCGGAAATCTCAGAGTGGATACCCCTTTGGGTAATAAGCGCCAGAGGCAGCGACAGACTCCGTTTTTCTCCCACTCAGCCTCCTCCTCAGGTTCAGGTGGTAACTACACTGAAAAACCGGCAAAATGAGGGTTCTCCGCACTTGCACGAGACCCCGGTGGAAGGTTGCATTGCTTCACATTGGGAGGCGTGGCCGACCATCACAGAGGACAGGTGGGTCTTGTCAGTCGCTCTGGCGGGCTTCCGCTTACCCTTAACCCCTACCACACCCTTCATTCCTCCTTTTCAGCAGTCGGAGTCGTCCTCTCTAAAAGCCGAGGTTCAGAATTTTCTGGATCTCAGAGCTGTGGAACCCATTCCCCTTGGGGAATGAGGGGAGCGCTTCTACTCCCGGCTATTTACGTTGCCCAAACCCAACCAGGCTGGCCTGCGCACCATCCTAGACCTTTCCCAGTTCAATCTTTTCCTACCCCAAGAGAAATTCAAGATGATCACGCCCGGCCAGATTCGGTGGCCCTTGCAGATGGGCGATTGGCTCAGCATGGTGGACCTTCAGGATGCGTACATGCATATTCTGATTTGGAATCCACATAGGAGATATTTCTGCTTCTCTGTCGGAGAGGAGCACTTTTAGTTTTGAGTGCTTCCTTTTGGCCTCAGCTCGGCGCGGCGTGTCTTTACGAAGATGTCGGTGATCGCGGCCTATCTTCATCTGCATGGTATCCATGTGTATCTGTATTTGGACGACTGGCTTTTACGCAGCCTGTGCCCTTTTGAAAGCTGCCTGCAATCTTCAGTCTCTCCTCCAGCTCCTGTTCCACCTTGGGCTGTCAGTGAACTGGTGGAAATCTTCCATGACGGTCTCTCAGGACTTGATTTTCCTGGGTTTTCGCTGGAACACGATCGACTGCAGAGTGTACCTGACCGGGGACAGAATGGCGGATCTGTCAGATGTTAGCGCATGTCGGCCTAGTGGTTCCAGAGGCTTCTGGGCCTCATGGCCATAGTGCGTTTTGGCTCTTCCTCTTGCCCGCCTCAAAATGAGGCGGACTCGGATGGCTCTTTGGAGTTCTTGGCTTCAGGCTGTGGATCTGGACTCCAAGTTGATAACGATTCCGGCTTTCATGAGAGCAGACCTGGACTGGTGGTTGTCTCTCAGCAACCTGTCGGTGGGTGTGGGGTTTCAGGACCCAGCCCCGATGGTAACGGTCACAACGGACTCCTCCCTCCCGGGATGCAGTGCGACGGTGGATCTTCTTCAGGTCTCGGATCTTTGGTCACCTCAGGACAAGCTCCTCCACAAAAATCATCTGGAGCTTCTGGCGTTTTTCCTAGCGCTCAAGGCGTTCAGACCGATGATTGCCAACAAAAGTGGTCCGTATCCGCACGGACAATGTGGTGTTGATGTATTACATCAACAATCAAGGGGGCACCAAGTCCCCCCTCCCACCCCCCCTCATGGACCTGTCCATCCAGATTTGGGAGTGGGCGGTTTGTCATGCTGTCTGGCTACTTGCAGTACACACCCCGGGCCAGCTGAATGTCACTGCAGATGCCCTCAGTTGGCGGACGATGGTCAGCTACAAGTGGGAGCTGAAGGGGGAGGTCCTCTCATGGATTTTCCTGCGCTGGGGCACACCGGAAGTGGACCTCTTTGCTACGACGGCAAACAAGAAGCTTCCTCTGTATGCCTCCAGAAACAGGCTGGGAGCCTCCTCTCCGGGGGATGCTCTCGAGATTCCATGGCACAACATGAGGGCTTATGCCTTCCCGCCTCGGCCTCTAGTTCATTGGACGATTTGCAAATTCAAGATCTCGGTGAACTGTTCTCTTCTGCTCATAGCCCTGTGGTGGCCGGTCAGGTTTTGGTTCTCAGAACTTCCTATCGGTGTATCCGCCGATCAGGTTACCGGTGACCCCGATCTTCCTCACCAGGGGAAACAGCAGCTGTGGCACCCCTCCCCACAATCGCTCAGCTTGGCAGCATGGTGCATGAGTTCAAGTCTTTAGAACATCTTAGCCTGTCTGCGGATAACACGCGCATTATTCAGGCAGCCAGAAAACCCTCGACTAGGTCTCAGTACAGAAGCAAATGGCTCAGGTTCTGTTATTGGTGTTTAAACAAGCAGCTGGACCCATGGGGGGCTACAATTGACACAGTACTGTCCTTTGTATCCCACTTAGCAGAGTCATCCTGGGCTGGTCTAGGGCCGACCACAGGAACAAAAGGAGAGAATTGGACATTGCAGTGATGGGGGCGCATCTAGAGGTCCTGTGGCTGCGCAGGGAGGACAGTCCCCATAACATGTACTGCAGCGAAATTGAATCCCATGAGGGGAACTCGTGGGACATGGTGGCGAAGAACTCCAGGACGACCACCTTTATGTCGCCCCTCACACCGATCTTCAGAAGTCCACAATTCACGCCGAGATTGACCGGGAAGGGGTTTGGTAAATGGCAGAACGGCAGGGGGCGAGGGGGAACAGTGCAACAAGATACGAGACCTGTTCGAAGAAGGGGAGATGAAATCTTCCTCCAGTGCAAACTGTACTTTGGGGTGGGGGAAAGAGAGAGGTTTCACTATGCCCAAATGAGGCATTGGCTTCAGGACCCTGAAGTGAGAGAGGCAGCAACAAGAGCCCTGACCCCATTTGAGAAATTTGTTACCACCAACGTATCCGAGATGCGCATAGTGGGGCCAATATACAGCCTAATTAATGACGGGGAAAAAGCAGGGGACAGGCGCTTCATGGCAACCTGGGGAAAAACAGACGGACCAACAAATGGAAGGGGAACAATGGGCAGGATTGTGGTCAACCATCCCCAAATCAGCACAGTAATTGCAGATACAGGAAATCTTTCTAAATATGATGTAACAATGGCACCTTACCCCTACGAAGCTGTCCACAATCTACCGAACTACGTCCAGGCTTTGCTGGAGGGAATGCAGGGAGGAGGGGAACTGGAGACACACTTGGTGGCAATGTCCGAAAGTACAACCGTTCTGGCTAATGGTCCAAGAAGCAGTGAAGGAAAAATTGGGGGTGGAAGAAATGGGCATCCTGGGCCTGTTCGTTCTCGCTCGTGAGCGCAACACAGTCTGCTTGATCATGGTAATGGCCGTAGCCCTGCTAGTAGCCCGCAAGTGAAAATCAAAGGTTGCACCCACAGAACATTAATGGATGGCGACGATATGGGAATTGGTAGCCATAGAGTGGGTATCGTACTCCCTCTGGGGTGGACCACCAGAGATTCCTCATGGACTGTGACCTAGTGATGAAATTCCTTGTGAAGGACTCCAGACAGGCATGGTACCCAAGGAGGATGAAACTAGTGAGAGTAATGTAAGGCCCCACTTCCGACCGGATATTGGACACAACATCATACTAACGCAGGGAGAAGCGGGGAGGCGAAAGGGGTGGGGGGGAAGGAAGGACGTCAGTCTCAGAACTGAAGAGAGAAAAGAAAGGGACTGACCCGCATGAAATTGGAAAATATGGGACGAGCAATAGTCAACAGAGGGGAAACTGGAACTATAAAGACCTTGGAGGGGGAGAGGGGAGTGGGAGGTAAGGGGAGTTTATTTAATGTATTGATACAAAATGCCAATAAAAACGTATATGAAAAAACAAAAAAAAACATCTGGTGTCCTCTGCCAAAATGTTCTTGTTCCTTCCAAACTAAATTAATTGGCTCTGAGGCATAATGGCATTGGCCTCTCTTTTGTGCTTCTGTGCAACCTCAAGTGTGGTTCAGTGTTCTTAATCTGTGGCATGGAGTACTTGGAAGAAATGAAAGTCTGTAAGTCGGAGAAATACAATTTTTAATTGTTACCCCAGTTTCAAGTCGGTCTTGGGTTTGATAAAATGGCATCTATCTTGCTTGGCTTCTGTGAACATGTGTATAGAAAGGTAATCCTGTTTCAATGTATTGCATTCTTCTGCAGATTCCTCATCAGATAGATATCTATTCCAGCGTCAGCTGCTCTGAAAACTTTTTCGACCGGGGGCATAGCAAGACTAGACTAGACTAGACTAGACTGTTGATCCCTCATGACTCAACCGTGCCACTCGTCGGCCCCAGATGTGACGTTGGTTGCCATATATACTATTTCAACCCCCATATCTCAGTTCCTTTTTTCCATGCTCTCAGCACACTGCTATTAGAACAACTCATGAGAGAAATGGAACATTCCACAAAATTGCCATATTGTAACGAATTTCATCAATCTGTCTGCTCCTAAGGCATCCGGGTTCAAGCATTGCCTAGACTGCAACTCCAAGAGGCCGATCCCCGACCCGCATGGCATCTCTGTTGTGGTGCCTCGGAAAAGATCAGTCCCAAGTAATTGAGGGAACAATCAGGGAATGAAGCACTCGGGTGACACCTGTCGAACACCCCTGCTTGGTCTGCCTCTAGGTCGTTGGGTCAAGAGACAGAGGGTCCCACGCTCGAAAAAGAGGATAGGCGTCACAAGAAGGCAATGAAACGCATTCTGGTAGCTATTAAACGTCCTCGTCTTCCCATCAGAAGAAGCGACTCTGCCAACGTAGACATGACTCTGATTTGTCGGAAGATCGTGGTAAGACTTGCCCGCGTGTCAAAAGCCGAATGGGAGGCTTTCATGGAGCGAATGCTCCTAAAGTTTGAGACAGTCGCAACTGGTACGACTCTGGTCTCAATGCTGCAGGTTCCCTCAGCACCAGTTGCGCTCAGAGGTTCTGATGCCAAGTCTGGTCCGACGCCCTCATGCTTGATCACGACTACTGGGAAACTGGCTGCAGCGCCGGAGGGCCCGGAGTTACCAGTGCCGTTAGGCCTGCTGGGAACGATTCCATCATTGTCCAGGTCGATGCCGACAATCGATGGTTCCTTTGTTCCTGATTCTCACTCAACGTTTTTCGACACTATGCGTTTGGTTTTCGATGACCAGGGGGACCAATGGGCGAAGGAGCAAGTGGAGAGGATTATTTTGCGGACCAGGTTTGGATAAATCTCCTTACCTTGATATGCAGCAGGCGGCTCCATATGGGCACCCTAATGCTCAATGTTGACCAATGTTGGAGAGGGTGGTTGAGGCCTTTGACCTGGGCTCCCCTCCGAAGCCCCCGGCTGCTTATGACTTCACAGAGATACTTGACAAATGCCCACAAGCGGAGTGGGCATTACCCTTTAATGCTGCCATTGCAGATCCCATTGCTACTCTGTGGCTGAGACCTTGTTCCCCTCAAGTTGTGGATTCGAGCTTAGCAAGAAAAATTAGCCAGCAAGAAAGGACTTAACTTTTCTTTCTTCCCATCCAATGTCAGAAGACTTAGTGGTGCAAGCCGCCACAGTGAATTCCAGACCAGCCACATCTACCTCTAACTTTGCGACGGATAGGGAATCTGAGAAAACAGATGCCCTAGCTAAAGTTTTTCTCCTCGGGCAGTATGGCCCTGAAAGCAGTGAATGCATCATGTGTGTTTGCAAATTACTCACACAGGTGTGGAGACGTAAAATGGAGGCAGCAGAGCACATCCCAGCTGGTGATAGGAGTGATGGGTTCCATGACAAAATGGGAGATTGTCATGCAATGCAGTCCGCCCTGGGCACTGCAGATTTCGTGGGCAGCGCAATGGGGTCATACACTGCCCTGAGCAGTTCAGCCTACCTGCATAGTTCAGGTTTTCACTAAATGTCCAAGCAAAGCTATTGGATTTAGCCTTTGACGGCAAGTGCCTGTTCGGCCTGTTGAGTGATGTGTCCTTGGAGAAATTCAATGACTTTAAATTAGCTACCAAGTTGCTGGGCTTAGCTATGCAGAACCTGCTAAAACATCTTTTGACTTCTCCTCTATGGGAAGATGCTACAGACGGTACATTCCTTTTTGAAAGAGGGCACAGCTCCCGCAAGCAAGGCAAGGACGGAGGTGTTTCTTGCATCCTGGACGGGGCTCAGGGGCTTCTAGGGAACAGCAGACAGTGGCAGCTGCTGCGGTGCCCACTAAGCCTCTTTGAGTTCGCTCCTCATATTTCCCCGGTGGTAGGAAGAATTTTTAAGCACTTGCTTCAGTGGAAGGTGATGACCTCTGACCCATGGGCATTGCAGCTCATCGAATGAGTGTGCCGTCTACCATTTTGTAAACAAACCACCAGACAGGCCACATCCCCCCTCAACATCTACTGGAACAGGAGCTACAGGAAAAACTGAGAGCCTTTTATTGAAGTGTGCCCTGGAAGAGGTGCCACCCGATCCCAGAGAGGATCGGGCTGGTATTCCTGTTATTTTCTGGAACCCAAGAAAGTGGCAAAACTTTATCCCATTTTGGACCTTACGGCCTTGAACAAGTTCCTGAGTAAAGACAAGTTCAAGATGGTGATGATAAAAGAAATTCTCTAGGCTCTGCAACTTCAGGACTAGCTGGTGTCGCTGGATCTTCAGAGTGCATATTTTCTTGTGCCGATCCATCAGAAGCACAGGGGTTTCCTGTGATTCATCATCAGGGGCACCCATTATGAACTGAAGGTGCTCCATTTTGTCTTTACCTCTGTGCCCAGTGTTTTCACCAAACTGATGACAGTGGAGGCGGCAGACCTCGGAAGATCTGGTGTTCATGTATTCCCATACTTGGACGACTGTTCAGAGGGAAGTCACCGGAGCAGGTATCGACACAACTCTAGGAAACATGCTCCCTGCTTCACAGGTTGGGCTTCTCCCTAAACTTCGAGAAGTCCCATGTCACACCAACAGAGAAGCTCCAGTTCATCGGAGCAGTCCTAGCCACACTGGTGGAGAAGGGTTTTCTCCCCGAAAGAGTCACCAGTGTTGGGCAAATGATAGAGCTCTTCCAGTGCCAAAACAGCCTGCCAGTGGCTTCCTTCCTTTGACTCTCAGGATTCATGGCTTCCTGCATTTCATGGTGCCAGAGGCCAGGCTGCACATGCAGTCTCTCTAGTGGCTGTTGAGGGATCAGTGGTACCAAAACTTCAGTGCCATGAAGGACATTCTCAAGGTGTCAGTGACCGGCGACCTATCTTGGTGGTCCAACAGAGAAAAGATGACAATAGGGGATCTCTTTTGGCCTCCATGGCCCCAGTAGTTCACAGGTGCGTTCATGAAGGTTCGCGGGGGGGATGAGGGGGGGGGGGGGGGCGATGCTCACTGTGTGGATCTGCAGGTGAGCGGCCTTTGGTCACCAATGGAATGCTGATTGCATATCAACAGGCCTGAATTGCAGGCGATCATTTAGCACTGATAGCCTTTGCGCTCTCGCTCAAAGAGAAGCACGTCCTTGTTCTGACCGACAGCACAGTGGCCAAGCACTACCTCAACAAACAAGGGGGTATTCGGTCACAGCCCTTGTGCAAGGAGGCACTGCAACTATGGTTTTGGTTGCTAGAGAACCAGAGGTCTGCTTCAGCTGTCCATCTGGCAGGATTGGAGAACGGGTTGGTGGATGCTCTGAGCAGGCAGTGCACGGTCTCGCACAAGTGTGAAATGTTCCAGGAAGTTCTCAAGGAGAGCTTCGCTCAGTGGGGTACTCATCACTGGATCTGTTTGCCACACAGTCCAACAGGAAGTGCAGACAGTTTTACTTGAGATAATTCCCTGCAAAAGGTGCACTAGGGGGACACATTCTTGGTGGAGTGCATCTTCGATCTACACCATGCTTTCCCTCGATACCTGTAATTCCGTGGCTTTTCAGGAGGTTGAGGATGTTTAAAAATACCATGATCTTGATCGCCCTGGATTGGGAAAACATGGTACTCGGAATTCCTGGACTTGACCATCTGCCCACCTCTGTGGTTGCCTCGACAACCGGACATCCTATCTCAGTCGCAAGGTCGGGTGCTTCACTCGGACCCAGAATACCTCATCCTAAATGCATGGCTCTTGAGAGGATGAGATATGATGACTGGGACCTCTCAGAAGAGGTAACTTCAGGTCCTATTGGCTGCACACAGACCATCTACAAGAGTTGTATTTGATTATTTCATACACGAAAAGGTTGAATTAGAAAATCACGATTTCGACTCCATATCAGTCTAAAGATGAAGAGCGGCTACAGACTGGACCCAAAGAGGGGTCTCTGTTACTATGTGGCTAGAACATTCGAATTCAGGCGTGATGACCAACTATTTATGACTTTCTCTTTATCCAGAAGTGCTTGACTGTGTCAAAACAGCCAATATCACATTAGGTAACTCTCTACCTGCTCTCAGATAACTTTCTGCAATGCAAAGACCTTCCACCAGGCATCGTTGCACATTCCAACAGTGCTATGGCAGCATCATCTACATTGCAGAGGGGTGTAACAGTAAGGAAAATGTCGAGCCACGACTTGATCACTCCACACGTTCACCATGCATTACTGCCTGGATGTAGCGCATGGGTCAGACACTCGATTTGGCACAGCGATTTTGCAGAGCTTCCTTGTCTAAGGACTTTCATTCAGCCTCCGCACTCTGTACTGCTTTGGGAGTCTATCTGATGAGGAATCTGCATAGAACAATCCATAAAAAGAACCTTTCTGGTAAGTATTTCTCGAGCATTGGATCTTTCATAGGTTCAGATGCTGTCAGTATTCCCCGTCGTCAGGCTGGGAATCCTCGGTAAACAATTTTTCCATGGTAATAAAATAAAAACCTGGTGTCTATTATGTAGCCCGTTACCCTCCAAATGGGAGCTTTTGGTACCCACCAATGGGATATCTAGTATGTAGCCTCCCTTGCAGTCTCTCTTGGATTCTAACCGCATGTCATGCTGGAAAGAGTTCTGGTGTTTTTCTCCTCAGATGTTCAAACCCTTTAGATTAGCATTTCTTTCTTTAGAATAACATCTTCAGAAAAAGGCTTTTTGTTGGAAAAAAGGAACCTTTGCCTCTTACCACAGATAAGTTCTGGTGGGTGATAAGGGATGGAAGGGAAGAAGTCGCTGTTCAGGGCCTGCTCCACCTGCAGTCTAAAAAGTGTTTTTGAGGGGGACAGACCTGCAGATTGTATTAACTGTCTGTACCCAATCACTCCACTGAGGAGTGTACCATTTGTCAGGCATTGAGCACCAAAATGCTGAAAGATGGGCATAGACACCTCGTATGCTGACGGAATGAGGGTAATTACCCCAATGCCCCGATCAGAAGCAGAGTCATCAAGAAGTCTGGCGTTGCCCAGACGCCCAGAATAAAGGGTCCGTGCACCAAAAAGTGCAAGGTCTGAGGAAAGGTTGACCAAAAGGCCTAGGCTACAGGTGAAAATGGATCTTGGCAAGCCATCTGTCACGACCCTCGCCCAAAACCCCCTCTGGCAAACCCATTGGCCAGGTGGAGTTAGGACCCGGGCCTCTAGAGCCTGGCATCCTCTTCAAAAGCACTCATGGGGCCAGTCCTGGTGCCTATGGCTATGGCGCCAGGCTCCTACACCATCAAAAACAATGTGCTTGTGAAGTACTTTATTGTAGTGTCAGCCAACATGGAGGCATCCACATAGCTTGGTTCCTAAGAACCAAGCTATGCGGTCTAGTGTTTTGGGTGTGGTAGGCTAGGGACTACTTTACCTGGACTATTTTGTTGGGGCTATTTAAACCACACCCGAGCAAGACCACACGCTTCGCGTTACTTTGCAGCTTGCTACGTGATGCTCACCGTGTCCAGCTATTCCCTCGAACCTCGGAGAAGCAGAACCTGCAAGGAGACAAAAGGAAAATCATTAGCAGCAGCATGTTACCTGCAGTCTTCATCTTTAAACACTCGCAGCTATTGAGAACAGCGTCCTCGAATCTGCACGCCTCTCGGCCAGAACGACCTGAAAGAGGAAGATAGAGGCAACATTAAAGAAAGCAGTAGAGACATTTACAAATTACGAACTGCTCCAAAGGCTTACCTGGCTGGTCGCCTCTCGGCTGGCACCACTCCGGACATTCCACTCACGCTGAATGTAAAGCAACAAACTGGGCACAACAAGTTGAACAAATGGTTTATTGCTTGTAGGGATAAGCTGGGTAGTAGAGACCCCCAACCATCTGCACAAGGAGACTGACTCCTCAAAGAATAACATTCTAACACAAAGCTCAGGATTGCTCTGATGTCATCAATAGCTAGGATTCCATCAGTAGAACAAGGAATGGAAATCAGATAACACATTAACATATAATAGAAAAGACATCAACATAACACACCCCCTCCCTTATCTGAACACCAAATTTCTATTTACACAAAACTATTTATAATACATGTAATTCGAACAATGACATTATATAGAGAAAAAGGCGTCTGTTTGCTCAGCAATTTTACCTCCTCACCTTCGCAACCCTTGACAGGTTCCAGACCTGTCCACTCCAATTTCACAGAACGGTCAGAAACTTGTACAACCTTAACCGGATCCGAATACAACGGATCACCCTTTTTCTCTATAACAGCTTTCCTCATTCTAACTAGATCGCCCACTTCAACTATAGTCTTCTTTCTTGGAAATTTTTCATTAACTTTCTCAGCACACTTCCTCTTTCGTTCATCTATATTCCTTTTCACTTCATCCACCACCTCATCCGTTTCTCTGGCCCGGCCTAACCAAGCTGGGGATAACATCGTGTTACTCCTCCGTCCTCTCATTAATTCAAATGGACTCACTCTTGTTTCGGCATTAGGAGCCATCCGCAACGCATACATTCGTTCCTTTACCGCAACTTTCCTGTCCAACCCACACGCATTGGCATTCCTAATACCTTCCATTATACAGCGGTTGACCCTCTTGATCATACCATTGGCTTGAGGGTAATACAATGCAGTCTTTTTATGCTTGATTCCACATCTGTACATGTACTCTTGAAAGAAACCTCCAGTAAACTGTAGACCGTTGTCCGTCAACACACTCCTTGGCAAGCCCTCTCTCTCAAATATCTCTTCCAGAAATGCTACAATAGATTGACCCGTGACTTCTCTCAATATTTTGAACTCCGTCCACCTTGAAAACATATCTACTATGGCCAACACAAACCTACCACGACCTCTGCCCATATCCACTGGGCCTAAGATATCCATGGCAAGGTCTTGCCACATACCCTTAGGACCTTCAACTCCTTTCACAGGTTGCACTACAGCAGATATGCTCTTCGCTGACTTTATGCAGTCTACACATCCTCCCACTGTTTCCTCAATCACGCGGTCCATACCCGGCCACCAATAATCGGCCTTAATTACTCCCTTGGTTTTATACGTACCAATATGGCCTTGATGCGCAATAGCAATTAGTTTTTTTCTAAAACATACTGGAACAACAAGCTTATCCCATCGATATGTTAGACCATTCTTCACAGATAATTCCTCTCTCACCTCCCACAAAGCCTGCTCTTCTCCAGATAACAATCTTTTCTCTGGCCAACCATCCTTGATAAAATTGGTTATCCGCCTCCACATTTCATCAGACAACAATGCTTCAACCCATTCTTCTTTGTGAAGTACACCTTCCACCGTAGCAAATACCATACTTTCAACTTCATCAGACTCCTTCTCATCTTCCTCCTCACTAATCCTTACTCTAGATGCATGATAGGCCTGCACATTGTCCTTACCGGCTACCACTTCAATGTTAAACTTGTGACATTGCAATCTTGTCACCCAACAGGCAACTCTCCTTGAAACTTTGTCCAACCCTTTGCTTTCAAATATAGCCTTCAGTGGCTTGTGGTCTGTTCTTAACACAAATACCTGACCCCACACACAGTTTTTCAGTTTTTCTATACCCCAATGGCATGCCAAAGCCTCTTTTTCCAAAACCGAGTAGTTCAATTCAGGACCTCTCAACATGCGCGAGGCATGTAACACCACGGATTCTGCACCATCCATTCCCACTTGCGACATAACCACTCCAATACCAGTTTCACTCGCATCAACAGACAAGATTGTCCTTTTTTTTAGTATCATACATGGCTAAGGGTTTTGCCATATCAATCTCAGACTTAATCTCAACAAATTCCTTTTCACACTCTGCATTCCAAACAAATTCCACTCCTTTTCTCAACAATGCTCTCAGCAGGGTAACCTTATCCGCATATTTTTCAATGAAACAATGGTAAACCTCTATTGTCCCCAAAAATGAACGTAACTCTGCCTTATTCTTTGGAGACTCCATTCTTTTAATTCCATCTACCAACACTTTTTTGGGCCTTAAACCTTCCTCTGATATTTTGTGTCCTAAATACTCTACTACTTGAGTAGAAAAGACACATTTCTCACTTCGTAAGGTAATACCTCGTGTTCTGAAAATTTCTAAAACCTTATTGAGTTTCCTTTTTAAATCTTCTTCAGTACTGCCACAAACCAACACATCATCGTGGAAGCAGCAAACATTGTTAATACCTTTGAATAATCCATCCATGACTTTTTGGAAAACTGATGAAGCTGATATTAATCCGAAAGGCATGCGGCAAAACTGGTAAATGCCTTTGTATGTGATAAAAGCCGCCAGTTTTCGTGACTCAGCATCAAGGTTAATGTGATGATAGGCGCTCGCCATATCCAATTTGGCAAAGTATTTGGCATTTCCTATCCTAGACAGAAGTTCTCCCATATTTGGAAGGGGATGGCGGTCAGCAACCACACATTGATACAATTCTCTTAGATTTATGCATACTCTCAAATCCCCACCGGACTTTTTCACAACAACCACAGGGGAAATCCATTCAACCGCCTTCGCTGGTTCAATAATGCCAGATTTCTCCAGTTTCTCCAACTCCACTCTCACAGCATCACGCAATGACATCGGTAACGGTCTAAGTTTGCCGCCACGGGCCTGGAAACCTCCTTCAGCACAATTTTGTGAATCATCCCTTTCAAACACTCAATGCTATTATTAAACACATCTGGATACTTGGCAATGAAACTTTTAGAACTATCGTCCAAACTACAGTCCATGGATAGTTTTTCTACATTTAACTCTTGTTCTTTACTATTGGGATCTAATTTAATACATAATCCCCTTTGTTCTCTCCATCCCAACAGCGTCTCACCCTTCTTGGTGATATATATTTTTCCACGCGTAACCCTGTCTTTAAATTTAAAAGTTGCAGGACAACATCCTACCACATCGATCCTACTGCCACTATAGCCCCCAGGTGTCTTGTCTGACGGGCTTAAATCGTCCATCCTACCTCCCAGCACATTTTCATACACAGCCTTTGACATCAAAGTGATTTTGGAACATGAGTCCGCTAGCATTTTAACTTGGCAACCATTCACTTCCACCCGAGCTGAAGGATGCTCGCATTCATCCATTCCGGAACATTGAACCATATTCACAGTAACAATTTAATTTTCTAAACCTTCATATTCATCTGAGGATGGCCCATCTGGCTCCTCAACCAACATAACGCTCCTCCCAGCACCGACACTGTAATTGGCACAACAATTTGCAAAATGTCCCCATCTTTTACAGAGGTTACATATAGCTCTTCTTCCAGGGCAGATCGGAGAATTAGATAGGTGGCGGGCACTCCTACACCTAAAACACAGGCGCTCCTGTCTCCTTTTTCCCACTTGTACATTTTCTTCACGCACATATTTATTTGCTATTTGGTTACCATTACCACCCTTACTTTGATACATGACAGTCGATTTGGCCGTTTTGCCCTTCTTTTTCTTTTGGTCTTTTGCGGTTTCTATCCTCTTGTCACCTACTTTCAAGACCTCAACCTGTTGGACAGCTTTGGATTCTTTCACAGCAAGTTTTGCCACACATTTCAAAGTATGCTCAATTCTTTTTGCAATCCCAATGACTTCATCTAAGCAAGGGTCATCTTTTAGCCACACTTCCTCTCTGATCCTGTCATTGGCACAATGTAACATTAACTGATCTCTAATATGTTCATCTAGATTTACACCAAATTTGCAGTTCAGCAACAAAGCCTAAGCACAGTGATGTATTCCGCTACAGTTTCACCCTCATGCTGAGATCTCATACCAAAGTGATAGCGTTCCAACACAGTACTTATCTTTAGTTCAAAATGTTTATCCAGTTTTGCCAATGCTGCATCAAAGTCATTCATACCTTCCTCAACATCCAGTTCGCTCAATTCAGGTAAAGTTCCAAAAATTCGCTGCCCCTCATACCCCAGAAGATGCATAAGCATAGCCAACTTTCTTTCTACTGACATGCCATTGCCACATGCGGCTTTCACATAATGGAGAAAACCTTTTTTCCATGGCCCCCATTTAATTCTCGGGGGGCCCGGAGTCGGTAAAAACATCTGGGGACCCGGGATTCCGGATACAGCCATGGTGCCAATCCAAGTCTGTAGTGCTCTCCGAAATCAGCTACCAATCCACCAAAAGTGAAAAACAGAATGTCACTCACTTGCCACCTGCAGTCAATGTTTCAAAATATAAGCACTCACCTCCTGTAAAAACACTGCTCTCCTCTTAACAATTCCACCATGTGATATCAAAACCAAACATGCGCAATATTGCTTGCAGGTCTCCAGAAGATAAGCTCAGAGAAGGTTCAGCGCACTTTCCCTTCAGTCCAACGTCGTAGGCCAGGTCGGGGGGGCAGCTCCTCACCCGTAGGCCTGGCGGTTGGAGGTCTCAGTCCGGCTCCAGCTCCTCAGCTCCGGATAACTACTCCCACTCCAGCTGCTGCTTTCCTCTTGCAGCACATCCCATCCTCGTTGCCAATGTAAAGCAATAAACTGGGCACAACAAGTTGAACAAATGGTTTATTGCTTGTAGGGATAAGCTGGGTAGTAGAGACCCCCAACCATCTGCACAAATAGACTGACTCCTCAAAGAATAACATTCTAACACAAAGCTCAGGATTGCTCTGATGTCATCAATAGCTTGGATTCCTTCAGTAGAACAAGGAATGGAAATCAGATAACACATTAACATATAATAGAAAAGACATCACCATAACACTGAAGAACATTGCGACCTACAAGGAAGGAAAACACAGGTTAGCAAAGGCAAGACTTTGCAGCGCTGCGCAAATCGCTTACTTACCGCATCATAGCGCTCTTAATGCGCCATCATTTACCAGCGGGGCTCAACCAAGCCAGTTCGCCGTGCTGAAGCTCCGCATACCTAAGGGATTAAAAAAAGAGACATTTTAAACAAAGAAAGGCATGCAGGATAGCAACAAAACTAAAGAAAAGCAATAAGAACTACCTGAACAATATCAAACGTGCCGGCGTCGGTGAAGTAGCTGGATCGCACTCGCCCATGAAAGACAACGCGCCCCTGCAAAGAAAGCAGGACGGAGAGCACACCTAATTCTACCACAAGGTGAGGAGAGGGCACCAGAGAGACTGAAATCATACGGTGGTGGCGGGAGGATACTTACCTCAGTCAGTCTTGAACACAGTCCTCCTGTATTTTCAGGCAGAACCTTCCCCGCAGACCGCATTAGGGCAAAGCTGAGAAGTATACCAGCGAGTAACCTGGCTGGGTGGCGTCCCTGTGAATACCAGGTGAGCGTAACACCATCTACCAGCCAGGCTGTGAAAAGGCGGAGACTGCCAATGATAGTGACAGCTCTGGGCACGGGAACCCCGCTGGTGCTGGTAAAGGTAAATCGCTTTAAAACCATAGACGCCGTCGTTCATGGCTCACAGTTGGAAGAAGCAAGCACTGTTGACGACCCCACGCTCCCTCGCATCTTAGGCTGTGTGTGCTCCCCCTGCAATATAGGCTGCAGGTGCTCCTACGCAACTTTGGCCACGTGCTTTCCCTCTCTACCTGGCCGCGTGCACCTCTCTTCTTAGTCGCTGTGCTCCCTCGCATTCCCTGCTGTCCCTTCCCTCCACTCTCATCTTGGCTCCCTCCCTTCCTTGATCTATTGTGTACTGTTCTTGATGTTTTTGTTGCATCACGGTTGTTGGCTTACATTGCATTGCCTGCATTCCTGTTGTGTACATTCTTCTAGGTTCCTTTTGTGATTGACTTTACTCTCAACTCTCGCTCAGCTGTCAAACATTCCTCTGCCATCTCCTGAAAGAACTTGATTTGGATGTACTCGGGTCTCACCAAGACCTGGTTCACGGCAAGCTCTGTCACAAGCTTTGACACTCCCTGTTGGCCACAAGATCCTCTCCGAACCCAGAACCAAACATTCCGGTGGGTGTGTAACCTTGATCTTCCTGGAGTGGATCCCTGCTTCTATAATTCCCATCCAAGATTACTCCTCCTTTGAATGCCTGTTCTGCAGGTTCTCTATCTGTGCTGGCCTTTCTCTCACTGTGGCCACTATCTACAGGTCGCCTGGCCAGGTCGCCCTCTTCCTCTCTGAGTGGGCTGACCTCTCCTCCTCGCCTCTCTATATCTCAACTTCTTCTCCTCGGAGACCTGAACATCCACATGTGTGCTACTTGCCTTTCTTCTGGACTCTTTCACAGCCTCTGCGTCTCTCCCTCTCTCCACCTCCACCTCTCCCTCTCGCCCTCTCCCCCTACCTCTGGCCTGACTCACTCTCTCCTTGGATGTTTTGATCTCCTTAGACCTCCCCTTCTCTAACCCTCTCACCACTCCTCTCTCCTGGAGTGATCACTTTCACCTTTCATCCCACCTCTCTCTCTCTCAGGCCAAGCCGACTCCAGTACTGCCACCTACCTTCTTGGTCATTCGACCCATGAAGCGTGTGCCAGTTGAGGCTTTGACCGCTGCTTTTTCTCCTCCTCCTGCACCTTTGGCTGACTCACATGCTAGGCCCTGAAGACCTTCTGCATATGGAAACTAGGGTACAATCACCATATACTAGTGATACGACAGACACGAGGTTCGATTTTCCAAGTACTATGGTTTATTGCAAAAATATGCTCAGTCGGCCGACTGGGGTCTAACGTCTCGCAATGTGTGTCACCCAGACCGCATGAGACGCAAGAGAGCGAGCATCATTCAAACAGTTACATATATACAAAAAGCAAGCCTTCAAGGCACATCAGAACCGCCCATAATGTATCTTCTTGAGCTAGGGTTCGGTGATTGACAATTATGACAAGTTTCTTATACTTAGCAACAGTTGCAGACATAGTTCTTTGTTATACAGAACATAATGCACTTGTTCAGCAAGGATATCGTGCTCGCGAAAGAGGCACATTCCAAGGCATGTTATCTACTAGTTTCTATTTGTGACCTATGGGTCAGCCTGAAGGATCCGCGAAGGAGGACTGCTAAAAAGTATAATTCATGCTTTAACTGCCTATTGCTACAGCTTTAGCGAAACTGGCCGGCACCTGGGCAGCTGATTAAATGCTGTTTCTGCTTGCTTTCAAGGACTCGGTGAGGGAGGAAAACAATGTATTTCTGTACTGTTTGGCATTCCTGCCTGGGCTGGTCTTTCAACTTGCAAGCTGCGGCCTCGTACCATGTATGAGCTTTCAGAGAATAATACGTTTTGCAAAGCATTTTAAACAGAAAGGGGAAAAAAAGCAAATGGCGGATGTTACACAAAATGGACGCCCTATGGTTATACTGACGATTCTGTGTTTGCGATGTTGGTCATAAGATGAGATTGGTTTTCGTCCAACATAATATACCCTCTACACTTGGTTAGGTTCGTTTCTGGACTTGTACACACCCTGACTCCGTCCTCTCTAACCTTCATCTCTTTATCTCTAACACTCTGGATATCCTTGCCCCTGTCATGAGGATCCGCTTGAAGCCCAAATCCAAGTGCAACTCTTGGTACGATTTCAACCTCGCCGCCCTTAAACGCAAGTGTAGGGTGGTGGAGAGGATGTGGAGATCATCGGGCGCACTGTTAGGCAGAAACCTGTGCAGTTCCCTTAGGGACCACTGCAAAAAGTTTAAGACCACAGGAGTTAGCAGTAAACCCAATTGGTAGCAGGCTGCACCACCCAGATTTACCTGGTAGCTGTGGCTGAGCAGTCACTCTTCTCTCAAGAAGAGTTAGGCAGTATACAGAGCATACACAATGGGGCAGGTAAATAGAGTAGAACAAGCAAACACTGACCAGAGCTTGGTGTAAAAGATATATAATAATTTATTTAAAAAAAAAACACATCTATAAAAACACACTGGCACTAATATCAAGCAATTTCAAAACACAGTTACTAAAGTATATACACTCCCTTCGCAGAATATTAGACAAGTCTTAAGTAAAGCACCACTTATTTTCAGACAGCGGTGAGCGCTTAACGCAGGTGGCACTCTAATAATTCGGTTAAAAGGGAGAGAAAGGCAGAGCATAAATTGAAACAGATCCCAACACTTTCAAAAGAACACAGCAAGCGAGGAAGGCAGAATAAAACCGTGAAGTTAGAGTTTCAGAAAGCTGGACCCACTTTAAGAGGATCAGAACGAAATGTGTCCAAGGTCACATGGTTGAAAAGTGCACAAAAGTCTCGAAAGGGTTCAGAAAGGAGTTGAACCAAAAGAAAGGGACCAGTTAGATGGTCAAGAGACCAGCCCAGTCTAGAAGGTTAAGGATTTACTGTCACCTTGTAGCAATCTATAGAAAGGGAGGCCAGGCGGACACAGTACCTTGAAATGGTGAGAACACTCCAGCGGGGGCAGTTGTTCCTGGCAGTGGTTGCGAGTCGGTGCTTCGTCCGGCAGAAGAGAGGACCTCGTCGGGGAGGAAAGAAGGTGGTCGTTGTACTGCCAGGGAAGAAACCAGCCGCTGAGTTTCTCGATTCAAAGGAGCGGTCCTTTTATTCGCAGTTCAGTGGTAAGTGGCTATCCGGTTGCCGGGGTGCTTGGCACGGGCGATTCGACCACTAGACGTCCTGGTAGGCGAAAAGGAAAAGGAACTGGTTGTCCCCACCAGCTCAAGGGGAAGAGACTCTCCGGCAAGAAGATCTCCTCTGTCGTCGGGAAGTGGTGAGACGGTTCAGCAGGGCTCCACCGGTGGTGTCGTTGTTGCAGGTTGGCTCAGCTTCTCCTTCTTCGGATTCTCAGGTCCTGTGGTGACTTCTGAAGTTCCAGTCCCAAAAGCCCTGCTTTTATGCAAGAAACCCCCATTCATTCAGTCTAGCTGTCAAACATGCTAAGTGGTGAGCCGGCCGGCTCACCACTTGGGCCAATCACACAGGAGTGCGACTTGAGTTGCCAAGGCAACTCTTTCCAGGGTGCCTAAACCCCCTCCCACACGCCCTGTGATACCCAGACAGAGTGGCACCACATTTGGAGGCTTCTGTGGAGTCACAGAAGAGAACACAAACGCCATTTTAGAATCGAGTTTTGACAAAAAATACCAACCGGTGAATTAATATTAAATAAATAACCCGGCGGTATGTTCGAGGCTATAGGAATTAAATAATTAAAGTTGGTAGCCTCGAACAATGGGAAAATCCCATAGAGAGATATTTGCGGTCGAATATAAAAAGTAGTATCCACTGCCACCAGACAAAACTGGATCAGGGGGGTCGGAGACGTGCCCCTCGAATAACAGACCCCGGGGCAATCGAATTGCCCCGACCAGTACGTCCACAATATGATGGTTTGTACTGGTTTCTGTTCATAATTTGGGAATAGTAAAGCCAATGGTGACTTTACGTGCCCTGGGAGACAGTAGTCAGTCCCAGGGTACGGAGTCTATGGTGGGGTGTCACTATGACACCCCTATTTCACTGCACTGAGGGTGCTGTGTAACACACATAGTAAAAACACATGAGACCCTATGGAGTAAAAGACCCCATAGCCCATAAAACACATTAACAGTCAAAGGAACCCCTCAAATCATGTCCAAGAGTTTGAGGAAAAGAGTCTCACTCTTGGCAGGAGAAAAAAACAAACTCCAGAAATCCAGCAAAGCTGTGGGGGACTCACTAGGTTAGGAAATTCAGCCTAAACAGAGAATTCTCCCTAACACGCACCCCCTGACAAACTGGCCTGCCGCCTGCTCCAAAGGCTGTACAGACTCTGTCCTCGCTAAGAAGAGAGCCTACATCCAAGCCTGCATCTCTGCAGCATCTAAAAACTCGGGCGAACCATTTAAAATCTGCAGGGAGCTGGCCAATCCTACTGCAATCTCTACCTCTTCTGTTCCCTCCCAGGAACTCTGTACGGACTTGGCTTCTCATTTCATCACTAAAACTCTTCCTCTACCACCTCCTCCACTCCGAGCCAGCCTTTGGCCAGCTCTCCTCCTTCCCCTTGTTCACACCAGACTATGGGCCTCATTACACGGATGGCGGTAAGGGTTTACCGGTAGCAGTAAATCCTTACTGCCTTACTACGAGGTCCCTTTGCGGGTTGGGGAATTTAACGCCTGCTTTTTGCAGGCGTTAAAAACCAACCCGCAAAGGGAACAGGGAGCTAATTATGGTACTGCAATTTGCGGTACCGTACTTGGCGCCTTCCCCATTCCCATAGAGCCCTATGGGGCAAAAATGGGAATGGGGAAGGGCAATGGTGGAAGGGGGAATTACCGCCCCGCCAACCTTGGAATAGGGCGGTAATTCCCCTTTCCACCAAGGCGGTGCCGGTATTTTACCGGCATGAACCATGGCGCTAGTAGCGCCATGGTTCACCGCCATCCGTGTAATGAGGCCCTATGTTTCTAGACAAGTCTGATCTATGAAAGTCTCGTCCAAGCAGGTTCTCCCTGCTCATCCAGAACCATCAAGGACCACATTGACACCCTTTCTCCAGCCTTGGCTTATTTCTGCAATCACTCCTTTGCCACTGGAACCGTCCCCTTGCCCCTTAAGCACTCCCTTTTACACCCCCTTCTAAAGAAGCCCTTTGCCGATCCTGGCTCTCGGCTAACTATCACCCGATCTCCATCACTCCTTTCCTGGCCAAACTCTTGGAAAAGCTACCCCTCTCCCAGCTTAATCTGCACTGAATCTGTTGGTTGTCTCCACAACCACCAGTCTGGCTTCAGAGGTGCCAGAAGCACGGAAACTGCTCTCCTGAACACCCGTGAAGACCTGCTCTCTAACCTTGACTCTGTCCTTCCTTCTGTCCTCATTCTCCTCGATCTTTCTTCTGCTTTTGATACGGTCAACCATGCCATCCTGCTCAGTCGCCTCTGTGATATCCTGGGCATCACTGATCAGTCCCTGGACTGGCTGACCTCCTTTCTCACTGACCAAACCTCTCAGGTCCAACTGGGGTCCTTCCTCTCTTCTATCTCTCTCTACTTGTGGTGTTCCTCAGAGGTCTAACTTTACTCGCTGGCTTTTCAACCACTACCTGGCACCTTTTCCCCAATGCATCGTACTTTGTGCTCCAACATTCAGTGTCATCCGAATGACACCCAGCTCTCTTTCAGGCTCCCGTCAGCCGCCTCTTCCCCTTCTCTCATACTAGACTGTTGCGCCGCAATTCAGGAATGGTGTGCTGGCAATGATCTCTGCCTTAATGACTGAGATCCTTCTCATCGGAAACGCCAGCTTCCTCCTTTCCTCTGTCTCTGTCCGCCCACTCTGGGCCCTCTTCCTGCTCCTACCTGTGAGGCTAAGAACCTTGGTGTCATCTTCGACTCCACCCTCTCCTGCTCTCCTCATATTTCTAAGAAGTTAAACTATCAGCGGCAACTTCTCAGAGGTATTCCTCCTTTCCCCACTTCCCCCAAAAGCTCACTGTCTCCAGAACTCTGGTCCTCTCTACTGCAACAGCCTCTTTCTAAATCTGCCTGCCTCTACTCTCTGACCTCTCCAACTGATCCAGAACAGGAGTGCAAGACTTGTCCTTGGCCTCAAACCCAGGGATCGGATCTCTCCAGCTCTGAAATCTATTTGGCTCCCTGTGGTGGCAAGGATCAAGTTCAAGACCCTTTGCATCGTCCACAAGGCTTTCTGGGGCCTGGGACCGCACTACCTCCAACTCCCTCTTCCTAAACATCTCCCTTCTGAAGCTCTCTGCTCATCCACGTCGAACTCTGAGGGTCACACGCTTTTCCAAGCAGAGAGTTGGGTGCAAATCTCTCTCTTCGGTTGGGGCCTCACTCTGGAACAGCCTCCGCGCCTCGTTCGAACTTGAGCAGAACCACCTCCGGCTCCAGAAGCAACTCAAGACCTTACTTTTCGCGTCTGCTTTCTCTCTGTCTCCCCCCCCCCCCTGCTGATCTTCCCGTTATGGAGATTTTTTATTTCTGTGGTAAATTCATCCCACCTTAGAGACCCCCAGCTCTTTTGCTGGATTTGGGACTTTTTAATTTTAAATCCTCAGTGGGACCTTTTTCCTCACTCTCCTGTGTTTTTCCCTCATTTGGATTTTGTGTTTTGACTGTTTTTGAAGTCTGACAAATTCCATAGGCATCTGCCTTTTGTATAGTGACACACAGCACCTTCCTTTGCATTTCTCTTAAGGTTTAAATACCATATAAGATGAAATTGATCTTACTTACCTTTCTTCTTTGTAGGTCCAGCACACACCATCTTATGTGGAGTGCTGGGGGGGGTTACCTATTAGCCCCTTATCCTACTTTCTCATGTAACATTTTCTGTAACCCTCACTACTTTAAATGGATGGTGTCAGTGGTTTACCTTTGTCTACCAATGCGGTTTCCTTCTGCAGGCCTAACCCTCAGCTGCACTACAGCACCCAAGGGTGACCATTTTGTCAAAATGCCCCCCGTTTTCTCGCCATTTTCTGTTTGTGAGGTCTTTCTTGGCTTTTACTCTGTGCGTTGAGACAGATGTGAGCCCTTTGTGTGTCTTGCATTTGGCGGGCTTCAGCTCTGAAGCTCGACCCTGGCTCCAGTTTGTGAGGATCCCGAAACATCCCTGTCCTTTGTCTCTAGGAGTGCCTGAACGAAACCAGTCCTGATTGGCCGGCTGGCTGTCCTTTCAGGACAGCCACCCTGCTGTGTGATTGACAGCCTAGGCTGTGAATGAGTGGCAAACGTGCTTAAAAGTCAATTACTGGGAGAAACATCGAAAAAGAAATTGTGAAGAGAGGCCCGCTGCAAACTCCTAGACTTTTTGAATTGCCCGGTGAAGCCCTGCTGCTCTGCTGACCTCCTTTTTCGTATCGACAGAGAAGCTCCGAACGGACGACTTCTTCCCTTCGGTTAGTGGGACCAACTAACCGCAAGACTAACTCCACTTTGGTGCAATCCCCCAAATTGCTGTTCTTCTCCGTTGCTGCGGATGCCCAATGCCAGGGGTTGAGTGTCCACAACCGAGAGCAACGTCTGCCGCAGAATGAATCCAGGCAGAAGCTCCAGGAGCCTTCTAAGGACACCCCAGAAGCAGGAAAGCCTGATCCAGAGTCCCCTCAACAGAGTCCAGGACCGAGTGAGCAAGGAAACTCCAACCAGAGATATTCGTTCTGCATCATTGCTTTTTGTGAAGCGCTGAAACCGTGAAGAACCTCTTAATTGAAGGAAGCCCGTAGCTGCTGAAGCTTTTCCCGAGTACTGCCGCAGGTGCCCTACAGACGTCCTGCCTCTTGTCCCCACAACTGAGGTCTAGGAACCAGGGTCTGCTTGGCTGTAGCAAGACTGAATCCAGCTGGACCACCTCTTCTAATCCAAGGTACTTTTTGGGCTTAGGGGTACTTATCTTCTTGCCTTAAGTTGTGCTTTGTCCCTAGAGAATTGCACTTGCTTAACTTTCGGAGTTCATTTCAACTCCCCTTGCACAGGCTTAACAGCTTGTGTTCCTACAGGGATTTCTGAACTGTCTAACTTTGTGAAAGACTGTTTATCCAAAAAGTGCATCAAAACTATAGAGTTTATCAAAATGACTTTGACTGTTCTGGCTCCCTAAAGGCACTCTTCTGAATCCATTGACTTTGCAATTGTTTGTCCCTCCATAGGTTGTAATTTGTTGAATACTTTTACTGCTGGGAAATGCTTAACTAGATTTCATTGGAGCATTCCACCTGTCTTTACTTTCTAACCTTTCTATTTTCCCTAGCCCTTCCTTTGGGAAACTGAGTCTAAATAGTATATTGGTGTTGTATATGAATGAAATACTATCCTTGTAATTGAAGCCACTTCAGTGTGTAGGTGAAATGTATTAAGCATATCCAAAGAGTATTCACCCACTTGATTGACTTTTGAATAGTGATTCCAAAGTTTGCTTGACTGTTACAAACAATTGCCTTTTTAAAGAATGCTTACTAAAAGTGTATAAATAAATATATAATTATAACTGAATCCTTGAGTGTAAGCGTTACTTGTATTGACTGATTTCATCTGTACAGCTTTACAGCTCACATTTACCCCTCTTGAGATAGGCCTGGCTGCTCAGTCACACTACCAACTTGTGTAGTACAAACCTATACCAAAAGGTGGGTTACCTAATGCCAAGCAGATAAGTCTTATATAGTCTCACACAGGGTGACTGAACCAATTCTTACCTAACAGTCCCTGACTGCTCCATACACTGGTCACCTGACTACCCTCTGAACCCAGGCCCATGCTCCTGCATGTCCATTTGCCCTTGTACTGTCTCTGGGCTCCCCCAGCACTTAAGGGTCTATCTGCAATCCTACAGTCCCTTCCCTCTGCACTTATGAGCCACCCGCTAGCTGCACTTATTGAATTACCTGAACTTCTCCCCTCGCCCCCACCCTCAGCACGTTTCCCCTTACACTGCCCTGCACTTGCGTGATCTGAATGACAAGGACTAGTAAGATTGTTATTTTTGTCCTCCTCCTTTTCCCCCTCCTTGCCGTGTCGCGCCTAGGAACACTTGTGTACAGATGCGTTCTAAATGCTGTATCATATACTTGTAGAGAGGAGAAGGTCTGCCGTGTCATCTGCCACAGGAGGGGTTATTGTCTTGTCAGGCGTGCTGTGTGCAGAGGTTCTTCAAAAGGTTCCTGGTGCTGATACAAACCCCCCCAGATGGGGGCCATTCTACAGGATGCATTCAGGGACTTGCTCCCCCCGGTCACTCCACCGGTGCTCTTAGTCATTCCTCCCATGGCTACGCACCACAGGCCCCAGCGCAGCCCATGCTGCCCCTGTCGGGTCCTTTGATTCCGGTTCCCCTGCCTCCCACTGCTCAGGCGGTCCCGCCTCAGCCCACGGCGCCCAGCACCCCACCTCCTGCTCCGGACCAGCTGGACATTCTGGTGGATACAGACGAAGAGGTGGACCCTGACATGCCGTCGTCAGCAAAGCCCTTCCACGACAGGCTGGCAGGTTTGGCAGAATATCTGGGTCTTCATCAACCCGAGGTAGAGCAGCCCGAAAGAGGGGATCTTGGCAGAAGTCCTCACCCTAAGACCCGCTACCAAGACGGGTATCCCGATGCAGAAGGACGTCGTCGCTCCGGCCAAGAAGGGGTGGCTCAAGCCACACACGGCCCAACCTGTCAATCAGCGCCTCGATGCCAAGTATAGACAGATGGCAGGGGATACACTCTTGTTATCGACGCTCCCCAGCCGCATTCTTCAGTGATCGCTGTCCCATCACTCTACTCTAAGCCTCAGTCGTCCTCTGCCATCTCGTATTATGCGCTGCTAGGCAAGGAGGAGAAGATATTGGAGGCGTACGGGAAGAAGTTGTACTCCGCCTCCCTGCACCTGCGTCAGGCCAACGCGGATACAATGCTGGCAGCCATTAATCAGAGGTTGTGGCGGGAAATAGTGGACTTCCTTCCGGTGCAGAGCCAGGCTCGCTTCAAGGCGGGTCTAGGAGAATCCAGGCTGGTAGTGCAGGATATCATGGAGTCCACTGTGGCCCACATAGACAACCTCTTGCCGGACCATTTTCATTGCCATGGACATGAGAAGGACGGCCTGGCTTTGGGCTACTAAGTTTAACCCTGACGTCCAGGATGACATATTGGACCTTCCACAGACAAGGAATTGGATAAAAAGAACAGCTCGCAAACTGCGAAGTCTTTATCCTGACAAAGGCCAACCCCAAGGCATGCTCCCAGTCACATCAACGCTCCGACAAGGGGCGGGCGTTAATCAGGTTCTGGGGATTCCAAGAACGGAGGTCGAGACAACCAACCTGACCGCTGACCACACCGGCGCAAACAACAAAAGGAGGGGGGAAGCAAGGGCTTCTTCCAGTCCCCCTCCTCAGCAGCATCCTCAGATGGTAAAAAGCCATGACACGTCCCTTCCGGTCCACGAGTCTCCAGTGGGGGGAAGGCTTGCCTCTCACGTGCATTTCAGGTTCCTGAACTTTGCAAACCCCTGGATCCTCTCTGTAGTATCTAAGGGGTACCGCCTACCGATGGCTCCCTCCTTCCCTCCACTCCCGCAGATTGGGACTGCAACTCTGTTGGCGGAGATCCGGTCGCTCGTCGGGAGCCAAGTGGTGGAAGAAGTACCAGCCTCCCAGAGAGGATTCGGCTTCTATTCTAGGCTTTTCGCCATACAAAAGAAGAACCAGGCTGGCCTGAGAGTTGTGTTGGACCTATCCACCCTCAACCTCTCGCTGCAAGATGGTTACGCCAGCACTCATTGCGAAGACGCTAGACAAGGGACACTGGATGTGCTCCCTTGATCTGAAGAACGCCTTCCTTCCTACGCTGCAGGATCATGGGCTGTCAGTTCCAGTACAAGGTGCTACCCTTTGGCCTCAGCTCAGCCCCCAGGGTATTTACCAGACTCATGAATGCAGTGGCAGGGCCGTACCTGGACGACTGGCTCGTCAGGGCGAGATCCCCAGAGGGGGTTACCCCACACTTCCTCCGCGCTTATCACCACACTCCACGACCTGGGGTTTACTATCAACCTCAAAAAGTCTCAGCTACAGCCCACGCAGAGCCTCACCTTCCTGGGCCTCATCTGGTATATGAGCTCTGTAAGAGGATTCAATTCAACACTACAGCTGAGTCAATGCCTAGTCTGGGATACTGAATGGAAACACTTATTGATATATCTTTATGTCCAGTTCATGCGTTCTGGATGACTACCCCTATATAACACCCCTCTCTTGGAATCCCCCTGACCCCACTGAGCCAAGAAGTAGTTCTGTTTTGCAAGTTAAAAGGTTTATTTGATATTTTAAACAATAGATATATATATCACACTTTATAATAATTTAATAATTGAATATGACACTTAATCTGAGCAGTAATCAATAATGGATAGTCTGGCACTGGCACACTTGTGAATAGGAACAGAAGAATAAGGTGGTAGAGAATGCTTTATATAAGTTCAGATGGATGCAATGTTGAATGAAAATGCAGTACAGAAAATACTCAATATGATTTCACCAAAACAATGTAATCACTTTTCTCTGGCAATCCACTCCCCCCCCCTTTATGCAATGCAAGGAAATGGAAGGAAAGCACACAGTTCTCAGAAATGCAATCAAATGTAATTCAGTTCACCCCAGCAAGCTTAGACTACAGAAGTTTGAAACACAGGCCCAAAATGCTTTTATATGTGCTGGCAATGAAGTGAAAAATATGCTAAAATGCTTTTAATTCCCTCTTGAGGTTCAGGGTGAGTGGTATCAATTTAATATTAGTCCAGGCTCACTCTAGCAATGATTCAGGGATGGTTCTTAAGAGGCAAACGAAATTTTAGCAAGGAAAGCAAGAACTGCTGTTTTCACACGTGGAGAAATTTGCAAATCGCGGCAAATTCGCGAGTGCGTTTTTCGCGATTGTGGCAAAAGTGTATGGAATAGGAATGCGGTTCTAGGTCCGTTGAAAAGCCAAGATTCCCAGCTTTCAGAGGAAAGTTACTGCCAGTCTCTAAGACAAACGGTCACTGAGATATGAGCGATATGGTAAAGGTCGTTTTTCAGATTTGAAATTTTAAAGTTCAAAGTGACAAGTGACAGCTAGCAGCTAGAAATGACAGGTGACAGTTAGGAGGCAGTTCTACTCAGATTAAAATAGATTCAATTATATTATTTTAACTAAGAGATTGGTTCTGCACAGTTCTGCTAGGTACTCACAATATATTTTTGAAATAGAATGGGCCTCGCCACGGATCTGGTCAGGTTTTAGACTGGACTCTGGTCTGGTCTCGGCTCTTCACAGTGATCTGGGTCAGCTCTCTGGTTCTGCTAACAGTGGTCTGGGTCAGCTCTGCTCTCTCTGGGTACAGCACTGCTTCTGGATCTTTCTGCACAGCTTTCTCTGGAGATTGATGGATTTGAAGTCTGGATCTCTGGATGTGGTATGGTCCGGCAGCATGCTCTGCAGCAAATGGAATTGAATGTCTCTATCTGTCCTGACTATCTGCTTTTATGTGTTTTGAAAATGGGTGGAGAGGCTAGCTTCCTAGGCCCTACCCCTCTCCACTTGTCATTGGCCACTTCCTCCTCTTCCCCTTGATTGGGGGAATGAAATGAAGTGTCATCATGATGAGGTCTGTTTATGGTACAGAGAACCCACCCCTGGCAAATTACACACAATCTATATTTTGACCCAAAAGGCATATTTGCACACGTACACATTTGTTTAAAATTACATGCACCCATCAAATATCACAGGAGGTATACCCTGTCCAAATCTGCTCTTCCTGGGAGCTTGCATTCAGAAATGGCAACATTTGCACTTTTAACTGGTTTTGCAATATCGGACATTAACCCAAATTTACACACATTAAGTGATGTAGTGTCAGATTTTTAACATGCATACATTTTAAGTAATACCCTCTTAACTGCTAGCTTGCCCCCAGATCATGCCACCAGTTCTAAAAACCTCTTAAAATGTGGGCAGAAAAATCACAAGAATTATGGTATCATTTAAATAATTTTCACAAGTCCATACTATGAGTTATTCATCTTTTTCTAAAACCATATTCTGGCTACAGGGGTGTGGTTTCCCCCCAGCACAAGGTTGAATTTCTGGTTTTTCCAGTTCTGCCAAGCCAGCTTGCTCTCACATGCAGTGCTCCTCCCCTTTCCTTCCAGGAGGAAGCCACTTTTACGGCCCCCATAATAAAACATTTGCCTGAGTCAGGACAGGGCTTTGTTCAATTTCCTGCAGAGCCCAGGTAATTCAATCAGAGAAGTGTCATATCCCTTTTGGTGGGAGCAGCAAAAGGCAGGTAGGCCTGGGAACACAGCTATTGTGCAAGTCTCAACTCCTGTCAATGGTAGCTGGTAGGCAGAATTCAGTTCCTTAAGCCAGCCCCCAGCTAATGTCACTTTTAGTTAACCAGTTTTCTGCATTCAAATAAAACTAACCATTTTACATATGCAGCTAGAATGCTGATTCTAAGTTTAAAACTATGACATTTAAACAATTGCAACCTATGTGCACTCAAAAGTAGGTCACTCATTTCTTTTCAACATTTAGATTTTTAGTGTCTTTCAGTCCAAATTTACTTAAACTGCTGAAATCCACAGCTCAGCCAGTCTTGTTATAAACCTTCAAGTCACTTCAGAATATAACTTTACATTGTATCCACCTCTCAGTAAGTCTTTCTTTGGCATGCTTTGGGTTCATTTATTCAGTTTTACACAAAAAAAAAAGTCTGGTGTTGTTTTAAACCGCCGGCTTTCTGATAGTGGTGAGTACTGGTACTGCACCCATTTTTGGGATTTTTCTTGGATTAATGCATTCTAAACAGGAATGGTTCTTACATGGTAGTAAATCCTTGCTTAACATTGTTTTGATGGGGCTCCTTACAGTAAGATGGTTATGTGGAACCCCACAAAAGGGTTGAATCTTTAAAGTGGTCCAATGAGTCACGATTTCAGCAACTTTTTGACATCAGTAACAGTGGATTTTGGTTAACAAAGATCTTTCTTTACACTGGTGGGTGGCAAGTTAGGTAACCATTTTGGTGTGCGCACAAACTGCGTGGTTCTCCTGGATTCTGGCGCACTTGTGGGCTTTTTGGCCATCTTGGATTTTCTAAGCCCACAGCACCAAATGTTGCAGCATGATAGCTCAAACGTGGGTCAGGACACCCAACAGCTCTGAGAAGGTCTTTCCCTCGGAGGACAAGATTACGGCCATCAAAAGGGTCGCTAAGCACTTCCTTACCAGAGCAGTGACCTCGGCTTGGTGGTACCAACACCTACTGGGTATCATGGGAGCGGTCCTCCTGGCCATGCCACACACGAGGTTCTGGATGAGGAGATTGCAGCTGCACTTCTCAGCCTCATAGAATTAGGAGAAAGGCTCCTAAGCGGAGCTGGTCAGCATCCTGCCTTCGCTCCACTCGGACCTCACGTGGTGGTCCAGGGACTGCAACCTGCGGATGGGCAAGCCCTTCCGGCAGCCGTCCCCGCTGGTCACCATCACTACAGACTCCTCCATAGAGGGCTGGGGAGCAACTCTGTACAGCCCCAGCATTCACAGTGTCTGGACCCGTCAGGAGCAGGAGTCACATATCAACTGGCTGGAGCTCAGGGCCATTTGGCTAGCCCTCAGGGCCTTCCTACCGCTCATCAAGGGCAGGACCGTCCTGATCCAGACCGACAACTCCACCAGCATGTACTATATCAACAAGCAGGGTGGGGTACCAGGTCCCCTCTGCTGTGCAGCCTAGCAGTCAGCATGTGGGAATGGGCCCTGGAAAACATCTACCTCACGGCTGTCCACCTCCCGGCAGAAGCCAACTTAGAAGCAGACAGGCTCAGCATGCTGGGAGCGGACAATTACGAATGGCAATTGAACAACCAGGTGCTGCAGAACAGGAAGTGCTGTTAGTTGACGTCTTGGCAGGGGCTGTGCCCCGGCTCGCTGGGAGACGCTTTGCCGAATCAGTGGGAGGCATGACAGTATATGCCTTTCCTCACACCCCTGCTCTCCAGGGTACTCCGCGATAAATTAAACTTTTCACCTCAGCATCATCCTGATAGTTTCTTGTGGCCAGCAAGACCGTGGTTCTCTGAACTGCTCAGCCACACGGACAGACCACCCATTCACCTTCCGCTGGGTCTGGCACGTCTCCTCTCCCAGCAGGAGGGCAGGGTTCTCCACCCCCCCGCCTCAGAAGTTAGCCCTCACAACGTCGTTCCTCAGCAGATCACCCTCAAGCACCTGAGCCTATCACAGGCTAACCTGGAGTCGCACTTACCTGGCAGCCATAGGGGCCTACAGAAATTCAGAGGAGGAAGTCTTCTCCTCCAACCCGATTGTCAAGAAACATTTGGCAGGATTGTCCAGGCTTAACCCGCCCATTAAGAGGCCACACCATGTGTGGGACCTCAATGTGCTATTGGGCACCTTGGTGCACAAACCATTCGAGCCAATGGCGTCCGCGGACATCAGGCTGGTCACCATTAAGACTGCTTTGCTGGTGGGACTGACTTCCGCTCTGAGTCAGCAAGATCCAGGCTCTGGTGGCCTCAGAACCTTACACCACTTTACACAGGGATAAGGTGGTCCTGCGGACCCACCCGGCGTTCCTACACAAGGTACCCTCGGCCTTCCATCTAAACGAGGAAATAGTCTTACCTATGTTCTTCTCTGACGCCAAGGACGAGGCTCAGAGAGTCCTTCACTGTCTGGATGTCACACGCTCTCCGAAATTCTATCTGGACAGGACCCCAAGTACTTCCGCAAGTCGGATGCCATTTTAGTCACCTTTGGGGGCACCAGACCTGGTTATCAGGCATCCAAGGCTTCTATTGCACAGTGGAGGGTTGCGGCCATCAAGGAGGCCTATGAGAGGCAGCACAAGCCACTGCCAGCCAACATGCATGCTCACGCGGTCTGGACCAGTGCCATGGCCATCACCTTCCAGCGTCAGGTTCTGTGGCAAGTTATAAGCAGGGCGGCTACCTGGGCCGCCCCTTCGGCTTTCTGTAAGTATTACTGTTTGGACGCCGACTCTAAATCCGATCCCTGGGGACTGCTGCAGCAGTTCTCCCCCCTCGCCAAAGCGCAATCATCCAAGGTAAGCCTTTGGGCTTTAAAGCGCAGCACGCACATGATCCGCACCTTGCCATGATCTTCAACCTGCTACGTTCCTTCAGCATCCGTAATTCACTCGTTTATGGGCCTGATGTAAAACAAGATTTGTTTGTCCTTATTCTGCTGACTTTCACCGTGGCAACAAACCACAATCACTAGACCTGTACAAGGCTATTCCAGAAGAGTAAGACTCTCTTCTCGCATCCGACAATTTCCCTCTGCGACAAAACACCACGTCACCCCCACACCCATTAATACAACATCTCCACACCAATCACCTAGCACCCTCAATACCCCCCCGCAACTTCACCTCCCAAGCACATCCACAACGATCCTCATCCACCGCACCTACTACAACTAAACAGAACACCCCAGCCAACCCCTTGGCGACCCCCACCAAAAAACCATCACCTACATCACCCAAAGAGCCACGGAAAGGCGCTCTGCTGAACATCAGATCCCTAGGAGTACATGCTGTCGATGTGCATGACCTCATCCTTGAACATCAATTAGACTTCTTAGTACTGACCGAAACATGGCTCCATTTGGCGTCAGGCCCCACAATCATGCTTGCCATCCCACCCAATTACACCATCCGCAGAATGGACCGACTCGAGGTGGCGTCGCCATAATTGCCAAAGCATCCCTGCAATTCAGAGAATGCAAAACGGAGTAATTAACAGGATATGAACTATTATCACTCTAACTAGCCAGATTCCAAAACCACTATTAACTTCCCGATAGTGTATAGAGCCACTAGTTCAACAAATAACCCAGATCCAGACCTACCATTGCTCATCAGCCCCATACTGGAACCCAAAACTAAATTCATACTCCTAGGATATACTAACCTGAGCTTCAATGACGTAACAGATCGCAAAGCCTCTGCCGTACACAATGCCTTCCTAGAAATACAATTTACCCAAATAGTCAACACACCTACCCATTCTAAAGGAAGAATCCTAGATTGTAGTCTCACATTGAATACCATAGTTAAACTAGAAGATATAGTAAACATATCTTGGACTGACTACCTGTTAATACTATTTAACATAGCTATACCCACAAGTCTGATACCCACTACTACCCTGCCTATCACCACACTAATGAGAAATACACGTAAACTCACCCCTGAAAATTTGATGCCCTGAACAAATCCCTGAAGACACAACCTCCCATTAATGCCGACCCACACAGCATCTCAGCACACTATCATACCTGCTTGAAATCCACGTTAGACGAAGTAGCCCCTCTCAGAAGTAAGACACCCAAGCCCAAACGTATCCACAACTGGTATAACGATGAACTCCTCGAACTACGCAGAAATAAAAGAGACCTAGGAAAACCCTATTAGTGACACTCATAAAGAACTCATGCCCATCACCAAATCCTATAAACACGCAGTGATCACCCACAAAGCTAATTACCTCAACCAAGCAAAGCAAGGTGTACCACACCACTATCAAGGATGCATTAGCATCCAAAATAAACATGCTCCAAGATAAAATCGCCCTACAAAGAAAATTACTAACACATACAGTGGAACTCTCCACCATCAATTTGGTAGATGCAGAAACTAATATGCCCCAATTCCTTTTCTCACCAGTGACCCATTCACAGGTTCTCAAAACAATAGCTTCCCTCCAACTCTCTAATTGCAAAGGTGATGGCTTCCCCGCCAAACTAGTCAAGGACTGCGCCACTGCACTAGCTCCCACCATCACGAATTTCATCAACGCCTCTTTCAGCACTAACCACATCCCCGCCAATATTAAAGAAGCCTGGGTTACATCCCTCCTCAAGAAACCCACCCTGGACCCTACCATTCCCACTAATTACCGACCTATAACCACTGTGCCCTTTCTCCTTAAAGTCATTAACAAAATTGCTTACACCCAAGTCTAATCCCACCTAGAAAATAACCACCTATTAGGAGATAGACAATCAGGCTTCCGTCCGAGGAATAGTACAGAGACAGCACTTTTGGATTTAAAAACCAAATGGATGCCATCAGAGACTCTGGTAACCTATGCATCCTCCTATTACGGGATCTGTCGGCGGCATTTGATTTAGTAGACCATAGCAAACTCTGCCAAACTCTAGCCAATAACTTCCATCTTTCCAAAGAAGCAACCTCTTGGATTAAATCATTCTTGTCAGACCGCACATCCAGAGTAGCTATCAGCAATGTTGCAGCCAACCCCATACCAGTACCCCTGGGTGTTCTGCAAGGCTCATGCCTATCCCCCACGCTCTACAATGCCTACACCAAGTTACTGTTCGCAGCCCTTGATGCTATGGAAGTAATTTATACCAATTTTGCAGATGATACTCACTCATCCCCATCACAGGCAATATCGAACCAGATACCCTCAGTATCAACAAAATATACTCCCTTATTCAGAACTATATGGCAACCAACAGTTTATGCCTCAACGGCGAAAAAACAGAGCTTCTCATAATAGGTTCCCCTGCCCGCCTCAGCAAATTACCCCCGACTACACTGCTATATCTAGAGAATGTACCCCATCACCATTTCACATCAAGTCAAAACCTTGGAGGTCTACCTCGATTCCAGTCTCACCATGAGCAAGCACGTCAACGCCCTTGCATCCTCAACTTCATATGCTACCAAACTCATTGCACTAAGCCAACCCTTCCTCACGCCTCAAAACTGCATCACACTTGCAAGGGCCCTCATACTGGCGAAGATTGACTACTGTAACATCCTCTTAATAGGTACTTCAAAGAATAACCTTGCAACTTCTACAGAATAAGGCCTTGAGAGCAGTGCTAGGCATCAACAAGAAGGACCACATAACTCAGTACAGAAGAGAGGCTTATTGGCTTCCTATTCAGGTGAGAATATTGCACAAACACTCACAATCACGCACAAATGCATCACTTTACAGGCCCCTACATAGCTTAACCATTGCATCACACGCAAACCCACCACTAGAACACTCCGCTCTAATGCTAACACTCTTCTGCTCAACCCCCGATTCAACAACACCAGATCGGGCAATTCCAGCTTTCCCATAGCAGCTCCAAGAATCTGGAACTCCCTACCCTCCAATATATGTTACGAGCCTGTTCAAAAAAACTACTAAAGACTTGGCTCTTTAATAAATACTAACCTGCTGAGTAACCACTTGCCCAGACTGTAAATATCAAGCTACCTTTTTGTACAGTATGTAAGTATCCTTGTAACACGGTTTTCCTGTACATTTCTTAAGAGCTACTATAAGATTGTACATTTCTTTGTAACCCACGTTTATTTTATAAGTATTCCTGTAACATGTACGAATGTAAATATCCCTGTAAACTACGCCGTGATATCTCAGGGTTTGGGCGTATAACCAAATGCAATAAATGAATAAAAATAAATCGGATGCGGCCTTCGGACAGGTGGTTCTAATGAATTTATTTGCTTAAGGAGGGTCTGCTCTCCACCCTAGGGCTACATTCATTTGTAATCGCCCATGCAGTATGGAGGAAAGGGGACGGGATGTAAGAGTAATTATGACTTACTTACTGCAGTGACTAACGTAATCTCTTAGTCCTTAGTCCCCTTTCCTCCATACATCTCACCATCCTCCCCCCTAATAATAGTGGTATCATTAGGAAATGTTACATATTGTCGGTGCGTCAATGGGGACTAAGGATGGCGACGGTGGGCGGAGTCAGGGTAGCGCATGCTCCCTGGGCCGCACCCCTGCGTTCCTCTAAATTTAAATGGGAAGAAGGTTTTTTTCTGGTCAAAAAGGTTCCATCTACCATCCCTTGGAAGTGGCGCCCATGCAGTATGGAGGAAAGGGGACTAAGAGTATGTTAGTCACTACGGTGAGTAACTCATAATTTTCAGCACGGGACAAGGGGGGACTTCACTCGAGCTTATTCCCAGCACAAGCTTACAGTTCCATTCTCAGGTATCGGGACCTCTGCTGGTTGAGTCTCTTTTCTGTAAAAAGTCTCTAGCCTCCGAGGACCTGCTGTATTAAAAAAAGCAATAAAACAAGAGTTCCTTTCCTTGCTTGCTGGGTGTTGACGTCTCACCCCTGGATCCCCCTCTTCCGGATTCAGATCCACACCATCTTCCTTGCGATATCAGGACCTTCGATGTTTAAGTCTCTTGCTTCCAAGGGCCTTATATATTCAGTACTAATGATTTCAGTTAAGAGTGATGATGCTTCACTTCCGAGTCCCCCTCTTCCGCGCTCAGACCCTTCTAACATCCCTGCCTCCCTCTGTCTGGTTCACTACGGCTTCACAACACAATCTCTTCTGTGACATTCACAAATTATCATTTTTTAAAAATATTTTATTGGTTTTTACAACAAACATTCCGTGCACCCAAACATAGTGCGTAAAACAAAACAATTACTAACTTGTCCTCCTCCCACCTCCCTCCCCACCCCTCAAGAGTCTCACAATCTAAAACCTCCTACTATTAGTTTATGACTGTCACATCTCCATCGCTATCCAGGGAGTTATTCGTTGCAGGTTCTTCCAGTCCTGAGCTTGTTAATGATGCGACCAAATGTAGCCAAGCTGTCAGCGTCTCAGCTTCTTCTTCACTCCCTCTTCACACCACTTCTCTCCACACCACCGTTTCTGCATCTGCCCATTACAAGAGATCCCGCCACCAGGCTTCCACACTTGGTCTCACATTTGCCTTCCAGCCCACCGCTATCCTGCGCTTTGCTAGTATATAAGCCAGTTCTTTAAGCTTGCTCATATGCTTAAGTTTGCATGGTCTTTGCAATCCCCCCACCATGCACGCCCACGGAGTCTACCTCTAATCTATTCCCCTTTTCAGCCGACCGGTTCACAACTTCTTCCCAGTATCTTGCTATTTCCGGGCATGTCCAGAACATGTGTACCATCCCAGCTTCCTCTTCCCCCACATTTCGGGCAGTACTGAGTGGCCGCATTTGCAAACTTGGCAATTTTCTTGGGGGTCATGTATGCCCTGTGGGTAATATATAGCTGAATCTGTTGTAGTCTGACATTCCTTGATACTTTCTTATGGTATCTCTGCATCCTCACCCATAATCCATCACTTATGGTCTCCCCACCTTCCTCTTCCCAGTCCCGTCTTAACTGAACCACTTCTTTCCCAACCTTGGACATCAGTATTTCGTATATTCGGGAGATCTTATGGCCACCTTCTGACACCGCCTGACGCTTTTCTATGGCGGCATCCGGTTGTTGGGTCTGCTCTATCTTCGACGACCAATGTCATTAGCCTAGAGTATGTGATATATTGTCTACTGTGTAAACCTTGTTCCCCTTCTTGCCATACACCCCCCATGGTTGTTACCCCCACTGCTTCCCAATGTTCTCTGATGGTTTTCCTCAGTTGTTCATCTACACCTTTCAGTGTTACTAAGGGGACCTGCAGGGAGCATGTCAGTGGGCTCCCCATCATTTTGCAGGCTCTATGCCAGATCCTCCTTCCCAGGACCAACAATGCTGACCTCTTCTTGTTCGGAGGGTCGGCTACCCATATCCACTCATTCAAAAAATATGGTGCAAATTCCGCCCTCAACAATCTGGACTCTAGTGTGGTGTCCTCGGATAGCCATCATGCTACATATTGGAGCTGGGCAGCCAGGTAGTACACCTCGAAATTGGGTAGTCCGATCCCTGCCTGATCATGCGGGTTCTGCAATTTCCATAGGGCTACCCTATTCTTAGAGTTATGCCAAATGAACCCCCTACATATGCTTTGACCTTTGGTGAAAAACTGTTTGGGTATCATGTATGGGACATTGGCAAAATTGTGCAGTAGCCTGGGTAACACTATCATCTTAGCAATGCTGCCCTTCCCATCATGGTCGGAGGCAACTGTGCCCAAAATTGTATGCTGCATTCGATCCTCCTAACTGCCTTCTCTATGTTTTTCTTGTGTTCATCCTCTACTTTGTGATATATATCCACCCCTAGGTATCTAAAGGTGTCAGTTGCCCACCCAATCTGTAACACTGGCAGTGTGTGTTGTGTCAATCCCACATATCTGCCTAGGGGGAACACGATAGACTTACGTGGGTTGGCCGTTATGCCCGATAGTATTGCATATCGCTCTAATACTTCTAGAATATACTGCAGGTTTTCTTCGGGATATTTTAGGTACGGCAGCATATCATCAGCGTATAGCGATATCAAGTGCTGACCCCCTTTCGTGCTAATGCCTACTTCATTATAGTGGTGCCTTAGGTATATCGCTAAAGGTTCCAGTGCTAGGATAAATAGCATCGGGGACCTGGGGCATCCCTGCCTGGTACCTCTGCTTAGGGTCCATGTTTCCGAAATGACCGATCCCGTCCGGAACAAGCCACCGGTTCGCTATATAGTAATTCCACCCACTTCAAATATGCTGGTCCCATCCTACATTTTTCCAAAACCGCCGTAAGCCATGGCCATTTGACAGAGTCGAAGGATTTAACTGCATCTATGGAGACTACCGCTATCTCTTGGGAGCTCCCTTCTGTCTGGTCTATAATTTGATGTAGCCTCCTAAGGTTATCAGAGATGCACCTCCGGGGGACATATCCCGTTTGATCATGATGTGCTAGGGTATTTATCATAAGCTTCAATCTATTTGCCATCACTGCATTAAGAATCTTGCTATCTTGATTTAAAAATGATAGTGGTCTATAGGATCCACAATCAGTACTTGATTGTCTGGCTTAAGGAGTGGGATAATGATTGCTTCCCTGAGGGTCTCTTGCAGCCTACCTTTGTCAAACGCCTCGTTCAGCATGGCCAGCATTTGTGGGGCAGGTCAGTCATATACGTTTTATAAAACTCGCTCGGGAGACCGTCTGCTCCCGGGGCCTTATTGGTGGGCAGGGTCCGGATCACATTCTCCAGTTCTTCCAATGTGAGTGGTGCATCTAATCTCGCTCTGTTTCCCCAAGCCTAGGCAACTTAATCTCTTCCAGTGTCTCCCATATATCAATTTCCTCTTCCCTAATTTTTTTGCATATCACTCTTGATAGTATCTGTAGAAGCATTTGTTCGCCCCTTCCTGAGTATCCTCTACTGAGCCATCACTCCTGTGTATTTCTCAAATCGCTTGTCTTGGAGCCTCACTCTTACACAACCAAGCCAGCAGTCTACCCAGTTTATCACCTTCTGCATGCTGTCTTTCTATGTGTTTCCTATAATTTAAGTTGCTCAACCGTTCCCAGATGGCCCTACATTTTTCTTGTAATAGTCGTATGACCTCAGTCCCCCCGGGGTATCCTCCCACTCTTGCATTTTAACCTCAATCTCCCTTTCCGTATTCTGCAGTTCCTGCATTATACCTCCTTGTGGTCCCTTCGACCTCGAGATCGCTTCTCCTCTCACCACCACCTTAAATGCTTCCCACAGCTTGCCGGCTGACTTCACACTTCCTGTGTTTAGTTCAAAGTACTCATTTATGGACTACCCCAAGTCTTCTCTAAATATGGTATCTTTCAGCGTTTCAACTCTAAGATTCCACGTCGGTATCTTCGGCCTGGGCGAATAGACCTGCCCTGTTACGAACAACGGTGCATGGTCCGATAGGACTTCCGCTTTGTACTCTGCACCTCTCATGTTCTCCACAAGGGTTCTGGCCACAAATATGTGATCCAACCTGGTGTGCAAGTCATGTGGGGCTGAATAATGTGAGTACCCCCTGTGTTGTGAGTTGAGACCTCTCCATATCTTGATCAAGTGAAAATCCTGTGCAAGTGTGTCTAGGGCTTTCGCCGTCGTGTTCAGCCTGGTTACCTTATCAGATCTATCAAGCCTGGGGTCCAGTGTGCAATTGAAATCTCCCCCCATTATAACTGTACCATTTATATATGGGCTGATCTTGGCATGCAGGTTTCTAAAGTACATTGCAGTGTCATTATTTGTGGCCTAAATGTTGATAATGTTCACCTCTTTATTCCCCACTAGCCCTCTCAACAATACCATCCTGCCGCCTGTCTCCACCTCATGTTGTAATAATTTGAAAGGGACATGAGGTGCTATCCATGTAAGAACCCCTCTAGCATACACCGATTGCGTAGCTCCCACCGTGGTCCCCTTCCATTTCCCCTTTATCACTTCCAGTTTATCCTTGGTCAAGTTGGTTACCTGTAACCATGCTATATCCATTTTTTGTCTTCGCAAGTACATCATAATCTTATTCCGTTTGATGTAACTATTTAACCCTCGCACATTCGAGGTCACTATTTCAGGTCCCCCATATGAGCTGTATCCTACTCCTCCCATCATCACCCCCGCCTTCCTCCTGTTTAGACTGAGTTTTGATTGTAGACTCTTCCCATTACTCCGTTGTAACTCTCCCTCTAGCCCCCCCCTTCCTCCCACCTCTCCCCAAACTGAATTCTTCCTACATTGACCCCCACTTTAACCCAAACCCCTCCCAACTGTTGCCTAGCTCCATCCCTGGATCTCAGGCTCCCCTGCATCTTGGTCCCTGCTCGGCTGATGCTGGCGCAAGGGTCGCAGCAGGTGGATACTATGCTACTAATGTCCTGACTAAACTACCAATGGGGGGGGGGTAAAGTCATGCTGGTGTCACTCCAATAATATAATCTCAGTGCATCTATCGTTTCGTGCTTTTAAATGTCATCCAGCAATTGCGGTAGCCAAACTATTCCAAAGTTCCCTGTGTGCAGGAGGGACCCCAGCAGGCCCATAGGACTGGGGTATTCCCAAATAGCACTTTAAGATGGAATAGCAGCACCCATGAGATGGATGGGGATGCAGATGTGTACTCAAGCATCCAATCAATAATGACAACTCAATTTATTTATTTATTTGAATTTGTAAAGCGCACAAACAGCCCGCAGACATCGAGGCGCTGGAGCAGAGGTTAAGAATGCTTACTTGAGGGTTACAGTGAAGCCGCCCTAGAAAAATACTTGAAAACATTTCGGTAGTTACATGTTACAGTGCGTTGCAGGTAGGTTTTGAACAAAGAGGTTAGTCTTGATGGCTTTGCGGAATACAGTGTGGGATTCAATGGCTCTGAGGTGCGGAGGGAGCGCATTCCAGAGGGGAGGGGCAACTGAAGGGAAGCTGGAGCCGCCTGCACGCGCTTTGTGAGTCCTAGGGACAGATAGGAGGTTAGAGTATTGTAATCTAGATGGTTTTTGAGAGACGGGTTTGGTGATCCTGCGGCTTAGGTAAGGAGGAGCAAGGTCATGGAGACATTTGTAAGTCAAGGCCAAGGCTTTGAAGATAATTCTTTGCTTCACAGGAAGTCAGTGGAATTGTCTTCTGAGTTCAGAGATATGGTCTTTGTGCGAGAGGCCTGTGGCGGCTCTAAGCGCGTTATTCTGAACAGTTTGGAGTTTGGCTATATTCTTGGAAGTGGTACCAATGAATAGGGCATTACAGTAGTCGAGTCTCGAACCAATGATGGCTCTAGCGATGGTGAGACAGTTTTGTTGGGACAGGAATGGTCGGTCGCATTGATGAGTTTGGAGTAGTAGGCGGATGTGGAGGTTATGGCATTGACTTGTTTGTTCATGGACATGTCAGGTTCAAGGTACACTCCAAGGGTTTTGATGGACTGGGAAACGGTGATGGGGATACTTTCAATGACGAAGGAGGAGTACTGTTTGTTCAATTTATTTAGGGTGGATGGCGAACCAACCAGTAGGAGCTCAGTTTTGTCACTATTAAGGCAGAGCCAGTTTTCTGCCATCCAAGTTTGAATTGTTGACTAGATTGAGTTTAAGGTATTTTGGTCAGATGCGTAATCACCCGAGAGGGGGATAAGTACCTGGGTGTCATCCGCATAATTTGTATACGAGATGCCCATGGAGTCAAGGATTTTGAACAGGGGCCTCGTAAAGAGGTAGTAAAGGGTTGGGGCCGTGCAGGAGCCTTGCGGGACGCCACACTTGATGGTGCTGGGGTCGGCAGAATAGGAGTCTGAGAAGACCTTCATAGATCTGTCTTTTAAGAATGATTCTATCCACTTGCAGGCATTGTCTGAGAAGTTAGCTATTGAGGATAGATGCTGGCAGAGAGTTTTGTGGTTGACTAAGTCAAATGCTGCCGACAGGTCGAGGAGCAAGAGGAGTTCAGGCTTGCCTGAGTCTCTGAGGTCATCAATTTGATTCTTCAGGTCAAGGAGAGCTCTTTCGGTTCCATGCCGTGGCCTGAACCCTGATTGCCTATGGCCAAGGAGATGGTTGTCCTCTAGAAATTTCTGTATTTGCAGGTAGGCTGCTTTATCCAGAATTTTCAGTAGGAAGGGGACAGTGGTGATTGGCCTGTAGTTTGTCGGGATGGCTGGACCAAGTGAGGGTTTTTTGAGGGGCGGGCAGACCCAGGCTTCCTTTAGATTTGGTGGGACTTCGCCAGAGTGAAAGGAGGCATTAATGAATGCGGTTATGATAGGGGCTAGTGAGGGGGCACAGTCTTTAATTACTTGCGCTGGGCATCCATCCCCCTTGCAATTGGACGGTTTGATGGTTTGGAGGAGAGAGATGACCTCTGAGACACTTACGTCTCTGAAATCAAACTGGGGGGAGGGGTTAGGAAGCTTGGTCGGTGGTATGGATTGACTGCTAGTTATTTGCTTGGAGATCTCCTTTTGGTGATTGAGTATTTTGGTTTGTAAGGTTTCAAGTTTATTAAGCATTGCAGATTGGATCGCATTGCACCAGGATCCATCCTTCACTATTGGAGAGGGTGGGGAAGGGGGTGTCTCCAGTTCCCTGAATATGGAGAAGATTTCACGGCTTCCTGATTTAGCAGAGGAGATTCTGGCATTAAATGACGTTGCCTTAGCTTCAGTAATGGCAGCTTTGTAGAGTTTAGAAGAGGTTTTGAATGCTAGATGGGTGGCTTCTGTTGGGTTATTGCGCCAGGTGGTCAGTACCGCTCGTTTCTTCCCTCGCATCTGTAAGAGGTCCTGGGTGAACCAGGCATTGCAGTGTTTAGTTTTCTTTTCTTTCTTAAGAGTGAGGGGAGCTACCACATTAACAGCCTGGGAGAGGACCCTTCTGAAGTCGGTTGGTAAAGGGAGTCATTTAATGATGAGTACAAAAAACGGGGCGTTATGAATATCGGCAGTGGCGCGATCTTCATTCTCGCTTCAACTGCAATGAACTTCACAAAACTTACATCCTTTATACTAAAACTCGTCATTGCTGACGTGAAATGCTAAAAATGTTGCATTCAATTCTATTGGTTCTAGGAAGGTAACTTTACTATAGGTACTATATCTGTATACGGTAACGGGGAGAGGGGATTGGATAAATAGCGTCAGGTGGGGCATCTACGCCCTTCCTTCAGAATGACTACTGTGAACGTCACAAAAAGTATGACGTCTCATTGGGTCTGTGGACTAAAGGATCCTAGATTACTAGGTACATTGTGACTGGGTTGATACCACGTCACCTTGTTCTTTTCCACTTGGCTTAGCAGCATGCAGAATGGTCGGCCAGGTGCAGGGTGCCCCTCAGTTCCCCTAGCCTCCCACCAACCAGTGCCACCATCCATCACAGACCCACTGGCCATGTGTCAATTAGTTTCTAATTTGTAGGCCTCGATGCTGCCTCTCTGTCTGGGAGAACTCGGATATCTGTGCATGGCTCAAGGCTGTGCGTAGGTGTCAAGGCCCCAACTCTTCTTGCTTGGCAGGTCATGTGTCTTAGGCACCATGATATCGTCTCAGTCTCCATGTAATTTGTGTACTTGATTTTAGCTTTCTGTCCACCAAATGCCTTCTGCTGCTTATCTCGACTCCTTTGAACAGGATACTCTGCTCTTGGTGTCATAAATTGTATTAGCCTGTGTCAGCTTAAGATGACCTTGTTTTCTTTGCATGGACCTCATGCCTCTGAGCTTCGTTTGTGTCCTTGTGTTTCGATTCCCGTGTTAGAGGGCCTTTGCTCCTGGGGCCTCTGGTAACTTGCGGTTGGTTCTGCCCTTTGCAAAATGGACATGCAGTTATATAAAGTGCTCCTTTTGAGGTAGATATGTATATGGTGCGCTTGCTGCATCTAATTTCCTAATAAGCATAGCAAGCCGCACAATTTCCTCAGCTTTCTTGCATTTCCAAGCATATGTACACGTGTAAACTGGTTGCTTATATTCATCGCACTTATGGCATAAGCCTTAGACTTGACATCGTCCTTTTAACTTCAACTCAGGATGTCGCTTATCCATGGTGTTTCGTCTCTTTTGTTATTCACAGGTTGTCGTTTTCTTCATCTGCGAGTCAGTCCGAGTTCTTGTGACATTACCATTCATCATCTTTTAGGACTAACTTGGCCTCTTCCGGGACTGTACTCAGACGATCTTCATTCCGTTTTATTTGTTGATATGGTTTCCTCAGTGGATACTTTACTGTCCATGTTTTCTTTGGTGTTGGTACTTCAATGAGTGCTGTCGGTCTGACCGGTACCGGGCAGAGCCCTACTGCGACTCTCTGCTGGTTTATTTGCACATTGTACGTCACGTATCTCGGCGTGAACGCTTCTGGTACTTCAAAATGGGCACTTTGAGTGCGGGCCGTGCTTGGGACCTCCTCTACACTCCCCCCCCCCCCCCCCCTCTGAGCAGATCATAGACCACTTTCACTTTTCCCTTGGCACCCACTTTCTCTGCATCTTCTGCATTCAATTTCACTTCATCTGGGTCTGTGCATGATGGTCTGAAGAAATGTCTTTTTGGGGTCCATGTCTTTATCACTCCCTTCAAGCTTCCTGCTGTTCTCACGTGTTCATCTTTGTTCCATGTCATAAGTTGACATTGTCCATTTGGGCTGCAATAAATCAATTTCCCCACATAATTTCTGTTTCTCCTAGGATATCGAAACTTTGTTCCTTCTGGTGCGTGACTGCTAGCTTTTACAAAGTCTCTTATTTCTTCATCAGTCAGGTCTTTGTGTTTCCGTTCTTCTCCAGCATGGGTCTGGCATGGATTCACATGCTCATGAATATTCCCCGTCATCAGGCCGGGAATCCTCGGTATAGAAAAAATCAGTATCAGTTTCGTTTCTGATCTGGCTTTCTCGGTAGTAACCAATCACTGGTCTCTGGGTCATACTGCCCCCAGCCAATGACTGCCCTCTCCCTAAGCCCCGCCCCTGGCAGCCATCCTCAGATTTTTACTGCACGTTCAAGTGTTGGGAGTCCTCGTGCTTAGCTCTCCAGCTTTTGCTGCGTTTTTGCGTTTTTTCAGGAGATTTTCTCATTTTTTCGGTTAAATAGAGCCTCAAGCTCCACCGTTTCTACTTCCGATCAACGGGGATCCGTTTCGGAGTTTCTACGCCCCTCAAGGGTGAAGATTTCGTTGTTACGCTTTTGGAGGATTCCAGAAGTTCTGAGGCCTACCCCGGACATGGCCCAGGAGAAAGGGAGCTCGACGCCCGGGGGAAGCTATTTAGGACCTGCCCTGGATGGCAGCTTCAGTACGTTTTCAAGGAGGATGAGCATTCGTTATGCCTCTACTGTCTCCATGAGGACAAGACGCACAAGGAAAAGGACTGCGCGTTTTGTTGGAACATGTCGGAGCGGACCATGAAGGATCGCCACCTCCGTCTCGCCAACTGGCTGGAAGGTAAGAGCCCGCCAGGCGAGAAGAAGAAGTCCTGTGAGGGTGCTCCGGCGACGGGGGCCCAACAAAAGGCTAAGCACCGCGAGTCCGCGGGCACCGGGAGCGCCGAACGGTCGGGCTCCTTGGCTGCCAGGCAGGGCGCACCCTCCCCGGCGCCATCGACCACGAGCCAACACTCTGGCTCGGGTGAGGGGAAGTCCGAGAACCCGGCGAAGCTTCTGAAGAGGCCCCGGTCGATCTCGAAGATTCCGACAGAGGGGGAGCGAGGCTCGGACCCTCCCCCCAAGGTGAAGGCCCCAGGCATACAGAAAGTGACGTTGGCCTTAATTCACCCTGCTAAGACCTCGATTGAGTATGTCGCCGCGGCCATGGCTCAGCTTGTGGAGGCCACGCCAGTGGAGGCGCCCTCAGGTACCAGAGTCTCCCTGCCACCGCGGAGGGAGTCGTCTTTCAGGCCCATCGAGAAGACCCCCACAAAGTCCTCGTTGGAAAGGGGGGGAGGGGTTGGTGGCCGTCGTGGATACAGACACGACCTCTGAAGAGGAGCTCATCCAAGTCGTGGAGGAGGCCCAGCCTATCGGGAGGGATCCCGACGAGGGCGACGATGAGGGCGACGGTGACGAGGCTCCTCAAGAGCCCTCGCTCCTGTCGTTTCCGGCACCGCAGGACACCTCGCAGCCATTTTGTCAGCCATCCAGTCCTTATGCTCGGAGATAAGGACTAGGTTGCCCCTTCCCCGGACGGAGGTGCCTGAGCCAGACCCGACGGAGGAACCGGAGCCAGGACCTTCGGGGAGCCCACCACTTAAGAGGACGACGACGCATCCTAGGCCTCCTCTCCCGCCTCTGCGGCCTTCTCTGCCTTCCCCCCGGTCCACTACCCACGGGGATGATACAGGCATGGACACGACTACGACGGGTACGGATGAGGACGGAGGCGACGACGGGACGTGTCCCCCGTCACCCCTGCCCGGGCGTCCTCGCCCGACGAGATTGGATCCTTCCATGCAATGATCTCCAGGGCATCTGAGCTCTTCCAGCTCTGCCCCAAGGAAAAGAAGGGGGGGTTCCTTTACCAGCGGCACAAGGCTAAAAGGAAGACGGTCCTCGCCGTACCGCTTCTTGATGACAACTGGGATGAGGGGCTCGCCCTCCTCAAGAACCCTGCCATGGCTCCTGCCAAGAGGGACCGGTACGAGAATAAGTACCGGGTCCCCGACGCTGCCCCCTTGTGCCTTAGGGCGCAACCTACCCCGACTCGGTCGTTTCGGCGGCGCCCAAGAAGAAAGCGGGGGGGGGCATCGGCCTCGACTTCAACCTCCCCTCCGGACGGCGAGGGTAGGAAGCTGGATGCGATGGGACGACGGGTCATCTCATCTGCAGCGACGACCATCAAGGCGGCCAACGCCCTGGCCATCGTAGCCCGCTACGACAGGGAGTTGTGGTTCAAGATCGCCCCTCTGTTGGACTTTCTTCCGGATGCCAAGAGGGCTGAGGCCCTGGAAATCTTGCAGGAAGGTGAGATTGCCTCGGACCACGCCATTACGGTGGCTACAGACATCGCGGACACCGGTTTCCGTTAGTTGGGCAACGGCGTTTGCCTGAGACGACGAGGATGGCTCAAGGCGACGGATTTCCGCCAGGACTTTCAGACCAAGGTTTTGGACATGCCCTTCGATGGGAACAACCTTTTTGGAAAGGCGGTTGATGAATCCCTTCAGGCGATCAAGATGGACATGGAGATGGCCCGTGCACTGGGTGTGCTCCAACAGCGACGGCCGTCCTTTCGGAGCTCCGGAGGCAGACAGGGTGCCTCCAAGGGAGCCGGCAGCAGCTCCTCTACGTACCGTCAAGCGGCAAGGTCTTTGTCGCAGGAGGCCTACAGGGGATGCGGCAAGTCAGGTGGATCCTGCCGTCGTCGCCAAGGTGGTCAAGGAGGCAAAGCGGCCTCCAAGCAAGATTGAACCGACCGTCGGGTCGGGCCCCTGCCGAAGCACCCCGGTGGGAGGCCGGCTGACAAAGTTCGTCAGCGTGTGGGAGTCCATCTCCACCGACCGTAGGGTGCTGGACCCCCTGGCCCTGGGGCACGCCCTTGAGTTCCAGAAGAGGTGCCCCTGCACTCTTTCCGTGGCCAGGAAGGAAAATCACGTCCCTCAACTGCTGTTGTAAGTACGGGCGATGCTCAGGAAAGGTGCCATCGAGCTCGTCCCGAAGAGGCTTCGGGGCTCCGGAGTTTACTCAAGATACTTCCTCGTGAAGAAGACAGGAGGATGGCGTCCCATCCTGGACCTGCGACGACTAAACAAATACATCAAGGCACAGAAGTTCCGGATGGTCACCCTCCAGCACGTGCTGGGACAGCTGGAGGAGGGCGATTTCCTGTCGTCGTTGGACTTGGAGGATGCTTACTTCCACATCCCTATTCTAAAGAGGCACCGAAAGTTCCTCAGGTTCGTGGTCAAAGGGCGGCACTACCAGTTCAAGGCCCTCCCGTTCAGATTAAAATCTGCGCCCAGGGTGTTCACCAAGTGCTTAGCACCGGTGGCGGCGCGGCTGCGCCTACAGGGGATCCACGTCTACCCCTACCTGGACGACTGGCTCATACGGGCAAGGACAAGAAAGCTCGCGTGGAACACACTGCGAAGACCGTCCAGCTGCTCACGGACCTGGGGTTCTCCATCAACTTTCCAAAATCCCACCTGTTCCCGTCGCAAGTCGCCCTGTTTCTGGGAGCACAGCTTGACACAGTGGCACGGCGGGCCTCACCGTCGGAGGAAAGGATAAGGACCATCCCAGGAAAGGTGCAACGTCTACTGGCCACGGACGTGGCCAGAGTGAGGTCTATCAAGTCCCTCCTCGGAATGATGTCCTCCTGCATTTATCTGGTGCCCCATTGCAGACTTCGGATGCGGCCCTTGCAAGAATTTCTGGACGCCCACTGGATCCAGACGACGGGTAGCTTCGCAGACAGGATCCCGCTCGATGAAGCGTTCCGTCAGGCGATACGATGGTGGGGTGCCCGCGCTCATCTGACAGCGGGAACAGGTTTCCTAGCCCCGGCCCACCAGGTGACGGTGACGACGGATGCCTCCCTGGAAGGTTGGGGAGCGCACACCGGGGGTCTCCACGCGAGAGGCCTTTGGTGCTCGGAGGAGAAGACTCTCCACATCAACATCTTGGAGCTCCGCGCAGTGTTCTGGTCCCTCAGGTCCTTCCTTCCGTTCCTCAAGGGCAAGGTGGTGAGGATCTTCACCGACAACACCACCACGATGTTTTACATACGGAAGCAGGGCGGAACCAGATCCCCTGCCCTGTCCAAGGAAGCCCAGGATCTGTGGCAGTGGGCCGTCACCCAAGGGATGTTTCTGGTACCCTTTCATCTGGCAGGGATAAAAAACACCATCGCCGACTCACTCAGCAGGGAGCTGCGCTCGTGCCACGAGTGGGAACTGTACCAGTATCAAGTGGACCGACTCTTCCGACGATGGGGCGAACCCCAGATCGATATCTTTGCGACGGCGGCGAACTCCAAGTGCCGGAGGTTCGCCAGCAGGTTTCCCCAACCGAGGAGCATGGGCGATGCTTTCTTGTTCCCCTGGGACAGCCTGTTCCTTTATGCATTCCCGCCGTTGCTACTCCGGCTCGTCAACCAGCTCAAGAAGTCCCGGTGCAGGATGATCCTCGTCGCACCGGCGTGGCCGAGGCAGATCTGGTTCCTGGACGGTCTGGACTTGTCAGCGTCCACACCAGTCAAGCTGCCGACAGACGCGGATCTTCTCTCCAGAGAAGGAGGCGCCATTCTTCATCACGAACCAGAGTCGCTGAACTTGCAGGCCTGGCTTCTGCAGCACTAGAGTTTGGAGGATACGACATCCCGACCGACTGCAGAGAGTTTCTTGCAAAGGACAGGGCATCCTCAACTCTCAAGTGCTACGGACATAAATGGAAGAGGTTCTCTGTCTGGTGCCGTGCGCAGAAGATTAACCCTCTGCGGATTGCGGCCCCTCAAGTATTGTCGTACCTACTGTCTTTGGCCAAGGCTGGCCTATCTTACGCTTCCATCAAGGTACTTCTGGCTGCCGTCTCACGTTACACCAGAACTACAGGACAGGCGTCCTTGTGGTCTCATCGTCTGGTGAAGGAATTTATGAAAGGACTGTTCAGATCGTTCCCGCCGGTGAAGGCCCCTGCCCCGGCGTGGGAGCTCAACGTGGTGCTAACTAGGCTCATGGGGGCCCCATTTGAGCCTATGCATTCAGTGCCGTTAAAGTTTCTGTCGTGGAAGACAGCATTCCTCGTGGCCATCACCTCTGCACGACGAGTGGGAGAGATCCAGGCCCTGTCTTGCAAGCCTCCATACTTGACTTTTCACGACACGTGGGTGGTGCTGAGGACGCACCCCTCCTTCATGCCCAAGGTGCCGTCGGACTTCCACCTCAACGAGCCCTTGGTGTTGCCAGTTTTCTTCCCGTCGCCTTCGTCGCCGGCTGAGAGGACTCTGCACTCGCTGGATATAGCTAGAGCGCTGAAGTTCTAGTGGACCGCACAAAGAGTTTTCGGAAGACATCACAGCTGTTTGTGAACTTTGGACCTGTGAATCAAGGGAAGGCTCTCTCGAAGACTTCCATTTCCCGGTGGCTCTCCGGCTGCATCATGCACTGTCACCGGTTGGCAAAACTACCATTGCCAGGCCGTCCGAGGGTCCATTCGACCAGAGCGATCGCTGCTACTACGGCGTTCCTGTCTGGTGTGCCCCTGCTCGACATCTGCAGGGCTGCTACGTGGAGGTCGACGCACACCTTCACGAGATTCTACTGCGTCGACCGGGATTCCAGGGAGGAGTCCAGAGACGGCCAGGCAGTGCTGCGCAACCTATTCGCCTAAGGTGAGCCTGGTGAGGAGGTAAGACTTGCTTAATGTTGAGTTGTTGTATTGCTTGATATTGAGCCTTTTGCCACCTCCCGTGGTTGTGCATGTGTATACTGCTATGTATTCTTATATTCATGAGCATGTGAATCCATGCCAGACCCCATGCTGGAGAAGGAACAAGTTAATTACCTGTAACTGTTGTTCTCCAGCATGGGTCTGGCATGGATTCACATGCGAACCCTCCCGCCTACCCCTCTGTGGCTCTTCACTTGGTCATACTGCCACTTCACGTGCTACCAAATCTGAGGATGGCTGCCAGGGGCGGGGCTTAGGGAGAGGGCAGTCATTGGCTGGGGGGGCAGTATGACCCAGAGAGCAGTGATTGGTTACTACTGAGAAAGACAGATCAGAAACGAAACTGATACTGATTTTTTTCTATACCGAGGATTCCCGGTCTGACGACGGGGAATATTCATGAGCATATGAATCCATGCCAGACCCAAGCTGGAGAACAACAGTTATCGGTAAGTAACTTGTTCCTTACTCAACATCAATCATGATTTTCACCCCATGGCTCTTTTCGCAGTTTTCTGGCATTTAGAGATTATTATCTTGAAAACACAAAATCCGAGCATTATCACCACTAGTAGGGCTCCTAGGAATTTGAATGCGTCTGCCATCCATTGTGGAACCCATGAGTACAATGATCAAACAAACTGTCATTGTCTACTTCGTCGGTTTCATCAATCATTTGATTCTGTAGTTTTGTTAGCATACCTATGGCTTCTGTTAGAGTTCCGTTTTCGTCATCATGAGAAGGTATAAATGTGTTTGTTTGTTTTTTTTATTTGGTATGGCGCGTAAAACCCAGAGGTAACAGGGCGCAACAAAGGGCAGGAAGATAAGGTTACATAAAAACTTTGTTACAGGATAGGCATATATTTACATATTTACATGCAGTAATTACAATTCAGCAGGTCAGTTGAGTGGATATACATATATACATTCAGATTGGCTTAGGTCTTTGGGTATGATCAGTCGTGGGGATCATTGGAGCGTAACCAGGTGAGAATGTTACGCCTGAAGCTATGGTAGGATTGGTCAGCTCTGGTGTTGAGGGGGAGGGTGTTCCAGTGTAGGGCTGCCATGACAGGGAAGCTACAGCCACCCGTTTTCTTTTGTCTGAATTTGGGAACCTGAAGTCTGATGGAGTTAATCGTTCTGGTGGGGCGGGTGGAGGCCTTTTTTTTACAATTCTGGCAGCGAGGTAGGAAGGGGCTGCATTGTTTAAGCATTTGAAAGTAAGTGATACTGTTTTGAGAGCGAAGTGGTCGCAGATTTTTGAGCCATTTGTGTTCTCTTCTTTTATTGGAGATGTGTTCTTTGGAGGGTAGGTTGAGGGCTGTTCTGAGTGCATTATTTTGAAGTGTTTGGAGTTTGTTGATTATGTGTTTGTTGGCTCCTAGGTACATGGCATTAAAATAATCAAGTTTGGAGAGTATTGGGGCATTAGCGATGATGATGCAACTGGCTTGGGATAGGAATGCTCTACATGCTCTGATTAACTTGCAGGTGTATGCGGTGGAGGAAGCTAGTGAATTTACTTGTTTATTTAGTGACAAGGCTGAGTCTAGGTGAAAGCCTAGGGTTTTCACTGTCTTGGCGGCTGGAATGGTATTGCCATCGATGTTGAACGCTTTGTAGCTGGGGCTAAGTTTTTTTAGGTTAGCGTTGGAGCCGAGGAGCAGGGTTTCGGTTTTCTCATTGTTAGGGAGAATTCTCTGTTTAGGCTGAATTTCCTAACCTAGTGAGTCCCCCGGCAGCTTTGCTGGATTTTTGGGGTTTATTTTTTTCTCCTGACAAGAGTGAGACTCTTTCTCCAGCATGGGGTCTGGCATGGATTCACATGCTCATGAATATTCCCCGTCGTCAGGCTGGGAATCCTCGGTAAAGAAAAAACCAGTATCAGTTTCGTTTCTGATCTGTCTTTCGTAGTAATAACCAATCACTGGTCTCTGCGTCATACTGACCACAGCCAATGACTGCCCTCTACCTAAGCACCGCCTCTGGCAGCCATCTTCAGATTTTTACCGCACGTTCATGTGTTGGGATCCTCGTGCTATTGCTCTCGAGCGTTAGTGCTATTTTTTCGCGCTTTTTCACAAAAACTTCGATTCTTTCGGTCAAAAGAGCCTCAAGCTCCACCGATCCTACATCCGATCAACGGGGACCCGTGTCGGATTCATCTGTGCCCCTCAAGGGTGAAGATTTCGTCGAGCTACACTTCGGAGGACTCCAGAAGCTTCTCAGGCCCGGTCTCGGAGATGGCCCAGGAGAAGGGAAGCTCGACGCCCGGAAAGCTGTTCAGGGCCTGCCCTGGATGCCAGCTGCAGAACGTCTTCAAGGAGGACGAACACTCTTTCTGCCTTTACTGCCTTCATGGGGACAAGACGCACATGGAGAAGGACTGTGCGTTTTGCGGCAACATGTCGGAACGGACCATGAAGGACCGCCATCAACGTCTCGCCAGCTGGCTGGAGGGTAAGAGCCCGTCTGGCGAGAAGAAGAAGAAATCTGAGCGGTCTTCTAAGACCTTTGAGGGCGCCCCGGCGACGGGGGCCCAACATAAGGCCAAGCACCGCGAGTCCGCTGGCACCGGGAGCGCCGAACGGTCGGGCTCTACGGGCGCCAGGCAGGGCGCACCCTCCCCGGCACCATCAACCACGAGCCAACGCTCTGGGTCGGGTAAGAGGAAGGCCGAGCACCCGGCGAAGCTCCTGGAGAGACCCCGGTCGAGCTCTAAGGCAGAGGAGGAGCGTGGCAGTGCCCCCTCCCTCAAGGATAAGGCGGTGAGCGCACCTAAGGTGGTGAAGGCCTTGATCCATTCGACCAAGCCCTCTATCGAAACGGTCGCGGCGGCCCTGGCCCAGCCTGTGGAGGCTGCACCAGTGGTGGCGGCCTCGGGGCCCAGAATCTCCCTGCCTCCTCGGAGGGAGTCTTCTTTCGTGCCCATCGATAGGACCCCCGTGAAACCCTCCGTGGGGAAGAAGGGGGGGCAGGGCGTCGTCGTAGATTCGGCCTCAACCTCAGAAGAGGAACTGATCGAGGTCTTAAGCCACGGCCTAGGCGTGGAACAAGACCAGCCCGTCGGAATGGGCCCCGACGCAGGTGACGACGACGACATCGTCGAGGATACCGACGGGGCCCCTGCTCGCCCGTCGGATTCCCCTCTGCCAGCGCCGCAAGACAACTCAGCGGCCATTTTGTTGGCTATACAGTCCTTATGCTCCGAGATAAGGACGAGACTACCGTTACCGACGGAGGAACCTCTCCCGTCGGGGGATCCAGAACCGGGACCTTCTGGTGTTCCCCCTACCAAGAAAAGAAGGATCCATCCACCGCCTCCTTTTCAACCATCGCGCCCCGTCCAGCCCTCCTCCCCGTCCACCCGAGGGGATGATACGGGGACTGACACGGCAGCGACGGGTACGGACGACGAGGCATACGACGAGGATTTTCCGTCGTCGCCTCCCCCCAGGGCTTCTCCGCCCGACGAGATTGGATCGTTCCACTCAATGATCGCCAGGGCATCCGAGCTTTTCCAACTCTGCCCTGAGGAGAAGAAAAAGGAAGGCTTCCTTTACCAACGGCGCGAGACCAAGAGGAAGACGGTCCTCGCAGTGCCTCTGTTGGACGACATTTGGGATGAGGGCCTTTCCCTCCTCAAGAACCCTTCCACGACGCCAGCGAAAAGAGACCGGTACGAGAAAAAGTACCGGGTCCCGGACTCGGCCCCCCTATGCCTCCGGGCGCAGCCTACCCCGGACTCCGTCGTCTCCGCGGCAGCCAGGAAGAAAGCGGGGGGGGGTGCGGCCTCCACGTCGACTTCCCCGCCGGACGGCGAGGGAAAGAAATTGGATGCCATGGGACGCAGAGTCATCTCGTCGGCGGCGACGACGATTAAAGCGGCCAACGCCTTGGCTATCGTGGCCCGCTACGACAGGGAACTCTGGTACAAGATAGCTCCCCTGCTGGATTTTCTGCCGGACGACAAGAGGGCGGAGGCCCTTGAGATCCTGCAGGAAGGTGAGGTGGCCTCGGACCACGCCATCACCGTGGCGACGGACATCGCCGACACTGGGTTCCGCCAGATGGGCAACGGCGTTTGCCTTCGACGTCGCGGATGGCTCAAGGCTACGGACTTTCGGCAGGACGTCCAGAACAGGGTCCTGGACATGCCCTTCGACGGGAACAACCTGTTTGGGAAGACAGTGGACGATTCCCTTCAGGCCATCAAGGCGGATACTGAGACGGCCCGGGCCCTTGGAGTGCTGCAGCAACGGCGGACGCCCTTTCGGAGCGGCGGAGGCAAGGGCGCCTCCAAAGGTTCCGGCGGCGGTTTCGCTTCCTACCGTCAAGCGGCCCGCTCGTCGTCGCAAGAGGCCTACAGAGGACGAGGCAAGTCTGGCGGCCCCCGCCGTCGTCGCCAAGGAGGCCAAGGCGGCAAGGCCGCGTCCAAGCAGGATTGAACCGGCCGTGGGGTCGGGCCCCCACCGAAGCACCCCGGTGGGAGGCCGGCTGGCGGGCTTCGTCAGCGTGTGGGAGTCCATCTCCACCGACCGTTGGGTGCTGGACGCCCTGGCCCGGGGCCACGCGCTCGAGTTTCAAAGAAGGTGCCCGCGCGTCCCCCCCGTGGCCAGGAAAGAACTTCACGTCCCTCAACTTCTCCTGGAGGTAAAGGCGATGCTCAGGAAGGGCGCCATCGAACTCGTCCCAAAGAGGCTTCGGGGCTCCGGAGTCTACTCGCGTTACTTCCTCGTGAAGAAGAAGACGGGAGGATGGCGCCCCATCCTGGACCTGCGACGCCTGAACAAGTTCATCAAGGCGCAGAAGTTCCGGATGGTCACCCTCCAGCACGTCCTGGGTCAGCTGGAGGAAGGAGACTTCCTATCGTCGTTGGATTTGGAGGATGCCTACTTCCACATTCCCATCCTAAAGGGGCACCGAAAATTCCTCAGATTCGTGGTCCAAGGGCGTCATTACCAGTTCAAAGCCCTTCCCTTCGGACTGCGGTCGGCACCCAGGGTTTTCACCAAGTGCCTCGCACCGGTGGCGGCGCAGCTGCGCCGCGAGGGGATTCACGTCTACCCCTACCTGGACGACTGGCTCATCCGCGCCAAGACGAGGGAGCTCGCCGTGGTCCACACGGCAAGGACCGTCCAACTCCTCACGGACCTGGGATTCTCCGTGAACTACGCCAAATCCCACCTGGTGCCCGCGCAAGTCGCACTGTTTCTGGGAGCGAGGCTCGACACAGTGTCCCTTCTGGCCTCCCCGTCGGAGGAGAGGACCAGGACCATCTTGGGCAAGGTGCAACGGATGTTGGTGGCCGACGCGGCCAAGGTGAGGTCCATCAAGTCCCTCCTCGGGATGATGTCTTCCTGCATCTACCTCATTCCCATGTGCAGGCTCCGGATGCGCCCGTTGCAAGAGTTCCTGGATGCGCGCTGGATCCAGACGACGGGCAGCTTCGAGGAAAGGATCAAGCTCGACGAGAGTTTCCGACGAGCGATACGGTGGTGGGGCACCCGCGCGCATCTGACGGCGGGCATGGACTTCCAGACCCCAGCCCACCAGGTGACTGTGACCACGGATGCCTCCCTAGAAGGGTGGGGAGCGCACACCGAAAATCTGCACGCAAGGGGACTCTGGCTCCCGACGGAGAAGTCCCTGCATATCAACGTCCTGGAGCTCCGTGCAGTGTTTTGGGCCCTCAGGTCCTTCCTTCCGTCCCTCAAGGGCAAGGTGGTGAGGATCTTCACCGACAACACCACCACCATGTTTTACATCAGGAAACAGGGCGGAACCAGGTCCCCAGCGCTGTCCAAGGAGGCGCAGGACCTGTGGCATTGGGCCGTCGCCCAAGGGATTCTTCTGGTGCCGTTTCATCTGGCAGGGATAAAAAACACCATCGCCGACTCACTCAGCAGGGAGCTGCGCTCGTGCCACGAGTGGGAACTACGGCAGGATCTGGTGGATCGCCTCTTCCGACGGTGGGGCACACCCCAGATCGACCTGTTCGCGACGGCGACGAACACCAAGTGCCGGAGGTTCGCCAGCAGGTTTCCCCAGACGAGGAGCATGGGCGATGCTTTCTCGTTCCCCTGGGAGGGCCTGTTCCTCTACGCGTTCCCTCCCTTGCCTCTGCTAATCCGGCTCGTCAACCAGCTCAAGAGGTCACGGTGCAGGATGATCCTCGTCGCACCTGCGTGGCCGAGGCAGATATGGTTCCCGGACCTTCTGGACTTGTCGGCGTCCCCGCCAATCAAGCTGCCGGCGGACGCGGATCTACTCTCCAGGGAAGGAGGCCCCATCCTCCACCACGACCCGAAGTCGCTGAACTTGCAGGCCTGGCTCCTGCAGCGCTAGAGTTTGGAGGATACGACATACCGGCCGACTGCAGAGAGGTTCTTGCAAAGGCCAGGGCGTCCTCGACTCTTAAATGCTACGGACACAAATGGAAGAGGTTCTCTGTCTGGTGCCACGCACAGAAGATTAACCCTCTACGGATTACGGCTCCCCAAGTGCTGCCGTACCTGCTGACGCTGGCCAAAGCTGGTCTGGCACACGCGTCCATCAAGATTCATCTTGCTGCGATCTCCCGATACACCAGAACCACGGGCCGGACGTCCTTGTGGTCTCATCGTCTGGTGAAAGAGTTCATGAAGGGACTGTTCAGATCGTTCCCGCCGGTGAAGGCTCCGGCCCCGGCGTGGGAGCTCAACGTGGTACTGACCAAACTCATGGGACCTCCGTTCGAGCCTCTGCACTCGGCCCCGTTGAAGTTTCTATCGTGGAAAACAGCTTTTCTCGTGGCCATCACCTCCGCACGACGAGTGGGAGAGATCCAGGCCCTTTCCTGCAAGGCACCGTACTTGACTTTCCACGACACGAGGGTAGTGCTCAGGACGCACCCCTCCTTCATGCCCAAGGTACCGTCGGACTCTCATCTCAACGAACCCTTGGTGTTACCTGTGTTCTTCCCGTCGCCTTCGTCGCCGGCTGAGAGGACTTTGCACTCGCTGGATGTAGCTAGAGCGCTGAAGTTCTACGTGGACCGCACGAAAGGTTTTCGGAAGACGTCACAACTCTTTGTGAACTTTGGACCTGTCAATCAGGGGAAGGCTCTCTCGAAGGCTTCCATCTCCAGATGGCTCTCCGGCTGTATCATGTACTGTCACCGGTTGGCAAACCGACCGCTGCCTGGCCGTCCGAGAGCCCATTCCACCAGAGCGATCGCAGCTACCACGGCGTTCCTATCTGGTGTGCCCCTGCTGGACATATGCAGGGCTGCTACGTGGAGGTCGACGCACACCTTCACGAAATTCTACTGCGTCGACCGGGATTCCAGGGAGGAGTCCAGGGTCGGCCAAGCAGTGCTGCGCAACCTGTTCGCCTGAGGTGAGCCTGGTGAGGAGGTAAGATGCTTAATGTTGAGTTGATGTGATGCTTAATGTTGAGCCTTTGCCACCTCCCGTGGTTGTGCATGTGTGTACTGCTATGTATTCTTTATTCATGAGCATGTGAATCCATGCCAGACCCCATGCTGGAGAAGGAACAAGTTACTTACCTGTAACTGTTGTTCTCCAGCATGGGTCTGGCATGGATTCACATGCGAACCCTCCCGCCTACCCCTCTGCGGCTCTTCACTTGGTCATACTGCCACTTCACGTGCTTCCAAATCTGAAGATGGCTGCCAGAGGCGGTGCTTAGGTAGAGGGCAGTCATTGGCTGTGGTCAGTATGACGCAGAGACCAGTGATTGGTTATTACTACGAAAGACAGATCAGAAACGAAACTGATACTGGTTTTTTCTTTACCGAGGATTCCCAGCCTGACGACGGGGAATATTCATGAGCATGTGAATCCATGCCAGACCCATGCTGGAGAACAACAGTTACAGGTAAGTAACTTGTTCCTTTACCCTCACTCTTGGGCATGATTTGAGTGTGTTTCTAGATGAGCTTAATGGGCTATGGGGTCTTTTACTCCATAGGGTTTCATGTGTTTTTGTGATGTGTGTTACATAGCACCCTCCGTGCAGTAACACAGGGGTGTCATAGTGACCCCCCAGTATAGACTCCATACCCTGGGACTGACTACTGTCTCCCAGGGCATGTAAAGTCACCATTGACTTTACTAGTCTTAAATTCTGAACAGAACCAGTACAAACCATCATATTGTGGACGTACTGGCTGGGGCAATTCGATCAAGTTTTGGCTGGTGGCAGTGGATACTACTTTTTATATTCAACCGCAAATATTTTCTTATGGGATGTCCCATTGTTTTAGGCTACTATCTTTATTTAATTATTTACGGTAGCCTCAAACATACCGCCGTTTTATTTAATTAATATTAATTCTCCGGTTGGTATTTTTTGCCAACACTTGATTCTAAAATGGCGTTTGTGTTCTCTTCTGTGACTCCAACCCAAGTCGAGCCCTTTGTTCCACTTTTTGGCGGGCTTCTCCACAGAAGTCCTCCAAAGTGGTACCACTCTGTCTGGGGTACTTGGGAGGGGTGAGGGGAATTTAGGCACCCTGGACTGAGTTGCCTAGGCAACTCAAGTCGCACTCCATCCCGATTGGCCCAAGTGGTGGGCCGGCCGGCTCACCACTTAGCATGTTTGAGTGACAGCTAGGCTGAGTGAATGGGGATTTGCTGCATAAAAGCAGGGTTTTGGGGACTGGAACTTCAGAAGTCGCCACAGGACCTAAGAATCCAATGAGGGAGAAGCTGAGCCGACCTGCCACGCACCACCACCGGTGGAGCCCTGCTGGACTGCCTCACCACTTTTCCCAACGACAGAGAAGATCTCCCGCCGGAGAGTCTTCTTCCTTTGACTGGTGGGGATAACCAGTTTCCCCGTCTTTTCGCCTTCCCGACGTACCTCGTGGCTGCCTTGCCTGTGCCAAGCACCCCGGCAACCGGGATACCACGTTTTACCACGACCGCGAAACAAAGGTACCACCTTTAACCGGAAAACTCTGCGGCTGGTTTCTTCCCTGGTAGTGCAACGACCTTCATCTTTCCTCCAAGTCGAGACCTTCTCTTCCCCTGGACGACGACGCAACTTGCACCCACTACCAGGAACAACTGCCACCGCTGGAGGATCCTTCCCACTTAAGGTACCGTGTCCCGTCTGGCTTCCCTTGCTACCGACTGTACGGGGTAGATTTAGCCCCCGGCTTTCAAATCTGGGTTAGCCTAGGACACCCTGGCTATACTTTCCTAAAGCCTCTCTAAACTCTTTTTGAACCCTCTGCAAGACTTTCTAAGCCTAGTGTAACTGTGTGATCTTGGGCGCATTTGTGCTCTGCTCTCTCCGAGTGGGCCCTGCCTTTGGACTTTGGCTCACCAGTGACTTTTTGCTCTTCTGCCTTGCGTATAGTGTTCCTGAATCTCAGAGTGGTGTACCTTTCCATATTCTGTCTTTTTCCCTCCCTTTCTCACAAACTTATTGGAGTGCAATCTAGTTAAGCACTCACCTCTGTATGAAAATAAGTGGTGTTTTACTGTGACTAATCTGATAAGGAAAAAGGGGTGTATATATTACAATAGTAACTGTGTTTAGAATATTTTACAATAAGAGTGCTGGAGTGTTTCAAACTGTGTGTTTTTAAATATATAATTATATACTTTTATACCAAAGCTCTGGTCAGTGTTTGCTTGTATTATTGTATCTGAGTGCCTATTGTGTATACTTTGCATACTGCCTAAATCTTCTTGAGGGAAGTCTGACTGCTCAGCCACAGCTACCAGGTAAATCTGGGTGGTACAGACTGCTACCAAGTGGGTTTACTGCCAACACCTGTAGCCTTAAATCTTTTGCAGTGGTCCCTAAGGGAACTGCACAGGTTTCTGCCTAACACTCATCATTCAGGCATAGGCCGTGTGTGGCCATCCATGCCTGAATGATGAGATATATTTTGTTTACCAGGGCCGTGTCCGAGTCAAAGTTGCCCGAAAGGGGTATGAGGATCTGGGTGTCATCTGCATAGTTAGTGTTTCTCCGATTTCTTTTGCACAAACTCCTCCATCCATGGCTGTGATCATGTCAAGGACGTATCGGTTATGAAGAGTCATTAATCGAATCGCCCTTAATTCTTCCTTGATCGCGTTGAATTGCTATATGGTTGTATTGATTGTCTGCAGTAACTCCCGTCTGGTTATTTCTAACCATTTAGTATTTGCTACAACTTGTATTCTGGGCATGAAGATTGTCGTGAACACCGATGAGGTCTGACTGAACAGCCTGTCTTCGTATGGAATTCCGTCAAAGGCTTCTATTGATTTGGCAGAGAAATAATTTTCTCTTTTCATTCTGCTTCTTATTTCCACCGATCTCTTCTTCCTCAGGTGAGCATTTGCTTTCAGAAAACTGTCAATATTCAAATCACCTTTTGGAATCACCAGCGCTGGAACATGGACATTTACTAATGTGCATATACCTCCCTAGTTTTTCGGCAGCCTGATGTATGCTTGGGATCCACATGCCCAATAATGAACCATGGTCGCTTCAGTACCGTGTACCATTCCAGGAGCATCAAAGATTCGCCCATAGCTCTGGTGTTCTAATTTTTTTCTTGAACCATTGTTTCTGAAGCTCAGTTTACAATTCTCCAACGGCACTATCTGTAGGGGTCCTCCTCTGTCTTTGACCCATGTCAATAGTTTTACAAGTATTGGCCATAGTGGCTTGCATATCTTCTGCGCATTTTCAATTGCTTCTTTGCAGGCTCCAGTGACCATCTGTGCTCTGCAGATCACTACTCCTTTCTCCCATCCGTCTGGTGAAAGCACTGTTGCCCATATTAGCATTTGGCCTCTGTTCTGCCATTTTCTGGCCTCTTCTGCAGATTTTCCTTTGACATCAAGTTTTTTATTCACTTCCCATCTAATGCCAGCTCCTTTCTCTCCTGGCTTCTCATATCTGATCACATGATTTCTCGTATGGGCTCTGTTTCTTGTCTTCATATCTTGTAAGTATTCATCTTCATATGGATCTGTCTTTTCAGTTGCTCATTTAAGGGAAGCATCACTTCCCATGAATTGACCTCTTGTCTTGCACATTGCTACGCTACGTGTGACAGACAGTGTGTTATCTGGACGTCAATTTCTACGGCTACAAAGATCTTTGATTTCCCCATGCTGTAGGGTAGGAGTGCGCAAACAAAGCATTCCCCTCTGAGCTCCGTCTTCCAATTTCTTTCATATGTTGGTACCTATGTTGTTTCCCAAATGTGCTGTGCTGTACAGGTAATCGTTTAGTTCACTGTCACCTGCTTGTATGCTTCTCCTGATTCTCAAGGTTTTCATGTTGTTTGCTATCATTACATCTTTAATAACATCCATGTAGCTTCTTCTCGCTGGGGACTTCGCAGGCACTTCCATCCATGGTTCAGGCCTCTTCATCCGTACCAATGAGGTAGGCGAAAGTCTTGCAATTCTTTCCCTCATCTCCTGTCTGTACTTGGCTCTGGTTATGAATGGCCAAATTGATTCTGCCACTGTCTCTACGTGATAGTTTTGCGGGACTTGTGCTTGTTCTCTTCATTGGATCAGGTGTGTTTGTCAATGCTGTCTCTGTTGGTTCATTGTTCAGTTCTTTTTGTCTTTTCTCTTCACTTGTGGGGTGGCTTCTCACAGTTGGTTGCCCTAATTCCTCCCATTCTTTGGCCTGTGGTTCTGTAGCTATTGAAATTAGATCTGGTGTATGTGCAATTGTCGTTTGCATGCGTGTGGTTGTAAAACTTTTTTTCACTCAAATTTTGCCGACCCTGTCTCAGGCTTGTTAATGTCAAAATCGGGTAATGCGGTCAACACATTTCTTTACTGTGCATGTTCAAAGTATACGAGTTCCCAGTTGATGCCTCTTATTTGCTTCATCCCAGACGACATGTTGCATCTTTGTCAGTATAACAAGAGTGCAGTCTCTGGCAATGCTTTCTCGATCTGTCCCTCAGCGGGAAGCTTCAAGGTTTCTTCCAGGAAACTCTGGTGGAGATTGGAGAGCTTGATTGGTACTACAATACCATGCAGAAGCATGCTTAGCTCGGTAGATTTTACTGGGTCTCTGAACGTGAGGACGTCAACACCGGCAGGTCTCCCTACAAGTTCTGGAAATTCCTCAATTGGGCGAAAGAAAACATTGTTCGCCAACCTGCTATCTTCTGGTGACAGGGATATTTTCTTTTCCCTTGCTGATTTCTGGAACAGTTCGGTACTCACTGTGAATAGCTTTTATGATCTAGGTTGATGTGGAGAGTGACCTGAATGATGATGATGCCGTTCAAGATTTTGTTCAAGCGTTCTGTGTTTGCCAGATCTGGAAGAAATGTTAATACATCAGTGTGTCTTCTGACAAAGTTTGGGTGCTCTTCAATTAGACGAAAAAATATCACGTTTAGTGTTTTCGCTTCTCCTTCCGCTTGGGACATTTGTTTTTTCCTCTCCGTATTCTGGAAGTCGGAAGAACTGCTTGGCGATAACAGTGAGCAGCCTTCTTATTATATTGCTGTTTTCAGGATCTTGCAGAAATTCGGGGATTGCCAGTGAGTCTTTCCACTAGTGATGGGTGTGACCTCAAGACTGCACTTCTCTCCTTCACCCTGCAACTAGGATGCACAGAGTGTCCATATTGTTTCAATGTCCTTATCCTCCTCTCTTTTTGCTCAGAGGAATGTCCATTTTCAAGCCACAAATTTGCACAAAAGTTGTTTGTCTCTGCTTTGCTGCTGGTCATGCGTCCTTCTTCCTCGTCATGGATCTCATCTGCATGTGCTGTGGTTCTTCCCCGTTGTCTGTAGTCTCTTTGCGGTGGGGTGCAGGCAGGGGGATTTCTCTGACGTATGGCTGAATATCGCCCAGGAAGATCCAAGCTCTTCTTCCTTGTAGCTTGACTGCAGATGGAGTAGCGTCTTCAACTGTGAATGGTCCGTTGAACCTTGGCTCGTCCCACTTTTTCCTTGTGTGATTCTTTACCAGTACGGTGTCTCCAGGGAAGATTGAAGGAACACATGGATTCGGAGCTGTGTCTGCAGTAGCATCTCCTTCTGTGTTCTGTGCTGCCCTGCACCATTTTCGTTGTCGCTGCAGATGGTCTGCATTTACAGTAAGTCAAGATGTCATGCAGTTAAAGTAATTTTGCATTTCAGACCCTAAAATTTCACTTGTCGGCTTAGCATCACACCTAGCTCTGCTTCGGGGTGTCAGTGGAGTGCGCATCCTTCTTCCTGTAGCTATTTTGTGCCGCATAAGGTGGTGGTCAGAACCAGGATGGTTTGAGTGCATGCAGTGCCAGTGGGAGGCAGTGCATCCATCGTTTCTTTAGAGTAAGCTTCAACTTGGCTATCCTTTCCTTTAACAAGCCGTTGAGCTTCTCACAGACTCCATTGCCTTGTGGATGTACGCCGACGAGAACTTGTGCTTTATACCAAGCAACAAGCTAATTTGTTCAAAAGCTTCGTTGACAAAGTGAGCCCCATTATCTGACCTCATGACTTCACATACTCCACACCTGGGAAATACCTCTCTCTCTAGAAATGTGACCGCACAGGTAGAGTCTGGGTGTGTACATGGACCTGCTTCTGTCCATCTAGAGAATGGACACACCACAACAATTAGATACCTGTAGCCATTACATACTTGAATCATATCGATGTAATCGACATGCAAGTGCTGCAGGTCCATTGGGCCTTGGGATGACTCCTCCAATTACTTTTAATATGTGCCCAGCCGTGAACTGCTGGCAGATCATACAGTTCATCATAAAAAATGCAATGTGCTCTGCTAAGTACGGTATAAACCAGTCTTCAGCGAGCGTTGCTGCAAGAGTCTCCTTTGTCATATATGCTGGATAGTGGAACTGCTCCAGTGCTCATTTTAACAGGGCTATAGGCTTTGATTTCCAATGAGATAAAATCTGTCCCCTTTGTGTGGGCGACACATTTCACGACCGCTATGCTCACTCGGAGCTGTATTGCCATGATGGGCTTGTCCAATAAGGCTGCGTGCTGTACTGGCGTGCCGTCTGCTCGGAGGTAGCCCCTCCTCTTCCAGCGCGCTAAGTCTGCGTGCACTGTTGATGTTACATAGGCGGAATCACTGTACACTGTCACTTCCTGGTCTACGTGATTCTCAATCTCGAGTATCAATGCCAATAATTGTGCAGCTTGTGCTGAATAATGAGATAGTAATTGTGCACTAAGGAGCACTCGAAACTCCATTTGCCGTGTGCTTCACCACAGCGGCACCTGTATATCTTTGCCCATCACTTTGATCGATTTTAGAGGATCCGTCTACTAACACAATTTCTCCTCCTGCCAATGCATTTTCTTTCACTCTGGAAATCTCATCCTAAAATTCTTCATAGTTCGCGCAGTCATGTATTGGCTCTCCTTTAGTGACTGGCTCTGCTATAAACGTAGCTGGGTACACTATCTTGCATCGAAGGATCTTAATCGAAGGATTCGATATGATTACTTCATAAGCAGAAGCTCTCTGAGATGTCAACTTGCCTTTTGGCTTCTCTAGAATGGCAAACAGCACATGTTCGAAGTATGTCATTGAGCATCCCATCACAATGGTTGTCGCTTTATCTATGGTGAACGCTGCGGCAGCTAAACTTTGTTCACACGGGAAGTGGCCTCTCATCACTGGGTCCAAATTCCCACTGTTGTATGCCAGGGGCTTGTACCCCAATGTGGTTCTCTGTGTGAGTACTGCTGTCATGACGCTGCCATTCATGTGTGAGAACAGGTAGAATTCCTCTGCATAGTTGGGAATCCCTAAAACTGGTGCCGTGCAAATGGCTTTCTTGAGCTCCGTAAACCCTTCCTCCATGGTCGTGGACCACACCATTTTTTCTTTCATCACCTGTGCCTTCTTTAGGCCCTGTAACAAGGGCGTGTGTCATGATGCCTACCCCCGGAGCACCAGGCCAGGCCCAGCACCCCCGGGAGCAGGCATCACGCCCCCGTGTAAAAGCCCAGCGGCCCTTTATAGGGGCTCTTTGGACTCTGCCCTGGCCGCATAGGCACCAGGATCATAAGGGGAAGTGTTTGGTGCACTTACCTGAAGCAGACCATGCTGCACACTCACCTGATGCAGACCATGCTGCATGAAGAACCAAGCCAAATGAGGCTTAGGAGGGACTATTTTTCTGAAGGAACTATTTTGTTACTTGGGTGGGGCTGTGGAAGAATACTCACCTGGAACTTCTTCCAAGGCTATTTAAGCCACGCCGGACAGCCACACGTGCTTTGCGTTGTTCTGCATCCCAGCAGCTGAATGCTCACTGTGTCTGCTCCTGCACCTGGACTCCAGCCACGCCCGCCTCGAACCTGGAACACCTGTAAGGAAAGAAGAGAAGAGAAAGGTGAAAACCAAGAACTTATTCAACCTTCTTACCTGCATCCGGAATGTTCACGCCAGCATTCCTGAAGGAAGACTTCCATTTAAAAGCACAGCGTTGCTCGCTGCAGCGCCGCGCTTCATTCGCCTGTTCCCGAGACACCGCCCGGCTCCATCGCGGCTCTCGGCACCGGTCGACACATCTCTGCACCTAGGGAAGAGAAGAAGAGACAAAAGGTGAGCAAGGGAACACAAGAGGAAAGCCGAATTTTCAGCCATATTACTTACCGGCTTTTCTTGGTGAACCATTCCACATCTCGGGTCGGCGCCGCATCTTTGGCAGGTACCGCACCCCGGCCCCTATGGGGAAAGGACAAAAGACATTACTGGGGAATTATAAAGACATTTAGAGGGGTCGCCCTCATCACTAACTCACCTGATTTTACCACCGGCAATTTATCCCCTCAACGCATCGCCTTTGTTCTGCACCTGAAATAAAGGACAGATCACAGGTTAGGAAAAACAACATAAAAGGAGGCTCAGACTTGAACTTTTGCATCTTCATACTTAAGGCGTATCTCTCAGAAAAGTCAAGTGGATTTGCCAGCACTATTCTGAAAACCAGTGAAGTAATTGGACGATCGCGCGCCCCAGAAGCAGGATGGAGAGTTCATCCTTCCAAACCATAAGGTGAGCTTAAACCGGGGGTTTTGGAGGAAGTCGGAGAAGAACGAAGGGGAAAAGGGGGGAGCAAGCACACTATTCAGCAGGCAGTTAATCCCCTTTCTCATCTGCAGAAGGATATTCCTACGGGCCAGACAAGCAAGATTTGGGGGTCCTGTTCAATCGGTGGTCCGAATTCTGCGCATCACGCTTGAAGAGGCCACAGCAACCCAGACCAACCAGCGCCTCCGTGGGAGCCAGGTGAGCGTTACAGCGTGGTATATGAGCTGTAGTCAAAGACCCACGCTCTGACATAATTGCAAAGACCTAAAAAGCTCTGCATCTGTTTTATCGTGTGTGGCTTAGCTGTGTTCAGTAAGGCTTCAGCCCTTTGCGGGGTAACTCTTTCCCCTCGTGTGAGATCAATTGGACTATATACAGCGCTTCTTGCTGACAATATTGTAACTTTTCTTTGTCAACTTTATATCCTTTCTCAGCCAATATAGTCAATAGCTGAATGGAATCGCGTTTGCACTTTTCCTCTGTGGTGATGCAAATTAAGATGTCCTCTACATATTGCAAGACAACACTCTCTAATGTGATATTGCGTAAGTCCATCTGCAGGACTCTATTGAATATTGGGGGAGACTTACAGTACCCCTGGGGTAACCTCGTGCTTTTCAGACGCATCTGTCTGAAGGTAAATTACGTCAGATCTTGTGATTCTCGATGAAATGGGATTGAGAAAAACACATTTTTCAAGTCAATCACTGTGAAATATTTTGCCTCAATAGATATATTACATAGCATTGTGGCCGTGTTCGGAACTAACGGGAACTCGGCTTCTACAATATCGCTTATTGGGCGTAGATCTTGAATTAGCCTCCAAGACCCTCGCTTTGATTTCTTGACAGGGTAAACTGCGGTATTGCATGACGACTGACATCACTAAGATGCCCTGTTCCATCAAACCCGAAATTGTCTTGAAAATTCCCTCATCTGCCTCCCTAGACATTGGATACTGTCGTAACTTTGGTAAAATGGCTCCTGGTTTCAGTTTAATTTTGACTTCTCCTACTCCTTTCAATAAGCCTACATCATAGGGGCCTGTGGTCCATACTGAAACAGGCACCTGGGTCATATCGATCTCAAAATATTCAGGACAGTTCTGGGCCAACATCATTCTCTGAGGCACTTCTCTTTTGATCATCTTCGCCCAAAAAGTGAGATTCACTTCAACTGTTATTTCCTCAGCGTCTGTTCGTTCATCAAACAGATTGTCATCCGTGACGTCAGTCAGCCTGTAGCCTTCTTCAATGGCGATCACTGTGCACCATTGTCGACCTTCATCATCACAACCATCGATCAAAACCATTTTCCCTCGCACTATGGCTTTGTGCATCGTCAAGGGAAATACTCTTCCCTTCTCCTCGTGCATAAGTATTCTTGGTCTGAATAAAAACTCATATGGGGTCCTCCTGGTTTTGTCTGCAAGGCCTGGTAGCCATGCCATCATCACCTGTACTCCATATGCAAATATTTCTGGCTCCAATGGGATAGCTCTCATGGCTATGTGTCCTCTAATTATCTCGCATATGTTTAAATAGTGCATTCCTGGAGTCGAGCATACTATGCCCTCCTCTGGGAACGAGATTGTCATGTTTAACTTTGTCTTTACGTCTTGTCCCAATATGTTTACTGGGGTTTTCCTTGAATATAACAGTGGCACATTTATGTCACATTCTCCTATAGAGACTGGAAGTGTGTCTGTAAAAGGAACACGACGTGTTGCTCCTGTGACGCCATGAGTGTTTATAGCATTGCCAGACAAGGAAAACTTGCTTTCATGTATACACGAGCATGTCGCACCTGTGTCAACTAAGAAGGAATATTCCTTACCCCCTATTACGGCATTCACCCTTGGTTCCTGGTGAGGGTCAGGTGTCACTGATAGAATAGAACACTTCAGGTCTCCCAGTGAGCTGTCCTAGTCCATATACAATGTTGTCCCATTTTTCGCAAATGGTCTTCCCCCATCACCAGTGTTAACTCTCGCCCCATCGTTCACAGCCTGACCTATACCTGTTGTTTGTGACATTTGCATCAGTGACTGTTGGGACGGGTCCTGTCGACAAATTATCAAATTCTGAGGTTGCGAGCATTGCTGTGCTCCTGGCGTTTGAGGTTGCGCTGTGTGATTCTGCACAACTCCCATTTCCTCCCTGTTGTAATAACACAGGTGGATTCACCATACCTGTTCTGGTCCCTTGATCCTTTTGCACCATGCCTTGACTTCTGCATGTGCGTGCTAGGTGCCCTGTCATCCCACACACCCAGCATATTGGCGGTGGTCTGATCATTTGCCCGTTTGACATACCCTGACTTCCATGTTGCATGTTTTGGAAACCTCCCCGATTACTCTGCCCTCCTCTTCCTCGAAAGCCTCTCCCTCTGGGGTAAAACCCATTATTGCCCTGATTACCCTGCTGTTGATTATTGGCCTACTGCATATTCGGTCCGTCTGTGTTAGTTATCATTGCTCCTTCCATGGCATATTTTGACAATTTCTTCTGCACTAATTTCGCCTCATCACCTTTTCGTGTAGCTTCTTTTTTGCGATTCTTCTCTTGCAGCAGCCTGCAATAGTGAGCTATGGTCAGCTGTATCTCAGACCCCGGTTTGGCCTTGATTCCTACTAATTTCTTGTGCTGCTTCTGTACCTGATCTGGCAGCCCTTGGCATAATATGGTAGAACACGGGTATAGATTACCCCCAAAATTCCCGCGTTCAAGTACCCACGCGTCTTGTTAATTCTGAATGTAAAGCAAAGGGTCTTCTGACTCCTTCATTTTCTGTGACATTATAACTCCCAAGTCAGAAATATCCGGATAGAGCGATCGTAATGCTCTCCAAACTGTGTCTCTACAATTGTTAAAAGGTGCTCTGTCATGTGCGGTATTGACTGTAGTCACGCCAGGGTAACCTGCACGTGACCACACATCATCAGTTCAATCACCAAGTATGGCAATCAAAAGACCCTTCATATCCCCAATAGCCAGCGTGTTCCCTCCTGTCATTTTCTCTAACTCATGTATCCATTTTCCGGCTCCCGAAGTTAGCATTGGAAGCTTCTTTCAGGTTTTCCCGATCCATGTGTGGCCATGGAATATATTGTGGTCTTGCTCCTCCTTTCTCAAGCAACGGAAATTGGGATGCATAGTCCTCTTTCTTCTCTCATTGTTTTTCTATTTACTGTAGGAGTGATATTCTCGCATCGCTGCCTACCTGGTAATGTCCTCTGTGGGCTCACGTAGGGTGGTGGAGACACCCCCCTCTGACGTACAATATTTCTTCGCGTCGGCTTGACTGTGTGGCTGATTCCGATGCCCTCGGTGCAGACACACTAGAATCCGACGGCCTTATTCTCTTTCCCCTTGAGAAGCGTCTTTCATGTCTTCTCTCCTTTTCCTTTATATTCTTCTCTTTCTGCGTCTGACATTATCTGTGTCCAACTTGTCCAACTTCTCGCATCCTCCTTGTTCTTACTGATTTCCAACCTATCTAGGGATAGCTCTCTATTCTTACTGTTTAGGGAGACGCCCTCAGCATCATAAAGCCGAGTGCTCTCCAGGCACTCGTCCTTCCCTCCCCTTTAGGGTACTTTTTCTAGCCCCATCTCATCATATATTCTATCGATCGTCTCTCCGATGCTTCTGGCATCAAATTAATGCTCGATGTCTGCCCTAGACGTTCCTGGCACTGAATGGTACTCAGGAAAAAAATATTTCAATGTCTTCCCAGTCTACTACTGGATCAGGTTTTTTAACCTCTTTCCAGATATTGAAGAAATTGTGTTCTCTGTCTTCGCTTACGTTCTATGTCGTCATTGAATTCTCTACGCTTCCTCGCTTCTTCTCTAACTCAATCTTCTTCCTCTTTCTTTGCGTCTCTACGTTCATTTGCCCTTCGTATTTCCTCATCCCTTCGTCTCTTTATTCTTATCTCCCGTATCTTTTGCTCATCTTCTATTTGCCTTCGTTCCTGTCTGTCTTGATGATTCGATGCTCTCTGTTTATGATCTCATTGTCTTTCTTGGTCTTCGCGATATAACTGCTCTCGTCTCTGCCTATCTTTTTTCCCAAGTTTTTCGTCTCTCAATCCTTTTTCCTGTTCCTTCTCCATTCTCCGTACATCGTCTAACTTCTCGTTTCGATTCGCGTCATCACTGCTTTTACCATCGAGTTTCAATAGAATCGGACCTCCCATCCATTTGTTCTGTGCGAATGCTATCTCATCAGTACTACCCTCATTTCCTTTCCATCTCTTGCCTTCTCTCTCTGTATCTGGAGATGTACTCATCTGTACCTGGTCTCTCCTCTAGTTTTTGCGTCTCTCCTTGTCCCTTGGGACCTTGGAGGTGATATCTCTACCTCTGTCTGGGCTTTCGTCACTACTTTGTGTAGGTGACTCATATGCCGGGTTGCTGTACCCCGCGGCTGCTTTAAGCTCTCTTAGCGTGTATAATACTTCGTCCTTACTAACTTTGATTTTTGGTTCGGACGGGGCAGGTGGCGCGGAAGGCGTCTCACCCCCCTCTGTACATACGTTAAGTATCCAATCTAACAGTGGTTCCTCCTCTCTATCTTCTTGATACATTTTCCAAAGCTCTAAACTAGCTAGGCATTTATCTAACTTTTTACCTTTATTTGTGGCATGCAAATACGTCGTAATGTGCTGTAGGACCGCTTTAGACGGCGATCCACCCTGGGGCATTGGCATAAACATCTTGTCTGCGGTTCCTTTAACCCATTCCGCACTGTACTTTTTCAGCTTGGGTGCATGTTTTGGCAACTGTTTGCACAGGTGTACTAATGGAGTCATATCCTCCATGCTTAAATCTGTTCCCCTTTTCATATAACACTTGTTATGCCATTCTGTTTCCTTAAACAACTCTACAATATGAGCAAGCGCCAATCGTCGCAAGCTCCAAGCCCTCTTTTTCCACATAAATGATGCTTCTTTTTTCAACCAACAAATATCAATTTGTATTCCACACTATCTCAGTTACTTAATCGCGTAATTATTTATGCTTGTTTCTTAAAGGAAAAATGTCATCCTATGATGTCACAACATTAAACACATAAGTCCGACTTTAACGGACTAGACCGTTAACGGACTAGCTAAACTCCAGCTGGCTACACAGAATTCTGCCCCTAATCTTACCCCGACATGGGATGTAAGCCCATCCCTTACACAGTGTCTGAAACTACTGTGGTCTCCTATTTATTCCAGTTTTATTCAGGACTATGGATGCAGGTTTCTTCTAACCGCTATATAAAGGGTAGGATTTTGGGCGTATCCTTTCCCTTCTGGGGTGTCCTCCCCGGTATTCTTATCCACTACTTGGTCACTCCTTGAGTCTCTATTTCTATTGTATATATATTTTTGTTCTAAGGCATGCACTTTTGCCAAAGTTATTAGTCTTTTTCACTCACTGTTGCCATGTTTCCTCTCTGGATGCTCGGGATCACTGCCTTCGTCACTGCCTCTCCTGCCGTTCGCCCGCTCAGCTGCCCGTAGAAGTGGGAACGGGTTTGTAGGGGAAAGTACAGGTCCTTTCAGGCCTACACCTGCAGGTTTTGCTCTTTACTCTAACCACTACCTACAGGGAGCTTCACGGTCTACTTAGCTGGATGGCAAAGGACTGGTGTTATTGCCGAGGACCTAGAGTTACTTAATGTCGATGGTCAATGGGTGTCTTATCTAATTGATAACCCTCAATCATCGATCTCTGCTACCAAATGTGCAGGAGGGACCCCAGCCGGCCGATAGGACTGGGGTTTTCCCAAACAGCACTTTAAGATGGAGTAGCAGCACCCGTGAGATGGATGGGGATGAAGATTCGTACTCAAGCATCAAATCAATAATGACAGCTCAATGGTTTGGCAAAGGGAGTCCGTTTAATGAAAAGTAAAAAAACAGGGAGTTATGAATATCAGCAGTTGCACGATCTTCCTTCTCGCTTCAACTCCAATGAACTTCACAAAACTTACACCCTTTATACTAAAAACTTGTCATTGCTGGCGTGAAACGCTAAAAATGTTGCATGCAATTCTATTGGTTATAGGAAGGTAACTTTACTATAGGTACTATATCTGTATACGTTAACGGGTAGAGGGGATTGGATAACTAGCCTTAGGTGGGGCATCTAAGCCCTTCCTTCAGAATGACTACTGTAAATGTCACAAAAAGTATGACGTCTCATTGGTTCTGCAGACTGTAGGATCCTAGAATACTTGGTACATTGTGATTGGGTTGATACCACGTCACCTTGTACTTTTCCACTTTGCTTTGGCAGAAAGGTCGGCCAGGTGCAGGGTGCCCGTCAGTTCCCTAGCCTCCCACCAACCAGTACCACCATCCATTACAGACCCATCACAGACCCACTGGCCATGTGTCCGATTTGGCCGATTCCGCTAACTCCCGTTCCTCCCCACACTCCTCACCTGATTCAAAGTCCTCCGGTTGCAGTTGCCTGTGAGAGAGATAGTCCTTCTCCTTTTTGTGTTGAAAGTATCTGTCTCGAGAGGAAGCCACAGTGAGTGCTAAAGTATAGCAAACCTGGGGCCCCCTTCCCGAGGCCAGACAGTACGAAGGGAAAAAGCCTGTTCAGGCAGAAAAAACCCTCCGAGGAGTGCAGCGGTTTGAGAGGATCTGGAGCAAGCAGTTGTAGTGGAGTTCTTGAGGCAGTTAGCTGATGGGAGCAGGCGAAGCCGGACATCCAAAGCAAAGAAGGTTCCGGAGAGAAAGAGAGCCACCGGAAAGGGTACCAGCAGAGAAAACAACTCCGGAGCAACAGGAACCAGGGCGGCTGAATGACAGCGCAGCCGAAAGGTAAGGCAGAGAAGGCGGGCGTGGAGAACAGCACACCGTAGAGCTGAGGGAAGGAAGAGAGAGAGAGATAGTCCGGAGAAGGCGGACCGAAAGTACAGATAGTGACCGAGGAGGTCAAGGCTGGAAAACTAGCGTGTAAACCCAAAGCAGCGAGCTAGCGCAGTGAAGGGGGTTGCAACGCCGCGATCGCTGGGAGAGGAGGAAAGAAATGCTACCAGCGACGCCATGTTGGAAAACCACTAGACCGTAGGGTGAGTAACAGAGAAATCACGTAGCGGAACCTCCGCACGCCCTTCCAGCGCGTAACCGCCAACGCGGATACAAACGCCAAACAGGACGGCGAATGACAGTATGCCCCCTCCTAGAGCGTAGGACCCCCGGCTTAAAGGGGAAGCGGGCATGAAACTGAGCCAACAACCGAGGGGCATGAATGTTGGAAACCGGTTCCCACGAGTCCTCCGCCCTAGGGTAACCCTTCCAGGACACCAAATACTCCAACCTACCACGGTAGTGGCGGGAGTCACGTAAAGTAGAGACCTCATATTCCCTAGAGGAATCCACCTGAGGAAAAGGCTGGTCGGGAACAGCTCTCTGGTGGACGTCCGGGATGAAAGGTTTGAGAAGAGAGGCATGGAAGACAGGATGAATGCGGCGGAGGTAAGGAGGTAGTTTCAGTCGAAAGGTAACAGGATTTATTTTGGAAAGAATGGGAAAAGGACCCAAAAAGCGAGGAGAGAGTTTAGAAGGGTGAACCCATCGCGGCAAGAACCTGGTGGACAACCAGACCTTGGCCCCTTCCTTCCATTCAGGGCAAGGCCTACGATGTTTGTCCGCTTGGGTTTTGTTGTATTGACGACTCTTCTCCAAACGCCTTCTGGCAGTGACGTGTGCATCAGAAATAGACTGCAGTACTTCTTCAGCCGTCGGGGAATTGGTGGGTGACGGAATGTAGGGAAGAAGAGATCTTGGGTGTACCCCATAGGTGCAAAAGAAAGGAGAGAGTCCAATGGCTGTATGAAATGAGTTATTATAAGTAAACTCTGCCGTAGGAAGCAAAGAAACCCAATTGTCCTGAAGACGATTGTTGTAGCATCTAAGGTACTGTTCCAATGTGGCATTAAGGCGCTCAGTTTGACTGTTGGTCTGAGGGTGGAAGCCAGACGACAGAGCATGTTCCATACCAAGGCGAGAACAAAGAGCCTTCCAAAACTTCGAAACGAATTGGCTGCCACGATCCGAGATGATCTTGTCAGGGAGACCATGAAGACGGAAGATATCCTGGGCGAAAACCTCAGCCATCTCGGTAGCAGTAGGAAGACCAGGCAATGGGGAAAAATGAGCCAGTTTGGTCAAGGTGTCAACTGTAACCATAATACAGGAGCAGGAGTTGGAAACAGGAAGTTCTACAATGAAATCCGTAGAAAGCAAACCCCAAGGGCGAGAGGGTACCTCAGGTTGGGTGAGAAGACCCAAGGGCTTGCCGGTAATGGACTTAGTCATGGCACAAACCGGGCAACTGAGTATGTATTCCTCCACATCCTTTTTGAGTTCCGGCCAAAAAAAAGAACGAGTGATAGTTTCTGTGGTACTTAGCTTCCCACGATGACCTGCAGTGAGTGAATCATGACACCAATTTATGATCTTCAGACGTAGTGGACCGGAAGGTATGTATAAACGATGGTTGGGGAATAGCAAACCCTCTTTGTTGGTGTAGGAAGTCTCTCCTCTGAGTAGCGGAACAGTACCTTCCGAAGCAACACCGGCTCGAACCTCTTCCAAAAAGGTATTAGCAACTGTTAAGATCCTATTCCTGTGGAACATCGGCTCTGGGGTATGTCTTTTCTCCTCACATTTGGGACCCTTCTGAGAGAGAGCATCCGCAAGAGTATTGTTGGTACCAGGCAAGTAGGTAATTCGCAAATCATATTGGGCAAAGAAATATGCCCAGCGAGCCTGCCTGGAGTTGACACACTCCATATTCTGAAGGACCTTGAGATTCTTATGGTCCGTTCTGATAACGGTCTGCCTTGCTCCCATCAATAGATGTCGCCAGGTCTCACATGCGTGTTTTATAGCCAGCAATTCTTTTTCCAGTACGGAGTAGTTGAGTTGGCTGGGAGGCAACGTCTTGGAAAGGTAACAAATGGGGTGTTCTCGTTCCTCGAACACTTGTAGCAGAACAGCTCCAATGGCCAAGGCCGAGGCGTCAGTTTCGACGATGAACTGTCTATTCTGGTCAGGATGGCGCAAAATGGGAGCAGTACAAAAAAGATTCTTGAGATTGTGAAAACTCTGTTCTGCTTCGGAAGTCCAGCTAAAGGGATTGTTGGCCGCCTTGAGTAAAGAAGTAATAGGGAGAACTGCTTTAGAGAAGTTTGGGATGAATGAGCGATAGAAATTAGAGAGCCCAAGAAACCTTTGGACCTCTTTGATCGAAGCCGGAGAAGGCCAGTCCAGAATAGCAGAAACTTTGCTGGGATCCATGGCGATGCCTCTTTCAGAAAGATGATACCCTAGATAGGGCACTGAAGTAGCAGCAAAAACACACTTCTCTGGTTTGACAAGAAGTTGGTTGTTTTTAAGTCTTTCCAGAACTTTTTGGACATGGGTTTTGTGATCCTCTAGGGTTCTGGAATATATAAGGATGTCGTCCAGGTATATGATCATGGAGACAGACAATAAATCTGAAAACATCCGATCCATAAACCGTTGAAATACAGCAGGAGCATTCACCAAACCAAAGGGCATTATTCGTTACTCAAATAGACCGAAAGGAGTGCGAAAAGCGGTCTTCCATTCATCTCCTTTGGCGATGCGTAACAAATGGTAGGCATTTCTGAGGTCTAATTTGGTGAACCAACGTGCACCTTGAACAGCTTCAATGATCTCATGTATTAATGGCATAGGATACCGATCCCGGATAGTAACCTTGTTGAGGCCTCGGTAATCGATACATGGGCGCAATTCAGTAGAGTCCCTCTTCTTGATAAAGAACAAAGAAGCTCCAGCAGGAGACTTGGAAGGTTGAATGAGCCCATTCTGAGCATTGGCATCAAGATAATCTTTAAGAACCTTTCTTTCCGCTTGAGTTAAAGAGAACATCCTACAGAATGGAACCAAAGCATTGGGTTCTAAGTCAATGTTACAATCTTCTGGACTATGGGGAGGTAAGGTCGCTGGCTTTCTTTCGACGAACACCTCCGAGTAAGGGGAACAGTACAGAGGTAGAGCATGAACCCCAGCCAGTTGTGTGGTAGACCCTGTAACAATCTGAGGAATACCGTCGTCAGAAACACAGTTGAGCTTGCAGTAGGAGGAACTAAATTGTAGTTGATTGTCCGCCCAATTGACATGAGGGTTATGTTTTCTGACCCATGTGATGCCAAGAATAACCGGAAAATGGGCAGCTCGAATAATGTCGAACCGGATTGTCTCAGAATGTTGAAATATGGTAACCGATAGATCCTCGGTGGTGTGAGTAATAGGTCCTGAAGAGAGAAGAGAACCGTCGACCCCTTCTACCTTTTGATCTTCTTTGCGAGGCAAGGTACGAAGACCCATCCTTTTGGTCCAGATGACGTCGACAAAGTTTCCGGCGGCTCCGCAGTCCAGGAGTGCGAGACACTCAACTGTTCTGCCGTTGACCTTTATAATAACAGGTAGAACCATAAGCCTGGAATCCTCAGGAATGTATGGAGCCGAAATAGAGAGAGAGACATGGGGACTGGTGGATGAATCAGAAGCCCCTCGGAACCAGCTCCCTACTGGCGCCGAGGGAAACCGTTTCCCTGACGTTTCTGAGGAAGTTCAGTACATTCCTTGAGGAGATGTTGATCCGATCCACAATAGGCACATAGACCTTTCTCCTTCCTTCTTCTTTCAGCCGCGGTAAGAGGTCCTCTAGTAGCTCCAATCTGCATGGGTTCGTCTGTAGTATGGGAAGGAGAGGAGGCGACGGTGGAATCGGAAAAATGAACGGTTGTTCGTTGTTTTCGGCGTTCTGACCTTCGTTCCTGCAGTCTGTATTCAATTTGTAAGGCTGCGGAAAGCAGATCCGAAAAAGATGGTGGCCTGGATGCCCTGCCGAGTTCGTCCTTAATTTCCTCCTTAAGGCCTCGCCGAAATATGGCAAATTGGGCCTGTTCAGACCACCCAGCACCCGAAGCCAATCTCTTGAATTCTGATATGTACGATAGAACATCTGATGACCCTTGTCGGATATCCAACAGGTCCTCGCAGGCGGTGAAAGTCAGTTCTGGTCTCTCAAAGGTTTGCTTCAACAGGGTCTGAAAACCAGCAAAATCGTGTAAGATGGGATTAGCCCCGGTAACCAGCGGAGTGACCCATGCCAGGGCATTGCCGGTCATGTTCGAAACCATGAACCCGATCTTTGTCTGGTCGGTGGCAAACAGCCGGGGCCTGAAAGTAAAATATACTAAGCAGGCCTCCAAAAACTCTTTGACCTTTTTAGGAGTTCCATCGAACTTCCCTGCCGAAAGAGCCATGACAGGAAGTTCTGGGGATTGTGGTTCGCGGGCAGTAATCATCTGTTTCAAGACTACATTCTCTGCCTTAACAGTTTGTAACTCTTGAGAGATTCCCTGAATGGCCTTCCATAATTCTTGTATCTGCTCTTCTGCCGACATCTCTTGGCGTTGCAATCTGTCCGATTTGGCCGATTCCGCTAACTCCCGTTCCTCCCCACTCTCCTCACCTGATTCAAAGTCCTCCGGTTGCAGTTGCCTGTGAGAGAGATAGTCCTTCTCCTTTTTGTGTTGAAAGTATCTGTCTCGAGAGGAAGCCACAGTGAGTGCTAAAGTATAGCAAACCTGGGGCCCCCTTCCCGAGGCCAGACAGTACGAAGGGAAAAAGCCTGTTCAGGCAGAAAAAACCCTCCGAGGAGTGCAGCGGTTTGAGAGGATCTGGAGCAAGCAGTTGTAGTGGAGTTCTTGAGGCAGTTAGCTGATGGGAGCAGGCGAAGCCGGACATCCAAAGCAAAGAAGGTTCCGGAGAGAAAGAGAGCCACCGGAAAGGGTACCAGCAGAGAAAACAACTCCGGAGCAACAGGAACCAGGGCGGCTGAATGACAGCTCAGCCGAAAGGTAAGGTGGAGAACAGCGCACCGTAGAGCTGAGGGAAGGAAGAGAGAGAGAGATAGTCCGGAGAAGGCGGACCGAAAGTACAGGTAGTGACCGAGGAGGTCAAGGCTGGAAAACTAGCGTGTAAACCCAAAGCAGCGAGCTAGCGCAGTGAAGGGGGTTGCAACGCCGCGATCGCTGGGAGAGGAGGAAAGAAATACTACCAGCGACGCCATGTTGGAAAACCACTAGACCGTAGGGTGAGTAACAGAGAAATCACGTAGCGGAACCTCTGCACGTCCTTCCAGCGCGTAACCGCCAACGCGGATACAAACGCCAAACAGGACGGCGAATGACACCATGTGTCAATTAGTTTCTAATTTGTAGGCCTCGATGCTGCCTCTGTCTGGGAGAACTCCCATATCTGTGCATGGCTCAAGGCTGCGCGTAGGTGTCAAGGCCCCAACTCTTCTTGCTTGGCAGGTCACGTGTCCTAGGCACCATGAAATGGTCTCCGTCTCCATGTAATTTGTGTACTTGATTTTAGCTTTCTGTCCACCAAATGCCTTTTGCTGCTTATCTCGACTCCTTTGAACAGGATACTCCGCTCTTGGTGTCATAAATTGTATTGGCCTGTCTCAACTTAAGATGACCTTGGTTTCTTTGCACGGGCCTCATGCCTCTGAGTTTCGTTTCTGTCCTAGGCTTTCGATTCCCGTGTTTGAGGGCCTTAACTCCTGGGGCTTCTGGTAACTTGCGGTTGGTTCTGCCCTTTATATAACATACATGTCCATTTTGCAAAGTGCTCCTTTTGAGGTCTGGGCAGTCCATCCCGTCCATCCTTGTAGCGGCGTCCTCCGGAGTCTCAAAGAAAAGCGCTTTGTCACTGTGTTGGACCTTTAGTTTCGCTGGATAAAGCAGACTGTACTTCAGGCCAGATTCTCGTAGCCTCCTCTTCACTGCCACAAAATTCAAGCGTTGCTTTTGTACCAGGAACGTATAGTCCGGGTACGCTGTGACTGTCGCTGACGCTCTGCTGATAGGTCCGCACTTCCGGAAGTATTCGAGGATCTGCGCCTTGTCTTTGTAGGTCAATATTTTGGCTATGATTGGCAGTGGTGGGGCGCTAGGTGGAGGTTTCCTATTCTGGGCCTTGTGCGCCCTTTCCACCGCAAACCCTGGGAGAGTGCTCCTGCACCTATTTCCTGTAATTGCTTTAATATCATATTCTCAATATAGTCCGTGGGGTCGGGGTTCTCTTCTTCTTCAGGGAGTCCCACGATGCAGATTTTATTTCTTCATGCTCTCCCTTCAGCTTCTTCTGCCCGGTTTTCTAGGTTATGCACTTTTTGTTGCAAGACATGGGTCTCCTTGGCGCTCACTGTGCAGGTCTCGGTGTTAGCCTTTACTTCTTTATCCAACGTTCCTGTGTGTTCAGCTATAGCCCTGACATCTTGTCTCAAAAGGTTCACATCCACACTGACCGCATCGATCTTGGACTCGAGGGAAGTTTTCAGTTCCACTATAGTAGTGTCCAATTTGGATTCCCATGCAGTCTTCAACGTAGCAATGGCATCCAGGATCTGTTGATCTCCTCTTGGTGGTCCACTCTTCCCAGGCGTGTTCTGCTCCAGTGGGATTGCCCCTTCCCCAGTCTGGCTTGGCTTAGTAGAGATATCCAACGAAGATTGTTTTGCCTTCGATTTGACCACCTTGGCCGCCATTTTGTTTCCGCAAGCCCCTTAGGTGCCCTCCTCTGTGCTTCCTTCTGTCTATTTGTCGCTTCTGCAGGCTCCTGCTGGCGTGCTCCGGTGTGGCTCGCTCCACTTAGTCGATCGGGCCCTCCTTTCGCACAACAAAGTTTATTACCAGGGCTTCCTGTTATAGCAAGGGGATCCGTCTCGCTGCCTTTATGCATCGCTCTCCTTAGTCACCACCGTCTCGAAGTATGGCGGCACCTCTTTGGTCACTCGTGGCAACTCACAACTGCACGACTGTTCACATTTAAGGGTCACAAGAAGTCAACGCTTGATCTTGCTCAACTTATATGTTATCATTCCACTTGGGCCCCCGAGTGGTTACAAAGGCCTCCGGGGGGAGGGCTAGTTATATTAGATGTTTGTCTTCGTGTGCTTGGGGCAAGTAGTGCTCCACGTACTGGCAGGTGGTAACATTGATCAGCACTACCACGGTGTCTCCTACGTATTTTGTGTGACTGGTGGCATCTGCGTTCGGCGGCATTTATTCCTCTATGGCCCATCTAGCGCCGCAATGCTGTCTTCATGCCTCCGTAGGGCGTTTATTGGCAACAGGTAGGCGTATGCTTGGCGCGTCTTTTATGCCACTTGGGTCTGAGCTCTGATATTTGGGCTCTTGCTGTGTTGTGCATGCGGCCCCCAGCCCCTCGTGATGAGCTTCAGTATGTCCCATTGTTGAGTATTGTCCTAGCCAGACCCTACCTGGTGTTGTGTCCACATCACCTTTGCCAGGCGCACTTGCCCTGATTTCTGGAGGTAGTAGCCAGTTAGGGCGCACTGTGATCCAGCTGTCTCGTGCTGCACGTGATGGTGTCATTTGCCAGTCAATGCAGTTAACATGGTAGGTTGCCCTGCAGTTTTTATATGCCTGAATCGCCCTGGCCCACTGCCGGTGTATGATTGTCTCCTTTATTGTCCCTGCGATACGTAAACTTCCACTGTAAGCCGTCCATTACATTCTGTCCTTTGAAAGAGCCTCCTTCGTCGTTGTGTACATCTTCACCAGCCCGTTGTATGCTGTAGACTGCAGGCGTCTTGGACACAGTATCTCGCTCCACCTGATCCTCGTGACAAGTTCTCGGAATCTCCCCAGTGTTCCTGCCGGGCTCCGCTCTCGTTCTACAAGCGCCCGTTTGTGACAATGTATCTCCCATAGTGCTTCTCAATCACTGTCAGCGGCAGCTGTGTTGTGAAATCGCCCGTTCCTCAGCGGCGTTTGTGTGCATTCAACCTACAGCTGCGGTTTGCAACCGAGTGTGCCGGTATTCTCGGGAGGATGGCTCAGGGACAACGTGTTCGCCTTGGAAGCAAGTCGACACAGAGCTACACAGGTTCGATCCCCTGGTCCGCGTTTAGAAACCTCTGTGTCTTAAGCGCGTTACAAATAACCTATCACGCCGTATCATTCGGGCTGCGGGGTCTAACGGCTTATAGTGTTACCCATCTGCAGTCCGGGCGCCGTAAATCTTCGGTCTGCAATGCTCCTGACCCTGCTTATTCACAATAATGAGGCCATGCTGAGTTTGTATTACAGTTCAGGGCTGCAGCGGCACACCTCCATTTCTCTCCTTCGTCCGCTCTCTGTCTCTTCTACCCCGTAGTCGCAGAGCCTAATCTTCCTGTTCTGTTCATTTGTTCTTTTATTCATCTACCATTTTTGTGTCTTTGTGTCCTGGGCCATCGCAATCTTCGTTATGTGCAGAACTTTGAGCTGGTAAATTCTGTGGATCCCAGATCTTTTGTAGGCACGCGCTGTATATTCATGTGCATTCACATGCATTTTCATTAGTCGTAGGCACCGGCGTGTACACTTTTCATACGGATTGTTGCAGGATCAGCTGGAGCTCCTCCGGGAACACGTCTCTTCACATGGCCCTGTAGCCACGTCCTCTTCACATTCACAAATCTTAATGTCTTTTTAAACCGTTCAATGTGGACGCCCTTCTGCCTGGTGCATTCTTGTCAATGCACTATTCATTGGGAGTTCAAGCTTCGCCCCCTTTTCATCCGCATCCCTACATCGGGTTCACTCTTGCCAACTTTGTTAATCACACAATTCTTATAACAGTTTTTTGGTGAGGGATTCACTTCCCTTAGCTTTACATGTCAGGTGAACGGCTTTAGTGTTATTGGTGTCGGGAAAGAGTATCCAAGTGGTGAGAAGGGGTTATAAAATGGGGGAATGATATTATTTGTCCTAGGGGGTAGGTAGGAGTTTCTGGGTGTAACATGGTTTGGGTTCCTAGTTGGTTTCTTAGAGTTGTAGGGGTGGTTGGGTTTTATTAAGGGAGATTCTTTTGGTGGAAGAGAGGTAGAAGTGGAATAACCCCAAAAAACTCAGGGACTTCGTCCTGGTGGAATACCGGCATTCCTCCAAGAGTAACCTCTGGCTCCCCTACCCAGGTGATCCTCCATCGCTCGTCCACCCCAGGGTTGCGATCAGGGATTCCCGAAGTCTACTTGGGAGATTACAGTCAGGTTTCTCACAGAGCCCACACTGGACAGCTGCATGCCAGAGGCCTCTGGCAACCGGAGGAGAAGGGCCGCCACATAAACATCCTGGAACTTCGGGCCGTATTCTGAGCCCTCAAGTCTTTTCTCCCTTCGATGAAGGGCAAGGTGGTGAGGATCTTCACAGACACCACCCCATGTTCTACATCCAGAAACAATGGGTTTGGGGGGGACCTCCTCACCGGCTCTTTCCAAGGAGGCCTACCACCTGTGGCACAGGGTTGTTCGTCAGGGCATGTTTCTCGTCCCGTTTCATCTAGCTGGAGTCCAGAACACCATTGCAGCCTTGCTCAGCAGGAAACTGTGTTCTTGCTGCGAGTGGGAACTTCGCCAGGACCAGGTGAATTTTCGATTCAGGAAATGAGGCCAGCCCCAGATCGATCTCTTCGCGATGGCAACAAACTCCAAGTGCCAGAGGTTCACCAGCAGGTTCCCTCAACTAAGGAGTTTGGGGGACACGGTCTTGCAGGAGGGACGGTTCCTGTACTTGTTCCCCCCCCCCGTTTCCATTCCTCTTATGTGTGATCAGCACACTAAGACAGTGCCACTGCAGGATGATACTCGCCCCGGCATGGCCGAGGCAAATCTGGTATCCAGACTTACTATGTCTGTCAGTCGCCCTGTCCATCAAGCTACAGCTGTCATCGGACCTGCTCGCCAGAGAAGTGGGGGCGTTTCTGCATCACGACCCAGAGTCTCTGAACCTGAGGGCATGCGTCCTGCAGCCCTAGAGTTTGGAGGTTATGGTTTACCTGCAGAATGTAAGGACATACCATACTTGCTTTCCTTGGCCAAAGCGTGATTGGCTTACACCTCGATTAAGGTGCATCTCGCCGTCCTATCCAGGTAAACCAGGTCTCCAGGCAGACCTTGGCTGTGGTCCCGCAGGCTCGTCGAGGAGTACCTCAATGGGCTCTTCAGGACTTTCCCGCAAGTGAATTCTCCGGCACCGGCTTGGGAGCTCAATTTTGTTCTAACTAAGCTCATGGGAGCGACCTTCGAACCTATGCATCATGCTCTGCTCTAGTTTCTATCTTGGAAGACGGCTTTCCTTGTGGCTATCACCTCGACCAGGCGGGTCGGGGAGATTCAGGCCGTGTCTTGCAAGCAGCCTTACTTGTCTTTCCAAGCTTCAAGGGTGGTACTGCGTACACACCCCATCTTTATGCCAAAGGTACAGTCGCAATTCCACCTCAAAGAACCTTTGGTGTTACCAGTCTTATTTTTGAATCAGCCATTGCTGTCAGAGAGGGACGTTGCTCATGCCATGAAATTGTATGTGGCACATATGAAGGATTTTCGGAAGACTTCTCAGTTGTTCGTCAACTTTCGACCTGTAAATCAGGGAAAGGCCTTGTCGAAGGCTTCTACCTCCAGGTGGCTCTCCAGCTGCATCATGCACTTTCATCGACTGGCTAGCAGGCAGCTACCACGCTGGGCGAGAGCCAACTCCACCAGAGCCATCGCAGCTACAACAGCGTTTCTCTCTGGTGTGCCCCTGCTCGACATCTGCAGGGCTGCTACGTGGAGGTCGACGCACACCACAACGAGGTTCTACTGTGTTGACGAGGATTCCAGGGAAGAGTCCAGAGTCAGCCAAGCGGTGCTGCGCAACCTGTTAGTTTGAGGTGAGGCTGTTCTAGAGGTGAGTGTTAATTGCTTCTGTTGAGCCTTGCCACCTCCCGTGGTTGTGTATATGTACTGCTGTGTAATCGATAATCATGAGCATGTGAATCCATGCCAGATCCTATGCTGCAGAAGTTTAAGCTCCTTACCTCTAACTATTGTTGTTCTTCAGCATGGATTCACATGCAAACCCTCCCTCCTTCCCCTTCTTGGTTCATACTGCCACTTAACATTGTGCTTACCAAATCTGAAGATGGCTACCAGGGGGTGGAGCTTAGGGAGAGGACTGTCATTGGGTGGGTGCAGTATGACCCAGAGGACAGTGATTGGTTTAGAGGAGAAATACAGTTTTAACGTGAACATGAAACTGTTTTTTCTTTTACCGAGGATTCACAGCCTGACAACTGGGAATATTCATGAGCATGTGAATCCATGCCAGACCCGTGCTGCACAACAATAACAACAATAGTTACAGGTAAGTAACTTAAACCTTCTCTTCCTCTTCCTCCTAGAAGGGGCAGGGCTTGGCGGTAAGAGTGGGCAAATTGAACCGGCGAGGAAACGGCACAAAACAGCGGCGCCCCTTGCCACAATGTCCAGTTTGCAATATTAGCAATGAATTAGTGGAATATACTCCTTGCATCGTACTCCTCTCCTGTTCACTTCTAAAATGTCAAAGTAACCTACAACCATTCTGCAATTTGGGTTTATCTGTTGTGGCACAGTGAAACTTAAAATCATACTTAAAGTCATGGTGTTCTCAGGATTGGCGAGGTATACATACCAACAACCCATTAAATGGAAAGCGTTCAAAACTATCAAAAGCCCTGGATTAAAAATAAAGGTAAAGCATTTTCAAGCCCCTGCAATGGATTTCTCTCTTCTGTACACTGTCCTTTGATGGGTCAATTTATCCTGGCGAAAGAAATATGAGGGGCAGTGCAGGCTGATGTTATGCACTGTGCCGAAACTTGATATCACGATAAACTTAGTGTTTCACCCGCTCAGAGATAGTTGAATGGTTTACTGAACAGTAATACATCAAAGTATCTCTTAAAGGTGTATCTATGGAAAATAAACATTTTGCTGCAAACATTGCTTCCTTTATCCCCAGAAATATTGAAACAGTCAAATTTGAATTTGCTAGAATGTACAAGTTGTACGCCAATGAACAGATGTACTGTATTGTGGAAAAGCATTGTAGAACGGTTAAATTCTTCTTAATGCATTCCGCTCTGTAATTTCAATTTTGCCTTCAAATTATTGAAGCAGGCATACAAATTGGGATTTGGAAAACATGACCATGTCAATTCTAGGCCCATAGAAAGAAAACGGCTTATTCAATCCATGGGCCATGCCAGGGCAGTCTAGCTTATGAATCTGGTAACTCTCCCAATCTTGCTTCGTGTGGATCCTGGCCTCTGGCTGCTTCTATCGTCTGTGCCCCTGCTGTTCTGAGCGGCTAGTTATATAGGTTTAGGTCCACCCTCCTCAGGCTCATCTCAACCTCCCTTGTTTCCTTGCTAGCCAGTGCTCACTAGTGGGTGTTATTCATGTATCATTAGTTTTAATCAGCTGGACTTAACTCTAATGGCTGTGTCCAATTGTAATAACATGGGATTTGTAAAACAATGTTTACATTTGAAATGTCGTGCATCTTGGAAATGCCCAGTGCTCCAGAAAAGATTTTGAAGTGGAAGTATTTTACTCATTATTTTTGTAAAGTTTGTAGTAAAAAAAAAAGTGATCATATTTATCTAAACTGTCCAACTATTACAATTCTAAATACCTTGTTTTGCAAGAGAATGCTTCTTTTACTGTGTGCAATGAATCCTTTCAATAACAATATCTTGTTTAAAACATAGCCTTGCTATGTTTTTGAATCTTCACATTCAATATTTCAAAAGAAAATGAGGACAACTGATAACATTCATAAGGCGGGCACTCATCTTGGCATGAAGCACAAAGCAATGTTTTCACCGAATGTGTAAGCAATACAAGATAGAAAAGAACCTTATCATAAGTTCTTCATGCTACGTGCAGTTTGCATAGAAAAAATGTATTTCATGTATGTATTTCTATATGTATTTTCTGGTTTCACCATCACTTACCAGGTCACTCAGCAGCCAAAGCATGTTGTACTCCAGTAAGCGTCAAAATCAAATGAGAAGCATTTAATAATGTTTATGTACATGTTACGCGTGTTTGCAAGTCGTACCATTCAGTCTGGATATGCAGCGCTCTGTGTTTGCTAAAACTTGTCAAAGTCAGTAGGCTTTATTGTACATAAATTCCAGGTGTATGTTGCTTGCTTTGGGTTGTAAGCTCTCCAATCACAGGTATATTGATGTTATATACTAAGGAAGTAGTCCACTCTGAACTTCTCTGACATGTGGCTAGCTGAAGTTTTCCAGCCATGTAACTTCAGGAATCCAATTTATAACTCAAAAGTTCTACTTTTAATGGTCCATACAATAAATATTTATGGGGGACATGTCATATGACCTTCTATGTTACAGTTCTGACCTTGCTTTTATTATTCAAGTTTATACAATAATCAATTTGTAGCAATGTCAGTGCTGCCATCTAGCGGACATTTTCAGATAAACAGATAAACTCCTAGAAAGGAACATCATTTCCAGTAGGCATACACCTTTTCGAATCAGATTTTATTGAAATCCAAAAAGCCTATTTGTATAGTCGAGCATTGCTATCTTTCTGTGGATTTACATGTGACTCCACCCATTGCCTTCCTCAATCCAGCCTCCCTGCATGTAGTATTTAACTGAATCTCCCATGCTTCAGATCGGAGTTTGTGATAGGGGTGACGTTAAGAGGTCAGCAGGGCTAGTGGAAGTTAGGATTAAATAAGCTCTACTGACATTAGTAACAAGCTTTAATATAGGCACCTGCAAAAGGATGTTAAAACCATATGTATTGCTGTGTTTTAAAAAAAAAAAAATACTGAGGGGATTTCTAGTTGGATGTTGAGTATTTACAAGATAACCAATACTGTGTACTTTCAGGCAAGTTACTTTAATTTTCTTAAAATTAAGTTACTAGCTGTATGTCACTCAGCTAGTTTTCCCAGATAACCCCTCTCCCCCTTCCCCATTCACTTATAGATTTATAGAATGATACTTTTTTTACGGAATGCCAAGGGCTAGAGAAGGAAAGCAAGTAAATTTAATTTAGAGGGCAGTAACGTGCATAAGCAAGAACGTTATGCATCCTTCCTTACCTTTTTTTTTATTGTAATGTTTGACTAAAAGGTTTCTTCAGTCTCGACACTAAGGAAACTCACAACCCATATAGTATGCATTAAAAGGCATCACTGACTACGCTTAAATAGTTACCATGGTGAGTAACTTAAACATTTTGATTCTGTACATGTTTCTGGAATTTAAACAAAATAAAGTCAATGTATTCTGTTGGTACCCCTCGTACAATTTATTACATCTGTACCTTTATTGGTCATGTTGGTGTACTGCAGGTTGAAACATTTTTAGAAGACTTTGTTTATAATAAATTAAACGGTGTAAAACGTCCTAAAATGTGGCTGGTACTGGAAGTTTGCAGTATAGGTCTTATATTATGCTTTAACAACTATCTTAAATATGTATTTTGCTCACATCCCAAAGCACTTGTGTATTTGGAAGTACATCCACTCTTTCACTATTAAAGTTATTTTTTTCTAACTCTTCTAAGGATGCCGAAGCAGGATTCAATAAGACATCTAGAAACATCTTACCATAAACAAGAGCCAAGGATGACTGGAGTGAAGAATTACAGCACAAACGAGCAGGCAACAAAGAACAGACTGTATGTGCTGTTTCACTAGATTGGGTTACATATAACTTTGTAAGCAATCCTTATGTTAGATGTATGCTTAGCATAGGCCTCACAGCGCTGGCACGCTTGTTAAGGTATTTTGAATGTATTCCTGTGGAGTTGCTTTTTAGGTTCTCCTTTAGCCCAAAATGTATAGTTTGCCCCCTTTTCTTCTTTTAATGACAGCCCGCCTATTGTATAAACTGTTGACACAATAAGTACACAGTTGAGTGCAAAGAAAGTGTGCATAATTCAAGCGACGGGCATTACAAAATGACTTGTCTTCCTCAATTCAAAGTAGTTTTTAAGTGTGTTTGTATGTTATATTTGCCATATGTTCTATCAAAGTAGAGCTTGTGCTAATCCGAATTAAGCTTTGCCGAAAGAATATACAACAGTATTTAGCATTTGCAGCAATAGAAATATATTTTTTGCAACGATTTAAAGCAGATTACCACATTGTTTTGTTGTATACATTTACTTCATTAGTTTCAATTAGTTGCCTTATTTAAAAGAAAACTGTTAGTCTACACAGTGCTGATGCCATAATCCGATTGTGTTACTTCTCTTTGCTACAAGTTGCTCGTTTTTCTCTTGCTTTAGCCCCCACTGTAATCTATCATACAAAATGGTTAGTGTATGTGTGTGCAGTGAAATGTGTTAATCAACACTTGTTTTTCAGTTAAAATCAAATTAGCCTTCACATGTTCATAGATAACATATTACTTTGGTTTTTATTTTATACAGGATAATACAAATTCTAGCACACCCATTGCTGTTTCCGAAAATGTTGTAATTTTCTTTCTTCCAATTTTGAATAATTATGTAGGAATAAAAGCACATCAGCGCAGTATATAAATCATAAAGCTCCTCAGCGTAACATAGTTAATGATCATCTCTCAAAAACATTTTCCCATAACAAGATGGAGGCGGCATTGCAAGCCACCCAGATACAAGGAAGGTAAAAGCCTAACACGCTTCATTAAGGTTTTGCAATACAGGGGGCGTGGCTTGGCAGCCATGGAGTAGGCTGCAACTACAAAGGGCTCTGTGATCCGACAGGCGATCTGTGCACGCGTATGCAGCCTGAAGTTGAACCGCAGTCCCAAAATAGCACGAAAGGTGCATGAAGGTGAAGGGATACTTTGTATCTCGGGGCGCGCGTCGTGGCAACAATAACAAGATGGCAGCGGCCCGAGACAATGGGACCCCTGGAAGCGACGAGAGCAGCGGAGAAGCGAGCCGCTGAAAGACAGAAGGCTTGCCGGGGAAGCCAGACAGCCGTGGCAACACTGGAGCGCACGGGCCTGTGAGCGGATGAGCAAGCAGAGTATGAATGCCCGCAGAGTGCAGCTAATCACATAGGATGCGTGAAACAGCTGATCGGCCAAACTGAAGCTCGGTGTGGGGTGCGTCTAACCTACACGGCACGGAGACTGGCCCGATATTGAGAATAGCGGGTCCGGCCCCAGGAGGACCAGGAGGCACACAGGAAAGCAGAGGACCGGCACCTCCCCCGACCCCCCCCCCAGCACTGCAAGCAGCTGCGAGGAGTGCATCGAGGAGGGCAGAGACAAAAGACAAGGCGGCGGTGAGTCGGGGGCCAGCGGCCCGGCAATAATAGGGGCAGCGAAACTGAGAGGGCGCAGATGTAGATGGCCCCACTGTACAAATAGCAGGCATCGGACAAGGTCATAATTAAAGAGTGCGCATGGTGCCTGGAAAGAATAAGGGTATTACGCTAAGGAGCAGGGTCCTGACACACGACCCGAGAGTAGCGATCATTAATGAAGCAGCTAGTACACGGCTGCAGACAGCCTAGTAGACGCTCACCAGAGCCTGGGAGTGCGTTGGGGGGGCTGAACCAGGTGTGCGCCCCCGGCGCCGTGGACGGCGACAACGGAATGCGCACACAAGACATATAACATTGCCCATAGGCAGAGATTGCAGGCACATGGTACACGGCACGACGTTGGATAATAGGAGGAGCACAAGAGATAGCATGAGGCCAACTATCCCCAAGGAAGCAGGGCGTGGAAGAAGCATGCAGTGTAAGAAGTCAAGGGGGGATAGAAACAACAAAACAGTGGTGATGATGGAGCGGGAGCGAAGGCTCTGGCAATACTGAGAATGGTACAGACCAGATGAGAGGGGAGACATAGGTCAACCACGAGATTAACACACGCTGTTCAAAACGGAAAGGCATAGCCCAAATGCCATGTTTTGCGCAGCATTAGGCTAAGGGAGGAAGTAAAGAGCTGCGCATGACAGAGGCTGAAGGGTTAAACTGACAGAGACAGCGCTGATGCTAAAAACAAGAACAGGCGCAGTCTGCAAAGGTGGCGGAAAGAGATACAGGAACAAAAAGGAGCCACAAACAATAGGCATCGTGAAGAGGGGCGGGGCGGACAAGCTGATGCGCAAGCTGCAGCGCGACGTAGGACGCCAAGGATAACTGCAGCAAGGGGCACGGATACCCACAACAATCTAAAAACACCTGTTGTTGGGGATAGAGGAGGATGGTAAACTGTCACTATACGAAAAATTGTTTTTATCCCCCACCACTGCATTGATCAAGAGAAATATAGCGCAACTTTGGGGTTCTGAGACGACACTGAGCTATGCGCAATGGACCACAGATGTGGACATCTGTATTGCAATGGAAAAAAGAGTTTATACAGTTAGGGGATGCCCTGAGAAAGCTCAGAGAATATGGCAGAAGTGGGAAGATGCACACTGAGGGGAGGTTTGTACCAACAGACTGAACTGTCACCTGAGGACATGTGAAGGGAACCAGGATTACGAGACACTGGTGTAGTAAATGTAACTAGACGTGTTAAGAGACTCGATCAACCTGTAGCTATGGTGTGAATTCGATGTTTGGTGGGTAAGGGAAGTAATTGTTACCTCGCAGTGCGGGGCTATATGTTTTTATGTTACTTGAAAAACAATAAAATGTTTAATGAAAAATCTGAAAACGCCCACGAGAAGTAATCAGCGAACCCCCTGGGAGGACGGACCCTGGGATAACACAGGGTGAATGTCTGTCAGGGGGAGGTAAAACCAAAGGCAAGCAACCCAAAATAGACATTGTTGCTAAGGCACAACAGCCGCCCACCACCCCAGCACAAGGTATGGCCGCTGCACCAGCAGAAGCGGCTTCACTGCAAGAGGACCACTTAATATTAACGGCTATCACAGAATTGAAAACCTCGTGGGGAATAGCGATGGCAGACTTGAGGACCGCTTTAGAAACAAAAATAGACGCAGTGGGGATAGAGGTCAATCTGCTGAGACAAGATGTGCGAGCGCTTGCGGAAAGAACGAGTGGTCTAGAGAGCGCAGTGAAAATAAATACGGATACCAGCGCGAGGAATGCCAAAAAAGTTCACATACTAAAACAGGTGACCAACCTAGAGAACCACACGAAGGAGGCCGAAGGAGGAGCGAGACGCAATAACATACGCATGGTCGACCTGCCGGAGGCGATAGAAGGCCAAGACCCCACGGGCTATGTTGAGAACATGATTATACAGGAAATAGGGGCTAGCGAGCTCTCCCAAATGTTCGCAATTGAATGTACGCACAGGGCATTGATGAGGAAACCACAACCTGGAGCTCCCCCATCGAGCAATCGGTGTGAAGATCCTAAACTACAGGGACAGAGAGAAGATCTTGGAATTCTTCCGGAAAGGAGGGACGATAACGAGGGCGTCTGCGACCATCACTGCATACCCGGATTACACCATGCTGGTGCAGAGACAGCGCTATAGCTATGTTGCGACAGGAGACTGCGCACAGCCGGATTTAAATATATGCGTCTGTATCCCGCAAAGCTTAAAATCCTACATAAAGGCAAAGCACACTTTTTTGGCACTCGGAGGATGCAGCGGCATGGCTGGACGCACACAGCTGCCCAGAACGTGATGAAGGACAAGGCCGGGAGGAACACGATAAATGAATAAAAAGCCATGCATGATACTAGGCGGGAGGAGGGGGCCGGGGGCAGACTGCAGAACTGATAGACACAATGCGGCCGGAAATATAGCAGTCGGGAATGGTACCAAATGACACTTGAACATATCGGACTAGAATATAAATTGTAAAAGTTAAAAGGGTAGCGTTAAGCGTGCTTAACTTGATAAGCAAAACAGGAGTCGCAAAATGGAGACAGCCTACCCCCGGGAAGTAAAGTAGTAGGATCGCCACTAGGGCGATATCTCCCTGCTGAGCCGCGAGTACGGCATTGATGGAAAAGGGCTAGATGCGGGGGTGCCTTAGATCCAGGGACGGAGCTGGGCAACAGTTGAGGGAGGGTAGTGGTAGGGGAGGGTTGGAGGTGAAGTTGGGGCAGGAGGGGATGGGGGAGGTGGGGTGTAGGGGAAGTTGAAGTGTTTATAGTTAAGGCGAGTTTATATTGGAGAACGAGACTACATGTAAAGGGGGAGGAACTCAGACATGGACTGTACTTGCGGAGGGAGGAGAGGGAACCCAATATGTTATGGGAGACCTTAAAGTAGTTACTTGGAATGTTAGGGGGCTCAATAGCTATTTAAAAAAAAAAAAAGGAATAAGGTTATGATGTATCTGCGTAGGCCGAAAATAGACATAGCCTTGATACAAGAGACTCACCTCACACAAGAAAAGCTGGAGGTGATCCGGAAGAAATGGAGTGGGACTGTAGTAGGTGCAACATATTCGGCCTATGCGAGAGGGGCGACTACCTGGGTTGCACCGCATGTCCCGTTTCAGCTATTGCAATCGACAGTTGAGGCAGATGGGAGAATGGTTATAATAAGAGGGCTGGTGGAAAATAAAGAAATATGCATAATAAATACATATGCCCCGAATCAGGATACAGCGGCATACTTCAGAACCTTATATAGCAAACTCAGCACAAGCTTAGGAGGGGTGGTGATTTGGGGAGGAGACTTTAATTGTGTACTAAACCCGAAAATAGACAGATCAGATAGCAAAATAGATAGACCCACCCCAGCTGCTAGGACACTGCAGTCACTGTTAACGGATTTCGGGTTCGAGGACGCATGGAGGTCGCACCATCTACAGGATAGACAATATTCACACTATTCAGCCCCCCAAAACTTACACACCAGGCTGGACTATGTGTTTGTCACACAAGAACTAATGACAGAAATAGCGCAGGCAGAATATAAAGCAAGGGTCCTCTCAAATCACTCGCTGCTGATGGTAGTATGGCAATACCGACCCCCGAGAGCAAAGATACCGACATGGCGCCTCAGAGCAGAGGCGCTGAAGGACACTATTTTTAGGGAGGACATGATAGAGGAAATAACAAGCTATTTTGTGATCAACACTGGCAGTGTTGAGACGGCGGGCATGCTCTGGGAGCCCTTCAAAGTGGTAGTAAAGGGGATAGCTATAGCTAAGTCCAAGGGACTACAAGGAGGGATTTTAGCTGAACTACCAGACGTGGATGGAAACAGAGCTAGAAATAGCGTTAAGAAGGGGAGGTAATACCAAGGAAGATAACAAAGCAATACTTACCTAGAGAGGCAGCATGCAGGAGGGGACAAAGCAGGGAGAGCCCTGGCATGGCTATATAAAAGCGAGACCCCCAGACCTACCATCAGAACGATAGCAAAGGATGATGGGTGCATAGTGGCACCCAAGAAGGAGTTAATCAGGAATTTGCAGATTATTACAGACACCTGTACGGAGATGAAGAAGAACGTGATAGCAAGGAAATAAGAGAAACACTGGAGGATATTGGATTGCTGCAGATTAGCGCAGAAGAGCGAGAGGAGCTGGACGCTCCGATCACTCTAGAGGAATTGGAAGAGGTAGTGAGGCAGTTGCCCACCAGTAAGACCCCGGGGGCCGACGGACTCCCTAGCAAATTTTATAAAATGTATAAGAATTAAGTACTTCCCCCCACTCTTAGAGATGCTAAATGAGGCATATGAAGTTGGAAGACTACCAGAGTCTCTAAGAGAGGCTTTCATCATACCGCTCCCTAAATCCAATAGGCCTAGCTATGATTGCGTCTCATATAGACCCCTATCAATGCTGAACCAGGACAGTAAGATATTAACGGTGGTCTTAGCAAACCGAATGCGGAGGGTCATTGATAAATTAATACACTCCGACCAGACCGGCTATGTCGCTAACAGGAACATATCCAACAATCTAAGGCGACTCCACCGAGTCATTGAACATGCAAACGGGGATGTGGGAGAAATGGCAATAGTATCACTGGACGCAATAAAGGCCTTTGACTCGGTCAAATGGCCATGGTTGATTGCGGCCCTGACCAACTATGGAATCGGACCGGGGTACCTCAAGGGGGCTTAATTATTATATAGCGCACCGCTAGCCAGAGTCAAAAAGGGAGCAGTAATTTCAGAGAGATGGCAACTCAGCAGGGGCACTAGGCAGGGATGCCCGTGGTCCCCCATGCTATATATCCTGGCCCTAGAGCCCCTGGCGATATACCTGAGACAACAATATGACATAATAGGCATTACCATAAAAGGGGAACCACATTTAATTTCCTTGTACGTTGACGATATGTTACTGTATCTACGCTACCCGGAAGAAAACCTCCAATATGTGCTGGAAGTGATGGAGCGATTTGCAAGGCTGTCTGGCAAAGCTGTGAACCCACAAAAATCTTGTATATTCCCGTTGGGTAAATATAAAGGGATCCCAGTAGAGCATTTACCGGTTTTACAGATACCATGGGAGGTCAGTAGGTTTCGATATCTTGGGATAGACATATATCATGCGGTGGAAGCAGAGCACCAACATAACACTGAGAAAGCGATCAAGAATATTGAAAATAGTATGAAGTTTTGGGTGAAGCTTCCTTTGGCGATGATGGGACGAGGGGCAATGCTGAAAATGGTGGTCCTGCCAATACTTTTGCACTACTTTGGGAACATCCCACACCTGATATCAAAGCGATTCATTGTTAAGGATAAATGGCATATGCAGGGAATTCCTCTGGCATGGGACAAGGAACAGAGTAGCCCTCTGGAAGCTACAAAACCCACACGAGAAAGGGGGCATAAAACTGCCAAACTATGAACTCTATTACATAGCAAACCAGCTGCAATATGTAGCTAAATGGCTCTCAGAAGAACCAACCTCAGAGTCCAGGTTGTGCCGACAGGACTGTGCCCCATTCCTCTTAAAAGAAATGATGTGGTTACCCAGATCGGACATGGAAGGGCACCCAAAGATGATGATACTTGGGAGGGAGATATGGCATAGGGCCTGCCAGATAATGGGAAACCCATCCCCCTGTTCCCCGCAAGTGCCATTAGTTGCACTGGCCGGAAAAGAAAAGCAATTAAGAATAATGATCAGGAAGCACTGGGAACCCTTGGGGATAGCCACAATGGGCGACATAGGATAAAGGATTTTGAGGTTCTGGTGGAAGAAACGGGGTTACATACGGGATAGTCTATTAAATACCATAGGGTGGTGCAGCAAATTAAGGAGACATGGTCCGAAATAGTATTAAGAGATGAACCGGACGCCACCACAGATACAATATATGATATAGCAGAAGGGGGACACGAAATATCTAGAATATATTAGCTGATGATGACCAAAGTGGGGATGGAAGTGGTACAACTGAGACAGGACTGGGAAGAGTAAGTGGGCGCCCCTATGAGTGATGGGATGTGGGAATGAGCCCAAGGGTATCACAAAAAAGTATCAAGAAATGCAAGGCTACAACAGATAAAATTGTATATAACCCATAGGGTGTATATGACACCCCAAAGGATAGCCAAATTTAAAAACACAGGGCGACAATCATGCCCCAAATGTGACGAAGAATAGACTAGCAGAAAAAGGAATTAAGATGGTGGTGGACACAGTGTGGGCCTGCCTGATAGGAGGATTTCCTAGACCACGGAAACTTAAGCATGTAAGTACATTAAAAGACCTAGCATACGTACTTGCTAAGAGAAGAATCGCTATGGGGTGGTAAGCATGCCATAGACCCAAGATAGAAGTATGGTGGAAAGACCTATAGAAATGGGCCGAGGCTGAAATTATGGTATGGCAGATGTCCAGTCTCCTCCTCCCCCCCTAGTGGGGGGGAGGAGGAGACTGGAACCTTGATAGCCTGGAAACAACTTATACCAGAGCTATTCGGGCCCACGCCAGACTGGCCAAGCGATTGGGACCAAGCAGAAACCATGGAAGAGGAATCTCCACTTCAAGATGAGAAATAGAACATGGAGGAGTGTAGGCTTGGTAGGGGGGGAGGGAAGGGGAAAAGCAGTGGACACGGACAAAGTGATGTATATTTTAAATGTGGTTATATGCACTGCAAGTTTGGTTTGTGGTGTTTGTTGAAATAAAATCAATAAAAAATTAAAATAAAAAAAAAGGTTTTGCAATACATAAAAGAAAATGGTACTTAAGAAGCAAAACCTCTGGCCTACAAAATGGAAATCTTAAGATGATCGACACTGGAGCTAGGTATAGACCACAGAAAAACAAAGTCCTATGGAAATCCAGTTGATTGCCCATCACACATTAAAATCCTGCCCTTGTGAGATATTTTTGTCTTGGCCACCTGCTGTAGAAAAAAGTTGGTTGAGGTGCATGTGCATTAGGAGAGCCCATGTCCTAGGATTGTACACTAATAACTAATAGGACTTTTATTAGTTCGATAATATCTTATCTTTCTGTAGCACTGGCCATTAAATTGGCCTAGAGGAGAGCAGCCTCTCCCTTAGGGCTGTTCGGGAACCTAAACCAGTCCATCAAACCAAGCCTGTTGGACTCAGCACAGGCCTAGAACAGCCATGTGATTCATCTGACTAAGACCTTTGGACACAGTTCCTTTGAGATATTGGTTCAGTCAGTCATGGTTGTTTTTCCAGCTATTGAACCAGGTTGTCAGTGGTTTAAAGTTGATAGCATCACAAAGGTAGATGGTATCAACACTTGGTGCAAGGAAAATATCAGTGATGTCATATTTGTACCCAGGGACACACGCCGGTCTGTCAATGTGCTGCCCATGTTGAAGTTGATGTCGGGCTCACCTAATTCTGATTGTGCCGAACACAATATTTCTCAGACCTTGAAAACTGCTTGTTGGTTCCCCAGCCTTTTCCAAACCAACCTGGACCTTTAACATCAACAGGGACGGTGGTCCTCCACCCCTCACCATAGTACCTTTCCTTAGTCATCTGGTACTTGAGGATCCCGTTTCTGGGCGCTTGGGGCTTTCCAAAAGATAAATGGTGATCATCAGGGTGTCAAAGATGGGGGCAACCAGATTCTAGCAAGTGGACTCACTTCTGTGACTGGTGCCTTGAAGTAAAATATGTGTTCTTTACAATCGTCTGTCAATGACTTGCTCTCATTTGTTACCCATTTGATTGAAACAGGTGTCGACTCCAGTAGATGGCAGTCGTCAACCCTTACCTGAATGTAAGATTATGGACTGCTTCCCTTGCTAACCCAATTGGACCCTCAAGGAGAAGACTTCACGCTTCTTGGAACATTACGTGGTTCTCTCGAGGTTTATGCAGAAATCATTTCAAGCGATCGCCTTTACAGATCTCTTAATACATTTTTTCTAGTGGCCGTTACCTCAGCCTGCAGAGTTAGAAAATTACTGGCTTTCTGCAGCGAGGAGCCTTACACTATCTTCCATAGTGAACAAGTGATTTTGAAGACCCATCCATCTTTGCTTCCTTCCTTCCTGTCCAAGATCGTGTTGTGCTTCCCTCTCAATCAGAAAATCTCACTGCCTTCTTTCTTACCCAGGCTAGCTTCCTATGCAGACAGGATTTTGTACTGTCTGAATGTAGCAAGGGCTCTAAAGTTCTACCTCAAATGGACAAACGGTATAGGAAAAGCCTTTCATGACCTTTGGCGTAGCAACCCCAGGGCTTAATGGCAGTCCAGGAAACTTTGGTTGCCATCGGTCATTGGTTGGTTTCCTCCACTGTAGATGCCTACAAGTTGAGATGCAAGACCCTGCCACATCTGTTGAGGGGAAAGTGAACTTTGGTTGCCTATCAGAGGCACAGCTCACTAGAAACTATCTGCAAAGTGACGGGTACCTACTACCGCTCACTCTTTCTGCAAGTAATATTCACTTGTTTCTAGTTCAGGAAACAATGCTGCTTTTAGGCATACTATATTAAGAAATTGTTTTGCTGCAGACAATAACCATCCACTCTGATTTTTTAGAGATGCCTTGCAATCTCCCAAAATTATGAATGAAAGGGGTGGGTTGTAAAAGTACAAAAAAGTTACTCACTGTAATGAAAAGTTTACTCTTGTTCGATAATCTCCTTTCCTCCATACGCCCTCAAACCTTCCCTGCTAAAAATATACCAAATCTGTCTTACCTTGCGTGATTACTTTACCACAAACTTAAGTTCCATTGATCCGTAATGATCTTATTTGGGAATCGCTCTCAAAACAATTTCAGCAGAAACCTGACCACTTTGCTGTCATGGCATCAGTGGTGATTCAATCCTCTGCCCGCTCTGAGTACAGAGCTCTAAGTACATAGCTGAATTTGCTTCTGCTAGCTCTAACGGTTTCTGCCCTTTGCACATCCAATGCCATGCATTCCTGCATATCTTGCATATCTGGCAACTCATTTGGAAACAGAAAGAACACAGACTTGTTTTAAGAATTTTCTTGCTCTCTAGGCAAGCTACGGAGTCACCATCCTTTTCTTCCTCCTTCAATACCTGCCACCAACAGTTACAGGGGCATAATTTGAACAAGTTAGGAAATGTTGTGGTGTTATTACTGTTTAGCCCATTGTTCCTTTTCCTGCTTACTCTTGGAACATATAAAGGCCAGCACCAGAACCTGTTGCCAGGTTTCCAGCACATATCAGCGTGGTAGCGCACATGGCCATGCCCACCATATGGGTCTGCTGCGGTGCGCTCCACCCAACCATCATTCCCTTTGCTCTGGGGTCAAATTAATGCATTCAGCTCCTCAACTGTACCATCTTATGTCACCCATGCTAAATGTGCTCTTGTTCGAAGGGATTGTGTCCTCCGAGGTATTCCTTATCTTAGATATCTCTATCCAGCTTTGCTGGCCTCTGAAAAAATTTTCTCTAGAGGGCGCTGCGCGTCGACGTCCGCCGAGTCGATGTCCCTCGACAGCCGCCGTATCGACGTCGACCTCATCCTGCCTATAAAGGCCGCGCGCAGCGTCTGTTGCTCAGTTCCGTTTTTCCGTGCTTACTCAGTGCCTCGGAATATCGTTGCTCAGTTTTCGTAGAGAATTAATCCAATTTCCTCGACATATTTCATCCATAGTCGATGGCTTTCTCGTCGGAACCGACGACCCCTCGGTCCGGCTTTAAAAAATGCCGAGACTGTGGGGAAAAAGATGTCGCTGACTGACCCTCAGAGTTTGTCTGTGGTGTTTGGGAGCTGAACACCATTGTTCGGAGTGCGAGGACTGTATGTCCATGACAGCTAAGGCCCTGAAGGAGCATAGGGGGAAGCTGGAAAAAGGTAAGACTTCAAAAGCTTTTTCTTCCTCGACGAAGTCGAGACATTCGTCTCCTTGTCACCATTCGCGCTCCAGGTCTCGAAGCGGGTCCCATCACTCCTCGAGATTGAAGCACTCGAAGAGGAGACGTCGAAGATCCCCTTCTTCGTCTTCCTCTTCCTCTGTTTCTCCTAAGAGAATCCCTTGCCCCACGAAACATAGTTCTCGGGCTGAATGGGAGGAATTCTGCAAAAATATGAGCGTCTTCGAGAAAGCGGCCTCGACCCCCTCGAAGACTGCCGAGAGCGATGCTCTGGTCGAAAGACCCGAAGGTCTAAAACGCCGCGAGTCGCAGTACCTGGCGAAGGAAGCTTCTCGAGCGTGTCATGAACCCTCGAGTAAAGCTATGACCTCGAACCCTTCTTCGAAGGTTCCATCGACACTGTCGACGAAGGTTCAGTCGACGCCGAGGTCGGTGTCTTCGACGCCGTTGTCGAAGGGACCTTCGACACACTGGTCTGTCGACTCGACGCCATCTTCGACACCGGCGTCGACGCCAAGGAAAGTCACGGTTGCGGCGCACCCAGTGGCTATCCCCAGGTCTTCGATGCCGATGGCGTCGAGATTGTCGGCATCCTCAAGCAGAATCCCAATTCTATCGAGGACCTCGAGGCCTCCGCCTTTGTTTTCGACGCCACATTCGAAGCCTTCGACGTCGGCGTCGACTACATCGACGTTTTCGAGGCCGATTACAACAAGTTTGGCACCCTCTGCCTTGGAGATGGGTTTCACACCCTTTGTGAGTTCAGACCAATTGAGAACTATGTCCTCAATTATGGAAGAGGGAGAACTATCTGACCAAGAAGAGACATTTGAGTTGCAGGGATCTGCAACCCCAGTTCAAGAGGAGTTATCCTCAGAGGAACGCAGATTAAAGGAACTCCATGATTCCTTACATGAGGCAAGTGGGTTAGACACTTCCCCTGAGGTGGAGTTCGCTAGGCCAGACCCGGGGGAGCATGCTGAAACCCCCAATAGAGCCTTAATGGCCAGGATCACAGAATTTATGGTGTGGTCAACACCTTCACAGGCTTTCCAACAAGATGACCTCACGGATATTCTTGATAAAGGTCTACAGAAGGATCCTGTAGTGCCTTTTCATAAAGCTCTTCAAAGGAAAATCATGACGAACTGGGAAACCCCAGATATCGTCCCGGCAGTAAATAAAAAACTGTCTACTAAATACAGGGTATCTTCTGCAGACCCGGAGTTTTTGTCCAAACACCCATCCCCAGAAAGTCTGGTGGTACAGGCAGCATCTTCTACTGACATCAAGACTGCTTACCCTACCGTCCCACAGGACAGGGACGATAAAAAATATGATGCTATGGCAAAGACATTTTTTTCGGAATGTAGCATGGCGTTAAAATCTATTAATGCTACTTGCACCCTTGCTAGATTCAGCCATACACTTTGGGAGTGTGCTTCTACAGCGGCTGACTGCATCCCGGAGGGAGAAGAAAGGGAGGCGTTCCTAAATATCATACAGGATGGTAAAGACGCTATGTGCGAATCCCTCCAGACGGGTATTGATTCGGCTGACAGTATCAGCAGAGCAATGGCGGCAAGTACAACAACCAGGAGATTCGCTTGGTCGAGAAAGTCTGGTTTTGCCCCAGATGTGCAAGCCAGGCTCTTGAACATGCCATTCGATGGCTCTTCTTTGTTTGGGAAAAAGGCGGATGACAGTTTAGAAAAACTGCAAACATCAAAGGCAGCAGCAAAATCCCTAGGCGCTGCAATCCATCAGACACCTTTTTCGTTCCACAGGATCCTCTGCGAGAGGCAAGTCCTTTCGCTTCTACTCCGCATTCGGAAGAGGTAGAGGACGACCGGCTCAAAGGGGACAAAGAAGAACTACCCGAGGTGGACGGGGTAGATATTCAAAAGCCGCAGCAACAGCAAGTGCCTCTTTACCATCGGTATCTGCATCAGCCGCCCCAAAACCACTCTGAGGACTTCCCTCACAAGACACCTGTAGGAGGCAGGTTAACTCAACATCTGGCGGAATGGCAGGCTATCACGTCAGATGCTTGGGCATTGGAGACAGTTGCACAAGGTTACTGCCCGCCTCTCCTACGCATACCTCAGTCATCCACCGGGGATCAGCTCTCAAAAAGCTCCAGATCCGCTCCTCTTGCAGGAAATTTTAGACCTGCTAGAGAAAGGTGCCATAGAACCGGTACCTGTAGCGGAGAGGAACAAGGGCTGGTACTCCCCTTACTTTCTCATTCCAAAGAAAGACGGAGGACTGAGACCCATCTTGGACTTGCGAGAATTGAACAAATTCCTCAGGAAAGACAAATTCAAGATGGTAACTCTTTCTCAGATCCTTCAGGCCCTTCAGTTCCCGGACTGGTTGGTATCTCTGGACCTTCAGGACGCTTATTTCCATGTGCCTATCCATCTCAAACACAGGAAATACCTGAGGTTCGCAATTGGCAACTCTCATTATCAATTTCGAGTGCTGCCATTTGGGCTGACCTCCGCCCCGAGGGTCTTTACCAAGTTAATGTCGGTAGTGGCTGCAAGTCTAAGGAGGGAAGGGATTCACGTCTACCCCTACCTGGACGATTGGTTGATCAGGGCTGTATCTTCGGAACAAGCTCAGATCCAGCTAAATCACGTTTGCCACTCCCTTCACAGACTGGGCTTCTCCCTCAATTTAAAGAAGTCACAAATTATACCATCGCAGAGACTCCAGTTCATCGGAGCGATCCTGGACACTTCCCTGGGAAAAGCCTCGCCACCAGAGGTGAGGGCTCAAGATTTTCTACAGATGGTTACCAAGTTCCAAAATGCCCAATGTCTCCCAGCCTTCGACTTTTTGAGGTTGCTAGGCCTCATGGCATCCTGCATTTTCCTAGTGCCAGAGGCTCGCCTGAGAATGAGATCCTCCAGTGGGCACTGAGAACTCAGTGGTCACAATTCTCAGGGAGAATGACAGATCATCTTCAGGTTCCCGACAGGGTGGCTCGAGACCTTCAGTGGTGGGCCTGTCAGAAGAACATTCTGAAAGGAGAACAGTTTTGGCAACCCTGGCCGGAGATAACAGTAGTCGCGGATGCCTCACTCACGGGGTGGGGAGCCCACGCCAACGACTTGACCATCAGCGGTCGTTGGTCTCCATCGGAGTCCAGACTACATATCAACCTGTTAGAGCTGAGGGCCATCAGACTTGCGCTGAAGGCGTTCCTGCCATCTGTACAAGGAAAGAATGTCCTGATAATGACGGACAACACAGTGGCCATGCATTACCTCAACAAAAGAGGAGGCGTAGGATCACTACCTCTGTGCAGAGAGGCGATGCAGCTCTGGTTTTGGCCAATCCAAGAAGGAATCTCTCTATCGGCAATTCACCTAGCCGGAGAGAAGAGCTTGACAGCGGACGCTCTGAGCAGGCAGAGCACAGTCTCCCACGAGTGGGAACTAGCTCAGGAAGTCCTTCAAGAGATCTTCGCCCTTTGGGGAACCCCTCAGGTGGATCTTTTTGCCACCAGTGTCAACAGGAAGTGCGATCTGTTCTGTTCAAGGGAATTTCCCCCGAGAGGAGCTCTGGGAGACGCGTTCATAGTGGACTGGGAGTTTCCGCTTCTGTACGCGTTCCCACCGGTCCCTATCATTCATCAAGTGATCAGGAGGTTGAGAAGATTCCTGAAAACCATGATCCTAATTGCCCCGGATTGGGCCAGGAGAACGTGGTACCCGGACCTTCTAGACTTGTCCATCTCCCCTCCAATTCGACTTCCACTCAGAGAGAATCTGCTCTCACAGAAGGGAGGTCAGGTTCTCCATCCAGACATCAAAACCCTCAACCTTCACGCTTGGCTTCTGAAAGGCTGAGGTACAAGGATTGGGACCTCCCTGATGATGTTATGGAGGTGTTGCTTTCGGCAAGCAGGCCAGCAACAAAATCTTTATACCGCTGCCGTTGGAACAGATTTTGCAGCTGGTGTAGAGAAAAGAATATCGACCCCTTTTCATGTGGTACACCAATGGTTTTGTCCTTCCTACTCTATTTAGCAAATTCAGGCCTTCAAGTTGGAACTATTAAGGGCTATCTCGCAGCGCTTTCCATCTTTAAGCGCACTGCGGAAGAACCATCCTATTTCAAGTTACCATTGGTAATACAGTTTCTAAAGGGGTTAACTAACGTTTATCCCCCAAGACCATTCCAGATTCCCCTATGGGATTTAAACTTAGTCCTAATTTTCCTGATGGGCACACCTTTCGAACCACTCCACTCTTGTTTGTTAAACCCCCTCATACAATCTTTAAAGACAAAGTTGTTCTGCAAGTGAAGCCTAATTTCCTCCCAAAGGTGGTTTCTGAATTTCATATCACTCAGAAGATTATCCTTCCATCTTTCTATCCTCCTCCTCATCCGGGGAAAGAGGAAGAGAGGTTACACAGGCTAGACCCAAGAAGGGCTTTAAGTTTTTACATCAGTAGATTGGCTAGGATAAGACAAGCAGACCAGCTGTTTGTAGGCTACGCAGGTCACAAGCTGGGGTTACCGATAACTAAGCAGACCATTTCCAGATGGATCATTCTAGCCATTTTGGAATGTTATAAACTGGCAGGAAAAAGAGCCCCCTAAAAATCTTAGGGCTCATTCGACCAGAGCTATCGCAGCTTCATCGGCCCTCAAAAGAGGGGTGTCGGTTAGAGACATATGTGCGGCTGCCACATGGTCGTCCGTCCATACCTTTACACGGTTTTACAACTTGGATTCCTCCTCCAGTCAAGAGACTAGGTTTGGAAGGGCAGTATTGCACTCTATTCATCAATAAAAGGAAGCATGAAGTCAGTACTCCCACCTCCAATAACAGAATACTGCTATGGGAGCCTATCTAAGATAAGGAATACGTCGGAGGACACAATCCCTTCGAAGAACAAGTTACTTCTTACCTTGTAACGTTCTTTCGATGGGATGTTCCTCCGACGTATTCCTTATCGACCCTCCCATCCATCCCCGCAGTGCTACTTCCCTTGTTGTTGCAGCTTACGCTCCTTCAGGGTGATTAGTCTAGTCCAGAAAGAATTATTGTGGGCTACAAAACGGAACTGAGCAACGGACGCTGCGCGCGGCCTTTATAGGCAGGATGACGTCGACGTCGATACGGCGGCTGTCAAGGGACATCGACTCGGCGGATGTCGACGCGCAGCGCCCTCTAGAGAAAATTTTTTACGAGGCCAGCAAAGCTGGAAAGAGATATCTAAGATAAGGAATACGTCGGAGGAACATCCCATCGAAAGAACGTTACAAGGTAAGAAGTAACTTGGTCTTCTGTTTGATGTTTTGTAAAGGGAAAAGCACAACATTGTTCAGTGTGCTATTGGGAAGATCGAAGGAGATATATTAGGATGAAGCACCAGTGAGTCAAAGGATGTATGCAAAAAAAGAATGAAGTGCTGTTTGTTTTAAAAAAAATATATTTTTATTGGCATTTTCAACAATGTATAACATTCCCCATCCCCCTCCTCCCACAAACCCCTTCCCATGAACAAACAGGACAGCTGATTCCTCCACAAACCCTCCTCCTTTCATAATTCAAGCCATTTCCAGTACTCTTAGTCTGTGTGGGACAAAAGGCTATCTTTGAGTCACTACGAAGGAAGATAGGACAACATCCCAGTCTGCCCCAAATTTTTGAAGATCAAAAAATTTCAGAAATGTTTCCCTATGCATCAGCGCCAGAAAAATAAACATGCATTTCTTCTTGCAGGTGACTTTAAAATGATACCTTCTCTGGTTCTAGCATCTACTAGGGGTGACCCTCTGCCCTTCGCTGACTCTTCATTAGTCTCCACAATTAGGCAGGAGTTGTAGTCCCACAAGTTTAATGTTCTTAATGAGAAAGTATTGCTAAGTTTAGTTTATCTACTTATATAGCGCACCTCACCCAAGGGTATCTAGGCGATTATGCTTCGGTACAAGGTGGGTTACAGATCACGTTGTAGACAAAAACATATTTTTACAAAGAAAGCGAAACGGTGGACATTCATATATACCGATCACCTTATAAACAAACACCAAGTTATTACAGAGATGCAAAAAGAAAAAAAAGACAAATGAAGTCATATTTACAGTTGAAAAATACATTTGTTACAGTGTCTATAGGTACAAGTACACACAATGTGTACAGATTGTTCGTGCAGATAAATACCAAAAGTAGTGTAACCAGGGATTTAGCTGTGCTAGATAGGCGCTTGGGCTAGAAGCCAGGATTTAGTTTTGGATCTGAAGGACCAGAAAGATGGTTCTCCTCTGATGTCTGGAGGGAGGGAGTTCCAGCACTTGGCCGCTAGCACTGGGAAACTGGAACCTCCTGCCGTTTTTAAGTTGTATTTTGCGATGGAGGGTTGGTTGAGGTAGTTGGATCTAATATGTCTGTTTAACTGATGTCTAGAGAATTTATCTGTCGGGTATTTCAGGCCGTAATAGAGAGCCACTTGTGGGTAATGACTAGCGACCGTAATGTGATTCTGTCGCCTGTGGGTAGCCAAAGTGCTTCTCTTCTAAAGGATGAGATGTGACTGGAGCGAGGGATATTTAGGGCCGATCTTAAGGCACTGTTCTGAAGAACTTGAAGTTTGTTTAGGCTCAGTGCAGATGACCCAAGGAATAGGGTACTACAATAATCCAGCTTCAAGAGTATCAAAGCTCCAGCTAGTGTACTGCAGCTGTTTGTGGATAAGAACGGTTTGCAAGCATTTATGAGTTTGTTAGCGTAGGCTGTGGATGAGGCTGTGGTGTTAACTTGTTTTTTTAGCAAAGAATGGAGTCTAATTAGACCCCCAGCGTTTTGACTTTGCTTGAGACTTTTATGGTGTTCCCATCAATGATAAATGCAGAGTAGTGTTTGTCTAATTTGTTTAAGCGAGCTTGGGAACCAATGATCATAAGTTCAGTCTTGTTGTTGTTTAAACAAAGGCTGTGTGTTGCCATCCAAGCTTGGATCTCTAGATAAATGTTGTTGATCATTTTCGGGTCTTTAGTGTAGCAGCCAGCGAGCGTGATGATGATCTGGGTGTCATCCGCATAATTAGTGTAGGTGACACCCAGATTGTCAAGACAGCCAAAGAGGAGCTTTGTAAATATATTATAGAGAGTAGGTGAGACACAGGAGCCTTGAGGAACTCCACAGTGGATGGGACCTGGTGGCGCAGAAGATGCGGGCGTAAAGACCCTGTTGGTTCTATTAGAGAGGAAGGATTGAATCTAGCTGGCAGCACTACTTGAGAAGACTGCCGCTGAGGTTAAGTGTCTATAGTCAGGATTTTATAGTCTACCAGGTCGAAGGCTTCTGTAGGCTAAGTACATAAGACATACTAGCGACTCCTACTCTGCAGAAATAAACATTCTCAGAACAGTCCGCAAATGGTTCAAAAAGGGACTAACCATTTTGAAAATACAAGGAAGAAAACTTGAATGGATATAGGCACAATCCAATTTCTTCAACTATTCCCTAGTATGTTAAATACACACCAGAGGATATTACTAGGGAATAACAAAAAGTAATAAGAATACATAGCAAACCCAACTTCAGATGCCCTGAACTAAAGTCACTGCCATTTGGGCCGATAGGGAAATCACACCTGTGGGCTATACCTTCGTATTTTACGAAACAAACAACAATGACCTAATGAAAATAGCTTACCGAATTAAAGCATCTTCCTCCCAAAACGTCCCTTGTCTGCTACTTCACTCACAAGACTTTGAAACCCAGTTTCACCGATAAATGCAGTGCATCCATGAACAGGGAATTGTAGCTAATTAGTTAAAGTAGTCCACTATAACCCACACTAAAACATTTTTTTAAGTTTTAAATCAAACTGTGCTTTCATATTTTTTTTGTAAAATCCCGAAAACGCTACTTGCAGTCTAAATACCTGCTTTGTCAGAAAGGGAACATCTGTTCCACTCTAAAAATAATCTGGCTTCTGTCCCATAAGGCACCAAAAAAAGAATACAATGACCTACCGAGGACAGCGTTTTACTGGTTATCTACAGAGTGCCTGATACATGTTCCAAGCTAGGTAATGGGTGTTGGTGATCAATAATGTCCAGAGTCTTGATTCAAATGTTACAAACTTCCTTTTTATATCAGTCATATGCTTATAACAGCATGTTTGACTAGCGAAAGCATACATTATGACATATACAATAAATTTAAAGGGTGAATACCTAGCCTGTCATTCACTCATGCGTGCATTCATTCATTGCTAATCTGCGTAGGAAAAGTGTGGGCACCAACTCAGATTTTAAACAAGGAATATAATCCATAAAATGGTGAAACAAAACACACAAAATGTCTAAACACAGAATGTCTTGAGTTGCTGACATGTATTTCAACGCATTAGGAGCCGGTGCTGTCGATCAGTTCAATCTTAATCACTGGTCTCAAACAATGAGCCAGTTATTCATCATGACATGCAAATGTGTGTTCAACATCCTAAAACTAACAAACAAATATAAGTGAATGATTGTCACTCATCTGACTTCACCTAGATATTTGTTTAGTCAAGAGTGCGAGTTGTCCCAAACGTTGGAAAGTGTGTAAAGAGATGTAAATGAAAATATGGCACACACGTAGAAGACTGGTACAATTGACACGATGTGCAGTGAACACTAACACCCCATGTGGGAGCAGAAGAAAGGGAGCAGAAAAGGCGAGGGGTGCGCATGCATTCCCCACTGTGGTTTATTTATTTTTAACTTGTATAGCCCACCAAACCCAGAGGCATCTGGGCGCTGTTCTTGACAATAAAAACACAGTGGTTACATAACTAAGCATATACACAGAAGGGAGCCTTCCAGGCTGAATCTCAGTTACAAAGTGCATATAGGTGTTAGTAAAGAGTGTTAACAATGAGTTAATTTAATAGTTAATTAAGTTCATTTCCTACAGATGTTTGTACTCAGAGAGAGGGGTATAGTAACGGAGGACACCGAAAATCTGTCCCATAAGGAGCACTGAAATTACCCTAATGAACAGTCTCATAATTCATATTGGTCTAACTATGCATCTCAATGCTCCATGGACAAGCCCTCGGATGGATAGAATTCTTGCCCTACCACTAATGGGCATATTTCAGTTCCAGGCAACTCCACTCCGGGGGTTCACAAGGGCTTCCATTGCTTAAATGAGCACTCTAGCTAGTACAGTTTAAAAATCCACAAACACATATCTATGACAACATTACCCAAATCTTATTTCAAGTGTGTGCAGAACCTGATACCAGGAATGCATTAGCAGGTTGCTCAGGAGAAAACTAGACATAGTGGCACACAGTGATGTATGCACAAATGGCTATAAAAATAGAACTGCATTTCAGCACGTTATCTATGTATTTCTCTCTCTTTCTACAAGACAACAGACTAACACCAGAGCTGCTTACCTGACATGTCCCAATACAAGGGTCAGGCAATTGACCAGAATCATACGCATCTGCAGCCATTTCCCTTCCCCACAGGGATAAAAGGTGGAGCAAGAGAGGACACTACGAGCAAGGCAGAATGCACGACATGAGAGCTAACTGCATGGCAGTTCAAAAGGAGGTGAATGACGGTGCAATCGAGAGGATACCAAGGATGTCCTTGCCATTATCGACAGAGACCCGTAAAGCCTCAAGTGAAGGAATCGTAAGGTTGGGAACAATAGCATGCATGTGTTGCACCAGATGTTCAGTATGTGGGATGCATTGACCCACTAAGCTCTGCCCAGCGACATCACTATGTACCGGTGGCACCAGAACCAACAATATGGCCGCAAAAATCCCTATGCGTGCTAAACCTCTGAGAATTGTGCTGTGAAACCAGAAAGTTGGCTGCCAATCTACTTTGCCTGTGTCAGTGGTGGAACAGGAGACCACACTGCTAAAACCTGTCATTCGGCTGCCCACAGAGTGCAAATGGAAACTTCATGAAAGGCAGTGCTTTATTGCAAGGAAACCCAAAGGTGCTCTGAAATCCTCTTTTCCTTGGCTGCTGAAATTACAAAATAATGCTTCCCAAACATCAGAAATGATCCAACATCCTTGCTGGGTGTTATCCATCACCTTATTTAAGGAATCCACCTAAGCACACAATGTCAGGAAAAGCAGAATTCATCATAGAATATCCACATTAAAAGGTGTGCTTGTCTGTGAAAAATCTGTAAAATATGGGTGCAGTACCGTCGGCCGCCTGTATGAAAGCTGTCATTTAATTACATTGGCAGTTTAAACTTGTGCAAGAAAATCAAATGGTTGAAATGAAGTGACTTGCCATCAAAAGCAATATAGGTTGGGCCTATTCAATCTCTGTTTAAAAAGACTGGAATTAGAGATCTGTTTGCCTATGGTTGAAAATGTAAGTTTATTTTATCAAAGACCATTTTAAACAAATTGAGTTAAAGTAACCTCTGATGCCAGCCACAGAACTTCAAAGCAAATTCCACAGCTTGCCCCAAACAAAAGGTACCTTCCTTCTGCTCTCTTCCCCAGGCACTCTCAATCAGATGTTAATGAAAAGGGGAGGGGATTTTTCTCTGCTGCCCCTGAGAAAGACAAAGGAATCCCTTGGCTGAAAAGAATATGCAGATGCGAGTGTCAACAGAAACTCCTGCCAGAAACAAAGGGGCAGGGATTACTCCTGACCCACCAAAACTTTGGAGGCGCGACAGACAGCTATGTTTATTCTTAAAGCACAAGAAAGTATATTTTTGAAAGGGACTGACAGAGGACTGTGCAAAATTGTAAAAATGTGTAAAACGACAGTATTGTTAATATGAAAATTCCAGTCACGTTTCAAAACTACTCAGAACTCTCTGCTATGTTCAGGGACAAGACTAAAGAATTTGTGGTTTTGTAGCAATTGTGGTGATGCCAGAAACCTGAAACTTCACATGATTATGCCCAGATGTCATGCGCACATATGTGTAAAAATGTGGACAGATCTGACATTGGGTACCGGACCAAAAGTGTGAAAAATTGCCAAATCTAGACCCAAGCTCTCACCGAGACGGGACTGGGAGGAATACTTGCTCCACTAAATCTGTGATATAAATATGCTATTGGTGTTAAGGTTGCAAAATTGTAAATATGTCTTGTATGTGCAGAAACAAAGGGGAGGTACTCCCTGGATTACAAAATACAACGTCATCATGACACCATGTTTCCTTCTCAAATCAGGGGAGAGGAAAGACCCTAACCAATAGGATACCAGGGAGTGTGCCTAGTAGAAGTCAGCATACCCACCCTTTTAGAAAATACATAAATAGAGATAGCATAGGTCCTAAAGGGACACACAGATTCACCCATTAACTGATTGCTGGCGGAGCACTTTGCAAGAGAAATCCCATATCCAAGACTCCAGACTCTTTGAAAGCAGAAAGGCTTATTTCCAAAGCTGAACCCTTCTCAGCTTGGCCTTTTAAAATCCTGAAACCAGATTTTACCCCAGACCTCCCAAGGGGAACAGAAAAAATAACAGCCTGGCTGAGCTGTGCTGCTTTCTTGCTCCAAACTATTGCCCGAATACAAAGAAAAAACAAATCCCACCATGCAGTGTCCAGAGTGCCGTGCTCAGTGCAGAACCAGAGCGCCTTGAGTCCAGTCCGTGTGCTAGCAGAATTCCATCCAGAAATCTTTCACCAGATCCCTAACGGGTCCATTCCAAACATTGGTAGTGAGTATCTATAGCATAAGATTGTCACTAGCCAATGTCTTATTCATAAGTAATCCTATCCAGACCCATTCTCTTATATCCATAACTGCATTGTTAGAATCTTTGTCTTACCTGAACTTTCTCTCATCCCTATAGTCCTTTGGTAATAGTGTTAAATCATCTTTGCGTAAATATATCGGGCAAAAGCCTGAGCAGAGACGTCCTGATCTGGTGGCTGTGCCGTTGGGTAGTTTGTATATTCCTAGTCTCCCCTAGCATAAGGAAACCATGTTTGTTAAGTTAAAAAGTGCATCTTTCTTTTACAATTTGCCAATTTTGACACTTTCTAAAAAAAAAAAAAAAATCGACCTCCACAAAAACCTTCATAACTAAGTTACCGTGTATGCTAGAAACGAAATTTGTGTCAAATTGAAGCTATCATCCTCGGCTTTCCAACGAACCTAAAACTGCATGCCAACTCCTTATAGTTATTCCGCAATTGCGCTTACCCCGCGGAAAAGTTTGTCGCAAATTTTTCGTTTGGCTCAAATCCATCAAGTGTGAAACAGCTGTACATTCCATCCGACCTCAGAATTAAGTTTTCAACTTGCTAATTACTCAAGATCATTGCTAGCGTTTGTCAGATACTATACAAAGCGGCTCCCACTAGTATTGAAACAATGTTAGTGAATTAAATCCATTTTAGTGTTTTTGCCATTCCATTCAAAGCCAAATTCAAAACCATTTGCAGTCATTCCTGTTTTTCTCTGTTTGCTGGGGGAAATGGGAATTGATAGTATTGTGTTGAATTCTGTATTCCTGAAACCTGTTTTCTCTCCTTCCATCTCTTTATATTGCATATTGGGGGGATTGAGTAGTGTGCAGGGGGAAAGAGTGATTACATTGCATTTTGATTGAACCCACACAAAGTATTATTCTATGCTGCATTATTTTCCTTATTATTACTCCGTGTGATTAAAGAGATTTATTGTGACATCACCCCATTGGTGATCATTGTGTATATACATATATATATATATATATATGTCATTGTACAGCTGTGTGGTTCTATTAACTAACATTTTGCGTGCATGAGCAACTTTTCAGGAATTGTCATTAATATTTGACTGCATTTGTGTTTCGTCACTTTGACTGCGCTTCCATGCTCATTCTTCTTGCTATTGGGGCATCAACTTTAATTGAAAAACTCGTTACACATTGCAGTATTACATCTATGCAGTATTTCCGTTATATATATATTTATATTTCTGATGTTTGTTAATATGCTTAGAATCACATGCTGTGCATAGGTCCGACATCCAGTGGTCACTGCGGAGTATTGCATTTTGTTTTTCGTAGTCGAAAAGGGGACGTCGACAAGGCGTGTCTGTAACACTATCCCTATAGTGACGTGCATTGTACCCACAATCCCTCACGCGTCGAGGTCCCTCAGATTGTTTTTTTCCGCCCAGCTACTGGTCGCCTTTACGCGGAGCTCCTCGAGAGACATTGCAGATTTCATCTCCTCGACCTTTGGTCGTTTTTCCTATATTAATATAGACATATCGATCCCCCCCTCGACGCTGTTGTGAAGCTGTCTCCGCCGAGCAAGATCTTCGACGGAGGGGATGAGCGGAGGAGATCCTTCGGCGTTGCCGAACACGTGGCCTGGCCTCACAGGCCAAATACAGTAGGGAGAGTGGGGGTCGTGGGACATCTCTAGTTCTTTTCTGAGAATGCCTTTCCTTTTCCCCTTCCTTTCCCTTGGGGTGGTTATCACGATTTATTGCCTCGGCTATGGAGAGGACACCCTTTAGGTTTTGCCCGCTTTGCAAGGGCAAGTTTACTTGGAAGGACAAGCATTCACGGTGTAACCGCTGCTTGCCCCTCGATCACAAAGAGGAAGGTTGCACGGCTTGTCGGCTTCTTAAGCCGAAAACTCTAAAAGACCGTAGGGTTAAGAGGTGGGCGGCCTACGCTATGTCGAAGGCCGACGCTCCACCCACCGTCGCTACCTCCGACAGTGACGAGGAACGTGATACCACGACCTCCGCTACGGAAGTCGAAAACCCCCCTAGAGAGCGCACACGCGCTTCGTCGTCTGTCCCTGGCCCCGACGGGCTCTGGCTCATGCCCTGCTTATGGGGATGAACACCCCGGCGACATGGACGCACACATAAGCACACAACCCATGGCTCTTCTTCGTCGAAGGCGAAGAGAGCATCAGCGCCCAAGGAGACGCAGGTTTCACCGGCGGCCTCCTCGGACCGTTCGGGTTCGAAGCCCCTCTCGCAGCCGCGACCAGCGACTGGGCTTTCGGCAAATAAGGGCGCCGCCCCCAAATCATCAGCCGGCGCGCATCAGCAGAAAGCGCATGCCGCCGTAGAGCGATCGACACCCATAACGTCGAAACCACAGCCCTCCGCTGACAAACGAGTCGCTGAGAGCTTGGCAAGGATCGTGGTAGCCGACGCCCACAAGCGTACGCCGAAAGACTCGTCGAGCGCTACGCAAATGTCGAAAGACACGCCGAAAGGTCAGGGACGATCTCCTTCAGTCGAAGGCATTCCCAACACACCTGAAGGCTTTTCCGAGGGCGACGGGACACTTTCCTCGACGTTGTGGGGGAGGTCGAGCCGTTTTCAGCTACAAGACACCAATTTTCCCCCGCTAGACCGCTCAGGAGTACCCCATGAAACCATGGAAAGGCTCCATCTCTGCATGGAAAGAATGGAGAGTTTTATGAATACCCAGAACCCTCCCACTCCCAAGAGAATAAGAGAAGGGCCTCAGGAGGACCCCAGGGGCAAAATTCCAAGACTAGTCAATCCCCACCAGGACACAGCCTCAGACTTCCATAGTGTGTATGACCTCACTGGGGAAGAACATTATTTTGAGGAAGAGGATGATTTTATGGACGAGGAAGAGGGACGGAACCAGGAGGAAGGTCTGGAAGACAGCCCAGACTTGGTAGGAGAAGGCTTCGGAGAAAATCCAGAAGAAGGACCTTCTCACCCCTGGCAATCCCCTTCAATATATTCCGACACTGATGTCCTGAACCTAAATCCTCCTGACAATTCACCTATTAGAAACACGTCTCCCATTGACGATCAGCCCACATTTAATTCCCTGTTGCGCAGAGCAGCAGCACACTTCGAACTGGACACTGGGGAGCTCTCCCCTGAATTAGACTTTGTGGAAAGAGTAATTAAGGAAAAACCCCCGGTCAGTCAGACCATTCCCCTCCTCGCTTCGGTGAAGAGAAGAATCATCCCTTCGCTGTCCACACCCGCACTAATCAGAGGGGTCAATCCTAGAATTGAAAAACTTTTCACTCCTTCACCCTCAGACCCGCTGTACATCAGGGGACATTCCATTCCGGATTCCCTGGTAGTAACCAACGCAAGAAAGAGGGCAGGGGTACCACTTTCCACCAGTGAGGCACCACCTGACAAGGAGGGCAAGCGGTTATATGCCCTTGCAAAAAGAGTTACATCCTTGGCTGCCTTTTCGGCAAGAATTGCAAACAACAATTCTTTGCTCGCTAGCTATGCGGACGCGCAGTGGGCCAAACTGCGCAAAGACGCCGAAAGAAGCGCCGGAACCATTACGTACACGCCTGCTTACAACTATTGGCGAAGGAACCCAGGTCAACCAGAGTATTGTAAGGAGCTTTCTGGATGCGGCAGAAACTGCGGGACGTTCCCTAGTTCAGGGAATAATCCTAAAACGCCACGTATGGCTGCGCAACTCAGGGTTCAAACCGGAGACACAGGCGTCTTTAATAAATAAACCTGTTGAAGACTCAAACCTCTTCGGGAAAGCGGTGGATGAGGCTCTGGAGATGGCTAAAAAAGAGTTTGATACTATCAAAACTCTTGACCAAATCTCTAAGCCCTTTACTAGGCGCGGCTATGGCAACAAACGCTTTTTTCGTGGCCAACGCCAACAACAAACCAGCAGCAACAGTACCCTGCCACCATTTTCCAGACCAATAGTGGCCAGTACAGCCAAAGAGGACAGCGCCGGGGCAAAGGAAGAGGGCGGGGGTCCACCCCCAGAGGCTCCCAAGCCCCTAACAACATCAAGTGACGCGAAGATTCGCGTCCCCTCCCATGCAACACCGGTCGGGGGCCGGATAACATCCTTTCTTCCAGCATGGGAGGGTATAACATCAGACCACTGGGTACTTTCCACCGTAGCCCACGGATACTGCATCGAATTCAACAGTTCCCCAACATACAAACCCCCGAGGGGACGACACATGTCACCGGAACATCTTGCCATCCTTCTACAAGAAGTACAACAACTGCTGGAAAAAGGAGCCATAGAGGTCGTGCCTCTATCTCAGGTAACGGAAGGTATTTATTCAGTGTACTTCCTTGTACCCAAAAAGGATCTAACCATGCGCCCTGTATTAGATCTGCGCCCAGCGAACAAGTTCATCAAACCCCAAAAGTTTCGTATGGTGACCTTACAGGAAGTGATCCCACTGCTATCACAGGGAGATTACATGACAACATTGGACATGAAAGATGCATACTTTCATATTTTAATGTTGCCAGCGCACAGAAAATACCTCCGGTTCATGATAGAGGGCAAACACTACCAGTTCAGAGTGCTACCCTTCGGCATAGCATCAGCACCGAGGGTATTCACGAAGGTGCTGGCAGTGGCAGCGGCCCACCTGCGCAGGTTGTCCATCCCAGTTTACCCTTAACTCGACGACTGGCTCATAACGGGGGATTCTTACGAAACATGCTTCTCCAATACCCAAAAGACTGTAGACCTTTTGTTCCAGTTGGGCTTCTCCATCAACGAAAAGAAGTCCAGCCTAGACCCCAGCCAAATCAAACAATTCCTAGGGGCTCTAATTCAAACAAAGGACGGCCTCGTCTTCCCCTCCAAAGAGAGGGTCCAAAACATGCTGTTTCAGATCCCTAAATATGTGACCGGTCGAGAGGTGACGGTACGCAAAGCAATGCGCTTGCTAGGCATGATGGCGTTGTGTATTCATTTGGTACCTCACGCGCGCCTGCGCATGCGCCCAATGCAAGAGTGGCTCAACAGCCAGTGGTGTCAGGCCAGCGGACTATGGGACGATCTAATGGTGGTCTCGCAGGCCCTAGTTCTCTCGCTACGGTGGTGGACAAAGGAAAACCTGGAAAAATGGAAACCCTTTGCCACACCCGTGGCGGAAGCCACTCTAACCACAGACGCATCCCTCACAGGATGGGGGGCTCACCTATCCCATCAGACTGCTCACGGAGAGTGGACTCCGAACGTAGCATCCAAACACATCAATCTTCTGGAGCTACTACCAGTGTTCAAGGCGCTAAAAGCCTTCCAGGAACACCTACAAGGCAGGACAGTGATGGTCCTTACAGACAGCACCACAGCCATGTATTACATCAACAAGCAGGGGGGAACCCACTCTCCAGGACTGTCCAAACTGGCCCAAAACATATGGAAGTGGGCTCTCAAACAGAATATGTTCCTTCTGTCACAACATGTACCAGGGGAACTCAATCTGCTGGCAGACAAACTCAGCAGGGATTTCCCCCTGCCCGAAGAGTACGAATGGTGACTGCATGAAGACATCATCTTCGACGTCTTCACGCAATGGGGATTTCCAGAAACAGACCTGTTCGCAACCCTGGAGAACTCACAATGCCAAAGTTACGCCTCCAGGTACCCCCAGAACCAATCCAAGGGGAACGGTCTGTCGATTCAATGGTCAGGGAAATTTGTTTACGCTTTTCCCCCGACTCCCCTTCTCAACAAGGTGGTGCACAAGATGCACCAGGAACAAGTAACCATGATACTGGTGGCCCCAATGTGGGCCCGACAGCCATGGTTCGCTCACTTGATGGAGATGTCTCTATCTCCCCCAGTGAAACTCCCCTGCCCGTACAACATGCTGTCATAAGACAGGGGCAGGACTCTGCATCCATGCCCCCAGAACATGAACTTAGCAGCCTGGCTCCTGAAATCATAGAATTTGGACATCTACAGCTCCCGCAGAGATGCATGGACATCCTCAGGGAAGCCAGAAAACCTAACACTCGCCACTGCTATTCTAGCAAATGGAAGAGATTTGTCATCTGGTGCAGAGGAAAGAGCATCAACCCAATTGACTGCTCTCCCACACATATTGTTCTATACCTGACCCATTTATTGGATTCAGGTCTAGTGTTCAATTCCATTAAAGTCCACCTAGCGGCACTTTCTGCATACACCACTTCCCAACTCAAAGTGTTGTGGTGGAAGATCCCTGTTATAAAGGCCTTCATGGAGGGAGTAAAGAGAATACACCCCCCGATAGCTGACCCAGCTCCCGGATGGGACCTTAACGTGGTACTTACCAGACTCATGGGCTCACCATTTGAACCCATGCACAAAGCATCTCTTAAAGACCTCACTCTTAACGCTGCTTTTCTAATAGCTATCACCTCCATCAGGAGAGTAAGTGAACTACAGGCTCTTTCTGTTCTAGACCCCTTTGTTACAGTTCACAGAGATACAGTGGTTCTACGCACTCACCCAAGGTTTGCTCCGAAATTCATCTCAAAATTCCACGTAAACCAGTCTATAGAACTACCAGCGTTCTTTCAAAATCCTTCCAACTTGGGAGAAAGGACTCTGCACACACTAGATGTCCGCAGAGCAGTCATGTTCTACATGGAAAGAACCAGACCACTGAAGAAGACTAATCAGTTCTTCATCTCGGTGGCAGCAGGAAGAGAAGGGGATGCAGTTTCAAAGTCCACTATTTCTAGATGGATTGTTCAATGCATCACTCTCTGCTATACTCTTGCTAAGAGAGAACTGCCCTTTAGGCCAAGAGCACATTCTACTCGAGGCACGGGGGCGTCCATAGCATTCATTGCAAATGTTCCCCTTGAGTCCATCTGCAAAGCGGCTACCTGGAGTTCTGTGCACACCTTTACAAAACACTACTGTCTAGATGCACACTCTAGATCTGACTCCCAGGTGGGACAGGCAGTATTAAGATATCTTTTCTCTACTGTTCCTTCTCATAACCCACCGCCAACTCCGGGTACTGCTCGCTAGTCTATGCACAGCATGTGATTCTAAGCAGATTAACAAACATCAGAAGACAATGCATTACTTACCCTAAAAGCATTTCTGATGGTTGTATCTGCTTAGATTCACATGCGCCCACCCTTCCTCCCCGCTCGGATGGAAGGAACATAGACATCCTTTTTCTATATTTCTCTCTTTTCTGTACTCACTCACATCTAGAAGGCTCCCTCAGGGCAGAAAAATACAAACAGAGGGACCTCGACGCGTGAGGGATTGTGGGTACAACGCACGTCACTATAGGGATAGTGTTACAGACACGCCTTGTCGACGTCCCCTTTTCGACTACGAAAAACAAAATGCAATACTCCGCAGTGACCACTGGATGTCGGACCTATGCACAGCATGTGAATCTAAGCAGATACAACCATCAGAAATGCTTTTACGGTAAGTAATGCATTGTCATTCATATGTATCATTGTAGTTATGATCCATTTGTCCCCTGTGACTATGCATCATCTTCCTGTTTCCCTACTCATGCACGCATTTTATTACACTCCATCATGGCCGCCAGCACCATCCTTTTTAGCCATGGACCCACGAGTTAATCAACAGAGTAATAGGACTGTAGTTTTCATTGTATTTCTACTAGTCTATTCCTCCCCTTCTGTTACGTGATCAAGCGCTCAGTGGAGCGCGAAACGCGTTGTGTTCAGGTCGTGTACCATGGCGTCCTGCCTCTGTGTGTCTTTTTGTGGTTGCTGATTGTACTTATGTTTTTTTGTACAATTTTATTATCTTTATGGAAACATTAAAATACATCAGTTTTTCAACACGATGTTTCCTTGCTTTCTGTCCGTGCTTTGGAGTTTGCTGCAATTGCTGCTGTGCCTGCAGGAGTGTGGCTCGCCTTTCCTCCTTACTTTGGATCATATATATATATATATATAGTGAAATACATAAAATAAATCCGTTTAACTTTGCAAAACAGCCTGCTTCCTGGTTCAGTGTGACCGGGGGGATTCAAAGAGAGGGGCGTGATATAAGGGTATATCATTCAGAAATAAAAGAACTTATAGACATAAATAATTAAGGGTTCCAGCTGTGCATCACACGCTAGGCATTGACTTAGGTGGAGTGCCGGGTTGAAAGCTCCTCTTCCGCTGACAGCCAAGCTGGGGAGAGACGCATGGCCCAATGGTACCGGCCTTGACTCTACAGATAAGAAAGCAAAGCAGTTCATCACAATCGGTAAGTCGAGGGGAGAGGCGATAAAGAAACCAAACTTTGTTGAACGAAAGTAGCAAGAGGCTAATTGAACTTCGAATGAACAAAGAATTGTTGATATGAGAAAAGGGGAAAGCCAGCATAATAGAATCAAACACCACGTGAGTCTTTACTTGAGAAACGCTAAGCAACTACCCTGTTATTGAACTATAGTAACCAGAAAGCCTTAGGGAAAGGCGAAAGGTGGTCAAGATGGTCATACGGGGGTCTTGTCAAATCCTCCGTACAGTCGAAAGTCTTTGACCGGCAGATGAAGGGGAAACTAAGGGAAGCAAATCCTGCATGGTATGAAAAGTACACTAATTGTTGAAGCTTTTCCAGGAGTGAACCCGGAAGTGGGTGCCGACAGGCAAGGGTGAACCCTGAAGAGTTGTTCAAAAGGACATTAAGATCCATGAAACCAAGAGACATTGTAAGGCAAGGAGAAGTGACCTATTCCACTTGTCATTTGGAGTCCGAGCCCGGCCGAGGGAGATCAAGGGGTGAAAAGTCTTCATCCAAAGTTCATTGAGAAAGGAACTGTTTATTTGATTTGTTGAACAAGACTTGAGGGGTCTGCACCCAGAAGAGGGAGTACCAGGGGTGAAGCCATCACCCAAAGCCATAAGTGATACAGAACATTTGTGTTTGTTGAAACTATCAGGCCGTCGAATGTAAGAGACTTTTTATTGGAAAGAGACTTTAAACCATTGAAGAACCTGATAGCTGGAGCAAAACTTTCGATCATGCTGGGAAAGCTTGCGTGTGTCCTGTGCTCCGGAAACCCACCTTGTCCTGTGTTGAAAACATGGGAAATGGAGATCCCTGGCAATCACATCCTGATTTATTAGTGGGGAACACTTCTTTCTTTATTGAAACCCCTATCCCACACTTATTCTATAATTAGTTGTAAGGAATTGGCAATAGGTTTTTTTTAAAATAGGCCTTTTTATTTTGACAAGACTCCACAAGGACTGCCTTATTTTTCATTTGATGGTCAACGCTTGCTCGTATCTTAGATTTAGGTTTAGTTTAGGCGTTTTTCCACCCTGCACTTAGTTTAATAAACATCCTTGAACTGTGATCACTTGTGTCTGTCTTTACTGTTATCACCATGTGTTCCTTACAAGGGCCAGGAGACTTTGGGGCTCAGAAGAAGCCACCCACTTTGTGACCCCTAGAGGTAATATGGGGAAATTCCCAGAGATTCTTCCCCTCTCCAAATTTCTATGCGGGGGATGTCACTGTACAGAGTGCCAATTCAACAACTCGTATCCCAACCCTGTGGAACCCATGGTTGGAGAAAGAGACCAGGGTTATTTTAGCAACTTCCACTGATGTGTGTCAAGACCTCGACCTAGGAATCGGAAAACCCAAAGCCACAGTATGAAGACAAGCTGGTGGACTCCATCCTCAAGCTCAGATCCATCAGAAACCCCAGTGAGTACCCCATTCTTCCATGGCTGGCCCAGAACTACAAGTCTTCCAAAGGGGAGTAGAAATATCCTTGGGTCAGGAGGAACCCCCAGAAACACAGACATCGTTCTAAAGGGGTCATAACACAAGGCCAAAGTGGTAGGGATAGAGGTAATCCTACCAGAACAGACCACAGGTAGATGAATGAAGTAGTTTAAGAACCATTAGTCCATTAACCCAAAAAAAAGAATTGCAGAGAATAAACATCAGAAATCAAGGTGTTCATTCCCACCATTACTAGACATGGAAGCAGTGTTCGCAAACACTGCTCATAGATCTGCAAGTGAAGGATGGCTTGGGCTGAGAAGGCATGTAGGGAGACGAGCACAGCCTTGACTGTATAAGATTTCAAATGTTCATGCAGCAAGTTAAGGTAGTGGGAGCTTGCACATTAGGTCGACACCACCTTGCTTGTGGGAAGTTAGGAATCCTTGTGTAGCACCTGCAGACCACTATTGCTCTGCTGCCTTAGTCCAAACTGGCGAAAAGAGTATTTATCATCTTGGCCTGCATAAACATTGACAGTAGCATGGACAGATCCAAATGACTAATTCACAAAATCTGAGACATAAAGCAGTTTAATTACTTGTGGCAGGGGTGAACATAGATGGCCAGCAGCAATCATTAGTAGCGATGTGAAAATAGAACTACAAATCATAACCCACACTGATTTGTGGTTCTCCTGTTCTACCATTTCATCCATGTATAAAAGGTGCTGGAATGCTTCTTTTCTGGAGTTGGTTGCTTTGGATGGTAGGAAAGCATTGCTGAGTGACAGTAGTGAGTTCAGAAAAAGGCAAGTGGATAAAGAGCAGCACTGGAGCCAGAGGAAGGTGGTGTAGTTTAGAAGCCATGTCAAGAAGGCCAACTTTAATGCCTGTGTACGAGAAAGGAAAAGCTATACTAGTGTAGTTATTGCTTGTAGGACCTTAGGGCTTGATCTCAAGGAAGTTGGAGAAGCTGTTTTGTCTGGGCTTGGGGACTGGTAGCTAAGAAACAGTTAGTTACTGGAGTAAGACTAAACACGTGGAAAAATGTGAAACTATCTGGGCATTACTTTTAGTGAAAACTGGTGGGGTTTGTCTCGCTTCACGAACATGTGCCAGGGTCAGCCGATTACACTTATTTTGGAAGTGTATAGAGCACAGACCAAGGCTGCAATGAACTATGGTGCTGCTCTGTGGGGCAATGAAAAACGACTTCTTTTGAAGTAATGGAGAATATATTCTTTAAAAAATGTTGTCTTTTCCCTGTTCAGCAGCGAATTTGGCTATACACACTGAACTGGGCACCCCGCACATGGCTGATGACTGGTACATAGCCCCACTTTCGCAGTGGTTGGCACTTTGGTCTAACCTAAGAGCTAAGTTAACGCACATGATCATTAAGGCTCTGATGCAGAGCTCATTCTGGCGCAAAACACCTTGGCTGAATTTTATTTCTCAGTGCCTGCTACAATTGAATGCCTTAAGTCTGCAGTGCCCCTCTGCTCTCTTAACCCTGGCTGAAGCTAACAAATATAAGCAGATATTTTGCTCTATAGTTGTAGCTAATAGGGAAACAACTGGGCTCACGATAGAATCAAATAGGAAACATTTGTTGATATAGAGCCCAGCCGGCATCCAATCATATCTTTTGCATAGTAATAAAATCAACCGCTGGGCTTTGTCTAGGGCCCGACTTAACCTTCTATGGCTTAGAGCAATCACAAAGAATTGGGTAACTCATAAGCAGTCTATAGTTTGCCCGGGGTGCAGCGCTGCAAACGAAGATTTGTTGCACTTTGTTTTATTTTGCCCTCTTTGTTCCGCTGCTTAAAGTTAAAATTTTACGCAAGCTTTTCCTGCATTGATCTATCTTCTGCATGCACAAGCACCACCAGTTGCTTGGGGCTGCTTGGAATTTCGGACAAAATCCTGGTATCGAAGGAAAAAGATGCTTGAGGGCAAGTTTTAATCTGCTCTTTTATCCTGATTTCTTTTCTTCTGTTTTCACAATTTGTGTATATCCTGATTTTATACTGCTTGTTGAATATCATAGATGTATTGTTGTTTTTATCTGTGGTTTATGGATTTTGATCCGAATAAACTCTGGTGATGGTGTGTGTGTGTGTGTGTGTGTATATATATATATATATATATATATATATGGTTTGTGGATCTGCTTAGAACACATGCTATATGTATAGACCGACATCTAGTGGTAGCGGCGGAGTATTACATTTTTTGTTTTGGAAACTCGAAAAGGGACGTCTTTAGGGCGTGCCAGTTATACTATCCCTAGTGTGACGTCCACTGTACCCATGGTCCTTCACGCATCCAAGTCCCTTGTTTTTTCTCTGCATCCTAGTCTGATTCCATTACTTAGTAAAAAGTTTAAACTTAGTTTTTCTTTCTGTCCTTTCGACAACCGTGGGCAATGGCTTTTGATGAAAAGACCATCAGTCGTTGACGACGACTTCCGTTGCAACAAACTTTGTCTGCGGCCTTCCAGGCCCCAATGGGCTTCGGCCCTGCACAGTAGGGAGAGCTGGTGGAAGTTCATATTCCATCTCACTTAGAGAATGTATATTCTCCTACACTCCTATATATTTCGCCCGGCTGCCATCCTTATACACTATGGAAAACACTCCTTTTAAATTCTGTGCTTCCTGTAACAGGAAGTTTCCCTGGAAGGATTCACTCTGAATGTGTAACCTTTGCCTTCCTAGGGACCATGCCGAAAAACAGTGCAAGTCTTGCAAACTGTTTAGGCTGACAACTCTAAAGGACCGCAAGACCGAACGCTGGGCCCACCACCGCCATGCAGGTCGAGGCCGCCATGGCTGTCGAGGGAGCTTCCAGCGATGGCAGCATCGGCATCCTAGGTGACGCAGAGTGCAATTGTGATCCGATGGATTACTCTCGTTAGACTCCAACAGGCAGGCTGGCGGTTCTGCTATCGAGACGACACCCGGCGGCTCAGGCACCCCAGGTCATACCACACCATCACATACCACACATGGCTGAAAGTCAACCTTGTCGTTGACCGATATACCACACGTGGTGGCGAATGGAAGGTCCAAACATTCCCTGTCCTCTGGGCCATCGCAGTCACAATCGCCACATGACAGGCCCATGAAACAGAGTCCAAATCTGGAAGGTTCTCTGATTCCGGTGACTGGGCATCGAAAGACTCCTCGATAACCCTGGGAAAAAGCTCTACACTGAGCGACTTAATTAAAAAACACATTCCTGACACCCTACTAAAGGCCAGAACGTTGAACAACTCTAAATCGTTGACACCCCAAGCCTCAAAGTCCCAATTTACAAAGAGTAGGGATAATGCTACCCCTTGGGGCACCCTTTCAGGTCCAATGCATCATAAACGGACCTCTGCTCCAGAACCCCGACCTACACCTACTCCCTCAGTCTTGCCAAGCTCCTCCCAATGGACCCCAGAACAATTTATAGGTTCATGAGGAGAATGTCCAGTTTTATACATTTCTTTGATGAACACCCACATCAACTCCACAACCTTCAGTTGCACCCCCTCCCCTCCTCAGGGCGAGGCAGCAAGCAAACAGCCCGCCACAAAGAAAGCCTTCCTGGATGCCACGCAAGCTACTACATCGTCACATCAAGCCGTAGGCCGAGACACATTATTCTGACACTCAAGGCTCACATGACCCTGGCTCATATTCCAACCCAGAGGCCCAAGGGGACACAGGGGATGTAGACCAATACTATGATGACGACGATGTATACATCATCCAATCCCCAGACCACGCCAACCAACCAATCGACCGGCGGGTGACTCCCCGGTAGACAACCAGCTGCAGTATAATGATCTGCTCTTAAAGACTGCAGAACATTTTAAGATGGATACCAAGGAAGCTCAAGTCAATAAAGATTTTGTAGAGGATATCCTTGGGTATAAAAAATCTGCAGCACAGTTTTTCCCTTTGTTTCAATCAGTACAGAGGCGTATTCAGCCCTCTCTACATACCCCCAATCTGGCAAGGGCAGTCAACCCATGCATTGAAAAGATGTTTAGACCAGCCCATTTATACATTAGGGGTCAGCTGAAGCCCGAATCTCTAGTAGTCAACACCACAAGAAAGAGAGTGGGAACACCTCGAGCCTCTGCCGAAGCCCCTCCTGACAAGGAGAGTAAGAAAATCTACAACCTAGACAGGAAAGTAGCTTTCTCGGCTGCCTATAAAAAAAGAATAGCTAATACCACGTTATTATCCAGCTACAATTGCCATAAGTGGGACGAGATCTCACAACAAATAGGCTCAGTTCCAGAGCCCCTAAAAACACAGGTCTTACACACCATTGTTGAAGGGGAGGCAAGTAGCAAGCTGCATCCTTAAGAATAACTTGGACGCAGCGGACAACGAAGGGTGAATTGTGTCAGAAGGTACGCTAATTAAACTCCATGCATGGCTCCGTCAATTGGGTTTCAAATTGGAGACCCAGGCTACCCTTTTAAACATGCCCATCGAGCCCAACGCTTTATTCAGCAAAGTGGTTGAAGAAGCATTAAAAAGCACCAAGGAGGAATAAGACGCGCTCAAAATCCCTGGGTCAACACTAACGAGCCCTTTGGGCAGAGAGGGAGATCAAATACATGCAGATTTAGAGGACAGAATTCACAGCGGTCCTCCAATTACAACCAGGGTGGGCATATTTCGTCCTGAGGTTCTTCACAAGGGCAGTCCTCCCAACAGTGCTTTCAAAGGGGCCAAAGAAGGACCAGAAGTAGGGGCAGATCCTCCTCTTCAAGAGGGGGCTGAACCCCTCCGAAAGCAATGACCACCCGCTACAGGTTCCCTCCCATGCATCTCTAGTAGGAGGGCGTATTTCTCACTTTACCCACGCATGGGAGGGGATCAGGTCAGACAAGTGGGTACTTTAACTGTGGCGGGGGGCTATTGCATAAAGTTAATACAGACACCAGCAAACCACCCGCTAAGGCAAAGACAAACTGCACAGGAAAAACAACGCATCCTGTTAGAAGAAATCAAAGCACTGTTACTAAAAATACACCATAGAAATTGTTTCGGCGAACCAGGTAAACAAGGGTATTTATTCAATGAACTTCCTTGTGCCAATAAAAGACCTAACAATGTGCCATGTCCTAGACCTGTACCCTGCAAACACCTATGTCAAGCCCCAAAAATTCTGCATGACAATGCTACAAGAAGTAATCCCACTGCTAAAACAGGGTGACTACATGACAACCTTGGATATGAAAGATGCATACTTTCATATTTCATTGTTCCCAGTGCACAGAAGATTCTTGCACTTCAAAATAGCGAACTAACACTACCAACTCAAGGTGCTACCCTTCGGCATAGCCTCCACTCCAAGGGAATTCACCAAGATACTAGTGGCAGTGCACCTACGCAGAGAATCAATCCCAGTGTACACTTATATGGATGACTGGCTGATAACAGGGGAGTACCCCCCGCCCGCACCCCTGAAATCTGCAATAAAAATACCCAAAGAACAATCAATCTTCTGTTCCAATTGGGATTCTCAATCAACAATAAAAAAAATCAAGTCTTGTTCTAAGCAAAACAAAACTGTTATTAGGAGCTGTCATAAAGACAGAAGAGGTTTGTTTCAACCTATGTCGAATTTATTTTGTCACATGCACCTGTATGTATTTATGTTGTTTGTTTTGTCTGCGCCTTCACGTTCTTAGGTGCGCAATATAAATATAATAAAGTCAAAGTAAAGGGTCTAGTCTTTCCATCAAACGAAAACAAAGCATACTGCTGCAAATACCTCAGTATCTAGCCAGTCCCCAAATAACCACACGCAAAGAAATGCTCTTGCTCGGGATGATGACTTCATGCATTCACCTTGTCCCGCACGCACGATTGCGCATGCGCTCAATGCAAGAATGGTCTGCGAAACAGTGGTGTCAGGCAAGCAGTCAGTGGGACGATCTAGTGGTTGTTTCTCTAACCCTAGTCCAAGCACTACGCTGGTGGACAAAGGAAAATCTGTTGAAGGGAAAGCCTTTTCACAACCCTACAGTGCAGGCGATTGTCACAACAGGCACATCACTCATCGTGTGGGGAGCCCATTACCTTCCCACACAGCACATGACCTGTGGACCAGTATCGCAGCCCAAAACCACATAAACCTCTTAGAGCTACTAGCAGTGTTCAAAGCCCTACAAGCTTTCCAGGTGCAGTTGTCCGGTCAGACAATCCAAATCCTCACGGACAGCACCACTGCCATGTTTTACATGGAAAAGCAAGGGGGCACACACTCTTCAAGTCTGTCAAAGCTAGCACAAGACATTTGGAAGGGGGCACTCAAGCGGAACATGTTCCTAGTGTTGCAACATGTTACAGGGGAACTCAATTCTCTGGCGGACTCATTAAGCAGAGATTCTTTCCCTGAAGAGCACGAGTGGCAGCTCAGCAAAAACATCTTAGAAGATATTTTCTCCCTCTGGGGCTATCCTCCCTTAGACTTGTTTGCCACAAGCCAAAACACATAATGCCCAGACCCCTATCTGGATCCAAGGGGAACGCCCTGTGGATGAACTGGTCAGCAAAATTTGCCTACGCTTTCCCCCCATCACCGCTACTGAGCAGGATAGTTAACAAAATACACATGGAACAAGTGACACTAAATAATTCTAGTTGCTGCTATGTGGGTGAGACAACCTTGGTTTCCGCATCTGCGCCATCTGGCGATGTGCGATCCAATCAAACTCCTGTGCCCCTCCAACATGCTCACCCGGCACGAGGGGTCAACGTTACACCCACATCCACAATCCATGAACTTGGCAGCTTGGCTCCTGGTGCCTTCCTGGTTGCAGCTCTTTTTCCCTACTTAAGATCCCTCCAGCCTCTTTTCCTTTGCAGATGGGGAGCAAGTGTAAGTGGATCTAGGTTACCTGGCCTAAGCACCACCCACCTTCTTAGCCCTGCCTCTTCCTTCCTGCTCGAAACTCTTAGATCAAGAGTCTCTCGCCAGGGCGTTCAAAGTGAAGGGCAGACAAAGAAAAGGGCAATTCCTGTTTGGACCTGTTTGGACCTGTTCGGAAGAGGACCCAGGGCCCAAGCCCCTGCTCAGACAGCAGGTAAGCATGCACCAACATGTGTTTACTCCCTCTGGTCCCACAGGCCATCCCTAGCCCCTCTGATCCCCCTGTGATGTTCCCTTGTGCCCCCCACCTTACTCGCACACAGGTGTTGCCTGTTTTGCTTGATTCTTCTACCCTGCGCCCCCTCCTCCCCTCCAGCCTACTTCTGCCGAGCTCTGTCCTGATACATTCTGGTTTCGCCATCACCGTCTTGTGGCCAATACTGGATTTGACTTTTATGGACTTCATTGATTCACGGTGCGTCACCCTTTCTCATCTCTCATGCTGGACTTCATTTGCATCTTGTACTCGTGGTGGCCCTGAATCATGCTGTTCCCATCTTCATCTTGTATCCTGGCTTGCAACATTGTGTTACTACTGACTTCTGCAATTGTATTTGCTTACTCTGTTCGCTCCTCCTCCCCACCTCCTCTTACTTTCATCTATGCACTTACTCTACCAGAATTGTCCCTGGACCTAGTATAGCAACCTCGCCTGTCTCTTTGCCCCACAACCTTACTTGTTCTCCCCCCTCCAGCACTTACTGAAATTTCGTCAGGCCTAGTACGATAGTTAATTTCATACCCTTAACGTTCATGGCCTGTAAGAATGTCGTCGTATTTTCCCTTGTTCTATCATATCATGTCATATCATTCAGTTTGGCCATTTAAAACTACCTCAAATGTGTATGGAAATCCTCCAGGAGGCACTCAAACCAAACACCATACACTGTTATTCGCAAAACTCATAGGTCCCCCCCTTTGAGCCTATGCACAAATCCAGCCTTAAAAACCTAACATATAAAACAGCTTTTCTGGTGGCCATCTCCTCCATAAGAAGAGTCAGTGAACTACAAGCTTTGTCAGTGCAAGACCCTTTCTTTGTCCACAAAGAAAAGTTGGTACTAAGAACACACCCTAGGTTCTCACCTAAGTTCATATCCAAGTTCCATGTGAACCAGTCCATTGAACTACCCGCTTTCTTTCAAAACCCTTAAAGATCAGCTGATAAAAACCTCCACACACTAGATGTAAGGAGGGCGTTTTTTACTACGTAAACAAAACAAGACGGCTCTGAAAATCAGACCATTTGTTTCCATAGCTTCTGGCAGGGAAGGGGGATCATGTTTCAAAAAACACCATCTCCAGATGGATAGTGAAATCCATACAACTCTGCTACTCCCTATCAAACAAATCTCTGCCTTTCACTCCAAGAGCTCACTCTACCAGAGGTACAGGAGCTACCTTGGCCTTTATCGCAAACATCCGCTGGACGCCATTTGAAAAGCAGCTACTTTGAGCTCTATCCACACTTTTATTCTGCACTACTGCATTGACACTCACTCTAAAGCAGATTCCCAGGTGGGACAAGCGGTACTAAAACATCTATTTTCCACTGTACCTTCTCACAACCCACCACCTTCTCCAAACACTGCTCGCTAATCTATGCATAGCTGGTGATATAAACAGATTCCACAAGCCTCACCGTAATCGTATTTCTGATGCTTGTATCTGCTTAGATTCACATGCGCCCATCCTTCCTCCTCTTGGAGTAGAAGGTGCATAGATGTTTTCTGGGCTTTATCTGATACATAATATGCTTTACTACACCTGTACTCACGCTCCAACCTCATGTCGGAAACAAAACAATCTGAGGGACCTCGATGTGTAAAGCTCCATGGGTACAGTAGTCGGCACACTAGGGATAGTTTTACTGGCACACCCTGTCGACGTCCCTTTTCGAGTTTTGAAAACAACTGTAATACTCTGCAGCTTCCACTAGATGTCGGCCTATACATCGCATGTGTATCTAAGCAGATACAAGCATCAGAATAGGATTACGATGAGTAATTTATCATATATATATTTCTGAGGCTTGTGGAATCTGCTTAGATCACATGCTGTACATAGGCTGACATCTAGTGGAAGCTGCAGTGTATTACAGTTGTTTTCGAAACTCGTAAAGGGGCGTTGACAGGGCGTGCCAGTAATAATATCCCTAGTGTGACGTCGACTGAACCCATGGTCCTTCACGCGTCAAGGTCCCTCAGATTGCTTTTTTCCGCCATCGTAGAGTTCTGATTTCGGCATAATGCCATTGATTAATCAAATTAGAGTTAGTTAGAAAACGACCGTCGAATAAGACTCCCATTGATGGATCCTTTTCGGCCTTGGAGGGACGCTTTGGGCTTGGGCCCACGCAATAGGGAGAGGGGGGGGCATTGAAGAATGTATTTACCCCTTTTCATACATTAGCTGCCATTTAATTTTATTATGGATAGAACCCCTTTCAAGTTCTGACCACGTTGCAACAAAAAATTCCCCTGGGTCGACAAGCACCTGGTGTGCAATCTTTGCCTCCCACAAGATCACGTCGAGGAGAATTGTCGAGCCTGCAAGCTCTTTAAACCTAAGATGTTAAAGGAACGTTTAACTAAGCACTGGGCCCACCACGCCATGCAGGCCAAGGCCACCATGGACGTGGATGGAACCTACAGCGATGGCAGCAACGCCACATTTTCGGACGGCGTTGGGGAAACGTTAGTTTCCCAGGCGCAAGCCCCCGACCCCAACAGACAGGCTGGCGGCTCTGTTATGGGGACGACCCCCAGCGGCGTCATCGCTCACACTGCCCCGACCACAGCCAAGGGCCGTGACTCGACGTCTAAGGAGTGGTCCACAGAATCCCTGTACTCTGGGCACTCGAGGTCCCGATCGCTGCATGACTGGCCCCGACTGTCGAAAGACAGCACAGACGTTGTGCCTAAATCTGTTGCCAAACGTCGCACATCCGCAGAGGAGAAGTCCGGTCCCTCCACAGCCGAAGTTCGACATGTCTCGTAAAAGATGGCAAAAAGCTCAAAACAGTTGGGAATAGCCCACATGGTTAAAAACACGTCCCTAAGAGACTACTGAAGGGGAAAGAGCCCAAGAAATACTCTTCTAATACCCCTCTTAAGGAAAGGCCCCCTACAACACCCAGAGAGAGGGAATCCCATCCACACAAAGAAAGGGATTCACATCCCCAGGAAGAGGAATCCTTGTCAGCAGCACTAAAATACAAGGGACAGCCCTCACCTTGGGTCCCAGACCCACATCCTCAAGATCAGGCTTTTCTACTAGGCCCTATGTCCATTGCAAGCTAGGCCCAATGGACATGTGAGGACATTGATGGAGTCATGAGAAGGAGGACCTTTTAGGGCAAATTCTTTCAAAAAGAACCCAGAGTCTTTCCAAAACTTTCAAATCACCACTCCCACTGCAGCTGCCTCTAGTTCTCAAACCCCTGCAGATGCCCCTACTTCTCAGCCCCCCCTAAAAGATCTCGTTGTCATACCCTGGCTATACCATCCCAGCAGGAGCCACCCTTCTTTGATCTGTATGATCCAGATACCGACACTGAAGACCTCTATATAGCTCAGGAGGGTCAGAGCACAGGACTATGGTGATGACGATGAGTAGAAAGATATCTATAACGTAGCTTTTCCCGTCACCCTAGACCTCCCCCACTGGCAGATTAGCCAATAGATAACCAGCCACTACAAAACGACATGCACATCAAGGCAGCAGAGCATTTTCAGATTAAAACACAGGAAACTCCACAAGACAAGGATTTTGTTGAGGACATTTTAAGGGATAAGAAAGCAGTCACGCAGTTCATTCCCATCCTGCAATCTATCCAGCAGAGGATCCAGCCTTCTCTGGAAACTCCTAACCAGACGTGGGCAGTTATTCCAAACAACAAGAAGTTCTTCCGCCCTGCTCCCACCGATCCTCTCTATATTAGAGGACAGCTCAAACCAGACTCTTTTGTAGTTGCAGCAACCAGAAAGAGAGCAGTGACACCCTTAACCTCTTTGGAGGCACCACCAGACAAAGAAAGTATGAAACTATACAGTATGGGGCGGAAAGTAGCCTCTTTGGGTGCTTTTAAGGCGAGAATCGCTGACAATACGACACTTCTAGCGAGTTATAACTGCCATAAATGGGATGAGGTGTCCGCATTACTGTCTTCAGCTCCTGAACCCCTTAAGACAATTGGCCCTGGTAGCGGCAGAAGGCAAAACAGTTTCTAGCTGCATTCTGAAAAGTAATTTAGACGCTGCTGACAATGCACGCAGAATTATTGCAGAAGGAACAATTATTAAACGACATGCGTGGCTACGCAAGTCTGGCTTCAAGCAAGAGACTCATGCTAAGCTTCTTAATATGCCTATTGAGCCCAATGTCCTCTTCAGAAAGGCTTTTGAGGACGCCGTGAAATCTGCTAAGGAGGAATACAACACCTTAAAGTCCTTGGGCCAGTTTACAAATAAACCCACAGGCCAAAGAGGTAATAATAATCATTTTTGTCGCTTTCACAGACAAAATTCACAGAGGGGTTCAGGCTACAATCAAAATCAGGGATCGTTCTGGGTTAACAATCAAGGCCAGGCCTCACAGGGTTACCAAAGGGGGGACAGAGCCGATCTTGCGGCCGGGGGAGGTCCTTTACTTTACTTTAGTACATTTGTATAGGGCGTCCATGAACCCGAGGGCGTGAGGGCACTACAAGACATAACAAACAAAAAAACACACAGCCTATTCATACCGCAAGGCAATCGGATAGTATGTCAGGGGCATCGGGGTTGACTAATGGAACAAGTAGGTCTTTAATCGTTTCTTAAACAATTCTAAGGAGTCCATGGATCTCAACTCCAGCGGAAGAGCATTCCAAGCTCTGGGTCCATTGGCAAAGAAAGCTGATTTGGCTACTCTAACAGTGTGACACTTTGGTTCAGACAGGAGGTGTAGATTATTTGACCTCAATGATCTTGAATTAGTTCTTATGGATACTAGCTGCTGTAAATATTCCGGCATATTCCCAGCTCTGCACTTATGTACAATGGTCAGAGTGCGGAATAAAAATCTAGTGGCCACAGGTAGCCAGTGGAGCTCACGTCTCGCTGGTGTGACATGGTCTGTATGTTTAAGTTTCATAACGGCTCTAATAGCCCCATTTTGACAAATTTGAAGCCTACTAAAATCAGCCCTATTAATACCCATAAGAAGGCTAGAGCAATAGTCTATTTTTGAGCCTATAATAGCTCTTGTAATAGTCTCTGCGTTGTCCTGGGAAATAAGAGGCCTTAGGTGTGCTAAAAGTTTAATGTAGTATGCACACGACGAAACGAGACTCCACTTCTAGAGGTCGAGCCACACCTCCAAAACAGTGACTACCCACTTCAGGTGCCCTCCCCATGCCTCTCCAGTAGGAGGGCATATTTCAAACTTCACCCAAGCATGGGAGGGAATCATCTCAGACAATTGGGTGCTATGCACCCTGGCAGGCGGTTATTGTGTGGAACTAATCCAACGTCCCCCAGAACCATTCCCCGCGTCAAAAGACGCACTCGAAAGTAGAACAACGCATCTTTCTCGAGCAAATCGCAACGCTGCTCCAAAAGGACGCCATAGAAGTCGTCCCGGTGAATCAGATAAACAAGGGTATTTTTTCAACCTACTTCCTTGTGCCAAAAAAAGATCTAACGATGTGCCCAGTATTAGACCTACGCCCTGCAAACACCTATGTCAAGCCTCAAATGTTCTGCATGACTACCCTACAAGAAGTAATCCCCCTGCTAAAGCGCAGGGACTACATGGCAAAATTGGATAAGAAAGATGCTTATTTTCATATTTCAATGTACTCAGCGCACAGAAGATTATTGCGGTTCAAAATAGCAAACCAGCACTACCAACTCAAAGTGCTACCCTTTGGAATAGCATCCGCACCATGGACATTCACAAAGGTACCGGCGGTGTTAGCAGCGCACATACGCAGGGAAACAATCACAGTGTACCCTTACCTGGATGACTGGCTGCTTACACGGCAGACTCCCCAAATTTGCAGGTAAAAAATTCAAAGAAATAGCACCTTTCTCTTTCAACGAAACAGTTCCTCGGAGCTGTAATAGACTCAAGAGGGGTTATCTTCCCATCGGGAGTCCAAAATATGTTACTGCAAATGCCTCGTTATCAGGCTGGCCACCAGATAAGTATACGGAAAGCTGTGCGTTTGCTAGACATGATGGCATCTTGCATTTACCTGGTACCGCACGCACGCCTGCGCATGCGCCCCATGCAGGAATGGTTGGCTAAACAGTGGTCTCAGGCAAGCGGTCAGTGGAATGATCTAATGGTCGTTTCACCAACACTAGTACAAAACCTTCGCTGGTGGACAAGGCAAAATCTGTTGAAGGGGGAACCCTTCCACGATCCAGAATTGCAAGCGATAGTTACGACAGACGCCTCACTCACCGGGTAGGCGGCTAATCCCCTACATCACACAGCACAAGGTCTGTGGACTCATGCCACGGTGTAGAACCACATTAATCTGCTGGAACTACTGGCGATATTCAATGCCCTTCAGGCATTCGAGATACACCTAGCAAACCTGTCGGTGCAAGTCCTCACCGACAGCACTATGGTGATGTTTTACATCAACAAACGGGGGCACACGTTCTCCAAATCTATCCAAACTAGCACAACAAATTTGGAAATGGGCATTGAAACAACTCCTAACATGTTGCAGGGGAACTCAACTCTATAGCAGACCCACTGACCAGAGTTCCCCAACCAGAGAAACACGAGTGGCAACTAGACACTGGGGTTGTAGACCACCTCTTCTCTAAGTGGGGTTTCCCCAGTCTAGACTTGTTCGCTACAAGCGAAAACAAACAATGCCGACTTTGCTTCCAGGTTCCCCAACCAGGCTCAAAGGGGAACACCCTATGGTTGAACTGGTCTGTGCTGGAAAGCGGCCCATCGCCCCAGAATTGAGATGTGGTGGGCAGACCTTTTGAAATGGGCAGAGGCGGAAACTTCTGCCTGGTATGACGCAGCCACTAGGGGAGGGGAAGAAGAGGTGGGTTCCCTAATAGCTTGGAGGCAATTGGTGGCCTCAATGGTGGGCCCTTCCCAGGCCGACCACAAAGATGATGACATGGAAGAGACGTTGGTAACAGTCACGCCTGAGGATGCACAGGCGGATGACATGGACACAAGGGCTCAAGTTAAAGGGGTGGGAGGGGGAGGACTGAAGAGTGCATTTTTGAAATGTAAAGCCTGAAGCTTAATGTAGAACGTCCTCATTGTTTGTAATGTTTGATGTGTTTGCAAAATAATAAAAAAAACATTTTTTTAAAATGGTTGAACTGGTCAGGGAGATTTGCTTTGCTTCCCCATCCCCCGACTCCTCCTATGAACAAAGTGGTGAACAAGATTCACAAGGAACGACGCTCATCCTAGTTGCTCCTGTGTGGGCAAGACAGCCATGGTATCTACATCTGTGCAAGCTGGTGATGTGCAATCCCATCAAAGTCGCTATCTAGACCAACCTACTCACTCAACACGGAGGATTAACAGTAAATAAGTACCATGGTGGAAGGTGCCGGTCATCAAAGCATTCATGGAGGGAGTAAAGGGACTCCACACTCCAATTTCAAATCCACCGCCAGGATGGGATTTAATGTAGTACTCGCAAAGCTCATGGGGACCCCTCATTCCAGCCGATGCACAAGTCAAGTCTTAAACACCAGACCTACAAGACCGCCTTCTTAGTGGCTATTACTTCCATAAGAAGAGTTAGTGATTTGCAAGCATTGTCAGTGCAAGATCCTTTCTTTGTCATACACAAAGACAAACTGGTTTTACGTACACATCCTTGGTTCTCTCCTAATTTCAACTCTAAATTTCATGTGAACCAGTCCATTGAGCTACCGGCTTTCTTTCAGAACCCAACAAGCTCAGCTGAGGTGAAACTCCACACACTAGATCAGACAGCTAAGAAACACAGACCAACTGTTTGTCTCCGTAGCCCCAGGCAGAGGAGGAGACTGCATTTCCAATAATGCCATCTCCAGAATGGATAGTCAGATGCATACAACTGTGCTATTCTCCGTCTGACAAGACACTGCCTTTCACGCCAAGAGCATACTCCACAAGGAGCAAAGGAGCTACTCTGGCTTGTATTGCAAATGTCCCCTTAGACAGAATTTGCAAAGCAGCTAGATGGAGCTCAATACACACTTTCACTCGGCACTACTGCATTGACACCCATTCCAAGACTCATACACAGGTGGGACAAGCGGTTCTATAACATCTGTTTGCCAATGAACCTTTTCACAACCCACCACCTTCTCCTAACACTACTTGCTAATCTTTGTGATCTAAGCAGATTACACAAGCCTCAGAAGGGATACATTACTCACCTTAATCATATTTCTGATGCTTGTATCTGCTTAGATTCACATGCGCCCACCCTTCCTCCTCTTGGAGAGAAGGTGCATGGATGCTTTATGAGCTTGTCTGGTACATATCTGATTGGATACACCTGTACTCAAGCTACACTTCATGCTACCTCATGTCAGAAACAAAACAATCTCGGGGACCTCGACGCGTGGAAGACCATGGGTATAGTGGGTGTCACACTAGGGATAGTATTACTGGCACGCCCTGTCAACGTCCCTTTTCGAATTTTGAGAACAACTGTAATACTCTGCAGCTTCCACTAGATGTCGGCCTATGCACTGCATGTGAATCTAAGCAGATACAAGCATCAGAAATACGATTACGGTGAGTAATGTATCCCATATTTCTGAGGCTTGTGGATCTGCTGAGATCATATGCCCTGCATTGTTCGATATCTAGTGGTAGTCGCAGAGTATTACAAGATTTGTTTTAGAAATGTTTAAAACGGACGTCGACAGGGCGTGTTAGTAATAATATCCCTAGTCTGATGTGTACTGTACCCATGGTCCTTCACGTGTCAAGGCCCCTTAGATTGTTTCTTTCCGCCATCGTAGTTGGTCGCAAGTTGTGGAGTTCCTTTCTAGGCTGATGCCTTTGACAAGATAAAGTTTATTGGTAGACTTCTCTCTCTTTGTTTTACTGTACGCTTATTGCCGCAGCATCATCCAACTGCTTGACAGCCTTGGGCGAACAACTCCATTGCCGGCGATGCCAGATAGACTCACGACCAGACATAGCCTGTACAGGCTTCTTTTGGCCTCAGCCCTTACAGTAGAGAGAGCGGGGGGAGTTGTCATATAGCTACTCCTTGTAGAGACTGCATATTCTTCTACTCCTTTTTCCCTTTTGTCGCCAAACTGCCATTTCCATTTATTATGTTAAAGTATATTTATACTGTGCACTATCACCACCGTAGTGGTCCCCTGGTGTTCTAGCAGATCTGAAAGAGAGGGGGGGTTAGGTTAGGGCACGTTAGTAGGACAATGTTTGTAGAAAGAGCAAGAGAGATGTGATGTGCTGTTGGCAGCTTCAGTTCGGTTAACACCGTTTGCTGAGCTTTTTGGTGTGTTAGCATTGAAGTCCCTTGTGTGCTGTTGTGAAAGGCTTTGTGTGGTGTTTGCTGTTGCTATGTAGTGAAGTGCGTGCGGGTTGCTGTGGTTTAAGAGGTATGGTTGTGTTTAGTTAGGGTTTGAGAGGTATATGAGGAGGGGTGAACTTTTAGTAGGGTTGATTATTAGCATTGTTGTCTGGAGAAACGCATACTCATTTGTGTGTCTTTTGAAATTTAGACACATTTCTTCCTTACATTGATCTAGTTTCAGCATGACAAGGCTGTCTCTCAACTCTGTCCATATGTTGCGTTAGTTAATCACTACAACTCTATCTTTGTTGTTACTCAGGCCAGCCACCACATGCCAGTCTGTGCCTAAAGCAAGCTGGTCCCTGTCGATCTATCTGGATGTGATCTATGCCCATATCCATAGCTCTGTCTGTGTGCGACGCGGGCCAGTTCAGTCCTTAGTAGCACGTCTTGATGCCGCATGTCAATCACCATACCCATGTCTCAGATGATTTTGTTGTGTGTGTTGGGTTAGTCGTTTAGGAAGTCAATACATCTCCAGGAATACTGCTAGGGTTTTGTTTATGTAAGTCTAGTGTGTTTTGTCTTTTTGCTTACTGGCTTGGGTGTGGGTTTCTTAGTGTGCCACTGGTGTTCTCAATTTGGGTGGCGGGTTAGCTTATCTGGAGGGTTGGTTTGAGGATGGTTGTCTTGTGAGCGTAAGGGAGTAGTTGGATAGTGTGGATGCAAAATAACGTTGGGTTGGGGTTTACACATGCTTCATGTTGTCATGTTTGTCAAGGGGATGCTTGGTGGTGGGTAAGGTTGTGCTTGTTGTTTGTGTCGGTTCCGCCTTGCATTGTTTCTTTAGTTCTTGCGGGAGGTCCCCCTCTCTGTCGGTTGTAGTTATCATCTGTACCGTCATGGGTTCTGTCAGCTGGTTCTTTTAGCATTTTCGGTTTTATTGTTTCAATTGTTTCCGTCTGGTTCCGATGTTTTGAAGAGCCAGGTTTTTAGTAGTTTCCTGAATTTTAGGTGGTCTTTGAGGTTTCTTATTTCTTTCGGGCAGTGGTCGAAGTGAGCGGGAGCAGTTGGGAGCGGTGCTCTTGTACTTTGTTTTATTATGTTTTACTGTTCCTATACTTTTATTTTAAAACAAAACCATTCTGGAATGGTTTTGTTTTCAAAATAAAAGTATAGGAAGCAGTTGAAACTTGTACTTTCAGTGCACTGCACCAAACGTTCTCTTAAACAGGTGCATGTGTTTCAGGGTTTGTATTGTCTGTGGGAGGGGGCGTGGCAATGGGCTTGTTGGAGAGCTTGGGCAGGTCAGTAGGGGACATAGTTCCACTACTTCTTTTTGTACACTTTGACCACTGCTTTCGGGAGATTGTTCCAGGTTTTTGACACCAGGTGGGAGAAAGAGGAGCCCCAAGTTTTTTCCTGGCATATGGCTTTGGGTCCTGAGAGATTTCATTGCTTGATCTATGGAGTATCGTCGGCTTGTACAAGGTTATTTTCTTTTGTAGGAATTCTGGCCGCTGATTGCCCTGTGTGTTATACACATTGTTTTGAAAGTGATACTTTGTTTGATTGGAAGCCAGTGTAGCATTTTTAGTGCTGGTGTGATGTGGTCACTTCTAGATAGTTTGAGGAGGAGTCTGGCCGCTGTGTTTTGGATGTGTTGTAGTTTCTTCAGCAGGTGTTCCGGCATTCCGAGGTAGAGGCTGTTGGCGTAGTCGGTTCTTGACATGATGAGGGCGACGATTGTCAGTGCTTTGTGGGTGAAGGAAAAGAATGGTAGGATTCTTTTTGGTGAATGAAGGAGGAAGAAGCATTTCTTAATTATTGCGTTTACTTGTGGTTCTAATGTTAGTGCGTTGTCCATTAGGACTCCCAGGTTTTTGACTACGTTTGATTGTGTGGACGCGGTTCCCAATTCTGTCGGCCACGGTATGTAGGTGTTGTTTTCTTGGTTTTTGGATATAATCATGATTTCTGTCTTTCCCGGGTTGATTCTTAGGTTGTTGGTGTTCATCCAGTCGTATATTTCCTATAGACATTCTCCTAGAGTTGAATGTTCTTTTTGTCCATCTTCGATTTTTGTAGATGATTTGAGTGTCGTCTGCATAGTTGTAGCACGTAAGATTGTATTTTTTGAAGAATTTGATTAGCAGAGTTTGGTAGATCTTGAAGTACAAAGGTGATAGTGAGGATCCTTGTGGTACACCACAGTTGTTAACTTGTGGAGCAGATTTGAAGGGTTTTAGTCAGACAGTCTCTGTTCTGTTTGCTAGGAATGATTTTATCCAGAGTAGAGCTAAATCCGCTATACCTATATCTTCTAATCATTTCATGAGATTGTCGTGGTTTACTGTGTCAAATGCAGCCGAGAGGTTGAGCAGAATCAGGGCAGAGGTTGGGTTGGAGTCAGCGTTTGTCTTTAGGTCATCCCAGATGGATGGGAGTGACGATTCTGTTCCTCCTGCGGGTCTGAAGCCGACTTGTGCTTGGCCCAGCAACTGGTGTTTTTCTACGTGCTCTTGGGTTAGTTTGTATACTTAGGTTTCTAGGAGTTTTGCCGGTAGGGGATGTTTGGGACCGTAGTTGGAGAGGTCTACCACGTCACCACTTGTGTTCTTAAGGAGTGGTTTAATATACACTGATTTGAAGGATCTTGGTACGGTCCCTGTCTTAAGCAACAAATTCAAGAGATTTCAGTAATATTCTGATGGCGTTCCTTTTTATGAGGATTGATTTGTATATATTTGGGGTGCAGGGATCCATGGGAGAGCCTGCTTTCTTGCTATGTTTTACCAGCTTGACGATTGTCTCCACTGGTATTTGCCGGAAATTTTGGAGTTTGTGCTCTGGCTCCTCATGATCCGCTTGGTTGTGTGTTAGGTCTGGTCGGTCTGTTTTGAACGATTTGTCGGATGTTGATTTTATTTTTAAAATGGTCTGCTAGGTTCTCAGCATAATTTCTATGAGGGCATCGGAGTGTTGTTGCAACCTGGTGGGTTTCTCATTTAGTTTATGATGTTGAACATTTCTTTTTGTTTGTTGGTAGCTTTGGTGATTCTGTCATCACAGGGCCTTTTCTTTGCCTTTTTGAATTTCCTTCTTGTATGATCGCATTTGCCTTTGGAACTGCGTTTTCTTACCTTGGTCGTATTCTTTCCTCCATTCTAGTTCTAACTTCTTGTTGTTCTTTTTCATGGTGCTCAGTAGAGGGGTGAACCATTTTGTCAATGTTCTTTTTCTTGAAGGGGTAAACGTTTTTTCCGCAGAGGTGCTTTCGATTGCATCAGCGACCCGATTATGTAGTAGGTCTGTTTTTTGGTCTAGGTCTGCCTTGTCCATTTCTTTTGGGGATGGTTTTGTCAGCTCAAGTTGTTATATTAGTTTGCTTGCTTTGATGGTTTTCCAGTTTCTTTTTTTGGTTGTTGGGAGTTTGAGGGGCTGGTTGGGAGTTTCAGTTGGTAGCGTGATCACAAATGGGATGATGAGATGGTCGCTCCAGAGTATCTATCTCAGTGGTGTGGTGGTGATACGTTTTTTGTTGGCGAAAATTGCGTGTGTGTCCCCTGCCTTGTGTGTTGCTCCTTTGACCATTTGTTGTAGTTTTATAGTTGCTAGTTGCCTGATTAGTGAACTTTGAGTTGGCGAGTTTTTCTTTAAACCATATCTTGAAAGTGCCCTAGGATTATCAGATGTTCATGTTGGATAGCTATGTTGGTGAGGGCTTCTATGAAGTTGTCGACGAAGGTTGCATCGTATGTCTGAGGTCTGTATACCAGTATGAATTTGATGTTTGTTTTTGGGTTTACTGTTAGGTGTATGACCATAGATTCGCAGTTCTCAATGTTTAGGGGTTTGTCTGTTCTTATTTTCAGGTGTTCTTGGAATGCTATTGCAAGGACTACTCCTTTTTTTTCTTTTCTGTTTAGTTGTAGGCATTTGAAGTTGATGGGGAGGCAGCTTTGGAGTGTGATTTTGTAGTTGTCATCTAGCCACATTTCTGTGATGAATAGTATGTTGATAACGTTGTCGCACAGCAGGTCGAAGATTTCTGTTGAGTGCTTTGACATTGATCTTGCATTGATTCGGTTGCAGTGGACTTTTATGGTATGATTGGTTTCCGCTTTATTATCAGTGTCGTCTTCTGACTGGTGTTTTGGTTTTCTTCCATGTAGGTCTCTCATTGGGGTGGTGGTACAGTTGTGTTTGCGTCGTCGTTGAATAGCTCTTACAGGTTAAGTATTAGGTTTTGCTTTTCTTCAGGTATCTCTTCTATATTTTGCAGCTGTCGAAGGGTGGGTGCTCGTGTTCTTGTGATATGGGGTTAGGGTGTCGATCGTGTTCTTGTTCCCTCTGACTTTGTCCATTCTTTTTCTGCGTGGCTGTGTTCTGTTGTTGGTCTTTCTTAATTTGTTCGTTGGGTTGGTTTGTTCTGGTGAGTGGTTGTTTGCTTGGTTTGATGTTGGGTATAAAGAGTTTTCTCTTCTGCCGGCGGTAGTTCTGTTTTCAATGTCATTTGGGGTGTGTTCCTCGGTTGAGGATCTGTGGTGGCGCTCGGTTGTTTTTGTTCTTTCCCATTTGCCTTTCTCATAGTCCTATTCGTTTTCGTGGAATTTTCTGTTAGATTGGTGGTAGATTGTTGGGTTGATGTGGGAGTATTGCTCCTTTTTTTTTTTGTTTGTTTTTGTTTGGATTGTCAGAGACGGGTTCCTTGTAAATAAGTCGTTCTATGTTACCTTTGAGTTTCCTTTGCGGTTGCATGGGCGGTAGCCCACGTGCAGTGCTTCCCCTGTTTTTTTAATTATGATTGGACGAATGTACCTAATTGTTTTCTGTCAGTTCTTTGCTTCCGTGTGTGTTTGATTACAGGCGGAGTGCTGTTGTCACGCACAGTCAATCATTCGGACTTAGTCCGGCTGTCTCACGGGGTCAATCTGGTGTGAGGCTGGGTAGCTACCGTGTATCTGGTTCTATGTATGTCTAAGGGGAACACAACTGTGTGTGGTTAGTGGCTGTAGGGATGATCTAGTTGGGGCGGGTATAGGTAGGGCAAATTCCCTAGCTATTTGAGAAAAGATTTTATAATCCTCTCTGAGAGTGATGTAGGCTGAGATTCAGTGTCCTCTCTCCAGGGGCGAGGCAGGTTAATTAACTATGTTCCCAATCTTCTCTAGAGTGACTCGGGCAGCATTAACACTTGTCTCTTAGTGCGACGCTAGCTATTATTTACCGTTCTATCTTAGTGTAGCCCTAGTTAGTATTCACAGTTCCATCTCAATGTGGCAGAGGCCAATGGTCGCATTTCTCTCTTTATGTGACTCAAGGTAGCATTACCAATTATCTCTTGAGTGCGATGCAGGCTAGTATTCTCAGCACTATCTCATTGTGGCACAGGCTAGTATTCTCAGCACTATCTCAGTGTGGCACAGGCTAGTATTCACAGTTCTATCCTAATGTGGCAGAGGCTAGTGGTAACAGTCCTCTCTAGATGTGGTTCAGGGGGCATTGACAATTCTTTCTGAGTGTGATACTAATGGTCAGTGTCCTTTCTTGGTCTGACTCAAGGCAGTATTGATAAATCTCTCTGAGCGTGATGCAGGCTGATATTCACGGTTCTCAATGTGGCGCGGGTTATGATCACAGTTCTATCTCAAAATGGCTCAGGCTAATGGTCACAGTCCTCCCTTGATGCCGCTAAATGCAACCTTCACAACTCTCTCTGCGTGCGACTCAGCCTAGTATTTCTCAGTTCCATCTGAGTGTGGCACGGGCTAATGGGCAAGTCCTCACTAGATGCGAGTCAATGCAAAATCAACAATTCTCTCTGAGTGCAACGCAGGCTAGCAGTTAACAAATTCTAATTTTATGTGGCGCGGTTCAGTATTCACAGTTCTATCTCCTAAATGGGACAGGCTAATATTCACAGTTCTTTCTCAAGTGGCACAGGCTAACGGTCACAGTCCTCTCTAGATGCCACTCAATGCAATCTTTACAACCCTCTCTGAGTGCGATGCAGCTTAGAATTTCTCAGTTCCATCTCAGTTTGGTACATGCTAATGGGCAAGTCCTCACTAGATGCGACTGAATGCAAAATTCACAATGCTCTCTGGGTTCGACGTAGGTTAGTAGTTCTCGGTTCCAATTCAATGGGGCGCGGGGATAGTATTCACAGTTCTATCTCAAAGTGGCAAAAGGCACCTTTTAAATGTTGCCCTTACCTGCCATTGTAAGTTCCTGTGGAATGACACACACTGAGTGTACAGTTACTGTCTCCCTAGGGACCACCAAGAAAAGCTTTGCAAGTCCTGCAAATGTTTCCGGCGAAAACTCTTAAAGATCGCCAGACCAAGCACTGGGCCGTCCACGCCATGCAGGCCGTAGCCTCCATCAACGTGACAGGGGAATCCAAAGAGTGCCCCATCGGTGTCCCTAGTGATGCCGAAAGCATCTGAGGTTCGTCGGAACCCCATGTGCGGGCCCCTGACCTGCAGCTCTGTGATGGCGACGACACCTGGTGGCCCCCACACTTCCAAACACACCAAGCACATAGCCCATGGCCGACCTTCGACGTAATTGTCAACTGTCGAACCCCATGCTATGTCCGCGGAAAAAGCCTCTAGATTTTCCCTGTCCTCTGGGCCATCGCTTACGCCTTTTCCTCATGACAGGCCTCGAAACTGGCCTCAAAAGTCAGTCTGGATACCAGGTATAAAAAAGCCCTCCTTTTGCGCGCTGAAACAGGTGGCGAAAGGATCATCACCGTCCCCCAAACATACGCTGAAAATGCAGGAACTTAAAAAACATGTCCCTGCTACCCTCTTAAAGACAAAATCACTGAAAAAAGCGAAATCCTCAACGCCTTTTTCTCTGAAGACCTCTGGCTCCCGGGAGATGGGTTCCTCTTGCCCTGCAGATACACTCACTGGGACAATGCAACACAAGGAACAGACACCCTCCGATACCACCCCTACCCCTTTAGGTTTCCCACCTTCCTATGAGTGGAACCCTGAACAATTCCACAAAATTATAAAAAGGATGTTATGCCTTGTGGACTTCATGGATAGCCCCCCAGAAGAACTTGCGTCCCTTAGAGATGACCCCCTGCCAAAAAGCCAAGTCTCGACCCACAGCCTCCATTTATCAAGACCCCTCTCAGGACATGTATGCTATCGATCCCTCAGGGAGACCAGGGAGATCAATACAGTCAGGACCCATACGACGATGACATCTGTCATCCAGTCGCCTGACCACCAAGATCAGCTTGTAGCAGATTCATCCGTAGATAATCAGCTTCAATACAACAAACTGCTGCTGAAGGCTGACCAACATTTCAGTATTGACACTCAAGAAGCACAAGGAGACAAAGACTTTGTGGAGGACATTCTTGGCGACAATAAATATGGCACTCTGTTTATTCCATTGTTAGTCTATATAGCCCTCCCCACATATGCCTAACCTCTCAACCCTAGAATTGAAGAATTGTTCTGGCCAGCACCCACAGACCCCCTGTATATTAGGGATCAGCTTAAACCTGACTGACTTGTCACCACCACTAGGAAGAAGGCGGGCACTCCTCTGGCATCGGGTGAAGCCCTGCCAGACAAAGAAAGTAAAACAATCTAAGGAAGGGTTGCATCCTCAGAAGCATATTGTGCTAGAATTGCAAATAACTCTACCCTCCTAGCTAGTTATGGCTGTCATAAGTGGGATGAGTTGGAACGCCAGGTTGAAGCGGTTCCAGAATCCATAAAATTACAACTACTAGGCACCATCTCAGAAGGCGAGAAGTTATCTAATTGCATCCTTAAGAACAACCTAGATGCAGCAGACAATGCTGGCAGCCCACTTGCAGATAGCACACCTATCGAGCACCATGCTTGATTTAGACAGCCTGGATTTAAATTGGAGACACAGGCCATCCTCTTAACATGCCGGTGGAACCGAACATCCTCTTTGGCAAGGCCATAGAAGATGCCCTCAAGAGTGCAAAGGAAGAGTATGATACTCTTAAGTCCCTCGGCCAACTAACCAACAAACCCCACGTCCAACGGGGTTCCTCAAACTTCAGGCGGTTTCAGGGACGGCAAGCAGCGCTCTTCTGGATACAAACAGCACAAACAGTCTTCAAAATGGGGTCCCTCACAAGGACAATGTTCCTCTTCTAATTTTCAAAGAGGACATAAAAGATCCAGAGGAAGAGGCAGAATCTCACCCTGGAGAGGCTCCACCCCTCCCAAGCAATGATTCACCGCTACAGGTGCCCTCCCATGCCACTCCATTAAAAGAATATATCTCACACTTCACCCACACGTGGGAGGGGATAACATAAGACAAGTGGGTGTAGTACACTGTAGCAGGCGGGTATTGCATCGAACCTTTGTAAAAGCCACCCAACCGCCCGCCAAGTCACAGAAAGATGACACCAGAAGAGCGGTGCATACTATTGGAGGAAGTAAAGGCCATGCTGGAAAAGACACCATAGAGATCTTATGACCACGCTTCAAGAGGTAATCACCCCCTCTTAAAACAGGGAGATTACATGGCAACATTGGATATGAAAGATGAATACTTTCATATTTCAATGCTCCCAGCGCACATAAAATACCTGCGATTCAAAGTAGCGGGAGTTAACTACCGGTACAAAGTGCTCCCCTTTGGCATCGTCTCTGCCCCAAGAGTATTTACAGAGGTGCTTGCAGTATGTTAGGCAGAAACCTGTGCAGTTCCCTTGGGGAACACTACAAAAGATTTAAGACTACAGGTAGAGCAGTAAACCCCTTTGGTAGCAGTCTGTACCACCCAGATTTACCTGGTAGCTGTGGCTGAGCAGTCAGACTTCTCTCAAGAAGAGTTAGGCAGTATGCAAAGTATACACAATATGTACCAAAACACAATAGCACAAGCAAACACTGACCAGAGCTTGGTTTCAAAAGTATATAGTTATTTATTTAAAAACACATAAGTTAAAAACACTCTAGCAAAATATAGTAAACACTTCAAACACAGTTATAATGAAAGTAGATTCAATCCTTTCTCCTATCTAGACAACTCTAGGTTAACACCACTTAATTAAAACAGAGGTGAGTGCTTAACGTTAGATGACACTCTAGTAGTTTCCAAGAAAGGGAGAGAAAAAGCAGAAATGGGTTAAACACACCACTCTAAGGTCCAGAACACTTGCAATAGGCTCAAAGAAGCACAAAGTCACAGGTGAGCAAAAGTCACTAGGCAGGGCCCACTCTTAGAGTAGCCGGAGCGAAAATGTGCCCAAGATCACACTGTTAGTTAGAGATTCAAAGTCTTGCAAAGAGTCAAAAAGAGTTTAGAGTGGCTCAGAAAGTTTAGCCAAAGTATCCCAGGCACTCCCAGGGTCGAAAGCCGGGGACTAAATCTACCCCGTACAGTCGGTGGCAAGGGAAGCCAGGCGGAACACAGTACCTTAAGCGGAAAGGATCCTCCAGCGGGGGCAGTTGTTCCAGGCAGCGACAGCAAGGCTCGACGTCGGTCAGGGGAGAAGGATATCTCGCTGAAGAGCAGAAGAGAAAGGTCGTAGCACTGCCCGGGAAGAAACCAGCCGCGGAGTCCTCCGGTTAAAGGGTTGGTACCGACTTTCGCGGTATGGGGGTAAAGTGTGGTATTCCGGATGCCGGGGTGCTTGGCACAGGCAAGGCGGCCACGAGATACCTCAAAGAACGGAAAGAAGGCGAAAACTGGTTGTCCCCACCAGTCAAGGGAAGGAGCCACTCCGTTAAGAGTTCTCCTCGGTCGTCGGGAAAAAGTGGTGAGACGGTTCAGCAGGGCTCCACCGGGTGGTGTCGTCGAAGCAGGTCGGCTCAGCTCTTCCCTCGTCGGATTCTTGGTCCTGTGGCGACTTCTGAAGTCCCAGTCCCCAAAGCCCTGCTTTTATGCAGCAAACCCCCATTCACCCAGCCTAGCTGTCACTCAAACATGCTAAGTGGTGAGCCGGGCGGCTCACCACTTGGGCCAATCAGGACGGAGTGCGACTTGAGTTACCAAGGTAACTCAGTCCAGGGTGCCTAAATCCCCCTCCACCCCGCCTAAGTACCCCAGACAGAGTGGCACCACTTTGGAGGGCTTCTGTGGAGAAGCCCGCCAAAAGTGGAACAAAGGGCTCCACTTTGGGTCAGAGTTACAGAGGCGAACACCAACGCCATTTTAGAATCAAGTTTTGGCAAAAAGTCCCAACCGGAGTTATAAAAATAAATATATAAACCGGCGGTATGTTTAAGGCTACCGTAAATAAATAATTAAATGTGTTAGCCTAAAACAATGGGAAATCCCATAGGGAAATATTCGCGGTCGAATATAAAAAGTAGTTTCCACTGCCACCAGCCAAAACTCGATCAGGGGGGACGGAGACGTGCCCCCTCGACTAACAGACCCTGGGGCAATCGAATTGCCCCAGCCAGTACGTCCACAATATGATGGTTTGTACTGGTTCTGTTCAGGATTCAAGACTAGCAAAGTCTTTGGTGACTTTACATGCCCTGGGAGACAGTAGTCAGTCCCAGGGTATGGAGTCTATGTTGGGGAGTCCCTAGGACACCCCTGGGTCACGGCACAGAGGGTGCTGTGTGACCCACATCACAAAAATACATGAGGCCCTATGGAGTAAAAGACCCCATAGCCCATTCAACACAAGTTTTAACCAAGAAAACACACTTCAACATGTCCAAGAGTGAGGGTAAAAGAGTCTCACTCTTGGCAGGAGAAAAAAATTAAACCCCAGAAATCCAGCAAAGCTGCTGGGGGACTCACTAGGTAGGGAAATTCAGCCTAAACAGAGAATTCTCCCTAACACTCGCCCCCCCCAGACTAAGGGACAGGAGGATTTAATCCACTCCTGGATGAACCTCATACCTCTAGTCGATGATATACATCCTAGAGAGTCCATCAGCATTTTGATGGTGACACCCTGACCTGTGCTCAATGGTGAAATCAAACCCTTGCAGGCAGATTGACCATCTCAATAGTTTTGGATTTTCCCCTTTCATTTGCATTAACCATCTCAAGGGTTGGTGGTCAGTCTGAATAACAAAAGTAGAACCATACAAGTATGGCCTAAACTTCTTCAGTGCCCACACAATAGCAAAGCATTCTCTTTCGATAGTTGCCCACCTTGTCTCAGGATCCTTCAGTTTCCTACTGATGAAGCAAATGGGGTGCTCCCTACCCTTCTCATCCAGTTGGCTTAGAACTGCACCTATACCTACATTGGAAGCATCAGTTTGTACAATGAAAGGTTGGTGGTAGTCAGGAGCTCTCAATACTGGAGCCTGGCAAAGAGCTCTCTTCAGTTTTTCAAAGGCCTGATTGCACTCCTCATTCCATTTTACCTTTTTAGGGAATTTGGGAGAGGAGATTACATTCAGTGGAGAAGCTATGGTCCCATAGTTCTCAATGAAATTCCTGTAATACCCAGTGAGGCCTAGAAAAGCTCTCACTTGGGTTTGAGTAGTTGGTGTTGTCCAATTTTGCACAGCTTCAATCTTGCTGGGCAAAGGCCTTATTTCTCCACCTCCTACCTCATGTCCAAGGTAGACCACTTTACTTTGACCAATCTGGCACTTACTGGCTTTGATTGTCAAATGGGCCTGTTTCAGAGCCTGCAACACATGTCCTAGGTGGTTCACATGTTCTTCCCAGGAGTGGCTGAAGACTGCAATGTCATCCAAGTATGCCATGCAGAAATCTTCCATCCCAGCCAGAACTTGGTTCACCATCCTTTGGAATATGGCAGGTGCATTTTTCAGTCCAAAAGGCATGACCTTAAACTGGTACAAGCCAACTGGGGTTGAAAATGCAGTTTTCTCCTTGGCATGGTCTGTCAGGGCTATTTGCCAATAGCCTGACGTCAGGTCAAATGTGCTGAGGTACTTGGCTGCACCAAGTTTATCCACCAACTCATCTGTCCTGGGCAAAGGGTGGGCATCAGTCTTGGTGACTGCATTTAGAGCTCTATAGTCCACACAGAATCTCAAGTCTTTGGATCCTGCCTTTGGCACTAACACAACTGGGCTAGACCATGGACTAGTAGAGGGCTCTATTACCCCGAGATCAAGCATCTTCTTGACCTCTCCTTTGATGTGGGCTCTGATATGTTCTGACATTCTGTATCCTCTGCTTTTGACTGGCAGACAGTCACCAGTGAGTATCTCATGCTGGCCCCAAGGGGTCAAGCCTGGTGACAGTGAGAACAGGGAGGCAAACTGATTTAACATAGATTTGCACTCCTCTTGTTGCTCAGGTGTCAGGTCTGAAGAGAGATTGACTCCTTCAACTTTTTCATCTAAAGGTACACCTCTGAGGAGATCAGGGAGAGATTCACTCTCTTCCTCCTCTGCAGCTGAAGCTAGGAGCAAGGCTCCTACATCAGGTCTGGAGATGTAGGCTTTTAGTCGGTTGGTGTGGAAGACTCTAGGAGCTTCCCTGGGTCTGCCCAGATCCACCAGATAGTTGACCTCTCCAAGTTTTCCCACAACCTTGAAGGGTCCCATCCATTTGTCTTGCAAGGCCCTCTGCCTTGTTGGGAGCATAACTAGAACTAGCTGGTCTTGAGTAAACTCAACCATGTTAGCCTTCTGGTCGTGCCAATGTTTGACCAGGGCTTGACCAGCTTTCAAGTTGTCACTTGCTTCTGCCATCATGTGTGACATTCTCCTCCGGAGACCTATCACATAGTCAGTCACTCTGACTGGCTTGAGGGGAGGAGCACCTTCCAACCCCTCCTTAATCAGGGCCAATGGACCTCTGACTGGATGGCCATAGAGAAGCTCAAAGGGAGAATAACCTACTCCCTCCTGAGGGACTTCTCTATAAGCAAAGAGAAGGCATGGCAGTAGAAGGTCCCACTTTTTCTTAAGGGGTTCTTCCAAAGCACCTATCATGCTCTTCATGGTTCTGTTAAACCTTTCAACCAACCCGTTTGTCTGAGGGTGGTAGGCGGTTGAGAACTTGTAGGTAACTCCACAGGTTTTCCACATGGCCTTCATGTAGTGGGACATAAAGTTTGACCCCCTGTCAGAGATTACCTCCTTAGGAAACCCAACCCTGGTAAAAATACCAAGGAGGGCCTTAGCCACAGCCGGAGCTGTAACAGTCCTCATAGGAATGGCCTCAGGGTATCTAGTAGCATGGTCTACTACAACAAGGATAAACCTGTTGCCTGAGGAGGTTGGAGGATCAAGGGGACCAACAATGTCAATCCCTACCCTCTCAAATGGGACTCCCACAACTGGGAGAGGCACTAAAGGTGCCACATTCTTGGAACCAACCTTACCAGAAGTCTGGCAGGTATGGCAGCTCTTACAATATCTATCTACTTCAGCCCCCATCTTTGGCCAATAAAAGTAGAGTGAGAGCCTTTCCTTGGTCTTCTTGAAACTCAAGTGGCCAGCCAAAGGTATCTCATGGGCTAGTTGTAAGAACTGTTGTCTGTTTTCTTGTGGGACTACAAGGCGTTTGTAGTCTCCAGGTTCAGACTCAGTGGGTTCACTGTAGAAGAGGCCATCTTCCCAGTGCAACCTATACTTCCCAGGCTCTTGCCCATCAGCTTGAGAAGCTGCCTGGTGGCGGAGACCCTCCAGAGTTGGACATTCTCTTTGCCCCTTACGAAAAGCTGCCCTGCTAGGCCCACCTTCTGCCAGTAAAGACTGCAGCTCAGGATGGTCCTCAGGGTCCAAATCTCCAATAAGGTTGGGGCCTCCTTCTAGCTCTTCCTCAGAGTCTAGCTCAACCACACAGGGTTGTACCTCTCTCTCAGCCTCAGCTGGAGGGGGAGTTACAGGTGTAACTTTGGACAACCTAGGGGAAGTCCTTGTTGGAAGCACTGGAGTGCTTGCTGCTGGCTTTTTCCTAGGAGTCTTGGGTTGCCCCTTTGCTCCTGATCTGGTAGTTACTGCAGTAAGTTGCTCCAGTGGTAGAGGAGTGATTTCTGTCATCATCTCCTGAGATAACCCTCTCAGGGTTTTCTCCCTTGCAGGTTTTGTGAGTTCCTGAAACCTTTTGCTAGGAGGTCTGGGGGTATGAGATACAACTCCAAGAGCTTTGAGGTCATTACCCAACAGAACCCTACCTGGCACTTCACATTGTACACTGACAGGTATTTTTACAGCCATATCATTACATTGGATGAGAACTGGTAACTGGGGACACATCTGCACAGGCCCACCAGCTAACTTGGTGAGGCATTTGGGTGCCTTAGCAACATCCTCTGCCTTGAAAAATGATTCATCCACCACAGTTATGCTGGCTCCAGTGTCCCTAATGGCAGGAGTCTCCTGACCATTCACCTGGACACTGTCCTTATAATACTCTTTAGTATTATCTGGGATAGAGTTATAGACATCTAAATTCTGTTGCTCCCACAACCCCAGAGAGACTAAAGAAACACTAGCTGAGACTCCAGTGGGTTCATCAGCTAGTAATAGAAAGTTTCCACTTGCCATATGTACTTCCTCTTCTGGAGCGAAGGCTAAGGAGGCAAGCTGGACCCCTGAAGGTTTACCCTTACATCTGGGATCTCCTTTCACATGGTCAGTAGCCTTACAAACAAAGCATGAGCCAAAGGCTCGCTGGAATGGAGGCTTGTTCTGACCGCCTTCTGGTCTGGGACCAGAAGGTACACTAGCCTGATTTGGTTTCCCTTGTGGCTTACCCTTATAGTTTTGTTTGGGGCCCTCTTTGGAATTTGTAGTATTAGAATTCTCTTTGGAGTCCTTCTTAGACTGTTTTTCCCCATCCTTCTTCTGAGTTACCCCAGAATCCTTGTGAGTGGCCCTGTTGGCAACCCACAAGTCAGCAGCCTTAGCTAGTTTCCGGGAATCCAATTCCCTGGAATCAGCCAAGTGTTGTCTGAGCTCAGGAGAGCAGGCATCATAAATAGTCTCCAACATAAACAAATTCTTCATACCTTCATAAGTGTTCACCTTGTAACCCTTAATCCATCCCTCTAAGTTTTTCAAACATTCATTCACCCAGGTAGCCCAAGGGGTACCATCATGCTTTTTGAGGCTCCTAAACCTCTTAAGATACTGGGAAGGGGTCTTCCCAAACCGAGCTATCAAAGCTAGTTTCACACATTCATAGTCCTTCCTATCCTCCTCCCCCATCTCCATTACCACATCAGTTGCAACAGGGGGAAGCCTAGAGAACAACCAGGTGAGTAAGTCATTTCCTGTGATGTTCTGGAGCCCATGATTATATTCAAACAGAGACAACCAATCCAACACATCCAACTTAGGCTCATACATACCAACCAATTCTTTAGGCATCCGGGGTCTTTTAGGACTGGAACTTCTAGAGGAGCCAGAGAGAGAAACATTCTCAACAGATAATTTCTTCATTTCTAAGTCATACTTGAGCTCCATTTCCCTTAGCCTTAGTTCTTTGTCAGTTTGAGCATTAAGTTTCTTATACTCCAATTCTAGCTTCATTTTCTCCAGTTCAAAGTACTGAGGACTAAATGTGGGACCTGGTAAAGGTCCAGTAGGCACAGCAGGTAGAGCAGGCAGAGGCCTAGGGGGGACAGTTACAACAGCCTCACCCTCCTCTTCTGACTCTTCCTCAGAAACATCAACATTTTGCTCCATGTTAACTTCAACACTGTCATCTACAGTTGCTGGAGTGGTAGGTTCCTCTGAACCATCACCCAGACTTTGGTTAGCTAACAATCTTTCAATCAGCTCCATTTTCTTGCCCTTAGTCAGGAGATCCTTATGTTTACAGAGCACTCTTAAACAATCAGCAGTTTTGGCTGCAAGGGACTCTTGACTATAGCTTTCTATAACTGACATGTTAGAGGTTTTACTTTTTCAGTGCTAAGCTTTGTGGTTAGTTGCACTAAGGTATCTAAAGCACAATAAAATGTATACTCAATACAAATCCCACCGCTGTACACCAGTGTTAGGCAGAAACCTGTGCAGTTCCCTTGGGGAACACTACAAAAGATTTAAGACTACAGGTAGAGCAGTAAACCCCTTTGGTAGCAGTCTGTACCACCCAGATTTACCTGGTAGCTGTGGCTGAGCAGTCAGACTTCTCTCAAGAAGAGTTAGGCAGTATGCAAAGTATACACAATATGTACCAAAACACAATAGCACAAGCAAACACTGACCAGAGCTTGGTTTCAAAAGTATATAGTTATTTATTTAAAAACACATAAGTTAAAAACACTCTAGCAAAATATAGTAAACACTTCAAACACAGTTATAATGAAAGTAGATTCAATCCTTTCTCCTATCTAGACAACTCTAGGTTAACACCACTTAATTAAAACAGAGGTGAGTGCTTAACGTTAGATGACACTCTAGTAGTTTCCAAGAAAGGGAGAGAAAAAGCAGAAATGGGTTAAACACACCACTCTAAGGTCCAGAACACTTGCAATAGGCTCAAAGAAGCACAAAGTCACAGGTGAGCAAAAGTCACTAGGCAGGGCCCACTCTTAGAGTAGCCGGAGCGAAAATGTGCCCAAGATCACACTGTTAGTTAGAGATTCAAAGTCTTGCAAAGAGTCAAAAAGAGTTTAGAGTGGCTCAGAAAGTTTAGCCAAAGTATCCCAGGCACTCCCAGGGTCGAAAGCCGGGGACTAAATCTACCCCGTACAGTCGGTGGCAAGGGAAGCCAGGCGGAACACAGTACCTTAAGCGGAAAGGATCCTCCAGCGGGGGCAGTTGTTCCAGGCAGCGACAGCAAGGCTCGACGTCGGTCAGGGGAGAAGGATATCTCGCTGAAGAGCAGAAGAGAAAGGTCGTAGCACTGCCCGGGAAGAAACCAGCCGCGGAGTCCTCCGGTTAAAGGGTTGGTACCGACTTTCGCGGTATGGGGGTAAAGTGTGGTATTCCGGATGCCGGGGTGCTTGGCACAGGCAAGGCGGCCACGAGATACCTCAAAGAACGGAAAGAAGGCGAAAACTGGTTGTCCCCACCAGTCAAGGGAAGGAGCCACTCCGTTAAGAGTTCTCCTCGGTCGTCGGGAAAAAGTGGTGAGACGGTTCAGCAGGGCTCCACCGGGTGGTGTCGTCGAAGCAGGTCGGCTCAGCTCTTCCCTCGTCGGATTCTTGGTCCTGTGGCGACTTCTGAAGTCCCAGTCCCCAAAGCCCTGCTTTTATGCAGCAAACCCCCATTCACCCAGCCTAGCTGTCACTCAAACATGCTAAGTGGTGAGCCGGGCGGCTCACCACTTGGGCCAATCAGGACGGAGTGCGACTTGAGTTACCAAGGTAACTCAGTCCAGGGTGCCTAAATCCCCCTCCACCCCGCCTAAGTACCCCAGACAGAGTGGCACCACTTTGGAGGGCTTCTGTGGAGAAGCCCGCCAAAAGTGGAACAAAGGGCTCCACTTTGGGTCAGAGTTACAGAGGCGAACACCAACGCCATTTTAGAATCAAGTTTTGGCAAAAAGTCCCAACCGGAGTTATAAAAATAAATATATAAACCGGCGGTATGTTTAAGGCTACCGTAAATAAATAATTAAATGTGTTAGCCTAAAACAATGGGAAATCCCATAGGGAAATATTCGCGGTCGAATATAAAAAGTAGTTTCCACTGCCACCAGCCAAAACTCGATCAGGGGGGACGGAGACGTGCCCCCTCGACTAACAGACCCTGGGGCAATCGAATTGCCCCAGCCAGTACGTCCACAATATGATGGTTTGTACTGGTTCTGTTCAGGATTCAAGACTAGCAAAGTCTTTGGTGACTTTACATGCCCTGGGAGACAGTAGTCAGTCCCAGGGTATGGAGTCTATGTTGGGGAGTCCCTAGGACACCCCTGGGTCACGGCACAGAGGGTGCTGTGTGACCCACATCACAAAAATACATGAGGCCCTATGGAGTAAAAGACCCCATAGCCCATTCAACACAAGTTTTAACCAAGAAAACACACTTCAACATGTCCAAGAGTGAGGGTAAAAGAGTCTCACTCTTGGCAGGAGAAAAAAATTAAACCCCAGAAATCCAGCAAAGCTGCCGGGGGACTCACTAGGTAGGGAAATTCAGCCTAAACAGAGAATTCTCCCTAACACAGTAGTAGCAGCATACCTCCATAGAGTCAATCCCTGTGTACCCTTATCTAGACGACTGGCTAAACACTGGGAATGCTCCTCAAATTTGCAGACAAAACACCAAAAGAACGATAAACCTTCTTTTCCGTTTGAGTTTCTCCATCAATGAGAAAAAATCTAGTCTAGTTCCCATCCAAATAAAATAATTTCTAGGAGCCATTTTAAAAACAAAAGAGGAGCTGGCTTTGTTAAGGATTCTAAAGGGGCCTCACACTCCAGACCAGGACCCTTGCTACTGTCCGGGAATGCAGCTCACAATCAAAATATTATTTTTGATTTATTATGAATTCAATTTGAGAAGGCACCCAACCCGTCTCACACCCACCTTTACAAACACTCCGGGTCACAATGGGCCATGAACCAGCCTGGTGTGTAATAATACAATATTTATTTATTACAAATTTAATATGGGGCAGCAATCACAAGTGTGGTGATAATTACACTGTAAAATGATAGAACACACTTAGTTTGACCTTCTAACATGAGATCTATAATGCACAAGTGAATACAGGCAAGATTATTTTAGGGAGGTGTTTTCTGATAGCACCACAGTTAGTATTTCCCCCTGCAACGCTCCCTCAAACCCCTGTTAACCACATTTTGTGTGGGTAGAAAGGAGTAGCAGGGAGTTGGGTATACTAGGCAACAAACAGAATTGAAATCCGACCTTCCCCCCTCTGAATGGGAGGCACATTTTCAAAACCTTTGAAATTGAGCAAAATAGCACTTGGAATTAATAAATACTTGTTTTACATGTACAGTTGAATGAATGACGTAAAAATGAGTATAGCAGTATCAAAGAGGTAATAATACTAGAAAAGTACAAGGCAACGTACTAACAGGCATACAGTTCAGAAAATGGACTTTGGAAGGAAAAACACAGTGCAGCCAACTGACATGCATTTGCTTATTTTCACGGGTGCAAAATGTCAAAGCAGCTTGAAAAATCGGTTAAACAGACAAAATCGGAATGCGGTTTTGATGCTAAGGAACAAATGTACATCACAGGTATAATATGAAAGTAAAAGGGTTAATCTGAATGGATGACAGGATGAGATTCTTAACGGGAAAGGAAATTCGGTTTTTAAACGGGAATCGGTTGAACAGGGAAAATCGGTTTTAGAAAGGCAATGACGATTTTTACTGAGACTAGATTTTTGTGGCTAGAAAAGAGGAACGCCGCCCATGAAACAGGTTAAGCTGCAGTCTTAAACCCCCCCCCCCCCCCACCGTGTGTCTCTTTATGAGGGAATTAATTTGTTTATTCCAAATGTGACTAAGGACTTATGCAATGGACTAAAAGAATAGGGAAGAATGGCGCTGACACATGGAGATCAAAAACAGAATGCACAGAGGATTCTGACCTTTTTAATAACTTACTAGGATGCTTATGGGATTACTTATAGGGTGGAACAAAAGGCAGAGTATCAAAATGGGATATGCTACGTTTTGCTATGGGGAAGGGGTTATACTTACAATAATCACTTGCATTGGGTATTTTGGACAGGCAACCAGGTTTCTGGACAGCGGGGCAAGGATCTGGTCACGGTACACAGCGGCGGGCTCTCCTAGAAGGGGAAAGCTGAGAACCGGGGTCTGGTCTCAGTAGATAGCGAGGGGCATCAGCTGGATAAAGCAGGTAGCGGGCAGAACAAGTAGCACTAGAGAATCCCATTGAGGATTCAGCCAATTTTCCCCCTTTCTCCCTGGATTACTGGGATTTTTGTGTGGTTTAGTTCTGAAGAGTGGTTCTGCCTGGATAGGAGGGTCAGGATCAGCTATCCCTGTCCCGGCAGTGGAATCTGGAATCTTGCAGGGAGAGTATGGAATGTCTGGACCTCTGAATGCGCAGGAGCTGGAAAAGTCAGAAGAGAGTTTCTGTCCAGAGCTCCCCATGCCTCTCCTTTTTACAACGAGCATGACATCAAAGGATTTTACTATGGGGCAGAACTAAGCTAGACCTACCTCTAAGAATCGGATAGGTGAATCTATAATGTCGCCTCCTCCCTGGAAGCAGATTGGACTGAAGGAGGGAACTCAGTTTTATGGGGTGTTTTTTTATGAGGTACAGAGCCATACCACAGTTACTTTTGCCAAAATCAGTTATGACACACACATCCACCTTTTTACAATTGTTACGCTTCTGAAAATCACATTTGACACAGAACATGGCATTCCAACTCCTAAGTTTCTACGATGTTCTTTAGTCCTTCTAATAATCTTTTGCAATTTTTGGTGGTAATCGTTCTACCTAAAATTCTACAATTTTATATAGGTATACGGATAATCACAGGGCATGTTTTCATTAATTTTAAAAGCTGCCCCATGTATACTTTTCCCATGAACTACATTTTTCTGACATTTGCGTCTCCAAACTGCTAGGAAAAGCTACAATGTCTTATTTTAATGGTGCAAAAATTACATTTGAACTGTTAAAATTTTGCATTACTGTGTTTTCAGGTTGCAGAGATAAGTGTTACATTTTATTAAATAAGAAAAAGTCAGGCTCTAGTCATCCTTAGTGCAGTGTTACCATGGATTTGCCTTTGAAGCCCTCCAGTTTGAGTTGAGGGGGAGGTGTCACCAGGACTTCTCACCTATGTGTCCTGGAAGGCCATTGTCTTTTGGCTGCAGAATGCTGCTTTGTCTGACAAGGGTGTTACATTCACCCCCTTGCCCATTCATAGTTTCCAGAGGGATGGTCCACTTGGGGAGGAGGGCCCTGTGAAGCCAGGCCCTGCCAAATCAAAGCTGGCCTCAATTTTATTTATTTTTCTTTCCTTAACCAGAAAGAAAATCTTTTAGAAATAAATATCATGTATATGTTTAAAGCAAGCACCCATCACTCCATGCAAGCACAGGGCCTTAGTTTAACATTTCACTTTTTTAAAGGCATTTTCTTGTTTGTCAAAAGCACCATTTTACACGTGGGTTAATCTTCCTCAAATGTCACTTTCAAATGTGGTGTTCTCTCGCTTGAGCATTTCCATGGCCCTAGTCAATTTCCACCACACAGCAGTCTGTCCAAGGCAAGGGTCCAATGAAACTGACATAAGCACATAGAGAGAGGGCTTCTTGTGAAGGGCTTGTCTGTTTCATTTTGCTGCAAAAGTAAAGCGTTTTGCGTACGGCTTGGAGTGAAGTTATCTGCTATTTCACAGATTTTGCCTGACACAACATGCCATTCAGTGAAGAAGGCCCTCATTTGCTGTGTACACCCTGAATGTAGATGGGTATTAATGTGTCTTACTGGTACCAAACTGTGTACTGTTGAAAAGATGAAAACGAGCACCAGGGCACAGTCATTTTAAGAGGCAGAATATTTTCTTTTTCAGTGAGAAGTTTTGAACTGGCAGCATAGCAGCGCCGCCTTTCCATTCTTTTCTTTGGTGCACATAAGGAAAACACTGGCAGCCATTCTCGGGGTGTTCCATGTTCCATCTTGCCCCTTATGTACCTGGCAAAGGCAGCACAGCCATCATTTTCGTAGCTGCAAAACACAGTTTTGATGCAAGGGAATAGAGCTCAGCAGAGCCAGTCCAGCCATTCTGCTGGTAACTGCTTAAGTGCACTTTGGTGATGTAGGGGAATTCTGCTGGGCTGATAAATGTACGCTACAGATCTCCCACTGCTTCCCTGAGACTTTCTGTTGAGGGAAAGTAGGGCAAAGTGGGGTTCATCAGACGGGGTTCTTCTTCCATCAGGGAGCGGTATGCCATGATCCTCCCTTCGTCTTACGTTGGAGTGTGGAGCAACACCCCCTTTCCTTTCTGGGTCCCCGGGGAAGTCCTCCTGGATCTACGAAGGAACGGAATTAGTACTAATTAGGAGATAGATAAAGACAGGTTACAACATGTTCCCACTGTCTTCCCAGAAGGTTGACATTGACATCAGTGGCATAAACATACATTACATTTATTAAAGTACTCGAACAATATCAGTAAAGTATTCCTTAACAAGGCAAACATAACTATCGACATTTACACCATGGTTTTGTGATACCTTTTTGTAATGGTAATGAAGAAACATACTCCCTGTTAGATAGATATACCTATGGACCAACCTATTCCCTTTGCTTTTGCTTTTTCCTGCTTCTTATTCTCCAGGTGTCTCCTCTATTTGACGTTCCTTGGGCTCCTCTATCAGCTGCAAAGTGTGCCTGGGGTGACACTCTTTAACTGATTAATGTGGACCGATTTCTCCTCTGGAAGCTCTCCTTTGGGGATGCGGAATTCTGTAGGCAACAGGTGAGATTTTATCTACAATTTCAAAAGGACCGCGCCAGGAGGGGAGACCTTTTCTCTCCTTAGCCTGGTTCCTTTGAAAATTTTAAAGTGGACCCTGTCTCCTACTTGGCATTTCTTTTTGGTTGTTTTCAAATCATATTGAGTTTTCATCCCCTCTGCTGATACTTCCGGATTCCGCTGAGCATACGCAAAAGCATGCTGTGAAGGTGTTTTCTTAGATTCTCAACATATTCATGAGTTGTGGAGGCGTTTATCAGTGTCTGCTCTTGTGTTCTATAGTGCAGATGCTGAGGTAGCACCATTTTTCGTCCAGTCATTAGCTCGAATGGAGACATTTTGATCGCAGAATATGATGAAGATCTGATGCCCATCAGGACAGCGGTAATCGGATGTCCCAACTTGGCCCAGAATCTGCCACCAACTTTTTTGAATGCCCACAATTGTTTTATTGTACCTTTCAACTCCCGCACTAGAGGACTGGCGGTATCCAATATGAAGTTTCCTTTTTACCCCAAGTATCTCTCACATCTTTGTCATCACTTTGCTGGTGAAGTGACTTCCTCGGTCTGACTCAATCCTTTAGGGTAGGCCAAAACACGAGAAGATGTGGTTGATCATCAGTGCAGCTGCTGTTTCTGCCTTGCAATTTGGGGCCGGGAGACATTCCACCCATTTGGTAAACAAGCATTTTACTTTTAACATGTACATGTTCCCCCTAGAGGAGCGAATCACGGGTCCAATGAAATCTACTTGTAAATCTGGCCATGGCAGTGTCATCCCCCTCTTCTGGAGGGAATCTCGGTGTGAGTGAAGTTGGCTGAAATTGTGCACGCACAAGACACCCGTTCAAATATTGGTCGTGGTCTTGCTCCATGTGTGGCTACTATGCAACCTCCTGCAAGATTTCTAGAGTATTATGAAACCCCTGATGACCGGCTGTGGCCACGCCATGGCCGTGACCTGGCATCAAGCTTCGGAATGAGGTAGGTACCACCCACTGGTCGCAACCAGAGGTGGATCTCCTTACCAACACACCGTCTTGGATTCAGAACATTGTGGGACATTTCATCAACACCCTGAGGTACCCTTTCCCCATGTAATCGGTTTCCGTCGGAGGAAAGTTCTCAGGGTCCTCAACGTGTTGATCAAATTTCCCAATAATCGGATCCTCTTTTTGTGGCGTGATTAAATCAGCATCTGGGGTCTCCTTACCACTGGGCAGGTGAGAGTTCATTGTGAGCATTTGTCTGGGACCTAGTGACAGCAGTGACCTGTATTTCCCCCAACAAGGACTAGATCTCAAGGACATCCCCCTGGAGGGCTCCGGTTTTGGCCAGCTGATCAGCCAGGTCTTTTCCAGTTTTGTCTGGCCCCTCTATTCTGGAATGACCTTTTAATCTTTTCCCAATAGATGGTCATCCCTTTAGAGGTGACCAGGTCAATATTGTGTATTAGCTTGCCATGTTTAAGTGGTTTGTTATTAGCACACTGCATGCCTCTGGTTTTCCATTTGACCAGGTGCTCCACGAACCCGTTCCGGACATAATCTGAATCAGTGATTATGACCAGTTTGTGGAGTAGGTTTTGGACGGCAGTGAGGATGGCCTGATGGACTGCCATTAACTGCCACCTGACTGCTGCGGTGACCGATTTTGTACCCAGCGGAGGGTTCCGGGGCATCCTTCACCAAGGCATTCCCAACGCCTGCCACCAGTTTCTTTTCCCCGCTGTTGTCAACATTGGAGGGGCACCCGTCCACATTAACTGTGGGCATTCCCCTGCACTTGTCTTCTTCATAGACTTTGTGTGGGGAATTCAGATACGGCTCCATGTTGTCCTGGGTTTTGAGACTTTCGCCCTCGATATTTTCTCTGGCATAATCATGCAAGTCAGCCAGACCTTGCGTGAGGGGACTCTTGTTTTGGCCAAATCTGACCTCCAGAGGAAAGCCTTGCATGGACAGAATTCAGGAAGTAATTCTGGAATTACTCACATTTCCTGCCCGGATTCTGTCGCTTTGGAGGTATTGCAAAGGTCGGTGGGGTGTCTCCACTATGGTGTGCTCCCCCTGGATGAACGGGCAGTAATTTTTCAATGCCCACACCGTTGCCAGGAGTGCCTTCTCACAATCGTTGAATTTTTCCTCCACAGAGAATAAAGTCTTACTTGCACAGGAGATGACTTTATTGACCTTGTCATGCTTTTGGTATAATACTGCTGTCAAGCATGTATTTGGGAACCCCGTGTCCAAGAAGAAATCCTTGGTTTTGACAGGGTAGGCTAGGCAAGGTGCTTGTGAGAGACGTCTTTTGAGTTGTGTTAGTGCCTTGGCTTGTTCTCTCCCACTTGACCCCCGCACCCTTCAACAGATGTATCAGGGGTCTTGTGACCTCTGCGTAATCCTCCATGAACTTCCTACTGTAATTAGTCAGTCCAAGGAGGCTTCTTAGCTCACGCAGATTTGTGGGGTCTTTTAGTTTTAGTAGTGCTTCCACTTTCTTCTCCTGGGGTCAGAGACCCTCAGGAGTTATTTCATGTCCCAAGAAGTTGACACGGGTCCTGAACCACTGTGCCTTCTGGAAGGACAGTTTTGCTCTGCCAACCCTCTACTGGGTCAGAACATAGCAGATTTCCACTATGTGTTCCTCCACAGTTGAGCTTTTGATCAGGACATCATCCTCGTAGGCCAGGTTACCCCTTTCACCCAAGTCGGGCATGGCCCTGTGTAAGAAGATGTTGAATTAATTGCCAGAGTTTATGTATCCGAAGGGAGCGCGGGTCCATGTATACTGCTGTTCCCCGAAGGTAAAAGCCAGCTTGTAATGGTCCTCCCTACTGACAGGCACAGTCCAGTATCCATTTGTCAGATCAATGGTGTTGTCTAACTTTGACCCCTGAATCTGGGCCAGCCCTTGGTCAATGTAGGGGAGAGGCCATCGGGACATGTGGACCCGTTTGTTCAGCTCCCTAAGGTCTGCGCAAAGTCTGAATTGGCCATTTGGTTTTAAAATCCCCAGCACTGGATTATTGATTATTTCTGTCAGGGACTCCATAGATTCGAGAGGCAAGCGATATTGCTTCACAAACACAGGAGTCATTCCAGGGTCCGTGTGAATTGTGGTTGTATCTATCTCCGTGCCACCACAGTCGTACGAGTCCACTGCAAAGATATCTTGAAAATCTAAGAACACCTGTTTCAACATTTGCTTGTATTCCTCAGTCTCACAGACATCAGAGAAGTTGACCCACTCTTCAACCATTTGCCTGAAACCTGGAAAGACTTTGGGTTTCTCTCTCATCTGCCTCCTCCAGCTGGGTGAAGAGGTCTCTGGTTAAAGTGTTGACCTGGACAGAGGGTTTCAGGTAGGAGAGGCAGTCATTTTGGACCTGGAAGATCACCTCATCCTCTCTATTTGGGCAGGAAGAGTACACCAGGCAATTCCCCCCTTGCCGGGTGAAGATGCTTTCCGGTGGTATGTCATTGTCACTGTCCTCGTCAAAGCAGTCATTGGGGATTGGTCCTACAAGTTCATTTCCTAGATGTCTCATCAACCGCCATCCAATAATGGTGCCTGCGCCCAGAGTGATACTCTTGAGGACGCTGTTATCCACCACTATTGGAATGGTATTGTGTTCTACATTGACTAATGGTGTTGGGGTTTAACCCCAACCCCTGCTGTTGGAGATGGGCATTGAGTTGTACATAGGCATCAGGATTTTGCAGTTTCTGTGCACTTTTAATTTTTAAGTGAAGTGGGAATTGTCGGGTCCGTCCTGGGATGGTGACCTCCTCTCCAATTTGAACTTCAACTGCATACGGCAGCAATTGAGCTGACCAAAATGCTTTTTCAGAATCATCAAAGCCCATGGGATTGCCCCCCAGTCGGGACCAGGCCTTGTGATTTATAAGGTCCAAATTAATTGCAAACTGATTGAGAATGTCACCGCCTAAATAGAATGCAGAAGGGACATCTCGCATGACCCAATAATTATGCTCTATGCTTTTGTCACCTATAGAAATTTTGAGCATACACCTTTCCAGACCCATTTCCCACTTATCAATTTAAATGTGGGAATGGTTGGATCTTTTGGAAGCTTTCTGAACATGGCTTCGCTGATGAAGCTCTTTCCATTGTTCAGGCACACTCCGGCGAGAACAGACTCTGTCCCCTCATTTAACTGAATAGGGAGGAACAACTGTTCTCTAACTTTCTGAATGTCAGCTAAACTTTGAGCTGGTTTCATCACTTTTGACTATAGGGTTTGATTTTTCAGGTTATGAATTGGTTTAACATTTCAAAGTATTTCCTTCCAGTGTGGAATGCCACTTGAAACTGGAAGGAAGGTTGATTTTCAGGAAGGGAGAGGAGTTCCAATCACCGGTTTGTTGTCCTGAAGCAATAACTGTAATGTCAGGTGTTTGATTATTTTGGAAATGAAACTCAATATGATCAGATTTTTGTTCAACCATGTGGCATGTGCCATTGAAACTAACATGGTTGACACTTTGTTTTAATTTCATTGGCCTGTTAGTCTGAGTCCAGAGGACCTTATTTACAGAGTCTATTAGGGAAGACAACCTGCACAGGATGTCATTCCCTAATAGAGAAGGTGTCCTCTCTGGAGTCACGACTATGACCGGGTGCTTCACCTTATCTCGCCCAATTTTAATTTCCAGATCCGCAGTCCCCTCGACAGGAATTGCATTCCCGTCGAAGTTCTGGAGTTGTCCAGGAAGAGGGGTGAGAGGGATCTGGTGTCTCCCCCCTTCATGAATTCAACTGCTCAAAGGCCCTTTTTGACAGAACAGTGGCTTGGGATCCGGTGTGCATCAGTGCTGAAAATGCACTTTGCCCTTGCACTTGGACGAGGGCGTAGAATCTACCTTCTTTCTCCCCCAAGGGGCAAAGGTAATGGGCATTTTGGGCAAGCTGGGTGGTCAATTTCTTTATTTTGGACTCCGACACTGTGGGATTTTGGGCAATTTTTTGTGTCTGGGAATCTGCAACAAAAATGTGGCATCCTGAAATATGTGGGATTTTGGAATCCCCTTTTTCCCTTAGCTCCGTGCTGCCCCTCTTACCTGTTGGCAGTCACTAGAACAAGTTTGTGAGGAGGATACCCCCATTAATATTTTGTTCTCAGGATGACAAGTCTGTGGTTCAGGGATGAATGACTCTGAATCTGTCCCCACACCCACCTAGTCTTCATTCAGGAATCTTGGGGCCCATTTTTCTTTGGGAGGAATTCCCGCAATCCTGAAGGAGAAGATTTTCTTACCAGAATCCTATAAGGATTCTTCCCCTTCAAATTAGGTTGCAGGTTTTCTGGGCAAGAGATTTTAGTTCTGGTTCTGTAGTGTCCAGGGGCTTTTTACGGGTGATGAAGGAAGCTTCCTCTAGGAATTTACACCTCCTTTCCTCCCGTGCCTCCTCCTCTGGAGCCGGTGAGTTGTCAGGGTTCTCTACCCGTCCTTATTCTGGGGTGCCAGACCCTGGGTTTGAGGGGTTCTGAGCCGCCAGGTTCATCTGAGGGTTTTGTTGAGCCCTCAACATGCGACTCAAATCCTGAGTGCGATTCTGGACCTGGCGACCTAGCTGGGACACCCGCTCCAGCTGGTTCGGGGGTCTTTGTTCAAACCTAGGTGGTTCTCGGGGAGGGTAACTATCCCTTCTCCCGGAGAACCCTGTGTATTGGGGATTCCCTTGGTAACCCTCCACCCTTGGCTTCCCCTCTCCCGGATTGGGTGGTCTGGACTCCTGAAAGCAGGGAAAGAAAGGAGGGTTGCCCTGCAGGTTGGGGTTTGGTAGATACCGGGGAAAGAAACTTAACCCAGAATTTGGGGGATTACTGCGCTCCTGAGGGAAGTTAGGAGGGACGTTTCCTAGGGCAGTACTCGCCTGGTTGGATCCTCCCCTTGGGCTGGGGGGAGTCCATACATACCCCAAGATAGGCATGTTGCCCTTATATCTGGGACTGATGTAACCAGCAGAGTTAGGGGTCCCATTGGTGGGATTACCTACCTGACTGCCACCTGCTGCTAATTGAGCATAGGACCTTTTTTGCCTCTGATTTGGCTGGTTTTGGGAAGGTTTGTTTTTAGACCCCCCACCCCCATTTCTAGGTCTAAAATGGGGGCAACCTTCACCTGTGCCACCTTAGCAGCAGCGGGGGTGTTGGCTGGTTTGGGGGTTTTTGTCTGGTTTTTGTTTTCTGCAGGTATTTGGACCTCATAGATCCGGGTAGCCTGCTCTATTATCCAGTCCAGGGTCCTGTTGTCATGAAAATCCCTCACCAACTGGGTCATTATATATTTTGGGAGCGCATGAAAATAGGTGGTTATGAATTCATGACTATTCGTGCACACTCGCTTGGTAGTTTGTGCAAAGGCATGTTTTAGCTCCTGCACAAATTCTCTTGGGGCCTGATCCTCTCCGCATTACAGATTGTAGGCCACTTTGCGAGCCTCCGGGGGGTTTCTGTGGGCGGAAAAGTGCTTCAAGATGGCTGCCTTATAGGAGGACCACCTTGAAGGGTTCTGGTCTTCAAGCCCCGAAAAGACGCTGGAGTACTCCGGAGAGAATGTCCATTTGGCAAAATCTATGCAGTTCTGGCTATTTTTGATGTGAAAAGAGTCCATCATTTGTTCATATAGTTCCAGATGCTCCCAGACAGAATATTTAGCATTTTTGTGATACAGGGTTATACAATTCCTATAGCCTTAAACTGTCTAATGGGATCTTTCACCAGAGCCCTCTTTTGTTTATTGGCCTTCTTTTGCCGCGTTACCCGAGTCCACTCGCCCTCAGACTCCGAGCTGCTACTCTTTGATGTCCCCTCTTTATCTCCATAGGCTCTCCCTTATTCTTTGAGCTTGCGATTTGCTCTCAGAATGGTGGGGCCTCGTTTCTTCTCCCCTGTTGCACCTTGGGCTCTCTGGGTCTTGGACTCCCTCTTTCAAAAAGGAGAGTGGTCTTCTGACTCCTCTCTGCTTCCAAGGTTAGTGGAGGGTCCACCCACTGCCCTGTTTGGATTGAGGTATTTAGAATGCTCTTTTGGGGACTCATTTCATGCTGTTTTTCTGCAAAGTGAACCAAATGGTTCTTTTGTAAGTGATGCTTCTATAGCTCTAGCTCCCTGAGTTTTTCGTCAAAGGAGTCTTCCTGATCAGATATTTCAGCCATAACATTTTGGAATCTGTGCAGGGATGCCTGCCCATCAATCTCTAATGGGCGGTAGCCTACCTGCTCAATCACGCCAGGCCTATTTAAGTCTGGCTGCCTCATGACTCCCAGTTCTTGTGAACCGGCGGACATGAAGTCAGCAGTGCCTTGTGCATACAAATTGGTAAATGGGTTTGTGGCTCTTAGTACAGAGGGCATCACACTGTGATCAGGTGTTGCCCTGTCCCTCTCTACTTGTTCGGGGTCCCTCAAGTTTGGATTCAGCCTAGCATACTCTTTCTCTAACAGCTCCAGTTTCTCCTTTTCAGCCCCTATTTCCTGATGGTATCAGGGATTGGCTTACTTCTATGACCTTTTATTGAGTTGCTACTTGACTCTGGGGTCCACTGTTCTCCACGCAGAGGGTCTAAGTCTTTTTTTGCTGCCTGTACGGTCTGGGAATACTGAGAAAACTTTTGTTGCAGGAGATTCTTTCCTGATTTTTGCGCATTTTCAGCTGGGGTGTTCTTTTCTAGATTACCTTCCACTGGTCTGTTGTGTCCCAATAACTTTTAATATTCTACTTGCAGTTCATTTAGTTTCTGGAGATCTAACTCGCGTTTCCGTAGATCTGTTTTTAGGTTGCTCACTTTCTGACATAGGGCATCTTTTTCCTGATGCAGGGCGCCCCTTTATTCAGCCAGGTCATCCCGCTGTTTCATTGTGCTAATGTCTGGTGTTCTTGGTGAAATTCTGTCTGGAGGTGGAGTACTTTACTGATCAGTTTCTTATTCTCCTCTTCCAACCCTTTGATCTGATTTTGTAAGATGGTTATTTGTTCCGAGCAGGTTCTGTTCTATTTTAGCTGTTGATTCAGTTTTTTGTCTGACACTCCACTTTTAATGTCTCTAATTGGGCCTCTTGGTCTGAATTTTGTTGTTGTAGAGCCAAGTCCTCTTTTAGCTGTTTAATGTAATTTTCCAATCCTACCTCAGAATCTTGGCAATTTGGCTACTACTAGTTTTTACTAGTTTTAGCTCAGTCTGGATTTGGGTTAAGAGCTCTGACTGGTTTTGTGCAAGGGTTCTGTTTTCTTCATGCTTTGCCTCCATAACTCCCAGATGGAGATATAGGTAGGCTGTGATTCTGACCATTTTAATCTGCTCCTCTTTAATTTTCGGAGTCCTATACAACTTGCTCAAGGCTTGATGTAATAGGCCACAGTCTTGCCACACATCCAGGTTCATGGCGGTGACCTGTTACATCATTTCCCCTAGCCAGACCTCCTCAACTTGCTGTGCCCCTTCCCCTCTGACAAATAATTTGTGCAGAAGGTGCTGCCTGGCCATGTTTATCTCTACTGTGGTCATTATGAAGAGTGTTCTTCCTTTATTAAATTATTTCTTTAAGAGTACACCTGTATTCTGTTGCTTTTTGTCTAGTTCGGGGTTGATTCAGCTTTATTTTTACACACAGGCCTGGTACTTGGGCTCTATGTTTTGGGAAGGTGCTTATGCAGTGTAACACAACTTTCCAACCACAGAAAGTATTACTACCTTTATGGGTAGCCTGCTGTGCTAAGCTGTTACGGGTGGAAACACTATCTCAAATCCCAGCGAACGAGCCCCCACTGTGTTAAGGATTCTAAAGGGGCATCACATGCCAGACCAGGACCCTTGCTACTGGCCGGGGATACAGCGCACAATCAAAATATATTTATTTGCTCATTATTAATTCAATTTGATAAGGCACCCAACCCGTCTCACACCCACCTTTACAAACACCCCGGGTCACAATGGACCATGAACCAGGCTGGTGTGTAATAATATAATATTTATTTATTTTCAAATTTCATTGAAAATCACACAAATTTAATATGCGGCAGCAATCGCCAGTGTGGTGATAATTACACTGTAAAATGATAGAACACACTTAGTTTGACCTTCTAACATCAGATCTATAATGCACAAGTAAATACAGGCAAGATTATTTTACGGAGGTGTTTTCTGATAGCACCACAGTTAGTATTGTGTGGGAAGAAAGGAGTAGCAAGGAGTCAGGTTATACTAGGCAACAAACAGAATTGAAATCCAACCTTCCCCCTCTGAATGGGAGGCAAAATCAGATTTAAAAACCTTTAAAATTGAGCAAAATAGTACTCGGATTACTAAATACTTGTTTTACATGTACGTTTTAATGAATGAGGTAAGAATGAGTATGGCAGTATCAAAGAGATAAGAACACTAGCCAACTACAAGGCAACATACTAACAACGGGCATACAGTTCAGAAAATTGACTTGGGAAGGAAAAACACAGTGCAGCCAAATCACACGTGGAGAAATTTACTTTATGAAAATTACTTCGACAGTTTACTTCGAAATGTATTTTTATGTATGGGGGTCCTCTCCTTCTCAAATCCCCTTCCCCTTCACTATAAACCCCCTTCACTGTCTTACCCCAATCTTCTGCCCACCTACCCTTTTACCCCCCAAAAATACATTTCGATGGAAACTGTTGATGTAAATGACCACGTAGTAATTGCTTGGTGGAAACAACGTGAGACCGCTGGGCGGTTTGATCGCTGACCCGCTAACTCAGGGTTGTGGACTTCATCAGGGGTCATCTTTATCTCCCCTGTTATTTAACCTGTACTTGCGACCACTAATGGACATTTTAAGGAGCCACAAAGTCATCTTTCAATCATATGCGGACGACATGCAGGTGTTTATTATGCTTGGCAATCTGGTTGAGTCTTATCTCAGAATTAGGCAGTGCCTTGATGATGTTGGCAAATTGATGTCCCTGAACTGGCTACAACTCAACCCAACCAACACAGAAGTGGCCTTATTTGGGCCTAAGCCCCTTCTTAGCGCTGAAAAGTGCCCCACCCACCGTTTTTGGGCTCTAGGCTGAAATTTGACACCAACATTAAAAACCCTTGGTTGCATTTGGCAGGACAATTTGGGCTGTGACAGTTGGGTAGTGGCAAAAATTCAGTCAGTCTTTTACACCTTACGGTTACTGCGGCATTCCCTCCCATGTTGTGCCTTCTGAAGACCTTACTACTGTCGTAGGAGCCCTGGTGAAGTCCCAGTTGGACTATTGTAATGGGCCATCTAGCAGGCATTCTGCATAGACAGCTGCTGGTTGTAGAGAACACAGAATGCAGCAATTAGAAAGGGTCTTTGGAGTTGCAAAATCTTCCCCTATTTCAGCTTTACGTCACTTGTTTAATTCGCTGGCAGTGGGGGATAGAATCAAATTTAATATGTTACACCTTATATATAAATGCCTTAATAATCTTGCACCACTATACTTTATGGAAAAGTGACTAGATACCTACCTTCCTGGGAAATACTTTCATCGATAAACTACTTTTGGTGGTTCCATCATCCGCCTGTGTCTCCATAGAAGACAGCAGGTTTGCAGTGTATGGTTCTAGGTTATGGAATAGTCTCCCCTGGGAACTTAGGAAAAAAGAACAACTTCGTAAAACCCATCTCTTCAGATAAACAGAAATAAAACATGAAAGATTGCATGTATACTCCTGTATGAGAACGATGTACATTGATTTTATTTCGATGCAACACAATGTTAAATTAACCTGTTCCTTATCCCCTGAAGTGTGGGGTGGGATATCAGGGGTGCCTGCTTAATAAGCGACCAGTATGTCACCAAAACAATGATACCCTGCTCCAGTTCCCCTCCCATGCCACTCCAGCATGAGGTCGCATTTCACAATTCACCTATGCATGCCAGGAGATCATGTCAGACAAGTGGGTGTTGTCCACAGTGGCAGGTGGATATTGTATAGAACTTCTACAAAAACTACCCAACCAACAGCCAAAGCACAAGAAAATAACACCGTAAAGAAAGGCGTGTATTATTGGAGGAAGTAAAAGCCCTACTGGTGAAAGATGCCAAACAGGTAAACAAGGTATTTATTCAACTTACTTCCTTGAGCCAAAGAAAGACCTAACAATGCGCCCGGTACTAGATCTGCAGCCAGCAAACATGTATGTCAAGCCACCAATATTTTGCATGCCAGCACTTCAGGAAGACATTCCCCTTCTTAAACAGGGACTACATGGCAACTTTTGATATGAAATATGCATAATTTCATATTTTAATGTTCCCAACGCACAGAAAATACCTACGCTTCCAAATAGCGGGAGAACACTACCAATTTAATGTGCTCCCCTTTGGCATAGCCTTGACTCCAAGGGTGTTCACAAAGGTGCTACGAGTAAGTAGTGGCAGCGCACCTACAGAGAGAGTCCATCCCAATGTACCCTTATCTATACGACTGGCTGATCACAGGGGAGACCCCTCAAATTTGCATTTAACACCCAGAGAACCATCTCAACCTTCTATTACAATTAGGTTTCTCCATCGACGAGAAAACATCAAGTTTCGTACCTAGTCAAACAAAACAATTCCTGGGTGCCATTATAAAGACGAGGGAAGGTCTGATATTCCCCTCAGAACATTCTGCTACAGATACCTCACTATCTAACTGGTCGCCAGATAACGCTACACAAAGCAATGCGCCTGCTCGAGATGATGGCCTCATGCATTTACCTAGATCCACAAGTGCGGCTGCGCATGCGCCCAATGCAAGAGAAGTTAGCAAAACAATGGTCTCAGGCAAGTGGACAATGGGGCGATCTAGTGGTTGTTTCGGTAACCCTGTTACAGACTCTTATCTGGTGGTCCAAGGACGATTTATTGAAAGGAAAACTCTTTCGCAATCCTCCAGTATAAGCAATACTAACAACGGACGCCTCACCTTCAGCATGGGGGAGACCATTTTCTGCACCACACAGCTCATGAGCAGTGGACACACACCACAGCCCAAATCCACATCAATCTTCTAGAACCTCTAGCAGTTCTCAAGACTCTGCAATCTTTTCAGCAGCATATACTAGGTCCGACAGTACAACTGCCATGTTTTAAATATACAAGCAGAGAGGCACACACTCTCCAAGTCTGTCCAGGCTAACTCAACAAATGTGGAAGTGGGCACTCCAGCGGAACATGTTCCTAGTATTTCAACACGTTCCAGGGGAACTCAATGCCCTAGCATATCCTCTAAGCAGAAATCCTCTTCCAGAAGAACACAAGTGGTAGCTCAATGAAGATATTTTAAACAATATCTTTTTCCCTGTGGGGTGATCTCCCTTTAGACATGTACGCCTTAAGCCAAAACAAACAATGCCCAGACTTCGCGTCCAGGTTTCCCCAACCAAATTCCAAGGGGAACGCCTTGTGGATTAGTTGGTCTGGGAAATGTGCTTACGCTTTTCACCACTGACACCACTCCTCATCAGAATAGTGCACAAGATGCACCACGAACAAGCCATGCTAATCCCGATAACTCAAATGTGGGCAAGACAGTCCTGGTTTCCACATCTGCTCAAAATTGCAACGTGAAAAGCAACCAAACTCCTGTACCCCTACAATATGCTGTCCCAGCATGGGGGGGCAGCACTTCATCCACTTCCTCGTTCTATGAACTTGGCAACCTTGCTCCTGAAGTCATAGGGTTCGGGCACTTAAAACTTCCCCAAAGGTGTATGGATATCCTAAGGGAAGCACATAATCCCAACACCAGACACTGTAACTTCAAGAAGTGGAAGAGGTTTGTTATATGATGCCAGTCACAATCCTTAAACCCAATATAATGTTCCCCTTCTAACATTCTACACTACATTCTTCACCTACTATCCTCTGGCCTAATATTTAACCCCATCAAAGTACACTTAGCGTCTATGGCTGCATACTCCACTTCACAAAACAAGGTGTCCTGGTGGAAGGTGCCCGTTATTAAAGCTTTCATGGAGGGAGTACAAAGACTAAACCCTCCCATTTCTAACCCTCCACTGGGTTTGGACCTTAATGTTGTGCTCTCAAAGCTCATGGGTCCGCCATTCGAGCCTATGCACAACGCCAGCCTAAAACACTTGACCTAGAAGACTGCTTTCTAGTAGCCATCACCTCCATTAGACGGGTTTGTGAGCTACAGGCACTGTCTGGACAAGACCCTTTCTTTATAATTAACAAGAACAAGGTTTTCCTTAGAACACATCCTAGATTTTCACCTAAATTCATATCCAAGTTTCATGTCAACCAATCCATTGAACTATCTTCTTTTTTCCAAAATCCATCGAACTCCGCTGAAAGGAACCTCCATACACTAGATGTAAGGAGGGCGATCTTGTACTACGAAAACAAAACTAAACCTATAAGGAAAACAGACCAACTCTTGGTTTCCATAGCAACTGGGCGGGAAGGGGTATCACATTACAAAGAACGAGATCTACAGATGGATAGTCAAATGTATACAACTGTGCTATTCATTATCAAAGAAGACCCCGTCTTTTACACCAAGAGCTCACTCTACCAGAGGTACAGGAGCTACTTTAGCATTTATTTCAAATATCCCCCTAGAAGCTATTTGTAAAGCAGCTAGCTACTTCCATACACACCTTTACTCAGCACTACTTCATTGACACGCATTCTAAAGCAGATTCAGAGGTGGGACAAACAGTGCTAAAAGATCTTTTTGCCACTATACCTTCTAACAACCCACCTCCTTTGCCAGATACTGCTGGCTAATCTATGCATAGCATGTGATCTAAACAGATCCACAAGCCTCAGAAGGGATACATTACTCACCGTAATTGCATTTCTGATGCTTGTATCTGCTTAGATTCACAAACGCCCTCCCTTCCTCCCCTTTTGGAGTAGAATGTGCATAGATGTCTCCTGGCTTTATCGTTTATCTGCTTTATAACATCTGTACACTTCATGCTACCTCATGTCAGAAACCTAAGATTCTGATGCTTGTTAATCTGCTTAGAATCACATGCTGTGCATATAGTCAGACATCCAGTGGTAACCGCAGAGTATTGCATCTCGTCTTTCGGGGACTGAAAGGGGACGTCAGCATAGGCGTGTCTGTAAGACTATCCCTATCGTGATGTGTAGTGTACCCAAAATCCCTCACGCGCCGAGGTGTCTCAGATTGTTTTTTTCTGCCCAGATAACTGGTCGCCCTATAGCGGAGCTCCTACAGAAGAGACATTATTTATCTTATACCGACTTGTCGGTTATTCCCCGTTAAGTCACATAGGTCACAAGAACATCTTTGAAGAAGACTGCGGGGGATTTGTCTACGGCGGTGGATGTCGGCGCCTATGATCCGGCGGCCGGATTTTCCACGTGGTCGGGCCCTCTGGCCAACCTTTACAGTAGGGAGAGTGGGGTCGAGGTGGCCATATTTTTGGTATGTCTTTCCTCCTTTCCTCCTTTCCCCTCTTTACCCTTTTGGTCTGGTCATCTTCCCCCTTGGCTATGGAAAGGACTCCTTTTAGATTCTTCCCTAAGTGTAGGGTCAGATATCCTTGGAAGGACGAACACAGGACGTGCAACGCCTGTCTCCCCCTAGAGCATGACGAAAAGCAGTGTGCGGCCTGCAAACTCCTTTGGCCTAAGACATTCAAGGAGCGCCATGTAAAGCGGTGGGCTGTGTACGGTATGTCGCGGGTGGAATCCCCTTCCCCCACCGCCACACCCGCTGAGAGTGACAGGGGTATCTCAGATGACCAAACATCCGTTGCGGATGTTATAGACCTCAAGGCGGACACTTCTATGTCCGCCACGCCCGTCCCCGACCCTTTAAGGCCTGACTTTGGTCTCGCTTCAGGGACAACACACGGTGACAGGGGCATACAAACGCATCACACTAAGAAGACAACCCCTATACCATTTTCGACGTCTTCGGTGAAAAAGGTGAAAAAGCCAACAGGACCGCCAAAAATTTCGACGGTTTCCTCGGATCGCTCAGATCCAATGCCTACCCCGCATCCGCAGCAGCGTCTTGCGACTGGGCATTCAAAAGCAAGTAAGGGCGCTACTCCTAAAACCTCACACGTCGAAGCGCAGAAATCCGACGCTGTTACGGTCCCAAAGGCTGCGGTAGGCTGGAAAACTACGACTAGGCCTCTAGGCAAAAAACCGACCGCTAAGCCCTTTAGCTCCACGGAAGATAATATACCTACCGATAGACCATTGGAGCAGCTATCTCACGCCGATTCGGTGACTATCGAAGGCAGCATCGAAAGAATTACGGCAGCGGTGGGTCTTATCCCGGTTCCGCCTAAAATCATGGGACAAGCCTCTCCGACACCCAAAGAGACTCTTTCCGGCGCTGTAGGGCGGAAAATGACGTTTCTTCACCCATAGGTCCGCCTGGGTCCTCCTAATGGAATAGAGAGAAATTCGAAGGGTGTATGGATCGGCTGGAGAAGATTATCAGTTTTTCTGATCATCCATCCCCGAAAAGGTCTCGTGTAGAGCCTAACCTCCATTTTTCTTCTCATTTTCAAGAAGATCAGCCTTCTGTCCCCGTCCAGCAGGAAGACTTTGTCCACATGGACACACATAGGGACATTTATAATGAATAGGAAGAAGCTGCATTTCTGCAGAATTATGAGGAGGAACAGCAGGGTACCACAGACAACTGGGAAGAAACCCAGCAGGAAGGAACAGACCCATGGACATATCAAGATCAGGACACTTATGTTTTGTGCCTAAATTCACCTCCGTCCACCCCGGCTCATCAGGCCTCACCTTTAGATGACCAAATGGCCTTCAACTCTATGGTGAAAAAAGCAGCTGAACACTTTCAAATCTCCACTCAATAGGCTGTGCCTGAGCAAGATTTTGTAGAGGATATCCTTAAGGAGAAGCCTCCATTTAACCAAGCCACGTCCCTCCTTAATTCTATCAAAAGAAGGTTGGCTCCCTCCTTGATATCACCAGCCCAAACTCGGGCAGTGAACCCAAGAGTGGAAAAAATGTTCGCCCTTCTCCTTCCGACCCTCTATACATTAAAGGGCACACCATCCCAGACTCGTTGGTAGTGACTATCACCCGGAAAGTACCCCTTGTCACTGGGGAAGCACCCCCGGACAAGGAATCCAAAAGACTGTATGCTCTAGGCAAACGAGTCACTTCGGCTGCCGCATACACTATGCGGATTGCTAATAATACCACACTATTGGCAAGCTATGCTGACGCTCAGTGGAACCTGCTCCAGGAAGGCCTCCAAGAGGTTCCTGAAACCGTCGAATCCAAGTTCCTCTCTATTGTAATCGAGGGAAGACAAGTTAACCAGAATTTGATTAAAAACACCCTGGACACGGCTGAAACAGCAGGTAGGTCTCTGGCTCAAGGGACCCTACTTAAAAGACACGCTTGGCTGCGTACTTCAGGGTTTAAACCAGAGACACAAGCCTCTCTCATCAATAAGCCTATTGAGGAATCTAACCTCTTTGGGAAAGCGGTTGATGAGGCCTTGGAAACAGCTAAAAAAGAGCATGAGACATTGAAGTCTCTGCAACAGATCACACAAAAACCTTTCCCCCAGAAAGGTAATAACTCCCGGCGGTCCTTTTCAGGGCAAGCCCGTGCTGGTCAAAACAACTATGGCACGTTGAATTTCAACTCGGGACAAACTTCAGGAAGCCCCGCATACTACCCTTTAAGGCGTCAGCGACGCAGCAAGGGCAGAGGTAGAGGCCCCAATCCCAGAGGAGCCGCAGCCTCTGGTCAGAAATGACCACCAGATCCAGATAACTTCAGACCAGTGGGTCATAAAGACTGTCACCCACGGGTACTGCATGGAATTCGCCCGACCTCCACAATTCAGACTGCCGCGATCACGGCGCCTTTCACCGGACCATCTAAAGATCCTGAATCAAGAGGTAGAAGCACTGATGGGAAAGGACGCCATAGAAGCCGTCCATATTCTTCAGGTAAACCAGGGTATTTATTCAGTGTACTTCCTTGTACCCAAAAAGGACCTCACCATGCGCCCTGTTCTAGACCTGCGCCCAGCGAATAAGTTCATAAAACCCCAGAAGTTTTGCATGGTTACACTACAGGAGGTGATCCCACTGCTGAAACAAGGGGACTACATGGCAACATTGGACATGAAAGATGCATACTTTCATATTTCAATGTTGCCAGCGCACAGGAAATATCTAAGGTTCATGGTAGAGGACAGGCATTACCAATTCAAGGTACTCCCCTTAGGCATCGCCTCGCAGCCAACGGTGTTTACCAAGGTCCTGGCAGTGGCTGCAGCACACCTGTGCAGATTACCCGTCCCAGTTTACCCTTACCTCGATGACTGGCTCATCACGGGGGACTCATTCAACACATGTTTTTCGAACACCCAAAAAACAGTAGATCTTCTCTTCAGTCTGCGTTTCTCAATGAAAAACAATTCAATCTAGTCCCCAGTCAAACAAAACAATTTCTGTGAGCTCTAATTCGGACGGAAGACGGTCTCATCTTCCCATCCAACGAGAGGGTTCAGAACATGCTTTTTCAGATTCCTCAATATGTGGCCAGTTGGGAGGTGACGGTGCGCAAAGCCATGCGCTTGCTAGGAATGATGGCGTTGTGCATATACTTGGTTCCCCACGCGCGGCTGCGCATGCGTCCCTTGCAAGAGTGGCTCAACAGCCAGTAGTGTCAGGCCAGCGGACAATGGGAAGATCTGGTAGTTGTCTCGCCAGCCCTCGTTCTCACTCTGCAGTGGTGGTCAGAGAAAACCTCTTGAAGGGGAAGACCTTCACCACCCCTGCAGTGGAAGCCACTTTCACGACATACGCATCTCACAGGGTGGGGGGCTCACCTGCTTTAGCAGACAGCGCACGTTGTGTGGTCCCCCTCAAGTAGTGTCCAACCATATAAACTTACTGGAGCTATTAGCGGTGTTAAAGGCATTGAAGGCCTTTCAGGTGCAACTACAAGGGAAGACAGTGCTGATTCTAACAGACAGCACTACAGGCATGTATTACCTAACAAACAGGGGGGCACTCACTCGTCAGGGCTATCGAAGCTGTCCCAAAACATTTGGATATGGGCTCTCAAACACAAAATGTTTCTGTTGTCCCAACATGTGTCATGATGCCTGCCTCCAAGGAGCCAGGTCTGACCCAGCAACCCCAGAGGCAGGCATCATTCCCCCCAGGGAAGTGCCAGCGGGCCCAAGCTGGGGCCCTTTGGACACAGTCCTGGCGACTTAGGCGCCAGGCTCATGTTGGACCCCTGTCCTGGCGCCTTAGGCGCCAGGCTCATAAAGCTGGACATGTGTTCAAGTGTTTTAATGTGCACTTACCTGATGCAGACCATGCTGCTACATCCAGGCCCTCTTGAGGCCTGAATGGAACTACTTTACCTGTGGGACTACTTTCCACCTGGGTGTGGTCTGGGAAGGATACATACCTGATCGGTGTAAGGATACATGCCTGGAACTTCTTCCAAAGCTATTTAAACCACGCCCGATCAGCAACTCACGCTTTGCGTTGTTCTGCTCCTCGCAGCTGGACGCTCACCGTGTCAGCTCCTGCATCTGGACTTCAGCCACGCCTGTCAGCATCCTGGGTCGCCTGCAAAGGGAGATAAGAGAGAATTGGTAAGAAAGAAGACCTTACCTGCTAAAGCTGCATCACGGAGACATCACACCGACGATCCTGAAAGGGAAGACATCATTTTAAAAGCATTTCGCTTCGATCGCTGCAGCGCTGCATTTCACTCACCTTTCCTGGGCGCCTCCATCTTCAGGAGCGATCATCCGGATCCGCACCCACTTCCCAGAGCCTAGAGAGAAAAGACAAGAAAACAAGGTGAGAGAAGGAAGGGAAATAGGAAAAGCTCAGTTTCCTTCTAAGACTTACCTGTTGGGTCATTCCCATTTCATTTCGGATCCTGCCGCTTCCTGGCATTCCGGACCCCGGCCCCAATGGGGAAAAAAGACAAAGACATTGAATGAGCGAATGCAAAGACATTACCTGAACGCTCATCCGGAACTTACACTTCAGGTCAGCGCCATATCTCCGGCATTCCGAACCCCGGCCCCTAAGGGGAAAAAGACATAAGCATTAGCGCTTGCTGCAATAAGACAATGAACATTATTATTAAGCTTGAACTTTTGAACTTGCAACAGAACTCTTACAGCGCCTCACCTGAATAGTCCAGCTTATTTTGAACTCCCATCAAACCTCAATCCAGTGAAGTAACTGGGTTTCAACGCTCCCCTGCATCAGAAGCAGGATGGCGAACTCATCCTTCCAGACCCTAAGGTGAGACTTCACGGGGAATCGTGGAAGGGTATCGAGGAGGGTTGGAAGGGAGTGGGAGGCTTGAGCATTATTCCGTCAGTAGGTAATACTCCCTTTTCACGCATAGGGGAATATTCCTGCGAGCCAGAAAAGCCAGAGTAGAGGGGCCCTTCCTGTCCATCATCAGAGTCCTGCGCTTCACCATTTGAAGAAGCATCAGCACTCGAAGCCAGACCTGCGCCTCCGTGGGAATCAGGTGAGCGTGACAGAACGCGAAGCCTACCCACAATTTCCCACCCGGGCGCTATGGAGACTTCCGAGACAGATCAGCTGGCCCAGCTTTTGGAGGAATTACGGGCAGAAGTGCACTCACCCCACCAGGAGACTAACGCTCTCAAAAGAGAACTGATCCTATCCAAGGAAAGAACTGATGACCTGGCCAAAAGGTTATTGCAGGCCCAGGCAGGGCACACTCCTTTACCTAATTCCGGAGGTACTTCCACATCAATGGGTTTGAATAACCCGGTACAAATCAATCTACCTGGACACATGCCTTTGGCCCCGCCTGAACGTTTTGCGGGGGATCCCAAGAAATATGCCGTCTCTATGAACCAATGTCGTTTACACTTTCTATGCAGACCCGGGGCCTTCACTAACGACCAGACCAAGGTAGCCTTTATACTATCTTACCTCAGTGGCAGTGCTGCCGATTGGTCTATTCCATTGGTAAATCAGGATTTCATGTAATTCTTGGAATTCCTTGGTTAGAAACACATAATCCCAGAATCGACTGGCGAGCAAAGAAGATAGGTTTTCCTGATTGTGAACCAACTTGTTATCCAAGACATCCAGTTATGGGTCTAGCCTCAGCAACTTCCACCCCTGTACAGCTACCGTCAGAATACCAAGAATTCCAAGACGTTTTTCAGAAGGAACAGGCTAACACGTTACCTCCCCATCGGTCTTATGATTGCCAATGATCAATGCTCAACTACCTTGTAGTAGGATTTATGCTCTTACGGAACCTGAGAACCTGCATTTGCGTCATTATTTAGATCAGTACCTAGCCAATGGTTTTATTCGCCCGTCCAAGTCTCCTGTCTCCTCAGCTCTGTTCTTCGTGCCGAAAAAAGAGGGCGACCTTAGAACATGCGCCCTTAATCAAATAACGATTAAGAATCGTTATCCTCTGCCCCTGATCCCTGAGCTTATCAACCAGGTGAAAGACGCTTGTGTGTACACCAAGTTAGATCTCCGAGGAGCTTATCACCTGGTGCGTATAAAAGAAGGCGACGAATGGAAGACTGCATTCCGCACCAAATTTGGGCTCTTCGAATATCAGGTGATGCCCTTCGGTTTGTGCAATGCATCTGCCGCCTTTCAGTACTTTATGAATGATGTTCTTCGGGAACTTATCGATGTCTGTGTCATTGTTTATATTGACGACATCCTGGTGTACTCTTCTTCAGAATCCGATCACAGAAAACATGTTAGGACAGTTCTTGAGAAATTGTGCCAGCACAGACTATTTGCAAAGCTCGAAAAATGCATTTTTCATACCACAGAAGTTGAGTTTCTCGGATTCATCCTGACACCTCAAGGAGTCCGAATGGACTCGCGAAAGGTGGACGCCATCCTCAAATGGCATCTCCTAGCTCGGTGAAGGGAGTTCAGAGCATGCTCGGCTTCGCCAATTTCTATCGAAGATTCATTCCGGAATTTTCCCGAACAGTCCAACCCATCACAGCTCTCCTAAAGAAAAACAAACGAATGGACTCTTGAGACCGAACAAGCCTTTCAGGACCTGAAAACCAAATTCACCTCTGCACCTGTATTGAAGCACCCGCACCCAGATCTCCCTTACATTGTGGAAACCGATGCATCCAGTTCGGCCATGGGAGCTGTCCTGTCGCAAAGAGACCCAGAAACTAACCAACTACACCCTGTGGCCTTTTGGTCCAGGAAATATTCTCCTCCTGAAATCAACTACGCAATTACCGACAAGGAGTTACTGGCTATTAAATCTGCTTTCAAGGCTTGGCGTCACTACCTTCTCGGGGCAAGACACACCATCACCGTAATTACGGACCACAGAAATTTACAATATTTAAAGACGGCCAAAGCTCAATCTTCACGACAACTCCAATGGGCTCTATTCTTTGCGGAATTTGATTTCGTAATTACCTATCGCCCTGGCTGCAAGAATGGTAAAGCGGACGCCTTATCCCGGATTGGCATGGAAGAACCCAATTCGAGTTTAGAACCTGTGCCAATCATACCTGAACAAAGAATCTTAGGCCTAACTTCATTGCAAACTATTGAGGACATCCAAACGCAAGTAAAACAACTTCTAGACTCTTCAGCCTTACTGGAATGGAGTCAAAAGGGTCCTCATTACACCGTTAAGGATGATTTACCCTACTTCCAGGAGCGGTTGTTTCTGCCAAGTAAAGAATTGCAAGAACTTGTTATTGCCCATTATCATGAATCATTAATGGAAGGACACCCTGGTATCGCTAAAACGGAGGAAAAAATCAAACGCCACTTCTGGTGGCCTTCTTGGAGAAAAGACATAAAGTCTTTCGTATTGTCTTGCAGAATTTGCGCCAAAACAAGGGTTAAAAGAAAAGGCCAGCCGGCCTACTTCAACCCTTGGATATTCCACCTGCACCATGGCACACCTTGTCAATGGACTTTATAACTGACCTGCCTCCTTATTCTGGTTACAACACTATCCTTGTAATTGTGGACCTATTCTCCAAAATGGCCCACTTTATCCCTTTAAAAGGTTTGCCTTCAGCTTCCACCTTGGCCAAGGAATTTCTGGAGAATATAGTTCGCATACATGGTTTTCCTTCCATATTAGTCTCGGATCGTGGAAGTCAGTTTATCTCCCATTTTTGGAAGAAATGTTGCCAACTAGCACAAATAGATGTGCGGTTATCCACCAGCCACCACCCCCAGACCGACGGACAAACCGAGAGAACCAATCAGACTCTCGAGCAATATCTTCGGTGCATGTTACACCAATCCGAATTAAATTGGAAAGACATCCTTTGGATCGCAGAATATGCATACAACAATTCAGTGCATTCTGGAACCGGACAAACTCCTTTTTATACTTTGTATGGTCACCATCCTCGGACCTCTTACCTAGATCCACCTCTGACCCTGGAAATGCCTGCAGTAAATCTGCATTCCACAATAACCCGAGCCTTCAAAGAAGCTGCAACTCATTTACAGCAAGCCAAGAAAAAGTATAAAGGAAATGCTGATTTGCACCGAAGTAAAACTCCTTACCAAGTAGGAGATCAGGTATGGCTAGCAACGAAACATTTACCCCTCAAGGGCCCGCGAACCTTCAATCCCAGATTCATAGGACCTTATCCCATCAAGGCTATAATCAATCCCGTGGCCTTTAAACTGGATTTACCGTCTAACATGCGTATTCAACATGTTCCAGGGGAACTCCATCTTCTCCAGCATGGGGTCTGACATGGATTCACATGCTCATGAATATTCCCCGTCATCAGGCCGGGAATCCTCGGTATAGAAAAAATTAGTATCAGTTTCGTTTCTGATCTGTCTTTCTCAGTAGTAACCAATCACTGGTCTCTGGGTCATACTGCCCCCAGCCAATGACTGCCCTCTCCCTAAGCCCCGCCCCTGGCAGCCATCCTAAGATTTTTACCGCACGTTCAAGTGTTGGGAGTACTCGTGCTGTAGCTCTCGAGCTTTTGCTGCGGTTTCCCGTTTTTTTCAGGACATTTTCAAATTTTTTCGGTTAAATAGAGCCTCAAGCTCCACCGTTTCTACTTCCGATCAATGGGGATCCGTTTCGGAGTTCCTACGCCCCTCAAGGGTGAAGATTTCGTCGAGTTACGCTTTTGGAGGATTCCAGAAGTTCTGAGGCCTACCCCGGACATGGCCCAGGAGAAAGGGAGCTCGACTCCCGGGAAGCTGTTCAGGACCTGCCCTGGATGGCAGCTTCAGAATGTTTTCAAGGAGGACGAGCATTTGTTATGCCTCTACTGTCTCCATGAGGACAAGACGCACAAGGAAAAGGACTGTGCGTTTTGTGGGAACATGTCGGAGCGGACGATGAAGGATCGCCACCTCCGTCTCGCCAACTGGCTGGAAGGTAAGAGCCCGCCAGGCGAGAAGAAGAAAAAGAAGTCAGAGTGGTCTTCTAAGTCCTGTGAGGGTGCCCCAGCGACAGGGGCCCAACAAAAGGCTAACCACTGCGAGTCCGCGGGCACCGGGAGCGCCGAACGGTCGGGCTCCTTGGCTGCCAGGCAGGGCGCATCCTCCCCGGCGCCATCAACCACGAGCCAACGCTCTGGCTCGGGTAAGAGGAAGTCTGAGAACCCGGCGAAGCTTCTGGAGAGGCAACCTTCGATCTCGAAGATTCCGGCAGAGGGGCAACGAGGCTCGGACTCTCCCCCAAGGTGAAGGCCCCAGGCGTACAGAAGGTGACGTTGGCCTTAATTCACCCTGCTAAGACCTCGATCGTGGAGGCTACACCAGTGGAGGCGCCCTCGGGTACCAGAGTCTCCCTGCACACCGTGGAGAGAGTCGTCTTTCAGGCCCATCGAGAAGACCCCCACGAAGTCCTCGTTGGAAAGGGTGATGGAGGGGCTGGTGGCCGTCGTGGATACAGACACGACCTCTGAAGAGGAGCTCATCCAAGTCGTGGAGGAGGCCCAGCCCATCGGGAGGGATCCCGACGAGGGCGACGACGAGGGCGACGGTGACGCAGACGAGGCTCCTCAAGAGCCCTCGCTCCCGTCGTTTCCGGCGCCGCAGGACACCTCGGTCGCCATTTTGTCAGCCATCCAGTCCTTATGCTCGGAGATAAGGACTATGTTGCCCCTTCCCCCGACGGAGGTACCTGAGCCAGACCCGACGGGTGAACCGGAGCCAGGACCTTCGGGGAGCCCACCACTTAAGAGGAGGAGGACGCATCCTAGGCCTCCTCTCCCGCCTCTGCGGCCTTCTCTGCCTTCCCCCCGGCAAAATCCCTAGGCGCTGCAATCCGTCAGACACCTTTTCGTCCCACAGGAACCTCTGCGAGAGGCAAGTCCTTTCGCTTCTACTCTGCATTCGGAAGAGGTAGAGGACGACCGGCTCAAAGGGGACAAAGAAGAACTACCCGAGGTGGACAGGGTAGATATTCAAAAGCCGCAGCAACAGCAGGTGCCTCTATACCATCTGCATCAGCCGCCCCAAAACCACTCTGAGGACTTCCCTCACAAGACACCTGTAGGAGACAGGTTAACTCAACATCTGGCGGAATGGCAGGCTATCACGTCAGATGCTTGGGCATTGGAGACAGTTGCACAAGGTTACTGCCTACCTCTCCTACACATACCTCAGAGTCTTCCACCGGGGATCAGCTCTCAAAAAGCTCCATATCTGCTCCTCTTGCAGGAAATTTTAGACCTGCTAGAGAAAGGTGCCATAGAACCGGTACCTGTAGCGGAGAGGAACAAGGGCTGGTACTCCCCTTACTTTCTCATTCCAAAGAAAGACGGAGGACTGAGACCCATCTTGGACTTGCGAGAATTGAACAAATTCCTCAGGAAAGACAAATTCAAGATGGTAACTCTTTCTCAGATCCTTCAGGCCCTTCAGTTCCAGGACTGGTTGGTATCTCTGGACCTTCAGGACGCTTATTTCCATGTGCCTATCCATCTCAAACACAGGAAATACCTGAGGTTTGCAATTGGCAACTCTCATGATCAATTTCGAGTGCTGCCATTTGGGCTGACCTCCCCCCGAGGGTCTTCACCAAGTCGGTAGTGGCTGCAAGTCTAAGGAGGGAAGGGATTCACGTCTACCCCTACCTGGACGATTGGTTGATCAGGGCTGTATCTTCGGAACAAGCTCAGATCCAGCTAAATCACATTTGCCACTCCCTTCACAGACTGGGCTTCTCCCTCAATTTAAAGAAGTCACAAATGATACCATCGCAGAGACTCCAGTTCATCGGAGCGATCCTGGACACTTACCTGGGAAAAGCCTCGCCACCAGAGGTGAGGGCTCAAGATATTCTACAGATGGTTACCAAGTTCCAAAATGCCCAACGTCTCCCAGCCTTTGACTTTTTGAGGTTGCTAGGCCTCATGGCATCCTGCATTTTCCTAGTGCCAGAGGCTCGCCTGAGAATGAGATCCCTCCAGTGGGCACTGAGAACTCAGTGGTCACAATTCTCAGAAAGAATGACAGATCTTCTTCAGGTTCCCGACAGGGTGGCTCGAGACCTTCAGTGGTGGGCCTGTCAGGAGAACATTCTGAAAGGAGAACAGTTTTGGCAACCCTGGCCGGAGATAACAGTAGTCACGGATGCCTCACTCATGGGGTGGGGAGCCCACGCCAACAACTTGACCATCAGCGGTTGTTGGCCTCCATCGGAGTCCAGACTACATATCAACCTTTTAGAGCTGAGGGCCATCAGACTTGCGCTGAAGGCGTTCCTGCCATCTGTACAAGGGAAGAATGTCCTGATAATGACGGACAACACAGTGGCCATGCATTACCTCAACAAAAGAGGAGGCGTAGGGTCACTACCTCTGTGCAGAGAGACGATGCAGCTCTGGTTTTGGGCAATCCAAGAAGGAATCTCTCTATCGGCAGTTCACCTAGCCGGAGAGAAGAACTTGACAGCGGACGCTCTGAGCAGGCAGAGCACAGTCTCCCACGAGTGGGAACTAGCTCAGGAAGTCCTTCAAGAGATCTTCGCCCTTTGGGGAACCCCTCAGGTGGATCTGTTCGCCATCAGTGTCAACAGGAAGTGCGATCTGTTCTGTTCAAGGGAATTTCCCCCGAGAGGAGCTCTGGGAGACGCGTTCATAGTGGACTGGGAGTTTCCACTTCTATACGCGTTCCCACCGGTCCCTGTCATTCCTCAAATGATCAGGAGATTGAGAAGATTCCGGAAAACCATGATCCTAATTGCCCCGGATTGGGCCAGGAGAATGTGGTACCCGGACCTTCTAGACTTGTCCATCTGCCCTCCAATTCGACTTCCACTCAGAGAGAATCTGCTCTCACAGAAGGAAGGTCGGGTTCTCCATCCAGACATCAAAACCCTCAACCTTCACGCTTGGCTTCTGAAAGGCTGAGGTACAAGGATTGGGACCTCCCTGATGATGTTATGGAGGTGTTGCTTTCGGCAAGGAGGCCAGCAACAAAGTCTTTATACCGCTGCCGTTGGAACAGATTTTGCAGCTGGTGAAAGAAAAGAATATCGACCCCTTTTCATGTGGTACACCAATGGTTTTGTCCTTCCTACTCTATTTGGCGAATTCAGGCCTTAAAGTTGCCACCATTAAGGGCTATCTCGCAGCGCTATCCATCTTTTAAGCGCACTGCGGAAGAACCATCCTATTTGAAGTTACCGTTGGTAATACAGTTTCTAAAGGGGGCTAACTAACCTTTATCCCCCAAGACCATTCCAGGTTACCCTATGGGATTTAAACTTACTCCTAACTTTCCTGATGGGCACACCTTTCGAACCACTCCATTCTTGTTCGTTAAGATTTTTTACCCTTAAAACTGTTAATAGCACTTACATCTGCTAGAAGGGTGAGCGAGTTACACGCTCTTTCTTGTAAACCCTCTCATACAATCTTTCACAAAGACAAAGTTGTCCTGCAAGTGAAGCCTAATTTCCTCCCAAAGGTGGTTTCTGAATTCCATATCACTCAGAAGATTACCCTTCCATCTTTCTATCCTCCTCCTCATCCGTGGAAAGAGGAAGAGGGGTTACACAGGCTGGACCCAAGAAGGGCTTTAAGTTTTTACATCAGTAGACAGGCTAGGATAAGACAAGCAGACCAGCTGTTTGTAGGCTACACAGGTCACAAGCTGGGGTTACCGATAACTAAGCAGACCATTTCCAGATGGATCATTCTAGCCATTTTGGAATGTTATAAACTGGCAGGAAAAGAGCCCCCTCAAAATCTTAGGGCTCATTCGACCAGAGGTATTGCAGCTTCATCGGCCCTCAAAAGAGGCGTGCTGGTTAAAGACATATGTGCGGCTGCCACATGGTCGTCCGTCCATACCTTTACACGGTTTTACAACTTGGATTCCTCCTCCAGTCAAGGGACTAGGTTTGGAAGGGCAGTATTGCACTCTATTCATCAATAAAAGGAAGCATGAAGTCAGTACTCCCACCTCCAATAACAGAATACTGCTATGGGAGCCTATCTAAGATAAGGAATACGTCGGAGGACACAATCCCTTCGAAGAACAAGTTACTTCTTACCTTGTAACGTTCTTTCGATGGGATGTTCCTCCGACGTATTCCTTATTGACCCTCCCATCCATCCCCGCAGTACTACATCCCTTGTTGTTGCAGCTTACGCTCCTTCAGGGTGATTAGTCTAGTCCAGAAAGAATAATTGTGGGCTACAAAACGGAACTGAGCAACGGATGCTGCGCGCGGCCTTTATAGACAGGATGACGTCGACGTCGATACGTCGGCTGTCGAAGGACATCGACTCGGCGGACGTTGACACGCAGCGCCCTCTAGAGAAAAAGTTTCCGAGGCCAGCAAAGCTGGAAAGAGATATCTAAGATGAGGAATACGTCGGAGGAACATCCCATCGAAAGAACGTTACAAGGTAAGAAGTAACTTGTTCTTCTTTAACGGGAAGCCAATGGGCTTCATGTCTTGCTTCAGTAATGTGATCTCTTTTGGAGATGTTAAGGGCAGCTCGGAGTGCGCTGTTTTGGATTGTTTGGAGTTTCATCAAGTTTTTTGAGGATGTAGTGGTGAAGAGGATGTTGCAATAATCCAGTCTTGAGCCTATTATCGCTCTTGCGATAGAGAGGCAGTTTTTTCGGTGGATAGGTACGGTCTGGTTACGTTAATCAGCTTAGTATGGTAGGCTGCTGAGGCAGTGATGGCGCTGACTTATCGTGACATGGAAAGGGTGGCATCTAGATAGACTCCAATGGTCTTGATGAAAGGGGAGACAGGGATCTGGATGTTGTCGATAGTGAAGGAAGTGTATTGGTTGTTGAACTTATTGAGGGTTTCATGGGAACCAACCAAGAGGATTTCTGTTTTGTCCCTGTAAGGCAGAGCCAGTTGGCTACCTCGTGTTGGGTGAGGTTGTGGCAGTAAATCAATTAGCACAGCTTCTGCCTCTTGGTCCTCTGCTGCAGCCACAGCAACAAAACCTCTTTAAATCAGGTCCTTGGCCCACAGGACAGCAGTGTGAGCTAGACTAACGCAGAAGACTGGTGAAGCGTTCCTTCGGATGCTTGGGCACTACAAGCAGTAGCTCATGGTGGTGTCCAGTCAATTAGTCGAAAAAAAACTGGTCAACTGCAATTTGGTCGACGCAATTTGGTCGAAAACCAAATGGTTGCATTTTTTTTTATTTATATATTTATTTTTCGGGTTTTCGTTTAGTTAAAAAAGGGGTTTTTAGAGAAAAAAAGGGGGTTGGGGGGGGGGACCCCCCAAAAAAATAAAAAAAAAGGGTTAAAATAAAAAAAAAAAATTTCAACCATTTGGTTTTCGACCAAATTGGTTCGACCATTTGTCTGGTCGACCAATTTTTTTCGACCAAATGTCTGGCAACCGCTCATGGTTACTGCCTCTTGTTCTTAAAGAGGCCCCCGGATTGTCCTCCAAGCAAACAATTTTTAAGGGAACCAGATCCGCTCCTTCTGTTGGACATTCTCTCCCTGCTGGAGAAAGGTGCGATAGAAAGATTACCTGGAGCAGAGCGGAACCAGCGATGGTGCTCCTCCTATTTTCTGATTACCAAGAAAGACAGAGGACTACCACGCTTCTTGGACCTGAAACACTTGGAATACGTTCCTCAGGAAGGACAGGAAGTACCTGAGGTTTGCCATTGGCAGTTGTCACTTTAATTTCCGGGTTCCACCATTCGGGCTCACTCTGCCTGGGGATTTTCACCAAGTTGATGGTGGTGGTGGCAGCGAATCTAAGGAGGGGAGGGATTCACGTTTACCCATATCTGGATGATTGACTGATTAGAGCTTGTTCTTCAGTTCTGGAGCTTCTCAGCAGCACATGCAACTCCCTCCACAAACTGGGTTTCTCCCTCAATTTAAAATTTCAAGAAGTCCCTCATGACACCACCTGAAAAGCTTCAATTTATTGGAGCGGTCCTGGACTCTTCCTCATGGAAAGCTTCGCCCCCCGAACTAAGGGCTGAACATATTTTGCAGACGGCAAGAACATTTCAGAATGCCCAACATCTGCCGGCTTATTATTTTGTGAGGTTGCTTGGCCTTGTGGCATGCATTTTCCTGGTGCCAGAGGCCTGTCTGAGGATCAGCTGCCTCCAGTGGGCCCTCAGATCCCAATGGTCGCAGTTCTCTGGCTGGATGTCAGACCTTCTTCAGGTCCCGAGCAGGGTCACCAAGGATCTCCTGTGGTGGGCCTGCAAGGAGAGAATATGATGAAAGAGGAACCTTTTTGGCAACCCGTGGCCAGAGGTGACAGTAGTCACAGACTCCTCCCTCATGGGATGGGGAGCTCACATGGACGATCTGACAATCAGCGGTCGTTGGTTTCTGTCAGAGTCCAAACTACACATAAACCTTTTGGAGCTGAGGGCAATCCGACTGGCACTGATGGCCTTTTTGCCCACTTTGCGAGAAAAGAAGGTCCTGATAACCATTAGTAAATTGATTCTTAGAAATTGGTATCTATTACAGCTTGATGACACTACACTGTCAACGCTACTCTTAGCCTTTAAGAAAGGGAAGAATTTCAAACAGGTTTTCACAAAAGCTGATCGAAGAGGACCGTGTAGTTGTCTTCTTTCTATCAGTCAAATGTGTAATTGTGCAAGCAGCGTGGCTTCACTCTTAGAAGGGAGAGAGAGCTGATATCAAGGTAAGGTTAGTCCCACAAGAGCAAAGCAAAATGATCCAGTCAGTACATAGAGAAAAATGCATACTCTTAATTACAAAGTTGTCGTAAGAAACACCCATGAAGGTAAGCACTTCAGGTTCAGTACGAGTATACTTGAAAAACAGAACAAGGGTCTAGAAAAGTCCCTTCTCACAGAAACAGATTAGTACAATACTATACGCTACTATAATTTTAAAGAGAATTGTAACATTTTTCAAAACACAAAATCTTGAGTGTGAATTAAGAATATATTTAATGCTTCTAAAAGGGTGAAAAAGGCAGATAGTACTTTTAGAGTGTTTAATGGTTCCGAAACAGTTGTCCATTGGATAAAATCCATAGTAAAAGGGTTGGCAGATTTTTAATTGGAGGTCCAAAGCGTGAAAGAGGGCCAACCACCTAGCTGGTGGGTCTTGGGGAAACCACCAGCCTGCTGAGCAATGGCTGTAAAGTGGATCACCTGCCCATTGTATAATTATGTTGCAGTCAGGTTACCCTGAAAATAGTCTGGCCACACAGCCCAGATAACCACCTCCATAATAGGGCCAGCGACAGAAAATGGGTCAGAAAACCCAGGAAAGGCTGCACAGACTAAAGATTGCTGCTGGGAATGTCTTGAGAGAACAGGATGATGGGGTTGGGGCAGGCCAGACAGCAGTTCTGATGTCCATATTGAAGTGTGCCAGAAGGTGCCTGGAACAACAGGACGCAAGAGGTCTACTTATATGCAACTCACAGCCAGGAAAACACAGCACCAGCAATGGGAAGCACAACAGTGATGCAAAACAGTGGGACTCTGGCAGCTTGTGTGAAGACCGATTTCAGTGCAAGACAGCTGGGGTGGTCCGTCAATGAAGAACCGCTGCAGCAGTGTGAGGCTTGGTGCCCCATGACAGAGCAGAGGAGTTGGCAGAATATGAACAAGCTCATTTCCAGACAGGCTCAGAAGATCCAATACACAAGGGCAGAAGAAGTGGGACAGCTTGCAGCAAGATTCTTCAGGCACTAAGAAGGGATGCGGCACTAGGATCATCAAGGGCAGTTAATCATTCCAGTAGTCTTTCAGGTTGGCTTTTAGCAAATGATTCTCCAGAGTTGGTGTGCCTTCTTACATATGGACACAGCACTTTACAAAGTTGTGGTGGCTTTCCTGGCATGATTGGCCAGCTAAACGTTACGTACCCAAGCACACCCACAGTTGTAAATTGAGGTATCTAGAAGATTCCTAGTCGGTCTAAACCAAATACCATGCACACAAAGGGTGCTTTGATAGACCCTGTTAAGAGCTTTCAAAGGCAGAACGGGCACTTATGGTCCACACATAGACCACAAAGGATTTCTAAAATGCATTGGTAGTCCAGTAGCCATTATATAGCCTCATTCCCTGCCAAAGTGGTAAAAAGGTTCCAGGATAGTGTAGACAAAAACAGAATATGTAGCTGCTGCCAAACTAATCCCCCAACACTTTCTGGCCAAGAAAAGTGCCCAAATACCAAATGGTCTCAATATGTACCCTGCTATGCTATGTTATGTTAAAGGTTCTTATACTGCGCATTGTTGCCACCTGCGTGGTCTTTTGGGAACCCCTCTCAGCCTGGGGTTTAAGGGCTAAAATGGATAAATCCCATAGCCAGCCCTACCCCAGGGCATGATGGTGGCAGGTGAGCAGGCCCCATTGGCACGCCTTTTGGGTCAACTTATTTATGTGCACTATGGCTGTGTCTCACACCAGGCCTCAGAAACAAAATACCTGACACTCTATTTTTTCCAGTCTGCATACTTGTTAAACAGCATCAGGAAAAGAACAGCCCTTCTGCGCCTGTGACAAATGAAATTCCAGTGTACCAGTAGTCCAGGGGTGAATATCGGTTTCTAAACCATCCATCAGCCCCACACCTCTAATGCACCAGAATGGATCCAAACAGATTGCAATAAACAAGCATGCAATTAAAAAGTATAACCCTCCCTGTCCAATTTTGGTAACATGGACAGAATGGCAGGCTTATCTCCTCTAAAGGTCGTGGATCGTTGGTTAGTTTCAACACAGCGAAACTACAATTATTATTGAATGATAAAAGGAGTATCTAGTCGAGGTTGTATAACGATATCTATGTTTATTATTATAACAGTCTTAAAAGAAATGCTGAGGACAGACAGTGTCTATGAAGGAAAAGAGATGCACTCTGGATACTGACAGGCGGGTAGTTGGTATGGTTAATAACAACAATAGTTTTTAAAGGTTTCTTAGCTCCAGCCAAAGGGAAAGACGGTCTTCAAATGTCTCTAGGGGCCTTCTGAGAAGGACCAAGGCGACAGAACCACAATGTGCCTTTTGCTTTAGGTGAACTTGGTGCTCGACAGGGTCGAGAAGGCTTCAGGTCGCTTTGCAGGCTTCTGTGACAGAGTTCGAGATGGTAGTCCGCTGCAGATATCAGCCGGCAAAATGGTTTGGCGAGTGAAGCTTGATGATGGCTGCAGGCTTGTCTACACTGTGAATCGTGGCCTGAAATTGGTGTCTCACTGCTGATTGGTGGTTGTGAAGCACAGGTCAAGACTTCTCTGGTTTCTTTCAGCGACTGCGGCCTGGCGGAAGCAGTAAGGCAGACTGTACCTTCAGCCAGGGTCCAATGATGAGTTGTTCTTGCTGCTTCTTGTGAAGTCTTCAGATGATCTCCTTGAAGAGGGGCTCCTGCCCTCTTTTAAAGCCAAGTGGGCCCCAGTGATTGGTGTAGGCTGAGCCTACCTTGATGAACCAATCCTGTTGTCCCTACTACCAATTTTCTATGTGCGAGGTCATGGCCAGAGTGTTTTGCAACAGGAAAAGGTAAAGGGATGAAACAGGAACCAGGGGGGTCCCAGAACCAATGTGGCAGAAATCCTCCTCAATGGAAACAGCTCTGGGATCTCACTGCCTTGTGTTACTAGATCCCACCCATTCTCCTGTCTGCTGTGTTCAGAGAGTCTCTCTGGTTAATGGATCTCCCTGTGGTTCGTGATTAAAGCAGCAGGTCTCCCTTGAAGATGTTGAGACCTGACTCTATGGCTTCCGCAAACCACATTCTGGTATCTTAAGAATGAAGTCATCCTAGCAGGGGTGGCCTACTGCAACAAAAGACCCAGACATGTAAATTCACTTGTCATTGATACCGTGGGCGGGAGCTGGCTTCAGATTGACAGTTACATATAAAAGGTTTTTGGGTTTCCTGTCTCCTTTGTTGTCCTCTGCAGCCAGGCCCCTTTGGGGCCTATTTGAAGTACTCTCTCTTGGTATGTTAATCGCTGCCACTGGCGGCAGGGCCTACCAAAAGAGCAGGGTGGTTCCATGGGGCCTTTGTCAGTTAATCTGGCTGCCCATGGAAGGGGGACGATTTCTCCTCACCCTTCCTTGGATGACATTGTGCTCTCCTCAGCTCTCACATTCTAAATATACTGTGCCTGTAGTGTTTTTCAATGCCAGAGAGTACATAGGTCTATGCTTTTGTTGTGGTGTGAGCAATAGGTGTGTGAATTAGCCCCACACATTTTCCCGAGGTCGGTCTGCCATCATTCCATTTATTATTTATTTTTTTTTTTTTAAAGGCTCAGGCGAGCCCACACATCAAATTTTGGTCAAATTCCTCATATGCTCCCCTGCCTCAACATGTGAACCTCCAACCTATTGAGGGTCTGCATCTTCATCTAGGCGAAAGCACTGGCTGAGGCCATCTAAATTTCCATGCTGGGGGCCTGGCTTGTACTTAATTGCCCATATTTGATCTCTGTAGATGTTCCGGTGCAAAAGCTTAGGGTTCACCTCTTGCATGGCCATTAACGATCTAAGAGGCGGTGAAGTGAGACGCAAAGAGGTAGGGTTTCAGAATCTTCACTGCCTAAACGACTGCGTACATTTATCTTTCAACCATGGCCCATTTCTAATCCCTTTTTGCTAATCGCCTCCCAACGTAGGGGACAGGTTGCTCTACCCCTTGAGAGTTGAGCTGCGCTAAAACTGCCAAAATCAGTTGTCTGTCTGGATAATAAATACCTGACCATAGTCTGGCACTTTCATAACTGGGGCTCTGCACAATCCATCCTTCAAATCCTGAAAGGTGGTTTGACAGGTGGGGTGGGTTGAGCTACCTTTCTTAGTATCCAGTGAGACCTAGGAAGGCTCTCACCTGTGGCTGTGTAGTGGGGATATGCCAATTATGTCTTCACGAGGTTGTTTCTTACCTCTACTGATTAGTTGGGCTAGGTAAGTGTGATGAACTTAGAGGTATCACCTCTTTGTCTGGGACAACGAGCACCGCTCCCACATTGCCAAAATGTCGGGTCCAAAACATTTTGCATACTTTCCCTAATACTCCCGGCGCGCATGCCATTAAAATACCAGTCTTTCATGAACATAGTACTGGGACGAAGAAGCCACTGAAGGAGGCCCAGAACTGCTGGAAACTGTCTAGTGTTTGCACAATAGGGAAACTGCCTCGGGAATAAAAAAACCCAGAAAACAAAACATTTTTTATAGTAGTGGTTGTAGTGGTAGCAGGAGTAACAGCAGCAGTGATTGCAGATGTGGAAGCAGAAGAATCTAAGAAACCGTGCCACTGCAGAAGAGGGAAGAACATAATAGGAGTTGTAAAGCAGGGGACTGGATAGCGCAGATGCATTGTCTCGTGCGGAACTGAAGGAGAGAAGAAACGCTTCAAAAGAGACGTTTTCTACGTGGAGTAGTTTGCCGACGGAAAGCAACTGGATACAGTATGGGACGATAGAATATCCATTACAACAAAGAAGACCGGAGGAAATTTGTGGCAGAAACCAGCGTTTCAAACAGTGGTGCTGCCTCTCTCTTCGTACAGCTCATGAGAAACTCACGGCCGGTATAATTGAAGGGGAACAGGCATTACGAGAACGTGATTCTGCAGGGAGCTGCCGTGGACACACAACCCCTTAAAGGAGACCTGCTCAAGCTGAGACCCCAATATTGAAGCGAGATACAGAGACAAAGGCATAACCTGGGCATTTGTCCATTAGTTATGCCATGTGTATCACCCATTACTCATTCTTGCCAGTCCCTTTCCTTTCCCCTCCAGTAAGGTGCTGAATGAGACATTTTCTTTTGGTTTGGCATAACAAGGCCACAGATTTATTTTCACAACATATAACCACAGCAAACCGATATTGAAAATAGTTCCAAAGATGTGGCGACTGCTCCTCGTCCTGCCTCCCCCTTTTTCCTCCATGTCCATTGCAGGCCCAACTCCCCCAAGACCTTCGAGTCTGGGAACCGCCTGCCCTTGCAGGTATTTGCGGACTGGCAGAGCGCCGTTTGTTGGGGGGAAGCTGAGCCCCAACAACTGCTACCGCCAGACACCCCCGCCGTTTAGGCTCCCAGGAGGCGCTGTCCAGAATGGGCAAAGCCCCTTCCGGTTTTGCAGTGGCTCATTCAGTGTCTTTCTCTTATCATTGGTTGCCACAACACCGCCACGCCAACGATGGGTTACCGCCCACCGTGGCTCCCCCTTTTCCTTGTTTATAGCTCCAGTAGCTTTGTGCACACATTCCAGAAAAACAGTTCCATTCCCAGCGCCGACAAATGCACTCTGTCTCTCAAGTAATATTCCGTGTTTTTGAGGTTGATCAATCCATGTCCGATATGCTGAAAGCCCCTTCCTTTGCAATATTTCGCCATCGCACAATTCAACTGCCTCCTTGAATTCTCCACGGCTGCATGACTCTAAGCGCCCCTCCATTCCTGCCTTGGAATGATTTCCGACCACACAATTTCAGTCTCCCCCATTTCCACTGATAACTCCTGGAAAGAAGACATCATTTCCCTCAGCAAGATCCCCCTCCCTAGACTAGCCAGGTCATTGCCACTGAGGTGCACTACCAACACATCGGGCCTCTGCTGTTTACTCAGGAGTCTGCGCATGTGCATGTGCCCCCGCAGCTGTGCCCACTTCATACCTGGCACTCCATGCCATTGAACCCGGTATTCCTAGGCGGTCAACTCCCCTTGTTTGGGCGTCTAGCTAGCCCCGGCCCTTGACACAAATAAATGGCCCACCACCCAGACAGACCGTCGCCTTCCTTTCGTCGATGCTCCAGAGAGGAGATAGGGAGGGGAGCCGTTAATCTTACATTTTTTCCGGCCTGATATACCTTTTAAAACAACCAGACTTCCATCCCCCAATCCACTTGATTGCCTCTGCTCCCAAGCACATCCCTGATGCTGATGTGGCTGCCCCTATCCTGAAGGAATGGGTCCCGTAGACCCCCGTTGAGAACCTTGCTTTTGCCAGTGCCATGTCCATCACTCTTTTAAACTGAAAAAGGCGCACCCTGCATTGCTCCTCCGCAATGCCATCATTAACTGACTCTCCCTCTGGAAAAGACAGGTGCTGGATCAATCTGTACTGCCCAACCTCCCTCTTGGGTACCAGGCCCAGCAGAGACACTACCAAGTTTTCCATTGGAGGTGAGGCGAACGGGCCAGCCACCCTCCCCAATTGTAATTACTTCCCCACCTTCAACGCCAGAACATCAGGCATCGCCAAAGCTCACTTCAAATTGCAAGCCTCCCTTGGCCCCTTGAAAGGAATCTTAAAACCCCACATTCCTTCTGTCAAGACCGGTGGGGGGGTCTGTACTTCCGCTCTCTATATGGTAGAGGAGAGGCACAGAAGACCCCAGCCAAGATTCTCGATTACGGTAGCGATGGACGAGCAATCAAGGCCTAGCTTCTCAGGAGGTGATGCAGGCTGGTTCTTAAGTACAGGGTATCCCCAAGCCCCCACAAAGGAATGTCCACACACTGTATTACTGAAAACACAGTCTTTATATAATTAATATTCAAGGGTTATGTACACTTATCACAATAACGCACTTTGTGCTCAGGAAAATCAGCAATGGTAAATATCTACAATTCTAAAGTGGTACCACTAATATTAGACCTCATTCAAGTGCATTCACAATACTGTTAAAATGGCACACAGATCAATAAGAAGGAAACCAGCAATAGAGAGAGGAGAGATAACAGAGGGTTGAAACAATAGGCAGAATACTGGCCCCTACCACTGGACACAGTTCTGTGTGGAGATCCCCCCACCTGGGCAACCTGTAAAATAAAGGGATATGACACAAGCCCAGTCCATATATTGTTCAACAGTCTTATTCTCTCCTACAATGTTTTTACCCCCCCAATGTACCTGGTGGAGTCGAGTTCTTCGAAGAGGCGTCGACAGATCCTTCTTGAATGACCCCCTTTTAAGCAGGAGTCACGGATCGTCGAGAGGCGTAGAGAAACGTCGAAGACCTCGGGGTTCGGCGACGGGGAATCGACGGCCCTTCTTGAATGCCTTCCCTTTCAAGCGGGAGGCACGGGGCGTCGAACGTCCGTCGACAAACGAGGTAGAACGATGTCGAAGAGGCGGCAGCTTCGTCCGAGCGGTGCTCGTCGGCGTCGGGGCGTCGGCGTCCTGCAAGGCGGAGGTGTGCGGGACACCTCGATGACAATAGTTCTGGACCGCAAAGATTGTAGAGACGGGAGCCCAGCAAGGGCGTCGAGTCGCTCGAGTCTTTGGGATCGTGAGGTGGCGGGAAACCCACCGGCGGATTCTCCTCGGCGCGTTGGTCGTCCTCGACTTTCTCCGGCAGGGCAAAAGCGGTCGACGGTGCGGACGAGGGAGTCCTTCGAGTCAAATGTTCTTAGGCAAGGAGCGGACGGCTCCGGTCGTCGGCGGCACGGCGTCAAGTGGTTCCCACGGCTGGGCAACACAACTTCGACGGGCCTCCAGCGGTTACACAGACCTGCGAACCCTGGTCGACGGCAATGGACTTCGACAGCGTCGAGGTCCGGGTGCTTCACTTCGATCTCCTCGGCGGTCCCGTCTCGGGTCGGCAGCCTTTCGAGGGTCTGACTTCCAGGGCGCTTCGGCGAAGATTCAGCGGTGCTCGATGGTCCCTCGGAGCACGGGAAGAGGGCGCCTTACCAGGTCCTCTCTCGGGTCAGTCCTCGACGATTTCGACAACCTTCAGTTCCGTCGAAGCAAATGCCACAGCAAGTCTTCTTCTTCCAGCTGGACGTCGAGGATCAGCAAATCCAGTTACTCTTGAGTGGAGACTCAGCTTCTGAATGCTTCTGAACGTTCCTGAACGTTCCTGAACAACTTCCAGTGGTGAGAGGTCCCCAGATATACTATTCTGTCTCTCATCCACACTGCTGGCACACACACAGCAGCCAATCACACAGAAGGGCATTCATGCAGTCAGTCAGCCAATCAGGCACACAGTGCATTCAGGCCACACTCCTCCCTTTCAGACACTCACAACAAGGAATGTGGATTGGGACAAGTACCCAGCCATTCAACACTACACACTGCATTCAGGCCAGTTTCGGGCAGGGCTGTCTCAGTCTTTGTCTCTCATGCCAGAAACCAGACAACCACAACAAGGAGTGTATATTGGTCACACACTCCATTCACCCAGGTCCCACCCACAGGAGGTACCCATAACATACAGTCACTGGGAAGGCTCCAGTCAGTCTAGCTGGGCCTTTACAACAACACCATATATGGAACTTCCACCCAACAGCCAGTCAGGGGGAAGGGACAGAGTCAGGGCTTCCCAGGACTTTGGGAAAAACAAGATAACAGGCAATAGAAAGCAAGAGGCCACAGGGGCCATCTTGTTTCCTATCAGGAATCAACTGATTCCAATGGCAGGGCCTGGGTATCCCAAAATGGAGGACACCCAGAGCACCTGTCAAATTCAGCATGGAGCTGCCACCAGCCCATACCCTGCTCTGTGGGCCACCCACAGGTGCCCAAAAACATACACTAGGGGCACAGGGTTGTACCCCTACCCATGGGTGCCATAAGGGTATCCCATGGGTCTGTTCACCAAACCAAAAGAGAGCTGCACTGCCAGGAGTCCCTCATGGACTCCTGGGCAGAAAACATGACAGAACACACGGTAAAAACAGAAAAAGGACAAGGATTCAGAGGCCCTGTCCCTCAGATGCATTTCCGGCATCACAGTCGCCCCCCCCAGACTGAGGTGGAGGGTGCCTAATCTCCCACGGGATAGACACCCTCATCCAGACGGTCAACATACCTTCTGGAAAGGCCATCTGCATTATCGTGACTCTTCCCTGGTCTGTGCTCTATGGTGAAGTCTAGCCCTTGTAGGCTAATCGACCACCTGAGCAATTTCGGATTCTCACCCTTCATCTGCATAAGCCACTTCAGGGGCTTATGATCTGTTTGGACCTTGAAGGTGGACCCCGTAAGGTAGGGCCTAAAACGCCTAAGGCTCCAAACTATACTAAAACATTCCTTTTCAACAGTAGCCCACCTAAGTTCTCTACCCTTGAGTTGTCTACTGATGAATATGATAGGATGTTCTCTCCCTTTGTCATCTAACTGGGACAAGACAGCTCCAGTTCCGGTGTCGCAGGCATCCGTCTGGACGATAAAGGGTCGGCTGTAGTCAGGCGCACTCAACACAGGTGCCCTACACAGACTTTCTTTCAAGCCATCAAAGGCCCTCTGACAGTCTTCAGTCCAATTAACCTTCCTAGGCTGTTTGGGTGAAGTTAGAGCTGTCAGGGGTGCAGCTATGGTTCCATAGTCTGCCATGAAATTGCGATAGTACCCAGTGAGGCCCAAAAAGGCTCTCACCTGGGTTTGAGTAGTGGGAGTCTCCCAGTTCTGTACGTCCTGTACTTTACTGGAGAGAGGTTGGATTTGACCCCCTCCTACCTCATGACCAAGATAGGTAACTTTCCCCTGAGCTATCTGGCACTTGGTGGCCTTGATAGTGAGGTTAGCCCTTTTCAAGGCCTGCAACACCTTATCCAGATGTGTCAAATGCTCTTCCCAGGTGGAACTGTAGACGGCAATGTCGTCTAAGTAAGCCACACAAAAGGCTTCCAGCCCACTGAGCGCATGGTTGACCAATCTCTGGAAGGTGGCAGGGGCATTCTTCAACCCAAAGGGCATGACCCTAAACTGGTAGAGTCCCTCAGGTGTGGAGAATGCCGTCTTTTCCTTGGCATGGTCCGTCAGAGCTATTTGCCAATAGCCTGAGGTAAGGTCAAAGGTGCTCACAAATTTGGCAGCACCTATAGTGTCCACGAGCTCATCAGCCCTGGGCAATGGGTGCGCGTCAGTTTTGGTGACGGCATTGACTCCTCGGTAGTCCACACAGAACCTCCAATCCTTGGTACCCGCCGGGGAACTTGCCTTGGGGACAAGGACCACTGGACTGGACCAGGGACTGGTGGAGGGTTCAATAACACCCAGATCCAACATCTTGGCGACCTCAGCCTGGATGTGGTTTTTGACGGTATCTGACATACGATAGCTCCTGCTTTTGACAGGCACACTGTCACCAGTGTCAATTTCGTGCTTACACCACGGTGTAAGGCCCGGTGTCAGTGAAAACAGAGGGGCATACTGCTGGAGCAAAGCCCGGCAGGCCCTCTGCTGCTCTGTTGTCAAATCGGGAGAGAGTTGTACTCCCTCCACTGAGCCATCCTGAGGGTTGCTATGCAGCAAATCAGGAAGGGGCTCACTCTCATCCTCTTCTTGCCCTGAAGCTAGCAAGAGACATGAGACCTCTGCTCGCCTGTGGAAAGGCTTGAGCCTGTTGACATGGAATACCTGGGGGGCTACCCCAGAGGCTCCCATGTCCACCAGATAATTGACTTCGCCCATCTTGGAGATGATCCTGAAGGGTCCAGTCCACTTGTCTGCCAAAGCTCTAGGCTTGGTAGGCTCCATCACAAGGATTTCCTGTCCCGGAGTCCAATCCACTTGCGAAGCTTTCAGGTCATGCCAGTACTTATTCAATTCCTGGCTGGCCTTGAGATTTGCTGTTGCCTGACCCATCATTTGTGTCATCCTCCGCCTGAGGCCTAACACATAGTCCCCCACTTGCTTGGCGGGACCTGGAGGGGTGGCTTCCAAGCCTTCTCGGATCAAGGCGAGGGGCCCCCTCACGGGATGTCCAAAGAGTAACTCAAAGGGGCTGAAACCAACACCCTCTTGAGGTACCTCTCTGTAAGCAAACAGCAGGCATGGCAGGAGGAGATCCCATTTCCTCCTTAGGGGCTCTTCCAAAGCACCTAGCATGCCCTTGAGAGTTTTGTTAAATCTCTCAACCAGACCATTGGTCTGGGGGTGGTAAGAGGTGGAGAACTTGTAGGTTACCCCGCACTCTTTCCACATGGTTTTCATGTAACTAGACATGAAGTTGGATCCTCGGTCAGAGACAACCTCCTTGGGGAATCCAACACGGGTGAAAATGCCCAGGAGAGCCCTGGCAACCACCTTGGCAGTAACAGTCCGAAGGGGTATTGCCTCAGGGTACCTGGTGGCATGATCTACCAAGACCAGGATGAACCGATGTCCACCTGAAGTGGGAGGGTCAAGGGGACCGACGATGTCGATGCCCACCCTCTCAAATGGTGTGCCAACCACTGGTAATGGCTGCAGTGGGGCAATGACCCTGCCTCCAGTCTTGCCAGACAACTGACAAGTTGGGCAGGTCCTGCAGTGGGACTCCACCTCTACTCCCATCCGTGGCCAGTAGAAATGGGCAGAGAGCCTCTGCTTAGTCTTCTTGGTCCCAAGATGACCAGCCAAGGGCACCTCATGCGCCAACTGCAGTAGGAAGGGCCTGTAAACCTGGGGTACCACCAACCTCTTGCGGGCACCAGGTTCGGGCTTAGTGGGCTCACTAACAAGGAGCTCACCCTCCCAATAAATCTTGAATGTCCTAGGCACTTCACCTTGTGCCTGGGACAGGGCCTGTTTCCTCAGGCCCTCGAGAGAGTGGCACTCTCTCTGTCCCTTACAGAAGTCTGCCCGGGAGGGTCCCCCTTCAGCTAACAAGCATTGAAGGTCGGGATGATCCTCCGGGTTGAGAACCTCTCCCACAGGAGAGTCTTCTGTCTCTTCTCCCACAGGAGTTGAGTTTGGGTTTTCCGCTGGACCCAGCCCGTCCGGAGCATGGATCCCATTGGGTGCTGTCGGAACAGCAGGAAGAGAAGGTGTTCCCTCCACAGAGGTGGCCTTCTTGGTCTTCCTTCTTCTTGCCTTAGGCCTCGCCTTTGGCTCGGATACCTGACTCACAGCCAGACCCGGTGTCACCTGTGACCTAGTGACTGCAGCAGCAGTCATGGGAAGACCATCCGAGATCAACCCCAACTCTACTAGATCATTTCCTAACAGAATGTTAGCAGGGACATTGTCCTGAACCAGGACAGGAAGCTTTGCTGTCTTGTCTCCAATCATGAGTGTGACTAGGGCTACAGGCGATAATTTGGGAGGCCCACCAGCTAACCTGGTGGTTTGCAGAGGAGCACCTTCATAGTCCTCTGGCTTGAGCAGGGTCCTGTCCACCACTGTCATGCTTGCCCCAGTGTCTCTCAAACCAGTAGAAGGCTGGCCATTCAAGAGGACACTTCTCAAAAATCTACGGGTGTTCTGTGGGATAGTCGCCAGTACTTCTGCGTACTGGTCCCAGGCCCCAAGGGACACTAAGGAAATCTCTACTGGAGCACCAAATGTGATTCCTGTAGAGGAGGGGAGGACAGTGGCCTCCACCTCAGACACGGGGTAAGGGTAGGTCAGGCTGACAGCCTGTACTCCAAGTGCCTTACCTTTACACTTGGGGTCACCCCTTTTGTGATCCAGAGCCCCACAATCCCAACAAGTGCCAGGAGTGCGGGGTACGGTACTGGAACCACTGGGAGCCTGCTTTGCAGCAGGTGGACCACTACTCTTATTCCCACCCACAGAGGACTTATCCCCACTAGATTTTTGGGTCTTAGGAGAGGAAGGTTTTGGTTTACCCGACTGTGACTGCTTTTGGGACTCCTCAGCTTTCTGAGAGGCCCCCTTTTCTTTGTCCTTGTCCTTCCCACTGGAGTCCTTAGGGGACACCCGGTGGGAGACCCACTTGTCAGCCAACCTAGCCAGCTTAAAGGGGTCCAAAATGTTCTGGTCAGCCACATACTGACGCAGCTCTGGTGAACAGGCTTCAGAAAAATGCTCAAAAAACAAGAGGTGGGACAACTCAACAAAAGTTTTCACCTTGTATCCATCAATCCACCCCATCATGTTCATGTGCGCAGTACTCACCCAGTCAACCCAAGACACATTCTCTCTTTTCTTAAATTCCCTGAACCTTTTAAGGTATTGGGCAGGTGTCTTGCCAAACTTGGCAATCAAAGCAGACTTCATACACTCATACTGACCCCTTTCTTCCACACTCAGCTTCAGAATACAGTCATATCCAGTTTGAGGCACTCTGCTTAACAAACACTTAGCCCAATCTCTTTTATCTACATCATGAATTGCACAAGCCATTTCAAACGCTTCAATCCATTGGAGGATATCTGAACCCTCCACAAACACACCAACCAAATCTTTCATAAACTTGGTGGCTGGGGACCTGCCACTCTCAATTGGTCTAGCTGAAGTCTCCACTCTAGCTCTCTCTAGCTGGATTCTCTGACATTCAGTGTCCTTGTCTTTGAGCGCAAGATCCCTATTCTTGAGTTCCACTTGCTGTGCCAGCTCCTCTTTCTTAAGCTCAGCTTCTATTTCCAACTTGCGATATTCAAAGGCCAATTTCATCCTTAATAACTCAAGTTCCATGGAATTGCTGGGGTTTGGAACAGAGGCAGCAGGAATGGTGGCATTCCCAGAAACAGATTCAGCGACAACCCCAGGGGCAGAGTCCTCACTGGTTGCATCCCCCCCTTCATCAAGGGTTTCACCATCAGTCTGGTAGTCCACCAGGGCAGCTATCAGCTCAGCCCTAGACTTATCCACAAAGTCCAACTCCCTGGCTTCACAAGCACTCTGGAGAGCCTCTAAGCTCATCCGAGTCAATTTACCATTTGCAATGGGCTCCATTGCCTGTAATGCAGTTATTTGGTACACACCCAAACCTTAATCTAATAAAGTGCGGATATTTTGTAAGTGGCACGGTTATACACTGAGTCTTAAAACCATAAGCATCCCACCGCTGCCACCAGCTTGTCAAGACCGGTGGGGGGGTCTGTACTTCCGCTCTCTATATGGTAGAGGAGAGGCACAGAAGACCCCAGCCAAGATTCTCGATTACGGTAGCGATGGACGAGCAATCAAGGCCTAGCTTCTCAGGAGGTGATGCAGGCTGGTTCTTAAGTACAGGGTATCCCCAAGCCCCCACAAAGGAATGTCCACACACTGTATTACTGAAAACACAGTCTTTATATAATTAATATTCAAGGGTTATGTACACTTATCACAATAACGCACTTTGTGCTCAGGAAAATCAGCAATGGTAAATATCTACAATTCTAAAGTGGTACCACTAATATTAGACCTCATTCAAGTGCATTCACAATACTGTTAAAATGGCACACAGATCAATAAGAAGGAAACCAGCAATAGAGAGAGGAGAGATAACAGAGGGTTGAAACAATAGGCAGAATACTGGCCCCTACCACTGGACACAGTTCTGTGTGGAGATCCCCCCACCTGGGCAACCTGTAAAATAAAGGGATATGACACAAGCCCAGTCCATATATTGTTCAACAGTCTTATTCTCTCCTACAATGTTTTTACCCCCCCAATGTACCTGGTGGAGTCGAGTTCTTCGAAGAGGCGTCGACAGATCCTTCTTGAATGACCCCCTTTTAAGCAGGAGTCACGGATCGTCGAGAGGCGTAGAGAAACGTCGAAGACCTCGGGGTTCGGCGACGGGGAATCGACGGCCCTTCTTGAATGCCTTCCCTTTCAAGCGGGAGGCACGGGGCGTCGAACGTCCGTCGACAAACGAGGTAGAACGATGTCGAAGAGGCGGCAGCTTCGTCCGAGCGGTGCTCGTCGGCGTCGGGGCGTCGGCGTCCTGCAAGGCGGAGGTGTGCGGGACACCTCGATGACAATAGTTCTGGACCGCAAAGATTGTAGAGACGGGAGCCCAGCAAGGGCGTCGAGTCGCTCGAGTCTTTGGGATCGTGAGGTGGCGGGAAACCCACCGGCGGATTCTCCTCGGCGCGTTGGTCGTCCTCGACTTTCTCCGGCAGGGCAAAAGCGGTCGACGGTGCGGACGAGGGAGTCCTTCGAGTCAAATGTTCTTAGGCAAGGAGCGGACGGCTCCGGTCGTCGGCGGCACGGCGTCAAGTGGTTCCCACGGCTGGGCAACACAACTTCGACGGGCCTCCAGCGGTTACACAGACCTGCGAACCCTGGTCGACGGCAATGGACTTCGACAGCGTCGAGGTCCGGGTGCTTCACTTCGATCTCCTCGGCGGTCCCGTCTCGGGTCGGCAGCCTTTCGAGGGTCTGACTTCCAGGGCGCTTCGGCGAAGATTCAGCGGTGCTCGATGGTCCCTCGGAGCACGGGAAGAGGGCGCCTTACCAGGTCCTCTCTCGGGTCAGTCCTCGACGATTTCGACAACCTTCAGTTCCGTCGAAGCAAATGCCACAGCAAGTCTTCTTCTTCCAGCTGGACGTCGAGGATCAGCAAATCCAGTTACTCTTGAGTGGAGACTCAGCTTCTGAATGCTTCTGAACGTTCCTGAACGTTCCTGAACAACTTCCAGTGGTGAGAGGTCCCCAGATATACTATTCTGTCTCTCATCCACACTGCTGGCACACACACAGCAGCCAATCACACAGAAGGGCATTCATGCAGTCAGTCAGCCAATCAGGCACACAGTGCATTCAGGCCACACTCCTCCCTTTCAGACACTCACAACAAGGAATGTGGATTGGGACAAGTACCCAGCCATTCAACACTACACACTGCATTCAGGCCAGTTTCGGGCAGGGCTGTCTCAGTCTTTGTCTCTCATGCCAGAAACCAGACAACCACAACAAGGAGTGTATATTGGTCACACACTCCATTCACCCAGGTCCCACCCACAGGAGGTACCCATAACATACAGTCACTGGGAAGGCTCCAGTCAGTCTAGCTGGGCCTTTACAACAACACCATATATGGAACTTCCACCCAACAGCCAGTCAGGGGGAAGGGACAGAGTCAGGGCTTCCCAGGACTTTGGGAAAAACAAGATAACAGGCAATAGAAAGCAAGAGGCCACAGGGGCCATCTTGTTTCCTATCAGGAATCAACTGATTCCAATGGCAGGGCCTGGGTATCCCAAAATGGAGGACACCCAGAGCACCTGTCAAATTCAGCATGGAGCTGCCACCAGCCCATACCCTGCTCTGTGGGCCACCCACAGGTGCCCAAAAACATACACTAGGGGCACAGGGTTGTACCCCTACCCATGGGTGCCATAAGGGTATCCCATGGGTCTGTTCACCAAACCAAAAGAGAGCTGCACTGCCAGGAGTCCCTCATGGACTCCTGGGCAGAAAACATGACAGAACACACGGTAAAAACAGAAAAAGGACAAGGATTCAGAGGCCCTGTCCCTCAGATGCATTTCCGGCATCACACCTTCCCACAACATTTTTGCATCCCCCTTATCACAAAATGCATTCAGAAAATGGAATCATGGCCTGTAAACGTATTGGTGTTGGTAGTTGTGTTTTAATCATGCTTACTTTTGTCTTTGGTATTTGTGCTGCCCTTTGCTTTTCCCTCTCTGCTTGAGGAGCTGCGCCCCCCCTGAGCTTGAGCTCTTACAGTGCTTGAACCTGCATGCATTTCCATAGTTGCACTTCCCCTCTGCAAACAACCAACATTCCGGTAGCTCCCCCTGGTAGCTGGAATGGTTATTCCAGGAGTTCCCGCGAAAGGACCCCCTCCCTCTGGAGTAGGACCCTCTGCCCCTGCCCTGTGCTGGTCTTTCGCTCGGAACCTTCTCGCCCACTGGCCTGGGTGGTACCATCTTCTCTATGTACCCGGCCACATCCACTTCATCCCAGGTCATTGTTGGCCATACCTGCATTTTGAGTCTGAAACCCCTGTCATAATTGACCCATGCATCGCCCCCATGTTTTAGATACTGTTCATGAATATATTGCTTGTGTGCAATCATAGCCACCCCGTCCTGTGGGAATTTCTCCACATGATGGTGGCATACACCCGGAATGCCCTTATCCAATTATGAATAGTGAGCTCAACCTTAGGCCTCTCTCTCTCTTTCTTTTCCTTTTCCCTTTCCGTTGGTTCACTGAACCCCTGTTCCACGGGTTCCATCCCCACCAACTCCAAAATATCCAGAAACTCTTTCCTCCATACCTGCTCTTTGTATGCCAAGGGGATGTGCCAAGCTAGGGAGTTTATCGCCACCCTGGCCGGTGCAAATCCTGGCATGGGTCTCCCATTTAATGTGGCATTGCCAGCCAACTCCTGCCCCTGATTTGTGCTGGGAGCCCCCCTTGCCACACCCGTCCGGCCATCCAACACCCTTGGCATGCTGACATTATTGGCCCCAGCCCCGCTGGGTCCTTGTAATGTGGCCTGTGCCCCCCACCATGGTGTTCCCCCGAGCTGCGGTGCAAATGAGGCGGTTGTCCCCTGTGGCCCCTGCCCCCTTCCACCACTCTGCCCAGGTATCATCCCCAGAACGGGCCGACTCTCCACCAGCCCCCCTTGCTGTACCAAGCTTCCCCCTTGCTGGTGAATCGCTTCAGCCCCCATACCCACTTGGTTAAAAGCATTATTATTGTTACAAAGCATGTGCCCATTCGCTCCTGTTCCCCATGCTTTCATACATTCCAGGTGGTAGGACCCTCAGCTGCTACCGCTTAGTTTGGCTACAGGTGAGCCGCAAGGACCTCCCCTCTTCCTTGGAGCCTCAGCAGGCAAAGGCGCCGGTGTGGCTGCAACATCCTGCGCCCTCCCCTTCCCCTTGGGGATGGCTTTCTGCTTTCGTGCCGCTGCCGCCTGCTGCTGGCTGTCCTTGGCCGCCTTGGTCATCACTCTTTTTCTCTTGCCGACTGGTTCTTCCTCTTCAGGTAGCTCCTCAATATCCTGGTCATCTCCATCCTGTGAATGTACCTCCACCCACGCCTCCTCAACCGGCGTTCGTGGAAACGAGAGGTGATCCGGGCCCCTGGCTGCGCCCGCAACTTCTGCCTAATGAAACCCTTTCCTGCGTCGCTCGATCCTCACAAGCCCAATCACTGCTGGTGTGCCTTCTCAGGTTCTCTTTGTGTTGTCCAGGAGTTTCGTTTCCTTTCCTGGACCGCTAAAGCCGAGCTCTTTTGCTTCAGGGACCGCGGAAGCTATGACTTTCTCCTTCCGGGACCTGCGATGAGCTCCGCCTTCCTGTTCAGCAGCCCGCCGCGTCCCTCCTTCTTCCGGCGCTGTCTCCTTCTTGCTCACAGAAACCTTCGGATGGAGACCGCCCCTCGTCACAGCTTACTCGAGGATTGCTCCTGTGCCGGGCGCCTGCCGCTTATGAAGCCCAAGCTCCTCCCCTTTCTTTTGTTGCCCTTTGCGGGCTTTTTGGTGCGCTTTGGTGCCCTATTCTGCCTCTTGCCGCCCTCTCCCCTGCCCCCGCGGGGGGGTGGGAGGGAGGGACAAGAGAGCGGAAGGAGGAAGGCCCCTGCCCCGGTTATCGGGGTGCCTCCTCCATTTCCCTTTGGGTCTCCGTTCGTCACCTTCAGTCATGCTGTTACTGTATTAATGCCGATGGCAGACCGGATACCCAAAGAAGATGTAAAAGCCGGGCAGGCACTGAAATTATAAGTTTTGAAGTTCCCCAAGAGACTTCTGACTGGCGGCATCACTTGCTCGAGGCAAGATATCCAAGCCTGACGGGTCCTGGGTCTCATAGATTGAATGGCAGAGATAGAAACAAAGTGTCTACAAGCAGGAAACTCTGCCCGTAGCACCCCATCGAAGCCAGTGATTCTGCTGCGAGGTCTCCAGTAAAGAAAGATAGGGTTACAGATCTTTCTTTAATTACTGTTGCCCACAGCAAAGAGGGGAAAGTCAACGGTATTCTGCCCTCCGGTGCAGATAATACATCAAACAGCTGCCAGGTGAACCGGACTGCAGCGTTTAAATTGGCGGTACGGAGTGGGGAGGGAAAGGGGATAATTACTTAAGGAGACAGTGAAATTCTATGTTAAGACTCCCTCCCCAGTAGCTAACCTAAACAGTAGATATTAAAGAAAAGCAAGCCCACCATTTGAGTACAAGTGCTATAATCGGCAACTAACTCAGTGTGCAGAAGAGTAAAGCCACTCTTCCTCGTCCCAGTGATTCTGGGAGCAAAGGTTGGCAGTGTTTGGGATCAGGGAAAACCAAATCTGCCAAAGACATATAGAAGAAAACATATTTAGTAATTATTCACAAACCTTTGGAAAGACCAGGAGATGTGAATTTCTCCCCCGCCCCCCTGGCATTGTAAAGTCCACTTCATAAGGAAGAAAATCCCTTCCCAAATAGTGGGTGATCTAAGAAGTAAGAAAATGGTATTTGTAACTGTGTATGAATAATCTTGAAACACATCTGGGACGTTGACTCTCAATATTGGAACTCTGTGTTCAAGAACAACAGAAGGCTGCAGAGGACTAGCCATTAATGCATTTAATGTGTCCTTGTAGTTTTGAAGTATATTAAATGTGAGGGTCAGAATCGACACATGAACTTTCATTTTGGACATTCTGACAAGGACAGTCTTATTAGTTAGTTTTGTTGAGGCAGGGAAACCACTCCTTGAGATAGGGCTAGTGAGGCATTTTACCACCCTCTTTTATTATTTGAATAAAAGCATTAGTAGAACTATTAACCCTGTGCCCATCTCCTTACTCCGGCTCCATAAGTCACTGTGCCAAGTGCTATCTGATACTTTGTGACCTTCCTAGTCAGACCTGCGCTCTGCAGATCCTCAAGCATTTGTTTCAGGTGGGATAAGTGTTCCTCCCAGATGTGGCTTAACACAGCAGTGTCATCTAAATAGGCGACCAGTCCAGACAATACCGGACAATACCTGGTTAACCATCCTCTGAAATGTGGCTGGGGCATTTTTCAATCCAAAGGGCATCACAGTGAACTCATAATGTTCTTCTGGGGTTGAAAAGTCTAACCTCTCTTGCTCTGTCTTTCAAGCCGATCTCCTAAGATCCTGTCGTGAGGTCAAAGGTACTCATGTACTTGGCACCGCCGATTTGTCAATGAGCTCATCTGCCTGAGGGATGGAGTGAGCATCTGTCTTTGTGACAGAATTGAGCCCCCTGTATTTCTCACAAAAGCAAACTTCAGTCTTCCCACCACTGGTCTATTTAGGGACCAGTACCACTGGGGTAGCCCTGAGGCTGTGGGATGGCTCTGTCACTCCTAGGGCCAGTATCTTGGAAACTTCCTCCTTGATGGTGTCCCTTAACTTAACAGACAGCTGGTGAGTTATGCTTTTCACTGGCTTGCTTTCACCAGTGTCCACATCATAGATACACCAATCTGCACTACCAGTCAGCGAAAACAGAGCGGAATACTGTCCTAGTAAACAGTGACAGTCTGTCATTTGCTTTTCTGACAAGTCAGTTGACACATTCAACTGACCCATCTGCGGCTTCAATGTGCAGGAGGTCTGGGGGGGATCCGTCTCCTCTTCATTCTCTCCCTCTGTCACTAATGCCATGTTCAAGTCATCCCGGCAATGATGGGATTTTAGCAATTTCACATGAAACACCCTGCACATCTGCTTAGGCCCTTTCACGTCAATGATATAATTTACCTCACAAACCTTTTTCAGCACACTGTAAGGTCCAGTCCACTTGTCTTGAAGGGCACTGGGTTTGACGGGTTCCATAATCCACAGCCACTGGCCTGGAGAATAAACTGTCACTGTGGCCTTCTGGTCATGCCAGTTCTGCATCAGCTCCTGACTGGCCTTTAGATTCTTTGTTGACTGTTCCATGTACTTTGCCATTCTAGACTGAAGGGCAAGTACATAGTGCACCACATTTCTAGTGGGGGATTAGGGGTTGCCTTCATATCCCTCTTTCACTAGACTAAGGGGAACTCTTACTGGGTGTCCAAATAGAAGCTCAAAGGCACTAAACCCTACTCCGCTCTGCGGCATCTCCCAGAAGGCGAACAGTAGGCATGGCAGGAGAATATCACATTTTCTCCTCAATTGCTCTTCCAAGCTAGCCATCATGCCTTTCAGGGTCTTGTTGAATCGCTCAAAAAGCCCATTGATTTGTGATTGGAAGGCTGTGGAGAACAGGTTTGTGACCCTACACTCTTCCTACATACCCTCCATATACACTGATATGAAGTTTGTTGTCTTGTCTGAAATGTCTTCCTTGGGAAACCCAACACAGGAGAATATCCCAATCAGAGCCATGGCAACCTCAGGGGCTTTGATGCCCCTCAGAGGGACAGCCTCAGGGTACCTTGTGGCGTGGTCCACCACCAAGATGTATTTATTTTATTTATTGTGCATTTGTAAGGCGCTTATACATCAAGTAAATTGTGTTTCAAAGCGCCCACAGGGCCACAGGGAGGGACCATGGGAATGAGTAGCAAATATAATGTTGAAAGATGGAGGCAGGCCTACTAGGCCATGTGAGCATTCAGAACGTGCAAGTGCAGAGAGAGAGAAGGGATGAGGGAGTGGGGGCGGATAAGTGCTAGGTATACCAAGAGTGAAGTGCTAGGGAGTGAGCAGCTGTTAAGTGACAAGGCGAGAGTTCTCAGCTGCCAATAAGTACAGGCTTTTGGTGGCATAGGCCAGTGGGTGCCAAGACAAGTGCTGGGAGCCGCTGGAGGTTGAAGGCACTTGGGTGTGGGAGGCCAGGACCCAAGAGCACACAAGGGCCCTGGTCACCAATCTCAGCAACTGTGGGGTTAGCAGAGGAGGGAGGAAAGGAAGGAGTCTTGAGGAGCTTCCAGAATTTGAGGAGATCAGGCTCAAGATGAATTGGAATGGGGAGGCTGTTTCATAGGAGGGAGCCTGCTGAGGAAAGAGATCGGCCACCATCTCGGTGTTTAGCGAAGCGCTTGACACACACAGGGTTGGGACCAGAGGAGCGTAAAGATCTGGAGGCAGAGTATTTATTGAGTTGTAGGTTGCATGGTCCCTGGCCACAGCCAACCTTATGGATGATGCAGAGCGATTTGAATTTGATCCTTGCAGCAATTCGGAGCCAGTTTTTTGACAGTATCTGTTTCCTGAGCTGGTTAGGGAATCCAAAGGACCCACAATGTCCATGCCTAGTCTCTCGAAAGGCCGCCCAACCACATGTAGTGGAATTAAGGGGGCCTTTGAGCTTGGTGGCACCGCCTGACTTGCCAGAAGCTTGACCAGTCGGGCAGGACCGGACAACATTTCTTAACTTTTATGCTAAACTGCAGCCAGTAAAAGTAAGCAGACAACTGGTCTGATGTATTAGTCACTATCAAGTGACCCGCTAAAGGAATCTTGTGAGCCAGATCCAAAAATAACTTTCGAAGGGATTGTGTCCTCCGACATATTCCTTATCTTAGATATCTCTTTCCAGCTTTGCTGGCCTCGGAAATTGTTTCTCTTTAGAGGGCGCTGCGCGTCGACGTCCGTCGAGTCGATGTCCCTCGACAGCCGCCGTATCGACGTCGACGTCATCCGGCCTATAAAGGCTGCGCGCAGCGTCCGTTGCTCAGTTCCGTTTTTCCACGCTTACTCAGTGCCTCGGAATATCGTTGCTCAGTTTCGTAGATATTTTATTCCATTTTCCTCGAGATATTCGATCCATACTCGATGGCTTCCTCGTCTGAACCGACGACCCCTCGATCCGGCTTTAAAAATGCCGAGACTGTCGAAAAAAGATGTCGCTAACGGACCCTCACAGGGTCTGTCTGTGGTGTTTGGGAGCTGAACACCATTGTTCGGAGTGTGAGGACTGTATGTCCATGACAGCTAAAGCCCTGAAGGAGCATAGGGGGAAGCTGGAAAAAGGTAAGACTTCTAAAGCTTCTTCTTCCTCGACAAAGTCGAGACATTTGTCTCCTCGTCCCCATTCACGCTCCAGGTCTCGAAGCGGGTCGCATCGCTCTTCAAGATCGAAGCACTCGAAAAGGAGATGCCGAAGATCCCCTTCTTCGTCCTCCTCTTCCTCTGTTTCACCTAAGAGAATCCCTTGCCCCACGAAGCATAGTTCCCGGGCTGAATGGGAGGAATTCCGAAAAAATATGATGAGCATCTTCGAGAAAGCGGCCTCGACCCCCTCGAAGACTGCCGAGAGCGATGCTCTGGTCGAAAGACCCAAAGGTCCAAAACGCTGCGAGTCGCAGCACCCGGCGAAGGAAGCTTCTTGAGCGCGTCACGAACCCTCGAGTAAAGCAAAGACCTCGAATCCTTCTTCGAAGGTTCCGTTGACGCCGTTGACGAAGGTTCCGTCGACGCCGAGGTCGGTGTCTTTGACTATGTTGTCGAAGGGACCTTCGACACACGGGTCTGTCGACTCGACGCCATCCTCGACACCGGCGTCGACGCCAAGGAAAGTCACGGTTGCGGCGCACCCAGTGGCTATTCCCAGGTCTTCGATGTCGTCGAGATTATCGATATCCTCGAGCAGAATTCCGATTCTATCGAAGACCTCGAGGCCTCCACCTTTGTTTTCGACGCGACTTTCGAAGCCTTCGGCATCGACGACATCAACGTTTTTGAGGCCGATTATGACAAGTTTGGCACCCTCTGCCTTGGAGATGGGTTTCACACCCTTTGTGAGCTCAGACCAATTGAGAACAATGTCTTCAATTATGGAAGAGGGAGAACTGTCTGATCAAGAAGAGCCGTTTGAGTTGCAGGGATCTGCAACCCCAGTTCAAGAGGAGTTCTCCTCAGAGGAACGCAGATTAAAGGAACTCCATGATTCCTTACATGAGGCAAGTGGTTTAGACACTTCCCCAGAGGTGGAGTTCGCTAGGCCAGACCCGGGGGAGCATGCTGAAACCCCTTATAGAGCCTTAATGGCCAGGATTACAGAATTTATGGGGTGGTCAACACCTTCAACGGCTTTCCAACAGGATGACCTCACGGATATTCTTGATAAAGGTCCACAGGAGGATCCTGTAGTGCCTTTTCATAAAGCTCTTCAAAGAAAAATAATGACGAAATGGGAAACCCTAGATGTCATCCCGGCAGTAAATAAAAAACTGACTGCTAAATACAGGGTATCTTCTGCAGACCCAGAGTTTTTGTCCAAACACCCACCCCCAGAAAGTCTGGTGGTACAGGCAGCATCTTCTACTGACATCAAGACTGCTTACCCTACCGTCCCACAGGACAGGGACGATAACAAATACGATGCTATGGCTAAGAAAGTCTTTTCGGCATGTAGCATGGCATTAAAATCTATTAATGCTACTTGCACCCTTGCTAGATTTAGCCATACACTTCGGGAGTGTGCTCCTACAGCGGCTGACTGCATCCCGGAGGGAGAAGAAAGGGAGGCGTTCCTAAATATCATAAGGGACGGTAAAGACGCTATGTGTGAAGCCCTCCAGACGGGCATTGACTCGGCTGACAGTATCAGCAGAGCAATGGCGGCAAGTACAACAACCAGGAGATTTGCTTGGTTGAGAAAGTCTGGTTTTGCCCCAGATGTGCAAGCCAGGCTCTTGAACATGCCATTTGATGGCTCTTCTTTGTTTGGGAAAAAGGCGGATGACAGTTTAGAAAAACTGCAAACATCAAAGGCAGCAGCAAAATCCCTAGGCGCTGCAATCCGTCAGACACCTTTTCGTCCCACAGGAACCTCTGCGAGAGGCAAGTCTTTTCGCTTCTACTCCGCATTCGGAAGAGGTAGAGGACGACCGGCTCAAAGGGGACAAAGAAGAACTACCCGAGGTGGACGGGGTAGATATTCAAAAGCCGCAGCAACGGCAAGTGCCTCTTTACCATCGGCATCTGCATCAGCCGCCCCTAAACCACTCTGAGGACTTCCCTCACAAGACACCTGTAGGAGGCAGGTTAACTCAACATCTGGCGGAATGGCAGGCTATCACGTCAGATGCTTGGGCATTGGAGACAGTTGCACAAGGTTACTGCCTGCCTCTCCTACGCATACCTCAGAGTCATCCACCGGGGATCAGCTCTCAAAAAGCTCCAGATTTGCTCCTCTTGCAGGAAATTTTAGACCTGCTAGAGAAAGGTGCCATAGAACCGGTACCTGTAGCGGAGAGGAACAAGGGCTGGTACTCCCCTTACTTTCTCATACCAAAGAAAGACGGAGGACTGAGACCCATCTTGGACTTGCGGGAATTGAACAAATTCCTCAGGAAAGACCAATTCAAGATGGTAACTCTCTCTCAGATCCTTCAGGCCCTTCAGTGCCAGGACTGGTTGGTATCTCTGGACCTTCAGGACGCTTATTTCCATGTACCAATCCATCTCAAACAAAGGAAATACCTGAGGTTCGCAATTGGCAACTCTCATTATCAATTTAGAGTTCTGCCATTTGGGCTGACTTCCGCCCGAGGGTCTTCACCAAGTTAATGTCGGTAGTGGCTGCAAGTCTAAGGAGGGAAGAGATTCACGTCTACCCCTACCTGGACGATTGGTTGATCAGAGCTGTATCTTCGGAACAAGCTCAGATCCAGCTAGATTATGTTTGCCACTCCCTTCACAGACTGGGCTTCTCCCTCAATTTGAAGAAGTCACAAATGATACCATCGCAGAGACTCCAGTTCATCGGAGCGATCCTGGACACTTCACTGGGAAAAGCCTCGCCACCAGAGGTGAGGGCTCAAGATATTCTACAGATGGTCACCAAGTTTCAAAATGCCCAACGTCTCCCAGCCTTCGACTTTTTGAGGTTGCTAGGCCTCATGGCATCCTGCATTTTCCTAGTGCCAGAGGCTCGCCTGAGAATGAGATCTCTCCAGTGGGCACTGAGAACTCAGTGGTCACAATTCTCAGGGAGAATGACAGATCTTCTTCAGGTTCCCGACAGGGTGGCTCGAGACCTTCAGTGCTGGGCCTGTCAGGAGAACATTCTGAAAGGAGAGCAATTTTGGCAACCTTGGCCGGAGATAACAGTAGTCACGGATGCCTCACTTACGGGGTGGAGAGCCCACGCCAACGACTTGACGATCCGCGGTCATTGGTCTCCATCGGAGTCCAGACTACATATCAACCTGTTAGAGCTGAGGGCAATCAGACTTGCGCTGAAGGCTTTTCTGCCATCTGTACAAGAAAAGAATGTCCTGATAATGACGGACAACACAGTGGCCATGCATTACCTCAACAAAAGAGGAGGCGTAGAATCTCTACCACTGTGCAGAGAGGCGATGCAGCTCTGGTTTTAGGCAATCCAAGAAGGAATCTCTCTATCGGCAGTTCACCTAGCCGGAGAGAAGAACTTGACAGCGGACGCTCTGATCAGGCAGAGCACAGTCTCCCCCGAGTGGGAACTAGCTCAGGAAGTCCTTCAAGAGATCTTCGCCCTTTGGGGAACCCCTCAGGTGGATCTGTTCGACACCAGTTTCAACAGGAAGTGCGATCTATTCTGCTCAAGGGAATTTCCCCCGAGAGGAGCTTTGGGAGACGCGTTCATAGTGGACTGGGAGTTTCCACTCCTGTACGCGTTTCCACCAGTCCCTGTCATTCCTCAAATGATCAGGAGGTTGAGAAGATTCCGGAAAACCATGATCCTAATTGCCCTGGATTGGACCAGGAGAACGTGGTACCCGGACCTTCTAGACTTGTCCATCTGCCCTCCAATTCGACTTCCACTCAGAGAGAATCTGCTCTCACAGAAGGGAGGTCAGGTTCTCCATCCAGACATCAAAACCCTCAACCTTCACGCTTGGCTTCTGAAAGGCTGAGTTACAAGGATTGGGACCTCCCTGATGACATTATGGAGGTGTTGCTTTCGGCAAGAAGGCCAGCAACAAAATCTTTATACCGCTGCCGTTGGAACAGATTTTGCAGCTGGTGTAGGGAAAAGAATATTGATCCCTTTTCATGTGGTACACCAATGGTTTTGTCCTTCCTACTTTATTTAGCGAATTCAGGCCTTCAAGTTGGCACCATAAAGGGCTATCTCGCAGCGCTATCCATCTTTAAGCGCACTGCGGAAGAACCATCCTATTTCAAGTTACCCTTGGTAATACAGTTTCTAAAGGGGTTAACTAACGTTTATCCCCCAAAACCATTCCAGGTTCCCCTATGGGATTTAAATTTAGTACTAACTTTCCTGATGGGCACACCTTTCGAACCACTCCACTCTTGTTCATTAAGGTTTCTTACCCTTAAGACTGTTTTATTAGTAGCACTTATATCTGCTAGAAGGGTGAGCGAGTTACAAGCTCTTTCTTGTAAACCCCCTCATAAAATCTTTCACAAAGACAAAGTTGTTCTGCAAGTGAAGCCTAATTTCCTCCCAAAGGTGGTTTCTGAATTTCATATCACACAGAAGATTACCCTTCCATCTTTCTATCCTCCTCCCCATCCGGGGAAAGAGGAAGAGAGGTTACACAGGCTGGACCCAGGAAGGGCTTTAAGTTTTTACATTAGTAGACTGGCTAGGATAAGACAAGCAGACCAGCTGTTTGTAGGCTACGCAGGTCACAAGCTGGGGCTACCGATAACTAAGCAGACAATTTCCAGATGGATTATTTTAGCCATTTTGGAATGTTATAAACTGGGAGGAAAAGAGCCCCCTCAAAATCTTAGGGCTCATTCGACCAGAGGTATCGCAGCTTCATCGGCCCTCAAATGAGGAGTGCCGGTTTCGAGACATATGTGCGGCTGCCACATGGTCGTCCGTCCATACCTTTACACGGTTTTACAACTTGGATTCCTCCTCTAGTCAGGAAACTAGGCTTGGAAGGGCAGTATTGCACTCTATTCATCAATAAGAGGAACCATGAAGTCAGTACTCCCACCTCCAATAACAGAATACTGCTATGGGAGCCTATCTAAGATGAGGAATACGTCGGAGGACACAATCCCTTCGAAGAACAAGTTACTTCTTACCTTGTAACGTTCTTTCGATGGGATGTTCCTCCGACATATTCCTTATCAACCCTCCCATCCATCCCTGCAGTACTACTTCCCTTGTTGTTGCAGCTTACGCTCCTTCAGGGTGATTAGTCTAGTCCAGAAAGAATTATTGTGGGCTACAAAACGGAACTGAGCAACGGACGCTGCGCGCGGCCTTTATAGGCAGGATGACGTCGACGTCGATACGGCGGTTGTCGAGGGACATCAACTCGGCGGACGTCGACGCGCAGCGCCCTCTAGAGAGAAAACATTTCCGAGGCCAGCAAAGCTGGAAAGAGATATCTAAGATAAGGAATACGTCGGAGGAACATCCCATCGAAAGAACGTTACAAGGTAAGAAGTAACTTGTTCATCTGTGGCATTGGAGAATCGCCAACCTTCTGGTGCCATCACACTCAGTCTTTTGGTTCACTGTACAGGATCCTCCCAGTACACTTTGAACAGTCCAGTGACCTTTCCCTTAGCCTGCTCCTCTGCCTGCTTCCATAGACCCACCAGAGTAGGACACACTTTCTGGGCTTTAAAGAAGTCCGTCTGATCTGGGCCCCCAGCTGATGTAAACTCATCTAGCTTGGGCAGGCCCTTCTGGTCTGAATTTACCTGGTCTTCCACCTCGGGTTCCTCTGCTGCGCCAGGCAACACTGAAGTCACTGAGTCTCCTGCTACCAAAGTAGGGTTCCCAGTGGCTACTGGCCCCTCATCTTCAGGAGTAGGCGGCTCAGCAGTCTATGGAACTGGACCAGGGGCTACCCACTAATCGCAAAACGGCTACGTCCACATTTAGGGCTTCACAACCTTCTTACTACGTGGAGAAAGACTTTTATTGTACAAAAAGAAGTGCCTGTATAATTGGTATCCAATCAGTTTTACAATACCACTTTGTGTTTTCGTTTACAAAAATACAATTTTTATTAATCAAAAAAACTCAAACTATTAAGAACAATCATAAAATGATCATGCCATATAAAAGATTGTAAACGAAATTACAGCACCTAAAAAAGCAACAACACAAGTAAACCAATATAAGTGGGTCCTAATCCTATAGTACACTTTGGGCCAAACGTGTGACACATTCACACTGTGGTCCTATTGCCGTTACAATTCCAGCTATCGAATATTTTCTTTTTGTACTTTATAACTACCCAACTTGTACAAGTTTCTGTCCATTGAACGCAACAATGTAGGACATTCTTCAGGGGCTTAGGTTGTCTTGTGTCTGTTCCATTCAAAAGGGTTTTGGGCTTTTTAAAATCTTCTTTCAGAACCAAAGTGAGGTACCCTCGTAGGCTACCTGGGTGTGTATCCCTGAGCCTCTGGTCAACCTTGATTGGTTGTAGTTGGCCGTTTCCAATTTCTTTGGAGTTTCTTGCCTTTTTCCACTCCTACCATTCTAGTCTAGGGTCACTGATACTTTGGAAATTTCCTCCAGGTCAAAACGGTTGCTAAAGTGGTTAAATGACTATCCCATTTGTCGGTCGCACAATTGATTGTGGGTCTGTGTTTCTAGATGGAGAGGAATAATGGAAGTGCAGTATCTGAATTCCAGATTTCCAAGAAGGTACAACATCAGCTTGTCAAACTCAACCTTCCATGAGTCTCAACATTTCTTAACTTGGGTCCACCAGGAATCTGCTTGTGAAGCCAAAGAACACGTCAAGTGAACATGTCACTGCCAGGTGACAGCAGTGATGCTAGCCGCAGTGACTCTGACCGCAGGGGTTTTGTGGCCATTGATATACACGTGTTCTAAGAACAGATGAGTATTGTTGGGAACTGGGATCTCTACTGGAGATCCAGTACCGTTCCACTTGGTGCCACCAGTCCACATTCAGCCACTCATTTGTCCTAGTGGCAAGTCCTCCTTTAGGAGACCCACACTAATGATGGCCTCCTCCATGAGTCCAACATTCACTATGGCTGGTTTGGGTAAGCCCTTGCAAGCAGGATTCCCTTTTCTGTGGCCCAGCTCCTTACACAAAACAACCTCTGGGTTATGAGAACGCAGGTGTCCTAGTGTTAGGGGTGCCTACGCTGTTCTTTTTGGGGTGGATGGCTGAACTGAAGTTGTGGGATTTCCCTTCATGCTTTTGGAGAAAGCGACTTAGACGAGGAGTGGGTTGGACCTTTGTCCTTCCCATCCGTGTTAACTTTTTTGTCAGCGGATTTCTATTCTGGTTTGGGTGTGCTCGCCTGTGCATTTGTCTGAACTCTAATATGGTCTAACCTGCTGGCAGCCTTGGCAAGCTCCCTAGGGTCTGTAATAGTCTTGTCCACAAGATGCTGGTGTAGGTCAATCTCACAATTCTTCAAGACATGCTCACACGCAATCAAACTGTACATACCTTTTAAAGGTGTCCATTTTGTTACCAGACACCCGCCTGCTCAGATATTTCATTGTCAAGTGTGTGAATGCTTCAAATGTTTTTTTTTTTTTTTTTTAAATGTATTTTATTTTATACCAACCACACAGTGCAACAGAACATAAATAGAACACATCAAGCCACAACAAAGGCCAAACAACAGATATGAAAAAAGAAAAGAAAGAAAAAACAGAACAAAATTAACTTAACAATCCCCTTCCCTCCCCCCTATGAGCCTGTAGGGTGTCCACCATCATTGTCCGTTCCGTGTGGTGGGGTTCCGTCGCTCTCAGATCCAGCCGAGGTCGACCCCGTACTAAACAGTTCAGCCAATAGCACCTTCCACGCCGTGAGGGAGCTCACCTCTTCCTCCCCTCCCGCCCTGCTGGCCTCCCACCATGCTGTCGTCTCGGCGGCAGCCCATTTCTGGAGGTCACGCCACCATACCTCCACCCGTGGCCTCTGACAATCCTTCCATCCCATGGCTATTCTGCGTTTGGCAAGTACATAAGCCAAATCTTTAAGCTTCTCCACGTGCCGAAGCTTGCGCGCCCTGGGATACCCTCCAAGCAAACAGGCCCAGGCCGAATCTATCTTAAGTGCAATGCCCCTCCCTGCCAGCCTCTGCGCCACTTCACTCCAGTAGGTTGCAATCACAGGGCAGGCCCAGAACATGTGAATCATATCAGCGTTCTCTGTGTTACACTTGGGACACGCCTGGCGCCCAGCGTCTCGAAATCTGGAAATTCTCAGGGGGGTCATGTATGCCCTATGCGTGATATATAGTTGTATCTGTTTAAACCTGGCATTCCTCGATACTTTTTTGTGGTACCCCAGGGCGCGCTCCCACTGCCCATCCGCCATCGGGGCCCCCATCTCTGTTTCCCATTCCAACCTCAGGTACCCCAAATCCTTCCCAACCTTTGCCATCAGCATCTCGTACAGCCTGGAGACCTCATGCCCGCCCTCGGATGCGTCATACATAATCTCCAGCGTCGCATCCGGCTCGTCAGCCAATACGGTCTCGGGCCAAGTGCTCCGGACCTCCCTGACCACTCTGTGGAACGTCATGTATTGCCCCGCATGCAGCCCCGCCCCCGCCTCTAGATCTGCGAACTCCGCCAAGGCCCCATCCTGCCAAATGTCACCCAAAGTGACCAGCCCCACTGACTCCCAGTATGTTCGCAGGATGGCCCTAAGCTGTCCGTCTTCCCTTGCCAGGGCCACCAGCGGCAGCTGCGGCATGCACGGCAGGGGATCCCCCATCATCCGGCAGGCTCTTCGCCACATGTTCCTGCCCAAAGCTAGCATCTTAGGACGCCCCCTCATCCATGTGCTGGATACCCAAATAATCTCTCGCAGGTAGAAGGGGGAGCAGTCCATACCCAACAGTCTATGTTCCGGGGTTTCGTCGTCCGAAAGCCACTTGGCCACGTACTGCAGCTGCGCTGCCACGTAGTAGGCCTCAAAGTTCGGCAGCCTCACGCCGCCTTTCTCATAAGCCTTCTGCAATTTCCACAATGCGACCCTGTTACGCGTGCCCTGCCATAAGAAATCTCTACATACCCTATGTAGTCTAGCAAAAAACCCCTTGGGTATCATGTATGGAATGTTATTGAAATAATGCAGCAGCCTAGGTAGCACGACCATCTTAAGCATAGCACCCCGGCCCATCATCGCTAAGGGTAGTTTCTCCCAAAACCTCATGCACTTCTCGATCCTCCCCACTGCCAATTCAGTATTGTGCCTGTGTTCCTCCCCGGACGTGTGGTACACGTCTATGCCAAGGTACCGAAAGGTGCCTGTTGCCCATGGGATTCGCAATACTGGCAACCTCTCAGCCGGTATCCCCACATATCCGCCCAGCGGGAACAGAGTGGATTTCCGAGGGTTGACCGCTATGCCAGAAAGCCAAGCAAACCTCTCCATCACCTCCAAGACATATTGCAAGTTCTCTTCAGGGTATTGGAGGTACAACAGCATATCGTCGGCATACAGGGATATCAGATGGCTCTTCCCCCCCACCTCTATGCCCACCGGGTCATACTGTTGCCGGAGGTAAATTGCCAAGGGCTCATGGGCCAGGATGTACAACATTGGGGACCAAGGACATCCCTGCCTGGTGCCTCTACCTAACTGCCACCTATCCGACACTACTGCCCCCGTACGAACTCTGGCTAGGGGCGCGCTATATAACAATTCGGCCCACCTCCTGTACCCTGGCCCCATTCCGAAGTGATCCAGTGCCGCCAACAGCCACGGCCAACGAACAGAGTCGAACGCCTTGACCGCATCCAGCGCCACTATCGCCATTTCGCCGTCTCTGCTACATCCCCATTCGACCACTCTGTGTAGGCGTCTATGGTTGTGGGTAATGTTCCTGTCCGGGACATAGCCCGTCTGGTCAGGGTGAATCAGCTTGCCTATCACTCTCCTCATTCTAGCCGCCAAGACAGCTGTTAGGATCTTGCTGTCCTGGTTCAGCATCGACAAGGGTCGATAGGAGCCGCAACCGTGTCCCGGTGTGTTGTGCTTGGGGAGTGGCACTATGACCGCTTCCCTGAGTGATTCTGGTAGCTGTCCCAGCTCAAACGCCTCATTAAACATGTCCAGCATGGGTGGGAGTACCTCCTCCCCATACGCCTTATAAAACTCGCTGGGGAACCCGTCCGCCCCCGGGGCCTTGCAAGTGGGCAGTTGTCGCACTATCTCTCTGAGCTCTTCCAGAGTGATCGGAGCATCCATCTCCTCTCGCTCCTCATCGCTGATTCTGGGCAGGCCTATATCCCCGAGTACTTCATCTATCTCCTCGCGGCTCCCCCCTTCCCGATCTTCATACAATGTTTGGTAGTATTCTGCGAATGCCCCATTTACCCCTTCTTGCGTATCGATCTATGCACCCCCTTCGGTGATGACCGATCGGATCGGAGCCCTAGGGGTTTCGCTCTTGTATAGCCAAGCGAGGAGCCTGCCTGTCTTGTCCCCACCCGCATGCAACCTCTCAATGTACTTCGTATAATTCAGGTTACAAAGTCTGTCCCAATGCCCAGAGCACCGCTGCTGCAGCTCAGTAACTACTTCCATATCGGTCCCACCTTTCTCCAATTCTTTTTCCAGCTCGATCTCGGCCTCTCGCAGGTCGGTCAGGATTCCACCCATTAATCCCTTGGACTTCGCAATAGCAGCTCCCCTCATCACCACCTTAAAAGCCTCCCACAAAGTACCAGCCGACTTGACACTCCCTGTGTTCGACTCAAAGTACGCGACTATCTCCTCCCTCATATCCTCCTTGAATACCGGATCCCGTAGCGCTTCCGCCCGAAGGCGCCATGTTGGAATCCGTGCACGTGGGGGGCGCAGCCGCCAATGCATGATTAGGGGCGAGTGGTCCGAGAGGACCCTCGCCCTATAGTCAATCTGTTCACACTCCGTAAGAATGTCTGGAGTGGCAAAAAAGTAGTCGAGCCTCGTGTGCAGTTGGTGCGGAGCCGAATAGTGCGAATACTGCCTCCCACCCGGGTGTCTCGCTCTCCACACGTCTACCAGGCCTAGATCCGTTAGCAGCGACTGCAACACCTTGGCCGCTGGGCTGGGCCTAACCATTTTGTCATCCGACCTGTCCTCCCTGGGGTTAAGCACACAATTAAAGTCTCCACCCCAGATTACTGTGCTCCCCATCCCTTCACCGAGTCTCGCGCACAGTGTCTTAAAGTAAGTCGCTGTGTCCTGGTTGGGCGCATAAGTGTTTATGATACAGACAACTCTACCTTCCACAATCCCCCGAACCATGGCCAGCCGCCCGTCCGACTCCACAACCTCCCCCAAGAGCTTGAACGGGACATGTGGTGCAACCCAAACCAGCACACCCCTGGCATACGCAGAGAATGTGGATCCAACCACTGTCCCCCTCCATTTTCTCCGCACCATTTCAAGTTTATCCCGTGTCAAATGCGTCTCCTGTAACAAGGCCACGTCTATCCTCTGCCTCTTCAAATACAGCATGACCTTATTACGCTTCAGGTAGCTATTCAACCCTCTAACATTCCATGTTAATACCTTAAGGTCTCCCATGATTTATCCGTAGCTCCCACTTCCCCCTCTGGTCTGATCGCCTCCCCCCAGTCCCGACTACATCCCTTCTCAGTTTCTTCCCCAGGCTCACATAACAACTAACACCCCCCACCCCCCTAACCCAACCAGCTGCCCAGCTCCATCCCTGGATCTCAGGCATCCCCGTGTTCGGTTCTCTTCGGAAGCCCGTGTAGAGAACCCGACAGGGTGTCACACCCCACACAGTGACTAACCTAACCACACACTGGGGTACGAATAAAACGGCCTTCGGATGCCCCCTACACATTTATATCCGCGCTCGCGGACCATGTTCGAAACAGTTAAAAAGTGCATCCCCATCACAAAGTAGCAAAGACTATATTCCAGTCCGAATGTTCAAAGTCCGCCGGGCCCACTGTTTCACTTAACTCTCCCTGCTCCGTCCGCCATCTGCTCATCAGGCTCCTGAGGGCAGTTCTGCGCATCGAGCCATTCCATGGCCTCCTCAGGGGTGTCGAAAAACAGCGTCTTAGCCTTGGAGAAGACCTTAAGTTTGGCTGGGTAGAGTAACATATACTTGAAACCGGCCGTCCGCAGGCGCCTTTTGACCGCCCCAAAGTTCATCCGACTGCGCTGCACTTGTAGAGTGTAGTCGGGGTAAGCAGTGATGGTTGCCTCCCCTCGCCGTATGGTGCCCCCTTTACGAAAATGTTCCAGAATCTTCTCCCGGTCTTTGTAGTTGAGGATCTTGGCGATCACGGGCCTGGGCGGATTACCCGGCGGTGGCCTTCTGATCAGGGCCCTATGTGCCCTCTCCACTGCGAATCCCTGCGTTAGGGCACCTCCGGTGATCTCCTGCAGCAGCAAAGTTTCAATAAAATCTGTGGGATTCTGGCCCTCAGCTCCCTCCGGTAGGCCCACAATCCGGATGTTGTTTCTGCGGGCCCGACCTTCTGCCTCTTCAGCCCTGCTTTCCAGGTTGCCTACCCTCTGCACCAGGGCATGGATCTCTCGTTTGTGCGCGGTGCATTCCGCCACCGTCGGGCCCATCTCCTTCTCCAGGGTCTCTGTGCGCTCGGCCAGGGTTCGCACATCTTGCCTCAGGAGGTTCACGTCCTCCTGTACCGCCCCGACCTGAAGTTCCATCGCAGTTTTCAGTTCGGCCACCGCAAGTTGGAGTTTGGTCTCCCATGTCGCCTTCAGATCTGCGATCGCTGCCAGGACCTCCTGGTTCGTTCCTCCTGCGGCCATCTCCTTGGGCTGGGCCTTCTCTTTGCTCCTGGTCCCCTCGGTGCCAGGCGATGTCTTGGCAAATTCGTCGAGCGTGGGCTGTTTATTCTTCGCCCTCAGGAGCTTGCACGACATATCTTCGATCAGGAGCGACCCTTCGATCTCGCTTAGGCCCCAGGCCTGGGGGCACTATGTCCCCCCGTCGCCACACAGTTTCGGCTACCTCCAGTCAGGCTTGCTCTCGCTGGATCGCGCTGAACGTGAGCTGAGGGAATCGCCACCAGAATCCCGGTCCCCGATCCTTTGTCCCAACATCAAGCGACGGCAGCCATTTTGTCTGCCGGCGAAGCTTTGGCCCCAAAACTTCACGCGGCTCCTGAGTACACAAGCGCTGCACAATCCCGTATGAGAATGCATCCACATGTGCAGCCGAGCTTCGCATTTACAGTCATCACCGTCTATGCCACATCGTAGCGGCCGTTGCGCGGATTCAGCCGGATAATGTTCGGATCAGCGGGAGCTCCCGTTCAGGCACGTCCTTTCACATGGCGTCCAAGCCACGCCCCCAATGCTTCAAATGTTGACCCACTTTTCTTTCCAAGCTCTCCGACGGTCTTTAGATATTGTTCTGGGGTTCTACAGAACGTCCTGGGAAGGGCTACCTGCACGCTCTCATAAACGAGCCTTTCCCCAGGAGTTAACTGAAGAATTGCAAAAGTCAAATGTGTCGGTAAGCGACTCATCAAAATCCATGATTATTAAAAAATATCAAGCAGTGTTCTAAACATTGCAGCATACATTTACTGTTGCGTGACTAAGCTGTGCGCAAGACTCCCAACTAGATATGACCATCTGCCACCAATTTCTTAAATTTATTTTAAATTTAAGACTCATGGTTTATTACAAACCTTTGTCAAGACATAAGACAAAAAGAACAAACAGATTAAAAAACCAACAGCATCTCCAAGACTATAACTAAGGCCTGTCAGGCCTCAGCATTCTCAGTTACTGGAACTCAGTGAAGTTATTGTCTTAATCCTTTCTAAGACCGCCTTAATATATATATTTTTTTTATTTATTTGTTTTGGTTTAGAAAAACCTTTACAAAATATATTCATTTTCATTACAGAGAAATACAAAGTAAAAACAACGAAATACCAAAGCAGAAACATATTCACATTTTCAAATAAGAGAACACAGTTAATCTCCTGTATCTAACATATTGACCCTATTACCAAGTCCATATCATACATTTTCACACCATTACCTAACCTCCTTAAGATATTGTAGGAGGCCAAAGATTATTGTGCAGTCTTTGCCTCGCAGTAGGCGCAACCAGATGGCCTCAACGTCTCTGTCGGAAGGCCATCAGCCATTTACCCATGAACTTTGTTCCTCGATCAGTTAAGCCTGTGCAAAGTAAAGCCCACTGTATCAGTTAACTTGTATATCTGTCTCAGCTGATTTGTGGGGGGAAAGGTTGAATCTGCAGTGCAAGATTTGAGAACTTTACCAGTTATTTGGGAATTTTGTCAAGTATTTTGGTGAAGTGCCCCGCTGTTTTTTGTTGGTCTTAATTGCTGTGGGAAACTGAAAAGAGTTCTTATTCTACTGGGTAATGATCCAGTTGTCCTGACAGACTTTCCATTTTACTTTCGCTGGAATTCCTGGTTAATTCATTAAGGTCCGTATTGTAGATGAGCTTATTGGTTCAGCAATCTTCTGCTCCAATGGACCAATACATCATTAGATCCTTTCTTCATCACTGCTGCTAACACTAAAAATGGTATTGGAGGACAATGCAGCATACAGGTTCGAAAAAGGGCCAATGTTTTCAACGTGACTCTCGCTAGTAGAGAAGTTAGGCCCAGTTCATATCGAGTAACTGAGGTTGGAATTAAGTTAGACAGCCCAAGGACTTTCCTCCAGAAACTTCCTTCGAGTCAGGTCCATATTACCCATGGAGTAAATGGGAAACCCTCAGCTCCATATGCGAGGGCTGGCATCACCTTGGATTTATAGAAAGTCAGAACAGGAAGGAGAGAAAACATTCAAAATTTCCTATGAATCAGTCGGGCCTGGGCAGTTAGAATTCTGAGTCTTGCCCTGAAGGCCATTTGGCGTGGTTGATCCACCTTAGTGTTTGTTAACCGCGGTACCTAAGAAGAGCATCTCAGTTGTCTGAAGCAGGGTCTTCTTTTCCAAATACCACTTAAATGTTGGACATCGCTGCAGGCCTTGTGAGCCCAATATCACCACCTTGGTTTTGACAGGCAAACCCGTTGGCGGCCAGGTATGCGTAAAGGCTGTCCAAAGTCCTCTGACGACCAATAGGCGTCGAGTCAATCAAGATCAAATTGCGTACAGAAGTCTCGATAAATGTTGGCCACCCGACTTTAGGGGGAAAAGCTAGAGCCTTTCTCAAATGAGTACCTACACCTGATAAGAATAGATTAAATAACATTGGTTTTGGTTGTTTATTGATTTGTATTGCGCGCCAAACCCAAGGGTATCTGGGCGCATTAGCACAAGGTTACAAGTATACTTTAAGCATGGGTTAAAGTTATTAGAATGACACGAGTTACAAGGGTTACAATTAATTATATAAGGTAAGAACAGATAGTAAATACATCAAAGTGCAAGAGATAGTGCAAGGCAGGTACAGAATGAGATATAATGGTTAGTGGCAGAAGTTACAATGCATGGTGAGTCATGTAGCGACAATTGCCAGGGTTTAGACAAAAACAGGTGTGTCAGAGATCCTTGGCTACCAGCCAGTTTATAGTGTTTAGCCTGAAATTAGGGAAGGGTTGGTCTGCTCTTAGGGAAAGAGGGAGGGTGTTCAGAGCTGTGCCACCATAACAGGGAAGCTGCCCACCCTCCCCCTCCTTTTTTAGTCTGAATCTTGGGATAACCAGACATATGAGTTCACTGTCCTAGTAGGGCGTGAGGTGGATTGTTTTTTACAATTCTCTCTGAAAGGTAAGGTTGGGGCAGCATCGTTCAGGCACTTGTGGGTTAGGGCGGCAGTTTTGAGTGTGATTTTTTTACATTAATGGTGTGGTGATTTGAAACTTTGATGGTGTTTAGTGGGTGGATTTGGTAGTTGCATGGGTGACTATAGTGCGTAACATGACTCTTTTGTCTGCGATCTTGTTCTGGAGAAGGGAGATTTTGTTAATTGGGGCGTTTTGTATGTTGATACACCAAATTCTGTCCTTTAGGCAGTCATCTGTCTGAGGTATGGGCAATTCCAATTCTCTTAAAATGGAAAAGTGTTCCTTGGTACTTGCGCTTGCTTTGTGAATCCTATCGTTGTAGGTTTCCTGTTTAGTACCTATTATTTCTTTTTTGTAAAGGGCGGTACTATTGACCAAGTTCGTTTTGTTTTCCTTAGAGAGTAGATGTCTCCAGATAGTTTCCAAATTCCTTTTTTCCGCTCTCAAGAGATGGCGTGTGAACCAGGAGTTCAGGTGAGCTCTAGGCTTACTTTTTTGCATTTTAAGAGGGGCAATTGCATCAAGCGCATTAGTCATAGTGGTGTTGTACGCATCTACTAAAGTGTCTGGATCAGATGAATCCGGCAATGCATTGAGGGTGGGGATTAAGTATGGTAAAATCCTGTCCACAGTGATGTTCCTTTTATTCCTTGTGGGGAGTGAGGGAGGTGGTGGTCTGTCCATGTTTGTGGAGTAATGGAGGTGATAGATGTTTCACAATTAAGGTCTGCCCCCCAATCTAAGGTTCTGCCTTTGATATGAGTAGCCTGGGTCACTCTTTGGGTAAATCAGAGTTCGGTAAGCATGTTGGATAATGCTAAAGCATGCTGATAATTAGGATCATTGAATCCAAGGTTAAAATCCCTAAGCAATAATATTTGAGACAATACTTTGGTGTTGTCAGATAGTATCATAGAGCTGTCTTCTTCGAATGAGCCGATTGGACCGGGGGGTCTGTAGATTAGGTGGGCTGTTAGAGTGCAGGAGTTGGAGATCAATAGTTTAACTGTGAGTAATTCACAGGACTTGATGGTTGGCGAGGGGCTAGTCTCATGGCTCAGTTAGACTTAACCATTATGGCAAAGCCTCCTCCTCTACCGTCGGCTCTGTCGGCTCTTATAATATTGTAGTTATCAGCAACAGCGCGTAGGAGGGCTGGGCCTGCAGCGGCATGTAACCATGACTCAGTAATTGCTAGGAAGTCAAGATTGACTGCTGTGATCAAATCCACTATCTCCGTGGCATGCGCCACCAATGATCTGGCATTAATTAGTGCGCATTTGATATTTGGATTATTGTCTTTAGACGGTCTGGCAGTAGTTTTATCCTGAATTACTTTAGTGTTAGAGCTATGATTAGTTGCTATTGTCTTTTCCTTTCTAACAATGTTCTAGTTGTGGGTATTCATCGTCTTGTGAGGACTTATTTTGACTAATGTGTTGGAAGGTGGTTCATGAAGTCTAGATAGTCTAGCACAAAGTCTTTTATTTCTGGTTGTGGTGGGACAGGGTGTATCTGTTTTGGTCAGATTACAGTTTGTCTGCAGATTTGTAGGTGACAGGTGATTAGGGTTGGTGGCCATGGTGTGTTCTGATATTGTCCATTTGGTGTCAATGATAAGTCTAAGTACAAATCTAGTAGATCTGATGTTTAAAGGCTGACAGTCTAACTTGAGTGGTGGGAGGAATGTTGTGGGGTTGATTCCCAGTGATGGACATGTTTTGTTTGCCATAGTTAGGTACTGACAGTCAGGTTAGTTGAACTTGCTGCTGTAGTTTGTTGGCTAGCAAGCAATATGGCGCACAGTAGTTTGGACAGCAGATGGCCGGTAACGTGCATGATGCTAATCGAGAAACACGACTGTAAGTTGTGGGCAGGTGTTTGAGATAATAACCTCTCGAGGAATGTAATCTCAAGGTGACAAGCAGATATTAGACATGCATGAGCAATTAGCAGCAAGGTAAGAGTTTACATATCTATAGTAGAGGTCTACGACTAGTGTGAGGGCAAGGCACTTATGAGCAATTGTGATTGCAGATTAGATCACGTATTAGTGTGATTATGAGAACTGGGCAATGTGCATAAGGCGTATAGCTATGTTGCAGTGGGACGTAATCCTAGAGAGACTAGTGTGCTGTGGGGGGCCTAATACAACTGCTATGGTAGCATACGGTAATGACCGTGTGTATAGTATGTATTTAAGTAGAGTCCGGTCAATACACAAGGTGAGCCTTACATAATTGTTTAAGCACAAAGGATCGGAACGTTGAAAGCAAATGAAAGCAGCGTCTGGGTGAACAACGATGCTGCAGGCAGAGCATACAATTCTAAGGGCACATAAAAGCGGCGATTATACGTGCAAGGCATGCACATTTGTAGACCCTCTTATAGTAGCACTGGCGATCTACTATATCGCCTTCTGGGATCTATGGGTGTGATAGGGGGAAAGGCTAACGTTCACTATTGTTGGTGGCAAATAGTTTCAATTTGGTACTCTTACCATAGTCAAATTCTATTCGTAAGGTTCTTGGTGTTTTATGACATCCGTAACGATTAGCGGCAGTCATATGGCAGACGGGGTCTAGTAATTGTGATGCGGCAGTGCAAAGGGATATTATGATATAGCATTCATAAGGCGCCTATACAAGGGAGGGGGAACAGAGGGAAGACAGACAACAATCCTACTAGGCCAGGTATCATTCAGATCGTGCAAGTGCATGTGGAGAGGAAGGAGGAAAGTACAGGGGGAAGGGGCAGGGGACAGTGCAGTCCAAGGGATAATCAAATAAATAACAAAAGTCAAAGTATGGCCTGCAGGTGGAAAGTGCAAGGGTAAGTGCAGACATCAGGTGTCAAGTGCTGGTAGTGGGACTGCAGGGATACAGAAAACTATGCGGGAGTTGCCAGGAAGGCAGTGCAGGAATGCGACTGGCGAGGGAGGGGTCCGGGGCCCGAGATCAAAGGGAGGCCAGGTAACCAGTGCAGTTTCAGTATCAGCCAGGAAGTCAGCAGGGGAGAGGAGGAGAAAAAGCAGAAGCAAAGAGGAAGGTCTTGAGGTGCTTCCTCATCAAGATGGTTCTCATCAAGTTTTAGAGGGGCAGGGAGGCTATTCCAGAGGGAGGCTCCAGCCGAAGAAAGAGATCAGCCACCAACTTGTTGCTTGGAGAAGCGACTGACCCTGAGGGAGTTGGAGGCAGATCAACGAAGAGCTCGAGAATGAAGATATTTAGGAAGAGACAGTTGAAGGTATTGAGGCCCCAGAAGGCCTTATGGGCAATGCAGAGGGTTTTGAACTTAATCCTTGCAGCCACTGGAAGCCAGTGCAGAGATTTCAGTCCTGGAGAGATACGATCCCTGGGCTTGAGGCCAAGGACAAGTCTCACAGTCCTGTTCTGGATGGGTTGCAGAGGGCGAAGAGTAGAAGCGGGCAGATTTAGAAAGAGGCTATTGCAATATCCAGCCTAGAGAGAACCAGAGCTCTGGAGACAGTGAACTTCTGGGGGAAGGAGAGGAAAGGAAGAATACCTCTGAGGAGGTGCAGCTGGTAGCGTGACTTAGAGACGTCAGAGATGTGAGGAGGGAAGGAGAGTGTGAAGTCGAAGAAGACCCCAAGGTTTTTAGCCTCACAGGTGGGAGCAGGAAGAGGGCCAAGAAGGCCGGCCAGAGAGTGACAGGAAAGGAGGAAGCAGGCATGCCGATGAGGAGAAACCCTGTCTTACTGGCCTTAAGGCAGAGATCATTGGCGGCACACCACTCCTGGATGGCGGACAGACAGTCAGAGATGAGAAAGGTAGAAGAGGTGGCTGAGGGTAGCCTGGAAAATGAGCTGTGTGTCATCCGTATAGCACTGGAAGTTTGGGCAGAGCGCGGCAATGCAGTGGGCAAGAAGTGCCAGGTATTGGTTGAACAGCCAGGGAGAGAGGTTAGACACCTGGGGAACACCACAGGTAGAGAAAGAGGAGAGGAAGGACCCTAGTTGGACCTGGGAGGGTCGATCAGAGAGGAAAAAAGTCAGCCACGCCAGGGCCTAACCGGTGTTCACCAGGGTATCACGGAGACAGTTGAGCAGGATGGCATGCTTGACCGTGTCAAAGGCATAAGGGAGATTCAGTAAGATGAGGACAAAGGAGGTGTTGGAATCAAGGTTGGAGAGCAGGTCTTCACGGATGTTCAGGAGACCAGTTTCTGTGCTTCTGGCAGCTCTGAAGCCAGACTGATGATCATAGAGACAACCAACAGATTCAGTGTGAAGGTTGAGCTGGGTGATGGCCAGCTTTTCCAAGAGTCTCCCGCAAAAGGAGTGATGGAGATTGGGCGATAGTTAACCGGGCAGGACGGGTCAGCAGAGGGTTTCTTAAAGAGAGGGTGCACAAGGGAGTGCTTCAAGGGGGGAAGGGAAGACTGCAGTGGCGAAGCAGTGGTTGCAGAAGTCGGCCAGGGCAGGAGCCAGGGAGTCAATGTGGTCCTTGATGGTTTTGGAGGAACAGGGATGAACATGTTTTGACACGACTTTCATAGATTGACTTGTCTAGAAACCTTGTCTGGGTTGAACAGGCGAAAGGCAGAGAAAGAGGGAGGAGAGGTGGCCAGAGGAAGAGAATGGAGTAGAGGGAGGAAGGGGAGAGGAGGAGAGAGAGGCCATGATATCCTGAGTTTTAGAGATGAAATGAGAAGCCAGTGCCGTACAGAGGGCCTGGGAAAGGACAGACTAGTTAGAGACAGCGGCAGTTCCTTGCAGATTTTGAAGAGTTCAGCCAAGTTGTTAGATGCCGCAGATACGCAGGCTTGGATGTGAACTCTCTTCTTGGTGCGGACAGAGATCCGGTATTGCCTTTGGAGCACGCGGCAGGTCAGTTTGTCAGAGGTTGTACATGAAGCACGCCATTTCCTCTCAGCCACCCTGCACTTGCGTTTATGGGTGACAAGGCCTGAGTCGTACCAGGAGTTGCACTTGGCTTTGGGCTTCAGGCGGATCCTCATGATAGGGGCAAGAACATCGAGAGTATCAGATATAGCAAAGTGGAGCATGATAAGGGCTTTGTCGGTGTGAGTCAGCCAAAAGAGGGGTTGGGGGGAGAAAGTGGTGGTGAAAGCCTCAACTGACACACGCTTCATGGGTCGGATGACCAAGAAGGTGGGTGGCAGTGATGGAGTTGGCTTGGCCTGAGGGGTAGAGAGGGTGAGCTGGGAAGAAAGGAGAAAGTGATCCGTCCAGGAGAGAGGAGTGGTGAGAGGGATAGAAAGGGGAAGGTCCGAGGAGATCTGAACATCCAGAGTGTGCCCTGCATAGTGAGTCGGGACAGAGGGGAGAATAGAGAGTGAGAGAGAGTCGCAAAGGTCGCTAAAGAATCTAGAGGAAGGACTGGAAGCATCCAGGTGGATGTTAAAGTCTCCAAGAAGGAGTTGTTAAGTGGTCGAGACTAGGTGGGAAGAGGAGAGGTCCGCCCACTCGGAGAGGAAGGAGGCGATCTGACCAGGTGACCGATAGTAGCCACAGTAAGGGAATGGCTTGGAGAGAGAGAGAGAGAGCCTGCAGACGAGGCATTCGAAAGAGGAGTAGGCCTGCTTAGGAATGACAGCAGGAATCCACTCGGGGAGGATCAGGGTTACACCCCTCCAGAATGGTGGGACCTGGGTGAGGAGAGGATCTCGTAGCCGTCAGTAAGGAGAGTGTCAAAGCTCCTGACAGAGCTGGCCGTGAACCATGTCTGTTAGACCGAGGACATCAAGGTCAAGTTCCTCCAGAAGGTGGCAGATGTCTGAGGAGTGTTTGACAGCTGAGCAAGAGTTAAGAGTGGCAAAATGGAGAAGGTTGCCGTCATTGAAAGACTTCCGGGGAGGGGTAAAAATTAGAGGTATGCTCTGCAGAGGTGTAGAAGAAGCCTGAGGGGGTTGAGGGGCAGAAAGGGAAGGAGCAGACAGCAAGGTAGCCAAGGAGGAGCCAGCAGGGGGAGGCAAGGAAGCCGTGGAGGGGAGAGAGGGGACAGCAGGAGAAGAAAGGAAATTGATGAGGATGGCGTGTAGGCGGGCAGAGTGGGGCTCTGAGCAGTTGTAGTAGCCTGGACAGGGACAGACAGGCCTGTGTCATGTTAGGGTGCCTTTTGTAGGCAGTCGGCTGATGCCTTCCGGTGCTGCAGAGGTGAGAAAATGGAGTCGCTGGTCCAATGAACAGCTGGGCTCGACTGCAGCTGTTACTAGGCACAAGTGTTTCAGAGCACGGCAAGGGAGGGGAACAGGGGAGAACACAACAGCGATATTACTAGGCCCAGTGACATTGAGAACGCGCAAGTGCAAGGGAAAGGGGAAAAGTGCATGGAAGGTGTAGAGTGGAAAGTGCGGAGCGGATGTGAACAAATAAATAATACAAAATAAATAGATGATGGAGGCAATACACATTGGTAGTGCAGCCAACAAGAGCTGTATTAATGGCAACATACTGGGTAAGTCTGATAAGTGCAGAAAAAGAAGAAAATGGGGTGGGGGGTCGGTGAGGGACTATATGGATACAGAAACTGTCCCCAGTGCAAGGGGTTGCCAGGAGGCAGTGCAGGAGGATGGCAGGGTGAGCAGGTACCTGGGCCCAGGGGACAGGGGGTGGCCAAGTGCACAGTGCCAAGAGAGCCAAAGACCGAGATCTACCCCCAGCACGTTTCTTTGAAAAACGTCTGACCCTGAGGGAGTTGGAGATAGAGGAGCGAAGAGCTTGCGAGGGGAGGTATTTGCGTAGGGACAGCTGAAGGTATTTTGGACCCAGGCCCCAGAAAGCCTTGTGGACAATTCAGAGGGTTTTTAATTTAATCCTTGCATCTACTGGGAGCCAATGGAGAGATTTCAGAGCTGGAGAGATACGATCCCAGGGCTTACGGCCAAGGACAAGTCTCGCAGTCCTGTCCTGGATTAGTTGCAGAGGGCGGAGAGTAGAGGCAGGTAGATTTAGAAAGAGACTGTTACAATAGGCCAACCTAGAGAGGACCAGAGCTTGGGAGACTGAGCTTCTGGGGGAAAGAGAGGAAAGGCAGAGTACCTCTGAGGAGGTGCAGTAGGAAGTTTGACTTTTTAGAGACCTCAGAGATGTGGGCGGAGAAGGAAAGTGTGGAGTCAAAGATGACCCAGAGGTTCTTAGCCTCACAGGTGGGGGTAGGAGGAGGGCCAAGGGAGGCCAGCCAGAGAGTGTGGGGAAAGGATGATGACTGTGAGCCGATGAGTAGGATCTCAGTCTCGCTGGCATTCAGACAAAGGTCATTGGCGGCACACCAATCTTGAATGGTAGTTAGGCAATCAGAGATGAGAGAGGGCAGTCTGAAAATGAGGTGAGTGTCGTCAGCGTAGCACTGGAAATTTGAGCAGAAAGTGACAATGCATTGGCCGAGAGTAGCCAGGTATTGGTTGAAAAGCCAGGGCGAGAGGTTAGACGCCCTGGGGAACACCACAGGTAGAGAGGAAGATAGATGATAGGAAGGACCCAAGTTGACCTGGGAGGGTCGATCAGAGAGGAAGGAGGTCAGCCAGGCCAGAGCCTGATCAGTGATGCCAGGTTATCATGGAGACGGTTGAGCAGGGCGGTATGGTTGACCTTGTCGAAGGCAGAAGAGAGATCGAGTAGGATGAGGACAGAGGGAATTTTAGAATCAAGGTTGGAGAGAAGATCTTCATGGATGTTCAGAAGAGCAGTTTCCGTGCTTTTGGCCGCTCTAAAGCCAGACTGGTGGTCATGGAGAAAGCCAACAAAATCAGAATGAAGGTTAAGCTGAGAGATGGCCAGCTTTTCCAGAAGTTTGCCCAGAAAGGAAGTAATGGAAATCGGGCAATAGTTAGCTGGACAGGAAGGATCAGCTGTTGGGACGATCAGCTGTGGATTTTCTTGCAAAGAGGATGCACAAGGGAGTGCTTCAGAGGGGAGGGGAAAGATCCCGAGGCAAAGGAGTGGTTACAAAAATCGACAAGGGCCGGCACGAGCATGTCAATGTGGTCCTTGATGGTTTTAGAGGAAAAGGGATGAACCTGTTTTGACGAGACTTTCATAGATCAAACTTGTTTTGTGAACCCATCAGGAGAGAAAAGAGTAAAGGAAGAGAAGGCGGGTGGGGGTGTTAAAAGGGGGGGCCTGCGAGCACAGACTGAGAGGGAATAGGAGGGGGAGTGGGAGGAGAGGGTGGACAGGATGCCCTGGGTTTTTGAGATAAAGTGGAAGGCAACAGGAGGAGTAGAGACAGCAGCAGGGTTGGCGAGCTCCTTGCAGATTTTGAAGAGTTGTTAGATGCCGCAGAGACACAGGTTTGAATGTGGACTCTCTTCTTGGTGCGGACAGAGAGTCGGCATTGCCTTTGGAGCAGGTGAAAGGCCAGTTTGTCAGAAGAAGAAGAAGAACAAGAAGCCCCCCATTTCCTCTCAGCCGCCCTACACTTAGGTTTAAATGTAGCTAAGTCGAGTCATACCAGGAGTTGCACTTGGCTTTGGACTTCAAGCATGACAGTGGCAATAGCGTCATCAGAGTATCAGAAATAGAAGAGTAGAGAACGGACAGGGTTTTATCAGTGCGGGAGTCAGCCAGAGGAGGGCGGGGGGGAAGAGAAGGTGGCAGCAAAGGCCTCAACTGACACACGCTTCATAGGTCGGATGTCCGAGAAGGTAGGTGGCAGTGTTGGGGTGGGCTTGGCTTGGGGGGAAGAGAATGAGGGATGAGAGGACAGAAGGCAGTGGTCACTCCAGGAGAGAGGAGTGGTCAGAGGGATAGAAAGGAGGAGGCCAGAGGATGACAAGACATCAAGTGTGTGTCCTGCAGAGTGCGTCAGGCCATAGGGGAGGATAGAGAGGGAATTGCAGAGGTCACAAAAGAGCAGAGAAGAGGAACAGGGAGAATCAAAGTGGATGTTGAGGTCACCAAGGAGGAGGAGTTTAGTGGTTGAGGCCCGGAGGGAGGAAGAGAGGTCAGCCCACTCAGAGAGAAAAGATGTGATTAGGTCAGGGGGCCGGTAGAGAGTAGCAACAGTGAGAGAATGGCTAGGAGATATGGAGAGACTGCAGACAAGGCATTCGAAAGAGGAGTAAATTTGAGAGGTAATGATAGTGGCATGGATCCACTCAGGAAAGATCAGGGCTATGCCCCCCTCCAGGCCGAGTGGATCTAGGTACGGAGAGGATCTTGTAGCCATCAGGGAGGAGAGTGTCACCACTGAGCTGGCCGTGAACCGTGTCTCCGCAAGACCAAAGACATCGAGTGCAATTCTTCTAAGAGGTGGCAGATGTCAGAGAAGTGTTTCACAGCAGAGCGAGAGTTGAGAGTGGCAAGATGAAGAAGGTTGCCAGCCTTAAAGACCTTCCGGGGAGGGGTACATATCAGAGGTACATCCTGCGGAGCTGTGGAGGTAGCCTGAAGAGGGGCAGAGGAGGAGGGAAGAGTGGGCAAGATAGCCAAAGAACAAGGGGAGGGGACAGCCGGAGATGAAAGGAAGATGGTGAGGCGAGGGAATCGCCTATCAAAGTGGAGGAGATTGGCCTGAGGACCTTGGACCATGAAAGTGCCATTTAGGTAGAGATTATGGATGACTCTGGAGGTGTCGAAAGAAGCCATGAGGACTACCCAGCAGGTGCCACCATTAATGGGAGAGGAGGAGACAGGACAGAGCACAGAGATCATATGGGGGATCCATAGAGCCGGCGAAGGAACAACAAAGAGGATGTCGGTGAGTGTCTGTCTGGAAGAGACGCTAGTATACATATCAGCGATAGGGAGACCAGGGTTGTAGGCCAAAATATCCTTTTTAAACTTCTTCTTTCTAGACTTAGTGAGAAGGGAAGGATATTTGATAGAGAAGCATTTGGAATAGATGGGAAAAACAGAAAGCACCATGCTATGAGTGGCCACAGATTGATGTCATAGGCATAATGCCTCCCTAACTTCAGGAAGGGCCACTGTACATCTTTAGACCAGTACATCACTGTCCTCAAAATATGCTTCAGTTCACTCGCATGCTGTTTCTTCCTTTGTCAAGAGGGGCCATAGTCAATACGACATCCTTATTTTGCATCAGTCAATGGCACTCTGTTCTGGGTGGAAGTGTACAAGCCTTTTCATGTAAAAACCAGAGAAACAGTATAGCAAAAAAAGAAGCAAGATGGCACCAGCTACCAACAACTGTGAAGCAAAGGAACAGCTTTTCTCATACTCTATCAAGAACGCCCATATATTAGACCTAGTCTACTGGGAATGAACAACTGTCCAACCAGCCCCTTTCGACGCACATGTATCTCGTTAAAATGTGGGCTAGAACACCAGCAACTATGAAATCTTTTCCGTGTGCGGTACCTGGCTTTTGGGCCTCATTGCGACGGTGAATGCCCAATGCCAGTGATTTGCTAGCAGGTTTCATCAACCTGAGTCAAGTGTATGGGAGCTCTGTCGATTCCTTATTTGTTGATGTTTCTGTAAACTGGTCTGCCTCTAATCTAAGTTTGTACCAAACTTTGTTCTACCCCTTTCAAGATGGTCCTATTTATTGCCACAGTTGGCTAAACTGATTTGGTATGCAGACTTCGAACTTTGGTTTCAAGAAATACACCCATGCCTTCTGACTTGGGCAAAGGAAATTATTCTTCACCAAAAACCCACAGGCCTTTATCACTGATGCTATGGTTCCTGAGAAGTCAAGATGGGAATTTGTCCCTTCTCCCCAAGGGGAGCCACCTCCTTTGTGACTAGCCATTACACATGACCCTCTCCAGGAGACACTGCAAGCGGTATCCCACTGACTGTGGCCTCCGCCCCCAGTGGACAATGAATGCCCAAGTAAGGATTCCATCCCACCTTCCTTTACTTCTATAGCTTCAATGTTTGTTGTTTATATTGGTGTTGAACAGAATAATAATTTCTGATGCTTGTTAATCTGCTTAAAATCACATGCCGTGCATATAATCTGACATCTAGTGGTAAACGCGGAGTATTGCATCTTTCTTTCGAGGATTGAATGGGACGTCGACATGGGCGTGTCTGTAACACTATCCCTAATGTGAAGTGTATTGTACTCAAAATCCCTCACGCGTCGAGGTTCCCCAGATTGTTTTTTTTTCCGCCCAACTCTAGTTGGTCAGTTTATGTGGAGCTCGAAAGAGATACATTGCAAATATAGTTACTTGTTTGTCCCTCGACTGATGGTCATCTAATCTTTGTTTTACTTCTTCGACGACTACTTTGTGGACCCCTACACCAATGACTTCCTTTGAAAGCTGATAGGTGACTTGTGCATCGGTCAACGTGAGTCGGCCGCATGGACTCGGCCCTCCGGCCAAGCCTCTACAGTAGGGAGAGTGGGACCCCTCGGTTGATTTTTCTGAGAATGCATTTACTTTTCCCCCTCTCTTCCCTTTTCTGGTCTGGCTGTCTCCCTTCACCTGTGCTATGGAGAGGACTCCATTTAAGTTTTGTCTGTCTTGCAACAGAAAATATAGGTGCTTGCCTCGTGACCATGACAAGCGATCCTGTAAATCCTGCAAACCTTTTTACCTTAAGACGTTAAAAGATAGGTGTACAAAGCAGTGGGCGGCCTATGCGATGCAGGCCGAAAGTCGTCCCCCTGTTGGCGCTGTCGCCTCGAGTGACGAGGAATCTAGTGGCAACCATGGCTCCGATGTGGAGGCCATAGACCTTTCGACGGAGCCGTCCGGTTCCCAGGTACTCGTCCCGGCCCGACAGGTAGGCCATCAGTACTGCTATGGGGAGATCACACCCCAGCGATAGGGGCACATCCGCACCATCCAAGGATAAGCATATAACCCCCCGAGCTTCCTCGACGGATACGTCTAAGAAGCATCAGACGCCAATGGGCCAGCCGAAGACTTTGACGGTGCCTGACGAACCTCGCTGTCCGGCATCCTTCCCGCATCCTCCTTCTCTGCATGCGTCCGGGCATTTCCCTCAAAAGGGGATTGCTTCTAAAAAGCACACAAGTGCCGTCACACCGTCTAAGAGCACGTCAGCTCCAAAGTTTTCGGCGGAGGCGGTAACCGCAACAGTGCCTACGGGCATGTCAAAATCCCTCATACAACCGCTGAAGTTCTTGCGGTTGTTATTTTGATGGCAGAACAACCAAAGAGCACCCCATCTTGTCGAGAGGAGTACTCTGAAGGGACCCAGCCCCCCCTCTATGGCTTTATCTGAAAAATTACATGAACAAACTGTCACAATTTGGAGAGTTTTCTGAAAGGTTCATTACTCCCAAGAGACCTAGGGAGGAAGATTCCTGCCCTATTTTACCAAAGCAGCAGAAGCTTACAACTCACTCACCAAGAAGAAGTATTTGAGTTTTCAGAACCAGAGGAGATGTACGAGGATCCCTATAGTCATGAGGACAATCCTTTTGGGCAGGACACAACTGACCAGTGCCCAGATTGGGGACTAGATCAGCCAGCAGATGAAGCACCTTGGCTCTCACCCACTCCAATTCCTGACCCAGATGTCACTTGTCTGGATCTGCCCTCCCCGCCTCAACAGATGCAGCCATTGCCTATTAAGGAACACATGGCTTTCAATTCAATCCTGAAAAGGGCTGCAGTCCACTACCAAATCGCCATGCAGGAAGCTTTTTCAGGATTCCGATTTTGTGGAGGACATTCTAAAGGAAAAGAAAAACACAAGTCAGGCTATCCCCCTGCTTAATTCCATTAAGAAGTGCCTTTCACCTTCCTTACTGTCCCCTTCCCTTACAAAGGCTGTCAACCCTCGGGTTGAGAAACTGTTTCCCCCCTCTCCGTCTGACCCTATGTAGATTCAGGGGCATGCCACACCATACTCCCTAGTTGTTACCACCAGGAAAAGGGCTGGGGTGCCACTGTCTACTGCAGAGGCTCCCCCCCGACAAAGACTGCAAGAAACTCTATGCCCTTAGCAAGCTTAGCACCACATCGGCAGCATATTCTATTAGAATTGCAAATAATACTACTCTTCTTGCGAGTTGTAGTGATGTGCAGTGGAACCTGCTTCAAGAAGGCCTCCAAGAGGTCCCAGAACCCGTGTGATCACGCCTGCTGGCGGTCATCTCTGAGGGAAGGCTGGTGACCCACAACATCCTCAAAAACACACGCAACACTGCTGAGACGGTGGGACGCACTCTGGCGCAGGGTACTCTTCTCAAGAGGCAGGCCTGGCTAAAGAACTCAGGGTTTAAGCCAGAGACCCAGGCCTCTTTGATAAACAATCCCATGGAAGAATCAAATTTGTTAGGTAAGGCTGTGGATGATGCCTTGGAAACGGCAAAAGAAAGCGCATCAGTCACTCAAATCTCTTACCCAAATCACAGCTAAACCTTTTCAATAGCAGGCAGGTGCTAACTTCCGCCATTCCTTTTGGGGCCAGTCCATTTCCCGATCTCCACACGGACAGAAATGGCACAGGAGGTACCCCATGGTCCTTCGGACAAGGCTCAACTGGCAACATCCAATACCAGCTGAGGGGACAATGAAGAGGCCAGGGTAGAGCCTGAAACTCCACCCCAAGAGGCTCCCCGGCCTCCATCAAAATGACTCTCCAGTCCAGGTCCCCTCCCATGTCGGGGGACGGGTGTCATTCCTTCATGCATGGTAGGGGGGTCACATCAGACCAGTGTGTGCTCAAGACCGTCGCCCACAGTTATTGTATTGAGTTCCACCGGCCACCTCGATACCATCCACCAAAGAGCAGACGCCCATCACCAGCACACTTGCAAATCCTGCTGGAAGAGGTGCAGATCCTTCAGGAAAAGGGCGCCATAGAAGTCGTCCCCATTCATCAGGTAAATTAGGGTATTTATTCAGTGTACTTCCTTGTACCTCAAAAGGATCTCATCATGCGCCCTGTGTTAGACTTCGCCTAGCAAGCATATTTGTCAAGCCGCAAGTGTTCAGAAAGTCAACACTGCAGGAAGTAATCCCACTGCTGGTGCAGGGGGGGGGGATTACATGGCAGCATTGAATATGAAAGATACATACTTTCATATTTCAATTTTGCCAGCTCACAGAAAGTACCTAAGGTTCACGATCGAGGACAAGCACAAACAGTTCAAGGTCCTTCCCTTTGGCATTGCCTCAGCCCCGCGGGTGTTCACGAAGGTACTGGCCGTAGTAGCTACTCACCTGCGCAGACAGTCCATCCCAGTCTACCCTTACCTCGCCGACTGGATAATAACAAGGGATTTGTACGGGACATGCCTAACAAATACCAAGAAGATGGTAGATCTCCTCTTCAGTCTAGGATTCTCGATCAACGAGAAAGTCTAGCCTAGACCACAGCCAAGCGAAGCAGTTTTTAGGGGCTCTAATTTGGACCAAAGAATGTCTCATCTTTCCCTCCAACGAGAGGGTTCAAAACATGCTGTGCCATATCCCTCACTATGATGCCAATCGTAAGGTGACTGTACGCAAAGCCATGCGACTGTTAGGGATGATGACCTCCTGCATTTATCTAGTTCCTAGATAATGTGCACGTGCCCCATGCAAGAATGGCTTTCGAGCCAATGGTGTCAGGCCAGCGGACAATGGGACAATCTAGTGGTTGTCTCGGCAGCCCTCGTTCTCTCTCTGCAGTGGTGGTCAAGGGAAAACTTCTTGCAAGAGAAGACTTTCACCACCCCTGCAGTAGAAACCACTCTCACCACGGACACATCTCTAACGAGTTGGGGGGGCTCACCTCCTTCATCAGATGGCGCACAGCATGTGGTCCCCAGCGGTAGCAACCAGCCACATAAACCTGTTGTAGCTGTTAGCAATGTTCAAGGCCCTCAAGGCATATCAAACACACCTCCAAGGGAAGACAGTCCTACTCTTCATGGACAGTACCATGGCCATTTATTACGTGAACAAACACAGGGGCTCTCACTCTCCAGGGCTATCCAAACTGTCACAGAACATATGGAAGTGAGCCCTCAAATACATATGTTTCTCCTGTCACAACACGTTCTAGGGGAATTCAATCTTCTGGCGGACGTGCTCAGCAGAGACTTCCCACTACCCATAGAGTACGAGTTGCGATTGCACGAAGACATTGTTCTCAATGTCTTCGCAGACTTGGGCTTCCGAGAGATCGACCGGTTCGCAACTCTGAAGAACGCACAATGCCCAGATTACGCCTACAAGTACCTGCAGAACCGCTCCAAGAGGAACGGGCTCTGGATAACATGATCAGGAAATATGTCTACGCTTTTCCCCCTGACTCCCCTACTCAAAAAGATAGTGCATAAGATGCACCAGGAACCAGTCACGATGATTTTGGTCCGCCCCCATGTGGCAATGTCAGTTTACACACTTGATGTGAGGAGGGCAGTGATCTATTATTATCTGGAAAAAACAAGACCACTAAGAAAGACAAACCAGTTTTTCATTTTAGTGGCAGCTAGTAGTGAAGGGGACCCTGTCTCTCTAAATCAGCTATTTCAAAGTGGATCGTAAACTGTATCACACTCTGTTACACTCTTTCCAAAAGAGATCTGCCCTTCAAGCCTAGAACACACTCTACTCTGGGCACTTTAGCTTCCATAGCATTCATTGCAGATGTTCCTCTTGAGTCCATTTGTAAAGCAGCAACCTGGATTTCTGTACACACCTTTTACAAAACACTACTGCCTTGATACACACTTGTCTGATTCTCAGGTGGGACAAGCAGTGCGAAGAAATCTCTTTGCTTCTGTTCCTTCACACATCCCACCATTTCTGGGTACTGCTTGCTAGTCTATGCACAGCATGTGATTCTAAGCAGATTAACCAGCATCAGAAGACATACATTACTTACAATAATACCATTTCTGATGATTGTATTTGCTTAGATTCACATGCACCCACCCTTCCTCCCCTCTTGCAGTAGAAGGAACATAGACATTTTACACCTTCTCTCTCTCTTTAATCACTCACGATGGTCATAAGGCTTCCTCACGGCAGAAAACAATCGGAGGGACCTCAACGCGTGAGGGCTTTTGGGTACACCACATGTCACGTTAGAGATAGTGTTAGTCACGTCCATGTAGACGTCCCCTTTCGATCCTCGAAAAAAGATGCCATACTCCCCGATTACCACTAGATGTCCGACTATATGCACAGCATGTGAATCTAAGCAGATACAATCATCCGAAATGCTATTCCGGTAAGTAATGCATGTCCTACATAGCCCCTTTTAAGGTGGAGGGGTTGGTACGTGACCTGTATTTGTCACCCCCTTCTTGTGAACACCAGGGTCAATGGCGTTGTCCCTTTCCTCCCAGGAAAGGAACCCAAATACACCTAGAGATTAGGAGCCCAGAAGAAAGACACCCGGACGGAGAGCGAGAAACCGCAGCTTGTGCAAACGCAAAGAGGATGGAGTCCCATCCCTCACAGGAAGCAGCAGAACATAGAACCATGTTGTTACTGTGGTAGACGGAATCTGGAAGGCCCACAGAGCGCTGCTGTTTGATGTAATGTAGAGATCCCAGAGAGTCTGGGATTCGCAAAGCGGTAGGCAGCAACAACTGAACCAGATAGAGCGCGGAGACGTTCAGCAGAAGCCACGTCTGGAGCCCAGCAGCCCCGAAACAGAGTAGCCGCAGAAAGGAACAAGATTGTGCAGACAGACGCTAGGTCTGAGACGTGGGCCAGAGACACTGAAGCCCTGGATGGACTCCGCAGCTGGGAGAGAGGTACATTACCTCATGTCAAAAGCAGGCGGATGGCGGGGAGGCCAGCGCCAAGCCCAAGCAGGGCAGAAAGACCAAAAATCCTGTGAAGTACCAAACCAATAAGTCTGAGCAAACCTCAAGCCCCCACTAGGCAGCAAGACCAAACATCCCACGAAGGGGTGAAAAAACCAAGAAACGTAAGGCTGGGCAAGCCACAAGCCCCCTTGGGGCTGCAAGACCAAATAGGAGTACGCCCTTTCATTATTGAATTCCTTTGTATGTCTTTGTTCAAAATGCACACATCATTGGCATTTGTGATGAGCACTCTGATTACTCTACTCTTACGTACTGTCACCTTTCCTCCATACTGCATGGGCGTCCCTTCCAATGGACGGGAGACAGAACCTTTTTCACCAGAAAAAACCTTCCCCTTTAAATTTAGAGGCGTGCGGCGGTGCAAATTCACCAGCGCTCCTGGGTTTGTCTTCGGCCATGTAATTCCACGCGCTGATACTTCTGTCTTTTTTGTCTTTTATCATTCAGGTACTCGGTCCTCGGGCGTCACGCTCCTCCCCGGCGCATGTCGACTTCTACAGGGTTCAGCAGGTGTCCATCCTGCAACAGGCTCTTTCCGACTAAAGACCCCCACGCCCTCTGCCTACAGTGTATTGGCCCAGACCATGGCTGGCTAACTTGTACTGCGTGCACTTTGCTTTCCTCAAGGTCTCTGAAGAACAGACTAGCCAGGTGGAGGGAGCTCTTCCAGAGATCGCCTCCAAAGGACCTAAAGGACTTTGTCTATCATCGATCCAGGTCCAAGGTAGGGCTGCTCTTTTCCAGAGTACCCCACAATGGAGACTCCTTCCCAAGGACTCGCCCGCGTGGGAGGGACCGCTCAGGTCCTTTTACCAGCACAAGTACCGAGGCTGAATCAGCTACCGGTCGCCAGGCCGAGGGGTCAATAGATCCTCCCAGTGACAGTGCTGAGGGACCAGAAGGGTCTTCACCTGAGGGGCTGAGCCCTAGTACCGGCAACATGTCTGAGGGGATGCTTATACGCAGTTCTACCGGCAGATCCACGAAGGGCGAAATGCCTACCGGCTGAGGAACATGGTAGGCCCCATGATCCACACTCAAGAGTCCTGGACGGGGCGGGGCCCAGTGAGCCGAGCAACACGATGCAGGCACGTGGAAGGCAGCTAGACAAAATGGCTGCCGTGCCAGAAAATCCAGACATCCGGCCGACGCCGCTCCAAGGAAGGAAGCAGGTGGAGGTAGAGTGTCAAAGTGGGACTGGTGTCAACCAAGTATGTGGCCTACAGCTTACCCTTCCTTCGCACAAGGCAGGTTCTTGCTACGTCCATGTGGGCAGGGCACGCAATGTCCCCAGCAGCCCCTCACTATCCTGTCAATATCGCCTACCACCAATCCGGCCAGTGAGGACAGGTTCTTTGAACGGTTCGAAAGGCTCATGAAATCTACTCGGATGGGGGACATCCTCAGGGGTGCCATCAGGGACGTGCTCCCGCCAATGGCTCCGGCACCGCAGGCTCATGACCAGGCGGTTCCACAGCAGCCTTTGCCCCAGTATCCAGCTTCGGTCTCCACACTGCAGCCCCCGGCCCCCAACTCCCCTCCTCCGGTCCCTGACCAACAGGACCCACAGGCGGACACAGATGAGGAGGGCGACCCCGACACGCCATCTTCAGCCAAGGCCTTTCACGAACGGCTGGCAGGGTTGGCAGAGTACTTGGGCCTTCCTCAACCCAAGGTTAGACTAGAACGACTAGAACAAGGATCCCGATGCAGAAGGATGTAGTTGCCTTGGCCAACAAGGGTTGGCTCAAGCCCCACTCAGTCCAACCGGTGAACAAACGCCTGGACGCCAAGTACAGGCAGATGGAGGTGGATACACTCTTGCTATCGGCCCATCCTCAGCCCCCTCCTTCTCTGCGGCGCAAGGAGAAGATCTTGGAGGCGTACGGAAGAAACTATTCCAACGCGTCCTTGCACCTTCGTCAAGCTAACGTGGATGCCATGCTGACAGCTGTTAACCAGAGTCTCTGGCAGGAAATTGCGGATTTCCTCCCAGAGCTTCCGGTGCACAGCCAATCACGATTCAAGGCGGGATTGGCAGAGGCCAAGATATTGGCGCAGGACATCATGGAATCCCCCGTGGCCCACATTGACACCTCTGTCCATGCCATCTGCATTGCCACGGACTTGAGAAGAACGGCCTGGCTCCATGCTACGAAATTCAACCCGGATGTCTGGGATCGCATCTTAGATCTTCTGTTCGAAGGGGGTGACCTCTTCCACTCCAACGGACTGTCACACCACTTCCTAGACCACGGACACACCTCCCCACTCGCCCCTCCTTGTCTACCCATTCCCGCACTCCCCGACACTCGTGCATCATGCCCCCCACTCACGTCGCACACATCAGGGCACGGCATGGCATGTTTGGGGGAGCGGGTGTTTATCGCCCTTCACGGCGGTGGCAGATCAACTGGAAGCTCCGTCACTTCAGGAACTCACATCCTTTGCGGAGACCGGCGCTTCCCGGCGCTTCACGGATCATGTGACTTTGGTTGCCTAGCAGCATTGCAACGCTTTCGGTTCACATCACACGTGACTATACGTACGTCCCTTTCGAGGATAAAAGGAGTCAGTGAACCGAAGGCGTTGCTTCACAGCTGTTTAGTTTTGGATCACGTGACGTTCTCTCTTCGTTCAAGGACCTGCTCTGATTCTGACCTCGGCTTGCTCCACGGATTCCTCTTGCTTAACCCTTCAAGTACTTTTTGGATTTGCCTGTTACCGACTCACGCCTGCTCCACGGATTCCTCTTGCTTAACCCTTCAAGTACTTTTTGGATTTGCCTGTTACCGACTCACGCCTGCTCCACGGACTCCTCTTGCTTAACCCTTCAAGTACTTTTGGATTTACCTGTTACATACCCACGATTGCTCTTGCTTTAGCACTTCATTGGCTAGGACCTCGGTCCTACAAATAGGTGGTTGCCTGTTCTACCCTACAGCACGTTTCCAGCCTAAGCTAGGAGACCCACGCCTTGACCCAAGTACTCACAGGTATTCTGGTAATTTTGGGGTTTATGTACATGGAGGTATTCGGGCCCTGTTTCTTTGCTTAACCACTGTATCTTGCTTTGCAGTGCTCAAGGGGTTCTTCCGGCTGTTCCTGCGTCCTGGTTTTCCGGACTTCCACCCGTGGCCTTAATATTCACACTGACCATATAACTAAATCGGTCAGGGTGTTTCTTGGGGACAGAGGGGTTGTCCATACTCTACACGACCAACGAACTTCGTAACACGGACGAGGAGCTGGACAAAAAGAAAAACGGCTCACAAATGGCCAAGTCTTTATCCATCTTGACAAAGACCACGCCCAAAACGTACACCCAGTCACAGCAGCGCTTGGACAACGGCTTCCAAGAGCAGAGGTCCAGGCAGCCTGACAGTTCGCTGATTCAACATTGGCGCAAACTACAAAAAGAGGGGGGGGAGTAAGGGCTTTTTCCAGTCCCCCTCCTCCGCAACAGCCTCAGAGGGAAAGAAGGCATGACACACAGCCCTCTGGGGCCATGTGTCTCCAGTGGGGGGGGACAGACTTGCTCTCCATTCACATTTCTGGTGCCAGAATTTCACTGACCCATGGATCCTCTCGTTAGTCTCCACAGGGTACCGCCTCCCTGTCCCTGCCTCTCCTCCCTCTTCCCCTCCGCTCCCACAGGTTGGGACAGCAACTCTTTTGGTGGAGATCCGGTCGCTCGTCCAGAGCCATTAGTGGAGGAAGTCCCAGCCTCCCAACCATGCTTGGGCTTTTACTCCAGGATTTTTGCCATTCAGAAGAAGAAACAGTCGGGCATGAGAGTTGTGCTGGACCTTTCCACCCTCAACCTCTCCCTACCTCTACAAAAATTCAAGATGGTTATGCCAGCTTTGATAGCTGAGACACTGTGCAAGGAAGACTGGATGTGCTCCCTGGATCTGAAGGACGCGTACCTACATGTCCCGATCTGGCAGCCTCATCGTTCTTTTCTACGGTTCAGGATCATGGGCTACCACTTCCAGTACAAGATGCTTCCTTTTGGCCTCAACTCGGCCCCCAGGGTTTTCACCAGGCTGATTGTTAGGGAGCATTCTCAAAAATGTGCTAATTCCCTTCACCTTAGAGACCCCCGGCAACTTTGCTGGATTTTGAGGACTTGATTTTTTTACCTGGAGAGAGTGTGAGCCTTTTTCCCATTCTCTAATGTATTTTGATATGTGTTTTACCTCTGTGTTTTCTTTGGTTATGGAGTCTAACCAACTCCATAGGCATCATCTTTTCATTTGTGTCACACAGCACCCTCAGTGCAGCGGCACAGGGAATCCTTTTCAGTCTTTCCCAAGGTTTAAATACCTTCTCTGGGATAAACTACTGTTTCCCAGAGTAGGTAAAGTGAAATTGACTTTACTAGTCGTTTAAATTCCTAGACCCAGCACACCCTATCTTACAATATAGTGCTGGAGGGGTTACTTAGTATCCCTTATGTCTAGATACTCATGTAGCAGTCAAATGCTACCCTTTCCTCTCAGAATGGCTGATGGCAGTGTTTTTACAACAAACTACCATGATTTTTCCCGACCGCAAACTATTCGTAGCTCCAGTAACATTAAATCGCGGGAGCCATGGCGTCTGAGCCCAGGTCCCAGTCTTCTTTTTTGCCATTTCTTTTTCGAAAGGTCCTTCTAGAGTTTGTTCTGCGTGCCAAACTGGGTTTGGTGTCTTTGTTCATTCGCCTTTGGCGGGCTTCAGGAGGGAAGACTGCCTCTGGCGCCTGAGTGTCTGGGGTGAGCAGGAAGTGAGGGAGGTGCCCGAAACTCCTTGTGCTTTGTCTCCTAAGAGACCCAAATGCACTCTGTCGTGATTGGCTGGCTGACTGTCCGGCAAGGGCAGCCATCTTGCTGGGTGAGTGACAGCTAGGCTGGAATGAATGGGAGAGAACTGAATAAAAGGCGAGTCTCTTGGCTTGGAAGGCAGAGTCGACCACTGGAACGAAGGAACCGAAGAAGAGCTTGAAGAGGACGGCTGCTGCAACTCCTGGACCGTTGGTTTGCCCGGTGAAGCCCTGCTGCAGGTCTGAAACGCCAAGTTTGCATCGACAGAGAAGCCCCTGCAAGGACGACTTCTCCCTTTGAGTTGGTGGGACCAATCAACTCCAAGGTAAGCCAACAGGACACCCATCTCGGAGCTGGTTGAATTTCTTCAGAGTTGCTGCAGGAAACCGTAGAACCGGAGAGAGGGACACCAGTTTGTGTGCGTTACTTACAGCCACTGGAATTGAAGTTGCCAGTTGAGAGCTTTTGACTGTCCCAGTGCAGTGCAGGAGTCCCCCAATGTCCTCCCTCTTGTCCCCACGACTGAGGGCCAGGAACAGCGAGATCTGCAGGAACTGCCAGGAGAAGAAGTCATCAGCTGCCTCTTTTTCTTCATTGTAAGGTACTGTAAAACGAGACTGAGAGTACTTACCTCTCGCGGTGAAAGTACTTGGAACTTTTGAAACTCACAGGCATAATCAGCTTGTGACCCAACATATGATTCTTCTTTCTAAAAACTACGTCTAAGAACTTGTGCAGAGACTTTTCCGTCTACTTACCAGAACTGCTTTGTCCTATCATAGACTTTAGCCCATGGACTTTGGCGTAGCCTATTGAATTTAATTGACTCTTCTGGTGAACTCAAAGTATTTGCACTGTGTAGGAATAATTGTAACCTTTTATGTTCTTATAACCTTTGTCTTTTACTCCTCTTGAAAAGTATTCTGAAGGCCAACAGTAAGATATTCATGTCCGCAGCACCCTTGTTGCTAAAGTTACCTGCAATTGTAGGTTGTGTCTGTGGCCCATCCCAAAAGGGTCTTATCTGATTCAGAAACTTAGAGTGTACGGTATTGAAATATATTTGTGTGTTACTATATGATTGCCTCCTTCTAATGAGTTTTTTTTAATAATTGAACTGATAAATAAATTAGTAATTGTTATAGAAAAAACCTTGAGTGTAAGAGTCTATTTGAATACTTGTAACTGTGAATCTTTGTGTAACTCCACTACTGCTCACATTTCCCCTCTTGAGATGGGCCTGGCTGCTCAACACGCTACCAAAACTGTGTAGTACAGACCTATACCAAAGGTTGGTTTGCTTATACCTGTAGTCATAGTTGCTTGTAGTGTTCCCAGAGGGTACTGCATTCAAACTTTGCCTAACACTGGTGGCAGACGGTGAGGATAAATTGTAGAGTTGTTACATTGAGAGTTGTGCTTTACTTCTGTTCAAATAGTAACCTTCACAAGGCTAAGATCCACTAGAAAAGCAATCGTAACATGACAGATATGAATAACTGCAGACAGGAAGCCCTGATCATTCCAACAGTAGATCAACTGAAAGATATTTGTAAGGACGGGAATCTCCCTGTTAAAGGAAAGACAAATGAATTGATTGAAAGATTGTTGAATCATCAAAGTCTGAGAAGTAGGGCTGTCGCCCCTACTCCCTCAGCAAATGTGGAAAATGTAGGGGAGGGTAGGTCGATAGGACCCCCCCCTCCCACTGCATGTCCCACCCTGGTGAAGTCCCATGACTCATCGGCAGCCCACCGGCCCCCGGGCCCAGGCGGCGGGGCGGCTGCAGACTGACACATGAGGCTGCACCACCAGGTTATGTGGCAGAGCACAGACGTCATCTTGTATTAAGCCATCTCCATCTTGCTAGAAATGTGCAGATGTAACCCAAGGCAGAGCAAACATGCACACTGAACGCTGCAGAGTGACCCCCACTCGACCGCGCTCAGAGGCCCACACTTCCCCCCACCTCACACTGCATGGCAGATCCGCTTAGGACTCGTTCTCACGAGCCACCAGACACGAGCAAACAACAAAATAAAACACTGTAGCTGTTAACCTTCCGTAGTACATCATTGCCACAGCCATGAACGGGAACATTAGGAAGCAACTGAGACCAGCCCAAACCCTGCAGGCCCTGACCCTGCACCTAGCCCCCAACGATAGACGGCGTGGCGCCTCACACCCACACCCACCCCGAAAAACCCTTGCAATGTGTAGAAACCATTTATGTAATGTATGCCTTGTTGACTAACGTTCGCTGCTAATGTAAAGGAGAATGGGTAAAGAGAAAATATGCAACAGATATTGTATATAATGAAGAGATGTACAAAGACTGGATAGCTGATAACAGTGTACAATAACATGTGTTGCGCTCTTTATACACACACCTGCCTAACACTACCTCATGTTTGTATGTCAACTGTAGATGTGAAATGCTATGCAAAAGAGTATGATCCCCAGCTAGTATTCCATTTTAATGCAAATACATATGAGCGCTTTTAGAAACCCCACGTGTTGTTAGTCGCCCCTCACCCACAAGACAGCAAACCGCCTTGTGCAAGATGCCATGCACAGAGCTGCAAGGCCATTTACCCCCTCCTCCTGCCCAGTCCCTCTAGAGAAAGCTGGTGTTCAAACAGCACAGCTTTGCCTCCCCTGCCGACCATGCTGGACCCATTTCAAGCATCTGCCCGCCTCCCCCATGTCAGAGGTCGCCACAGCCTGACTCCATGACTTACGAGCTACCTGGTCCTAAATTCCACCGCCTCTCGGGCACCAGTCACATGCCCCCCACGGGCCAGTAGTACCTCCATCGACCCAGAGTTAATGTCCCTAAAAAGGGGGCACCCACACGTGTACCAACAGATCGTAATACCATCCCTCACCTAAATTGCCAAGGCAGGTTGGTCAAGCACCCTCACCCATGCCCCTGACTATGCACATGAGACCGAATTGTTTGAACCTAAGGTATCTTCCAAACTGATGTATTGAGACACTCCATATCGCATATCAATGTTCCTGGCCACGTACTGATCTAAGGTCAGGGCATACAAGAGTTGCAAATCAACGGAAAACATGAAGAGTGACGAATGGGTGGGAATGTGTTGCCGAAAGGGCAAATGTTAGTTTAGTTATCAATCGTCGTTACAAGGCATGTCCGGCCCGGCACTCCACCCCGACTAGCCCAGCTGACCTCCCACCCCACGTGGCGCAGCACCAATGTCCGCCAATCCTGGAGAAGCAAATGTATACATTGTATACCACCTAGCCATCACCACCCAATCCCTAAGAGTCTGTGGCCCCTATAGCTTACCTCATGCATGACGTGTTTTTGTAATATAACTGACTGTCTTTGCTATTGTCAGAGCGAGCACTCTCGGAGTTTGCAGAGTCCTTTGCATGCCCTATATTGATCTATATAAAGCTCTTTTTAATCTCACCCGCACTTGGTCCCAGCCTCATTCTCCTTCTAGGATGTGTCCTTTATTGCCTCTCACTATGGGGGGGGGTGCGTTTTTGGGGACGCTTACATTAAAAAATGATGAGGATGATAATGATTCAGAGTCCAACTCTGTTATTGAGGAGTCACAAGAGTTGGAGGAGTCTCAGGATGTGAGCCCCTCTTTACCTCAACAAGCTCTTAGGCCTCGACCTTTAGCCACAGAAACCCTACCAGGTCCAGTACTGAGACCAGAATATGTCTCTCTTGAAAAAATGAGACTTGAGCTAGCATTCAAAAGGCTACAAATGCAAACTGAAAACAAACATCAAGAAATCAAACACTGAGAAATGGAAATGCAGCATGCTCTTGAAATGAAGAAATTGTCTCTTGAAAATGTTTCTATCCTAGAGTCTTCTAGGTATTCGATTCCTAAGAGACCTTGCATGCCTAAGGAAACTCCGAGTATGTATGAGGTGAAACTTGATATTTTGGATTGGTTGGGTGCTTTGGAGTATAACTATGGGATTCAGGGTTTCACAGGGAATCAGTTGATTCCTTGGCTTTCGTCTAGGCTCCCCCAGGTTGCAACTGATGCTGTAATGGAGGTGGGGGAACTTGAAAGGTTGGAGTATGAAAACGTGAAGCTAGCTTTGATTGATAGATTTGGGAAAACTCCTTCCCCGTACCTTAAGAGGTTTAGGACCCTCAAAAAGACTGATGGTACCCTTTGGGCTACCTGGTTGTGTGCCTGTTTGAAAAACGTAGATGGTTGGGTTAAGAGTTACAGAGTTAGCACGTTTGAAGGAATGAGACATCTGTTTTTGTTGGAATCTATTTTTGATACCTGCTCTCCTGAGCTGAGACAGCATTTGGCTGACTCTAAAGAGATTAATCCCAAGAAGCTAGCAAAAGCTACTGACTTGTGGGTTGCCAACAGGGCTACTCACAAGGATTCTGTGGCCATTCAGAAAAAGGATGAAGGGGAGCAGCAAAAGAAAGATGACAAAGAGTATTCTAAGGGTAAGCCACAAGGGAAACCAAATCCGTTTAGTGATATCTCTGGTACCAAACCAGAGGGAGGACAGCAGAAGCCCCCATTTGTCAAGACATTTGGAAAATGTTATGCTTGTGGGACAACTGACCATGTGAAAGGGGATCCCAGATGCAAGGGTAAACCTTCAGGGGTCCACACTGCCTCCTTAGGCTGATGAATGCTGTGGCGGCCCTCCTTAGGTTGCAGGGCCACCATATCAACCCGTACCTTGACGACTGGCTCGTCAGGGCGACATCTCCGGAAGCAGTGCACCATACTTCCTATGCTCTTATGAACACATTGCACGAGCTGGGTTTTTCACTCAACCTCAAGAAGTCGTCGTCACTCACCCGTAAGGGGAGCACGTAAAACAGGAGACTAGAAATGCAAACTGGGAAGTTGCTTGAAGAGCTCAGGGTGGGGCCTCCACCTGAGCCTCCTCTCTATGAGGCAATATAGATCTTCTAAATGATATGACCCTGTGCTGTGTGATAACCAGACAAGTGGACCGATCACCCAAAAGAGCGGGGAGAAGGCACCACCACGGACCCAGCTGCAAAGCAAAAAAACAACAGGTAAGTGTTCTGAGAAGGTGACCCTTATCCCCTTAGATCCCTATTAACTGATGGAATACCTGAGCATTCTCCCCCCTTGAAATGAGAAAAAGGATCAACACAGGAATCAACCTAAAGAGTAAATGCGATTTATAATGTGATCTAATTAAAGATATAACATAAATTAGGAGATGGGTACAGGATCTTACCAGTTAATTAAGACAGCAATGTTTGAGTAAAGTCAGCACACAACGGCAAGGTTACATTTTTTTAATAAAAGGTAGGTTAGTAGGGTAATTATACCTGAGCGGCACGAGGGTCACACTGGTTTTGGGGTGGTGCACAGCAGCAGAGCGCCCCTATGTGCACTTGCCAAAACAAGCTTTACTCCCTATTGTCAGTCTGTGAAAGCAGAAGGAAAAGTCTTACCACTGCTGTTAGAGGGATGGTAGATGTTGAAATGGTAGCAGCATATAGAAACAATAGACGTCCAGGGACATTGCAGGTAGTCTGTGAATATAGGCAAGGTCTGGTACATTAGCAGGCAGCAAACGATGGCAGAACGTTTCACAAAGGAGTCCGGCTAAGCAAATGGGGTTCTGGTACACGTGCAGGCAATGACAATGACAGAATGTTATTTGTAAGGTGTCTATGTGAGCAATCAGGGGTCTAGTACACTACTAGGCAGCAAACGATGGCAGAACGTTATTTGTAAGGAGTCTGTGTGAGCAATTAGGGGTCTGGCACACGTACGGGCAAAGACAATGGCAGAACGTTATTTGCAGAGTCTGTGTACTTCAGAAAAGGTCTGATACACGGGCGAACAGGAAATGATTCAGGGAGATCACAAAAAGGAGTCCAATTAGCCAGACCGGTTCAATACCACAAGGACCAAGGAAAATGGCACTTGAAGGAGGAACTTCGAGTAGTCGGCTGTAACTGTAAACAGAAGCAGCGTCTTGGCTGCTGCCGCGGAATACATCAATAGGGGAGGCGGAGCTATACCAAAGCGAGGCTCAATCACCAAACTACAACATAGAGCTAGGTTTTCTGGGAAATGGAGTTTAGTGTTGTTAACTTCCACGGCAGCTGCCACCGTGTGTAGATGGGAGCGGTATTACGCCTCACCCCCTTATGGAGTGCTATAACTTTCCTGACTTTCTGATAGCCGCACTTGGGGGACTCCCAACTGCCCTAGAGAACCGAGGGGCTATGGATGCAGGGGGCAGGAGTCTAGACACAGAACGAGGTGCGCGCCGGAACGTAACAGTCGTAGCTACAGCCCATGCAGCGACTGACATTTTTGGGTCTCATTTGGGAAACCTGCTCCGAGAGAGTTTTTCCCTCGGAGGACAAGGTCACGGTCCTCAAGAGGGCCAAAGCGAGAGAGTTTTTCCGTCGGAGGACAAGGTCACGGCCCTCAAGAGGGCCAAAGCGCACTTACTCAGCAGAGAAGTGACCTCTGCCTGGTGGTACCAACACCTACTGGGTCTCATGGCAACAGTCCTCCTGGCCGTCCCCCACATGAGACTCAAGATGAGGAGGATACAGCTGCACTTTGCAGCCTCTTGGAACCAGGAGCAAGGCTCTCAGTTGGTGATGATCAATGTTCCTCCATCACTTCAACCGGACCTCAAGTGGTGGTCCAGGGATTGCAACCTTTGGCTGGGCAAGCCTTTCCGGCAACCTACCCTGCAGGTCACCATCACCACAGACTCCTCTCTCGAGTTTGAGGGGTCACTCAGGACAACCTCTGCATCCATGGCACCTGGACCCGGCAGGAGCAGGAATACAAAATCAGTTTGCTGGAACTGAAGGCGATCTGGCTGGCGCTCAGAGCCTTCCTTCCGGTTATCGAGGGCAAGGTTGTCCTCATTCAGACAGACAACTCGACCAGCATGCTACATCAACAAGCAGGGAGGTACCAGATCCCCCCCCCCCACTGTGCAGGCTCGCAGTCGACATGTGGGAATGGACCCTGGAGAACAAAATCTACCTCATGGCTGTGCACCGGCCGGGGGAATCCAACCTGGAAGCAGACAGGCTCAGCAGATTGGGAAAGGACAACTACGAGTGCCAGTTGAACGACCTGGTACCGCAGGAAATCTTCTACAAATGGCGGCACCCCCAGGTGGACCTCTTTGCCTCATGGGACAACAGGAAGTGCTGACTGTTGGCTTCCTGGCAGGGTCAGGGTCCTGGCTCCCTGGGTGATGAATTCCAGATTCATTGGGAAGGAATGACAGCATACGCCATCCCACCCACTCCACTGATACACAGGGTGATATGCAAGATCAAGGAATCTCACCACCTCAGCATCATTCTAATAGCACTATGGTGGCTGGAAAGGCCATGGCTCTCGGAGCTGTTCACCCTCTCGGAGAGAGGCCGCCCATTCACCTCCTGACAGGCCCAGCACATCTTCTGGCGCGGCAGGGCCAACCACCCCGCGACTCAGAAACTAGCCCTCACAGCGTGGTTCCTGAACAGGTAACGCTAGATCACCTCAGCCTCTCCAAGGCTAATCTGGAGATCATACAGAGCACCAGGAGCAGGTCTCCCAGGGCCCAGTATAAGAGCAAGTGGACCAGATTCTGCCACTGAGCAGACTCTAAGGGTATCAACCCCCTTGCATGTCCCTTGGAAGACGTGCTCTCCTTCTCGGCGCACCTAGCCCATTTAGGCATGCAAGTGGACACTTGCCGCACTTACTTAGCAGTTATTGGGGCTTACAGAAACTCAGCGTAGGAGATCTTTTGCTCTTCCAACCCGATTGTCAGGAAACATTTCACAGGACTCGCCAGGCTCTACCCGCCCATCAAGAGGCCTCACTCTGTGTGGGACCTCAACATAGTTCTGGGTGCCCTGGCGCACAAACCATTTGAACTAATGGCGTCCAAAGACATCAGGCTGGTCACCATTAAGACGGCCTTGCTATTCGGCCTAACCTCGGCTCGCAGAATCAGCAAAGTCCAGGCGCTGGTCGCCTCAGAGCCATATGCTACCTTTCACAAGGATAAAGTAGCCCTGCGAACACCCAGCATTCTTGCCCAAGGTGCCTTCTGCATTCCATCTGAACGAGGAAATAGTGCTACCTATGTTTTTTTCTGAGCCCAAAGACGAGGCACAGAGATTTCTGCACTGTCTTGATGTCAGGCGTTCTAATTGGACAGGACCAAGGCATTCCGCAATTTGGACACACTTTTTGTCACCTTCGGCGGATCAAGACCGAGGTATCAGGCCGCTAAGGCCTCCAAAGCCCGTTGGATGGTCTCGGCCATCAAAGAAGCTTACGAGGGACAGCATAAGCCACTGCCGGCCAACATGTACGACCACGCGGCCAGAGCCAAGGCAACGGCCATCGCTTTCCAGCGCCAGGTCCCCTGGCAAGTCATAAGCAGGGCGGCCACATGGGCCACACCTTCAGCTTTCTGCCAACACTACTGTTTGGATGCCGGTTCTAGATCAGATGCGGCTTTCAAACAGGCGGTTCTGAGAAACCTGTTTGCTTAAGGAGGGTTTCCTTTCCACCCTGGGGCTACACTCAGTTGTAATCGCCCATGCAGTATGAAGGAAAGGGGACGGGACGTAGAAGTAATTCTCCAGCATTGGATCTTTCATGGATTCACATGCTTAGAATATTCCCCGTTGTCAGACTGGGACCCCTCGGTACACATATATAGCCTTTTCCAATAGGAAAACTTCCGACACTTTTGTGTCCTATCTACGTCCTTTTAGGACCCGCCTACGCATGCTCCGCAGGCCGTGCCAGTATAAGAGGCCCGCCCCCGCGGCTCCCCTTCAGATTTCAACCGTCTCCAAAGTAGTGGGATCTCCTCGCGTTGTCTTACTATTTTGTACAAGGTTGCATTACTGGAATTTGAGTACAGAAAATGTCATCCGTTTCAGGAAAAGCGCTGTTCCGCCCATGCGCGACGTGCGGCTTGAAAAAAGTTTACGAGGGGGACGGACATATGGATTGTATATATTGCCTCCACCCTCATCATTCGGCGGATAACTGCGACATATGCAAAGGGTTTTCTCAAAAAACCCTAACAGACCGCAGTCGACGACTGGTGGCATGGCTGAATGATGGAGCGGGGGCATACCCCCCTTCGGAGGTAGGCTCCACACAATCGGCGAAAACATCCCGCCGCGCTATCTCGTCGGAACCACCGGCGAAGAAATCTCGACCGACGGAAAAAGAGTCATCTGGAAGTCACTCAACGAAAGACTCCTCGTCAAAGAAATCATCTTCATTAAAAAAGCATGAAAAGGAAAGGAAATCCTCCTCGGGCGATCATCATAGATCGACCACGAGTCGAGAGTCGAGTGAAAGCAAGCAAAGTGTGGAAAAGGCGGGACCGCCAAAACCACCTGCTAACTCACCGTCGTCGACGGCTGCCCAGTCATCGGCCTCCATCCTGCCACTTACGCAGGTGGCATCCACCGCACCGACAACGACGTCGACGATGGCCTCGTCGACGGGGGTTCTACAGGAGGCCTGGAGGCCTGAAATTTTTGATCCGATCCCCCCGGATACTTTACTACAAGAACAGGCTGTGTTGCTGTCCTCGGAGGACGAGAATGAGAGAATAGCTGGCCCAGCAGACCTAGGGCTACGAGTGGCCGACAAGTCGTCGACGAGGGGATCCGTTATACCGGTATCTGCCCCTCTTCTCAATCCTCAATCTGTTTTGTCGTTGGAAATTCTGTCCACGCTTCAGTCGTTGTTACAGTCGTTGGACCAGAGACTACCTCAGGCAAACCTACCACAGGCACCCGTCGACGAGCCGGGCCCGTCCCGTCAACCGACGCACCTACGCACACCAATCTCAGCGCTGGCACAAGAGGAAGGTGAGCTGCCAGATTCGGAGTCAGACAGGGGAGCCATGTCGGATATCTCATCATCCCCCTCCAGGGATCCAACCTGGGAGTCAGAGGTGGAGTTGGAAACCCCTAGAAGCCCAGCTCACCCGTCCCCTCCGGACGACATTGCGTCATTCCATTCTATGATGGAGAAGGCATGCAAAGAATTTGGTTTGTCCCAGGAAGAACAGAAAAAGGACTGTTTTTTGTTCGACCACATGGGTAAGAGAAGGAGGTCTGTGTTCTCGATACCAATACTAGACCATGTATGGAAAGAGGGGTTGCAGACAATGCGTCACCCGTTTTCAGAACCGGCAGTGAAAGGACGCCTGGAAAAAAAAGTTTAAGGCTCCAGAGTCTACCCCCAAGTGTTTATCCTCCCAACCAACGCCACACTCGGTAGTGTCGGCGGCAGCGGCGAGGAAGGCGAAGGCCCAGCACAAGTGCGCGGCGACTCCTGAGAGCGAAGCAAGATGCCAAGATGCCTTTGGCAAAAAAGTGCTATCCGTGGGAGCGACCACAGTAAAGGCCGCAAACTCTCTGGCAATTGTTGCCAGATACGATAGGGAGATGTGGCACAGGCTAGCTCCGTTGCTTGATCGTCTTCCGGAAGAGCATAGGAAGGCAGCGATGTTACTCGTCCGAGAAGGTGAGGAAGCCTCAAATCACGCAATAAACATTGCGGTGGACCTCGCGGAGTAAGGCTTCAAGCAAGTCAATAATGGGCTTGTATTACGTCGACAGTCATGGCTTAAGTGTACCTGCGTCAGACCAGAAGTACAATACAAAGTTTTAGATAAGCCCTTTGAGGCAGACCTTCTTTTCGGTGAGAAGGTGGACGAAGCCCTAAAGGGAATGAAAGAGGACTCGGACACGGCACGTTCTTTGGGTGCCCTCCAGAGTGGGAGAAACTACAAGTCTTTCCGTCCCTTTAGAGGGGCTTCAGGTAATTCAAGATTCTCTGCATCTGGAGACAGATCCTTTGGCAGATCAGCTTACCCCTCCCAGGGATACAGACGTGCCTCCCAAATGGCAAACCGTCGCCGGAACTTCCAGACTTCCAGGAAAAGACCATCATATCCGTCGTCGTTGTCGAGAGACAAGCAAAATAAAGATCAGCAGTGACATACAACACACCGTTCTGGGGGGAAGAGTTTCAGCATATGTCGACGAATGGGAACGAATAACGACGGATCAATGGGTGCTGGATACTATAAGAAACGGACACTCTCTACAATTCAAACACAGCCCTCCGCAAATTCCACCTGCGTTCACCGCTCATTCCCATCTGAAGATACTGCAACAAGAGGTAACACTCATGTTAGCAAAGGGCGTGATACAATTAGTTCCAACATCTCAGAGAGGTCAAGGAATCTACTCAAGATATATTGTCGTAAAAAAGCCGAACGGCAAATGGCGTCCCATTTTAGACTTACGCGATCTCAACAAGTCTTTAGAGAGCCTGAAATTCAAGATGCTCACTCTGCAGGAAGTGATCCCGCGCCGTTCAAGAGGGGGATTTTCTAGCGTCCCTGGATTTACAGGATGCGTATTTCCATATTCCAATGTGTCGGAAACACAGGAAATTCCTAAGATTTGTAATAGGGCGGACTCACTACCAATTCACGATTCTTCCTTTTGGGCTCAAGACCTCCCCCAGAACGTTCACGAAATGCCTGGCTCCTGTATCGGCCTGGCTAAGGAAGCAAGGCATCATGTATACCCATACCTCGACGACTGGCTGGTAAGGGGATCCTCCCCGGCGTCGACCAACACAAGTTTACAAGCCACCATGCAGCTTCTACAACAGCTGGGATTCACCATAAACTTCGGAAAATCCTCTCTGCAGCCATCGAGATCGCTGGTATTCCTGGGGGCACAGTTCGAGACCCAGTTAGGACTAGTCAAACCTTCTCTCGACAGAACCTCAAGACTCAATCAACAAGCATGCCGACTACGATCTCAGTGAGAAAATACGTTTCGGTCCTAGGGGCCATGGCATCCTGCATCCATCTGGTGGAAAACTGTCGCCTATTCATGAGGCTAGTCCAGGAATTCCTCGCGGACCGATGGACGCAGGCTCAAGGATCGTGGTCAGACAAGATAACCATCGACGACGACAAGCTGCTTCGGACCCTTCAGTTTCCACAATCTGAACAACGGCGCACCCCTACAGGAGCCGGAGTTTCAGCGAACCATAGTCACGGATGCGTCCCTAACCGGATGGGGAGTTCACATGGGTGATCTCCAAACGCAAGGTCGCTGGTCTCCAACGGAGTCACTCCTACACATAAACGTGTTAGAGCTCAGAGCAGTACGATGGGCCTTGAAGGCATTCCTACCACACATCAGGGGCTCGCGAGTAGGAATACTGACCGACAATACAACGGCCATGTTTTATCTGAGGAAACAAGGAGGGACGCGATCAAGAACTCTTTCCATAGAAGCCCAGAAAACATGGCATTGGGCATTAAAGCACGAAATTTCCATCGTGGCTCATCACCTTCCAGGAGTGAGGAACTCCCAAGCAGACTCCCTCAGCAGAAGCATGGCCCAGATACACGAGTGGGAAATGGACACAGTTCACCTTATGAAAGTGTTCGAGAAATGGGGTCACCCCCCTCTGGACGCCTTCGCGACCAAAGACAACAAGAAATGCGAGCAATTCGCAAGCAGATGGCCTCAAGAGGGCTCCAGGGGGGAGGCATTCTCCTTCCCATGGACGGACATGTTCCTCTATGCTTTTCCCCCGTTCCCCCTCATACGGAGGACAATACAGTGGATACGCAGATACAATTGCCGGGTAATTCTAGTGACACCATACTGGCCAAGGCAACCGTGGTTCTCCGACCTGCTTCACCTGTCGCTGGAACATCCCATAGGGTTTCCCAAAGCCCCGAACCTACTATCCAGGGAAAAAGGCACGGTGTGGCATCACGACCCGGACAGTCTCAACCTTACAGCCTGGCTCCTGACTTTTCGGAGTTCGGTGCCTTAGACGTTTCGGAGGATTGTCAAAAAATTCTGCAAGCGGCTAGAGCCCCTTCTACAAACAAATCCTACTCCTATAAGTGGCGGAGGTTCTGTGAATGGTGTAGGGGACAACAGGGCCTACAACCGTTGTCGGTGACGCCGGAACAAGTTCTACCTTACCTGCTCCTCTTAGCGGAGAGGGGATTATCCTTCACATCGATAAAGGTGCACCTGGCGGCCATCTCAAGGTTCACAAGGAAAAGGCAGTCGTCTCCTCTATTTAGCGACAGACTTGTAAAACACTTCATGAGGGGTTTATTTCGAGCTTTTCCCCCGGAAAAACGTTTCCCCCCGACTTGGAGTCTCAACACAGTGTTGGCAGGCTTAATGAAACCGCCTTTTGAGCCTATGGCCACGTCCGACATAAAATTCATTTCGTGGAAGTTGGCATTCTTGATTGCTATCACAACAGCTAGAAGAATCTCGGAACTGCAAGCGCTGGTCGTAGACCCGCCATACCTAAGATTCTTTAAGGACAAAGTAGTCCTGGCAACTAATCCTATGTTCGTCCCAAAAGTTCCGACAGTGTATCACAAACACTCGTCCATTGTTCTCCCTACTTTCTTCGCCACACCATCATCGGCAGCAGAAAAAGCTCTTCATACCCTGGACGTTAAGAGGGCTCTGAAATTTTACCTACATCGTACACAGGAATTCATGTCTACTAGACAACTGTTCCTAGAGCCCATTCTACAAGATCGATGTCCTCCTCAACAGCTTTATGGGCAGGAATTCCGTTGACGGACATATGCCAAACTGCGGCATGGTCAGTGCCCCACACGTTTACCCGCCACTACTGCCTTGCCAGGCAGCATGCGGACGAGGTGCAGATGGGAAGAGCTGTCCTGCGCCAGCTGTTTCAGTAAGGTAAGCTCCACACTGTGGAGAATATGTTGTCTAGCTTTTAATGACAGTTTATTTTATGTGGGTTAGGTTATTTGAGGTAACTTATTCCTACTGTACATATGCATTGTGTAATATGTTGAGGGTATATTACATTACATTCTCACCGCCTTCTCAAGTGTTACTGCTATACAATCTATTCTAAGCATGTGAATCCATGAAAGATCCAATGCTGGAGAAGGGAATAGTTTCTTACCTGTAACTCCATTTCTCCAGCATTGGTATCTTTCATGGATTCACATGCGCCCGCCAACCTCCCCGGAATGTAATGTATTTGATGGATAAGTCTAACCCTTCCTACTTTGGAGGGGCCGAAATCTGAAGGGGAGCCGCGGGGGCGGGCCTCTTATACTGCGACGGCCTGCGTAGCATGCGTAGGCGGGTCCTAAAAGGACGTAGATAGGACACAAAAGTGTCGGAAGTTTTCCTATTGGAAAAGGCTATATATGTGTACCGAGGGGTCCCAGTCTGACGACGGGGAATATTCTAAGCATGTGAATCCATGAAAGATACCAATGCTGGAGAAATGGAGTTACAGGTAAGAAACTATTCCCTTATAAGTTACTCACCGTAGTGACTAACTTACTCTTAGTCCTTAGTCCCCTTTCCTCCATACGTCCCACTAACATCCCCCCTAACAAAACTGGTGTCATTAGGCAATGTTAATCTATTGTCGACGTGTCTATGGGGACTGAGTTGTGGCGCCGGAGGGTGTAGTCAGGGCACCGCATACTCCCAAGGGCCGCACCCCCGCGCATCTAAATTTAAAGGGGAAAAGGGTTTTTTCTGATGAAAAAGGTTCCGTCTCCCGTCCCTTGGAAGGGACGCCTATGCAGTATGGAGGAAAGGGGACTAAGAACTAAGAGTATGTTAGTCACTACGGTGAGTAACTTATAATTTCTCAATAGCCTCTCTGTCGGCCTGGCTTCACTTGAAATTGAATGCTTCATGGTTGTGCAGTAGGGATGGTATGTTTCCAGGCTGCCTTGGTATCCCATGAACATCTTGGGTATCTGAAGGAAAGTGGATTAAATACAAGTGACACTATGATAACTAACTTGTAGTACAGATTTGAAATATTTGCACAGAGATAATAATTGTTGGTTGGCACAGTTCGTAAAAAATGAGTCTCCTAACAGTTAGTTTGATATAAACACGCAATTTACTGGAGATGTTCTAATAGTGCAGCACTGTTTTTTGTTTTTTTATATAGAGAGCGATTACGAACACATAGTATTGAATCATCAGGAAAATTGAAACTCTCCCCTGAGCAGAATTGGGACTTTACTGCTGAAGACTTGAAAGACCTTGGTGAAATTGGACGGGGAGCTTATGGTTCCGTCAACAAAATGATCCACAAACCTAGTGGACAGATAATGGCAGTGAAAGTAAGTGAAGAGCATATCAGCTTTATGTTTTGCTGAAGTGACCTATTTGAGTTCCATTATGTAGAGATTATTTATTTAATCTAATGTAAGTGAGACATGTTTAGACAAGAGCTAGCTATATATAGCAATAGTTTGCCAAACTTTAGATGTAAGTTTAAGTTAAAGTTGTAATATGGGGTAATACGCAATCTATGAACAGTGCTAGAAATAAAAGGAGGGAGTTACCACAAGAAACCTTGTTTGAAAGGTTGCGTTTCAGGGAGTGAAGAAAGAGCCTATCCTCGATGTCACAAAGATAGTACCTCAAATAGTGCACCTCAGCCATTGGGGAAACAGTAGAATAAAGTTGGGTTTCTCCAGCATTGGATCTTTGATGAATTCACATGCTGTTGAATATTGTTTTTTTTAACTATTACGATTGTTATTTTTATATTTCTTTTATTTTTAGCTGAATTTGCTTTGCTAACAGCCTGCAACAAGTATCAGAATGAGGTGTGTGAAGGGGCTTGGTTCATTTGTCCAAATATTGAAAGTATTACTGCCTACCTTACATGTACATCAATTCCAAAAGTAAACCTTATACAAGAGTTTAACAACCAATGTATAGTTTTTATTTTTATATTTGTAATCTAAAACGTCATAGTATCTCCAGATGCAAAATGCCAAGACCGTATAATTATTGGATTTAAACATCCACAAAATGTCGTAATTTTTATGCCTATCCAGAGGATAAAGATTGAACCAATGTATATGATAGTGATGAGAGTATCAATTGGAAAATTATGTGGGATGGAGTCTGAATTTTTGACACCCTGATGAAAGATGCATCCAAATTTGCTTTCTGGACAATATGTCGTTGCAAAGAACACTACAAAGGCTGTATGGATAGTCCAGATATTTTGTAATATATAATATGGTTCCCACTTGAATTTGTAAATTACAGATTGGGGTTTGTTTTATGTCTCTGGACTGGGATATTCATTATGATGACATTGTATCAATGTTTATTTCTGTAATTTACATTGTCTTGTCATTTTGTATAATGATATGAAATTGTGTATTACAAAAATAAAAGTTATACCTAGGTTGGTAAGTGTTTAATTGTGCTCGTTGTTTCGCAATGTGCAGTTTTTCAAATTCTGTTTATGTAATCAGAAATAGTTGAAATATTTTGAGAAATGGACTCCCCTCAAACAACCCATTTTACTAGTTTTTACATTGAGTACCCAAGAATGGGGAAGGTTATATTTGATTGGATCCCTTTAAAATGTTTTCTGACAGACTTTTTCAGAATGATGGGGGTTTTTATATTTTCATCAGGCTGCAGCTGTGAGCCATCAGAAATATGCCAGTATTTAAGAACTCTGGCAAATACTTCAGATGAAATATGGGACTGGACGACTCGAATGAATTTTGCATTTACTCGCTATGATTTGTTGCCTAGTATGTCCAAAGGTGAGAGGGGTATGGATCCGGAAAAAAAGCCTATGATGGATGGAGGGGATAGAAAATCAAAAATGTCATCTTTGATTATGCTGTATGTATGCTGTTACAGAATCTTCAACTAATTCAAAAGTACAGCTGAAGGCTCCTTCAACAGGACATGCATTATGGTGGTGCCATTAGGCACAATTGTTGAGAAAACATAAGCATATCCTTCCAACATACCTTCTGTTGTGATTCAAAAGATCTGCCAGGGGGGCATGGCCAAGATAGCGGGCTGAGTGGATGGGGGATAGTGGAGCGCCGTCCCGAACCGTGGTGATAAGAGGGAATCTGACATCAGGCCTGATTGACAGGAGAGGAAAAGTGTGAGCGGGTATTGGGAAGACTGCGCAGTGCGGAGGAAAGGCACCCCAACTGCTGAAGAAGAGAGGCCCCATGCAGAACGGAGGAGGAGTTGCGGTGGAGAGGAGGCCCTGGGTGAAAAATGGCGGGCCGCTCTACCTAGTTCTGGGGAGCGAGGTGGAATCGAGGAGGAGAGACTCTGCGCCGGGGAGGGATCCCGCAGTCGGGAAGAGGAGACTACCAGGCGTGTGCAGTGCATGGCAGGGCGGCTCAGTGAAGAACCTGGATCCGGGCAGAGAGTGAACGAAATGGTCTAGGAGGAAGATCGCAGCACCCGGGACCAGCCCAACAGCACAGTGGGACGCAGTACCTGTGAGGAGCGGCGGCCCAGCCAGAGCACAGAAAGTTGATTGGAGCAGAGGAACTGCCTTAAGAGGAGGAGCCGAGATCAGCCACCAGGGGGCGCACGGATGAACCTAACCTCTGTGTGAACTCTGCGTCCCACGGACTGAAAAGTGGCTTGAGCCCCCATGATAAGGCCCCCACACCGTGGAGTTTGGCAAGTTAGGTGTCGGAACGTAGCCCCCTGGATCTGAGCAGAGTCAGCCAAAATCGGTGCAAGATTTCCCTGAAAAATCAAGTATTTCAAGCCGACACGCTGCTGTGAATGTGGCCCAATGTTTGTGTGCGTAGCTGAGGGCCTCAGTGGGAGCCTCGCCCCAGAGGAACGGGCGGTGACATCCGCAACACCCAGAAGAGGTTCAGAACTGCAGCGCCCCCGGAAGACATTCCCCTCCGGCCAACAACACAGCTGGCCCCCCTGGAACCCTATTCAGAGGAACAACGTGGAAGCAGGCTCAATTGGAGTGGAACGACCTGTGAATTTACTGAAGGTGAGCCTGCTGGTGCCGCCCCGCTTCGCGGTCCCACGCTGAGGCCAATTCCTCCCTCCATTGCCGCCCCTGTTGGCAAATTACACATGCATCCCAGCATTGAGAATCTGCGCGCTCCGATTCCATTACTTTCAGGTGTTCCTGCTATTTTTGGAAACTCCGGTGACTCTCTCCACAGACTCCTGTTGGTCACTGCCCGCAGACTTCAGTGTAACACCCCGAGAGACGCTTCTCCATTGAGAACCGGAGCGCACTTTTGAGGAACAATCTGGTTGCCCAGCCTCCCTGGCCCTGCACAGCCCTGCTCACGCGACGGTCCTCCCTCATTGGATCTACCGCAACCTCACCGTACCCCGTGGGGTGCAATATTGGAGTCGGGAGCACACCGAAAAGGGCGATGAGGAACCAGGGAACGGGGATCCTTCTGGGCACGCTATCACGGCGGTCAACATTTAGGTTCCACAGTAGACTGCCCGTGGTTGCCCCTACCCAGAACACGCACGTATTATGAGATCTTATTCTTACGTCCCGTCCCCTTTCCTCCATACTGTATGGGCGTCCCTTCCAAGGGATGGGAGACAGAACCTTTTTCACCAGAAAAAGCCTTCTTCCCCTTTAAATTTAGAGGCGCGCAGGGGCGCGGCCTAGGGAGCATGCACTTCCCTGACTCTGCCCTCGGCGCCACACCCTAGTCCCCTCTTCCACGTCGACGGGAACGGGCTGAATTGACCAGCGCTCCTGGGTTTGGCTTCGACATGTAATTCCATGCACGGATACTTCTCTTTTTTTTTTTTTGTCTTACCAATCATTCAGGTACTCGGTCCTCAGGCGTTACGCTCCTCCCCGGCGCATGTCGACTTCTACAGGGTTCAGCAGGTGTCCATCCTGCAACGGGCTTTTCCCAACTTCAGACCCCCACGCCCTCTGCCTACGTTGCCTTGGCCCAGACCACGGTTGGCAATCATGTTTGGTGTGTGACTCGCTGTCCTCGAAGGCGCTGAAGAACAGACTAGCCAGGTGGACGGAGCTCTTCCAGAGGTTGCCTCCAGAGGATCTCAAGAACTTCGTGAAGCATCGAACCAGGCCCAGGGTAGGGCCAATATTTTCCAGCGTACCCCGCAAGGGAGACTCCTTCCCAGGTCCTTATACTCGCACGTGCCCCGAGGCTGCTAGAGCTACCGGCCTTCGGGTCGAGGGATCCCCGGATCCTCCCGGGAGCAGTGTCAAGGGACTGGAAGGTTCTTGTACCGGGTCTACACCCGAGGGGCTACGCCCCAATACCGGAAATACATCAGCGGGGACGCCCAAACGAAGCTCTACCGACCACCGGGTCGAGGGTCTTACACCTACCGGGCCGAGGCCCAAGGAGCAGGGTAGGCCTCGTGATCCACACGCAAGAGTCTTGGACGAGGTCGGGCCCAGCGGGCTGAACAACACGTCGCAGGCACATGGCAGGCAGCTCGTTGAAATGGCTGCTGTGCCAGAAAGGGGCACCCGTCTGACACCATTCCACCAATTCGGCACGACGTCAAGGTGGGACTGCCCTCAGCCAGGTACGTGGCCTACAGTCTATCCTTCATTTGCGCACGGAAACTTTCCTTTGCGTCCAGAGTACGCAGTGGCTCCAGCAGCCTACCGCTACCCTTTCGGTATCCACGGCCACCTCTTTGGCCAGTGAGGAGGTGCTCTTCGAGAAGTTTCTTGGCCTCATGAGGTTTCCTCAGGCGGGAGTTATCATCAAAGACGCAGTCAGGGAAGTCCTCCCCACCATGCTAGAGGCACCACAGTTGCCTTCATCGGGCCCCCAGGCCCCGGTGCAGCCGCCGCCTCCAGCTCCACAGCCAACTCCTCCGCCTCCTCAGCCTCCGGCTGCGGTCCCTGTACCCCAGCCTCCGGCGCCATCAACCCCTCTTCCTCGACAAGATCCTCCAAATCCACAGTATACAGACGAGGAGGATCCGGACACGCCATCCTCAGCCAGGGCCTTCCATGAACGTCTTGCTTGCCTTGAGGAGTACCTGGGCCTCCCCCCAACCCGAGGTCGAACAGCCGGCAGAGGGGGTTCTAGCTGAAGTCCTCACAAGACGCCCCTCTGCCAACACAGGGATTCCACTGCAAACCGATGTAGTGTCCCTGGCCAAGAAGGTTGGCTCAAGCACCACTCAGTCCAGCCGGTCAACCGACGCCTGGACGCCAAGTAAAGGCAGATGGAGGGGGATACACTCTTGCTCTCGACCCATCCTCAGACATACTCGGCATCACTATACTCCAAGCCTCAGTCGTCCTCCGCTGCCTCCTCTGCGACACTGCTAGGTAAGGAGGAGGAGATCTTGAAGGCGCACGGCAAGAAGATCTACTCCAACGCCTCCTTGCACCTGCGTCAGGCCAACGCAGATGCCATGCTGGCTGCCGGCAACCAATGGTTCTGGCGGGAAATTGCGGACTTCCTCCCGGAACTCCCCACCCAATGGCAATCACGCTTTAAGGCGGGGCTAGCAGAAGCCAAGCTCGTGGCGCATGACCTCATGGAATCCACAGCGGCTCATATCGATACCTCAGGCCATGCCATCTGCATTGCCACGGACATGAGGTGAACAGCCTGGCTCCGGGCAACGAAATTCAACCCTGATGTCCAGGAGCACATTCTTGATCTACCATTCGGCGGGTGGGGGACCTCTTTCACTCCTCTATGGACGAAGAGCTGGACAAAAAGAACAGCTCACACAGCAAAGTCTTTATCCATTCTTACAAAGACCACACCCAAATCATACACCCAATCTGAGCAGCGCTCGGAATAGGGTCGTACATATGGAGTGTTCTGCGGCTTCCAGGAACGCAGATCCAGGCAGCTGGACCGCTTGTTGTCTCAGAACCGGCGCAAACAACAAAAAGGGTGGGGGGGAGTAAGGGCTTTTTCCAGTCCCCCTCCTCAGCCTCCGAGGGAAAGCAGGCATGACACACCCCTTCGGGTCCACGTCTCTCCGGTGGGGGGCAGGCTTGCTCTCCATGCACAATTCTGGTGCTGGAATTTTGCAGACCCATGGATCCTGTCTGTAGTATCCACGGGCTACTGCGTTCCTATCCCAGCCTCTCCTCCCTCCTCACCTCCACTCCCACAGGTTGGGACATCAACTCTTTTGGCAGAGATCCGGTTGCTCGTAGAGAGCCAGGCAATGGAGGAAGTCCCAGCCTCCCAGCGAGGTTTTGGTTACTACTCCAGGATTTACGCCATTCAGAAGAAGAACCAGGCGGGCCTGAGAGTTGTGCTTAACCTTTCCACCCTCAACCTCTCCTTACCCCTGCAAAAATTCAAGACGGTTACGCCAGCTTTTATAGCTGAGACATTGGACAAGGGAGACTGGATGTGCTCGCTGGACCAGAAGGACGCGTACCTACACTTCCCGATTTGGCAGCCCCATCGTTCTTTTCTACGGTTCAGGATCATGGGCTTCCATTTTCAATACGAAGTCCTTCCATTTGGCCTCAACTCGGCCCCCAGGGTCTTTACCAGACTCATGAATGCTGTAGTGGCCCTCCTTAGAGCGCATCTACCCATACCTCAACGACTGGCTCGTCAGGGCTACATCTCTGGAAGCGGTTCACCAATCTTCCCATTCCCTTATGAATGCACTGCACAACCTGGGCTTCTCGCTCAACCTCAAGAAGTCACAGCTGCTCCATACGCAGACTCTGACATTCCTGGGAATCATTTGGGACACATGCTCCGAGGGGGTTTTCCCGTCGGAAGACAAGATCTCTGCCATCAAGAGGGCCACCGCCCACTTGCTCAGCAGAGAGAGGACCTCGGCATGGTGGTACCAACATCTCCTGGGTCTACTGGTGGCGGTCCTGTTCGCCGTGCCGCACACAAGACTAAGGATGAGAAGGATTCAGCTGCACTTCGCGGGCTCATGGAATCCGGAGCGGGGCTCGCAATCCGAGATGATCAACATTCCTCCATCCCTCCACCCGGACCTAACTTGTTGGTCTATGGACTGCAATCTATGGACGGGCAAGGCCTTTCGGCTGCCCTCTCTGCAGGCCACCATCACCATAGACTCCTCGCTCGAGGGCTGGGGAGCCACTCTGGACGATCTCTCGGTCCACGGCACCTGGACTCGACAGGAGCAGGAATACCACATCAATTGGCTGGAGTTGAACGCCATCTGGCTAGCGCTCAGAGCATTCCTACCACTTCTCAAGGGAAAGGTTGTCCTCATCCAGACAGACAACTCGACCAGCATGTACTACGTCAACAAGGGAGGCACCAGATCCCCTCCTCTGCAGGTTGGCGATCAGCATGTGGGAATGGGCCCTGGAAAACGTCATTTACCTCTCGGCAGTCCACCTCCCGGGGGAATCCAACCTGGAGGCGGACAGGCTCAGCAGGCTGGGAGCGGACAATTACGAGTGGCAGCGAACCAACCTCGTTATTCAGGAGATCTTCAACAGGTGGGGTCATCCCCAAGTGGATCGATTTGCCACCTGGCACAACAAGAGTTGACCCCAGTTCGTATCCTGGCAGGGTCAGGGCCCCGCTCTCTGGGCGACGCATTTCACTTCCAGTGGACTGGCATGAAAGCCTATGCCTTTCCGCCTACCCTCCTGATCCACAGGGTAATTTGCAAGATCAAGGAGTCTCACCGACTCTGCATCACTCTAATACCTCCATGGTGGCCGTGTTTTTCGGAACTACTCAGCCTCTCGGAGGTGCCCCCGATACACCTTCTGACAGCCCAGCACATCATCTGGCACAGCAGGGGGCAGGGTCATCCACCCCATGCCAGCGAAACTAGTCCTCACAGTGTGGTACCTGAGCAGGTAATGCTGCGGCACCTTAGCCTTTCACATGCCAATCTGGAGATCATACAGAGTGCTAGGAGCAATGCCACCATGGCCCAGTACTAAAAGCAAATGGACCAGAACCTGCCACTGGCCTTCAATTTGGAGGACGTGCTCTCTCCGGCGCACCTCGCTCATTCGGGCGTACAGGTGGACACCTGCCACACATACCTTGCAGCCATTGGGGCTTATAGGAATTCGAAGGAGGGCATCTTTTCCTCCTCCAACCCTATAGTCAAGAAACATCTGACTGGTCTCGCTAGGCTCTACCCACCCGTCAAGAGACTGCACCTGGTGTGGGACCTTAACATAGTCTTGGGTGCCCTGGCGCACAAACCATTCGAGCCAATGTCGTCCGTGGACATCAGGCTGGTCACCATCAAGACGGTCTTACTAGTCGGTCTTACCTCGGCTCGCAGATTCAGTGAGATCCAGGCGTTCATCGCCTCTGAGCCATTTACCACCTTTCACAAGGACAAGGTAGTCATGCGGACGCACCCGGCATTTCTGCCCAAGGATCCATCTGTATTTCACTTGAACGAAGAAATAGTCCTTCCTACGTTCTTCCCGATCCCCAGGATGAAGCACAGAGTGCGCTGCACTGCCTGAACGTCAGGCATGCCCTAAAATTCTACTGGACAGGACCAAGGGCTTCCGCAAGTCGGATGCTCCGTTTGTCACTTTCGGAGGCTCGAGGCCAGGCTATCGGGCCTCTAAGGCCTCCATATCCCACTGGATGGTCTATGCCATCAAGGAAGCGTACAAGGGCCAGCACACGCTGCTCCCGGCCAACATGCATGCCCACGCAGTCGGGGCCAGGCAACGGCCATCGCATTCCAGCGTGATGTCCTTTGTCAAGTCATAAGCAGGGCAGCCACTTGGGCCTCTCCCTTGGCTTTCTGCAACTATTACTGTTTGGTTGCCGGCTCTAGATCTGATGCGGCTTTCGGGCAGGTGCTTCTGAGGAAACTGTTTGCGTAAGGAGGGTCTCCTCTCCGCCCTGGGGCTATAATCAGTTGTAATCGCGCATACATTATGCAGGAAAGAGGACGGGACGTTAGAATAATTATAAGTTCCTCACTGTTGTGACTAACATACTCTTAGTCCATAGTCCCCTTTCCTCCATGCGTCCCATCAACCTGCCTCCTAATAATACTGGTGTAATTAGGCAATGTTAAATCTATTGTCGACGCATCAGTGGGGACTGAGGTGTGGCGCCGGAGGGAGGAGTCAGGGCAGCACATGCTCCCTGGGCCGTGCCCCCAGGGGCCTCACAGCCCGCCTGAGTAGAGACGACCCCTCCGTGCTCCCGCACCCGTGAAAAGGGAGGTGGTGCTCCTCATCTCCATGAAAGATGTTGCTCCAACATTATACCATAATTGCACTTAAAACCACTGAAATTGTGGTTGTGCATCTTTCATTCGATATATCGGATTTCCGTTTCGCCGACACATGCAGACGCCATTATAACCAACACCGAGGAGTTCTGATGCTCCTAATCCCTACAATCAAGTAAGTCCTACCTCCTCACCCCACTGAAGTCCCTGTATTTTGGCTGTTGAGTTTCTTACTTCCAGCAGGATCATTGTACTGACACTTCAAATGATCCCAAATGACGACGTACGCTCGTACTCTTTGGTACTGTGAGGCTCTAATTTCCATAACTCTAATAAGCCACTATCAGGTCCCAGAAGTACAAGGGGACTAACACGCACTGCAGTTGCCTGCCCAACCTATTGCACTGACTTTATTGTTACGATCACCAACCGGTCCGTCCACCTCACCCGCTTCACGCCTCCTGGCTGTCCCTTTTTTAACATGGCTTTTGTTGTCACAGTAGCACAAAAAATCTAGGCACTCTGCAGGCACTATGCCCTACTGTACGTCCTATATTATTGCTGCCATGCTTCTCACTTGTATATCCTCATATGGCATGCTACCTCCTGCTGCTTTATACACCACTGTAAGTAAATCATTGCAGTACACCTATAACTGTAATTGCTATTTTGCCAGGTTCTAGATGTTATGCCATTTCTCACTTCTTTCCAGCTGTAAATTGTGTTCAATGTCAGTAATGGTTACTAAACTGTTATGCTATTCTCACTCTGCTCTTAGTTAGCAATCTAATGGCATAGAGATGTTCACTTGCACACCTCAAAACCGTGTAAATCTGTTCTCAACTAGATGTCTGCCCTGGAGCATACACCCCAGTGCTAACACCCTACCACCACCAACTCACAACTATGTTTCGTTGGGTAACCCTCATCATGTTCCCGTTTAGTATCATCCCAAATAATATACCCTGCTTCGGGGGTCACTATGTCAATTATAAAGATGGACTTGCTAAACTAGCCTGTCCCCGCCACCACCCCATCCCTTGTCCCACTCCCTTTCTGCCTACCCTGACACCCTTCTCTCAATACGCTAACGGCAACATTTTCAGAAGCTCAAACCGCTGGACACTCAGCAAAAAAATCCTCCACCACCCAGTGAACAGGATTCACATGTCCATGCCACCAAAGCCCTCTCCACTCACATCCTGGGGTCACTAGAAATGATCATTTAAGATCAAGCACCAACCATCGTACCCAGAGCCGCTCACCCAACACTCTTAGCAAGATCCCGCCCATGGCTAATACCAGCCGTATAAATCCGTACACCAACGACCCATCTAGCCCCTTTACAGTAGCTAAGGTAACAGCAACTACCCCTAGTCAGAAGCCCCCGCACCACCAGCTTTCAACGTGCCCTTATCAATGCGCGGTCCCTAGGAGCTCACTCCATTGCGATACACAATCTCATTATTGATCTTAAACTAGACTTCTTAGTAGTCACTGAATCCTGGCTCCACCAAGACTCTGGGCCTCTACTATCTTTAGCCATCCCACCAGACTATACCATACTTAGAACAGATAGATCCCACTCACACGGCGGTGGTGTTGCCATCATAGCCAAGAACGCCCCCCAATTCAGACACTGTCCCATTGAGAACATTGCGGGCTGTGAATTACTCCTAGCTAAATTTGCCCCTAATGACAAAACTACTATCAACTTTATAGTAGCCTATAGAGCCTCCAACTCCAATAGTAACCCAGAAGTAGATCTACCACTACTACTAGTCCCAATGCTCAAACCTAAAACCAAATGTGTCCTAGATACTAAAGCAGAACCGTTACACGCCTCGCTAAGGGATATGAATTTTACGCAACTAGTGGATGTCCCAACCCAGGCTAAAGGTAGAACACTTGATTGGATCCTAACTCTCGATCTTAACTCTCAATATGGTCATAACAATAGAGTCCATTACTCCTCTAGCCTGGACAGACCATTATAATATCAAATTCACTATCAATGTTGACAAACCACCTCCCCCCACAATCACAACCACACATACCTAATGAAACTAGGAACCCCCGGAAGCTCACCCCGGACAACCTCATCCCTTTACTTAATAAAGCATTCAACACGACCTCAATCATCAGTGACAACCCCTGTCTTTTAGCTGATACATATTACAACAGCCTCTCCTCTACGGTTAATGCAGTAGCACTGCTAACTACCAAAACAAAAAGAACAGACAAACGCTTGTGCTCTTGATTTAATGATGATATAGTAACTCTCAGAAGAACTAAACGCGCTCTAGAGCACGTGCATAGGAAACACTGCACCACAGAATAGGGAAAAGCCTTCCAGTTGGCCAATACTACTTATAAAAAAGCCATCATCACCCAGAAAGCTAATGCCTACAATACTCAAATCAGCTACGTGCTTCTGACTCCGAAGAACTCTTCTCAATTTTGGGAGAATTGGAAAATCCCACACCCATCACAAACTCCATTAACTCTAGCAAATAGTGGTGTCCCACCATTCAAGATGCACTAGCCGCTAAGATCTCTCTCCTACAAAACAAAATCACCACCAAAAGACAACTATTAGCAGATAAACCTTTACCCACCAACCATAACCCAACTGTCATGATGCCTACCCCCGGGGACCCAGACCAAGTCCAGCAACCCCGGAAGCAGGCATCAAGTTACCCCAAGCAAGCCCAACAACCCCCGCTGGGGGCTATTTGGGTGCAGTCCTGGCGTTTATGGTGCCAGGCGCCAGGCTCATAGATTAAAACTTACCTGATGCAGACCATGCTGCAAGAGCTCCAAGCCAAACGAGGCTTACCTAGGGACTATTTTTGTTACTCCGGTGGGGTTGGGGAGGAATACTTACCTGGGACTGATTTGGAGGCTATTTAAACCACACTCGAAGAGCAGCACACGCTTCACGTTATTCTGCATCCAGCAGCGTAACACTCACCGTGCCTGCAAGTCGGCATCCGGTCTTCTGCCACGCCCGCCTCGAGTTTGGAACTCCTAGCAAAAGGGAGAAAGAAGGATAAAAGGTTAGAACAAGAGCAATACCTTTGATCCTTACCTGATTTCCCGATCCATCGCGCCTTCGAGCTGGAAGAAAGAAGTTATTTTATGCGCGTCACCTCGCCTGCTGCAGCGCCGCGCTGAACTCACCGGCCTTCGCAGCATCTTCACATTTCAACGCATCCTCCTGCATGTTACCGCTGCACTCCGGCACCTAAGGAGAAGACAAGAACAGCAAGGTGAGCCAAGGGAATACACAGAGGAATACCCCCCATAGACTTACCTGATTTTACCACATGGGGTACTATTCTTCTTCACGGGTCGGCACAGCTTCCACTGCATCCTAGCCGAACCCCGGCCCCTAAGGGGAAACAAAAGGACAGCAAGGTGAAACAAGGTACTAACAAGGGGAACCCTCCTCACCACAAAAGACTTGCCTGATTTTACCGCCGGAGGCATCATTGCCGAGACTTCATACTTTCTCTCAGCGCCTGAATAAGGGAGAAAGCAACAGGTTACATATGGACATTATTTTATCGAACTGTGTTGGATAATACAAATCCTTACCAGAACATTACCAGTTGCCACGAGGAACTCTTCAGTAGGGTCAAGCTGCAACCTGCAAGGAATCGGACAAGAGTGAAAGTCAGGCATTTGAACTCTTACGAACTACATACTTACGGCCTCTTGCCGGGAATATCGGAGTCAATATTGTCCTGGAACTCACCAATTCCTTCGAGCCAGTGAAGCAACTGGTTATCTACGCGCACCTGCGCTCAATGCAGGATGGAGAGCTCATCTTTTCAAATCATCAGGTGAGACTATAAGAGGGAACATCCAAGGTGATCAGTGGGAAGAACAGCAGGGTGGGGGGATTTACGCTCAAATCCACGGGTGGTTAATTCCCTTTCTCCACTTGCAGAAGAATATTCCTACGGGCCAAGCAAACAAAGCTAGGTGGGGCCAGTCCAGTCCGTCATCTCAGCCCTACGCGTCACATTGGTGGAGACCGCAGCAGTCCAGTCCAGATCGACGCCTCTGTGGAGCCAGGTGAGCGTAACACCAACTTCGAAAGCCATCACCAAACCCACGTTCCACTTCACTCCTGTCTCTCAAGAGTATGTGCTCAATACAATATCTAAACTCAAAGCATCTAACTGCAAAGGAGACTCAGTCCCAGCACAAGTAGTTAAATCATGTGCCCTATCCCTTTCGCCCATTATGACCAACTTTGTTAATGCCTCCTTCAAAGCCAACTTGGTACCGGCTAGTAGTAAAGAAGCCTGGGTTATACCATTGCTAAAAAAACACTCTTGATCCCACAGTACTTTCCAACTATCGTCCAATAACAACAGTACCATTCCTACTTAACATCATTGATAAAATAGCGTATAGTCAAGTCCAAGCACACCTCGAAGATAACCAGTTTCTTGGTACTAGACAATCTGATTTTAGACCCAATCACAGTACGGAAACCGGCTTCCTTGATTTAAAAATACAGATGGATACCATTAGAGATTCAGGTAAACTGGGTATTCTTCTCCTCTTGGACCTATCTGCAGCTTTCGATCTTGTGGGCCACAACAAACTCTGCTCCACACTTGCAAAAGACTTTAACTTCTCTGCTGATGCCACTATGTGGATAAAATCCTTCCTGATGGAACAAACATCTAGAGTGGCTATAGGGAAAGAAGCAGCAGACCCAGTCCCCATTGGAGTACTCCAAGGCTCATGCCTTTCTCCTACACTTTACAATGCTTATACCAAGCTCCTCTTCGCAGCTCTAGATGACATGGCCGTCATCTATACCAACTTTGTCGATGACACTCAGATCCTTATTCCTCTCTCTGGGAACTACACCCTAGACACGCTGACTATTAACAATGTCTATGCCATAATACAGAACTGGATGGCTCTAAATGTATTTGTGTTTGGGGTTTATTGAATTAATATAGCGCTTTAAGCCAAAGCGCTTTACAATATAACAGGTACAAAAGTGAGAGAAGCGTATTTGCAAACATGAACAGGTCATTAGAACAATAAGTAGAACTATTTACAAGGGCGGGGGAGAGGGTGTGGGGAGGGTAGAGGAGGGGGTAGGTGAAGGGAGTTATGGTGTAGGATTTGTGGTAGGGGCATATAAATAGTCTATGCCTTAACATTGAGAAGACATAGATTCTCATTGTTGGCTCCCAATTCAAAATGGGTACCCTCCACCCAGACTACGCCGTCATAAACATTGATGGCACAATGATCCCTGTCTCAAAGCAAGTAAAAACCCTTGGAGTGTTTCTGGACGCCAACCTATCAATGACTAAACCGATCAATCCACTATCCTCCTCGTCCTACACTGCCAAACTAATAGCGCTAAGCCGCCAATTCCTGACCCCAACCAACTGCATCACATTGGCTAGAGCGCTGATATTATCCGACCTGGACTATTGTAATGTATTACTTCTCGGGACCACCGCTAGCAATCTCAATAAACTCCAATTAATTCAAAACAAGGCTTTACGGGCTGCACTAGGATTGAAAAAAATCTGATCACATTTCCAAAACCAGAAGAGATGCTCATTGGCTTCCCATCAAAGCCAGAATCCTCTTCAAAACTCTATGCATCGCATTCAAATGCCACCACAACAAAGCACCCATTTATTTGAACAAAGCCATCGCCAAAAAAGAAACTACCGATCCCTAAAATCCAACAACCAACTCCCACTAGATTTGCCCCGTTTCAAGAACATCAGAGCAGGAGGGAGTAGTTTCCAATATCTCGCTCCTAAACATTGGAACACCATCCCGCTCAGTATCAAAAAAGAAGGAACCCTACCTGGCTTTAAAAAACTGTTAAAAACCTGCTTATTTAACCAATACTGACATATCCGATGCCACACTCACTGTATATAACTTCTTGCTTAAACTGCTGGCTTATTGCTTTCTGTAAATAACCTATGCCTTGTTGTAAAGTGTAACTATAAATGAAACTGCATATGTTTACTTGCTTTAACAAACTGCCTGTAACCTCGCCGTGATACCTCAGGGTCTGGGCGTGTAATAAATGTAATAAATAAAGGGGAAGAAGGTTTTTTCTGATGAAAAAGGTTCTGTCTCTTGTCCCTTGGAAGGGACACCCATACAGTATGGAAGAAAGGGGACTATGGATTAAGAGTACGTTAGTCACTACGGGGCATAACTTATCATTTCGCCGACAAATACCAAAGTGCATGCCCCGGACACCCTACGCCACACAGTGGACCTCGGATACTGTGGAGGGCAGCAAAAGCTTGATATAACCTCTTCCTTCTTGACTACCAGGCAATTAACGGAAAGACACTACCGGAGGCATTCAGTGAACCCACCAGTCCTTACCACATACAAGAAGGCCAACTGGCAATAGCAGGGGATGGCCTACAGCCTTTATTATGTATCGTGTGCATAGGTAGCAGGAGACAAGGAGACTCCACCAAGCAACTCTCAGTACACGGACACGCCTTGTGCCAGGGCACAATGCTAGAATTATTTTGGAGACTTCCAAACTGAATACTGGGATTACTGATGGGTTGGGCCCCCGTTTTCGTGGTGTGTGCCCTCCTCCGGGCCTAGCTGACACGGCTGTCAAGAGGTGGAGGCCTACCCCAGGTTTTGGAATTGTCTAAGGACCGACGACCTCGGAGTGCTAATTTCAACCACTAGCGAGACCCTGTGAGAGGTTGTTTGAGATCTTGAATCACTAGCCTCCTTCCTCGGTGGCGCACATCTGGAACATACAATTGACTCCTTTGTTCATGAACCTCACCTGTTATTGAGTAGGTTGGGCCCCCACATTTGGGGCGTGTGCCCTCTTCCACAGACAGTTTAATTCAGAGAAATAGTGACTTCCCCCAGCACCAACAGAATCGAGCGGAGCAATATATCATAACTGGCCCGGCTAAACGACCCTGATCAGAATGTGGTAGAGCTGGTGTTGAGACAAACCTAATGAAGCCGTGCATAACCCACTGACAAGCTCCAGGTGAGAAACGCATGGACATAAAGCAGAAACTCACATCATATCGGTTTGCCCCACACTGTGCCATCCCAGGCCCCCCCCTTAGACCCTTTAATAGTGACATTGGGGCAGAAGCGGCCGCAACTAAGGCCGATGTGGCGGCCTTATTGAAAGAAATGAAAAGTATGAGAGCAGACATAGGCAGGAAGGTCGACAAAATAACACAGAGAATTGACAAAATGCAAGAAAGACTGGGGGAGCTCGAACATAATCAAACCTCGCTTGGTACACTGGAGCCCCAAATTGACCAAAGGATTACAGAGATTGAAGCCAGGGAGGAGGAGTTCTGTCTAAAAATGGACGATTTGGAAAACTGGGAACGACAACAACCTACGTATCTTCGGCATTCCAGACAGGGAAGGAGAAACCGAACTAGACTTGAAAAGGCCTCTCCGCACGATCATGACACTCCTATTGGAAGATGACTCTATCGATGAACCAGAAATTGACCGCATACATAGAGCTGGGGGAGCCACGGGTGGTCCAAAGTCGGTCCTAGCACGGTTTCACAACTATGCTGACAAAGCTAGGATTCTTGAAAAAGCCAAATTAAGCACACAGATCCTACTGGACACAGCAAGATTGACGATCTTCCAGGATCGATCATCACTGAATCTTGCCATGAGAAGGATGCGTATGCCACTCACTAAATGGCTGAAAGAAAAAGGTGTCCGGTACCGTTGGGGTTATCCATTCTCGCTTACATTCGAATGGAAGGGGAGTACGATAAGACTAAGCTCTGAGAAGGATATTCAGAACTGCACAACCGACCTACTAGGGAAGCAGGAGGACGGAGTGAAACGGGGAGAAAGAAGAGAATATGACAATGGCACATTCAGGGCCCGAAACGGATGTGAAATACCAGGGTCCAGGAAGTATAGGAGAATGAACGCCTCACCAGGCGCGAGTCTCTGAAACAGTCGAACACTGCTGGGATTGGCCTCGAGGCCGACACAATATACTGTCATTACAGACCAGCATCTCCTAAAGAGGTCTGCCGAAGGTCACACACGTGAGCGATAACCCTGATTACAGGCGATGGACACTTGTTCGCTGTGGGGCGAAAGGAACTACCGGCATCTCGTCCTCCAACGAGTCTGGTGATGTATCTGCGAGTGGGACAGGTTCGCTTCGAGTTAAAGGGGAAATGTAATGACTTTGGGGATTGTGAGTGGGGGGCGGTACTGGGTGGTCAATAGTTATATGAACGTTTTACGTGGGACTGGGATGGATCCGGTTCTCACTGGTGGTCCGATACTAGCTGAGTGATGTCAACCCAGCTGGATAGGATGCTGCTACGGGATCAGGGGGGGGATCGGGTTAGGGGAGGGGGGCTTTCAGGAACAAACTGGTTGGTGAGAACGTATTATGTGGTCTAAGATGTGATACAAGTGGGTCAGAGTTGTTATGCTCTACTTTAAGAGCATTACACGTAAAAAGGAAGAAATGGCGGTAAATTCAATGAAGGGTAAGCTTTTCAGAGTCGGTATACTCAACGTCAAGGAGCTAAACTCTCCCACAAAATGGTCTTTGGTGTTCAGGGAATTTCAGAGGTCTGGGATGGATGTGCTCTTCCTTCAGGAAACCAAATACATGTATATGTCTCCGTACATGGAGACGAACGTAGGATCTTCCAACCGAGGGTAGGGATGGAATACTGTGGTTCGGGCCATCTCAAAAAGGTGGGAGTGGGGATACTTGTCAGAAAGGGATTGAACCTAAAGATTACCAAGATATGGGTGGATGTGGAGGGTAGAGCACTTATGGTGGTGGGCACTGTATGTAAAATTACGTTCCCGATGCGATGCTCTATACACCCAACACCGGGCAAGCAAGATTGCTACAGCATACGATATTGAAAATAATGTTGAAAGCCGCCGGGCATGTAATACTCGGGGGCGACTTCAACCTCTGAGCGAATACTAGATAGGATAGGATAGGCAGGCAGGCAGGTAATCCTGATGTGTGCGAGACAGGTGATGGTGGCCGAACAGTGGTAGTCAAGATGATGGTGAAATATGGGTTACAGGATATATGGCAGAGATTTCATCTGAAATCTATATATATATATATATAAGGATATAAGCAGCTAGGCTGGATATATATATGCCTCTGCTGATACACTCAGACCAAGTGGGATTTATTCTGGGGAGACTGGGCGGATACGATGGCCAAAACACTTCACTTGATCCACGAGTCAAAGAACATGGCGGGGGACCCTTCTCTAATGTCCGTTGACGCAGAGAAAACCTTTGACAGGGTAGAATGGAGCTTCCTCGATGCAGTCATGAGCAAGGTTCGACTCGGCGAGAGACTCAGAAGAGGGGTGATGGCAGTCTACAGGTCTGCCAAGGCTTCGGTAGAAGTTAACTCCGACTACTCTAATTGGTTTGCTCTGGGAAGAAGAACAAGGGAAGGCTGCCATCTGTCTGCAATACTGTTCGTTCTATCACTTGAACCCCTTGCACAGACGATTAGAGCTGACCACCTAGTTTAGGGATTGAAAGTAAATGGGAAGGAATATAAGATAGCCTTGTATGCTGATGATCTATTGTTACATGTAACAAACCCATTATTCTCTATACCAAGAGCCATACAATTGATTGAACGCTATGGGCTACTTTCTGGCTTCAAAATCAATAGGTCTAAGTCAATCCTTTTCCCCTTGAAAGAACTCACCCAGCAGGACACCAACAGATACTCCACGCTAGGCCTCACCATTGGGGAAACGACAATGCGATGTTTGGGGATAAATCGTACACAAAATCTGGACGCTCTATATGAAGCTGGGGAGACTCAATGCAGTCAAGATGGTGTCTTCCTAGGTTCCTCTAACCATTCCAGATGCTCCCCATTAAGATGCCAAAACTAATTTTTGGAGAGGTGAAAAGGGCCATCTTGAGATTTCTCTGGCAAAGGAAAAAAGCGAGGATGGCATGTGAGGTTCTAACTCTACCCAAGGAAAAGTGAGGGTCGGTCTGCCCTACCATAAAAAATATTATGTAGCATTACAGTTAAGGATTCTAGTGCCTTGAATGAGAAACCACACACACTTGCAGTGGATAAACCTCGATAATTACAGCTTCTCTCTGGCCACCCTATCTGAGTGGCTCTGGGTACCGAGGGACAAACTAACCCGTAGGATTCCACACATCCCTTACTAGGTACCATTTGGGAGATCTGGAGGGAGGGCGCAGACATGAGAGGCATCGCCACATGGCCATCGCCTCTGAGCCATATTTGGGCGCCAGGGATTTGCGACGAGATCCCAGATCATAGTAGGTTTCAATCCTGGTTTGAGGCTGGTCTAGAGAGGGGTGGAAGGAGGGTAGCTTCCTCACGATCATAGAACTTGAGAACGCACTGGGAATAGGACCCCTCCCTGTCTTCCCCTTTCTACAACTTAAAGGCATACTAAAGAGGGAATCATGGAAGGAGAAAATACAGAGAGACCTTACTCCCTTTGAAACTCTACTCAATACTGTCATAGAGATCAAAGGACTCATCTCAATTATGCATTAATAAACGCTGGGAAAGGGTCCACTGTCAAATTGAAGAGTATATGGGAAAAAGACATGAACTTAGGAATAGACCCTGAGTTGTGGAAGAAAATGTGTATGGGTGCCTCACTGATGTCGATTGCTTGTCAGTACAAACTACATGCCATCATGCTACTACACTGATGGCAATGCGACCCCCGCAGATTGTCAATGATGTTTCAGTCAATGATTCCCTTATGTTGGCGACAGTGTGGTGACAGGACAGACTACTGGCATATGTGGTGGGGATGCTCCCAAATTAGAGTGTTTTGGGATGAGGTCCTCAGATGGATCAGAGACCTCGATGAGATCCAACGAGAAGTATTTGGTTTGGAAAAATGTGAAATCCACACAGTACGAGACCCTATGGAGCGACTTTGTGAACCAATTTGTAACCAATATTAACCGAGTGTAAAATACCGAAGCCTTAGGATGTGAAACTTACGATACACACAGATATGCGAGGTGGAACAAGGTATTGCTCTGAGAACTGCTGGCTCATTGAATTGGTGAAAGTACTCCTATAACCATTTCAGTTATGCAACCCGAAAACACTGAAAGAGACCCAAATCTGAATGCGACCCACATGCCACAAGAGAGACCACGTTCTATGAGGAGGCATCAAGGATAACAGAAATCCTGGGTGTTTAAGGGGGAGGGCAGATGGGGGTTCTGTTTTGAAACTATGATATAAGGTTATGTTGGAGGGTGGGTTGGTGTAGTCGGAATGTGGCAGATTAGTCATGCACCATCCAATACCTGTATGTTTAACCTGTTCTGTAAAAATCCTAATAAAATCAAATTTGGAAAAAAAGAGGAGCCGACGGGGGGCAATCCAGAGAGCAGTCTGCTGCCTTGGGGGAGGATGTGTGAGAAGCGACGTGGGGGAGAAGGCTCTGGGCTGGGGAGGACTGCTCCGTTTGAGCCGTATCAACTCGGAGGCAGGGAACCACAGAAGAAAGATGTTGTCTATAAGCAAATAATCTATTCTAGTATATAACCCATGAGGAGATGAGAAGTAAGAGTATTCCCTGCACGCTAGATGAAGCTCCCTCCAAACTTCCTCCAGGTTCCCTATCACCTCATTAAGTGATGACTGGGCCACTCTCGCTCCCTGCACTAGAGGGCTGGATCTATCCAGCTCGCGGTCTCTGACGCTGTTAAAGTCTCCGCCCCCCCACCCCCCAAAATAAACAGGCAGTCTAGGTAGGGGACCAGCCTAGTGCTTAGCTTAGACAGGTATGCTGAGGTTCCACTATTGGGTAGGTAGGAGTTAACTATGCAGACCTATAGTTGTTCAATGCTTCCTCTGAGTATCAATTACCTCCCTCCTGCATCTACTTCTTTGGATAACAGTCTAAATGGTACCATGCCACTAATCCATGTGTAGACACCCTGTGCGTATTTAGAGTACGCTGCTCTGTACCCTTGCCCGCCCCAGTATTCCGCTACCTTGTTATTGCTATCTATGGTGAGGTGAGTTTCCTGTAGCAGAGCTATGGAGATTTTCTTCCTCTTTAGGAAGGATTTGATCCTTGCTCCCCGCATTTCTCAGGTTGGGTATTCCATTTCCCATTCTGCTAGCTCCCTTTGCTCTGGTCCCACTCGTTCCCCTCTCTCCCATACGCGCCTCGCATAGCGCCCAGTGTCGCTTCGCATTCAGCATTGTGAAGAGTTTGAAACTTCTCAAACGGTAACAAAAACAGTAAAACAGTGTTACTCCTACGTCCCGTCCCCTTTCCTCCATACTTATGGGACATTCCTCCGTTCTGTGGGACGGGGATCGGAGCACTTTGTAAAAGCATCAAAATTTTGTAAAAATGTTAGTCCTTCCTCTCTTTTACGCAGGGTACTGCCGCGGCCGTAACCATGCCCATCTTAGCTCCGCCCCACGCATCGCCCATCAGTCCTTTTCTCAGCTCGTTCGAGACTGGACGCACTTGGCATCTGCGGAAGGTTTTTTCTTCCAGCTTCCTCCTCTCTGGCTCTTGCTTGCGATCGCGTGATAGTCTGTCTATGCATTTTCAGCTAGACTTTCTGAATTGTTCTTCCTGTCAGCGATGCTTGGCTAGGGTGGATCCCCATCCTCTTTGTTTCGAGTGTTTGGGTCCTGACCACCGGTGGGACTCGTGTTTTTATTGCGATTCACTTTCGGTCCGGGTGCTCCAACGTCAGTTAGAGCGGTGGGAGGAGGTGTTTCTGTGCACTCCTCCTACGCATCTCCGATCCTTCATCAACGAGAAGAAGAAACGCCCTTTAAGTTCTTTACTTTTTAGAGCACCACAGCCGGGGAACTCCTTTCTGGGGTCTTCCTGGTCTGGGTGGAGCGTCAAGGGCTCTGTTACCGGGCCTTGCCCTGAGATGCCATCTAGGCCTAAAAAGTGTACCAGCGTTTTCTCTGAGGGATCTCCATAAGGGGCCTGTTGACACCGGATCACAATCCGAGGCCCCTCCTGCGGGGCTGTTTGTAGACCTAGCTCTACTGAGTCGTGGGGTACCAGAGCTCGCTCTGAGGCCTCCTTGACTGGTGCCTCCCCAATTTGTACTGGGGTGCGCCCGAGGCCTTGGCGGGACTTGTCGGTACCGAACAGAAGTTCGACGCCCGGCGTGAAGAGGCTTCTACTGGATGTGGGTCCGAGGTCCCTCGTTTAGAGGCTAAGGCGACCATCAGATCTGAGAGCCCTGTTAAGGCCTTGTCGGTGAAAGGTGTTCCTCATCGTTCCCACTATTGTGGCGACCCCAGATCTGTTGAGGGGACAAGGAGTGAGGTTTAAACTGTAATTCCTCCTTTACCGGCAGTGCCGAGGTCCTTCCTGCGAAGGCTCCTTTGGCTATTAGCATGTCACAAAAACATCCTAGGCCACACAGTACCGGCTCGGCCGAGGTTCCTTGTGTTAAGGCTAAAACGAAGACCCCTGACCCACTTGTGGGGACCACTGCCTCACTTCCACACGTGTCGCAGTTCTCCTCCGGTGCCAACAAAATAGCGGTCGTTCTTGCTAAAACCATGGTGGCCATTTTGGATACAACCCTCACAACTACGCCATCGGCTTTAGCTGTAGGGGGTGCTCTTTCAGGTGAACTTCCTTGTGCACATCCGTTTTGTCCACTTTATGTCTGGAACGCTCGCATGCCTCTACCGCACAATGTCTCGCTTCCAGCGGCATCGGCGCCCTTGATTTATGTAGACAACAGCGGGGAAGGGCCCTCTTGGCAACCCTCTCCCCTGCGCCCTTAGAATTACCCTCCTCATGAGAGGCCTATTCCTGTCACGCCTAAGACATTCGTTCCGACCCCATGGAGAAGTACTTTAAGGGCCTGTTTAGGGAGATATGCCTGCCCGCGCTAACGGTCCCGGTTACGTTGCCTGTGCCTCCACCAGCGCTGCCTTTACCGGCTGGGCCACCCCCAACTCTTCCACCCCCAGCCTCCATTGTCCCCAGTGGACAAGGCGATTGTGGTGCCGGATGTGACTGAGCCTGACCCGCATTTATTGGATGATGTACAGGGCGATCAGGACAGCGAAGACCAGCCCCGCTCTATCAGAGCCTTTCACGACCGGGTGCTGGACATGTGACAGTTGGATGTTCCAGTACCCGAGGCACCCGCTCCGCAGGAGGGCGTGCTTTCGGGGGCGTTCACCTTGTCTCCTTCAGAGCGTACCGGCTTGTTCTTGCAGAAGGACGTTTTGGCCAAGGTCCATAGAGTATGGGAGAAACCACACTCTGGACTGTCTGTCAATAAGAAAATTGACGCGCGCTACAGGCTTCATTCTTCGGAAGAGGCGGCCTTAACGTCGTGTCCACCCCCCTTCCTCCACGGTTGTGGCTGCGGCCACTTTGCAGTCCAGACCTGCGGCATCCTGTACTTCGATGGCTACGCAGGTCCTGGGCAAAGAGGATAAACTTCTTCTCTCCCTTGGGAGGAAGATTTTTGCTAACATCAAGTTCTCTAAGGAGGTGCAGCATAAGGTTTTGGATCTGCCGTTTGACGGCAAGGAGCTTTTTCATTCCACAACGTATGTAGAGCTGACCAAAACGAAGGATAGCACCCAGACCACCAAGTCCTTGTCTGTCCTGGTGAAACCACCTTTTAAGACGCAGAGACCGTTGTCACAGCCCCGGCCCCCTTCTGGCTTTAGGGGATTTCTGGACCGAAAATCCCGCAGAGTCGACACCCCTTTGGGGAATTCTCACTGGAGGCAGCAACGGAGTTGATATTTCTCTAGCTCCTCAGCCTCCTCCTCAGGTTCAGGTAGTGCTGCCACCGGAAAACCAGTCAAATGAGGGTTATCTGTGCTCGCACGAGACCCTGGTGGGAGGATGCATTGCGTCTCATTGGGAGGCGTGGCAGACCATCACCGAGGACCGGTGGGTCTCGTCAGTCGCTCAGGCGGGCTTCCGCTTACCCCTTCTCCACCCTTCAATCCTCCTTTCAGCAGTCGGCGTTGCCCTTCCTCAAGGCTGAGATCCAGAAGTTATTGGATCTCAGAGCAGTGGAACCCGTTCCCCTAGGGAAACGAGGGGAGGGCTTCTACCCCTGACTGTTTACGGTACCCAAACCCAACCAGGCTGGCCTGTGCACCATTCTAGACCTTTCCCAGTTCAATCTTTTCCTACCCCAAGAGAAATTCAAGATGCACGCCTGACCAGATAAAGTCCTCTTTACAGATGGGCGATTGGCTCAGCGTGGTGGACCTTCAGGATGCATACATGCATATTCTGATCTGGAATCCACACCAGAGATATCTGCGTTTCTCTGTGGGAGAGGAGCATTTCCAGTTACAAGTGCTTCCCTTTGGCCTCAGCTCGGCACCGCGTGTCTTTACGAAGATGTCGGTGATTGCAGCTTATCTTTGTCTGCAGGGTATCCATGTGTATCCATACTTGGAGGATTGGCTGTTGCGCAGCCCTTGCCCGCTGAAAGCCGCGTGCAATCTTCAGTCTCTCCTCCAGCTCCTGTTCCACATTGGGCTGTTGGTGAACTGGCGGAAATCTTCCATGACGGTCTCTCAGGACTTGATCTTCCTGGGTTTTCGCTGGAACACGTTCGACTGCAGAGTTTACCTGACCAGGGACAGAATGACAGATCTGTTGGCCACGTGTCAGATATTTGCGCAGTCGGAGAGCATGTCGGCCTGGTGGTTCCAGAGGTTTCTGGTCCTCATGGCCTTGTGTGCATTGGCTCTTCCTCTTGCTCGACTCAAGATGAGATGGACTCAAATGGCTCTTCGAAGCTCTTGGCGTCAGGCGGTGGACCTGGACTCCAAGATGGTTTTGATTCCGGCTTCCATGAGGACAGACCTGGTGTGGTGGTCTTCTCTCAGCAACTTGTCAGTAGGTGCAGGGTTTCAAGACACCACCCCGATGGTGACGGTCACGACGGACTCCTTCCTCCTAGGGTGGGGTGTGACGTTGGATCTTCTTCAGGTCTCGGACCTTTGGTCGCCCCAGGACAAGCTCCTTCACATAAATCATCTGGAGCTTCTGGCGATTTTCCTAGCGCTCAAGGTGTTCAGGCCGGTTATTGCCAACAAGGTGGTCCGTATCCAAACGGACAATGTCATGTCAATGTATTACATCAACAAGCAGGGGGGCACCAAGTCTCCTCCTCTTGTGGATCTGTCCATCCAGATTTGGGAATGGGCGGTTCGGCATGGTGTCTGGCTGGTAGCAGTACACATCCCGGGCCAGCTGAACTTCACAGCGGATGCCCTCAGTCGGCGGACAATGGTCAGCTACGAGTGGGAATTGAAAGCGGAGATCCTCTCACGGATATTCCAGTGTTGGGGCACCCCGGAAGTGGACCTCTTCGCAACTTCGGCAAACAAGAAACTTCCTCTGTATGCCTCCAGAAATGGTCTGGGAGTCTCCTCTCTGGGGGATGCTCTCGAGATTCCTTGGCACAACATGAGGGCCTATGCTTTTCCGCCGCTGATTCATCGGACAATTTGCAGGCTGAGGAACACAGTGAACTGTTCTCTTCTGCTCATAGCCCTGTGGTGGCCGGCATCTGTCGTTGTGTGCACCGATCGGGCTACCGGTGAGTCCTGATCTGCTTCACCAGAAGGATCACCAGCTGTTTCACCCCTCCCCACAATCATTCAGCTTGGCGGCATGGTACCTGAGTTCAGGTCCTTAGAGCATCACAACCTGCCGGCTGATAACATGCAAATAATTCAGGCAGTCGGGAAACCCTCGACGAGGTCTCAGTATAAGAGCAATGGCTTTGGTTCTGTCACTGGTGCTTAGCCTCACAGCTGGACCCCAGGGTGGCTACGATTGACATGGTGCTGTCCTTCGTGTCTCACCTAGCGGAATCGGGCGTTCATGTTCTGTCATGCAGAACCTATCTTTCGGCGGTAGGCGCCTACCTCTGTACGCACCAGTGCTCTTATTCGCTGTCAAATCCGGTGATTAGGAGGCACTTCATGGGTTTGACGTGTCTTTATCCCCCAGTTTGCAGGCCGCACCCGACGTGGGATCTGAATGTGGCCCTTACGGCGTTGTACCATAAACCGTTCGAACCTATGGCCATGGTGGACCTTAAGCACCTTAAATGGAAGGTGTCTTTTTTGGTTGCCGCTACTTCAGCAAGGCGTGTGAGTGAGCTCCAAGCTCTGCGGTGGAGCATCCCTTCTTGGCTCTCCACTAGGAGGACGAATCCCTCTTTCCTGCCAAAGGTGGTCTCTGATTTCCATCTGAATCAGTCAATCTCCCTGCCGGTCTTCTTTCCAAATCCAGCTTCAGGAGCGGAAAGGGTTATACATTGCTTGGATGTTAGAAGGGCTCTTAAATTCTATGTGGACAGAACATCTGAATTTAGGAGCTCTTAACTATTGGTGACCTTTGGTAACCCACAAGGTAGGCAGGCCTCTAAGGTGACTATCTCCAGATGGATCGCGGCCTATATTACGGAGTCTTACACTGTTCAAGGTCTGCAGCCTCCTAAAGGTATTCACGCGCACCTGGTGCGGGGCAAGGCAGCTGCAGTTGCCTTTCAGAAATGTCCCTTGAGAGACCATCGCAAAGGCGGCTACATGGGCTTCCCCATCGGTTTTTTGTGAACATTGTCTAGACCTGAGCTCCAGATCTGATGCTCAGTTGGCCAGGCTGTGTTAAAGAACCTTTTTCAATAAGGGTTTTTTCATCCACCCGTAGTTCCTGTGAGGAGTGCTTGGGAATCCTCCCATAAGTATGGAGGAAAGGGGACGGGACGTAGGAGTATAATCCGGTTACTCACCGTAGTGACCACCTCACTCCTAGTCCATAGTCCCCTTTCCTCCATACGCCCACCGGCGTCCCCTCTAATAAGGTTTCTCTATTATTGCTTAAAAGTCTCTGACCTGGCGATAGAAAAGGACTGATGGGCGATGCGCGTGGTGGAGCGAAGATGGGCGGGGTTACGGCCGCGTGCAGTACCCCGCGTAAAATAGAGGAAGGACTAAACATTTGGCAAAATTTTGATGCTTTTACAAAGTGCTCCGGTCTCGTCCCACAGGACGGAGGAATGTCCCATAAGTATGGAGAAAAGGGGACTATGGACTGAGGAGTAAGGTGGTCACTACAGTGAGTAACCTGGTTATAAACCAACTGCGCCCAACAGCTGCTCCTTCCGAGCACTCGGGCACCCCTGTGCCTTCTTGACCCATCCGCGTCTTCGTGTGCAGGACTCAGTGTCAGCAGTAGGCCAACAAAAGTCCTTTCGCAGGGCGTGTCAATCAGTCCAGGCGGCCCAGCTGCGCTCCTGTCTTATGCAGATTTTACATTCTGGCGGTAACGTTTGTTGTTAGTGTGGGCCCCCTCATCATTCCTTCTGGTCACCTCCAGTTGCCTGTTTCGTGTTTCCAGTTATTTAGCTATGGTGCGTGTTCTTCTCCTGTGTCCAGGTTATTATGTTCCAGCCACATGGTGGCCGCTGCTGGGGTCTCCAGGAACACAGCCCGGCCTTTGTATAGCACCTTGAGTCTTGATGGGTACATCAGCATGTACTTGAGCTGTAGCTGGCGCAGTTTGGCTTTTATCGGGACAAATGCATTCCTTGCCCTTTGCACTGCCGGCGTATAGTCTTTGTAAATAGCGATTTTAGCATTGTCCCTTTTTATTTCTCCTCCTTCTCTCGAGTATTTTAGTATGGTTTCTCTGCCCTGGAAATTCAGGATCTTTGCTATGATAGGGCGTGGGTGTGATCCGGGGGAAAGGAGGGGTCGCTTCTGCAGTGTTCTGTGCGCCCTTTCCACCACAAAGAGCTTTGAGAGCCAGCCAACCCCTATTTCTTGCTGCAGTAATGTTTCCACAAAGTTTGTGGGGTTAGTTCTGTCCATTCCCTCCGGGATTCCCAGTAGGCGTACATTATTTCGTCTAGCCCACCCTTCTGCGTCTTCCGCTCTTTCCTCTAGGACAGTGTTTCTCTTTTCCAGATCTTGAACTCTGGACTGTAGATCCTTCAACGATTCCGCTGCTTCCTTTTGTCCCGACTGTGTGACCAACACTCTCTCCGACAAGTTGCGCATGTCCTGCCTCATAAGCAGCATGTCTTCTTTGACTTCCCCTATCTTTGTGTCTATGAATGAGCATAGGGCTGCTATTTCATCCAGTACCTGCTTATCCTTGCCTTCTTTTGGGGTTTCCTGTGCGTCTGGACCCATTATTAGCTTGACGTTGATCTTTGGCTTTGGTTGTAGCAAAAGCATCAATGATGGAGGCCTTGTTTTTGTCTTTCGTTGAGGGCATTTTCTTCTAATCCCGTGGGGCGTAGTGATCCTGTGTCCCAGCTGTTGTAGTTAAGTCGTTGCCCTGCTGCGTGCTTGTGCTTGCTTCAAATGTTCCTGGCGTCTTTTCTTTCCCGACAGCGCAGCCCGCAATGCCCAGGGGTCCAGGCCCAGGTTCCAAAACTAGTGAGCCAGTCTGTTTGTGGGCCGCTTCCTGTACCTCAGGTCCTGTGTGTCACACTGTCTCTGCTTTTGGGCCTATGCCGAGTGAGGTTTTTGGCTTTGCCTTTCCTTTCAGGGCCCAGCTGCTGTGGCTGCCTACCTTGTTGTCAGTGTCTGTTTGGGCTCTTTAGGTCGTATGAGTGGCGCTGTTTCAACTACGCCTGGGAACGGTCCACTGGCTCTGGCAAGGAGAGCAACTGAGAACCCTTTCCGCCTTATTCCGCCTACCGGTGTTGCTGGGCGGGCTTGCCGTTTTATGATTCGGTATAGTTGGTGTTTGTGGGATCCTCAGGCGTTTGCAGTACTGTCATTGCTTATTGGGTGGTACAGTTTTCCCAGAGATTCCCAGCTGGCTATGATTCCTGTTTGGGTATGGTTCGTTTTGGCTGCTGCCGGTTGTGCCGCGCGTGATTATGCCCCCTTCTTCCCAGCGGCCTGGGAGGTCTAATTCCCCGCTGGCCGGGCAGTGTGCTTGTATTCAAGGAGGCGGCAAGTGTTGACGTTCTGGCCGCTGCGGGCGGAAGCAACGCGTGCTTGTCAGTGTTTTGTGGCAGTTTTGCTTTTCTTTTTTGGTGGGGATCTAAGCTTCCTCCCCCAGTGCACTCCCAAAGCATGCCTCCTTATGCTTGGGGGGGGGGGTGTATTAGTGATGTGGTGGTTCCGTGGGCAGGTCCCTGGGCAGTCGCTGGGCAGCCGCGAGCGCTAGCTCACCTTGGTCTTTTCGGTGTCCCTGCATTCACTCGGGGGCTCCATGTGCTGGTGTGTCGGAAGGGCCTCCTCCACTGCTTCGTCTCAGGCCCCCGGCTCTGGGTCTGTCTCTCTGCGCTGAGCCAAGCGCAGGTCGCGCTAGTCCGCTGTGGTCCCTTGATGCAGCGATTGCTCTTATGTTGCTGCCCAGTCTCTGCTCCACCGCTACGTTGTCTCCTCTCCTGTGCGCTGGCTCTCAGCCACGCGGTTCTGGTCTCCTGATTAGGGGAGTCGGCCTATGTTGGCGGGGGGCTCCGCTGCCAGTCCGCGGCCGGTAGCACCCATCCTGCCCGTCTCAGCCTTGCTTCTTAGGCGGTCCGCCACCGCAGCGTCACCGTCTGGACCTCATCTGGTCTCTTCGTCGAATTGTCAGGTGGGGGCCCCTGACTCTGGGACACCCCCGCCAGCGCTGGAGTTCCCGTTGGCAGTCCTTTTTGTTGCAGGTCTCTCGCTTCCACTCACAGGAACGTCCGCCCTCCATCCCCACGTCGCTGGGTCGCGGCCGCCATCTTTGCTTCCGCCGGGCACCCTGTACGAAAGCAAGTTACTGTGTGATAACTGCTCCAATTTCAGCCGTTTCTTCACGTCGGGCCAGGGAATCGCTTGGGTCACCCTTATGTGGTTTTGTTGTCGTTCAAGTCTCCATATACCACCAGATAAAGGATTGTGTAAAGGATCTCGACAGGAGCTCTAGCGAGGCACGACCTCACTCCATGGGCTCAAGCCACGCCCCGTGATGAATGTCTATACCCAAACAGGTAAAGCTTGTAATTGCCCAACTCAAGGTGGTCTTGGGTAATTCTACTTCTGAGACCTTTTGATTTAACCAGTAGGAAGAGGCCGGATTTAGAATTTAGGTACTCTACAAACCAGGTCTCAAGGATATCTTTAAAACAGCTTATAAGGCTGCAATGAGTTCTGTATCCCCAACTCTAATGCCCATCAAGTTTATTCTCGCCTTTGCATATTGGCTTACGGTTCCATTAATATAGCAAACATTAGGAGAGACAGTGGACAACCCTGTTATGTCCCTCTCTGTAGCTCCCATTTGTCAAGCCAATCGATAGCCTATCACTTCTATTCATAAACAGTAATCTAATAGTATATTCTGATCCAACATTCATTGCCACCATCGTGTGAAACAAAAAATTCCCACCCTACTGAATCGAAAGCTTTTTCTGCATGCTATTGCAAACTATTCATTGCTTTTTCTCCCAACCTGGATCACATTTGACCTTTTATAAGATTGCTGGTGGTATTTTGACCACAGATTAAACCAGACTGATAGTGAACGTCATGTTTCAGTATTGTCAACCATGGCTACAATCTAAATTCCACTAGCTTTCTGAGAACTTTTAAATATATATTGAGGAGTGGCAACTGTCTATAATGGCTGCAATCCAATGGATCTTTCGCTGGTTTTAACAACACTGTAGTTTTAGCCTCTCTCGTTGATTGGGGTAGGAAACCTATCTGATATGCCTCATTAAACATCACCAGCAGTTTGGTAGCTATTGTATCAGCAAATGTGCTACATAATAATTCAATCTGAATTCCATCTCCACCTGGAGCCTTCCCTTTAGTTATTGCCCGAGTAGCCCCTCTCATTTCAGATCCTGCAATAGGGGCATCTACGCTACCCATCTATTTTAAGGATTCTGCACCTTAATTTCTTCTGTGCGCTCAATTCAGCGCCCTGCTGACTATAGAGCATCTGATTATACTTGCTAAAAACGTCATTAGTAGATTGCTGCTAATGTACACTATATCATCTCTAATATTAGTTATGTACTGTCTACCTTCCTTGGTTTTAACTAACGATACCAGTAGACTACCAGTCTTATGACCAAACTCGTATTGACCTAGATGACCTAGATGACCAAGAGATGACCTAAAATGTATGCTCCTCCAACATTTCTACGTGTTGTTTGTCGAAGTCACTCATCCACTGTATAATGCTAATTGCATGCTCCAATCTTAGCTAATAATTGCATAGTCTCTCGCTATATCTTTGAATTTCGATTGACGCTCCCAGCATTCCCATGGCCTTAGAAATACAATACCCCTTTACAGCTAGGAAATGCATCCCATTCAGCCATCCTAGTAGAAGCAGTGCACCCATTAGTTTTTTTAATATGTAATGTGTCCTAATGCCTGTCTGAAAGTGAACAGCTTGCAATACCTCCCCTCTTAATTTCCATAGAGGTATTCAGGGCTATTCCCCAAATAACATCAGCCCCACCCCCTTTAAGACGGCATGGTCCGATAATACTCTGGCAAAGTAATGCAGGTTCCCAGACTTATGAGCATGCACCTCAATAGTGAACATATGGTCAAGTCTAGTGTGTCAGTGATGCATGCTTAAGCAGAATGAAAATGTTCTAGTCCCACTATTTTTCAGCCTCCAAATGTTGACCATTTTAACTGTCTCAGCATATTGTGCAGAGCTTTTACTAAGGTATCCCTTTTGGACCGGTTTAGACCGATCTATTGATCCATCTCAAATCTGTCTTGTACCATTTACATAACACAGAGACCTCTACATTGTTTATCTGGCAAAAACTATTAAAGATAAAAAACAGAGGTGATTCAGCAGCACTGATCCTTTTGGATTTGTTGGCTGTCTTTGGTATGGTGGATCACGCTAGTTTGGGGCTTCTTCTTAAGTCTCATGCTTATCACTGGAACTGCGCTAGGGTGGCTGGAATCCTGTTTGAGAAATAGGAGGGAGAGGGTTCAGATGAGTAGCTTGCTTTCATCAAGCAGTTGTCCAGCCTGTAGTGTACAACAAGGCTCTGCTCTGTTTCAATCCCTTTTTAATGTTTACATGTTGTCACATTTTGTAACAAATGACTCAACAAGGATATTCAAATTGAAGATATTCACACATAAAAAATGTAAGCTGTCAAGATGTTTGGGCTTTTTTGTAGTGTTCCCCCGACACTTTATAAGGACACTGTAGGGTCATATTTTCTGGGTAAGACCTTTTCTTTTCTTCGACTTGTCCTCTTCGTCAATTTCTCTGTCTCCTTGGCCAGGGTCTCTACCCTTCCATTCTCTGCCCGCCTTTGGGGCACGTCCTCCTTCACCTGCTGTTCATTTCCATTCCCCTTTTGATCAAGCAGCTCAGCGTACGTATTAAACATTACTCCACTGGGGTTGGATTTTGGAGAAAAAAATCTACTTTGTTTGGTGCACTGCTTGTTTGGTTTCCTTTGGTTCTTATGCAGGCTGTAGCAGATGGCAATGTTATCTCCCTTGTGCTGGCAATTGTGAGGGGGGCATGAGTTTTTTCCTCCCTAGCGTTCCTATGTGAAGGAAGTGGGGTTCTGTCAGTGTGTCCGTTAACTATACGGTTAAGAACTGGGCTTCCTCCTACCGTTCTCTATCAAATGGGGAGGGGTACGTTTTTCCAAGATGGCCCCCTTTGTGGGGTGTAAACCACTTCAGTGGGTTACCATGGTCTCACCCCATTATCTTCCCCTTTTCACATGTGTAAGCAGGGTTTCATAGTCCCATCCGGGTTTTCCTATGTAACGAAAGAGGGATTATAGTCCCTTTCTTGTTGGTTTGCGAACATGGCTTGGCTCGTCTGGCCACAATGTACCCTTTGGTGCAAATAATGGAAAAACTGGGTTCTGCCAGCTCAATGATGATACCAAGATCCTGGTGGCTCTCCAAGGGACAGAGCGGTGGGAGAATGATATCACACAACACTGGATGCCAGATAAAAAGAAATATTACTGTTCAGCGGCTTTGTTGAGGCCCACTTTTTTTTATCTCTGCCTGTCTTGTTGCTCCTCCTTCCCCTGTGAAGATAGTTAAGGGTTTGACAGGCAAGTCTCTTCTTTCAAACAGGTGGACACAGTTTATCAATTATTAGATCAGGATTGCCTTGGAATTTTATTTCAGGCAGTGGTTTTACCCAGAATACAGTATTGTTTGTCCCTCTATTTGGGAATTTCTAAGGTATGTTGACATAGTTCCAAGCATTCCAAAATGCACACTTGGTGTCATTTTTGGTCTGAAAAGAATTCAAGCGTATCCTTCAGGCTCGTCCGACATTGGGCTGGCAGCCTATACAAGATCAAATACATGCTCATGCTCTCAGGTAGATTTGTGAAAATATTAAATGGTCTTGCATCTTGCTAACTGTCCAACTTAGCACAGCAGTAGTGTACTCCTTCTCGGTTGCTAAGATCTATCACCAAGGATCTACTGCGAGTGGCTAAATGTACCACCAATGCATATGGTGTCATATTATTTTTGTGTGTTTTATCAAAATTTATTGATTTTACAAAAATGTGTTCAGTTAATTCTCTTAGTTGTCGATGTCATTCTTTGTGCTTCTTTCTTTCTTTCTTCACCAATGCAATTATAGAGCCAATACTTTGAACGCAGAAAGACGCAATAACTCGCAACCACACACTGTTAGAAGATAATCAGCACTTATACGGCTATTTATTCAAAGTTTAGAAGCAACCAGTGATAACATAGAAATAACTCACAGAAATAACATAGACATAAATCGCAGAAGAAGAAAAGAATTGAAAAGGAAATTCATCACTGTGAGCGTAACTGGATTCCTCATCTCGCCCAGAAGGGCTGGAAGACCCCGGGAACAGCCAGGCCGAGAGCACCACAGCTCACAGGAGTGCCGGCTGAAGTCTCACCTGACCACCTCCGGGTTTCCGCATATATACACACTCCGAAAAGGGGTGGCAGCTGGGTCAATCGATAGCCACCCTCAAGGAGCAGAGTGCATCCCTTCTCTAAAAACACACAAATGTACTTGACCGCATACCAGTTTTGGAAAGCATGTTTTTTCAGAACTGTGAATCTAACACTCAGCAAAATGTGTGCAGCTTTTCACTGCGGCATGAAGTAAATATCCATCATGGCTCTGAGCGCCCCCAGAATACACTGCGCACCAGCGCCATTTTAGATCAAGCATAACAATTGTCCAGCGAGTTTTTTTTCCACTTAACAGGTAGCACCACCAGACATCATCCTCTCTCAGTACAGAGGATTCGAAGAACGGTGTTAGGTATGCTTTCCTTAGGGTGGCTGTTTCTGGGCATGTCATCAGAAGATGTCTTACTGATTCAGTTTCGGAGCTATTTTTATACAGGCGGCACAGGTTACTTGTTGATAGGCCTCTTAGTGCTCTTATTTCATTTGTGAGGAGAAGATTAAGCCTGGCCCTTAAAAAAGGTTTGTTTTCTGCGTCTGTCAGGAAAGCAGGTGAAGACTTGATCAATTTCGTTCAATTTTTTGATTTGCGTTGTTAAGTGGGCCAAGAGTTTGTTTGCATCGGCCTTGTCTAGTGATTCTATCCAGTCGAGTTTGTTTAGTTTTTTCTTCACTCGTGTTGGATTTTGGATAAGGTCCTCCTCGTTGCATCCAATTTGCTCTAGTTGAGTTTTCTGCTTGAGAGCCCAAGTTGAAAGCATTTTGCATTTTCCAGCAATTGTTTCTTCCTTTAACATTTTGTATTGCAGAGCTGTGTCTGTCATGGTAATTTTTCTGAAGAGGGCCATTTCGTTTCAGTCGACTGAAGCTTTTAGCGACAACAGGCCCAATTCCCTCCTAATTGCCGGTAGCGATGTTGACTTTGGAAGTTGGAGTGGTTCTTGCCAGAAGTGGGCCTCGAGTTTGTGCCAAAGGGGATGAGGGAATATTCGGCATGCCTTCTCCTCTGTAAGTCAGGGACGGAAAAACTTTCCCTTTGTAGTATTTTATCACGGGCATCAGGGAGAAGCGGCCGAATTTCCTGTCCAGTGCCTTTGCCTTTGAGGTAAGTTTCCGGGTTTTTTCCCAGAGGTTTGTCTGCATGCTTGTTTTGTTTGCAGAACTGTCGATCATGACCCCTAAGTATTTGTTACTTGGTCGATTTTTTTGGAGTCTAATGTCCATTGATTTGTTTTTGTAGATTTCTCGAACGAGAATTTTGGTTTTTTCCTTGTTGATCTCTAAGTTTTTTCTGTTATGCACGTGTCAAGATTGTCCAGTTGCCGTTGAAGCCCAATCGGTGTCTGGTAAATCAAGATGTCATCTGCGTATAAAAGCCTTGGGATTTCAGTTCCTCCTAGTTTCGGTGGAAATGTTCTTAGGGATTCTCCGGAATCTTTGAAATCGCAGCCCTGCTTCACTCCTCTATTTGTCGGAATTTCTTCTGACAGGGTGCCTTTTTGATTGAGTTTTACTCTAATCAATGTTTTTGAATGTAGAGCAATAATTGGTTCTACAGTCTGCTCGGGGCATTGCCATGCGTTCAGTTTTGACCATCGAAGGTCTCGGTCAATTTTGTCGAAGGCATGGGTCAGGTCGACAAAGGCCAGCTAGACCTTTTTTCCTTGTTCTCTTGCGAGGCTTTTTATTATGCTCAAGAGCATGATGTTCGTTGTGGTCCCAATGTTCTTAGTAAAGCCTGCTTGCAGTGGGTCATTGCACAGCGAGTGTTTGGCCCATTTTTGAAAGCTTTCGAGCAGGCAGGAGCCATAGATTTTTCCTATTGTGTCTAAGAGGGCTATCGGGCGGTAATTTGACGGGTCGGATCTTTTGCCTTTCTTAAAGATTGCCACCACCGTTGCTGAGGTCCAGGAGCTGGGAATTGACTTTGAAAGACTGATTTCCTTGAATACGGTGCTGATGAATGATGCCCATGAGGCTTGATGGTTTTTCAGGTCAATGTTCGTTATCCCGTCTGGGCCTGGCGCTCTCGATGGCTTAAGGTTCTGTATTGCTCTTTCTATATCTGCTTTGTTGGAGTAACGCTACATGAGTAGGTGTGCTCAGGTTTTTCAGGTGGCTGCTGAAATAGAGTGTTAGTGTTTTATCCAACTTTCCTTGCTCACGGCGTTAGTTGTGGAAGGACTTGTGGATTTTCTTGACCCTTTTACAGGGCTACAGAATTCTCAGGAGTTTTTTCCGTTGACCTTTTTTAGCATCATCTCCGAGTCTTGTTGGTATAGAGTGGCTCGGTAGAATTTTACCCAACCAGTGTATCTCTTAGCCTCCTCTTGGTAATGCCTCTTGATTGTTGGTGAGTTTGATTTGTTTGCTTGCCGTTTGAGTTTCCTGAGGCCCTGGCGTTTCCTTGTGGAACTGTTCCAACTTTTTTAGAGGCATCTTTTTGGTATGGAATCAGAAATGGTTGGTAGTAGATTGGGTGTGAGCTTGTGGTGTTATCCCTAGAGCTCAGTTTTTGTTGGTAGAGCCCGGATAATTCCAGGATTCGTTTATTTGTCATCCTTAGACGATTTCCTTGGTTGTTTGGTTCCACCATTACTTTCATTGTCGTTTTTGAAGGATTAAGTGACCATCATGCGATTTCCATGATGTTATGGTCACTTGCTTTGGCTCGTATGACATCGAAAGATGTTAGAAGATTTAGCAAAGCTTCAGAGGCAAAGATGTAATCGATAGTGGCATTTTGATTGCCTCTTTCCCATGTTGATATTTGGTGAGCCTTTGAGGACGTTTGGGCAGCATTGTAAATGAGTCTGGAGTCCATCAGTTTCACCCATTTTTGTCCTCTTGAGTCGCCTCAGCGTTTCTCGTTGAGAATAGTGAGCGGGTCTTTTGAGCAGGGCCAAGACGCATTTAGGCCCCCACAAATGGCGATCAACGTGATGTCCGTGTTGGCTTGGATATCGTCGATTTCTGATTCTATAGTCTGTTATTGATTTGGGGTTCCAGTAGACTGTTATTATCACCATTGAAGATTTCTGTTTCTTTTTACTCGTTTGATCTATCCTGGTCCACTCCACTTGTACCGAGAGATGGCTTTGGGAGAATTAGCGTTTTTTTGTGATCTCCAGACCGCAGCCGGTTCGCACTGCGATTAGCAGACCTGCCGACGGGCGGCCTATCCTGGCTCTTTTCGCCAGTGCGATTTCCAATGTGTATCCATCTATTGCTGGCACTTCTGACATCCAGGTTTCTTGGAGTGCAAAGATGTCATACGCTCCCAAGTTAATGTCTCCCTGAGTTGTTGGATGTTTGAAACCCCTAGTGTTCCATGATCCTAGTTTCAGTGAGGCTGCTGTATTGTTCTTTTTCGGAGTTTGGGGTTTCATGTCCTGTTAGCCTCTCATCTAACTGCTATTTATTAGTCTTGGGAGTTGAGGGTTTCGGTAAACAGGCCCAAAGTTGTTTTATCGGGCTGAAGGAGCTCGTATTGTTTGTTTTTTCTATGGTGGGTGAACATTTTGTGTGATGGTTTGTTGCTGATTTTTTGGTCGGAGTTGGCATGTTTGCTTGTGTGTGGTCAATTTGCCTAGTTTCTTCTGCTCTTGGTACATCGCAGGTCTTTGTTCTCGGGCGTCGGTTTAAAGGTGTGTCGTTATTTGTTGCTTGGCGGTGGCGGTGGATATATTGTATCCTAGGATGGATCCGACAGCTCTCTGGTGCTCTTTCTCTTGTGTCTTTGGCCGGAGCGAATTTGTGGTTTTGATATTCGGTAAGGATGAGCCCCTTTTTAAATAGGATTTCGGAATCTTCTTTGGATAGTATTGATCTTGATGATTCCTTTATGTGGATGTAGGCCTTAGCTTTCCTGGCAATGTGATATGGTTCAACAAGAATAATGTTGTGCGGGGTTAGACGTTTGAGATCTTTTGTGCTTTTCAGGATCTTCATGATGGTTCCTCTGTTCAGAGTTATTGATTCTTTGTTTGGTTCTGATTTTTCCAGGTTCTGATTTTTCCAGTTTTAGGATGATCCTTTTTTGAGTCTTTTTGAGGGCACTGTTGGCTAGTCTGAGTTTGTTTTGAGAACTTTCTTCTTCGTTTTGAACGGAGTTTGTTTGTCCCCTATGTTTTTTCATTGCAGAGGGTCCTTGTGGGCCAGGTTTGTCTTGTGTAGTTCGATATTTAAAGGTATTGAGTTCTGTTTTTTTTGTCGATGTGCTTCTTTCTGGGTTCGCTCTGCGATGATGGGCTATTGGGAGCATTTGTCGAACTATTTCGTCTGCGTTTTTTTGGTTGATTTTCCTTTTCAAAGGTGCACACCATAGTTGGTTTGCATGCACTCGAAAGCTTTTTTTCCCCTGTCTCAGGCGAAGAGTGGAGAGTGATGTTCATTGTGCTTTTCCCGCCATGAAGCCTTCAATGGACCTTGGTGATTTTTGTGTTGTAGTAGCAAGCAGTATGCAAGGGTTTGAGGTTGTGGCTTTCTGCTGGTTGAATACCAGGTAGTTTTGTTTATGGAAAATTGCGCTTTCAGAAGCAGTGTTTGGAAGGTTGGGCTGGTCAATTATGATGCAGTTTTTGTCATTTGGTGTTCGATCATATATGGAGCTCTTTGTCCCTGCAGGTGCAGTTCTGTTTTTTTCGATGGAGGGTTCCCCTTGGTTGCCTGAGGATACAAATTGTACTGCTCCTTGCATTGAGTCAGTTTTAGTAAAGGCACAAGTGCCTTTCATCTTGGGTGCCTCCGTTTTGTTATTTTCAGGGGCTTGTCTGTGGTTTTGAAAGATTGAACAGTCTTCGCATGTTTTGTGGCTGTTTTCTTTTGCAGTGATGAAACCCTCGATGTAGGTCAGTTCGGTGTGCATCATAGCAATAAGTGTAGTGTGATCTTTTAGCGTCTCGTTAAGGGATTTGTATAGTTTCCCGAATGGCGTTAGTCCAATCGTGATTGCCGACATTATTGACATCATGTCTGTTTTATTTGGAGAAGTTTCTTTAGGCGTCGGGGATGAGGAAGTTTGATTTCTGGTTGAAGTCTCAAGTAAGTCATACAGAGCCCTCTCGTCCCGATGGTGGTGGGAGGACCGGGATTTCCGTGAAAAGTGCGGGAGAGAAGATCTTCTTGCCGGTCTTTGGGTACCAGAGATCAGCCACTCTGCATCTGCAGATATTCTGGGGGGTTGAGTCAGTGGAGCTTTCGGCTTTTGGAAAATTTCGGGCTTGCCAAGCGTGGATGTGAGTAGATCTCGTGGCGGGACAGCATCCGAGACCTAATCATCCATTTGATGTGCCGCTGCAGGGGGCGGCTCTGCATTTAAGGCTTCATGCTCCTTGCTTGCAGAAGCTTGGGGTGTTTGATTTATAGGTGGGGAATCTTGGGGGGGTGTCCAGAAGGGCCTGCCCCTGTGTGGTTTTTTGGTTTCTTGGAGAGCACTCGTGAGCGCAGTTTGCTGCTGGGATTTCCTGTGCAACGGGAGTCAAATTGGTTTTGCTACTTGGAGGCGCCCTGCTGTCCTTAGAGATCAGGGCAATTCTTCGTGTTTTCACAACTGGGTGCAGTTCAGTTTAGGCCTCGAGGATTTCATCGTCTGTAAGTTCTGAAAGCACCTTGTGCTTTCTTTTCCCTTGTCTGGCGAACAATTCTTTTAATGAGTTGCAGAGCATGGTTTTTGGGGTTGTTCCGACTAGTGCTCTTTGATGCCCCTTCTTGAGTTGTCCAGGTCGTTTGGCGTTATTGGGGCCCGATTTTTTCAATGTTTTTTTGGAGGTGTTTGTCTCTCCATTGGAGGGCTGAGCATTTGTTTTTTTCTGAGGCTGAGGCTGGGGTTTGTACATGTGTTCCCACTCCTCTGATGTGTTATCTAGCACTATGGAATTGTGCATTTCAATCACTTTTTTCATCGGTGGCATTGAGTTGCTGGAGTTAGCCACCGGGGGAGCTCGCGAGTCCCGTTTGTTGTTCAGCTCTGCTGTCTGTGCAGGGCTGTTTGGAGCCGAGTCCCGTGGGTGGGGCTTCTGAGGGGCTCCCTCACCTTCGTTGCAGCTGATGTGTACGAGGGCCCGGATCTCCAGAGAAACCGGGGCCGCTGCTTCGTCTGTGCCCTGAGGCGGCACGCTCGACGGGGCGTGGTTTGCCATCTCCGCAGCCGTGGATTCTCCCAGTATGCAGGGGCTCGTTGGACCAAGAGGACTCCACTGCGCTAGAGCGATGTTCACGGTAAGGGGAAGTTCCCGATTATGTTGGCGGTTTGTGGATTGTTCCATTGATGCATGTGGAGCTTCGCCTGCATCCCGTCCATAGCCTAGCTCCGGTGGAGGTGATTCCCTCGCAGTCAGTCCTCCGACTGGCGGCACTGGGATACCTGCGACACAGAGGTCGGGCTGGATGATTGGAGCGGCTCCAAAGTCGTTTCTTTTGTTTGTAAGGAGTTTGTTGTCAAAGCTCCTTGGCTCAGTGTTCGGCTCGCTCTGGCGTCCTTCAGTGTGTTTGTAGTTTCCGAGAGGGGGGCATGGCTTTCAGCCCCTGGTTGTATCCCCTTCTTGGGGGATTTTTGAACATTCATTGCCGCTTTCATAGGTCGCTGGAGCACGCTTGGCGTGTTACTTGAACACAGTCCGGGCAGAGTAGTGCTAAAAGCAAGGAGAGCTTGCGGACTAAGTTTAACAGGATGTTTTGAGGTAAACATGAGGTTAGATGGCAGTTGAGATTGGCGCGAGCTTCTTAGGCGCATTTTTTCGTCTTCAGTTTCATCATTTGGGACTGCTGGCAGGCGTTGTTGCTCTCGGTGGTTGAGTTCTGTTGCCATGTCCCTGCCAGTCCTGACAGGGACTGCAGAGACTGCTATTGGCTCTGCTGTGACTCCGCGACCGCTCTGCGGTGTTGGTGGGTATTTGTATCTGCCTTCTAGTAAGCAGTGAAAGCTGACTCAGGAACGGTGAGAGTAGAGAAAGAGTCCAACCTGCAAAGACTGCTATTGACTCTGCTGTGACTGCATATTGTGTGGTGGCATATTGATTTGCACTTTATGAACAAACTTCCAATCCATATTGAAAACAGTTCTACGTTGCATGTTTTTTTTTTGTCTGGAATAATATCCACCTTTTCTTTTTTTGTTTTTCATTACAACATTTTATTGAGTTTTACAAAAGAGCATTACAGTAAGCATAACAGCAATCATAGAGCAACAATCGGTGGGTGTGATAGAGTGAAAATGTCTCTCCAGGGGGACCGGAGTGGGAAGGACCAGTGTGATAGAGTGAGCATTGTTGTCCATTGTCTGTTCTCTGCCGCCAAGTGGACAGTGGGGTGATGTGGAGCTACGGTGTGAGGAAGTGTTTCCGTAAAGCGGGATGCTTTGAAGCCATCTGGTCAGTGGAGGGCACTTGGTGAGAGCCGCGAATTTGGCAGCGAAGTCCATAAATGGGTCCCATATATTTAGTGCTCTACTCAGAGACCCTGCTTGGATAGCGGTGATTTTTTCGGCCACTGCTATGTCCCAGCATTTCGCCCACCAGAGTGCCACAGATGGGCCTTCCTTATTTATCCAAACCCGGGCCAGTGCTATTTTTGCTGCTAGGAGTAGATGTGTGCATAGCCTGGGGATTTGGCCCAAGATTGGGAATGCTCCATCACCTGTGTTGCCTAGCAAGATGATTCCGGGGTCCCACTGAATGGAAAGACCTGTGATCTCCTTAATGTGTTTGATTACTTCTCTCCAGTATGCTTCCGCCTTCGGACATGTCCATACCATGTGAAATAGTGAGCCGATAGATGGGCACCCCCGCCAGCAGGTTCCTGGAATGTTTGGGTTGGCCTTATTGATTTGAGCGGGGGTTGTGTAGAACCTGTAACATAGTTTGTAGCCCCCTTCTCTATTTGTGATGCATTGTGAACTTTTCTGCAGCCTGGCCCAAGTTTTTCCCTATTCCTCTACTTCAATTTCTTGACCCAGGTCTTTTTCCCATTCAAGCATATATCTTTCCTTTTAAGATGGGTCTGCCCTGTCGAGGAGACGGTACAGGGCTGAAATCCTGCCTTTGCTTGTGGGGGTCGTTAAGGATAATTCTAAAGCTGTTAAGGCTCTGGAGCATTTCTCCCTAGTCACTCTGTGGGACATCCAGTGTCGTATTTGTGATTAGTGGAATCTTTCCCGCTCGCCGATCCCGAATTTTGCTTTCCACCTTTCGAATGAGATGGGCGCATCTGCTTCCAGGAAGTCGCTGGTCTTTCGTAGGCCGCCTTCGATCCATGGTTGAAAACACTGCGGTGACAGGCCTGGAGAGAATTCAGGTTTATTCCACATGGGAGTTAGGGGGCCCAATGGACCGCGGATACCCCACTTTCGGGCTGCTTCTTTCCAGCAGCGGACCGTTGTCAGCGTTGCCAGCAGGGGTCCACTGTTTGTTTGTGGTTCTATAAATGGAAGATGTGGGAGATCTGAGGGCGCCGCTGGACTCCAGTATTCCTCAAGTTGTGCCCATTTCGGGGCCTCCGACTCCTGGGCCCATGTGAAAGCATGAGACAGTTGCGCTGCTAGTGTGTATCTAGCTAGGTCTGGTACTCCCAATCCTCCCTGTGGTATCGCCCTCAACATTATTCGTTTGGCGATACAAGGTTCTCCCCCTCCTCAATCCCCCCCAACCCCCCCCAGACGAAAGCTTGGATTTGCTTTTGTAATGCTGCCAGGGCAGGGCCCGGGATGTTGACTGGGAGTGCCGTACATTGGTACAACCATCTGGGGATCAGATTCATCTTGATGGCTGTGATTCTGCCAAACCAGGATATTTCCTGGGGTTTCCACCTTTTAAGATCCTTCTGGAGATCTCTCATTATTTGTGGAAAGATGCTTGAGTACAAGCGCCGTGGTTCACTAGGGATGTGAGCCCCGAGGTATTCAATTGGGCCAGTCGACCATGGGATTGGCATTAAAGGGCTGAGAGAGTTTTCTTCTTGCTTAGAGAGCTTAACCGCCAGGGATGCACATTTAGACAGGTTTACCGTGAATCCCGACAGGGCCCCAAATTCTGCGATCTCCGTCCACAGGGCCTCTAGGGACGTTGCTAGGTTTGTAGCTGTTATTAGGACATCGTTTGCATATAGTGCTATTTTATACTCGTGACCTCCCACGAATAACCCTCTTATATTGGCATTTTGCTTGATTAGCGCAGCAAAAGCTCCATAGATAGGGCGAAAATTAGAGGAGAGAGTGGACACCCCTGTCTAGTCCCTCTGGAAACGTGAATTTTGCTGGATCTAATGCCATTGACCTGTAGCTGTGTGGTAGGAGATTGATAATTTGCCATTACCCATGTGATAAATTTAGGGCCAAATCCCAGGTGCTTCAAGACTGCCTGGATATACCCCCAGTCGACCAGGTCAATAGCTTTGTGTGCATCTAAGGATATGGCTGCTATTCCTACCTTTAGTTTATGGGCGCTTTCGATGATGTTCATTGTCCTTCTGATGTTGTCATGGGTCCCTCTTCCAGGGATAAAGCCTGTTTGGTCTTGATCAATTAAGGTTGGTAGTGTCGGTCCCAGTCTATTGGCAAGAACTTTTGCAAAGATCTTCCTGTCGTTGTTCAGTAGCGATATAGGCCTGTAGGAAGCGGCTAGTTCGGGGTCTTTTCCAGGTTTGTGTAGCAGGACTGTGAGAGATTCTGCCATTTATTCCTATCCACCTTCTTTTCATGTGCCTAACATTTTTTAAGTTTGGGAAATGTCTGAATGAGGATCATTTAGGGTTCTGGGTTCTGCTTCATATCTGTATAATTATCTGTTTTAGTCCGTCTTATTTATTGTAAATTGTATGCATGTATTGGTATGTTAGCAACTTGAAGTTGGTTGTTCCGGTGATAAGTTGCGCTTAATAAAGAATGTACTAGTACTGGTAATATAGTTACGCCCAGAGCAGTAACACACTCATAAACCTGATATATTTCTGCGTGAGTGCATATTGTGAGGGTGTAGGAGGAAGACTTGGACACAACGATGGTAAGCTGATTGGTAAAGACTTTTATTAATAACAAACATGGGGGGAGTTGGAGGAACTTCTAATTAACCCTACATCTAAGAGGGGCTTCACTTCATCAACAAAACTAGCTAATGGAACTGTCTGTGCCAGAATGTTCAAAGTAAAGTTTGCCGTGCTGTGTCCAAATCCTAATCTATTTCTCACAAGCAAAACTTAACATAAGGTGAAATGGGACATGTCTCTTGACTGTCAACATGCAGCTCTGCTTTGTAGTTCAAAACAAAAGTTCCGAAAAGGTGTACAAAAAGCAAGAAAAAGTTCCACAAGACTCAAGGGGTTGATTCACTGGCCTCTAGGTCCTGCAACAAGAAAGAATGGCCTGGACACCTTTTCTAATCAGTCTTTAGGGTCCTAGCCCCTCAGTGGGCAGACTCGACTCCCACGTATAGTGATGATAAAGAATAGCATGGTTCTCTCTCACCGAGCTGTGCTCCGATTGTCCTCTCGATTGCTACGGGTCCCAGACCCTACTCTCAGTACCCCTCAAGTACTGCACCAAGCAAGAATAGCCTGGTTCTCTCTCCCAAGCTATGCTGAAGGTCTACACCCCTTTCCGGGAAGGCTCGGCTTCTAGATACTGCAACAAAGAAGAATAGCCTGGTGCTTCTCCCAAGCTGTGCTGAGGTCCCTGACCCTTTCTCTGTACTCCTTGTGACGAATCTGATGGAGTCGTCTCTGGTTCCTCGGGGAGAACTTTGCCTCATGTGGCCAGGGAAGGGCATAAACTACCTGACTGTGACCCTGGGGGTGGTTATCTGCGGGATGACCACATGGAGGGAGAGCATCCTCAGGGAAATGGGTGCGACTCAATTACATTTTTTTTAATTGGTTATTTATAAGGTGCTCATACAAGGCAGTGTTTGAAAATGCCAACAGAAGAGACATGGAATACCTCCCCATCTCTAAGGGATAATTGCATCCCATAACGCCCAACGATATAACACCTAACTACCTCCCTTACCTCACTCAAGACATCGACTGAACAAGTCGGCAACACCAGCTGACAAGACCACCTACAGAAAGAGCCCAAACTTGTAGCTGACAACTCTCTACACCCAGTACTACACCACAAAACAGCCAGACCAAAGCAAAAAATCAACTCGGCATCAACAAACAAAGACCAAAACAACTCTCAAGCTTAAAATGCTGTGCAAACGGCCTATACCGAGGGAAAGGAAAAGGAAAGAAAGAACAAAAACGAAAGAACAGCAAAATAGACTCAAAATTGCAGAACACACTCCCACAGACGGGAACGAAAACCGAACCAACGCTGAAAGAAGAGACAAATCACTCTACTTAACTCCATACCTCGCAAACAACCGGTCACCAGAACAAACCAACCAAACGTTAGAATGAGCAACAGCAAACTGCCAAACACAACCACGCAGAAGGACGGACAACACTAGAAACAACAAAAACATAATCGACGCAATAACACCTTACATCACCAAAACAAGAGGAACTTCCACTCGATCGACACCCACAATTCTTGGAAGAAGAAACTGATGAAAACAAAAACCCAAGACAGAAGCTAGAAGAACTTTTGGACGACACAGACACACCTGTACCTACACCTCAATTAGAGATCGACCAGAAAGTAAACCTCAACACTGATCAGAAGATGACCCCAATAATAAAGCCCAACCAAACTACACCTCCAAACTCCACTGCAATCTAATAAACGCAAGATCCATGTCAAAAGACTCAACAGAGATCTTTGACCTACACGATGACAACGGCATTGACATCCTATTCATCACAGAAACATGGCTGGACGACAACTACAAAATCACACTCCAAAGCCGCCTCCCAACCATCTTCAAATGACTTCAAGTAAACAGGAAAATAAAAAAGGAGGAGACATCGCAATAGCATTCAAAGGACACCTGAAAATAAAAACAGACAAACCACTCAACATAATCAACTGTGAAACCATGGTCATACACCGATCAGCAAGCCCAAAAACCAACATCACATTCATCCTGGTGTACAGACCACCGACATACGATGCAACCTTAGTCGATAACCTCATAGAAGCCATCACCAACATAGCTATCAAAAACGAACATCTACTCATACTGGGCGACTTGCCAACTCCCAAAACTCACTGATTGGACAACTTACAACCATGAAACTATGATAGCTTGTCAAAGGGGCAACACACTCTGCAGGACGCACCCTTGACGCAATCTTCACCAAGGAAAAACTCATCACCACGGCACCGCCGGTACTAATACTATGGAGCGACCATCTCATCATCCCATTCGTGATCAAACTACAAACTCAAGTCTGCTTCCAACCCCCAAACTCACAACCACCACAAAAAGAAACTGGAAAAGCGTGAAATTAAGCAACCTATTTGAACAACTGGAGATGACCAAACCCTCAACGATAGAACTAGAGCTGGCTGACCTAGACAGGAAAGCGGAGCTACTGCACAAATGGATTGCTGATGCAATTGATAAGATCTCCCCAGAAAAACCATTCACCCATCAAAAAAAAGACCAATGGCAAAATGGTTCACCCCACTACTAAGCACCATGAAAAAGGACAACAAGAATATGGAACTGGAATGGAAAAACCGCGCATACAAGAAGGAAATACAAAAGGCGAAGAGAAGGAATTACGATGACAGAATCACCAATGACCCCAACACACAAAAAGAAATGTTCAACATCATTAAAGAAATGAGAACCCCACCAGGCTGCGACAACACCCCAACACCCTCGAAGAAACTGGCAGATCACTTCAAGAACAAAATCATCGACATCCGACAAAACCAACCAAAACATTCAACCAACCGGACCGAACACAGAGCCACAGCACAAACTCCGTAACTTTCCTGAAATATCAGCAGAGGCATTCGTCTTGTTGGTAAAACACAGCAAGAAAGCAGGAGCACCCATGGATCTCTGCCCCCCTGACATCTACAAATCAATCCTCGCACAAGGAACGCCATCAGAATTACAGAAACTTCCTAAATCTCTCACTAGCAACAGGAACTGTACCAAGAGCCTTTAAATCATCATATATCAACCCGCTTTTAAAAAACACAAGTGGCTACGTAGAAGACCTCCAACTACAGGCCGATTTCAAACATTCCCTACCCAGCAAAACTCCTTGAAACCTACGTATACAAACTAACCCAAGAACATGTAGGAAAACGCCACCTGCTATACCAAGCACAAGTCGGTTTCAGACCTGCAAGAGGAACAGAAACAGCACTATTATCCATCTGGGACTACCTGAAAACTAACACGGACTCCAACACAACCTCAGCCCCGATTCTGCTTGACCTCTCCGCAGCCTTCGACACAGTTAGCCATGACGCCCTAACCAAAAGACTAGACGACATAGGCATAACGGACATGGCACTACTCTGGATTAAATCATTCCTTGCAGACAGAACAGAAAACGTATGGATAAAACCCTTCAAATCCACCCCACAAGTTAACGACTGTTGAGTACCACAAGGGTCCTCACTATCACCACTGTACTTCAACATCTATCAGACTCCAGTAATCAGAATTTCCAAAAAATACAACATTACATGCTACAACTACGCAGATGACGCTCAAATCATCTACAAAATCGAAGACAGGAGGCCACCAGGGGGCGGAGGCAAGATGGCCGCCTGAGCCGATAGCTCCGCACCCAGACCAGGGAAACTTGCGGAGTTGAGCAGGAAGAAGGAGCCCATCCCTCACAAGCCCCTTAAAAAAGGCTGTGTGAACCCTTGCCCCCCCAGGGGGTCCAAACCAGGAGTCTCTGATACCCACGGGCCGAGTTTGGCCGCCTGGAGTCACTGCGGCCCCTCCCCCCGCGGTCCCGAGTAACACGCAGGCGGCGCACGCCAAGGCCGCAGCAGAGGGCAGGAGCGGGGAAACACTCTGGAGGTTCTGCCGAGCCGCGCTGAGGAGTGCCTGGCGGCCCGGCCCCCCCTCCTGTCGGAATTAATCGGAGCGGTCCTCCCGTGCCCCGAGGCCTCTGGCTCGCCGCTCCCAGGCACTGTGAAGCAGTGCGGAGCTGACGCGAGGACACGCCCGACACTGAAAGGAGACGCCTGAGGAGCTGAACACGGACCCTCATCGCCCCAGCGAGAATCTAAGCACCCCGGCACACCACTTATCCACAAGCGGAGTTGGACGGACCCGCCAACCTTCACAACAGAGCTCCCCAGTCTGGGCCGTCGCGGGAGCGCGCCCACACTACATCCCACTGGAGGGCATTGGAGACGGTATGTTCCAGGTGAAAGGCCCTTGGGCCAGGACTTTATGAACTAGACCCCACGAGTGCCGCTTGATTAAAGGGCTTCCCCATACCCCGCCACAGAGGACACCCGCTCCCCACTGACCACGACCAGCCATGTAGTGGTTTCCCTAACCATGGGGGGGGAGATAAACCCGCTCTCCCACTGGCGCTGAAGCCCTAGAGTTACTCGGCCGGCACATCCATAGACAGTCACTCCGAAGGCACCTCCTCACCGTGGATATAGCTCCGGTTTCTCCTACACGAGTCCTACCGCGGCTGTGGGCCCCACGGTGGACAGTTGTCACACTCTGCCGCAACCATCACCCCATGAGTTGGAAGGAGGCCCTTTCCAAGTACCAATTTGCAGCCGCAGGGGACAAAATGGCCGCCGGGTGCCCATCAGTGCTGCCTCCCGACCTGGGAGCCATCCAGAATAATATCCAGATGATCTTGGAGGAGATACGTGGGATTCGGACCGACATGGGAGCTAAGCTGGCTGACCTTACCACTAAAGTTACCACTCTGGAAGACCGCGTGGAGGGAGTCGAGAACAACCAGCTCTCTACGGCGATCCTGGAGACGCAAATGGAGGCCAGGTTTCAAGAGGTGCATCGTCGGGAGGAGGAATTACGGTTCAAGGTGGATGACATGGAAAACAGGCAAAGGAGGAACAATTTGCGTATTTTTGGCCTAGTGGAATTGGAAGGGGAGAGCCCACAGGGACTGGAAGGCAAGGTTCACGATATCATAAGAATCGTCATGGGGGCAGAGGCCGACACCGAGATTAAGCTCGACAGGGTGCACCGCGCTGGTGGAGGTGGCAGGGGCCCGAGGTCGGTGCTGGCCCGACTGCATTATTTCAAGGACAAAGCCAGGATCCTGGAGAAAGCGAGGAGCTTTGGTGATATCCAATATGGAGACTCTAAGGTGGCAATCTATCAGGATCTCTCAGCCCTGACCCTCGCAATGAGAAAGAAATGCGGTGCCCTTACCAGAAGGTTGCAGGGTAAGGCGGTTCCCCTTCTACTTGGCATTCGAGTCGTCGGGGGAAAGACACCGCCTGGTGACGGAAGAGGACATTCAGCGGGCCACTGCTGACCTGGTGAGCGACCGTGCCGCCCATCCGGCAGATCAGGGGGAGAGACCAGGAACCCCCCACGGGGCCCCGACAGACTGGGACAACCCAGTGGCAAGACCAGGGTAAAGGGGGCGCGCAAGTTCCAAAAAACCGGGCACCCATCATCGGCCTCTGGGGATCATCTGAAATGACAGCAACTTCACTTCATCCCTTGAGCATGAGATTTCCTAGTGATTAAGGTCACTCGGTGTTACGCCGATGGCTCTGTAGGGCCGGTGACCAGGGGTCACATGGAGGAGCGCCACATTGGCGCCAAGTTGGGCCCATGGGTTTTGGGTCTGGTTACTGTTCTTTCACAATGTTTGACTTGTTTGACGGACAAGCACAAGGGGTCTGTGCCTGGGGGCACAGGGGGAGGTGGGGGACCTTGAATGCAAGGTCACACCCCACATATTTCTTTAAAGGTTCATACACGTACATTCTGAAAAGAAGGGCATGGGTTATCCACGCGTTTACACTACCCGGGACTGGGGTAGACTTGGTGGTTTGTTGACCATCCACGAAGGATATCGGGAGACATGGACGAACGCCTCATGATGGAGGGGAGGGGGGTGGAGGAAAGGGACAGGGGGGGAGGGGGGAGAATGACCACTATAAAGGCCAAAACGGTAACACCTAGAGGGGTATACAGGTGGGGGTGGGGGGATTAGCCAGATCGAACAAGAACCTTTGATTTTACAGCAGGCCGCACATAAGCATTACATTACGGTGAGGATAGAGATGGGCTACCTAGACGAAAATGGTTGAAGGCAAGATAGGCACACTCAACTCTCACAACAAAAGGTCATTGACCAGTAATATGTTCCGCAAACAACAGCTAATGGTGCTGTTCCTCCAAGAAACCCACTACAGACAGGGCAGGGAATCACCCTTCAGGGGGAGGGAAATTGGAGCCAATTTTTGGGCCTCCCACAGAAGTTCGAAGAAGGAAGGGGTGGGGATCCTCTTGAGCAAAACATTCCACCTCACTAACATTGAAACCAAAAGAGGCTTTGGGGGGAATCCTGGGGATTAAGGGTACCTATGAAGGGGAATGCATAACCCTGGCCACCCTCTATGCTCCCAACTCAGGTCAGATAGGGTCCTTGACCCAAATCCTTGGGGTAATGGACGAATGGGCTGAAGGGGCCATGATACTGGGGGGCGACTTATAATAGACCCCAGGCTAGACTGGTGGACGGCAAGAGCGACTGAACCGAAAGGGACAACTAAAGATAACCTAACGATGCAGACCCTTCTGAGGGAACACTACTGGGAGGATGTCTGGCGAGTGGCACACCCGGAACCCGGGGGATACACATTCTTCTCCCCCCCCACACCAGAATCGACTTCCTTTTAACTTCTAAACAGGGGAGTGGGGTAGCTACAGCCCCAAGGGTTGAGGCAATAACGTGGTCCGACCATGAGCTTCTTGTGGCGGACTGGTCACTCCCCCTGACCCCCAGATCAGCCGGTTGGCGGTGCAACGACACGCTTCTGAGGGATCCGGTCTTTAGGGACTTCCTGAGAGGCGAAATGGAGGCGTACTTTGAGACGAATGACAATGGGGAGACAGATATGGTGATAGTGTGGGAGGCGGCGAAGGCCACCTATCGTGGTCTCCTCATTGCTGAGGGTTCCAAGCGCAAGTGGGAAAGAGGGCTCATTGAGGCCAGGATACGGACGGAACTTAAGAGCCTGCGGGGCAGGCTTACCCAGGAGGGGGCTGACAGGGAGTCCCTCCTATCGGAAATGCGAGAGAAGCGCCAGGCCCTACATACTGTCCTCATAGGGGAGGTGGTCAAGAAACTGAGATACACGCAACAAAGGTACCATGAAAAGGGAGACAGGGTGGGGACATTACTGGCACGTAGAGCCAGGGGTTGTAGATTGGAGAGGAGGGTCGGACCGATTAAAGACGAGGAGGGTAAGGTCCTCAATAGAAAGGTAGAGATAGTGGGCTCCTTTGCAAACTTTTATAGGGACCTGTATGCAAAACAAGGGAGGGAATTGTTGGGGGAGATCCGGGCATATCTGGAGGAACTCCGGCTACCCCGCTTAACGGAGGCTGAATTGTAGGATCTTGAGGGGGACATAGCGGTGGAGGAGGTGGAGGCAGCCATCAAGAGACTTAAAGCAGGGAAGGCCCCGGGGGGATATGGGTACACGGCTGATTTCTACAAACAATTCCTGCCCATATTGATGGAGCCCTTGGCCTAACTGCTCAACCAAATCCGAAACAAAGACGATCCCCCCACATTTCTACAGGCCCTCATCACGGTAATCCCCAAGCCAGGAAAAGATCTGACAGAGTGCGGCTTCTATAGACCAATCTCCCTCTTGAACCTTGATGCTAAAATCTTTGCCAGGATCCTGGCCACTCGCCTGGAGAAATGCCTGCCCCGCCTGGTTCACCCAGTTCAGACAGGCTTCATAATAAATAGACAAGCCTCGGACAGCATGTGCAAAACCCTCCATGTGCTACATTCAAGGGAAACCCGGGACGAGGGGGTCCTGCTGCTGTCCCTGGACGCAGAAAAGGCCTTCGATAGGGTGAGTTAGGCTTTCATGGGGAGGTTCTCTCGGCAATAGGGATGGGCCAGAGGTGGTTGGGATGGATGGCGGCACTATACTCCGCCCCCACGGCCAGGGTGGCCACCAATGGGATGGAATCAGAAGCCTTCCCCTTGGGGCGAGGAACGAGACGGGGCTGTCCACTATCCCCCCTGATATACGCCCTCGTCTTGTAACCCTGGGCGATCTTGGTGCGCAACAATGAGGCTATCACTGGAGTTCAGATGGGCAGCTCCCACTGTAAGATCAGCTTGTTCGCTGATGACGCTCTCCTCTATGTCACTAAACCGTCAGATGATCCCTCATGTGTTGCGGGCATTGGAGCGCTATGGGGACCTTTCGGGGTACAAGGTTAACCTAGGCAAATCGGTGGCTTTCATAGGGGGTCGACTGCCGGAAACAGAGGAGGAGTATGTGGAGGGTCTCCCCTTCCAATTGCAGAGAGAGGGGTTCTGACACCTGGGAATCCAAATCACATCTAACCCAACGGACCTCTTCCCGAGCAACTTCACGCCTTTGTGGACAGAGGTCAAGAGAGATATAGAGAGGTGGGTGGTCTCAGGGTTCTCATGGATGGCACGACTCAACCATCAAATGGTGGTACTTCCCAAATTTCTGTTCCTCTTCCAGATGCTCCCCACTCAGGTGCTTACCACGTTCCTACATTCAATGAAACGCACCCTGCTCAGGTTCCTCTGGGCGGGAAAGAAACATAGGATCTCCTACGATGTCCTAACGAGGCCCAAGGAAGACGAGGGGTGGGATTCCCAGATTTTGACACATATTACAGGGCTTCCCAGTTGAGGATTCTGGTTGACCACTTCAACCCTGGGTTAGAAAAGCAATGGGTGGCACTGGATAATAGGCTACTCGCCCAGGTCACGCTCGACGAGTGGTTATGGGTCCGGAGAGCACATATCCCCAGGTGGGTTCTGGACCACCCGGTACTTGGGGTTCTATGGTCCGTCTGGAAGGAAGGGAGCTACTACAGATGGCTCACAACCTGGCCCTCTTTCCGTTGAGTTGTATTTGGGCGCCACCATTCCTGGCCAAAGTAGCAGAGCCTGCCGCCTATCGGAGGTGGTACGAGGCGGGCCTTGTGAGGGCCTGCCACTTGTGGGTGGGTGGGTCCTTCGTGCCCCTTCTAGATCTTGAGGAAGCCCTGGGGCTGGGCAAGCTATCACCTTTCCGCTACCTTCAACTGAAGGGAGTTCTCTCCAAACCCTCATGGGGGGGACACCCTCCGGAGGGACCTCACGGACTTTGAGAAAATGATCATCTCCACTCGAGGTTCCAAGGGGGGGGTCATATCCCGTTTGTACAAGCTCCTCTTGCTCTCGATACCAAGGGATCCCCCGCCAGCACGGACACAATGGGAAAAAGACCTGGGCATGGCAATAGATGACAAAAGGTGGACTAAAATGTGCACCGCTCAACAACCTCCCCCCAGTACAGACACCAAGCTCTAAAGGCTTTACACAGATGGCACTACCCTCCACAGTTGATAGCCAGAATGAGCCCGGGTTACGACCCTCACTGTTGGAAATGTCGAAAGGAAAAAGGGGACTACATGCACATGTGGTGGTCTTGCCCAAGGGTGCAGTCATATTGGGGAGAGGTCTTGTCCTGGATCAAGGGGGTGGATGGAGTCACTAGACCCCTGTGCCCATGGTTGCTTCTCTTTGGCATTGAGGTGGGAGATGACCAGGAGGACACCCAGGGCCACATGCTACAGGTCATGCTTGTGGCGGCCAGGAGCTGCATGGCCCAGAAATGGAGGAACCCGCACATGCCCGAGGAGAAGGAATGGGTTGTAAAGGTTCGGGCGATATACGACATGGAGTTCCTAACCCATGTCCTGGATGAATCCAGATCTAACATTGAGGAACTCTGGCTCCCCTTCTTTGAAAAATACGATCGGCCGACCTGAGGGGTGAGCCCTTCATCTGCTGACCTGTCCAAGTTCCAGGCCAGGAGGAGTTTGGGGACTTTATAGGTACCTATTGTACAAGGCACGCGCCCCCTCATGGGGTGCCACTAAGTTGAGCTCTAGACTATGTGTGCACCAGACTATTCGACAGTCCGAACTTAAAAATGCACAATGCGACCCTGCAAGACAAGTTTGAAATCGATACCTGTTCACTGGCGATGGGGGGTGGGGGTGGGGGAAGGGTTATTGACTGAACGTTTTTTCTGGGAATGGAATCGAATTGAAATGATATCTTTGTTGTAATAACCTAAAAATGCCCCAAAAAATGATATTAAAAAAAAAAAATGGAAGACACTCAAGCCGATCACTCAACCATGATCGAGTGTCTAAAAGAAGTCTTAAACTGGATGAATGCCAACAACTTTAAAGTCAACCCAGGAAAGACAGAAATCATGATTATATCCAAAAACCAAGGGAACAACATCTACATTCCATGGCCAACTGAAATGCAAATCGCACCAACACCATCTGAGGTAGTAAAAAATCTGGGAGTCCTGATGGACAACACCCTAACCTTAGAACCACAAATAAAAGCCGTCATCAAGAAATGCTTCTTCCTCCTCCACACAGCAAGAAGAATCCTACCTTTCCTCTCATTCACCCACAAAACACTCGCAATCGTCGCCCTCATCATGTCAAGAATCGACTATGCAAACAGCCTCTATCTCGGGATACCAGAATACCTCCTGAAGAAACTACAACAGGTCCAAAATACAGCAGAAGAGACCACATCACTCCAACCCTAAAAACACTACACTGGCTCCCAGTTAAACATTGCATCACCTTCAAAACAATGTGCATAACACACAGGGCAATCAGCGGACAAGGAGCTGAATTCCTACAAAAGAAAATAACAATCACAAGCCAACGAGACTCCTCAGATCAAGCAACAAAATCCACCTGGAACAAAAACCATACCTTACATGGGGGCTCCTCCTACTCCCACTTAGACACAAAAACCCGGAACAACATCCTGAAAGAAATAAGAAAAGCCAAAGACCACCTACAATTCCGAAAATTACTAAAAACCTGGCTCTTCAACGCCACAGATTCAAACTGAAAAACCGAAACAACCGAACGGGAAACACAAAGAAAAGGATGACTAAATTTAAGATGACACTGACAACACCCAGAACCAACCAGAGAAACTCTTACTACAACAAGAGAGACAATGCTAAGTCAAATAGGACACAAGCAACACCCAGGAGGACAGAAATCAGCATCCCGAGCTAACTCCAGCCAACATCCTCACCAACCCCATAATTGCTACCAGGTTTCATACTTGTATAGAGTTGTGTGAATGTTAGCACTTGCCACACAAACTAAATTGTGGACAATGACATTGGCATTGATCGTATTGAGTTGTGAATAAGGGCAGGTGCCACCCCTGGACGTTATTGCAAGCATTGAAACGTTTCGAGTAATGAAGATTTCGAGGACTGCAAAGACCAGTGTGCGTACTAGTTGTTGGTAAACATGTGACCACTGCTGGGAGATTCAAAACCGGCAGTGGAAACCAAGATGGAGAAAAGGATAATTCATCCCTGACGCTGGTCAGGACGCGAGAAGGAAGCGGACCGTCTGAGCAAACCTGGGGACGCCGTCCAGAGGAAGCCTGACGGATGGGGGGTGGATGATGCTGCAATCTGAGCCAACGGCAGGAGGCAGACAGGGGCAGTGGACACGAAGGACGATAAAGCTGCCAAAGAAAGCCTGTGAGCGCATCCAGAAGGGTTCTGCGCACTGGAAAGAATACCAAATAGAAGCTGGGGCAGTTTGAACAGAGTGATTGGAACCCTGGGACTGTGTGTAAAGGTCCAAGACCTGTAAGGAAGAGAGAATGAGAACCATTGTATGATTGGAAAGCAAGTTGAAGCCAAAGACAATATACTTGGGAACGTGGATAGAAATACATACTGTATTTTGGAAAGGCCCTGCGAGGAAGTGTACCAGGCACGGAACGTAGCAGGTCTGGAACTCGCACTCAATTGATAACTGTGCAAAGAGAAGATATTGATAGTACAATTCCAGGAAAGGGTAAGTCCCTGGAAATACTGAACTGTCAATTTAAGTGTTAGAGTCCAGGCAGGAGTATACCAGGAACCAAGTTGAAAGAAATGATGAACTGTATATGAAGGAAAAGAAAGGGAGGACCCATACCCCTTTAAAAGTAGAGAAAATTGTGAATGTAATCCAGGGGAAAAGTAAAACCCCTAAAGGTCTGGATGTTTTTTTGTATGGAATTGGTGCAAACTAATGACAGGAGAGTATATCAAGTGGAAACTAATTCTGAACTTTATAAATTGAACAGAACTGAGAATGTGACGGGAATCAGGAAGGGGAACCCACTCCTGAAGTGGATGGAACTATGATACATTTATTTTGCACCATTTGGAACTTTACTTTGAATAGCTGCAGGTGGTAGCTAAAGAGAATTTGCCCTTTTCACATTATATATTAGGGTTAGCGTGTGAGGGTCAGGTTAGGGTTTTGCACACAGACGGGGGACTGTTTTCACTTTTGACATTCTGACAGTAACCTTAATTAGTTTTGTTGAGGCTGGGAAAGATAGGACTTCATCCGACCACCTTTCTTTTCTTTTTAATAAAATAAAGTCTATAACAACCAAAATAATGTCTCTGCGTGGACTCTTACTCTGGACTCCTCACAAAGGGTTACAGTGCAAGCAAAATACAAATGCACAGCTGTTAGCAGCCTGTGATTCGAATACACTTTTTGGGTGAGGCAACTGGCACAGGGACAAAACAGATCACTTTTCAGTATTGCTACTATGATTAGTACCAGATATGTCCCGAATCATGGGGTTAAATTGTTGAACATCTTGACTGACTTGACTAATCAGGGGCACAATCAAGCTGTCCTCCTATTAGAAAAGTAAATGTTTATTTACTCAACTGATGCACATTTACCGATGAAGATCTCCAGTGAAATCGATAAGACACTTGAAGTATTTATCTTGGGGACAAATAGCCTGCCTGTATAGCTGTTAAAACAATGCAGCTAGGGATAGTGGCCAACTGCTGACATGTATGCATGTGAAGTACCACTAATTAAGCTCTAAAAGGCATACAGTGCCTCCTAAAATGCTCCATCTGTTGAGAGTAAAAGTGGCAGATTCCCCCCACCCCTCAACTGTTATGCTGCTACACTCCAAAAAGGAAATTGTGTTTCGTCATCCGTTCATTTTGATATTTTTTTTTGTTGCATCCTACGGTTCCAGTTGTGGTGTCCAACATTCCCATCATATTACATGATTGAAAATGGAAGGGCAGTGATAGGCAATGCTTTAATGCATGTGGGCATGTCGCTGAGATGCTCCATGCAGTGCTGTCTATGTGGAAGATCAGATAAAATGACGACAAAAACAACCAATCGCTCTGAAGGTGAGATGTTTGGATGAGTGCACACGTGCTGGTCATCAATGGATGGACTATGGAACACAGGGGCCATGGCTGGGTTTTGATCTGGCCAAGCAGCATGTGTTATCTGGATCTCAGAAGTCGAATCTCAGGTTTCAGTATCTTCCTACTCTCCTACTGGATAGCTATTTTCACTCCGGGAAGCAATGGAATGGCGGCCCTGCAGGGGCAAAGGAGGGATGCACTCTATTCATGTATCTTGGGTGTGTTAGACGGTAGATGGATTTTTCTGTGCTTTGAGCCCTTCAGCCCCCACAAACTGCAGGCATAAGTTTTCATGTATCTACACCCCGGCCTCCCTCTCTGAGCCTGTTTGGCGGGAGGATGTAGGGAGACGCCCCTTTTCTCCAAGGTGGCAACTCAAGGCAAGACTCGGATGAAATAGCTATCTGGTTGAGACACAGTTGCCACCCTTAATCATTTCATTTCATATAACTTTATTTCGATCCGACATATCATAAAAGTCACATAATTCAACACATAAAAGGATCGATAATAAATAACATGAAAAACAATGGCGCATAAAATAGGCTAATAAAATTCATTGAAGAATAAAGAGACTAAGACATCCTTAGTCAAACCGTTAACATACTCAAGTCTCTTCCTCCAAGCCTGATATACATAAATCCCCATACAATGGGTCGCTAATTCATTCCCCCCGCCAAGCATGGGTAGAAAGCCTCACTTACACTTCACATAATTGTTTAAAAAGCTGTAGCAAATATTTATTTCTGATGTAATGATACTCCGGGCAAAAAAGGATAAAGTGCACTGTGCTTTCGACTACATTGGGGCAGAATGGACAATCTACTGTGTTGTGCGGGTTCCAGGTATGCATCAAACGTCCTACACACCCAAGATAGATGAATAGAGTGCATTAATCATACATTCAACACTCCGTGACTCCCTTGAATTGGAATATTTTACTGGGTCTCTCAACCTGACAAATAATTGGAATCCTCTCTGAATTTGAGGAAAGACCCACCACGTATGAACCGGACTGGGCCATTTTGTAAGAGTAGCAGATACTATTGCACAAAATCATTAACTAGTCTCTCTCTCTTTTCTCTCTCTCTCGCTTCTCTCTGAACTAGCCCCCGCCACCTTCCTTCTCGGTCATCTGACCCATGAAGCATGTGTGAGTTGAGGCTTTCGCCGCTACTTTCTCTCCTCCTCGTGCACCTTTGGCTGACGCAACCTGACCCAGCCCTCTCTAACCTTCCTCTCTCTATCTCTAACAATCTGGATGTCCTTGCCCCTGTCATGAGGATCCGCTTGAAGCTCAAATCCAAGTGCAACTCTTGGTACTACTCCGACCTCGCCACCCTTAAATGTAAGTTTAGGGTAGCAGAGAGGAAGTGGAGGGCATCAGGCACATCCCCCGACAAAGGCAGTACAGACTCTGTCCTTTCTAAGAAGAGAGCCTACATCCAAGCGTGCACGGCCTTGGATTCCATTTCACCACTAAAATCCAGGACATCCTTTAGTGTCCACCCTCTCTACCTCTACCTCCTCTACCACTCCTGGCTCCTCTCACTCCTGACAATGTTTCTAGGCAAGTCTGATCTGTGAAAGTCATCAAAGCAGGTTCTCCCGTGCTCATCAACACTGTTGCTCCAGCCTTGGCCGATTTCTGTAATCACTCTTTTGCCACTGGAACTTCCCTTCCCCCACTCAAGCACTCCCTTGAGCACCCGCTTCTAAAGAAATTCTAGGCCGATCCTTCCTCTCTGGCTAACTATCGCCCGATCTCCATCACTCTTTTCCTGGGCAAATTCTGGAAAAGCTGTCCATCTACCAGCTTATCTGCCTACTGAATCTGTTGCTTGTCTCCACGACCACCAGTCTGGCTTCAGAGCGGCCAGAAGCACGGAAGCTGCTCTCCTGAATACCCATGAAGACCCACTCTCCAATCTTGATTCTAATCTAATTTCTGGCCTCATTCTCCCTAATCTATCCTCTGCTTTTCATACGGTCAACCATGTCATCCTGCTCAATCGTCTCTGTGACAACCTGATTATCACTGATCAGGCCCTAGCCTGGTTGACCTCCTTTCTAACCGACCCTCTCAGGTCCAACTGGGGTCCATCCTCTCTTCAATCTCTCTCTCTCTACTTGTGGTGTTCTCCAGGGGTCTAACCTCTCTCCCTGGCTTTTCAACCACTACTTGGCACCTCTTTCCCATTGCATTGCTACTTTCTGTTCCAATTGTCAGCGGATGACACCCAGCTCTCTTTCAGGTTCCCCCTCAGCCACCTCTTCTCCTTCTCTCATACAAGAATGTCTGGCCGCAATTCAGGAATGGTGTGCTACCAACTATCTATGCCTTAATGCCAGTAAGACTAAGTTCCTCCTCATCGGGACACCTGCTCCCTCCTTTCCTCTCTCTCTCTCTCTGGCCATCCACTCTGAGCCCTCTTCCCACTTCTTCTTGTTTATGTTTACATATTTATAAGGCGCCGAAAGCCTGCAGGCATTGGGGCACTGGAGCAATAACACAAGAACGACAAAAGAAAGAAAAACAGGACAATTGAAAACATCACAAATAAGAAGGGGTCAGAAATCAGTGAACGATGCAAGTTCTTAGCCTCCTGTGAGGGTAAGAACCTTGGTGTCATCTTCGACTGCACCCTCTCCTTCTCTCCTCACATCTCTTATGTCTAAGTTAAACGATCAGCTGCACCTCCTCAGAGGTATTATTCCTTTCCTCACTTTCCCCCAGAAGCCCACTGTCTCCAGTGCTCTGGACTAGTACAACAGCCTCTTTCGAAATCTGCTTGCCTCTACTCTTTGACCTTTACAGCTTATCCAGAACAGGTCTGTAAGATTTGTTCTTGGCCTCAAGCCCAGAGATCATATCTCTCCAGCCCTGAAATCTCAAGGTCAAGACCCATTGTATCGTCCACAAGGCTTTTTGGGGCCTGGCACTGCTTTACCTCCAACTTTCTTTTCCTAAACATCTTCCTTCTCGAGCTCTCCGCTCTTCCACCGCAAACTCTCCGAGGGTCAGACGCTTCTCCAAACGGTGAGTTGGGAGCAGACATCCTCTGCTGGGGGCTTCCCTCTGGAACAGCCTCCCTGCCTCTCTCAAACTTGAGCACAACCACCTCTGGTTCCGGTAGAAACTCAAGACCTTCCTTTTCGCTTCCGCTTTCTCTCCCTTTCCCCTGCTGATGTAACTGATTGCTCTGCACACTGGTCACCTGGATACCCTATGAACTATGGCCCAGGCTCCTGCATGTCAACTGCCCTCACACTGCCTCTGGGCTCGCCCGCACTTAGGGTCTGTACCCCTACAGTCCCTTCTCATTGCATTTGAGTCATTTGCTGGCTGCACTTATTGAGTTACCTGCACTCCCCCCACCCCCATTGGCACTTCTCCCCTTCCATCTTCCCCTTACTTGCACGATTTGAATGACACATGGCCTAGTATGATCATTGTTCCCCCCCCCCCCCTTTGTTTTCCCCACCTTGTCTTGTCGCGCCTAGAAACACTTCTGCTAACTGCCATATCATATATCATATCATATACCACTTTCAAGTTTCATGCGACACATTTAGAGACTAAATATTAGCTCTAAAGCGCTTTGATCACGTGAGGTTATCCCAAATGCCCCTCTTTTTTGACATTTCTAAAATGACTTTTCAATGGGAATTAGATTGGGATTTACAAATTCCCCTGGATATTTGGTTACAAATTTGGGAGCAGCGTTTCTCCAAGTCAATTATGGCTAACCTAACACAATAAAACTATTTTATTCTACATAGCGCCTATTTAACACTCCTCAGGATTGCAAAAATGTCCAATTCCATTCACAATATGTGCTGGTCTTGTCAATACCCCCATCCGCTAATTTCATTCATTCTATATTTAAATGGAAATATATCTTTTCTTTTTGGGAACAAATTTGGAACTACTTACAAAATATGTTTTCCTTTAAAGAATCATTATCATTATGCAATGACACCAAGTTCATTTTCAGGCTCCCCTCAGCCACCAATACACCACGTGTTCTCATCTTACTAGATCTCTCTTCTGCCTTTGACACGGTCAACCATGACATCCTGCTCAACCGTCTCCGTGATAACCTGGGTATCACCGATCAGGCCTTCGTGTGGCTGAACTCTTTCCTCTCCGATCGACCCTCCTAGGTCCAACTTGGGTCCCTCCTCTCCTCTATCTCTACCTGTGGTGTTCCCCAGGGGTCTAACCTCTCTCCCTAGCTGTTCAACCAATACCTGGCACTTCTTGTCCACCGCATTACCGCCCTCTGCCCCCACTTTCAGTGCTATGCAGATGATACGCAGCTCATTTTCAGGCTCACCTCTGCCACCTCTTCTCCTTCTCTCTTCTCTGACTGTCTCCTATCCAGGAGTGGTGTGCCACCAACGATCTCTGCCTTAATGCCAGTAAGACTGAGATCCTCCTCATGGGCACACCTGCACCCTCCTTTCCTGTCACTCTCTACCAGGCCTCCCTTGGCCCTCTTCCTGTTCCCACCTGTGAGGCTAAGAACCTCTGTGTCATCTTCTACTCCACACTCTCCTTTTATCTTTGACCTCTCTAAGGAGTCAAACTACGAACTACCTCCTCAGAGGTATTCTTCCTTCCCTGCCCTTCCCCCAGGAGCTCACCATCTCTAGAGCTCTGGTTCTCTCTAGGCTGTACTACTTCAACAGCCTCTTTCTAAATCTGCCTGCTTCTACTCTCTGCCCTCTGCAACTCATCCAGAACAGGACTGCAAGACTTGTCCTTGCCCTCAAGCCCAGGGATCGGATCTCTCCAGCATAGAAATCTCTGCATTGGCTCCCAGCGGCTGCAAGGATTATGTTCAAGACCCTCTGCATTGTCTACAAGGCCTTCTGGCGCCTTGTTCCTCAATACCTACAACTCTCTCTTCGTAAATACCTTCCTACTCGAGCTCCTCGCTCCTCCACCTCCAATTCCCTCAGGGTCAATCGCTTCTCCAAGCAACGAGTTTGTGGTAGATTTGTATTTATTTTATTTATAAAGCGCACCAGGCCTAGGGAATCTGGGCGCATCATTCGGTTACAACATGGTGAATTACATAGTTACATCAGAATGCAGTTATATACATAACAAAAAGTGCAAAAAAAAACTATTTACATGCAATGAATTAGCAGGCTATTGCAAGGCCAGAGATTGGCTAGGGGAGGCCAGGGGCGCCCCTTGAGCAGAGAGACAGTTTTTAGCCGAATTTTTAAAACTATGGAAGGAAGGTTCCGCTCTTAGTGAATTGGGGAGCGAGTTCCACAGTTTAGAGGCCATTACTGGGAAGCTAGTCCCGCCAGATCTCTGGAGGTTGAAGTGTGGTATGGACAGGCAGTTAGACTGAGCATCTCTTCGAGGTCTGTGAGAGCTGAGGCGGGAGAATCTATTGACAAGGTAGCTGGGTGCTTGGTGGGAGAGGCATTTGTGAGTCAAAGCAAGTGTTTTCAATGATATGCGTTGTGAAACTGAAAGGCAGCGTATACTACGTCTGGGGTGGGAGATGTGGTGGTTCCTGAGGATGTTGAGTGCTGCTCTAATAGCATTGTTTTGGGTGATATGTAACTTGTTTAGGTTACCACTGTTGGTGCCCAGGTAGAGGACATTGCTATAATCAATTTTGGACAACACAAGTGTTCTAGCAAGTGTGATGCAGTTTGCTGATGATAGGAAAGGACGACTGGCTGAGATCAACTTGCACGTGTATGCAGCTGAGGAAGCTACCATTCGTTTGTCTGGTCAGATATAAGGTAGAGTCATTGTAGATCCCTAATGTTTTAGTGTCTTTGGAAACTTTAATGGTATTACCATCGATGGCGAAGGATTTCAACGCAGGGTCTAGTCTAGCTAATTTTTGGTGTGAGCCGTGATTGAGGAGCTCAGTCTTTACGTCGTTTAAGCAGAGTTTGTGCTGTGCCATCCATGCTTGGATGACTTGGTAAATGGCATTAATAGCAAGGGAGTCAGTTGTGTGGCCCCTGTGATCGGGATGAGTATCTGGGTGTCATCGGCATAGTTAGTATATGTGACACCCAGATAATCCAAAATATCAAATAGGGGTTTTGTAAACACATTGTAAGGGGTTGGGGAGACGCAAGATCCTTGTGCTACCCCACATGTGATTGGAGAGGATATGGCTGATGCTATTGGTGAAAAAAACTTGCATCAATCTGTTGTCCAAGAATGAGCTAATCCAGGCTGTGGCTTTATCTGAAAAATGGGCGGCTAGTTTAAGGTGTTGACATAGTATTTGGTGATTTACAAGATCGAATGCTGCAGAGAGGTCCAGTAGAAGTAGTAGAGCAAGTTTACCCTTGTCTCTTAAGTCTTCAATCTGAGTTTTAAGATCGATCAGGGCAGTTTCAGTACCGTGCCGTGGTCAAAATCCAGATTGCCTCAGCCCTAGGAGGTTGTTGGTTTCAAGATATTCTTGAATCTGTAAGTATGCAGCTCGATCGAGGATTTTTAGAAGAAAAGGCACTGTAGTGATGGGCCTGAAGTTAGTAGGTATGTTGGCGTTTAGAGATGTTTTTTTGAGGCGCGGGATAACCCAGGCGTCCTTCAGATTATCAGGAACGATACCTGTACTAAAGGAAGAGTTAATGAAAGTGGTGATGAATGGTGCTAGCTCATGGGCGGCCTCCTTGATGATGGGCGCGGGTCATATGTCCCCTTGGCAATTGGAAGGTATAAGGCTGTTAATAGTTTCTACTTCAACAACGGATAGGGGTGAAAAGCTGAAAGGAGTCAGTGAGCGAAGGCTAGGGTTATTTTTTTAGCTGGTTGGATATTGTGTGGCTAATTGAATTCTAGACTAGTTTGTTTGGCATTCATTTTGGCTTGGAGGGAGGATATCTTGCTGCGGAGTGCGTTTTGAATATTAATACACCAGGTACTGTCTTTGGTGCAAGTGTTCAGGTGCAGTGACAGGGGTTTCCAATTCTTTAAGGATTCTGAACAACTCTTAAGTGTTAGATTTAGCTTGTTCTATGCGTTTGTTGTAAGTGTCTTTTTTTGCCTGGAATATGGCTTCCTTATAATTTAGCATTGCTAGGATAATGTTGGCTTTATTGGATTCAGTCAGGTTACTTTTCCAGTGTGCTTCAGAGTTATGTTTTGCTTTACGTAGGGTTCTGAGCTGAGTTGTAAACCACGAGTTGAGGTGGGCTCGAGGTTTAGATTTTCTCAGTTTGGAAGGGGCAATGAGGTCAAGGGCTTTCAGCATGGACTGATTGATGGTATCAAGTGAGGACAATTGGGTCAGTGCATGTGAGAGACGCTTCGTTGAGAGCTGGTAGTATTAGAAGGAGGAGTTTTTCACAAGTTATGTCACACTTATTTCTGGTAGGAATGGCAGGTGCGATGTCTGGAGTAGTGCTGGTAAGTTTGGCATGGATGTTAAAGGTGATAATATGGTGACCTGTCCACGTGCAAGGTTGGACAGAGTCCACGCTAATGTCACAATTAAGGTTGGCAATCCAATCGAGGATTCTGCCCTTGCAATGTGTAGGTTTGTTGGTAAGCTGAGTGAAGCCTAGACTAGTGAGCATATTGTCGATCACCAGGGCAGCGGTGTGATTAGCGTCAGAGAAGCCCAGATTGAAATCGCTTAATGCAATGATTTGCTGGTTAATTTTGGTGTTGTCTGCCAGAATGTTAGATAAGTCCTCAGGGAAGGTAGATAAGGGCACTGGGGGCCTGTATAGTAAGTGTAGAGTAATGGTGTGGTTGGGGGTGGTAGCAAGTTTGACTGTTAGCACTTCAGCCGATAGGATGTGATGCACTGAGGAGTGACTGGCATTTAAGGAGTTTTTGTGGATGAAGGCAATGCCACCTCCTTTGGATTGGTTAGTGTTACGGTCGTGTATGATGATATTATACTCTTGGGGGATGGCAATGAGAGTAGGGGTCCTGAGGCTGCGTGGAGCCAAGTTTCAGTAATGGCTATGAAGTCAAGATTGTGGGACAGGATGATATAGGCTACATCTAATGCATGGGCTGTAAGGGATCTGGCATTAATTAATGCTCCTTTGATAGTATTTGTGTTAGAGTTCTTGGCAGGAGCAGGTGTAGGTGGAGTGGTGTCAGTCCTGGCCGCTTGGTTTGAGTGTTTTTTAAGGTGGTAAGAGGCATGTGTGAGCCTAGATCCGAGTCTGGAGTTCCGAACTGGGATGGTGCAAGGTTGGTTCAGTGTAGGTCTACTGTCAAAGTGTTGGATACATAAGGCAGGGTTGTTGAGGTAAGGGTTAGTGTGGCGAGGGGTGATAGCCATGGTGATGAAGCGAGAGTTGTTAGCCAGGGTAATATTGCTGTTGTGCACGAGGGTAGCGTGGAGGAGGAGGCAAGCGGTAGAGGCAGTAAAGGGTGCCAGTAATTTGAGCAGTGATGGTGAATATGAGTGTTTGACTACAAGGGGCTGGTTGTGTCCGTGCATAGTGGCTAGTCGCACAATACAGCTTTGCAGGAGTTGAATCACAATATGGGCTGGTGGTAGGGAGGAGGGAATGCAGCTGGCGGGCTGTACAGATCTCAAGATGGGCTCGACGCAGTCTCACGTTTGAGTGAAGTTCAAGCTAAGAGAAGGTGGTGGTCGTTAGCTGAAGTAGCGCGATGTGTGGTTGCACTAGGTATGGCATAAGATGTTCAGTAAAATAATGGTGGTGTAATACAATGTGCTCCGTAACCAGTCTTTGCAGTGAACATGCATAGGCAATTAGGTGGAACTGTAATGCAGAACCAGTAGTGTGCTAGAGACACTGTTGCTGCTAGTAAGACATGTTATGCAAAAGCAATTTAATATGTACTATAAGGCAATCCTAGCAGAAATGGGTCAAGCAAGCAGTCTTAAGCAGAACACATTGGCAAAGGGGTCTAGGAGAGCAATACATAAGCAAGCAGCTGAGGTATGCTACGAAATCAACCTGACCAGGACAGTCTAAATGTGATTACAATGAAATGGCACATGGGTTGGCATAGCGGATAATGCGGGATCGTATTCCTAAAGGTTAGTACAGGAGTAGGCAAGGTAAGATACAGGAACGTGGTGAGGCCGAATGCACGTGCCACCAAAAGGGGGGCAGATGCAAAACAATGCTCGGAATGGTGGCAGATACAAAATCAATGCTCGGAATGGCAGCCGATGCAAAACAATGCTCGGAATGGCGGCAGATGCTAAATCAATGCTCAGAATGGCGGCAGATGCAAAATCAATGCTCAGAATGGCGGCAGATACAAAATCAATGCTCGGAATGGCAGCAGATGCAAAGCAATGCTTGGAATGGCAGCAGATGCAAAGCAATGCTCGGAATGGCAGCAGATGCAAAGCAATGCTCGGAATGGCGGCAGATGCAAAACAATGCTCGGAATGGCGGCAGATGCAAAACCATGCTCAGAATGACGGTAGTACAGGTCTACAAAGTACCCAGGGATGATGCCGTAGGTTGTGGCCGGCACGAGGTGAGGTTACAACTTCGAGCAGAGTACATGACGTGCTGTGTGATTACGTATTGAGGCAAAAGCTATAACATTAGTGTGCAAGTAGGGAGATAACATAATACAGTATAGTACAGACAGCACAAATAGGAGCAAACATCACGTCGGGTTTGATCAGGGCGCTGATTATTAGAAGCAGGTGGTGGGCGTGTATAGGTAGCAGGGCAGCAGATCCTAGGTTAATTAGCAAGTGCTGTAGGTCGCAATGTGGGCACAGGACAATGTACAGTTCAGTCACACCGTGAAAGGGTTGGTGGAGGCGAGTGGTCCGGGCTAAGGATGAGTGCAACTACAGCAGCGCGGGTAGACCGAGATCAAGGACCTAGAGCAGCCCGCTCGGTCAGCTGTCATCAGCCTTTTTCCTCGGCCTTCTTCCGAGGGCCGGCTCTCGCCTGCCGGCAAGTGGGGATTGGATTAAAGTCACAGACAATCGAGTTACAAGGAGGCCTGATGGTTCGTGAGGACAAAGGAAGCAGGAATCGTGGCACCCATCTTAGAGAGGGGTATGCCACGTGTTGTACCAGTGGCAAAAGGCACTCCTGTGCATTCAAAGCAGGCAACCAATTCCAATATCAGGCAAAGCGGATGATTCGAATACCGATCGCTTCAATGATAGTAATAAATGTGCAAAAGCGGCGGAATGCCGTGCTACCATGCAAGATCCTGGGGTCAGCTGGATTAAAGGCCCAGGGTTTATCTTGCCTCTAGCAGGGTTGAGGCTGGGGGGAGCAGGGGGATGTTCCTGCAGCCCGTGAGAGCTCAGCCAGAGCTTGTGTTCTGCTGGAAATAGACTGAGGCTCTTTCTTCGCTGGGACCTCCCTCTAGACAGCCTCCCTCTCTGAAACTTGAGGAGAACTATCTCTGGTTCCGTAAGCACCTCATGACCTTCCTCTTAGCTTCTGCCTTCTCTCTTCCTCTCCCCTGCTGATTTTCTGTCTGATACTGCACTGGTCATCTGGCTACCCTCTGATTTCGGGCCCAGGTTCCTGTCCACCCAGTTTCACACCCGCACTGCCTCACGCCATCCCTTGCACTTGGGTCTGTATCTGTAGTCCTACTGCACTTGCCACTTGTTGGCCGCACTTCTTGTTATTGTTTTGATCCCATGTACAGCACCACCCGTCCCCTTTTTTCCGGGCTCTTTTCCCCTCTCCCATCTCCTGCACTTGCGCGATCTCAATGTCACTTGGCCTAGTAAGATCGTTGTCTCTGTCCTCCCTATGTTCCCCCTTCCATGCCTCGTCGCGCCTTGAAACACTTGTATATAGGCGCATTATAAATGCCGTATATCATATCATATATCAATGTTATGATATTTGGTCAACCCTTTCATGTTATCTATCTTTCCACCTGATTTGTTAAATGTATTTGTTTACATTGCCTTTCGTCTCATTGCGACCAACTTGAAAAAAGCACAGAAACTGTTGTATAACTTATGGTAGAACGCCATATGTTTTTTGCATAGCATCAAAAAAAGTTTCTGATGCTTGTTAATCTGCTTAGAATCACATGCTGTGCCTAAGGTCCAACATCCAGTAGTAACCGCAGAGTATTGCATCTTGTCTTTCGAGGATCGAAAGTGGACGTTGGCATAGGCGTGTCTGTAACAGTATCCCTATCGTGACGTGTAGTGTACCCAAAATCCCTCATGCGCCGAGCTCCCTCAGATTGTTTTTTTCCACCCAGATAACTGGTCGCCTTTTGCAGAGCTCTTTCATAAGAGACATTGTTATTACCTTGTTCATCGACTTTGTCGATTATCCCCTTAAAAAGTATTTTCGACGGTGCTTCCAGTACTACGCTGAAGACTGTGGTGGACTTTCGACACCTGCGATCCGGCCGCGGAGCCATCCACTTTGCCAGGCCCTCTGGTCGGCCTACACACTAGGGAGAGTGGGGTCGGGGTGGCCATATTCTTTACGTTGTCTCTCCTCTTTCCTCCTCCTTGCTCCCTAGGTCTGGTCATCGCCTTTATTGCCTTTCGCTATGGAAAGGACGCCATTTAGGTTTTACCCCTCTTGCAGGGATAGATACCCTTGGAAGGACGAGCACTCTTAATTGCAACAATTGTCTACACCTTGACCACGGCGGAGCGCGGCCTGTAAACTCCTGCACACTAAGACGCTTAAGGAGTGCCGCGTTAAGCAGTGGGCGGCCTACGGCATGTTGCGGGCTGGATCCTCTTCCCCCACCACTGCACCTGCTGAAAGTGACGGGGGAACCAGTGAGGACCAGACATCCTTGTCGGATGCCATTGACCTTACGGCAGACGTTTCAGGGTCCGTCATGCTCGTCCCTGACACCGGTAGGCCTGACGCGTCACGCTATGGGGAATACACCCCGCGACAGGGACGTACAAGATCGCAAGACTAAGCACACAATCCCAGTTTCGACGGTGCCATCAAAACGGGCAAAAGCGCCAACGGAACCGCCAAAAATTTCGACGGGATCCAATGGTCCTCGGGATCAGCAGCTTTCCCTGCATCCGTAGCAGCGTCATGTGACTGGGCCTCCTAAAACAAAGGGCGCTACCTCCAAAACCCATGCAGCCATCAAAGCGCCCTTAGCTGATGCTCCGGCACCCCCTAAGGCCCAGGTAGAAGATAGATCTACCACTAGGCCTCAAACGGGCACATCGCCCCGCTTCGCCGAAACATCTCCGAAAGCATTGCTAGGATTTCATTCGGCAGCGGGGTTGGAGGAGAGGTCTAGGGAGATGTCGAAGCATAAAGAGCGGCCTGCAGACGCGCTGAAGGATGCGCCACACCGTCCCGATGCTCACAGGGACTATGTAGAGAGTCCTGTGCCGTTGTCAAGCTCTATTGGAGACACATTTCGGCGCCATAGGGAGGAAAATTAAAGTTTCCACCCTTAGACCCCGTTGGCTCATCTAGATGGACCAGAGAAAACTTTGAAAGGTGTATGGATAGATTGTAGAATATTGTCTCGCTTTCAGAGAACCCTACCCCCAGGAGACCTCGGGAGGACCCTCCTTCTGTGCCTGCTTCTAAGTTTCGAAGAACTTTAGAACCCACTCAGGATTACACTTGCGTCCTCTCTGAGGATGAGATCCACATGGACACGTATCAGGACATTTATGACAAAGAGGATACTACCTTCCTAGAAGACTGCACTGTGGATGAACAGGCAGATCCTACAGGCAACTGGGAGGATAGCCGCCAGGTTGAGGCAGGTCCCTGGGCGCTCCCTACTCACGACCAGGACCATGATGTCCTATGTTTGGATCATCTCCCTCCACTCCGGCCCGCCAGGCTTCCCCAGTGGACGACCAGATCGCGTTCAACGCCATCTTGAGAAAGGCAGCTGACCATTTTCAAATCACCACCCTGGAGGCCTTGCCTGAACAGTATTTTGTGGAGGATATCCTCAAAGAAAAGCCCCCCTCCAGCCAAGCCATTCCTCTTCTGAATTCCATTAAGAGGAGATTGGCTCCTTCATTGGTCACACCAGCCCAGACTAGGGCGGTAAATCCGAGGGTGGAAAAACTATTTCACCAGTTGCCTACTGACCCTACCTACATTAAGGTCCATGCCACCCCCGATTCGCTAGTGGTTACCACCACCCGGAAACGGGCGGGGTGTACCAGTTTCCACAGGACAGGCATCTCCCGAAAAGGAGTCGAAAAGGCAAACACCACCACGTTGCTTGCCAGTTATGCCGATGTACATTGGAGCCTACTGCATGAAGGTCTCCAGGAGGTGCCTGAACCCACAAAAAACAAATTATTCGCCATCGTGGCCGACGGCAGACAGGTCAATCAGAACGTGCTGAAAAATACCCTGGATTCTGCAGAGACGGCAGGAAGATCCTTTGCACAGGGGCACCCTGTTCAAGCGACACGCTTGGCTCAGGAACTCGGGCTTCAAGTCAGAGACTCAAGCAACTCTTATTAATAAACCTGTTGAGGATACAAACCTCTTTGGTAAGGCAGTTTTTTTGAGGCCCTCCGAGACTGCCAAGAAGGAGCATAAGACTCTGAAGTTCTTTCAGCAAATCACACAAAAACCCTGCCTCATAGGGGGGGCGCCTCCCGCCGGTCCTTTTAGGGCCAATCCCGTTCGACACAAAATCAGTATAATACGGGAAATACCTGGAACTCAGGACAGGCATCGAGCTCCTCCGCCAACTATCCACCCGGAGGACAGCAGCAAAGGTAGAGGCAGAGGCGCCAACTCCAGGGGAGTCGCAGCCTCTGGTCAGAAATGACCTACAGATCCAGGTCCCCTCCCATGTCACCCCGGTCGTGGGGCGCTTAACATCTTTCCTGTCTGCATGGGAGGGGATAATGTCAGACAAGTGGGTTCTCAAGACAGTCGCACACGGGTACTGTGTGGAATTCGCCCGACCGCCACAATTCATACCGCCCAAAGCAAGACACCTGTCGCCAGACCATCTGCGGATCCTGATACAAGAGGTGGAAGCACCTCTGGGAAAGGACGCCATAGGAGCCGTCCCTATTCTTCAGGTAAACAAAGGCATTTATTCAATGTACTTCCTTGTACCCAAAAAGGACCTCACCATGCGCCCTGTACTAGACTTGTGCCCAGCAAACAAATTTGTCAAACCTGAAAAGTTTTGTATGGTAACTCTGCAGGAGATAATCCCACTGTTGAAACTGGGGGAATTACATGGCAACACTGGACATGAAAGATGCATACTTTCATATTTCAATGTTGCCGCGCACAGAAAATACCTAAGGTTTAGGATAGAGGACAAGCACTACCATTTCAAGGTACTCCCCTTTGGCATTACCTCTGCGCCAAGGGTGTTTACAAAGGTCCTGGCAGTAGCGGCAGCACACCTGTGCAGACTATCCATCCCGGTTTACCCTTTACCCCGACGACTGGCTCATAACAGGGGACTCTTCCGAAACACACCTATTGAACACTCAGAAGACAATAGACCTCTTGTTCAGTCTGGGATTCTCCATCAACGAGAAGTCGTCCAGCTTAGACCCCAGTCAGGTCAAACAGTTTCTGGGGGCTCTAATTTGGACCAAAGATGGCCACGTCTTCCTCTCCAACGAGAGGGTTCAGAACATGCGTTTTCAGATCCCTCAATATTTAGCCAGTTGGGAAGTGATGGTACGCAAGGCCATGCGGCTGCTAGGAATGATGGCTTGATGCATTTATTTAGTTCCTCACGCGTGGCTGCGCATGCGTCCCATGCAAGAGTGGCTCAACAGCCAGTGGTGTCAGGCCAATGGAAAATGGGAAGATCTGGTAGTTGTCTTGCCAGCCCTCGTTCTCTCTCTGCAGTGGTGGTCGAGGAAAAACCTCTTGAAGGGGAAGACCTTAACCACCCCTGCAGTAGAAGCCACTCTCAGGACAGACGCATCTCTCACGGGGTGGGGGGTTCATCTGCTACAGCAGACCGCGCATGGAGTGTGGTCCCCACAAGTAGCGTCCAACCACATAAACCTGTTGGAGCTATTAGTAGTATTCAAAGCACTGAAGGCCTTTCAGACACAGCTACAGGGGAAGACCGTTCTGGTCTTGACAGACAGCACCACAGTCATGTATTACCTAAACAAACCGGGGGCACACTCTCCGGGGCTATCCAAGCTGTCCCAGAACATTTGGATGTGGACTCTCCAACTCAAGATGTTCCTGCTGTCCCAACACGTTCCCTGCTAACTCAACCTTCTAGCAGAGGTGCTCAGCTGAGATTTCCCACAGCCCATAGAGTATGAATGGCGTCTATACGAAGACATTGTCTCCAACGTCTTTGCAGAATGGGGCTTCCCAGAGATCGACTTGTTCGCCACTCAGGAGAACGCCCAATGCCAAGACTACGCCTCCAGGTATCCCCAGAACCACTCCAAGGGGAACAGGCTCTGGATAGCATTATCAGGGAAATTTTACGCTTTTCCCTCTGACTCCCCTACTCAACAAGGTGGTGCACAAGATGCACCAGGAACCAGTCAACATGATATTGGTGGCCCCGCCAACCTTGGTTCTCTCATCTGATGGAGATGTCCCTGTACCCTCCTATGAAGTTGGCCATCCCGAGCAACATGTTGTCTCAGGACAGAGGGGAAGCACTACACCCGTGCCCACAAACTCTAAGCTTAGCGACCTGGCTCCTGTGTTAGTCCAGAAACGACCCTATAGTATGTATAGTATGTATATTATGTTGGCTAGAAACCAATCGCATCATGTGACAAACATTGCAAACACAGAATCGTCAATGTAACCAGGGGCGTCCATTTTGTGTATTATCCGCCATTTGCTTTTTTCTTTCTGTCAAAATGCTTTGCAAAATGTATTCTATGCTGCTAGCTCATACACAGTTTTGAGGCCACAGCCTGCATGCTGAAAGACTAACACACACAGGAATGTCAAACAATACAGAAATACATTGTTTTCCTCCCTCACAAAGTCCTTGGAGGCGAGCAGAAACTGCATCCAATCAGCGGTCCAGGTGCCGGCCTGTCTCGCAAACTCTGTAGAAATAGGCAGTTTAAGCATGAATTATATTCTTTAGCGGTACTCCTTCACGGAGACTGGTATTTTCTGCCTCAGAACTGTCTGACACTTGGTTCATGAATAGAAACACATATATAACGTGCTAAGGAATGTTTCGCTCCTACGAACATGAAATCCTTGCTGAACTAAGAGCTTTATGTTCTCCATAACAAAAAAGCTGTCTCCACTACTGTTGCTAGAATAAGTATATTTAGACTGAATAGAGACTTGTCATAACATGTCATAATTGTCATGATTGTCAATCACCGAACCCTAGCCTAAAAGATGCATCATGGGCAGTAAATTGCATTAAAAGATTGCATGTTAAGTATATATATTGTTGCTTGAGCGTTGCATGCTCTCTTGCATCTCCCGAGGTCTGGGTACACACGTTGCGAGACGTTAGACCCCAGTCGGCCGACTCAGAATACTTTGAAATAAACCAGATTTGTTTGGAATTTGGATTTCGTGTCTGTCGCGTCACTAGTGTATATGGTAATTACTTAGGGAAGCTAGGAAACCTAACACCCGGTATTGCTATTCCAGTAAGTGGAATCGCTTTATCTGGTGCAATACCAAGGGCTTCAACCCGATTGACTGCTCTCCTACCCACATTGTGTTGTACCTGACTCACTTGTTGGATTCAGGGCTGGTTTTTAATTCCCTAAAGGTTCACCTACACTACGGCACAACAAAAGTTGTTGTGGTGGAAAATACCAGCTTTCATGGAAGGGGTTAAAAGAATGAATCCCCCCCATTTCAAACCCAGCTTCCGGATGGGACATAAATGTGGTTTTGACAAGAATTATGGGGTCTCCCTTTGAAGCTATGCATAAGGCAAGTCTCAAAGACCTTACTTATAAGACGGCTTTTCTAGTGGCTATCACTTCTATCAGAAAGGTTAGTGAACTAAATACCTTTTCGCTTCTAGACCCTTTCGTTACAGTCCACATGGATAAGATGGTTCTGTGCACTCATCCCCGATTTGCGCCTAAATTCATTTCAAAGTTCCATGTGAACCAATCAATTGAACTACCTATTTTCTTCCAGAATCCCGCTAACATGGCCGAGAGAAGCCTACACACACTAGATGTGCTCAGGGCAGTCATGGTCTACCTGGAAAGGACTAGACCACTGAGGAAGCCAACCCAGTTTTTCATCTCAGTGGCAGCTGGTAAAGAAGGGGATCCTGTCTCTAAATCAGCAATCTGTAGGTGGTTTGTCAAATGCATCACACTATGCTACACTCTTGCTAAGAGAGAACTGCCCTTCAATCCTAGAGCACACTCTACTCGGGGCACTGGGGCTTCCATAGCATTCATTACAAATGTTCCCCTTGAGTCCATTTGCAAAGCGGCAACCTGGAGTTCTGTACACACCTTTACAAAACACTATAGCCTAGACACTCATTCTAAATCTGATTCTCAGGTGGGACAAGCAGTACTCAGACATCTTTTCACTACTGTTCCTTCTCACAATCCAACTCCGGGTACTGATCGCTAGTCTATGCACAGCATGTGATTCTAAGATTAACAAGCATCAGAAGACATGCATTACTTACCGTAATAGCCTTTCTGATGATTGTATCTGTTTAGATTCACATGCCCCCACCCTGCCTCCACGCTCGTGTGGAAGGAACATAGACGTCTTACTACTTTCTCTCTTTTATGTACTCACTCACAAATAGCCTTGTAGTCCCCCATGGAAGAAAAAATACAATCCGAGGGACCTTGGCGCGTGAGGGATTTTGGGTACACTACACGTCACGATAGGGATAGTGTACAGACTATTACGGTGAGTAATGTATGTCATGCTTTCTCTGCGGGAAATGTTAATAGCAAATGGAATGTCTTTGTCACATATTTAATGTGCAACATTTATTTCTCTTCATGAGATTCCCCTCCTTCCTCGTTCCTTATGTGTTTGAGTCTGTCTTGTTGGTCTTTCCCTGTTAGTCTCAACTCTTGTAACACATATTTTGTTATATATCAGTATTTGATCATTAACTTGTTTTTTAAAAAATAATTAAGATTTACATAGCAATGTATTACATCTACGATTGTAACACATTGCATTATGTCTTCCTTGTAATAAACTTATTTCTCCAGCATGGGGTCTGGCGTGGATTAACATGCACATGAATATTCCCCGTCGTCAGGCTGGGAATCCTCGGTAAAAGAAAAAATCAGTGTCAGTTTTGTTTCTGAACTGTCTTTCTCCCAACAACCAATCACTGGTCTCTGGGTCATACTGCCCCTAGCCAATGACTGCCCTCTACCTAAACCCCTCCTCAGGCAGCCATCTTCAGATTTTTACCGCACATTCAAGTGTTGGGAGTCCTCGTGCTTAGCTCTCGGGCTTTTACTGCATATTGCATTTTTTCTAAGAGTTTACTCTTATTTTCTCGGTCAGATCTAGCCTCAAGATCCACCGATTCTTCTTCCGAGTAACAGGGACCTGTTTCAGAAATCTCTGCGCCCCTCAAGGGCGCATTTTCGTTGCATTTCTTGGAGGATTCCGGAAGATCTTTGAGGCCTACCCCGCTTGGACATGGCCGAACACAAAGGAGACTTGACGCCCGTTGGATCCAAGCTGTTTAGGATCTGCCCTGGATGTGGACTACAGAACGTCTTCACGGAGGATGAGCATTCCCGGTGCCTCTACTGCCTGCACTCTGACAAGTCGCACATGGAGGAGGACTGTGCGTTTTACAAGGACATGTCCACCCGTAGCATGAAGGACGGTCGTAAACGGCTCTCTGACTGGCTGGAGGTGAAAAGCCCAGAAGTCAGAGCGGTCTTCTAAGACCTTTGAAGGCGCTCCAGCGATGGGAGCCCAACATAAGGCAAAGCACAGTGAGTCCGCAGGCACCGGGAGCGCCGTTGGTACTGGCTCCTCGGCTGCCAGGCTGGACGCAGCATCACCGACGGCGTCAACCACGAGCCAACGCTCTGGCTCAATGAAGAGGAAGTCTGAGAACCTGGGCCCCCCACTGTGAAGGGCTCAGACGCGCCAAAGGTCGCGAAGGCCCAGATTCGCCTGGCTGAGGCTTCAGTTGAGGAAGTGGCAACGTCCCAGGCGAAACCTGCAGATGCGGCCCCAGTGGAGACCTCAAAGCCAAGAGTTTCCCTGCCTTTTCAGAGGGAATTGTCTTTCGTGCCCATCGAAAAGACCCCTGTGAAACCCCTGGCCGAGAAGAAGGGGGGGACGCAATAATCCTATGGAACTCGGATATCTCCTCCAAGGATGAGCTGGCGGGCCTCAAATCAGTCTTGCACAAGAGATGCGACAGGGTCAGGTCTTACGGGAAGGACCCTGATGAGGCGGACGTGGAGAGCAATGGGGGATCCAATGAGGAAGGGCAGATCGACAAGTAACCTGCTGCTGAGGCTCCTGCTGCAACCACCGATGGACAGGTCGGAGGACATCCTGCTAGCCCTGCACACCCTGTTTTCAGAAATAAGAACAAGGAGGCCTTTGCCTCCGGCGGACGATCCAGCGGCGCCTGGACCATCGGGGAGTCCTTCACTCAAGCGTAGGCGGGTCCATCCACCCCCACCCTTTCATCCTTCACCTCCATCCCCTTCTCAGGGGGATGAGACTGAGACGGCGATGACGGGGACGGACGACGGTGGCGAGGAAGGAACAGATCTCCCGTTGCCCCCACCCCGGTCTTCTCCTCCCGACGAAATTGGCTCCTTCACGCCATGATTGCTAGGGCCTCAGAGCTTTATCATCTATGCCCCGAGGAGCAGAAGTAGGGTTTCCTTTATCAATGACGAGAGGCCAAGAGGAAGACGGTGCTCTCGGTCCCGCTTTTGGATGACATCTGGGACGAGGGGCTGGCCCTCCTGAAGAACCCATCCTCCGCCCCAGTGAAGAGAGACCGATACGAGAAGAAGTACCGGGTCCCAGTCTCAGCGGCGGCCAAGAAGAAAGCGGGGGGGCGGGGCCTCGGCCTCAACGTCCACTTCCCCGCCTGTCGGCGAAGGGAAGAAGCTGGACGCAATGGGACGACGAGTTATCTTGCCGGCGGCAACAATGAAGGCGACCAATGCCCTCGCGATCGTGGCCTGCTACGACAGGGAGTTATGGTACAAGATCGCCCCCCTGTTGGACTTCCTACCGGATGACAAGAGGGCCGAGGCCCTGGAGATCTTGCAAGAAGGCAAAGTGGCGTCGGACCACGTCATTACTGTGGCAACGGACATTGCCCAGACCTGTTTCCGCCAGCTAGGCAACAGCGTTTGCCTTAAAATGACAAGGTTGGTTCAAGGTGACGGATTTCCACCAGGATGTACAAGCCAAGGTGTTGGACATGCTGTTCGATGGGAACAACCTGTTTGGGAAAACAGTGGATGAGTCCCTCCAAGCCATCAAGGCGGACACGGAGACAGCTAGGTCCCTAGGCGTTCTCCGGCAACGAAGGTTGTCCTTTCGGAGCACCGGAGGCAAGCAGGGTGCCTCCAAAGGATTCAGCGGTGGCTCCTCTACGTACCGCCAAGCGGCCCGCTCCTCGTCACAGGAAGCCTATGGAGGATGAGGCAAGTCGGGTGGGCCCTGCCGCCGTCGCCAGGGAGGCCAAGGCGGCAAGGCGTCCTCCAAGCAAGATTGAACCGACAGCGGTGTCGGGCCCCCACCGAAGCACCCCGGTGGGAGGCTGGCTGACGAAGTTTGTCAGCGTGTGGGAGTCCATCTACACCGACCGTTGGGTGCTGGACACCATGGCCCAGGGGCACGCCCTCGAATTTATGAAAAAGTTTCCCCGCATTCCACCCGTGGTCAGGAAGGAAAATCACATCCCTCAACTGCTATTGGAGGTAAGGAGGTTGCTCAAAAAGGTGCCATTGAGCTTGTCCCGAAGAGGCTCCGGGGCTCCGGAGTATACTCAAGGTACTTCCTTGTGAAAAAGAAGACAGGAGGATGGTGCCCCATCCTGGACCTGCGACGACTGAACAAGTACATCAAGGCACTGGATGTTCTGGATTGTCACCCTCCAGCACGTGCTGGGACAGCTGGAGGAGGGCGATTTCTTGTCATCATTGGATTTGGAGGATGCGTACTTCCACATTCCCGTTCTGAAAGGACACTGAAAGTTCCTCAGGTTCGTGGTCCAAGGACGGCACTACCAGTTCAAGGCCCTCGCATTCGGATTGAAGTCGGCACCCAGGGTGTTCACCAAGTGCCTCGCACCAGTGGCGGCGCGGCTGCGCCTGCAGGGGATCCACGTCTACTCCTACCTGGACGACTGGCTCATACGAGCAAGGACAAGGGAGCTCGCCGTGGATCACACAGCAAAGACCATCCAGCTGCTCACGGACCTGGAATTCTCCATCAACTTTCCCAAATCCCACCTGGTACCGTCGCACTGTTTCTGGGAGCCAAGCTCGACACAGTGGCGTGTCTGGCCTCGCCGTCAGAGGAAAGGACGAAGGCCCTCCTGGGCAAGGTGCAGCGTCTGCTGGCCACGGACGTGGCCAGGGTGAGGTCCATCAAGTCCCTCCTCGGGATGATGTCCTCCTGCATATATCTTGTGCGCCTGTGCAGGCTTCGGATGCACCCTCTGCAAGAGTTCCTCGACTCCCGCTGGATCCAAGCGACGGGCAGCTTCGAGGACAGGATCCCGCTCGACGAGACCTTCCGACGAGCGTTCCGGTGGTGGGGCACCCGCACTCATCTGACGGTGGGCACAGACTTTCAGACCCCATCCCACCAGATAACGGTGACGACGGATGCCTCCCTGGAAGGGTGGCGGTGCACACCGGAGAACTTCACGCGAGAGGCCTTTGGTTCCCGGAGGAGAAGGCGCTCCACATCAACATCCTGGAGCTCCGTGCAGTGTTCTGAGCCCTCCGGTCCTTTCTCCCGTCCCTCAAGGGCAAGGTGGTGAGAATCTTCACCGACAACACCACCACGATGTTCTACATCCGGAAGCAGGGAGGAACCAGATCCCCAGCCCTCTCCAAGGAAGCCCAGGACCTGTAGCATTGGGCCGTCGCCCAAGGGATGCTTCTGGTGCCTTTTCATCTGGCAGGGATAAAGAACACGATTGCCGACTCACTCAGCAGGGAGCTGCGCTCGTGCCACGAGTGGGAACTACGTCAGGATCAAGTGGATCGACTCTTCTGACAATGGGGAAAACCGCAGATCGACCTGTCCGCGATGGCGACGAACTCCAAGTGCCAGAGGTTCGCCAGCAGGTTTCCCCAGCCGAGGAGCATGGGCGATGCTTTCTCATTCCCCTGGGATGGCCTGTTACTATATGCGTTCCCTCTGTTGCCGTTGCTGCTCCGACTCGTCAACCAGCTCAAGAGGTCCCGGTGCAGGATGATCCTAGTCGCACCGGCGTGGCCGAGGCAGATCTGGTTCCCGGATCTTTTGGACTTGTCAGCGTCCCCACCAGTCAAGCTGTCGACGGACGCAGATCTTCTCTCCAGAGAAGGAGGCGCCATACTTCATCATGACCCGGAGTCGCTGAACCTGCAGGCCTGGCTCCTGCAGCACTAGAGTTTGGAGGGTACGATATTCCGGCTGACTGCAGAGAGGTCCTTGCAAAAGCCAGGGTGTCCTCAACTCTCAAGTGCTACGGACATAAGTGGAAGATGTTCTCTGTCTGGTGCCGTGCACAGAAGATTAACTCTCTACAGATTACGGCCCCTCAAGTGTTGCTGTACCTACTGTCGCTGGCCAAGGCTGGACTGGCTCACGCCTCCATCAAGATACATCTGGCTGCGATCTCCCGATACACCAGAACCACAGGACGGGCGTCCTTATGGTCCAATCGCCTGGTGAAGGAATTTATGAAGGGACTGTTCCGATCGTTCCCGCCGAGGAAGGCCCCTGCCCCGGCGTGGGAACTCAACGTGGTGCTGACCAAGCTCATGGGGGCACCATTCGAGCACCTGCATTCGGCACAGTTGAAATTCCTGTCGTGGAAGACTGCGTTTCTTGTGGCCATCACCTCTGCATGGCGAGTGGGAGAGATCCAGGCCCTATCCTGCAAGCCTCCATACTTGACTTTTCACGACACGAGGGTGGTGCTGAGGACGCACCCCTCTTTAATGCCCAAGGTGTAATGGTACCTACCCCTGGGCATCCGGATCAAGCCCATCGGCCCCGGGAGCAGGCATCCAGACATTTACAAAAACCCCAGCTGTCCGTAGGCACCAGGCTCATAATAAAAATCAGGCCTGGCGCCATAGGCGCCAGGCTCATAGACATTACTTAACTCATGCAGACCATGCTGCAAATAAATCCAAGCCAACGTGAGGCCTGGATGGGACTATTTTACTACAGGGACTATTTTTTACTCGGGTGTGGTCCTGGGGAACTTCTTTCCTGGGACTACTTTGGAGGCTATTTACACCACGCCCGAACAGCAGCACATGCTTCGTGTTATTCTGCATCCAGCAGCGTGACTCTCACCGTGCCTGCAGCCAGCATCCAGTCTTCTGCCACGCCCGCCTCGAATGTAGAGCTCCTAGAATAAAGAAGAAGAAAAGGACAAGGTTAGAAAACTAACGTATTTCAAATTCCTCACCTGATTCCGGATCCATTTCATCTCCCGACCTGGAAAGTACATCAGTCCTGCACGCGTCGCTTCGCCAGCTCCAGCACGGCGCCATACTCGCCAGTTCTCACAGCATCTTTCGATCTGGCACCATCTTCATCATTTCTTCGCCATACTCCGGCACCTAGGGGCATAAGAATAACAAGGTGAGCCAAGGGAATCAACAAATACCTCTTACCACCATAGACTTACCTGATTTACCACCGGCGGTATTATTCTCCATATCTTCATATGCCGCTTCTGTAAAGAAGGAGAAAAACATGTTAACGCATGCAATAGTTACCGGACAGCGTTGGGTAACACAGACTCTTACCTGAACGCCAGCAGCAGCTACGAGACCTTCTTCTCACGAACTCAGTTGCAACTTAAGGAAGGAAGGGGACAAGAGTGAACATCGGGCACATTGAACTTGATACTTACCAATCCCGCCTGGGACTTCAGAGTCAGTGCTTACCGGAACTCTCCCAACGCCTTCAAACCAGTGAAGTAACTGGTATCTACGCGCCCCTGCAAGACACGCAGGATGGAGAGCTCATCTTTTACAAACATAAGGTGAGGTTACTAAGGGGATATCGGATGTGATTAGTGGGGGAGAGCGACAACAGTTGGGAGGCCATCACTAAAACCCACAGGTGGCTAATCCCTGTCTCCACTTGCAGGAAAATACTTCTTTGGGTCCAGCAGACCAGACTAGGCGGGCCAGTCCAGACAGTCATCTCTGCACTACGCATCACGTTGACAGAGACCGCAGCTGTCCGGGTCCAATCGACACCCTTGTGGGGTCCAGGTGAGCGTAACACAAGGTGCCGTCGGACTTCCACCTCAACAAGCCCTTGGTGTTACCTGTTTTCTTCCCATCATCTTCGTCACCGGCCGAGAGGACTTTGCACTCGCTGGATGTGGCTAGAGCGCTGAAGTTCTACGTGGATCGCACGAAGAGTTTTCGGAAGACATCACAGCTTTTTGTGAACTTTGGACCTGTGAACCAAGGGAAGACTCTCTTGAAGGCTTCCATTTCCAGATGACTCTCCGGCTGCATCATGCACTGTCATCGGTTGGCAAACCGACCGTTGCCTGGCCGTCAGAGAGCCCATGCGACCAGAGCTATTGCTGCTACCACAGCGTTCTTGTCTGGTGTGCCCCTGCTGGACATCTGCAGGGCTGCTACGTGGAGGTTGATGCACACCTTCACAAGATTCTACTGTGTCGACCGGGATTCCAGGGAGGAGTCCAGGGTCGGCCAAGCGGTGCTGCGCAACATGTTCGTCTAAGGTGCGCCTGGTGAGGCGGTAAGAACTGCTTAATGTTGAGTTTTGATGTAATGCTTAATGTTGAGCCTTTTTTTCCACCTCCCGTTGGTTGTGCATGTGTGTACTGCTATGTATTCTTATATTCATGAGCATGTGAATCCATGCCAGACCCCATGCTGGAGAAGGAACAAGTTACTTACCTGTAACTATTGTTCTCCAGCATGGGTCTGGCATGGATTCACATGCAAACCCTCCCTCCTACCCCTCTACAGCTCTTCACTTGGTCATACTGCCACTTTGCGTGCTACCAATCTGAAGATGGCTGCCAAAGGCGGGGCTTAGGGAGAGGGCAGTCATTGGCTGGGGGCAGTATGACCCAGCGACCAGTGATTGGTTACTACTGAGAAAGACAGATCAGAAACGAAACTGATACTGATTTTTTCTTTACCGAGGATTCCCGGCCTGACGATGGGGAATATTCATGAGCATGTGAATCCATGCCAGACCCATGCTGGAGAACAACAGTTACAGGTAAGTAACTTGTTCCTTGCAGCAATTGTCTGTTGGCTTGTTGTTGCTGTGTAAAGTGCAGACTTTAGTGTTCTGGCTCGTCTTGTGGGGGTGGTTCGCTTAGTGCTGCTAGTATTTTGTTGGGAGATTGGTATCCCGGGCGTGTCATGCACCTATCTAGCTCCTTGTTATCTATGTGGGATTCTCCCCTTGTTGTATTTTACTGGTCTTGTTTTAGTGCGCTACACACCAAATGGGTGCCTCCGACTGTTGGGCTGGTCTGTGGATCTCACCTTCCTTTTTTTCCTTGGTTATAGGGGTTGTCGCAGTCTATGCTCTGATCTAAAGCGTTGCTTGGGGGTGTCTTGTTCGGCCGTTCGGATTGGGTGGGGGGTTTCCCCTTTCCCAACTTTCCGGTTCTAGGGTATGTATGGCCTCCCTTGTCCCAATTTGCACTTCCTGGGTCCCATTCTCTCTCGTTACCTCCTACTTTACTGGCAGTTCCTGTTGCCTGTAGCCTTTGTTTCAGGATCCACCTTTGTACCCCCTCCTCGTTGCAACAGTTCTTGTTAGATTAATTATTCAGCCCATATATATGGCCTGCATAGCCAGTGTGGTAAGCCGTGGGGAGAGGAGGGTTCAGTCTCCCCCTCAGGCAATATGGTGCCCTTGGTTCAGTGTCCTGCGCTTGCACCCCACCTTCCCCTCTCCTTACCGGCTTATTTGTGAAGGATATCAGTGGGTGCTCAACGTTGTACGGCGCGCCCGCGAGTGTCTGTACTGGAGCAGGAGGCAGTGATGTCGCAGTCCAGTCCGCCCACGGGCGCGGTCCCAGTCCCGTGGATTCGCTCCAAGTTCCGCCACCTTTTCCAGTCGCAGAGCGGGAATCGGAGCTCGCCCGCTCGCGTTCACCTCGGGGCTGCTGGGTCCTCGATCGGGCTCCGCTGTCTGTCCCTTGTTTCGTCCGCCCCAGCTGCTTCTGATTGCAAGGGGGCACTCGTCTCCGGCGCTCGGCGGGTGCTTCAGCAGTGGCGAAGTGCCGCCGGAAGGAACGTGTGCCTCCGTCGCCGCTGGGCTCCTAAAGCTGATACTCTTGATGTTCTTGCCCCTGTCATGAGGATCCGCTTCCGACCTCATCACCCTAAAAAACGCAAGTGCATGGTGGCTGAGAGGACATGGCGTACTTCCTGTATATCCTCTGACAAACTGGTCTGCTGCCACGCCTGCTCCAAAGGCAATACCGGCTCTCTGTCTGCACCAAGAAGAGAACCCTCATCCAGGCCCGCGTCTCTTCGGCATCCAACAGCTCGGCCAAACTCTTAAAAATCTGCAAGGAGCTGGCCTATCCTGCTACACTCTCTAACTCTCCAGTCCGCTCCCAGGCCCTGGCTTCTCATTTCATCTCTAAAGCTCAGGACATGATGGTCCTCTCTCTCTTCCTCTCCTCCTCCTCTCTCAATTCCCTGCTCTTCCTCTGGCCCTTCTGTGACCACCTCTCCTCCCTCCTTCTCTGCCTTTCCCCTGTTCTCCCGAGACAAGGTTTCTAGACAAGTTCAATCTATGACAGTCTCGTCAAAACAGGTTCTCCCGAGTTCATCTAAAACCATCAAGGACCACATTGACACCCTGGCTCCTGCTTTGGCTGACTTCTGCAACCACTCCTTTGCCACTGGAGTCTCTCCCCGCCCCCCGAAGCACTCCTTTGTGCAACTTCTTCTTAAGAAAACCTCAGCCGACCCCTCCTGCCTGGCCAACTAGCGCCCATCTCCATCACTTCTTTCCTGGGCAAACTCCTTCAAAAGCTGGCCATCTCCCAGTCCCAGCTTAACCTTCACACTGAATCGGTTGGTTGTCTCCATGACCATTAGTCGGGCTTCAGAGCTGACAGAAGCACGGAAACAGCTCTCCTGAACATCCGTGAAGACCTGCTCTCCAACCTTGATTCCAATACCCCCTGTGTCCTCATCTTACTTGATCTCTCTTCTGCCTTTGACAGGGTCAACCATGCCATTCTCCTCAACTGTCTCTGTGATAATGTGGGCATCACCGATGAGGCCCTGGCATGACTGAACTTTCTTCTCCGATTGACCAGCCCACGTCCAACTTGGATTCTTCCTCTTTTATCTGTCTCTTCCTGTGGTGTTCCCCAGGGGTCTAACCTTTCTTCATGGCTGTTAAATCAATACCTGGCACTTCTTGCCCACCGCATTGCCGCTCTCTGCTCCAACTTTCAGTGCTATGCAGATGACACTCAGCTCATTTTCAGGCTCCCTTCCGCAACCTCTTCTCGTTCTCTCAACTCTGACTGTCCATCTGCTATCCAGGAATGTTGTGCCACCAATGATCTCTGCCTTAATGCCATTAAGACTGAGATTCTCCTCATCGGCACACCTGCTTCCTCCTTTCCTGTCGCTCTCTGGCCGGCCTCTCTTGGCCCTCTTACTGCTCCCACCTGTGAGGCTAAAAACCACGGTGTCATCTTCGACTCCACACTCTCCTAATCTCCTCACATCTCTGACGTCTCTAAGAAGTCACACTACCAGCTGCACCTCCTGAGAGGCGTTCTTCCTTTCCTTTCCTTCCCCTAGAAGCTCACTGTCTCCAGAGCTCTGGTTCTCTCTAGGCTGGACTACTGCAACAGCCTCTTTCGAAGGGATTTTGTCCTCCGACGTATTCCTTATCTTAGATATCTCTTTCCTCTTTCCTTACTCAGTGCCTCGGAATATCGTTGCTCAGTTTCGTAGAGAACTTATCCCATTTCCTCGAGATATTCGATCCATACTCGATGGCTTCCTCGTCGGAACCGACGACCCCTCGGTCCGGCTTCAAAAAATGCCGAGAATGTGGGAAAAAGATGTCGCTGACTGACCCTCACAGAGTTTGTCTGTGGTGATTGGGAGCGGAACACCATTGTTCGGAGTGCGAGGACTGTATGTCCATGACCGCTAAGGCCCTGAAGGAGCATAGGGGGAAGCTGCAAAAAGGTAAGACTTCAAAAGCTTCTTCTTCCTCGACGAAGTCGAGACATTAGTCTCCTCGTCACCATTCGCGCTCCAGGTCTCGGAGTGCCATCACTCCTCGAGATGGAAGCACTCGAAGAGGAGACGTCGAAGATCCCCTTCTCCGTCCTCCTCTTCCTATGTTTCTCCTAAGAGAATCCCTTGCCCCACGAAACCTAGTTCCCGGGCTGAATGGGAGGAATTCCGCAAAAATATGAGCGTCTTCGAGAAAGAGGCCTCGACCCCCTCGAAGACTGCCGAGAGCGATGCTCTGGTCGAAAGACCCAAAGGTCAAAAACGCCGCGAGTCGCAGTACCCGGCGAAGGAAGCTCCTCGAGCGCGTCACGAACCCTCGAGTAAAGCTATGACCTCGAAACCTTCTTCGAAGGTTCCGTCGACGCTGAGGTCGGTGTCTTCGACGCCGTTGTCGAAGGGACCTTCGACACACGGGTCTGTCGACTCGATGCCATCATCGACACCGGCGTCGGCGGCAAGGAAAGTCACGGTTGCGGCGCACTCAGTGGCTATCCCCAGGTCCTCGATGGCGTTGAGATTGTCGACTTCCTCGAGCAGAATCCCAATTCTATCGAGGACCTCGAGGCCTCCGCCTTTGTTTTCGACGCCACGCTCGAAGCCTTCGACGTCGGCGTCGACGACATCGACGTTTTCGAGGCCGATTACAAGTTTGGCACCCTCTGCCTTGGAGATGGGTTTCACACCCTTTGTGAGTTCAGACCAATTGAGAACTATGTCCTCAATTATGCAAGAGGGAGAACTATCTGACCAAGAAGAGACATTTGAGTTGCAGGGACCTGCAACCCCAGTTCAAGAGGAGTTATCCTCAGAAGAACGCAGGTTAAAGGATCTCCATGATTCCTTACATGAGGCAAGTGGGTTAGACACTTCCCCTGTTCGCTATGCCAGACCCGGGCGAGCATGCTGAAACCCCCTATAGAGCCTTAATGGCCAGGATCACAGAATTTATGGGGTGGTCAACACCTTCACAGGCTTTCCAACAAGATGACCTCACGGATATTCTTGATAAAGGTCCACAGGAGGATCCTGTAGTGCCTTTTCATAAAGCTCTTCAAAGGAAAATCATGACGAACTGGGAAACCCCAGATGTCGTCCCGGCAGTAAATAAAAAACAGTCTACTAAATACAGGGTATCTTCTGCAGACCCAGAGTTTTTGTCAAAACACCCATCCCCAGAAAGTCTGGTCGTACAGGCAGCATCTTCTACTGACATCAAGACTGCTTACCCTACCGTCCCACAGGACAGGGACGATAAGAAATATGATGCCATGGCAAAGAAAGTTTTTTCGGCATGTAGCATGGCGTTAAAATCTATTAATGCTACTTGCACCCTTGCTAGACTCAGCCATACACTTTGGGAGTGTGCTTCTACAGCGGCTGACTGCATCCCGGAGGGAGAAGAAAGGGAGGCGTTCCTAAATATCATACAGGACGGTAAAAACGCTATGTGCGAATCCCTCCAGACGGGCATTGATTCGGCTGACAGTATCAGCAGAGCAATGGCGGCAAGTGCAACAACCAGGAGATTCGCTTGGTTGAGAAAGTCTGTTTTTGCCCCAGATGTGCAAGCCAGGCTCTTGAACATGCCATTTGATGGCTCTTCTTTGTTTGGGGAAAAAGGCGGATGACAGTTTAGAAAAACTGCAAACATCAAAGGCAGCAGCAAAATCCCTAGGCGCTGCAATCCGTCACACCTTTTCGTCCCACAGGAACCTCTGCGAGAGGCAAGTCCTTTCGCTTCTACTCCGCATTCGGAAGAGGTAGAGGACGACCGGCTCAAAGGGGACAAAGAAGAACTACCCGAGGTGGACGGGGTAGATATTCAAAAGCCGCAGCAACAGCAGGTACCTCTTTACCATCGGCATCTGCATCAGCTGCCCCAAAACCACTCTGAGGACTTCCCTCACAAGACACCTGTAGGAGGCAGGTTAACTCAACATCTGGCGGAATGGCAGGCTATCACGTCAGATGCTTGGGCATTGGAGACAGTTGCACAAGGTTACTGCCTGCCTCTCCTACGCATACCTCAGAGTCATCCACCGGGGAGCAGCTCTCAAAAAGCTCCAGATCCGCTCCTCTTGCAGGAAATTTTAGACCTGCTAGAGAAAGGTGCCATAGATCTGGTACCTGTAGCGGAGAGGAACAAGGGCTGGTACTCCCCTTACTTTCTCATTCCAAAGAAAGACGGAGGACTGAGACCCATCTTGGACTTGCGAGAATTGAACAAATTCCTCAGGAAAGACAAATTCAAGATGGTAACTCTTTCTCAGAGCCTTCAGGCCCTTCAGTTCCAGGACTGGTTGGTATCTCTGGACCTTCAGGACGCTTATTTCCATGTGCCTATCATCTCAAACACAGGAAATACCTGAGGTTCGCAATTGGCAACTCTCATTATCAATTTCGAGTGCTGCCATTTGGGCTGACCTCCGCCCGAGGGTCTTCACCAAGTTAATGTCGGCAGTGGCTACAAGTCTAAGGAGGGAAGGGATTCACGTCTACCCCTACCTGGACGATTGGTTGATCAGGGCTGTATCTTCGGAACAAGCTCAGATCCAGCTAAATCACGTTTGCCATTCCCTTCACAGACTGGGCTTCTCCCACAATTTAAAGAAGTCACAAATTATACCATCGCAGAGACTCCAGTTCATCGGAGCGATCCTGGACACTTCCCTGGGAAAAGCCTCGCCACCAGAGGTGAGGGCTCAAGATATTCTACAGATGGTTACCAAGTTCCAAAATGCCCAACGTCTCCCAGCCTTCGACTTTTTGAGGTTGCTAGGCCTCATGGCATCCTGCATTTTCCTAGTGCCAGGGGCCCGCCTGAGAATGAGATCCCTCCAGTGGGCACTGAGAACTCAGTGGTTACAATTCTCAGGAAGAATGACAGATCTTCTTCAGGTTCCCGACAGGGTGGCTCGAGACCTTCAGTGGTGGGCCTGTCAGGAGAACATTCTGAAAGGAGAACAGTTTTGGCAACCCTGGCCAGAGATAACAGTAGTCACGGATGCCTCACTCACGGGGTGGGGAGCCCACACCAACGACTTGACCATCAGCGGTCGTTGGTCTCCATCGGAGTCCAGACTACATATCAACCTGTTAGAGCTGAGGGCCATCAGACTTGCTCTGAAGGCGTTCCTGCCATCTGTACAATGGAAGAATGTCTGATAATGACGGACAACACAGTGGCCATTCATTACCTCAACAAAAGAGGAGGCGTAGAATCACTACCTCTGTGCAGAGATGCGATGCAGCTCTGGTTTTGGGCAGTCCAAGAAGGAATCTCTCTTATCGGCAGTTCACCTAGCCGGAGAGAAGAACTTGACAGCGGACGCTCTGAGCAGGCAGAGCACAGTCTCCCACGAGTGGGAACTAGCTCAGGAAGTCCTTCAAGAGATCTTCGCCCTTTGGGGAACCCCTCAGGTGGATCTGTTCGCCACCAGTGTCAACAGGAAGTGCGATCTGTTCTGTTCAAGGGAATTTCCCCCGAGAGGAGCTCTGGGAGACGCGTTCATAGTGGACTGGGAGTTTCCGCTTCTGTACGCGTTCCCACCGGTCCCTGTCATTCCTCAAATGATCAGGAGGTTGAGAAGATTCTGGAAAACCATGATCCTAATTGCCCCGGATTGGGCCAGGAGAACGTGGTACCCGGACCTTCTAGACTTGTCCATCTGCCCTCCAATTTGACTTCCACTCAGAGAGAATCTGCTCTCACAGAAGGGAGGTCAGGTTCTCCATCCAAACATCAAAACCCTCAACCTTCACGCTTGGCTTCTGAAAGGCTGAGGTACAAGGATTGGGACCTCCCTGATGATGTTATGGAGGTGTTGCTTTCGGCAAGGAGGCCAGCAACAAAGTCTTTATACCGCTGCCGTTGGAACAGATTTTGCAGCTGGTGTAGAGAAAAGAATATCGACCCCTTTTCATGTGGTACACCAATGGTTTTGTCCTTCCTACTCTATTTGGTGAATTCAGGCCTTAAAGTTGGCACCATTAAGGGCTATCTCGCAGCGCTATCCATCTTTAAGCGCACTGCGGAAGAACCATCCTATTTCAAGTTACCATTGGTAATACAGTTTCTAAAGGGGGCTAACTAACCTTTATCCCCCAAGACCATTCCAGGTTCCCCTATGGGATTTAAACTTAGTCCTAACTTTCCTGATGGGCACACCTTTCGAACCACTCCATTCTTGTTCGTTAAGATTTCTTACCCTTAAAACTGTTTTATTAATAGCACTTACATCTGCTAGAAGGGTGAGCGAGTTACAAGCTCTTTCTTGTAAACCCCCTCATACAATCTTTCACAAAGACAAAGTTGTCCTGCAAGTGAAGCCTAATTTCCTCCCAAAGGTGGTTTCTGAATTCCATATCACTCAGAAGATTATCCTTCCATCTTTCTATCCTCCTCCTCATCCGGGGAAAGAGGAAGAGAGGTTACACAGGCTGGACCCAAGAAAGGCTTTAAGTTTTTACATCAGTAGACTGGCTAGGATAAGACAAGCAGACCAGCTGTTTGTAGGCTACGCAGGTCACAAGCTGGGGTTACCGATAACTAAGCAGACCATTTCCAGATGGATCATTCTAGCCATTTTGGAATGTTATAAACTGGCAGGAAAAGAGCCCCCTCAAAATCTTAGGGCTCATTTGACCAGAGGTATCGCAGCTTCATCGGCCCTCAAAAGAGGAGTGCCGGTTAAAGACATGTGCGTCTGCCACATGGTCGTCCGTCCATACCTTTACACGGTTTTACAACTTGGATTCCTCCTCCAGTCAAGAGACTAGGTTTGGAAGGGCAGTATTGCACTCCATTCATCAATAAAAGGAAGCATGAAGTCAGTACTCCCACCTCCAATAACAGAATACTGCTATGGGAGCCTATCTAAGATAAGGAATACGTCGGAGGACACAATCCCTTCGAAGAACAAGTTACTTCTTACCTTGTAACGTTCTTTCGATGGGATGTTCATCCGACGTATTCCTTATCGACCCTCCCATCCATCCCCGCAGTACTACTTCCCTTGTTGTTGCAGCTTACGCTCCTTCAGGGTGATTAGTCTAGTCCAGAAAGAATAATTGTGGGCTACAAAACAGAACTGAGCAACGGACGCTGCACGGCCTTTATAGGGAGGATGACGTCGACGTCGATACGGCGGCTGTCGAGGGACATCGACTCGGCGGACGTCGACGCGCAGCGCCCTCTAGAGAAAACATTTCCGAGGCCAGCAAAGCTGGAAAGAGATATCTAAGATAAGGAATACGTCGGAGGAACATCCCATTGAAAGAACGTTACAAGGTAAGAAGTAACTTGTTCTTCTAAATCTGCCTGCTTCTACTCTCCGTCCTCTGCAACATCCACAACAGGACTGCGAGAAATCTCTGCACTGGCTCCCAGTGGCGGCTAGGATTAAGTTAAAAACCCTCTGCTTTTTCCACAAGGCCTTTTGGGGCCTCCATACCCTCAACTCTCTTTCCCTAAATACCTATCAACTCCCTCAGGGTCAGTCGCTTCTCCAAGCAACGAGTTGGTGGTAGATCTCTATATTCAACTGGGGCCTCCCACTGGAATAGCCTTCCTGCCTCCCTGAAACTTGAGGAGAACCATATCTGGTTCTGAAGCACCTCATACCTTCCTCTTTGCTTCTGCTTTCTCTCCTCCCCTCCCCTGCTGAACTACAGATTGAAACTGCACTGGTCACCTGGCTACCCTCTGATCTCGGGCCCAGGTCCCCTCCTCCACAAGTTACACACCTGCACTGCCTCCCGGGAAACCACTGCACTTGGGGCAGTCCACTACCAGCTCTTGCACCTTATGTCTGCACTACCCCTGCACTTACCACAAGCTGGCCACACTTTTACCTATTTTCTTTTATTTGTTTTACTGTTGATCCTTTGTATTGCACTGCCCCCTCTCCCACGCACTTTTCCCTTTCCCCCTCCCCTGCACTTGTGCCATCTCAATGTCACCTGGCCTAGTAAGATCGTTGTCTTTGTCTTCCCTCTGTTCCCCCTCCCTCACCTCATCGCGCCTTGAAACACTTGCATATATGCACGTTATAAATGCCAAATCATATTATTATCCCCTTTGAACTGCAGTGAGCAGAGAAGAGGGTGATTGGGGGCGAATCCTGAGGGTAGGAGGAATGCGGGATGAACATTAACCAGGGTAGTTTAAAATAACACTTGTGTAGCACAACTGTCGATTTAATTAGCAAACCTACACAAACGCATATCAAATTGCTGTGTAGCACTGCTTATTTTATGCCTTGGAATTAGGCAGTCACTTCTGACATTTCCGTACATTCTGCAGTCACATTTGAGTCTCGTCAAGGCAGACTCAACCATCGTCCATGTGAGGGAAATACACATCTTTATTAATAGCACATACAAGTAAGAGGAATCCAGCTTGCAGCAATGTTTGAAAATGTGATCTTATACAGGCATCTGACAGATTTCTGTGCTTTAAGCCGCTGTAATGCTGCGGAGAAAGTCATGGCTAAAGAGAAATCTTCCACCATGGTGGGAAGGCCCTATATTTGTTTTAATTTTGCATCACTAGATATCCATAAGCACTTCTTAAGAACATAACTTCAAAATAATCAGCAACATTTGTGAGTTTATGTGAGCGGGGATCATGAATGGGATAGCCCAACACGCTTCGTTTTGCTTTTCAGTTCATTTCAATCCATTTTAAAGTATGTCATAAATGAAAGTAACTTGAAAACTGACAATGCTGTGTTTTCGTTTTGCTGCTTTTACCTTTTTTTCACAACATTTTTTCTTCTGTAGCGAATAAGATCAACAGTGGATGAAAAGGAACAGAAGCAGCTCTTGATGGACTTGGATGTAGTAATGAGGAGTAGTGACTGTCCCTATATTGTTCAGTTTTATGGTGCACTCTTCAGAGAGGTATGATTTTTTTTTCTTTTTCTAAACATTATTTTGTAAGATCGATTATTGTTAGCACCAACATGCACTTGTTCCTCATCAGCAATATTGAAATAGTCCCTATTTCAAATTAACTGTTATGGTGGTTTGATGGATGATGGGTGTGAAGTAGAGGTAAGTTTACATTAGGATCAAACAAATGTGTGAATGCTACTATGTTTTTTTTTCTATCACTTTTTATTGTCCTGAATTAAAGAACATTGCTTAACAAACACACATGTGCCGTTGCTTGGTAAAACATTCTCTGAGGTGTATCATTTAAATTTAAGTTGCCACAGCAGAGAGATGATCTTACTATTGACAAGTCAGCCCATGCCATGAAACAGGTAAAAACAGTAAATACGGGGGCCACGCCTCAGCCCTCTCCCTCCACCCCCACACCTGCTGCAATTTCTGGGGACAGCCCCTTGCATTATATAATCGCCTCTCAAAGAGACACACACACCTGTCCACCTCAGCGGACCAGCGACTGTGTCTTGGGCGATCCGCCAAGCCCCACATTGCAACGATAATTCTTAAGTGTTACAGAAAGAAACACCTTTTCATACCTGGTGAACCCCACCTCCTCCCAAATCCCCAGCGATGCCAATTTCGGTTCACAAGGCACTGCAACGCCAGCAGGGATGTTAACCTGTGGGTCAATTCCCCCAGAAAACCTGGATTTGTTTGCATTCCCATATTATATGGAAAGAAGTGGCTACCACTCTCTCACACCTCAGATAAGTATCCTCCTCTACCACCCCCCCCATTGCCCAAGTGCCGTCCGTGGGTAGTATACTCTGATGCAGTATTTTGTATTGGATTAGATGAAGTATTTAAGCAATTCCAATCTTGCCAATTCCTCACAGCCAAACTACTCATTGCTAATTCCCAAACACTCACCATTCATCTCATATACAGGCCTCCAGGACCCATCGGTTCATTTGAGGAGGACATTTCCAGCATACTCTCCGATAAGCTAAAAAACACCTCACAACTGTTACTGTTAGGAGATCTTAATCTGGGATTTAATGATCCTAAAGACCAACAAGCAACCATCGTTGATAATATTCTTGCAGAATTCGGCCTCACCCAAAGAGTGAACTTACCCACCCACAACAAAGGAAGAACATTACAATGGGTGGCGGACTATAATTGTAACGCCTTGATTACTGCCATAAACCCTCAGGTATGGACAGACCACCACCTTCTATCGTTCACACTGGCAACCAAAATGCTTACTACTAAAAATACTCTATCTGCTCCTCCCACGTTAACAAGGAACAAAAAGAACATTGCGATTCATAAACTTCTACCTCTTATCCTACCCACCCTCAATTCACTTCCCGATATTATGGATGCCAACATGCTAGTTGATGAATACAACAAAATTATGACCACAACACTGGACTCCATTGCCCCTCTAAAAATGAGACAAAGCAAGCCTAAAGCCCATCTGAACTCCTGGTTCACCCCACACCTGAAAACCTTTAGATTGGAAAAAAGAAAATGTGAGGTTTCATGGAGGCTATTACCCTCTGCAGAATACAGAACCAACCATGCCAACATATCATCTCGCTACAAGAAAGAAATACTCTTGGCTAAGTAAGAAACTTATAATAATATAATCTCGCAAGCTAATTCAAGTATGAAGGAATTATTTATAATCTTAAAAGAACTAGAAACTTCAAATCCCAGTGCAAGACAACTGTGTGAAGGACAAAGCTTGGTGCTCAAATATTCTGCAAGCACTAGCCAATAAGGTCACCACCCTTCAGGACAGGATTGGAAAAGAAAAGCCTCCCTAACCACTACTACTTCACCCATCAATACCCCTGTGCCCACTCATAAACCTCCACTCCGATTTAGCTTCTCTAAAATCTCTATTCTCGAGGTGGAAAAAGTCATCCTTTCCCTTAAACCCTCGAACTGTCAAGGCGATCAATGCCCAGCCCAATTAATAAAGGATGCTGCGAGAGAATTGGCACCTTTCATATCAAAGCTAATCAACGCCTCATTCTCCTCGGGCACCATGCCAAGTACCCTTAAAGAGTCCTGGGGTACTCCCTCTTCTCAAAAAACAGACACTAGACCCAACCATACCAACTAACTACTGGCCCATTACTACAGTGCCATTTCTTCTTAACATTTTAAACAAGGTGGCCTATCGCCAAAGACAGAAGTATTTGGAGCTCAACCAACTCCTCGGAGCCCGCCAATCAGGATTTCAGCCCCAATATGGCACAGCATTAATTGATCTCAAGGCCCAGATTGACAAGCTTCGAGACAAGGGAAAATCAGCCTTACTTATCCTTCTCGACCTCTCGGCTGCATTTGACTTGGTGGACCCCAATGTCTTATGCAACCACCTTGACTCAGCAGCACATTTCTCTAAGGAGGCCATAGTTTGGATACAATCATTCCTCACATCTCCGACGTCTCTAAGAAGTCACACAGCTAGCTGCACCTCCTCAGAGGTATTCTTCCTCTCCTCTCCTTCCCCCAGAAGCTCACCGTCTCTAGAGCCCTGGTTCTCTCTAGGCTGGACTATTGCAACAGCCTTTATCTAAATCTGCCTGCCTCTACTCTCCGCCCTCTGCAATTTATCCAAAACAGGACTGCGAGACTTGTCCTTGGCCTCAAGCCCAGGGATCGTATCTCTCCAGGACTGAAATCTCTGCACTGGCTCCCAGTGGCTGCAAGGATTAAGTTCAGCACCCTCTGCATTATCCACAAGGCCTTCTGGGGCCTAGGGCCGCATTACCTTCAACTCTCTCTTCCTAAATACCTTCCTTCTCGGGATCTTGCTCATCTGCCTCCAACTCCCTCAGGTTTAGCCGCTTCTCCAAGCAACGAGTTGGTGGTCGATCTCTCTTCAGCAGGGGCCTCCCTCTGGAACAGCCTTCCTGCTGCCCTGAAACTTGAGGAGAACCATCTCCGGTTCCGGAAACACCTCAAAACCTTCCTCTTTGCTTCTGCTTTCTCTGCCTCTCTCTCCTGCTGAAATTCCCGCCCGAATCTGCACTGGTTACCTGGCCACCCTTTCTGATCTTGGGGCCAGGTCCCACCTTTTTGCACACCTGCCCTGCCTCTCTGGAAACCTCCTGCACTTAGGGACTGGTTCTGTATCCCTACAGTCCCCCTACCAGCACTTATGTCTGCTCTTACCTTGCACTTGCCACCATCAGGCCGCTTTTATTTATCGTATTTATTCTTCTATCCCATGTACTGCACTTTCCCCTCTCCCTTCCCCCTGGCACTCTTCCCTTTCTCCCTACCCTCGCACTTGCACGATCTGAATGACACCTGGCCTAGTAGGATCATTGTCAGTCTTCCACTGTTTCCCCTCCCTTGCCTCTGCGCGCCTTGAAACACTTGTGTATAGGCGCGTTATAAATGCCATATCATATCATTGCCTGGGAACATGAGTCTCCACCCATTCCTCTGGGTCCAGTGAGCCTACATTCCTCTCCCATTTGCCCTTAAGTCGGGTCAGTTCCTGGGCTCCAAATGCCGCCAGTGCCTGATACAGCGTTGAGGTGACCTTAGTAGCAATACGGGCTGGATAAAGATTGGTCTCCAGAGATGAACTTACTCTTACGCCCCTTCCCCTTCCCTCCATACTGAATGGGCGTCTCTTGCGAGGGTCTGGAGACGGAACCTTTTTCACTGGACAAAATCTTCTTCCCCTTTAAATTTAGAGGCGCATGGGGGCACTACCCTGGAAGCATGCGCTTGCATGACTCTGCCTACCGGCGCCTCTCCCCAGTCCCCTTTTCCGCGTCGAATGTAACAGGCTGAATTCATCAGCGCTCCTGGGTTTGGCTTCGCCCATGTAATACGACGTGCTGTTCCCCGGATATTCTTCTATCTTTCTTTTTCTTTTCAATAAGTACTTGGTCCTCCGACGCCACGCTCCTCCCCGGCGCATGTCTACTTCAGGGGGCTTCAGCAGGTGTACAGCCTGTGAGGGGCTTTTCCCTACAACAGACCCCCATGCCCTTTGCCTACGCTGCCTTGGCCCCGACCACGACTGGCAAGGTTGTTCCGCGTGCGACGCATTGACTCCACGGGCACTGTAGAACAGACCAGCTAGGTGGAGGGAGTTCTTTCAGAAGTCGCCTCCGGAGGACCTAAAGGGCTTCGTCAAACATTACTCGAGGCTGAAGGAAAGGCCTCTGTTTTCTATCATACCCCGTAAGGGCGATTCCTTCCCAAGGAAGCACCCGACCGAGCGGAACCTGTCTGGTCCTAGTACCAGCACACGTACAGAGGCTAGTCCAGCTACCGGCCTCACGGCCGAGTGGTCTCCGGTTCCTTCCGGTGTCTGAGGGACCGCAAGGTTCTTTTACCGAGGTTACTCCTGAGGGGCAACGCCCTAGTACCGGCATCCTGTCTGAGGGGGCGCCTTCATGCAGCACTACCTACCGGCAGCTCTGCCGAGGGCAATACGCCTTCCAGGTCACGGCCTGAGGTGCGGAATAGGCCTTTCTCCACCAACACCAAACGTCTTGTGCCGCGCCAGACAAGATGGCTGCTCACCCGATACCCCCTCTGGTGGAGCAGGTGACGGAAAGAGTCGCAAAGTGGGGCTGGTGTCAACCAGGTGTGTGGCCTACAGTTTATCCATCAACAGGGCAGGGCAGGTTTCCCCTGCACCCCAGGCAGAGTGTGCGTGTTAGGCAGAATCCTGTGCAGTGCCCTTAGGGACCACTACACACAATTAAGACCACAGGTGGCAATACAAGTTTTTCCTTTGGTACAATCCTGTACTACTATGTCAGAGTGGTAGCAGTGGGGGAGCAGCCAGGCTTATCTCAAGAGTATATGAGCAGTAGCAGAGATTACACAAATGGACCACAATTACTGTGACTCAAGCAAACACTGACTCAAGGTTTCAGGTAGAAAAATATAAGTACATTTATTTTTAAACCATTAATAATAAGCACACTTCTATTAAACTGAAACGCATACCACATGTCCAATATACTACAACTAGCCAATTCACTTTGTACAGTAAGTCTCAAGGTAAGTACCCTGTGTTTGAATGAACCGGTGTTATGAACAAAACACGTTATCGTGAATACGATTGTGATCACTTTTTGACAGTTCGGTCTACTAAATAAACGCGTATCCGTGACATGAAATGCTACCTTGGCAAAAACACACTTGGCACCTGAGATACCCAGAGGGAGTTGGAGGCAAAAATCACAGGCAATATTTTGATTAGGCAGACAAATGAGAAATACTCAGAGACAAGAGTTCAAAAGTCAAAGGGCCGGAGCCATGGTCAAGTGACACCAGGGGCCTGTTGCCGAAGATCACACAGATAGTTCATGGTTCAATGTAGCCAAGAGTACTTCGATATTGTCAATATTCGGAAGCAAAAGTTATAAGGAGGGAAGACAAGGGCAAGCCTTGGAAATGAAGAAAAGGGGTTCACCCAGTTTCCTCAAGCAGAACACAGTACCTTATCCCAATGGTGCAGCTGGTGCCCTGGCAGCTGTACCCATGATTCCTGGAGCTTCGTTGTGAAGGAGGACGTCTGAAGGGGGACTGCACCACACAGGGATGAAGCCGGCAGCAGCGACAATGAATAAAAGGTGCGTTCCTTAAAAACAGGAGAGGCTCTTCAAATGGCTATCCGGACCACTACAGCCGTGTGCAACGATTTCGACCAAGCAAGAGGATCCTCTGGCTGTGGAAGATGAGCTGGTTATCCCCACCAGGCTCAAGGGAAGAAGACTCCAGGCTGGATCTTCTTAGTCATTGAAGGTTAGATAGCTCAGGACTGCAGCAGGGCTTCACCGGGACGGGATAGCTACAGCAGCATTCGTTCTCTCCGCTTCTCTTGGGTTCCTTGTAGTTCCAGTGACGACTCTGACTTTTAGCCCAAGAGACCTGCCTTTTATGCGCAAAACCCCCATTCACACAGCCTGGCTGTCAATCACCCAGCAGGGGGGGTTGTCCAACCCGGACAACCACCTCAGCCAATCATGGCAAAGTGCGACTTGGGTTTCCTAGGATACCCTGTTCAGGGGGTCACTACACCCCTCCCTCACATTCAGCCCACCTAGACACCCAGGCGCCTGGTGGAGGGCTTCTGAGCAAAAGCCCGCCAAAAGACGGTGAACAAAGAAGGCAAACCTAGTTTGCCGCGCAAAGTGAAACACAAGAAGGACTTTAACAAAAAGAAATGGCGAATAAACCCAACCGGAGCCAAAAGAAAGACGATTTGGTCAAGCGGGATTTATGTTCGAGGCTAATATAATAGCCAAGAACAATACCACATTTATCTAATATAATCGCGGTAGAATAGTTAGGGTAGATACCACTGCCACCAGCCAAGACTAAATGTTAAAAGAGCGAAACAATGCTCTAGGAGGTACAGATGAAAAGGGATACGAATTAACCCTTTCCAGTGCTCCATGTAAGATGGGGTGTACTGGATCTGTGGTAGATTGACTGACTAAGTAAAGTTAATGGCAACTTTACCCTTTTCGGGGGGACTGTAGTCAGCCTCAGAAATGGAGTCGGGGGAAGTCTTAAAGACAACCCTGTGCCACGCCACTGAAGGTGCTGGGTGACACACAAAAAGAAGGGTGTACTGAAGTGGTGTACTTCAGAGTCCACAATCATAAAAACAGAGAAATACACATGGCAAAACATAGGTAAGAGTGGGGGAAAAGCTACACTCTTATCAAGTGGAAAAAAAGAAACACCAGAAGTCCAACAAAGCTGCTGGGGGACTTGCTAGGTGAGGGAAATTAGCCATAAATGAGAATTCTCCCTAACAGTGCCCTGGCCCCAACTGCCCTTGGCCACTCCGTCAATATCACTTTGCCACCTCTACAGCCTCCGAAGACAGGTTCTTTGAAAGGTTCATAGGGCTGATGCGAACTCCCCAGATGGGGGCCATCCTCCAGGATGTCCTCAGGGACATGCTCCCTCAGGTCACCCCACAGGCCCCAGCGCAGACGCCGCTGCCCCAGCCGGCTCCTCCGATTCCGGCTTCCCTGCCTCCCACAGTAGAGGCGGTCCCACACCAGCCTCCACAGCAGCCACCGGCGCCGGTCTCAGCTCCGCAGCCTGCGGTGCCTAGCACTCCTCCACCAGCTCCGGACCCCCCAAGCCTGGCAGACATGGATGAGGAGGAGGACCCCGACAAGTCATCTTCAGCCAGGGTCTTCCACAAACGCCTTGCAGGTTTAGCAAAGTATTTGGGCCTTCCTCGGCCCGAGGTAGAGCAGCCCAAGGAGGGGGTCTAAGCAGAAGTCCTCACCATAAGACCTTCTACCAAAACGGAGATCCCGATGCAGAAAGACGTAGTTGCCCTGGCCAAGAAGGGGTGGCTCAAGCCGCACTCGGCACCGACTGTCAATCTGCGCTTCAACGCCAAGTACAGGCAGATGGAAGGGGACACACTCTTGCTTCCTGCGCATCTTCAACTGCACTTGTCTGTGATAGCTGCAGCGTCACTCTATTTCAAGCCTCAGTCGTCTTCGGCCACTTCCCCCTCAACGCTGCTAGGCAAGGAGGAGAAGTTCTTGGAGGCTTATGGGGAGAAGCTGTACTCCAACGCCTCCTTGCACCTGCGGCAGGCCAACGCAGAAGCCATGCTGGCAGCCGCTAACCAAAGTCTCTGGTGGGACATTACAGACTTTCTCCCAGAACCTCTGGCACAGAGCCAAGTGTGCTTCAAGGCGGGACTAGGAGAATCCCCGCTGGTAGCGCAGGACATTATAGAGTCCACCGTGGCCCACATGAGAAGGACGGCCTGGCGCCGGGCTACTAAGTTTAATCCCGATGTCCTGGAACGCATGAACCGTCACTTCGAGGGCAGTGACCTCTTCCACTCCACCACGGGTGAGGAATTAGATAAAAAGAACAGCAGCTCGCAAACCGCAAAGTCTTTACCTATTCTTGCAAAGGCCACGGCCAAGGCCTACACCCAGTCGTAGCAACGCTCCAAAAAGGGGCGGGCGTTTGGCAGATTCCGAGGCTTCCAAGAACGGAGGCCCAGACAACCGGACCGTTCTCAGAGTCTGCATCAGAGGAAACAACAAAAGGGGGGCGGGGGGTTTCCAATCCCCCTTATCCGCAACAGCCTCAGAGGGAAGAAAGTCATGAAACACCCCTTCAGGTCCATGCGTCTACGGTGGGGGGGGGGGCAGGCTTGCCTTTCATGCGCAATTTTAGTGCCAGACCCCTGCATCCTCTCGGTAGTTTCCACGAGGTGCCGCCTACCAGTACCTTCCTGTCCCCTCTCCTCCCCTCCTCTCCCACAGATTGGGACAGCAACTCTGCTGGCAGAGATCCAGTCGCTCGTCGAGAGCCAGGCCGTGTAATAAGTCCCAACCTCCCAGCGTGGCTTGGGCTTTTATTCCAGGATTTTTGCCATACAGAAGAAGAACCAGGCTGGCCTGAGCTTTGTGTTGGAACTCTCCACCCTCAATTTCTCCCTCCCTCTGCAAAAATTCAAGATGGTTACGCCAGCCTTTATTGCGGAGGCAGTGGATAGGGGAGACTGGATGTGCTCCCTGGATCTGAAGGACGCTTACCTGCACGTCCTGATTTGGCAGCCTTACTGTTCTTCAGGATCATGGGCTTCCATTTCCAATACAAGGTGCTACCCTTCGGCCTCAACCTGGCTCCCAGGGTATTTACCAGGTTGATGAATGCAGTGGCAGCCCTCCTCTGGGCCCAGGGCCACCATATCAACCCACACCTGGATGACTGGCTCGTCTGGGCCACCTCTGCGGAAGCGGTTCAGCATACTGCCTCTGCACTGATGAACACACTCCACTACCTGGGGTTCACTGTCAATCTCAAGAAGTCTCAGCTGCAGCCTACACAGGGCCTTACCTTCTTGGGCCTCATCTGGGACACAAGCTCTTTGAGAGTCTTTCCGTCGGAGGACAAGATTGGGGCCATCAAGAGAGCTACAGCTCACTTCCTCTGCAGGCCTGTGACCTCGGCCTGCTGGTACCAACACCTACTGGGGCTGATGACAGCAGTCCTTTTGGCCGTGCTCCAACAAGACACAGGGTGTGGAGATTACAGCTGCATTTCACAGCCTCATGGAATCAGGACAAGGGCTCCCAATAGGAGCCAGTCAAGATTCCTCCCTTTCTCCTGTCTGACCTCCGCTGGTGGTCAGCAGACTTCAACCTGAGGCAGGGCAAGCCCTTCCGGCAGCCGCCCCCTGAGGTCTCAGTTAATATGGACTCTTCCCTGGAGGGCTGGGGAGCCACCCTGGGCAACCACAGCATCAATGGAGTCTGGACTCGGCAGGAGTCCCACATCAATTAGCTGGAATTGAGGGCCATATGGTTGACTCTCAAGGCCTTCCCCCCTCTTATCGAGGACAAGACAGTTCTTATCCAGACAGACAACTCCACCAGCGTGTACTATGTCAACAAGTAGGAGGGCTCCAGATCCCCTCCGCTGTGCAACCTAGCTGTCGGCATATGGGAATGGGCTCTGGAGAACATCTATCTCAGGGCTGTCCACCTCCCGGGGGAATCCAACCTAGAAGCCGACAAGCTCAGCAGACTGGGGTGGACAATTACGAGTGGCAATTGAACGACTGGTACTGAAGGAGGTCTTCCTCAGGTGGGGGCTTCCCCGGGGGGGATCTTTTTGCCTCCCGGGACAACAGGAAATGCCAACAGTTTGCTTCCTGGCAGGGGCAAGGCTTTGGCTCCCTTGGCAACGCATTCCTGATCCAATGGAACGACATGGCGGCATATGCCTTCCCAACCACACCCCTAGTACACAGGTGGTGTGCAAGATAAAGAATCCCGGCACCTCAGCATCATTTTGATAGCTCCCTATTGGCCAGCCAGACCCTGGTTCTCCGAGCTCCTCAGCCTTTCGGTCAGACCACCCATTCACCCACCGCTGGGCCCAGCTCCTCTCCTGGTCCAGCAGGGGTGCAGGGTTAAGCTAGCCCTCGCAGCGTGGTTCCTAAGCAGGTCACACTGCAGCACTTTAGCCTCTCTCAGGCTAACCTAGAGATCATCCAGTGTGCTAGAAGCAAGGCTACTAGGAGCCAATACAAGAGTAAATAGTCTAGATTCTGTCATTCAGCCAAATCTAGGGAGATCGACCCTCTTAAATGCACCTTGGACGATGTGCTCTCCTTTTCAGCACAGCTCGCCCACTCCGCCGTGCAGGTGGATACATGCAGCACCTATCTGGCAACCATAGCGGTTTACAGGAACTCAGAGGAGGGCCTCTTCTCCTCCTCCTCCAACCCGGCGGTCAAGCAACATCTGGCGGGCCTCCACAGGTTTTACCCACCCATAAAGAAGCCACATCCGGTGTGGGACCTTAATGTTTTGTTGGGCGCCTCGGAGCACAAACCTTTTGAGCCTATGGCGTCCGCGGGCATCAGTCTGGTTACGATAAAGGCAGCTCTGCTCGTGGGCCTCACCTCAGCCCGCAGAGTCAGCGAGATCCATGCTCTGGTGGCATCAGAACCCTACACCATTTTTCACAGGGACAGGCCGTCCTGCGGACGCACACAGTGTTCCTACCCAAGGGGACCGCCTCCTTCCATCTCAATGAGGAAATAGTCTTACCCATTTTCTTTGTCGACTACAAGGACTCTCGGAGGTTCTTGCACCGTCTGGATGTAAGACACGCGCTGAAATACTACCTGGACAGGACCAAGGACTTCCGCATGTCGGACGCCTTGTTTGTTACTTTCGGTGGGTCAGGCCTCCCATAGCAAGGTGGATGTATGCGGCCATCAAGGAGGCCTATGAGGGGCAGCATAAACCAGTGCCAGATAACTTACATGCCCATGCTGTCAGAGCCAAAACCATGGCCATTGCGTTCCAACGGCATGTGCCGTGGCAGGTCATCAGCAGGGCAGCTACCTGGGCCACCCCTTCGGCCATCTGTAAACACTAATGTCTGGACGCCTCTAGGTCAGACACGGCATTTGGGCAGGCGGATCTAAGAAACCTGTTTTCTTAAGGAGGGGCTCCTCTCCACCCTGGGGCTACATTTAGTTGTATACAGTATGGGGGAAAGGGGATGGGACATAAGAGTAATTAATAGTTGCTCACCGTAGTACTATGTACTTAGTCCATAGTCCCCTTTCCTCCATATGTCCCCCCATCCTCTCCCCTAATAATACTGGTGTCATTAGGCAATGTTAAATATTGTCCATGCGTCAATGGGGACTGAGGAGTGACGCCGGTGGGCGTAGTCAGGTGAGCGCATGCTACAAGGGCCGCGCCCCTACGTGCCTCTAAATTTAAAGGGAAAGAAGATTTTTTTCTGGTGAAAAAGGTTCTGTCTCCCGTCCCTCGTGAGGGTCGCCATACAGTATGGAGGAAAGGGGACTATGGACTAAGAGTTTGTTAGTCACTACGGTGAGCAACTATTAATTTTCGGGACATCTGCCAGCGAGGGGAACTGGGAGCCAGTGGGGTGAGAGCGCTACTCTTTGTCTGCTAGCCCAACATTGTCCTGGAGCACCCCAATGAGATGAGCCGTCCTCCCACACCACATCGGCCAGGACCTGCACCCACCCCCACGCTCCTCCCAGCTTTTGAACTTGCCCGTTTAATGCTACTCTGTTTTAACATTTAAAAGTACCTAAACTGTTGGACACGTGTGTTTTTTTTTTTTTTTTTTAACGTTTTTTTTTAAAGTTTTCGAAAGATGATTATTTTGTTGAATGCTACAAAGCACTTACTCTTACATCCGTACTCTTCTGCCTTCCAGATCAGCCCAGGTCAGATAACTGCTCTTTGTTTTAAAAAGATATTAACTTTGTTTCAAAAGATGTCTCCCCGTCTACATTAGGCTCACTGCGTATTCAACCTGCTACACTAATGTTTAACTGTCTATTCCTCTTTTATCTGTCCAATGAGCAGGCTGTGAGAGCTGCTCTGCAGTCATGGACTTTTGCAGAGCCTGCAATTACTTCCTTAAAAGTAGTGTTTTAGTTTAAATGGAAAGTGATTCTTTTGCCACATTTTCTTTTGTTATTTTTTATTTACTCCACCGCAGCCTCCCCCACACACCTATGTTACTTAGGTGCCACAGGAAGTGTTATGAAAACAGTAATTCCAGCAGTGAGCATGGTGAAGAGTGGACGATTGTACCTGCTCCTGGGCATTTTGGAAGCTGCATCCTCAAGCCTGAAGGACTATGAAGACTGAAGCGCCAAGCACCGGCGCGTAAGTGCGTCAAGAAGTGTTATGGAAACAGTCATGTTGTGTTTTAACAAAATAGAAAGGATCTATTATATATTTACTGCGTGCTCAAATTGAGTCACTACCTCTCCCTAAATAGAAAGTCTCCACTGATGCTCAATGGTTTGTCTGTCCTTTAAACAGGCCACCACCTTTTAGCGAATATCCAAGGTGAGCCTGAAGTATCAAACTGATTCCTCTAAAACAATTGGCCAAAGGGCAATAATCTTTCAATTCTCAGGGGTACAATATAATTTGTTCACGGCCCTCAAGACGTCTGAACGGTTCCAGCGGTACTAGGACTGGGAATTGCCTCGAAGGATGGGTATCTCAGGTTCGGGACGCCAAACACACGTGCTGTCTGTATGTCTGGATGGCTGTCTGTAATCTGTGGGAGACAAAAATTAAAGAAAACCTAGTTCTCTATTCATTCGATATTGGGCACAAGGAACAAGAAACAGAATACTAGTTTCCAAATAGTGCAGACTCCCTGGGTGCTCGAAAGGACAGTTAGAAAATCATGTTTTTTTCATGCTTGTTAGCGCATACCAAATGCAGAACATGGTAACTGTTGGGCAAGTTTCATATGCCGTACCCTTTGGGTGCACTGCAACAACCCTGACTTCCTGCCAATAGGAACCCAAACTTTGCTATAAGTCTTTACTACATAGGTTGGTAGTTTGATGAGCAGCCAGGCTTATCTCAAGAGGGGTCAATGTGAGCAGTAGGGGAGTTACAGATAGATTCACAGTGACAAGCATTCAAATAAACTCTTACACATAAGGTTTCTTGATTAAACAATTATCAATTTATTTAACAGGCAGTTTGAGTAAGCCTTCTTCAGAAGGGACAATATAATATTAACACACAAATACACTCCAAAATACACACTCTTAGTTTCTCTAAATGAGCAAATACCCATTTGGGATGGCACACAGAGAATTCCTACACCCTCAGGTGACTTAAATAGTTAGGACACTGTGGACATTAATATATCACTGTTGCATTTAGAGCAATACTTAGGAGTATGTCAAAGAAAAAGGTTATTAGAACAAAATAAGAGGTCACAAATATTCTGAAGCAGGTAAGTACTTTTGGTAACCCCCAATGCAAAGTAAGTTAACCTCTTCCTGGAAGGAAGACCAAACACAAAGTCAGAGGGAAGAAGAGTCATTCTCCAGCATTGGATCTTTCATGGATTCACACGCTTTGAATATTCCCCGTCGTCAGGCTGGGAATCCCCGGTACATTATATATAGACCCTTTCCCGTAGGAAAACTTTTTCGACGCTTATGCGTCCTATCCACCTCGTTTTGTATCATGCGTGCCCGTACCGTCAGGACGTCATGATATAAATCCAGGCCCCGCCCCCGCGCTCCCTCAGATTTCAACCGTCTTTCAAAGTAGTGGGATCCTCGTGTTTTACTACTAGTGAAAACTAGGTTGTTTTGTCTGTTTCGCTTCGGCGTAGTTCAAATTCTGGAGAATTATGTCTGGAAAAGCGTTATTTCGCCCGTGTGCAACCTGTGGCCTCAAAAAGGTTTATGAAGGAGACGGCCACATGGACTGTATCTACTGTCTCCACCCGCACCACACGGCGGATACATGTGAGATATGCCAGGGTTTCTCCCAAAAAACCCTTAAGGACCGAAAAAGAAGGCTGGTCGACTGGCTTAATGACGGAGCAGGTTCCTACCCGGCTTCGGAAGTTGGCTCCACGGCCTCCAGGAGCAAGTCGGAACCTCCATCGAAGAAGGTACGGCCAGCAGAAATTCGCGCTGAGGACAAGCATAAGAGGAAACAGGCTGGATCTTCCTCATCACATAAAAAGTCCTCCTCCTCATCATCTAAGATGGAGAGGCTAGCGCTGTCAAAATCCTCCTCAGGGGACCGTCCCAGGTCTTCCATGAGTCAGGAAGCCTCAGCCGGGAAGTCGGCATCCAAATCGACGACGAAGTCTAAGGGCTCGACGACGACGACTTGCTCGTCGACCTCGGTGTCATTGACGATGCCTATTACCGTTCAAGCAGCAGCGGTTGGGATTCCATCGTCGACGGAGACTGAGTCTATGGCTTGGCTGCCTGAGGTCTATGACCCGATCCCCCCCTGAGGTCTTACTGCAGCCAGACACGGCCTGCTCGGCGGAAGGAGAAGGTGACATGGTTCTGCAGCCATCGGATTTAGGCTTACGGCCTTCCACGTCGACGGCGACGAGTGCGAGCGGGGGTATGGTACCGATATCATCCACGTTACTGACCCCCCAGACGGTTTTGTCTCTGGATGTGCTTAATACTCTTCAGAAGCTCCTGCAGCGGCTGGATACGCAGTTCCCTCAACCTGGGACGTCATCGTCACTTTTGTCTGTACCTTGCGTCGACGAGCAAACTTGTACGGCTCGCTCGACGACGAAACACCCATCGGCTCCCCAGGCGGCGAAAGATCGTCCTCGAGCTCAGGAGGAGGGTGAGTTGTCAGAGTCCAACTCTATACTAGATGACTCGGGGTCAGACGTCTCCCTGTCACCGTCGAGGGACCCAACATGGAATTCGGATGTAGAGTTAGAGTCTACGAGGAGCCAGACACAGCCATCTCCCCCTGATGATGTGGGAGCCTTCCATGCAATGATGGGGAAAGTTTGTTCCGAATTCGGCTTGATTCCTGAGGAGGAGAAAAAAGACTGTTTCCTTTTTGACCATATGGGTCAAAGGAGAAAATCGGTATTTGCCATCCCAATCCTGGACCACGTGTGGCAAGAAGGTCTCAAGACGATGCACCATCCATTCTCGGAGCCAGCCATAAAGGGACGGATCGAGAAAAAGTTTAAAGCTCCGGAGTCCACTCCAAAATGTCTAACATCACAGCCTCTGTCTGACTCGGTGGTGTCGGCGGCAGCGGCTAGGAAGGCCAGGGTCCAGCAAAAATGTTCAACGCCACCGGAAAGCGAGGCTAGGAGGCAGGACGCCTTTGGAAAGAAGGTGCTCTCGGTCGGAGCGACGACAGTAAGAGCAGCCAATTCCTTAGCGATCGTGTCACAATATGATAGGGAAATGTGGCATAAACTAGCCCCTATCCTAGAACACCTGCCAGACGAACACCGGAAAGCAGCTATGTTACTGGTGCGGGATGGCGAAGAGGCCTCTAACCACGCTATTAATATCGCTGTTGACCTAGCAGAGTCTGGTTTCAAACAAATCAACCATGGAATAGTGCTTCGTCGACAAGCGTGGCTCAAATGTACTCCTTTCCGTCCTGAAGTACAGTACAAGGTCCTGGACATGCCATGTGAAGGGGAACACCTGTTTGGCGAAAAGGTTGATGAAGCGCTGAAAGGGATGAAAGAAGACACGGATACTGCTAGGTCCCTCGGCGCCCTTCAAACGGGTAGAAATTTTCGCTCTTTTCGCCCTTTCAGGGGTGCTTCTGGAAACTCCCGCTTTGGAGCCTCGAGGGACCGTGGATTTAACAGGCCCTCGTACTCTTCACAAGGGTTCAGACGAGCGTCCCAGTCGGCACGTAGAAGCAGGGACTATCAAGCCTCCAGGCGGCGAGGCTCAGGTCCGTCGTCAACGAAGAACAAGCAAACCAGCAACCAATGACGGCCTTCGGAACGTCCTGGGGGGTCGAGTCTCTCATCACTTCGACCGATGGAAATGCATCACCACAGATCGATGGGTCCTAGACACGATTCGCATGGGTCATGCGCTGCAATTCAAAGACAAGCCTCCGCGTCTTCCTCCTTTATTCTCGACACAGCCCCACCTCCGAATCCTACGACAAGAGGCGGCGCTTATGTTGCGAAAAGGGGCGGTAGAGAGAGTTCCTGTGGCACAGGAAGGACAAGGAGTTTATTCCAGGTTCTTTGTTGTCAAAAAGCCAAACGGCAAATGGAGGCCCATTCTCGACCTGAGGGTACTCAACAAGTGGCTAAAGAACCTAAAATTCAAAATGCTAAAGCTCCAAAAGGTTATCAGGTCGGTTCAACCCATGGATTATCTATCATCCCTAGACCTTCAAGATGCTTATTTTCACATTCCAATACGCCCACGACACAGGAGATATTTAAGATTCGTCGTCGGGAGAAAGCATTTTCAGTTCAAGGTCCTCCCGTTCGGGCTCAAGTCCTCCCCCAGGACGTTCACCAAGTGCTTGGCCCCTATAGCGGCCCATTTAAGGAAGGATGGTCATCATGTCTATCCATATCTAGACGACTGGCTGGTCAGAGGTTCATCCAAGGAACAAACACGAGACAGTCTAAGAGCCATAATGTCCCTCTTACAGGAACTGGGCTTCGCAATAAACTTCAGCAAGTCCTCCGTAGAGCCTTTGAGGACCTTGGTCTTTCTAGGAGCGGAGTTTCATACACACACAAGCTTGGTGAGACCATCCAGCGAAAGAATTCAGAAACTTCAAAACAAGGCGTCGGAATGGAGAGGCGGTACCAAGGTCTCGGTGCGCAAGTACATGTCCCTGCTAGGGACCATGTCGTCCTGCATTCCGTTGATAAACAACTGCCGTCTGTTTATGAGACCTTGCCAGGAATTTCTAGCGGACCGTTGGGCGCAGAGCCGAGGTCGCTGGTCCGACAGACTGGTCGTCGACGAACAACTAGTTCAAGCACTCGGCTGGTGGAGAGTGTCTACTCATCTAACGAAAGGGATGCCTCTACTGGAACCAGAGTTCCAAAAGACGGTGGTGACGGATGCATCGCTGAGCGGATGGGGAGCTCATCTGGATACGTTACAGGTACAAGGCCAGTGGTCCTTGCAGGAGTCCTCCCTGCATATCAACCTGCTAGAACTGAGAGCAGTGCGATGGGCTCTAAAATCTTTTCTTCCGCAACTGAGGGACTCGGTGGTGCGTGTCATGACGGACAACACCACTACGATGTTCTACTTGAGGAAACAAGGAGGGACACGTTCCAGGTCCCTATCGACGGAGGCACAGAAAATCTGGCATTGGGCCCTGCAACACAACATGCAAATCTTAGCGTTCCACCTACCAGGCGTGAGAAACGTGGAAGCCGATGCCCTCAGCAGAGAAATGAACGAAGTTCACGAATGGGTGCTGAACGACCAACAACTACAACAAGTATTCAAGAAATGGGGACACCCGTCCATAGACCTGTTTGCAACGAAGAACAACAAAAAATGCCATCAGTACGCAAGCAGATGGCCTCAGCAGGGCTCACTGGGGGATGCGTTCTCCTTCCCATGGACGAACAAATTCATGTACGCATTCCCTCCATTTCCCCTGGTCCGGAGGACGTTGCAATGGATCCTCAGGTACCCATGTCGAGTAATTCTGGTGGCCCCATACTGGGCCAGACAGGTGTGGTTTTCAGACCTGCTACACTTAGCGGCGGCGGAACCGATGAGATTCCAGAAGACCCCCGACCTTCTGTCTCGACAGGAGGGTGTCGTTTGGCATCACGACCCGGACAGCCTCAAGTTGACGGCCTGGCTCCTGACTTCGCCGAATTTGGTCGGCTAATGATTCCGGAGGACTGTCGGCGTATCCTACAAGCGGCAAGAGCACCTTCCACAAACGCCTCATACGCGTACAAATGGAAAAGTTTCTGTCAATGGTGTGAGGATCAACCAGGTTTGGCCCCGCAATCGATTAAGCCAGAACAGCTCCTTCCATACTTGCTGTTCTTAGCTCATAAGGGCCTGTCGGTATCGTCAATAAAAGTACACCTAGCAGCCATTTCCAGGTTTACTCGTCGACGGCACTCGGCACCATTGTTCAGCGACCGCCTGATTAAGCACTTCCTTAAAGGCCTCTTTCGGAGTTTCCCTCCAGAGAAGAAATTTCCGCCGGAGTGGAGCCTCAATCTGGTCTTAACGTTTTGAGCCAATGTCGTCATTGTCTCTAAAGTTTCTGTCGTGGAAATTGGCCTTCCTGGTGGCCATCACTTCAGCCCGACGTATTTCAGAAGTTCAGGCGCTAATGGTAGACCCACCATACTTACGATTTTTCAAGACCAAGGTAGTCCTAGCCACTAACCCACAGTTCATACCAAAAGCTCCTTCGGTGTTCCATAAACACTCCTCTATTGTGTTGCCTACGTTTTTTCCGGAGCCATGCTCGGGAGCGGAGCGCATGCTACACACATTGGATGTAAAAAGGGCTCTCAAGTTTTATCTTCATCGTATGCAACCGTTCAGAGAAACGAGACAGCTGTTCGTGGCCTATGGTTTGGGTGCTAGAGGAAAAGCCATTTCAAAGCAAGGACTATCAAGATGGGTATCATCTACCATGTCCTACTGCCATTCCAGGGCAGGGAAGCCTCTTCTACGACGGCCAAGAGCTCATTCAACTAGAGCAGCGGCATCGTCGACGGCACTGTGGGCCGGAGTCCCTCTTGGGGACATCTGCATGGCGGCTACCTTGGCGGCTACACACACCTTTACACGCCATTACTGCCTGTCGCAGCAACATGCCGAAGACACCCGGATGGGACAGGCGGTGCTTAGACACCTATTCCAATAAGGTAAGCCCCGGCTGAGGGGTTGCATCCTGTGAAATTTATGACTGTATGTGGTTCGTTTTCCTATGTTAACGATTACTGATGTATACATGATCATAGGGAACGGGCTTTGCGAAGAAAGTATATGGGTTTGCATGCACGCCTCCTCTTGGGGATGGTACTGCTATGTAATCTATTCAAAGCATGTGAATCCATGAAAGATCCAATGCTGGAGAAGGGAATAGTTTCTTACCTGTAACTCCATTTCTCCAGCATTGGTATCTTTCATGGATTCACATGCGCCCGCCTGCCTCCCCTGAACATGCAAACCGGTTCCCCCACTACTTTGGGGGCCGAAATCTGAGGGAGCGCGGGGGCGGGGCCTGGATTTATATCATGACGTCCTGACGGTACGGGCACGCATGATACAAAACGAGGTGGATAGGACGCATAAGCGTCGAAAAAGTTTACCTACGGGAAAGGGTCTATATATAATGTACCGGGGATTCCCAGCCTGACGACGGGGAATATTCAAAGCATGTGAATCCATGAAAGATACCAATGCTGGAGAAATGGAGTTACAGGTAAGAAACTATTCCCTTCAGGGGGCCAGGCCAGCCCAAAAGTCAACTGGACAAAAGTCTAGGTGAACTGCCTCAATGGGGACTGAGGAGTGGCGCCGGTGGGCGTAGTCAGGTGAGCGCATGCAAGTAGGTAAAAGTCTTGCACAATGTTTTAGAAGTCTTTGTAGAAAAGAAGAAATCAAAGTAGGGCCACAAGCTGATTAGGCTAGTGAGGTAAAGAAGCTGTTAGCAACTCTACAGAAGCAACCAAGACAAGTCTCCACTGAGAACAAGTGCAGCTACACAACAACAGGTTCGTTCTCTTAGACTGTACAGTAACTTTGGTTAGAAGAAATGGTTCCAGCTGGCTTCTGTTCCTGTGCAGCTCTGCAGATCCTGTGTTCCTGGGCCTCAGTTGTGGGGACAAGAGGGAGGATGTCTGTAGGACTCCTGCACGGCAATGGGACGGTCGGCGACATAAAAGGACAAACTTCTATTCAGTGGCACTTTACGGTTTCAGCTCCCCGTGTCTCAGCACATTGCACCACTGTGGACTCCTGGCTGTTGTGATGGGCTTTCCTTGCATCTGAAGTCCAGCACTCTGTTGAAGTGGCTCAGGCTCGGTCAGTCCTGCTTCCTGGGAGTCCGGGTGATGTTTTTGGAGCTCTTTACCAACTTAAAAGCAATGCACACAATCTGGTGTTCCTCTCCATGGCTCTTCTGTTCCAGCAGCAACTGCAGTGGAAATAACCAGATTTGAGAGGATGTCCAGGTGGCTTACTTTGGAGTTGATTGGTCCCAACAACTCAAGTGGAGAAGTCGTCCTTGGAGGGCTTCTCTAGTCAAGGTGAATTCGGAGCTTCAGCACAGCAGCAGGGCTTCACCGGGCAAACCAACGGTCCAGGAGTTGCTGCAGGCGTCTCTTCCAAGTTCTTCTTCGGATTCCTTCGTCCAGTGGTCGACTCTGACTTCCAAGCCATAAAGCCTTGCCTTTTATGCAGGTTTCTCCCATTAATTCCAGCCCAGCTGTCAGTCACCCAGCAGGGTGGCTGTCCTTGCCGGACAGCCAGCCGACCAATCACCTTTGGATGCATTCCTGAAACTAAGGGGATTCAGCACAGAAGTTCCGGGAACCTCCCTCACTTCCTGCCCCCGCCAGACATACTGGAGCCAGAGGCGGGTTTCACTTGTGAATCCTGCCAAAGACAAAACAAACAAAGAAACCAAACCTGGTTTGGCTTGCAGAGTAAATCTCAAGAAGGACCTTGCTAAAAATGAAATGGCGAAAAAAGAAGACTGGGCCATTTTGACAAAAATGGCACCCATGGGTGCTTTACTGCAGCTGCGAACGCAGCCCGCGGTAAAAGCACACCACAGTAGTTAAAAGAACATCAATGCCACCAGCCATTGAACAAGGAAAAGGTAACATAAAATGTCACATCAGAAACTAGACAAAGGGGATACTAAGTAACCCCTCCAGCAGCCTATTGTAAAATGGTGTGTGCTGGGTCTAGAAAGTTACAATGTAAGTAAAGTCAGTTTCACTTCACTGCTCTTGGAAACAGCAGTTTATCCAAGAGAAGATATTTAAACCTTTTGGGAAATCTGAAAGATTTCCCTGTGCCACTGCAATGAAGGTGCTGGGTGGTACAATGTAAAATATGATGCCTATGGAGTTTGTCAGGCTCCACAACCAAACGTAAACACAGTGCTCAAGTCATAGCAAAAATACATGAGAGAGTGGGGAAAAAGGGTCTCACTCTCTCCAGGTAAAACAATGAAAGTCCTCAAAATGCAGCAAAGGTCTGGGCGTCTCTAAGGTAGAGAGGAATTTATTACTTCTGGTTAAGAGCTGAACAGGGTTTTACTGCAGGCACCCGAACCAAGTTAAAAAGAGTGCCAGCACCCTCCGAGGGATTGTAAAGCCCTGGAGTTGCATATCAAATATTCAGATTTCATTGCCGACTACCATGTTTGCATATCTTCCTCAGTCTCACTCCTTGGTTACTACAACACTCGCCCATAATAGCTAATGTTAATATCATGTCGACGCCCCTGTCCTTGTTGTGAAGCGGGTGTTACTGTTTTTCCTGTTATGTGGAGTTGATCTCAGATTTATTTATTCATTTTTATTTATTTAGTGGACATTTGTATGGCGCCTATACACAGGTGTTTCCAGGCACCACAAGACAAGAGTGGGGAGGGAGAGGGACACATGAGAAATCATAAGAATACAGCAACAAAGAAACAGGTATATTGGGCTTGTGACAATCCTACCATGCTGTGTATCACGAGGTGATAAGTGCAAGGGGGAGGTAGCGGGGGAAGAGCAGAAGTGGGGTGCCCCCATGGGTGAGGGCGGGCAAGTGCTGGTTGGTGCGAGGCAGCAAGTTGCCGGGGAAAGGGGAGAGGGTCGGAGGAGTGCAGTGGACAGGAGGACTACATTGGAATAGTCCAGGAAAGTGGGCCCAAGGGCAAGTGCTGGCAGAAGATGGTGGGGGACTGGTGGGGGTGGTCTGGCCCTTGGATGACATTGAAGGGAACAGGCCCCCGTCTAGCAGCAGACTGAGAGTTTAGCGGGGGAAAGGGAAGGAAGAGGAGAAAAGGAAGGTCTTGAGAAGTTTCTAGACCTTGAGAAGAACCGGTTCAGGTCTGAGGGAGACTGTTCCATAGGGAGACACAAGCCGAGGAGAGGGATCTACCTCCCACTCTCTGCTGGGAGAAACAGTTGAACTGCAGAGAGTTGGCGCCAGAAGACCGAAGGACTCTGGCTGGGAGGTATTTCGGGATCTAGAGCTGGATGTAGAGAGTGCCCAGGCCCCAGACAGCCTTGTGGATAATGTAGAGGGTCTTGAATTTGGTCCTTTCAGTCACCAGGAGCCAGTGGAGTGATTTTAGTGCTGGTGAGATGCGGTCCCTGGGCTTGAGGCCCAGGATAAATCTCACAGTCCTATTCTGGATTAGCTGGAGGGATCAAAGGGAGGGAAGAGGACGGATGAGGAAGGGGCTATTGCAGTAGACCAGTCTAGAGAGAACTAGGGCTCTGGAGACATGGAGCTTCTGGGGGAAGTTGAGGAAAGGATGCCTCAGATGAGATGAAGCTGAAAATTGGACTTCATGGCAAGATCAGTGATGTGTGGAGAGAAGGAGAGAGAGGAGTCAAAGATGGTCCAAGGTTTTTTGCCTCACAAGTGATTGAGGGGAGGGGACCAAAGGAGTCTGGCCAGAGAGTGAGGGGGAAACTAGGAACAGGCGTCCCAATGAGAAGGATATATGTCTTGCTGGCATTGAGGCACAGATCATTGGCAGAGCACATGAATATCAGTCAGGCAGTCGGGCATGAGGGAGGAAGAGGAGGAGAAGGTAGGGTAAGACAGCCGATAGAGAGCTGTGTGTTGTCTGCGTAACACTGGAATTGAGGATAGTAGGTGGAGATCAGGTGGCCCAGAAGGGCCAGGTAGATGTTGAAGAGCTGTGGCGATAGGATAGCACCCTGAGACACACCACAGGTAGAGAGTGAGGTGGAGAAGAGAAAATAACCCATTTGCCCTTGGTAGGGTCTGTTGGAGAGGAAAAGGTAAGCCACGCCAGTGTCCTGTCTGTGATGCTTAGGGTATCATGGAGACGGTTTGAGGATGGAGTGGTTGACGGTGTCAAAAGCAGAGGAAAGTTCGAGGAGGATCGGAACAGAAGGACTGTTAAGTCCAGATTAGATAGTAGGACTTCTCGGGTATTCAGAGAGCAGTTTCAGTGTGGAGGGTCAGTTGGGGGATGAGCAGCTTCTCCATGAGTTTGCCCAAGAAAGGGGTGATAGATATAGGTTGATAGTTGGCCGGGCAAGGGGTGTCAGCAGGCAGCTTTTTAGGAGAAGGCGCACAAGAGTGGTTGGGGGAGGAGCCTGTGGCAAAAGTGGTTGCAGAGGTCAGCCAATGCAGGGAAGAGTGTCGATGTTGTCCTTGATGGTTCTGAAGGAGCAGGGTAGCACCTGTTGTGGAGCCTTTCATAGAGTGGACAACTCTAGAGATCTCCTCTGGTGCGATGGGGGAGAGGGAGGTGTGTATGGAGGGAGAGGGGGCCTAAAGATTTGAGAGAAGGAGGGAGGTGGGGCGTGGCAGATGACGGAGAGGCCATGATGTCGAGTTCTGGAGGAAAATTGGAAGGCCAATGCAGAGCATAAGGCCTGAGAGGGAGGTGGAGAAGAGGAGACTGCGGTGGAATTGTCGAGTTCCTTGCAAATTTAAAGAGCTCATCCGTGCTATTGGTGGCTCCAGAGAACCAAGCTTGGGCATGAGCTCTTTTCTTGGAGCAGATGGAAAGACTGTATTGCCTTTGGAGTAGACAGCAGGCCCGTTTTCTTCAGGGGATGAGCTAGATGTCTGCCACTTCCGCTCTGCGCTTTAGTTTCAAAGCAGCTAAGTCCGAGTCATACCAAGAGTTGCAGTTGGAGGCAGGCTTCATGCGGATCCTGATGACGGGGACAAGGGTGTTCAGGGCCTTAGTGATAGAGAGATGGGAGTTAGTTAGGACAGAGTCAGAAGGAGAGTCTAAAGAAGGGGTGGGAGAGAGATGAAGGAGGCAGCAAAAGAAGTGACTAACACACGCTTCATCAGTTGAATAACTGAGAAGGAGACTGGCAGTGCGGGGCGGGGTGTCTGAGGCCTGGGTTGGAAAGGGGGATATCCGTTGAGATGAGAGCATCCAAGGTGTGTCCTGCAGAGTGGGTTGGGCCAGAGGGGAGGATAGTGAGGGAGAGTGTGTTGCAGAGGTCATGGAAGAGAACGGTGGCCACATCAGGGGAGTCGAGATGGATGTTGAAGTCCCCAAGGAAGATAAGTTTGGGGGAGGAGAAAGGAAGAGAGGAGGAGAGGGCGGCCCATTCAGAGAGGAAGAGGGAGGAGAAGGACCAGGGGTCTGTTAATGGTAGCGAGAGTGATGGAGAAAGAAGAGGAGACAGACGGCCTGCAGGCTAGGCTTTCAAAGGAAGAGCAGGATTGAGTGGGGATGATGGAGACAGGAACCTATGCAGGGAAGATCAGAGCCACTCCACCACCAAATCGGAAGGGTCTGGGACTAGACATGATCTTGTACCTCTCAGGAAGAAGAGTGTCAAAAGCAGTGACAGCAAGGTGCTTGAACCATGTCTCCATGAGGGCGAGGACGTCGAGGTCATGGTCTTCAAGGCATGGTCTTCAAGGAGGTGACAGATGTCAGAGGAGTGTTTAATAGCAAAGCAAGAATTGAGGATAGCTAAGGGAAGCTGGTGGCCCACTTTCAAAGATTTGTGAGGGGAGCTACAAGAGTGCGGTGCTACCCCGGGGGCTGGGGGAGGTGAGGGAAGGATGGGTGGAAGGAGAGGGTGGGAAAAGAGGGGGAAGGAAGTCGCCTGTCCAGAAGGAGAAGGTTGGGCTGAGAGACCTGGGCCAGGATAGTGCTATTGTGATAGACATGAGAGAGGGAGGGAGGGAGAAACTGTTAGAAAAGATAGGGGAGATGGGGAACACCATGGGAGCAGGGAGCAAGAGGGTGGTAAAGGTCAGATGATAGCGGGGAAAGGGTCAGAGGCACTATGCAACAATAGAATCCCACCAGGCGGCCAAGCAGACAGAAAACAATGGGTGTGCTGGAAATGTCCAGATTCACAGATCAATGGCAAGGTTGTAAACTCATCTAAATTCGAATTTTGCAGAAAGCATTCTGAAGCATGCAAAAGAAGAAAGGTTTAGCCAATCACAACACGGGCTGCAGGTGAGGGACAGGCACTCCAGTGCAAGAGGCTTCGGTTGCGGCCATGATGGAAAAAGTCCCAGATATGGCTTTCAATTATGCAAGCACAGCTCTGCTAAGGTGGAAAACAACACACAGCCACAGATTGAGCACAAATGGGGGAGCTGCAGTAGGCAGATTCCCGCAATGCTGGCAAAACGGGACCATCTTGCTTTTTTATGAGCGCTCAATGTAGCGTGCCATAGGGGGCCCATAAAACGTATCAGGGCTCACCTTGCTTGCCGAAAGTGCGAGAATCCTCCAGAGCCTTGTGGGGATGGTGATTAGGCTCCGTGCTGTATCGAAGGCAGCACTGCTGTGTCGTGTGGTTATGTGTACACGGTTTTTGAAGCTATGTATACAAGTAATGTGTAAGGACCGGCGCCATCTTTTCGTGGTGCATTATCAGAGTTTAATCTGGGGTATAGCTGCCTTCTCATGGTTCTTGTAGCAATATAAACAGATTAATCATTATTTTCTATGTCGGTGGTCGGGGTCAGATGAGAATCCATCTAATAGATGTCAAGTATATTGACATTGGTAATGTATTTGCGGAAGTAAGCACAAACATTTTGTTATGGGTCTGAATGTACCAGAATGTGATAGTATGCTTTGAATCATACCACAGAAACGGCATATTCACTTATGCAATATTTATCTAAGGTGTGTGACCTGGTAGAATGTCAACATGCATTTACAGGGACACAAAAGAGCTACTTACAGTCCTTGTGTATTTGCTCATAGTTCCTGTAGATACAGATCACTTACTGTTCGAGTGCTTCAAATTGAAGTAACCGCTCACTTTTAATACTTGTAATCGAGATAGCCTCTTGCTTTGCTGTACTTCAAAGTCAGGAATGAGGCAGTAGTGCTCTATTTGTTCTAGCACTGCCCAGGTGAAATCTTTTCTTTGTGTGTTGGTTCTGGACAAAATGTTCCACCATAGGGGCATTGGTTTTTCTGGTGCGAATCTAAACGGCACGGTCTATGAGAAAATGCACAAGGACCATAAGTAGCTCTTTATTTTTTTTAATTTGTTTATTGGCATTTTTCAAGCACAAAGTTAAATAGCGTTCATACATCCAGTTGAATGTACATGCTATATAGTATAACAGGCCAATAAGAACAACGCAGGGATGGAGGGAAAGTGAGGTAGCCAACGATGGGGAAGGGGAAAGGAAAAAACAACCAAAATCCAACCAAGTTCGTTAGTACAGTGGACAATTCTGCAGCCCCTGGTTCACACTGGTTCACATCACAAGTAAGGGGTCAGTAGTTAAAGTCAGAGTCTACATGAGAAAGGGGGTGGGGTATGAAGTATACTTTACAGGTGGCAAGTTAGGCAGTACTGTTCAACTCAAGTTTCATTTTCATCTGTGAGAGTTCACAGTGGTTTATCATCAGAAGTGTAGAGAGCAGTAATAACCAGCACCTTCCATGCCTCAAAAAGGAGCCCTACGTCCCCTCTGTGTACATTTATGGCATGGCCCCAGGCTGTTGTCTCTGCTGGGCGGTCCCTTGTTTGATTTTCAAGTCATGGCTGTGCATCTCTTGCCTAATATGCAGGCCAAGTCCATGAACATGGTGATGTGCTTGCATTTACTATTTCTGGTGTACATACCTAGTATACATTCCTGCGATGTCCATTTGTATCTGGTGATCCCTGCACTTTCGCAGTTGCGTCTAATTCTAGACCAAAACTTTTGTACATGATCACATTCCCAGAACATGTGCATTACATGAGCATCGGCTCGATTACATCTAGGATAGGTAGAGGTTCTTTATCAAATTTAGCAACCCTAGCTGGTGTTAGGTATGTGTGATGGAGGACATTTACCTGTAGGAGTCGGAGCCTTGCGTTTTTCGTGAAACATGTTTGCCATGACTGAGTGCCCATATCCACTGTCTGTAATTTCTTCCCCCAAATCTGCCTCCCATTTGGCCCTGAGCTTTGTTTGGTCTGTGATCGAGTATTCTACTAAGGCCTTATATACTCTCACACTGGCCTCTAGCTGTCTTCTAAATCATGCATAAGTGTAAGGAGCGTATTAGGTTGTGGTTCCGTTGGCCAGTCAGGCCAAGCACATTTGGCAAATTTAGTTATCTGCATATACCTTAGGAACTTTCCTTTCGGCAGACCTTCCTTTTTGGGTAAGGTCAGAAAACTCTCAGTATACTCCACTCTCATACATATCTCCCCACGTTGCTATGCCAATGGCCTCCCATCACCTTGCCACTTTCAACTCCTGCGGGTCCCATTGTGTGTTGATCAGCAAGGAGCTATGCAGGGAGTATGGTTGTGTAAGCTTTAGAATTTTCATGATCCATTTCCAGGTTTGTCTTCCTAGTGTCAGCAATAGTGGGTGTTGTGTATGCCTGTTTAAAGGATGCCAAAGGGCGTCTCATAATCGTACAGGTCGGATTAAGGCCTCCAGTAAGGTATGTTCCATGTTAGGTTTGTCTGTTAGCCATTTGGCCGTGAAGCTGAGCTGTGCCGCCAGATAGTATTCTAATGTTGGCAGTTGTATTCCGCCTTCTTCTGAGGGGACTGTCAGTGTAGCTGTGGATAATCTGTGTCTCTTGGGGCCCCACAAAAAAAGAGTGGCATCCAATTCCCTGAAGAAGGAAGCAGTTCTATAATAGGTGACATTTGTGAATCTGTATAACAATTGCTGTAGTGTGATCATCTTTGTAATGGCCACTCTGCCCATAAGCGATAGAGGTAGCCGAGACCAAAATATCATTGATTTCTTGACTCCTACTGCTCAGTGTATTTAGGGTGTGTGTTTGTTTGGAGGAATGTGTAACTTGTATGCCCAGGTACCGGAATGATTCTTGTTCCCACTTGAATCCCCAGTCCAATTTTTGGGTCAATGTGGTATAATTTAGTCGTGTTAGGGGGAAAATACGTGAATTTTGCTTGTTGAATGTGATCCCAGAGAACCTTGCAAAGTTGTCCAATATTTGTAGCATATGGGTAAGGTTATGAGGTGGTTGGGTCAAATAAAGCAGCATATCATCCGCGTACATTGAAAGTAGGTATGTAGTATCTCTTATACATATCCTGGCCTCCAGGTATTCCTGTGACAGGCTCCAACGCTAGTATATAAAGCATTGGAGAGAGAGGGCACCCTTGACGAGTCCCTCTCTGTATGTCCCATAGTTTGGATACATAACGCATGGTTCTGACTCTGGCTGTGGGGGCTGTATATAGTATCTTAACCCATCTTCTGAAACGTGCTCCAAACCCAAAACCTTTTAAAGCAACCTCAATCCATTCGCAATAAAAATAATCAAAAGCTTTAACTGCATCTAGTGATGCAACTACATAATTTTCCATGCGCACATGCGTTTGCTCGATTACATGTTTTAATCTGCGTAAGTTCAAGATAGTATTGCGTCCTGGGACGTAACCAGTTTGATCTGAGTGCATTAGTGTACCTGTGAATTGCCGTAGTCTAGATGCCAGCATTGTGGTCAGGAGTTTCACGTCACAGTTGAGCATGGCCAGTGGTCTGCATGAATCACACATGTCTGCGGGCTTCCCAGGTTTAAGGATGGGAACTATCCACGTTTCTCATCATGTCTGGAAGTTTCCCTGTCTCAAAGGTTTCCTCGAAGACCTTCCGAAGTGTCGGCGCTATTATGTTTTGATAGGTTTTGTAAAACTCAGCTGATAAGCCATCGCTACCCAGGGTTTTTCCCGAGGCATTTGCTGTGATTGTGCCTTACAATTCTTTTAGGGTGAAGGGTTGGTCTAAGAGGTCGCTTTGAGCAGTAGTGAGTGTGGGGAGCTGAATTTCTGTGAATGCTTCTTCTATGTCGTCTTTAGGGACCCAGGTGTTGACTATATAATTTTGCGTAATAGGTGGCAAATGTGTCGTTTATTGCTGATTGTGCCCGCCATGGTTCCTCACATTCATCTTTCAATAGTGATCAGTGTTTTGGTGTGTTCTCTACAGCATAGCTAAGCGAGAAGTCTCCCTGATTTGTCTCCTTTGGGGTGTGTGTGTGCGCGCTGTGCTGGCTGTATAGTCAAATTTGGATAAACGGTCCCATGTGGTTTGATGGTCTTGTCGGGCACCCATAGGTGGTCTCAATTCTCACTCTCTCACTTTACATTTGAGAGCTTCAAGCTCTGCCCTTAGTTGTATCTGAACTCCTCCGGCCCCAGCAATTACCTCTCTTCTAGTGACCACCTTAAGGGTTTCCCAGACTGTCCCCCATGTTTCTACGCTGCCAACATTTTCCTCTTGAAAGAGAGCCAGTGTGTCCATGAGTTGTTCCCTAAAGGCCAGGTCTGACAATGCATCAGTAGGCATGCGCCATGTCGGGACAGGGGCTCATGCTTCCTCAAACGTCCACATCGTGATGAGGGGTCAATGATCAGATATTACACGTGCCATGTATTCAGCACCAGCAAAGTTTTGTAGGTGTTCAGCACTCACAGAGATGTAATCTAGCCTTGTTTGAAGGCCGTGTGGGGAGGGGTAGTAGGAATATTCTCGCAGGTCTGGGTGAATCTCTTGCCACACATCTGCTAGGACTAGTTCCGTCAGTGCAGTGTTGTGGGCTGCCATTGCTGGAGAGGCCTGTCACCTAGGTGGGATGGACCTATCTTGTGTGATGTCATTCATGCAATTAAAATCCCCTCCCCATATGAAGAAGGCATCTCTGTGTGGAATTATGCGGTCTGTGAGTGTGTGTCTGTATGCTGGTATAGCATGGTTCGGGAAGTATGAATTGACTATAACCATTCTCACATTGCCTATGTACCCTTGTAGAATGACATATCTGCCCTATGTGTCTGTATCACAGCTGAGAAACTGAAAAGGTAGTGAGCCATCAGCCCCTTGCATATTTAGAATATGGGGCCCCATAGATTGCGCCTCCCCAGTATTTTGCCATGGTTGCTTGTTCCTTGCCTGTCAGGTGGGTCTCTTGTAAAAGGGCTATTGAGATCGTCTTGCGTAAGTAGCTCTTTAGTGTCCATGTATATGCATGTTGACATTCTACCGGGTCACACACACTCTAGATATATATCGCATAAGTGAATATGCCATTTCTGTAGTATCATTTGATGCGTACACTCACATTCTGGTACATTCAGACCCACAACAAAAAGTTTATGCTAACTTCCGCAAATGCATTACCAACGTCTGTATTGCATCTGACCTGACCACAGACATAGGAAAGCACAATTCATCTATTTATATTGCTGCAAGAACCTTGAGACAGTAGCTTTACTCAAGTTAAACATTGATAACGCACCACAAGAAGATGACGCTGGTTCTTACACATCACTGGTATATATATAGCTTAAAAAAACATCAACTTGTAGCCACCCGTGACACAGAAGGTGTTCTGAGATCAACTTCTTGGCTGTTATGTGCGAGTGTTGTACTAATAAGGAGTGAGACTGCGGTACATATGCAAACATGGTAGTTGGCAATCCAGGTTTTTGATATGTTAACCTTGTAAGTGATTTCAATCCGGCACACACCCAAGTCCTGCCCAGCATGTAGTGCACAACTGGACACCTTACTTATTTTATCTATAAGTTCAATATTCTGAACGATATACCACTCGTATCACACCCTTCTCCCGGAACAACCCCGTCACACTGATTCAGGAATCAGGCTAGCTTGCAAAAGTAAATATTTTTTATGTATTTGGAATTCAAATCACAATATATTTTAATAGGTAAACAGCAATCATCAATGGGGTGACAATACACTGAGTAATATCTTTAATACACTAGGAATCAAGGAATGAGCATAAAACAAATGCAGCACAGAAATGTAACTTTTGTTTTGGTTTGGTATAGATGGCACTATGGTTAGAGGTTCCCCCTGCAACACCCCTCAACCCCCCGATAGGCAATTAAATAGATTTGAGGAGAGAGCAGGTATTCAGGAATAGCACCAATCAAACAGAATATCACTCCCACCTTCTCCCTTCAAACACAAGAGAAAAACGGGATTGACTTGTCAGCATGGCTTTGAAATTGACTGAGCAAAAACACCAAATGTGGTAAAAAATAGTCGGAAACAAATTAAAGCTAATTCACATGTGTAACATTTCTCATAATGTAAAATCGCGGCAAACTTTCCCTTGCGTGATATTCGTGATAACGGGAGAATCGCACTGTTTCTATCATAAAAATTGAGGGAGTTATAGAGGTTTTAGTAAAGGTTGTTTTTGCAAAATAGCGCAAGAATGGAAAACAGAAATGCACCTTTGAAAATGACCGATGGGTTGATACAATAGTGATTTATAACTATGAAAAAGCAAATGCCACAGATGGATCTTAGTCACATGATCAGCGTAACCCACCTATTGTGGATACTCTACTTCTTCAGATGAGAAAAGAGTCAGCGCAAAGATAGTTCTAGCAACAGTATGGTTCTGAATTAAAAATGGATATACTATGAGTCACAGTTCTTCCTATTAATACTCACAGGATAAGTTATTAAATTGGACTGTCAGTCTGGTCATGGATTGGATCTGGTCTAGGAAGAACAGCACATCAGGCACGGGATCGGATCAGCTAGGCCGGTCACCGGATTTGCACGGAATCTGCCCTCCTTGTTTGGACATATTTCAATCAGCTGGATAGCGAGTTCCTCAGGCAAGCCTAGTGGTAGCAAGCCAGGGAATTTCAGGATACTAGTTCAAAAGACCTTTTCATCCCACAGCGCTTCACTGGGTGGTGAGAATAAGTTTGAGGATTTTGACCTTGCTGAAATCAATACTTCTCTACTGCTGGCAAGAGTCTTGGCATCTGGATCTGGAAGGATGTTAAAGGCTGGATGTAGAATGCTGGATCAGAGTGCTTTGCCGGAATTAGGAAAGTGAATGGATCTGCGAGTCCCTATATGTTGTCAGCTGTCTCGATTTATACTTTCAAATGACATCACAAAGTGGGTGTATGGGCTGGCTTAGCTAAGCTAGCCCCTGTGAGCTGGGATTGAGTCAAAGCTTCATCTCCGCCTTGCATTTGAGGGATTGGATCAAGGTCGGATGATCTCATTTTATGGTTTGCTTTACAGTTCTCAGAGACCTTCCTTTAGCTACTGGTCTCAAAATCGGATTTTATACTAAATACACATTTATACATTGATTACTTTTACACAAATCACACACAAAGATTCCATATTTTATGTAGTAGCTGTTCATCAAAATTTCACAGCTGTAGGATTTTGTTTCAACTTTCTACAGAATTTTGTCCTTTTCGCTATAAACACAATTTGCAAACTTTATGCAAATTTCCACAAGAGTGTGTGTGTGTGTGTGTGTGTGTGTGTACATTTTCACAATTGTAGGATTCATACATTTCACATAAAACCACATATATTGCCATTCCTGTCCAGAACATGTTAGACGGTTCTGCCGCCTCTTAAAACGTGCAGCCAAAAATGAGTAACAAATATGTCCTTGGTATATTTTCCCCCAATTTGAATCACAAGTTATGAGTCTTTTAAAAATTGTTCTTGGTTCATGCTTAACAGCAAATGGTACACCCCTTTTTCTCTCCCTTTAGTCCAGGGGCATCCCCCTCCTGGAGCCATTTACGACCCTCTCACACCTCTGTTTCCTGGGCTGAAGGGCCTGCTATTGTTCATTCTCTTTCTGTAGAAAAGAGTCTGGGCTAACCCACAATTGGCACCTCCTCGTGAGTTTCAGCTGAGAGGATATCCCTACTCTTGTGAGAAACCTGTTTGTCCACTTCCAAAGGGTTGCAGCTCAGCCAAGCTAATTGTTTCTCAATTAAAATCCAGGAAAAACCACATGTGTTGCATCAAACATAAATACACTACTTGCTTAGCTTAGCTGTGGGATAAAAGCAACTGAGATCTGTATTCTTTTTAGCCACAATCCTTTTTATGTTTGCTGACCCGGCAGACTTTTTAGTTTAGATCACTTTAAAGTTTCATCAGTAACTCATCTGACAGCGGTCATTCAGGTAGCGCAGGGTACTGCACCCAGATTCTGACAGGGGCTGTCAGTTTACAGACAACCCAGTTGTCTGATGAAATGTTTTGCTCTTCACCTTAGGACTTTGCATGTTCGCAATGCTTCATTAGATCACATACATTTTAGCGCCAAGCAACGTTTTGGATGTTGAGACATGTTGTGTTATAGGCAATTTTTAGCACAAAGTAAATCATTTATAGGGACCTTTTTGAAGTTTCATTTGCAAAACACTGCTTCTTTCTCTGCCCTCTGTTTGCTGGTCATGGAGCCCACTGGCACATTTTCTGCAGGGTGTGTGCTATTCTATCACACATGCACCATGGGTGGCAGGTTGTGCATCCTCTTTTTGTTATGCTGAAGCACAAGGTTTTTGTAGGTTTTTGGCGCGCACAGGAGTTTTGCCGCCATTGTTGTAGTTCTTTGCACCATACTATCAGGGTGATGCGTCATAGCATAGTGGAGTGCGTCAATACATCCCACACTCTGGGGCTTTACCATTCCCCGGAGGGTGCTGGTGCTCTTTTTAACTCGATTTGGGTGCAGCACTGCCTCTTTGACCCCACTACCCTCTAATTCAGGGCCTTTTACAACAGGCATCCAAGTTGGATTGACCTTGCTGCTTGTTGAGTTACATAATAACAAGACATCTGCTTCTAAAATAACTTTTTTTTTCTTCAAAAAACAATGCATTCGATTGCCTCTGTTTTAAGGGAAACTCCATCTCAGCGGGCATTACATGAAGAAATCTTAGATTCTGCTCCAACAGACGTTGCTCACAATCTGGAGGGGGCCATTGTTAATTAAGGTATTTTGGAATAGGTGCCATTTCACACTCCGGATGCAGGTGTGAATGAAATGATATATATATAATTTTTCAGGATGATGCCCAAGTTCACTCTAGGAACAAGCCGCCAGATTTAAACACTTAAAAAATGCAAAGCCATGGTTGCTGTACAAATTGCATTGCATTGTATAAAACAAATGACCCTGGAGAAGTGGGGGTTATTCCATTCGATGGTCCCTTGCTACGAAGACGAGACGTTTCTAATCCAGGAACCTCGAGAAAGTTCTTCATCTAACTCCTCTGTATGCTCCTCAAGGCTGTATTCAGCACAAAGACTGTCTCGAGCTTCGAGTTCACCAGTGTAAAACACCACCACGATTCTGATATTGAACTTCTCAATGGTAACACTAAATAAGTTCTACAAATCACTGAATGTAAGACTCAGTGAGCAGGTGTCTTTACTTAGCTTGACATATTATTTATTGAGGGTTATATTAAGGCACAACAGCCACTTCTAATTCTGTCTAGCCAACACAATCCGCATAATCTCGTCAGATCACCAAAGACAACTGATGTGGAAACCAAGACTCTGTAGAGAAATCATGTAAGAGAAAGAGCAGATTCACAGGTGGTGGCGGTGGGTGTAGGCCAGGATGAGCAGGTGTTGTCACTTGGCCAAACACATTGGTCCCGATTCTAGAAGATAACCCTGAAATTGGTAACACTGCTCAATCATTGCCATTTCCACTTACTGATAATGACCAGAGCACCTCTGCACAGGCTAACTATCCTATCTTTCAGCAAACGGAGAAAGACCAAACAAAGGGGAAAAAAGAGGTCATGGGGGAATAAAAACAAGAATCATAAACCGCCGGCAAAAACATAGAATGTAGGTTATAGGAACTTCCTAAAATCTCTTACTATGCCAATTAAAGAGAAACATGTGACACAAAATGGTACCCCGAGAACACAAGGCTTGGCTGAATTACTCACTATTCAGATCTAAACACATGATTCGAGGGGATTGGGTCCTCCAACGTATTCCATATATATGACAGTAATCACCACAGCTGTGCTGCTTCGGAAAATCTTTCTGCGTCCTGCATCGATGACGTCGATACGCAGTCCTCTAGGGCCTCCGTCGAGCCGACGTCACCGGATGTTATAAGTAGGACGCACGACGCCCGTAGCCTCAGTTCCGTTTTTTCCATGAATGTGTTCGCTTCGGAGATCTCAGCGCGCCTCGATTCTACTGAATCCTGTTCTTTCGGTTCTTCGAACCTGTTTCTTCATTGCTATCGAATATGATGTCTTCGGCTTCTTCTTATTGAGGGTTATATTAAGGCACAACAGCCACATCGAATTCTGTCTAGCCAACACAGTCCGCATAATCTCATCGATACCCGCCGTCCGGGTTTAAGAAGTGTCGGGTGTGCGGGTCCAAGATGTCCCGGACGGATACGTACAACGCTTGCCTCTGGTGCCTCGGGGAGGACCATGATATGGACGACTGTGTCGACTGCTCACTTCGAAGGCCTTGCGGGAGCGTAAGAAGAAGCTGTCCGTCGGTAAGGTGACCAAGCGCCGGAAGTTGCGTTCCACTGGTCTTTCGACGGGGTTCTCGGTCTGGGAGTCGGTCCTGCCATTACTCTGCCTCTTCGACGCACTCCAGGAAGTGCCGTCAGAGGTCGCCCTCCCCGTCCTCATCCGAGGACTCCGCCCGTTGGCGGGTTGCTTGTCCCAACAAGCATTCCACTCCGGAGGAATGGGATTCGTTCCGAAAGGCAATTTTTCAATCGCAGGGCTCCGTTCCAGCTGTGCCGTCTGAGGACGCCGGTCGAGGCTGCACTAGAGACACCGCTCGTCCGCCTTCCGGCTCAAGTAGTCGTCGCGACCACCGGGCGCCTTCGAGGATGGTCGCTCTAGGCATGTCCGTTCCAGGTCCCGGTCCTCAACGCCATCGAGACAGCGAGACTCTGTGAAGTCTTTGAAGAAGACATCGACGCCGGCCACGCCGAGGTCGTCGAGGAACTCTCTCGAGGCCCCGCCTCCGAGGAAGTTGTTGACGCCTAGGCTGTCGAGAGACACGCTCGGGGCTCTGCCCTCAAGGCCTGTGTCGATGCCGTTGAAGCTGTCGGTGCCGCGCTCGGCGTCGATGCCCATTCCGTTGACGCCCTCAACGCCTTTCGAGGCAGCCTTGTCGGAGGTACCCCATGGCAAGGTGGCACCCCCAAGAAAGGCGATGGCTAAGGCTAAACCGGTCTTTGTGCCTTTTTCTGTACCCTCTTTCCAGCCTCTAGATTATATTTCTGAGGTGGATGAGGGGTCTGAGGAAGGTGAGGTTCCTGCATTGATTCCTGATGACATTGTTTCTGGTCACAGTCAACTTGAGGACCTGCGTCAGTCGCTGCACGACGCCAGTGGTCTAGACACCTCTCCGGAGGTGGAGTTTGGTAGGCTGGAGCCTGGCACGCATGCCGAATCTTCCTATTGGCGCCTCATGTCGAGGGTTACTGAATACCTGGGTTGGTCTGCCCCCCCTGGGGATTTTCAGCAGGATGACGTGACTGATATCTTGGTCCACGGTCCTCCAACTGACCCGGTGCTGCCATTCCATATGGCCTTACAGAGACGGTTGGCTGCGGCTTTGACTTCTCCGCAGAGTCTCCCGGCAGGGAGCAAGTCCTTGCCGAAGAAACATCGCCCAGCCAGTGGCGACCCCTGCTACTTGACAACGCACCCTACTCCGGAGAGTTTGGTGGTGCAGGCGGCTACAGCCCCCGCAAAGCAGGCGTTGTATCCTACCATCCCTCCTGATAGGGACGACAAACGTTTTGACAGTTAGGCGAAGAAGGCTTTTTTTTCTGGAGGTATGGCGCTTCAGGCTGCCAACTCAGTTTGTGCCTTGTCTCGTTTCACGCACACTCTGGGGAACTGCATTTCCTTAGCGGCTGATCATATCCCCGAAGGGGAGGAGCGGGATGGTTTCCTTGCTATCGTGCAGGATGGCAAGGACGCCATGTGTGAATCCGTTCAGTCGGGTCTGGACATGGTTCATTGCGTCAGCCGGTCCATGGCGGCGAGCACTGTAATGCGCAGGTTGTGCGTGGTTGCGGAAGTTGGGTTTTGCTCCGGATGTTCAAAGCCGGCTCCTCAACATGCCCTTTGATGGTGAACATCTTTTTGGCAGCAAGGCTGAAGAGAGTCTTGAGAGGTTGCAGACCTCGAAAGCTGCAGCGAAGTCATTGGGCGCTCCAGTCCACCAACCTCCGCCTTTTCGTCCTAGGGGACAGCAATGGAGGGGAGGTTCCTTTCGTTATTACTCATCCTTTAGTAGAGCGAGAGGAGCTGCAAGTCAAAGGGGCAACAGAAGGAGTGCCAGAGGTGGAAAACAAGGTACTCGAGTTGCCAAGGCCCTGCAAGCAGTTGCCTCTTTCCCCTCAGGCACTGCCGCAGCCACTTCAGCTCAGTCATGAGGCCCATGCTTCGCCGGTTGGGGGAAGGCTGGCGCAGCATCTGGAAGAGTGGCGTGCCATTACTTCAGATGTGTGGGTTCTGGAGATCATAACCCACGGCTACTGTCTTCCTTTCCAGCAGAGGCCTCACGACAAACCACCAGGGAATCTCTCTTCGAAGAGTCCGGATCCGCTCCTTGCGCAGGAAATTCAGTCTGTGCTGGAGAAAGGCGCCATAGAACTGGTGCCTGTAGCGGAGAGGAACAAGGGATTGTATTCCCCTTATATTTTGATTTCGAAGAAAGACTGGGGATTGAGACCCATCATGGACATGCGCGGTTTGAACAAGCTCCTTCGGAAGGACAAGTTCAAGATGGTTACTCTTTCTCAAGTCCTCCAGGCCCTTGAACTTCAGGACTGGATGGTGTCTCAACCTCAAGGACGCTTATTTTCATGTGCCGATCCAACCAAAGCACAAGAAGTACCTGAGGTTCGCTGTTGGCGACTCGCACTTTCAGTTTTGGGTCCTGCCGTTCGGATTGACCTCCGCCCCAAGGGTTTTCACCAAGCTCATGGTGGTTGTGGCAGCGCATCTCAGGAAAGGGGGGATTCACGTCTACCCCTACCTGGACGATTGGTTGATCAGGTTGCGCTCTCCTGAGCAAATCCTGGATCATCTGTCCGTCACCTGTCACTCCCTTCACAAGCTGGGCTTCTTCCTCAACTTAAAGAAGTCTCACTTGACGCCAACTCAGCGGCTCCAGTACATCGGAGCAGTGTTCGACACATCCCTGGGGCAGTGTCGTCCTCCCCAGGTGAGGGCTCTTCACATTCAGCAGATGGTACACAAGTTTCGACATGCCCAGAGTCTCCCGAATTTCGAGTTCTTGAGGCTGCTCGCCTCATGGCATCCTGTATTCTTCTGGTGCCAGAGGCTCTACTGCGGATTAGATCTTTGCAGTGGGCTCTCAAGATGCAGTGATCACAGTCCTCCGGCAGAATGTCGGACCCCGTTGAGGTGCCGCCCTCGGTCGCTCAGGACCTTCTGTGGTGGGCTGACGAAGGCAATCCGATGAGGGGGGCTCCATTTTGGCTGCCCTGGCCAGAGGTGACGATCGTGACGGACGCATCCCTCACGGGATGGGGAGCTCATGCCAAGGAGCTGACAGTCAGTGGTCGTTGGTCTCCGTCGGAGTCCAGACTCCATATGAATCTGTTGGAGCTGAGGGCCGTCAGGCTTGCCCTGAAGGCTTTTCTGCCGACTGTGCGAGGAAAGATTGTCCTGATCCTGACGGACAACACAGTGGCCATGCACTACCTCAACAAAAAGGGGTGGAACAGGGTCACTTCCTCTGTGCAGGGAGGCGATGCAGCTCTGGTTCTGGGCCATCCAGCAGGAAATTTCGATCTCGGCAGTTCATCTGGCCGGAGACGAAAACGAGACGGGGGACGCTCTGAGCAGGCAGAGCGCGATCTCTGACGGGTGGGAGTTGGCTCAGGAGATTCTCCTGGTGATCTTCGCCCTTTGGGGGACCCCTCAAGTGGATCTCTTCGCCTCCAGTGTCAACCGGAAGTGCGAAAGTTTCTGCTCGCGGGAATTTCCTCCAAGAGGAGCCTTAGGAGACGCGTTCGTGGTGGAGTGGTCCTTCCCACTGCTGTATGCGTTTCCTCCAGTCCCCGTCATCCTGCAGGTGCTGCGGAGGTTACGGAGGTTCGATTCCCGGAGGATCCTCATTGCTCCGGCTTGGGTCAGGCCAGGAGGGCGTGGTACCCGGACCTTCTCGACTTGTCCATCTACCCTCCAAGTCGTCTTCCCTACAGAGACGATCTGCTCTCACGGGAGAGGGGTCAGGTTCTCCATCCAGAGATCAGATCCCTCAACCTTCACGCTTGGCTTATGAAAGGTTGAGGTATAAGGATTGGGACCTCCCTGAAGACATGATGAGGTGTTGCTTTCGGCCAGACGGCCGGCAACAAAGTCCTTGTACCGTTGCCATTGGAGAAAGTTCTGCGACTGGTGCAGGGTTAAGAACGTGGATCCTTTTTCATTTGACATTCCTGTAGTTCTGTCTTTTTTGCTTTCTTTAGCCCACAGGGGCTTGCAAGTGGGTACCATTAAAGGTTAACTGGCGGCGCTGTCCATTTTTAAGCGCTCGTCTGAGGAGTGTTCTTATTTTAAAATTTCTTTTAATTTCTCAGTTTCTCAAAGGGCTCACTAATGTGTTCCCTCCGTCACCTTTCCAGGTGCCCGGTTGGGATTTGAACCTTGTTCTCAAGTTTCTAATGGGTGTTTGAGCCTTTGCATTCTTGTCCTTTGAGCCTGTTAACCCTTAAAACTGTATTTCTAGTTGCGGTCACTTCCGCTCGCAGAGTGAGTGAGTTACAGGCACTTTCAGTTAAGCCACCCTTCACTGTGTTTCATAAGGACAGGGTTGTCCTTCGAGTTCGTCCTTCCTTTCTTCCGAAGGTGGTGTCGGAATTTCATTTGAGCCAGAAGGTTGTTTTTCCAGCATTTTATCCTCCTCTGCATCCTGGTAAGGACAAGGAGCGTCTTTAAGTTTCGACATTTCACACATGTCCTGTGTCAGAGTGGACAATCAGCTCTTTATTGGTTATGCTGGAAGGCGTTTGGGACAAGGTGTGACTAAGCAGACTTTGTCTAAATGGATTATCTTGGCAATTTCTGAATGTTACCGCCTGGCGGGCAAGGATCCTCCTGTAGGCTTACGGGCCCATTCGACTAGGGGTATGGCTGCTTCTAGTGCCCTGCAGAGGGGTGTTCCTATTCGTAAAATCTGTGATGCTGCCACTTGGGTCCATACTTTTGTACGTCACCACTCCCTTGATTTTATCCATTGGCAAGATCTGGCCTTTGGCAAGGGGGTCCTTTACTCTGCAATTTGTTGGGCATTCCAAATTGGTATATTCTAAATTCGTTTCCCACCTCCTTACGTTGGTACTGCTTTGGGAGTCTGTCATAGATATGGAATACGTCGGAGGACCCAATCCCCTCGAAGGACAAGTTACTCTCTTACCGGGTAACATTTTTTCGATGGGATGGTCCGACGACATATTCCATATCGCTCCCTCCCTGCCTTCCCCGCTACAGAATTTCTTATGCGATTGCAGCTTACGTTTCCGCAAGGCTTTCTGTGGTGATATTGGCAGTAGATTGGTGCCATACGTTCTAGCAAAAAACTACAACTGAGGCTACTGGCGTCTTGCGTCCTACTTATAACATCCGGTGACGTCGGCTCGACGGAGGCCCTCGAGGACGGCGTATTGATGTCATCGACGCAAGAAGCAGACGCCGAAAGATTTTCCGAAGCAGCACATCTGTGGTGATTACTGTCATAGATATGGACTACTTCGCCGGACCATCCCATCGAAAGAACGTTACCAAGTAAGAGTAACTTGTTCATCTCTTTCAGTAATTGACGATGAGCAGGAGGATTACGGAGAGAGCATTTCAACTTTTCTACCTATTCAGACATAGGTCCTCCTCTTCAATCAAAGGGAACATCCCTGAACAGCGAACTCCAACCGTGATGATTAGAAATATTCCAGAGCCTTTAACTCTGGGGGAAGATCTAACCGGGAGAACATGGATTCATGTTTTCAACTGGGGAGATCTTCTAATAGCAAATCTGTTCCCAGGCTTCTAAACACCAGATGAGAAAAGAGCTTGTTTGTGCCAAGAGTCAGCACGGTCAACTGAAATAATCCCTGCACTACCCTCTATTGAAGCTTCCAAGCCTAAGAAAGAATTGTGTATGTTTTTGGAGAGGTTGCCGGTTTCAAGAGAAGTTATGATTCTGAACAGAACAAATGTTCTGCGGCTCTTTGACACAATTCAAACTTTACGAGCTATACAAACAAGAGATATTGACTTGATGGAATTTTATAATGACGCTCAGCTGGATAAGGTACTCCTGCATATGCAGTCTAGGCTAATAAGAACTGTAATAGTAGTCACTGTACTAACTACTGCCGATGGGTTATGATGTGATGCAAGTTGACAGGGCCTGTTTTATGACTCAGGACGAGATAAAGGGTTTAAGGATGGTCAGGGCTGATGAATGCATCACTCCTTCAAAATTACGTGTTACATGTGCTTCTACAAATGCGGCATTAAGGCAAATAGTGGAAATACCCCATGTTCTGTGTGTTAATTACAGTAAAGACAATTGGTCCTGGCTGGTGGGACTTTTCGCGTCTAATTCAAAGGGTTTCTAACTAGAGGATCAGGGGGAACCAGCAGGAATTGTTCTAGGTTCATGGAACACCTGAGGCTTTTGTCATTTTCCAATCTACAGCAACAGAAGTGTATTCGAGTGACATCTTACTTTTACACGAAACTTGGCTTCGGGAAGAGCCAGTCTTGGATGGTTTCACTGTCCAGCTAAATCTGTCTCCTAAAGGCCCAAAAGTAAGGCCGGCATCTGTACAAAATGGCAAATGCATCGAATTGGAGGCCTGGCTTTCTCCTAATCATTTCATCCAGGTCTCATATACACTGGGATGTAACAAGGTTTCCTGGACTTGGCATCTTTGCTATAATCAACTTCTATTGGCATCCGAGTGGAATTTTGGTTATAGAGTTTATGGATAGTATCTCTTCGATCTTTACATGGGGGATGCTTCTATATGCACTCTAACACTTGCTTGTGATCTAAACTTCACATGTACTTGCAGGAACCCTCTGGATCAAGCTAAGGGCTGAGCCCCTACAAGGAAGCACAGTAAAAAGTGGTTCTATTTAATGGAGAATAGAGATATGTGCATGTTGAATGGTAATGTGGTAGGGGACAAACCTGCTGGACAAACTTGGGTTAAGGATAAACAGGCCACTATTAATTATATATTTGTCTCCTGTAACATCTTCCCAATAACCTCTGAATTACCTCTGAATTTAAGGTATTACTCACAGTTCATAGTGACTACAATTTTTTAAGGGCCAAATGGTTATTCACATCTAACAAGCATCCAGAAAGAAAATAACCGTTAACTCTGGAGATAAACTCATGAAGGAACAGGATCAAGTGAAATAGTGAATTGGTAGGAAAAGTGAATGATGATTTTAGCAGCTAATATGAGATCCAAAGCGAAGAGGAAACAGCAGCTGTAGGTTCCTGTGTTACTATACATAGATTTTATATGACTGTCATTCTACCCATTTAAGCTTTATTTTAAACACTAACACAGGTTTGACTTTTTAATTCAACAAAACAAGCATGACTTGAGGAAAGCTATTCCCTATTTCCCTATCCTAATGTGAATTTCCCTTTCTATGAAACTAAAACTAAAAATAGGATGAACTTGTGTCCAAAATTCAGTATAACCCTCAAAGTAACATATACAACTGAACACTGCAAGTAAATGTTTTTGTGTTCAACTCCTATAAGTGCAACAAATCAAACCTATAACTTCAACCAAAATAATCCTTATATCCAGGGTTTGGTTCCCTTCCCCTGGATTGGTTCAGGTAACCTAGCCACAATGTTTTGTATCAAGACCAGTCTCGTGAGAGCAACACAAATGTCTTTTACCTAATAAGTTCTTCAGGATAGCATAACAAATGTTTCTTTCAAAACATTGGTTGAAATATAGCAAAGAGGAAGTCTCTCCTAGTCTTTTCAGGATGGCAAAACAAAATGTGTTTTCCAGATCACTGGTTGGAGTATGATAATGGAAGTTTTGGTCATTCAAGTATGGCAAAATACAATTATTTACAAAGTTTCTGGTTCACAAATTTCTTTTTGAAACAACAACTTAATATGACCAAGTCTCTTTTTATCACACCGTTTCAAAGTGAGTTTCCCGAAAACTTCTTAGCTGAAAACATTTGATATGCTGGTTTAATCTCCTACCAGGAATATCTCCCCTTTTGGCTCTCATAGATCCCCCGGTGTACTCTCCTGCCAGGTATCTCTTTCCAAAAAAGGTCTCACTCCCTGATGCTCTTATCGGGTCTCTACAACATTCCCTTTCTTCAAACTGAAAACTCTTGACATCCTGGATTGCTCTCCTGCCAGGAATATCTTTTTTCTAAATGGTTAATTACCGGATACTCTTAGCAGGCCTCTATGTAACATTCACTTTCTCTTTAGGTTTCACATAATTGTACTCCTTCAATGGCACAACTCTGTTGACTTCAGTTGTTACCTGTGCCAATTACTCCCATATGACATCCCATATATGAGGGGTTGCTCAAGCTCAGTCAGCCCTTTTTTCAATCTCTTTTGGCTGTTGGCAATACTTGTTCCAGGTTTTTCCCAACCGACCTCTTATGTCAGGAGAATTGCACCATGCTTGACCCTGTTGTTATGTTGTTAGTGTCTTGGCTAGGCATAGGCAATGCTGGTCCCAAATTTCGCCTTCTCCTTTGTTCTATTTGGGTGGTATTCAAAATTACTTCCAAAATGTTTTCTAGCGTATTTGCACGTCCCAGGGCCAACTTCACTGCTAGGCTAACTCACCCTGGCACTGTGCGGCTCTGAGATGTGCTTGCGAGGTGCCAGCTTCCCCTTCTGGGCAGAGTCTCATTAGGTCTCTGTGTCGGCTCTCCTGTCCTTCGCTGCCAAGACCCATGCATCTCTGCTGGACCGCGTCTCCTCATTCAGCCTCGATGTGCAACATTTGCTTTCTCTGTTCCTGGAGTTCCTCTCCTCCCGTCCTGAACGCTACCAATTTGCTTCTGGGAAGCATTTCTCGTTCTCCCCATGACCCTTCCTCTGCTTCCCGCTTCGTGCACTATGCAGCCTTCTTTCTCTGTCTGTCTTCGTTCCTCTTGCCACAAGTTTTGGGGGATTTAAATGTTTCAGTGTAGTTGACTAGGTTGGAAACAACTAGACTGCTCATTACTTTTAATGTCACATTTGCTCCATAAGGACTCCTTGCCCCTCTTCCTTGTCACAGTACCAGAGTATATAGCCTTTCTCCTGTGGGAGTCATCACTCTGCCCTGACAGCCAGTTCTTCCATGTGATCCACCCCCAGAATATCACCCCCAGGGTCAGGATCAGATAGCTGCTGCCATCCCTTGGCCACACGGGAGAAGACTTCAAGACTTTAGGATGGGGATCAGTGATGACTCTGCAGGATTCTTCACAGTATCTTATAGCCAAGAACGGTCCAGAGCACCAAGTCCGGACAGACTTTCAAATATGATTCGAAAAAGTCATCCTCAACAATGGGCAGAGGTTCTATATACGATTTTTAACTACACAATAAAGGTGAAGCAAACTCCCCTCTCCTTCAAGACATCCATTATAGTTCCAATTTTTAAAAACTGTGACCGTACCTTTCCAAACTACCGTCCAATAGCGCTGCTGGATGCGCCGGGAAGATTTTTGCATCTCTCGTTTTAGATAAGTTGAAAGCTTGGGCAAAGAATACTCATAATTATGATCTCCAACCGACCAGATTTGTTCAAAGGATACAAACACTTGAAAAATGTCACCTCTAAATGATTGCGCAGCCCTAAGCGAATGGTTAATATCCTATTCAAATTGAATGTATAACTGGACAACAAATACAGTGAAACAAAGAGTACAAAGCAATAGATTCTTCAGTCAAAAAAACGCTGTTGAAACAAATTTTTTGAGTTGATGCAAAAACAAGACTGCCGACACGTGTTTCGACCCAAAACAACAGGTCCTTTTCATGGCAAGAATGTGGCGTTGGTATGATTCATATACATTCCAATACAGCAAAATATTATATAATCATACCATAAGGATAAGAACATTTGACATATAAACTAAATTAACCAGCAGAGGAAGAAGAGGGGACCAGAGTTAAAGAAGAGAAATGCAACCAAGAAAGAAAAAAGCCCATATGGACATTACATCATGTCAAAGAGCAAAGCAACCATTTCAATGTGAAACATATTCCAAGTAAATAAAAAACATTTGATTTGTTACCATATGTTGTCGAGCCAAAAATCGCGGTCGAAGTGTCCATATGTGAATGTCCATATAATGAAAAGAAAATATGTAAAAAAGAGAGAAAACACCATAAGCCTGAATCCTAAATGAATAAACAACTGATACATTTTAACAATTTATTAATCCCATGTACACGCATAGTGCAAAGGTAAAAGACTATTGTGCCAAGGATCAAAATGCTCATCCCGCAGGCGCCTAGTGGTGGTAAAATGTATTATTAAATTGTCACCCGTGTGTGATATAAATGTTAAAATGAATAAATGTTTTACCGTATGTTATTCAAACTGAGTTGGAAAACCCAATCCCTCCTTAGGGGCAGATATATGGGCCAATTCTAAAGTAGTTGATTCTCCTCAAGAATATAAATGGCAAATAACTGAAAAATACATAAACAAAGAAACCCAAGACATGAGTTGTCTTGACAAGAGATCGACAAATGACTTAAATGGGTTGTCAAAAATATCCAAATGCGTAAAAATAATGGACAGCGATACCTGAAGCAGTCGCTGTTACTAATACATTGTGGTACATTCCCAGAACATGGGAGTTTGTTCAAACGTTGCAACTGCCAAAAAAAGACAATGCATCAAAACCCAATTCCGCAGGTAGGTCGAATAACATAAATATTTGTAAGAATCAGTCTAACAGTGAGATACTCTGAAAGTACTGTCAAGCCCATACCTGTAAATTCAGGGGCTGGTTCCCCACTGTGGCCAGAGTCCAAACGCTTCACAAAATCAGTGTTGTGCAGTTCATTCCTTCCATGTGTTTAGAGAAAAGAACCTAAAAATGTATCACATGACTCAGTCATGTGGTTAAATTTAGCGCAAGGAATTATGGTAATGGTAGTCCTTGTATTAAGTAAGGCAAGCGCTTGCATCTTGTTTGTGCCCTAGACAATGTCTACATGTGTTAACACAACTATTAAATATTAAATAAAAGTCTAATGCATAATAAGCTGTAATGGCAGTGTGCATGCGAAATAAAAATAAATATTTAAATTTTTTTTAAAAAAAAATGTAAAATTGAAAAATCAAAAATCTCTGGAATGTTTTAATGACGGCGAGGGACGGATGAGCAATTTGATACTGGCAAAGATTCCTGGTGGTCTTGGTTGTTTAAATTTGACTGGATGTAAATACATGAAAACAAACAAGGAATAATGGAAATGCAGTTGCTGCAAGTATAGGAAATATGCACCAGCATTTGTATAAAGCATTACAAAAATACATTAAGTTCTGTGTCCGTATTGAGAACAAGACTGGTACAACGAAGTTTGGCGATGGTGCGTGCCTCAAGCTGACGTAAAAGTAATTGATGGTCCCCGCCTCTTAGGTGGGAATACGCTTCAATGAGCCCGATGAACTTAAGATCTTTTACTGAATCCATTTGATGATTCTGTTGCCAATGCAGGGCAAGTGGCAGCTTCGGATCTTGGCTCTTCAGGTGTGCAAAATGTTCTCGAATGCGGACTCGCAGTTCTCTTATAGTAGAACCAACATATACTTTGCGGCATACGCCTAAAATGGCGTACACCACAAATTTCGGTTTACAATTGATAAAATCGGAAATGTGAATTGACAAACCATGGTGGCAACTGAATGTATTTTGGAAAATAGCATATTGGCAAAAATTGCATAGACCACATTTGAAAAAACCAACAGGTTTGGGTGGAAGCCAAGTTAAAGCCTGTGCATGAGTAGGCTTTGGTTGTAAGAACGAAGGGCAGAGTTTGTTGCGCAATGTTTTGTTACGAGTAAAGATGAGTTTGGGTGTAGCCGAGACATAAGGCAAAAGGTCTGGGTCAAGTCTCAACAAATGCCAATGTTTGCTTAACAGGCGATAGAGCATGCAATGGTGTTCTGAATATTTCGTTATGAACTGTATATACTCCAGACTTGGTCTCGTGGGTTCTGTATTCGTAACCAACGTCTGATCCTGAGTGAATGTGTTGATACGGTTGAACCCTTGCTTAATGCATTAACTACTGTATCCACGTTCATGGAACCTCTGCCTAATCATGCGACACTCATGTTGAAAAGCCATGTCAGTACTGCAATTACGTCTCGCACGATAGAATTCTCCAAATGGGATGTTAGAGATGACAGATTTCTTATGGCAGCTGGAGGCATGCAACATAGCATTAACTGCGGTGGGTTTCCGAAAGGTTTGAGTTTGTAGTTCACCATTCACAATGTTAATCTGGAGATCAAGGAATTCCATAGACTGAGAGCTCACATGTCCAGAAAATTCTATGCCAAAATTATTACGATTAAGTTATTCAGAAAAATCAGCAAAGGACGAAGACCTCCCATTCCAAATGACCAGGACGTCCTATATGTAGCGTCTCCATACTATGAGATTCTCTTTATATGGGTGGTCTGTGTATATGTGTTTGTCCTAAAAAAAAAAAACATGAATAAGTTAGCCAAAGAAGGGGCATATTTCGCGCCCATGGCTACTCCTTTTGTCTGTAAATAATATTGATTGTTAAACAAAAACTGGTTATGTGCTAACGTGAAATGCAAGAAATCTTTGATCATGTAAACATGTTGACTGTGTGATGCTGAGTGGTTGCGAAAAGTGTAATCAATGGTTTGAAGAGCTAATCGATGTTTTATCGATGTGTACAATGCTTTAACATCAAACGTGGCTAGAAGATATTTGGGGCACCATTTTAACTGATGTAAAATCTCCAATGTTTGAGTGGAATCTCGCAGGTAGGATGGTAATGCTGGTACAATATCCTTGATTGCAGAATCGATGTACTGGGAAAGTCCCTCAGTGGCCCATCCTAAGCCACTCATAATAGGTCGTACCTGGGGTAATGTTGTGTATGCCTTGTGAATTTTGGGCAGAAAATACATTGTAGGAATGACCGGATTAGGTCTGCAATGGAAAGCCTTTTCCTCATCTGTCAGTGTCCCACGTGAGTGCCAGTCATATAACAACACTTTCAATTCAGATACCATCTCTTTGGTAGGGTTGCCAGGTAACAATAGATAACATCTATTATCACAATAGATAACATATATTACTATGGCCAATGAACATCTGAGCACTCGAGGAGTGCTCAGATGTTCATTGGCCATAGTAATATAATCTGCAGTATTTAAAATGACAATATTACCCCCTTTATCGGCTTCTTTAATGACAATACTCGTATCCTCAGCAAGATTTTTAAGAGCTGTTTTTTCGGAAAGAGGGAGATTGCTCTTGGTTGACTGAAACTGGGAACAATCTATTTGTTTGTGAATATCTTGAGTGACTGCCTGATAAAAGGTGTCTATAACAGTAGCATCAGTAATAGCTGGTACAAATTTGGATATGGGTTTGTGCTCCATCATTTCAAAATTATGTTGGTGAATGCCTAATTCCTGTTGTAAGACATTGGAGGTGCTTGCAGTATCAACATTAAGTGACATGAGAAGTCGTGTGTCTTCTGTATCATAAATGGTTAAGCTACTAAGTGAGGGAGAGGCAATATGTGGCCTGTAGATTGCAACTTGTTGATGGAAATACTTTTTAAGTCTAAGCTTACGGATAAATTTGAATACATCAATTTGGAAATAATCAATAAGATCAGTATGACAACTCGGTAGAAAAGAAAGACCTTTATTCAGAAGGGACAGTTCAGCTGAGGACAAGACCATAAGATAAGTTACAGACTAAGTGCCGAGTATCGATTTGGTTGGCAAGTTTTTGGAGCTGGAGCGAGTGTGCCTCTTGTTTGCGTTTCTCCCTTTGTCTGGCCCTTGCTCCTCTTCCTCCTCCTCCTCGGAAGATGTGGCGGGAGTTGTGGTAGGTCGCCCTAAAGGGACAGTGAAGCAAACTGTTTTGTTTGATAGAGCAGTTTGGCTAGAGATGTTGCCTTTTTTGTATCGTTTGATTTCAGCTAGAAAGCCTCTGCGTTGATGCTTAAGAGCAGGAGTAAAACTTTCCTCCCCTTTATCGGTAGCACTGGGTTGATCTACCTCGGATTCTATCTCCGATGAAACCGGTGTGGTGGTGGGAGTTGTGATTAAAGATTTGATGTTATCCTGATCAAATTTCACTTGAAAGATATAGACTCGATCATTGTTATAATCCCTTTCATCACGATAAAATTTACGAAATTTCTGTATTTTCACCTCATTCTGATAGTCCTTGAGTAAAGCATGCATTTTGTCATCAATTTTATCTTTGACTGTGTTGGGATTGGCCATTTCGGCTATTTCTTTTTGTAACGCATCAATTTGTGTAGTAACACGAGCGTGTTGACGTTCAGCATGGATAACCAATAACTTGAGCATTTTCTCTGAACTGAGCTTAAGATTTTCTTCCCACTCCTGGGCTAGGTCTTGGTCGTCATTGTGAGTGAAGTCCGGAAAGATAAGAATACGCAGACCTCTAGGAATCATGTTGTGCTCAATATAGTTATCAAGTGATACCTTCTCCCAATATTTATTTATTTCTCGTTTGGAAAGTCGTTCCAATCGGACGAATTTATTAGAAAGTGTTTCTGTAGCTTTACCATAATTGGAAAAGGCATTGCTCATGCTACTTTAGGGGCGAAGAGTGCTAATCTGTCCCTTTCACGATTAGCAATATATTTTGCCATGGTTAACCCCTAGATAGGAGAATGCAACATATAGAAAAAGTACAAATATAAAAGCTATGGTAACCCTGCAAGCCTGCAAGGCACGGTAAACTGAAAAACCAAATTGAGGTGTGCCGGTGTGGTGAGGCGCTGGGTTAGAACTAAATTTGAAAAGACAAACTAAAGTCAATGCGACCCATACAAACCAAATAAGATTGGGTTGCTGCACGAAAGAGGGACCAGCAGTCACCTCAAAAACTGCTAATAGATACAAACACTTGAAAAAATGTCAACTCTAAATGATTGCGCAGCCCTAGGCAAATGGTAAATATCCTATTCAAATTGAATGTGTAACTGGACAACAAATACAGTGAAACAAAGAGTGCAAAGCAATAGATTCTTCAGTCAAAAAAACGCTGTTGAAACAGATTTTTTGAGTTGATGCAAAAACAAGACTGCCGACACGTGTTTCGACCCAAAACAACAGGTCCTTTTCAAGGCAAGAATGTGGCGTTGGTATGATTCATATACATTCCAATACAGCAAAATATTATATAAGGAAAAGGGAAAAGAACAGAAAAAGGCATTAATAAGCCTTCAGCAAATCTTCGCTTATTTTTAAAGACTGTACAAGCTTCAAACGCTTACCTGAATCCCAGCCGCTCTGGGGGAACTCTGTCTCCGGAACTTCTCATCCATCTGCAAGAGGGAAAAGACACTCCAGGTTAACGTGGAAATATCTAGAGGCACTGTATACCGCAGTTACTCAACGCATTTCTTCTTCATAACCGGCATCCACGCTAAAACATTGCGGCACCTAAAAGACACAGAAAAAGAACTCAGTTAAATACAAATACGAAAGGGTCGCATCGCGCATCGTGCTCTCACTCACCTTCAGCGCTACTCATCTCAGCAGCACGTCGCCACCCCCGGACGCCGGCCATCATCTAAGGAAGGAAAGGAACGAAGTTAGAAAACTGTTCAAAAGGCTCATTATACTTACCTGTCGGACTCTTGCCAGTGAAGTAACTAGGCAGCAACAAGCCTGCATCAATCAACGCGCCCCTGCGCTGAAAGCAGGATGGAGAGCACACTTTTCAAGAAAACAAGGGGAGCTGTGGATCAAAGGGAAGGGTTGGCCCCCGGGGAAGAAGGGGTTCAAGCACACAGAGACAATAGGGAGTTAAACTCTATCAATCCTGTGTTTCAGGCCCAGGCTCCAGTCGAGTAGACTCCAGGGAAGGGTTCGAAGTTGTAAGAGGTCAGAACAGGCTGAGTGACGCCCCCCTGGATACCAGGTGAGCGTTACACCATGTTATGGAACCTTTTAGAAGGGATTTTCGAGAGAAAAATATTTAGGTATCGCAAAGAGTTTTCCCGTCCAAATTTTACACTTTGTGTTGTCATTATTATCCTTGCAAATGATGGTGCAATGGAAATCAATGTCTTTTTTTTATAGAAAATGCCTCCTTGCCACTGACAATTCTCTGTTCCAGGTTTCAAAAAATGTGTTGTTTCTTAGAAACGATGAATTTTATATGAAATGAGAGGAATACTGCTTAGATCTACTAGCAGGTATCGTATTGATCTAGAGCTATTACTTAAAGATCCCAATAAAGCAACGGGAAGTGTAGGACAGATGATTGGATTCGAACACTGTCTCTTTGTGAAGGATACAAGGTGTTTAGGAATCTGAGAGGGGAAATAATTAAGAATTAAGAAGTATATTTTTGAGATTTTGTTTGTCTACTCCCTACCCGGCAGATTTTAGGAGTGTGGGACAAGTTGAGTAAGAAGGACCTGGGTTGTAGATTTTGCCAGGATGTGACAGAAGGGGAAACGCTAAAACATCTGGTTCTCAGATGTGAAGGTGTGGCAGCGTTAAGAGGGTTGCATCGGAACACATTTATGGGCCAACTTTGGACTATGACAATATTGATTCTTGCTCCACTCTCCTTCCCCTTGTCCCCTTCCTTCCCCAACCCAATCCCGCCTCCCAACCCTCCCCCGTGCCCCGATTGGTCAATTCCCCCCCTTCCAAACAAAGTTGCAGCGTGCGGTTTCCTCGCAGCTCCATTGCGAAGCAAGAAGCAGCCCAAGGTGAGTCGCTCCCTAGGGCCATGCCCCAGATGCCACACAAATAGTGTTTAACACTGTGAAAGTGTTAAAAGATGGCGATTTCGCACACTCGACGCTCCACTCTCCTTCCCCATTTCCCTTTCCTTCCCCAGCCCAATCCCGCCTCTCAACCCTCCCCCGCGCCCTTCATTGGCCCTTCCCCACCCATATCATGAACCCTCCCAGGGCAGCCCTTGGCCCGGCAGCTCCTACGGCTAAGGGCCCCAAGGCAAAGGGCGGCTCCAACAGAGGCGGCTCCAAGAAGTGTCAGCAGGTGTCAACAGGGTAAGCCAAGGATGCCAGCAGCCAACAGACACCCACAAAACTGTGAGTGTGGCATGGGTGCGGTGTAGAGCAATTACTCTACTCCAGAAAGCCCTCACCACTTTACCTTACATCTCCATAACGTAGACTTCCATAGAATTACAACACGCATACTTGGAGAGATTTGTGACCATCAGCCTAAATCGATTCTTAGATCAACTATAAATGTTGCAATACACAACGCACTAACATACTAGCCGACGTTAACATGTGCCACAATTAGATAGCATACTCAACCTTGACCTGTGCCACAGTCAGCTGAAAGTCTTAACCTTAGCATGCGTCACACCTAGATAGAATTGTGAATGTTAGCATGTGCCACACTCAGCTGAAAGTCTTAACCTTAGCACGCGTCACACCTAGATAGAATTGTGAATGTTAGCATCTGCCACACTTAAATGGAATTCTCAACCTTAGCTTGCGTCACACCTAGATAGAATTGTGAATATTAGCATGTGCCAAACTCAGCTGAAAGTCTTAATCTTAGCATGCGTCACACCTAGAGAGAATTGTGAATGTTGGCCTCTGCCACACTTAAATGGAATTCTCAACCTCAGCCTGCGTCACATCTAGATAGAATAGTGAATGTTAGCATCTGCCGCACTCAGTTTAAACTCTTAACCTCAGCTTGCGTCGCATCTAGATAGAATAGTGAATGTTGGCTTGCGTCACATCTGGATAGAATTGTGAGTGTTGGCTTGTGTCACACCGGATAGAGTTGTGGGTGTTGGCTTGCATCGCAGCTGGACAGAATTGCGAATGTTAGCATGTGCCACACTCAGCTGAAAGCCTCAACCTTAGCATGCGTCACATCTAGATAGAATTTTTGAATATTGGCTTGCATCACATCTGGATGGAATTTATGAATGTCAGCATGTGCCACACTCAGTTGAAAGCCTTAACCTCAGCTTGCATCACATCTAGACGGAACTGTGAATGTTGGCTTGCGTCACGTCTGGATGGAATTGTGAGTGTTTGCTTGCGTCACGCCTGGATGGAATTGTGAATGTTGACATGCGCCACACTTGGATGGAATAGTGAATGATGCCAACTAACCAATCCACTAACAATTTCATCCCTCTGCATACACCTCGCAAACTCCAACCAAACACAACCACAAGCCTTAAACGCAGCGAACCGCACAAACTTCACTACACTGCAACAACAAAACAAACCGCACATAGACTTGCACAACAGCACACGACGACTACCGACCGTAAAACACCCGAAGCTTAGCCAACGGACCCACCGGGCTGAGGCTGCCAACAGCACATCACTGCTTTCTTGCACTTGTCCAGCTCATTCCCACTTACTCATCCCCCCAACCCTCTCCCTTTTTCAGAGCTGCCAGAGCACCAGGGGACGACTCTGGTGGTGATAGTGCATGGTACAAATATATCCTTTAACATTAACATTAGTGGAGAAAGGCTTGCTTTAACCTTTGCATTGGTTAGGTTTCTAAATCAATTGAACTTATATATATATTTTAGAACATTGATTTTACATGATTGTATGAGAGCTTATGTGATGAAATGTGGTATTTTATGATATAATTGTATTGTTTTCTATTAACGCTTAAATAAAATGAAAATAAATGTGCATATAAGCCGGTCAAATGGCACAGGGAGTAGAGCGCTCGCTTTGACATCGGTTCAGAGCTTGCTAACGCAGGTTTGAATCCCGGCGGGGCCAAACTCAGCCTTTCATCCTTCCGAGGTCGATAAATGAGCACCACACACCGTGGGTAATAATAAGCAGCGCTCAGATACCTGAGGGTTCGTAGCGCTATATAAATGCCAAATTATTATTATTATCACAACCAGTTTTCCTGTTAGTGATGTCCAGATGATCATTATAAGTGATGACCTTCCCTTTGTTTTCTCTGTTAAGAACACAGAATTATACGAACTATGGTCAATATCTTGGTATAGCCCTGAGTACATTACCCCCACTATGTGAGGTTGACTATACAAACCTATTTTATTTGACCTATAAGTGTTTTAGGCAGGCACATGACATGCTCATCCTCTCCTATTTTAGTGGTTTTAATATTAACATATAAGGTGAGAGCAACTCTGCAAGATCATTTCATTGGCGTACAAAGAATTATGGATGTGGAAATATTCTTGGCACTACTCAAACCTAGCATTAGGGTAGTAGATATTCAGAAATTGACAATGCTTTTCTGGAAATGTTGCATGGTGCATTGACGTTTATGAATGCTATGGCAATTTCTTCTCCAAACCAATGTTTCACTAAGTGCTGTATAATGCTACCTAACAGTATTAGGGGGCGCATCCGCTGCAAATAAAGTTGTTTGCCCTACAAAATTGTGGGTATTCAGTTTCATGACACTTTCTGGCTCTTAACTGCCCTATAATATCCTGGTAAGCAATTAAATATTTATTTGTATGCATATAGTCCAGTGTGTGTTTCACTGCTCAGCCTATATTGCATTTTATTGACTCCTGCCAACTAATAGTGGCGGCTAGTGCTTGTGGGGGATGTGGGGGGCACAGGTAGGGTTGGTGTACAGCAGCACATTCCTTTGGCCAGTTTCAACCTTCAAGTTACATGTTTCCGCAGTACAGTAGAGTACAGGGAAGGAAATCAAACTTGTGAGAACAAAGAAATCTGGAAATCCGTATCAAAAGCCTATAAAAACTAATTTACTAGCCCAAAAAAAGTCCATTAATAGTGAAATCGAGTCCACAGAAAATAACTCAGAAAAACTATTAGAAATCTACAGAAATCTTGAGAAACCAAAAATGCAGACTCAACGGTCCGAGCCTACTAAAGAGGATTGTGACACGGTGCAGCAAGCCTTTGTAGACAAAGTCATAGCTGCCTGTATGAAGATTTCCATCTCTTTGTCTAAGAGGAATCATTGTTCTAACACGACGCGTTTTCCATCTCCTGTCTATCAGGAGATGAGTTTGAGGATTTTTTGCATTTCATGCGTCAAAAATCCTGCCCCAGTGAGATTATTCCACCCAAATGTATTCTAAGACACCCTGATATCTTTGTTTCAGTCTTGGTACGCTTTGTGAACTCTTCCTTCAACTATGGGAATGTCCCTGACATTATCAAACATGTTAGTCCCCCATTACCAAGAAAATCTTAATGGAGCCCAAATGATCCGAGCAATTTACGGCCTATTACCAACACCCTTTTTCTTTTGAAAAACATAGACAAAGTGGCAACATCGTAGTGCAAAGACATTTTGAAAACTCCAATGTCTTCCATCCAAAAAAATCTGGTTTTCAAGCTCAGCATGGAACTGAAAGTGCCTTGCTGGACCTTCAGCTGCAGATGGCCAACATCCTTAATAAAAAATAAAACTGGTGTGCTAATTCTTTTAGATCTCTCTGCAGCGTTCTATTTGCTAGACCACCAGCACCTACTAAACTCATTGTCCACCTTTGGGGAGTGCTCTAATGAAGCCACCAACTGAATCTGCTCCTTTTGAGCAGCTTGAAGTCACGTGTGTGCTGGGGCAATGTGTAGTCAAACAATGTGTCCCGCAGGGTGCTTGTCTGTCCCCAACTTTGTTTAACCTGTACATCAGATCACTCTGCGATCTTCTAAAATCTCTGAACATTTGATTTACCAACTACGCAGATTGCGCTCACTCTTTATGGAGTTGAGTGGAGATTATGCAACTGATGCTGCCAGAGTTGACTACATCTATGGCCTTGTGAAAAACGGGATGTCTCTGAACTGGATTTGTTTAAATCCTACTAAAACAGAATTAATGATCTTTTCTTTAGCTCTACGCAGGCCAGAGCTAAGTTAAGCACGGAATATTCTCATTTGAACATTGAACAGAGTAACATCAAAGTCACAGAAAATGTGAACACTCTGGGGGTCTACATGAATGCTTCACTCAGTGCCAATTAACAAGTCAATGGAGTAGTAGGCACTTTACAATACCATTTGAGTACTAAGACAAATGAAGCCATTGTTGTCTCTCAAAACGTTGGTTAGGGCAATTATCATGCTTCACCTTGATTACTGCAATGCCCTACTGGTCGGTGTAATCAATAAATGCATTATGAGAGTGCAGGTACTTCAGAATGAAGCTGTGCGGATCATCCACGACATCCTAAGTAAAGAGCATTTCTCTCAAGCTAGGCGGAAACTTCAGTTGCTGAACCTCACAGCCACAATACGCTTCAAAACTCTCTCGCTGGCCCATTGATGTTTTCATGGAAAGGCTCCTGTATACCTAAAGGATCAATTAAAACACTAAGTTCCTTCCAGACAACTTCATTCCACCTCAGGCAGTCTACTGGCTGTTCCCAGGTCAATTAAAATCAGAGGTCTGGGACGACCATTTCCCGTCCTGACAGCTCAAGATTGGAATACCCTGCCTCTAGCTCTCCTCCTGTGAATTACTACGTGGCATTTCGGAAGAGTTTAAAAATGCATCTATTTGACTGACTTTAACTCTTGCTTTAGTTGACCAACCTTATGATTAGGACGTTTGTGTGTTTGTTTCATCTCTACTAGTTCCTTGTGTATATATAGCGCTCTTCGACGGTTTATAGTGATAATATCGAAAAAATAATGACGAACTACAAAAATGTTGAAAAAAAAGGCAAACAAAAAAATCGAAAAGATATACATATTACTGAAACAGTCCATTTTTTTAAAAATAAATGTCGAAAAAAAAGTCGACGAACAATAGTAATATACCAATGTGAAGTGTCATCAATAGTACCATTTTATTAGGGGGGTTCGCCCCCCCTCTCACCCCTCATGCACAACACAAAAGGGTAGAAAGGGTTAAGCAAATAGGTGACAACCACAAGTAAAGAACCTTGCCTAGGTACCAAGGAACAAATAACGGTTGTGGAAAACCGCCATTACCTGACAGAACCACACTTGAGATCGGACTGCAGGGAATTGAATAGAGTTACTTCAGACTAAAACATGTAATATTAGCATAACTAACATGTAACTTGACATTAAAGTATCTTACTATATAAAAATGTGTGACAGGAATGATAAAACCAGTTTATTTTCTCCGTTATTTTAGAGTAAACAATGGAGAACAAGGTGGAGTATATCACCTCACAAAAAGGAGGAAAACAGATGGTTTTAAATGGTTATATTTTCTATAAAGAAGCCGAAAAAAAGGAACGCACTTATTGGAAGTGCGCAGAATATAGCAAATCAAAATGCAGCGCAAGAGCAATTACTGAAGCTTCGAATGTAAAGACCAAAAATGAGCACAACCATCTACCAGATCAAACAAATATTATAATTAAAAAAACAATTTGCGAACTGAAACGAAGCGCTGTGGAAAGTCAAGGAGAAGCAAGTGGGTCAGTGATTTCAAGTGTTTGTGACAAATTATCCTTATATATGGGCACAATTACCAGGAGAAAAATTAATGCAATGTACGATAAACCGTACCAAACAACAAAAAGAGACTCTGCCACCGGCACCAATGGTATATACTGATATAACAATACCAGACGTTTTTAAAATGACCGCAAAGGGAGAGAGTTTCCACAATGCCACACTGGAAATAAACAATGAAAAAATAATATTTTCAACTGCTAGCAACTTTCAACATCTCAGTCAGAGTCAACATTGGCAAAGTGACGCCACATTTAAAGTGTGCCCACAACCGTTTCAACAGTTTTTCACCGTTCATGGAACAATTAATAACAAAATCAAACCACTTGTATATGTTTTGATGCCAAGGAAAAGTGAGGACACTTATAAATCGTGTTCAACAAAATTAAAGAGACTGCACCTGATTCACATCCAAATACTATAATCATGGACTACGAAATCGCACAAATTAAGGCATTTTCTACAGTATACATCGAGACAGGGGCACAAGGGTGTTTATTTCATTTTACACAGAGCATATGGAGAAAATTACAAAAACTAGGGTTAAGCACGAAATATACAGAGGACAGTTCTTATCAATACAACATAAACAAACTTTTTGCTTTGGCTTTTGTAAAAGAGGATCATGTTGTACATTTGTACGAACATTTGATTGATAGTGAATATTATAAGAATCATGAGGAGGAAAAATCAGACTTATTAGACTATATGGAGAACACTTGGATAGGACAATTGACACGTAGTGGAACAAGACATAGGCCAAAATTCCCTGTAACGTTGTAGAATTGCTACCAAGCAACGTTAGAAGGTAAACCACGAATCAACAATGCATTAGAAGGTTGGCATAGCAGATTAAATTAAAATTTCAATATCAACAACCCAAATGTGTGTCATTTTTTAAAAGAATTGCAGAATGAGGAACAACACCAAGAATTTCGCATATCTCAAACAATTTCATTGGCAAACCAGGAACCCAAAAGAAGAAAATACAGAGATTACGAACAAAAACAAGAACAACTAATACGCAAATTTGACGAGCAGAATAAAGAAAACTTCCTCCATTCAGTTGCATTTAATTTAAAATGTTAAAAAAAGTACGTTTCCGAGGCATCTACGATCCAATCTGGCAAAAGAGAAGAGTATCCAAATACGTGAACCGGAAACTCCATAAATCCAAATGTGCAAGCAACAATCCATGGAAAAATGACAAAAACAATAAGCCAAGACAAATCCAAAAATTGAATTCAAACAGTAAAATCCAGCACGGAAGAATAAGTGCAACTCCAAAAAAACCAGAAAAAAAATCCAGACTCCACGATGCACTGGCAATAAAACCAAAAAAAAACCCATAAAATCCATGTAATCCAATGGAAAAAAAGTCATTGGGTCCAAAAAAATCCAGGAAAAAAAAAAGAAAATCCATGAACGGAGACACGAACGCTAAGTAAACGGTTTGGAAATGAACTTTAAAAATGGCGCCTACGTATACATACGCACACGTAATGTTCGTACAAAAACAAATATCACAAAATCAGCTATATGAACATTTGTAATGCAATAGCGCCATCTAATGGACAAAATATATATTAGATGTTCAACTTGAAAATATGCTACTTATTTAATGTTTAATATTTATTTAAAGTTAAATAAAATAGTCTATTAAATCATATAATTATTAAAAGTTAGTACTATACATTGTAAAGATAAACATTTAAAAAATAAATACACATATGCTTACCTTATACATTGCATTTATTAATATTTTCGAAAAAATACAGAAACAAATGCGACATTTTGTATTTTCGACATTATTTTTTTTTTAATAAATATTTTCGACATTTTGACTTTCGAAAATATTGCATTCGAAAAAATTACTGCACACCCTCTTCGGCGCTTTATAAATAAATACATTTTAAATAATTGCTGTTTGTTTGTATTGAAGGAAAGTGACCTCTACTAAGTGTCTAGAAAAATACATAATTTTTCTTTTGTATGTTCAGTTCCTGAGTTTAGAGCCTCTAGCATCTCCTCCATTCTGTTTAACCGTAAGCCGTGAATTGTAGAACAACACCTAGTTACTGGAGAAGATGTACTACATCTGCAATACTGCTCAACAGTGCAGCTATTAACTTATAATTCAAACATGATTTTGCGTGAGGGACACCCTGAGGGTGCGGTTCGGTGAGGCTTATTTGTTTCTGTTATGAAGAGGTTGGCACAGACAGGTAAGTGATATTAAAGTTTTAATTAGTATTTAATAAAGGAAGAAGACCCCCAACATGTAGAGACTCCTCTCCTTCAGCTCTTTCTCCAACTGACAACATTAGAATACTTAGATAACCCCAACCAGGAACACTGTCATCAACATTCCATGACATCATACTTGGGATTCAGCACACAGGAGAAAACACCATGGAGGGCATTCTCCACTTACATCTTATGAGTCTACAACACATCTCCCCCTTTTTTTTTAACTTCAATTATATAATCTAACATCCGATCACACTAAATAACTTAAGGGTGTCATGTAGACGACCACAATAACTCACATAAATTGGTCCAGTTCTCGACACACATACTATATATGCCCTCTCTTGACTGCAGCAATTCTATCTTTATTCCACACTTGCCCTCCAGACACACGTACGGCCCCTTTTATGACCGCTACAACTCTGACTGGATCCGAATAAAGAGACTCTCCTTTCCTCTTCACAATTCCCTTCTTGATCCTAACCCAATCTCCACACTCTACGCGCAACTCTTTCTTACCTCTCTTCAGGTTTTCACGCGCCACCCATTCAGACTTCTTCCTCACCAATGACTTTCTTACTTCATCAATAACCAGATCTGTTTCCCTACTCCTGCCCAGCCACGGCGGACACGCCATGGAATATGGCTTCCTGCCTCTCATAAGCTCAAACGGGCACAGACCTGTCGTAGAATGAGGCGCCATCCTTAGGGCCCATATCCTATTCTGTATCACAGCCAACTTATCCAATCCGCACTCTTCCACACCTATTCATCCTTTCCACACCTATTCATCCTTTCAACTACAACGTTGGATTCGGGATGATATAATGAAGTCCTTTTGTGACGCACACCACATTTCCTTAAATAGCTGGTGAAGTTCTGCCCTACAAATTGGGGACCATTGTCCGTCAACAAACTCTCCGGCAGACCTTCATTGGAAAATATCTCTTGCAAAGTCTTTATCATGCTTTCTCCTGTTACATCTCTCACAATTTTAAAATTCACCCACCTGGAGAACAGATCCACCACCAGTACTATGAATTTTCCACGTCCATACCCCAATTCCACAGGACCAAGGATATCCATGGCGAGATCACTCCATATCCTGGACGGAAGGCCCACGTCCACAAACGGTTGCTTCTTAGCTACAGATCCCTTCCCACTCCTGACACAAAATTGACAATTTTCTAAACAATTTTCTATTTCCCTGTCAAAACCCGGCCACCAATAGTCTTCCCTCAATACACCTTTGGTTTTGGTAACTCCTATATGACCACTGTGTGCCAACTCTATCACTCTCTTCCTCAATCCAACTGGAACCACAGCCCGTCCCCATCTGAACAATACCCCATCGATGACCGACAATTCATCCTTCACTTCCCAATACGGCCTTGCGCCTTCCGCTATTTCCACTTTCTTTGGCCATGTGGCAGAAACAACATACGGAACTATTTTATTTATGTTCTCATCGCTCCTCATCCCTTCCAACCACTCCTGTTTGGACACTATATACCATCTGTGTTGACAAACACTAATTCCATTTCTTCATCTTCCACAACACCAGAATCAATTACTCTCACCCTTGACAGATTGTCAGCCAATACGTTGTCCTTCCCGGGAATGACCTCCATCTTGAAACAATGTGTTTGCATTCTGGTGACCCATCCTGCCACCCTGCGGGAAATCTTATCAAGGCCCTTGTTCTCAAATATGGCTTTAAGCGGTTTGTGATCAGCCCGAATTACGAACTCTACACCCCACACGAAGTTTTTGAATCGTTCCACTGCCCAGAAACACGCCAACGCCTCCTTCTCGAGAACAGAATACCTCACTTCCGCTCCCTTGAGACCCCTTGATGCATGAGCTATCACCTCCTCAGGCCCATCGTCTTGTTTCTGGGATAAAACCGCACCTAAGCCATATTCACTAGCATCCACTGTGATGATGGATGGCTTTCTTGTGTCAAAGCAACCTAAGGGTTGGGCTAAGTTTATCTCTTCTTTTATACCATTGAATTCCGCCTCGCACTGACTATTCCACACAAACTCAGCACCTTTCCTCAGAATCTTTCTCATCTCATGCCCTTTGTCAGCATAATTTACCACAAATTTCTGATAAAACTCCGTCATTCCCAAAAAAGAGCGTAATTCACGCTTATCAATCGGTCTTTCTATCCTCTTTATGGCATTCACCATTTCTTCCTTGGGTCTGATACCATTTCCCGACACTTCATGTCCCAAATAGTCCACTTTTGTCACAGCAAATTTGCATTTCTCTTCCTTAAGTGTGATCCCTCTTTCCTCGAATATCTTCAACACCTTACACAAATTCCTGTCATGCTCCTCCAATGTCACTCCACACACCAACACATCATCCTGAAAACAGAAAACACCCTTCACCCCCTTCAACAAGCGATCCATAATTTTCTGGAACACTGAGGAAGCAGATGCTAACCCGAAGGGCATCCTCCTGAATTGAAACACACCTTCATGTGTCACAAATGCCGTGACTTTCCTACATCCCTCCTCCAACTCCACCTGATGATAGGCTGACGTCATATCCAGTTTGGAGAAGTACTTCCCTCCACCCACCATGGTTAACAATTCACCCATGTTGGGTAGTGGGTGCCTGTCCACCAATACACACTTATTCAACTCGCGCATATCAACGCACAGCCTCAGATCCCCTGAACTTTTCTTCACAACGACGACCGGGGAAACCCACTCGATCCCCCCTGCTCTTTCAATCACACCTGATTTAAGAAGTTTCTCCAACTCCTTCTTTACACTGTCCCTTAACACAAAAGGAACGGGCCTGAGTTCGCCACGGTGGGAACACTGCCTCTCTTCAACAATATCTGATGCTGAAATCCCTTCACTCTTCCCAATGTCTCGTCAAACACCTTCCTATGCTCTTTCACATACTTGCTATATGTCGAACACACTTCTGCTACTTGTAAAACTTGATCAGGATGGTTGGGATCTAATCTGATTCCCAAATTCTTTTGCTCTCTCCATCCTAGCAAAGATTGGCCCTTCTTTGTCACATACACTTTCCCTTCACAGCATCGTCCTTTAAATTCAAACTTACTCCAAACATACCCCAACAAATCAATCTTTTCTTGGTTGTACCCCCCTGGACTTATGTCTGGCACCGATAATGTTGACACTGCCCCTTTCATTTCATCCTCAAATGCGCTTTTGGATATCAAAGTGATCTTCGACCCCGAATCAGCCATCATCGACACTTTACGTCCATTCACAGTCACAACAGTATACGGGCGCTCACAATCATCCGGGATATCATCCCTACCAACAACATTGACAGTGTTCACAATGACATTTTGCAAAGTCATTACGGTGTCATCTTCTGATGACCTCCCTTCTTCCTCCTCATTCACGTATAGGACTTTTCTTTGATTGATTTGGCTAAACTGATAGTTCTTGCAGCACGTCGTAAAGTGTCCTCTCCTCTTGCACTTATTGCAGATCGTCTTCCGCCCTGGACACACCACTGAAGAAGCAAAATGAGTCGCACTGGCGCACCTATAGCACAACCTCTCATCCTTTTTATCTTCTCTTTGCGTTGACTCTTGATTTCTTCTTTCTTCTACATTGCTCCTCTCCTTCTGTTTGTTTCTTCCCTTCCTCTTGTACTTCCCTTCATTCACCTTCAATACTTCCGGCTTGGCTTCTTTAGAATCTCCTCCTTCAACCTTCGATAGCTTGGCAACACATGCCAGCGAATGTTCTACACGTTTGGCTAAGTCCAATACCTCGTCCAAGTTCGGCTCGTCCTTCAGCCACAGTTCCTCGCGTATCTTATTTGACCGACAATGCGTCATGAATTGATCACGAATGTGCTCGTCAAAACTTCCTTGAAACTTACACGTTAGAGCCAGATGACGAAGGGCAGTTACATAGTCTTCAACAGACTCCCCATGGGCTTGTATGCGCATGCGGAAATTGTAACGTTCCAAGATCGTGCTTCTTTCTGGGTTGAAATGTTTGTCTAGTCTCATCAAAGCTGACTCGAAATCATTCAATTCATCCCCGCTTCCATCACTTGCTAAATGAGGGAGAGTCTCAAAAATTCTTTGGCCTTCATAACCCAAAAAATGAAGCAATAACGCTAATTTCCTTTCGCTGGAATATGCCGTTCCCCCGGCTGCCTTCATATAATGCATAAAGCCCTTGCGCCATTGGGGCCAAGCATTTTTTGCCGCCCCTGGCGTGGGCATAAATATGGGTGGTCCAGATATGCCAGGCAAAGCTGCCATGCCTTCAAGTCACAATTCTATTTCAGAGATTGAGAGTGCTCTTGTTGGAAAAGAGAAAAAAAAAACTCAAATCTGTTGAGTTGTCACAACAGGATTTTTCTTTTTGATGCTGGGATACCTTTGCAGTCACTGGAGCCCCTTTTTGCCGCTAAAGTTCAGTTTCCACCCTCTCAAATGACTTGCAGTAGCACTGTACCCAAAACAGTGCTGTATCAGTTGTGATTGACTCTCTATTACATGTGCTACGGTAAAAGCCCCTCCTGATGCAACCTGTCCCTCTATTATGAGGAACACGGTAATTCGGCTCGAACAGTGTTCCTTCCTGCTTGAAGTAAAGAAAACCGTGGGGATGGCCCGCGTGGGAATCCGCGGCGGCGTGACACAAAATGTACACTTACTTGGTAGCGGGGTATGATGGCCACTCAACGCCAGGGACCAGCGGAGCAACCCCCCCCCCGCGCTGATGGCGCCTGTCCAGCAAGTCTCCAGGCGACACTTATAAGGGTAGGCGGCCGCTCGACGGTCGTCTCGTCTTTCGCAATGGGGAAACCGCTCAACGCACGGAAGGTGCGGATCAGCCCACAGCGACCCACGGCTCCTCCTGGCTGGGCCGCTTCTATTCACACGGGCTCTGGGGCATTACCGATTGTCCCTCTGCGGTCGTCCTGTCATTCGCACTGGGGGGCCGCTTAACGCACAGATGATGCGGAGCAGCCCACGGCGAACTGCGGCTCCTGCTGACTAGGGTGGGACCGCTGCTCCTCTTCGCCCGGGCTCTAGGGTCACTCAGCGGCCTTCAGGAGCAAAACAGGTACGGCTGGCTGTTGGAGGTCTCCTTTCGCCTGTCCGCTGTGGCCACCTCATCCCATCCTCGTCGCCATTGTTATGAAGAGGTTGGCACAGACAGGTAAGTGATATTAAAGTTTTAATTAGTATTTAATAAAGGAAGAACACCCCCAACATGTAGAGACTCCTCTCCTTCAGCTCTTTCTCCAACTGACAACATTAGAATACTTAGATAACCCCAACCAGGAACACTGTCATCAACATTCCATGACATCATACTTGGGATTCAGCACACAGGAGAAAACACCATGGAGGGCATTCTCTACTTACATCTTATGAGTCTACAACAGTTTCGCCTAGGGTTGTGGAAGGCTCAGTCAAAATCTGTGCTTAGTCATTTTGCTTTTTATACCCGGGTTACAAGTGTGCAAAAGATAAGAATTTGAAGGTGGGAGGAGAGTATTTTGAGTAAAAAAAAAATTCTGGGAGAAAAAAGCAATTCGCATTGCCAATGGGAGCCTTTTTATAGGCAAGTGGAAATATATTTAACTCCCAAACAATATTGTTGTGTTAACCATACCATTCTACTTTCTGCCAAGTAATTCATGCAAATTGCGATTGTTTATTCCTTTAAACTTCTCCAAATCAGGCATTATTGTTACTAGAACTCCTTCCCTTGACACTTCTCTGCTGGTATCACTTATCAGAAAATATCTGGATGGGAGTAGGCTTCCACGTTTATGTTTGGTATATTTGCATTATGTTTTGTTGGGACTATGTGCCTTCCTTTTGGGAGTAAATGTTTCTAATCCTCCTATATGTATGACTATTGTGAATAGTCGTAAATGAATCTCTGACGCAAATCAGCCATGATTGTGGTTAAATACTTTGATTGAAAATTAAAGGGGTTGGGGAAACGCCTCTCTGACCCTGTACTCTGAGGAATTTTCCTACCTAATCCAAAAACTAAAGGATCCGTCTGTGTCATAATGATCGAACAAAAGCACTCCCATGTCCAAAGTTTATATTCTGATTGTTACACTAAAAACCAACTCTAATGTGAAAGGGAAAATGTCTTTAACCTTGACTGGTTTAGAAAAGTGTTCATAAAGGGGGAAAAAATTCTCCAGCAAATGTTTTGCAAGGAAAAAGCTCCTGATTCCAGAGGGTTGCTCCTTTCCCCTGGATTTGTCTTTACTCTTTGGGGTTTTATACACAACAGTTCTTTAGGCCTTTTTTGGCCAATTACAAGATTTATACACAAAACTGTCTGGCTTTATAATCTTGGTTTTCTTGTGGTTTTTTCAGGACACCCAATATATTTCTGTCAGGTGATGTTGCTCATTCTCACTTGTTCAACACAGATTGTCTGGTATACTCTCTTTCCAGGACTTCTATTTAACCTTTGTCTTCGCCTGCTCCCAAAGTTGCTTACATATTGTGTTGGATAATTTTGTCGTCCTGATATTTTATCGTCTGTTTCTTGTATATTTGCACTGTCTACATTGATACGGTTGAAAAGGGGTTGCTTGTAACTTAGTTCCCTCCTTTTCAGTATGTCCATTCTTCTCTTTTCTCAACGTTAAGTTAGTCACAATTTGTTTGCACTCTGCATGCTCCCTGATACGCCCCAGTGTCCCTGTTGCTCCTGGGTGGACTCGCTGGTTTTTCTTGGTGGTGTTTGTATTCTCTCACGGTCAACCGATGAAAGGATCCCATCTGCTTCTTTCTCGCAACCGCCTTTACTTCATTTGCCTGCCTCTCGCAGTTCCATTTCACATTTCTGCATTTCTCTTGGCTCTGGTAAGTGAAACGCTGCTTTGGTTCACCTGCGAACGCCCAGGAGTCCCTCACCGGCTCTTCAGTTCTCACAGCATGTCCAGCTGCTTCTTTATTCTCTGTCGGTGAACCAACGGGCTCCACCATGCCGGTCCCACACTTTACGTTTTCCGTTCCTTGCAGAGGTGTGCAGCTCTCTCTCATCAGTCATGGCAGCAGCTGCCTCTGTTTCTTCGCTTGGGCTGGTTACGTTTTCCTGAGGACAGGTGTGTGCCAGAAAACACTACAGCATTCGCTGAGCTTTGTAGTCTCTTTTGGTCTATGTTCCTCGATCCCTCTTCTCGTCCCAGTATTTTGAGAATTCTGGGAGCAGTAGTCCATTGCTGACAGTTGACTCAAGGAATATGGATAAGCATTTATTTTTAAAGGGTTTTAATGTCAAGTCACTTCTGTTTGAGTGAATTGAAAAAGGTGATCTCATCAGATTGGCAAGTTAGAACACAGTTGGAAGATTGATCCATAAGTATGGAAAAAAAATGTCCCTGGTCTTCATAAGAAAGGGAGTAGATGCATGACAATTGGCCATGAGGGTTTCAGATAGGGGAAGGTAATTTTCAAAGGAAAATGCGGGATGCCACGTCTCACCCGGTGAGGCTGTTGGGTAAGAATTTGTAGAGTACAACAGGTGTGGGACTTTACAAGATTTATCTCTTGGTATTAGGTAATCCACTTTTTTATGCAGGCCTGTACTACACAAGTTGGTAGTGTGACTGAGCAGCCAGGCTTATTTTAAGAGGGTTAATGTGAGCTTTAAAGCTGGACAATTAAATCTGAAAATACAGGTATCCAAGTACATACTTACACACTTAAAGTTATAGTATAAATATTTATTTATATATACACACAAGGATAATTAGACAATCTTTAAAAAGCAGAAACTAATAGTAACATTAATCACAAAGTTAGGATTCGATTTCAACAAGAGCAATAAAGCAGGTGAGTAACTTTTCCTATGTTATACATTGAGTGACCTCATTTGAGGTCAGTAATAACACTTATTCGTGATCACCATTGCATTATTGAGTAATAAGGAGGGACATGTTATAGTTGGATCAGAACATACTTTGCACATGATAAACAGTTAGATACTCCCAGAGGGATGTAGGCAGTCTTTTATCCCAGCAATAATAGTGTTCAACAGTTGAAATCTGTAAGGCAACACGCACTGCCAAAGCCAATAGGTTCACAAGGGGTGCCTTTAGGGAGCCAGGACAGCAATGTCAATGGGCTAGTTCAAAGTTCTGATGCTCTCTTCTTATGATGTTTTAGAAAAGTCAGTCGTTCAAATAGAAAATCACAGAAGCTCAAGAGGCGCCACCTTGAAGAAGCACAAGCTGAAAGGTCAGTGCAACTGAGTGGAGGTCAACTCAAGAGGGTAAACTCCCACAATTGGCAAAAGGTAGATGTACCTCAAGCCCCACAGTACCTGTGAACTGAAGAATTTGTTCCAGCTGGATGCCTTCCTTTTGCAGTGTAGCAGTTCCTTGTTCCTGGTACTTGACCATGGTGATGAGAGGGGATGTCTGGCAGGCTTTTGCAGCAGCACTCAAGAGAGAGGGGCACTGCAGCAATGAATTCATCTTGATTCAGTGGCCTTTTGTGATTTTGGCACCTTTTTCTCAGTGCCAAAGAAGAATGAACAGCCCGGGTTAGAAGTTACTAAGTCCTGGACTCTGGTGAGGGGACTCTGGATGAAGATTTTCTGTTTCTGTAGGGTCCTCTGGAAGCCTGCAAGTTTTGGACGGATTTGCACTTCCGACGACAGTGCGCTTGATGATGATCAGGGGTCCCTGTGCATTGGGATTCTGCAGCCTTGGAAAGTCACAGCAAGTCGGGGGTTGCACCAAAATGAAGCTTGTCTCAAGTCTAGTTGGCCCCACCAGCCCAAGGGAGGAAGTCGTCCCGTACGGGTCTTCCCAGTCGAAACGAAAACCGGCACTTTGTAGTCCAGGACAGTGAAGCGGTCGTCTTTTTTCGTCGGATGTTGTCCTCCAGTGGTCGACTCTGCCTCTAGTCCCAAAAATCTCACCTTGTAAGCAAGTTCCCATTCATTCAAAACCCTAGGCTGTCAATCACCCATCAGGGTGGTTGGCCTCCTGGACAGCCAGCCGGCCAATCCAAACTGGTTTCACTCAGCCCCATCTAGAGAAAAAGGACAGGGACGTTTCGGTACCCTCCCTCACTTCCTGCCTTTCCAGATACACTGGAACGTGGGCGGGTTTCAGGGCTGAAGCCTGCCACAGGCAAAATTCACAAAGGACTCAAACCCGATTAAAATGATAGAGTAAAAGCCCAGAAGGAACTAACTAAAATGAAATGGCGAAGAAACAAGACAGGGCCATTTTGGGAAAATGGTCACCATTGGGTGCTGTACTGCAGCTGAGTGATCCGCCTGCAGATACATGGCACTAGGTAGTAAAAAAAGAAACCACTGCCACCAGCCATTCAAGTTAGTGCAACAATGTTACATGAGTGGGATAAAGGAGTTACTATGTAACCCCCCAGCACTCCACACAGGTTGGTGTGTGCGCTGGACCCCCAAAAGAAAAGGTACGTAAAACAGGAGTCATCGTACTATTCTTGGGAACAGTAGTTTACCCACGAAAATGTAGTTACACTTTAGGAGAAGTCCAAGGGACTTCTCAATGGCACTGCACAAAAGGTGCTGTGTGTCACAATACAAAAAGCAGATGCCTTTGGAGTTAACCAGACCCCATTAAACAATAAGAAACACAAAAATCCCAGTCAGAAAAAACACATGAGAGAGTGAGGAAAAAGTCCCACTCACTCAGGAGTTCAAATTAAAAAGCCATAAGTCCAACAAAAGAGCTGGGGTTTGGGGGTGGGGTTCTCTAGGGTTAAAGGGAATTGGCAAAGAAATGAACATTTTCCCTAACGGAAACCATGACATCTCTCCGGAGGCTGTCTCCTCCCGTGTGATCTTCCCTCATATAGCCACCCCCAGGGTTAGGATCAGGTAGCAGCTGCCGTTCTTTGGCCACATGGCAGGAGTTCACCGCTGTGAATCCAGTAATGATTCCACTGTATTCATCACACGATCTTTTAAGAAGGATTGTCACGGCACTGTTCTCAGGGCAATTGAATGCTAAGCAGTGGCACATGAATTTTTGATTGTGCTCTGTAGTACAGCAGTTCTGATGCAATGATTCTCCCGACACACACATTGTGAAAAGAATGTTCCTCGAGCCCAGAACAGCTTTATTTCGGTTGCACATTAACTCTTACTGGCATGTTTTCTGTAATTGTGGTAAGCGATATATATGTTCTTTGTAACACATTTTCTTTCCAGTTGCATAACATATATTCTGCATTGCATCCCATCTACCCTTTGGCTGCCCTCTAAGGGCCCTGTGAGAATTCTGAGGGCGTTCTCACATTTAATGCGCTTAAGACCCCCCTCAGATAACCAAGAGAAGGGTAAGCCGGTCGGATTCTGACCCCGGGAGTGGGGCTGCAAGTGGGTACTACTGGGATGGAGGGTCTTTGAAGAATGGAAGTGGGATGGCCGAAGATGAGATCTGGCCTCTCCCTTTTCCTAATCCTGACCTATCCTCCCCCCTTCTAATGTCATAGGATATAATCATGCATGTCCTATCCTACCCTACTTCAAGATCTTCCGTCGAAGCACTCACATTCGGAGGAAAGCAAGAGAATGTAGAACCCCTTTTTACTAACTATAACCCAGACTTATCTCCCGTCTCTCTAATATCATAAACTACAGGGAGCACCAATCTTTTCCTTCCATATTAACCTCATTTTCTGAGGGTACCAGAGTGAAAGTACCAATACCAATTTCCTATCCTGAGAACACCTAGACCAAAACCTGGTTTCCCCCTTCCTTGACAGTGACCTAACCAATCCACCCTCAAACTTCATACAATGTATTAAGACATACAATCTTCTTTTTGCCAACTATCGCTCAAGTACTGTGACAAAGAAGAGGAAATCAAGAGTACATATTTCCTATGAGAAACATCACTATGGTACTTAGACAAAAAAGATGCAGATAGAGGAACATCAACATCTTCATAGGCCATGTATTACTAACAAGGCCAGGCAGGGTCCGGCACTTGAAATCAACCATGCCCACCTGCATCCTTACCGCCCGGGACCAGCTGCAAGTAACCAGGATGCAGAGACGCCAGGGGAAAGAAGAGAAGTCCAAAGAAGGGAGCAGAGGGGCGTGCTGATCCCTTGTTACCTTGGTAAAATGAAATGCTTGTTCCCTGGGCCTGGACAGGAACCCAGGAGTGTCTGAGGGGCAGGTGGGGAGACCCTGACCTCAGATAACAAAGATGTTAACCCAAGAACGAAGTAAAGACCACCGGTGAGTGAAGCACAGTGAGAGCCTGGTGTGTATTGAAGTGTGCGAGCCGGATACAACGTTGCAGCCCGAACCGTAAGACTGGAGGCACTTTCGGTGAAATTGACAAATGGAATTACAAGGATACGTAGTGGCAGAGTTGTTGCATGTATGATTACATGTTCTTGAATGACTCTGTAAAGAAAGGAAGTGTCTGCATAGAAGGTAGCTGCGTGTGAACACGAAAAGTGAGCAAAATAGAGATCTTAAAAAGGGGTACCTGTGCGAGAAATGAAGTGGGAGCAAAATTCCCAAAACTGATAGAAAAGTGTTGACAACAGGGAACGTGTGTTGGAAAAGCATCGGGGTGGTCACCAGGCAGGCGATTGATCCAGATTGGCTGCAGAGACTCTGTTATAAGGAAAAGAGAATAAGGCACCTGGTTGTGTAATCTCTAATGGGTGGACCGTGAGGTCTGACAACTGCGCCAAGACCAGGGGAGCCCGATTGAAAGCAAGGAGCTGCATGATCTAAAGGGCTTCTAGGTTCCCCGAAAGGATACCCAGAGAAGCCTAAAGAACTTACCCGGAAAAGGTACAGTGAACTTTTAGCCAAGTGAACATTGTGCCAAGTGAACCTTTCTTTGCCAAGTGAAACTTGAGACTTGTGGGACTTTATTATTCCCGAGTGCCTTAAACTTCGAGAAGGGAGCTGCAGAATGGCTCCATTGTCACATTAACTTTACTTTGAACACTATTGAGTTGACCAAATCCCATTCACCCTATTCTATAGAAGTAAGGACAAGCATACGTTTTGGCACAGACAGTATTTTGTTTTGGACTGACTTATTTAGACTTCCCTTAGTTTTTTTCCGGTAGGGAACATTCCCATCTTAGAGTTAGGGCAAGTTAGGCGTTGCACCATCCTGACCATTGAGAGTAAAGGTTTTCAAACTGTCTTTCACTTGTATGTGTTATCTCTTAATACCATGCCTGTTTCACAGTCCCCTCCCCTCACCGTCTTGTGAGGCAAAAAACCTTGGTGTCATCGTTCTCCTCTCTCGCCTTCCCCCAGTGGAGTTTTCCAAGAAGGACTTCTATCAGCTGCTCCTCCTCAGAGGCATCCTCCCTTTCCTCACCTTCCCCCAGACACTCAATGTCTCGAGAGCTCTGTTCCTCTCTAGGCTGGACTACTGCAACAGCCTCTTAGTTAATCTTCCTTTATTCTCCCTTCGCCCCCTTCAACTAATCCAGAATAGGACTGCAAGACTTATCTATGGCTTCAAGCCCAGGGAATGCATCTCCCTAGCAGTAAAATCTTTCCACTGGCTCCTGGTTGCTGCTAGGATCAAGTTCAAGACCCTCTGCATCATCCACAAGGCTTTCTGGAGCCTGGGAACCATCTACATTCAATTTGCTCTCCCTGTCTACCTCCCTTCTAGAGCCCTTCAATCCTCTAGCTCCAACTCTCTGCAGATCAGACGCTTCTCTAAGCAGAGAGTGTGGGGGTAGACCTCTCTCCTCCGCAGGAGCCTCCCTCTGGCATGGCCTCCCTGCCCCTCTCGCGCCTGAGCTGGATCTCATTAAGTTCCAGAAGCTCCTCAATACCCTCCCCTCCTCTTCTCTTCTTCCTTTCCTATCCGCGTTCCCTGCTAACTCCCCTGTCTGCTGCAATGACAGGCTCTCTGGTTCCCTCTGAGTTCTACAAGGCACCAAACCCCCCCCTCCCCTTCCCTCCTCTTCCGTGTCTACCCCCCTCCTCGCACTTAGCATGTGGACCCTCACCCCTGGTATCCCATGCAAACCCTGGCACTTGCCCTCCTGCCCTCCCCCTAGCACTTGCCTAGCCCCTGTGGCCCTCTTCCCTCCCCTCCTCCACCCCCGCCTTTCACTTGCATTCTCTCTTCTTTACTCTGCATTTCCCTTACCACCTTAGCACTTCGCATTTCGCACAAGACTGGTATGCACCTCTTACCCCCTTTTGCCCTTCTTTTTACTGCACTTGCGCGACCCGAATGTCACGAGGCCTAGTAGGACCACTATTGTTATTTTCTCTTCCTTACTCCCAACCACTGCCTTTTTGTCTTGTGGCGTCTTAAAATCCCATTTGTTGTATATGCGCCTTACAAATATCCAATAACAAAATGAAAACAAATCTGAGCAGTTTTGTGCACTCGACAAAGGAATAACCACAACAAAACAGATAAATCCCATCCCCTTTCTCCATACTGTTAGGGCTTCATCGACAGGGGACGGACCAGAGCCTTTTGCAACGGAAAATTAAATGCTTCTCTTTTAATTAGCAAATGCGCCGGTGCTACTACTCCCCAACCAAACCCCACACTCTGGCAACCCGCCTCTGTTCTCTTTTCTGCCAGGAGGCGGCCTGAGCAGGGCGTTTTAGCATAGATCCTCTCCCGAAGACCTCCTACCAAGACGGGTGTCTCGATGCAGAAGGATGTTGTTGCTCTGGCCAAGAAGAGTTGGCTCAAACCACACTCCGCGCAGCCTGTCATTCGGCATCACGATGCCGAGTATAGACAGATGGAGGGGGATACCCTCTTGCTATCAACGCACCCCAAGCCGCACTCGTCTGCGATCGCTGCAGTATCACTCTACTCTAAGCCTCACTCATCCTTGGCCACCTCGTCCTTGGTGCTGCTAGGCAAGGCGGAGATGATCTTGGAGGCGCACGGGAAAAAGCTGTACTCCAGTGCCTCCCTGCACCAAGCCAACATGGATACCATGCTTGCATACCAAAGGTTGTGGCGGGAAATATCGAATTTCCTTCCGTAAATCCCGTCGCAGAGCCAGGCACGCTTTAAGGCAGGTCTAGGAGAAGCCAAGCTGGTAGCGCAAGACATCATGGAGTCCACAGTAGCCCACATACACCTCTTGCCGGGCCATCTGCATCGCCACAGACATGAGAAGGACGGCATGGCTTCGGGCTGCAAAGTTCAACCCCAACAGCCAGCATCGCATATTGGACCTTCCATTCGAGGGTAGTGACCTCTTCCACTCTACCACCGACGAGGAATTGGATAAGAACAGCTCGCAAACCGCAAAGTCTTTATCTATTCTTACCAAAGCCACGGCCAAGGCATACACCCAGTCGCACCAACGCTTCGATAAGGGATGGGCATTTGGCGGGTTCCAGGGATTTCAGGAATAGAGGTCGAGACAACCTGACCGCTCGCCGAGTCAGCACGGACGCAAGCAACAAAAAGGGGGGGAGCAAGGGCTTCTTCCAGTCCCCCTCTTCAACAGCAGCTTCAGAGAGCAAAAAGGCATGATGCGTCCATCCGTGCATTGATCCTCTCAGTAGTATCCACAGGTTACTGCCTACCTATACCTCCCACTCCTCCTTCCTCCCCTCCGCTTCCACATATTGGGATGGCAACTCTGTTGGCGGAGAGCCGGTCGCTCGTCGAGAGCCAGGCAGTGTGGAAGAAGTACCATCCTCCCAGAGAGGATTAGGCTTCTATTCCAGGATTTTCACCATACAAAAAAAAAACAGGCTGGCCTGAGAGTTGTATTGGATCTCTCCAACCTCAACCTCTCCCTCCGTCTTCAGAAGTTTAAGATGATTATGCCACCACTCATCTCAGAGACACTAGACTAGGGAGATTGGATGTGCTCCCTGGATCTGAAGGAGGCCTACCTACACGTCCGGATTTGACAGCCCCATCGCTCCTTCCTACGCTTCAGGATCATGGGCTGTCATTTCTAGTACAAGGTGCTACCCTTTGGCCTCAACTTAATCCCCAGGGTGTTCCCCAGACTTATGAATGCAGTGGCAGTCCTCATCAGGGCCCAGGGCCACCATGTCTACCCGTACCTGGCTCGTCAAGGCGAGATCCCCAGAGGGGGTTGTCCACACTTCCTCCGTGCTTATGAGTACACTCCATGACCTGGTGTTTACCATCAACCTCAAGAAGTCTCTGCTGCAGCCCACGCAGAGCCTCACCTTCCTGGGCCTCATCTGATACGAGCTCTGAGAAGGTATTTTCCTCGGAGGACAAGATTACGGCCATCAAGAGGGCCACTACGCATTTCCTAGGCAGGCCAGTGACTTCGGCTTGGTGGTACCAGCACTTACTGAGTATCATGGCAGCGGTCCTCTTGGCCGTGCCACACCTGAGGCTCCAAATGAGGAGAGTGCAGCTGCACTTCGCAGCCTCATGGAATCAAGAGAAGGGCTCCAAAGCGGAGCTGGTCAGCATACCGCCTTCTCTCGACTCGGACCTCACGTTGTGGTCCAAGGACTGCAATCTGTGGACGGGCAGGCCTTTCCGGCAGCCGACTCCGCAGGTCACCCTTACTACGGACTCCTCCCTAGACGGCTGGGGAGCCACTCTGGACAGCCACAGCGCCCATGGAGTCTGGACCCGGCAGGAGCAGGAGTTGCATATCAACTGGCTTGAGCTCGGCGCCATTTGGCTAGACCTCAGGGCCTTCCTGTCATGATGCCTACCCCCGGGGACCCAGACCAAGTCCAGCAACCCCGGAAGCAGGCATCAAGTTATTCTAAGAAAGCCCAACAACCCCTGCTAGGGGCTATTTGGGTGCAGGCTTGGCGCCATAGGCGCCAGGCTCATAATTTAAAACTGACCTGATACAGACCATGCTGCAAACTCACCTGATGCAGACAATGCTGCAAGAGCTCCAAGCCAAAAGAGGCTTGGAAGGGACTACTTTACCTAGGGACTATTTTACTTGGCTGGGGCTGGGGAGGAATACTTACCTGGGGCTACTTTGGTGGCTATTTAAACCACACCCGAAGAGCAGCACACGCTTTGCGTTATTCTGCATCCAGCAGCGTAACGCTCACCGTGCCTGCAAGTCTGCATCCAGTCTTCTGCCACGCCCGCCTCGATTCTGGAGCTCCTAGAAAAAGGGAGAAAGAAGGAGAAAAGGTTGGAACAAGAGCAATACCTTTGATCCTTACCTGAATTTCCGATCCATCGCGCCTTCGAGCTGGAAGAAAGAAGTTATTTTATGTGCGTCGCCTCGCCTGCTGCAGCGCCGCGCTGAACTCACCGGCCTTCGCAGCATCTTCACATTCCACCGCATCCTTCTGCATGTTCCCGCCACACTCCGGCACCTAAGGGGAAGACAAGAACAGCAAGGTGAGCCAAGGGAATACACAGAGGCAATATTAGTTACCCTCTATAGACTTACCTGATTTTACCACCGGGGGTACTATTCCTCTTCACGGGTCGGCGCAGCTTCCACTACATCCTCGCCGAACACTGGCCCCTAAGGGGAAACAAAAGGACAGCAAGGTGAAACAAAGGGACAAACAAGGGGAAACCTCCTCACCACAATACTTACCTGATTTTACCGCCGGAGGTATTATTCCCAGAGACTTCATACTTTCTCTCAGCGCCTGAATAAGGGAGAAAGCAACAGGTTACATATTGACATTATTTTATCAAACTGTGTTGGATAATACAAATCCTTACCTGAATATTACCGGTTGCCACGAGGAACTCTTCTCTAGGGTAAAGCTGCAACCTGCAAGGAATCGGACAAGAGTTAGTCACACATTTGAACTCTTACGAACTACATACTTACGGCGTCTTGCCAGGAATCTCATAGTCAATATTGTTCTGGAACTCACCAATTCCTTCGAGCCAGTGAAGCAACTGGTTATCTACGCGTCACTGCGCTCAATGCAGGATGGAGAGCTCATCTTTCCAAACCATCAGGTGAGACTATAAGAGGGGACATCAAAGGTGATCTGTGGATAGAACAGCGGGAGATGGGGGGGGGGGGGGTTAACGCTCAACTCCACGGGTGGTTAATTCCCTTTCTCCATTTGCAGAAGAATATTCCTACGGGCCAAGCAAACAAAGCTAGGTGGGCCAGTCCAGTCCGGCACTACGTGTCACATTGGTGGAGACCACAGCTGTCCAGTTCAGATTGACGCCCCTGTGGGAGCAAGGTGAGGGTAACATTTCTTTCCGCTCATCAAGGGAAGGACCGTCATGATCCAGACCGACAACTCCACCAGCATATACTAGGTCAACAAGCAGGGGGGGTACCATGTCGCCTCTACTCTGCAACCTAGTGGTCAGCATGTGGGAATGGGCCCTGGAAAACAACATCTACCTCGGTGCCGTCCACCTCCCGGGGGAGGCCAACCTGGAAGCGGACAGACTCAGCACTCTGGGAGCTGACAATTACGAGTGGCAATTGAACGACCCGGTGCTGCAGGTAGTCTTCAACACATGGGGCCACCCTCCGGTGGATCTATTTGCCTCCTGGACAAACAGGAAGTGCCATCAGTTCACGTCTTGGCAGGGACTAGGGCCTGGCTCCCTGGGCAACACCCTCCAGATTCAATGGGAGGGCATGACAGCATATGCCTTCCCGCCCACACCCCTGATCCCCAGGGAACTGTGCAAGATAAAGGCGGCTTGTCACCTCAGCATCATAGTGCCTTGGTGGCCGGCGAGACCGTGGTTCTCCGAATTGCTCAGCATCTCGGACTGACCACCCATTCACCTTCCGCTGGGCCAGCACCTCTCCTGTACCAGCAGGGGGGCAAGGTTCTCCACCCCGCTTCTCAGAAGCTAGCCCTCGCAGCGTGGTTCCTGAGCACATCACCCTCAAGCACCTGAACCTATCACGGTCTAACCTGGAGATCATCCAGGGGACTAGGAGCAAGACCACTAAGAGCCAATACAGGAGTAAATGGAGCAGTTTCTGTCACTGGGCAGATTCTAAGGAGATCAACCCCCTGACGTGCACACTGGACGGTGTGATTCTCTTTCTCGGCACACCTTGCCCACTCAGGAGTACAGATGGACACATGTTGCACCTATCTCACTGCCATAAGGGACTTCAGAAATTCAGAGGAGGTGGTCTTCTCCTCTTCCAATCTGATAGTCAAGAAACATCTGGCAGGCTTGCCCAGGCTTTACCTGTCCAACAAGAAATCACACCCTGTCTGGGACCTCAGTGTGGTGTTGGGCGCCTTGGCACACAAACCCTTCAAGCCAATGGCATTTGCGGACATCAGGCTGGTCACCATCAAGACAGCTCTATTAGTAGGCCTCACCTCCACTCACATAATCAGCGAGATCCAGGATCTGGTGGCTTCAGAACCCTATACCACTTTCCACAGGGATGAGGTGGTCCTGTGGACTCACCCGGCGTTCCTACCTAAGGTTCCCTCTGCGTTCTATCTAAACGACGAAATAGTCCTACCTACATTCTTCACTGACCCCGAGGCTAAGAGAGTCTTGCACTGTCTGGATGTCAGACGTGCTCTGAAATTCTATCTGGATAGGGCCAAGGGCTTCCGCAAGTCAGACTCACTCTTTGTCACCTTTGGGGGCTCCAGACCCGGTTATCAGGCATCCAAGGCCTTCATCGCGAGGTGGATGGTTGCGGCCATCAAAGAGGTAATGAGGGGCCGTGCAAGCTGTTGCCAGACCACATGAACTCCCATGCTGTTTGGCCAAGGCCACGGCCTTCGCATTACAGCGGCCTGTTCCGTGGCAGTTCATAAGCAGGGCGGCTACCTGGGCCACCCCTTCAGCTTTCTGTAAGCATTACTGTTTGGATGCTGGCTCCAAGTCAGACGCGGCCTTCAGCCAGACGGTTCTAAGGAACTTGTTTGGTTAAGGAGGGTCTCTTCTCCACCATGGGGCTACATTCAGTTGTAATCGACCATACAGTATGGAGGAAAGGGGACGCAACGTAACAGCAATTACAAGTTACTAAGCACGCATGTTGAAGGCTCCCAAAGCATGCTCAGCATGGGGCTGTTTATTGTAATTGGTTATTTATAATGCGCTTAATACCCATGGGTTTCTAACCGTGGGCCCAAGGATCGAACCTGTGCTGCACTGCGCCGTCTTGCTTCTAAGACATAGATATTGTCTGTAGAAATATGGTTACAGGAATGTCATTTTGAAATGTGCATAATATGTGGACTGTATTGCTATTCAGAAAAAGTTTACAGTTTTGCCTTACGAGTGATCGCAGCTTGGCGTTGTGCACTGAGAATCTGAAATTTGTGGTGTTTCTTTGTCATATGTCCGTGGCAAAGTGCAGCAACTCCTTGGCTTTTCACATAAGGGTGGCTGCTGGGCGGAAGAAACTTCTTTCGAGTCGCCAGCTGCTTGATAAACTGATGTGAAAGATGAAGGGGGAAAAGTGATATAATATATTTATAATGCGCCTGTACACAAGTGTTTCTAGGCGCCACAAGACAAAGGAAGGTGGAGACATAGGGAGGACAAGACAAACCATCCTACGAGGCCTTGTGACATTGGGATCATGCAAGTGCGACAGCGAGAAGTGCAGGGGGAGGTGATAGGTGGAAGAGCAGGGGAAAGTTAGGGGGAAGTTCGATCAGGGCAGTGCGGATTGGGGTAAGTGCAAGGAGGCAGGGGGAATAGCCCCTAAGTGCACGTAGGCCAGGAGGCAGTGCAAGGAAGACTGGTCATGGAGGAGCCGGGTACCCAGTGAAACGCAGAGGGTACCAAGCAACCAGTGGAGACATTTTAGGGCAGGGGAGATGCTGTCCCTGGACTTGAGGCCAAAGATAAGTCTCATAGGCCTGTTTTTGATTAGTCGCAGCGGGTGAAGAGTAGCGTTAGGAAGATTGAGAAAGAGGCTGTTGCAGTAGTCTAGCCCAGAGAGAACCAGGGCTTTGGAGACAGTAAGCTTCTTGGGGAAGGTGAGAAAAGGTAGAATACCTCTTAGGAGGTGCAGCTGGAGGTGGGCCTTCTTGAGAAGGTTATGTGGTGAGGAGAGAAGAAGAGAGTGGAGTCGAAGTTGACGCAAAGGTTTTTTGCCTCACAGGATGAAGAGGGAAAGCAGGAGCATGGGTCCCAATGAGAAGGATCTCTGTCTTACTGGCATTAAGGCAGAGATTGTTGGAGGCGCACCAATCTTGAATCGTGGAAGAACAGGAATTGGAGAGGAGAGGAGGCTGAAGGAAGCTTGAAAGAGAGCCGAGTGTCATCTGCATAATACTGAAAGTTAGATGAGAAGTTGGAGATCAGGTGGGCCAAGTAGACATTGAAGAGCCCGGGTGAAAGGATAGAGCCCTGGGAGACACCACATCACCACATGTCCCGTACACAATGTGCATTGTTAGGTCGCTCTATTTAGTCTTGTACACGAATTGCATTGTTGGGTGTGGGCCTCTCTCCCACTGTGCAGGATTCTCAGATCTGGCTATGTTTGGTCCTGTACACAACTTGCATTGTTACGTCGCTGTGTTTAGTCTTGTACACAAATTGCATTGTTAGGTGTAGGCCTCTCTCCCACTATACAGGATTCTTAAATCTAGTTGTGTTTAGTCCCGGACACAACTTGCATTTTTAGGTCTCTGTTTTTAGGGTAGCTGATGAACTCTCAATTCTAGACCCAGACAAACAAGCAATTCTTCCAGCCCATGATATGTATTGCTCACACCACTAGCGTGGACAAGACCGTAGGCACAGCCAACCATCCATGCACGATAGAAGACGTCTACGGCTAAGCACATCTGGCCTAGTTCACACACAGCCGTCCAGACCGAAACACCTGACGTACAACATCATCTCTGCCATTAGCATACAGCGACCACCACCCGGTATAGCTGGCCACACATAGACTCTCCCAACAACAGCAATCTATCTCTAACCCAAGAGCACCCACCCACGTGTCTGACCGCTACTGGGCTGCTTAGTTTGAGCCTTGCCAGCCACCCAATTGTTAGAATGGCGAACATGGACACACGCATCTAAGCTAATCCTCTAGAACCTCCAACGCCATCGACTGCGGTCACCAAGGATGTTCAACCAAGGAAAAAGAGCATTGAGGCCACACAAGTGGGGAAAGAGCGCTATATAAATATCAAAATACAATACATTATAATTCCAAGTCCAGGAAGCTTATTCTTGTGGTACTGTCTTGTATTGTGAATTTGAGATTTTAGTTGTTGTGCAAGTAGTGATAGTAGTCCATGAGAGATTATTTGGTGCCGTTTCAGATGATGAGTATGTCGTCAATGAACCTACCCCAATAAGCCATTTGATTTGCTGTTGCCAATGATGGGTGTTGCCATGCAAATTCTAATTCAAAATGTTTCATATACAGGTTGGCATATGGTGGGGCAAATTTTGCGCCCATCGCTGTGCCATGTTTTTGTCGATAGATTTGCTTATTAATAATGAATACATTGTTGAAGGTGAAATGCAGCATGTCTGTTAGCATTAGGTTTTCAGTATGATAAGAAATTGACCTGTATTTGAGGAAATGGAGAGTCGTTTTAATGCCCTTAATGTGTAAAATGCTGGTGTAAAGAGAGGTAACATCCAAAGTCACTAATCTGTAGTTGGTTTCCCAGGTTATAGATTCAAGTTGTTGGATAGTTTAGTGTCTTGGATGTAGGATGCTAGACCAGAGGCCAGTGGTTGCAAACGGTAGTCGATGCATTGAAAAATGGGTTAAATTAATTAGCTTATACCATTAATGATGGGTCTGCAGGCTGGAAATGATTGACATTGCTTATGGATTTTTGGGATGAGGTACATAGTGGCCATTGTTGGAAATTGATTATACATGAAGTTTACTCTTCATATGTTTTAGTGCTGATGTAACATAATATTCTGTATTCATTATTACAATTTTCCCTCCTTTGTCTGCCATTTTCATAATTACTGAGGTGTTTTTACTCAGTGCTTGTAATGCTTGCCTTATCCTGAAAGGTAGATCTCTTAAATTCTGTGTGGTAGCTTTATAGAATTGGTCTATCACATTATCTGTGGCAAGAGGAGGAATGAACCTCGGATTTAGGTTTCAGGGGCGATTCCTCCGACAGCCCTGTCTCTAGATCCAAATCTTCTGTAAAGGTTTGTAATTGTCGTGTGTGCAAGGGATACTCTGTGACATGTCTGTAGAGGGTGTTTTGTAGTGTTAACAACCCTCCGGCCGTGCAGTTATGGTTAAGTTGCTCATCTCATGGGAAGATCACTTTTTGGGTGGCTTATAACTGCCATGCACGCAAGACTCTAGGCCTGGCCACAACCACTGCAGCATAACACACCCATGCTACCAAACATTTTGACTGTGGGATGTGGGCTGCTTATAGGAGATATGTTTTCAAAACTTTGTGTACTGTTTCATTTGTAGAGTCTGTATGTGAAGTTTTGGCTAGGCTATGGAGTTAAGATGATAGAGTTTGTAACAAGCACTGCAGCATAAGATACCCATTGAAGTAAACATTTTGGATTTTGGTCAATGGTTTGATGTTTGCTTGAATGGGTGTGTTATGCAGCAGTGTTTGTGAGTCCATTTATTGTACTTACTGGTTGACATTTTTATGGTTGTATGCTGTTTTTTCATTACATGGCTAATTGGAGCAGACATTCTTTTTCGATCTCTGTGATAAATAAAAGATCATATGTTAGTGTAGGTAGTTCATAATGAGTTATTGCATTGCATAATAGACATATCTGTATTTTTATCGACCCTCATATTTAGTACCTTATAAGTAATATAGTTCAAAACAGTTCTTTCATTGTTTTGTTTATTTCTCACTTTCTTGCTAATCTTCTATCTGTTGGCTTGTTGCAGATTTTTTGGGGCAGTTAGATACCTGTTGGCGTATTCTTACTGTTTATAGTTTTGAAATTGAAGTTTTGTTAATGTTTATGCAGAGATTAGCTATTACATTTTGGTTTTAAGAATATTAAATAAGTGTTTACAAGATTTTCTGGTAATCTCCATTTTAGAGTAATGGTAGTATCATTATATTCAAACCATCCACATTTCTTTATGTAGTGACCCGCATTGGTTGTGGCTCCTGTGTGGTAGATTATACCTATTGTTGTGAAGGTTTTCTTACCAAGTGATACTTGACCATGTGTGAATCCAGTCAGCTTGCAGTTGTTTTTAGTACTATCTGCATTGTAATGTAAAAGCATTAGTATTACGTATTTACTATGTGTCTGTATTTGTAAATTGGAGCAATTATCTGAATTGAGGGTAGTACATAATCTGCCATGGTTTGCATTTTGTACAAGTTGCTGAAATGGAATGGATTCACAGTTGGGTATGGATACATACACAAAGCATTCATTTGGAACTTCTTCTTGTACTGCATGCCTGCAAAGAGTCCATGTATGTTTCCACATGTATGAAATCTGGAAGATTTCATTTATAGTTATGTTTTTGTTTTCCATTACCTGTAGTAAGTACATTAGAAATTCTTGTGGATCTTCTTGTGTTTATAGTGAATTTCACCATTCCAGCACAATAGTCTAACTCTTGCCTTATTCCAGAAACACTAAGTGTTGTCAGGATTGTTGGTTGCATTTCTATTAAGGACTAACATTTGCAAACACAATTGGTCTGTACTGTGTAAGTAAATGTCATCAATATTTGGTGGCAATTAGAATAGAATATTTATTGCTGCATTTACGTAGCAATTTAGACCAGTTGTATTTGAAAATTTGAATGGACCTGGCAGTTCTGTGTCGAAATCATTTGTTCGGAGTGTGTGTTGCTTCTTTGAAGAAGTAGTTGTTACTTTGAACAGTAGATTCTTCTTTGGTTGTGGTACTTAATGAAGTATTAGCTTCCTTTACTTTCTTTGGAGGAATTTCAGTGAGATCCTGTATTGTTTCAGTCTGTAGTAGTTTTCTTTTACAACGTTTTGCTTTTTGCGGAACAGGAAAGGTTTTTGGATGGGGGGGTGTAGAGTGAACGCCGTCTATTGTATTCTAGAATGCAAGGAATATCTGCATTTACTTTACTTGCATCAAAGTTGATTAGAAATAGTTTGTCAAGTGTACGTAAGCATGATAATGCTACATAGCTCATGCCTTCTTTAAAAACTGTGCTACCAATCTCTATCAGTGCTTTATCTAGGGTAAGACCTGTGATTTGTGAATGGTAACTGCATATGCTTGAGTTAGTGAAAATTGTTCTGCGTACATACATGTCTTTGAAAAGAAGGAAGCGGGCTGTTGAGCGTCCTATCTTTTTAACTTCTGATAGTTTGTCAAAGAGAATATTGACGAACTGAATGTCGTCACGTGGGTATGTTTGAAAGCCAACAACTGTACCAAGTGCTCCATTAACTAGTCCTTTCTCCACGTCAAAGTTACGTTTAAGCATTACTCTACAGTTTAAAGATAATTTTAATATTTTCTCCAAACCAGCTGTGTTGGAGATAGTTTTCTAAGGCATTTAGTCTTGTTGTGGCTTGTTGACACATGGGTATGTCATACCATGAACGTCCAGTTTATCTGTAGAGCAAATTTCAATTATTTTTTGCATTTCTTTTTTTAAAATTGTTTCAATTAATTTTGAACAGCTTGCAAGAGTTGGCATCAAGTACATACAGTTGACATTTTTGTGTGCTAATTGTTCCATGACATCAGTAGCACATGAGGTATGGCCATAAAGTGCATGGATGTGCCTTGTTTATAATATTGCTTGTGCTTCTTGAGATAGTACACCAACTCTAATACTTTTTAAAATGTTGGCATATGTGAGTTCTGCAGACTGGCCCATGTTTTCAGTTAATTCTCTCCATTGGAAATGTTGCCAAAGGTTGACATTTCCTATGCTGCCAAGAGTTTTACGGCACAGTTTGTGCCCTAAGGTTTTAAAAATGGGTTCACCTTTCACTTGTGTCAATTGAAGATCATCTCCGAGAACAATAATGTGTTTTCCTCCAAAGAGCTCTTCGTAGTCTGTTTTGAGTACCTATTGTAATCTGAGGTGAATCAAAGCCAACATTAGGTTGGAGACCATGCTCACCTCATCTGGTAGTAGCATTTTCATTTGTTTCAAAACTCTGCGCAGTTCGATTGCAGCTTCTGTAGAAAGTTTGTAATAGTCTAATTTGTTTTGGTGTTCTACTGGAAGGAGTAGTAATCGGTGCAAAGTGAAACCGCCTATGTTTTAGGCAGCTAAACCAGTGGGGGCAGTTACAACAGTTGACAGTTTGTTGTTTGTCATTTGTTGGAGGAACTTGCTGATGATTTTGATTAAGAATGTTTTGCCTGAACCAGCTTGACCGCTGATGTATAGCAGTATAGGTTTGTAGTCATTATTTGTTGTTTGTGAAGGGATTTCACAAGTGACATATTTTTGGATGAACTGCAAAACCTTGGCATTACTGTCCTGACCAAATTTAGGAGCATCTTTAATCCATATAGCATGTGGATGTGTGGTGCTCCTCCGGCTTGGTATTCTTTTCTCCAAAAGAAGTGTTGCACTTCTCTAAGGGGAGGAACAGTCTTATTACAAATAAAGTGTAGCATAGCAATGAAGCGATGATGGAAATATCTTGATACATTTACAGGATCTAGAGAGCAGAGTTCTCCTGGAGTTTTTATATCTGTTTGTTTTTTTCTTTTTCGTTGCTACGCTTAGGAAATCGTGTAAGTCTTCCCATGCATATTCTGCACAACTTAATGTAACAAACCAAGTGGGTGGGCCAAGGTTTCTTATCATACAGCGAACATCTCCATGATGTTGGAACCAGTATTCTTTTGTACCACGCATGTTTGCTAAATGATTTGTAATACTTGACCGTAAAACCTCATCTTTTCTTGCACTTTTTGTAATTGCGTAGCTGAAATATTTCGAAAATGGGAACCTGATTTTAATGTGTGTGCAACTCCGTAACATAGAGTTGCTAGTCTACTTTCAGAGAAGGTTGAATATGTATTCCACGTTTTGTCTGAATCTGGGGTCGTCAGAATACATTCGTAAAGAGCGATATTCTGATGCTGTTATCTGTGTGGGTCTATCATCGTACCTTCCTCCTTTTCCAGTAGGAAAGAGTAGAGGAAAGCCTCGTGCTTCTATACTTTTTTCTCATATGCTGATTGGAGATCCTCTGGCTTGTTGCATTTGGCACGTTTCCAGTGCATCATTAGTGTCTTTAGAGTGTAAAGGATGAATTGTATAATGCTCTAAAATATTGGATTCTGTAGCAGGATTTAGAAGTTGAAATTGACCAGTTTCTGGTGACTCTTGAATTATTTCAATGGTTTCTCTCAGGTTTTCTTCAATATTAATTTCTTTGTAGTACTCATTGTTGTCTTTTAGATATTGCAGGGCTTGTCTAACTTTATGTGAGTCCACGAGTTGTTGCCTATTTTTTTTGTCTTTTGTAGGTACGCCATTTACTAAGACAATTAAACATTGATCTATTGGACGTTGCACTCCAAGAGTGTGTACATTTTCTTTAAGATCTAATGGTAAATAAACTACTTTGCCACGAATGCCTTTCACTAATTCAGAGGGAGGTAATTTTTGGTTGAAGGTGTATTATTGCTTGAAATGGGTGCACTGTTTGAATTATGATGCTCTCATATAAATTGAGTTGTTGCATGGGTTTTGGTAGTGGGAATAATTCCAAGTTATTTGTGATAGCACGTGAAGGAGTTTGGTTGTTGTCAAGTTTTGCAGTGCAGTAACTGCAAAGTATTAAGGGATCAGTAATTTCATATTTGTTTTCTGCTATAAGGTGGAGAGCTAATTGGACCCATTTGGAATCTTCATTGTCTTCTATTTTGTGCACTATGTCTACAGTTTTTGTGCTACTTTTATAGAAAGTTCTGTGGCAACACACACACACACACACACACATGGTTTGGTACTTCAGCGGATGTAGTTTTAAACTTTAGTGTTTCTTTTTTGTATGTGTGTAATAGAAGGTTGCTATTTGTACAGTAGTTGCTAGTTTGTTTTAAAGCTATTGCATTTTGTAAGTGGCATTCACTTCCAAAATATTTTCTCTGGATATGCTCTATTAGAGTAGTTCTTTGGCTGTACCATGTAGAAGATTTAAATTGGCTAGTGCTAAAGCAGGACGTTTAGCATAGTAGAGTTTGTGGACCAGATTTCCTATAGGTGACTGATGTGTTGATATCATTTTGATATGATGGAAGGTTTTTTTTGCAAATAGGTCCTAAAATGCAGGCTAATGAATGTCCTTGTAGTCCTGTGTATTTGCGCACTGGTCAGGCATCCATATTTTGTAGTAGTTTTATTTTGAATTTGTCTTTGCTTTTTACATACTGATTGAGGAACTGGCGTAAAGATTTGAAAGATTTTTTTGGCAATGTTACACATTGATGTGCTCGGCCATTTGTACACTGGACGTTTTGGTTTAGTGGAATGGAGAGGTGGTACTGAGTTTTCTGGGGATATTTTTGTGAGCGGAGTTTCTTGTTCCATAATGGTGTTATTAGGTTTTTCATATCCTCGTCCACTGCTATGTATGGCAATTGGGTTTGTTTGCTTTTGTTTATATGCTTCATTAAAATATGGTTCTGTGCTCGCGGTGTGACTCCATTCACCTCCACAGTTGTTTAAGAAGCTATTTTTGTTGATATTCCGTTTATTGAGAAGTCTTTTTTGAAGTTTAGTAGTTAGTTTTGTTAGTGGTTGATTCTGTTTAACACTAAAATAAATAACTTCCTTTTGAGAAGGATTGCATTGTCTGAGAGATTCTAGGATGAATTTTCTACGGTAGGTTTTCAGGGTTGTGCATGATTTCTCTCCTGTTTTTATAAGGTTCTGAATGACTCTGTGCCGGAACATTTTTTGTAATATAATTCTTTTGGTATGAGTACTTGCCACTACGTTAAGATTTATAGGCGCACTGTTAGCAGTAGTGGTAGCTGAAGTCTTAATCACTTTGTTTCTTTTTACATTTTGACAGGGGAGGTAATGTTTCTGTACTGGAATCTTGTTTTGTTTCGCTTAATGACTGTATTAGCTGTTTTGTTTGAACATTTTGTACACAATCTGCTAGAGATGGATGCTTATTTTGGACACTTTTATTTTGATTTGCTCTACTTCTGCATTGCTTTCTGCAGAGGTGCTTTTTGGTAGGCATTCTTCTGTTGGAGAAAAAAGAAAGTGTGGGTTGGGCTGTTGTGCAGTGTATGAGCGCTTTGTGCACGAGTGTCTGACTTTGATGGTAAGGATGTTTGTGGAGGTGTGTGATTGTGCAATGGGCAGGTATAGCAAGTTGAGAAGGCTATTTGTGTGTTCATATATTGGGCTTCAGATGGCAATATAAAGTATGCAGCTGGTGAGGGCAAGCACTAATACTAAATCTAATGGTAGAGGGTTAATACACATGTTTGTTCTACAATACTAAAATGCTAGTGTGTTTGAGTAACAGAACATAATGGTATTATTGGACTTACCTTTTTGTATGGAAAGCGTAGGTTTCTTCTAAGTTCTTGTTCGTACTTCAGACGCTGCTGCTTTTCAGGAGAGTGGTCTTCACTGCAATTGTAAAAGAAAAGTTAGTGAATATGTGTGTTTATTGCACGTTTGTTAATGTAGACATTGATTTTTTTTTTGTTTTTGTAGTAGTAGTGTTTTCTGATAACTGAGCATAGTATGCACATGCACTTTCCTTTGCCTATGTGCATCCTGTATATTTTACTTGGAATCTGTTAGTTGAACATGTCTTACAAATGAGTATAATAGTAAACGTATAGAGCACACTTGGCTTTTTAAGGCTATGTTATTGGATGTTAGGAGATAGAAGAAATAATCATATGCATCTGTTGCTATTTTTACCTGGTAAATGGCAGAAATTGTACAGAAAAGCATGCAATGTATGCATTTGTGAAGGCGTGGGAAATAAAGCAGAAGGATTTGATGTAGAGGCAGTGCTGGTGTATCAGCTGGGAGCCTTTCCAATGATATTGTCCATCTGTGTGTATGAATGAAGATGCATGTACTCATCCTGGCTGCGTGTAATTTTATAACACACTAGAAAGCCTTTATCCATAATCATATTGTTATTTCTCCCATCTTTTAATATGAAATAACACTTTTTTAGATAGCTGTGTGTGTAAACAAAACTTTGGAGAGCAGACCGGTTTGCAAGTGACACTTGATCATAGCAGATGGGAGAAATGACAGTAAATTCATTTTACAGTTTATACAGAGTAAGTGGCAGTTACTCTGTTTATATGCATTCATAGAAGAGCTGTACATGTACTGTGTAGAAAATATTCATACCTGTAGTCCGTGTTGATGCATGTGGATGTGCATGAATCTGTAAGTAGAAATCTTTGAGTTTTATATTAGTTGTTGCTGTAGGTCCTTTGCAGTCACAACCCAATTGTACTGAGAGTGATCAATAGTACATCTAAAGTGCTGATCTGTGATGATGGAGTTAGATGTAGAGTTCTTGGATGTGATTGGTGGAGGGTTGTGTGACTGCTTAACAGTAACCAATGAGGGAATGGTGCAAAGGGTGAAGTGGAAAGGGTAGAAGGGCTGCCCCAGTGTTACGCGCTTCACAGACCGCAAGGCTGTCCGCGGATAGGGCATGACACACATGGGATTTCTCAACAAATCTGGCATGGAAATAGGACTGTAGGGATCAGCCAATCCGGTGTTGTGGTTTGTGTTGAAAGAGGCTGTGTGTAGTGAAGACGGCAGAGGTGGAGAAAGTCAGGGTGTTGGTGGTTGGAGATAGGTTTGTGCATGGTTTGGAGCAGTCTGCTAAATGCAGGAATGTGAAAAACAATTTTGATGTTAAAGGAATGGAGGTGGTGTGGAGCACTGTGCCTGGTTTCAATGTGCAGGGAATTGTACAAGTTTGTGGAGATATGGGCAGGGTGAACAATACACATGTAGTTGTTTTGCACACTGGTGCTTTGTATTTGGGCTATGTCTGTGCCCCTACTTTGTTGGAAGATCTGGAACACTTGGTTCAGGCAGTAATGAAAGTACTTCCAAAAGCCAAGGTTATTTTTTCTGGTTTAGTACCTAATATTGCTAGGTGTGCAATCAACCGAGGCATGTTTGCTTTCATGCTTAGAGCTGGCATGTTCTTTTGTAATAAGGAGAACATTGCTTTTGGTAATGTTTATTTTAAAGAAGATGGCATGTCTTTATCTTTTATGGGAAATCCCATGCTCTTTGGGAACATAAGAATTGGTTTGGAGAAGCTAATGTGAAGATTTTTGAAGGAAAATAAGGGAATAAAACAAAGTACAAAATAAAAGGTGTTTCTGAAGCATCTTAAAAAAGGCTCTTTTCAGAGCCAACCTCAAAGGGGAAATGGGGCACACTATTTAAAATTTCATTGCACTCTCACATTTTTCAATTTGTCCGCGCACATCGCGGTTGTCTGCGGACATCGCGTATTACATACAGGGATTTTGGGGTTGCACATGAGACTGAGCGGAGCAAGGGATTGGGTCAATAAGGTTTACTGGGTGTGTTGTGTAAGGAGAGAGTTTGTCAGAAAGTATTTTTCCTGAGAGGAGAGCAGATAGCTATGGCTGTGTGTTTCAGAAAGCAGATTGTTTGGATTTTGGGAGATTCATGGATAATTTCGTTGGAGGTGCATGCAGATCGCTGTGGAATGGCTGCACATCTTCGATTCCCTCATGTGGACGTGCACTGGCATGGAGTGCGTGGAATGAAGTGGCTGGATTTGGTACCTCTCTGTGCTACTTTGGTGACAGTGTCATCCAGACATTTCTATTATACATTATGGAGGGAACAGTTCAGGATATGTGTCTGGAATCTCTTTGCAATTTGCAATGAAAGGAGGATTTGGGAAAGTCATGGACATGTATCCAAACTCCAGAGTAATTTTTTCCCGTATTGCGCAGAGACAAATGTGGCTCCGTTCTTTTGCATTTGGTCCACAAATGGAGAAAGCAAGGCACAATGTTAACAAGGCTGCCTGTGCCTTTTTGAGAGATGTTGGTATGTCCTCTTTTCAGAATGAAAACATTGTTTCGTAGTACACACATTCTTTTCGCAGAGATGGAGTACATCTTACTTATGCCGGCAATCAGATCTTTCTGCAAAATATACAAAATGCATTGCAACCTTTTTTGGAATTACAGCAATCTATTTTGCAGTAGGTGTTGACCATTTGAAGTTTTTGAAACACAAAAAAATCCACAAAAAAGGCTCTTTTCAGAGCCACCACTTCCTCCCAGAGAAAAGTGCAATGGTTCTGAAAGTGCAGTACCCCAAAGAAATTAAATGTCCACAGACTTCTAAAAAAAATGCAAAGGGCCCTGCACTATTTATTTGTCACTTCTATTTTTGAACTGTGAAAGGTGGCTCTGAAAATAGCCTTTTTTTTTGGTGGTTTTTGTTTTATATTTATTTTGGTTTTTTAAACATGACACACAGGGAAAGGAGGGTAAGGAAGGGACACCAACCACATGGATAAGAAAGGGCAGGTGGAGAGAGGAAGTTGTAGGGTGGGCCGTATTAAGTAAGTGGGCAGTCCTTCTCGTGCTCCTTGACCGCAGTCTCGAAAGCACTCCGAAGGTTCTCCCTGCTGCGGAGTACTGCGTCGCAGTACATGCACAATATTGTGACCCTCGAAAGGTAAGGGTCAACAGCATCATGGATGGCCTGCGAGGCAGCTGGAGGAATGCGCTGTCCCACAGGAGTGTCTCTTGTGGTGGCAGGAGCGGAAACGGAGGATTCTGCAGAGGAACTCAACCTACTACGTTTATCGCAAGGTACAATCTTAGCCCCACCGTGGAACGACTTAAGGGGGCGCTTCATTGATGTCGTACCATAGCTATACGAACGAGGCTTGCCACGAATCGGCACCATGCAGCACTGAATGCAGGTCACCTTGTTCGCACAATCTTTTGATAGTCCATCAAGAGTGGTAAATAACCGCCACACACAAGACGCATGATGAGTCCTAGTAGTAGGGACTTCCACTACCTCATCCTCTTCATCCTCACGCATGTTCCCCTCTGCAGGCCCTTGGGGTGGTGGTGGTGATGGTGGTGTAGGGGGTGGGAGTGGTGCTGAGACAGCACTAGCACCAGCAGCAGTCATGGATGCCATCAGGTTTGCTGAAGCAAAAGCAGCAAGAGCAGCAAAAGCAGGTCAATCTGCAGTAGTAGAAAGACAGAATGAGGATGAGCTCTGGGTTGTGGCCTTTTATAGGGGTGCAGGTGCACGCTCTGCAAACACCCATGCTGTCCGCGGACACGTCGAACACCAAGAAAGGGCCCAAAAAGTTCCAAAAAGTATGTAGATTGCCAGGGACATTGTCTGGGACATGTGCAATGGTGAATTTTTACTGGAAAATACCTTGGATTGCTCAAAAAGCACTTTTTAAATGTTCGGGGGGCCCGGAGAGTGTCCGCAAATAAGGAGACACGCTCAGCTTGGGTGCGGTCACATGATGAAGTTGCGGATCGCGAATGGGACGGCTGTCCGTAGGACACCCAATGCGCGGGGTCAGTTGTGCGCATGCGTGCGGGTGTTCTACGGACAGTGTTCGGTCCCCAAACTAATTAAAGTGTGACATGCGCGGCGGGCAGTTACGGGTAGGCACAATGTTCGCAGGACCCAAGGGTGTTGTGCGCGGGTGTTCTGCGAACAGTGTTGAAGTCCCCAAATAAAGTAAATGTGCATCAAAACTTTGCGGACAGGCGGACTGAATATGTGTTCTACGAACATATTCATTCTGGTTGCAGACATTGCGAACCCGGGGGGTGTTCTTAGGACACCTTAATTTGAATAGTTACAGACATGCAGACAGATTTAGTGTCCTGCGGACGCCTTCATTTTAACAACAAACATGTATAGTGTCCTTAGGACACCCCCCATTTTGGTTAATGGTAGACAGGCGGACATCTTGTTTGTTGTAAGGACACCGCCATTTTAATTACGAACAGTACGAACAGTTATAGTGTCCTCAGGACAGCCCCATTTTGGTTAGTTGCTTACACCCGGACACCTGCGCTGTCCGCAGACACCCTGAATGCCTTTTAAAAAAAAAATAAGACACCGGCATATACTAAGAACACACTTAAAATGTTATTGTTTAACAGTATAAAAATTACGAAAGAGGGGGGAAGCAGAAACTGAAACAAATACAGCGGAATTAGGGGTTTGGACATGATGTATGGGAGGGGAGGAAGGGATGGAAGTCTCATTGTAACGTTTTTCTTGCTGGGGAAGGGTTTGGGGATAGTTGGCTTGGACATGGAGATATCCATTTTTAGTTCCATTCGCTGCAGGGTATTTTCTAATGTCTCTCTTGGTATATTATTTTTAGTTTCTGTATGGTCTGTTAAAAAAAATGTGTTAAGTACACATAAAGTAATGGTTATTAATTGGCTTATAGAGAGAAATGTTATGTCTACCATTAGTATCACTGTCTTCACTCGTTTCATCCCATGGGAAATTTTCTTCCAGCCATTCCAAAGTACTGGACATTTCTGTGTAAAAATAAAATATATATATATTAGTTTTAGTGTACCTAATACAGAAAGTTTATAAATATATGAAATAAATGTAGTGTACTTAATAGTTTCTTACACACGTTTGGTGTTACTGCTGTGTAGGTGTGCTCTTGCTTTTTGCTGTGCAGTTTCTGTGAGGTAATTCTGTTGGAGGCATATTTCTTTTGTTTAGGTATATTCCATTATATTGCAAACGCTATTTCAGTGGATGGTTAGTGTCTTACATATACAGTTTCCACTTCTTATTTATTATTAAATGTAATGTATTTATGTACTGCTTTTTGAACATGTTCGGTGTTTTTATTGTATGATACAATAATGTAAGATACCCCCTGAGTTTTTGGATAGTGTTGATGGAGACCGCGTCCGTTCGCGGACCTCTTTGATGTCCTGGGTGTTAGTTTTAGCAATCCACTGTGGTGGCGCGAGTTATGGTTGCTTAGCTTACCATAACTGGTGAATTTCAAGGGTTTTTCAGTTTTACTTGGAACCATAACGTCCCTTTAACAAAGTTTTTTTGTGTGTGTGTGTGTGTGTGTGTGTGTGTGTGTGTGTGTGTGTATGTATGTATAAAATGTTGTTATACAAGAAAAGAAAAAAAACAAATGACCTAGTACTGTTACTAGTACTAATATATATATATTATATTAGTAATAGTACTAGGTCATTTGTTTTTTTCTTTTCTTGTATAACAACATTTTGTATTGTGACTGACTAGTAGGAGTACTAGTAGGGAAGTTGTATTGTTTTTTACTTTCAATAATTGCACTGTTGAATGTAGTGGTAATTGTGACTGAGATATTTTGATTCATTTTAATGTGTTCATTTAAGGTGTTTGGCATGGTGAATCAAATTGATGAAATAAGGTACATGGCAGACTCATTAGTAACATTTGACATATTGTGTATTGTATTACTATTTTCATTTGCCTCTTTTGAATCTTTCTATTGCAAAAAAAAGGTTCAACACTCTGTTAGTTCAGTTAATTACAAAAGATGCAGGGTGTTACCTTTTATTTAACTAACAGAGCATTTTATACAAGTTGGGACACAGTTCTTTAGGAGTGCTGTAATTTGAAGCAGAAACTTACTTGGAAGACTGTTAAAAACCCAAAAACATACAAAGGATGTGTAAATCGTTTTGTTCTGTTTAACACTTTTCTTGTACAATTTACTAATATGTTTAACCACTTACTAACGGAATGTAAAAGTGTGAATAATTTACTTTTTGCATGCTTTTAATGTTAGCTTTTATGTAAAGCTCTTAATATTGCGAACTAACACTTTTCAAGTTTTAAGTACCAACACATTTTACATGTATTAATATGAAAAACCAGCGAGTGTTTCACACTCTAGTCCCCGGAGATTCCGTACTCAGGAGGCCAGGGGAGGGCCATCGCTTTTGGATCCCAACCCTGGGGGGTGGACGAGCAAGAGAGGATCACTTGGGTAGGGGTTCATCAGGTAGTGGGGCTGAAACACCCTATGGTGAGACATGGTATCCCCCTCTTCCAGTAACCCATCCAATCCCTATCCCTGCTTATTTGATGTGAAACTTCATCTCCCATAATTCCTCCCTACTGCACATTAACACTACTACTGAGCTGAGGAATGAGGTCAAGAGGATTACCTCTACTGACTTGCAATGGCTCTGTCCCTCTAATGAGATCAGGCAGAGTCAGAGACATAGTACAAATCACATATACCTGCCACTTGTTAACACTCCCTGTCAGAATAAATGTGGCGCGCACAAGCACACTTTGAGTGATGCTGGGGCGATAAGGAACAGCTCTTGCGGGGCTGAAGCAAACCAGGCTGTAGAACTTAGAAGGCCAAGGGGCTGATCGACTGCTGTGGAGAACAGGCGAAAGTCGAGCAGGAATCCTATCCTTCCAGGGAGCAGTAAGCATTGCACGACTTGAAGTGGAAAGGACAGACCTTCAAAGCGCTTCCAGGCGTCCAGGCGGCCCGCTACCCTCCCAGGTGCATGGCCGAGTTGGGGAGGAAACAAGGAGGAGTTGGTAGCAGCCTTGACTGCTACGGGGAAAGATCTCAAAGAGCCAATGCCCAATTAACAATAGCGGTGAGTGATTGAAAGCAACAAAAGCCAGTTTTGAGTTAACTTGCAGCAAGAAAGTGAAGGTTGTGCATGTGCCGATGAGATGCGTAAGACAGTGGACAATTATTTGAATGCTGGCAAAAGGTATACAAAGTAACAAGTGGTTGTGCAATGGCAAGTCGCATATTCGAAAGTCTCTGTGAAATGTTTTTGTTTGATAAATGAAAAGCGGATAATTTAGGCAAGAAAGTAACTGCGTGAGAATATGAAGGAATATGAAGATTATAAACCGTATAGAGATTGAAGTAAAGAGCACATGAACCTTGAAAGAATATATGAATGTTGAGAGGGCAAGAGGACATGGGTGAAAACTACAAGTACCAAGAAGCATTGTACTATATACATACTTTTATTTCAAGTGGCCAAGCGGGCGTAAGTAAAACTACAAGTGCCATTGAGCATTGGTGTTATGAACATTGTGGAGTGTGAAATTGTTGAAAGGAAGTCAAAGTGGTCATGCAGAGGTCTATGTAAAATCCTTGCAGTTTCGAAAGTCTTTGACAGTAAAAAGTGTGAAGGACAAAACGTGGGGAAAGTAACCCCCACAGAGTGAAAAGACAGACGCGAGCCCAGCGGAGGGAAACCTGGGTTGAACTGTGATACACTGAGAGATTGAATGTAAAACGGAGAAACAGGCTCGAGCCTGCTGAGGTAAGCCTGTATTGTATTGTGGGAAAGTGAAAGACAAGAACAGATCTGAAGACTGGTGGTAAGACGGATGATGCCTAAAGGTTTATGAATAGACTGGTAAGAGCTTGAACTGTTAAGCTGCACCCGAGAGCCAGAGTGTGCAAAGCTGACATTGTGCCATCCACCTATCCTTTTTTTTAATTCTTGAGACCCCGTGTTGCTGAACGTGGGGATGGGAGTTGTTACCTGTGCCATGCTGACATTTTTGTTAAGACGCTATTTTTCCTTTTTTGTATTCCCTTTGCACATTTGCTATTGAGAAGGAGGGCAAGGTTATGTTTTCTTAGTATAGGCCTTTTTATGTTGACTAGACTGATTTGGATTGCTTTACTGTTATTTAATGCTGGAGACTGCTCCCATTATAGCGTTAGGACAGCTAGGAATTACACCAACCCCAGTAAATTAGAAAATAGAGGTTTTCAAAACGTATATCCATTGTGTGGGTCGACTGTTGATACCACGTCTTCCTCACAGTTAACAGTAAACGGGTGTCATACTAAACATTGAGGAACAGTAGTGTTTTAAAAAAAAAGTCTTACTGTCAAGTTCGTGTTCTTGACTTATAGTTTGTAGATGCTCTCCAGTTGAATTTTATATTTGAAAGTAAAAATTAGCATTCATGGAGTTTAGTGTGCTAATCTGTTTGGTAAATTGAACGTGTTTTGTATTTTAAATAGTTTCAGGAATAGTAGTGTTTGTACCAAAAGTATTTTCAGGATTAAGACCAATGTGTTTTGTACTTCATATGATTCTAGGATGGTTAGCATTTTTTAAAACATTTTTTTTTCAGAATCTTGTTGCAAAACAAAGTTTGCATTTTTTCCTTTTGTTTTTCTTTTCCCTTTTGGTGGAATAATTGTTTTGTTTTCTCTGATGGCTTTTCTTTTGCATTTTTTTCATGCTTGGTGTTTTCTAGCTGAAATTAAATAATAAAGGACAATTGTGTTTTACTTTAATTGTATTTAAAAAAATGTTGTTAACATTTTTGTTTTGTTAAAGTAGCTTGTGGTTACAAGATCTATGGTGACGTTTGTTCTTTCTTTGCTTCCATTTGTTTGTTTTGTATTTATTCATTACTGTCCATTATTTCTGATGTTTTATCTATTATTAAGCACATGCTATATTAGTGAAACATTTGTATTTAACATTTTGTATATATTTGTAATTGTATAAATGTGACTATTTGTACATAAGTTCTATTTATTATAAGCTACTGTATAAAACCTTTAATATTTTACCTGTGAGCTATTAATACAAAATGTATATTTGTATTTTATCACTCTTTAGTTTAGTTTTGTTAAACATAACATAGTTGTAGAGTTATTTTAAATTGTGTAACTTGTGTAAACAGTTTTGTGCTGATATGCTAAAATGGTACATATTAGATGCATTATATAAAATGAGGTTGTACCTTCATTATATACACTTTTCTGCTGTATGCATAACGTACGCAGTTGCCTGCGATCATAGCTATGTGCATATGAGTGGGTTGTACAACATTGCCATTATGCATAAATTAGTGAAATGATGAGAATACTCCATGAGTTTATATGATAAAATTGTATGACTAACAATTAAACTGAAAATGTACATACATGTATTAATTATTCGTGTACATTATGAATTAATTTTAAAGTATTTTTAAAATGTATGAATTCTAAAATGGATTGCGTACCTAAAGATTCTGAGGTTATTGTAGTTATCCACATTGTGCACACAACTGTTAAAGCAATTACAGTAAATCATATTATTTACACATGCTGTTAAGTAGTTGAACGTTTTTTACATTGCGTGCACATGAAGGTTTAAATAATTCCAGTACACCTAATGTGCTAACAAATATACAATTTCTGAATAATGAATTTAACAATCTGATTCTTGGGTTGGATTAGGCCAACCCTCAATGTTTTACTTTGATGTAATTTTCTTTATTTTAACAAAAGTAGTAGACGTAATTACTTTGATTGTAAAGCACAATTTGAAAGGTTTCTTTTATTAGAATGTACTATTAGTATACCTTCATATTCATATTTATATGTTTGTTGTGTGCGATTCATAAATTAGTACATTTAAAAAATATCCATTTTACTAATTGCTAAACAAAAGGAAGAACATCATTTAAGTTATAAAGCAACAAGTGTAAGCACTTGTTGGTTTAGTGATAAAACTGGACAGGAAAGATATTGGTAGCATTTAATAGTCATCATACATATGTGAAAAACCAGAGGGTGTTTCACAACCTAGTCCCCGGGGATCCTGTACTACGGTGTCCAGGGAAAGGCCATCGCTTTTGATGACGACGACACTGGGGGTGGATAAGCAAGGGAGGATCACCTGGGGTCCTCAGGGAGTGGGGGAGTAGCACCTGATGGAGAGACATGGTATTCCCCTTCTTCCGCAAGCCATCTGACCCCTATCCCTGCTTATTTTATGGGAAACTACATCTCCCATAATTCCTCCCCACTTCACATTGACAACACTACTGAGCTGAGGAAGATGAGGAATGCGGCCAGAAAGATTACCTCTACTGACTTGCATTGGCTCTGTCCCTTTTATGAGACCAGGCAGTCTCAGGCACGTAATCCTAACTATACACACCTGCCACTTGTTAACTCTCCCTGTCAGGATAAAAGGTGGCACGCACAGGCACACTCTGAGCGATGCTCGGTACGAGAAGGAACAGCTCTTTTGGGGCTGATGCAAGTTGGAAGGAGATGGGGCTGATCGGCAGTTGCGAAGAACGAGAGCGAGCCAGGTGAGAATTCCACACTTTTCAGGAAGTGTAAACGTTCCAAGACTGAAACAGGGTGAGCGGAAGGGATAAACCTTCAAGATGCTTCAAAGCTGCCCGCTAGCCTCCTGAGTGAACGACGGAGCAGAGGAGAAGGTGTTGGTACACTTAACAGCAGTTATCGGCCTTAACTGCTGCATGAAAGGCAATCAAGAAAGAAGCCCAATTAACACAATCGGTGAGTTATCAAAGGAAATAAAAGCCCAGCTGTGTTAAAAGCAAAAGTAATTGTATTCGAAAGTTGTAGGTTGCACGTGTGCCGATAAAACGCGTAGTGAAAGGTGACAATTGCTAAATTGATAAAAAAAGTTATACAAAGTAACAGCATGGCCCTGCGAGGGGCAATCGTACATTTGAAAGCCTCTGTGAAATGTTCTGAGCT